>NC_143396.1:67450671-69950671 GCF_052110815.1 Crocodylus siamensis | reverse complement strand
TACAATTTGCAGTGTAGACACACCCATACTCTCACTGATATTTAGTCTCAGATCCTGATTTTAATGGACTTCTGAGAGAAATTGCCCAAGCATACTCTAGCATACTGAGACCTGCCACTCACATCTTAAATTTCATTACAGAATGATTACAGGCTGGTAGGCAATCCTAGATCATTGTGTGCGAAGATAATCATACAAAGGACAAAATTGTTATATTGGACAGAAATTAAAAAAGAAACTTGGGTTTGCCAACTGCATGATTCTCTTGGCAAAACTGAAAATCCAGCACAGTTTTGCCCTATCCTTAATAGAAAATAAATAACCTCATAAAAAATATGTAGCTTGCAAATTTATATATGTGGTAGGTAACAGAAATGACCGCTGGTACATTTTCTAGGTCAGGAGTGCCCAGTTTCTGGCATGTGTGTCAGATCCAGGCCCATGGGGCTCCCCACAGGTCCATAAATCTGACATCAGGGAAGCAATGCCACTGCTCCCCTGTTGAAAATCTCTGGCCCATGGAGTGCACTGGGGCCTGTGCTCTGGATCTGGCACTTGATCCCAGAATGGAGGGCCAGGCCAGGGCAGTGTCAAGCCCATGGGGTCTATCTCAGTGTGCAGGGGCCAGGAGGGAACTGTGGTGGGCCATAGGACACAATCACAGTGTGTGGAGGAGTGGAAGGTGCGGTGCCAGACCCCAGGGCCCAGTCCCAGCATGTTAGGCAGGAAAAGTGTGGTATCATGGCCTAGGGCCCAGTCCAGTCCATAGATGGGTGCACCACTTATTTGGCCAAAAGGTTGAGCAGTACAGGTATAGACAGACCTTTACAACACTTCTTAAAGTTTCATTTAAAAAGACAAGGAATACTCAAGGAGTACCAGAAGTTAAAAAATAAATAAATAAATAAATAAATAAATAAAAAAGACCATGGTGGTGGATGGGTCATTTTCGACCTGGAGGGATGTGGGCAGTGGGGTTCTGCAGGGCTCCGTCCTCAGGCCTGCACTGTTCAACATCTTCATCAGTGACTTGGACAAGGGGGTAAATAGTACCCTGTTCAAATTTGCTGATGACACTAAGATGTGGGGGGATGTGAGCATGCTAGAAGGAAGGAATAGGCTGTAATTGGACCTAAACAAGTTGCAGGGGTGGGCAGATGAGAATAGGATGGGATTCAACATCAACAAGTGCAAGGTGATACACCTGGGGAGGAAGAACCAGCACCATACCTACAGGCTGGGGAACTCCCTTCTCGTCAGTGCAGAGGCAGAAAAGGATCTTGGAGTCATCATTGATGCCAAGATGAACATGGGCTGGCAGTGTGGGGATGCAGTCAGGAAGGCCAACTGCAACTTGTCATTCACCCACAAATGCATCTCAAGCAGGTCAAAGGAGGTGATCCTCCCCCTCTATGCGGCACTGGTCAGGCCACAGCTGGAGTACTGTGTCCAGTTCTGGGCACTGCACTTCAAGAGCGATGTGGACAGCATGGAGAGGGTCCAGAGGAGGGCCACTCACATGATCAGGGGGCAGCAGGGAAGGCCTTATGAGGAGAGACTATGGGACCTGAACCTGTTCAGCCTCCACAAGAGAAGGCTGAGGGGGGATCTAGTGGCCTGTCACAAAATAGTCAGAGGGGACCAGCAGGCACTGGGGAAGTCCCTGTTCCCCCGAGTCCTACCAGGAGTGACCAGGAATAATGGTCACAAGCTGGCAGAGGATAGATTTCGGCTAGATATCAGGAGGTGCTACTTCACGGTCAGGGTGGCAAGGATCTGGAACCAACTTCCAAGAGAAGTGGTGCTGGCTCCTACCGTGGGGGTATTTAAGAGGAGGCTAGATGTACACCTTGCTGGGGTCATTTGACCCCAGTACTCCTTCCTGCCATGGCAGGGGGGTCGGACTCGATGATCTGCTCAGGTCCCTTCCAACCCTAGAAATTATGAAACTATGAGGCTCTGAACAATTTACACAAGAGGAATCAAACTCATCAGGCCTCTCCAGGCCAGATGGGACCCACCGATCAGCCCCATGTGCAAAGCCAGTCTAGTACAGGCACTGCATGCAATGAATACCACAGACTGGCTCAACATGCTACATGCTGCATGTAGCATGTGCCCTGAACTGCCCCCCACCCTGGTGCTGAATGCAGCCCTCACTCTGGACCAGCTCTATACACCACGTGCAGTGCATACTTTGGCTCTAGGGCTGCGCTGGGGTGATCTAATGCAAGCTGCATGCGGAGCATGGAGCTGGAGCTTGCCTGTGTACTGCATGTAGCGCATGGTGCTGGTCTAACTTGCACATCGTCTGGCATACAGGTTCAGTTTGAGACCCACAACAGGGAGTTTTATGGGCCAAATGATTTACACAGTGATAGTTGGGTGCCTGTTACCCATCAGGCAAAAGTAGGCAAGAATTCTGCTACATTAATAAACAATAGATTTATAACAGATCAAATGAAGTAGTGTTTTTGTTTTGTTTTGTTTTCAACAAATAAGTATCAAAATTGCACCAAGTCACATTTGTCCCACCTTTGGGTCTTTTACAAAATTGCAGGGTATGGCTGCATGAACAAGCTACTGTTAGATGAGCTAGGGTGCAAACCTCAGCTACTCTACAGAATTACAGTATTTATTGCAGTACTGCCCAGAAGTTCCAGCTGAGACTATTGCAACAGGCATTTCATAAATGCATAAAAAAGAGCTAGTAATCTAAACAGATGAGAAGGGCAAAGTGGAAAGGAAACAAGAGGCGTAAAGAAGTACCATACAGCAATTTAGTGGGAAAGGTTGGGTCTCTTCAGTCCCAGTCTATTGCATTATCCACACTGTTTCTTCAGACAAAAGAATCTAAATGTAATTAGCACTTGTATGTAAACTAAGATAAAACTTGGTACTTTGATTTTAGCTGTCAAAACTGGGAGAAACAAAGTACAAGGACATAGCAAAAATAGCAGGCCCAATCTAAATTAGTTCACCTGAGGAGATGAAATAATTTAGATCAGGAATGATTTATCCCAGTGTAGTAAACATTTGCACATGTTTGGAGCACAGCCACAGGCCTGGGAAAGCCCAGCCCTTCACCGCACCCCCAGGGATGTGCTCTTCCGTCACCTATTTTTTGCTCCCCAATACTCCCCAGAAGGATCCTGCAGACCCAGCAACCTCCCCCACACCCCACCTTCACAGATCTGTCTGCCCCACTCCAATGCCTCCAACGCCCTTCTCCACGGACCTGCTAGCCTCCCTGATCCCACCGACCCCTTCCCCCACCACAGGTTACTTACACCAGGTACCCAGCATGGCTACCAGCACCACCAAACATCTACATGTACCCTGACATAATAAAATTACGGTGATTATCGGTACTTAGGTTTTCAGCATACACTGATGATCGTCAGCTGGATTCAAGTAGGAACTTCTCTTGGTACAGTATACTATTGTGTGAGGGTATTTTATAAAAGCTCAGGAAGAATTCTAGACTGGATAGTTCATTGTCAGATTCAGTATGAAATGTACTTATTATAATTTGCATTTAACTAACTTATTATTCTTGGGTATACCTAGAAATTTGATATGATCTCATTATCCCAGTTCTATGACTAGTTATTACAGCTCAGAATGAGTGTTTAAGATTTATGCATATCTAAATCATTACTGTTCTAGATACACAGTTATTCATTCTCACAGGCATCCCTGGTTTTTCTTTTGCTACCTGATCTATGCTTACCTAAAAATATTATTTTAGCAAAACATTGCTGAGCTCTTCATTTAAAACAAACACAGAAGGAAAGCTATATTATGCAAAAACAGAGGCAGCACAAACAGAAGTTACTAAAATGCTAGGTTTTGAAATGTCTTCATCTGACCCCTCATGTAAGAGAGGTTCAGATTTTCTCCCAACTGGCCATTTTTGAAGTGATCTGCAGCCATGCACTTGTGTATAGTCATAGCTATAGACCACTTTCTGTGGCCAGATCAGGTGAAAATTATTACTTCTGTCTGTGCCCTAGAGAGGGATCTGACATTTTTACAGAGCTTTATAGATGTCTATACATGAGTAGCAAAGCTGCTAAAATGCACTGTAATCACAGCATGTCAGAGCATTCAAGATTAATCGAGATTAATCAAGTCTGCTGGAGCACGGTAATTACCGTGCTCCAACAGACTTCAGCATCTCATGTATCAGTTTCCCCACACTTAAAAATGGCAGCGGGGATTCTTTAACTATACTTCGTTCGATGAGCTTTAGTTAAAGCACCCCTGCCACCATTTTTATGCATGGGGACACTGATACATGAGATGCTCTGGGCACTTTAATTAATGCTCGGGGCTCTCAGTGCCACTCTAATCAATGCCCCTCCCCTCAAGTTTCAGAGCACATGTATAAAGACCCTATATGCTGTAAACCTCTGTTCTGTTACAGCTGTAAAGCGCTTTCTGAGCATTTAATGCAAAATAAGTGTAACATCTGCACCTAGCCTAAGTGTCATTTGTGGAAGGGAGAAAAACATTTGACTAGAAACCTTAAGATTTGGCCCAAAAATAATAACTGGAAACTTTTGAAGTAAGAGCAGTTTCAATGATGCTCTGAGCAAGGGCAATGCACCCATGCGTTGTTGAGATTTCCTAAAATATGGCAATTAAATTCCCCAAAGGGTTTGTCCATTCTGCACTTGTTCCAGTCAAGGCTGAAGAGAGATGATTGCTGTGAAGGCTAGACTGTAGAACTGAGTGCAGAGAAAATGTCTCTCCCATACTTGCAATGCACTACATCCCTTTTGCAAATCCTTCCCCACATTCTTGCTGGGGTCAGAGCAGAGCAAGTGGGGAAAGCTGTCTGATTCAAACATGGTAGGCACAAGAGTTGTGCCTAGAGATTGTTCACTAGAATTATACTGAGACAAAGAGCCTGGAGAGGTAAAGCTGGGATTTTGGGAGATAAGTCTAGGAATGGCTGGGTAAAGCGCTGTAGGCTGATGATGGTTGGTATTGGCTAAGCAAGGAGATAGGGAATAAAAGAGTGATGGGGAAAAAAGAAAATTGGCATAAGACAAAGGTGCAGGTTTCCTGCTCGGCTCTGTGTCCATGTTGGCATGCTCCAATTCAGAGACTGGAACTGAATCCCAGTTTTTCAGTCTCACCAATTCCTTGCTGCCAACAACAAATATCTGGTGCTTGTTTACACTGAAAATTACAGTCAAATATTGCTGTCATTAATTCTTCTGCTTTGAGTAGTAGAGATCTACACTGTACATCTAAAGCAATGATTTTCAGTCAGGGTGCCATTGTCCCTGGGGTCCCTTGGTATCTTTTCAAGGGTGCTGCAGGGTGCCACACATTAACACTGCTGGATTTGCAAACATGGTTCATAAGATAAATCCATGAATTTCAAAAAACAACAGACTTTAAGAGCTGGAATTTTTGGGGGGGGGGGCTTTCACTCTAAAAAGCCTTGGGAATGTGATCTAAAGCTTCTAATCCAGCTGATGATCCATATGAGTGTCTGAATGATACTATGATGGAGTTAATTATTAGTATTATTATTATTATTCACATTATTTTTAAAACAAAAAAAACTTGGAAATTACACCTGAAAAATCTGTGTGAAATATCATATGAAGGGTGAAAAGTCAAGCTCTCAAAAATTAAGAAATGCAAGAATTTGGATTGGTTGTGCAACTTTAATTGAGAAAACTAGTGCATACACATTATAATAAGAGCTGAATAGAAAGTTGAACCATTTTTCTGTCAAGAAATTCCATTTTAATTAAGCCAAATTCTCATGAAATTACATTAATCACCAGCTCACATACAGGAATCACCAGCATGCTTACAGGCTGGGACAGGACTTTCTCAGCAGCACAACAGTGGAAAGAGATCTTGGAGTCATTGTTGACACCAAGATGAACAAGAGTCAATGTGACGAAGCGATCAGTAAAGCTAAGGGCATTTTATCATCCATTAGCAGGTGCATGACAAACATGTCCAGGGAGGTGATACTTCACTTAGTGGCATTAGTCTGGCCAAAGTTGGAATACTGCATCCAGTTTTGAGTGCTGCAATCCAAGAGGGATGTGGACAACCTCAGGAGGGTTCAGAAGAGGGCTACTCGTATAGTTAAGGGCCTGCAGGCAAAGCCCTATGAGGAGAGATTGAGGGCCCTGGATTTCTTTAGCCTTCACAAGAGAAGGCTGAGAAGGGATCTTGTGGCTTCCTACAAATTCATTGCAGGTGTGGGGGGGTGGGGTGGGAGGGAGCAAGGAATAGGAGATGCTCTGTTACCAGGGCACCCCTTGGAGTAACTAGGAAGAATGACCACAACTGACGGAGAGCAGATTTAGGTTAAACTTCAGGAAGAACTCCTTTATGGTAAGGGTTGCCAGAATCTGGAATGGGCTTCCAAGGGAGATGGTGTTCTCCCCTACCTTGGGGGTCTTTAAGAGGAGGCTAGAGATGCACCTGGCTGGGGTCATTTAATCCCAGTGCTCTTTCCTGCCCAGGGCAGGGGGTTGGACTCGATGATCCCTTCTGACCCAAACATCTATAATTTCATTTTGAAAAAAAATTAAAAGTAGAAGAAATTCCTGTTTGAAAGCTTTAATTTTTCATTTGGTTTAAAAAAATTAATTAAAAAATGAAACCTTGAAATTGTCTTAATACTTATTTTTTAGCATTTCATTTCATGAAACCTTTTGAAATATTGACTTCTTTTCCTGATAGGAATTAAATGTTTTTGAAATCTTAAAATGTTTTATGAGACACAAAATCCATGTTCTGTCTTACCTTAAAATAACATGATTTTCCACCTTATTTCTGGCATTTCCTAATATTCGAGTGCTTAACTCTGCAATCTTAATGTTGTTTTTTATGTGCAATTTTGTATATAAGATGTTCTACTGAACAATTTCTGACAGTTTAATATACCGGTCTTTTAACACAAAAGCTTTTATGTTTTGGAAGAATTAGTTTCTTTACACAACAAAGGGCAATTTCAGTCTCTAAGCGTTCTGTAGTTCATGTTTTGAACTGCACAAAAGACTGAGCTTTCAAATGTATGAGGGAAAACAATGCAGTAAATATCACTGAGTCAGCCAGTAATTTAAGAATCTATGATGTTTCTACAACATATATAACCAGTGGTTGAGTCTTTATTCTAGTGTGATAACACTGTCAAGTAATATGTCAAATTCCATACATATCTATGCATAAATACTTGTCATTGCCCAGTAGGGCATATTAAAGAACTGCTGCTGGAGATGAGAACACTTTGTGAAGTTCAGATTCCTTAGGAGAATTTCTGCTATAATCCAACATATTTTGAAAAAAATGTTTAGATTAAAGTTTATGTTTAATATTAAATTCTTGCATAATAAAAATTCCTGCTGGTTTAAATAGAAGAAAATAGTCCAAGTTCCATAATATAAAATTTTGAGAACTAATGATGGAAACATCAGGGTATAAATCCTGAAATAGCTAGAGGAGTCTCAAGGCAATGCATGTAATTTGAAATCGCATGGCAACCCGTTTGTCCATTGCTTCTCAAGTAAAAACCATTTTACAAGAATGCAAAGGTAGAAGATATAAATTCCCAGGAGAAATAACCTCTGCAAGTAAATATGTATTTTATCATTGTTCTAGATTGAAGGATGATGGCTTTATTTTGATTTTTTTTAAATGATGTAACTTCTCCAGACACAGCTAGTATTTCCAATATACGTTTAGTTAACTTGTTTGGTGGTTCATCTACTACATTCTGTTCTTGAGCTTCGTGCTGCATCTAAGTAGGTATTAAATCAGCAAATCCTAACAAAGAAGCCACCATGCAAGGCTGTTCTACAATATAATATCCCAGCCCTACATCACCTTTTGTTCTGTGAGCTTCTAATCCTTTGGCTTAAATTCATTGTCTTTTCTCTCTTTTACCTTTTTCTTTCCCATTGATCAGCTGTTGAATTATTCTAAAGTAAATATATGAAATTTCAGATGCAAAACTACTATCATTTTGACAGGCTGGACTTGACTCCACAAAGAGAGCACATTATTGTTGTCATTAACACTGCTTATAGACTTAAACACATTTATAAATGTTTGATGGCTTTTTAAATGTGATTTACAAAACATTTACAGAAGTTTGAATTATATGGACTTCTTTTTATTCAAAATATGGATTATGCCTATTTTTAATGTTTGCATATTTTGGGTGCCTTTCCTCTTGAATTCAGGTCTCATTCCAGCTGCAGGTGCCTCCACTCAAGTTTCTCGTATTCTTACCTTCCAGTAGACTGCACAAAAGACTGAGCTTTCAAATGTATGAATATTTTTGAGTAATGCAGAATAAAAATAGTAAGTGTAACCTAGTGAAAATTGTTTTAGTTGATTTCCAACTGCTAAAATTAAATCTGTCTTCCATTGATTATCAGTGCTGGTGATTACAATACTTAATGGGAAGCCCAAAGCCATTTTCCCACCAAATGTCCATCATCACTAGTGTGAGCTATATAAATGGGATCAGGTGGGGAAAGGCAATAAGTCATATATAGTAGAATTCTTTTCTCAGTTGATTTTTAAATGACAATTTGTGTCTTCAGCCAGTCCAGGAATGTTGCAAGCTGCGGACCCTTGACTTGTGAATTTGAATCACTGTTCACAAGCTCTCCTCCCCTAGCTGGGAGAGGCTACATGAGTCTTCAAGGAAATTATGGGTACAAGAAGGGGTGCACTTGCTGAAGGTGAAAATAGACATGTCACAGTTGCTTGGCTGCTTTCCTTGCTAGAGGAAAGATAATTATCAGAGAAGGAGTTTGTCAGATATTGACACAGGAGAAAAGAAATTGCCAAATGCAACTTTTTTAAGAACACCAACAGTTTCTACTATCCATACCCTTAGAAAAATCAGGGGCTATGTTGAGAATAGGACTTAATATAAACTACCACTTTTGTTCACTTTCTTTATTTTTAGAGGCAGTTGTTTTTGAACTAGAACTCACTGTTTTTGAACTTTTGGGATTGTTTTGAGGGAATGCTCAGTAGCTTACTGGACAGGGCCATCAGGTAGCCAGAGTACCCTGCAAAACTCAAATGACATTAACTTTCAAAGGGGAAAGCTTTGGTTGGATCATGCTTCTGAGTTCTACCAAAACTTTGATTTTTGAGTGGCATAAGTATAGCCATCAAAGTATATATGAACAAATACAAGTTATAAAATGACTTTTGTAGTATTTGTGCTGCATCAAGGAAACTGAATAAGAAGAAAATGATCATTAATTATTAGAGTTGGTGGTAGGGGAAGGGGAACCTCTTAACATGTGACTCCCAGTTAAACAGTTTTGGGGGATAGTCAGGCAGCCATTACATTGTAGGAGCCAACCTCAAATTAGAACGTCCCTTATTCAAAAATGACTTTGAATGAAAAAACTGTCCTTTTGCAGTTAAGCTAATGACTAAAGCCAAAAGCATTTGTATCTTTATTAGAGTACTTCCCAGTTATTTGGTAAATATATCAACATAATGCCAGTTACTGATTAACATTCCCACAAAGCTAAACAAAATGCAAGGAAAAAACACAGACATTTTGAAACTACATAAAAAACATAGGAACAAGAACAAGCTTGAGATGATAACAATGTGGGGTTTTTTCTCTTCCTGTTTATAATTGGAAAGTCTAATCTAGTATTACATTGTGAAGCCCATTGTAGAGTTAATTGCTCTTATGCAACAACTAATATCTGTCAGTAACCCATACTGTATAACACTGGCAGGTTTTGAAAATGGTCAGTCCTTTTGCCCCTTCTTTCTTTGTTGTTCTGTTTATTGTGCCCAGTTAATGTGCTCTTGTGCCATAATAATCTCCAGCTAAATGGTAATTGCTCTATTGACAGCATTACTGTACATTTTTGACACATCATTATTCATACTTAACCACTTGACCTGGAATAAATGTTAAAGCAATTACTACTGAGAGCTTTTCTATGAGAAAATTGAGGCAAAGTTTAGAGATAATCAAAATGCAAAGCTGATCATGATAGCAATTGGAAAAATGGCAAATCCTATTAAGCAGATTTTTATTAGCCAAGTTGATGCCAGTAGATATTATCTGGTAATTTAGTTTTATTAAAAAGAAAATAAAGCAGCTAATTGTTTACTATTCTGGAACTTATTCCAGCTTGCAATTTGCAACTGAAATTAAGCTTTATGTGGCTCATCTATTTTGTCACATTGAAATATGAAAATCATTTGGTACAAAGCACATCTGCTCAATTCTTCCTGTCTTATTGGCAAACCCTCATTCAATACATTTTACCCATTGAGGAATTATAGGTATACTTTTCTGTATGCTGTTCTAATATTTTAGGTGTTCGTAGCTTTTAAGACAAACATTTCAATAGCTAAACAATAGCAGGTGACATTTTTCTCATTTATTTTTTGGAGCCGCCAAAAGAAAAACTGTTTTGTTTTTGTTTGTTTGTTTGTTTGTATGTGTTTAATCTGCTAAGTACTCAACAGGAAATTGCCCAAATCTCCAAGACCAACATTCTCTTTGATAGTTAATTACATATTTGTCCTAGTTGCATTCATGTTGTAAAAAGGAAGTCAAATGTTCTTCTGTTTAGTTGGGGGGGTTTTTAAAAAGTACCATTCACACTGGTTTGCTGAAACCATTTTACAGGACTCAATTGCAGCAGAGTACCTCCAATACGATGCTTACAGTAAAAGCTGTAATTATAAAAGTGCGCCAAAAGACATCAAGCAAACCTTAAAGGGATAGTGTAAGCTTTTACTGCCCCCATCTGAACTATGAGGCTTGCTTGAAAACCACCATTAAAATGCAGAATACTGATTGTTGATATGCCACTATTGTTGTCATGGGAAAAATGTTATAGGGGCCAGAAAACTTGATGTGGTTTCTATATTAATGAAGCTTTTACATACTTAATGAAGGGAGAGAGAGGTTTTGTTATTTTTTTAGAATTAATAAAACATTAGAAAGGATTTTTTTCCTCTTATTTTTCATTCAGATTCACAATTTGAGCAACACTACAGACCTCTGTAGCAGTACTCTATCAGCTAGATAAAGACTCTTCCTCCTCTTTTTTTTTGTTGGGGGAGGGAGATAAAGCACTCAGCACTCTCAACTTCATATTCACATTAACAACTTCAGTATGTCCCACTCCAGTTGGTAAAGGATTCTTCTGCAGGTATTTAATAGCATAAGTTTAAACTTTTTAGTTCACATTATATTTTCTGATTAGTTACAAAGGAGCTCTGCTTGTTCTAAGGATAAACAACCACCAAGTGCTTAACACCATCTCAAAAATTGGCAGGGGAGTTGCAGTTCCCACTCATACTTTTTAAACCTGATGTTAAAAAAAAGTAGTTGAAAACATTTATCATTAACACTATTAGTCCCTTAGGATTTGATAGTTAGAAGATTTGGGGGAGTAGTGCCCCATCTGGAATCACAAAGGTCTGCCTTTTACTGAGATCACTTTATGTAACTAGACCACAAAGGGTTCAAGTGTACTGGCTTCAGTCCCTTTAAAAGATAATCATTCTGTGCTCTAAAGGATGGCATAACATTTCTACTGAACAGAGCTCTAATTGTTGCTTATAAGTCCTGTAACGTTTTATTTCATTCATACTTTTTATATCCTTTACCATTTATTATGGCTGCAGAGTATGTTAAGTACTGTACTGCTTTTCTTTTACACAAGGCAGTTGAGCCCAAGAATCTTAGTATGGGCTTTTACTTCATGACCTCTGCCAGGATATAGACCAAAGAATCTCTTAGCTCACCAAGCAGTGATTTAAGAATGTAATGGGTGCTTTGTATGAATAATTTTCATATCTCAGTGTGATAAATAACTGTAGTGGAGCCAAATAAAGGCTGATTTCTGCTATAAACTGCAAGGCATTTAGAACAATAGATAATTAGCTGCTTTATTTTCATTGAATAGGGAGAGTCATCTATATTCATCCAAATCAATTCATTTTGCACTTTTTTCCTCTTTCCTGTAGAATTGTTCCTCCATGTTTTTTCCTTGTTTAAAACTGTGCATACCGTATAGGAGGCCAGCATTCACTACAGCTGTCATGGGAGGCTTCTTCTGGCATCTCTAGCCCAATCAGTGGTGTGCGCCAGGGAAGTTATTGAATAGGGGATATATCGCTCTAGATATATCTACTTCAGTTCTCTCCCTATATATCATCCACTTCTGCCACTGTCAGAGACAGGATACTGGGCTAGAGACACCACTGGTCTGACCCAGTATGACATTTCTTATGTTCTTATGCTGTTATATTTTACAATGACCACCATATTATAAAGAAGAGGAAAGCACAGTATTGCTGACCACAGTTGTTTATGAATCATGAGTTAGGCCCCTAGAAATAGTAATATTGACTTAAAAATATAGTTCCTTAAGTCATATTTTCTGCAAGGTAATACCTTAGATTTCTCAACCTGAACACTCAGCTCCTGGTGATATTTAATTCATATTTCAGTAGAATTATACTGTCTTTAGTATCTGGCTATGATATTTCTGCTACGTCTTGTGTTATGTTTAAAATTTACTCACCAAGGTTAGCATGAGGGAGAAGGACAAAGCAATAATCCCCCTTTCTTGAAAAATAATCTAATAATGTATTAATATTCACTACCAAAGAAGCTCCTTTGCTTATTTTTGGCTGTCCACTAGAGGCCTAGACACAGATGTAGGGAAGTCTGTTTCACTTCAGCTCAGAAAATATAGTGAAAACTCAGCATCTGCAGAGTGAGACATCAAACTGGAGTGGCTAGTGGCTGCTTTTGCAAAAGGATAGAGACATCTCTTCCACTCACTCATGCTAGCTTACCCATCTATTTTCATCTCTAGAAGGTAAATATATGTGAAAAATTAACTGCAGATTTTTTTTTTAATTGTGAAAGAAGGCACCAGAAAACCCCAATCAGTATACTGCTCTTAAGCAGGCTTGACTTCCTTCAACTCAAATCTTTGACTGAGATGGCAGGGTCTTAACACTCAACTCAACTACATTTCTCAATGTGTATGTAACAGAACAAGTTGTAAATTTGTGATCAATTCCAGTATTCCAGGAAATGTTCAGGGCTTCCATGGATCCAAGCCTATTGACTTTGGGGGAAATCAGAAGCCCTAAAAGAAGCAAGTAAGGGACAGCTGGTACCTTTGCCATCTGTTCAGAGGTGTCACATCTTCAAGCACCTTTGCAGTTGTCAGTGGAATAAAAGGAATACTTGATCATATTCATTAATCTTATCTAACATAACAATACCCAGCTCTCAGTTCTGCTTTGCTTCCCAACAGAATTTCACATGTAGATACACAGAATGATTTCTATCCAGGGTAGATGAATAATGAAAATGAGGAGAAAGGACTCTGTGTGGCAAAGGAGAAGCTGGAGATTAAAAACATACCCACAGTATGGGGAGAAAAACTTAGAGACCTTGATATGGGAGAAGGGTGAAAAAAAACACATGGAACTTCCTGGTAAGGGTGGGAAGGAGAAAGTGAAGGCTGACAGCGACTCTGGGGTGAGAGAGTGCGTGTGTTATAATAGGGGTGCACATACAGTTCTCTAAGGAGACAAATTTGGAGGAACCCAAAGAATGAAAAACTCTGAAATCTCATGTAGATGGAGAATGGGGTGAAGGAGGTCACGGAACTAATGGCAAAGAGAAAATCTAGGCAATCCTAGAGCAGAGTGAGGAGCAGTGGAGGCTCCCTACCTCCCTTCCCCCCAGCCTTGATGGGGCAAATGCAGGGTGTTAGAGGGAGTACCTGAAATACAGTGAACTAGAGGAAGATGGGGGCATACAGGTAGCTGGGGAAAGGGGTCGGTGCAAAGAACATCTGGTATATAGTGTTGTCTCAGCCATTAAAAGCTACAAAATAGGACTCATTTATGCACTAATGGGTCTCAAAAAAGGATGTATAGGTGGTACCCAGATAGACTTTTTTATTTTTATTCTAACATTTCTAATGTGAATTTTCCTTTTCTGTCTTTGGAGTAAGTGAAGGCTATTTCAGCTGGATATCTGGGCAATCTGGTATATACCAGTCCTCTCTGACACAGAGCCATTATTTATTGTAGAATTGTATATGATTTATCAGCACATGCATCTGCTAATATAAAGATTCCTGGGTTGCCATTAATTCACAAGAATACAGCATGGATCTGGAACAATCTTTTAAATATTTTAGTTCAAGGAAATACTTTTGGCAGCGTAGCACAGATATAATTCTGCTGCCATACAGCATGCGTCACGCTGTTTAAAGGTTAAAATGTACTTGTTTTCTCAAACCAGCGTGATGAAATTTCAGAAGAGAAGCAGCACCTCTCAGCATGAATAAACTCAGAAATGTATACGTAGTCATTTTGCATTGTCTTGCAAAAAATGCCGACTTCTGGAATGAGGAAAGAAAGGTTTACTTTTCTTTTTGCTACTTTTAAAATTATTCCACCAATCTGTGGGAGAAAGGTAGCAGTTGTTTGGGCATAAGGGCATTAAGATAGGCTAACATTCACTGGTGTTTCACACCTTGCATAACACAATGTAATTGGAAATCATAAGTGACATGGAACAGGCAGTATGAAACAAGCAAATGTCTCCCCTTAACTGGCATGAAAGCAAGAAAAAGTGGCAATACATATATCTGATGGAGGGCATTGCAGAAGAATAGCATGATCTTAGTCCATTGTTACCAGTTTTGAAACATCTGCATAATCCACTGCGGGCATTCTTTCAAGTTACCTGTTGTCCCCCAGTCTCCAAGTATAGTTATAAATGTGCTTCAGCTAATGGTCTTAAGTATGAGAACGTCCTGAGAAAATTGGGCTGGAAAATAACCAAATTCCCTGTTGTGTAGTTGGCATCCAGAATAAGGCACCTTGAACCAATAGCATGATTTTAAACTCAGGCACAGATATTGGGTAAGCAATTGGCTGAACACTGAAGATGACAGATCTGGAAACAGCCAGATGTGCACATCAAGCTCCACATGGATTGATTTCCACTGCTTTGTTTGCATGCAGACTGACAACAATCTGGAGGTACCTGCATATTTCTACAACAGACCTTGAGCCCTTTTGTGTTTATGAGCATTGGCAACAGAGAACAGGTTAACTGAAGGAGATTTTGTCAACAGAACCAGACAAAACTGTAACTTTGCCTTACTATTCAGTCTCTGTATCTTGAAATAGCACTGGCACTTTTCTGCTGTAGTTCATTACAGAGAAAGTATTCAGATATGTTCTGTTTGGCTATAAAAATGTGAAAAGCTAAAAGGAAATAAATTTTTTCACTGTTGTTGAGAGCTGATGTCTTGCTCTCTAATTTAAGGTAAATTGATTGCAGTTATTGATTGATACTACATGAATGAATGTAGTACTGTAATTTGTAATTAACCACTAGACTCTGTTTAATGGGCACATTTTAAGACATGAATTTTAAAAATGTTTTGCCTTTTTGTTCTATTGTGGTAGACTTTGTTAAAGAAAGAGACCAATATGTTCCCATGTTTTCTTCCCTGGTAATTCTCATTTATTAATGCCTCAAACTACAAAGTGATACTGATATATTAATTAATTCCCTCTGTACAGGGAAGAGATCTATAATGTAATTTAAGAACCATGTACTTTAGTCCCATTTTCCATTGATTGATCCTGTTGTTTTTACCACATACAAAGACAGGTATCGAAACTATAAAGAATTTGTGTAATTAGAGATGGATTAATCAGGATACATTTTCTTTTCTGAGAACTACTGGCAGAGGTAGAGAAAATACCCTGTTTTGTTTCAGTCCTTGTATGTTATTCAACAGAGATGTAGGGCACAACATATTGATTGCAATTCATTTTAGAGCATTAAATACTGCAGGTGCTACCTCAGCTTTCAGCACTGAAGTAGAAATGGAAACAATAAAGTTACCAAGAGCCCTGACATAGGGAACTCTTAGAAATGCTGAGCCTCGTTCTGCTGCCATGCCAATTAGAGTAAATCAGGTGTAAATCTGTAACCCTCAGTGAAATTACTCTGGTGTTAAAGTGAAGTAACTGAGACAGGATCAGCTCCAGTGTATGTATTGCAGGAAGAGCACAGAATGTAAATGAAACATTTATGTCTTAGCTGCCCTAGGGCAAATAAAAGGTACATTAATAATGCAGTGTTTATTTGAAATATTTTATTATAACATATTTATTACTAAAAATATCTAAATAGTAGGGGGGAAAGCCAGTATTGCACATGTTCACTGTTCTGGGGAACTTATTCTGGCAAAAATATTCTTGGCAGACTATATCATTTCTTTCAGTACTTCACCTGTGACACTATAAATAATACATATTTATTTAAGTAGAGCTATTATACACTGCTATTCCTGTTGTACATAATTTATAGAAAGTGATCTCCCGACATGTGTAGGTAATGTTCTCTATGAAAAGAAATATGGCAAACGAGAGAATTTTTAAAGAAATGGAGCAGGTACCTAAACGAAATCCGAAACAGAAGATGTATTTTGAAGGCACATATTGGTATACATTTTGTTGGAAAACAGGTCTCAATTTATGTTTTTTCAATGAGTGAAGTTTTTAATTATTTGATGAAAAAAGGTATAGCAACGCTTTTTTTATGTAAAGTAAAAAGTGTTCAGCCATGAAGTGGCAAGTAACATTGAGCATTTAATATAGAAATATTAATACCATTGCAATTTTGGAAATATTGACTGTGTTCAAGGTTGTATGCTATTTAGGATCTTTTGAGAAAAAGTACTTATTTGTAGATTTTGTATGCATCTCCACATAAATTGAAATTTCACCTCCCCTCTAATCAAGTTTTATTAGGGGAACTATTGGGAATAGAATCTACCCCCTAAATCATGATAAATGTGTAACTCTTTCTTTGGAACCTGGACCTAAATTGTATCGCATGTTAGAAAACAAGAGTTCCAGAGCTTGCTTCATCATTGCCTGCTCTTTTTGTAACCATTTATACCAGTTTAAATGCAAAATGCTGCCAGTGTTACTTGATAGCAGCTCCACCTTTGTTTAAGTCTGCAGTATGTAGAGCAGTGGCTCTCAGACTCTAATCAGCCAACTCAACTGAATTTTAATTGCTGAAGATGCCATCCAAAATTACAAAGGCTACAAACAGATGTTATATTTGTCCTGGGAGAAACCGTTTTATCCTGGGACAAAATGCAATCATTCAGCCATCCATGCACATTGTCCCAAGATAAATCCTAATAAGATTCATGGGACAAGACGTACTAATAGTTTGTACTGGGATATTGCAAAGTGTATCTATACAGATATCCTGGGTTTGCATTGTGGTATCAACGGCAGAAAAGTGCCAGTGCATGCAGCCACTAACTGAACCCCATTTAGAAAATATATTATTTGTCCATACAAAACAGGGGGGTGAAGAAGAGAACACTGCATCCTGGGATGCTGGAGTACTACAATTTGGGTGGCTTATTTGTGGAGAGTAGCCACATACTAATGGAACACAAGCTGGGTAACACAGATCATAAATGAACCTGCCATGGAGTGACGTAACTTTAAGTCAGCTAACTGTGCTTAAAATTAGTTTAAGATGTTAATATGTGGACAGTCCAGGTGTTAAGACCACAAGAAAAGCAGTGGACTTTTCCTTTTAGTAGGAAATTGGCCTTATTTAAAAATCAGATTCATGTGTGGCCACATTTTTCTGTATGCCATTTTCTCTGAGACACTTTGGGAAATGACTTGGGAACAAAGGACAGTGAAGAGTAAAACACTGTCATTACTACAATACAAATAGCTTACCACACAAATGTCTATTGTTTCAGCAAAGTAATATATCACATTTAGTATTAGTTTTCTCTAATATGATTTCAAAGTTACTAATGTGATTAGACTTTCATATCACAGTAGTGGAAACAAATGCTAATGTAATATAGGGGAAACAGTAGTGCAACAAAATATACTTCTCACCATAAACCTTGTTTTTCTGTTCACATACCAGCATAATGATATACTTTCATTTTTCATGTGGTAGTGGGTGGGAGCAAGAAGGAATTTAATTGGAAATGGTGGAATAAGGAAAGAAAATGTTGGCACCATATAGAAATCCCTCTGTATTGTTGCTTTTGTTCTCTAATATAACTTCTGCACATTGAGCTATAGGTAGTTTAAAGTAGGCCTATAAAACGTACATGGTTTACACTTAATTGTTTTTTTAAACATGGAGGAATGGAAATGGAAGTTCTGTTTCCAAATTGGCATTCCAAAAGGCATTCTGATCTGCCAGAAAAAAAGTTTCAGGACAAGATTGTTTTCTTTACAGAAACTTTCTTCTTTTTCTCTCTCTGGTATGCTTTTCTCATTAAGGGTCAGATCCTAAGCCCATGATAGTCCATTGAAAGTTTCCCATTGACTTCCATAGGCTTTGGGTCAGGCTCCACTTGCTGTTTTACGAAGCCCTGATTAGAAGGATTAAAATGTAATCTTTCATTTAAAATGAGTCATAATATATTTAAAGTAAAACCACCAAATCATTGCAAATGAATTTAGATGCAGTTAAACACAGGCTGTACTAACACACAAGGGTTTTTTCTTTGTCATGACATGCACATAACCCCCATTGATGGTAATGGGAATTACAGGCATAACAGGAGGAGAATGTCCTCTTTGTAAGTTTCCTATAAGCCTTAGATTAAGGAAATGGAGTTTTGTGATAGCTCAAACATGTTTTGTGTTTAGTTCAAACTTTTTTTCAATATATTGTGGTCAGACTCTTTTCTTATCAAGTCTTAGAAGAAAGGTAGCTGTTTTAGAAAAAAGAATAACTTTGGAGCTGTCATCTTCTCTTTGTTCTGTTGAATGGGAAGATGCCAAGACACTGTGTTTGACTAACGTATGCAGCAGCAGAAACTAATGTGGTACAATAGTAAAGAAGCCAGACTATGAGCAGAAGTTGCCAGTATCATGATAACATAGTGATTTTACAAAACTAGTTGACAGAAAGGCCATATATAAAGTGATTTGCACTTTTGTGTATTAAGCAGCCTACAAATCAAGAAATACTTTGAATGGTTCAAACAAAATCACTCGTCCCATGTCTCTCATTTTATTTTTAATTATTGTGGCTGTTTTAATTAGGATAGTTACATTTGCTTTACAAAAATCTGATAACCCACCCTGCTTATATTCCAAAACTACCTTATACCATTGATTCTCAACCAGAGTTCTGTGGCACCCAGGGGTGTTGTGAGAAACATTTAAAGATGCCATGGGGTGCTGCACCCTTAATACCTATGTTTGAGTCACAAAATAAATCCAGATAGGAATCCATCATATCAAAAACATTGACCTGTTGTGGTCTTTCTGAGTTCTTTACAACAGAAGGATTGCTCTATTCTTTTTAGAGAAAGCTAAGAGCTTGCATTTTCCAAGGGGTGCCTTGAGGTTGAAAACTACTGCTGTATACAAATGTATATTTGTATGAAAAGCCTTTAGTGCTGTAGCATGGCCATCACTGCGTTGGATACTTGGCAGAGTGCTGTACAAACTATGTCATTATCCAGCTACTGTGCTTGCTATTCAGAATTGGATTGTTGGTTATTATTTATTGAGCACCAACAATGTACTCAGCACTGTACAAAACAAAAATGGGGAAAAATGTCATTGCTCCAGGAGTTTACTGACTAAATCAGCTGTGTACAGTGGAGCCTAACATAATATAAGCCGTACATATTAAACATACATAAAACATATCTGAGACGTAAGTAGAACATTCATGCTGTCATTGAGTGGCACTTCTTTCTTTAATGCTTAGGTGGAGTAGCCCTGCTGCATAAATGACTTTCAAATGAAAACCTTGATTAGCCAGTGCAGTATGCTCCAGTGTTTGTTTATTTTACTGTACAGAAGATACTGTTTTAACTACATGGTGATATTAGCTAGAATGTGCAAGCTAGCTGGAATATAACTGACACCCTAGTGACTTCTCATGAGTCCACAAATCAAACACATTTTCTTACTTGTCTACAAAACCACTTACATGGCAACTGTGTATGCACACATACACACTCTCTCTCATTAGTTTTGTAGGGACCAAGTCATTAAGTCTAATAATAATAATATAAAGAAATTTTTACTCTAAACTTCATACAAATGCACCTTTTTTAAAAGACATGCATTGCTGTACAGATGGGATGGGGCTGTGACAGTATTTAGGCTCAGTCATACCTTCAGAAGTTGTATGCACTGAATTGTTATTAACAGCATTCATGCCACACTAGTGTGGGGATGTGTCAAGTACACTCTCCTTCTTCACCAAGGTCCAGGAGGGAATGATTCAGTGTGGGAGCCAGTGTGGAGAGTTCTGCCTCGTCCACTGGACCTCCCAACAGGAGTCAGTAGGCTCACATCAGAACTTCATAGGGTTTTTGGTGGGTGGGAGCCACTGCAGGAAGCTGTTGAATTTGAGTACATACAGCTAATCATCACAGCTATTCTCCCTTCATAGCCAGTATTGCTTAACATAAAACCTATGAATGTCCAGATGTAAAATGATGATGTGGATGTGTTCTTAAATTGCCTCCTCCCCCTCTTGCAAACACTAAAGCAGGTTCAATAAAGGGCTTAGGCACCAAAACTCACTCGGGGGATGCCTACAGAATACACTGCTGTGTCATGTAGAGATACCTGGTAGCTTAGGTAGCCACATTTGCCAGGTACTCCTCACCTGTCTTAATTTGTTCTGAAGAGAAAACAGAATATAGGCCAAAGACAGGCAAATTCTATACTATTTCCAGTATCTAAGGAGCTAGTTCAGGTAGCTGTGCATGGCACTGCACTGCACTGCACTATACATTGTAGACATACCCTTTTCAACGTTAAAGTACCTGAGGTGTCCAGGGTTGTGTTCCTTAGCCAACTAGGAGCAATCTCATGTTTATCTTCACTTAACAGTGAGAACTGAAAACTGACTGTTTAGAAGACATTCTCCCCAAGAAGTGACCTGGCAATAAGCCTTCTACAATGTGCAAGCCCAGGAAAGTACCCTAGTCATCAGTCTAGAGGCATGCATTGAGGCACATCCCACCCTTCCTTTTGAAGTTGAAGAAAGGAATGCACCGTACCTGGGGCTAAAGAGAGTGAGTGAAAGGAGAGCATGAGTGTAGTCTAATGGTTAGGATATTCACCTAAGAAAAGACAATCCTAGGTTCCAGGCCCTTCTTTAGGGATAGTTTATGCATTTTATCCAATGCCTATTGAATATAAAGTACTTGGTGACCCAGGCTGTGTACAGATGTTCAAAAAGTCTATTGTAGAAGTGCTTTAATTATCACATTTTACTTAAAGTACTATCAGTTAGAGCAGGAGTGAACCAAACAGATGTTTGCTGTTCAGTGGGGCTTGGAGCCTGCCCACACATGCCTCTCATTCAACACGAGGCAGTCACAGTGGCCCCTCTCCCCAGACCTGCCTCCCCTGACAGCTCTCAACTATCAGCAGTGGCTGAGGGAAGGGGGAGATCCTGGACCTCCCTCCCCATAACCCCCCTGTCCAGGCTGCACTGCTTCACAGCTCAGAAGTGGCACCTGTGGAGAGAGTTACCCTGCAGCCCTCTCCCCACAGCATCTACCTGGCCAGACAGATTCACCACTGCTGGCCAGGATGACTGTGCGGGAGAGAGACCCTATAGCCCATCCCTTGCAGGCCCCCTGCCAGGCTGTGGCATGCCACAGCTCCAGAGTACCTGTGGAGACAGAAACCTCCTTCCCAACCCCCACCCTCTCCCACATCAGGCTGGGATCAAAGTCTATCACTGACTAGGGACAGCCAAGCTATAGCAGAGCCCTGCCCAATACTACCTGGGGTGGTGGCGATCACACGGTAAGTTCACGCTCAATGGGACCTGGCACACACGTTCCATAAAGTATTCTAGCAGAAAGTGCTTTAGGTTACTACACATCCATCAAGGGTTAACTTAGACCGCAATCGACCATTTTTAAAGCACTCTAAGAAATGTGAACATCTGTTCAGTTACAGGTTTAGAGCACTTTCCGCCTGCTTACTGCCTGACATATATAATATCTGTACCTAGCCTCACTGCCTAGCAAGTATTTTTTTATATCTGCAATGTTGAGATGACCGACTCTTCCCCTATCATTGTCTGTGCTGGCAGCCCAGGCACCACGGCCAGATTTCTGGATTCTATTCTGAGGGCCAGGCATCTAAAGTTAAGCACTTAAATCCTGTATTGGATCTGACGTGTTGTCCCTGGCACTAGTAAGCAGGCATTGACTGGGGGTCAAATTGGCAAGGGGGGACAGAACAGAATGCAAGACCCAAAGGGGAGGGGTGTGAACCCCTTCCTCACCCATAGTCTGTACCTGAGCGGGAAAATATAACCCCTGCTCCTTTAGGGACTTGCACCCTGGGGACCAGGGAGCATGCAGGGAGAGGGGGAATGAGCCAGGTTGAAAAGTGCAGCTCTCCCCCTCCTGCTGATCTGTCTGTCTGCTTGTGGCAGGGCATGTTGCTGGTGCATAAGCTGTCGAGAGGTGAAGTGGGGTAGCTGTGACTGCCAGTCATTCATAGCATGCTAGGATGAATGTGGGGTACCGGGCAAGGGGGGAAGGAAGAAGTGCTTTTACTTCCTCACACGTTACAGCACTCTTATCTGAATCTTGCATCACCCCTGTTGAGACTCACTGAACTATACAAATACCACATAGATGCTAATAGATGACAGTAAGCAAATAATTACACATGGAGATAAGTCAACTTCTGTGTCTGAGGCAGCGATGTTTGCCTTATCACTATGGGATGGAAGTTTGGTACATCCATTTCACTTCATAATGCGTTTTTGCTCTTAAGGATTTTTTGTGAGAGTCAAAATATTTGTCCTCCACTTTTTTCTTCTATTTCTTTCCTGCCTAATCCTACAGTCTCAAATGCAGTGTTATAAATGGTATGCCCATTTAATACATTGGTAGCTTTTCCTAAATAAAGAATGAAAGTCACAGCCTATCCTGCAGCAACACCCCCCACCGACTAGCCAAGCTCCCTCTTAAAAAAAAAAATCATTAAATTTTAAAATCCTCCATAGACATTGATCCCAGGCATCACCTTTTCCAGGGAGAACTGCCAGGCACCAACAATTATTGGTGTTGCAGAGAAGAAGGATGAGATCACAGAGATTATCTGGATACTTTCCATCCTGAAACTGCTGTAATAACAGATATAGAGAACCATCCACTTCTCTCAGAACACATCCTAAACATCATTCCCTCCCCCCCCCTTATAGCTTCCTTAAAACTGTGATTTCCTGAGGAAAATGGACCAGGGAATAGGATTTGAGTCTGTTGTGCTTGCAGGCTGAGGGCAGGATTTAGCCATAGGTTCATCAAGTTATTGCCCCTAAGTTGCAGAATCCAGAAAAAACTGCTCCCCAAAGGGATCTGTATGCACAGTCAAATAACATCTGTTTGTGAATCCTTGTAGCCAGCAGAAATTAAGTCTGTTTTATAAATATATCAAAAATGTCTTGTGTCATTAGAGTTTGAAAAACATTAAGGAGCTACCAGTTTGCAAAAGTAGCTTAGGTCAGGTATTGATCTCTCCCAGGTTTTAATTAGGAATAACTCCAATACTCTTCTTCCTGTTGTGCTTGCATAAAAGGGGGTTAGTGTGATCAGAGTATATCCCATACTTTAATCACCATTGGAAAATAGGAATTGGAATACCATATAGAAATTAGGACAGAAATTTAATGCAATAAGTGCTACCATGTTTTATATTGAAGATCAGCATCCTGTGACCCACAGGCTGGATCCGATCCCTGGAACCTTTGGATCCACATCACAGCCTCGTCCCACGCTGCTATAGGGAGAATTGCTTGCTATGGGCATTTTCCTTGTGCTGCTGGGGAGACAAGGGGCAGGGTCCTGGTGCTTGCTTGCCCACCCACCTCCAGCCGGGGGAAGGCCATTCCTGCTCACACCCTATCTCTGTTTGTGGTAACTGTCCAAAGGTTTCTAGTTGCCATTTTGAAGTGAACCTGTGAATAATTTAGAACCACAGGGCATCTCCACATTGAGAAAGTTATATTCTTGGTCTGCATTATGTATTCTCAGGCATTTACCTGATGTGAGTCTGAGCCGTGCTGTTTGGCCCCTGCATTGTTCTGCCGCCCCCAGCTACTGAGACAAAGATCTGGCAGATATGCAAGACTGCCTACATTATAGAAATTATGAAATAAGATGTATTTGAAGCTCCTTTTTCTGTGTATGAGGAAACCTGATGAGCCAGAGTTTGGGGGAGGGAGGTTTGGCAGGGAGGGGACTGGGGTTTGTATGTTTCTATGCGTCTTTTTTTACACTGATGCTGGAATGAACTGTTCTTTGGGCATTTTTTCTTTTCTTTTGATTTACAAATAACTTATACTCCATTTACGTTTTCAAAGAACTGGTAATCAGGCAACCTTATAAATTAGCTTTTCAACATATTATTGAGTTTGCCATGAAATGTGTGGCAAGCTAACTAAATCAGGTAACATTTCCATGCATATAATATCAGGCTGGCTCAGGTGTGGATATGAGAATGTACCTTTCTGCATTGCATGATTACACTTCACTTAAAAGGCAGGGTGCAATTACTGTAAATTGAATTGTTTTCCAAAAATATATAGCGTTTTGTTTTGCTCTTTTGCAGAGGATGAGTGTGTCATACAAAGCAACTATCCAACTCCTATACACATTTCCCCATCTGTTAGTGAGTGTGTCTCAGATTAATTTTAACTTTTAAAATGTTGTTTTCAGAGTGTTGCTACTTGTCCTGACATTTTAGTAATTGAGAGTTTTTGTTTGGGAGACAAAAGAACAGGGTGACAAAGGAAAATCAACCAAGTAAAATCAACATGCATATTTTTCTGCATCACTCTACCCTTTCCTGTGCTAGGGCTAACACATTTTACTGTCCTTGCACCTTAATACAATAAAGATTACTGTTACAGCCAGGCTTTTGAAATCAGCTGTTGCTAATGGTATAATGACTCAAATACCAATAAGCATTATGCAGAAATGTCGGCAGTACAGATCCCAATGGCCAACTTTGTTCTGCTAAGAAATAATCTCATGAAGCCTGTGAGCTTGCCAGTACCTCTCAGAATTTGTTTTTACAGGAACAAATGTTTATACAGAGATTTTTTTTTCAGGTAATATATTATTAAAGCAGATGCTTGGGCCTTTGCAATGTGTGGGTTTCTACAGGAGATTCATAAAGGATACATCACCCATTTTATAATGTAATTTATCTGGCAGCGTATTCCATATGACATCTTGCTTACCCTAGAAGAAAAAAATGTATATTGTCTGTATAATTACCCCTCACTTACTGATGTAATTATCTGAAGAGAGTTGATACATGTTATATGCTTCCTTTAGGAAAAATAATCATATGATCTGTTTTGGAAAGGGAAGCTAATTCAAGGTTCTAATTGTTAACTCAAATTCCTGCTTTAGCAACAGAAAAATTGCCCTTCAGTCATTCAGCCATGTTACTAGAAAGGAAGTAGTATTATGTGATATAATTTTTTAGATGTTAATGTCAGATGCAAATAATTTTCTGGTGTTAGTTGCATAGCCTTGATGATCTAGGAATTATGAGAGAGTCAAGGATTTCTAAGGGTGATATCTTTTATTGGATCAACTGCATAGTTGGGGTTGAGTTAGACAAGCTTTCGAATGCCAGACATTCTTTGTAAGATCCCTGGTAAAAAGAACATATTGCACTTGAAAGGTTACCTAAATCTATCCTAACTATGCAGTTGATCCAACAATTTCTAGGAACTCTGAATTGTTAAGTGAATTTGTTTTTACCATTTTCTGGTCCTTTCACATTGGCAGGCATGAACATCATAAAGATTGAGCTTCTTTACTATGAATATTTGTTAGAAGTAAGCTGCAATATTCCACGTTCAAGTATTTTCAAATCATATATTTGAAAAGGGTGTAAATAAAATTTGGCATGATTATTGCAAACTTGAACGTTAAAAAGAACCAGGTGATTAAAATGTTCATACTGTCCATAATGGTAGTGAGAAATGTAATGCTTACAGAAAATTGGGAATATTATAGAATTGTTTATATTCACCAAACGTAACATAAATTAAAAGAAATGGTTTTTTATTTTGGATATTTTGTGAACAGGAAGGAAGTGAATTTCTTTGAATAAACTTGTTACAAATTATTTTAATTGCTTTAACTCATTTTTTCAAAAGAAAACTGTTGCATTAGGAAGTGAAAGAAGATCTCAGAAAAAAAGAATCATGACTACATAAGCTACAAAGCTCTCAAACTCTTTAGAAAATATGCTGTTCGGATCACCATTTCAATATGAGATGGAAAATGAGTTTTGAAAATGATGCATATCTTTGTCTTTCTTTGCTAAATAACCAAATGGTTATAATCTTGGCAGGATAAAACCTGAAGTTTTCTATGAAACAATCTCTCTGTTGCAGTAAGCTTACTCAATGCCACGTCTAAATTTGTGATGTAGATTGTAGATGAGGATGCTTTGCATTTCTACAAAATTAGCCTTTTTGCCTTTAACGTTATATCAAAATACAGCTGGTAACCTTCCTTTCTCTACAGGCTTCAGAAATTCTTATCCCAACACCTATTTTTGTCTTTTTGGAAAAAAAATGTGAATTATGCATAACAAAAAGGTTAAAAATTGCAACTCTGTGCCTCTTCTAAGCTGGCTGACTGTACCTTCTTTCTTGATTTCAAGTAACTGTGTTAGTTAAGGAACAGACCAACGCGTTTCAAAGATAGTGTCACCAGCTATCTGTCTGTCACACAAGAATGAGGTGATCAGATAAATTCATACAGTGGAAAAGGGCTAAGCAACCAGACAAATTTAACAGGCAAATGGCAGAGAGTTTCCAAGCTTGGATGCATAGGTCACAAAGAGGCTGACTCCCTCTGAGCGGCTTGCCTTCACTGTACAAATAATACAAATAAAACTTCAAGACTCTTTCAACTGGAATGATAGAAATCAAAAACCGTCATCTCCTTTTTCATTCCAGCCATGTTTTGAAACCCCCAAAAGTAAAGTTTTTTTTTCTCCCGAGAGTAACAAATTGATATGCTGTTGCCTGTGGGGGCGGGAAAAATGGAGCTTGTTCAGAATCAGTGCTTAGGCATTTGCTTAGGGGTGTCATTGTGCCTCACATCCCTGCTGTGAAAATCAGCTTGCATTTGAATGTGCATCTTGACCCATAAATGTCATCCTGGTCCACTGAGCATCATGACTTCAACATTTCCTGTTGTAAAATGGACAATGGATAACACTTTTGTTTTTCTGGAAGGAGAGACCTGTGACTGTGTGTGTGTGTACGTATGTGTGTGTGCAGTCAGGAGAAACTGCAATGCTTGGGATTTAAAAGCATGTCACCAGCCACTGAACAGGAGATCACAGGAACAAAGTTGCTGGACAGTTTTTGAAAAACACAAGGATTATCATTTCTGTTTCCACACTGCTTCTTCTTTTCATAGGGTTGAATCTATCCTCATTGCTCTCTATCAATAGCTCAGTGATGTGCCTCATAGTGGAGGTATGTCCAGCTGTGTGGCACATCAGCTGCCCTTGAACAATGAGCAATAGTGATAGTCCCATTCCTGTGCACTGGACTGCCCATTGCTTAATTCCATTCAATTTCAGGTATCAAACATGGAATCTAAAGCATTTTAATATTCAGTGCAAACACTGAACCTTATCCTTGGGAAAATAGGGAAAGATGAAAATTAAGGTGACCCCAATCTTGCCAACCCTTATGCAGACATCTAACTTTAAACTCACTTGGAGTTCTCATGTTTAACATTAAGATTTCTGTGGCAATGTTCTGCTGGATAAAGGTTTAATATGGCTCTTGGCACAGACTGTGTATTTTCAGATATTGCCCAGAGGGGAGAACAAGTCCCACCAGGGTCTGATGAAAAGTACAGGTTTGTTATCTTTAGACAACTGCATATCAAATGTTCTCTGTTTAGCAAAAGCACCTTTTACTTAACTTCCTGCCTTGTAAATGCACTTTGCAATCTAAAAGTCAAGTTGTATTCTTTATGGGCCATGCATCATCACCAGTAATAAGTCCACTTCAATCACATCATTGACTTCAGTGGCTTTGGATTAGACCCAAAGTTCATGATTCTTTTAAAGTAGGAGCTAGAAAATTACCTGGCTCAGTCTTGCATCATTTAGCTACACTAGATGGAGATACAATTTATAGAATAAGTAAATGGACATGATCCTGAATACACATGTGAACGAGATCAGTTGAGTGAAAAGATGCCATTTTTACACAGGGACAAAAGTGACAACAGTTCACTTTTTCAAAAACTGCCTGTTTATATCTTTCTTGTGCTAGCCCATGGTTATACACAAAGTGTGCGTTTGGTACTTAGCTATCAGTCACTATGACTGAACTCTCACCTAATGTCTTCCTTGACAAATCTCAGCTCTTTACATGTTTAATCAATGGCATGTCAATTTATAATATATAATCCTACTAATCACTAGGAACAATTGAGCAGTTCAGAATTGAAAGTTACTTTTTCTAAACACATCAATTCACACCACTTGAAGATTGCCCTGTAAATTCATTAAGAATCCGCCCCCAGAAATGGGGCAACAGCCTGAGTGTTAAAGTCCCTTTTTTTCCTACCAAAAAATGTTAATAACTTCAAAACCAATCTTTCTTAGTAATTAGTAACATTAGCAAAAGAGTATTTTCAATATGAATATTAGAAGAAAATTACTTTTTGTAGTATAGCTACCAGTTGTGATATGGTCAAATGAGTGCATGGGGACAGCAAGAGTCGGACCCTGCTGTAACATGCAAGAATTGCGTAGTGCCCTGATGAAACTGTTGCCTTTTGTCATAATCTACAATCCTACAATTAATCTTATCATGGTATGTGTTCCTTCATTTTCAATGGAACTCCCAAGTGCAGTGTCAGATTATTTGATGGATCACATTAAAGCAGTTTGATATATCTGCTCTCTATATTCAGAAGGTAAAAAAATCATATTTTGATACTGTTAGTTAAATGCAAATAAAACAATTTCAGAATGCCTGAAATAGGGACTGAAGGGGGGGGAAGGTGCCATTTAGCATTTAGCCTCAAAAGGAAACTAGAAGTAAAGATGTATTATAGCACTCAAACCAGTGCAATTTGCTTTATGACAAAGCACTACTATTATGATAATACTTTCCATCACCAACATTACAACGTCTACCCAGAGAAAGATATTCATTCATAATGAGGAAGCTGAAAATATCTACCTGAAGTTGTATGCAAGGTTTTAAACTAATAATTGCCTTTCTAAGAACATTTAAAAAACATGTATATATGTGCTTGGAAACAAATTATGTTGAATAAAATTGTGATACTCATCCAGAAAGCTTTTCTCATTCAAATCATAGAGATTAATCATACGAGATCAGAAAATCTCAAAGAGAAGGGAAATAATTCAGCAGTAAATCATAAAACAGAGCTAACATGAATCACAGGAGAAGGTACTAGCTCCTATGATTTAGGTGACACATAAAAAATAGCCCTTCGTGGATTGACGCTTATAGAAATAAATGATAAAATTATTCAGCATGGCATGTTCTCTTCTTACCATTTGTCATTTTGCATCTGATTACTTCTAAGAATTTAATTAAAGGGGCAACAGAAGTGTGTAGAGCTTTTTGTGACTGTAACAATTGAATAGCTTTTTAAGCCTTTCTAAAGAAAATATACAACTTTTATTTTTGCTAAATGTGGTATACTTTCAAGAGCATGTTTGGCATGTTTTTCATCCAGTTAATGCTTATAGGATAGGTAGTTTGTAGAAGTAAGAATCTACGGTAAAATCATCCACAAACTAGATGTTAATTTAAACCTACAATGGAAGACAACAGTTACACTTAAATCAAGATTTTCCAAATAAGAGTAAAATATCTTTAAAGTTAGACATAAAAAGGTAAATCTTATGATTATACTGTATGCAATTTTAAGTAACCTTCAGTGTTTCTACAGTAGTGGCTTATCAATCCTTCATGAAGTGAATCAGTTTATAAGAGTGAATTCTAAATTTGTATTGATTCCTCCCAAATGGTTCCATAGTCTATAAATTTTTCTTCTCCTTTTTTAAAATGATTTTTGTACATTCTTTTTCTAGATAGAAATAGTATAGTAATTGGCCTTTACTAAATAAAATCCTACAAGATCTTTACCTTTAAATTTTCTCAAGAAAAAAATAGAAACCTTGAAATCTATTATAATGATAGCACAATTCACAGAACAATATACTTTTAAAAATACACCTGCATGTGCATTTTTATGTGCAATTAAGAACACTTAGCACTGCAAGCCCAATTCATTCTCTTTAAAGTTTTACTTCAGAACAACTTCATTGTTTTAAGTGACTAAATTAAAGCTTTTTAGTGTTTCCCACAATCTCCCAGAGCAGAAATTAAATCAGTTTTAATTTATTTTATTTGCTAACACTGTGGATATAATTATTGCTGCAGAGTCTTTTTAATTGTTTTCAACTAGGTGCTTGTCTTTAAGTTGCAATGGACTTCTAATTCCATGTTGTTGATATTCCCTTGTTAATTCTGACAAAGCATCATAAATCCAGGTATTTAGGTTTATTGAATTTTGAAATGAGGTGATTAGTTGTAGCATGGATGAATGAACTGATGCAAAGCAAAATGAATTTTATGATTTACTATGGTTTACAAGTTCCCTTGAAACCATTATATACAAATTGTAAAATGTATTAAGAGGGAAGATATCACAGTTATAATCAACAATGTAAAATTTTCTCAAAATATTCAAATAGTGTGCAAAAAAGAATAAATGTTGAATAAGTGTTTAGTATATGCAGTTAATTTTTATTATAGATCATGGCTTTATGCGTCATCATTCTAGTATGTAAAAAGCATCATAATAATACCTGCTCAGTAACAATCACTAACATTGATTGTTGCAAAATTGTTTTCATTTTCATTCCTGCATTTAAGTACTCCTATTTTTCTTGAGGACATTAAAATGCTCATGATCAGTTCTTACTTGGACTTCTCACTTGAATTAAAATGCTAAAATGGTCATGATCAGTTGTTACTTGAAACTTATCATTAGTCAAAGCTACAGTTACAAAAGGCAAAAAATGAAAATGAATCTTCGCAACGTCTGAAACTTACCATATGGTTTTGAGCAAAAATGGAGTTTTATGGACTTTTACTGTGAGTTAATATGGTGGAAAATGCAGAAAAGCTTATAAATATACAGTTATAAGTGTATGAATAAATACATGGTTGCAATGTCCATATATCTGCAGTGAGTTTAGCGCTGGGGTTTAATGTTTTCAAAGTGCCTAGATAACTTAGTTCAACATTATATATCATTGGGATGTGGATTCCTATGTCCTTTTTGCAAAAGTTGATCTTAAAAGATTTAAGAATTTTACCCAGATTGTATTTTTAACCACAATGCAAGGGGTGAAATATAAAATACCTTGTACCAGGAAGAGCGCCAAGAAAAATAATGCCTTAGAGCAGAGGTAACAAGATATAACCGTAGAGCAATGTCATCTGGCCTGCAGGGCTCTCTCAGGGTCCAGAAATGTGCAGCAGGGCAAGTGCCATCAGAAATAATTGCTATTGCTCCAGGAGCTGTGGCAATGTTCAGTGCAATGAACACTGCCGCAGCTCCCCCACTGCCAAATTTCCAGACCTCTATGGAGCACTGTGAGTGAGATGATGTGGCTCTATGCACCAGATTGGGCCCTCAGACCAACGTTATGCAGTGGATTGGACCCATGGGCTGAACCTGTGTGCTGAATTAGACCCACAAACGAACCTCATGCGCCAGATCAGACCCACTGACTGATCCAGAGCCACTCATCTGCCCCTCACTACTGCCCAAGAGGTACCTTCTGAGGTATAAATTCATTCTTGCTACTGTAGAGGTAATTAAGAAGGGCTTGCCTGAACTGACAACAAATTACGAGAACTCCATGCACCACCTCAGCTATGCTTCCTTACACATTGCTAAGATCATGTAACCAAGGCTATGCCTGTGCAGTTGCTGAATTAAACCCTTTGCAGGCCATCCAGATCTGATGACATTAGTTCTGTATGCACAAGGGTACACAGGCCCCATACTCCTTCCCTACTGTAGACCAAGGTGGAAAAGACAAAGAAGCTGAGCAGGCACAGCCATGGAGTGCACCTGTAGACTAACCCCATGCTATCCATCCCCATTCACTGACCCTGCACTACTAGAAGCTAGCATGTTACTGATAGTCTGTGGCAGAGTGTTCAACCCCAGGCCCACGGGCCAAGTGCAACCTATAATGCCATGTCACCCAGCCTGCAGAGCTTCCCATGAATCTGTGGGTTGCCCAGGCCCCATGCACTGGATCAGGTGCCTGATCCCAGCATATAGAGATGGGCCAGGGCAGTGCTGGGCCCCAAGGTCTAAATCTTGTGGGAGACAGTGGCCATCAGGCCTCCAGTGTCCAAACCACCAAGGCCCAATCCTAGCACTTGAGACAGGGAAGGGATAGTCCACCCCTGGGGCCTGATCCTGGCATGCAGGCCCTGATCCACTTATCTAGCCCACAAGGCCAAAAGCTTGAGTGCCACTGGTCTATAGAACAGTATGCTTCCCAGAATCAAATGTGATTTTAGTAACACCAAAGGTGGACTTCTATCTCAGCTATAGCTATAGTCCAGCTCCTCTACCGGAGCTAGGACAGTGGCGAAGGACATTGTTAGGCAACGGTATGCTGCCTTATGCAAAGGACGCATCTTGGGAACTCCACTAGCTGCATCTGGATCTGTAATTATAGCATACACAACTATATCTGAGGAGATAATATTCCTCCTAATCTTGTCAGTTTAAAAAAAAAAGAAGCAGCAAACATATTCCAAGGTATAAAACCTACTTCTTGGTTCCCTGACATTTTATGTGGTCTCGAAGTCACATTTACTAAATTAAACAAAAGTCTTTGTGTGGAAGGAGCCACATAATCAAAAAAAAGGGAAAATGTGTATGCAGGAGTATCAGTGAAACCGAACACATAATATGTAAAATAACGAAATCTGTGCATAATATAAAAAGGCTGAAAAACAAAAAGAAAGATGTTTTCTTTACTTTTTCACTTGTAGTAATTTTACCTAAAACTTTAGCTAAGACATAAATGATTTTTAGGCAAATGTGTGATTTTTCATTTGGTAACATCTCTTTAGCTGTTTCAACAGCAACATCGACTTTGCAGACTTGCCATGTAGACTAGCTTTGATTAATATTCTGTATCACTGTTCTGTTCTGGGATACTTGTGATAGGGCAGCACATATTTGATGACTGATGTAATGTGCTGTTGGAACCTGTACTTTCGCATATTTCCTGACTTTCTGTGATTGTTAGTATGCACATTTTGAGAAGATGTGCACGTTGGTTTCTTAAACCTGTAAAGAAATACTGTTTATGTTGCAATCTAATATCAAAGATAATTCTAGGTACAAATTGTAACACAGGACCTAATGATTATCTTAGCTGTAAAGTAAGAATGTGCCATGTGTAATATTCACTCTGGTCTATACATTTTCCATCGAAGTAGAAAGCATTAAAAGCGCTGACAGAACTGGGCTGTGGAACAAGGAAGAGGGAATTACTTAGTTCTTTGAACACCACAGCCTATCACTTTAGTTTATGAAACAGCTCTTTCTGAAGTCTATAGTGCTGGAGCTTAGTATGGCTTTAGTATTGGGCTAAGGCGTTGCTCAGGGTAAGGCGGAGCAAAGCCATGTGATGGCGTAATTCTAGCAAATATGTGAGTGGGAATTAATAGTGTTAATTAATTAATAGTGCTGCAAGTCTTGGATCTTGGTAATTCATGGGGACAGAGCAAACAAGGAATTGTCTATAGTTGCATTGCCTTTGAGGAGGACTAGTCATGAGGAGCTGGTGTAATTAAGGCACGAGGGTTTTTTAATTCTTTTACTGAGTTCTGGACCTCCCCAACTCTGTCCAAGTGAAGGGCACATTTCAGGGAAACTGTGGAGGGTTTTCTTGGGCTCTGTGTCCACATTCTCCAGTATTACAGTAAGAATGTAGGTTTTGGCTATCTGGTTTGGGTCAACTTTATTTAAATGATAATACTGTGTATGAAAAGTCTGTGTGAGATACCCTAGGTTTAGTTATTATTCATTTTTGTTATTTTTTAGATTTATATCCCACCCTATCAGAAAAGCTCAGAGCAACTATAGAAGTAAGTATAAATACACAGACACACAATGTGTCTTATCTACTTCAAATTTGTCATTCTTTTTTTGCCCATGTTTTTTCATTATGGTGTTCTCTAGAAAAAGAGGCTATGTATAATAAAGTCTCATGGCAGGGAATTATCTTAGCAGAGCTCAAGAAAGGAATAGTGATGCTCCCAAAAAGGTTTAAAATTGACCCTTTTTAGGGTACGCAGAGAATTATTGGTTCCAATGTGCAGCAAAAGGAACAGTCCAACAGCAAAGCAAACAAACCTAAGATGGGTTATTTTACCTTCCTGAGTTTGTATTTCACTGGTGGAAGTTATATGCAGACCTCAGTATTCTGTATCTTTAAGCCATGATTCAAAACCTGCTCAGAATCTTCCCTATCCTTCCAATTTTGTTTGCTCATTTACCCACTCTGATGGACAAATGCAGGGGGGAGTTGGTGAAACCTTAAGAGAAGATTTATTTAATCTGACTAGTGTTTATTCTGCCCACACACTTCCCATGTTTTACTGTTCACACATACAGCTTTGCTACAGGCAACCTGATACTATTTCTGCCACAGTAAAGTTACTTTAAAAACTTCAGTGCCTGTAATAACATCAGCAGCCACCATCATAGCAAGATGCAAGATGTTGAGCCATGCTGCCAGTCTAGAATGAAAATTAGGTGGATAGGTTACAGTTGCAGAGCAATAATTCAGAACTGAATTGGGAACAGAGTTTCTTCCTAACAGGACAATTGGGTTTGCCCAAATTCAGGAGGTGGCTGAACTGTTAATTACCTGTGGGTGGGGAAGTTGCACTGTAGCAGCATTCCAAGGTTTGTGTTTTATGGACCTCAACAGAAAACATGTCATCTTTTGTTTTATTGGTCAACCTTTGTTTCAGAGGTGAAAACTGTATCATTATATTTAATTGGCTACCTGCAGTTCATTAGTGGCAGCATCATTAAGTAATACTGGAGCATTTGTAGTAGCTAATCTTTCAAGCACTTAGCATTCACGTTGACCTCGTTAAAGGTAACAAAGGTCAAGCTTCAGTTCAACGGAGTCACCCGTTCACCAAGGAGACTGGCATAGCAAAGTAATCTGTGTGTGTCACTTTTCATTAATCACGCTACTTTCCTCTTCATGAAATTCCAGCAGATAATTGTTACTAAATGCGATTTGCAACACCCTGTGCTGTGGTTGAAGGACCAGAAATAGGCAAACAGATAAAAACATTGTTTAGCTTGGAGGCAGCAAGTGTTTGCTATTCAAAGGTACATCATGCATAAACATTGATTTAGCCATGAGCTGACACTTATAAAGCTTTGCTGTTTCCAGAAAGCCCTGTGGTCAGGCTAAGTAATAGCCAAGGGCAAGTGCTTTTACCTGAATGGCAAGGTTGCATTCTATATAAATTGTCTGATCCTGAAATAAGTCAGTTTTCATAATGTTAAGCTGTTGCAACATTGCCATAGGTCAGAACGAAGTGCACTAAATGAAACACTTGCACTTATGGTGGAAAAACTTGTTCTCATGTAGTTTATGCTGATTTAGGATAAATATTTCATTAAGAACTTGATTTGCAAGGCATTTCCACATATTTCTGGATCTACACAACTATAAGAATTCAGTTTTTCAAACAAAATTTTTAGAAGTAACTTAGTGTGATTTCTGCTTGCAGTTTTCAAATTACACTGTAATATTAACTCAATTTGGAATATATTCCATTTTAACTCTATAGTAATAAGTTGTTACCTATTAAAAAAGTCATCCAGAGTTGTTACTTACTACAACACTGATCAGATTGTGCTTTCAAGTACAGATCTAGAACCATAAGAAAATTTATTGGATATTGAGTAGATAAGGGTGACATCAGAATTTGATTCTGGTTATCAATTGACTGGCATACTAACTGAATGGAAGTTCATTGCTATCCTTATATAAAATCTAGCTCCAAGTCACCTGTTTCCTCGGGAAAAAAATCACCTACATAGGGCAACAAAATGAACTAGCGTTTTAGCGTGGATGTTTTAGCTCCACTATCAATATTGCAGAAAACTTTGTAATGAAGACTGAGTTTTATGCAGATTTTTTCAAATAGCGTTAGCTCATAGGCTTCTGGAGAGTTGCTTCTGATTTACACAGGGAAGTGAAAACCGAGTAAAGGTGCAATGAGTCCAGAAATTTATCAAAGCTGCTGAAAGTTTTCTGTCCTGACAGCTCATACCCTAAAGCACAAGCATCTAACGTGTGATTATAGCAGGGCCACCTTTCCACAACTTACTGTATATTTGAAATGAGACAGAAAGACCTGTGGATATGTCTGGACTACTATTATTTGATTATATTCACTGGAAAATAAATAGTGATGTATAGTCCCAGAAAGCAGCCATCATATAGCAAATTATTTTTAAGAGTTTTTTTTGAAGTGAACAATTATATAAGCTGGATGCATGCTCATGCAATTAAAGCACTGACTTTAAAACCTGGAGATCGGAGATATATTTCCGACTCTCACAGAGCAAAATGCATCCTCCATCCTGATTTAAGCCTTAGGAATATATTGCAGTATGAATAATAATAATACCACTAACCAGGTGCTACGGTTTCCACTCCTAAAAACAGAGACCAAAATGTTTCTTTAATCCACAGAGATTTTGTGTGTGTGAAGTCATTTAAAATGGTAAGGTGCTTACATTCTTCAGTGAGTGCCATAGAAAAATGTTAATCTTGGCAATCATCGATCCTCTGGATCATGGTGTACACACAAAAGGTTTTTGCGAACATCATACCAAGACCTTCAGCTTATAAAATTAATAAATGGTCAGTATGTGAAATGTAATCTTTTTTACTGCAAAAAGGGAAAAATATACCAACTAATACTTTTACCAGGTACATATTGTACCTAGCCTTGAGTTATTAAATCTGCACGATTAATATGAGTAATGGCATTAAACAAAACCAAATCCTAGATTTTGTTACATGAGAAAAGAGCTGCACTTTTTATGAAGCATCCTATTAATACATCCCCTCCATGCAAAAATTCCAGAAGTATAGAAGAAATACTGTATTTAATACAGTTTGCTCAAATATTTTGCCATTGAATAACTGAGATGACTTTGCACATTTTCTAGAGTTACTGGTGCTTTTTGGAAGCTCTCTTCCTTTCCTACCATCAGACCATGGTAAAATGTAAGCCTTATTAACAACGTCTGGTAAAGCAGTAATCTGAGACTTGAGAACTCAAAATATCACATTGTAAGTCTGAGAGTGCTGAAGCATTCTTGAGAGTTGTCCAGTCTTTACACCAGTACAGTGCCAAATTCCCAACTTTAATACCATCTACTACTGAAGTCTGATTTGCTAACTTTTCTGTCTACCATTTAATGCAAAAGTATGTCCTAAAATAGTTGTTAGTGGGTGGGTCTACATGTGTAATTTATGCAAAGCAATAAACTTCAGCACATATCACATCAGAGTTTATTGCCCTGGTGCAGTGTCTTCATGTGTACCCAGGACTGCAGCATGTTGAGTTAGTTTGGAGCAGCCCCCAGCTAGCAGAGGACCTAGAGGGTTAGCCTGCCAGCCCAGGGCTGCTCCATCCTACCTCACCATGCTGGAGAGGGGCCGGCTGGGGCATGAGGGTGCTTCACTGCAGAGCTAGCTTGCAGGCAGCCCCTGCACTGAACCACGCTCATGCTCCAGCCAGCCCTATCAGAGTCTTTGTGTGCATTGCTTCACACTTAAGGCCATGTGTAGATGAAACGAGGCATGTATGCATGACACTTTAAAGCAAACTAAATGTTTTTGTACCAATTTAATGCCATCGGTGTTTGCACATCTCAGAAATGTATTGTGCATGAATTCCAGCTGCTGTAGAAATGAGCAAAATGAGCCTTAAATGACTTGGGGTGCAGCAAACTAAAACTTCTTCAAGGAGTTTTAGTTTGCTGCCCTTACAGCCATGGAGCAAAGCACCGGGCTCCATGCAGCTCCATGGCTTTACAGGAAGCCCTGCAGACAGCCTGGCAGCAGCCTAGGAAAGCATACTCCACCCAAGAAAAGCGAAAAGCCTGATGCTCCCCCTCCCGCCCCGAGCCTGCCTGCCTGAGCTGCATGAGGGTCCCTCCATAGCTGCAGTGCCCCCCCGGGACCACTCAAGCTGAATACCTGCGGGTGGGTGCTGCCGGGCAGGGGGGAGGCTACAACTGCCATGGAGGGAAGCACCAGCCCCCCACCCCTCCCGCAGCTCAGGGACCACTCCACCTGTCAGCAGCTTGCCCTTCCCTCCCACCGGAGAGGCAGGTGTGTGCATGACATGGGGGTTTAATCAGCCCTAAATTGACGTGGTGTTTTTTTAAAACCCACTGCTTCAATTTAGGGCCCCCGATTCATTTCTAGATATCTTAAGAATGCTGCTATAGGATAGTACTTCTGCTTACAAGTACTAACCTACGGTGGTATGGTGGAGTTAATTAATTTCCTGTAGCCTAATAGTCCTGCACGTGTAGATAGCGAGACTTTACTGTGGAGCTAATTAGGCAGCTCTGCGGTAAACATCTCTTTTAGATGTGCCTGGTGCCTGTGTGTTAGCTTCTTCCATTATTAAAGTGCATGATCATTGCATGATTTGCCTTTGTTTCTATTTTGGGGATAGGTGTTTATAACTGGTAGTACAGAGCAGCATTAAATTGTTCATAAATTATCACACAGTTACAAGCTTTACTAATGTTCTTTCAGGAAGCCATAGATAACCTTAGAGCTGAATGCCAGACTTCGTAAGAAAAAGAAAAACAATCAGAGAGCATCCAGAAAATGGTTACTTTATTTGTGTAAAGAAAGAAAAAGAGTTTTTATAAAATTCTTAAACTTGCAACTATCTTACAGATCTCAGAAACCATTCTTCAAAACAGGCGTGAGATAAGGAAGTTAACTGGCAATGTGACAATACATGACTAACTCACTTTGCCCTTGATTCATTGGTCATTACTTCATAATATTTGAATGTCCTTAATATTAGAAGGTTGATTTAGAGATCCTTTCATGTTTGTTGACCTTGTGGTGTTGACCTTGTGGGGGAGTAGAGTTCTGAGGGCAACTCCTCTCCCCCTCCCCTCAGGAAAGGGGTGTGACTGAATTCCTCTTGGTGCCTCCTGATTGGAGGATGAGCGTCACCAATCAAAACAGCAAGATTTCAAGGCTGGGACTGAACCCAAGCTCCAAAAGGCAAGCCTGCTACAAACTCTTGCACACTGATGTCTCAGTAATAAAGTGAAATTATCAGGACAGACAAAGAAAATGTCTTTAAAGCACTATGCATTTATGAAAAGAAATTATCCCACGGATGGGAATCAGAGACTGACTAGAAACTCATAAGGAAACATGAATATAAGCCTGGAAGGGAACTTTTGGGTCATTGAGTTGAGTCCCTTATCACAGGCAACCACAACATATAATCCCTTCATAAACTGATTAAGCTCCATCTTCGAAATGGGCCAGCACTAGACCTGTGAACTGCTTAAGTTAGACTTAGACCTATTTTTTACCTAGCAGTCAGATCTTTCTTGGCCTCTGTACACAGAGGTGACTTTCATTCTACAAAAGCAGAAGAGAAGATCGGGAGGTTGCCCATCTACTGCATGTGTGCTTAGCCAGAAACTACATGAAAAAGAGTTACTGTTTAAAAAGGGTGTATGTAGAAGTTACAGAGATCCTGAGTTTACTTGCAAGAAATGTTAGGATATACAGTAAAATCATACTTCTGGGTGGGTATATTACATGGTGGGGGAGTTGCTGAAGGCTGACAGTCATTCATTTGGGTTTGTTTTTTTCAAAGAAATCTTTTAATTTATTTTTGGGCTCTTTTATACTGAGAGATCCAGAGACATCAATAGGAGCATATCCTCTTTTGTTTGCATAGTGTCTTGATTGCTCATTTGTCCTGACTTATCAGATATATGCCTTTCTTGGAAATATGGTACCAGTAAAGAAGTGCCCGTAGAGATAGATGAACATTTACATAAACCCAAACTGTGTACTTTATTGTTCATATTCATATTATTATAGAGGTAAAGCTGCCCCTTAGAATTTAGACACTAGTTTGAAACATTATTTTTATTAACAAGTCTGTTGAGGCATTGTCTGAGGGTCCACAACCAGGGTGAACTGCTTTCTCCTAGCTACTCTGTAGTTTTTACATGTATTATGTAGTATATATGTGTTCATGTCTATAAAAAAATGCATCTGTACCACATCAGTAGTGCTCAACCTATTTGGCTCCACGAGCCAGATCCTGAGCTCAAGGTCCACAGGACAAATCCAGTGCAGGGTCAACCCATGGGGTTCATCCATATGCCTGGTCTGGCCCCATACATATGGATTCAGCCACATGAAGGCCTGGGCCCATGCACCAACTAAGCCCTGAGCATACCTGGTTTGGCTATACAGTGATCCTGCATGCTGACACAATCACATATTGATACAATCTAGCATGCATGTGGGGCTCCCCAGAGGTCCAGAAATTTGACAGCAGGGGAGCAGCACTTAATGCTGCTACCACTCCCCTGTGGTGGTAGCAGCCAGATTTGGCCTAGCACTGGATTTGGCTTGAGAGCCAGTTTGAGTAACATTGCGCTACACAGAATGTGTACATGTGGGTGTGAGTGTGTAGTAAATGACAATCCCTGCTTCAGATTTAAAAATGTAGGGTGCCTTCATACAAGCAGTGAGGCCGCTACAATGCACTGTAATTGCAGTGTTTCAGAGCAGACTTGATTAATTGAGTCTGCTGAAGCGTAACAATTACTGTGCTCCAGCAGGCTCCAGCATCTTTTGTATCAGTGTCCCCATGCTTACAAATGGCAATGGGGTCACTGTATCTAAAGCTGGGTTGACAAGCTTTAGATAAAGCACCCCTACCACCATATTTATGTGTGGGGACACTGATACACAAGACACTTTAATTAGCATGGATCTCAGAGCCATGCTAATTAAAGCACCCTCACCTCTACACACACTCCGAGAGCACATGTATAAACACTCTTAAAGTCTAAGTAGGCCTGGCAGATTGCTGAAATATCGAAGTTGCGTAATTTGCTACTTATATATGTAAAATGTGCTTCCCGAGATGAGTATTTCCTGCAGTGTTATCCCAGCTACTCTATCTCCAGTGTCCTCATTTACTTCATCACCCCATCTGATATATGCAATATCCCAAAATGCAGTGCCTTAATCAAAATGTGCTACCCTTTAAAAAGTAGAAAAACCAAAATGTTTTCCTCCTTATTCCACTTACCAAATGTCATAAGGAAGCAGCAGCATCCTACCATTTCTGTGTACTTGATGGTGAATGGGAGAGATGAGGGCAGAAGAGGCCATAGCAGCCAGCTGAAATATAAATGCAGGTTTTGGCTCTCATTGTAAGTAGACTTAAGAGCTCTTGGTCCAGATGAAGAAAGGAGTACCATACATATATAATCTTGTTTTAGTAGCAGATCATAAGTTTCCTGTACTTGTGCTGACAACAGGTAAATGCAAAGAAACTATACAAAGAATAAAAATGAATAAGTTAAGATTTATAAGGAGCAGGATTAAATCAAAACTGATCTCCAGACATGAAAGTCTTTTTCACATACCTTACAGAAAGATAATGTAATTTTGCACTGGAGCCCCTGAAAAATAAATCCTTGGACTCCAACCTTTGTATATTAGGTTTGAAGGAAGGAATTGAAGAAGCTGATCCAGTTTCTGTTATGCCTTCTACACTTGAACACATTTTGAATACAAATTTAGTTTGGTTTCCTGCAAGTAGGGCATCTTCAATACAAGGCCCAGAGGAGAAACGAATGATCACTTATGGCCAGTTTTGATAAGGGCAAACATTATATTGTTTGAGGATATATGCATTCTGATGTCTCCTGACTTCTCTATAGAAAACCAGGTGGAGGACATCATTGTTTCAGTTATTAAAAGAAGAATTTCCAGAATAGGAGCACTCACAATTTCATTTTTGAATTTGTTAAAGGCATGTCTGAAGGAGAAGGTATTCATTAGTGATCCTGATCATAACAACTAAAGTTTCATGAACCTTGTTTTAAGAGGTAACCCATACAACCACTCTGGTAGTTAACACCTGGTGGTACTAGCCTACTGCAATTATTGTTGTGATCACAAAAATGCTACAGCCTTTTCTTGCCATCGCTTGTAAATTACTGGTAAGTCATTAATTTTTAATAGCAACCACTAAGAAGATTATGAACAGACTTTGCAAATGTTATATGCATGCTTATCTCCAGGAATGGGATTAGTATTACTGAAGTCATACGGACACTACACTTCAAGTACCGTATGCAACAGAATAACTTGCAGGGAAGGGAGAGAAAGTAGGACACCAGGTGTGGGCACTGTTTTAGAGGGAGCACCAGAATGGCAACCCCCTGGGAGCCCATGCTGTTGCCACCAGAGCAGCAGCCTGTGTTCAGGGAGCTTGTGCTGGGGCAGCAGCAGTAGATATTGCCACCACAACTACTAAAACTCCACCGTGATTAGTCAAGTGCTCACTTCCCTCCCCTTCTCCTTCCATGCTTATGCTTCTAAAGCCAAGTTTTTAAGTTATATGTTAGATAAGTATTCTATGCAGAAAAAGTGTATCACTTGATCCATCTGATTTATATATATCAAGACTATAGCTGATTTATATATACCAAGACAATAGATTTGTGACAATATTTTAAAAAATTCGAGTAACTTTTGTGTCTGTCTGTGTACACATATACACGCATACACACATGCACATACATGAATGTGTTTCAGAAACTAACAGAAATTAAAAAAAAAAAAATTTTGTACTAGACCACATCACTTCTTTATGTAGTTATAAATGATGACTGTGTTTGACAATGCTGCCATCAGTGTTCCCCACTGCTGTATAGTTTCCCACTTTGTCACAGAAACACATTTTTTTCCCCATGGCAGCCATTTTGGTATTCATTTCTGAAACACCCCCAGATATATAATGGTTTATATATATAATGGTAATGGTTTTTAATATATATGGTTTATTTAAAATAGATTGCAATATATATGCATTGTGTGTTTAAAAGCAGTACTGTATAAAACAAGTATCCGGTGTGTCTGCACCTGGATACATTATTAATTTCCACTCTTTATTGATGTCTTTTACAAATTCACTTGTACCTCTGCTTCTCTCTACCATTTGTAAGTTATGTAGTCATCAATAACTTGTAAAAATAAATAATGTATCCAGTCAGTTCATTGGATAGCCTTTATTTATCTAAGATCTCACTTCAACTATGGCACTTAAATATGGTTATATTACTGTACCAAGTACAATAATTACTCTAATTACAGTGGAAATAAAACAGAGTATCTGCATCCAGTTTTGCTTTCAGAGTTCTCTGAGGGTTGTATGATTTAAAGAGCTTTCACTGTAGTCACAAGGTATATTTTATTCATTCACAGCTTATTAGAAAAGGAACAGAAAAATATGTAAAGCCAGATTGTATAAACGTAAAAATTATATTAGAAGTAGCTTTCCATCGTCAGCTGATATAATACCATGTACAACTTTTCTTTCAAAACAAAAGCTATATCTGATGATGTTTCCTTAAGGTGATTATTAACATGCATTCTTCCTCACTTTGGTGGATAAACAGACTTGCAGAGCATACCCTGTGTGTTAGCCATTCCTGAGGCTGAGTCTTAGAGCTTTGATTTGATTCTGATCCCTCAACACACATCATGTGTCCGGGAATGTGTAAATTTGAATCTGGAGGTTGCCTGATGACTTCTAAGTAAATAGAAATTTATGCAGGCAACAGCATTCTTATAATTATTTCATTGTTGGGCATCTTGCTAGATCATATATTAGGAGTTATATGAATGATGTAGGAGGTAGGTGTGTATGCAGATTTACTTATAGTTATACATAGAGAAAAGCTATCTGTGATTTTTACCTATGAAAACTGTGGATTGGAAAGTGGGCTTCTGTATTTTAGTAGTTTGTGGGAGCAGCATGTGCTGTGTCCCTAAGGGCCACATTGTACCTTGCCATGAAAAATATGCAGTCAATGCATTCAGGAACCTCTGCAACATTTTTGTCTTCAGAAACTCCCTTTGGAGGTGAGATTTTAGAAGTCTATATGGCTAAGGACAGACATTCAAAAAGACTGAGCCTGAATTTATTCAATCATTGCAGGTTAGTCTAACCTGGATAGGCTAAATCAGTTTTGTAACCAAACAGACATCCCAGAAATGCAGGCTCATGCCTGCAGTGGCTCAGGCTAGAAGCTGGAGCGGGTGCTAAAGCAGCCCCCCTTCCTTTCCATGGTGCTGAGCTGAGGGGAGCATGGCCAGGTCCTGGCAGGACGCTATGATTAGGGAGGGGTTCCCCACTTCCTGAACAGCACAGCAGGGAATGTTCATCACCCCTTAGTGTTTATCACCCCATTAAGAAAACAGAGGGACATTACCAGCCATCTGTTGATTCTGCCTTTGTCCCATGTACCACAGCTCGGAGATAGACAGCATGTGGTCTGCTAACTAATGCTAAGAAATGTCTGTGAGGGACAGGGGAAAGCCTGCTTAACAGAGAGTAGGGAGAGGAGGTCGGGGGAGCAGAAGCCAGGCAGATACCTGCAGAGACTGCTGGAGCTGCAGCCAGGGAGCAGAGGAGAGGGGCTGTCCCTGCTGTGGAGCAGAGAGCCCTGCCCAGCTCAGAGAGCATGCTGGGATGCTGGGGGAGTTTGATTTAATTGCAAGGGGTCTGAGACAGACATTGCATAAACCAGTTTGAGCCAATTCAGTTAAGTCTGATACTACATTCAACCAGGTTTATGTCAAACCGGTTTCAGACATCCTCAAACTTGTTTATGTGCACTGAACCAGTATCTGATCACTTAAATTGATTTATGTGTAATGTCTGTCCCTAGCCCAGAGGAGGAATTGGGGAAGCTTTTCTATCACAGACCCCAAGAATCTGCAGGGATCACTGAGCCCAGCTGCAAGGATTTTTGTGCCCCAGTGTTGTTTTCCATATCTCCCACCCCACCTTGCTATACTCAACAAGTTTCTCCACACACACCTTCCAGGACAAGCATATCTATTTCCAAGTTAATTTCATCCATGCAGGTCCTAAAAATCATGCTTACCACAGAATCTAGCTTCTCCTGTTTTTTCTGCCCACTCCAGCTCCTTATGATCATTGTCATCCGCCACATCCCAAATTCCTCTTTTATCATGTCTTTATGGGTTATTCCATGAGTTCTTGCTAGTGAAACTAAATTTGAACACAGTGGGTGCATCTACACGTGCAATTAGGGTGCAGAAACAAACTCTGGCACAGTTCACACCAGATTTTATTTCTCCTGGGTGCAACGTTTACACATGCACCAAGGACTGCAGCACATTAAGCCAAGGCAGAGCAGCTCTGGACAGGCAGGAGGCCAGGGAGTCAACTCTGGGCTCCAAGTAGCAGCAGAGGGCAGCAGAGGAGCTGGCAGGCAGCCCCCAGCACTAACACTCTCATGCCCCAGTCACTGCACTGCAGTCTATACTGCATTGTGGGGACATAAATTGCTCCATTATAGGATAGTACATGTCCTGGACAATACTATCCTACAGTGGAGTTAATTAATTTACTGCTCTCTAATACGGGCACACGTGTTAATGGTGATGCTTTACGGCACAGAAAATTAGTCTACTCTGCAGTAAACCACATGTGTAGATGCACCCAGTGACTACTCAAAATTAAAAAAAAACAAAAAACAAAGCAGTCAAGAAGTTGTGTTGTGCACTCACTGAAAAACAGTCAATATCTTTTCCTTACACAATGTTCCCTTAATAATTTTTTTTTAATCTTTGCGCCCACAGCAGCAGTCTTCCACTCTTTCTCTCTCCTTTGGTGCAATGATATTCTTACGTGATCCTCAGGACAAACAGGGAGTTTGGGCAGGTGCACAAATTAGAGCAGCTTCAAGATGGTTCTGATTTGTGCTAGTTTGTAATGGATTTCTATAGATAATTACATCAATGAAAATTTAAGAGGCCACAACTTCTACCCTCTCCCCCTCTCCCAGCAGCCCATCGGTGTACTAAGAATTAAGAACAATGCAAAGTCATGAGTGCAAGTCCTGTATAGTCCAGGGATTGCCTTTCATGAAGGAAATCCCTCGATCACCTTTAGGGCAGATTTAATTTACCTTTTGTCACAGACATTACATGGATATTCTGCTTTGCAATTGAAGATGCATTATAGGTGGTAAGTTTTCATCAAGCTTGAAACTCTTAACAAGCATATATATAAATATGCCAGAAAAATTGATTACAGTTAAAGAATAACACAATAACCACCCCCTCCCATTGAGAAAAATCTCTAGTGATGTTTAGGAAGAATCATTCTGTGTATATGGTATATATGAAGGCACCGTGTATCACCAGCTAAGCCAAAACTACTCTACATAAAAGCCAGTTTTATTATATGCAGAAATAATTCTTCCAGGAAGGTCTAAGATTCTTCATTTGCATTTGAATAAAATAAATTCTCTGCTTCTTTTAACCTCTGTACACTGCTTCCTTTCCAGCTGAAGATGATATCTTTCTCAGAGCACATTTACAAGGAACAAGATGTTCACTTTGTCTAAGGAGTTTAGCAACGTCCTCTCTCACTGTGACAATTACAACCTTATATACGGAAAGAATTCTAATGCATAACAGTTTATCACAAGAGACATCAACCAACTCATTCCTATTAGGACATGAGTAAATTAGCCCTGTGCATTCTACATGAATAATCCTGTCATGGAATATAAATATAAAATAGAAATAAATGCCATATGCAGTAAAATCTTATCAGGCTCAAACAAGTATTCTAATTGTGCAAGGAAAAAAAAGAAATGCTGTAACAAGGGCCCTTGGTGCCTGCAGGCAAGTCTTTGATTCAGTACCTTTCCATCTTGTAACACTCTGTGCTGAATACCCTTGTAGTCTTTCTCAGTTTAACTTAAAAGACCTTTAATAATTAAAAAAGACAAGAGCAGTTCTACCTTTCGTCAGTGGCGCAGGACAGACGTTCTTCCTGTGAATGGCAACCTTTTGGATGGTATAAAAATAAAACAGACATAGGTAAAAGCTAGGTACCAAAGTTATTGATCTTGTGAAAAGGAGATTGCCTACAGAAGGGTATTTGTAATAGCTAAAAAAGAAAAAGAGGTATCACGATGATAGACAAATCTGTCATTTTCTAAACTGAGGGGATGGCTTAGTAAAAACAGTGTTTATTCAAATTAAGCTCTGCATATACAGTTGTGATTAGATAGAAATAAATAGCCTTCTAATTTTATCTCAGCAGCTAAAAATATAAATGTTGGCCTGTGAAAAGGGTTTTGAATGCTAAGAGAACTAGTGAACTTTGAACAAAGCTTTGCACCTATCTAAAGGCTCAATTGTCTCTTCAGCGATACATCTGTGGAAGACCATAAGGGAGAAGTAAGAATCATCCTTGTGCCCCTGTGTCTCTTATGTAGATGTTGCATAACTGCAGTAGTGTAACTAGAGATGGGTGAGGAAGGCACAAGCCCTGGATGGTGATTAGGGAGGGGGTGCCAGAATGGAGGCAAGGAGGGACTGGAATGGACACTGCTACTCCGGCAGCTACAAGCTCCGGCTGTGTGGAGTAGAGGAAGGAGCAGGGAGTGATGGCAGGGAGACTCTAGGGTCCTGGCAGCCACAGGCTTGCGGGGAGAAGCAGGGAATAGAAATGGGAAGAACCCCTCAACTTGCCACTGAATTAGGGGTTTTATAGTTTCACCCAGAATGGTACTCAGCAATATCTGTGGGGGGCAGGCAAAAGGCATAACTCCTTGGCTGGGACACTAGAGCTATCTTGGCTCTACTCCCTGCCTCCTTCCCGGTTTCAGCGCAACAGAAGCCTCCAGCTGCCAGGGTCCTAGAGCCCCCCCTGCCTTTACACTGTGGGTCTTGGACACCAAATGGTGTCTATAGCTGCCTAATGCACAGACCCTACCAGCTATGCCTCTGGTCCTATACCTCATTGCACCCCTCCATCCCACTCTGCTCAGGGGCACCAAAGGTGTTCACTGCACCTTTGCCTAAATGTTCATTAGCTGAGGCAGAAAAATAATGAGGAAAGACTCTGACATATGAGTGTGTCTGCCAGGCAGCTACACCACTGAAGAAGGTGTAGTAATGCATTGCTTGTATGCCAGGATGAGTCAGTGAAAAACTGCGCTTCTCTGATTTCCCTGCTCCCCCAACCCCCATTCTGTTCTGCAGAGAGGTCCGGGCTTGTGGCAAAGCCTGGGTAGCCCTCAAGCTAGTTGTCTCTGTCAAACTTACTCCTTGTGTCTAGTACAACCCTATGTTTTAGTGGAGCTAAAGACAGAGTAAGTTTTACTACTGGACATTAGGAGGAATGAGAGCATCTGGTTCTAAGTGTGCAGAATCAGGAACATAAATTGGGATTTGGCAAAGTCTCACAAGACTAGCAAGTAAATGGCTGTGTGTGTTTGTCTAGTATGCCATTAGTACTGGCAATCAAGGATATAAATAGGTAAATTAAGGATTTAAGCCCTGCTTTGCTTTTATGCAGTGGCCCAAGGGCATAGGGCGTGCATCTTCATGAGCAATTAATGTGAAACACTAAACTCTGGAGATGTTTGAGCCGGAATACACTACTCCCAGGTGCAGCATCTACATGTGCACTCAGGAGAGCAGCACTTTGAGCTGGGGCAGAGTTGGGGCGGGCTGCCAGCCAGCATGGAGGTTCAGCTCTGGATGGTGGGGTCAGGTAGCAGAGGGGCTAGCTGGGGCACAGAGGTGCCAGATGTGCAGAGCCATATGACTAGGAGGCAGCCAGGAATCTGGCCCCAGCCTGGCCACCATGTAAACATGTATTTCAGCACGGTTTATTACTCTACCATAAGATAGTACTGTCCCTCACAGTAATTCGGTGACAGTAATTAGTTTACTGTTCTGTAATATCAGCGCACGTGTAGGCAGTGATGCCTTACTTAGGAGCTAAATAATCTACTCCACAGTAAAGCACACATATTGGTGTACCCTGGAGAGAATAAGTGGATCCTCTTTCTCTTCCCTCTCCTACATCTCTCAGCTCTTTCACTAAGCTTGCCAAGGAGGAGTGAAACAATTTTCTGCCTTCTACCGTATGCCACCAGAGCTGCCTGGTTGCATGTTGAGGAGTATGCTGCACACCTTAAATGCCAGCTAGGGACGACCAAAAGCACTGTATGTCCGTGAGGTATAATATCTCCTGCTGTTAGCTGTGGGTACATCTTCATGTCCCCTCACCCCTCATTGACTGTAAGATAAAATTGTGATTGAGTCCAAAATTAAGACAGTATGTCTAACAGAAGCAAACACAGCCAACCCTGACATGTCTTTCTTCTTTATCAGGTGTATTAATTTCCTTTTAATGCATCCTACATATCTTCTAATTTTTTGTATGTTTGCCTTGCCTTTTATTTTGTAAAAATAGATTCTTGTGTCTACTTTTATTTTTCCTTTAATAACCATTCTATATTTACATATGGTGGCTTTATGAATGGATTTAACATGTTAAATATGAAAGATACTACATCCAAACATTTTATATTTCAGAGAGGCAGTCCAGCAAGTTAGGGAGCACCCTCAGCTCCTTTGGGAGGTATAGGAAATACAAGGTGCTAATACAGAAAGTTTGCAGACTTGAAGTGTTCTGAAGGACACACAATGGCAGGTACAAAGGTTATACAAAAGAAGTTGCATCAAAGTGTAATGTCTGGACACTAGATTCTGAGAAATGTGGGGACTTGACAATATGTTAAAAGAGAAGAAAGGTGGGGTTAACATAATCCAAAATAAGGTTGCACGTGTTGACCAAAGAACCTTTTACTGCCCCTGAAGCTATTGGGGTTCAGATAAAAGCAATGCAAATGAATTGGAACAGGCAAGAATATCATTACTGTCTTGTCCAATTATTAACTTTTCAACATACATATTTGCATTATTTTTCACTAATTCATTATCAACTATAAAATATTAGTCATTAATTTCCAAGAAGAAAAGCAATCAGTGATAAAAAATAGCATTGCAGCTTAATTTTATTTATTAACATGGAGTGTCTGACTGTGCCCAAAAATCCCAGCGCCAAAGATTAAATTGGGTTTGTTTTACATCTCTAATTCAGGTGCTTGGACAGCATATACAATATTTCATTCACTGCTTCCAGCTCTTTTGTGGTATGTATACTTGCATATTTGTCTTTGTTCTGGAGAAATTGTAAGCTGAATTATAAGATATTTTTAGGAGCACTTAGTGATTGGCACAGTTAAGGGTGCTTGATTGTTTCTATTCTAAAGGGCTTTTTGATATACTTGCTAAATTTCACATTCCTGGGGTTTTTTTTCCTTTTTATGAGGGAAAGGTCATACAAAACACATCAACCCTCACTTTATGAATACTCTCTCTTTCCATTTCCTTGTTCCTCTCTTATCTCTTTGCCTTCTTTCATGCTGGCCTTTATGCCTGGAAACTCCTTCTCTATCTAGTAGGTAGCTACTTACACACCAGTGTAAAGTTGAGTGAGAAGTCCTGAGGCACAGTGGGGTATAGATCCTCAAGACCTTAGAGCCCGAATGCAAAGTTTAGATCCTTCAAATGAGCCTCCTAACTCGGGGTATTCAAAGATCATAGGCGACTTGCTACCAGAAAAATCCCTTAGGTACTTATACCTGGTATAAAGGGACTGAATTAATGATGAATAGGAAACTTGAAATTTGGTTTTACCAACTTTTGAGTGCTTAACTTTAAAGCCTTAACAGCCTTTCAATGTAAGTTTCTAGATATACTACGTACTCATATTTTATGCAAACTTATTTGTGCCTAGGGTGACCATACACCCCAAATTAGCCATGACAGTCCTGGATTGTGTAAACCGTCCTAACATTTTGCCCAGTTGATTTAAATTGAAGCAAAAGTCCTGGATTTGCATGCTGCAGGCAAAGGCAGAGACTGCTGCCACAGGCAGTGCCCAGCATGGCTGAGCTGCGCCTGGAGGCAGGGTAGCGGGCTGGACTGGGCACCATTCCTCCTGCCTTGGGGAGGCATTGGCCAGGGCAGGGCAAGCCAAGGGGGGGGCCTGGGGCCAAGTCTCAGACACTCACCTTGGGTGAGCCAAGATAACCACCCACCACCAACAGTCTTGTGCCCTCCAGCCTGCCACCCTGCCTCTGTGGTCACTGCAGAGGCCTGGGCTGTGTGTCAGTGGTGGGGAGAGGCCACTCCCAGCTCAGCACAGCCTCTGTATACAGGGGATGGAGCCCAGCAGCATGCCTCCACGCTGTCCTACCCCACCCTGCCATCAGGGCTCCTGAGAGTTGTAGGGTTAGGTGGGGGTCAGGGGTGGGAGGGTGTGTGTATGCATGCACATGTGTGGTGGTGGTGCCCCCTGCCCGGATTCCCTTAACTATAATATGGTCACTCTATTTATGCCTGACCCTCAGTCAGTTTCCCACGGGGAGGGGCAAAGGTGGGGGCAGCTGGCAAGAGGAAAGGAAGCAGCTCATTATCACTCCAAAGAATACAAGAGGAAACAGGGCCATAGCCCCACTCCAGTGTACACTACCTATGAGGAAAGAATGGATTCTGAATATTAAGTGTTTTTGTTGTTTTTACCACATCTTCTGCAAGCAGGTGGCATGCTGTATACATGGCAACCAAATCGGGTCTTTGCTCATTTAAAGCCAACTTAAAAAAAATTAAATGTATGACATTTAGTACTGATTAGCCATAAGTTGTACCAGTGAGTATTAACTCAATTCTTTACTTGATTGTAAATTAAAATAACTAATTGTAATATTAACTCCAAGGCAGGTACAGACATTACACATAAACCAGTATAAGTGATTGAAAACCAGTCTAAACTTGTAACAGAACAGAAGTTCAGCACACATAGGCTGGTTTAAAATTGGCAGAATGCAGTCTAAGACTTGGACGGATGTAGTATCAGACTTAATTGATTTAGGTTAGACTGGTCTATAGAACTTCTGTACCCAACTCAAGTTAGATCACGGTCTGCTAGCATCCCACGTGCCTTTGCATCCCCTACCCCTAACCCCTCACACAGGGGCTGATTGTAACTTGGCTTATGTTCGTCTGTTCTGAACTGTCAGCCACAAGCGGGTTGAGGGGGAGGAAGGGAGCATCTGTAGCTATATATTTTTCTATCTTTTTACAGTCCCTAGGCAAGGAGTGGGAAACTCTACAGAAGGAAGGATCAGGCTCCTTAGAGCAATGTCAGGTGGCAGCGGCAGGGCAGGCAGAGTGAGTGAGCAGCAACTGCAGGCTCCAGTGCCCTGTGTGTGGGGCTCAGCAGAGCCATGGCATGATGGGCTAGGGAGTGGAGCTATAGCCATTCCCTCCCTGTGCTACTGCTGCTGACACTTGGCGTGGTGTGGGGCTTTGGCAACAAAGAGAAGTAGCACTGTGATGCAATCCATATGGCAGGTGTGTGCGTGTGTGTCCGTCCAGCCCCCAGTCTTCAGCAGATCCAGACAGGCACCCCCATCCTCCATCACAGCTCTGAAGAGATGCCCGTGCCAGCCTTTCCCTATCAGTACTCTGCAGATGGGCTTCCTTCCGTGGATACTGGTTCTCACGTATCCCCAACCTGGCCCAGATCCCTTGTTTGTCCTGTGAACACCCCCTGGGATGTTTGCCTGCTCACTCCTCTCTCCTTCACTTGGCTGGATGCTGTGGAGCTGCCCCCACCGTGATTCCACGGAGCCCAAAAGTATCAGCCATCCTGGACAGCACAGCCAGGTGAGGCAGAGATGTCCTCCACTGCCCAGTGGCCTCCTGTTCACTGCTGCATTCAGATGTGAAGCTGCAGATAAGAAACAAAGTTACCAGAGCATTGGATCCACCTTGGGGAGCAGCTGCTGCCAGACCCAAGCCACACATACAGGGAGCCCTTTCCCCTTTTCCCCTTCCCCAAAGTCAGAACACAAAGCCTGTTGCTTGCCCGGATAACCTGCTCGCAGCTCCCTTTCCTTTGGGAGCTAGGGCTTTGAGCCAGGGCTAAGGGCAATCTTACGTATAATTTAGAGCCTGGATTTGTATGGAATGGTTTGGATAGGGCTGGACCTATCCAAACCAGGCAGGGGGTTGGACTCAAGGACCTCTGGAGGTTCCTTCCAGCCCTACATCTCTGTGAATCTCTTTGATTCCTGTGGCTGACACAGCAGCAGGAGGTGTGGAGGGGAGTACACCCCTGCACCCACATGTGGCCTGCCCCTTTGGCTGAATGTGGGCATCTTCAGCAGCGAGGAAGCCAGCAGGACATGCTGGGAGAAATGCGACAGTGCCCCCAACCTGCTGGCCTCACCCAGTGCAGGTAGCCTACATGTCCATCTCCCACCAAAGAGTGAATGTCTGTTCTGTTTGCTAGCAAGCTAACCTAGGGCACTTAAAGTAAAGCGTGGCACTTAGGTTGCCTCTGACTTAATTTACTAAGAAAGGGATCTGCAAATTTTTTGCAGCCCACCAAAAAAGCTTGAATCCAGCCAGTGAAGGACTGATCCAGTGCAGCCCACAAATTTCTGATCCAACGGGCATGTATATCCCTTTAAAGGGACCATGTTCTTAAATTGCCTCCTGCCTCCCCAACCCTCTTTGCTCTGTGCTAAGAACTGGTCTCTTGTGCCCTTCCCCACCCCCACAGTTCCCTCACCCTGACTGCTCAACTAGCCGTCCTCCATTAGTATTGGCCATACTTTTTGTTGGTACTCTGTAAGTGGAAACTGCATAGAGTAGGGAGAGCTGGGTTACTGTGGAGAGAATAGGTGATCAGATATGAGGGATCAATTGCAAGTGCTATTCTGCCATATCACTGGGATAATACGATTGATTTGTACAAAACCTGTACAAGCTGTTTCAGTAAATACAGGTTGTTAGAGTAAAACTTATGCCATTGACTGTCATGGTCTCTTAGTAAATAATAGCTGTAATAAAGTAAAAATGCACACATAGCTATTTAGAAATTTTAGCAATCAGCCCTGTCTGGTGATTTTTGATGATTATTTGTGGCAGAGTTTGACAGGGAGATCCCTTTTATGTGTCACTTTCATTAGCCCTGCACATTTAAGAAGGAACACAATGGCCTGCATGTCAGAAAAATATTATTAACCTATAATAGCTGTGAGTCATACGGATTTCCATTAACTCTGAAATAAAAGGTACATTGAGTTCCTTCTGTTGCATTTCTTGTCTTTATTACACTTTTGCACATTCTTTTTAGTTTTAAATAAACTTGATATGAATACAGAAAATCCATAATTCTTTCACATATATAGTAGCTTTACTTTTTTCAGATCCTATGAAGGACTGGGCAGTTGTCATACTTCATTTTTTTCTCATCAGACTGAATATGCTACTGGGCTATTTGGTAGTGTGCTTGTGTAAAGAAACAGCTGACAGATGTGATTCTGAGTGATCAGAAGTAGTGGATATTCTTACAGATTATACCTTGGCTCAAAGGTTAGTTTTACAACAGTTGTTCAAATCACTTTTTTCTACCTTCAGTCTGAACTGGACCTTTTATTTTATTGCTTAAGCATAGGGAAAAAAAACAAATGAAAAACTGCATACAGGGGAATAACCTTGACTTCCTAGTACATATTTTCTGCCCACATGACTAATTTGAACAGAGATCATAGCCATATGATCTCCAGACGTGACTCATGTAGTTTCTGTAATCGCTGAACAAAAAATGGAGGTGTTGAATTTGAGACAATTCAGATCCCACTGCAAAAATCAGTGGTATATTCAGCAAGGTTAAGTCTATGATACTTTTGTCCTTTTTTTTTCTTACCCATCAATAAAAATCTTTCTTCCCCATTCACTGCAAATTCCGTGACTTGAAGCATTAATGACAGCTTCTGCTTTTGTCTTTGAGCTGTGGCTGTAGTTATCTGTTAAAAAAAAGAAAACAAACAAAATAATATTACCAAAAAGAACACCCCCCAAATATTATAATCATATTTCTGATAATTTTTTTCTTAATGATTCCAACAAATTCAATTAATTATGGTTTGCTGTAGAACTACTCAAATGCTACTTTTGACCTTTTTAAAAAAATTGTAAGTGCAAAAAATACTTATCGCTATAGAAAGAGTATTGATAAACAAAGCTTTTTTGATGCTGGCAAGCACTGACAAAGAAAAGGAATAATAGCCCTCCTCAACCTCCCCTTCTTTCCCCCTCCTGCATATTTCACTGCTGTTGCGGGAGTGGGGGAATATATGTTGTGATTCACTAAAGAGTGCTTCTGTTATAAGCCACAAAATAGCATTTCACCGGAGGATACAAAAGTACTGTAAATCCATACATCAAGGTTCCCAATAAGACAGGGCAAACTATAATAAATAATGAGCAAAGAAGTAAATCTAATTCTGGTAAAACATTTTAATACTGACATTTTTAAAAAACAGTGTGGACTAGTCAGCTTTTGCTGGAGATGTAAGAAATATTGCCTGAAAAAAATGCCACTTACAATTCACCCACTCCAGAATATTCCCTCAACTATTGTGTGCAAGAAAACCATTTTATAAAAGAAGAGAGAAAACATTTTCCCACACCCTGGATGCCTGAAGAAATTTCAAGGAAATTTTCCAAAATTCAGATCGGCTTGGTTAAGACTAGTCACATGTTTGGATTTTAGTTCCCTTATCAATTGAACCAGCTGTCTTTGCTTAGGACTGAGAGGAGAAGATTTTGTGACTACTTCTCTAAGGGCGAGATTGTCATGAAACTGCTTCATGAGCAGAAACATTACATCTGTACTTCTTTTTCCTGTCATCTCAGACCCTTACTTTGACTTAGAATTTATGAACGAGGTCCTTCAAGGAGCAAGTCCTGCACATCCTTGGAACTGTTATGGTAGTGTGTTGGGAAACGTTTGTGCAGGTTGTTTAAAAATACAGAATCCCATCTATGGAAATTCATTCTTTGTTCTTTTCAATCCCCTAGTAGCTATAACCAAAAACAATTTTCCAGATTTTTCTTCAACTGAATATTATTTTAACCCCACAAACCTGTACTGTGTCTAAATTTCAGTGTTAAGGGGGAAAGGAGGCTATCTTTATGCTCCTTTCCTGGACCAAGGAGTTTATAGCTCAATGGCATACCTGGGGGGATGGCAATAGGGGCAACAGCCAACTTGTAGGGGGTACAAAAAAATGTCTGCTGCCACCAGTCCCATATTTGCGATCCTGGTAGCAAACAGAAATTGCTGCTTCTGCTTTGCCCTGGACACCCAGCCACATGTAGAAGAGCAACAGTACTCAGGGCCCTTATACATGTTGTTTCTATTGTACAATTACCTAGTTACTTGAACAATACATTTAGACTAGATACATATGCAAATTAACTATTCCACATTTAAAAAGGTCCAATCAGCTATAAAGTTATTACTTGAAAATGTGTAATCATTTTATAGTAATAACTTTATAGCTGAAAATGTGTAATAACTTTAAAGTTTGTTTGTATCCAACTTTAATTTGCACATGTAGGTATTCTTTGTGGAGACTGCACCTGTTGCAATCTTCCAGGCACTGAGAAGCACTACATACCTCCCTGTACACCAGCAGTAGGGCAGGATTGGATCTAATCTGTGATCCCCAATCGTGCCTTCTGCCGTGCATGCAGTTGGGTGGATCACACATTAGATCAAATCACGCCTTTGCCTGCCTATATAGAGGTGGTCTCGGTCATACATATCAGACTGCCTCTTGCTGCAGAGGACCACCACGGTACTAGGAATCACCATATGTTACTAGGCCAACAAAACATTGTTACACATATTGTTAACAATTGGCAGGGCATCTCGTGATAGTCAAACTGAGAGTCCCTGATATATGTTCTACTGCTGTTCAAGCTTATTATTTTCTCATAGTAGTATTTTCTCATATATGACTGGTATCATTCACCCGTGTGTTCAATAATTACTTTTTACAGTGGGGAGATACCATTGCGGTAAAGATGGGACATTGAACTGAAAGGTCTGTGTAATGCTCTAGTGGTTAGACCTTATGATTTTCTTTTCTCTGTGATTTGCTCATCTCTAGTATTGAATCAAACATCTCATAACCAGCAGTGTTTTGATATGTGCAGTGCTAATTGCAACATGCAGTCTTACTTCTGCATCTGTGGCATGGTGTTGCCTTTAATTATAGGACCACAAACTATTTCCTAAGAAATCAATATTCTATATCAAGCTTTTTTTGGTAATCTTAGATAAATATGAGGAATATCTAGGAAGGACAGTATAAAGTGCTGCTCCAGATGGCTTGATCATGACAGATAACCTTATTTATTGTTATGATGGCTCAGGGGCAAGCTGCACCTGAGATCTCTTCTTCAGTCTGTCCTATGGGCACATTTTCCAAGCAGCAGACTTTGAGTGCTTCTCCCAGAATGAAAAATATGCAGTTCACCCCACTCGGGACTAGATTACCAGTGTATAACACTCCCTGAGTCTAATGTCTTATAACATGTACAGACAAGTGGTGTCTTATATGCTTCTCCAGGTAAAAAAGCAGGACAGAGGTAGTTTTTCCTAATGGTTAGGCCACCAAGGGGAAGCAAGGCCTGGGGCTGGGGCTGGGACTGAGTCAGAGGGCAGAAGCCATATACCAAAGCCAGAGGTAAATTCCGAAGCAGAGTTCATAACACTCCAGGGGCAGGATACAGGGGTCAGATGCCAAGTACCAATCTGGAGAGCAATCCACAAGGTAAACTCCAAAAACAGAGCTAAACAGAGGGGTCAGGAGCCAGGAAACAGAACCACAGGGAAATTCAAAGCTGAAGTTCAGAGGTAAGCAGAAAGCCAGGGGTGGGAACAAAAAGACTTGCAACAGCAAAACTGTTGACTGGCCTGCACATCTAGGCCACCAGCTGGTGCTAAACGGGTATGCACTGCTCCCAGCAGCTAATCAGGATAGTTGGTACTCCTAAACTGAGGTAGAGTTCATTAGCTGGGGCTTACTGCAGGTGTGGCTGCTGCAGGACTTAGCTTGAACTGGCCTGCCTAGAATCCCCAGGCTAGTCTGCCTGACTAGCAGCCCTGACAGGGCAGTCCCCATGAGTGTGAACTTCAGCTAATACATTGACTCCTCTGTCTTGGCTCCCTGCAATTCTATGTTTTTACCCCAGGGTGGTGGCTCCTGGTTCCTGTGTGTATGTGGGGTGTGGTGGAGGGTTTGTGTGTTGAGGGAGTATGTCAGGGGGGTATGTAGAGTGGGGTTGTGGGATGTGCGGAGGGGTGTAGCTGGGGAGAGTGTGTGGATGTGGGGTGTGCATGAAGTGGTGTGGGTGCATGTGCCTCCCCTACAAACACAGCCTGCTCACACAAACCACTCCATTGTGTACAGCCCCTGCTGCCATTTGCAACAGTAGGCAGCAAGCCCTCAGGGTGCTCATGGCCCACAGCAGGTGCTGACAGCACATGGTCCCAGCGAGCCCCAGGACTGTACATGTCTGGGCCACTGGCTCCATTGCAGAGGCCTTATATGTAGTTCCTGGGCTCTCTGCCTGAGCCCCGTGCCGCCACGGGAGCCCTGCATGATGAAGCTAGCAGTGCAGGTCATAGGCTCAGCAGGGGCAGCAGGGAGAGGGCAGATCCAGCCCGATTCCATAGCCTTTCCCCATGGCCTACATGTGGTATTGAGCAGGCCAGGCTGCTGACTCCATCACATGGGGCTCCCCCCAAAGGTGTGTGGCTCAGGCAGAGAACCCAGGAACTGCATGCGAGTCCCAAGGAACCCCATGTGATGGAGCCAGGTGGACCCCACACCCCTGCTAGCCCAGGATTCATCCTGCCACCCCATCCTGGGCCTTCACTGGCCCCAGCACCAACATGGGCCCATGCTTCTGCACAGCTGCCACAGTGCTTTCACCTACCACCCCTTCCCTCACACCCACCCACTTGCTGCCATTTCTACACCTGCCACCGCTACTTCTGCCCACTGCCACCGCTGCTGCCTCTTCCACCCTCCCACCCACCACCACTGCTCCTCCCCCACCTGGCACCGACACCACCACCATTCTTCCCACACCCACCACCACTGTTTCCCTACCTGCAGGGCCAGGGTCAGGGCTATCCCACAGGCAAGGGTGAGGGAACAAGTGCGCTGCTCCCATGCGACTGCAGCCGGGGCAGCCTGGGGATGGGATGGATCAGTGAATTGGTAGGCATCCTCCTGTGGGCTGGATGAAATTGCCTGGTGGGCTGGATTCAGCCCACAAGCTGTATTTTGCCCACCCCTGGAAAATAGGAACACAGGAACAAAGCTATATCCAGGCATTTTGACATCTTGTACAGATCATGTGTAGAGTGCTCCCCTAGGCACTACTACATAACAAAATTTCTTATATGTGTTATCTACTTTTTAATGAAAACGGTTGCATGACATAATATGAAAATACCTTAAGTACATATAAAGATGCGTGTTGCTCAAAAACCCTGACAGGTATGGGGGTGGTGGATGAGTGTGGCTTTGCTGGTGTCATTGTTCATGTTTATGCATGGATGGCAATTGAAATGTCTGAAGGTGCTCAAGTAGAGCTTGCATTTCTGCTGGAACATGTATTTGAATTAGGACTAGTGTGTGCATTGGAGTATGGAAGAGCCAGAGGCACATGTCCTGACCAAAGTGGAAGTCTGGTCCTGGGGTTAGAGCACTTTCCTGGCACTAGGTATCTGTGTTCAATTTCTTCTGTCCCAGCTTCACTGGGCAAGCTCCCATCTGTACAGTGGAGAGTACAAGCACTGCTCTTTCTTCCACATTCATGCGAGGATATGTGGCATCCAGCCAGGGAAGTGTGGTAATAATATGACCTAGCAAGTACCTGTATTTGACAGGTTTCGATACTACAGAGTCTGAGGTGCAGCTGCATTAGGCAGGCAGGCAGAAGCAGATACAGGTGTTTGCAGTGTCACAGATGCACCCCCCTTTCAGTCAACTACTGGGGAAGCAGAAGCCAGGGACCCTTTTTTAAACCCTTGAAGCAAGTAAGAATTATCCTTCCCTTCCCCTCCATGGCACTGATCTTTCTTCCCCCTCAGTCCCACCCACCACTGCCACAGTTGAGCTGTTCTGAGGAGTGGAAGGGGGAACTCCAGCAGGTGCTGGGCTCAGACACGGATAGCTGCAACAGCAGCTGGCAGGTGGGTCCCTCCTCCTTGCCCATTCTCCCCGGCTCCCCTCCCAGTGTTCCCTGCCAGCCCTTGAGCAGGTGTGGAAGCATGGAATCCACTTGCTGGTGTGGCTCTCTGTAGCTGAACCTGGCTCCAGGTAGTCTGGCTGGAGCTGGACAAGATTGGATCTAGATCATCTCCCGCCTGTGGGTCAGCTAGGGACAGCAGCAGCAGCTGAGAGTTGGGGGGAGGGAGGTGGGAACAGCCAGGGAGGGAAGGGAATGTACACAGAGGGAAATGAAGGGATAGAGAAGATTCTTAGGTACTTGAGGTGCTAAAATACCTCTGCTGCTGTTTCTATGTCATGGTCTGCTCCCCCTACTGTGGCGGGGAGGAGAGAGAGCCTTAGAGTCAGGGTGCAGTCACGCTTGCAGCACAAATCACTGTCCTGCTGCCTCCTTGATGAAATCCTGGATCTGCCCACGAATGCACGTGTTTGCAGAAAGATCTGTTTCCCTATATGCATACTGTTGGGGAAGGGGAGTAGTGTGTAAAAATATACATGTACTGTGTCAGTGTGGGGCAAGCTCTTTGGCAGGCATGCCGTAAATTAGCTTCTCACCCTTCCCGAGTGCCCCTGTGATCCCCTTATTCCCCTGTCTGACTGGCTGCTCTATTTCTGCTTCCTGCTCTGTGCTCCCTGCCCAATCTTCTGCTCTGTTTTATGCTCCTGCTCTATCTCTCACTGGTGCCTGTTCACTCCCTGGTCTGACACATGTCAGACAGAGGCTTCCCATGCCACTTGTGGCACATGTACAGCAGGTTGGCCATCCCTGTTTTATGTTATGGGCTTTGTATGGACTGTGTGCAGTGCCTGGATCTATGCTGCTAGGTGGGTTTTTGTTAGGGCTGTCAATTAATCGTGATTAACGTACATGATTAATACATTAATTGTTGTTCATGTTAGTTTTTTTAATGTGTTAATTGCACATGTGGTTTTGGAGCCTGCCCCTGGACTCTGCTCTACTGCCGTCACCACCACCTCTGGGCCATTCCACGGGGCAGTGGTGGCAGCATAGATCTGCCTTCCTGTCAAGGCAGGGCTTTTTAACGTTTTAACGTTCCCTTGATCTTAGGGCTCTGAATTGAAAATAGCCTGTTGACTTGACTGGAGCCAGACAGGAAGCCCCATTAAAAGCTTCTCTGTGTTCTCCTAAAGAAACTTAGTATTTTCCTAGGTGATACCTTTCTTTGTAGTTAGTTTGATGTAGGGCTGCTCAACTGCTAAGCAACTGGGGACAGCATACCCTGCAGGCCACATGAGCAAGAGTTGCATGGGCCATGAGCAGCTTCCTGCTGCACCATGCACATGGGTACCCTCCTTCCCCCAGCACACTGTGTGTATGCTGATACCCTGGCCTCACCCTCAACTTCCTGGCTGCAGGCTCCCGGGGCCATGGGCTCCTCTGACATCATAGATTGCCACCGCCTTGTGTTAGGGGCAGGCAGTAAAAGCCAGTGGCAAGAGAGTCTGGAGACCCTAGCTGTTGCTGCAGCCAGAGTGAGCGGTGTCTAGATGGACAGGCTACCAGTTAGATAGCCCTGGTTTAGTTTATTGCTTGTACAGCCTAATAGCACCATTCATTTAACATGGTGATTCTCAGTTATGGTGCTACAGAATCCAGTGTGTTAAAAACATTCTGACCTGTTGTGGACTTTCTGAATTCTTTGCAACAGAGAAACTGCTCTATTATTTTCTGTAGTCATAAAAACTAGTAAAAACTAAGAGCCAGCATTTTCAGAGGGCTGCCTCAAGTCTAACAAAGGGAGCCTAGAATCCAATGAGGGGAGTGTCAATTCTGAAAAGGTGGAGAACCATTGATTGAACATCATGGACTTAAAATGATATTAAACAGATAAATTGAAGTATGTGTAGTATCCATAAAAAATAATATGGATGCATCTGTTGTCCTCCAGAATTGTTAAAGGGCATGCAAGAAGCAAGGTTTGTTTGGTACTATTTTTGATTGGACCAACTATGTAGTTGAGAGAAATGTTAGATAAGCTTTTGTGCCTGAAAAGTCAAATAAAATGTATTAACAAACAAACCTTGTTTCTTCCATAATCCCCAGGCCATCACTACTATAACACTATGAACCTGATAGAAAAATACATGTCATACTATAATGCCACCATATTATTCTGAGTTCTTCAAGTGATTATGTAGTTAATACTGAAATAAGTAAAAAATAAAATACTACCCCCAGCAAACCCTAATTCCTTATTCATTGGATAAATCATTATTTTCTTAAGTTTGCAATTTATAGAAAATGCTTTCTCAAAGCAGGAATTGAAGTGTTCTCATAAAATAAATTTGGGAATAGAAACTGAGATGAGACTGGGTGAGGAAAATGTGACAAATGGACAGGATAATTGGGGAGACTGAGGTAGCAAAATGCTGAAACCAAAGTTATCACATACAGGTGCATCCTAATTTAAAATGAACTCTGTTATTCATTAGAGTCAGCAATGGTTGTTGACTTGACAGTAGAAAACATTGTTGTATGGCTGCTTGATTAATGACTTCCATTCGTGTTTTGGGTGCTGCTGACTGCAATGGAATCATTTTCAAAGTGACTCTGGTGCTGTATGATGAACTGATAGACTTGAGAAAGAGGGTCAGATCTATATAAATCCGTGACCACAAAGAAATCTCTATATACTGTTTTGTTTTGTGTTTTAATTTACAATAAATAACTGAACCTGAAGAATTCTTATCTTTTGGGGATAAGTCTAAAGTGGGATGGACTGTAGAAGAACTAAAGAATTTATACACAGCGTGTCTATAATCAAACACACATGCATGTACACACACATACAGGCACCTCCTTTTGAACTGCTACTGTAGACATATAAAATATAAAATCAAGCATGATTTTTTTTCAGTGTAATAATATCCACAGTTTTATCAAGAACAGTGAATATTTGGCAAATATTTTTCTTCTCATACTCCTCTCATGTTGAGGGTGTTTGTGTGTTTCTATTATATGGAAGAAAGGTTAACTATAGGGCTGCATTTTCATTCTTACTCCCTGTTCCTGTTTTACCATTACTATTAGATATCTATATATTAGTGGTGTTTCATTTTAATCACGGAAAAATGTGGATTTTGGGTTACTTTTTTAAATCCAAAAATTGGGGATTTGTTTTTAAATCAGAGAAAACCAGGATCCCCGATTATGAATCACTTTCTAAAGGTTTGTGGAAACTAGTTATGTAGGCTGGGGACAGACATTCAAAAAACCTGAAAATGAAATGATTCAATCTTTGCAGATTAATCTAACCTGGCCAGGCTAAATCACTTTGTAACTGCACTGACATCCCCTCTGGACTTAAAAAATACTGGCACATGCCTGCAGTGGCTCAGGCTGGAAGACTTGGGGGGCACTAAAACAACCCTCCCTTCCCTTCCATAGGGCTGAGCTGAATGGGGGGAATATCCAGGCCTCAGTAGGATGCTCTGATTAGGGAGGGGTCTCTCCTACCCCACTAGCCCCACCCCGCCTTGATAACAGACCATTTATCAGCTTTGTTATTAGCATTTAGCACCCCATCAGAAAACAAAGCCTCACTCATTAATTCAAGCTCTTCTTAAGCAGCTTTTTCCAAAGGAAGGAATGCAGGGACATTACCAGCAGAGCCGTTGATTAGCTCCAAAAACATATCTGTTCAATGACTGTTATTATTTTGTGTAAATTAAAGAAGTAACAGTAAGAATATAACCAAATTTCACTTAATTCATTTTTCGTCCAGTAAGAAGCCAAACTGAGACATCCTCACCATAAGCTACAATGCAAAAAGAGGGCTGACACTATATTTTTATTCTTTTTTGCTCAGATGCTTTGATGGTCATTATAGTTGATAAATTTAAATTAGTTTATAAATTCTCTCTAACTTATGTATACCCAGATTCTTAAAGAAATGTAGGTTCCAAAACTCTTATTCATTTCAATGGGATTTAACTATCTAAATGCTTTTAAAAGCTGTGGTCCGTAAGGAATAATTTAACTATTTACTTTTTTTTTCTGAGTAGCAATGTGTTCAGTTTAGATCCAGTTCAGAAAATATAGCAGTTAATGACAGTGTTATCTTAATTCATAACTAACATTTTTCTACTTGTTAATGAGAACCACACTTTCAAAAGTAGCCAGTACATATGGGTTTCCATCTTTAGTTCCTTTGGGCCTCATTTTCAGCGAAATTGAACATCCACAGCCCCTATGGATTTCAATTTAAATTTTAGATACTTGGAAGCTCTGAAAAGTGGATTGTAGGTATCTGAAAATAGGTGGCCAAAATTTTAAGAATTCGTGGCCACTTCTTGTGTAGCTTTCAGAAGACCAAGGAGTTAAACTTATAGAAGGATAAAGCTCATTTTTTTCAGAGAGCGGTACCTTGCCTACAGTTCTGCTGTTCTCTCCTGCAATCCCCTGGCAAATGTAACCACATATATGTACATAACACTCTTAAAGGTATCCATACATCTTCCCCCTTACTTGTAACATATCCCCATGTAACACTAACATTGGAAGTTTAGTTCAATCTATAGTTAAATCACGTTAACAGATCTCTGTCATCTTTGTGTTGGCTTTTTAGCTTGAAGTATTCTTTTCAGTTTCTCTGCATTCTCAATCCTTATTGCTTCAGTTCTTGTTTGATTTCCTTGTTCAGATATCTCTACTTCTCTGTCATTTTCAGTCTTCTCTGTCATTTCTTATTGCTTTGATGTTAGCTCTGTTTTCTTTGGTGAATCTCACAATGCTGCTTCTTTTCTCCGATTTACGAGCTGCAAGTGTTGTCTTTTCCTTCTTAACACCTGTCCTCTGGTGTGACTACTTTATAAGTTCCAGGAGCTACTTGCTAGGAAACTAGTCCTTTTTGTTTCCACATTCATCCATCTGAAATAAGCACCATATCTTTGTTGTGCAGTTGTAGTAGCTCCCAGGAACCCCTGTCAGTACCATTTTTGTTTGAGTTTAGCAATTTTTTTTAATGTTTTCACATATTGCTTTTCATTCTGACATGCATAATCAACAAGATTTGGCACCCTGGTTTTGAGTTCCCTGTTGAACAGCATTTCTGCTGGGTACAATCCATGTTTCATGGGTGTTGCCCTGTAATTTTAGAGTGGCCGGTAAACATTGGTGTGTGAATCTGTAGCTTTGTTCAAGAATTTCTTCACTATTTATACACCATTTTCCTCCAGACCATTGAATTGTAGTAGGTATGTAGGGTTTGAAGTGTTGTGACAGAATCCATATTTGTTTGCAAACTTTTTAAATTCAAGACAGTTGAAGTGAGGCTGGTTGTCCATTCTCACAATTTGTGGAATTGCATGTCTAGCAAAAATCAATTTGATGTGAGCTATGACATGATTTACTGTTGCATGTTCAAGCAATGCAATTTCAGGATAGTGAGAATAATAATCCAGAACTAATACATAATTTTTTCCTTCATGTATAAATAAGTCAATGCTCACTTGATACAATGGAGCTACCGGCTCCATGATCATCATGGGCCCATCATGGAATGATCCTCTTTGTACTGATCTGTACTTTAGAAACATTGAACAAGCTTTTACAGCATCATCTATGTCATTATTTATGTTGGACCAATATAGAGCACCCCTTGCTCTCCTCTTGCATTTTTCAATGCCTCCATGCCCCTTGTGTATTTTGTTTAACATGTCTTTCTTTAGCACCGCTGGAACAACAAGTCATGAGCCTTTAAACAAAATGCTATCCAATAGTGACAGTTCTTCCTTGAACAGAGTAGGGGCTAGGCATGTGTTATCCAGGCCAACCAGCACAAATAGCTATTATCACTTTTTGCAATGAAGTGTTTTGAGCAGTAGCTTCTGCAATTAGTTCCTACATTTTATCTGTGACATGAATCTCTCTCTTAATTAGATTAACATGTACTATGTCTGAAATGCTGTCATTTTCCATTTTGTCATATGTTCTGGACAATGTATCATCTACAATAAGTAGATGTTTTCCTGGTGTGTACTGTATGTATAGATCATACATTTGCAGTTGAAAGAAAAGTCTCTGCAATCTGGGTGGCATGTCTGATAACCCTTTCTTTGCTATAGTTACCAAAGGCTTATGACAGTTTCAGCTGTCACAAGCATCCCATTAAAGAATATATGAAATTTCTTACAGCCATATACCAGAGCTAAACTTTCTCAAGTTGAGCATATAGACACTCTGACTTAGAGAGTGTCCTAGATGTATATACCATTTGATTCCAGCTATCTCAATATTTTTGAAGCAAAGCTGTTCCAGTGCATTCTTTAGAAGCATCTGTTGACAATTTAATGGGGCTTTTGGGTCATAGTATTTTAGTACTGGAGCTTTCATTAATTTCTCCTTCAGGTTTTTAGTCAGCTTCATGTTCATGTTTCTATATCCACTGAGCATTCTTTTGTAGGAGTGATCTAAGATGTTTGGTCTGCTCTGCTAAGTTAGGTAGATATTTCCCTACATAACTGATCATTCCCAGTAATCTTTGCACTCCTTCCTTATCTGTAGGTACTGGTTTGTTGTAATGGCTTTAACCCTTTGCAGGATCAGTCCGCATCCCTTTCTCAGAAAGCTTTTTTCCCAGATATTTTATTTCTTTGATGCAGAATTGGTATTTTTGTTTGTCCAGTTTCAAACCTGCTCTGTGTGTTCTTTTTAGTGACTTTCTTAGCCTCAAGTCACACTCTTCCATAATATTTTTCCAAATTAATACATTGCCAATACAAACCATAATTTCATCAAGACCTTGAAAAATTTGTTGCACCTTTCTGTGAAATACATCAGATGCAGAACATGGTCCAAAAAGAAGCCGACAAAAGCAATATCCTCCAAAGGGTGTATTAAAGGTACATAATTTAGTGCTATTCTTTTCATAACTTCTAGGTTTCATAGTTTCTAGGGTCACAAGGGACCTGAACAGATCATCAAGTCTGACCCCTGGGCAGGAACAAGTGCTGGGATCATAATACCCCAGCCAGATATCTGTCCAACCTCCTCTTGAAGACTCCCAAGATAGGGAAGAGCACCACCTCCCTTGGGAGCCCATTCCAGAGCCTGGCAGCCCTAACTGTGAAGTAATACCTCCTGATATCAAGCCTGAACCTGCTGTCAATCAATTTATGGTGATTATTCCTTGTTATCCCAGGTGGTGCCTGGGAGAACAGAGCCTCACCTATCTTCTGCTGGTCCCTCCTGGTGAGTTTATAGATGGCCACCAGATCCCCTATCAGTCTTTTCTTGTGGAGGCTGAATAAATTCAGGCCTTTTAGTCTGTCTTCATAGGGCCTGGCCTACTGCCCTCTAACATGCAAGTGGCCTTCCTCTGGACCCTCTCAAGGCTAGCCACATCCCTCTTAAAATGCAGTGCCCAGAACTGGATGCAATACTCCAACTGCAGCCTGACAAGTGCCGCATGGTGGGGAAGGATCACCTTCCTGGACCTGCTTGTGATGCATCTGTAGATGCATAACAAGGTGCAGTTAGCCTTATTAACTGCTTCCTCACATTGGCGGCTCATGTCCATCCTGGAGTCAACAATGACTCCAAGATCACTTTCAGCCACTGTGTTGATGAGAAGGGTATTCCTGAGCCTATAGGTATGTTGCAGGTTCCTTCTCCCTAGATGCAGCACCTTGCACTTGTCTGCATTGAATTCCATTTCCCATTTTCTAGGGGAACTTGCCAAAACCCAGAAAGTAGAAAAATATTTAGCTTCTGCCACATTGCCAAAAACCTCTCCCCTGGTGGGAATGGGAAAATGTTCCCTTTTGATATACCTGTTCATTTGCTTAGGATCCAGACACAATGGATCCATCTTTTTTTTCCTATTATGACCAGTGGATGAACCCAAGCAGTTGGTTGCTCTACTTTGTCTATTATATCCATGTTAACTAATCTTTCTAATTTCTTTTTCAGTTTCTCCCTTAGTACAAGGGGAACATTCTTGAAGCATGTATGGTGGGAGTATTTGATTTTCTTAATTCTATTTTGTTCTCAGTTGACAGTTTCCCTATGCCTTGATACACATCATAAAACTCTTCTTCTATGTTCTTGCTGTCTAGTCCCTCAATGGCATCCATTCTCTGAATTAAACCTAGAGTTCTACATGTTTGCAACCCAATAATTGGCACTTGTTTTTCTGGGACTGTTACAAACTAAATTTGTACTATATTACTCTTATGTCTACATGCAGTGCGCAAACACCCCTTGTTGCAATCATGTTCCCATTATATGCTATAAGTCTCACTTTCTTATTCTCATAGCACACAGATTTAGTTTTCACTTTTGGAATAATGTACTCTGGTATTACATTGACCTCAGCCCCTGTATCTAATTTAAAAGTTACCTTTAGTCCATTGGTGACCAGAGTGATTGTCCAATCCTCAGAAGAATGAACTTCTTCCATTGTGCCAATAAGGAATTCTTGGTTTTCCTTGTTCCATAAAGCATGCACCTCCTGTGTCTTGTGTGGTGCATCGTGCTCCTTTCTGCAAACCCTTGCAAAGTGCATCTTTTGCATCTGTTGCAGTGTTTACCAAATGCAGGGGATTGCATGGGTTTGTGGTAACCCCCACAGCATCTGCAGCTGACCATTGTTTCTTCAAGCAATTCTCTTTTGCCTCCATTTGTCTGCTTCATAGTGAGGTCCTCCTTTCTGTGTTGTTTGTGTGTTGCCTTAGATTTTTGCAGTCTTGTAATCCTGTCTAGTTCAGCTTGTTCTGTTTTTTCTTCCAGCTTCTGCAGACTGGCCTTTGTTATCTCAGCTGCTTGTCACATTCCAACTGCCTTTTCCAAATTAAGCTTAGGATCCTCTAGCAGTCTTTTCTTGAGGCGTGTATCCTTTATATCCAATACTATTTGGTCTCTGATCATGGACTCTTTTAGGTCTCCAAAGTTGCATGTCTGGCTCAGAAGTCTAAGGTCTTTAACAAACTCCTCTACTATCTCATATTCTTTCTGCTGTTTCATGTGGAAATTATACCATTCAAAGGTTTCATTTTGTTTGGGTATACAATATTCCTCAAACTTTTTTATTACTGTGCCATAGTTTTCTGTTCTGCTTCTGACAGTTGTAGGCTATTATAAAAAGACAAAGCTTCTGAGCCTGCTATATTTTAAAAAATAGCTATCTTGAGTGAATCTTCCTTCTCTGTAGTTCCACTGGCCATCATATATATGGGGAAGCTCTGCTTAAATTTCTTCCAGTTTTCTGCTGCATTGCTGGACAGCTTTAACTCCTCTGAATTCTGAGACGCTCCTTTTTTTTTTTCTTTTTTTTTTGGTGTTTCTTCAGACCCCACTCCTGGTACCATGTGTAGTTCTCAAAAGTTAAGTTTATAGAATGATAAAGCTTGTTTATTCAGAGAGCACTACTCTGCCTACTGTTCTGCTGTTCCCTCCTGCAATCCCCTGGCAAATGTAACAACACTCTTAAAGATATCCAGGTATCTTTTATTAGACCAATTCAAATACAGTAAAAGCTGTGTTAACCAGCATTTTAGTAACCAGCACACTCTACTAACCAGAATTTCTGGCTGGCTGGCCAGACACAGGGGTGGCAGACAGGGAAAGGTCACACATGGCAGCTGCTGCTGCTACCCACCACCCTGTACTGCTGCTGCTTCATGTACTGTCACTGCCACACCTCCCCACCCCCCCTCCACATTCAGCCAAAAACCCCTGCCTCAGGTAACCAGCATTTTTAGATTACCAGCTCCCCCCATTCTTCACTCATGCTGGATAAAAGAGCTTTTACTGTAGTTGGAAAAAATCCTCCTTTGCAAACACCCTTCATCAGGCTGAGGAAGCATCTTCAGTTGGTCTGTGCTCTTCCTGAACTATTCATTCCATCTAAGAAGAGCACAGACCAACTACAGATGCTTCCTCAGACTGATGAAGGGTGTTTATGCCCAAAAGCTTGCAAAGAAGAATTTTTTGCAACTATTTGAGTTGGCTTAATAAAAGATATCAGATTTACCCAAAGAACCTTGCCTGCCTATGTCCCTAGATCAATATGGCTACAACCTATACCCCTAAAAGGTATACACACACTTGTGAAAATTTGGACCTTCCTTTCCTCTCTGCTGTCACACAACATACTTTTAAAAAATACAGATCAGAATAGTAAAATTTTTGGCTTCATATTTCAAATGTTTATCTCACTGAATTAATCCATATTTTACATTTATTTAATAATAACACATATTTAGTTGTTCTCATCATGTTTTATTTAGAATATTTAGTACAACTGTGTTGACATTCTGCCAGGCACTTGGTGAGAGCTGCTTCTAAGAAGTTTTGTTGCTGAATTTGATTCTCTTCAAGGCAGGTCACAAATCTCAGTCACAGTTCAGTAGATTGTCCAGATTTTATTATTTGAGTTAGCCTTGTTTTTATGGCTGGCTTCCAAAGCAGCATACTAGTAGTGTGAGTTCAGCAGAGAACATACTAGAGAAACATGAGGGAAAGGACTAAGAAGACATCATGCTGCTAATATTCAATTCATACTTCACTAGCAGTCTTTTGGTTCAGTTCTTGACATTGTCCCTTGTGAATAACAACAAATTAAGCAGTTATAAAATTCATATCTTTGTTTACAAGAACAAAGATTTACTGTCTGTTCAAGAGTTTAATGTGTCTTTTATCCCTGTCATCCTCTTAATCAAGAGAAACAGCTGACAAGGAACCTGCTAAATATGACTAGTAGGAGGCCATAGATAACAAGACTTAATAATTTGCCTCAGATCAGAGAGTAAAAATGACAAAGCAAAGGTTCTATTTAAAATATTTGCTTAAGGTATTACAGAACATTTAATCTGATTCTTGTCCAGAGTCCATCATTCTAAGACAGAAAACTTAGACAGCTGTGTGGAAAAATGAATGAGATTTCAGATCCAAAAACATACACATGATGAGGGACATAATGTAGCAATTCTTGTATACCATGTGACTGATCAGCTTCATGATTCATATGAAGAACGTTGAACTTCTAATAACATAGCAAACGTCTGATATTAATGTTGTCAGTGGTGTAATGCAGTATATTATGGTTGTATTTTATTTAAGGGCTCTTGTATGGCAAATCTAATGAGTCATATTACTACCCTATGCTTCCTTGGGGAATGCTTGTACACCTATTGTATAGTAAGCACTGCATAAATGGCTGAGCAAATATGTGATAGAGAATCTGGGGAAGGATTATAAAATATCTTTATGAAAACATTAACATAAAGTATTGGCTAAAATTTCCTACTTTATTTCAGAAACCAATTGCTCTTATGTAGTAGTAATGTTTTCGTCACCCACTATTATTTTGAAGAAAACAGTTTTACACTGTGTACCTGTAATATCTGCAGTTTATTTTGCCAGCTTTGCTGCTGTTATTCAGTACCCATCAGGTCCACAAGTTATATGGCAAATTTATAGCATATACAGTGGCCAGGTTTTCCAGACATAGCCTTTTTGTAAAGAGGTTGTGAAATATAATAGCAATGAAAAACACAAGAATATGTGTTCTGTTATTTTAGGATAGTTAGTAAATCTTTTCCCACATTCTGACACATCTTTCTATTGTGCTATTTTTCTATGCAAGAACCTCCTTTATAATTATTATTAATTATATCATGTAATGTGTATGCAGTGTATTTTAGCTTCTGTACCCAGCTGCCTATTACATTTCAGAACACTGAAATCCTATTTTTCTGGGTTTCTTCCTCTGTAAAATTTTTCATTTTGGAGTTTGACATTTATTTGTTCTTTCCAAGCCTTCCTACAGCAGCCTTTCTTTTGTTTGCTTTTTTAACACTTCCATTATATTTGTTTCAACCATTGACAAACTAGTTTGTTCTTGTTCTCTCAAGTGTAAACTTATTTTTTCTCTCAATTTTCCCCCTTTTTCATATGCACAAATTATTAGCTGACACATTTATTTTGCAGATGAGCTTTTTAAATTTGTTTTCCTTCCCCTAATTTATAAATGATATAATCAATTATTTATATATTATTTCCCCAGTGAGTCCTAAGCAGAATATTTGATGGTCCTAACACAAGTCATTCCATGAGAGAGGCGTCTCTCAAGCAGCTGACACCAGTGAGCCTAGCTAGTTTTTAACCTCTCCTGAGTCCTAGTATGTTTAGGGCCAGCCAACAATTGCATACATACTCCATCACTCAGCCAGTGAAACTGATGCATTGCGCAAGTCCATTCGCTCACTTTTGCTGAGCTTGCATTGTTTTTCCCATTGCATATTCAGTTAGAAGGTAGCCTGGAACAAAAAGCTGGCCATCAGAGAGAAATATGGTCTAACTTCAGCATTGTAATTGCACTCTATCAACATCAGCTCAGCATCAATAATTAGACAGGGGTCCAATAATAATGTTGGCATCCAAACAACCCAGTCAAAACTTGAGTTGTCTCCACATACTGTTACAGGATATGGACAGTCTTTCAGGCAATGTTCAGTGCGCATATTGAAACTACTTCTACACCTGTGTAGTTAAATATGAGCAAGAGACTGATGCCCTTTACATTGTTGTTAATAATGTCCTCTTACTGTTCTTTTTTTTACTAGCTAAAGAACTACTTTTACTATGTATATGACATACTGTCTTGTAGAATCTAATTAAAACTTACTTTTTGGTCCTTAGGTGGAAAGATTACTCTGCTGAGATGAGCTCTTAATTAATGCACAGAGAGCCTGTGAGTCCCACCTCTCAACAGTAGTGATTGACATCCAAGGATACATAAATTACACTAACTGAGCTTTGCATCTATCCAGTCTATTCACAGCCAACTCATCAGAGAAGGTAGGTGAGCAGACCAACATTAAAAAAAAGTTGTTTCACTATGTTGTATATTTTCCCAAGGGGGAAAACTTGCCAGATTACTGAACATTTGTTATCAGGGAAGCAGTTTTTCTCTTAATTATTAAGAATTAGTTTCTGTTTTATTATGAAAAAAATAGGTATTTTTAATGTAGCCATTTAAATTGTAACAACCACACACACTTCATGATCTACAAGCAGGAAAATCTTACAAGTCAATAACTATATACAAAAATAATTTGGAAACATTTGTTGATTCCAACTTATGTTGTATAGCAACACAAACATTCTCTAAACAGGAGTTTTTGGAATTAAAACCAAATTTTATCCCCCAGATGTTTAGCTAATAATTACTGTCTCAAGTCTTTGGTTCAAAAGATCCTGCCATATTCTTTCTCTAATATATAAATTCATTGCATTTTAAATTAATCGAAAGATTTTTATGGCTTAACTTTTTATGGTGAGTACAGTTATTAGTTTAAAAGCAACTGCAAGTTCTTGTCAGTAAAAAAGATGGAGAGATATTCTGGGTATTGTGAATTTTACATCAGTGTCAGAAGTGCTGTCTCTGTACTCTTCAATAATGTTCAAGTAATGTATGGTTTGTAACAATGAATTACCTATTCTGTCTGAAGAGATTCCTCTGTTCAAATGTTGGACCCATAATCTGAATTAGTGATCAAGTTATATTTAAGTATAGGCTCATTTATTTGTAGGAACTAAAGGTAAAAGATTTTTGGCTATGTTTAATGAACTTTACTTTTCATTTAATTTAAGATTGCATTACACCGTCAGCCAGCTGAAAGATAGTCATTGAGCCAAACCCACTCTGCTCATCTAAGCTTATGGTCACTTAAAGAAAGAGTTATCAGTTAGAACAGGGTGGATAAAAAGAGACTGAAGAGGGTGCTGGAACATATCCGGCAGATATTTGGCAGAGGAGAGAAATTGCAAATGGAGTGTGGAAGGTGCTAGAAGCAATCAAGGAGAAAAAAATGGAACAGAGTCCAAAACATACCTACATGTCAACATAAAACCCTTTTGTATGGCTTTAGTAACATCTTAGTTTATAAAGAAAATTGATTTGATCTGGGAAAACTAGGTTTTGTCCAATTTACCTGATGGTCTGGACAACTGACGCCCATTTTAAGATGAGATTTTTTTTTTTTTTGAATATTTATTCAATTCACAAATTAAGTTTATTTTTTGTTCTTTATATTGCAAATATCAGTGAAACTGAGCACTCATGATAAGAATTGTATGAGCACTAATTTTTTACATCTTCCTGGTGTCTGTTTTTTTTTACTGCGATTATGGCTAGGTACAGACATTTAAAAAGCTGAAGGTGTTTTTCTTTAAACAGTGCAATTTAGACTGGTAGCTAACAGAACACATATTTGCCCTTTGGTGCAGGGAGCAAATCTTAGACCAGGTTCTGACCTTTTATAAACCATACTTCTGTGCCACACTTCTGTTCTGTTATGGGTATTGACCAGTTTCCAAGTCACTTAGGCTAAGTACAAGAGGTTCAAAAAGCCCAAGACTCAATTCAATCTTCACAGGTTTTTCTAAGCTGCATAGACTGAAACATAAACAAACTGAACTGATGTTCAGTATTCTGGTAGGCAAGTGTAGCAGGGCACTAAGGTGCCTGCTACTGGCAAACAGTAATATGGGCTCAGCTGCCAGTCACCAGGGCAGCACAGGTGTAGGTTGCTGAGACAACCAGTCTGGTCAGCTGACCAGAAGGGGGCAGGGCCTGGCCTATATAAACAAGCCAGGCTGAGGCCAGAAGTCAGTTCCCCTCTGGCAGTTGAGGAAGGTGGAGCTCTGTTGGAGCAGAGCAGAGCAGAGCAGAGCAGAGCAGAGCAGCCTGATGGTCTGAGCGGTTTCTGCATGAGGATACTGGGTGGAGGAAGCCCTAGTAGGGATATGGATGAAGGTTAGCCAGTTTGGCTTGGAATTTATGTTGTAACACAGGGGTATGAGTTTTCTGTTTTGTTGTGTAAAACCGGAGAAGCAGGTGAGGCTGTAGGGGTTGGAGGAGGCCTCATAGGAGGGGGGGGGGTCCTGGTGCCAGAGAGGGTGCCGCATTTTGGGGTGCATTGACCCCGGCCCCAGTATGGGCAGTATCGGGAGGAACCCAGTGTGGGTGCAGGCGAGAAGCCCCAGTGGGGTGCAAGACCTGGAAAGGGGGTCTGGAGGCCAGGCATGGCTATGGCACCTGAGCCTCGATTGCAGGGATCGCGGAGACAGGCCCCAGTGTGGGCAGGGGATCGCGGAGACAGGCCCCAGTGTGGGCAGGGGATTGCAGAGACAGGCCCCAATGCAGGCAGGGGATCACGAGGGAAGCAAGGGGGTGCCCATGAGGGCGCAGGCGGGCAACAGAGATGAGTCCGGGGACCTGTGAGGGCACGGGTGACTGTAGGACTCACGTGTAGCCCCAGAGGTTGGAGTGCACCGGGTAACTAGACAGAGCCAAGATACCTCAAGGCACTGTGCCAAGGAGGGTAAGAAGGCAGCTTCCCTTTAACAATATTTACCATCAAAGACGTGGCGGGCGAGATAAAGAGGGTGCATTTGGACCCGATTTGGCACGGTAGGTTGGGGGCGCTGGGGGACTTCATAGCACCCCTAGGTCGCGTCCTGCCACAGCAAGATAGGAAGCTGTCTGCGTTGGCCCAGGTCAGGAGCCTGGAGGTGCTCAAATCCGCTACCCCTCACATCAGACATTGCCGAAGGCTGCCCATTGGATCAGCAGCCCATGCCTGACTGGCTGCTGAACACACAAATCTGCACCCTGCTGTCAGCCACAGGGAAGAAGAGACCCAGTAGATAACCTCTCCCTAGCCCCACCCCCTCACCAACCACTCTCTGAGAGGCAGGTTGGCAGAGGGTTAGCACAACCCCTCACCCAGCACTGGCCCCACAACCAGGGTCTATACAGTGCAGAGGAGGAAAGCCCCTATGGTGGGACCTTTCATACCCACACAGCCCGGCGAACTGGGCTAGGATTGCCCCAGCCCTACCCCATCACCAGCTGCTCACCTCTCTGAGAGGTGGGGGAATAACAGCCCCCCAGCCTAGTACCCCAGCAGGGGTCTGCACAGAAAGCCCCTACGTGAGGACTTTTCATTCCTTCATGCTGTGCAGACCCGGGCTAAGGGAGCCTGGGGGTCTGTTCCCCTCCCCCTCTGTCCCACTGGGCTGACAAATGCAAGCAGGACACAGGCTAGGAGGGTTTATTGCTTCAGCTCTGTGACAACCTAGGGATGGGGCCAGCCCTGCTCTTCTGGAGTAAACAGCACAGCCCAGGACTGCAAAGCATCCTGGGATACTGGGGGACTGTGATGCAACTTGAGTTGGGAAGGAATCTAGGACAGAAATTCCATAAACTGGTTTAACTTAAATCAGTTAAGTCTGATTCTACAACCATCCAGATTTATCTTAAACCAAGTTCGGCCAGTTGTGTGCTGAACTGTTCTGTTACAGGTTTAAACCGGTTTCTGATCACTTAACCAGGTTTAACTGAACTTAACCTATGCGGACACTCATGGCTTGTAAAACATTTATATAGCCTAAAATATATATTTTTAAAATTGTTCTATAAGCCAGACAAATAACTAATGACTGTGTATGCAGTGCTGGAGGAGTTGTGCAGGAAGGCTTCCTTGAGGGGGCATACATATTGAAAAATTGTAAATTACAAATTTTTTTTATAGACTACCAAACCTTTACTTTCCCCTGGACAAGAAAGCAAGAATTATTTGTATCTAGATGAAAATTGATGCATCTGTGAAGAAAGGGTGCTTATTGTGACAGGGGCAGACTTTCATGCCCAGTGCAAGCACCAGCTTGCCTCCTGTCTATGGGCCAGCTGCCCAACTCACCCTCCTGCCACACCTTGATGTAATAGTATTGAGATGTTAATTAGGCAAGGGGCTGCTCATTTTGAACCCCAGTGTTATGGGGGGGCATCCGCAGCTCCGTTCCATCCCTACACTGCGGCCCATGCCTCACAGATGACATCCCAGGCAGCTAAACTCAGCTGTTTCCTTCACCCATTAGCTGTGGTCCCCTCTCTGGGACCTTTGGCTATCCCTTAGGCCCTCTCTCAGGCCTGTCGGGACGCCAAGCTTCTTTGCTCTGTGGGCATCCCTCGCGGTGGGCCCCTGGCCCTTTTGACCCCTCTCTAGGTCCTGGCTCCAGCCTGGACCAGTCGGGTCCCTTGGCTCAGATCTAAGCTGCTTGCCTGGGTTCAGTGTTCGGGGGTCCCCTATTCCCAGCTTAGGTGCTTTGCAAAGCATGCCTGGCCCCACAGGATCACTCACCCCAGCAGGCTCAGGTGCTTCCCTGGCCTTCCCTGCATATAACCCACCTGAAGATGGGGCTGAAGTTAAGGGACCCTGACCTGCCTTACACTGGGGAGGTGATCACTGCTGGCATTTACATGAGGACTGCCGCACCACCAGCAGCCCCACGAGGCCTTCCTGGCCCAGGAAACTACAGTTTTACATCATGCCCTGGACCAATGAGGCCTCCAAGCCATGCCCATAACATCACCCTTACCTCCAAGATGTTCCTGGCAGAGCTCATGTTTCTCCTCTGTTGGCTGATCACAAAATGCCCTCAACTCAGGGACCTGGGCCTTAACATGGCTGCCCACATCAGGCACCTGCCCCTCCCTGGCCTAGTCCCTAAAGTGGCAGCACTACCAGTGCCCTGCTACATTTATATGTTGACCTGATGCTTATTTAATCCTATCTATTAATGGGAACTTCTGGCATTTAAGATGAAAAGCAAATTATGAGGGAACAAGGTTCTACATACACACTTGCTGGGGAGAAGATGTCACACAGAGATGTGGCAACATTAACAAATTCCCAGAACTGTGGTTCTCAACCTTTTTTGAGGCACCCCATAGAAAATGCCAACTCTTCATTTTCACTCTTTTTGACTACATAAAAATAGTAGAGCAACTCTGCTGCTGGAAAGAACTCAACGTCAGAATGTTAACACTTTGAATTCCTGTTTGAAAACTCTGAGTGTATCTTATGAATAGTTATTTGCACACCTACCAGTGCTAAAATTAAGTGGTAACCTGTGATACCATTGAAAGGATCTCAAGGCATCCCCTGGTACTATGTCACCCCAGTTGAGAATTTCTGTACTAGAAACTTTATAGTTCTAAGATGCTGAACATCAGGTCCCATGAGGTGGATCTGGCCTGCTGGTTATATTTACAAGACTTATGTGACAAGACAAGATTCTTCCAAATTTAATGTTTCATTAAAAAACCAGGATAAGCCTTATAGATATTATAAAGACAGTTTTCCGTATGGTGAATCAGTGCAGCCTTGTTTTATGGAATCTAGGCAGAGACACTGAAACACTCCTAAAAATGTGAAACACAGTATTCATCTCAGTAGGATGTTAATCCTCTTGTAGTTTGAAGAAATCAGATTTTGCCAAGGGGTTAAACGGAAGAGAATTCAAGTCCTCCTTTCCCCCAACAAAAATTCAGGGCGGGTTCTGTACCTCAAGGATAGCAGAGATTAATCCAAATAAAGTATAGATTGAAGAATAGAGTGGCAGAAATAGAAAGCAAGGAAGAGAGGAAGATGGACAAAGGTAAAAAAAAAAAAAAAGAGGAAAGGGAATAGGAATGAAGACCAGAGATCATTGAGGACTGAATTGTTTGCATCTAGTCTGTGTTACAAGATTCTCAATGCAACAGGTAATTTTGCTAAGTGAAAATGTAATCATGCCTTTATCCTTTGAGGGAACAAACTGTTTTGGTCTCTGAACTTCTAGGTGTAGGGTTATCACACTGGAGGTGATCTGTGCCCCATCTCCCCAAAGAATGCCAAAATATTTAGTTGGTCTAATAAAAGATATCACATTTACCCAAATAACCTTGTCTCCAAACAAGCCTCGTGCATGTTTGGAAGCTGGGGGAGAGCTGAACCTACCACATTGTTCCAATCCTATGGAAATTTAAAAAAAAAAACAAAAAAACCTGTTTCAAATTGACTGAAATGTATTGATTATACAAAACAAAACATTATTCTGAAATCAGAAGTAACTTATAGGTGATAGACAAACTCTGAGTTGAGAAGTACACAGACTCCCATAGATCCTCTATCAAGATTTCACTGTGAATGGGCAAAGAAAGCCAGAAGCCAGACTGGTTAAGCCTAAATGAAACCATGTTATCAGGCCAATATATGAGACATGGTTACTAAGAAAGCAATTAAAAAAACAATGACCCAGTCAAGACTCAGTTTACTGTGGCAAAACAAAGTATTCAGGACAATCCCGGTTCTCTGTTTTGTCATTATACCCTTTCTGCACCTCGATCCAGATAACAATCCCCCACACTTTTTGGGGTGGGCACCAACTAGTCCTGTATACCGTTTACATGTAAACTTTATGGGTCCATGGGCCCTTTCATATCTTAGGGTTTGAATCCACAGATTGTTTTTTAATCCATCCCTGACTAAGAGCAGTACAGGATTCTAGAAAGAGGCTGTGTTAAAGTTCCTAATACCTAAGATGTGTTAATGTGGACCAGTGTCCTAGTCCTAGTGTCTTAGTACAGTGTCTCTTAAAAACAGAATGAATGGTGTTTGTATAACCTTCCCTTAAAAAATCTGTTTAATTTAATTCCCAAGAAACATGTACCTCACAAGACAATAGAGGTCATTTGGATGCCCATTCATCAAATTATTTACAGTATAATCAAATTAAGAGAATTTCTGTGAAATAAAAATACAATCTAGCCTCATCATCTAAAGTGCTGTAACTCTGAGATCACACTTTCTGAGAGTTTGTATATTTACAATCATGTAATGACAATAGTTCAGTATGAGATTCATTAGATTCAGTATTTGTGGAAGTATTTATTAGTAGAAAAAATAAGCATATGTTCATAATGTCGGCAGCTAACTCTGCTTGAAAATCAGATGTTCTTGCTGTAGTTTAAATGTATGTTGTGTCAATTCCACAGCAGAATTTTGGCTGTAGAACTGACTTAAAAAAATAATGAGTGTCAACCTAGTTAAGGACAATTTTACTTTCCTTGCTTATGATGAGCAATTAAAGCATTAATGTCAGATATTTCATTTTGAATGGTTACAATAATAAAGCACAATCAGCATAATATTATAAAGCCTACCCTTTCTAAAATGGAACCATTAACATAACAGAATACTACTCAAGCTAATAAAATCTGGCCTTATTACATATTCTGCATCTGTACATAAACTGCCGGCACATGATCAAAGGCTGCAGCTGTTTCAGTTATATCACCGTCACACCATAGTCATTTTACTGTTACAGCAGAGTTACAATTGCAGGGATATCCTAGTCACCTTGCAGACATAGAAAGTACAGTGGATTCTCATTAAATTGCACCTTGATAGTTCACGAACCTGAAGGTACATCTATCAAGTGCTGTACCTGTAGTTTCAGTAGTAAAGTTTTTGGCTTGTATTGCCTTTTACAAGTATTTTTTGAGACTATCACTTGTCAGGGCATTTAGTATGACATGAAGTTTTGTTGTCACTTACATTCGTGTTTTGTAAACTCTTGGGATGCAATGACCATTTTTTCCTATATATTTGCAGAATAGGCTTTTTTTAGGCACCATGAAAATATTACTAAAATTAATTAGGTTGCTCTGTGACAAGGGGGTAAAAAAGCATATTCATCTGTATCAAAGTGACTTTTTTGTGTTTTGCCTGATGGGTCAAATTCTGGTTCTGTTGAAGTCAATGCCTTCTGCCAGTGACTTCCATGGGTACTGACTTGCACTCAATGTATTTGTGCCAATAATCGGGTGTGTTAGCCTAGCAATAATCAATAATCTTATTTAGTGTTATCAGGCCAATATATGAGACATGGTTTTTAAGAAAGCAATTAAAAAACTTCCTGCAACATTTGTTAATAAGCAGGTTGTGTTGAGCAAAGCATAACTGCCTTGTTGCAACCAAATCATAAGAATTTTAAAGCATCCACGATCAAAATTCTATTGTTGGTATAGTATTGCACTCTCATTTAACAAAAGGAAAACTATCATTTAGGTATCTAATAACAATGAAAAGTATGAAACCTAAGTTTTGTGCCTACAATTAGTTGCAAATGAAAAATGCTGTAAAGATTTAGAAGGTTTTTGAAAGGGTTCATAATATAAATTGGACCCTTTTTCCTATTTACTTTTCCACTGCTCACACTGCACGCTTTATAGAAAAAAGAAGAAAGAAGCCGATTTGAATTTTTTCAGATATTTTGCAACCCTTGTATAAAGAAAGGAAGGAGAGCTTGTAAAGGTAAAATATGTTAGGTGGGATAATAATCTATTATGGTGACAGTTCAATTGCTTGTCATGTTGAGGAGGGTTGTGCTTTAATTAAGCAATAAGACATGACAGGGTGTGAATTACAATATAGTAATTCTTGTCTAGTGCATTGTTAGGCAAGAGGCCAAAGGCCGAGTGCCACTGAATGCAGGAGGCATGAATTATTATGCTGTAATTCAAGCCCTGCAGTGCCTTATTGAAATAATTATAAAATATTATCCTGTTAAAAATAAATACCCTAAATATGTTTAAAATTATAATGGTCACTACATATAGATTCCCCCCATAATATAAAATTTTTGTTGCAAAAGGCTAGGTTAATGGGAAAAGGTTTTTGTGCTGATTATTTCCTTTAGGTTTAGATGCTGATTAGATTCTACGAGCTAGTACTGCTTAATGGAAGATTCCTAAAGAATGTTATTTTGATACTACTTTTCTTAAGACAAGTAGAAGACAGATGGCTCAGCGAAATTAAGAATCAAGCTTCTGTTAGGTCTTGTCTTTCACTGGGCAGAGATAACTAATGAAAAGCAGTTAAGTCATACCCTTGTATACTTCCCTTTCTCAGAAACCTAGGATTTTATGAAGAACATATTATTGCTATTACTATTACTATTTCTGTATCATTTAAAAAGAATAACAGGTCCTGTTCTTCTTGTTCCCTATTGGCTCCCTTTTTGAAAAGGCCCTCATTTGTGAAATCCTTCAAATTCATCTCTGAGGCTAGTTATTTTTTTAAATTTCCCATCTTTTCTGTGGCAGTCTCAAAGTGGATGTCAATAGGGAGAAAACTGAATGGCATGGAAGTGAAAGCTCCTACTGGCTTTTTCTGCTACTGAGCCGTAAAGTCAGTACAACTTCAAAAAAATAGGAAACATTTTGAAAAAAAGTTTTAACCTAGTATTATTTTCTGTCCTTTTGTTGGTGTGATGGCATAATAAAATCTGATGTGGATAAAACATACCAAGTATGCAGGTATTTTGTTTTGTTTTGATTTGATTTGCTTTAATGCATGCTGTATTTCGCCATGCTCCAAATTTATCCCAGTTTATTTTGCTAGAATAGTTTGTAAGTCCATACCTGATTTGGGATTTCTACATACAATTCATTTTTGGCAGGATAAGAAAAATCTTGTAATGAAGATATGCTTAAGTATCTAAAAATATGAGGTTTTTGCTCTTGAAACAATGATCACTTTACTCATGATTGCCAGAACAAATGCTCCTCTTTTAGTATGACGTACAGTAACAGTAGATCCGTGGTTATGTTTTCATTGTTAACATGTCCCCATGTGATTAGTATAACCTTAATACTCCTTATGTTCTGATAAATCAGGAGACGGCCAAGTGTATCCAAGAAGTCTACCTTTAATATAGAAATGTGATGCTGGAAGCTATATGTTCCACCCTTAAAACACTGTTTCAGATCAGAATTCTTTCTGGATTCTTAATGCTTAAAAGTATTAAGAATAATACTTTTTGTGTTACTCAGGTTTTGTGCAATTCATTTCAGTGTTCTTGCAAGTGCCTACAAACTGCTCCATTTCATGAAAACTGAATGTAGTCATCAGGCTTCAGGTAAATTATCCATACTGCTCTAGTAGGGATTCAGTTTGGGTGCTTTTGAGTCAAATTTCAAGTGTCTACTTCATGTCAACTTAATCCAGTTTCAACAGTTTTGACTCTTTTCAACTTTTTAGCATTCCTATTCCAGTTAACATTGTATTAGATTGTCTTTATACTGTAATGCAGTTGCAGTGGTGATAAGCAGAGAGCTTGCTCTCTCAGGTCCAGTTGGTGAACAAACAGATTAAGACAGTTTTAGAAAGATGTTACTGCAATCACTGGATTCATTTTACACAAGGGTGCTTCTATCCTTCACCAAGCAAACTTGTCTTTCCTCTGATAGGATTCTTAGTACATGAAGGACATTTCTCACTAAAAAGAAGTTCAAGAAAAGGAAACAGTTGTAATTTTAATGGTTAATTTTAAAATCATTTGAGGGCCTCTCCATTGTTTCCTGGCATATTCTTTACAAATGAAGTGTGTCAGTTCTGATTTGTTTTACTACAGACAGCTGAGAAGTTTGGGCTATGTTTTCTACTTTTACAGTGAGTAGGAAAGCATTACCATATGCTACCATAGTTTTCAGCCTGTGTCTTTGAATTGAGATGAGTGCTTGGATCGATTGGTGGCCTAGATTATGTATCACTACACGTTGTAATGCTTTAAGCTTCATATTTATCTATATGTTCCTTGCCTCTTGGGCCCTTCTGGAAATCTATTAGTAAGTTGTGCAAACAACCCCAAATTTTCCTAGAAAAATAAAACAGTAATGAACATTTTGCAGGGTAAAGGGTAGTAAAATGCCAGTCATAGCCGCTGTTTCCAAAATAGAAATGGTTTTGATTAACAATGACATATTGTATGACAAAAGAAGAAAGAAAAAAGGATTTAGAAATGGAAACTAAAAATAGTTATGTGGTAATTTAATAACCTGGCAGATTTTATTCCATCTGTTAGGAAGAGTTTGAAAGCCATTTCCTGCTGCCACTCACACCACAGAAGCTTCAGAGTTCAGAGATGGAATCAAATACCTGATGTGAAAATCTGCTATTGTGATTCATATCCAAAGATTCATATTGATATCCTTGTCTAGTAGAATGTACAGGGTTATTTAAAGAAGAAAAAGCAGAAGTCAAAAGTTTGGGAGTATTTTATTGACAATGTAGACCTTTAAAAGACAAAGTATTCTGGCTTGGCTGCTTACAGTGCTACCATAATTTTCACAGGTAACCTGAACTCCCTTGTACCTCAGATATGGGGGACCAGGTGTTCATAGTTTTAAAAGAAATTACTCCCAAAATGACTGCATGATGTAGGATTACTTTCTGCTTCACTGGCATCCAGAATCACTGCCAAAGACTGAAGAAGAAAGGGGGAATATATCCTGTTAAATTAAGTGGAGAGAAGATAAAAAGAGAACAGTGAGAGTCTGTATTGTGTAATCTTTAACTAATGGATTCTCCTCCCAGCCCACCATAATTCAAGAGCTGGCATGCAGTGTGTTTTACAGATGGATCAGCTTCAGCAGCCCACATATAGCTGTATATAGCTGGTTAGTTAGCTAGCTAGTAATCAGATATTGTTGGATGATCTCACAGTTGTTTCATAGAAACAAGGACGTGTGAGTTATCCTCTAGCATTAGTAATAAAAATAAGTGTCAGTAGTTGAGTCAGATGCATTGCTCTCACTTTCTCTCCCCCCATGTTATCCCAAATCAAATTCTGTACCTTATCTTAAGGCAGGTTGTAGAGTCGTGGGCCAAAATTAGATATAAACATAGCACCATCTGCCAGATGTACTGTATCCCTTAATATATAGGTAAACGTCTTCTAAGTTTGCTCAATTGAAAGGAGAATGTATAAAAGGTAGTTCACCATGATCACTGTTTTTCTAAATTGGAAATAAAGCATGCTGAAATAGAAGCAGTGTTTGTACAGTGTCTGTGTATGTACAGCCAACCTAAGTTCCTGTTAGCTGGAGCCTTTGTGAAAATTAAAAACCTTTATACAGTGAAATTATCCACCAACACACAAACTTTTTGCAAGTTTTTAAAATGTTTCTTAATAATTTATATTTAGCTTTAATTGAAATCAGTAGTTTTCAAATGAAATGAATTCATTTTCTTCACCGTACCAATGAACCACCAACACATGCAGGGCATTCATCCTCACGTTCCCCTAAAAAGATTTCTTGAGGTATCCATATTCTAGAGAGAGAAGGAACATCATTAAAGCTCTATAGTTATTCAGTTTTTGACTTCTCTCCTGAAACTGTCAGCTCTGATGCTAATTTTTACCACATCTGGTGTTGTTTTTGTGACTTGACACTTACTAGGAATTGGAAAGAGGCCACAAATTCCTTTTCTTGTAGATGACCAAACCATAATTACTACAAACCTGGACCAAATTGGTAACCTAGATAGGAAAGTCTATTTGTTTCAATATTAATTCTTGAAAGATACATCAGGATATATGTTTTCTGTCTGGCCCATCTCAAGAAATGTGATATTAATAAATCATAAGTGAGTTAAAATAACATGAATATAGGGTGTGGATGCACATAACAATTGATTTTTTTTTCCAAGTGAAATGCACTTGGAAACTCATCAAAAAATAAATGTTCCAGCCATTTCTGGACACAAATATACATCTTTGTTGTTCCTATTTGAAGTGTTTCAAAACACTGCATTCACTTCTACTTTCAAGCACGGGGCACTAGAGCTAGCTGCAGCAACCTGTGTCTCTGCTCTGAGTTCTCCCATCACACCTCCCCTTGTAGGGACTGGAAGTAAAGGAGAGGGGAGACCCAGAGAGGAAAGAAAAGCAGGGATGGAGGAGCAGTTGGGGCTCCCAAATTCCCTTTTCTCCTAGTTGGAAGGGAGAAGTAGAGGGGACCAGGGCTGGAGGGCCCAGCTCCAGCATTGTTGGTGGCTCCAAGGAACTGGCCGTGGGATCTTTCAGGAATGTCGTTCATTAGTTTATTGGGGTAAGTAAATGGAACAGCATTAGAATCATGTTAGTTAGCTGTTTTTTAAATGTTGTAATCAGTTAGTATAGGTATAAAGGCTTTGTATTTCTTAAGTCTCATTTTAAATGCATCTGTTTGTTCATGGGTACAGCTTTGCTTTGTGTTAGTTAGGTGGCTAAGAACATGAGGATCTTTGGTTATATTTGAAAGTACCATGTGACTTGCCCCAAGTGACCTCTCTCTGTGATTCAAACTTGAAGTAGGACTTGAGCAGCAGTCTCAAAAACTGCAGTGTTTGCAAGAAAGAATGAGTCTGTAATTTCCCAAAGAAAACACAAAGTTTCTTTGAACAGCTCTGAGACATGCCCATAGTTCTAACATATCAATTTTGGTTTGTAAGTGATGGTCAAACTCAAACCAAGATTTGTTTAATCCTCATTTAATTTTTTGGTTCATGATGCATATTTGCACAGCCCTGGATTCTATGACAGTCTTATTTCTATTGGTTTATTTTTGTTAAAAAATCATTAGTATATATTTGTCCAAGGTACCTCAGTGGGAATATTATAATATGCATACAAAGTGCAGTAAGGAATTTAAAATCTGAATTTAGCCATGTGACTCAGTACCTATCCAAAAAAATAAAGTCCCAGCAAAAACAGTTTCTTAGAAAAGGAAATGTTTTCATATCACTTATAGTTCAAAAAGAGATGAAAATTCTAGCCACGGTGTATCAAGAACTTGAGATTTTAAAATTGTTTAATTTACAAAATCTTTACAAATCAGCGTTATCTGTATTTTCAGTCCCTGCCCAGATCAATCCAGCTATCCTCTTAATAACATGGGATGTCTGGTATATAGAAGAAAAATTCTTTTTGGGCTAAAATTCTGTGTTATATCCTTCAAGGTGGCATAAACAGCCAACAGGAGTAATAGGAATGATTAAACCCTGTCACACGGGGTTAGATTTGGTGCTTTCTTCCTATATGACAGGCTGTGACAGTCAAGCAGCACTGGAGCAGAACAAACGACAGTGGCAGTTTGCTGTGAGCAGTACTACTGTCAGAACTGTTGTTACAAAGCTAAATGTTAGATATATCAACCAGTGAAGTTTCAACTAGACCATGCAAATTTTGATTCCAAAAATTTTCTCCCAAATAAGTAGTGACATTCACTAAGTGCAGCATGATCACTTTATAATATGATTGATTTAGTGTCCACTGACTTGTGCTGGCTGCGAGAATAATTGCAGTAACAATGTTATTCTGCGTATGTACTATATTGCTCTGGTTAAGCCTATTTTTTTTTTAAGAGAGCCATCACAAACTAATGGTGTTTTAATGTAATTTAAGTATAGCCTATAATTGCTGTATAATTATTGCATATTCTAGCCACATTGGACAATTGCATGCAAGCTGTCAGGAAGCAGCCATGTTCCTGTCTGAAACTAAGATTGGAGCACATATATTTTCTTTCATGAAGAGAGGGGGAGCAGTATCCAAAACAGTGAAGATTGAATCAAACAGACATCTGCAACAAAATTCAATTTTTCTCTGCATATCTTTTCAGACATTGTTATGACTGAAGAGAAGTTTTTATGTGGAGAAAAAGGAAATTTAACATTCTGATAGTCCTCATGAGAAAGTGACTCACTGTGAACATCTTGTTCTGTCACGTTTAAGACTGTAGTCTGTTTTTGAAATCCAAAAGATGACCAGTACTCTGAAACTATGGCAAGGGACCAGACATTCAAAAAGCCTCAGCCTGAATTGATTCAGTATTTGCAGGTTAGTCTAACCTGGCTTAGCTGAATCAGTTTGTAACTGCACAGACACCTCAGAAATGCAGGCATATGCCTGCAGTGGCTCAGGCTAGAAGCCAGGGGGTGCTAGAGTAGTCCTCCCTTTCCTTCCACATTGCTGAGCTGAGGAAGGCATGGCTAGGCCCTGGCAGGATGCTCTGATTAAGGAGGGGTGCCTCCCACACTTCTGACCAGTCCAGCAGGGAATTGATACCACAGTATTTATCACCCCAAACTCAGTGTTTATCACCCCATTAAGAAAATAACAGAGGAACATTACCAGCTACCTCTTGATTCTGCTTTTGCCCCATCTGCCACAGCACATGTGGTCTGCTAGCTAATTCTGGGAGATGTCTGCATAAGGCAGAGAGAATGAGGGAAATCCCTGCTTAGCAGGGAGTGGGGAGGGGAAGCCAGGCCGATGCTGGTAATCTCTGCCGAACTACAGCCAGGGAGCACAGGGGGCAGCCCTACTGTGAAGCAGAGATCCCCGCCAGCCCAGAGAGCATGCCGAGATGCTGGTGGAGCCTGGTTTAACTTAAACCAGCAAGGGGTCTGGGACAGACATTGCAGAAACTGGTTTGAGCTAAATCAGTTAACATTCAATCAGGTTTATCTCAAACTGGTTTCAGCCATTTTCAAACTGGTTTATGTGCACTGAACATCTGTTCTGTTACAGGTTTAAACCAGTTTCTGATCACTTAAGCCGATTTATGTGCAATGGCTGCCCCTAGTCTACATGTATAGTGGTGTTTAAATCCATAGCTTGAAGATCAGCAGCAGGGAGGAATTTTAAAAGTAACTATGAAGTGCTGAAAGATACAAAACAAAATTACAGATAATGCTGTTTTTTACCCTAATAAACTGACTTTTTCAGTGCTAAATGAGTGATTTTTCTATAAATTACACTCTACACAATTTTGAAAAAATTTAGTCTAAGGATAATGGTTATAACTGCTAACAAGGAGATTAGCTAAAACAGTCTCTGTTGTCTGTTGGTAGTTAAAAAAGCTTCATTAGCACCAACTTAGCTATGGATACACCGATTATTTCCCTGATGGCAAAATTAAAATCTTGTGTGTCATACTTCAGTATTTGAGATTAGTTTTTGGTTTTAACACAACTCCTGTTCTGAAGTTATTTTCATTTTCTGTCATATTTTGTTGAAAAAAAAAGTTTACTATCCCAGAGAAATGACTAGCAATCAGTATTTTGAAGTGTTGACCTTATAGTTGCACTTTACACAAACATACACATGGCAACTGCCCAGACGTAACCCACTTTTTCAATTTTAAAATCAATGATAAAAAAGGTCCCTTGTTGTCCAGTAACCTTCTTATCTAGGCCAAAACCACCTCTAGCTATCTTGGTATTAGCCATGTACATGTTTTTCTGTGATACTGTTTCCCTGACCCTGCTGTGCACTATGCCTCCTTGTGACTCTGTTCTGATTATTAGATATGGAAGATAAATTTAGCCAGTCCTTCACCTTAAGGAGTCAGAATGAACTGAAAGGAAACTTGCCCTCCATCCACTCCCTAGCCCCAAACTCTTAGCCGTCCTAACTCATTTACAATTATTTGGCTGTCTGGCCATTCTTGTTGTACAGAGAGCAGCCATAGTCTGACCCTATAATCCTAAATTCATATGCCAAAGGCTCTCCAGCCTCCCACAGGCTTGATAAAATTTGTAGTAAAAGCATAGATATGATACACCTGTATCTCCAGGTGCAAGATGGGTTTCCGGGTGGGTGTTTGTTTGTTTTGGGTTTGTTTGTTTGTTTGTTTTGGGGGGGGTGTTTTTGCCTTCCTACAAAGCATTGGGCATTGGCTTCACCTATAGCTGGGGAGTTTAACTGAAATGTACTGTTGCTTCTGAAAAAAACAGGATCCCCATGAGTGGGTCTTGCTCTTCTGCTCAGAGTCAGATCTATTGCGACATTTGGGACCAGGAAGTCATGGTCATATCAGCATGTGGGGGCATGCTTCCCTTCTTTAGATCTCTTGAACATATTTGAACACACTGTTTCCTGTCCTTGTAATGGTAGGACACTGACAGTACCCTTGTCCCCCTGCTTTATCTGTGTTAACTTAAGGTGTTTTTCAATGTTTTTCAGGCATAGCGCCTGATGCTGCTTGTGTAAGAGCATTGTTTGTGCAGTTTTAAGACTATGTCAAACAAACTTTTCTATAAGTCAATTTAAATAGGGATGGTCCTACCTTGAGCAGGGGGTTGGACTAAATGACCTCCTGAGGTCCCATTTGCCATATTTTATTCTGATTCGAGGACACATCTCTCTATATTGGTGAATTCTTTAAGATTAGCCAAACAAGGGAGGCTATAAGTTTTACCTCACAGGCATATCTGTTCTTTCATATGCCCTCATGCCCTGAGACATACTCAGGGGTTGAGGGGGGTCATAATATGCAGGTGAAATTGCCTAAGAAGGAAGCTACACAGGAGGCACCTTCTCCATGTGGTGAGAATTGTGTTGTTCATCAAAGGAAAAAGCTCAGCACCATCTTTCTTCTCCAGATATTTCATTCTTTGATTAATTGTATCTATTTAATGGAAATCTTGGAGAGGTCAGTTAGGGGGAAGAAGATGTAGGGTTTGTGCCAGGAAGTATAGGGGAGGGAAAGGTCTCTACCTGGACCTGTGTTTAACCCCCTGCTCTTCAATATCACGTGCCAGCTTGTCATAGAGCTAAAAAGGGTGGCCAGTGGAAGTCACAATCCCATTGAACTGGGATTCCCATGTGGTGAGCTGTAGGATGGTTCACCAGATAGAAAAATCATTTCTAAAGCTGCATTCTAACATATACACACTTAATTCCAGTTTCCGAAGGGTTAAGCTGTTTATCAATATATTCTTTTTATTTCTACCTACAAAATTGTGAGGTCAAAGTTAAGGCTTGACGCTTGATGTGGTGTGATAAAAGCAATATGAACATGATGAGTGATTGTATAAGAGACCTGAGAGGAAGTTGTTAGGGCACTCAAAATTCTGAGGGTGTATTTGGATTTCTTGATGTGTACTCATAGAGAAGGCACGCAAAGTATGGTTAGTAGGGTCGTCATGGTTGTCTTATCTACTAATCTCCTTGATTCTTAGTGATTGTATTTATAGGACATGCACATGAGCAACCTTAACTGTAAATTGTTGACTAGTGTGAGATAAAAAGAGTTATCTCTTATAGGAAATTTAAAGTATTTTTGTGTGGCAATATAATTTGTTTTAACAAGCTGCTTCTTTACAGAAGAATGGGTGGTGCAAACTACAAGGATATCAATATTAAATGGTTTGTAATTAGTAAAATTAAGTTAATAAAAGTGACAGTCCAAAGTAATAGCTTTTGAAAGCTACTCAACAGTTTGTTTAAAATAAACCATTAAATTTGTGATTTAAAAGATCCCTCTTCCTTACCCACAGCACAAAGAGGAGCCACAAAATATTGCATTTTACTGTTATGAAGGGAAATATATTTTTTTTAAAGGGCAGTAAATTAGGTTGTGCTGGAAGCATCCATTTTCTTGTCTCCATCACTGCCAACTCCCACTGTTTTCTTTGATATATGATTTGCAAGCTACTGTTATTATTTATGTGTTCTGCAATTACTACGAATGACACCTCCCCTTCCCAGTCCTAAGCCACAAATCTGAAATGAATAAATGCTGTTTATTGTGACTGTCTGCCTTTTGTCTGTGGAACAATGACAAACTGCACTACTGACAGCCAGTTGCTGTTTTTAACTACTTCTCCCCAGCTCAGTTTTTGAGTGTTCTCCAGAAGATGACAATAGAGAGATTTGAATAAAATAAGCAAGAATCTATTACATTTGTTTAGCATATCGTGGCATCATATGTGTATTGAGTAAATAAGCAGAATGCAGTACATCAAAGCGATCGCTTCTAGATTTCTACTCTTTGTTGACGTGAGCGCAACACTGGTCATATTAAAAAAGAAAAAACAATACAACTATGAGCCTCTTACTAATCATTTTGAAAAAATTACACATAGCTGAAAATGAAGTGAAATGAGGGTGATGCGGGGGTGATTTGAAATATTTGTGAAATCTACAAAGATTTTCTTTCCCCCAGCCAGCCAGTTCAGCAGAACTAAAGGAGTACAGAACGAACTGTATGAGTTTCGGCAGAAATGCTTGAAAGCATCCAAAGGCCTGAAGCTAATTAGCTTTTTAAGCTATGTTAGGATGATATGTTTACTGGATAATTGTACCTTGCAGAATAGAATATATTAATAAATAAACCAGTCATTATAATTTGGCCAAGCCCTGATTTCTAGCTAAGTGCAGCTTGTAAATATTTGACTGCCTTCCTATTTGTCTGATATCATTGGTCTCTGAGGATTATAAGAAATCACAGACTAACTCTAGTCCCAAAGAAGAATACTTTAGCGATCATTTGGATAAAAACATCTAGTTTACACTCTTCTGCCCCCTCCCCCATGTCTGTGAGTTTGGTGCTAGTTTATGCCTGTATGTGCATGTGTTTGTGCAAGTTTATGAATATACGAATACAAATATGAATACACAAATGTGCATTACTGCATTAGTCTTTTATAGATCTGTTCAGGCTTATGTATATAAGGGAATACTACAGAATTTTACATTAAAAATACTAAGCATAATACCACAATAGGTAGAACGGTAATACTTTGGCATTTAACTTATTAGTGTAGAATATTCCATTATTTTTATAAGGGACAAATATTGTCCATTGTTTTAATTGAGTGTCTATTATCTGCAAAGACTACATATGCCAAACATATGACACAATGGATAGGATACAATTCAACACATTTTTAAAAGACATTAATTAAAGTGTTTAAAATAATTGGAATTACAATTTCTGGACATATTTTTGCAAAAGAGATCATGGCAAAAGGCAAGTATATTGTCTAGCTGCAAATCTAAACTATGTTTGCTAGCATTTAGAAAGTTCATTTCAACATAAAGAGGCTGATGGTTTGGAACATACTGTGTTGAACATTAAGATTTTTTTAAATTTTAAATATCAAAAGAGAAATATCCTTTCTGTTCTCACCTGCTTCTTCCTTCCCTTCCCTTATTTCAACTTCTTCTCCTTTCCTGTATCCCTTTGTTCTCTTCCTTGTAGACATTTTGTTTCTTACAAATTCTCCTCTTTGTCTTGTATATTACAAAGATACAACATGCCTAGACACCTTCAGGTATCTCATTTTTGTTGCATATATACTTAAGGTTCTTTTTTTTATTTAATTAAAGACACAATGTAGAAAGCAAGACACCACAAAAAGCTTTGTTTCCAGTCCTTGCAACAGAGTCATTTATCTTTTCCTTCAAGGATTACCCACTTCATAATGAATTTAATACAAAAACTTTATGTTGAAATGGCAAAGTAAATCTCTCTGAGTTATCACACATTTTACGTACACAAGCCAAGGTTCCCAAACTTTTTTCTTATTGCGTACCCCCTTCCAGATTTACCAGCTGCTCATATACACCTTCTAGCATACATTTTATATTTTAACATCTTAAATGCCAATTATTGCAATGAAAATTAAATCCACCATTACACAATTTCTCCCACATACCCACCAGAGATGTCTTGTGTACCCCGAAGGAACAATTTGGGAATCCCTGCACTAAAGTATATGAAAGTAATCTGGGTCTCTACATAGTGCCGGCAAGATGCGATAACTTTGTATACCTGAATAGGGTTTCTCTTTAGTGTTATATTGGAGAATAGATGTATTTTAAATATTTTCAGTGATAGCAATATGATAAATACTTCAACTGTAGTGCTGTAAAGGAGGCACAAAAACAGTCCAACTCAGTAACAGGTAAAGGGCCTGGTATACATCACTTATAGTTAAGAAAATTAAGTTAGGAAAATGGTTGCTGCAAGAAGGACTTGATCCTGCACCCACAGAAGTCAGTGGGGAATTGCTTATTAACTTCAGTAGTCAGAGATATCAACTTCTATCTAACTTGCTAGCAACGTTATTGTCAGACAGACAATTCCTCCAAAACATAGATTGGATATCTCAGGTAATCATTGGATAATGGAAGTTTCTGGCCAGAATGTACTATTTCCCATCAGTAAAATAATTCAAATGTTAATAAACCATTGAGAACATTATGATTAGTTAATCTTTCAAGTCAGTTACTCACAGATGTATATTGATTTTTTTTTTACTGTCAATTATACTAAGATGGTTAAAAAAAGAAGAGCCTCCTCATTATTATTCTTCTTCCAGCATATTGTCATTGTCATAGTTATTGATGGCTAAAACAAAAAACCATGTAGTGCTCATTGTGACAATGGATTCTCTCTCAGATCCTTAATACAAAGCATGTAGCAAGTTCTGGTTGTGACATTTAAGAATGAGATTTAACATAAATATATGTTCACAATCTAATATGATATTTATGTCATTTATGTAACAAGTATACACCATGATTGATAAGCACTATCATATTTATCCAAATCCAAGATGACTTGAAGTTTAAGATGACTTCCCAATAAATAAATTGTATTTATGGATTTTGTTTAATTTGTTATAATTTTCCAAATACAGAATTTAATTATAAGAGGTTCATCTTAAATTTGTCTGATATCCTCCCCACCACTGCTACAATGGAAAAAGCAGCAGAGGGGTAGGCAGCTGGTGGGTCAGGTGGCTTCCTTGTCCTCTGTTCCTCCTCCTCCCCTCTGCAGCCTGCCCCCACCCCCCCACCCCAGCCTGCAGTGCCTGCACTGCTCTCCCCCTTTCTACCCCCCCACAGCATCTCCTCCACACTACTCCTCATAGCCTCTTTCTTCAGCCTCTGCCGCCACCCCAGCCCTACTGCTCCCCACAGCCTCTGTCCCCTTCCCCCACCTCCTTACTGTCAGATGCTGCTCTGGCTCCATTTCCTCCCACGTATCGAGAATTTAGAAACATAGCCCCTATCTGGCCACACAGCAGTGTCCTGGGGCTGGACCTGCACCATTGCCAGGCAGGTGAGCAGGTGATAGACTTTCCATCCATGTTCTCCAGGAGTGAATGAAGCCAGAGCTGGAGCCACACCTAAAAGTAAAGTTGGGATGAGCAGAGGCTGCAGAGGGTAGGCAGAAGGGGTCGCAGGTGGCTGCTGTGTCTCTGACTCTGATTCTGGCTCTGTCCTGATCACCAAGCCACAGTCTGAGTTGCAAAAGCCTCCATTTCCTTCCCCCCTCTCCCACTACACCTTTTTTGGGGGCGGTGGTCATTGGTTTTTATTTACTCAAATCCAGAATGATGGGCTTTTTCTCCCATGGTGAAAGGGTGTGGGGACCTCATCTTGCATTTGAGTAAATACAGTAAAAATAATGTCAGTACTGCATGTGCAACAGATCTCTTAGTGATTTACCAGTGAAAGAAGGCCTCTTGTTTGTTGAGAACTTCTGTCATCAAAAACAAAATCTCTAAAAGAAGAACAGTTGATTCTGCACTATAACATGCCACCATTTAAGCAGCTTTTATTTGGTAACATAACTGTGAATTACAGTTACCAAATTTTAGATTCCTGATAAGGTTCTACACAATATAACAAGATTTGATAGTTTTACATGGTCATAAAAATTTACACAATTTTCAGTGTCAATTACCTTTGTGCTGGTATTTCTTAAACCTGTAGAATGTATATAATTTAAACATTTGACTTTAATAGAGCTACTATTCAGCAGAAGCCTTTCTTACTCTTGCAGAACAGTTTGTTTAGAGGACTGAAGTTCTTCTGCAAAATAATCAGTCTAGCAGTCATCCTTCCTCAATAGCAGAAATAAGGTCAAGCTTTCTTTGAAACATATAAACTGGGCATCTCCCTGTCAAACCCTGCCCATAACCAGACAGTCAGCCTGGCTTCAGTGCAGCCACAAAGAAGACAGCCAAAACTAACAGTATTCTTACTTTTCTTTGTCCCAGATTAATACATTGCAGAGCTTGACAGCACAGGATTAATGCATGAATCCTGTGCAGAATGACAGTGCTTTAATTCTAAAATAGGCGCATACATTCAGTAGGGAGAGTCACTCTGACATTCCAGACTGGATATATTGATCTATTAGAAAACCTTTAATGCTCTCACATTGCCTTTTAGCTGCCTAAACAAATGCCATCTGTAGGAATAACCATGTGCCCATATGTACAATGCTATGCTATGCTGTTTATACTTTGATATAAATGCATGAAGTTTTCAGTTAGAGATCTCTTTTCCTTTCTGAAACTTCTCTGAAGCTGAAGAAGACAAACAGTAACAACCAGCTAATATCAGCAAGTAAAATGTGTGTGGGTTGAACAATGCGTAGTCGAGCTAGATAGGAACAGAATTGGAAGGGACATCCTGGTTCATAACCCCTTTTACAAATCGATCATTATGAGTGCTTCCATATTTGGAGGGCATGAAGTACTGCAGGTTGGTCTTCACTGCTGGGAATTTTGATTGGCAACCCAGTAGTACACAGAAACACCATAGTACCATGCTTTTTTTTCTTCCATGACTCATAGTACTAGAATAACACTACTTTGTTTTTTGCACTTGATATTTTTATTGGTATCTTTAGCATACAAACAAGGCACAAGTCCCAGAAAAAATGTAGATGGAGGCTTTCCTATACCTGTGACAGCCAAAGAAACAGGTTTTTCTGCAATGACTGCTTAGGTAACACAATCAGACCTCACAGTGTGTCAAAATATATGTTACATAAAAATATGGTCCAGACAACAGCTAGTCTGTTTATAGATATTCCAGTGGCAGAGGTCAGTTGCTAAGTAGCTAGAATGACAGCACTTAATACGTAAATCATGCTCTTGCCCTAAGAAGTAGACAGTAGGCAAAGATGCAGAACTCACGCTGTTCCGTGCCAGCTTTCGTTTGCCCTTATGCACTGGGTCAAGGCAGGAAAGAATGTCTACATAATTTTATTTTACCTGAATAAAAAGCCCATGTTTTATGCAATGTAGTTCAGCTAAACCAAACAACTTAAGCACCTGGCTCATGAACAAACCAGTTAGGTTATATAGGGGTTTGTCAGGGGTGCAGCATATAAAGGGACAGTGTTTAGGGAATCTAGACACTGCCCCAATGCCTATATAAAGTTAAGGCAGTTTGCTAAAGGTTCCAGGCTCTATATGGCTAAATTTAAGGAAAAAGGACATGTGTAGGGTGATCCATCTAACACAGGAGCAGGCAAAGCCTGGCCCACAGGCTGGATTGGACCCGTGGTGGTTTTCATTTCCCTGCAGCCCCTGCCAGTGTCACTGCAGCCAGTTTCCATAGAGAATGCAGAAGCAGCAGCACCCTGACAGTGCAGGGCCAGGGTTTCCATGGAGACCAGCCCCAGCAGAGCTGGCAGGGCTCACAGTAAGGCAGGGAGCTGCTCGGTGGCTGGGATCTTGCAGCAGTGACAGTGTGGTTTGAATCGCAACTGGGGCAGAGCCGCAATCCACGGCCCGCATGCCCCAGGCAAGGGAGTGGAGGCAGTGGATCGTGGCTCTGTCCTGGCTCCAGACCACACTGCCACCGCTGAAAGATCCTGACCCCGGCCCCAGTGCAGCTACCCACCCAGCCCCCACCCTGCCAGAGCTGCTGGGGCTGGTCTCCCTGGCCCCATGCTGTCAGAGCTCCTGAGAGTTCCATGGCAACCAGCTGCAGCCATGTGGGGAGGGGCTGCTGGGAAATAGAGTCCAGCCAACAACCAGATCCACCATTTTGCCCACCCCTGATATAACACTACATCCCATGGCAATGGGCACCACGTGTTAATTCTACAGTTTCTCTTTTGGGATCTGAAATGCTTGCATTTATGACAAGTTGATCTTCTCTTGTATAAATTCAGTTCAAACATTAGGCCATTCTCATTATAGATACAGTGGAATGGAGATGGCATCAGATTCTGTGTGAATCCAGGTTCACAAAGAACTAGAATAAAATTTTTAAAAGCCCCCCCAAGTCCCATTTAAAAGGCACTTAAACATCGACTTTCAATGAGATTTGATCTAAGTGCTTTAAAATAAAACTTTTTACCATTTTTCTGGTATTCAATGCAAAAAAGTAGCAGTTCTAATTGGTGAATATGCTGCATCAAAAGTTTCCAGTTCAGGATATAACCCATATGGAGCCACTGGCTACACAGTAAATGTATGGTGCAGACATGCCCTTATTCATGTTGAATAGCATTTTCTTTTTCAACTAACCCCATTTTGTCTAATGAGTAAGGCATGAAGAATCAGGGCCTCATTGATCATGAAAGCAATGCAATGGCTCATGCACACTGAAAGTGATCCCTTGATGAATGGTGATCTATACTCCAGACTAGATTACTGTAATTCACCCTGTTTGAAGCTGAATATCAAAGCTGTATATATACCTACTATGTACATGTTAAGCCCATGCTCCTGTTTCACTACTGTTTTTTAGTCAATTTCAAATACCAGTTTAAGACCCTGATTTTCAAAGCAATTAATGGACTGAGCACCCATTTAAGGAACAGAAAAATAAAATACTAAAAAAAGCTGATATTTTTATGTCCTAAAAGTGAGGAACGTCCGAGATTACATAAAGTTCACTAAGGGCCTTTGTATTATTGCTAATAAATTTTACATAGAAGGCACTGAAATGCTGTGGCAATGCTTATATTCATTTATCCTCTGGTAACATGGATGATGTCTGGACCTGATTTTGAGAATGACCTGAGCATCCATTAAAGTAAGTGTTTACCATCTTGACTAGGCCTTGCTAGGCCCAAAATCTGATTCTCTACAGTATTTTGGTGTCTAGTAAGTCCCAATGATTTCAGTGGGTCATCACTCTAGTGCTTTCCCTGATCCTAATTTAACAGGTAAAGAAAGTGAACTAGGTACCAAAAAGATATTTCCTACCTCTCCCATTTGTAACTTTATTATATATTTTCTAAGAGATAAATTAAGGGACACAGGACCTTTTCAAATAGTACTTGTATCAAACATTAAATAGTGCTAATATTTATTTCATGTTGCCCTGGGTTCTACCCTTGACCTTGTCACAAAAAATCCAAAACTTTGGCAAGTACATGGCTTTTACAATGTGAACCTTAAAAATATTATATAGATCTTAAAACATGATTTATCTAGTGAATAACCATAAAGTAAGTAGTTACCATTATCATACATTGCCAAATGTAATGCATGCAAAGCTAAGCAGCTATAACATCACTTTAAAATAATCATCAGTGCCTTTGCTATGCCACAGTGCACACCCAGTGAACATGCACAGAAATACAACATCATAAAGAAAGTGACAACTGCTTACGGTCAGATTCAGCAGGCAGATGGAAGAATCTGAAGGCCATTGCGCATTGACTCTTGTATTACCAAGCTAATTTCTGTTGGGCTTTTTTTGTGCAGTAGTTTTGGAACCCTTTACGAGATCAATTACCACATCAGGAAATAATACCATGTTTTATGTTTGCTTATTTAGCTGCCTTCAGCTAAGCTGCCACACAGTAAAGATGAATGACAATGTTATTTTGTAGTCCTCTAATAATTAGCTATTATATTATGACCAGGCCTTTTATTGTCTACATAGTTCATCCCTTTTTACAAACATATTTATTACAGTGTACCTAAGGGCCAATCAAAAATGAAGCCCTTTTTTGTTCAGCACTGCATGAACATGGAGATGTAAATGGTCCCTATCCCTACAAGTTTACAACTTGAATAGCCAGAATAAGTGAGAGAAAAGGAATACCATATGTTTTTGCATACCAAACACCTCCAAATAAGATGCATCTCTTGTTTTCAGAAGGTAGAATGTAGGGAGAAAAACATTCCAGAGTCATAGCATAAAGTAATTTCTACTAAAAACTGTAGGTGCAGACAGAAATGACAATTTTCACCTGACCTGGCCCCTAAAAGCAGTCTACAGCCATGACTAAACAGAAGTGCATGGCTGCAAGGCACTTTAAAAGGGTCTGATCCTGCAAAAATCTGAACCCTCATTGTATGAAGGTTCAGATGAAGATGTTTCAAAACAAAGCATCTTCAGTAACTAATGTATGCTTGCCTCCCCCCCTCAGAGCTTTTTTCAGAATTGGATGAGGGAAAGGGAAGGGAGGGAAGTCAGTCTGGGTTTATTTCAGCTGGGGCAGGGCTCCAATCCACCCACCCTCCAGCATTGTCTGGGGACCCCCTAAAATGAGCTTCTCTAGTACCTTTCCCCTTTGCGATTCTGAACACAGCACCCAGGCTGAGAGGGAGGAGAGGGGGGAAACTGGCTTCAGGCTTGCAGCCAGCAGCTGGATTCCCCAACTCCCCTCTCTCCCTACACCCAACAGTGAACGTCTGTTTGGCCTGGGAGATCACTGTAACTCAGAATGCTTCTTGCAAAGTGTTACAAGTTACAGCAGAGAGCTGCTCTTCTGTCTGTTCCCTGTGTACACCAAGAATGGCATCCCAGGAGACAGCCTGAGTGAAGCAGCAAGAACTCCCTGCTGTGGCGAGACATCAGTGAGGCTGAGCTCCAGACCCTTGCAAGGGCAATGCAAGGGGAGTGATAAGAAGAACTATTTACTTCTTTGCTATAAACAGTTCTTTACATAAGTTCCTGTAAATGATAAACTGGTGTTCCCATACCACAAACCCCATCAAAATACTAATAAAGACTGAATATAGCAGCTCAGTTGCCCTAAGCCAGCTCAATTGCTGTTTCAGGCACAAGCTACAATGTTCATCCAGTACCTACTGCAAATTCCTTAGCAGCTGTAACAAAGTTGGTACAGGACTCTCCCTCTTCTCCTTAGAGGGAATGGCCAGAGAGAACTGGGAACCATTCTGGCAGCCATTTGAGCACAGTGTCTCCGTGCTTGTATTCCAGTGAAGAAAAATCATTTCTTGCTTAAGAAAGTACCCCAATTTTGGAAGGCTGATTTTGCAGAAAAAGGTGAGTGGTATTCAAGCATATATGGTAATACAGAAGGCAAGTGAACAAAGTAATGCCAACAAACATTGTTTTAGTTCCTTACATTTTTGGGGGTGGGTTTATGTAATTAAAGGGAATGGAGGTTGAGAGGATTAGAGAGAAATGAATTAAATTGTCTTCTTTGCAGTTGCTGGCCCTGTTTGGTTAAATCTGAGGCAGTGTTTGTTTCATAATACATACTTTGTACCATGTTTTTCAATATGTGTACCTTGTAAATGAAAATTTAGTTAAAAATTGGTGTCTGCAAGCAATTTGGTTATTTAAAGATAGTTTTGTTTTGAGTGGTTGGCAAATGGAAGCTATCATGGGTAATTCTTAATTTGTCTCACTCTAAGTAAAAGGGTTCTGTCACTGGAAAAAATAATAGATTTAAATTGATGTTTTCTTGTCTGCATAGAAGTGAGGGGGTGTAGAGTATATGTATCAGATGGCTAGATTATACAAGATTAGAGAAGTGATTTGGGCATCAGTAAGCATGCATACAGGCCTGAAGGAGTGGGGTTGGCAGTGTATGTTGCATTTGTGTATACGTACACATACATAAGAGAAGATATTTGCTGTATATCGTGTGCATCTTGCACAGCATCACAGAAAGCATTCCTTTTTTTACCTTTACATTTCAAATAAAAAAAATTTACAGAAGCTATGTTAGTCTCCATGTAATGCAATTTGAGCCTGATGTCAATGATAAGAGTATGTGCAGAGTAGGGATTGTTTGCTGCAATTCTTGCTGACATTACAGGATTTTCCATGATCATGTTCAAACTTGGATGACTGTCCTGTAAAATCAGGACTGCCATTAAAATTGTTAGATACAGCACAAACAACAGACTTTATAACCAGTACATCCTATCAGACACAGGATAATTTTGCCTGTCTAATATTTTCCACATATATAATGTGTATAGCAAATATTTTATAATATAATAAATAAAGATTATGGATGAAATAACTACAGTAGTACCAGGGTTTCACTATATCATGCGCATATCAAAGAAATGGCAGGTACAGTATTACAATCTTTTTTTCCCCTTTTTCTTCAGAAGAAACAGTAGTAGACTTACCTATGTCAATCCAGATTGTATCACCCTTGTTGTATTATGAATATGCTTCTTGGTTCTGTTTCTTATTTATTCCCTTATTTTTGTACTCAGTGGGCATGTCTACAAATGCATTAATCCACAGTAGTTACTGAACATTTAATTTAGTAGTTTATGAAGTACTAACTAAATGTGGAGTAACTTGAGTTACACTGCACAGCAGTACCGGCACATGGGTTTTTAGTGACGGTTACCATGACTAATATTACCGTGCAATAGTGTATTAGCATGGTTTTTGCCCAGCACACTACTGCACAGTGTTTTTAGGCTACTGAGCATTAGGTGTCTTATGTAGATATGGCCAGTATTACTGTACTCTCTCTCGAGTGTCTCTTTAGTAGTACCTCACACATGGTAGCTAGTCTCCGTACACTCTGTCCCTACTCTAAAAATTCATGAGCTAGGAAGATAAATAGCATTCAAAGGGTGGGGACAGGGGGAAGATTCAAAATCAACTACATGTAGTTTTATGTATGTTATATATTTCATCCTTAAGAAAGGAACCATGAGCATTAATATAATCATAAATTAATGTTTTACTAAATATAGGGAGTATGTAACATCCGTTCAGTGTAATTACACAGATATATAAAGAAAAATATCCGGATAGTCTGTCTTAAACTGGTGTAAGTTTATTTGAAAGGAGAGGGAAAACCAGAAAGATAGGCTGAAAGAATGTTAACAACAGAATATGTTAGAGGTCTGTTCCAGATATATTTTATTACCTAGATGAGGGAGTGAAATAGCAAGGAAGCAACGTTTTCTGGTAATACAAATTTATTCAGATCAGTCAAGAATACGGAGAATTGCAAGGAAGTCCAGAAGGACCTAACACATCCAGGAAACTGAGCTGCACAATGGATGATGAAATTCAGCCTACATGAGCATAAGGGAGTGCACATTGGAAGGGACAATTTAAACTACACATTGCACACTGATGAGTTCTGAATTAGATGTGGCCTCTCAGGAAAAAAGATCTAGGCATCACTGTAGACAGCTCAATGAAGATGTCTGCTTAATGTGTAGCAGAGGTTAAAAAAGTGAATAATATGTTAGGTTGCATGGGGAATAATATGGAAAATATTCTAATATTGTTGTACATCTTCGCCTTGTGTATTAAATTCAGGTTTGATCAACTTTTTTACATTTTTGCTTTTTTCTACTAAATGTCTTTTTGACAGACAAACAAAAATGTTGTATTTTGTTTCAACAGAGAAAAGAAAAAGAAACATAAAATGTGGAGTACTCTAAGAAACCTAATTGGGCATTTCTCTTTACTGTCTTCTGTGGAACAAAAAGATATTTTAAATATTGATTTGTGTGCAGTATATAATTATCCTGTAAAATTTCCTGTAATTTGTTTCTGAGGCTGTTAACTTAGATCTTTTTTTTTAAAGTTATATATATTTGTGATTACGAAAAGTACATTTATATAAGCAGAAAAAATGTATTATAAGGCTAGTAAACCTCATGTTTCGGAATATGGTATGCTTATTGTCAGGTGTTAGAAATTTCTTACTTTGGCGTTCTACTTTTTAAGTGAGTTTTTGGAGAATAACATTTACTCTTTTTAACTTTCATGCTGTATTTCATTCAGATATTAGTATTACGTTGGGCACATTTCTTTCACATGTAGTGAAAAAGTTTGGATCTTAAAATGTCTTTTTTCACATGTTTTTCCTCTTAGGAGGAAAGCAAAGGCTTGTAGAGCTTGGAGGCAGGATAATTGGTATTGAGCCTGTAGAACTAATATTCTTTGTAGCATGATAGCAGGTTTGGCTCGTGTTGCATAACTACCACACCCTGCTAGCTACTGTTTATCATGCCTACATTTTATTCAGGTGTTTCTTCTGTCTCACTGAGATAAATAATGTCTCCTTGTGGTCAGACCACAAAATTATAAGAAAATTATAAATGCTTCTCTCTGGAAAAGGGATGTAGACTGTAGACTGAACAGTGTCTGAAGCAAAAATGTAGGCCCTCTCTACACATTACATTTATGCCATGATTAACATGTTAATTATGGTATAAATGACAGGAGTAATACATGCGCATGCATTTTAAGGTGCCATAAAATGGCAAATCAGCCATAAAAATATTCTACGTGTATGCATGGCATAGCAAGAGGTGCAAATGTTGGGACTGGGGATCAGATATCATGGTGCCTTTAAGGCTAGGTACAGGCATTCAAAAACACCAAGGCAGTATAGATCTGAGTTGCGTGGTTTTCTGTAAGCAGCATAATTTAGATGAGAATGTGCCAGGTGCCTCAGAAACAGCAAACCTGGGCTTGAACTAAACTTTGTGTTATATTACTGTTAGTTTTTCTGTTAATTAAACTAAACCCAGGAAATTAATGAATTTTATTCTACACTGTCACTGTATATAAGAACAATTTAAGAGCAGTACCTGTTTGTAATGCTGAAACGCTTTTAAGCACATCTCGGTTACTTTTAGAAAGAGCTGCAAGACTTTCCCACTTCGTTAAAGCCTCCCAATTTATTAAAACTCCTAACTGACAGGTCAGATTAAAAGCTGTAGACAGTACAGGAGTGTAAGTTTTATCTCTCATTAATATCAGTAATGTCTCAGTATAAGGAAAAGGCGCCCAGTGATTTGTACCTTGTTAAAGAAAAATAATAAAAAAGTATATTCTGTTCATAATTAATAATCAAGGATAGATCAAGAATATTAAAAGTATCTAATGCCATTCTGTCATTTTGAAAACATGGTATCTTTTCTTTATGGGGAAATCTTACTATTTTGACACCAAATAAAAATAAAATAGAGAGTATGAAATATTGCCATTCTAGGCTTAGAAAAGGAGTTGATCTCTGGAAATAACTTCCAGCATATTTGAACAAAGCCTCTGTGTTCAGATCTGGCAAAGAATAAAGTCCATTAATCAAGAGGACAGATGTCATAGGTACGTTATCTAAGCATTATATAATTTTAAGTACAATGATGCCATTGACTAACAATTTGAACTGCATAGGACAGTGTTCATGCATTTTGATAGTGCACAACCAAGACTTCCAGCTAGCTACAAATATGCTTTAGTTACCATAATGGCTATGTTTGAACAAAGGACATGAACATTATCAAGTGATTTATTATGATATGATAGAAGGAGATAAAATATTTATGGACAGAGATGTAGTCACAATTATCTGAGCAATTAAAACATGAGAACATAAAGAGTTTGAAAGAGAGAAGAAGGTACTGGCCCACCCTGCCATCTCCTTTAGTTTTCCTCATTTCCATTTTTCCATTTCCTCCCTCCTTGGCTTTATATTATCTTGGCATAGAAATGCTGTTGTGTTGTAAGCATGAAAGCCACTTGATTTAATGACCTTCATCCTAGCCTATTGCATATGTTTTCATGAAACTGCTTCTGTACTATAGTTGCTTAATTTAGCTCTTTTTATGTAAAAAGCTCATAATTGTTTGATTGGATTCTCTTGCTGTCATGTTCTCGGTTGCTGGAGGGTTTAGTTAGGTCAGTTTTACTCATCATCTTCACAAGAGGAAAAAATATTTTGCAGTTCAGTCATCAATTAAACCTTCTAAAAGTGACTTGTTTTCCATTTCTATATTAAATTTCTAAAGATAATGGTTTCCTCTTTATATGGGATAGACAGACATGTCCAGCCCTGGACTCTTCATCTGTTTTTACAACATAGAAGAAATGTTTTGTGATAATGTTTTTCTTTTTTAAAAGTCTGTATTTTGGGGGGATATCTTCTTCCTAATGCACTTTAAGCAAGCTAAAAACAGCAGACGCAGCAGAATATCTGAGTCCTCTGCACAAAAACGTGGAGATCACAGACGGCATACCTTTCAGTATAGGGTCTGGAAGCTCTTTGGAGGCCTTCCTCCAACCCTGCTATGGTAGTTGCTTCAGAGCTAAACAGTGTGATCTTTCCCTGACAAGATTTGGACATGTCTGCTAGAAAGGAGTGCAGGATCTCATTATGCATTTCCTTACCTGGTAAGGTGATGGATAAAAACATAGATTCCAAACTAGCTCTTAGATAGATTTCTATTGATTAAATAACTGTACTTGTAACTTTTCTTAAAAAATAATAGTGGTCAAGTGGAATGTAAAGCCTTAGAATGTAGAAATGGTTGAATCCCAGTAATCTAGTATGTGGGATCTTTTTGAAAGTGGTTTGTCAGCATTTATCTAGAAATATCAGGTCACTTAAAATACCTTTATTATCATCATTATCATTGTTCTTAACCATTCTACAGTGATACCAATTGATAAATATAGAAATTGGGAGAGGTGGAGGTGCAGACACTTGTTTATTTTACCTTTACGATTACATTTTGAGACCTTTTATCAGTTTTTAACATGTTTAATATGTGACATGGTATTTTTTATAATTTAAGTTTGATTAATAAAGATTTTATCACATATGAAGGCTTCACATGAGAATAAGAATATTACACCATCATTATTTTTAGCAACCAAACTTGTGAAAACATCAAACATGTTGTTGAATAGCTTGATAAGAGTTATTCTCTACAAACATGCTGGCTAGCATTCACTCTTTAAAATCTTTATCAACCACACCCCATACTAGATGGTCTATTACTTGCCTGTTGTTATCATCTCACAGGCCTATGGTTAAATGGGTCATCCCCTTTACCCATTTTATAATCAATGCTATACAACACTGGCTTTCTTATGTACTCAACACTTACTGAAAATCAAAATTAGTAGGGCAGAGAACTTCTTGGTAGCTCTTTCAAAACTCATCCACGTCAATTTTGTGGGTGTGTTGATTTAAAGATTACTAACTTTCATAGTTATTAATATCAGTCTTATTAAACTGAAAGTATTTCTTCTTCATCATCTGTTATAAATACATTATCTTCTTTCTTCCCCTATACATAATAGAATTATTTAATGAACACTTCCCTTACATTTTGTACCCTTCCGATCTTAATACTCTTCTATATATCTCTCTTATACCTTTCTAATCTGTGTTAAGTGCTATTAGCTTCCCCTTTTTATCCATTTCTTGTGTATACATATTTTAGAGCTGCTTCACTTCCCCAGTTTTTTTTTAAGTGTAGCCTTTTTTGAATGTGGGATTTGGGGGCATCTAGTAAAATATTCTTAAAGTCTTCACAGTCAACACACACAACTTTTTGTTTTATTTTTTCTCCCAACTGATTCAGCTCCGAACTATTTTCAAATTTGTAAATTTCTCCTTTTAAGGACACAAGTATTTATATTATTAGCTTAGACTTTGCATTTAATATATGCAAAAAGAATAATCAAATAATTTATAATCATACAGTTTGGGGTTTTATAGCTTTATATTGCATAACAAATAACCTCATATTTAAATGTGTAAGGCAACTTTTATAAGGTGAATTTATACTTATTGTTTTAAGAAGATGATCACATAGTGCAGGCAAGCAGAGACACGTCTTCAAAGTAACCAAGATTTTTCTCAGAGGAGCAGAGAGGAATTTATTGAAGATCAAAAAAATTCAAATATATTAAAAGTGACTCTACATGATAGAATTCTACTAAAGAATTACATGAAAGTAGTAGAAGAAACTTCTGAAACACATAAGATACCAGCTGAAAAATAAGACGAACCTCAAGCCTCCATTTATTGTACAATTCAGTGATGTCATGATGCCTGTCACAAGCTGTGCTGCTCTTCCACATGGAGGTAGAGGATTAATACAACAAATCCTTTTTTTCCCCTTTCTTTTGATTTCTCCATGTGTTATCGAAAATGAAATACATGCACTACTGTGCATAACACAAGGCAGTAATTTTAACTCAGGGCTCTGGTAACATGTACAAACCATTCATTTGTTGTTAATATAGCAACAGCAGAAATTCTCTAGAGTATTGTACAACCTTATAATGAAAGCCTAGTGTTTTGCTCAATTCTGCAGCCTCAGAAGTGGCCACGGAATCCACCCCCTGCTGTGGTATTTGGCTGCTGCCTAAGGTCCTGTGGAAATCACGTTTCTTGCTCTGCCTGACCACGTGTGCGCCTGCCTACTGGGAAGAGCAAGGAAATTTGCTGATCTGTTTTCATCTAAGTCGCTTGCTTCCAGTATGAACTCACCTGGCGTATTTCCTTCCTGATTTTTCTGTTCTGAAGAGGGGGGAGGTGATATGTTCCTACGGATGTGCTCAGCTAAGGAAGGCAGAGGACCTAATCTCAGGAGAATAAGCATTCTTCTAGCAGGCAGAGCAAAGGTTGCTAATTCAGCAGCCATCAGTACATTGGAGGCAGGAACGAAAAAAGCTGTGAGGATGCTCTTCCCCTCCAGAGATGCCATAATTTATAGGAAGAGAAAAGAAAAAGGGAGTCATGTGTCCTTTTCCATGCTGACTGTGATCTGCCTCCAAAACCTGTGAGAGAGTAATAGTCACATGGCTTCTTTTATCTGTCTCTCTAATCTAATCTATCTATTTGATCCTTATCACCTTGGTTTATAACTGGCATAATAATTCATATGGCATGTGTCAGCAACACAGTTGTTTTATATTACAAGAACTTGGTGTCTTCTGCAAAATGTAGGTCTGAGATCCTTCTCATAATACAGAATTCACCGAACACTTATATTTCAGAAAGTCAGTCACATGCACTGGGCCAAACAAGCAAAACTAATTACCTACTTGCTTAGCTGAAATATGTACCTGTGGTGCAGAATTGGTCCCAAAACACATTTGTACACAAAACAGTGTTACCATATTCTCTTGTATACAACACACCCCTGTATATAATACACATGTTGTTTTTGAAAGGCAGAATATGGGGCGGGGAGTGGGGTTGGAAATAGCTGCACAGAAAAAGGACAGAGACTAATCTTCAGCTGATTTACTCTCTCATACCAGCTTAACTAAAGCTCAAACCCTGTATTTGGTTAAAACAAATGGAAAAATGGAACAACCATTATGATTCTTGGGAAATAAAAAGGGCACTTAACCAAATACCTCTGATTTTTTAAAGAACTAAAGAGTTCCCGGGGCTGTGAATAGGTGGAGAAAGAAAGAGCAGGTAGCAAACCTGCAAAATTGCCCTAAGAAAGCTTCACTTTAATGGAACATTGATATCATTAAAAAGGAGAGACCTTTGGGTGAAGAACAATGAACCATTAAGTCAATTGATTCCCTCAGCTGCCTGAATATAGAATACAACAACTGCTGCACTGTGGAGAAAGATTCAAAGCAGGTTGCATCTATCCTGGTCAGAAAATCAGCTTTCCCAGTTAAAGCACAGACCCCAGTTTTGGGGGAAAAGGGAAGTATTGCATGTGAGAAAATATACTATTTCTATTGCAGTGTCAGTGTTTCTAACAGGATACAAATAAGGCACGCTTGTTTCCCCAAGGAGTTTCCCTATTTAAGAGCTTGATCACACTCTGGAGTTTAGGTGCCGAATACTTACCATTTCAAGCTCTGAATGCATAATAGACTATGAGGGGGAATGGAAAGGAATGTAACAATAGAACCTGTAGAGAAATTGCTCATCAGAAGGCATAATATGACGAGATAAAAATCAGGCAATTTGTTTTAGTTTTGTCTTCAATTTCTTGGCTGTTGTTCCTATTTAAAGAATTTGGAGAGATCTTCAGTTGCTGAAAATAATTATGCCACCATGGAAATCAGTAGTCCTGTTACCATTTCATACCAGCTAAGGATCTGCCCCATTTTGCTTTATGATTTTGTAATAGTTGGAAGAGTAAAAAAGAGGAGAGGGAACACACTGCTAACATTGGTGTGAAAGGTGGATACTAATCAGTGGACAGTGAAGTAGCTTAGTGCACATGGAGACGTGCTGTTTAGGCATTAAATCATGACAGAGAGAAAAGGGGGAAGGAGAGTGGGAGGAAAAGCTGGCAGTATATAGAGCATAAGACAAGGATATAACCAGGGAATAAATTTGAGCGGACCCTTGAAGAATGAGAAGAATTAACCCAATACAGGAGATGGGAAGCTACTGAAGAAACTTACTTCTTGAAGCGGTGAAAGAGTATAGGCAACCCTTGCCTAGTGCTCTTAAATGGTTCCTGAAAAACTGAAGGTTAAGCAAAGCAAGCGTTAAGCGAAACCGAAAGTATTTGATGACCCAAGATGGTGATCACAAGTGTTTTTAATGACCGAAGATGTCAACCATGAGCATTATAGTGAGACTTGCTGAGCACTAAGTGAAATCAGGTATCATTTTAAAATGAGTGCTATAGCAAAATAGCGCTAAGCAAAACAGCGTTAAGCAGGGGTTGCCTGTAAAGTTATTTTCAGATAGATTAGAGATGGGAGGTGGCAGGAGGCCAATACAAAGTAGGCAAGGAACACAGCATATCAAGCAATGAACCAAAGATTTGGCGGTGTGCAGACATGTCTTAGGGATGTTGTGGGGGAACAGGATTTGTCAAGCAGCTAAACGGTAGGGTTGGGGGGAAAAATAGTCTTGGAGATGAGGAGAAAAGCAAAACTGTTAACATGGGAGAAAAGGGAGTAGGAGAGACAGGTAGAGGGAAAATAGAATTTCAGTTTTAGACTTTTTTATTTAACATCATAGTTTATAAGAACAAATATTTAACCATGTTTTTATTAATACATTTTTAGGTGTAATTTTGACCCCTTTTGTTAATTAAAATACATTCTATTTTGAAATGTAGAAATGAAATGAAACACAGAGAAAAAATAATTCCGTAAACCATGCCAACCTAAAATTTTCCCACTGTATCCTTGTATTATCAAAGTTGCAGATGTTTATTATCCATAGCTAGTTGTGGAGAGTCTCACTTTAACTTAGCGACTCTCAACAAAGATGCTGTGGTACTCTGAAGTTCTGCAAGATCCTTAAAAGGGTGCCGTGGTGAGCAACCCCCACGAGAGCAGGTAAGCATTGGCTCCTCCATGCATAGGACACCATGAGCCTGCTCCAGCTTCCCAGCAGCACTCCTTGTTCCCTCCCTTCCCTCCCTCTCCCCTTTTAACTGCTTCTAAAATGAGCGTGCATGATAAAGAAGAGCTATGTTGACTAGACTAACACTAACATGTAAGTAGACAATTAGCACTTTTGTGTATCACAGGAATCTAGTATTTCTGGAGCAGATTCATTCACTTAATAGATAATATACAGTCATTTGTACCATAGAACCTATTAAATTTAGGATACGTGAACAGGAAAACTCAGATTTTCTCTTCTCTTTAGTTTACATTGAGTTGGACTTCATTAAGGATACCTGCTTTTTTGTGGCACTAAACTTCAGCATGGCTGAAATATCTGGGCTGTGTCTTCATCCTTTTTTTTTTCAAATTCTATTTACAAATATTAGGCATAGTCAAATGCTGTCATAAATAGCAGTTTCCAGGTATGACTATTTTACTCTTACAGAATAATAAATATACTGTAGCTATAAAGGTCTTTGTTGTCCACAGTCCAAACCTTAAGAAATGTTCACTTCGCTTACCTGACTTGAGAGATGAAGGGAACCATATCTTCTTGGGCCTTTCTTTCCAACACAATATCTCAGTCCAAATTTCTGAAAGAGTAACACAGAGCAAGTATTGTGTGCAACCGTATAGCCGTATGATATGTTCTTTTCTGTGTGACTTTGGGAAACAAAACTGCAGTGAGAGAAAAAAAAGCTGAAAATACAGATAAAAGTTGAATACAGGATTATTGTAGGTCCTGTCAAAATAAATGGGAGAATATTTTTCAGTGTGTAATTATACGTCAAGATGTGTGAGCTAATGGAATTTCTGTAGTCACATCAAGGTCAGATGAGCAATTACTGTTTATGAATTATCTGAAATCTTGTATAGCCTCTTCCAGCAAGTCTTACAGCATCTATTTATATCAGACATCTTTGCCATTTCAGATGTTTCTCCCCCATAGTTTTCTGCTAACAGCAATGTGGTACATTTTGTCAATTTTGTAGTTGTTTGCAAAACCTTCCTTTATTTCACTGGAGAGCTTGCAATTAGCCCACTTCTCCCTATTGAGAAGCATCTTTGTAATAACAGCTTTCCTGGCAGAGCCTTTGTTAGGCAGATTTTAAAATCAAGAATCTACAAAGGTTGGAAAAAAATCCAATCATACAAAAGTTCAACAAATCCTTTCAAGGTCATATCAGTTAAGATTACATAGATTTTCCACTTCAGCAAACATTACAGTTTATCCATTTCTAGGTGCTAATTTAGAGTGATGGAATTAATAAAATAGTCCAACTTCCAGACAAAATTGTTTGCTAAACCTGGGGGAAAGCATAGAATCTTATTTCTTTCACATTTAATGGAGTTATTTTTTTTCCTCCTGCAGCCTGCTGTATTACTTTCTTTGAAGCAATTCACAGTGTTTGCTTTGACAGCCATTGGGTGTGGGAAGTATAAGATTGTAGAAAGCATCCCCATAGCATAATCCGGCCAGCCACTGTTGGTCACTGATCCAGCTGCATGCATCAGCTTAATAGTCAAAGGGCATGGTAATTCCCTCCTTCTGTCTTTCTTTCTTCCAAGGCAAAATCTTCACCTGGTGTTTTTGATTCATGCATTCTAATTATGATGGCTGCCATCATCAGCCCTGTGGGTGACACTAGAAATTCTCTGAGCCAACAGCTAATACCACAGCTTGTTAAGCGACCATGTCAGCCTGATTTTAGGCCCCATTTTGCAGTTCACCACAGGCCTATCTAAAAGCATCAGGAGTCTCCGTCTAGCTGGACAGACTCATTGTCTTTCTAAATGTCTCCTTCTGATAAGCAGATCCAAATATGGTTCATTCACTGTGGATTTGAAGGCACAGTGGGGAACTTGGCACACATAGTGGATACAACAAAATGCTAAATATTTTCACTTGGTATAGAGCTAAAGAACCCAATTTTCAATTCTAAGATAAAAACGTTTACTCCCTGGCTCTGACCAAGAGTTTGAAATTTAAATCAGAAGTCTTAGCTATTCGAACTCTCAAAAGAACAGGCTTTCCCATACCTACACACAAAGAAGAAGCTGGGTTTGCCCCAGTCTTAGAGTCAGACAGAATTCATTTGATGACCAAAAGTTAGATTGTCATTGTTATTCTTTTTAAACTATTTTTTTTCCCAGAATGTCTCTGTCTCCCTGGGAGTTGTACGCCTGCAATGGCTGTGAGTACTGAGATTACAAAAAATATGATTTGAGCTGCCCCAGAAACTTTATCCATTTTAGGTGGGACCCATGAAGATTTAGTACTAAAGAAGTCCTCTCTGTTTTTTTAGTATTTTGGCTGAGCCAGACTCTGGCTGCAAAAGTCACTTAATGTCCCTCATTTGCAATGGATAAAGATAATTGTACAAATAAAGGCATAAAATGTGCTTATTCTGGTCTTTATCTTCAGTAATATGTCTCTGGCATATTCCTTTCTCTAGAGATGAGACACAGCTGAGTATGTAGTGTGCTTTTGCTGCACAGACATATGCTCATTAGAACTAATGGGAATTGCAGGCATGTGTTGAAAGCAAACTATACTTTTCATGCTCACTCGTGTTATACAGGAAGATCAACTAATAATTATATCTATGGCTATGTCAAGTCTTGTAACATACACGCCAGCTAAATCAAAACCACCAAACTTAGTTCATCTAAGCAGCAGAAAAGCCAGATGCAAAATCAAATTGGTTTTCTTCATCAAAATACTCCACATCTGGGTGTACTGTTATTACGTTAAACTACAAACAGATTTTGTTGCCTAACAGCAAAGTCAATTACCTACCAATGAGAAGTGTCTAATTATCTACCTTGCAGAATTATCAGCTTGAGTCAGTATTAGTTATAAGGGTTGGATGAACTAATTTGTTTAAGAACTCACTGAACCTTCACTAATACTTTGAATTTGAAACTACAACTTTTTGAGATTCTGGAGTATTTGGTTAAGTGCCCTTTTTATTTTCCAAGAGTCATAATGGCTGTTCTATGTCCCCCTAAAAATGTTGTTTTAGTAATGCAGTAGCTTAGTGCACCATGGTTCTGGTTGATGTGCGCATCTGGTTGATGTGTGCAAAATGGGACCTACATTCTTGCATACAGAATAAATTGGCAGATCCATCTCTATTAGTGTCATCTTGAGATAACCAAGAGGACTACTGCCCCATTCTAATACAACAGAATCCAGTATCTTATCTGATGGTCTTGGCAAATCTTTCTCTCCAGTTTAAGGCTCCCAATGTTTGTTTGTTTACTTACAGTCTGCAAATGTTTTACTGATAGTTTTTTACTGATACGAACATTACATTTTACATCATGTGAATGTAGCTCTTCTGCCAGGTCCTACCCTGCTTCTAGGTCCAAGTTGGAACACTGGGTTCCAATTTAGGCATTTAACAGTAACCATAGTAAAAAAGTTCAGTTGTGGGTAAAAAGTTTGCTGTAAAAAAAAATAACACTGTTTTGGGTGGGCAGCCTTGTTTGACTGTAGCAGTGCTGCAACTCCCTAGGGTCCCTTACTCATCCCCCCCCAACCCTGATGCCCCTGAACACTATGCTGCCCTCTGAACCATGTCCCTACTGTCTCTACTATTCCTTTTCTGACATAGACCCCTAAGGAAGCCTACCCATGACCCAACGGTATTAGAGGTAGCTGATAGGACTCAGAAGCAGCAGCAGCAACAACAACAGCACATGGCTGTCAGGGAAGGGCCTACAAATCCCTCAGAAAAGACTCTCTGCAGGGTATAGCACTCCTGCTTGTACACCATATGTCACCGCAATGCTCTGTCTGTCCTTCAAGACTATCTCTAGTTTCTTTCCAATCAGAGATCTTCAATCAGCTCTGACTGCTTAAAATTTTTACAGGCAGCTTAAGTGTTTTTTATGGACTTTACAGACAGGAAAATTTTTAATTTTTACTGACTGCCTGTAAATTTAACAGTTGGCAACCCTACTCCATCCCCACAGGAACTGCTGATACCAGATGAAGTGTAGGAAGAAGAAAAAGGGGATTGTTAAGGGCTTTAACACCAAAATCAGATCACTGGGCTACATCAACTGTCTGGGGGGGTTTTCCTTTTGTAAAAGAAGAGATTTTCTAAGATAACAAATATGTTGTTGGTTGGCAAAACCACTTTAGCATCTGGACAAGAACAAGTGCAAAGATGTAAGCTTGTGTACACCACTTTCATGAGCTGTGATTTTCCGTGCCATTTAAATGCTAATCATTGTTAGATGGGACTTCTGTCCTCCCCATTTCCTTCATCTGTTATTAATTAATGTACTGTAGCAGAGGTTTTTTTATATAAAAGGTTTTCAGTGTGCAACTTGGAGCCCTGGCAAACACTGCATTTATCATAGAAATAATGCATAACATGCCACAATTTCAACCAATTTATTAGGTGATAAAAATGGCAGATCAGCCATAAAGATGTTCCACATTTGTATTGTGCTTTGATTTGAACATGTAGCATGATAAAAAGCATCCAGGCGCCCCAGGTCAGCAGTCACTTCCCAGTATTGGGATACCACACATTTAAATTTCCCTGTATGCATGGAACCTAGCACTTCAAAGAGAATCATAGAGAAGTAGAGCTGGAAGGGACCTCCAAACTCCTGCCCAAAGCAAGATCATCCCTATCCAAACCATCCTATCCAAATCCTTTGTCTAACTTCTTAATAAAATTACACAGTCAACCCTGAAATAACATAAAACGTAACAGCCTAACCTGCCACAGGTATAGTGCGAAGGGGGGAGAACGGGGGGGACACACCAGAACAGCCAATGCCCAGCTGCTGTAAAGATTGTTAATACATGCTCAAGAGATCCCAAGAAGAAGGCCATGCCTCCCACCAGAGAGGAAGGCAAAAACCCTCACAGTCCATACTAATCTGACCATGGAATAACATTTCTTCCTGAGCCCAAATATGGCAATCAGTCTTGGGAGCCAGGGTCCAATGCCAGGCTCTGCAGGTGCCAGCAAGTTTAAAAGGATACATGCAGAGTCCAGGTAGAGAGACTCTGCCATAGTAGTTACTCCAGGTGCTGGTAGATTGAAAGGGCATGTGTACAGCTGGAGTGCCTGAACACCTTTAAAAAGCCTGGCTTTTAGGGAGACTGCTATTGGGGAGCCACTCCCTGCACACTGGAAAGCTTAAAGCTGCACTATGCAGCCTGGCATCAGGAACTCTTCCCCAGTGCCAGGATGTCCAGTGTGGCTTTAAGGTTCTGGGCTTCCCATGCACTGGCAAGTTGAAAGGAATTCCATGCAGCCTAGTACTGGGGACTAGGGCTGTGCTTCAGTCACTGATTCAATTCAGCAGATTCGGCCCAATTTGGTGGTTGAATCTCTGAATTGGAATCAAATCAGGAGACACTTTAATTTCTCCAAATCAGATCAGAACCTTCCAAATCAATTTGGAAAGATTCGATGATTTGGGCATGGACATAGGTTTAAATGTTTTTTTCTACATATTTCAAGGTACCAGGTGGCTTGTGAATGCTAAGATGGGTAGGCAAATGGAGCATCACACAGAAGCATGGTGTGGGGTTCCCAGCTCACTCAGCAGCAGACCCAGAAGTGGACCAGAAGTACTTCCAATCCATACTGGGCCCACCAGGGAACACACTGAGGGGCTCCCCCCCCCGCACTCCAGCTCAGCGACTGGTGCCCCCTGGGTGTGGGGGGCATCCGGGGTCCTCCCTTGACTGATTGCTGAGCCAGGGAGGCATGGAGGGGCCACCACATGCCTGGTGGGAGACCTGGAAGTGGACTGGAAGTACTTGCAGTCCACTTTCAGGTTCTCTGCCAAGCATGCAGGGTGCCCCCTGCACTCCTGTGGGTTGCTCCATCCACCCCACCATCGCAGCATTCATGAGCCATACCCGGTACCTCAAGGTATATAGAAAAAACATTTAAAGCTGTGTCTATGGCCAAATCGCTAATTCTCTGAATCAGCATCAAATCTTCAGAATCGGATTCAGCTGAATCGAATCAGGACAGTGATCCAAATCAATGAATCGAGTCACTGTCCCCGATTTAGGCCGAATCTGAATCTGAATCAAATACAGCCCATTTTGCACACCCCTACTGGGGACAACTTCAGTGCAGGGCTGTTTTGTGAGCTTTTAAAGGTCTGAGCACATGATAGGTTCCAAGGAATTTTATCGCAAAACCCAAAATTGTGCATCCTGCCGTACCAGATCTTGAAGTTTGCAGTGGCAAAAAATAATTTTAGGGATCTAGAGATCGTTGTACATTTGAATTAATGTCTGCTGGGGGCTTTGGGTAACAAGTCCCGATTCATTCCTTTGCAGATGGGTATCAGGAAAGTAGAGGGAGCAAAAGTTGTTGGGAAGCATTTGTATAACATGCAATGAAAAGCTATAACAAGATAAGAAATGATATGGATTTGGGGGAGAAATTATGCCACAAAAACTTTTGAGGAGGTGAGATAAAAATTACCAAAATAAACCCAAGTCTTTCAGAAGAGAGACTTTTCCTGGGACATAGAAGAGTGGAATTACAGAGATTTATATGGACTGAAGATTAGCCTGAATTGCAACTACTGATAGTTAGTCCTTCTTGTATTTGTGCTAGTTCAAACAGTGCAGTTTCAGGCAGGGGAAGCTGCTTTTTATATTGGTGTGGTATCCTCTGGTTTCAAATAGGGGTAAGTCCAAATAATAGTTTTGTCTTGGATATACACTTAGGAATTTTCTGAATCATCCTCAGTACTTTGGAGTTTCTGAGGTTCTGGAAAGTTTGGCTCATTGCCCTTCCTATGTTTCCCAAGAGTTGTACTAGCTCTAATACACCCATTTCCTGCCTGCAGACTGTTAGGGGTTTAGCTGCATCAATTAGACTGTCCAACAATTGTTGCATCAATTGATGGATTTCAGGTAAATCCCCCTGTAGGCAAGAACATGTGAACATAAATGTGTACTGGCATGGTAATATAAGACAACCCAGGAAGCTGTGTCAAAATAGGCAATATTCTCTTGTGTGTGAGAAATCAAGCACTTTAAGCTAAGTAAGATTTTTTAGGTTACTATGCAGACTTCTGAAATATAAGTTGCCATTCTATCTAGTCGTATGTTTAGCATCAGTCTGGGGTGTTTTTATATTGAGCTGTTCTTTGTTTTAATAACCTTTTCTTATTTTGCTTGACATTTGCCTTCGAATAAAGTCACCTGGAACTGGATTGCAGCATTTGTTATATTTAGGTAGTCATTGGCATGCCAAGAAGAGAGAAAAGAAACTGAATTCTGATCTCAAAGGAAATATAAGGAGAAATTGAGCCAACTGTTCTGAATGTTGTAAGGGAATCAAGAGCCCTTTCCTCAAAGGTGCAACACCTTGCTGGCTGTGGTGAAATTAACAAGAATAATTTACAGACATGGAGCATGTGGGCTGTCAGTGACTGTTCATAAGTTGATAAAAATGTACAAGATCTTCATACAGGTGGGACTGGCATTTGACACCAGATGAAGATGTAGCCAATTGTTTAAAACTATTCAGAAAATATCATTTATGTATTTTTATTTGAAATATGTAATCTTATGTGTAAATTATATACTTAAGGGCTCTCCCACACATTATATTTGGGCTAAAATAGTAGTCCAGCCACATGTTAACATCAATTTAAGGCATAATAATACAGTTAACGAGCCACAAAGTTATTCTGCATATAATGTGTAACAACTTTGTGGCTTGTTTGCATCACCTTAAATTGAATATGTGCCTGATTAGGGCTGACCCATGACAGATCCTGATACTCAGCTGAGGTTAGGCTACTGAGGATCTAGCATAGGGCAGCCCCAAGACTGGGGACACAGCTGTGTTATAAGGGGTTTTAACTCAGCCCTGGCTCATGGAGACCCTGGGATCAGTCTGCAGCAGCCTGATCCAGGGGTCTCCATGCCCCGGGAAGTGGAGTTAAAATCCCAGCTCAGGTTTTGAGTATCAGCTGATTGTCGGCTGAGGCTGCTTTCAGATCCAGGTTCTGTCCTGACCCCAGCTGACAATCATCTGATTGCCAGCACCTGGACTTATCTGGCTGGTACAAAATCCCAGGCTCCCCTGCACTGACAGGTAAGGTGCAATAGAGATCTAGTCTTTAATCCCAAGATTGCACGTCTTGCCATGCACGTGTGGTGTGGCAGGAGGTGTGATTGTTGGAATCACAGCTTAGATCCCATGATGCCTTAAGATGAACATTTGTCAGGGTACAGTGGCAATACATACAGGCAGTCAGCCGGATAGGCTATCTCTGCTTCTGTGCAGGAGCAAGGACATGCCATGTGCAGGCAGGGTGGTGCCTGCTCCAGTTCACCTGCCTTGCCTTCCACACAGGAGCAGCGGTGCCTGCTTGGTGCATTGTGTCACTCTGCCTACCTGCCAACTCCAGCCCAGGCCTTTTAACAAATTGCTGGGACTAGGATACAGAATTGTGGAGTGTCCCAGGCAAATGGGGATGTATGGTCACCCTAGTCAGTGTGTGTGTGTGTGTTTGTGTGTGTGTTTGTGTGTGTGTGTGAATGTAAGAGAGAGAGAGAGAGAAAGAAATATAAAAATTCACTAAATTTCACCCAGCATAGTTCACATTGAGATTCAGTGTCCCAAAGCAAATGTGTGTGGAGCATCCACATGTACATATCCTTGTGGTAGTTAGTTCAGATTAATAGACAGTAAACTCTCATCTAGATATAAGCTAACAGGCTGTAAACACTGGGCTAAGCTTTCTCTCTGGCTTGGCAGTTGCAAGTGTATATTTCTTTCTCCCTTCTCCTTTGGCTTCTACTAGTGGCTGTGTCCCCATGTTTAATCTTAGATTGAAACTTGTTGGACACACCTGCTCTAACCTCAAAGTCATTCAGCAAAAATACCACTTTAACTATGCTCAGAATCAAAGAAATCACTAGATTTGGGTTCAGAAAGAAATTTTCCTCCAAGTTAGTTTGTCATAGATCATTGGGAGGTTTTTTGGTAGTGATGAGGTGTGTGTGTATGTGTGTGTGAGCGTGCGCATGCATGCACACATGTATACTTCTTTAGCACAGAGCATGGTCCTCTTCCTTTGCAGTGACAAGGAACTGGCCATGCCCTTTTCTCCCCTTCTCTTAACCTGTGGCATGCAGTAGGGGTTTTTCACAAAATACTTTGTCAATATATTTGCAGCCACACCATGGGGACCTGTGGGACTGTGAGAGGGCCTATGGTAGATAGCTTTGTGGGCCTTTTTTGAACAAGTGGTTGTCTGTGAACACAGTGAATTAGACTCAGTAGCCCAGGAGGTGCCTTCAAGTCTTATATTCTAAAAGCAAATGATATTAAAAGAACTCCAAAGAATAATTATGCATTCCCCAATAATCTACTATCCTGTTAAAAACAGCAAGAAACTGTACTAATTACATATCACATTTGTTCTTAATATACACAAACAAATTAAAAGCTGGCTGAGTAAACCTAGGTTTTGGGATATATCTTTATATGAAGTACTAGCTACAATTTTAATACTTGTGGACCCGTTTGCATGTTGTCAATCAAAGTATATGGTTTGGACCTAGTTATCTTCCTTCATTCTTTCCAGCAGGCTGCAAGCTGCTTTCAGGTCCCAGAAGATATAAGCCTTTCCTTTAAAAATAACCAAAAGCTTAACAGTAAATAGTATTGCCGACTCAATTCCTTCCTCTGCAAAGTCCCGTCTAATGCTTTTCACTTTACTCTTCATTTGCTTTGTAATGCTGAGACCTGAGAAAATTAAGATCTTTAGTCCACCATATTCAAGCATATTTTTGAGACTTGCTGCGTGAAGCATTCTTGCATGGTCTCTGGCATCAGTGAATGTAATAATAATGGTTTCTCTCAGCTCTTTCTTATCACTTTTATAACTAATAGACAAGTGGGAAATCTTTTCCACACATAATGTGAAGAAATGTGAGTTTAACTGCATGGCTTTTGATTTACTACACTTTTTTTTTGAGTATCCACTAGGCTTTGTCTGTATCTTTACACTCCTTCTCTCCTCTTTCCAGACTTTTCATTCTAGCATAACAATATTGTCCAATTTACTTCCCGGTGAATACTACTTGGGCCCTTGAAATTGTAGGAAGAAAATTAATATTGTATTGTATTATCAAGCTTGCACCCTATAATAAGGAGGCAGCTGCCAGAAGGAACCTGCTTTGATTTGTATAAGTCCCAAGGATAGCAACGCCTCTGGGGCAAGAGGATAAAATGGTGCATCAGATGCGTAGCACATTCTTCTTCATGGTAAAATATATAGCCAGCACCAGATAGACTGATCAGGCATAGGATTGGCTCCATCTCAGTCTGACATTATTCAGTGTTCTGAAATCATCTGTTTACACTGGTCATGCTTAGCCATTTAACACAGAAATTGACATACCATATTTACTTGACTCTAAGACAAGGGTTTTTTCCTAATTTAATATGGGGGGAAAGGCCTTCAGCTTGGTATAGAGTATAAGGCAGCAGAGATGCAGGCAACAGCGGTGGCTCCAGCTCTGGCCCTACTCAGGGTTGGGGCTGCAGCTGCTGCCTGCCCCCACCTGCTGCCTTCCTTCTGACAATCTCTTCCTCCACCTCCATGCCTCCATAATCTCCAGCCAGGGACCAGAGCTGGGGCTGGGGCTGCCATGCCACTGCTGCTGCTACTACTACTGATTTGTGCCCCAGGCTGGAGCGGGGATGAAGCCTGCCAGTGCTGAAGCAAGATAAGCAGCAGGGAAAGAAGGGGAGGAGAAAGGATAGGCATGGGGGGCAGAAGCAGCAGGGGGTCAGGCACAAAGTGGGCAGGCAGCAAGGAGAACAAGTGGTGGAAGGGACTCATGGCAAAGGGCAAGCTGTTTGACCTTCCCATACAGCCCCTTCCTGTTACTGGCTCACTTGACACCTGCTGCCCCACTGCCTGCCCCCATGCCACTGTTTTCCCCATGGCAGCAAAGTGGAGTAGAACCAACTGGAGATGACCCTCCAATAATTATATTCTATACATGGAAAATTATAACAAATTTGTAAGTTTCCTATGTGTAGAATCTAATTACTGTAGTGCTGTTCTTAGATTTAGGGTTGTTTTGGAATTGGGTAAATACAGTAGTTTCTCCCATAGTGCAAAATTACACTTGCATTATCTTGCCCATAATGACAAATTGCTAACCATCATCTTGCTGCAGGATCTGAATAGAGGAAGCAAGGTGTTAGTGTATTCAGCTGCACCCAGATGGAGTTAAAAAAGCTATCAACAAGGGAGTGGGATCTGTCAAAAGAAGCAAATCCCAACTCTTTTATCTCAGTCTCCCAAAGCAGTGATCAATAACTCTCTCTGAGTGAAAGGGGAATGTTTCAAGTGTCATCTTCTGGTTATAGGATATTTAGCAACTCCGCCCTTTATTTTGTCATTTCTCCACTCTTTTCCATTTAATTCATAAACCTAATATATCATTTTCTGCGTTTAGTAGAATTTAGCTAATTATTGTACCCGGGAGTTTGAATACCACACATACCAGGTATTCCATCTGCAGTTTGAAAAGGCCAGAGAACTCCCTTCTTTCCAATGATAAATGGAGAAATGGTCCTTATGAACCGTAACTCCTCAAGGGAGCTCATGTAACTACATTACTGATTTCTCATTTTTTTGAGAAGCAGCAATTAGATAAGCTTGAAACTGGGGGCTGTAATTCTCCAGGTTGGCTCTGATTAATAAAGCAAGTGATAGCCTACTGATTCTAAAATAAAAAGCTAAATAAATACATGTTGCAGTTTTCAGCAATAAAGTAATAAGCACAGCTCACAGTAAAAACGATTGGCATAAAACAATGTAGGAAATAATGTCAAATACAGTCAGAAAATAGGTATCTCTGTCAAATTCACAAAACAGGATGGCTTTTTAACAAATGTATCCAGAATTTATATCTGAGATGGGGTGACAGATATGCTAACAAATTAGTCATGCCATATTTAAATTATGTCCTAACATTTCAATAGCATATTTATTTAATCAAAGCACAAATATTATTTGACAATGACTTTTACAAATTTCCATAAAATCTGATAGGTAATATTTGTACAATTGTATTAGGTAAACTATACAAACAATGTTTTATATAGCTAGCCAAGGATATAAGAAACTAGAAAAGTCTGACACGCCAAAACAGTGTTACTTACTTTAATAAAGTCTCTTACCGTTCATTAAATCAAGAGCACCAAATAAAGTACAAGTGGTCCTTGATTTTTAACAAATCTTAGAGGAAACATGGTTGCTGAAAGCCTACTAAAGTACATATGAACCATGAGGCCAGAAATTGCAATTAAAGGACATTGATTTGTGCCCTTCTCTGCACAGCTGAGTAGCGCAACTGCTGTGTGCCCTATAGGAAGTGTGTATCTTCTTTTTTCCTCCATGCCTAGCCAGATCCTCTAGTCAGTGTACCTCCTTGTCCCTTTTGGAGATGCTATCCTTAAGCAGTCCTTGTCTGGGAAGAGAGAAAGATTGCAGTTGTCAAGTGCCCCTGCCTAGGAGTAAGTCACAGTCTGGTCCATAGTGTATGCTATATTAGATCAGACCGCTGATCCATCAGCTGTAGTTTTGTCCCTCCAGCATTGACCAATATATAAACGTAATTGCCAAATGTGCAAGCAGTGTTTTGCATGAAGTCGGGGAGGAATTGTTCATACTTCTTACAAATAGTTTATGCCCTGAAGCATAAGATTTTAGTTGAGGGAAGTTTGCTTGAAAAAAAAAATCGGTGAAATATGTGGAGTCACTAAAATCATGATTTTAGTGTTTTTTTGCCCAGTTTGTCAGACAGAACTCCTATAACTGCTTTTCACATAAAACCATATTTCCAGTCATCCTCAAGATTAAGACATGCACTATATCAAAGTGGTATGCATATAATTTGTATATATCATAGTGTCATGGTCTCATAATCTGCCCTGACAAGAGTCTGTAATTAAAATGAATATTTGATTTGTATTTCTCTAATTAGAGATATTTGCAGTATGTATCAGAAACTGTCTGTAAAATTGTGAAATTGTCCCGCAGAAATCTTCCCAGGTAGGTGTATTGACCTTGATTAAAATGTTTGAAGTCTGATCTTGTACTTCAGCTGTTATGGTCCCAGATGACACAAAAGTATCCAGAATTGTCAGGGTAGCCTGTTGTGTTACGATGAAAGCATTTCAGTTTTTTCCAGGGGAGATGCTTTAGTTTTGATAGTATATACATGCTGTCTTGACACCAGGATGGCCATTCCTTGCTTGGTTGTTAAATTATGGCACAAAAATTTCTCATTGATTGCAATTTTACAAACACTTCAAGGCTCAGCTTTGGCTCCGTGGTTTCGCTGTGCCTCTACAATTGAGGAGAATAGCTTCTATGATGGGTACTATTACAGCCATTGTGTTCCTGTGAGGTGGACTCTAAGTCTCTGCTAAAGGTGGACAAGATGTATAAATCTGTAGTACTTGGCCATTGCTAAAGGAATTATGTAACCTCCCAGGATGAAAAGATTGTGCCGCAGCTCAGCATTCACAAGAGTCCATGCAGGCTATGAAAACCTATTGTATCATTAGAGGGCTGCTTGTAACTGTTAGTATCTTACCTTATCTCTAGCACTTAGATTCAAGAGGCAGGCTGTGTAAGGAGGGGTTTTGCATCACATCTCCTGAAGTTTTATATTAAAGAATCATCCTGAAATTGTCCAAAATCTAGAACAAAGTAGCTTTTCTGGTGTTGTTATTTCTTAAGACTGTTTCTTACCACACCTATTTTCTGCCTGCTGCATGAGATCGTCTCTCAGTGCAGTGTATTGCATCTCTCAGTGTAAGACTCACTTTTTGCGATTTATTCCATTCCCCATTAAATTAACCACTTAAATACAAATTTGACACAACTATTATAAAGCAATGGAAGTTTTAGATATCGGTTTTACAGGAGGGCCATTTCTACCTTTACTGCTCCAGGGGACACTAAGTTAAAAAAAAAATCCAAAGGTGATTTTATAGTTTAATTTTATCTTTATTTTCGTGGGAGGGATTTTTCACTCTCTGATCTCAGAGAAACTGCTGATTGTTCTTAACAGGTCCATTTATGTTGGAATTTCACCGCTCTTTAATTTTTTATTTCCTTTATTGTATTCTGGGAATGGGCAATAATAACTTTCAGTGGTATTAAGTGAATCATCATTACATACTCTTTGTCTCTCTCGTCATGTATACATAATTGCATGTAATATTATGCCTTAATATTTGTCGCCTTTGACTCTCAAATTAAAAAAGAGTAAAACAGCAAAATCATATTTACTGATAACTCATTCAGTAGCATTTCCCAAGCTGTGCACATTTTGGCCTTCACATAGTAAAACTGCAAGCTGATTGTATGTGTTCTGTAATGGGACTGAATGCACAGTGTTATCCTGGAGGAGAATTCAGATCTGACCCATGTATAGGACAGTATTTTTTCTGTTAAAAAATGACAATCACTTTAACTGCACTTTAACTGCACTGCTTGTATGTTATAGTGTGCAGTGTTCAAATCATGTTAGAAGTAATGCTAGGGTGACTTTTCATGATGAGATTAAATGAAAACATTCCTACGTTCCTACGTGCAGTCCTAGTACCTGAGTGCTAACCTCAACTCTGAATTGTTAGTCCTATACCTTGTCTAAAGCTCTTTTTTGAAAACTGTCTGCATAGGTCCCACCTATACAGGTGGGATCCCTCTTACCTTCCCACTTTTCTGAAAGGTAGTGTTTGTTCTGCACTGCCTATATTTTAACTCCATCCTTATAAACTCATTTGATGATATATAAATCAAAACAGCCCCAGACGAGAACATTCTCTCTGCCCAGTGTAGGCTATAAAGAGAAATACAGCAGTGTCTGTTGTTGGCTTTTTTCATTCCCGTGTTGAAAACTTAAGCATTTAATTCTGCTCCACGGTAGGAAAATGCCTTCAGTGTCTAACATGCATTCCTCGGTAGCTAGACATTTTCCTTGCATTGCTTCTGATTCCTCCCATCCTCTGGTACTGAGCAAGGATGCTTGCTTATGATTTAAGTCAGGGCTTGTCAGGATTGATCCTTTGATTTCTGGACTGGATCCTCCAGTCCTGTTCCCCCTGTGTACTCAGCCTTCTAACCCAGGAGCAGCGTTCAACCTGACCTTGGGTTGCTGAGCCTAAGCCTTTGGGCTTGTAAGCTAAGCACCTATAACTACTCCATAGAAATTCTGAAAAGTTTGCACATGGAGGTTATTTGCTGTGTGTGATAGAAACTTTTCTCTAAAGAGTTAGGACCTCACCCCAGTTTTCTTTCTGACAACTTGTTTTACTTCAGCAATCCAATCTCTTCCATAGCTCAGGGAGCATTGCAAATTCATAAGTATCAAATGTGTGATCTCATCCTATATTTGAAGAAGATTTTTAAAAGATTTATTTAAAGGGATTTGCCCTGTTTGGAATCACTAATCACTAATTATTGGAACTGTTATCTGGGTCATTGCCAGATTATGTTGTGCACTCCCCCGGCTACCACTCCTATATTTCTGGGCACACTTACCCCTCCTCCTAAATTCTTCTGCCCCTCCTTAATTTTTGATTTTTCTACTGTCCCCATTATTTCCTGCATTTCTTTCTGTCAGCTTCATGAATCAACAACATCCCCATATTTATCATCTACCAAGCCAGCCTCATATTGTCAATATTTGTACAGTTAGTGGCCTTCTCCAGTATCAGTAACTCCAAGCATTAAAATACCATCAGTCAACTTTAAAAATAGCATGATTGGCATGAAAGTCTCCAAGAGGCCCTCCCAAAAAGTATATCCTGGATGTGTCTACATGAGATGCTAACTGCACAGTAGCCTAATAACACTGTGCAGTAGCGTGCCTGGGCAAAAACATGCTAATATACTATTGTGCAGTAATATTAGGCTACTGTGTAGTAAGCGTCACTAAAAGCCCATGTGCCAGCACTACTGTGCAGTAGCACAAGTTACCACTCATTGATTTAGTACTTGGCTAACCAAGTACTAAACTTAATGCTCAGTAACTATGGCACATTAATGAGTGCTAGCTCTGAGACCCTCAACGCTCCTTTGAATTGCCCCTGTAGGGAAGTAAGGATATATAGTTGTTCGTCACAACTGATGCTGTTTAAACTTGTGAGCCTAGATTATATATTTCACAGTCTCTCAGGAGATGTTGTTTAGAACCACTGCAGCCTGGTCTGATTTCTGAAAAGGCCCCCAAAGCCAAACTAGAGCAAATGAACTCTTGTGCCATAGAGGTATTTACTGGGACAGAGGCCACTCAACTAGAGGTCCTCTGGCCCCCCATGAAAGGATTAAGCAGTTCCTCTCTCCCCCGGCCCATCTAATCCATGCAAATAAAAACACACCCAAAGATACTCAGCTGTTCCCTTTCCAGTCTCCCCAGCTGCTGAGCCCTAAAGCTCCTCTGCTCATCTATCCTCAGGCCCCTTTCCCCAGCCAGACACCCTGCTTTTTCACACTCCTGTGTCTCTTCACGCCAACCCCCTGGGTGTGAGCCTTCCCACATTGTTCATAAGTCAACAAAGCTATTCAAGTCTCTGTTGATGCTAGAGGTTCATCTTGCCTTCTCCCACGCTAGGCAGATCTCTTGCTTCACTGTCTCTTTACCCATTCTTTCCCTAAGTACTAACTTTATGGGTAAACTAGGGAACGCAACATTTTAACAACATGAACACATGACACATTAGAATAAAACCCATAGTACATCGCCATGTGTGACATTTTGTGCCAACCCTAATGAAATGCCATTTAGTTTGAACCTTACATAGAGGTGCTCATTCACAGCAAACAGGTACTAGTGCCTGTATGGCCTGATAGCTGAACTTGTGGGATATTTGATCACGTAAGAAGCCCTATACCTGAAAAGAATTCATGTCCTACATACATCTATCAACCCATATTCATGGGCATACAACCCATATCCTGGATTTTGGCAGACAGTCATCTTGAAAGATTACAGTTACTATGCTAAGGAACCATTTTTCCTTGTTAAGAGCTGAATTCTCTCTCTGTCGGTTCTGGTAGTGCAGAAGGAAATTCTTTGTTTGCCTGTAAGGACAGGTGCTCTGTAAGACAGCAAATATTTTTTTTACATGGTTTTGCTAATCCATGGCTGCCCAACTTCTAAGCAGTCGGGGAATTTATACCCCACAGACCCCACTAGTAGAGGCAATGGGACCCTTGGAGCCAGACAGTACATATTCTCCTCCCAATGCACTGTGTTCCTGGCACCCCTCCACTGCACTGCATGTGCCCTGCTGCAATGCATGCCCTGGTGCTCCCCCTCCCACTCCCAGTTGTGCTGCACCATGTGCCTGGGTGCCCTGCCTCACCCTTAGCTCCCCAGCCATGGGCTTCTCTGTTACATTGTTTCTTTTGGGTGCCCTGGGCCATGGGTTTCCCAAGCATGATGGGCTTTACCATGCTGCATGGCCCCACCACCTAGGAGCAGCCTGGTGGATGCCTTGGGTTGCCAACTCTGACTGAAGCTGTTATGGGAGATTTTTTTTTCCAACATGACGTGATGTCCTTAATTGTACTGTTCAACCCATTCACAATATCAGTCTCCTGGGTTGCTTTCAGTAATCACCAGTAGACTGATGTTGATTCTGGTAGACTTATGGCCAATCTGGGAGAGTTGGCAACCCTATGGGAGCCTCAGGGCTGCAGTTAACTTCTTGTAGGCTGTAAGTGGCCCATGGACCACCAGGTGACAGCCCTATGCTAATTCATCGCACATTTTAAAATGTGAAAATAATTATATTATACATACCTACATATATAAAATATTTGTATTTGTGTGTGTGCACATGCACATATGTGCACATACAGACATGCAAATACAAGATATCTCTGTCTAGTTCTGTGACTCTCTAAAGAAACCTCAGTTATTCGAGCTGTTCCCATACACTGAGTTTTCTGGGTCATTGAGGCCTCATTAGATATGTTTTTGGCTTATGAATACTTGTAAGCCTGAAGAAAATATTCTATTCAAACACTGGGAAACAAGCTTTAAGCTTCATTTCAAATGGCTTGTAGTTTGTTGTCATTTTTTATTATACATCAATTTGTCCGTAAATCTGAAAAAAATGCCTAGCCAGAATGTTTATGGCTTTATTATAAAAATAAATCCTCAGATTAAGACATCTTTAAAGGATTCACACAGGAGTACTGCAATTCACAGTGAGTACACCCTTATACTGTAAATTAAAATGGTTCTTTGAGTAGTTGTATTAATTTACAGTGCCAATCCCTGCAAGGTTTATACAGTAAATTGCATTATAACACTGAGTGCACGTTTGGAACTCACGCTAGTCAGAAACATTAAATTTTATGTCTAAGATATACACACATTTTGGGGTGCAGATCAGTTTTATAGTGCACTGGTCACTTAGAATATATTGTTATGAATTCCTTTCATTTACAAGGTTGGATTTTCTCCCTCCCAGCCCCCTTCCCCATCTGAACCATCTAAGTATTATACTGGGAATATAGTTAACCTAACCAATTGGTATTTTCCCTCTAGAATAAAAACTACACCATGTAAAAATGTTTGTCGCATTCAGACTTTAATCAAGGATGAAAAAGGATGAAACAAGCAGTCCCTGTAGCCATTCAGACTAACTGTGTATTTGTACGTTCAAGAACTGCAGCAGAATGACATCCATAACCCTCTGGGGAAGTGACAGTATGAGACTAGGATATGTTTGTGGCTAACAGGATACTAAGAGCAGACTTTCACTTCCTAATGTAAACAGGTTCCACCTAGGTATAGTATAGTATTTCCCTTGGGAGCCACCTAAATATTTTAACAAGGGAACTGCAGAATGAGGACAGAAAATCTACCATGACTTCCAGTGTCTTACCACAGATAAAAAAATTGATTACAATTCTGTTGGTTTCAAAGGCTTCCAGGTAACAATTTATATTACTAAGCTGCAGCATGACATTGAAAATGTAAGCTGGTGTAATACCCACCTACATTTTAGAGGTGGTCCATAACAAAATCAATATGCCATATCTCTTCATATCACTGACTTTCATGGACCTACATATATAGCAGATGAAATTTATTTATTCAATTATATCCTGCTATCACTAAATAATGGAACCTAATACGATTTCACTGCTGAATATGCTAACATAATACATCCATTTTGATATGTAATTATTTTTCTGATTGTATAACACAAGATATTTGGATAGCATACAATGCTTGTTCACAGCAATATTTAAACTATAGAACAGACTCAGCAGCTAGAACCTTGTTAATCAGAATGCTAGCAAATCTAAACCAAAAGTTGAATACACCCATATAATTTAATTCTAGATATGGACAAGGGAACTTCTGTTAGGAAAGTTTTTATAGATATTCCTTTATTTGCAAATACATTTACTTGTTAAAAGCAGATAATTATCCTATGTCAACACATAGGATAATGTCTGTGTGTGGTATTTGATATTCATAATAGACTCTGATATGTAAGTGGGATAAATAGTAATACCGGTAAGGAATATGAGCATTCCAAAATATATTGGCATACATTAGAGATGGGTCACAACCAGGGATCTGAATGTCCTTGAACTTTGGAAGTTTGGAGCCAATCCGAAGTCTGGATCGGTGGCCAATCTTATATGAATGTAAAAAAAAGTCTATGCTATGGAAGAGAAACAATCCTTTTGTAAACACAAATGTAAATCTCTATGAATCTCATCTTGGATACACACAAGGGGGGTGTATTCTCCTCTCAAGGCTAATAGGATGTGCATCGAGGGGAGAATAATATGCACCATTGCCTTGTTCACTAACAGGTGAAGGGTAATATAGATGAAATTGGAGAACTAATGGGGAAGACATTTCACATTAGCATACAAGGCAATTCTACATTTTGCAACAAAACTAAGGCAAAGCCCTGGCATAAACCAAGAAAAAATTAAGTCTAAGACCTGCTGGTGAAGTGATGAAAACAACTTGACATTTGAGTGTTTCAACTGCCAGTTTATCACATGAGTGACTCCAGTGATTAGGTTTTTTTTTTTTGTGGAATCTAACAGCGAGAGAACTTAGGAGCCCACACACTGCATTTGATGATCAGGTGCAAGGGAAGTGTTGAAATGTCAATGTGGTATGAAGTTGTGGTTATTTTCTTTGTTTGCAGTGAGGTAAATGAAGAAGGATGCTTGACTGCAGCAGAAGGAGTGTTAATAATGTGAATTTTAGTTGCATATTTTGGACTTCTAAAGTTAAATTAACTCAAACCCTCGAAAGCCAAGACAAACTCCTGTATCTAGAAGCTGCTCCTGTTCTTATGTCATGTTATTAAATTTATTTACAAGCACATGCAAGCTCTGTAGTTAGACCCAAGATCTTGATACTTTAGTATAGTGGGAACCAACCTTTTTGGCAGGTATGCCACAAATTAGCCCAGTGCCCTCCTGAAATGACAGTCTGATCTCCAAAGCCGCCCTTAGGGATGTGCAGGACCCAGGGCATATCAGCCTGTGCAGAGCCTGTGCAGGGGGGTAGGGAGCAGGGAAGGGGTGAGCAAGTAGCCAAAGTGTGGAGGGGTCGGGGGGTGTGCGGCCAGAGCACACAGCTGACAGCACATGGCAGCCACACAGAGTAGTGGCACCCTTGGCACATTTCAATGGTGCTGTCTGCAGGGGCCCCCCAAACCACGGGGCCCAGGGTGGTGGCTCTGATTCACCCCTCCGCCACCGCCCAAGGGTTGGCTCTGCTGATCTCTTTCCTTTCCCCTGTCCACTGCTCTGTTTTCTGATTCATGCTCCATGCACCCTGTCTGATCTCTCGCTCTTCTTTCTACTTCCTGCCCTTTCAGCTTCTATGTTACCTGTCCCCTCTCCAGTCTGCCAGGATGGTGCATACACAGGCTGTTCATGTCTCAGGTTGGCCATTCCTGCATTAGCAGAAGGAAACAAGCTGGTATAATTAAAGAAAGTAGTAAGAGATGACAGGGATAAGGCAGGGTTAAGGATACATCCTTAACCACCACTAGCTGTCATTTCATATTCTCAAGCATGAGATTAGCTCTTCAAACACCATTGTCTCGGTTATTATATTTGCAGAGGTTAATATTAATAGTGGTCAGGTTTTGAAGTCAATCACACTAGATGCATTTATGTGTGCAATTAATTCAAAGCAATAAACTCCGGAGCAGTTTGAACTGGAGTGAACTACTACTTGGCACAGCATCTACATGTGTGCCCAGGACAGCAGCAATTTTAGCTGAGGCAGAATGGTTTACACCAGGTCTGCTTCCACCCTGCTCTGCCCCAGGCTCTAGGTATCAGCAACAGGCAGCAGAGGGGCTGACTGGGGCACAAGTGTGCTGAAAGTGCAGAGCCATGTGGCTAGGTACCAGGGAAAAATCTGGCAGATTCATTTAACTGCAAGTGAATTACTCCGCCATAATATAGTACTGTCAGTAGTACCCTACAGCGGTGTTAATTTGTTTCCTGCAGCCTAATACCATTGCACATGTAAACAGTTATGCTTTACTCTGCAGCTGATTAGTCTACTCTACAGTAAAGCACACATGTAGACACAGCCACTGTGACTTTCTTACATCAATTAATTTCAAAAGTGACCATTAAAATTATTTTGGTACATTTGAAACATATGGCATTTCCTTCCTTACTTCCATATTATGGAAGAATAATGTGTTTATTACTATGGAAGTTAGTAATACACAAATTATCCTTTATTTGTTGATTAAAATAAATCACATTGGAAATAGTGCCAACGGAGAATCTCAATGTGTTTTTACATGATGTCTTCCCCAACCTGCAACAGAATTTATGATTTTTTACCTTAGTGAAGGAACCTTTGATATTATTATTATAAAAAATATGTATTTTTATTTGTGCACTTATATAAATACAAAATTATGTTTTTATTCTCAAATATTTTATACAAAATCAACAGTGAACAATTTTAACTTTAAAATCAAAACATCTCAAAGGATATAATGGTTCCAAACAAGAAAATATCATATGCCACTTCACACAAGGTACCAAATAATTACGAGAGAAAACATGGTGTACCTATTAATGGACTCCAGGGGTCAGAGGCATAATTAGATTAAAAAGGTCTCTATCACTGACTCACTATTTAGTCAGGTGAATTACTTAATTTTCCCCTTGGTACTAGCAGTACTTTCTTAAATAATGGGAACTTTGTGAAGCTTAATTTATATTTAGATTAAACTTTGAGGTCCTAAAATGGAAGGAAATGTGTATAGTTTTAGTATCTGTTGTTTTATATTAAATCTTCATAATGTTTTTGGATAGATCTTAATGATGTGCAGTGCATATTCTAGTTCCCTATGTGGACATCCAGAAATATGAAATAAAAATCCATTGTTTCATCACTGTTAACTGTCCAATATAGAAATATTTTACTTCTCTACAGAAATAGATTATAGTTTTGTGTTGGGTACTTAAAAACAAATATCTGTTCACAAACACTGATTAAAATCACATGAAAATCTACTATTATGTTTTGAATTATAAGATATGTACATGTAGAGCCATTGAAATAAGATAATGCTAACTCACATATTTCCTTACCTTAATAGTAGAATGACTTAAGTAATATAGGGAAATATATATTTGTAAGAATTTAAATCTTTACTTGAAACACAATCTGTTCTATAGTGTACCCTTGCATATAGTATAATACAATAAACACATGATTTTATAATTATTTTTACAAAAAGTCCTGATGTAAATTGGATTTTACTTAAGCAAGTTTCACAAAATTAAAATGAAAAATACTTTTCATTGATAGGTAAACAGCTAAAAAAGAGAAATTAAGTCCCATCCTTTATTAAGCAAACAGGCTTCTTTTAATTTTCTAGCAATAGGTCTGACATTGTAACTTAACCGGAGCTGACATCTTCCTTAAATAAAAGTGATGGCTTTCTGTTCCTTTTATCCTAGCTTTCATCATTTCTACAGTAATACATTTCTTGGATTAAAATGATGTGGGCTTTGTACAGTGTTGCACTGTTCATATAGCTGTATTTGGGTTTGCCTTAATTATTTTGGGTTATTTTTCTGCTAGAGAAAATAATATAGTTTACTGGGGGGTGGGAAACAAGATTCATAAGAATATCCATAATCTATGCTTTTGTTAGAAGACAGAGATAATATTGATTATTAAGAATAAGAAAGATAACTATGCTGTGGAATACAGGCTAAATAATGACTTTAAGCAGTACTCTGCAGCTGAGAAGGGTGGGGAAGAGAGGCATTCTGTTCTAGTGGGAGCTTCTGGAGGCACTGAAACACTCTGTGAATGCAGTTACTGCTACACTCCTTGAAAGGATGCAATATGCATTCATGAACCTAGCTGTTTTTGCCTTCCCTGGCCTTCTTAATGAAAACTGGTTTAGCACTACCCCATATCAGACCTTGCACTTCCAAAATGTCACAAGGATCATGAGAGAAGATATCTTGTGTAGGAAGATACCTTGTGTAGACTATGTTAGTTGTAGACAAATTTGGTCAAAATAGTTTCCTAATGTCAGTTCTCTCAGCGAATTGTATGTCACTGTGCCAAGTAGCCAAGTTATACTATAAAGAAAAATTTAGCTTAAAGAAAGCAGGTACTATTTCCATGATTAAACTTTTCAGGTGGTTATATCTAGGGATGATCAGCCTTAGTTTTAGTCAAGGTTTCCATAGTACCCTAAGGATCTACCAGGCCTGTATCATATATTTATTTCACAGACTATTTGGGACATTTTGTGGGCATTCCTTTCCAGTGCCACTACAACCCTATTCCATCAGCATTTTCATCAGTCTGCCCACTGTTCAAGGTCAAGGTTGAAAAAAGGGTCAAATATGTTTTGTTGAATTAATTCCTCTCCAGTAGCAAATAAAAAGAAAGCCAGATTCAGCTCAGCCAAAGGCTCCTCCAGATACATTAGTTTTTCCCCTGTTAAGATGTACTTGCCAAATATGAATTTTATTCCAGTTGTGTAAAGGCTGAGTAGCTAAAGCTACACTCATACCTGTTTTCAGGGTCAGCTCCCAAATTTGTGAAAGCAAGATATATTTGTTTCAGGTTTATCTTACTGAAATATTTATTGCAGAAATGAATCCATTACATGAGCATTGTTTTTTGCTTGAACATCCCTGTGAGGTGTATAAGGCTATATAACCACTTCATCTACTTTTCTGTTTTGTTGCAACATAAATTTTAAGCAAGACATTAGAATTGGCATTTTTCTGAAGTGGGGAGTTAAGTAGTGAGACAAGGCTATTCAGAGCCTACTTAATTTGAAATGACTAGCCTCTTGGATGATCCTTGTAGTGGCATTTAAGGAGTCATGAATGTTGTTATTACATTGTAGCTTCTGAAAATGCTGACCACAGTTACCCATAATTCTGGCAATCACTTCTTTCTGAAGATTGCAAAAGAGTGCAGAGACCAGATTTGGACCCTGAAGAGTTTGAGTTGTACTTCTTTTCTCTCTGCATTTTTTTCCATTTTTCTTACACCCTTTTTTCTATAGAAGACATGTGTGTATAGGAGATTGAAAGATACTTCCCCTCCACACATGCTGGGCAGGCTCATAATTTACGCAAACCTTTAAGAAAATGTTGCTCCTGAAGCCTACCAATTTAGCATAGAGCACATACCAGTGATATTAGGGTGGGATGAAAAGCACTGCAGCCCAAAGGCAAACATCATTTTTCAATGCTAATAGAAGTCAGGATCAGGAACATCAAATGAGAATGTCTTTGTGGGGACTAGCACCCTTGTAAGAAAATTGAAGTTTTACATATGAAAATGTTGATTTTTCTGTAGAATCGAAATGTTGGCTTACTGCCTGGGAGGCTCTTGACAGTCTTCTTTCTTACTAAAGGGTAAACAGATACTATCAACCCTTCTGGGCAAGCAGGCAGCAAAGAAAAAAAAGCCCCTTCTATTCTCCTGAAACAGAATTTTTCTGGAATTCCTTTTGTACGGAAGTTTTATGTGGACTTACGATATTTTTTCTCCTAAAATGCAAAATATTTTATGGCAAGGACCCTCTACTAACATAATATAGGTCTAGTATAGTAAAACTTAGTCATACCGATAAACACTTTTAATGAGGTCTGATTTTGCAAATAAAATGGGAGCTGTCCTAATTTTCACATAAATCTTTTTGCTTGTTCCTTTGCTCTCATTATGCATCCTCACTAGTGCAGAAACACATTACAAATCTCTGTATAACAAGCACATTTTGTGCCCTGGGCAAGCCCTGCTGGAAAGCGAAGAGTGGTGATGCCGCTGTGCACCCGGGGGGAAGGGTGCTGCTGAACACTGAGGGAAGAGGAATTATTGAGACCCAGGAAGGGGTAAAGGGAGAGAGGACTCTCACCTGCACCAGGGATTCAAAAATAAGTCTCTGGCTACTGTTGCAGTGGTGTGATCCATTTACCCCAGTTGCTGCTCCAGCAGCAGCATGGTGTGCATGCACTCAGCTGATGATGTATCGTCGATAGTATGGGGTTGCTGCTGTTGCTTCTGCTATGGCATGGACCACCCCCCACAATGGGGACCACAATTTTGGTGCCCCCACTTAGGTGGCACCCCACTTACCCACTCCATCTTACACTACTGTGAACATGTAAATACCCCAAGTAGAAATTTGATAGTCACCATGCTTCTGATTATCTATAAGAATTAAGTTAGGCACACAGGCAAATAAAGATCATGTGGGCAATCAGTGTTATGTTCCTTAGTGCATAGTCTTCTCCCATAAGTCATGTAAGTAATGACAAAGGTGCATCATAATTGTGATTTCTGAATTTGTTGGAGTGGCATGGACAGAACCATGCAACTTCAAACAAAGTTGTGGTATGCTGACTTGGAGAAGAGGAAAGAGAAGTTTGCAGCTATTCCGCTCTTTCACTCTGTCTGCATTCAGGAGCTAGCACAGGACAGCTTCTTTTTGTCTGACTGAGCAGAGGCCTGGAATTGCTATTGACCTAAAAAAAGCCCCACTAGATACCCAATTGCACTGCTGCCTCTCCATGTCTGTCCCTGACATATGACAGCTTCCGAGTTCATCTATTATACCCCATTATCTGAAGGTAATGGGACTCTCTGCTGTCAAAGAGCTCAGTATTAATCAATCCAGATGTACATTCAGGTCCTATGTTGGTAGATGAGCCTTCTTTTAACCAGGGAACCAGATGTGTGGATGTGATTTTAAACTACCTTCTCACTTTTAAAGGGCTGCTGTCTTTCATAGAATTCTGTAGTTCTCAAAAGTAGAAACTCTTTATTTAAGAACATGTAACAATCCAAGGAAGAAAATACTATTAATATAAAAACATGTACAAACAGGAACACAAGATTGTTGTTCTACAGGAACATTTTCTGTTTTCTAATTCCTGAGGTGCAGAATAAGTTTATTTAATTAAAAAACAAAAACCCTCTGATTTCATTTCACTTATTTTCATATTCTACTGTCAAAATCTGAGAGTTGGTAATCCAATATTAGTTTGGTATCTCTCAACATCACTGGCTTTTCTGATTTCCTTATGTGTATACACAGGATGAAACACATTCACCGTAAAGTTAGTAGAATCTTACCAGAAATTAGTTAGACTACAAGTCTTTATTGTTAAAAAAAACCAGCAACACATAATTAGTTTACATACAGTCATTTGGTGAGTGTAGCAGGTCGCCCTCCCCAGCGCCATCTTCCCTGTTCATCTGCACCTTACGTGAGGTGCCTTTGGAGTCTTCTTTGAAGTTCTTACATCCCGCCCTCTACTCTCCTGCCACGTCTTGATGGAAATTATTATGCTGATGTTCTTGTGAGCAGGAGACGGCCTACTGTATTTTGTATGTTGGGGCCTTTTGCCTACGGGCCTGACCCCTGTCTTTCTCTAGCTAGGCCTCCCCATCTAAACCCACCAAACAGGGTTTGACTCTGAGGCTCTAGCCTTTTCTGATATCTTGAGGCTCATGGCCCCCTTTCCTGCTCCAACTTGGAGCTTGATCCCCCTGACCTAGAAGCCTAGCCTCACAGCCAGGGGGTCGCAAGTTCAAAGCCAGGGGAAAGCCTTAAACCTGCACTCTCCCAGTCCAAAGAAAAAGATAAAATAAAATTGCACCTCAGGTGCACCTTTTAAGAGCACGCCTTCAGGTGCCAGGGTCAGTGCACCCCAAAATCCTGCACCTCCACTGCCACCGGGGCCTATGTGCCCCCAAAAGCCACATCCTCACTGGTGCCGGAGTCTGTGCCCCCAAAATCCACGCCCTCGCTGGCACCAGGGTCCCCACTCCATAGTGGCCCCAAAATGAGGCCTCCTCCTTCCCTTAATAGCCTTACCCAAACCACTGATCTTATTCAATAATCAAAAGAAAAAAAAATAAACAGTCCTGTCCATGGACAATAACTGCCACCATAAAATGTGAATAAGGAAAGCAGCAGGTCAGCTTACATTCAAGGGTTTGTGCTTCAGCTCCCCACCATTGGCTACAGTCCTTGCTGTGGTGTGGCTGCCATCTCTCTGGGGCTTCCATAGTTTTCCTCTTCCTGCCTTTGGACCACTCACTAAGCTTCTCCGTGGAGCTCTGAGATGTACTCCTTCCCCTTTGGCTGCTGTTCTCTCACTGCCACTCTGCCCAGGGTTTTTATAGTCCTGGCCTGCCCCTTCTGGTCAGCTGACTAGCTGGCCAAGCTCAGCATTTAATCCCTTCCTTATCACCACTCCGTGCCCAGAAAGTTCTAGCCTTAAAGGGGCAGACCTGTCTTCTGGTGACAGAGATAGGGTTCCCTGTTACAGGGAGGTTAGGGGGAGGTTAGATCATGTTAAAAATGCCCCAATCTAATGTAGTTCACGTAGGTATGGACCTTACACTTAAATCCCTAATTAGGTCACTCTAACTGAGAACTTTACACAAGTTCAGGACAGTTCGATTAGTCTAACTTAGATCAGTTTAACCATGTTTGGACTCATCTAACTGTTCTGAACTTCTGTACAGTTCCCAGAGCAGCCCCAGGGCTGGGAAAGTGCAACTGCTGGCCCAGCACTGGACCTGTGCTCTTCCTACCCCCTCCCAGACACTGGGCTATTTTTAGCTCCCCTGCCCCTCCACCCATTCCCAGGAAGGCAACCCCCTTACACAGACTGGCCAGCCCCACCCCCACCCCCACCAGTCCAAACCCACCCCCCCTACAAGCCACTGCCAGTGCTAGATTTACTGGCATTTCCCAGTGCCAGGAGCTGGAAGTAAGTGCCAGAAGTAAGTCAGGGTGGGTGAGATGAGGGGGGGTTGGTTCACTGAGGGGGTTATTCATCTGGGGGGGTTAAAGAATTAAAAACACCCATGGCCCCAGGAGGAGAGAGCACCCTAACCCCCCAACACCCCCCATGGAACCTGAAAGTCCTCCTGATCCTGCCAAACCCTCCCAGACCCCACCAACCCCTCCATGGACCCCACCTGCCCTCCGATCCTCCTTATTCCCCTTTCCCTTGGAACCTGTTTATCCCATCAATTCCCACAAGCCCCCCCTGCTGACCCCCCACATCTTGACTCACCTTAGATTGGTTGGTCATTTTTAACTCAATCTAACCTCCCTCTAACCTCCCTGAATGTCTGTACTTACCCTAAAAGGAGCCAACAAACATGGAAATATATTCTGAATATTAACACATCTATTTAATTAAATTTAGAATTTAATTGAAATTTATATGTTAATTTCAATTTAACAACTCAGAATAAGTATTTCACTTGAAAAGGTATTTGGAGCAGAATTTTCAGAATTACGCCCACATATACTCTGACCCTGCAAGTCAAGCAGACTGGTGGGCACACAAGCATATGACACAATCTGTGCATATATCATTTCAGGATCAAGGCTATACTCTGCATTAAGAAATCACAATAACTGCCCATGAAAATAATAAATACTTTAATGGTGCAGCCTTCTGTATCAATCCTTTCCAAAACCATGGGTCAGATTTTTTGCTGTTTAAGAATGTAAGATTGTGAAAGGGACCTCATTGGTCCTCTGTGTCCTACTGTCATCATATAATCTCTTTCATGAACTTGAGGCATTAGTAACGGCTTCCCAGTTCAGGGGTCAGTTCAGAACTACCAGGGATTAGAAGAGTCAGGGACAAAAGCACTCTAATTTTTTCCTTTTTTTATGGCTCCAGAGGAGCTAGGCAGCAGCTAGGAACTGCCAAAGTTTAGGACACTGTCATCACCCTCCATGGAACCACATTAAATAATCTAATCTACCAGTTTGTACCAGATGATGATGACAACCTCCTTCCCTCCACTACTTTCCAGTTTTGCTATCAGAAGAAATTTCTTTCATTCTTCCAATTAAGCAAATTAGTTCTACATTGTGGAGAATCCATTGGTAAGCATGAGTGGCATATCTCAAGTAAATTTTAGAAGGGACAGATCATCTCAGCAATTCAGAACATATCTATGTATATGCTATCTATATTTCATCAGGAGTATGTCATTTCAGCCTCACATTTATCCATATTCCCTGCAACATAGTATCCCTTAACTTTTATTGTTGAAAATGAGTTACATTAATTTAGTGATTCAGGAAACAGAGGTTAGAGATACATGTTTACAGAGGAAATTATGTCCGTCTTAGATTTTGCCAGGAAAAGTTGGGCTTCCTGATCTCCCAGTATCACTTATAGTCATGGTATTTCACTCCATGCAGTCTGCAAAGTGAATACAATCTGGGTGTAAAACACCATGGCTAGAGACAGACATTACACATAAACTGGTTTAAGTCATCAGAAACTGGTTTAAACCTGTAATAGAACAGATGTTCAGTGCACATAAACCACTTTGAAAATGGCTGAAACCAGTTTGAGATAAACCTGGTTGAATGTAGCATCAGACTTCACTTTGGGCAAGGGGCTGGACTCGATGATCTCCCGAGGTCCCTTCCAGCTCTAATGTCTATGAAATCTATGAAATCTATGATTTGGCTCAAATGAGTTTATGCAATGTCTGTCCCAGACCCCTTACTGGTTTAAAATAAACCAGGTTCCCCCAGCATCCAGGCATGCTCTCTGGGCTGGGGTAGGTGGGGCTAGCTGGCCCCTCTTCTCTGCTCCCTGGCTGGAGCTCCAGCAGAGACTGCAGGTGCAGCAGAGTCTGCCTGGCTTCACCCTGACCTACCCCCTCCACCACTTCACTGGTTGCTGGACAACCAGGGGTCTCCCCTCCTCTCCCTCCCATCTCCCACACCATGGACCTCAGCCCCACAGACTCTAGGCGTGTGGTATGCTTGCTAATGCTGAGAGATATCTGTGTGTATGCATCTCCAATTTCACTGGGACAGGCAGACAGAACAGTGACCGCTTAGGGCTTTTTGGAGCTAATCAACAGACCTGCTAGTAAAGCAGGTAAAGCAGAAAAGCTGTTTAAGATGAGTTTGAACTAATGGAGAGAAGCTATGGTTTTGCTGATCAGGTGATAAATACCGTTATCAGCCCCCTGCTGGCATGCTTGCCTGTCAGTTTGCTGCAGGCAGTATAAAGAAGCAGGGAGAAAGATTGAAAAGCTCTGTATCATCAGCAGATGTATACTCTGCAACCCCACCCTCCACCCCCTTGCCTCAGTGTGCTTGCAAGGGGCTGGGATCTGGCAACACTCCTGCCCCTTGAGCAGCCAGCAGGTGGACCTCCCTAATCCTTCCAGGGTCTGGCCATGCCCCTCCCATCTCAGCTCTCTGTGGAAGGGAAGGGAGGGCTGCTCTAGCCCCCTTCACCCTCCCAGCTTTTAGCCTGAGCCTTTCAACAAGCATGTGCCTGAATTTCCTCAGTTTAGAGATAATGTCTGTCTGGTTACAAACCTGTTCAGCCTAGCCAGGATAGACTAACTTGCAAAGAAGGAATCAGTTCAGGCTCAGGCTTTTTCAATGTCTGTTCCTAGCCCATAAGAGCATTTGACACTCATGACTGGGAGAGTTTAACACCATTTTCCCTTTGCTAAATGTTGGATTAAATGACTAAACAAAGTGGAAGGCAGTAGTGAATCAGACTTTTCCTAAATTCCTGATGAACAGCTATTTCCCAGGAAGTAGTATCAAATCCCACTAACCTGACCAATATATGGCATACAAAGGGGGATAAGCAAGCTTGCCAGCCTTTTGTGCTATTTCCCTGAGTTAGTGGAATCCAGGATTTTTGTGGCTGATGGTTTTTCAAAAGTACATATCAGAAAGTTCCTCAGGGTTGGATGTTAGTGTAAACAGAGAGCCAAAGGCTCTTGTTACTTTAAGGGTGAAGGAGCAGCAGGGAGAGCCTCAGGCAGGGAAAGCTGCTCATTATGAGCTGCCAGGGAATAGGTACCTGGGGATTTACCTGATACAAACACGGCAGAACTAGCTGTGCTGCTGCCCATCCTGAGCTAAAGCCCTGCATGGGAGACAAGATATGAGCACAGCAGAGGCCAGCAGCAGTAGGTTACCCTGGGGTTGAGCCAGCAAGCAGAATCTGGAAACACCTGCAGCAGGGCAGAGATGAAAGGGAACATGGCCAGGGAGATATAGAAACAAAAGCCGGAGTCAGGAGGGTTAGTCTGGCCTGGAGGCTGCACAGGCAAGAGCTCCAGAGAAGGGGAATACAGGAGGGCTCCTAGCTGGCACCAGGGCTAACTTGAGGAAGGTGAACAGAGTGCTGCTTCCCTGCTGGGGAATATTGACTGGGGTAAGGGAAAGCCTTGTTATGCAGGCAGGTAGCTATTGTTTCTGTTTGGACCCACAGGGGGGTTAGTTTGTATTTGCCAGAAGGCGTACTCTTTGGTTACAGTTTTAACCAGTGATTTGGGCATGGATGAAAGAGGACGGAGCAGAAGCCATGGTGGGGTGCCTGGGGGGTTTAACCCACAGCAGGGTGCCAGGGGCACGCCAGTGTTAAAAGCCCTCCTAGGGGCCTTGATTCAGGGCTTAGATGTGAGGAAGAGGTTGAAGCCTAGAGAGAGAGAAAGAAAAGCTAAAACTTAGCTTGTATAGGAGCTGCACAATGGCAACAGGGTTGAGTGCCCAGGGAGGGCAGAGCCAGGGGGTCCTAAGTATGAGAGGGACAGAGACAGAAGGCAGGGGCCCAGAGCCAATGACATCAGGGCCAGAGGCCCAGATGGAGCTGGAGCAGGCTTATTGCCCTAGGCAGGGCAGAGACAGCCCTAGAGGGGTGAGATCAAGGCCAGTGGCCATGAGCCCCAAAAGGGCACAACCTGAGAGGGTGAGACTTGAACTGGGTCCCAGAAGTCAGGCCCAGCACAGTGGGCCTAGGCTAAAGGAACCAGCAAGAGAAAAGGGGTGGAGACTGGGAAGGCTGAGGCCCCAAAACGGATGTAAAGACCCCAGGCAGCCTGGTATTGAGCTGAGGCCAAGTGCCCAACCAAGTCATTAACTGGTAACACCTGCGAGGCATGGGCATGGCTGTAGGGGAGGTCAGAGGCCATGATTAGCCTTAAGGCTAACAGGTGCCTTGGAGACGGGCACTGATGGGCCATCCATCCGTGCCTACATAGCAAAGGCAAGATTGAGACCAGAAGCAGCCCAGAAGAGGTAGAGGAACTGGGCTCACTCTGGGACCCATTAGGCAGCCTCCCCTCCAATCAAACAATTACACCAAAGCATGGCAGACACCCTAGAGCTGGAGTTGGATAAGGGTTGCATGCCCACCAGGGAGTGCCACAGTCACCCCTGGAGCCCAAACTTTGTTAGTCATTCCGGAAAAGAACTAGTGCAAAGAGCATATATAAAACAATTAATCTCTCTCTCTCTCTCTCTCTCAAGTGCATACAAATTATCAAATAAATATAGCCACCACAGTGTTTATGTAGAATAACATATACATGTAGAGATACACTCTTCCCCTCTCTCACACACACAAAGAGAGCATCATATCTCCTAGCCATAGTAGTCCATTATACTTCATTGTTGTGCATTAACACGTGAAAACTAAGACACGTGTTCTGATAGACTGACAGAAGAAGAAAACTGTAGCTATGCTATTCTTGAGACATTCTCCATCTTTGTTTTTGCTTTGGCTTTTCTCCAGAAAATACTTGTCAGTTGAAATTTGCTTGCACAGTGAAATAAAAACTCTAAACAGATAAAGGAAAGAGATAAATTACTTGCCAGAGTGAATTCTGTAATACGGCACTATATTAGCAGTCCTTTGTTCTTATTTGTGCTTTAAGATCCTAGAACTATGGATCCAAGAATCTTTCTTGTTCATTATTTAAAGTATGATTCATAAAAATGCTTAAGTGGGTGATAAGTATTATCCACAAATCCTTGCCACAAAAGTTGAAGTATAAACATGATTCAGAAGGAAGAATCAAATAGATATGATTTTTTTTTTAACGGATTATTGTATTGTTTGGTTTGGTTTAGTTTTTTCTTGTTCTTTTTTTTTAATATATTGTAATTTATTTGTTTTACTGCCCTGAACAGAAAATACAGGTGCAGATTTCCCTGCAACTTATAGAAAAGTTTTAAAGGCATTGACAAAATATGCAGTATTTAGGGATATTTTAGCAAAAGAATGTGCTCATAGAATGTAGAAGAAAGGAAACTAGTAAATGCAATGGCATAACTAAAGTTATGTTACATTATAACGAGGAACCAAAGCAGGACCCCAAAGCTAGTAAGACTGCTATAGACTTCAGTGGACTTTCAAGCCCTAGCTCAGGGTTTCGCAACCTTTAAGTATGGTGGGCTGCCACTTGCACCACAGCCACAAGCACGGCCACTGCTCTCCTCTGCAACTCCCTCCCTCTGCAGTGACCCAGCCTTTCCTGCTCTGTGCTATGGCCTGCTTTAACAACTCCCTAGTACAGCCTCTGCTTACCCTCATCACCCAGTACTAGGGATTTCTATCACCAAGGATGATGGGGAGTGCCATATTTGAAGGCAAGATTAAGTGGAAGCTGTAAGAGGGATTCATGAGACCGGCCCTTAGCACAGCATATGAAAGGCTGGGATGGCAGTAGGCAACAGTACTATGGAAGGTATCAGCAGCACATGGCACAGGGCAAAGGTGGTGCCTCTGCTGCCACATGCCAGATCCAGTCTCACTGGCCTCAGGTTGAACCTGTGCCCTAGACAATAAACAGTGCCTATAGTAGGTCAGCTGCTGGGCTGTTCACAGCGGTTCCACACGCCTACCGCCCCCTCCATCCAATCTTACTTTCCACTCAGATGGAGGGAGGGGGAAAACTGCTGCAAACAGCCCAGCAGCCAGAAGCCCCCTGGTGCTTCCAGGGCCAGGCTGGAGCCAGGGCAGAAAGCAGTGGGGGGGGGAAGGAAGTGGCTGCAGCAGGGGGGCTGCAAGGAGTGGCAGGAGCTGTTCCCCCTCCACCTCTCCAATCTTACCTTACTTTCCACTCGGACAGAGTGGGAGGGAAGGAAACAGCTCCAGGCTCATGAGGCCAGGAGCTTCCAGCTGGGAGCTGAGGGAGGGAGCGGGGTGGAGGGCTGGGGTTGGGGTGGAGCCAGGCTGGCCTTGCTGCTCAGCCACAGGCTCCTGCTGGGTCCTACTGCTGCTGGCTGCCTGTCATTTTTGATAGGCAGCCAGGAGCAGATAAAAATTAATTTTATAAAATTTTTAGAAGCCCCATGGGCCAGATAGAATGGGCTGCCAGCCGGGATCTGGCCCATGGACCATATTTTGTCCACCCTGCTTTATATCATTCCTATCTTCAGAGTTAATAAGTAGTTGCCAAATATTAAAAAGCCCTAGTTTTCCCATGATGAACCAAAGTATATAAATCTATCATTATTTTATTAATCTTCTGGCAATGAGAGTCAATATTGGAGTTTAACCATACCAAATTCATGACTAGAAGGAGATGTTATCTCTAGTAGGCTTCAGGACACATTTGCTATATAGAAACTGTAGCCAAAGTAAGAGTGAAAGAGGAAGGGAACAAATGTGAGAATTCTGAATAATTTCCTCATATTATTGTGCAGTATTAAGTATCTATGTGCAAAAGGTACAGATAAATAAAGTGAAATACTATGATACAAATGGCATTCTGAATAATGTCCATATTGAATACTAAGCTAAGAGAAACTAATGAAAATAGTGGTACTTGGAATGATCCCAGATAAAGTAAGAGAAAAACTTAACAAAGAAATTAATATACAAGGCAGAGATAGGTAAAAAAATTAGAGGTAATTTTTTTGCAGAATATTTAAAGCACTTTTTATCACAGCCCTTGTTGTACAAAGAATCCACTCACAAGTTCTCATTAGACTGTTGTATAGCTGAATTACAGGCTTTACTCTTACTTACGGATCTTAGTGGAGTGCCCCAACCTGGCCACACTTTTAAAGAACAAGTTAAAAAAAACTCAGCAATAGCAACAAAGTCAGAAAAAGAAAAATATGATGTTAATGAAAGCAAAATCCTGAATTCAGTGGAGGCATGGCAGACAAGCTCAATTAAATTCAGATCTCTGAGAACAAGAATGTTTTGGGATTTTTTAATTTGTTAATTTTATGAACACCAGCTTTTTCTTTAACCTACATAGTCTTCACTATACACATTCAAATTCTGAAGCAATTGCTATACTCTCAAAAATATGACGATAAACTGGTGTCATGATAGGATTCTCCAGAATTACTGGCTTCCTGAAATACTAATAGTGCCACTTTTTCTGAATGATGTCAGCATTTGGGCTTTACTAGTTTTGCTGACAAATGACCTTGCTTTGCAAGGTGCAACACATTCTCACAGCTAACATGCCACACAAGCTACACCAGATAAAATGGCCCCTCTCTCTAGGGTCCCAGTACAGCAATGCACTTAAGCATGTCACCTTGAAGCCAGCAGTATTATTCAAACATTGGAGTGCTTTGCTGAATCAAGGCCTAACACACATCTTTCCCATCCAGTAATACAACTGATACAAGTGCACCAGAAGTGGAATTTTAACTTGACTTCTCTCTTTGTTAAAATGTGGTTCTGGCATGCATTTCCATTGTCAGGAGCATCAGTAAGATGCAGCAGTCAGCTGCAGCTGGCTGGTAGTTATATTGTAGGGGGTCCTAGACCAGACACTTTGGGGTCACCCAGCCCTCCTCACCTGTTTTTGTTTCTACTGTCAACAGAAGTCATTTTTCTTCAAAACATTTTTCAGTTGCCAGTTGTTCTGCTTCTTCTCAGTGCCCCCATATACAGTCTGAGAGGGTGGGAAGATAATAATGCAACAAGATATCTTTTGAATGTAAAGGTAGGATTTATGTTGGGTAGGGAGGGAGACCCACACATTTAAATTGACAGAGTCTGGTTTAAAGCCCAGAACCCAGTGCAGTAATGTTGTATACTTGCCTGTATTTCAGAAATACTCCAGGCTATCAGTAGACAGCAGGTATTTCAGTTATAAACTTTTGCTAAATAATATCCCTGATAAGATGTGACATGGGAAAGCCTCACCAACTGTTTTATTCTGGATTCACAGTAGTTTCTTACTGATGCTAGATCTGATTCTGGCCTCTGTTTAAAAAGCAGATCTCCACAGACAGAAATTTGTAGAGAAGCATATCATTCACTCTTGTCCCCAACTACTTGCTGTGCAGTGTACACACTGCAGTGCCATTGTGAAATGCCCAACAGCAATTGTGATGCCTAAAATGTATATTTGGAGAGAAAAACATACGTTGAGTTTACAAAATTCCATCTGCTTGATGGAGTCTCATAAATAATGCAAAGCTTTAGGGCAAAATAATTAAAAATAGAGTTGTGTCTTAAACTTCCTTGATCTTATGTGCATCTCTGTTCACTAGCCCCAGTGATCACCTCATTTTGCTCATTTAATAGATCTAGCACAATATATGGGTGTTGGGTCCCCAGTTTCATCATCAAGAAAGGTCACTGCTGAAGGACACAGGACTTCCAGGATGAAGAAGATTTTTTTAAATTTTATTTTTAGGAATAGGTTCAATTTCAGGCCTCTCAACCGTGACTGTGTCCATTTAATGGGAGTTATATGCACGCATCACAGAAAATAGATACTTAAATACCTGTTTTGATTGGCTGAATCTCTTTAAATAATTTATATATGAACGTAATCACAATATTTCTTGTCTGATGAGCTTCTATGTTTGATTCAATGATGGGGAAAAAAACCAATAGGCTAAGTTGTTGATAGTAATTCCTAGGGAAAATATTCTGTACTAAAGTATTCCTATTTTAGTATTGGAAATCTTGAAATGTTACAAAAATTGAAATTATGAAACCAGTGAAGGAAACTATTGCATGTAATCACCATAGTCTCTTTCTCACAGCTTGAGTCTATGACAGTTTGATGGGTTTATTGCAGTTGGCATGGATTGCTTTAGCTAAACTAAATGGCAGCTATCTCACATGCCCTTGATTGTGCTCAGATTAATCAAAGATTTTTGAAGCACTGGCTTTTGTATAGACGGTGAGGCAACATCTATTTTGTAGACTGCTGCATTTTAAATACAGATATTTCAAGACATTTTAAAAGTAAGATTCTGTAATAAGACCTGTATACAGCTGCAATGAAATCCTATTAGGAACCATCTGAATTTTTTTTCCTTTCAGTAAATAAGAGGCAAAGATTAGGTTAGGTCTTTGCTATGACAATACAAATTCTTTACTCCTTGTTATAAAGTGCCTGTATTGCTAAAAATGTCTGTCTTACTTTAAACAAATTGCTGTTGAATTTTACCTCTGGAGATCGTTAGCACAGAATCACTCACACAAATAACCTTTATTAAAAATGGAATCTGTTTTTTTAAAAATGAATCTTAGCAATACTGGCATCTCAAACCTTTCAATTTTCATACTTAGTAGTAAATGAAAGGTGAAAAGAATGTTGTAATAGCTAAAATATAACTTGCTGTATAAAATGACAGCCATGTAGAAGTGGGAGTTTTATGTAACAACTCAAGAGAGACATTAAAGTAAGGTAAAATACAGAAAAGTGTTCCTTCCTAAGCTTATTTAATAACATTTTGGTTCATCACTCTCAAAGCTGTATTATTTCCATAAATATATCATTCAGTATTTAAATGAAATATTTCAATTTTAGTAATATTTTACGAATTGTATGCCAGATTAGTTTTTGCAAACCACTCACTAAGCCCTGAGATACAAACAGTTCCTGACATGCTGCTCAGTTTTGTCATTGTGGCTGTGTCTTTTATAACATAACCACAACATTTCCACCAATTAACATTTCTTTTGGTACACAATTTAGCAAACACACATGCTTTGTAACAAAATAACTATGTTTAGTGTAAATTTATCGTCACTTGTCACAGGAAAAAACATCCTACAGTTCGTGTTGGGGAATACTCTAACTTGCCTCCTAACTCTCATTTTAGCTGCTTAGGAGGGAAGAAGATAAAGGTGACATGAAGCCACTCTTCTTCCCTAGAAACATAAAGCTAATACAGTGGCACATCAATCCCAGAGTTCCCCTCATGCTAAGAGTCTCCACCAAGAAAGGCCAATTGGCATCAGAGGTTTCAAACATACAGCCCACAGGTCAGAACCAGCATGTGATGGTCTGTCATCAAGCCCCAGTGCTGGCTCTGAATCTGAGTTGACTCACATGCCATGCACGCTAGATCATCCCCATGGGAAGAATCTGAGATGTGCACTGCATGTGACACCCGTTCCAGCCACTCTGAAATCCATGCCGCAAACAGCACCCACTCCAGCTAGTCCAGAACACATGCTGTATGGAGTGCCCACATGTGGCATGCTCCTGTATCAACTGTGCGGGGGGAGGGGTCTCACATGCAACGCAGATTCTGGAAGTGGTGCTGTATGTAAGGTCTCACAGAGTTCCTGCTTTGGCCAGTCTGGGACCTGTACTACATGTGGCGCTCACCCCAGGCAAACTGCATCACATGTGACGCCTGTTCTGGCTGCTCTGGGATGCACACGACATGTGGCACCTACTCCAGTGAGTTTGGGATCCCTGCTGCATGCAGCATCCTCAGCATCACAGATAACATGAGTCCCACACTGGCTGGAGTGAGCACTTTGTATGGCATACATCCCAAAGTGGCCAGAATGGGTACGACAGGTGGTGAATACAGATGGTGAGGGGGAAGGGAGTCTGTGAGCTTGATCTGGCCTGCAAACTGACCCCCACTGCGCTCATCAGGCCCACAGTCCCAGATGAGTTTGACATCCCAATGTAGATGTTTGAATTGAACTGACAACCTTTATTCATTTTCCCAAGGCCAGCAACCAAAACGATGCCTGGCAATTATGCCTAGCTCCCAACATGGTGACCAGTATAAAAGGCTTCATTTTCCAGAATCAGTCCTCGAGCCATCTGGAGGCCTTGCTTCCACATTAGGACATTCTGTAAAATAAATAAATAAATACAATTAAAAAATTTTTTTTAAATATTCTTTGCTTATTCAAAAAGCTACAGTTGTGTGTGAAAACTACCATGAGAAATTAGAATTATTCTCAATTATATTCTCTGGCCTGTTTACTAGTCCTCCATTCTTACTCTCTATTGGATATCATTAATGGTCTATCATATCACAGGAGTGGTATGAACAGTAGTCATTTTGATAAGTTTTAGTGCTATTCCATAATTATACCACCTCAGATTAGAACTATTTAAGCATGCTTGTCCAAGGTTTTATGGATAATATACATCTTAATTTTATTGTTTTCCTCCTGCCAGCATAGGCTTTTTTTACAAAAACTTCCCAAGTGTTTTGTCCTGTCTTCTTTAAATGTCTCAAGTGCTGTGGCTTTTCCTGTTCCTTGGATAAATAATTACACATTTAGATCCAAATTCCTATGTTTTCCTTGCTCCTGGAGGAAGTAAGGTACTGTAAGCTTCAGCACATATTTCCTGCTCTCTACTCCTGCCTTATGCCAGCACCAGTTTGCTGGTTTGTATGTTAGAGATGGGCAAAGTCAAGGGTCTGCTCAGTCTTTATCCTATCTGCTCAAGTCAGAACCACTTGTTTTTGGTTGGGTATTTGAATATGAAGCAAACAGCTTTCTCTCTTCCCCCAGGGACCTACAGTGAGGGAAGACCTGCTGCAGGTATGTAGCACAGTGGGACAGAAGTCTTTCTCCTCTGGGTGGCTGCATGAGAGAAAGTGGCCCTTACCTAAGATATGCATTCCTTTAATATGCAACTATTAATACATTACTTCCTGTCCCCTTAATCATTTTTTTAATTCTCTGAATTTCCTCCAAGTAATAAAGAGCTTGACTTACAACTGACCTCATTTCTCTGATCCCTTCACTAAAATAATTTGAAATCTCTAAAGACCAGTCAAAATACAGTGTCCATCCTGGCATAGTTGAGCAGTCCAGCAGCTCCACTGTGCTTCCAGTTCCCCCATTACTGAATGGAAATTGGTAAAATTCCCTCTGACCACAGGTCAAGTCAGAATGAATTTTGTTAATTACCGCTCAACATCAGTGTGCGGTAGAACTGCCAATGATAAAAATACAATTGTATAATAAAGCTAAGAAAATCCAAGAACAGGAGACAATTTACGGTAAACAATCCTCAACAATAATTGGTTCTTAACTGGTAATTCCAGAAGCAAAAAGCTCCGCATTAACATAAGCATTAGAGTCCTAAAAGACTTTTCAGGGTACAAAGGATAGGGAATCTTTTTTTTTCCTTTCTCATCCATTCAGATTTTAACGGCTACCTAGAGGAGTTCTTTTCCTTTTTCAAAAGCAGTCCAAAGGAGTGAATTAAAATGGTCTGAGAACCCAGACATGTGCCTGCGTAAGGCCCTTTTAAGGCCTTTTTCCTTGAAAGGCTACTAGTACAGACAAAATAGCCTCCACAAAAACTGTTTGCTAGTCTAGTGATGAGCTTCTTGCCGCGGTGTGTTCAGACTGAAACTTCCCCTATTAGCACCACTCCTATATATTCGGGTTTGGGGAGGTCCCTTTTGGAGAAGGGAAATTGTAGACCATCTTTACAGAGAGATCTGTGGGGACAGTTGAGTCTTCTACCAATGTCATAGTAACCTTGTAATGTTATGACCGCAGTGAGGGTCCCCTAGAAACAAAGGAATCTTCTGGGACAGTGACTCTTTCCTCATAGGAGAAGCAGACTTTAAATTTAGATGAGTGAGGCAGCTGACACTTCCCAACATAACAGTCTCAGACAGTCTGCAGACTTAGGCTGACATCACTGCAACAACTCCTTAGTTCATTTTTTCAAGCTCTTTTTGTAACTGTAAGGGCTAAGCACATATTTAAAAAAAAAAAGAAACTGATATTTTGATGTTTTTATATGATCCCACAAGCCAGAAACTTAAACCCAGGCCTTCTGTATTTATGCTATAATTCAGTGCTGTCCACTGTAGGTGGTATAAGAGTTTTATGCCTGCAGATGTACATACATTGTTGAATACCTGTCAAAGAAATCGTATAGGAAAAAAGAGAAATGCAGACATAAAACATTCTGAAATGGTTTTTAAAGGAAAAGTAGTGTGTAATAGTTAGTGTAATCCCTCCAGTATAAAAGGGAGAGAATGAGTGAATGTGATTTAGACAGGATGATGAGAAAATAATAATTGTATCCTTTCTCTTTTTACCATCGACTCCTAGATAGTAGAGATGGAAAAGATGAATTTGGTCCTCCAGTCCAGTCAATTTGGTCCTGCCATCAATACAGTATCATTTTCCACAGTATATGTTTTTTCTGATGTTTTAGTGTAGCATTTTTTTAAATGCCCAATGGTAAGGGTTCCTCATTGCTTTCATAGATTATTCCACAGCTTAATCAGCCTCACTCTGGGAAACTTTTTCCGTATAAATTTTCCCTTTCTGCTACTGACTCTTGCTTCCAGTACTGAATTCTTTTCCCTGACTTTTCTTCATTGTTCACTTAGGTTGCAAGCAGATGTTGCCTTTGTCATACTAGAAAAATTTTTAAGGTGGAACAAAATGGGAACAGACATTCTTGCCCCTTGTTTTGCCCCACATGCCCAACAATGTGTGTACAATGATTCCTGGTAACAGTTTGTTGCGCCTTATCATGGAGGATATCTGTTTGCTTATGGCACGAACCCGCAAGTCTGGGTTACCCATGCTCTCCAGTCACCCTGGGCAGGCAATTGTGGGGCATTTGTTTCATGCTTCAGAGTAGGGGACCATGCTTCTTATTTGCATCCTGGGAGTAATAGAGGCCTGATCCTACAGGATAATGGCCTCAGGTGATGTCTGTATCTGCCAGTCACATCCCTAGCACTACAGATCCTATAACGAAAATTGTAAATACTACACAATTTCTGTCCCTCTTCTTCTGTTTTCTCTTTCTCCTTCCTGTTTCCCTTCTTTCTCCTAGACATTTCCTTTATGTATTAGCTTTGCATTTAATTCCATGCTGCCCTTTATGTGAAGAATTACTCTTCAGTTTTCCCAGTGCTGAGGGCTCTCCAAATCTCTCTCACAAATCCTTTTCTTTTTCAAGCTTTCTCTGGCCTGATCTCATTTCAATGTCACCTCATTTTCTTTCATTTAAAGCACTGAAAGTTATTGTCTCATACATTTGCCTAAATTACACTGTGAGAGTTAGCTCCAAGGACCTTGTGTCATATATATATATATGTTAAGCACCGTGGACAATTAAGCATTTTGATTAAGAAAAATATAATACATCTATTACCTTGTTTCTGGTGAAAGTAGTGATGTCAGTAATGTCTGAAGTAAAACAAGGACCAGATCAATCAATCTCCCCAAAGTTTTAGCTTTTTAAAGGTTCAACCTGCTAAGATCTTTCTTCTCTGTACCCTTGATTTTAGTTGGAATGATCAAATGCAAACATAGATCCCAAGCAAATAGGCTGTCCCACTGCTATAAGGTACTTTTGACCTAAGCTGGATGTACTGGCACTGTTATAAGAAGCGTTATTCTGCTGAAGTATGCAGACCCAAGAATGTGCTGGCAAACTGTTTCATCCATTGCTTGTAGGACCAGAAAAAGACTAACTTTTTTCCTGAAGTGGAAAGCTGTCAGGCTCGGACTATTTTTAAGAAAAAATATGATGAAATTGTAAACATTTATCAGAAATCTGGAATAGGCATCAGTGTACCCTACTAGCCAACTACACATTGTCTGTTGAGAATAGAATCCTTGCTTTCTTTCCATTTGGGTTGGTGTATTGCAGTGACCTTTCATTGACTTTATTGCTGGAGATATTTACACTTGTTAGTGACTTAATTTCACACGTTTAGACTTCAACAGAGTCATTAATGTCATAATAATTACGGTAATTATGTGAATAATGTGGCTCCAGCGTACCATTGAAAGGCTACCATAAGTGATGGGCGCAGTCAACTACTTCTAGTGACCAAAGTAATCAGTTCCAGGTTGCTTTTTATGAGTTTAAAAATGTTTTCTTGAGATTGGTAGTCTATCTGCTGTTACAATCTGAAATGTGGTAGGCTCAATAATCCAGTGTGGGGGTATTTAATGAGGAAAGTGATCTGTCTTGAACATTGCTGTTACTGTATATAGCACTTGTTCATCTTCTGGAGTGATAAGGGACAAAACTGGTAAGATAAAATATTAAAAAGGGCCATGAAATCTGAATATAATCAGATAATGTTGTAGTGTAGTTAATATTAAGCCCTAGTGGCATGGTCATATGAACAGAATTAGGAAGACTGGATGGCACTATTTCTAATTAGCATTAGAAATAGGACAACAAGCACTGCATGTTTGGGTTGCCAATTTGAAAACAGTCCAAGAAGATTATTGTGTGATGATTACTATTCCTCTCTGTGAAATGAGCTGGCTAATCTTGTTCCTGACTGGCAGGTATCTACATCAAAAAAGCTAACATCACAATTTTGATACCTTTGTTTTCAGTTTTAGCAGAATGACTAATTGTTGACTGGCATATATAAACTAAATCACTGTCTTACCATTACAGCTAGTCCTTCAAAGTCAGAGTTGTTGCATTTTGGCAGTGGAATTTGGGGAGCCTTGCTCTGCTGTGAATAATTCAGAACTCTGCTGTTTGAGTGCTGTCAGTCTGGCACTTTTCACAGGTACTAAATTTGCAGGTACTAATAGAAAAATAAGAAAAGAAATGTATTAAGTATGAATATGTCACACCTCATTACTGTGAATTCTGAACTCTAGAGGAATAGCTATCTTTCTGGGGATTCCAAATAGGTCTATCATTTTGCAGTGTCCCCATACTTTTCCTATGGGTCCATTGTCCTGAGGAGCATAAAGTGGTATATACACATATATATTAATATAGATCTATTCATATGTGTCTATATCCTGAATCTGATTAATAAGAGAGAAGACTTCTTTTGTAGTGTTCTTTATATCCTGCAGTTACAGCAGAACTTCTACAAGCTGATATGTAATGCCAATTTGGGATCTCTCTTCTTTATGGAGTAGAAAATTATATTATTGTATCAATTAGGCTTATATAGTCCTATTACACTGAGAGTAAAAAAAAAAGATCCACAGGTATGAAACTCTCATATGTTAACAATTCTTTTCATTTTTGGAGTCTAACAATTCTGAATCAAACACAGAAAAAAAAGAAAGAGAGCCTTTTCACATCTAAAATTGCCCCAGGATTTTTATCCAGGCTAAACAACAAATTGAGTTCTATATTTAGATTTTTTCCATAAGTCTTTTTATTACCTTTATAACCAGAATTTTAGCATTTTCAGATGCCCAAAAGCATATCCTGAACAAGTAACAATTGAGAATTTGTAACTTTGTAAAAAAAAATGTTGTTAGAAAAATAAGACATATTATCTAGACATGAATAGGTGGTAAAAATAGACTCATTGTATCTAATTCTCATGGATATTATCAAAGGGTTACAGAGTCGTGCAAATGCCTTGGTAAGTTGCTAGTAGGAAGTAATGACTACATGATCCTACTTTCTTTTCTGGTGTTTAGCTCTTATCTTAGGAATGATGAGAGGCTGTGAATCAGGATCTTTCTATTTTCTGTTCCCCCTGCCATTGTAGATGTTATGGCTTGCAACATAGGCCCCAATCAGCAAGCTCTGCCCCTGAAATAAGGCCCCTCTCTTCTGTGATTGATCCACTGAGAATCACTGGCTTTTGCAGATGAATAGGAAGCTAATGTGGCAGAGACTTATTTTTTGCTCAGCTATTTTTAGAGGTCATTGATGAACTGGAGGGATTGCCACAAGCTCTCTGTTAAAAGAGAGTCATTTTTGTGCAGGAGAATCACAGCTTTCAAAAAATGTTCAAGAACATTTCCTTGTGAAGTCAACTTTAATGACTTTTCTATGTACTGTGGCTACATCCACACGAGCATGGATGTTTGTTTCTACAGGGACAGTTAGCATTGGAGCACCTTCTGCTGCCACTATTTGTCCATGGGCACACCAGTGCTACGTACCCTCTGGTGCACAGCAGATTACCAGGTGGGGTAGGGGAGGCTGGGGCCAGCACTGGGCTGGGCCCAGCAGCCTTACCTGGGGGTCTGGGAGCCTCCCAGGAGTGCAGCAGTGGCAATGCTGCCACTTAAAGCCTAGCCAACAGCTAGAGTGTGGCTCTGGTCAGTGAGGCTTGTTTTCAGGAGCGCACACTGCCTCCACATGTGCTGCTCTGCTTTTTTTTGGGTGCAGGTTTTTTTGACCCCTGGCTATCCAGGGGCCAAAAAAAGCCTCGTGCTGCTCCCTTGCAGCATGGAGAACTGCTGAATGTGCAGTATGTAGCTCTGAAAACTTGTCTGCAGCACCGTGTACTGCACAGCCATGGTCATCTGGATGCGGCCTGTAAGGGCTAAAAGGAGCATGCACCTGGGACGTGCACGACATTGGCAATTTAAGTGATCTCTCTGTATTAGTTTGTCTGTTTCACACATGCATATTTGATGTAAGCTATAGTCAGATATGCTTGGAGAGTAACCCAAAGAATCACGTAGCTACCCCTCCCTACAATCTTTAGGCAAGTCTTGTGCAAACAAATTTAGGAATTGCCATATGAAATCATTGTCTTATCTCTGCTAGTGGTCAGTAATACTTCTATGCAGAGGAAGATGCAAGAAAATCCATAACTGCCAATGATGTAATAACTGGTCCATAGGGAATTCCTTCCTTTGAAATCACAGGGAGTGAGATGCCTACCTACCTTTGTAAATCTGACCCTGAGTGAGTATCTTATATCCTAAAGAATAAGGGTTTATATTACTTAGATGCCTTTCATCTGTTCTTATGTCTATCATGGTGATTTCATTACCCGTTAAAAGTCTGATCATTCTATGAATCCTAATAAGATCTTGAGCTCAACGGTATTGTGTGTAGCACTTCTGCGGGCTAATTAGAAGTGTCCTGTCCCAGACCATAGCTGAAGAGTTAGTACTGCCAGTAATGTTGCAGCCTCACCTCCTCAAGGATTTCACCACCCTGAGCATTTTCCAGAGGAAATCATCACCACTAACCCAGGGTAGGTATAATAAACTGTGACATTCCTTTTCCTTTCTGCCCCCAAATCAGGTACCCTTGAAGGGAAAGAACAAGATCTAATAGATTAATAGTATGCAAAGGAATGTGGAACTGATTTTTTTTTTCAATGAATGTCGTATATGGACCAGGTGGAATTTGGGATCAGGGTATAGAATTTATAGGTTTGGCAGAGGCAGGGGATGTTTCCTTTGGATGTGATAAAAAAATTGATAATTGTTTGCCGTCAGGGTCAACAGGGAAACACTTTATTCAAAAATATGGTACGATTTTTAACTAAAGTGAAGTTGAGAGAGCCCTTTGTGAGAATGTTATCCCCACTGTTACAATTATTATTGTAAAGTATAATGGGAGGATTCTGCTTGAAAAATGAGCAGGTTAAAATAAATTTTGACCATCCCCACAGAGGCACATACTATTGAAAAAGAACACTATTCATTTTCACTAGTTGATAACTTTTAGTAGGAAGATAATTATGCAACTGTGCTCTGTTGACCCTCAGGAAGAGAAGATGGGACCTTAAAAATCCAGGGTGAGCTAGGAGGGCAACTGGATTGGCTAAAAATAAGCAACTGAAAAAAAGACAAGTATCACTAGAGTCGATTAGGATTTACCTTGACTACTCTATTCAGTTATTATATTACACAACTTGAGGAGTTTGAACACCAACGTTGGCTAGAGAACTTATCTTTTCCATACATTTACATTTTGCTTGTTTTTGTCTGCTGGGAAGGGTCAGAGATGCAAATATTAAATCTGAGTAATCTCCTTGCTAAAATAAATTATTTCCCAGCACACAGTGAAGCCACACCTTTTACAGGCTAGATGACTTTCATTGTTTGCACATAGTATCTGATTTTGATTTCTGCTACAGTAATATACTTCCATGAAGGGGGCCAAAATTTGGATCTAAATGCATAATGCATCCCAGTTTGGCAGAAAATAGAAACAAAGTGGAAAATATCACCATCAGCATTACCATCCAAAAAGCTATATTCCGCTATGTCATATCCAAAGCTAGTGCGTAACTGTACCCTTGTTGCATGGGAAAGGGAGGTGACTATAAACTTCTATACAAGTTGGACTTATGTGACTTCTTGAAACCTGCAATCTTGCAGGATTGAAATTTAAAATAGAAATGGAACCCAAAGAAAGGGGTGAACAAAAGCCCCTTTATTCCTCAAGATTCTGATTCTTCATTATGGTTAATTAAACAGCATGGTAGTAGGCCAAAGATAGAAATGTACAAGTCTTTGGACCATTGAGTCTGAAATAAAGGAATAAAATAGGATATTTGTTTTTCAAAGAATTCTCTGTACCTGTCTATCAGAGAAAATAATAGATTGTTATAGCTATAAAAATATTTATTGTTTTAAATAGCAGGAAGAAATTAAACTCAAGTGGATATTGTAAGAATATATTTATATAATATTGTCTTTACTAAACAATAAAATACTTTCCTATAGGCTGTTTTGTGGTATGAAGAGTTAAAGTTTTGCTCTCCTTTTCACTTTTCTCATGGCAGTCTAGTTAAAACATATCAGATCTTTGCTACTGCAAGGCTTTGCCAAGAGATAAGTAAACCACATTGGAATCATATCCAGTAGAGGCAGGAAATTTAATATTTTGTTGCAAAAAATCCTAGTCAAGAAATAATTTGGGAGATCTTATCAATCATAAATTTGCCTTCGAAATGTTTATGATATATTCATAAATGCAGGTGACATTTATGAACATATTTACCTTTCTATGGTTTTTTTTATATTGGTCCCTTTAACCATGAGTTGTTTTTCCTGGCAGTGTAACTGAGATAGTGGTGATACAATATTTTAGATGGTACCTCGATTTCTGCTTTGAATTCATAGTTTATATTCCTTATTTATCATGTTTGTTTACATCTCCTTTGACTTTTAAGGAGGTGTAATTCTGGTGTATGGTCTCTCTTTCAGTAAAGCATGTCAGAACAGCATGGCTAAACTACCCACTTTAAGGCCAATTTCAGATATGGTGGCGTTATACTTACTTTTTCACCTCTTCTGGTTAAAGTTCATAAACCATAACCTAATGTGTAATTTAAATGAGTCCTTACTGGGTATCTTATAAATATGCATCTGATACAAGAAGTAAACTGGAGTACTCTCCCAAGATGCTGTTCGGGCTAAGTAGAATCTCCTCAGGAACCGCTTCAAAGATCAATTCCTCCTGTCCATAAAAAATACGTTTAAATTGGCTTCTATGAGCCTGCTGTTAGCAATTGTACTGTTACATTATGTATGATTCTTTGACTGCTCATTGTTTCAACAAACTGCACACTGTTCCATTAGTGATTTTCAATTTCATGCTAAGCTTTGCAATTTATTAGTGTTATTTAGGCTAATGTACTATTATTTTGCATATTTTATATCACATTTCATGTGTTATTCATATGAACTAACATTTAAGTATTGGGGATCAATAAGCCCTCTACTATGTTTACATATTCATATTATTAACAAGAAGAAAATCATACTGGCAACCCACTCCATAGGTTTTATTTTGTTGATGAATTTCCTAGACGTTTTTACAACCTTCTGTCCATTTGTGTGCAGATTGGAGTGACTTCTATTTATTGGTTGCAAAATAGTGATGTAGTTGGTGCATACAGTATTTCTTAAAATAACTCACTTCTGGATTGATTGCCTTAGTGTATGTATCTCAACAATGGCATGCTGCTGTGTATGTTTTGCATGTGTGCTATAGCTATGCATGTGAATACGCAAATTTAAAATTAGAGTTCAAGCTGAATACCAAAAGACCCCAGGAAAGTTCGCTCCCCTCTTAATGGATTGCGACCAAAACTTAGATTCTTATGGGGATTTTTCAATTCAGTGCCCTTTTTCAGAAGATTAATGGGAAAAAAGTACAAACCAGTGAAATATTTAATCCTTTTCCCTTGAGGATTGCATATGACCTCTTGTATGACTGGCGACTAAACCTCAGAGAAAAAAAAGAAAAATCCTAATGGATGTATAGTGTTTGAATTTTGGATGGATGTATAGTGTTTGAATTCACCAGTCTTCATGCTGTTTTGTGTCCCCTTCCATTAAAGATAGGCAACTGAGCTTTATTCAGAGGACATTTTAGTGGACAAAAAAAGAATTACCAAGATGGATGAATTAATGTTGGTATAAAACAAAATTGTAATTTGTGTGTGCAAGTAGCATGTGAACACATCTATGAATGCATGAATTCAAACAAGGAACATAGTAGCTGATGACTTCCTTGTTCATCACAGTTAAGGAACATAACTGATTTTTTTAAGATTCATGCCAGATGAATTTCATAGACCAAATGTGGATCATAGTTATCTAATAATGGATCCAGGAATTCATTTTTCCCTAGCTAAAACTAGGGTAGACAACATTTTAAGCCTGCCTTGAGGTCTTAACACTTTAATTCCTTTTCTTTTCTTTCTTTCTTTTTTTTGTTTTGTTTTGTTTTTGTGAAAACATGTAAAATGTATCAAATGTAATTCTTATGATAGGAAAAATGTTTCAGAAACTTTGAGGTTAATTGGAAAAGGCATTCTGAGAGATGCAGCTGAGGAAACACTTGCTTTTCCATTGTTGAAAAGTCTCGAGGCCTTTATTTATATTCACTCATACCCCAAAAACAGCTTGGTATAAAGTATTTGCATTTGTTCTACATAACAGTAAGCAGTAATAGATGGGGCTGTCTTGCTGGTTTCTGCATGAACTCAGTAGCAGAACTGGCCAAATTAAAGACTTTTTAGTTTTGGAGAAATTCTGACATTTTGAAATCTCCCACAAAATAGACATTAAAAATGAATAATCCTCCAACACATGGTATTTCCAAAACAAAATATGAATGGTGATGGGTGAAATTGCTAAGAGAAATTACTAAGTTTTGCTAAGATCCTTGTTGACATTACTGCTGCCTAATGAAATAGGATATCAGCAGCAATGGGAGTATCATGTTATTTTTACTCAAAACCTTCCGAGATTTTCAGGCTCTCTGACTCTGGGGCACCCCAGTAAAGGCAAACGGGCTGCACTGGGGCCAAGGAGTAAGTTTTACAACTCCCAGGCTATCTGGCTTCTTGGGCTACCCAGCTCCAGTCTGACTACAGAGTTGGTTTGGTTGTCTGGAAATTGTAGTGCCCAGTCCTGGGCTTGCCCCGATGGCAGGGTTGCCCCAGACCATAGAAGCTCAGTGTTGCAAACAGTGGACCAGCTGGCTGGTGAGCCTTTTACCTTTGATTCATCTCAAGTTTGCCAAAAGCCATGGAAGATTTCAGTTTTGATGAATCAGCATTTTTATTAAATTGTAGGGTTTTTTTGCAAAATTGGTGCCCAGTTTTACTGAGGAATAATACAGCATGCATCTGTCTTCAAGGCTTGCAACATACCAAAATTTTGATAGGCACCCAGTGGATCTTGTAAGCAGACCTGTCATCTGATGACTTTTCCTGCTTACAGCCAGGTACATACATTACAATTTTACTGGTATTATAAGTGATCAGAAATCAGTCTATACCCATAATAGAATAGAAGTTTGGCGCACAGAGACTGGTTTTAAAAATGGCAGAATCCAGTCTAAGACTGGCCTTCCCACCAATGTGTGTTCTGATGTCTACCAACCTAAACTACATCTCTTACAGAAAACCATGAAACTTAGATTGATTCCACCTCAGGCTTTTTCAATGTCTGTACTTAGCTTATGTGTCCACAGAGAAAACCTGTCTGTCCCAAGGGAAATCTCTGATAGACTCCTTCCTATATTTCCTTGCCTCCTGGAAAAAGTCAGCTAATCAGACTACTTTATGCACTCATAGGGCATGTCCAGACGAGCACACGTGTGGTTTGTGTTATTTGAGGTACTGCAAACCGCATGTGGTGCATATGCAACCATTTGCCATGCTGCTAATTTGTAGAGCGGCACCAAAGTTTGACAGCGGGAGATCCTGGTGTCAGAAAAAGCTGCCGCAAAAAAAATCAGTGCAGCACATACTCTAGGGGCGTGCACCGGCAGACACAGAAGCTGGGTCCTCCAGGGAGATGTTCGGCTGTCAGCCAAAGCAGCTCCTCTTCTCTAGTTGTCCCCCAGCTCCTTCAGCATGCCAGGAGCCAGGAGGAGCAGGGAAATGCCATTTAGCTCCACACCAAACCCCACATGGAGGGGCCACTGCTATTTTTGCCACAGCAAGCACATGCCTCTGCATGTGTGCAGTTGTCTGAAAATGCCCATAGACTTGTTCCTCTCTCAGCATATGAATCAGAACAGAGCTGTTTCTTATCCATTCTTTCAAAGTGTTGACTTTCTTCCTGATGTGCTCAGCCCCCTGTTACCCCTCTGACTCTAGATATTCCTCATTGACACCCAGTGCAATATCATCACTGAGCTAACAATGTGTAGTATGGGGAGGAATATGTGAAGAAACTTCCTACTGCCCTACATTTTTCCCTGTCCCCATTCTCCTTCTCTTCCAGCACCAGAAACAGGTGAGGGGACAGAGTAGTTGGAAAAGAAGCAGAGTAAAGGAAAGAGGCCAGGAGTTGAAGCAGCAGAATCTGAGGAGGTATGTGTGGAGGGAGCAATTAGTGTTGAGGTCTGGGGAGGAAGATTAATTTATGTTTCCCTCTGTCTGAGGGAGGCAAGAGATTAATTCAAGGGAGGGTGTCTTCATGTATCTCTGTGTAACATGAAAATAGATTGATGAAGTGAAGCAGTGCACTCCTTAAACAGGCAAAGCGACTTTTTGCACTGGTGGAGTTCAATCTCTACCCAGAACTGTGCCAGTGAAAACTGTGGCTTTGGCTGTCTACACAAAGGGTTGCGACTGCTTCAGTGGCATTGTTAGCTGTAATTGGGGCAAATCCCCAGTCTAGACAAGAAGTATTTAAATTTACGCAAATACTGCAAATTGGCAGATGTATGCAAATTGAACATCTACTGCACTTGGATATACACAAGCATGTAAAACTGCAGTGAGTCAGAAAGCTACAGATTATTAAGAGTGAAAAGGTAATTCAGTAGTCTGTGCTGAGAGATAAATGGTTGTGGTTCATAGCTCTTACAATCTCTGCTGATGCAGCTGGTAGAGCTCGTAAACCCTATGATGGAAATATCTACATATTCGTATTATGATGCTTTAAAGCACTGCAGGCACAGATGGCAGAACTTGTAAGTTCTCTTAGAAACATAGTTGCGGTTCACAACATTTTCAAACTCCTCTGGAAAAGCCAGCATCGCTTGTAAGTCCTGAGGAGAGATAGAAGCCACTTACAAACTGTGCCAGCTCAGGTGGCAGGTCTTACGGATGCTGTGAGAAATTATCTGTGATTCAGAATGCATGGAAGTCTTGTCACTACAAGTGATGGCACTTACAAGCTCTGATGATGCAGCCAACAGAGCAAAATGTTGGCGTTAGTTTTTCAGATGTCATTTGAAAAAAATCCATGCAGTAAATTGCTTGATAATTATATTTAACCAACTCAGATGGATAGAAAACTGAATCAGCTCTCCTGGAACTTGAGCTGATGGTCTCGGGAAGTCTCATTAGTTCAGCTTGCATCCTTAAACCACACATTCAACACAAACACATGCAAAATGGCTTTATTACATTATGCAAAATGGTGAATTACATAGGATAAAAATGAGAAAGTATTGCTCTGCCATTAAATGTTCTTAGGTAATTTTTCAGAGTAAAAATGCATTGAAGTTTCAGTATCTTTGCATCATGAGATAATTTGGGGGAAAAAAATGTTCATGTTAGGAGCCATTCAAACCCCTAGCTGAATAAGCCCAAAGACTCCTATTGACTTCACTGGGCTTTGCACATTTTTCTTTGTTCTTTCATAGCAATGTCATCCTTGAAAATAACAGCCCCATACTTGGTTAAGTCTTTCTAATTATTGATGTAGCACTTTGATGTGAAATGCTTTTAATACTCAAGTAATTGAGATAGGGAATTGAGTGAAGTGGTGGTCTGTTGCATGAGCTGAGAAGACTCTTGGAGGGGAAAATGAGTAAAAACAGTGGAAAGAGAGAAAAAAAAAGCCTCTGAGACACAATACTGCTCTAACAAAATGGTCCTTACTGCTTAAGTGTTTCCCAAGAGCAAATGCCCACCAACTGGAAGCACTGAGGCAGGAATTGTAGTATACATAATGCAGGAAGAAGTAAGTGACTTCAATAATGTGGGGTTCTTGGGTACTTAGTGAGATGTGAAAATTAAGTAGCTGTGACTTCACAAGTCTGAGATTGCTGTTTCCTGCAGCAAGATAAACGTCATATAAGAATTTCCAAGGGATTTTTTTACCAAATGTGAAATAATGTTTCTGTGTATCCCTGTCTCTCTCTAATTTATATACCAGCCTTAAATTGAAGAACTGAAGAATCAACAACATCATCCCTTAGGTAGTTGGTGCAAATAAGTAGAATCAGAAGTAAGCTTTGTAGAGAAAACCTATAGAGGCTGAACTTCCCAGATGATTCCTTGTGATTGAAAATGTGTTGGCACGATTAAAATCAGTTTCAACCTTAGTTTTTGAAAACAGGTAAAGAAGCAAACTGTTAATTTCTTCATATCTAGCAAAACTTCCTTGCCTAATTGTTCCAAAAGCTATTTTTTCACAAACGTTACATCTGGAATAGAAGTATATAGGGTGGGTCAAAATGCATTAGGAGCATATGCACTCTTATGAAACAAAGATCCTTTTATCAAGTAAGCACAATAAAGAATGATAAAGTTGAAAAGGAAATAAAGAAAATACTCTCTATAGTAGAAACTGCTTTTTTCCCTTAGGTTTCTCTGAACTTTGGCGTGAGACATTATCCATTTTTTAAGACAAATTCTGACCTTACATTTCACCACCACTATCTTAGCCCCGTTAATACTAAGTAATTTATGCTTAGTCAGAAGAAGGGTCATGTAAATTAAGATATATTTTATCACCAGTAAGTTTCAGCATCTGTTTTGCTGTCTTAACTTCAGAACTTTTGTTGATAATCTGGAGTACACAAATGACCTGGCCTTTTAAATCTTCATTCTATGGTTACAATCCTGCCTCAGCTCACAGCTGCAGATGTATTGGATCTCATGCTGGTCCCCATTTGTCCACACCATTGAGTAAGAAAAATATTATAACCTCCCTGGCTTGAGTTGAGATTGTTAGTCTCTTATTCTTATCGTAACTTAAAAAATATTTTTAAACTTCCTGGCAGTTATTTAGAAAATAAGAATATAACATATGAACACACTTTATTAAAACAGAGAAAAATGGAGATAAAATAAGCTTTCATGTGCTATTTTCTTTTCCCTAATGAATACACAGGGTGTCATGAAAATTTTAGTTGGGTCTGCTGAGTGTTTTTTTTAAATCTGTCATTACCAGGGCTAATAATAGCAAATGCATAGTACAGAACACCTCCTAAATGCTGTTCAGATAAAAAGAAGTGAATCCTTACAAACAACATTAAGTCTAGTGAGAAAATATTCTTATCCCTCTTGTACAGATGGGGAAAGTGAGGCAAAGCCAGGTTAAATGATCTGTGCAGTGCATACCCAATGCATTGAAATGAAATCATTGCAGCTTATTTCCAAACGTACCATTCAGGCCTCAAGTGAAATATTTGTAGATGGAGATGTCTCTTGCAACAAAGTCCTCCTCCTATTATAGTCACTACTTTCGACTTTTAAAAGATCTCCAGAGGGAAAGATTAATTAGATTTCAATTATGCTACAGAAAAATGTACTTTACATACTTACACTCTGGAAAGCATTTATGGTGTTTCTTTAATGTGTTTAAAAATTCAAAATGTTTTTTAAAAGCCACTTAAAAAGTCAAACCGAAGTCAAGCTAATGGAATATGGTGTCATCCTTCAAACTGATGTATGTTCTCTTCTGCCAGACCTTTCTGTATGACATTACACAGGCATGGTTGGAATTTTTGTGAATGATCATTGAAAATTTTCAAATACAGCATTAAGATATGTTGATGGATACAGAGGCATAACAGTTGTAACTTTGCATGGCTTAAAAACTACACACGTGAACTGTTAAGTAGGCCTGAAAAACATCCTCAGCTATTTTTGATCTATCGTTGTGTACTTTATTTTTAAAAATGCCTGTCTCTTTTTCTTAACATCTCATCAGTGACTTGCATATTCTCAAAAACATCTGGTGTTTCAGTCTTACTTATTTTACAAGGGTAGGAGGAACTGAAATTTAAGGAATTTCAACTCTAGGAATTTTAAATGCACATTGTGTCATCTAATGCAATATGTTTTAAAACAGTGAAATGAAATTCCAACTAGGAAAAAGGCTTAAAAAGTCACTCCAGATTTTTAAGGTGGCTTTAATGTCTTTGTCAGTATATCAAATTATCATCATCAAATAATAAACTATAGTGTTTTGAGATTAGCTTTTTAAAGAAAAATATTTTTCTGTAAAGGCTACTTCTAACCAAAACCACATGGGGAACCAGCAAGCTGTCAAATCATAATCAAGAAGAAAACTTCACAGAAGAGCATTCCACTGGGGAATTTAAGTTGCAATTAATTAGCATCTATCACATTTATTGTTGAAAAAAGCAACTAAAATTTACAAGTCTGTATCATATTCTCTACTTTAACCTGATCATTTCAAAAGTGTTTTCCAAGTTCAGATTGGTATAACAAATACTTTTTTCTAGGAGATTTAGCCCAAAATGGTGACTGTTCTCAGCCAAATGATCTTTTATTTATTTGTGCTGGTTGGGAGGTTGGTTGAAAGCTTCTCTCCTTACAAGCTATTTCTCTGTATTTTCCGCCGTCTTTTGCATCAAGCCCTTCTATTCATCTGATCTGCTTTGACATTACTAGGCTTTAAAATTGTTATGCAACCTACAGTGCTGAAGTTGAAAACCTTTCAATCTCTTGCAGAGGTCAACACACTGGTGTTTTTGATTCGTTTAAAGGCTCTTTAGATGAGCTTCTAATCTGTACAGATAATGAGCATGCATTTGTCACAGAAATTTGTATCCAGCCTAGATCACAGGCTGTTAGATAAGAATTTTTGTTTTGTCATAAAGAACAGAAAGAGGTTTATTATGACTTTATTAAATCATAAGCCTGTTTACTTTATTACTCAGTGGTGGGTGTTTGGTTCATTTCCAGTTTGTCCAGCATTGCAGAAAGAGAAACTTTAGACAAACTTTAGAAACAGCATTAGAAAAAACTGATTCTGGTTTCTTAAAATACGATGTTGTAACTACAGTATAGTGCTCTGATTCTGAGATGAATTGGGTTCTCGTGACTCTTATTAAAGTAAATTACAAACAGTTACATAAAAACGTAAAATTTGACTCTAAACACTCCTGCTTCTGGGAGAGGCAAACTTTCCCAACACCAAATTAAGGACCTGGAAGCTGCAAATAGGGGCACAACTAGTTCTTTCTGCCTGTACAGAGCTCTACTAATTTACCTCCTGCAGATACAAAGCTCTACCAGTAGAGAACTCACTGCAGCACCAGAGTTTGAAAGAGCCACTTCTGATATGAGGCAATAGGATTATTTTGTCTGACCATTGGGCTTATTTGAAGCCAAAAGTGCAGTTCCACAAAACATTTAGCATACTTTCGTGCATATGATGCATACCGTTTTCCCCTAGCTGGAAATTGGGAAATGGGCATTTTATGCAAGGAAATATGGACCCCCAAAGCCGCATGCAGATGAACACAGCCATGTGGTATGTGGCACCACAGACATGTCTGTGGCTCTATATACTGCACTTTGAGTTGTTCTCCATACTCCAAGGGAGCAGCATGGAAGGTGGGGTTGACTCCTGGATATCTAAAAATCAAAAAAACCCATGGAAAAGAAAAGCGCAGCCTTGCACTCAGGGCCAGCATGCGCCACTCATAACCGGAGTCTGGCTAGCTGGAGTCGCACTCCACCTGCCAACCAGACTCCGTGCATCAGGGTGCCAGAGGGCATGTGGCACTGGCATTCCCCTGGGACAAATAGCAGTGGCACAAGGTTCACCCTTGATAGTTGTCCTTGGGGAACCAAATGTTCCTACACATGTGGACACAGCCCTGGAGGCTGAGACTGCATACAGACATTTGGGGTAGGGACTGACATTCAAAAAGCTCAAGGAGGAATTCTAACCCCTGGAAGGCTGTCTTCATACTCTGTGAATCTTACCACATAAAAAACGAATTGTAATCTTGCCGTCACTCCTCATCCAAGGATTAAAGCATCATAAAATATTTTTTCTTTTTCTGCATTTGCTGATGCATGCATCATGCAAAAAGAACATGGTTATTGCATTCTCACCCATAGAGGGAGGGACCAGAGTGAGCTGAACAATGATTGTGACCTACTTCAGTATGCTGGCCAGTGTAGCTGGAGAAGCAAGCTGTGTGGGTTGGGTTGTCACAGATAACCTATCCCCTGAAAATGTGGGAAATGGGAATCAGATTATGGATTTTTACAATCCAAACCTACTTCTGGTTTGTATCTGGAGAGCACAACAAAGTAACACAATTTCTCTCAAAGATTCTTCTTAAATTTGACTAATCCTATAGTGTTCCTCTCTCAAAGCTGATTTGCCCATACTTCTCTTTACATCTTTCTGTTTAATAAGGCACCAGCACCAGTGAGTCAGCAAAAATTATTTAACACATTCCCAGCATGACTAACACCTGCAAACAGAATGGCGTGCATAGCAGAGCACCTTTGGGTGCCTGCCACTCTAAGGGGTTGAGCAGGTGGCAGACCAGTTTGCAGGTGAAAGCAGACATAATCAGGTGGTCATGCAGTCAGGAGGCTGCCTGATTGATGGAGGGCTGGGCAGCTTGGGTATAAGAACAGGCCCTGAGGGCAGAGCCGGCAATTACTGCAGGGATGTCTCTGAAGTAACATCACCCAGCTGGAGATCTGCTGCTCCCAGAACATTTGGAGGTCAGGATAGGAACTATGGGATGGAGGAGGTTCCTGGTCCTGGGTAAAACCAGAAACTACACCCTGCTGGGGTTGAATGGTGTGGTGGGGCTGCTTATAGGAGAGGAGTCTCCAGGAAATGGCACACCTATGCCTCTCCAGTGAAAGGAGAGGATATGGTGCCATATAGCCTCAGCCCCGTCGACCTGGTGGGTTACACCATAGAAGGGATAGGCTTGGCGTCCAGGCACACCAACAGACACCTGAGACCCAAGGGGCATAAGATCCAGCAGTCCAGTGAGGGGCAGAGCAGTGGGGCTGAGTTTGACCCAGTGTCTGATAGAAAACCAGATGCTGAATAGAGTAGGGTCTGTAGGGGCCTGAAGAACTATGCATAGGCTGTCCAGAGTAGTGGCATCTGAAGGACACACAGAGTAGGGTCCATGGAGGCCTGAAGGACTGCACATAGGCCAACCAAAATAGAGGTGGGGAGCATGTGGCCAAGGCATGTCTAAAGACACCTGAGGCCAAGTTTGGGCCAGTTAAGAGGCTGGGGGAGTAATAGTGGATCTGGATGCCATCTGTATGGCATGGGACACAGTAAAGGGAAGTCGGAGCCATGTATTATGCCCTTGGTATCAGGGCATTAAATGGACAGCCTTCCTCCTAGAAACAGCTTTTCCAGTGACAACAAAGGTGTGACAGACAAGTCACGCGGGCAGACTGCCCTAGATAGGTGGGTGGGCTGACATTGTTACTGACCCCAGGATTGTCCCTTGCCACAGCATGCACAAATCTAACATTTCCAGCACTTTCTATAAGGTTATAGTATATTTATTGTCCACCATCATAAAAAGCTTTGAAGAGTGTAAATTTAAATAAAAAAGGAGACGTGCACTAAGAAATGTGTTGTTCTTCTTTTGGCTGGGATAATTAACACCAGAGGCTACTTGCTTTGTAGCACTTTCCTGTTTTTCCCATTGTTTTTAGGGCCACAATAAGTCATTGATCTGTATTGCTTATGTTTAATTTTAAAACTATTAGAACATGAAGGGTGTCATGGAGTTATGCCAACACAACAGTATACGCTGTGTGGGAGTTGGACAGCTTGGAGGCCACATCATAAAGGAATATGTTCCTCCTGTTCTAAAATATCAGACAACACATGCTACTGGAAAATGAAAGCTGAAAGAGAGAGAAAGAGACAAAATATTGATCAGCATAGCTGGGCCAAGGTTTTGAATCCCTGTAATATTTTTTTAAACTTTGTTCAGGTCACTGGAAGCCTCACTATTTTAGAAGTCTGCATTACATTCAAATTCAAAAAGTCAGTTTAGTAGGGTATAAATTGACCAATAAAGTCTCTAGATTTTGCTCTAATAGGCAACTCGTTGCCACAAGCAGCAGCAATGTGTTTCAGGTAGAGGAAGTCTGCCCATGTCAAAAAAGTCATGTTGCCAATCTGGCATATAGTGTATGTAACTGCCATGTTGGAATCCAAGACGGCTGCTGTGAATTCATGTTTTGGTAAATATTGCAGCCCCTACCAGGAACACTAATTCCAGTGGCAAAACCAACATTGTATGAACCAAGGAGATCAAGCATAACATTCCTGTTGTGGTAGCCATTTCCAAGATGGCTGACACATTTGCATGCATATATTGACTCACTCCAATTAAAAAGCCTAGTAAACGGTACTCTAATACTAAAACCTCACAAATTCTATCCCTACAGATTTCATAACAGGGTTACACCATGATGACGTTACGACTCAGGCTAGCCTACTTGTTTGAGTTCTATTGAATATGACAATACATTTTTTTTCAGAATGCAAGTAAGTCAGACATTAATAATACATAACTCGATGGCAACAGAAAAATATAATATTCTAAACCCATGGTAATATCACAGTAATACAATGGTATATATATAGTCATACAATGAGTAACTGCAGTTTTTTAGATCTCTTCATCACTTGAATCCATTTCTGAATCCTTGTTATTATATGGATTGCAACATGATGTCTCATAGCACTCAGAGCCAGGAGTGCATGGCACATTAACCTGCTTGCACAAGCATGCTGGTTCCTGGCATTCCATCTTGCACTTGTAACTTGTTATCCAAAGGCATTCTGCTGGTAATGGTTCAAGCATGTTTATGATAGGGACATAACCATAATTTTCACCTTGCCAACCAGACTGGTCAGGTGATGACAATGGTGGATTAGATTCAAGCACACTTTGCCAAACAAGACTTTGATAATTGGCTTTAGGTACATAGTGCACAAGGGAGTCGTGTGTAGGCAGAAGTTTATCCAGAGCTTTTCCTTGATGAAATAATTTGACCCTAACATCCAGAAGGGTCATCAGAGTTGTTGACGACTGATACAACAACACAACAACATTTTCTACACAACTGTACAAATCCTTATCAACATCAGGCCTACTTCCTAGACCTGCCAGTAGATGTGGATGTTGAATGAACTCTTTCCTAGCAGTTTTCTTAGTGTGACCACTGAACTGACTGGCGGTGTCACAACGAGTGGCATTGTAGAACCCAGACAGACTGGCTCGGGCAATTCTGACGCAATGTCATTAACTGAAATTAATTTCATTATGTTGCTTCTCTTCATCCAAACCTTAGCCACAAGATTATGCCATAAAGAAGGACCACTACATCTGTGTCATCACCAGAGATGACTAGAAAGGAGTATCCCTGACTGACTGCATGTTTGCCATGCAAGAGCATTCTTGTGTCCGCCCCTTCTTGCTGCGAATGCAGTTGCAAAATATTATGTGAGCCAGAGTGCTCTGTTTTTCCATCAGCGAAACCACCAACAATGAGCACTTGTTCACTTCAGAAACATCAGCGTGATTCTTTAAGAAGCTCCTCACTTAGAAAATTAACTAGGTCTTGAAACTACTCCATGATGCCGGTAACAGAAGAGGTCTGCCACTAATGATTCTGTGATCAGTCTAGTAGCTTGAATCCTTAATATTCTTGCACCTGCCTTTATGTTTGGTGATATGTATTGATCAAAGACAGCATCTACTTGATTGCATGTGTTGGAATAGTTGACAAACATTTCTTTCACAAAAGAATCAGTCAAATCTCCAAATGTTCGTGCAGTTTTCAGCTTTCCTGTTCTCTGTACAAGAGCCATTCTATCGATAATTTCCCAGAAGTAGCTGATTTCTCAGAAGTAGCATCTGGCAGAATAGTTACTGCTTTATCTCCTATCAAGATTCATGACAAGACTGCTTTGTAAGCCATGTTGAGTGATTTGTTAGATTTAAAAAATGACAGACGGCATCCAGACAGTTCATGCTGTAGGAGAAAGCATACTCCAAACCTTCTACCTGCTACAACCTCTGCAAGTAGCCTTTGCTGGATCTACTTTGCATTTTGTATGTTTCATTTTGCTGTGCTATTCCAGAGTTGACTTGTATATCCTTGAAGGTTTTCAATTTTGGATACGTTTGATTTCGGTATGTTTGTACAGAAGGTCTCTGTAGCATCTACAGTATCATATTTATGGATAATGGTGTTCACAGTTTCTTTTACTTTGTCACGTGCATTCAGAATATCTAAGTAAGTCTGAAGTTTGTGCTTCATTTGCTTCAGTATTGTCAGAGGACATTCACCACTTTCATCTTCTATTTAATTGCAATGTCTTTCAAGTATATCTTTCAGACTGTACACATTTTTCCGTGCAAAACTGGCATCTAGTTTATCAGTCACTTGATGCCATGTTCTTGCTTCAGGACAAAGAAGATTTTCTTGCACAATCTCCACATGCAAATGGGAACAAGAGACTTGTTACTTCTGTTGTTCCTCTTGCCTATATTCAAAATGGTAATATGCCTAACTAGCTATTAGATTTTTTACACCAATTTGATAACGGAACACTTCATTCTTCTCTGCCAGATCATCTATTACATTGGGTGATTCAAATACCAACACTTGACTCAGTCTCTTATTAGACTGTTTCTGGCAGAATATACACATCCTGCAGTGAACTGCCGGAGCAGACAATCTGCTTGATGTCCTAGTGTGTGCTTCACTTGATGTTGTTACAGGGTTTCCCTTTCACCTTGCGCAACTTTTCTTTATAGTCTCTCAATATGCCCTATGTGTGTTAAAGAACTGTACCAAGAATGGTACCAATTGAGGCCTTTGGAATGTTGCAACGCAGGATCAACACAACATGTCAAGAATACTGTCATAACAGGTGCCAAATTCAGCAACGGTCCTATGTTAAACTAGTGCCTCATTTATTTGCACAATTCCAACCAGTGTACTTTGGCTAACCTGCAAACCTACTTCTAAACACATGGTGCATCTTGTAGATTCCTAGTCATACTTCTCATGCTTCACTGGGCTAATTGATGCTATCAGCTCTATTGTAATGTCTGCTTAAAGGCAATAAGTGTAAGTCTCTTGTCAACAGTCTCCATCAGAGGTTTTCATGTCGAGGTAATCTGAAAGAACAGAGTTGATGTAGCAATTTTGCAAGCCTTTTAGATATCCAATAATGAACAAAACTTTAAATTTGCAGCAGCCATCTTGAAATCCAATATGGCTACTACAACGGAAATGTTATAGTTGATCTCAGTTTATCTAATGTTGGTTTCGTCATTGGAATTAATTTTGTAATCCTAGCAGGGGCTGAAGTATTAACCAAAACTTTAATTCACAGCAGCTGTCTTGGATTCCAATATGGCAGCTACATGTACTACTTGCCAGAGTGGCAACATGACTTTTCTGACATGGGTAGACCATCTCTACCTGAAACACACTAGTGCCTCTTTTGGCAATGAGTTGCCTACAGGGTGACACCTTTATTCTTTTTTATGCTACTAATTGCAAAAACCTTGTTCAAGACAAAGTGCAGTCAGACTCTGTTGATATACACATAATTTTATCTATCTATATCTCTTATGTAAGGCTTGTTGAGGTGATCGCCTGCTTATTTTGTCATTAGTGTATTATGCAATATTTGTAGGAAAAATGCATATCATTATAGATTTTTTTTCAAATATAAAGATACTGTATATGTAGTGGATTCCTGATGACAACATAAGAAATGCTCCAGAAATCACTGATCCACAGTTGCTGGATAATAGTGCAATCAAAAGGACAAAAACTTGCACAACATTTTTAAAAGGTTCTTGTAGGGTTAAGAAGAGGTTCTCTGACAGATTGCTTTACCCAGCATGTTGTAATATCTCCTCCCAAAGCATATTGGCAAACTATGCTGAACCATCTTGATAAGGAAGATTTCATTAAAATGCTGCCAGCATAAGATCTTCCCTTCCTGTATATAAGATTTTTGTCAAAAGAATTTTATTACAATCCTGGCTGGATTTTTAAAATGTTGTATTCACTTTCAGCCATTCCCAGACTATTTTACTCTTGGAAGTATTTAAAAAAATGTTGGTTCTTAATAAAGGCATTTAAAAATCACAGCATGTTCCTGAGTCCCTTAGTTGCACGACAAATGTGACATCAGGGACACAAATATCATTACGCTGATAAATTACTGATGGCATAATGATTATGGAAATCATCATCGACTGATCATCAGTCACAATTTATTTCAAATCAATGTCTACAATTTGTAGCCTGAATGGAAGTTTTATCAAAACCCCTCTGGTATAATACAGCTCTTCCTAGAAAACTTCCTCCTCAGAGCATTACAGCTTTGTCATGCATCATCTGCTGTTCATGAATGGAACCACTCAATGAGCCCTTGGCCTCAGGCAATCCAAATTAGTCGAAAGAATACTGGGCTACCACACACTCTTAGGCAAACTCTATTGGCAAAACACTTTAATTTAAGAACCAGCAAATGTGCCAAACTGCAAAATCTCTCCCTAGATGCATGGAATTTCACATTTTTTCTTTCCAATTGGCAATAAATGATAATGTCTAACTTTAATACACTGTTAAATTGCAAATAAATTGTTGCTGAATCATGACATAATGGCTTTTACATCTTTGAAACAATCTGTGTAACAGGAAACCTAATTTGTACATTTATGCCTGGAACAACATAGTATTACATTTTTTTCCCAACACATTTAACAACTACAGTTATTTTAGATAGGTAAAGCCCAGGCAAATGACCCCCTATGGTATTATTAGTTAATAAATTTCTAATTTTTAGTCCCTTACCATTTGGAAGGGATTGTCTGCATCTGAAGCTGTGGATTAGGACATGAGTTAATTATTTTTTAGATCTTTTTATTTCTAAAGAAATTGTTTTTCTTCTGCTGCATCCAGAGCTAAGTACTAGAGATCAATGCCTCTAGCCACCCTCCAGCTGATATGCCACATAATATCCAACATTATGCTCAGGCTTTGCTTGAGAAAGGCAAGTTTATGCTTTAAAATAGAAAGTGATAACCCATTGCAGCCACAGTCAAATTCCCTCTTAAATTAACAATTAATATATAGTATGAGTTAATAAAATGACATTACCTAAGATTACAGTTAGTATTATTGTTATTATATATAAAGGAGATGGTAGAGCCTAAAAGACCAAGCTATTATTAAGATCCCCCCATGTCCTAGTAACTATACAAAAGCCAGTAGTATAATTCGGGAGGGGTGACAGAAGCAGCTGCCTTAGGCAGCAACAGAGGAGAGGGGTTGCAGAAAAATATCAGCTGTTGCCACAGCTGTACAATTGTGACGGTGGCACAGCAGTAGCCAGAAGTCACTGCTGTCCTCATGTGCCTGGGTGCCTGCCCTGGGTGCCTGGCTGCTTTGCTACACCTCTGGTACATACTAAGCTACATACTAAGAGAGAATCTTTCCCCAAAGCTTACAGTGTAAATAGACAGGGGCAGGACTGGCAAGCAGAAGAATTGCAAAGAAAGTAACTGTTTCAGAGCTCAGGCAGCTGAAATATTAAGTGACTTAAGCTAGGAATAGAGTGTGCCCCTCCTAAGTCCTCAATTTCTTCACAACCATACTGTCAGCAAAAGGCCTCTTCTCAGATACCTCTTTTGTATTGTTACAAAAGCCAAAATGGTCCTCTGGCACGGATCTTTGAAAACTCCTGGGACTCTGGTGTAGTGCCCAAAGACTGGAAGAAGGCCGATGTGGTGCCTATCTTCAAGAAAGAGACAAAAGTGGATCCGGCTAACCATAGGCCCATCAGCCTGACTTCTATCCAGGAGAAGATCTTAGAAAAGTTTATTAAAGAAGCCATCCTTAATGGACTGGCCGACGCCAACATCCTAAGGGATAGCCAGCACGGGTTTGTTGTGGGTAGGTCTTGCTTGACCAATCTCATTTCCTTCTACAACCAGGTAACATATCACCTGGACAAGGGAGAATAGATTGATGTCATATATCTTGACTTCAAAAAAGGCTTCGATCAGGTATCCCGTGATCACCTCTTGGCAAAACTGGCCAATTGTGGCCTTGGGTCCACCACGATCCACTGGCTGGAAAACTGGCTCTGTGGTCGGACCCAGAGGGTAGTAACTGATGGAAGTCACTCATCCTGGTGTCCCCCAGGGCTCTGTCCTTGGACCCATATTGTTCAACATCTTCATTAATGATGTGGACATTGGAGTCAGAAGAAGACTGGCCAAGTTTGCCGATGACACCAAACTTTGGGGCAAAGCATCCATACCAGAAGACAGGCAGGTGATCCAGGCTGACCTGGACAGGCTCAGCAAATGGGCGGATGAGAACCTCATGATGTTTAACACTGAAAAATGCAAGGTTCTCCACCTTGGGAGGAAAAACCTGCAGCATCCTTATATGTTCAGCATTGCTATGCTGGCTAGCACTACAGAAGAAAGAGACTTGGGGGTCATCATTGACCACAAGATGAAAATGAGCCTTCAATGTGATGCTGCAGCTAGTAAAGCGACCAAAATGCTGGCTTGCATCCATAGATGCTTCTCGAGCAAATCCTGGGACGTCATTCTTTCCTTGTACTCAGCCTTGGTGAGGCCGCAGCTGGGGTACTGCATCCAACTTTGGGCTCCACAATTCAAAAAGGGTGTGGAGAAACTTGAGAGAGTCCAGAGAAGAGCCACGCGCATGATCAGAGGTCAGGAAACCAGACCTTACGACGACAGGCTGAGAGCCATGGGGCTATTTAGCCTAGAAAAGCATAGGCTCAGGGGTGATCTGATGGCCACCTATAAGTTTATCGGGGTGACCACCAGGATCTGGGGGAATGTTTGTTCACTAGAGTGCCCCAACGGATGACAAGGTCAAACGGTCATAAACTACTACAAGACTGTTTCAGGCTGGACATAAGGAAGAATTTCTTTACTGTCCGAGCCCCCAAGGTCTGGAACAGCCTGCCATTGGAGGTGGTTCAAGCACCTCCATTGAACACCTTTAGGAGTAAATTGGATGATTAGCTTCCTGGGATCATATGACCCCAGCTGACTTCCTGCCATTTGGGTGGGGGACTGGACTCGATGATCTTCCAACGTCCCTTCCAGCCCTAATGTCTATGAAATCTATGAAATATTTTCTTTACTAAAAAGGATATAGTTAATATCCTTAAGAGGACAGAGCAAGATTGTTAAAAAATATTAATCAGATATAGTTAGTTTGTTAAGAGAAGGAGTAATAAGACCAGAATCTCTTTCTTCTGAAATATTTTGGGTTTTATCCTGGTTAATTGGCCACCATTTCATGCCAAGCACCATGTTGGTCTGTACAGCTTAGCCCTTCTAGAGACTAAAAGTGTAAATTAGGGTTACTGTCTTCAGTTTTTGTCATGTGTTTATAAATAGACACAGCACAAATCAATGAAAGATCAAATTCATATAGAAGTTCATTTTTGATGGCTATGTTTCAGTATTTCCAACATTATGTGTTAATCAATGGAAAAAAAGCAAGCTTGTTAATTAAATATTTGCTCTTTCATTCATTTGTAAGTCTCCTGTAGCACATTGGCATGTATGTTATCTAGCTTATTATGAGATGAGATGGAGAAAAACAGAAGAGTAGCTGCCACCACCATTATGTTTAAAGCTTTGCAGTTGCAAACTCTTTAGGTCACAGTGTGGAGTAAAAGGAGTCTGTAGGCAGTGAATGGATTGTATATGATCCAGTAGGTTTATTCCCTCCAGAATTTTTTGATGCTAGAATTGTTCTGGCCCATGAGAACATACTACTGACATTTATCATAGGATAAATCTTTCCTTTATTGCAACCATTATGTTTTTAACTCTGCTATTAAGTTTTAACTCTGCTATTAAGCTTTATTGCAACTGTTATGTTTTTAACTCTGAGGTCCTGGAGGGGAGGGGAGCCAGGTGTCCAAGAAGAGTGGTCGCTCCTTAAGAAGACATTCCCCAAGACCACAGGGAAGTAATCCCAACATGGATCAAAGGGAGCAGGAGGGCTCAAAAGCCCCCATGGCTTACCAGACGCATCCAAGAATGTCGTCTAGCTAAAAGGGAGGTGTACACCCAATGGAAGGGAGGGGCCATCACCAGGGAGGACTGTACTGCGGTTGCTCAGGATGCAGTGGGGCAGTCAGGAAGGCCAAGGCAGAGATGGAACTGGGACTAGCTTCCCAGATCAAGGATAACAAGAAGTCCTTTTTTAAATGCATAGGGGGCAAAAAGAAGATACCGGGTAACGTGGGGGCCCTGCAAGACATGCTAGGAAACTTGGTCATCACACCAGACAACAAAGCTAACCTATTTAATGACTTCTTTGCCTCCATTTTCCTGAGCAGGGACCAGAACAGCCCCCACACTGGGTCCCACTCAGGCCCCAGGGGAGGCACACCTAGGCCAAGGGTCAGTGAGGATCTAGTCAGGGAACTTCTGGAGGGACTGGATGTATTTAAATCAGCTGGTCCATGTGATCTCCACCCCAGAGTGCTGAGGGAATTAGCTGAGGTCATTGCAGGACCCCTGGCACATCTTTACAAGCACTCGTGGTGCTCTGGTGTGGTGCCAGAGGACTGGAAGAGGGCCAACATGGTTCCCATCTTCAAAAAAGGGAAGAAGGAGGACCCAGGAGTTAGTCTTACCTCAATCCTGGGTAAGCTTTTTGAGAGAATTATTCTGGCACAAGTCCACGAGGGGCCAGCAGGGGAGATTATGCTTAGGGGCAACCAACACGGGTTCATTAGTGGCAGGTCCTGTCAGACCAACCTGGTGGCCTTCTACAACCAGATCACCAAATCCTTAGATGCAGGGGTAGCAGTGGACATAGTCTTCCTGGACTTTCGGAAGGCCTTCGACACTGTCTCTCACCCCATTCTCATTAAGAAACTGGGGGACTGTGATGTCGACACCCACACAGTCAAATGGGTCACCAACTGGCTGGAGGGCCACACCCAGAGAGTGGTAGTGGATGGGTCATTTTCGACCTGGAGGGATGTGGGCAGTGGAGTTCCGCAGGGCTCGGTCCTCGGGCCCGCACTATTCAACATCTTCATCAGTGACTTGAACGAGGAGGTAAAAAGCACCCTGTTCAAATTTGCTGATGACACTAAGATGTGGGGGGATGTGGGTACACTAGAAAGGAGGAATAAGCTACAATAGGACCTAGACAGGTTACAGGGGTGGGCAGATGAGAATAGGATGGGATTCAACACAGACAAGTGCAAGGTGATGCACCTGTGGAGAAAGAACTAGCAGCATGCCTACAGGCTGGAGAACTCCCTTCTCATTGGTGCAGAGGCAGAAAAGGATCTTGGAGTCATCATTGATGCCAAGATGAACATGGGCCAGCAGTGTGGGGATGCAGTCAGGAAGGCCAACCGCTCCTTGTCATGCATCCACAGATGCATCTCAAGCAGGGCCAAGGAGGTGATACTGCCCCTCTATGTGGCACTGGTCAGGCAGCAGCTAGAGTACTGCATCCAGTTCTGGGTGCCGCACTTCAAGAGGGATGTGGAGAGGGTCCAGAGGAGAGCCACTTACATGATCAGGGGGCAGCAGGGCAGGCCCTATGAGGAGAAGCTACGGGGCCTGAACCTGTTCAGCCTCCACAAGAGAAGGCTGAGTGGGCATCTAGTGGCCTGTTACAAACTAGTCAGAGAGGACCAGCAGGCATTGGGGAAGTCCCCGTTCCCCCGAGTACTATCAGGAGTGACTAGAAATAATGGTCACAAGCTGGCAGAGCGTAAATTCAGATTAGACATCAGGAGGCACTACTTCACTGTCAGGGCGGCTAGGGTCTGGAACCAACTTCCAAGTGAAGTGGTGCTGGCTCCTACCTTGCGGGTGTTTAAGACAAGGCTAGACAATCACCTTGCTAGGGTCATTTGACCCCAGTATTCTTTCCTGCCAAGGCAGGGCGTCGGACTTGATCCGCTCAGGTCCCTTCTGACCCTACTAAGTATGAAACGATGAAACTATATATTTTATTTTCAGATGTTGTCAGAATTAGCATAAGATCAGAATACCTACAAAAATATATAGCTGTTGAATGAAGAGCACTTAGTTCAAGCTGACCCAGGGCAAGATCAAAGTGATGCTACTTGGAAACACGATATGCTCTTAAGAATTAGCTGTGACATGAGACCAGATTCTGTTCTACCTCTTAGGTATTTAATATTCCATATGTTGGTCACCTAATAGGCATCTAAGTGAATGGAATGCCTAAGTGCAATTTTATTATACCCGGTTCAAGTCCTGAATATACATCAACTTTTGTAATGTATTGTCATATTACCCTTAAGAGTGAGTCAAAAAGACAAGAGGAGCAGGACCCACCCTCCTTTTATACTACTGTATTTACATGAATCCAAGAAAAGATTTTTTTTCCCTCATTTAACATGGTGGGGACCCCATTGCCTTGCTTTCCAGTATGAAGCGGGGTCGGGGGCAGGCAGCTATTTTGGCTGTGGCTCCAGCTTCAACCCAGTGTTTTTAAAAATTAATTTAAAAAAATCTTTTATAAAGGGAAAAAGAGTGGTTAGAAACTCCATGTACAGGCAGTCCTCGACTTACAAAGTTTTGAGTTACAATGTTTTGCACCTACAATGTTTATAAATTGACGCCGTGTTTCAACTTTATGATATCAATTTTGGCTTTACGACACTTGATCCAATGCAACACCACACCGGCAAACAAGTTCTCTGCGTTGCTCATCTCCCTGGAGAACATCCATCCAAATTTCCCCAGACACTTTCTTTAAGAAAGCAGGCAAGCCTCCAGAAAAACCTGCAGCCAAGACTCCTGAGAAGACTCCAGCCAAGAACCCTTCAAAAAGTCCAATCAAGAGCCTTTCAAAAAGTCCAGCAAAGTTGCCTCAAAGAAGTCCTTCCAAATCAATATGATTCCTATTTACAATATAAATACATTAATGAAGCTATATTACTCATCTATAATTGATAGAATACAAAATTCTGAGGTATTTTTTGTGAAAATAGGGTATCGGACTTTGGTTCAGGAACATATCCCCCATTTACAACATTGTTTCTTATGAGAAAATTGGTTCCGAGTTACATTTGAACTTAAGACACAGTTTTCATGAACCAGTTGTGTCGTAAGTCCAAGGACTGCCTGTATTCTGCTAAGAACTTTATTCATGGTAATTTACTAATAGCTGCTTTTTCTTAGAGAAAGAAATTATTGTTCTCATCCATTTAATACAATATCAGTAAATAAGTAACTATTTATACACTTGAAGATGAAAACTAAAGTTTACGTAACCAACAGTTACTTCTCAAATTTGAAAATGTTAATCATATATCAGTAATGACACATCATTTCCATACTAAGCAGTACCTGTATATTTCACAAAACAGAACAAAATAATATAACTAGGGCACATCATGCATCTGTGCTCTTCATTTTTGTTTTTCTATGTACCCTTACCAAGGATTCCTTATAGCCCATAGTCCACTATTGTATATATTAAAAATACTTCCTTACATACCTGAAACATAACTACTTAAGACTTACTAAAGCCCTTCCACTAACTTTTAGTAGGAACTGAATCAGGCCCTAACGCCTGGTATTTCACCTGGAAGCCAATGAGCAGCTACTACTGGGGATGGACTGTAACTGTGCTGTAGTGTCACCAGCTTACCCTATTTATAAGGCAAGCAGAAGTATTCTACGTGTATTAATGCTTTCATTTATATTTTGTGGTTACATTCAGGAAAAGATTATTATAGGAGGGGCTGTAGAGATAATGCTGGATGGATGATTTGGGCAAGAGCTAGACACACAAACTCTAGGCATAATCTGCAGTTTTTAGAAGAAAAAAGGAGGCTTTTAGTCACTGCGAAAAACAATGAACAGTATGAGAAAGCCCTGAGATTGTTGGCATCTTTGGCAGTGATTTAGCTGATATCCCCTTAATGGATGAAGCGCTGATAGATTTATTTAGATCCCTTTAAAGTGTTTCCTAAACTATTGAGCATCGCCTTAGCTTACCTGGGTCAAGTTTCAGCCATCTGGGTTTCATTGACCTTCCAATTCATGCCAGACATTGGGCAAGCCTATCAACAGCTATGTCTGGATCCAGTGAGAAAAGAACCAAGTATCCTCAGCATAGATATGCACAGTCATATTCTCTAACTAAAATATGGGCTCTACAGATAACTAATTTTGGAAGACGTGATAGACGTCTTGGTCTTTATACATTTCCAAATCTAAAATATGACATTGCAGGTCAGAGTATATAGATTTATTTTTGTTTGTGATCAACTAAATCAGTTACCCACTAGTTTGACTTGGCTGCCTCACTGTGAATCACCAAGTTATTCCCAGTGAATCAGCTTTCTAGTATAATAGTATCTGATTACCTACTTTGATGTCAATGGAATTTTTCCACACACTTCCATTGACTTTGGAGCCAAAGCAACATTGCTTGCATTGTTGCTTTGACAGTCTAAATTGAAGATACTGAAGGAGCATAAAAAATTAAATATTATGAAAACAAGCTAGGACATTTGGCATGTGATTAAAAAAAAAAAGCCTAACTATAGTATTTTAATACATAATCCATATGTAATGGAAAGTGAATATATTCTGAAAAAAGGTTACATGTTTTGAAAAGAAGGCCTATTTCTCTTGTTTTGTGCATGCAGCTTCATAAATGTACAAAACAGTGACTCACAAATTAATTAAAATGTAGTAAGGAACACAGATGGGTTTGGGAACGCAATACAGGCATATAAATTGTTCTTGATATTTAGAGTAGGATCCTCTTGACAATAGGAAAAAGAACTCATGCAACTTAAAAATAGAAATGGTACACATATTGTAAACTATTTTTGAGTCTTGCCTCTTCACAGAAGTAAAGATTTTTGTATTAAAAAAGCCAGCATGGAAAATCATGCTGTAGGAATTATCTTTCTGTGGATGCTACTAGTCATACATGTATTCTCAAATTCTTGCATGATTTGTGCAGTTGAGACTATATGCTGCTTGTAGAGTGTTACAAGCAGTAGTGTCGCTTGCTAATAGGGCTTTACTAGTGTTAAATTCAAATGTTCCACTTTAGATTACTCTGTGTGTATGATGAAATTGCTGGCTCATATTCTTTATGAGTTGTGCTAGCAAGAAAATGGATATTTGTAAATACATATTTTGGGCCCAGAATCATTAATATGTGGAATACTATGCTCCTAAATTTGTAAATATTGTTCTATCGCATGGCTGCCATTACTAACAAACTTAATCAATAATTGGTGCTTCCCACAAAGTTGCATGCCTGTTTTCTACCTGGAAACACATGGTATATAAACATTTGTTTAAGGCTGCTCCCCATCACACATGGAAAGCTGGGCGGGGTAACACCTTAAAGACTGATTGGTAGAAGAACTTGTGGCTAAAGGGCACAAGCTGATTAAAAATTCTAACACTGAGACTTGGCAAATTTACACTGGATACCCACAATTTACACATACAAGTGATTGTCTATACCATCTTTCAAGTTTGTCTTGGAGACCTTGATATATTTCCCTTAATGTTTGTAGCATTCTATATGATTAATAATGACAACATATAAATAATACAGTAAATACTGAAGTCATGTTGTTTATTTAGTCAACTGTCTAGCATTAACCCTGATTACATATCTTGTCCATCCAAGCCATGTTGAGCTATTCAAGTAAAGCAGCATTAATGTTGTGCCAAGTTAGCATACAACTTCTTTCTTGGTGCAAAGATATTTTTATGTCCAATGAACCTGAGTGATTTTGGTGTTCTTTAGTCTGTGGGAAGGAATACAAATTATGAATTAAAAATTTTGTCATTTAAAATTTTAAATTAATCTTCTCAAACTGGCACATATGAACACTAATCAATGGTTTTCTTTTTTAAGGCAGAAGCCTTAAAAAAATACCCACCTTATGAAAAATCATGGATAATTTGTAAGAGTTTTTTCATAGTGTATCTTATTATCAGAAGTTAATAACAGACTGAAATCAACATTTAAGGTGAGACACATACCATGAAATATTGAGATAATTTCAGTTTTTGTCTGTATTTTAATTTGGGGGTTTTTGTGTAGTTTAAATTTAATTGCCAAAGTCGTCCTGTGTGACTTCTAGGAGCGAGGTGATGAAATGACTTAAGGAAGAGCCTTGTTTGTCTTTCAGGCAAATTTTTAAAGCAGGAATGCCTGAAGTTAGTCTGTTAAACCTATATTTATACATGCAAATACAAAGCTTGATTCTTAAAGGCACTGGTGTCCTACAGGACAGAAGCCTCTCCAGTGCCATTGATTACAATGAGGGATTGGCTTGGTGAGATCTGCAGTTGCCAAGTTCTTCTGAAAATAAGGCCAGTTATATTTAGATGCCTAAAAATAGGATTTAGGAGGTATAGGATGCCACATTTCAGAACAGCGGCCTAAGATTTATACTTGGCTGCATCTATTGTTTTCCTTAATCTAAAATAAAAATACATGTTTTAGCCTTTCTTTGTGGAAATCATGACCTACATAGTTCTGTCTACTGCCAGCTGAGTATTCAGTTTAGAAATATATTTGGACAATCAAAATCTCTACATGTATTTGCTAAGTTTTTTGTTTATAATGCTTATGACAGAATTTTGAATTAAATAATACAAAATTAGATATTATACTTATGTAGTTGTATTGTAAATATACAGTTAACAACAGAAGAAATAAAAACAGATTTATAGTATTTTGGGAGGAGGTATGTGTATCCATACTGGCTAGTAATCAGAACAGCTAGTGTCAGAAAAGGCTGATAAAATTCACGGTTGTCAAAATGGTATCCATTCCACAGAACTGTTTTGTCATGGCAAGTCTAAGAGCCTTTTATTCAGATACTGGACTTTTGGACCATCGTGGATCAACACGTGCCAGCATTGGATGCTGTAGTCTAGTCTATGTTGGATACAACTCCATTTCCAAGGTTATGACTACAATCATTTTCATTCTTTCAACAGGTACAGTCACGTCTAGTTATTATTGTGTGCCTCTCAGAATAGCACAGCTTGGATGACCTCCTATAGCATGTTAAAAGTCTTTTAGCCAAAGTGACTTTGTATAATAAGAATTCTTCATGTGACTGTTAGACCAGAGTCTGCTAGTTTCAATTCAGTATTTAAAAGCTGATGTCTGTGATTGATTTGGGCATGATGCCATTGCTTAATTTACTTTAGTTTGATTTTTTTTCACCCGTCTTTTGATTGGGCTGTCAGGCAAAAGCAAGTCAGACAGCAGATACCACTTTGGACAGAAAAGATAAACAGGATTCTCTGGAATGTGTTTTTTTCTGAGTCCATTTTACCAAGTGTTAGGAATGTATCAAATTTCATTAGACACTGATAATGAGAAACAGACAATTCAATGGCAAATACAGCCAAGAAATTTGCAATAGGAGGAAATTTATTAAATGTATATGGTTGTAAATGGATGTTGAGATTATGTCCCTTAATGGACCATATTATGTTATTTTATTATCTTGGCACCATGGCTGATTATAAGGTTTATAGGACAAAGTCACTGCCTGCTGATTACACATTTCCACATGTGTATGTGAGAATCCCCACATATAGTCTAAGGTATTACAATTAGTTTTATGGAGGAACAAGAGTTCTTAAAACTTCCACCAAAAGGTTGATCACCATTTGAACACTCATAAGGGATCCTCCTATGATTCATATCAGAGGGAGAAAATGCAGAGTTTAAGATGGCAGACCATGTATTATTAATTAATACAGCTACCTTAAAATATTTGAGTACTATTTGGAGGTACACAAGCCTTTGACTTGACTTATAGAATATATACTTCAGAATAAAACTAAAAATATTGTTCTAAACAAGCTATTAAAAAGCCTCAAGTTAGTATTCATTTATAGTTGTGTTTTATAATAGTAAATGGCTATAGAGTTTATGGAAAATGAAATAATGAAATATAGAACTTACTGAACATAATACAGCTGCCATTGCCAGGGTCACAATTATCAGATACTACTTTTCTGATCTAGAAGCACTTGAAAGTATACCAGATTTTCTTACTTAGAGGAAGTTGTAAATAACATTTACCTAATGTTGTTTTGATTCTGTGTGTCAAATCAGACCTTTTTAACTTTCCAAGAATAATAGTTTAATAGTTTTGGAACAGTATAATTTTGTTCAGAGCTATTAGTAGCACTTTATGTCATATAGTCATCAAGTGCATTTCTATGAAGGAGAGAAGAATAAATATTTCATGGCTACAGCTTTTGAAGAACATTCTGTCTTTCAATCTTGGGCCAGTCTTTCAACATATATGCCAATCAGGAGTCTTTAACAGATGTAAAATGCATCTTGTCTCCTTGTCAGTGAAGAATATACAGATTGCAAGATGTATCTGAAATATTCATCATGTAGACAAAAATCTGAGCATGGTAAGAAATTGCTGAGCCCTACAGTCACTACTTATCTGTTCAGTTTGTTCTACCTCCTCATCCTTGGCCCTAATGCCTTTTAAGACTGTGAAGAGCTGCGGCTTGTCACAGTATCTCTGGTACATAATATATCTTGATAAATGATAGTACTTAACATTGTGACCTTGTAGCAATCTTGACTTGCTTAGCTCTACAAATGATATCAGGACAGGCCAGAGTGACACACAGAGTACCAGTATATGTCTTTTCATATATCAACTTCTTATAGTTGCCTGTTATTTTAGTAAACTCTTGTTAAATTTGTGACTGTTTACTACCTGTTCATGAAGAAGGATACTGTTGATATTTATCTAGTTCAGTATTAATTTACTGTCTAATAAAAGTAAAATTCCTCTGTACTGACAGAAAAGAGTATCATGTATTGACCCTTCCTATTATTTAAGCTCTCAGTCTGGTATAACCAGTCATAACTCTCCTAACTTAGTGAAGTTGCCTTCAGTCGCACATCAAAGCTACTTTTGGCCTATTGCCATTTATAGGGTTGTAGGAACAATAACCGCTGAATGAACCTCCAGCCTCTCATTCTGATCCATGATAACCCCTACATCATTACATAGTCCTACCTCATTGCTGGATGTTGTTAAACTTTGTGTTGCTCTCTTCTGTATTAGGTAGTGAAATGAAAGGACACTATTTTAAATGGCTACAGTATCAATGGAATTTTGCAAAGCATTCACTGACAGCACTTCAGCCCTCATATTGTGCTCTGAAAAGCTGGCAAAAGTGAAGTTTCAGAGAGAATTAAACCTTTGATTAAATGCATTAACTTCACAAAAGCAAAGAACAATTGAATATGCTTTCTGTAGTCTACGTTCTGTGCTACCTGCACTTCTTGTTTCTTGTCTTTCTTGGCTGTATGTAAGAAATGTAACATTTCTTCAAAGAAGTGGAGGCAATTCATTTTTTACAAAATCACACCAGCTCATTACATTATGTATGCATGGTGGTTTATTAATACAGACTAATAAAAAAAAAAAACCTCAAAGAAACAGCAAATATGTAAAAAATGTTGTGAAACACTCTATGTTATTTCAGGGAGAGTAGCCTACACTATGGAAAATGAATTTGTAATTTTCTCAAGAATGAAAAATTAGACACAAGTGAAAAATATGGCATATTGGAATATTTTGCAATTCCTAGATACAAATCTGAAAACTGAATAGCAGTAAAGTTTCTCCAATTTTCAGAAAGCTACAAGTAGGAACATGTAGAGGTATGTATGCCCAGCTGATAGACTGAGCAAAATGAGACCTTATTCCCAGCTTCATGATATTTCTCGGCTTGTGTGTATGGAATATGGTAGTTTGTAAATACTAGAGCTCAGGGGTAACCTTTTTGCATTAGTGTACTCCTGGCAGCCAGATGCAGAGCAGTATACCCCCAGCGGCCAAACACGGAGTGGTGGAGGGGTGGGGATGAGGCTCGCAGCCAAATGGCTGCCACTGTGTGTGAACTTCCACTGTCCCCTGTGTCAGGCTGGGCAGGCAGTGCCTCCGCGGCAGCATGGGATGGTGAATGGCAGCGCTCTATCCCTGTCCACCTGCACGTATCCCATAAGGACTTACCCCTGGGGGTACATGTACCCCTGGTTGACAACTCCTGCTATAGCTGATCAATTCCAAGATTTGATAGGGTGTGCATGCAGGTGCACGTGCACATCCTGAGTGTGGCAGTGCACCCCCTGCTAAAAGGCACCGCCGACACTGTCAGCAGCACCTGCAGGTGGTTGCCACTCACCACCACCACCACTGCAGTGTCTGCAGGCTGTCTGAAATCACCACTGGCTGCTGCCACCACTGCTGGCGGTGTCTGCAGGTAGTCGCCGACCACTGGTCAGTACTCACCGCACTCACCACCCCGCCCTGCCCCTGCCACTGACAGCACTGCGGCTGCCTGCGACAGCTCCTCACCTGCCACGGTCCCACCACCAACAGCACCACCGCCACCTGCGGGAGCTTGCCATGCTCCCCCAGCCTCTGGGGACACGCAGCATTCATGATTTGAGGTAACCCTCAAGGAGCAATATTATATAGATTTTGCTGAAAATTAAAAACTGACTAAGAAGGAAATCAAACTGATAGTGTTGCAAGCAAAGGAAGAGGTGGAAAAGCAAAGATCTAGGAAGGACATGGGGGGAACTGTGAGAGGGAAAAGTGCTAATCAAGGAAGAAGCGTCTGAAAAGGAGTAGCAGAGGAGTGATAGTTGCCAAGGAAGGAGGGTCAGACTGATCACCATGTTTGGGGCAAGGAAGTCAGATTGGCACAGTCAGGGGGGTGGGGTTGCCTTCCTCTGTAGCAGGGGGCATGGCCATCCTCCCTGGATGTCTCAATTGTATTTTAACAACCTTTGCAGGACCTTCGCCAGTGTGGTCTCCCTGCTTTACCTGTGGCAGCTTAGGGTGTTATGTCTTGTGATTGTATCAGCATTGACAGTGTATTTTTGCTAATAAGGTAGACAATGAATTTGTATAGGATGGTGTGGATAGAAACAATTCTGCCTCAAGCAAGAGACTTCTGGAAGTCCCTTCCAGCCCTACGTTTCTATGATTTTAACTGTATGATTGGGAAGGGAAAGCAGCAGGAACATAAAGGTATATGACAGGGGTAAGGAGCAGGGACCTAGAGGGGAAAAAAGTTAGTGGTGAGGGAAACAGAGAATTGGCAGGGGAGAGGAAGCAGGATCCCAGAAGCGAGGCATTCTGGGGTGAAAACAGTCAGCAGGGCTGGGAGGGAAGTACTGTAAAAGATGGCAAATCATTAATCCAGAAGTAGTTAAGGTTTCAAGCAGGTCTTTTATAACAAACTTTTGGCTCATCAACCCAATCTCTGCAAATATTGGTTCTACAAGAAAGGACCTGAGGTCTGTGCAAGTATGTGTTGTAGGAGCAATTTCTAGCCAGTTTCCTGGGAGCAGAAGGTGAGCTGTGGTATGAAGAGATTTGAATTTCTGGAGTCAGAAGGAAATGGGCAGGGGCAGTACCTAGAGGACACAAAGAGGGTCTGAGAGCAGGTACTAGGGGGGATCTGTAACTCACCAGGAAACTTGCTCTGCTCCCTTCTTAGTCCATGTTACTCCTCCCTCTCTCCCTATGCATCCCGTCCCCTTACTGAATTGCTTTAGGCAAAGGAACTTCTCTCACACATCACTGCTGCTGCCAGCACATATTTCAGGCAGAAGCTTAATATACTTCTCTCTCTCACTGGGCATACAGCTCAGCCTACAAAAGCATTGCCTTGCGTGATCCTCTCATAGTCTATTGTTCTAATGCATTCTTGCTGTAATAATTCCCTTTTGTGACATTCAAAAACCTGCTACATTCATTTGCGACTGTAACTCTAACATGCCATCAAGGCAGAAAAACTGTGCACAGTTGACTGCAACAACAAGATGCATCTCATTCATTGGAAATGCTTTGGTACCTGCGTTGATTTTTAAATGGGATGGTTAGCCATGACAGTAAAACTTTTCTGTATAACCCTTGCAAGCTACTCTATGTACTAAACAGCCATAATAGGATGGTAGGTGTTGGAGTTTTTTGTTAGGAAGCTAGCAACGTGTTTGTATTAGGGGCAGTTTAGAGAAAATTAATAGATAAATAAAGACTACACTACTGATTGTAGGCATGCTTAATTCAGTTCTAAAAACTTCTTGGCACTATTCCTTTATTTTTTGAAGGGATGGCAGGGTTAACGTGTCTAAACAAGCATGTGTTGGCATACACCACTGATTCTCAAATAGGCTGCCACATTTTAATGGCGTTGTGCAATATTAGCACTGTTAGGTGTGCAAGCCTATAAATGATTCACAAAGTAAGCCCAGAGATTTCTAATAGGAATCCAGAGTTTCAAAAAATATCCCAATGTTTTGTGTTCTTTATGAGTGCTTTGCAACAGAAGATTTGCTCTGTTATTCTTATGTAGTAATAAAATGAATGAAATCTAGAGTTGGCATTTCCCAGGATGTGCCTTGAATCTAACATAGGATGTCTTGGGTCTAAAAAGGCTGAGAACCACTAGCACGCATACACATATGCAGACGAATGCAAAAATTCACGCACACACAAACTGGCAATAGTGAATACAAATAGTAGCAAATGCTGGCAAAAATAAAGTGGTGATGTATTAGGTGCATTAGTATAACAAACAGTAACTCTAATTGGTGGCTGGTCCACTGCAGAGCACCGTGGGGGGGCCCCCTGCACCTCCCCAGTTCTGCGACGAGTGCCTTCTGGGTCTGGGGGGGCACCCAGGGTCCCCCTGCAGCCAATTGCTGAGCTGGAGAGGCATGGGAGGGCTCCCAGTGTGCTCGGCAGTGGACCTAGAAGTGGACTGGACGTACTTCTGGCCCACTTCCAGGTTCTTTGCTGAGCGTGGGGGGGGGGCCGCACTCATGTGGGATGCTCCATCTGCCCCACCATTGCAGTGTTCACAAGCTATACCCGGTACCTCAAAGTATGTAGAAAAAACATTTAAACCTGTGTCTATGGCCAAATCACTGATTATCTGAATCAGCATCAAATCTTCAGAATCAGATTCAGCCGAGTCAAATCGGGACAGTGATCCAAATCAACGAATCAAATCATTGTCCCCAATTTGGGCTGAATCTGACTCTAAATCTAATACAACCTGTTTCACACACCCCTACTGCTTATGCATTTGACAAATAGTTTTAAAAGGAAGAATCCTGAAAGCAAAGAACCAAATCCTCAAATCCAAGGTTCTTCTCTCCCAGCTAACTTAATTATGACCATCATTACAGGTACAAAGAAGTAATGCCTCTTGATGTGTATCATCAAGTAACTGCATTGGGATTGCAATGGGGAGTTAAACTAGGCTTACTTGTCCTAATATTTTCTTTAACCAGTTAAGGAATTACTTAGAAAATTGTTTACTTTTCATTGTGTTTTTTGTTATCACAACTTAAGGTAAACAAAGTGTAAAAAATATAGTAGCAACAACATTCCTGGGAGTATTTTTATCTAGGTTTCTTTTATTACTGTGGAGAAACTGTGAGAAGTATAGGACAAGCTTTACAGAGGTGTTTACAGCAGTTTTCTCAGCCTATTCTACTCCTCCAACTGCTGTAGCATATGTCTCTTTCTAGTCCCTTCCCCAGATTCTTCTCAGTTATGCCAGTATAAATCCAGAGTGCTGAGCTGATTTTTTGTTACAGATCTGCAGCAAAGGTACTAAGAAGTCTCCATTTCCCAGAGAGAAATTAAGAGATATGTCTCAGACAAGGGGTTGGACTAACTGATCTTGCCAACCTTATTATTCTGTAAATGTTCTGCAATAGTAATGCAGATTTCTGCCCCTTTTTAGAAGTGAAAGAGCACTCAGGATGCATCTGCATTTGACCCTTGCATAAGGGCAGTGGAGGATTCCTTGACTCTTGTATAGATGCTCAACTTTGCAAAGGCAAAGTGTAAAATACATGTAAATTAACAGCAATCTCATGCAGCAGCCAACTAAAGAGAGAGATGAGGTTGAAAATTGGGAAGCTATACTTACTTCACATTTTTGGAAATGTAACCCATGTTCCATTCACATTCTATTGAACAGATATATGCAATGCCAACAGAACACCAAGGGAGAATTTGTAAGAGCTACTTATTTTTAAGAAGTGTAAATAAACACAAAGTATGTTCTTATCTCTGCTCTCAGTGCTGTATATCTACTTATGCAGTGACTGTTTCAAGTAGTGTAGAAACATCACTTGAGACAGGAGCAGGGGCCAAGGCCGGTACCCTGGGGTGCCTATACACATGCTCCGATGTGTTCTGTTTAGGACGTGTCAGAGCAACATACAGCAAACACAGGGGGCTGATTAAGGATGTACACTGCATGTACCACCTCACTGGACTTACTCTGATCCCTGCCTCCAGAGCCAGTCTAGATTGGGCCCATAGGCTGCACCGGGCCCAGCACTCAGAGCTGGTCTGCTGTGAGACTTCATGCACTGTGTGCCATGTCCAAGCTCTCAGTGTGAGCCCCAGAGCAAAGCTGGTGCATGTCGCATGAAAGGCTGGTTTGGGATATGCACTGAAATAGCTGTCTGTACCAAACTAGCCCTGCACTCTGACTCCAATATGTGGGGCCAATCTGTGGGTCTGATCCAGTCCACAAATTATCCCTGTGCCCAGGCTGGATGATTTTGACACCCTGTACTAGGGTTTTGGGCTAAGGTATGAGGATGCGCATCCTCAATCAAGTTAACTAGTGTTTTTGTTCCAAGTAACATTTTGGAACTTGTACAGAATTGCATGTCTTTCCTAGAACAGAGCTGCAACAGAGTATAAGTGACCTGAGCAATTGAGCATGCCCAGAGCAGTAAGATGACTTACTTAGGTGGAAGTAGGATCTGAAATCTGTTTGTGGGCTCAGAATGCCATTTACAAGGTTAACTCTAGCTGCACATATACTACTTTCCTGTTTAAGGGCGGAGTTGTTTTTAGAAATTTATGTTTTATTGCAGACCACTGGTCTTCCTTCCAACCACTTCAGATGACTGGATCTTCCCAGAAAATTTTCTCGTCTTTGACACAAGTTCAGTGTGTCATAGTTTCAGTTATTTAAGGCTTTATTCATAGCATGATCTTAACTCTAACCACCCCTTTTGTGTGTGTGTGTGTGTGTGTGTTTACAGTTACAGTAGGTTAGCACAGGCTGATTTTTGCTTAGGTCAGTCAGTGTTACAACTATGCATCTGACTGAGATTTTAAGATTTGTCTCTAATGAGGGTGTTTATACTCTGAGGGTGTCCCTAGCGAGGTTGCTTAAAATTCTGAGTATGCTTATGATATTCACCAGGAATGAAAACAGACAGTAATGAAAGCTAAGCAAATGTACAATGAATTAGTTGAAATGTTGGTTTAAATGTTAGCAAATTTGTCACCCCCACTAATCCTGTCTACCTAATAGCCCTGATTACAAATGACTGTTAAACCTCTTTATCTCATTCAAGGTACTTAGCTCCAAAGGATGTTGTTTTAACAAGAAAGCAATTAAATTTTTTAATGATTTTTTTCTCATTAGAGCAAACTGGCTACACAAAATGTAAACACGTCTCAATATCAGAACCAGAAAAAAGATGAAGTTGTTCAGAAGTGCAAAGGATATTTGTCAATCAAATAACAACATGTATTAATATCTTAAATCTTCAAAACTTCCACTTGTGTTAAGAAGCACCTCAACATTCTCATAAAAATATTTTGTTACTGTTTTTAAAGAAATATCCCTTTCAAACGTAAGTTTAAAAGACTTTCAGTACCAGGATTTCATAACATTCCTATCTAGCAGCTAATTTGATAATAGAGTGATCAAATTCTCTCTAAACTCTAGTTTCTGACCCTTTTTTAATCAATGTGAGTCTTTGTGAAAGTGTTGTGTGCCAAGACACTTCCACACACATGTATCTTGATGCTGCTCTTAGGCACTGTCAGTGCCTGTCATCTGTCTTCTGTCCATTTTTCTTTTCCTCCTTGTTTTTTCAGTTTTTCTTTGGTTGGTTGTGGCTTTCATTGTTTATTTGCTTCTTATCTCTCTTTTCTTTCTTGGTTCTTTTGAGCTTTGTTTTCATTCTCACTTTTTCTATCCACTGCCTCTTCACCGGTGCTGTTTTGGAAGCTCTGATTCAGTTACCAGATTGGTGCTGCCCTGCTGTGTCCATACAAGGTAAAAAACTTAACTCACAGGTCGCTAATCATAGTAAAAACAGAAATAGTTTTTAGTTTTCATACATGTTAGCAGGACAAGGTAAGCAGTACCCCAAAGAGCAAAGACACCAAACTTTGACAATAAACCACACACCATCTTGCCTTCAATCAGCTTTACCTCTGTTCACAAATAGGTGAAAAAAAGTGCCTTTTTTCTAAGTGAAGACAAGCCCTGAATTTTTCAGTGCAACTCTTTATCTCTAGTGCCTTATCTTCAGTCCTGCCTCAGCTTATGCTCTTGGGTATAGATCTTGTCTGTCTTGCCTTGATCTACTATTAGAGTGATGTTCTGAGTTCTGCTCTTCTAGAGCTCTACATGGGTATTTTTTGTTGTGACATGGATCCAGAACCAACTCATCTTTTATGAATGATATGGAAATGTCCCAGTGGTTCAGTGGCTCAAATGCATTACCCACATCAAGGGCAAACATTTTCTGCCTTACCTCTGACGAAAACATTTTGGCTTGAAATTGCTAAAGAACAATGGAACAGTTCTGAGGCATCCTACAGCAATGTGTAAGTTGGGTATTGAGTTGCTGTTGTAGGGACATCATGCCACTGCTAGCCATAAGCATGCAAATTGGCTGTCATGCTTCCCCATCCAAAACATCCACTGTTACGGGAGGCAGAGCTTCTATCAGTGAGACTGTAGGTTCATTGGAAAAACTAAATGCAGTGTAAATTTTTTTACATTTGTTGTTATGCCTATATTCTCAGTTCATGTAAATCAGTCGAGCATCATTGACTTTGTGAAGCTCAGCTAATAAAGAATAGCTGAAGATATGGCCCATAATTCATTGGCTGTTGATTATGTGTAGCACTACCATCCACTGGATAAAATCTAATGTGTTCAAGAGCCTTACCGTTATTTCATTCACTAAGAGAATGGTGGATCTTAAATATTCTCTTCTGGTACTATAGAATCCTGTGCTCTTAAAACGGAAAAACTTGGGTTTTCTTCCCTTCAAGGCTAATAATTTGAATTCCCTTTGATTTAGAACCCCTGCTTTCTGCAGGACCATTTAGAGCATGTGACAAAGTAGGCTGTCAACTTTGAAAGCCTGTGCCACTCTGAACCACTTAGTCTGTAAGGGCCTTTATACACATGCTCCGGAAGTATGTACGGGGTGCTTTAATTAGAGTGGCTCCAAGAGCCGCTTTAATTAGAGGGGCTCCAAGAGCCCCTCTAATTAAAGCACCTGGAGCATCATATGTATCAGCGCCCTTGTGCTGAAAAAATGGCAGCAGGAACACTTTAACTAAAGCTCGTTGACATGCCCCCACCATAATTTTTCAGCATGGGGATACTTATACATGTGACACTGGAGTCTGCTGGAGCATGGTAATTACTGGCTTAATTGAGTCTGCTCTCACGCACTGTAATTACAGCACACTGGAGCAGCCTTGTTGCACATGTATAGGCATCGTGAGGTGCTACCATGCCATGGTTTCTGGCTGCTGTATGCTGAGAGATCATTACTTGGGAACTTAGAAAGGGATATAATAACAAAGGCATCTTAACTGAGCACTGAGGGCCTTGTTACACGTTGCACTATTAGCTGTTCAATTGTTGATTAGTGTTAGTGCTAGCTTGAGTTTGAAGCAGTCGCATCTAAGGCTAAAAACCTTCTTGCCCCCACCTGTGACTTGCCTTGAGAGGGCAGGTGAAAGGAAAGATGTCAACCACTGAAGGATAAAATAAAAAGAAGTAAAAAAAAAAAAAAAAGTAATAAAGGAGAGGAAGTAAATTAATGAAATCCTCATGTTTTAATAAATTGGGATTGGGATGCGGGATGCTTCCTGTGGTGGCTGGGAGGAGGGAGTGGTGAGGGAAGGTGCTTTTGGGGAAGCTACTGCCCTTGCCCTGGAAAGAAATCCCCATCTCATGGGGACCCAATCCAGCCCTCTACTTTGTTTCCTTCCACCCCTGCTTCCCACTCCTAGACAAATCTGTGCCCTGCAACCTTGCTAACTGCCATGTGCTCTGCAGGCTGTCATCTTAGGCTTGACAATGAATAGACAGTACTGAAGAATTTATATTCACACTTACTCTATAGGGTTAAAATCACAGGAAGAGAATTTTGTAACATTATTGTCTACATTCAGTCATACCAGAGTGTTAAAGCATGTATGGTTATTTCCAGAATTAGAAGCAAATTCTTTGTATTCACTTAGTTTAGTATAAAATTTTAAAGTAAATTCAAGGAGAAATTTAAAATAAACAGTAATGCATGTGTACTGCTTGAATTAAATAATACTATCAGTGATCAGGTATCCAAATTATTGAATAAAAAGAAGTATCTCTGCCTAATGGAGAGAAAGATTCCCTCATTTTCTATGTGTTTACAGCACCTAGCATAAAAAGCACCAGTCCTTCTTGGGGTCTCTGGATGCTAACCAGATCTAAGTAATAAATGATGATAATTTTAAAATGTTGGAGAAATTAACTGGGGAAAAATGTTTTCCATTATTCCAAAATGTGGAAGTAAATTGCAATCCATTACCTGTTTTTCTGCCTCGTACCTTTTTTTGTATCTCAGCAACATTATACAAAGCAACATGCTTCAGGAATTCCCTGCAGCATTTCCCTCCTAGAGATATTGCTTTAGGCTTGCCTTCCCAAGCAGGTTTGAAAGCAATGAGGCTCTTGGATAAAAGGAAAGATGAATCCCCTGCTTTTAATTTTAAAACTTATGTCAACCCAACATGAAAATGAATTAATAAGCAGTGCAAAATGCTCCTATGTTACTTATTTTACTCAATTACTTACATTTTTTCATATCTGATGTCCTTTGTTTATACTAGGTTAATGAACAGCAGGTTAAAATACTCTATTAAGGTTAATAAGACTCTATATGCCAATTTTATAGATACAGTCTCTCTGATTTAGTATATGTTCTACACAGTATGTCTTAATGTGTGCAATCTAAGGTGACAACTCAAATATAACCTGTAAACCAAAAGCTGTTTTTAAACCCCACGTTATTACTTATATTCTTTTATTAACTGTATTTTTTCTTTTGAGATCTTCCTTCACTCATAAACTTAGTATACCTGAGACAAAGTTTGCCATATATTTGATCTAAACTGTTGTTGTGTTCCATTTTTGTTCTATTTAGTTTTTTGTTTTGTTTTTAGTATCATATTTGACATTCCTCTTGGGGGCTGACTTACGCTGAATGTCCTTTCCAATGATAGAGAGAATGCTCCCTAGAGTCAACATGAATGAACTGTGGAAACTGGAACTGTATGGAAGAAGTATCCAGAAGTACTTTGACTAGTCAGCACACTGCATACACTTCAAATGCTTACTGTCCACTCTCTTATTGTCTGTTGTAATAAACTTGGGCTGCAGACAGTGTGTGTTTAGTCTGGCATTTTTCTGCCTCCTCCCTATTGCAACGTGTGAAGGTTTGCATTACTTTGTGTTATACTTATGCATAAAAAAGACACCTCCTAATTTTAAAGATATGCAGCGGTGGCAAAAGCCTTTCATTAGAAACTGCAGTTCAGATAGTAAAACCCTTTTAAATCCCCACTTTCGTAAACTGCTGACTGAAAGTGGAATTCCACTGAAGTGCAAAGCAGAAAAGTGCTGGTACTTCCAGAGGAAAAGCTAGTGTGACAGAAATTATGCTATCAAGGAAGGGATGGAGTCATGTTAAGACACCCCCTGGCATTAATTTATAGTCCCTAAAGAGCCTCCCATTTTCTCCATGTTGATGATAGTATTCCTTTGTTGAGAGATGCCACTAATGTGAGGGGAAAGCATCCATTTAGTAGACTTATGATGGATTGCTGTTCTGAGTAGGACAGAAGTGGTGCCATCATTCCTAGAATGCCGCTGCCTCTGGGCTCTTCAAAGGTATTCTGGCTTGCCGCAGTAAAGATGGAGATCAGTGTCTACGAGCAGAGAGGGCAGGCTATGCCCAAACAAAATTCTATTCCTAAAATGAAACAAAATAGGATGCGAGGGAATCGAGGCATATTCTCTCCTCTCAGCAGGTGGCCCACAGCAGTCAACTTTACGTGCTCCCCACAGTAGGCCAGAGTACCACAGGGTACCTAGACAACAGTCTCCAAAGATTCCTATACTATCCATCTCCCCTTTGATATTGAAGGATTTCTTGTGACTTTCTTGGAGTTCCTACCAAATGGTAACCCCAACATAGGAAGAAAAAGTCTGAGGGTACTTGTACACACCACGGGGCTTTAATTTGGTTCAGTTCTCCCTAAATTGAAATGATGGGCTTTTAAAAACCCACTGTTTCCACCGCTTCAATTTAGGGAAAATTAAATCAAACTGAACTCCTGTGGGATGTACACAAGGGGTGGGGGCCTGATCCTTACCTGCCTCTCCAAGTGAGGGGGTGAGGGGCGCAAGCTGTCAATGGGCTGAGTGGTCCCTGAGCTCCACGGCAGCAGCAGTGCCCGCCCCCCCACATAGCACCCGCTCGTTGGCATCCAGCCCGGGCAGCCCTGGGTGTTGCCTGAGCTGCAGAAGGAAGCACCAGGCTCCACACAACTCAGGCAAGCAGGCAGGTTCTGGGAAGGGGGGAAGATCAGGCTCAGTGGAGCCTGCCTGCATGTGCTGTTGCTGGGTTGCACAGCCCATGAGCTGTGTAGAGCCCAGTACTTCCCTCCACAACTGCAGTGCCCCCCAGGGACCACCCAGGCTGGGTGCCAATGGATGGGTGCCACCTGGGGGGCCCCACCACCATGGAAGAAAACATTGGGGTCCCCCACATCTCAGAGGGTCCCACAGTCCAGCAGCAGGTTGCCCCCCACCGGAGATCCAGGTAAGCTCCAGCACCCCTGCACCAAACCCACCACCTGGGAATGGCTGGCTTGCCCCTAGGCCAGAGCAGCAAGTAGGTGCTGGAAGCCTGCCAAGCCCTGAGCACCTCAGAAGTGTTTTATCTTGCTGTGTTATCAAGTCATTTAAAGCACAATACGCCATTGAGCATGCAAACAGCAATGCCATTAAAGCACAATATGCCACCAAACAGCAACGCCATTAAAGCGGTACAAAAGGGCATTTAAGCTGCTTAAAGCCAATTCTGTTGTGTGTAAAAATGCCCTGAAAGTCTGTCCTCATTCTGTACTACATGTAGTATCATCATTATCACTGGGAGAAAATAAGATAGTGGCTACTATCTCAGGACTATGTCACTGTTACCAAGGGTTAGGGAATTTGGAGGATTTAAGAAATCTGTTGGCCTACCTGGTGTTACTTTCAACATTAAGCCAAAACCTCAACTAATATGCACTAAGGTGACTCCTTTTTTATTTTTGGAGACTGGATACCTAAAATTTTTGCGTATAATCTAGATCTTTCTTTCTTTCTTTTGTTCTTTCTTTTTTTCTGTCTTTCTTTCGGTCTTTCTGTCTTTCTTATGGCTCTGGGAGCAAGAGCTATCATCACAAATTTAATTCCAAATTCCCCAACCAGACCAATACCCTGCTGGAAATCAAGTGTAACTCCAGGATGTCTCCCTCAAATTTATATCCGGGGGTGGATATTATTATGTGCTCCATGGTTTGTTCAGAGTTTCTACAGTCACAGCCAGGTGAGGTTTTTAAGCACCACTTGTACATCAGTGGCCACACTGGCCATGTCCAATTCATATCCTATTAAGGGTTGTCCATGTGCTCCGTGGAAAGTTGAAGCCCGGTTGTTACATTGTTGGGTTAGAGACAAGATGTTTATTTGGGAAAGTGTTTTCTGCCCAAGCTTTCCTCCAAGAGTCTTCAATGTTGCAGTATAGGAGGTGCTTGGTTCATGTCCAAAAATGTTTTCATGAAATCATGTGACCAGTTGGAGATCTGTTTTCTTATTCAGTTTCATGTATGCAGGCATTCTTTTGGTGATAGTTGCTACCAACATTTTAAATAAGGTGTCCACTGAAAATAATTATCCATAGGTTTCTATTGCTTTCTTTGTAGATTTGTATTTGAAATTTGAGAGGCTTTGAGATTACTTTTGTCTAAAGTAAATGCATCATAGTGTACTTCTTTCAAACATCTCCACATTCCTAATCTTCTCTTCACACCATCTCTACATGAATGAGTCAGTGAAATGAGTAATGCCCTCAATTACATCCTCCATAAATAAATATTGAATACTTCATAATCAGAAATATCACTTCTGATGCTGCTGCCTGCACAATATTGTGGTTATTTGCCACACTCCACCCCCTCCCTTTTTTTTTATGCTAGGCTATATTTTCAGTGTAAGCAAGGGAATTTCAAAGTGTTCTTGTTGTTAAGGGGAGTTACACATTTGATTACTTGGGCTGACATGTTACCCTACTGTTAGAATGATGTTGAAATAGGCCATTTTTTATTACTTTCCATTTGTTTTCTTACATTAAGTGGAATTTTCTATACACAGAAAGTACATAAACTCTCATGTCAGAAATTCTTACTGCCTATTTAATATCTGGATATAACCTCTCTTTCCTCTCTGCTTCTTTATGTTTCTCTCCTCCTGCCACCCATCTCTTTTCATCCACTAATCTTTCCACTTGTTCAATGGCTCACTTCTGTTGCCTCTGGCACCTTCTTCCATCAGCAGTAACTGTTAGCCCCAGTTGCTCATGCATCCATTTCTCCCATTCAAACCATTACACTTTTTTCCAGTGCTGTCCCTTATGACACATATTTCCTGACCTAGTTGTTCAGCTACTGTCCTGTTCCCCTCAAAACTGTCTTCAGAATGGACTTCTTCAGTGACATGTATAATAGATCACCAATAGAAGCTGGAGAGCTGCCCAGTCTATTTTTGCACATATGTTTTTAGAGCTATGAATGAAAAAAGATCTTTCAGTGTACAGCATTACCATATGTTAACACATCATTGTTTTGCTGTTTGTGTTGCCTTCCTCCTCCTAGTCCTTCGTGCCCTAAGTTATATCTCCTGTTGGGTATCGTCCTAAATTTGACTGTAAGTTCTTGTTGTAGCAGTCATCCTATTTCTGTTCATGTACAATGGCTTCTACGAGGGTCCTGATTTGACTGTGGTTTCTAGATGCCACCTACAATATGTACTACTACGTACTACAGTAGTAATGATATGACTGCTCACTTCCATGAGCTCAAACCAGGGATAGGCTTGGCCCATTTTGTCTGATTACTATCACGGCAACAGGACAGCAACATTTGTAATTTATGAATATGGTAATTTGAACCTTAAGCTATTTTGAGTTAATACAAAGCATAAGTTCCCAACTTCAGTATGTTTTAATTTTATCAGCCCCACTGGCATACTCTTGGGTTGAGTATAAACACGCATCTGATCTACAGTGAATTAGTTCATGGCCAGAGACAGGATATGTCACCAGCAGGTTGAGAACAAGAATTGTATTCTTTGAATTCAACATTATTAAGATAAATAAGAATCAGAAGTAAAAAGCCAGTTAAGTATTGAACTGTTATATGGCAGGAACTATATATTAAAATACTTCGCTTGAGGCTCCTGGCATACATTCATTTAAAGGTGCAATGGGATCTGATCTCAAAATTGTACCTCCTACTATTCAAGTATGGCAAATCATGCCCTTTCTACTTGCCAATGTAGGGGGAGCCCAGGAACATGATCTCAGGCTCTATCTGTAGTAGCAAGTGGAAAGCTGGGAGCCCACAGGCAGAATCAGATCCAGGATTTTACAAAAGGGGCATGGGAGAAGCAACTGATATTGCAGGGGTGGTTGCATCCCTGTTCCCACCTTCCTCCCTCCCCTTCCTTCCCCTCTTCCCCAGCAGGGTAGGCAGAATGTATCCCTGGAGCAGCAGCTGGGGACTTTTAAGTCCCAAAGCAGGTAAGCATCTCCGCTCAGAGGCACATTATCTCATCTCCCCATTCCATCTCCTCCTATTTGCCTGGCCCCTGCCTGACACTGCCTGCATACCTGCTGTCTACTCCATGCTGTGAGCAAAGAGAGCTCCTGTCCCACTCCAGGCAGACTATGTGAAGGCTGGGCTCAGCCTGGGACAACAGCAGCACCAATGGCAACAGCGGCTCCTAGACTGACAGGGAACACTCAGGTGGAGTAGGCAGGGAGGGGAAACCCATTTGCCTGCCACTGCCCATGTCCCAAGCAGAGCCCAGCCACCTGACCAAATTGGACAGGAGTTCCTCTTACCCCTGTGACAGGGGGAACAACAGCAATGGCAAGCAAGAGAGTGGGGAATGGGAAGGAAGGGGACAGGGAGAATATGTGCCTCTGACCACAGAAAGTATTTTTAAAAGTCCCAGGCTGCTGCTCCTGCTACATATTTAGAAAAGGGATGTGTAGTTGCATCATTTCACCCTCCCTGGATCTGCCTCATCCTGAAGGTCTGGTGCGAGGGCTAACGATCAGCTGATGGTTAGCCCTGGCCCCTAACTCCATGGGGCCAGTTTGAAACTACAGTGCAGTCCCTAGTTGGAGCCAAAAAGTACCTGATTCTCAACACAGCTTCTGATGGCACAGGGGCTGGTTCAAGAGCCCAGTGCAGTCTCTGGTTGGAGCAGACAATGGGCCCAGACCTGTTACACATAGTTTAAGGTGCTATGCAATTCAGCTATATAAATATTTTACATTATATGTAGAACATTGTTTATGGGTGGTTTGCTTTGTTATAGTGCCTTGAACTGGGTGCACACGCAGCACCCTTGCCACTTATGCCATGACTAACATGTTAATTGTGGCATAAATATAACATGTAAAAGGGGCCTTGCCTGGGAGTTACATACTTAAACAATTTACAAATGTCAGCAACAATAGTTTGCCCTTTTTTTGCATGAATGTCAGGTATCAAATAGTTTTATGCTAAGGCATAACACCTGCCTCTGGAGAAGAAATCAGTGCTTTCTTGATCAGTGACCTTATTTTAAACTGGGTGCGTCTACAGAAGATGTTTACTGTGGAGCTGCCTAATTAGCTTAGGAGTAAAATAGCATGTACACGTGCAACATTATTAAGCTGGAGTAAATTAACTTACTCCCCTGCAGGATAGTACTTGTAGAAGTACTACCCTGCAGCAGAGTAAAATACTCCATAGCAACACATGTGTAGACAAGGACCAGGCTGGCTGGGGCACGAACGTGCTTCAGTGTGGGGGCTTACTGCCAGCTAGCTCCACACTGGAGCACCCTCTTACCCCAGCCAACCCCTCCACAGCATGTAGAGCTGGGTCAGAGCAGCTCTGGGATGGCAGGCTGACTCCTGGACTCTCTGTGAGCCAGGGCTGCTCCAACCCAGGTAAACATGCAATGGTCCCAGGAGCATGTGTACATGCAGTGCCTGGGAGCAATAAACTACAGAGAATATGCACCAGAGTTTACTGCTTTGCATTTATAGCACGTGTAGATGTGCCCACTGAGTATTAAAGAAATGTGCCTGGCTTTTTTTTCCTATTTAAAGTAACCCAAACCTTTTTATGTGTTTTAATTTCAAATATAGCCAGTTTAATTTAGTTGAATGGTAATATTCTGCTCTGCCTTCAGCTGAGTTGAGCTCAGTCACAGACTTGGAATTCCAGGGCTTGTGCTAACTTCACAGTTATCTTGTTCCATTGCTTTTTGATCATGCCAACCACAGCATTGTGGCAGCTTCTCAAAGCCAGAATGGTTCTGTGTCAAAGAAACTGCTAATCAAAACTTTCAATCAAAAGAACAATATATTCAAATATTCCCTCCCTCTGCCATATTGCAGCTGCCAGGACCGTCATCCAGTATGATTGCCTGGCATGGTAACTTACAGAAACTTTCTTTTCAGTAGAAACCTTCAGAAGTTAGCTACATGACTTGCTGTTGAAACAATAACAGAGAAAGCAGTGATGATATAAATGCAAAATTTCAGCTGTTTGAGGGATAACACATTTTAAATTAGTTGAGCTAAAGTAAAACTGGAAAAATTAACTGGGCAAAAATGGGTTTATTGTCATTTTTTTATGTTAGCCTGTTCATGAATTGGATGAAAGTCCAGTTCATCTCCCCGCAGAAATGAACATAACCTATTTTTCATATTAATTATTTTTCTTTTTCATGACTTTCATTACCCCTTCCCTGATTCCTTCCCTCACAGTTTTCACTCTTTCCCCTTGCTCTCTCACTGAGGTTCTTTATTATGGTCCATGAATCATTCTCATTTCTGTTTACGCTTTTTTACACTTGTTCGTGAAGGTGCATTATATCATCCACATCCTAAAATGCTGGATATAAACATTCTGAATGAGTAAACTTGCTCTGTATCCAACAGTGATAGATTAATACACATTATACCAGTTTACAAGATTACTGCTCTACATATATTCACCCCAGTGTGATGCTGAGCACATGCATCCTTAGATTTTGAGGATCATGCTACACGGGCATGATCAGGCTGTTATACAGTAGCTCAGATTGTTATGTACGCAGTGTCCTGACCTGCAAGCCCTAAACGCTTGCTGTTTAAGTTGATGTAAAACAGGAAGTGCTCACAGTTGGCAGGGTTGGTCCTTGTTTGTGTGCATATAGGAACGTTGTGTTAGAAGCTCTAGTTTATAATGTTCTTCAGTATGTTTTTGGTATCATCTGCAAGCTTGGAGATTCACTGTGTACCTCCATTTCCCAGTCATTGATGAAAATGTAGAACAAAATAGGGCCCAGCACAGGGTCCGGCACAGGAAGACATCACTTTTGACCTTCCTCCAGTTATGTACATTGGGAGTAATTCAGTCCAAACAAATTGAAAACTAACATAACCAAGAAGAGGATCAGGCCCATTGGCTCTGATCTTGCAGAAGGAATTGCCAAAGTACTCCCTGCAGGATTGGGACCATAGATTGCTGACAGACAGCATTCTCTTTTTTGTGATTTCTTTTATGAACTGCTAATGTAATTATAAGGGCTATTTTAATTTGTATTTCTTTGCCTACTCATTGATTTAGAATTAGTTTTGTTACAGACTTTTCCTGACTATATTTAGTGTTCTGTGTGTGTATATATTCTAAGGTTACCAGTTAGAATAAATAAGAAACAAGGAAACTACACTGAAGCAGAAGAGATTATAGAAGGTACTATACTGTGTTTTTACAGTATATACAGTAAATTGGAGCTTCATTTGACCTATTGGAAACTCCTGATATAATGACTTTCTTCATAGACTAAACACACTTCTTAAAAATCAAAAAGAAAATAAAAATGATTCCCATCTATTCCAGCTGTGGTTTGGAGAGACCATTTAAAAAAAATTCAAAAAGCTCTCTTTCAACACCATGGGCTCCTAGCTGTGTTGCTCAGACTCCCCACAATGATGATCTCATTTACAGGCCTGACATGACTGACTTCACCAGAAAAGTTATCCATTATTGGTTGGCAGTAGATAAACCCATCAAAAGATGTAACAAACAAGTAAGAACTTATTTGAAGAGTGACATTATCCTATTCCTGTCAGGGTGTGTGAGCAAATAGCCAGCAGTTTATCGTATTTACAAAGAGGAAACCTGTTTGGAAGTAGATTTTTTTTCTTTTAAGGTCAACTTCTTTAATCCAAAGCTGCAGCAGCAGATTTGATATTTATAAATGGAAGGTTTTATCTGAAATCTGGTACAGAGTTTCACCAATCATCTTCTTCACAATTAGTGCCACCAAACAGAGGGAATCAGAAAAAAAAAATCTCTTTTTTCCCACTTGAATGTGTCAGAATCTGCAGCTGGAAAGTGTAGTTACATTTTTCCATCCAAATATAAAAAGTGAAAATATTAGAAACATCAGTGAAGACACTACACCAAACTCTGTATACTATTATTGATACTGTCTAGTTTTTATGTTTTATTACATCTTATAAAAAGCCTTTGGCTTAATATGCTGAAGCATCTCAGTTTAAACACACAAGTTAATGACATACTAGCTAAAAGCAGAGTTCCAAATGTAATCATTACAGATATTTTAGATAAATGCATAGATTTTTAAGAATGTACTTTCTAATCATGGCAATGTCAAGCATTCTTTTTTTTATTATCTTTTGAGTATCATCCCATTTTTTGTTTTGTTATTTACCAAAGCACAGGTTTAAAAAACCTGGAGAATGATAAGACCCAAATGCTGCACTGACAACATTAGAGCCATTATAAAATGTAACCCTTCTGATTCAGGTCCTAAGGTTCTTTTACCATCTCAACTAGTGACTACCTGGTTCAGTTTACTTTTCATAAAACTCTACTGTCTAGCCATTGGCAGATACCCATTCTGGACCATGTTTTATTCATGTTCTGTATGCTTTAACTTCAGTATGTGTTGTATGTGAATACGATTAGCAGGATTTGATTTCAGTCAGTATTTTACCAATAAGTCCAAGGGGCTGCCCATCACCCAAGAAGCACAACTGTAATTCTTTTCTCCTAACTGTAGAAATAGCTTCTTCCTATCACCCTTCGAAGTGGAAGTTGATTGTCCGCAGACCAGATTGGCCTAGAAGAACTTAAAGTTAAAAACCAAATCTTGGGCTTAGGTTCAATTTCTGTTTTTGTCACAAACTTCTTGCATAATGTTGCTTAATCTGTGTACCTCCTGTTTGGACATTGAATGTTATCAAGGGCCCTCTCATCACCCTCCAGTTTGGGTGGGGCAGTTCATATGTTAGCCCCATAAGAAGTGATGCAGATGCAGAGAGGGGTGTTACTGAGCCTGGCCAACCAACTTTCTGAGAAAGTATGCCCACAAAGTGAAGTGCCTCTAAGTGTTCTCCCTATAATACTGAAGTTTGCATTAACTGCACAGTTGGATCCAAAGGGCATTTATCAATTAAATTATTTGAAAAGTCTGTTACAGAAATAGCCCTTTTAGGATTGATTCAGACCTTTATAGATTGATTTAGAAAGAATATTATATGGGAAGAATCTGGACTTGAGTATGATCTGAAGTATCTGCATCAAGAAACACTTACTGCTTGTGATGCTGTTGGGATGGTTCCAGTGAAAGTAGAATTGAAACCCAATCTGTGGGAGGTGGGGAGGAACGCAGTAAGTCTCAACAACATGACAAGGGACGGCCTTGGTGAACCTCTGTTGCTGAACTGTCACTGTAGATATCATTCCTTGAAGAAAACTAGAAATAATGTGAGCATTAAACACCTGCTTTCTATAGTACTTTCATCCTGACTGATGATATTTTTCTACATGATTTCCCTGACCATCCCTATCTGAGGGGAGAGAGGAATAATTTCTGACTGAATTCTTGTTTAGAACAGAGCGCCATAGGTGGTTCTCTGTATGCATCAGTGAACTGAAAATACTGGGGTATTCTGTTGAAACTAGTGTGGGGAAAAAACGGTATTTCCACCTATCCATCATTTTCATGCCCTACCTGTTTCCTTCTGTAATAAGGAGAGCCAGAGATCTGCTGTTTCTGAGATTCTCTCCGAACTGTAAAATCTCTCTCCCTGTCTTTCTCTGTCTTCAGACCATTTACAGAGTGATAGGATTTTTAGGTTGTGTCCTTATTTTGATATCCACTGACTGGAAGAGTTTAGCTACCAGTCAAAACATTTTAATTGATTAATCCCTCACCCTGTTGAAAAGAGACACATTTAAAACAGAATTGTGGCTGGTCTTGGAGAAAACACAATAGAATGCTTGAGCATGCTATATATAGTACTTTAAGTTATTTTTTGAGAGGGGCCAACATTTACCTTCACACTGCCCCCATTTTCTTGATACTGGCTGCCAAATAATGGTTGCATCTTGACAATAGCATAAAGGAATTCCTCTGCTTATGATCTGATCTGTAATAAAATAAAATAAAAAAGGGTTAAACAACACAATCAATTCCAAAATAGCAACATCATAGAGACACCAGAATAGTAAAAATAATTTGCAATAAAATAGAAGTAAGCTTTCAAAAATTATGGTAGTTCTCACCCAAATGCTTGAAAAGGGGGGTGGGGGGTGTACACCTGTGCCTGTGGCTTAGTACAGACATTCAAAAAGCCCGAAGCAGATTTGATCAAACTGACATGGGTTTCTGTAAGTGACATAGGTTAATTCAGGAGCAAACAGAGCACATGTTCACCCTTTGGAGGTGGGAGGGTGGGGCTGCATGTAGGCTGCATGTGCTAGCTAAGGCCAGCAAGTTGGGGGCACTCCTGCATGCCTCCCCACAGGCTCCCTGGGCTGCCAGAGGGTGCTGAGCACAGCCAAGCACAGTCAAGTGGCTAAGCCACACCTGACTGGTTGCCAGGCATGGGGGAGCATGCCTTCCCCAAGAGTCCACCCATGGACCCCCATACCTCCCACGAGTATGCACAGCCACAAAGAGCCCAACCCGACTGCAGGGCACAGCTAAGTACCCCTGCTCCTCCATCCCTCATCTTCGTCATCCACTGTACTGGCTCAGCTCTGTTAGAGCTCCAGGGCTGGGGCCGTCTGGACACTCAGGCAGAGCAAGGGGTAGTGCACCTTCGTGCAAGAGGGGGGCTAGCAGGGAGCTACAAAGACTCCTGGGATGCTGGCAGACACCACTTATAAGAATCAATAGGGGATCTGGTACAGAAGTTCAATTCCCTGGTCAAGCCTAAATTGATTGTTTGAGTGCACATTGATCCAGGTCTATCTTAGACTAGGTTCCACCATTTTTAAGCCAGTCTGTGTACACTGAAGTTCTGTACTTGTTATGGATTTAGACTTGTTTCTGAACACTTATACCGGTAAAAGTGTAATATCTATATCTGGTCCATATCTGTATGTGCAGCTACAGATGCACACACATACACACACTTTAAAATACATATGCTTTGAAGCAGGGGTGCAAACATACAGGCCAGATGCAGCTCATGGAACCATATGATCCAGCCTGTAGGTCACTGGACAAACCCTATGCATTGCCTCCTGCCCCATGAGATGCACAGCACAGGGGCCATCATGGGGCACTGCATGAAGCCCATTTCCCAGACCGCCCCCCATGCCATGTACAGCACCAGGGCCAGCCCACATGTCATCAGCATCATGCACCCTGTGCCAGCCCAACATGCCCAGCAAGTCCTAGAACTGGTGCAGTCTGCCAGCGGCACACAGGACTGGACAAACCACACTTGCTACACACAGTACACAGGCTGAACCCAGGAAGCTGTGGGCAGGATAGGGGGTCAGTTCAGGGTGCTGCATGCAGCCTGCACACCACAGACCTCCTGCACTGGGGATTGGTCCAGTTTGGCCCACAGGCTGAACCAGTAACATTCATCCAGCCTGGGGGCCTAGATGAGTTTGACACTCCTGCTTTAAAATACTGCACATATGCTATAAATACTACGTAGTATGTGGACATACACAATTCTATAATGAATTATGATAAGCACACAGGCAAGGTGGGCAGATCAGATTCAATTCTGAAGCCAGATAATGTGGAACAGAAAGGCAAGACTCCCCACAAAGACTGGGGTCCCCATAGTGAGTGCAAAAGGACTAAGAAATTCATGATGAGAAAATAATGCAGGAAGGGAAAATTGTTCCCTCTAGGAAAAGAAAAATCCTTCCCTCCCCAAAACACAGAAACTGTGGAAAAGAAGCCCATATAGGAAAACAAGGAAGTGTTTAGTCATGGATGGTTGGACATCAAAAGGTTCAGAGGATCAGTCTGGATACTTATCCAGGCCTTTTTCATCTTTTCCTTAATTATTCCCTAATCTTAACTCTGTTCTTCTAAGTACACCAGAATGTTTCAATATGAGCCAAAAGGCCCAGAGGTGTACAAGAAGTCCCTTCTTGTACTCTTGATTCTCCCATCCCCCTATTGACTAAAGGGAAACCAAGATTATGTTTCTGATTGAGAGTAAAGGGAAGTCATTATTACACAATTTGAATTGCTTTGACCATTCTGCCATGCAGTACTTATTTTCTCGCCTCTTGGCCTCTCAATATATGAGTCGTGCTTTTCAGATCATTTTCCCCCATCATTTATTTTGGAAAGAAAAAATCCTTCTCCCCATATATCTCTCTTCAATAACTACAAACTCTTTCTGTGGTGCCATATATCACAGAGAGGGAGGAATGTCTTCAAGATGGATGGATGGCCTGCTTTTCTGGGTAACTGAATAATGGACAGACAGACATTTCTAACAGCAACTAGGTACTTTTTAACCTCATAAATACTCATATCATCTTTATAAAAAGGTGTCCTGGATTTCAGAGTCTTACAGGAACATAGTTAAACTGAAACAAAATTGCTGCATGGAAAATGTCAAGCCCAAAAAAAAACTGCCCACCTGCCTAATGCAACAGGGGCAGTGAAAATAACTATCCACAAACTATTCTCAGATGCATAAAAGAAGAATAATCTCCTCCCCCAAACTCTTTTGTAGCTGTTACTTTAAAGAACCATAGGTTTTTTTAAAAAGCAGGCAGGAATGGGACTTAATTTGTTCATGTCCCTTTAAATATATGCCCCAGATTTTTTAAAGCAAGAAAAGTTCTACTTCTCACTGCTGCTTCATCACTTGGGTGACTTTTTAGTATCAGGCATGTCTTGATACCTCACATAGCTTGTACAGAATTCAGACAAACTAACCTTTCCTATTTAATTTACATTTCGGTGAAAATGTGTTTGTAGCTAACTTTGTCGCCATGAAAATCTGTCTGCTTTCCCCAAGGAAAAAATATGCTTATCCATATGCACATTCCACTGTGGTTATGTGTGCATCTCATATACTCTGGACTGGATAAATTTTGCCCTATCAATACCCATACAACACAAGCGTTTTTTTAAACTCCTTTAGCTTGTTTTTTTTTGTTTGGTTTTTTGCTTCTTCTCAGTTTTGTTTCCAACTTGCATCATTTTTTTCAGTGAGATATGAGGCTCTCCAATCCTATTCCATGGGGCTTCTCTAGCCAAATGACAGTTGATTTTTCTCCTGATTCTCTCTAGACCTCTCTTGAATAGTTGTTATGCATTCCCTGAGGCAGTCTTGTTTTAAGATATGCCCCATCCCTCCCTCGTCCCATGCTGCAGTTGTGAATGTAGAGATGGCATGCTAAATATTTAGATAGTCTTAGAGTGATGTTGTAGCCATGGTGGTCCAGGAATTATGCAAGAGGCAAGAATTTCTTTATTGTACCAACTTCATAGTTGAGATAGAGTTAGACAAGCTTTCAAATGCAAGACCTGAAGAAGGGAGTCTGACATTTGAAAGCTTGTCTAACTCTATCTCAATTATGAAGTTGGTCTAAAGAACCCAAAGAAATCCTTGCCTCTCACATTATCTTTTATAGGAGTTTCATAACCCTGAGATGTGTGCTATTGTTCATTTCCAAGGCTTGGAAGAAAGAAAAGGCTTGACTGTAGGAGTTTGCCTCTTGGCTAAATCTTTAGGGTCAGCCTCAGACCATGGAGGGCAGGACATGTCTAGGTACAGTGCCTCTAGGGGCACAAGTTTCCTTTCACAAAGATCATTCTCAATATCACATCCAATGTGGTCCTCCAGTGAATGTTCTTTGATCTTTCCTTGCCCTTCCAGGTCTAAGACTTGATGGCCCTGTGCAAATTCCAAAGATGTTCAGAAGTTGCCTGTTGCTGAAAATTCCATGTCTTCTTTGCCTAGAAGACATAAAAACAAGTACCAAAATCACTCCTTAACTTCACTTTTGACACCTAGCTCTCTTAGAGCATGGCCTTCCATCCTGGCATTGAGGACTTTCACACTGGTGCCACGTGCTCACCAAGTGATCTCCTGTGCCTTCATCCCATTCATTTATTCAAGCATTTCCTGTAGTGCTGCATCATTTGACTGTTTCAAGTGGTCTTAGTATATACCCTGAATGGAAGTTCTTGCTGCCCTGCATAGGTCCCTCTACACTGATCCCACGCCCATCGGCTCTATCCCTCCAGGAATTTGTCCCCAGTTCCTTGTCTGCCACCACATCTAATGGAGGTCTTATCTGACTATTCTTCGACTATAAAGAGAATCATAGTTCCTAATATATCTATCCTTTTGCATCTATTTTCCTTGGATTCTGAGAAGCATTTCATAGGAATCTGAGTAACTCTAGACTGCCACCTCCTGCTTTTTAATTTCCAATTCAATAGCCACAAGGACCTTCCATTTATATGTGGCCTTTCTGGCCAATGGTCTCATATTCAAAAAGCAATTCCAGATGAATTCTCAGAATTGTGGTCATCTGTCTCAGCATTGCAGGCCATCTTTGTTCAGACCTAGGTCTTCAGCTCCTTGAATTGTCTAAAACATGGCTCTAGAATGGAGGAGTTCTTAATCCTAACCTGTTATCTTGCTCCTCACCTGAAAATGCAGTCCTCCTTCCTTCAGCACCAGAGATAGATAGCTAAAAGTGTTTCAAAGACTTCCTGAAGTATGCCACTCAGCTTTAAAAAATCCTATAGACTAGAAATGACCTTTCGTATTGAACCACAATCAGTAAGGAAGAGCTCTATGATTCCACCACTTCTGCTGGATATGCTCTTCTGGAATAAAGGGATTTTACCCATCTACATGTCTTTGCATGCAGCATACTGGATGACACTTTGTGATAGAGCTGCCTGCTTGTCTCCTATCAGAGGCATTGTCGTTTATCAAGAAAGACTCTGTCAGATGGACTTTTCTGGCTAAATGGACTAGGTTTTCAGACTAGGTCTGGACATCAGCTGGAGTGGTCCAGGGATCAGTGCCTGGCTGAGAACTCAACTGCAACTTAAGTATTTGTGGACCACATGCAGCCTGCAAAACTCCAGTTTGACAGCCCCGATCTATAGCGTTCTTCTCAAAGTCTTATCTTCAAAAGCTGAAGCATCTCTCCACATGCTTAACATAAGGAAAACACTGGGTTTTTTAAAAATTACATAGGACTATACATTCCCAGAAATTTCTTTGGCTATTTGTTTCTGTAACTGAAAGATCTAAACACAATGATTGCTGCCAAACACTTTCCGTTGGATCATGAAATATGTCAAAGTGTATACTACAGGATCACTAAAGTAAATCACCAACTGTAATCCAAAACTGTTCCACCAAAGCCCAGGCAGACTTGGCAGCTTCCCTTTAGAAGTTATTCATTGCAGACATCTGCCCATTTACCACCAGGAGCTCTGTTACATTTTCACTGAACAGTGAGCCACTGCTGAGGCCTCAGGGTCAACCACCATGTTGCCAAAGTCCTTCTCCCTGGACTCTGAGGCTCACTTCCAAGTGTTACGAGAATTGCTTTGGAATGTCCACAGTGGGGGATGTATAGGGACAACCCCCCAAGAGTGGGGGGAAAAAAAGAAAAACATGTTGCTACTAACAAGCAGAGTTCTTTGTGATGGTATGAATACGCATAGTTCACACCCTGCCCTCCTATACCTCTTTTACTCAAAAAGCCTGGCACTATGAGATTATGCAGTTAAAAGGAAGTTTGAGAAATAAGAAGTCTGCATTGCCCCTTATGCCATTTATGTGCAGCATGAAAGGAATGGTGAAGTTATTACATATTACACTTAGACCATACTAAGTCTGCTGAATGCTAAGTGATGTTACAGTTAGAATGCGTTGTGAGCAATCACACGCTAAGGGTTAATACCTGCTCTGCTCTGACTTGCCAGTAGAGCAGGGGTGGGAAAATTTGGTCTACAGGGCAGATTCAGCCCTTGGAGGGACTTTGTCTGGCCCGTGGCAAATCCTTCAGTCCTGCCTGGCCCAGGTGCCATCCAGCCTGTGACATGTCCCACTGCCCCCTGGACATGCAGCAGGGCTGGAACAGCTCTGCAGCTGGACTGCCTTCATAGGCAACCCAGTGGCGGCAGCTCCTTCTGGCAGCTGCCACTGCTGACCCCAGCACCATGGTACTGCCCCATGCCTGCTTGGACTTGGCCCAATGGAGTGAACCAGCTCTGGACCAGCCAAAACCCCAACACCAGCCCCAACACCAGCCCACCCTGCACCTGCTCCCGACTCACCTGCCCACACTGAGCAGCAGCACCTGGGTAGAAGCTGCTGCTTGGCACAGGGGAAAAGCAGCCCCTCCCTTTCAGCGCTGCAGCCACCCAGAGCCCACGCCTGGGCTGCTCTGTGGCTGCTCTGCGCTGCTACCGCTGCCCTGCTGGGTGGCCCAGAGGCAGTGGTGATGGCAGTGGAGAGGAGCCACAGACAAGCCTGGGCACAGGCTCTGGGCAGCTGCAACAAGAAGAGCCCAGCATTGGTGAGGGGAGGGACTGCATTTCACCCATGCCAAGCAGCAGCTTCTGCCTGGCTGCTGCCACTGCTCACCTCAGCATGGGCAGTTGGTCCAAAGCAAGCGGGGCACAGGCCAGGGTCAGGGTTGTGTGTGTGTGTTCCAGTGGTCCACTCCATCTGGAGCAGGCACAGGGTGGGCTGGGGTTGGGGCTGGGGCTGTACACTGTTGATGGTGGCAGGGAGGAGCCACAGGGTGCTCAGGGCCTGAGTTGTTGCAGGGGGTGGGGGTTGCTGACCTGCCCACAGCAGCTCCCCAAAACTTCCTTTGTGGCCCACGGGCCCAAATAATTGCCCACTCCTGCACAAGAGGGCTGGAGACCAGGACACCTGGGCTGTATCCCTGCTTTGTGTGGAAGAGGACTGGGAACAGTGCAGCCTGGGATGCTGAAGGACTGCGTATTACTCATTTTAGTTCTGTTGAGCAGACTGAAGTTACCCTAACATGAAGTAGGTAGTACGGCCCAGAGTTAACCCTCACCTGAAGTGACATAACTTTGAAATCCTCAAAGGACAGTTAGAATGAGTTAACAAGCTTTATCATGTGGGTGCTTACATTTTAAGTGCCCTCAGCATGGTCTAAGTGTAACATGTAACTTCACCTGCAGGGTGCATATGTATCATATGAATACTGGTAAAAATTCTCCAAGACTGCGTGCCTGCACTCACACAGTGAAAATATGCATATGAACTATTTACTTGGGCAGTAAAGCCCAGGACCCTGAAACTTGAATGTGAGTGCACATCAGGAGTATAAATGTTCTACAAATTCAACTGGTGGATCCTGATAATTAAGGGCTCTATCCAGAAATGCTCTCCAGCTGACAGTGTGTTACCACGTGGTTTTTAATAGCTGATATCATAGGACTTTAAAAATTTGTACCTTGAGCTCTATTTAGATTTCATAATCTTTCCCCTGGATTTTATATAATGTTCAACAATATGCATTCTACACATTATGTTGCATATTTACACAGACATCCAGTGATATACAGATACTGTGTAATGTATTGCAGATATTGTGCACTCCACAGATTACAAATTAAATAATTTAATATTCATATTTGAGACTGGGCAATATTTTCTTTAGCTAAGACAGCAATTTTCTGATTAATGTTTTTAATTTTAAGCGATGTCTAATACGCAGAATAATAAAAGTGACATCTTAGATTATTGTGAATTAAGGATGTTACTGAGAATACACAAGAGGCTTTTTAAGAGACTTTCAGAGTCTATGTTTACAGGGTAGAGGCCCACTAATTAATCCAAATTCAACTTTTTCCTTATTTCACAATGTTTCTTTATCCCTAACTTAATAATCTAAAAAAATGCATCTGTGGATATTGTTTATATCTTCAGTGCTACATTCCAGTTAAAGCAATATTTATTAGTTGACTGGCATGATATCTAAGATGGGAGTAACAAATCAGTCTTTAGTATTTTTTAAGATACCATGTATAAAAAAAGATATCAACTTACAATGATAACTGAAGTCTATAAATGTGTTTAACTCGTGAATTCTGAGGTGGTTCATGAATTCTGGTAATACTTTTTTATGTTAATCTCCTAAAATACTAAATATTTCATTCATTTGTTTAATATGTTCAGTACTGCTTGTCCATTTGTAAGGTGCTGCCCTTCAGCTCTCCATTACAATTCAAACACTCCATTTGTACCCCTCCTCATATTTCATTCTCTTGGTAATAGAGGAAGACAAGATTTCCTTTTAGCCCATCCACAAAACCCTTTAATTGACTAAAGGATCTTTCCTCTGTGAGGTGAGGCTCTGCTCATGCTGCCTTCATGGCTCTCCCTGCCCCATGCTAGACAAGCAAGATGGATCTCCTGCCATGCAAAGAAGTACCCCTATGTCAGTTAGCCAATAAAACTGTTCTACTCAGTGCATTTATATTTACAACACCAGCTTTTCAGTCATTCTCAACTGAATCCACAGATAATGTCAAGAAACAATAGCCAGTATCAGTGAAGATTGTACCTTGTGTCAGTAAATATATTAATAAGGTGGGTGATAGCCATGTAGAAGCAAACACAAATACACACCCACTGTGGTTTTTCTGTTTTCTCTGACTAACCTACACTGCTGTAGCTGAGCTTTCCTTTTATGGCATATGCCAAGTTAGATGTAAAACGAAGTGCCTATACTCTAAAATGATGAAACATAAAACCTGTTCTCTGGCTGTGTAAGTCTTTTGGATGTGGAACAGCTGGCAATCTATCACTGGACTCTGAGAGAGAATCATAGATATAATGTGTGCTATAGTTAAAATTTTAAAAACTGATTTTTTTTGATGTTGTGTAGTAAACTGGCATATAGAAATCCATACAATATATATTTTGTGATTGTAATATTCTTACAGAAGTGCCCAGGGATTATTTATACTGGGCTATTAGAAAAAACAGATTCAAAATAGCATTTAACATGGGAGTACAGGTAATGACTCCTTAAAATTGGTAAGAATGACTGGCTTATATTTAGATATAATAATTTAATAACTGGCTATTTGTAGAATGCTTTACAAAAGGATATAGGTTGATTTTAGCTAGGGGCAAACCCCTGCTGGAGTCTGGGGCCAGGTATGGGGGTTAAACTTCCCTCCCCCCATACGGAGCTGCCCTGCCATGCTTATTTAGTGTTGGCTATGATTATGAACTACAAATCCCAGAGGCACCTGGAAGCAGGAAGAGGAAGTGATGAGCAACCCTGCAGAATCCTGCTACTAAGATTCTGAACTGCAAATCCCAGAGCTCTTGTGGGCAGCAGGAAGAGAAAGTGAACACGCAGCCCATGCTGGCATATGTGCCAGAGAGCTATGCTCTAATGCCCCTTGGCTTCTGTCTTGAGCTACTGCAGGCATGTGGCTGCATTTCCTGAATAAAAACGAATGTCTGTTCATTTATTTATTGGTGCAATCTTTGCAGCTTAGACTAACCTGCAAAGACTGAATCAATTCAGCCTCAGGCTTTTTTACTGCCTGTACTTAGACTTGGTATCAGTTTTCATAATCTGAAACTAAATATTAGAGGATTTAAATTCTACAGCATATTTTTGCTAATCAAAAATGTAATTTCTACTTCCCTATTTTGCATTTATGATAATGAAGGTAATAAATGACCAAGGTATGGATGGGATCTTAATGAGCTGGAGGGGTGAAGAAGAGCGGGTAGTAAACCACTGAATATGAAGAGAAAATGAAAGGTAGAAGAGTCAAAGATGGCACCAAAGATGATAATTAGGACTTATTTTTATTCAAAGGTGGCAGAGGAGTTGGGACAGAGAAGATGAGAGTCAGACTGAGAAAAGCCTAGTATAATAATTTTGGAAAATCAGACTCTGAGCCGGTGGCAGGATTTCCAAGGAAAGATGTCAGATAAAACTGCAGCTCTAGATATAGGTGGAGATGTTAGAGTTAGTATTTTGGGGATCACTTACATGTCCATGGCATTCCACAACAATGAATGAGATCATGAAATAAAATTATCACTCAACCTTACAGCACCACAGGTAGGATGAGTGGTGCTGGATCAGTTTGTAGGCCAGATTTTGCATGGGGTTGACTTGTGGGGTTGGTCCATGGGTACATGTTATCTAGCCCACATATCTTCCCAGGGATGTGGAAATTTGACAGCAGGGAAGTAATAATTAGTGCTACCCACCCCTCTCCTGCCATTACATTTCTGGGCCTGTGGAGAGCCCTGCAGTCTAGATAACATGGCTACATCAGGTGGATCTGGCCAGTGGGTTTGAGCGTCATGAAATAAGATATAGAAAGAAAGAAAGGAACTTTTGGGAATGCTGGCCTATGACGAGAGAGGAAAGAATGAAGAACAAGCAAAGAGAGTACTGATGACCTCTCAGCAAGCAAGAAGAAGTAAAGAAAATAAATTCATATAAGGAAATGCAGAAAAAAGGAAAAAGTATACAGGCATCAGAGAAAGTAATAATTGGAATACAGAAATATTGTTTTGGTTCAGGTAGTAGGAGATACTTAGTTAGCCCGTCAAGGTAATTTAAGTTTAGTGGAGAAAGAAGAAGCTGAATTGAATGTGATGCATTGGAAGACAGGAAGTTGAAACAGTGGTAGCAAGTATCATATTCTAGAATTCTGAAGACAAAGAAAATGAGGGAGTAAGAAGATGGTAAAAGTAAGATTTCTTTTCTCAAAGATCTGGAAAAAAGAGATGATGAAGAGGAAGAAAAGGTGAGTAAGTGATTAAAAGAGACATGGAGAGAGCTACAGACAATGGAAGGAAGGAGGGATAGTCACAGGAGAGAGAGAAGGGAAATCTGAGAATCAGCAAGTCCAATAATGGGTCAAATTAAAGAACAGAATTATTTATCATAATTTCAAAACTGATGGGAAAAGGAAATTACAGAAGCATCTGAGAGTGATCCTGTCCACACTGAAGTCAATGGTTCAACCCTACTGACTTTATTGGCATTAGTATTTTAGCCAATGCTGGTAGAGACAGAAAATAAAAAAGAATCATCAGGTGCAGCATAATTTAAAAAGGGTAAAAGAGTGAATTTAACAAAGAGGGAGTGAAAGCAGATGTGGGGTTTTATCAGCTGCCTAGATGAGATACTGGTAAGTGTCTGGTATGATATGGCAATAATCACTAATCAACTTTATTGTTTTAAATGTAATCTTAACAGTTATTTGTGCCCAGTGTATGAAAGGACATTACAGAGGACCAACAGACAGCCAAGTTTTTGAATTTGAAAACATTTTTTTTTACGTATGATACATAGGTATTATACATTTTTAATAATATAATGTATTATACATATATTGTTTAATACAGTAGTTTGGATTGCTATTACACTACTAATTACAGATAAGCCACACTAACACACACACTACTCATGCTTCATAACCTGTATGGGAGGAAAAGCTTTGTAACCTGTTTTCTACTCAGACTTCAGAGTGGCATCACAGAAATGAATTACCATATTTACCTGCATATCCCATGCACCTTTCCTCAGAAAGATGGCATGCACATCTTAAGCAAGGAACCTTATTTTTCTCCAGTGGAATAGAAACAGCATGGAAAGAGTAAGCAGACAGTACCTCGGGGCTGCCAAGATGGTTGCCACTTCTGACTGGTGCTGCAATAGCAAGGGATAGAGTTTAGTGTTAAACCTCATGCAGTCACTGGAGATGAAGTAACTTTTGGCTGAAAAACTACTGAACTGGCTGAGGGTGAATGCACTGCTGCATGCAGTTTGTAGTATGTTGACAAGGCTTGTGGTGTAGAAATAGTACTTTATTATATACAGGAACTTATATAAAAACTTGCTAATACAAAAAAAGTAACCACCATGCTACATCCCCTGCACAAGTCTGGGATCTAACATTGTTACTGTCCTGCCACACCAGGAAGTTTCTGCTGCCACATCCAGACTGACTTCCTGGGAGGTCACTTCTTGGATATAGTTTCCAGGAGGACTTACTCTATGTCACACCCAAAGCAATATCTCTGGAAAAATCTTTTTACTTCCATTCTGCCTTCCAAAAGCAAAGTGCTTGTTTTATCTGGGGCCATGCGGTATGTGAGAAAACTCAGCATTATGACTTCTTTTGGCATACATGACTAGTCACATAATGTTCTTAAGAAGTAGTCATCAGTGGCTCAATGTCTACTTGTGAGGAAGTATCAAGTGGGATCTGTCCCAAGGGTATGCCCATGGGAATGCCCAGGGTCTGGTATTTTTTAACATCTTCATTAATACTTTGGATGATAAGAATGAGTATACACTTAAGAATTTGTGGATGACACCAAGTTGGGTGGATTTGGGTAAGGATGGAATCCAGAATGATCTATATAGGCTGGAGAAATGGTCTGTAGTCAATTGGACTAAATTCAAAATGGACAAAGTCCTGCACTTGAGATGAAATTGCATGCACAAATGCAGACTGGCAGATGACTGACTAGACTGCAGTAGTAAAGAAAAGGACCTGAGAATTACAGAGGACTGGAAGCTAGATATGAGCCAACAGCATGCTCTTGTTGCAAAAATGGTCAAGAGTATGCTGACCTCTATTAATAGGAGCATCACTTGCATATCAAGGTAATGATTGCCTAGCTCTATTCAGCACTACTGAGGTCTTAGCTGGAATACTGTGTCCAATTTTGGGCCCCACACTTCAAGAAATATGTTGATAGATTGGAAAGAGTCCAGCAGAGAGTGACAAAAATGATTAGAGGCCTGGGAAGCATGACTTACAAGGACAAGCTGAAAAAACTAGGGTTATTTAGTCTGGAAAAGACCAAAGGGAATTGGATAACAGTCTTCAACTACCTGAAGGGTGATTATAGAAAGGATGGATTTAAACTGTTTTCTGTGGCTGTAGGGAACAGGACCAGAAAAAACAATGGCCTTAGACTGCAGCAGAAGAGATTTAGGTTAGAACTTTTTGACTCTGAGGGGGACCAAGCTTTGGTAGAGGCTACCTAGAGAAGTTGTGAAATTGCCATCCTTAGAAATTTTCAAGGACAATTTGGGCAGACACTTTGCTAGGATTATTTAAAATCCTGCCTTGAGCAGGAAGCTGGACTAGGCCTTGTGAAGTCCCTTTCATCCCTACTTTCCTATGATCATAGGCACTGTCCTTTCTGGTGTAAAAGATTCACCTATGTGAAAGATGCACTCCTCCAAAAAAGGATAAAAGTATGGAAATAGAATTTTTAACATCAATTTTGACTGACTTATGTCAGGTTTATTCAATATTTGCAATTATATTTTGTTACACGGCCTTAGTGTTTAAGCTGCAACTTAATTTTGGTCCTGCAGTTTTGGGGAAAAAAATACCTTATACCTTGGATACCTATTACAAAGGAATGAACACTGTTTAAAAAGTTAAAAACAATACATACCATCTGATATTGTGTGGTGAGAGGGGGCTACAGTCACTGTGATTTGACTGTTATAAAGAAAAATGTGTTTATTTGTAGTAGGTCACTCACTCATTGATTTCACTTAGATTTTTCTTTAAACCACTAAGGGTTGCATAAACAGAAGACCTGGGGTGCTTAAAGTAGGACGTATTCAAAATCTAGATATCTAAGACCGAGAGCACCTTGTTTAGTTTGGCTCCATTCTTACCATGGGCAACTAGTGCCTCCTGAGTCAGGAGGGGCATTTGCCCCCCGCCCAAGTAAAGTCAGTGACCGGGGGCAGGGTGGCTGATCCCACCAGCCTGCAAGTGGCAGCAACGTGCTGCTGGCACTTCCGGCCATTGGGGGACCACTTCTCTTGGCACCCCTGCTCCCTGGCCGGGGTTCTCAGGGCGAGGGGATGGGGACCAGCACTCTTGCCTGTCCCCCCTGCCTGAGAATGCTGGCTGACAGGGGGTGCACCAGCAGTCTCAGCATGCACCCCGTACATGTCACCACTGATTCTTACCCTGCAATAAAGCTGACTTTCACTGCTAGCTAAGCCACCACAAGTTAGCTTTCATTTGCCATGAGATAAGAGCATGGATATGGACAGTAACTACAGAGCAACTGAAATTTCATAACTTGTTGCCCTCTTTTATCTTACAGTGATTTTTTGTATGCCCCAAGTCACAGCTGTTTAGTTGGCAGCCCAGCCGTAGCCAGCCCACAAAGGGATAACGTGCAGCCTGCAGGCTCCTGCCCAGTTGCCACTCCCCCCATTTCTCCTGCTGCTGCAGTGGCCAGCAGTGGCCAGGGTCTCCAGAGCAAGGTGGCATGGCAGGAGAGGGCCAGCAAAGGTAGCAGGAAGGGTTTGAACTCCTGGCACAACAGCAGCAGGGTCAGGGCTCACACTGTCAGTGAAACTGAGGGCTCGCACTACCCCTGCAGTGGTGTTAGTGGGGAAGGCTTGTGCAGCATGTGGCATGTAAGGTTGCATCACCAGTGCAGTGTGTAGCCTCCAGCCAGTCTAAAGTTGGATGGCCCTGCCCTAAGGTTTCACAAGGGAAGGGCTCCAGGGCTAGAAATAGACATCACTGAATGAAGCACATCAGTTGTGCTGCAATGTGTTGATGGTGCTGATGGCCCTTGATGGTGCAAGGCAAGGAGCAGTGTGATCTCCCCAAACAGCCAGGCACAGGACCCAGGTCTGGCTAAGTGGGGAAACTGCAACAGAGGTAATAGATGTGTGACGCAATAAAGAACAGGGTATGTTACCAACATTTGTTGCTCATTAATTTTCCTATCTTGTGGTGCAGCAAAGGCTATTACCATCTATTTATACAGCCTTTGTGCCTTCATAACAATGTCCCAAGCTTCAAAATGGAAGTGGGGGCACTTTAAAGCTTGTTCAATGAACTTTAGTTAAAGTGCCCCCACCACCATTTTGAACTGCAGGGAGGCTCAATACACAAGATGTGGAGGCTGCTGCAGCATGCTAATTAAAACACTTCAGCATTGTAATTACAGTGTATTGGAGCAGCATCCTTGTGCATCTAGAGGCACCTCTAGTTGCCTAAAAGTTAGGTGATGGAGTGCCTAAATTCCAGCTTGCCCTAAGCTATTATTATGATTATAGAAAAATCACATGATGTTATGATTTTAGAAAAATCTATGACTAGAGAAAAAACCTGATAGGCTTACATAGCAGACTAGTTTGTTTCCACACTATATGGTGATCATGCCCAGAAAGGCTGAATACTTATCCAAACTCTACCTGAATTTGATACGGAAAATTTGGAGGCCATAACTCCTGAAAGATATAGCCAGTATTCCTGCTTCTGTCTCCAGCTAGCCCTCAGCTTTCTCTGTCTAGACCTTCACAAACTATCAAACAGTCTTCAGTTCCCTCAGTTCTCTTATTTCTCCTTTACAGGGGAAAGATTATAATGGACTGAAGTTGCTGTGTAGAGTTGTGGTTTTGAAGCATTTCCTGAACACAAGCAGTGCCAAAGCCTGAAAAGACTGCGGTTCACTTCTGAACAAAGAATAAAGCTAGAAGCTTTTTGAGTGTTCAGGCAACAGAATTAGGTCAAATATCCTACATATTAAGAAACCATCAAATACCATATTTAATTACATAAGGTATTTCATCTCCATACATATTTCTGGCTGTGTACATAAATAATATGCAACTTACAGCATTTCTTGAAAAAGTTTGGCTATTCTGTTTATTTTATTTAAAATAGTTATTAACTAAAGGTGAAATGACTGTATACTTAAATTACCTGTGAAAGCCAAGTAAGTAACCCTATTGCAAAACTAGCAAAAATAATTTGTTTGCAGAGGTAGCATTTTAATAACAGTAGAGCAGAACTGTCTTCTCTATGTTGGCAAATGAATCAGAGCAGTCTTTTATAACATATTGGCTCCTAATAAGTTTAGTTTCTTTCATAGGTCTCATTGTAGTAAGATTATGACAAAAATACATATGAACCAGAAAATGTGAAGTTAAAGCTGCTGAGATGGGTAACTTATGCAATGGGTTAGATTGACTTTGCCACTGCTACAGGCTTGGGACCAACTAGCTTTTCAGCAGCTCTGCTGAAAAGGACCTGGGGGACTACAATAGACAGTAAGCTGGATATGAGTCAATAGTGTACCCTTGTTGCCAAAAAGGCTAACAGCATACTGGGCTGCATTAGTAGGAGTCTTGCCAGGAGGTCGAGGGAAGTCATTATTCCCCTTTATGCTGTACCGGTGAGTCTACAACTGGAATACTGTGTCCAGTTTTGACTATAGAAAGGATATGGACAACTTGGAGAGTCTAGTGGAAGACAACAAAATGGTGAGGGGGCTGAGGGACTTGACTTATGAGGAGAGGCTGAGGGAACTGAGTTTATTTAGTCTTCAGAAGAGAAAGCTGAGGGGGGATTGAATAGCAGCCTTCAGCTACTGAAAGGTGGTTCCAGAGAGGCTGGAGCTGGACAGTTCTCAGTGGTGGCAGATGACAGAACAAGGAGCAATGGTCTCAAGTTACAGCAAGGGAAGTTTAGGTTGGATGTTAGGAAAAACTTTCTCACTAGGAAAGTGGTGAAGCACTGGAACATGTTACTTGGTGGTGGTTCTGTCACTTTCATAAACAACAATTTTACTCAGCTATTTGGAAAGTTTAAAAATTAGATATTAATGAAGTATTAGGATGATACCAGTTCTGAGGTCTTGCCTGTTTTATCTAATTTCTCAGTAGCACAAATAAGAATTGGAATGACATCTGTAACTAAATATTCAGGGTTTTATTCTCTGCTTATGTTGTAACCTTCAGAAAGTATCTAAACTTCAAGTCTTGTATTTAATTATAACAACAGATGTAGTACTCTTGTACTTCCTACTGTCTTGCCTCAAAAGTTATCTTGTAGCAGGAAGTAAATAGTAACTATTATCCTTCTGTATGGTGAATGAATTATTTATAGTGTGGTTTATCTATGCTTAACCAAATTCAAGGAATTAGCATCAAAGCAATGAAACTTACTGTGTAGCTGCAGAAATGTAGAAATTGCTGTTGAGTATCCTTAGACAACGCAGTTTACTAACAGAATTATGATGAGTAGCCACATCAATGTTCAATACAATAACCTTTTAAATTAGAAGTAAAAGTTACATTATTTTATAAATGTGATATTCTCTTCCATAGTTAAGATGTTAATTAGGTTTCTTGTAAAATACTATTTCAATGATCTCTCAGTTCAGTCAAAATAACCTCTGTACCTGAAATTTCTTGTGTCGGATCTACTTTTGAAATATACGGGTTAAGGTATTACTAGAATACTGAGCATTTTCCAATTCTGAAGTTCCCTAGGTTTTTTGAGTCACATTTCTCAAAAAAATAGTCTGACCATATATTTCTTCACTCCAAATTCTAGTGTGGCTGTCTATTCTGTTTTTGTAAAAGGGATCCAAAATTTTGTTTAGAGATAATTGCCTTTTTAAGTGAAACTTTTAATTTGAATGTTTTTGTTTTTTCATGTTGCTTTTTAAAGTAAATTTTATTGTAGTTCCATATCTGAAGTTACAGGTATTAATTTGCTCCTTTAATACTAGGGTTTCTTTTATTCTCATTTGCACCTAACATTCTAGTTTCATGTTGTTCATTTTTTCGGGGGGTTATAGTAGTATGCAACATCTTGGGAAAACCTGAAGAGCAAAGTTCCAGTCTGGTGATCTAGCATACAAAGCGTGCTTATTTTATCTAATTTTCAACATTACTGAATGCCTTACCAATAGGATGGCAATAGTGAACTAGAAACATTTTTGGGAATAAAACTTAATATGGTCAATTTAAATACAAGTTAATGTAACTTTGCCATACATTATTGGGAATGCAAAATGCAGATTCTCACTCATAAATGCTTAATTAAAGAACATTATTGGTTTACCTATAATTGCTATAATTTATCACACTGTTACAATTTACAAGTAATATGTTACTATTCATCTGCAGTTTCACTGTAATTACACATAATTTACTATTCACACTGCTAGATTGCTAATTGCCTTTTACATACACTTGATTATAAATATAAAAATACTGTGTTTATAGGGTTTGGATAATTAACAATTTATTAAATCTTCTTAGCTTTCAATATTTCCCAAACAATATAGCCAATTAATTCTGTCCACTTAAAGTGAGGAATTAGTGAAAACTAGAAAAATGTGAATCACAGTTTTGGTGTTTGCTCAAAACCATGCCAATAAAGAAGAAACAAATGCAGAAAATGAGCTCTCCTCTTTAAGTTCTCACACGCTCAAAGACATTCAAAAAGCCCGAGGCAGAATCAAGCGACGTTCTGTGGATTTCCGTAAGCAGCGTAGTTTAGATAGGTAGCAAACAGAACACACGTTCACCCTTTGGTGAGGGTGGAAGGCAAATCTTAAATCAGGTTCCACCATTTTTAAACCAATGTGTGTATGCCAAACTTCAGTTCTGTTACAGATATAGACTAGGTGTAAGCTTGGCACACAGTGCTACCCGCATGTCATGTCCAAGTGTTGAAATCCTGGGATGCCCAGTAGCGTAAGCTTCATTTGGCTCTCTTAGGAGCCAAAATTGGGCTTTCAGGCAGGGATGGCCCCTTTTACACTTACAAACCCTTTGCAAATACTGATATAATTATTTACAAATATTTAATTATATACAGAATAAGATGTAACTAAAGTGGATACAAATTACAAATTGCTACCAAAATAAAGCTATATACAGTACACAGTACACAAAAAGAGCACTGGTGGTACAGGGATAGTTACTTGGATGCCTACAGGGTTCACAAACCGATAACCTCTCGGGTGTGATATCAGTTAAAGGAGAAGAGTAAACAATAATTAGATGTTGAAGCACTAATAAATAAGTTGCTTAATATTTACAGCATGAGCTGTGGATACTTATTTAATGACCTTTGTACAGTGGTAAAAGTATAATTCTGTACCTGGGCTCAGGGCTAGGTACAGCTGTTACACGTAATATGATTTAAGTGCTCATTGAGTGCTTTACAGCCGTGCCAGATCCCATGGAGGGTTAACTTAGGGTGCAATTGTTGCCATCCCAGGTGGCATTGTGTAGGGCTGCACTCTAGCCTCAGGTATAGCTTGTTTGCCTGGGCTGGTCTCACCCACCCCAGCTGTCACTGACCTGAAGCAGTGACAGCCTCTGATCCCAGCCCCGCGCACAGCCTGGTGATGTGGGAGGCCATCCCAGCCCTGCAGTGAACCACAGCCCTGCCCAAGGGGCTGGGAGAAGGGGGAGGCTGCAGAGGAAGGAGTCCAGGGTCTTTTTCCTGGCAGTATGCAATTGCCTGGCTGAGCGGCAGGGCTGCGGGAAAGCATTCCAGAGCAAGTACCCTCCCCCACATCAAAGACTGAATGTCTGTTCAGTTAGCTCCCACACTAACTTACAGCAGTTTGAGTAAAGCATAATAAGTTAGAGTGTTTCTGTCAGGAGGGTTTTTTTTGAACGTCTGTACTTAGCCCTAGTTGATGGAGTAGAGCAACAGCTGAAAGTAATGCAAAATGCAGATCTTCCTCAGTGTCTGATTGAAGCAATACAATATTGTGCGGTTTCAGCTTAAAAATGATACGTTCAAGAACTTAGTGGGATGTTTGGAAGCATCCTAGTAATTTTTTAGTCAGAATACTATCAAAACAAAAGCTAACCTCTTTCTTCCTAAAATTGCATCTCCCAACATCTTGCAAGTAATAGCTACTAAAAAGGTTAGCTATTACAACACAACCCACTCTAAAATTTATATAGAATATGTTGTTTTTGGTCAGTGCTTCAACAAATTATGTTTAGGGGTGGGCCAACAGTCTGCAGTATTTCCCTTCCAGACTGCCTAGATAGATGCCATATGTCGGTTATTAGTTTGCATTATTAGCCAGTCTCAGTTATTACTAAGAATGAATATTTTGAGGACTCTCTCTCCAAGAACAAAGTGCTTTTTTTTTGTTCTTAGCTTAGCTAAAGTACAAGTGTATATTTTTATTTTTTGAAAATTATTTTGAGAGCACTGCTAATTGAAGAAAATAGTTTAATGGACTCATAAATGAGTAAGAACAAACTGTACCTCAAAGATGATTGCAGCTCACTTAGAACTCAGAAAGCTATCCCATTTTCTTTCCCAATATGAATTGAGATTGTATTGTACAGTACATAAATGATTTTCCACAGCTTTTTAAAAGGCAGTGCGTATTAATATTTTAAACTGAAGTAATTGCTTCTTGTTCAGCAATGGGTTTCATTTATGAGTGTTTATCCCTAGCAAATGGAAAGTATGGTTAATCTAAGTTAAAAATGGGTTCTTTAAATAGCACTATTTACATTCTGTTTATATTTGTATGTTTTAGATGCTTAAGATTTAATCGGTAGCAGTTCTAACAACCTATAATGTTTATTAGCTGGTTTTAAATTATTGTTATGGATGGCAGCTCAATGAGAAAATAAATGATGATTTGTCTACTGTAACACATAGTAAATAAAAGATGGGCCAAAGTTGAAAAGAGAAATAATATGTCCTACTCTTTTTTTATATTAAAAACACAAAGAGAGAGCATGGAAGAAATTTCTAAGAAAAGGAAGAAACTCCCATAACTAATTCAAATATACAGTTTGAATTACGCCTTTAGAATAGCTTTGACTATTAATAAGAATGGAATGTTTATGCAGTTTTACCTTAGTAAAAAGAAGTGCTTTCATTTTAGTTTTTTTCTTCTGTAAAAAATATAAGTTGTAAAAGTAATCAATAATTTATCATTCTGTACATTTCTACAAGTTGATTATTACGTGAAATATTATTTGTACATTGACTTTCATGCATATTAAGATTATCGAAATAATAGATTAGCAGATAAGGATGTACAATAAAAGTACATTGAGTTCATTTATTTTTGCCTGGAAGGTCTTGGGCTGAAACTTTGTCCTTTCCAAGGAATCTATGAAAGACTCTTCATAGTTTGGGTGTCTCCTTCCTGCTCAAGAAAGCAGTTTCTGTCAGATTTTCTTTCTGTCTTTCTTTCATTTAAATGCTGTGTGGATTTCACACAGATATGTAAAATAAGCCAGTTATCAGGGACAGTATAACAGTTGAAATTTGGAACTGAAAAGGTCTGAAAAGAGAAAGAAAAGAGGTAGAATGGCTAGGAACAGATATTGTCCCTGGATAAGTTGTGCCTATGTTTGTTCCAAAACAAAATATCCTGGGATTGACATATAAACATATCACCCTTTAATCGGTGAGTAGCTGAATGCAGTGCTGCATTTGTGCCATTAATTCAGTGATGCAATCCCAGGATAACTATACAAACATACTTTCCAGTATTCTGGGATAAACTGTTACTACCTGTAACCAGGAAACTTTTTAACTTAGTTCCTGGGACAAGAGATGGATGTTTGTTTGGTTGCACTTTGGATAAGATAAAATGGTTTATCCTAGGATAAATGTGACATCTGTTTGCAGCCAATTAGGAGCAATAAACTGTTCTGTATTGTAAGAATAAAAATAATGGGAAGATTTTATATGACAAAAACTGCGCTAAAATTGGGTCAAGGCATGTACATTGAGAAATATTTTTTTCAAAGCAGCCAATTTGCTTTTTGAGGATTAATAGAACCTTTCCATTTAATAAGAATCTGCTTTTGGCCATGGGGACAAGAAGAATAATCTTCCAAATGATCTGGGCATCTGTCCTTTCTGAACCATTGCCTCAGATAAAGAGAAAAAGAAGCAGGACTCATAAACCCAGTTTGCATCTATATGCCAGCACTTGCTCAAATCATCTAATGGTTGTTCATTCCCAAAACATATCTAGTCAACTAGATTTAGCCACCACTTGCTATAATTATTAGGAATTCTAGCAATGTTTATGTGACCAGGGATCAAATAGTGATGAAGATACTGTTATATTTGTTCCTAATGTACCTTAAAGGCCAAATTCAAAGTAGGCACATAATTTCTTAAGCATCCTCAATTTTTTTTCATGAAATACACTATAGCTAAAAGCAATAGTACACCTACTTTTAATAAGAGATGTGATGCTAAATCTGGCATATACTGAAATAGATGCATTGAATGATGCTAGCAAGTGTTTCAGTACAATAGGCTTAAAATGAGTATTTCAGATTTGGTTTAGATTGACCGTTTTAAGTATTTAAATGAACTCATTGATTTTTTTAAAAAGATCTTTACAAGCTAAAATATAATAAATATTTAAAAAAATCTTTTTTTAAAATATTAAAAAATTATTTAAAAAATCTCAGCCATGTGAATTAAAATAATTATCTCAAATGAAAGCTAGAATCCTTTCTAGATATTATCTCTGGCCAGGTATAGACATTACGCTTTTACCAGTATAAGTATTCAGAAACCAGCCTGTATCTGTAACAGAACAGAAATTCAGCATACAAAACCAATCTATACCTGTAACAGAATAGAAGTTCAGCATACATAGACTGGTTTAAAAATGACAGAACCTGATCTAAGTTTCCCCCACCCCCTCCTACCAAAGGGCGAATGTGTATTCTGTTTGCTACTGATCAAAACTATATCAGTTATAGAAAACTGCATAACTCAATTCCACCTCAGGCTTTTTGACTATCATTACCTAGCCACTATGGCCATATCCAGATGTGCAGGGGTATGTGCTTTCAGCGGCAAAAAATAGTAGTGGCACACGTTTCTGCTGCTGCTTTTTGCCGCAGCACATGCCAGTGCATGTGCACCTTTGGTGAAAGACAAATTGTCCTGTTTTGGACAAAGTGCACTTGCTTGTCTCCTGGCTCTTGGCATGCTGGATAAGCCAGGGCACAACTGCAGGAGTAGAGATGCTTTGGTCAGCAGCCAGAGCATCTCCCTGTAGGACTGAGCCTCCATGTCTTCTGGCACACAGTCCTGTCACGTGCACCATGTCACTTTTTTACCCAGCCGGCACTATTTTTTTGTAACCAGGATTTCCCCATAGCAATTTTTGTCCCTGTGCTGCAAATTCTCAGTGTGGGGCATGTTTTAACATTACTTATGTACAGTTTGTGGCACTGTAAAGAGATTTGCAGTCCCCCAAATTGCACGTGACTACATGTCTGGACGCAGCCTATGAGTCCTTCTTAGATCCACCTAAGCAGTGGGTGCACTAACTTAGATCGAGATCAGATTAACCTGATCTAAGAAAGGGTTAACCCAATCTCATCAACACCTGTATGAATTTACAGTGCAAACTCAGGGCTGGGAAAACTCATCCACTTGCCTCAGGCCCAGGGCCATCCTATTCCAACTCCCTCCCCCAGACCCAGGCAAAGTCCCCCTGACCACAGCCCCCCCCGCCCCCAATTCCACCTGTGGACCCGCTAGTCACCCCAATCCCACCCCGCCCACCCTAAATTACTTACACCAGTGTCCCCATGTGGCTTCTGGGAGCAGCGAATGACTGCACATGCCACACCTGGTCTATACTAGCACAGCTAAGTGTAAGCAACGTAAATCTAGACCAGGACTGTATGCACCCTGAAATGCATTTGCAGGCAATTCTGTTTCCAGATTTTTTATTTAAATTACTTAATCACCTTAAGTTAAATTCTCTGTCATAACAGAGATGAATTTTTTAACTCCTCTGCATTTCCCTGATCCTTTAGCTGATGGGGTGTGAGTCAGCCTCTAATATAACATCTGCTTGCATGTCCATAGATCCAAGAATTGGACTACTCAGGAAGCCAAAGATTAATGTAGTACAGGAACGCCCTGGCAATGCATCCTTTCTCCTAAGAAAACCCTCTGTGCTGTGATCAGAAAGTATAGGTGAACAGAGCTAATATAGTAGTTGAATGTCATTTATAATTCCTTGTCTACAAAGGCAATCTTCAGAGGACAGAGGTTAAATTGGCCTTACACCTTGTTACTGTGAGGCTTGGCATCTCTTTTTGGTATAGCAGAATTATGAGCATTTAAAAAAATACTACTTAAAGCATAAGCAGTTGGAATAAAGTATTTTACATGCATAGTTAGAATGAAAGTATGTTACAGTGCACTGAATAAGCCAGAGCTTATATGAAGGCTGCCATCTTGTTCAACAGTAGTGACTGAAGCAGGGACCTCTGGAGCTAAATACATCAATGTTAACAACTTGGGATAAAGAGACAGAAATTCAAATAAAAATGGAATTGGACAATCCCTGTATCCCTAAGACATGGGCTACAGGGAGGTTTATGAAATGACCAGCATCTAATACTTGATTTTCCTAAGAAATTCAGTCTTTAACATTTTTTTTGCATCTTAGTGATTTCCTTGATGTTGACCAAGCTTAACAAAGGGCAGAACTGGACCTGTGGTTTTTTGTGTTTTCAAATGTTTACAATTAGTCATATACTTATTTTATAGGCACTATTTAAATTAATCTTTAACCCTTAAGGGATTCTCCAGAGCAGCTGATTATTATAATTAGTAGTATTGTTTGCCTCCAGTCCATCAATGTTACGTAGAAAAAAAAAAACTTTAAAAAGCTTGCTTCTTTCCCTTGTTAAGCTTAATTTTCTTTAAAAAATCTATAATAGAGTATTAATAAAAAGTATCTTTGAATTAACTGCCTAATTTGATAACTTGCTTGGGTAATTCTTAATGTTTAGTAGAAGTTAGGTGTAGTAGTGTCGCCGGTGAAAGGGACTATTGCCCTTAATCAGGAGGGGAGGGAAGGGGGTTGCGGGGGAAGAGCCCAGGACTCACAAATACATAGGGTTTCATCATTCACTCCCACAAAGGAAATCAACCATGTGGACTGACCAGATTAAAAGCAATGGGAGCCAACCTTTTACAAGAACAGGTGTGAGAAGTAATCCCTTTGAGGGATTACTTATGTTGTCCTGTTGGTAGGGCTTAGATTTAGGGTGTGTTTCCACTGTCTGCGTGCCAAGCTCAGGAGACATGCCGAGAAGTACACTCACTCCTACTCTGCCTACCCAAATCCTGTTTGAATTAGGCAATTTAGTGGCTTTAGAGCAGCCCTGAGTATGTGCCAATAAGCACACTTGAGACAGTCTGAGAGCAGCTGTAGATGCACACTCAGCTTCTCCTTATAGCAGCTACATCGCTTCATTTCTCGGATCTAATGTACACGCAGTACAGTGTGTGGGTGCAGCCAACTTCTCAGCAGAGCTCGCAGGCTCAGCAAATTCTTGAATAGAAAATTCCTTGTTATCCTCAAAATATATCTACCATATTTACTTGATTCCAAGATAAGGATTTTTCCCCATTTAACATGTGGAAGGGCCTCTCATCTTGGAACTGAGTACAAGGCAGCAGGCAGCTGCTCTGGCCCAGGTTGCAGCCACAGCTATAGCCGCTGCTGCTGCCTCTGCACCCCCTGCCGCCTCCTGCCCACAGACTTGGGTTTTGCCGCATGTCTCCTCCTTGCCCCCCTTCCCCTATCTTCCCCCTATGTTACTTCTGCCTGCCCTAAACGTCTTCCTCTGCCCATTACCCTTGCTTTGGCATCATCAGGCTCAGTCCCTGCTTCAACCTGAAGCAAAGAGCATAACCCTAGCCCAGCCCCATAGCAGTGGTTACAGCTCTTCCCCACTGCTTACAGGGCTGGGCTGGGGCCATGCTCTGTGCCCCAGGCTGCAGTAGGAACAGAGTGGGGGGCAGAGGTTTGAAATAGCATGGCCCTGGGCATGCTAGTCCCCATGCAGCCTAAGGCCACACCCCTACAGTGATGGGTGCAGGAGAAGGTGAGACAGGGAGGTGGGGTGGGGGAAGCTGCAGGGGAGAGATGGGGGAGATGGGGCTAAGGGTAGCAGAGGCCTGAGGCCATGCAGGAGCAGGTGGGGGGTAGAGGGTGTGGGGGTCAGGAACAAGAAAGGGTAAGTGTGAGGGGGACAGAGGGCAGGGGCAAGCTGTCTGTCCTCCAATGTCTCCCCCACTGCTTGCCCCCTATCACGTACCCACCTACTGACTGTCCCCCACTGCCATTGCCACTACCTGCTCTCCAGCTGCCTACCTCCCATCACCCCCACCACCACCTGACCCCTACTGCTTACCCCCCTACCAGTAAATGCTAATTAAAACACCTCAGCATCCCCACATTTAAAAATAGTGATTGGGGCAACAAGCTTTAGTTCAAGTGCCCCTGCTGCCATTTTTAGATATCGGGATGCTGATATATGAGATGTGGGAGGCTGCTGGTGCATGGTAACGATCACACTCCAGCAGACTCAATTAATCATGCTGTAATTACATGTTTCCCTTGATTTATGTGGTACATGCATTCCCAGAGAAAGGCGCATAAATCGAATTTGCATAAAGCTGCAGCAGCCCTGGGAGTGGCCAGTGCCAGCGGCCTGCAGCCACTGAGTTGCACTGTGCTCTGCCTGTCTCCACTCACCTCTGCTCCTGGGCTGCACCATGCCCTGATGCAGGCACCTGGTGCCGGCTGCTCCCGGGTCTGCTGCAGCCGGGGCTGGGGTGAGTGCCATACCCCGTGCCACTCAGGGGTCCACTTGTCCGCACTCACCCCAGCCCGTGCTGGAGGGGCCCCAGGAGCAGCCAACACCAGATGCCTGCACCACGGCATGGCACAACCCAGGAGCTGGGGTGAACCCAGCTGTGGGGAGCCAGGTGGAGCACACTAAAGGCCAGCAGCTGCAGGCAGCTGGAATCGGCCTCTGCAGCTGGAGCTGGGGTGAGTAGGGCCACAGCCCTTTCCCCTCACATATTGCGTAAGGGTGAATTTACCTTGCATATAACAAATTATGGGTCTAAATATGCTCATCACATAAGAGTTAATTCGCATATAAAGAATCTGCATAATTTGAGGGAAACCTGTACAGCACATCGAAACAACCTCTGCACTCATGTACAGGCACCCTGCAGTGTACAGGCGCTCCAGTGCTGCCTCTGCCTGACCAGGATCAGGCTGCAGAGGCTCTGCACCACTCCTGCCCAGTCAGGATCGGGCTTCAGTGGCCTTGTGCCACCCCTGCATACCAGGTCGGGTCCTACTATGCATGCACAGTTACAGCCTGCAGGGCTCCCCACAAGTCTACAACATTTTCAGATGAAAAATAATTTTATCAGTAACATCCTAGATAGCACAAAATGACACTCTTTCCCAGAACTTCAAATGCCTGATGTTCATTAAGAGGTATTCCCAAAGTTTTGAAAGGAAGGGATAAATACCACCCAGGCTCACCACATATCCCTTTTTGGAGGACATTCAAGGAGTCATTACAAAAGTACTTCTCTTTCCACATTATCATGTACCAGAAGAAGTGATGTGGTGTTTGAATGGAAATGACTCTTTTCAGCAAGAGAACCACAAGAAAAACTGTTCCTTAACCTCAAGAACTTTGGAGAGTTAGACTGCACTACCCTCCCTAAGGAAAGAGTTCAGTGATCCTGTGAAAAGAGCAGAGTTGATCAAGGATTTACATTTAAACTGAATTTTCAGTTTCTAATTATAAAATTTTAACTCTCTTGACAAAAAAAAAAAAAAATTGAAGATATCTAGGGCATTTTACATATGCTCCAGGGCTAGCGGGGAAGGGCACTTTAATTGGAGCCGCTCTTGGGAGCCACTTCAATTAAAGTGCCCACAGCTTCTTGTGTATGCAGCATCCCGTGCTTCAAAATGGCAGTGTGGGTGCTTTAACTAAAGCTTATTCAATGAGCTTTAGTTAAAGCACCCCCGCCACCTTTTCGAAGTGCAAGGATGCTGTATACATGAGACACCAGTGCTTCTGGAGCATGCTTATTAGCACACTAGCAGAAGCGATTAATCGAGTCTGCTCTGACACATTGTAATTACAGTGCATCAGAGCAGGCGTCCTGCACATCTGCAGGCGCCACTAGGAATTAATGAGATGCAAGCCAAACCCAATCCAAAGGTTACAGCTTTTGTGGCACTCCTTTTCCATGCTCTAACCCCATTATTCAGATTAGAATGTCTGTGGCAGGGATATACTATCATTTATTCTGATTGTGAAGCAGCTTTCACCCTGGTCAGTTAGAAATAATAACCAAAGGGGTTCTGGGTCATACTTGTAAAGCTTACCCTCTGTGGTGCTTCCCCATAAATTTATTTATTTATTTATTTGATCCATATGCTGCCCTCCCCAACATAAGCTCTGGGTAGCTTTAGCATCAATGCAGCCAATGACTAACATTATTGTTCTAATAGGTTTCTCTCCCAGCAGAAGGTGTATTAGTTCCCATACAGATATTCTGACAGAAAATCCAGTGGATTTAAATTGTGTTATGAGAAGATGATTCCCATTAAATCTGCTGGTGTGTTCATCCTTTTCTCTTAGAGCCTCTAACACATGTCTCCCCTGTCCCAACTCAAAACGTTTTTGACTGGTTAGGGAAAGTGGAGCAGAAAATACGCTAGATTACAGTTAGCCCATTGCCAAAGGGCTTCAGGGAAGTTCTCCTCTCTGTTTCCTTTGTGCTATTCCATGTTATGGAATCCAATAATTTCTTATTGAAGTTGTAAGTATCTTAAAATTCTTTATTACTTTTACTGAGTAGGATTTGTTGTGTTATAATGACTTGCTCTCTGGAGAAGTTCATTTCATTTAGCTAGTATTCCTTTTAATATATTTGCTATGCTTTACAAAACTGAATATGGAGCATGTGCCAAGACATGGACTTATTTTCATCTTTTTTTAAAAATCTTTTATCATCAAATGTATATAGCATGGCCCTAATTGATTCCACCATTCAAGAGACTCTCAAATGTAATTAATTCTAGGGTGGATCATTTTAACCCTATACACTGTAGAGATCAATTTGGGATTATCGTGCTGATGAAAATGATTTATGATGGTATCTAGCCAGCTTTCACATGCAGTACTCCTTGTCAGGTCACTGTGTGTTACAAAATGAGACAAAATAGGGTCTGTTTTCCAGTTTTTTTTCATGTCCGACTGATTACTGTTTTCCTAGATTATGTTGGATTATCTGGTTTATAACTTGTACTTTTGAAATATTCCTGGTCTCTTTAGGTTGCTTTGCTTTCAAATAACTGAAGCAGTGGCATTTTTTGTCTGTGTGTTTTTTATGGTATGTTTTATTTTGCTGCTATTCTGTTTTGTTGAGATGTATGCATGTGCTCCTGCACACACCTGCAGAATTCTGGCCAAGGAATTGATGAATGTTCATGCTACAGTTAAATTGTAGCTAACAAAATAAAGAAGCAGGAGTCTGTCCAAAAATATATGTCTTTCCCTAAATCCAGAAATGACTCTTTCAGAGTTACTGATGTGCATCTGCTTGCCCTCAATATCTGAATTAGATTGCTATCAGAACCCAAATCTGAACTGCAAATGACCCTTTTAGGATTAAGATCTGGGTGACTTCATGGCACAATGGGACAGTCTGTATTAACTGATAAAGTCAGTTGATGTTCCCAAAAAAAGATGGGGCAGGTGGGGGTGCAGGAAGAGTGGCTTCAAATGGGCTTTCCAGTTCTGGGTATCCAGTAGTAATTCTCACTTTCTTTTCTCCCAGGAGTCTTGCAGCCTCTCAGGGGTCTAAACAAATCACAATTCTGTCTGCCACCCTGTGCTAGCATTAAAAAAAAAAAATAGTGTTTGAGCCTGATGATTACTGGCAAAAATGTGGTTAAGATGCAGTTGTAATTTTATTTTGTTAAGTTTTAAATTAAAGTCCCTGATCTGAATTGGAAGACAAATACCAAGTTTTTAACAGGTTAAAAATAAACATAACGGAATATAACAATTCAGGGGAAAAAATTGCAAACCATATATAAAAACTAAAGGCATCTTTAAAAATGTGAAAAATTATCAAGGCTTGTGAGAAGACACTGAGATAAGGACATGCTCGGGGGACTCCATTAGTAGTATTATGAGCTGACATTAGAAGATTGCCAATAATATAAAATAAAAGTTGAAGACATAAAATGGCAAGAATATAGAACATCAAGGATATGTAAATACACCTTTTGTGCATTTGGAGCACCAGTTTGCATTTCCTTATATTAAGGGCATATCATGAGGTGTCAGCAACTAGAGCTTAGTGAACCGTTGCTAGTGATCAATTAGCATCTTTGATTTTTACAAATGTGCTTGTTATATGAAATTGTTTGACAAATGATTTATGTGAACATATTTCAGCCTGTGGAGTGATGAGAAATTGTTCTGTGCTATTTGAACTGTTAAGTATGTCTGGACAAAACTGTTTCAACAAACAATAAATTCTCCCAAAAATGTAGTCAAGAAGGGAATGAAGCCATTCACAAATTTAAGTTACATTTTGTGAATGGTTCAACAAATGGTAAAATTTCAAAATGTCAAAATATTCCCTGCTGACATCTTCTAAATGCAGTATTTTGGTTTGGATACAGGAAATAATTTCCTAGTGAAACACAATGGTTCAACGTTTTTCATTTACAAATGGACCTAAACTACACAAAAAAGGTTAAGCAAAGGGGTCAAATAACCCAAAGCTGAATCAAAACTTCCAAACCAATATTGTGAATATTTACAGCCTCTCCAGTTTTTCAACTTCCTTTTTAAAATATGAATTGCAAAACTATTATTGGCATTCTGGTATCTGTCTCGCCACAGCTGCATATGCAGGTAAAATTATTGCTGTGTTCATACTAACTATGCCCCTGTTTACACATACAAGGATTGTATTAGACATTTACCACAGTGATACAGGTTGAGTTGCTTGTTTTACTGTGACCCTCAAATTGCTGCTTTCCAGGCCCAGTCTCCCATTTTCTAAGTTCACCTGTATTTCTTCTTCCTGGATGTTTAACTTTGCTTTTTGGCTGTATTAAAAGAGATTTTATTTGAATGGGTCAAGTCACCAAGAAGTTCAGTTTATTCTAGATAACTCTCTGTTTTCTCATTAGTTAGTTACCATTTAATCCGTCCTTGTGTCACATGCACACTTTATTGGTTGTGATTTTTATTTTTACTTTTATTCAATGATAAAAATGTTAATGACTAGTAGCCCTTCTGCTCTTCTCTGCAATAACCCCTTAGGAATGATAGTGATTCCTCACTGATAACTAGGCTTGGCAGAATTTAATTTTTATTTTCTCATAATTTTGACAGCTAATATCAAACTTTTTTTTTTCAAATGTTGTTAACTTTTATCATTTACAATTTTTAGGATTGCATGAAATTAGGCGTGCGAGGGGCAAACAGTTTAGTAATGACAGTATACTGTTAAAAGCTTTAACAGCAGCTGCTGTGTGTGTGTGTGTGTGTGTGTGTGTGTGTGTGTACACATGTGTACACAGTGCCCCTTGCCCTGGATTTCCCTACCCCTGTCCCGGATTTTTTTTTTTACAGCCCCTTTCTATAAACTACATCCCCTTTTATAAATTTCTTTGCGTGTCAAGTGAAAGCACTGTTTATCAATGTCATCAATAAAAAAGGAATCCTGGCAAGCCTACTGATAACCATTTTTTTGAGATCTGTCAGTTAGCTGTTTCCTAATCTGGTTAAACAGTGTTCACTTCAGATTATGAAAAGCTATATTTAATCAGAATATTATGCAATACTACATTCATTAAATCTACATAGTCATTTTTATCAACTAAACTTGTAATCTTGTCAGAGAATGAAGTCAGGTTAATGAGATCTCTTTCCCTCAAACTGTCATGACTAGCTTTTTCTGTAATTGTGTCCAGGACTGGTATCAGACTAATCACCCTAAAGCTATGTGTGGCATCCCACTTTCCCGCTTTAAAATATTTGAATACCCTCCACACACTTTTTTTTAAATATCAGCGCTCTTATTTGCCTAGAATCTCCCTCATAGCACAAATTAAAAATTAGCATAAGTGAACCAGAAATCTCCCAAGTCAGTTATTTTGAAACTATTAGATACAAGTTATCTGGGTCTGCTGTTTATCCCTACTTGATTTTTTCCAACATCCTCTTTGGTTATTGATGGGCTGGAAAATACATTATTGCATTTACATGATATGAATACCTCATCCTGCTTCTTTGCAAATCAGCAACAAATATTTACTGAACGCTCCTCTGTATCTATCTGCATCTTTAAAAAAGAAGTTACCATCTTCATCTAGAAACTAGCTTGTATCATTGATAAGTTTTTATTTCTTCCTCAAAGACTTAAATAACTCCTTACTGCCCACAGCTCTGCCAGCCATGGATTTTTTCCCTTAATGTCTTCAGCTTCCCTTATTGAATTATCATGCCTCAGAGGCTCCCAATTATATCAATTACATCTCTCTTGGATTCCATTTGTTAATATATTGATATTTAATTTGTGTTGATATTTTTATTGCTGCCTTCACTATGCTCGTGAAGCATGTTAGGATTTTAGCCAGTTTTCCTATTACATGATTGATGAATAATGTTTTTGGTCACCTGTTAAACTCCTTTAAAATAATTCCCAATTTTTGTTCAGACTTCTCTATGTCTTTTCCTTCCAATCATTGTTCATAATTTCTCTCATTCTTGGGAATTTAGTCCTTTAGAGGCACAGCATGTATGCATTATTGGTTGGTCCTGTCTTCCTACTGAGTGTAAGCAGGTCATGATCATTAGTTTCTAGGCAATCCACAGTTTCCTGTTCAGTAATTAATTCTTCTTTATTCATCATAATGAGTATTATTCATCATAATGAGAGTTATTCAAAATGGTATCCAAAATAGTTAACTCATGTTGAGCACAATATCTTTTATGTTAGAAAATTATCTGTAAATTTAAAAAGAAAACTAAGTACTTTTTATTACTGGCTGCATGAGGCCTTCTTTATATATATCCCAAAGTGAAGTAACCTGTATAACAGTTTTTCTTTTCACATTACAGACGTGCATTTAAGGTATAACTTATCCTATTCTGTGGTTTCATGTGGTCTGTAACAAACTCCTGAGCAATGCTATCCTGTTGATCAGTATGTAGTCAAGTTCCTACACTTCTGAGTAAACCTAAATAAGTAATGGAAACTTTAATATTGAGTGCTATTTTCCACCACATGAACTCTCTTGTGTCTCTGGAGGCTGAGGGTGGGGGCACAGCGAGCTCCCACAAGCGGCAGCAGTGCTCTTGGCAGTGGGAGCATGGCAGTGGTGGAGTGGTGGCTCAGGCAGCCACGGTGTTGTCAGCAGTGGAGTGGGGGAGTGGCAAGCGCCAACCCCAGCAGCAGTTGGAGACTGCACACAGATGCTGTCAGCCGTGTCGATGGCAAGGGTTAGGGGAGGGTGGTGACTGCCCACAGGCACCACTGGCAGTGTTGGCAGCACCTTTTTGCAGGGGGTGTGCTGCCAAGCTCAGAGGGTGCACTTGCACCCACATGCACCCCCTACACATCACCAATATCCCACCAGTTTCAGCCATTCTGTGCATCCCAAAGTGGTTATTACTAGTGATTTTTAACATTCTAACCATGTAAAACATCACATCAGGTTTCAGCAAATCCAATTGTAATGACATATTCTCACATATAACACACCCCCAAATAAGACATGCACCTTGGTTTGAAAGACAGAATAGTTAAAAAAAAAAAGTTGTTTGTTTGTTTTCCCAGAGTCATGCCAGAGAGCTGACTGCATGCAGCAGCTCACTGACCCTCAACCAGCTCAGTGACTCCTCAGCCAAAAACTATTGCCGATTCAGCAGCACTTGTGGTAGACTTAACACTACATTGTTCTTGCTGCCTTCTAGTCCAAAGAGAAGCAGCAAGCATTTCAGCAGCCATATGAACACAGCGTCTTCATGCTTCTATTCCCCACTGCTTTTATTTCAGTGTAAAAATCAACTTCCCACTTAATATATACAAATTTTGGAGGGTAAATTTTGGAAGGAAAGGTATACGTGGCATATGAGCAAATTTGGTATTTATTTTTTGCACATGAGAATTTCAAATTCCTCTTGCATGTTATCCAGACATTTACCGGTAGTATATAAGTAAATGAAAAATGTTTTGTCTTGACTTTCTTTGTTATGTTGCCTCAATCTGTTCACAGTATGTTGAGTCTGAGTTTGTACCCTATTTGGTGCCTTAGTACATTACCTCCTCATTGTTAGTTTAATGTCGATCTCAGTACTGTAGCAAGGAAGTTTGGCATCCAGGTCAAATCCTCAGCAGCAGTCCGCCCTTACCCCATGCACAGATCCAGAGGGCACGTGGCCCCCTATGCTTCCCTGAGTGGGAGCCACCCTCCCCCCGTCCCCATGCCCCCACATTGGACAAGCCAGTCTTGGCTCCATCCCACGCCCTGCCCAGGCTGCGCTGCGCCTGTTGGCTGCCCCACACTTCAGCACCTGGGGCAGTCATCCCACTCACCCCCTCCCTTACTACCGCACTTGTTGCTCTACTTGCCAACTACAAGCCAACCAATTTGTGCAGCCATTTTTATGAAATGTGGCTTCATAAAACCCAAACACTCAACTTCATATAAGCATACAGAAAAGAGAAATCTGGAGTCTGGAAAAGAATGAGAAGGGATTTGATAACAGTCTTCAGATACCTGATGGGCAGTTAGAGAGAGGATAGAAATGGGCTTTTCTCCATGACCACAGGAGACAGAACTAGGAGCAATACCCTCAAGCCTTAGCAGGGGAAATTTAGATTGAAGATTAGGAGGAGCTTTCTGATTATGAAGGTGGTCAAGCACTGGAACAGGGTACCTAGAGAAATTGTAGAATCTCCATCCTTGGACGATTTCAAAAGCAAGTTAGACAGACACTTCACTGGGATGGTTTATTCAGAAATCCTGCCTTGAGCCGGGGGCTAGACTAGATGACTTTGTGAGGTCCCCTCCAGTCATACTTTCTTATGATCCTATGAAGAACAGGGACTCTTGACAGCAGTTCTCCCCAATACCCCAGCTGGGGTAGCTGGGGGGGAAGGGGGTTCAAGGTGAGCCCCCTTCCCTCCACCCCTTCCCCCCACCCCTGTAGCAAAAGCTACAGAATAAATAGTTAAACATTACAAATCCTCTGTCACCCATTCAGTCCATCAGATATAGAAATGGCCACTAGTCCTTAGCTACTTACACTCTCTTTTGAGGAAATGTAATTTAATGAGTGGACAGTGTTAGTGGAAAACCAGATTTCACTGTCTTGTATGGGCATTTTAATCTATCAACAAAAGGTGACCCATTAAAATCTCAGAGTAGTTTATTCTATAGTAGGCACAGCTCTACTTTTGAGCAGAACAAGCCTTTAAGCTAGGAAAGTAATTATGAATGTGATCTGTAAAACTGGTGTTTTTAGTTAACCCATTTCTACAGTTTTTCTATAAGACAGAATCACACAGTATTTCTAAATTGGGACCTTTCTTTCTTTCTCATCATTTATACAAGGAGTGCATTCTTGGTTTTCATGAATGCTAGCCTTCTCTGATAGCACTAGCATAAGGACTCCATTTCAAGTGTATTATGAAATCTAGTGAAGATATTTTGTTGCTTTATTTCAAGTAGATTAACAAATGGGAAAAATTCTCTACCTGTCTTCTCAAGTGATATAAAAGCAGTGTGTGGAAGATAAAATTCATGACAGCAGCCTAATGATGTTTTCATGCATCATAACTAGGGTGTAGGAAAGAAGTAATCGTAAGTGACAAGGTGTGGGGATTAGGAAAAAGATTGCAAGCTATATGCGATCTCTTAGCAGTTAATGCAGATATGTACCTATTGGAAGTTTACTGTTATGTCCATTAGTAATTTTTAATTTAAGTTTAAACAAAATTATATGTACTGTAACACAGAAGAACAATCCTTTTCACATCAGATCTTATAGCTTAAGTAAAGTTAAGCTGCATCTTTTCTATGATGGAGGCACTACTAGTATTCCAGTTTAGGTGACTTTTTTTTTCTCTATTCAGTCAATATTCAAAGAGTGCACACGGTTAGTATTAGATGGTCAGTGTTGTCTTGTTATTGACGTATAATGTAGAAAGCCTGATCAAGTACCTGTGCTATCTTTAAAAAAGAAAGAAAAAAAATAGCACTTTTTTTAAAAGCTCGTATCCTAAACAATCTAGAGCTGGGGAGCTGGCTCATTTAATGTCCTTAACTAGGGGTAAGAAGGCAGGGTAGGTGTGCTCCTTTGTAGACTTAATAAAATAGAGAGAGAGAGCACAAGCTTTTGTGAACCCAAGTTCATTTAATCAGATGCAGGTGAAAGGACCTGCAGAAAGCAGAGTATAAAAACGAGAAAGAAATTAGAATATGGAAGACAAGGTAGAGGGGAGAGAGAAAGAAAGATGAGGGAGGGAAGCAGTGCTAGGAAAGAAAAGCAAATGAGCAGCAAACCCAGTCATCAACTCGGCATACATGATGCCACACCTTCCAATTTGTGTTCCAGCCAGTAGTCTTCCTAGGGTGAAAGGAATGATATACTAAACAGTACAATAAAAAACCTACACTAAATTTCTAAGGGAATGGAAAATTAATTCATTAGCTGGGACAACATGCCATGCAGAAGATGCAATCACTATCCATTTCCAGTTATTGGAATCAAATTCACCCTGATTATATGAATAAAGATCAATACAAGCAGTAATTATACAAGAAAGCCTAGCTGATCACTTTGATTCATATACTGAAAGTGTACATTCTTGGACAGCACTAGGAGAAGCTGAACAGGAGAACTCATGTTGTTAGCAAGAGGAAAAGAGCAGAGCCTTCATCTCTTCAGAGCCGTTTTATAAACGTCCCAGTGCCGCTTCCTCTTGGTAATGACCAATATTGCTGAAAAGCCAGGCACATCCCAAGGAGAAACCTCAAACATGGAGATACAGAGGGAAAAGGAGTGAAGGTAGGATGGAAAGCAAACTCAATCTATCTGTAAGCATCCCTTGTAGATACACTGTGCATCAAATCAGGGTTGTTTCCTGTGGCCTCCTTTCTATAAATCTATAGAAAAAAAATTGAACAAAGGTATATTTTGCATTTATTTGTACTGATATATCTAAATAAAAGAAATATTGCCAGATCCCTTTTAAAAGCCAATTGAGAAAATAGCCTTCTAAATAATGTATACTGTACATCATGGTTCATAATAGATGTACTTTATTCTTCTGTTTATACTGTCAAAACCTCCTAAATCCTATGTAAACTGTCACACAAGGAACTGTGCACCAAAATGAAGGCTGCAAGATAAACATTTAAGAACTACACTGTTTGCTGTTTTGTAACCTTGTGTAGACAGTGTAAAGATGCTGCTCTTTTTAGTTTATTTTGTCTCCTTGCCATATTGCACTAAACCCCCGACATTGCTATGTACAAAGGATTTTGAATTCAGTGTCTGTGGACTACGGCCAACATCACACACACAAGTTAATGACCAATTGTTATCTTTGTCCATAGTTTGCATTCTTTTTGATAAGACTATTTCAGTAAGAGAGTGGATCACGAAGTGCAGGATTAATTAAGGTCAAGTCCCACTGAAATGTGTGCAGTTTAGTTTTGTAAAAAATTAAGAACAAAGCAATATCACAGAATTGCTTTTATGTATGTCAAAATACTTAACTTTTAATTACACTTGATTCCTAATTTCTTTCTTGTTGAAGCAGACAAAAATATGTTAGTGCAACTTAATTTAAATGTCCCCATACATCAGCAGACTCTCAACATTTATCATTACTCTGAACTACAGTAATTTACAATAGTGATGAACCACCCCTAACATCCTAACAATCCAAGCACATCTAAATCATATGACTATGCTGACACTAGTTTATTAACATCTGACAGTAAAAATTGCTCTCTGGGAAACCATTGAAAATAAGTCCAGTGGTGGTATATTATCTAAAAATGTGGCTGTTGATGAAGAATGATAGCCAAAGCTAATGTAGTGGCTCTGTGCACTAATCATTCCAGCTTTAATACTCTGTATGGGTTCAAATCCCAGCTGCGATTCTAACTTATCATCAGATTTTGCTGGATTTCTAGATCTCTTATACAATGTATTGGTTCTTCAGGGATTATCCTACCACTTTATCTAATTATTAACTGCTTTTTCACCTATCATATTCTGACATTTTTCAAAAGAAATAAAAATTGACTTGCTTCCTTGGGAAACATAAACAAACTCTACTGAACTCAGCTCCATTACTTTTTTTCTGAATTTACATTGTACTAGCACAGAGGTTACATTCTTCAGTGATAAGGAGGATAGTGTTTAGCACTGTGGGAAAAATGAAAAATGGAAACCATGCTGTCCCTCATTTATAAATCCAGTCACACATTCTTTCTTGACTCAAAGGGTCTAGTGATTGTTCTAGTCCACCTTTCCCAGCATGCGCAGCTATATCATTTATTGTCCACTCCTAAGGAGATTAATATAAGAAAGGATCAAGTGAATTCAAAGATAAATTTAATGATAGCTCATTATTTGAGATGATCAGCTTTTGACCATATGGCTTGGTTTAGACAAATTAGTGCTAAAAATGTTATTAAAAATACATCTGCCTCTTTATGTGCATGGCATTTAGATCTGAAAATGAACATTTCCCAAACTTCCATTTGCTTTTCAGTAGGGAAGAGACCACCTCCATGCTAATGATGTGTTGATAAAATGAAATATTGTAATCTAAAGTTGGCCCAAATACAGACAGTGAGGGAGGGCTGGATAAGTGCTAGTGATGTGCATTTAAATGAAAGTGCAGCGTTCCTTTTCTGGTTTAAAATAATTATGAATAATTCTGAATATTTGAATAATTTCTAGTTTGTAATTGCTAATGAGCAAATGGATGGAGTGTTGCTCCCATGCAACTTTTTCAGTTTGCTCCATCAAATTTGTCTGGGTTATATTAAAAATGTCATCTGTATTCAAGGGAATATTTCTTAAGGTTTATAGGTACTGAAGCAGTTGTTTTAACAAATTATTCTGATATAAATAACACCAATTTATTGCTATGTTGGTAACAGTGAAGGGTCCTGTCAGAACTGGGGACCTCATTATTCTGGGCCTGACAAAAAAAATGGAAAAGAGTCAGCCATCCCCTAAGGGCTTACAGTCTACACTAACAGACAAATAGTAGGGGATGTGGATGCATCGTACTAACTAATGGATCTGGTGAGGAATTGACATAAGTTTCTTAGTTACATTGGTTGTACTTTTTTTTTTCTTTAGAAGTAGGGAGAAAAGAAGGAGGAGAAAGAAATATGTTGAAGAGTAGTCACATCTGCTGCTTTGAGTGGCTATCCATATGTTAGCATATATCCATACCTTCCAGTGTGACATCAGGTTCTTTGACAAACAGTGTTCATTGCAACGGATCTTGCCCCTCAGCAAGCTGACCAACTCTGTGCATGGAGTTTGTGGGTGTGTGGTCAGATGCCAGGTCAGTGAGAGTTTACCTTTCACAACAGACATTCCAAATAATTACAAGAGTCATCAATCAAATTCAAGCTAATGAAGAAAATCAATGAGAACATCTCTTGCTTTCTAAGATCGTGGGAAGTTATGCATTTGTCGCATAGCATATCACATATGCTCTCTGAAAGCAGAGGTGAAATCAGTATACCTATCCTGTGAACATCATATGAAATTGATGTTCATGGTCCCACAAGGAGTCCTTTCCTTTTTAAACAACAGGAAGATCCTCATCACTAGTGCAGTCAGGGACCCTTCTTAATACTCTGCTTATCAAGACTGTTGAGACGTGGCTTCTTTCCACAGTGAGGTGGGAGGAGGAACTCATCTGCATTACTTTAAAAGTCAGGAATCATTGTCTCCTTGAGAAACTTTTCTCTATATGAATGTCCTAGTTCTAAGTGACATCTGTTTGGTAAACAGATTCCCTTCCTCTTCTTCAGGGATCTACAATATAAGTATACAGTAAGACAACAAGAAAAAAATACAATCATTCCTATTCTGTCAGGACACCAATCACCTCTGTAACTATTGGACCCTGAACCAAATCAACAGTGATTCTGTATTGTTTCAGTCTGCCGAACACTTTAGCAGATCAACTGGACAGACAGTTCTCCAACAACCACAAGTGACCTGTCAAAAAGTCAGCCCTGCAGGACATCCTTAGCCATAAATCAGAACAAGAAGTGGTAGACATTCAGTTCCAGAGGGCCTTTGAATGCAGGCTCCCTGATGGATGCCTTTTTCATGCACATCTTCCTGTTGTTTCCATGTGACCCTTCCTCAGCTCCTTCTTAGTGCCCATTTCAGCAAGACAGTATCAAACCTGATGTTCCCCTTAAAGTTTAAAAATAATTCTTCACATTAAATTTGTCAAGAAATTTGTCAAGGCTCGTTAAAGACTTATTCAGTCATCAGAGAACCTGTTCTTACCTAGAACCTCAACATCATCATCTTAAGACACGTAATACTTCCCAAGATGCCCTTTCAGAGTGTTCCTTCCTCATCTCCTCTTATTCTGAAGACAGTCATTCTACATTCACTCACTTCAGGCAGGAAAATGTGTGGGGTCTGGGTGCTTGTGGCTGATCGTGTTTCAGGTGGTACTCATACTTCATGCTAAATATGCTCCCAGTAAGGTTCAGGACTTTATTTGAATCAGTTAGCAGGCTTGTCTCCATTCCAAACTCCCTCTTTACTTTGGGAGAAAAGAGTATTTCCAGAACCTTACTTCAATTATATGGTCACCAAAAGACCCATTTCTTTCTGGCTATAACCAACCATTCTAAGGAACGGGTTATCTCATCATAAAGGGCATATCCATGAATAATAACAAATGAATCTCATTATGTTGCCAAATGGTTGGTGTCACCCAATCCTAATAGAGCTGCAGTGTCTGAACTGCTGTGTTTGAGCTCTACCTCACTGTGCCCAGGAGCTGTTAATTCTGTCCTGATCTGAAGACGCTGAAGCACTGGCTCTTTCTCTCGCCTCTCTGGGCACAGGTTCTCTCCCAGTTTTATCTTTACTGAGATGGGATCTTACTGTCCAGCTGCTTCAACCCCAGTCAGTAGCAGTGCCAGCACCAAAGCCATGTGTAGATGAAAAGAGAGGCATGTGCACATAACACTTTAAAGTGGGCTAAATGCTTTTGCATCACCTTAATGGTGCTGGTGTTTGCACTTGTCAGCAGCATATTGTGCATTAATTCCAGCCTTTGTAGGAAATTCAGCAGCGTAATGCGCCTTAAATGACTTGGGGAACAGCAAACTAAAACTTCAAGGAGGAGTTTTAGTTTGTTGCCCTTACAGCCACAGAGCAAAGCACCGGGCTCCATGCAGCTCAGGGGCTCTGCAGGAAGCCCTGCAGGCAGCCTGGTAGCAACCCAGGAAGGCAGGCTCTGCCCAAGGAAAGCAGTGAGCCTCATCTCTTTTTTTTCCCCCTGGAGTCTGCCTGCACTGCTCCCCCTAGCCCTGCCCACCAGCAGCTTGCCGTCCCTTGCCCTCCCCTCCGTGCTGCCAGAGAGGCAGGTAAGTCAGGTGTGTGCATGACACAGGGGTTTAATCTACCCTAAATTGAAGCGGTATTTTTAAAAGCCCACCGCTTCCATTTATGGCCCCTGTTTTGTCTACACATGGCCCTAGACTCCAAAGCAGCACATACTTCCCAGAGCTCCAAAACTTGGGGTTTACAATTCATCTTTTCTAGATACATAAAAGTGAAAGCAGAGACATTCTGGCTGTGTAAGTGTTCAAAAACCAATTTTGCTTACAATTATTAGCAGAAGAAATAATAGATGCAGTCACAATAATAAAAGCTTATTATATTCACTTCCCTGTCTCACTTTTCTTACTAATCTTGAATACTCCTTGAGCTTTTGTTTAGAAACCTTAAAGGTTCTCCTCCTGCATGTTATTTCTAGTTTGTATCATGGTGTTTCATACTCCTGTGTAGCTAATTGTTTATTTCTTGATCTGCTCCTTCTAGTTTAACTAGCCCCACCTGCTATGAAAGCATGCCATCTCCTCCTTTTCTTTGCCCAACTTCTCTCTTGCTCTGAGTCACAGAGAGTAGGTCTCTTAGGCTATATGGTGTTTAGGACTCAGCATACAAAGGTCACTTCTTTGTTTTGCTACTGGAGAAATCTCATGGCTCCAGCTCCCCCCATACAGGCCATGTGTCTGGATTGGCTTCCATAGAGTTTAGCCCTCCCATTGCCCTAAGGTGCTTTGACTTGAATAGAAGCCATCATCGTTTAAATACTCTCCATAGTATCTTGTCTGGGAAATTCATGACAAAGCCAGGACAGCACAAATCTGACTGCATATACACGGTGGTATCCAATGATACAGCAATTTCATAACTGTAACCAGAAATCATAAATTATACTTTGGCTGGTGCCCAGTATCATTGCAGCTGGAGTAGCTCTCCCATCCAAAATCAAGGGTCCTTAACAACAAGAGCTCAGGCAAGATCCTCCACTTCCAAGTTTCTGGGATCCTCAAAAGGGTAATATAGAGCAATTGTTCTCAAGTATTATGCATTTCACTTCACTGCTAGCACAGATGCCAAGCTCAGGAGAGCAGTTCTACCATCCCTGTTTGGTGGATATCTGATAATCCTCATTCCGTTATCCAAAAGAGTTCCTGTCTTGCCAGTCATCTGTTGTGAGAGCCATGCTGGTACGTGCTTGAAGAAGAAAAAAGTGGTTACTTATCCTGTAGTGATAATAGTTCTTTGCAATGATGTCAGTGTGAGTCCCATGATCTATACTCCAGCCCTGCTTTTGGAAGTTTCAGCTACTTTGAACTGAGGGAGGGCCATGGCTGCTCCACTCTTTATGCCCTTGTGGGGGGAGTATCAATGAGGTACAGGGTACATAAGTGTCATATTAGATGTGGCTATTCAGAAGCTGCTAATCTTGTGCATGTGAAGCATATGTACACCTACTGCTGAATCTGCTGTGACAACTTCTCAAAGAATCACAGTTGCTGGTAGGTAAGTTATTGTTCTTTATACTAAAAAAAAAAAAAATCCTTGATGAATTCTCAGCTTTTTCCTTCACTGAAATTCAGAACTCATGAATTTTTTATATTGAAAGCTAGTGATAATGAGTCAAAGTTCAAGGGCAAGATATTTACATGAAAAACTCATGACATCTTTTTCTTCACTTGATTGTTAGACATCATTTCCTAAACATTTGCTGCAGAGTCCGTAGTTACATTTTGTTTTATCCTTGACACCAGCTTAAGCAGAAAAGGAGGAATTAAAAAGCAATTTGACCACATTTTCTGTTTTCCTTGTACTCTTTCCCTCTATTTAGTATTAATTTTATAGGGAAAGCTGTTCTCTTAGAGAATGACAAGTAGAACAAATTGCTTAAAATGGCACCGCCACTTCGGAGCACTATTTTGCCTTTATACTAACTTAATGAATATTCTAACAATAGAACGCATTTTCAAAATTGCTCAGAAGGATTTTAGCAACACATGCCCAGGAGGTCAAGGGAGAGGGAACAACTGATCCCAAAGTAAAGTAATTCAGTGCATTTTTATGACTGCTGACCATTTCTGAAGATGCACTTTAAATCCAAGTCAAGTCACAAATGGATTGAGTCTGGTGATCTCAGCTCCGTCCTCTGGAAATGCTATGTACATTACAAAATCCCTGCACATTTTGACACACTTGGCAGCCTTTCCTCAAAACAGGCTCAGAATCAACTGAGCATGGAAACTCAGTTTGCCTAGGGAAATAGTGGTGTCTTTAAGTAAAGAGGGTTGATGTTTGGCAAAACAGTGGGGAAGTCTCCCAACATCTATAAGTTTATACAAACTGTAGCCTTAACAGAAGGCATAAGTTTCTATATAATTGGTCTGCCTTACTGTGATTATTGTTCAGCAGCAGTTTGTATCAGGACTTGAAAACTGGGGTTGATAAATTACAATTTTTTAACCACTGTATTGCTTCATCAAGCATTTTTCTTTCTCTCCACTCTGTTCTGCCCCCAATATTTTTTAAATTTCTCAACATAAGGGAAACGGTCAGGCAAGGTACCACCTGGTGCTCACACAGTTCTGCGACAGGTTTTCAAGCGTCTTGTTAATGCTAACACCTTGCCAGTGAATATGATTCTAGCAGTGTGATCTAGCCCAAGGCTGCGGAGGGGCTTACTAGGACAGGGCATTCCAGAGCCCTGAGATCCAAATTAGCCATGTGTATGTAAGCAATTACCCTCAGTCACCCACTATTTTAAAATAATTGGATCAACTGTGCGTTTTCTTTAAAGTGACTCTTGCTGTCAACTTTTGTCCACACTTTAGTGCCCGTTGTAAGCAGGGCAGAACAGCAAGTGTGAACCAGACTGACTTATGTATAATAGGAATTCAGAGCAAGTGAGAATATGAGGTATTTTTAAATATAACCTAATTAATGTCTGCCTTTATTGTAGAGTCTTTTAAATTTAGTTTGTCTTGATGCCTTATTTGTTGCAATAGATTAGGTTTGTTTATTTTTAATTGATTTAAAGTAACAGATACAAAGAATTTGAATTATATAGAAACAAGAACTGCAAAGTGCCTGTGTTTTCTTTTCGGGTGTTTAAACAATGAAGTAGGTTTGTGCTGCTTTTTAAGGATTTATTTTCATGGTTCTGATGGCTCATGGTTTTGATATATCACATTTCTGATATTTGCCTCCAAATTTAAAGTTGATCTGCAAATAGAATCAGAAATGAAAACTATACTCAGCAACTTTAGAATTAGGTGCTCAGTGTTTCCAACTGTGAGAAGGGCAATGCAGATATTTTTAAAGATTATATTTGTATCTTATAGAGAAGAAGTTCTAATATACTATATCCCTATATTTAGAATGATTGTAAATCATTCTTTTTTGGAATAATTTGCTGTGGTTTCCTTGTCATATTTAATGATGGTGACATTAAAGGAGAAAGTAAATATTTGTAAAAAGTTTGGAGAAAATGTGTAATATAACTGTTCTGAGCTTCACTGGGGTCCTGCCCTGGCTGAGCAGGGCATTTGGGGTTTATATTCGCTGCCACTGCATCACCCCAGAAGGCATGGTGCCACAGATGCACATCTCCACAGTTCCTTTTTTTCCCATTGCTTGTGTGTGCAATTTTAAGATGCTGCCTCAGTCCTTTACAAGGTATGACTCTATCTGTTCCCATCTCCATCCTGCTCCTTCCTTATCCACTGAGTTGGAGCAAAGGTTGTGCTGAAGATTGAGACCCATTATCCAGGTAGCCCTATTGTGCTTACATGGGGCAGTGAGGTATATGTGTATCCTAATTCCTTTGTGCAGCTGACTTAGGACTTGGCACAATCTAATCCTAAATAAACCAAAAGAGTTCACATTACTGCTTTTAATTCCTGTAAAATGTAGCTTAGTTTTTTTGTGATAGAAAGAGGAACAGTAGGTAAGTAAGAAAAGGTCAAAATATAAAAAAAACGCAGTGGCTATTTCCACTGAGTTAGAATCCATGCCAAATCTCCCACTGATTTCATTTAGCTTAGGATCCAGATCCTATGTATGCCAAACACAAATGTCAAATGTTTATGGTCTTAGAAATTAGAACATAATATTATCAAATTGGGTTTTTTTAATTTACAACAGTATTAATCTTTAAAAATAAAACATTTACTTTCTCCATCACAGCAGCAGTTATTACAAGCTGTGTAAAGCTCCAGCCCTTTCCAGGAGGCAGTACCGCCTTTGGGAGAATCTGGCTCATATCCAGCATGCAGTTCTTGTCATGCTGTGTGAAGCTCTCCTATCTAAAAGCAAAATGAGGGGTCATCTTACACTGAGTGGGAGTTGCCAGGATAGGGGTCAGAAATGATCCATTTAGGCAAGAAAGCTTTTCTTCCCACAACTTTCTCTGTTCAGTTGGCAGTAACCTTAACATATATCTAGTGATGACAGAAAAAAAAATGAAAATTTAAGTAAGCTAGAGCCAAAATTCTTGCTTATTAAAATCAACAAAAACAGAAACTAGACTTAACATTTTGATCCATATTGTAATATCTGGTTGAGTGGCTATAATCTCTGCATCTCACCATCCATTTTAATAAACAAAGAACTGTAATATAATTGTTAACTGTGTGGTGCCAGCAATTTCAGTGCATGTGTTGCTGGCAGTGGGCATCTCCCAAGAGAATTTGTCTCCCTGCTTTGAAAGGATTATAAGTAGGAATGTGGTCGGGACATAATATGTCACATTCATGCCAAATAGAGTCCAGCTGTAGAACTTAGAGTACATCACTTTCTATCATATAGAATCAAATAACGTAGTGTAAAGAGTGCCTTGTGATGTATCATCGTAAAAAAAAGAATTAGATGCTTGTTATCAGCTTCCAAAATAAAGCCAAAAGGCAGAGTAGAGAACACTTAAAGACACCACTGCTGTCCTTGAACTGTGAGGCACTGACTTCTTGCCAAGTTCATCTCATCTCTAATTTAAATGCCAGTATTCTTGTTCTGAGCATCTGACTATTTCACGGACTCGAGGCAAGGCAGAATGAATAAACTGACACATCAAAAATCCAGATACATCAGTAATGATCTCTCTACCACCAAATGGATATTCTTTTTTGTGCTATGGTGATGTTTCTTTTTTCAAAGTTAAATCTTAATCAGCTACTTCCTGCTTATTTGATAAATCCTCTGTTCTTGATATGTTCTAATGCTTCAGACAGTGGAATCTGTTCCTTCACAGGATGCTTAGACATGCATTGATTTTTTTTCTCTGAGTACTTCTTAAAAATGTATTTTTTTTTCTTGATACAGCATGTTTTTTTTCCATACTGAAGTGAAAACAAGATCTTGAATGTAATAGAGATTTTCAGAATTAGAATAAGAGCACCTTTTCCTAAACATATGTGCTTTGTTTCCTTTTCTGCACTGTTTCTAAGAAACACAAATACACACTGGCCCTTAATTTTCAAAGGATGTCAAAATCAATTTTAAAGAACTAATATTTATCAGTGACATTGTTTTAAAAAATCATAACCATGAAGAGTATGTTTTAGCATGAAACTTTCAGTACTTTTTCTTGGTCAATGGTTCATTATATTTTTGGATAGCATTTTCATAGGAGATTGGCTGAATGGAAGTGGAGATGAATAAAACAGAATATTGTTCTGAACCAAAATTTGAGAAACAGAGATTCTGAACTTGCTATTGCCATTTGCACCAATGTAAAATTATTTGGATTTGGTAGACTTTTACATCCACTGGCATAGGTGTAATTGTTCAAGGTGTAAGGTAGAGGAGAATCAGATCCAGTTGCCTTAAACAACACATTTGAAAATATGTTTTGGGGCATAAAGTAAGTAATACAAGGACATTGGAAGCATGAATTAGATATAAAGAAACTTATAAGTCCATGATATGTAAAACATTCTCTCAGAGATTGTAAAGAAGCTGTAAGTATCTGTTAACACATTTGTGATAGCTAAAGAATATAGGAAGATGGCCACTGGAGATGAACGTGGTGAGTAGTAACTTTCATTTATCTGAAGCAGAGCGATGAGCAGTCTTAGAGGTCCAACTATCTTGGTTAGGTGGGATGATTAGCCATTATCAAGGGTGTGGACAAATTTTGACTTTGACCACCCAAATTAGATTTACTATGTCCAACAGAAGCTTGAGGGTTAGTTTTACCATCCTTCAAAACTTCACACTCTAGTTATCTTTGACATACATCTAGTTGCAGGCTTCGTTGTTTTGTTTGCCTGTTTGGGTTTGATGGCTCTTTTTGGAATTTTTATTTGATACCCATTCAGTTTGAGGAAATTGCTTATTGCAGCCTTCTCTTTTGTCACTAATGTGTCTGCAAAGCAGAGTATCATTGCTTTTCTTTCCACTAACTTTCTTACTCCTGATGTCTGTACAAAGATTGGTGTTCTGCTGATAAACTCTGAATACTGATGCATTCCCCTCTCTTATCTGTTTGAAGTTGTTTGAATACTGCATGCACTATTGAATATTGTCAACATATGACAAGTACCAGCAGAGACTCAGCTAGCTCTCAGCTAGAAAACATGCATTAGCCACAGGTCAGAGAGTAAACATAGATACAGAAAAAACATTCAGAAGGAAAACATGAAAATTAACATATGCAAGCAAAATAAGCTTTGACACAGAACCAATTAACCCTTCAGTGCTGGCACATTTCATATACTACAGGGTCACAAAGTCATGTGGAACATTTACCACTTTCAGTTTCTGAATGATCATAAGGCCTACACCACAGATGCCTTCCAGTTGTCACAACTTGAAAGGAAAGAGACATGGATAATTGTAGCCACTTCTGCATCTGAAAGACAAGGTCACATTCTCATAATCCTTCTCAAGAAGCTCAGAACCTACAGCAATAAATCCTGGGATCGATACAGAGAAGGCATGAAAAAAAGCAGTAGTGAGCAAAGTTTCATCTTAAGAGTCAAAGTATTTATCAAGAACCAAAAACACTGAACCTGAAGACATATTCCTAGAGATTTCATATCTGTCCTTGGCAGGAGAGTTAGCAGTATGGATGGACCCTAGTAAAGATAGTCCTCCAACACAACCATCTCAATTTAAAAAAATAACAGAGACTCATTTTTTTCCAGAAGCTCAGCACCTCATCCTGTCTTCTCTTAGGTCCTGAAGATTTCTATAAAACTCTTGGTCTTTGTATGCAGTAATGCTGCTTAATATCCGTGATGTGCAATGGAGGTCCAATGTCCTCATTCTGGACAAACTGAAATGTTTTTATGTGCCCGCTCCCCCAAGTCATGCTTGTTATATATGACCTCATAGTGTTTGCCCTTGTCCCCCTGCTTCACCTGTGGTGAATTAAAGGGTGTTTTTGATGCTTCCAGCATTATGCCTGATAGTTGTGTGTCTGAGTTATTCCCAAAGTTTTTAATAACAAGTTAGACAAATGCTTGTCTAGGATAATTCAGATAGGGTTGATCCTGTCTTGAGCAGGGCTTGGACTAGACAGCCTCCAGAGAACCCTTCTAGCACGATGGTTATGATTCTACAACAGCCCCAGGAATCCCATGGACTTCCATAATAACTTGTCAAGTAGGAAGTTATCTTTATTTTATAGTTGGTATCTAGAAGAGTAATTAAAAGATATGTTAATTATGATGAAGGTACCTTGTGAAGAAACTGAGAGCTGAACCCAGATATGCTTCACTGTAAGCCACATTAGGAGCAGAACCCGTTATCCTTTGCTTTGTGATGATTTTCAACATCTGCTAGTAACAACGTATCAGTCTCCTGTTGTTCTGTTTCTCCTAAGTGGCTTTGCTGTTATAGGCTGTATACTCTGGGCACATCTACAATTGCACTTTAATGTGCATCAGCCTATTTTACTGCATATTAAAGCATCATGTAAAAAATTGCTATTATGCTAATGTTCAGTAAAATAGGCTACTGTGCATTGAGTGTCACTTAAAAACAATGTGCATTTGTTACTGCACATTAGGGTAGCCTAATGTTCATTTATTTACTACCTCACATTGGAGGTTTTAAATTTAATGCGCATTAGGAAAAGAGCCTTAATGCACTTGTAGATGTGCCCTCTGACTGCATGGTAAGGAAAATGTTTCTGTATTCCCTCACCAGATGCTGCTGCAGATGGGCACTGACAGTACTACTGCATGGTTTGGATTTGGCAGGTGATAGAAGAAGGTTGCACTGAATTACAGTTATTGAAGTCAGGGAGGGGAGTTGGTGGTTTCTGGAAATTTGCTTGAACTGACACAAAATTAAGGCAACAGTTAAAAGAAGATCCCTTTAGTAACTAGCTTTGTAGTTAAATTCTATCATATTTACAGGAATTGATGCAATACTGGGGGTTTTTTATTTTTTACTTTTAAAATGTCTCTGAGACTGTGTGCTTTGTTCTTTGTTATGTGGGATATCTGTTTGCAGAATTTGTTTTATCCAACATCTATTTAAAAGGTATGACTACAAATGCTCAGTCTGAAGGCACAAATGTATTCTTTTAACGGGTTTATTTTTATTTCAGTTATTAGTTAGCATGCCTTTTGCTCTATTAGAAAAATGACTTAAAAATCTGAACTTTAAAAGATACATAGTGTGAGCAGATAAAGGGTATACCATGAATCATGGAAAAAGGAAAAATTCTCAAGGAGAGTTCTAAAAACTGCTTGATGTTAAGCAGATATATTGTCTTTTAGGTTAAACCACAGGGAGCTAAAGTTTTAAGTCTGTGTCCAAAAGTTTTTTTTCTTTTATCCTGATTGTTGGGTGTAGATATACAGCTTCTGCAGGAAAGTCCTGAGGTTACAGGTAGATAAAATTAAATTTGGGAGGTTATAGATTTGAGATATACTTTGATACTGCCTCTTAGGGGGATAATAGCAGAATTGAGGTGCCGAAGCATAAACATACAGCAGGTCACTGTGGGTCTTTATCTGTGCATTGTTTATTATACTCAGTATGTTGACATCCTGACAGATAGAAATACAAGGGGATATTCAGTCAGCTATATTGTAGGTTCCATATATATTGTTTCTCTTAAAAGCAGTCATTTCTTAAGAGACCACAGGAAGCACATCTTTCCCCCTTAAAGCAGAGAGCTAGAATTGATGACAGGCTGATTTTATTTGGCTTTTACAACAACTTGTGCAGATTAGATGGTGTCTGAAAGATATCACTGGAATCTTTGCTTTTCCAAATTTATTCTAAACTTAACTAATTGGGAGCTCTCTTTACTGTTCTTTTAGTCTTAAGATGAAACTCAGAAGAAACTCAAATGTGTTTATCTTTTCTTTAGACTTCAAGCAGTGAGTTCCAAGACAAAATATACTCAATTTATCTTTGCTTAATTTTAAGCAGTTAACTGAAATTAAATAATTATGCAGAGGTTCTCAAACTTTTTCTTATTGTGTACCCCCTTCCACATTTGCCAGCTGCCTGCTTACCTCTACCAGCATGTTTTACATTTTAAACCCTTCAATGCCAATTATAATGAAAATTAAATGCACTATTACACACAATTTCTCCCACATACCCCACAGAGACAGAGGCTGTGGGGCAGGGGGGAAATGTGTGGGAGGAGGTAGAGGCCAAAGGCTGCAGGTGGACAGTATTGGCATGAGAAGGAGACAAGGAGCATGGTAGCAGGGGTGAAACAGGGACCCAAGGCTGTGTGGGTGATAGGCATGGGGTGCAATTGTGCATAAGTGATATGTGGGGGGGCATGTGCCTCCCCAGACTTCTGCACTGTGTAGGGCACAGGACTGCAGCCTGGCTAGATCCAGGTCCTAGCAGCAGTGTGGGTGGCAGCAGCAGCATGATTTCTGCACCAATAGCAGGGCACAGGACTGCAGCCCAGCCAGAGCCAGTGCCTAGAAGCAGCAGGGGCATCAGCAAAACTGAGTTGTGCCCCCCACTGTCAATGCTTATGTGTCATCTTATGCAGATGTGGCACAGGGTCAGGCAGCACCTGTAGCTCTGGCCCCAACCTAGGTTTGGGGTTGGAGCCAAAGAAGCAGCAACCTCCTGCCCCATGTCACACCATACACAATTTCAAGATGAGGGGTTTTTTCCCCCATGTTAAATGTGGAAAAAGCCTGATCTTGGAATTGATGAAATACAGTATGTTCTAGCTGAACCAGAAGTTATAGGCTTGATGTTCACTAGGAGCAAATGTGTTCCTGGTCAGCTGGGCTGTAGGGGGTGAATGTTTGCTTCCTGCCCCTGGGAGCTGCCTGCTGCCAGGGCAGGCTCTGCCACCAGAGCTCAGGCAGGGACAATGTTCCCCTCCCCAGCAGCAGGGAGCTCCTGGCCCCAGTCCCAGACCCCTGCCCCAGTTGGGCAGTGGGGCAGCTAGCAGCAAGAAAATAATCTTCCAGCCCAAACCCCACGACTGCAGGGCTCAGGCTGGGAGATAAAGATCTCCCAGTGCAGGCCCCATGACCACAGAGCTGGCACTGGGGGACAAGGATCTCCCAGGCTAAGCACCATGACCACAGAAGTGGTACCAGGAAATAAGGATCTCCCAGCCCTGACCCCATGACCACAGAACTCATGCTGGGAGACAAGGATCTCCCAGCTCCCTGATCACAGACTTGGAACCAGGGGGCTGGGAGCTCCTTACTGCCAGAGCAGAGGGACATAGTCCACCCTGTCAGTAGGCAGCTCCTGGGGACAGAAAGCAAACATCTATCCCCTACTGCCCAGCTGACCAGGAGTACATTTGCTCCCAGTCAAGCATCTACATGAGCACTATTGCATAGTAACTAATAGCAAGAAATTTGCTACTTGCATTTTCAGGTAGCAGACTTACTGATGATTAGAGCAGTTTACTGTGCAGTAAGTGTGTACACATGCAGATATATACGCTTACTGCACAGTAAACTTCTCTACTGTGCAGTAAAGCATCTTGTGTAGATGTACCCTGTATATCCTAAATGATGAGTACTAAGGAACAATGATATGTTCATAGGATCATAGAGAAGTAAGGCTAGAAGGGATCTCACAAGATCATCAGGAAGGATCATCCCTGACTAAACCATTTCAGCCAAATGTCTGTCCAACCTGCTCTTGAAAATTTTCAAAGATGGAGATTCCACAGTTTCTGCACGTAGCCTATTCCAAAGCTTGACCTTTCCCATAGTCAGAAAGTTCTACCTAATCTCCAATCTAAATTTCCTCTGCTGCAGCTTGAAGTCATTGCTCCTACTTCTGTCCCTTACAGGCAGAAAAAGCCAATCTCCATCCTATCAGTGATAGCTCTCCAGATATTTGAAGACTAGGGCTGTGTGAAATTTTTACAGGTGTTTCATTTCGAAGCTGTTTCAACACGTTTTGAGCTCAAAACAGCGAAATTGAAACAAAACGAAAGGCTTCAAAACATCTTCGAAATTAAATAAGGCACTCGAACCATTTCAAAAATTTCAAAACATTTTGAGTTTTGAACCCGGCTTGCTTGGAGCTAAACAGAAACTAAGGAAAGGGAGGGAAAAGTGGGGAGAAGGACTGCCCTGATATTGACATCTAGCTCCAGGTTCAATTCCCCAGGTCTCTGATTGCTTCCCTCAGCTCACTGATCATTTCCCCAGCTCTTCCCAGGGGGCACAGGCCCCTGATCTGCATGCCGGGTTTCAGCACTCACTGGGCAGACTCGAATAGTGGCACTGGCCTCAGCCAGCAGTGGCACCATACTGTCATCCCACATGCAGATCCAGGGGCCTGGACCTCCTAGGAGTACCACGGTACAGCTCTGCAGCCCTCTCAGGAGGAACAGGCCCCCATATCTGCATGCAGGATGACAGCGGGCTGCCACTGCCAGCAAGTGATATGAGTTTTGCTTTGAAGAGTTTGAAGTGCAGTTTCCCAGCCTGAACCTACCTCCTTGAAAGGGGCTACCATCCTTGCAATTTTTATCTGAATCAAGCAAGAAATTACAAAGTTATAGGCATTTTTGTGATTCTCCATTATAGCCTATGTGCGAAACATCAAAATGCATTGAAACAGCATCGAAACAGTGAAGCAGTTTCGACAAAACAAAACAGAGCAGTGCTTCAAAACAGCTAAACAAAACACTGTCCCTTTGAAATGGTGAAACAGAAGTCGAAACGAAACAGTGCTGTTTCACACAGTCCTATTTAAGACTATTACCAAATTCCCCCTCAATATCTTCTCCAAACTATATAGCCCTAATTCTTTCAGATTTCCCTCAAATCTTGCTTTCCAGGCCCCTAATCTGCGCTAGAGTTTCCAATCTGTCCACAACCTTCTTACAATGTGGGGTCTACAACTGAACACAGTACTCCAGGCAAGGCCTCACCAAAGCTGAATAGAGTGGAAGCATCACTTCCTTTGATTTGTAAATGACACTTCTAAAACAACCCAATATGCTGTTGGGTTTTCTTTACAGGAACATACTGATCCTCTGTAACCCCCAGGTTCTTCTCTAGTGTTACAGCCTAGTCAGTCATCCCCCAGTCTGTATTTGTTCATGAATTTATTCCATCCCAAATCCAGTACTTTACATTTGTTCTTGTTGAATTTCATCTGGTTGATTGTAAACCATTTATCCTGTCTATCCAGGTCTTTCTGGATCTTAGCCCTGCCCTTCAGAGTGCCTGCAACTTCAGAGTGTACCCAACATGATGTCATCCACAAATTTGCTAAGTGTTCTCTCAATCCCAGCATCCAAATCATTAATGAAGATGTGCATTAATGGAGGCAGGACAGGCACCTGGGGAGCTCTACTTGATATCTCCACCTAACTTGAAACTGAGCTATTGACGACTACTCATTAAGCACGATGATCCAACCACCTTGCAGTACATTTTTCTAATCTGTATTTCCCTAGCTTGTTAATGAGACTGTCATCAGAGATGATGTCAAAAGCCTTGCTGAGGTCAGGTATATCACATCCATCTTCCTGCCATCCACAGGGCCTGTTACTTTATCATAGAAGAAACTCAGGTTGGTCAGGTATAATGTGCTTTTAGTGAACCCATATTGGCTGTTCCTGATCACTTTATTCTCCTCTAGGTGCTTCACAGTAAATTCCTTGAGAACTTGTTCCATGATCTTTCCATATATCAAGGTCAGGGTGACTGATTTGTAATTCCCAGGCTATTCCTTCTTACCTTTCTTAAAGATGGGCCCTATATTTGTCCTTTTCTAATCATCCACGACCTCACCTGACCTCCACAAGTTCTCAGATAGGATAGCTAATGGTTCTGTAATTAGCTCTGCCAATTCCTTCAGTACTGTAGGGTGCATCCCATCATGCTTTGCTGACTTAACGTCATCTAGCGTCCTTAAATAAGCCCTATTCTGTTCTTCTACTATTCTGGGCTGTTTTGTCTCCTTCTCTATCTTTATTGCCAACTGCACTCATTTTCTGGGAGTTGCCCCTATTTGTGAAGACTGAAGTAAAAAAAGCATTCAATACTTTAGCCTTCTCAGTATTATCCATAATTAGATTGCCTTCTGCATTCCAAAAAATAATTATGGTTTCTTCAATCTTCCTCTCATTCTTAACACACTTGTGGAATCCCTTTTTGTTACATTTTATGTCTCTTGCTAGTTGCATCTAAAATCTTGCCTTGACCTACCTGCATGGCCTTGCAATACTCTTATAGTCTTCCCTAGTACTATGACCACCTTTTACAAGATGCTTTTTAGAGTTTCAGCTCATTTAAAGAGATTGCTGTCAAGCCAGGCTGGCGTCCTCTTGTACTTCCCATTTTTCTGTCACATCAAGATTAGAACTGTTACAGATTAGAAGGTTAGAAGTGAAGACAATAGTATCACAAGGTTTTGTTCCTATGAATCCTCCAAAAGTCAAATCTGTAATGAAACATCTCGGATTTGAATGGTCTGCCTTTAACCTAGCTCTGGGTCTCTTATACAGATTACATTCACTACTGGGCAGTGAACCAGCACAAAATTTTACAGAACCACTGAATCACACCCTGTTTTGAGGGTTGAAGTGGGTCTTAAGTAGTGAAGACATTGTCCTTGTGCTGCTCACTGGTCAGGGTGAATGTCACAGCTGTATATCTAGCAAGTTTCTGGCACCTAGAAAGAAAGTACTATAGTCAACAGGAAACTGGAGAAGGAAAAGGAAGCTAGAAATGTAGTTTAGTGGACTAATATAGAGAGAAATTTTGACAAAATCTAGACTTGCTGTACCATGTCAAAGCTTCACCCATACCCTGTCTACCAAGTCTGCACTTATATTATAGCTCCAGAAGTTCTCCAAAGCTACTGCAGAGTCATCCTCCACAACCATTCTTGGGCCTGCCAGAAACAAGGCTTGAGCTTAGAGAAGCTTCTTTGGTGAACTTCACACAGTGGAGTGCTTCACTGAACTGAGGTGGATTGGACATAATAAGTCCCATCCTTCCTGGAACCCACTGCTGATGCAATGTAGACAATCCCTGCCTAGCATGCACTGCACATAAGTTTCACAGGCATTTTGTCTTCCCTTCACACATCCCCACAGCTCTGCTGGATTTACATCCATACCTGAGGGCTGCAGGAACAGCAGTTCTTCCTCCTGATCATGATGTAGTCACCCTGGCTGTAGGCGTGAGCACTGAGGGAAAGGCTGTGGAGGCAACTAGTAGCTGCACCAGTGACAATAAGTTACATCTCTGACAAGAAGAACAGAGAAGAAGCTTTAGGAACAGGGACAAAAGAAGACAAGAGTGGGGAACAAAAAAAGAGGCAAAGGCAGAACACAAGAGTACACAAGGGTAGGCTGCAGGGATAGGAACAGTCCATAGATAGGCAAAAGGAGGAACTGAAGGAAGAAGGCTGAGGAATAGAAGTAGAAGTTATAATGGGAAATGGGCCAGAAGAAGAGTGAACATTCCTACACGTTTCACAAAAAGAAATGATTGGATAAAAAAAGATTAAGCCAAACCAAGAGATATGTCTCACTGAAATCAATGGTTTTGGGTGGATGACAATGAGGAATATTTTTCCCCCCTCTATATATATCTGGATACATTTAGATCCTCTTTGGTTTTTCAAGCAGGATTAATAAATGCATACCCATTGTCTTTGATAGCACTTTTTTCTTAAATAATTCTTGGGGTTTTTTAATTTTTAAAATATCCATCATTCTTCTATTTTTAAAATGGTGTAGATGGCTGGGTGATATTTTTCTTCCTCTTATTCTGTAAAATACAATTGTTATTCTTAAGAAACACAAGATATTTTATGTCAAGATTCAGCATAATTATAATCTGATTCCTTCTCAAAAATATTTGCTAATATGAGGGTTGGTCAGTTTAACTATATTATAAAATCAAATTTAATTTTATCTTATGAAATTCTATTTTGCTTTGGCTCATCTTGCTGGAATTGGACCTAGCTGATGCCTAGTTAATGTAATAAATACATAAGAAAATAATATTGGTGAAAATATGTTGATTGAGTCATGTGCAATATTTTTAGAGCATTATTAAACTTGTATGATTACTTTGAATATGGTCTTAGCTGCGTTATTAGGTACACTGCCATAATGTTTTGTCATATTTAAACAAAATAAATGTTTTGGTTTTTTGCAGAAAATTAGAACTCAACCAATCAGCTCTATTTCCCTGTGGATTCTTAATCCTGTTAGAAACCCAGTGGACCAGTCAGATATTTTATCTGTTTATTTTTATAACCATATACTCAATGACACTAATGGCCCAATTTAAACATTATTAAGGTTTTTATACGAACTGGAACCTGCAATTAAAATACATTCAGTAAGGTTTACTGGTGACAGTAATTGACTTTTGGTATTCATTTCTGTATTTGGCTTACAATTCTCCTTGCTGTCAGTTACGGTGTAGTAGAGCCAAGTGTGCCCTGGACTATTATTCTAAGGGATTCTTAAAACCTGGTAGATCAAAAAAAATTGATTAACCTTTTAAGAAAGATCTCATTTAACTCCTTAATATATCTCTTCATCTGCAATGCTTAGAATATTAGAGAAGCAAGAAACAAGACTTTATATGTGAATAATTTGGAAAATTATTAGCTATATGCTAGATACTTTGTGGGTCTCAAAGCTGTGCATCTTTGCAGGGTGGGGTTTGTTTGTTTGTTTGTTTATATTTCTACTGTTAGGGATAACTGATTTAAGATATCAGATAAAGAATAGTCTATTTTTATGTAAAGACCTTTAAAGATAGGACAGTGGCCAAAGCATGGTTTGGGGTAATTTTAAACCAATAAATAACCTCCTAAACATGATTTTGGTGCACTATTCAGTCAAGGAATCTTTATTATAATGATTTAGTTATCTAAAGTAGAACTGTGGTTCATTTAACATCCATGTTATAGACTTTAGGCATCATAGTCAATGATCCAAAAACAGGAATAGTATGAGATAGAAGTGGTTTGGGAGTCATAAACATTTGGGCTTATTTCCACCATGGAAACAGAAATAAGAATAAATCAGTTCTTCTCCAGGTATTTTCTCCAGGTATTTGCCCAGTGCTCTCCAATAGTCATTCCCTAGTCCAAAGGCAGCAGGATAGCAGTAGAATAAAGTTGCAACAATCTCTTCTCTCTCTCTCTCTCTCCCTCTCCCACCTTGCAATGTTCAATGACTACTGGATTCCCATAGTAGTAGATTCCTCGCCTATGCCTTTTTTGGCCCTTCCAGTGCCATTCCTTTCAAATATATGGAAGAATCTGTAAATCCTGAGCAGACAGTGTCATTCTTATTCACGGGCCCCACAAACTTATGTACAGTTCCTACACATAGCCTCCACAGCATCTGGAGACCTTCACAGGAATGGAGGAGGCAGAGTTTGTCCAAGTGAAATTATAAGAACTCTATTGCCCGAACTGAGCAAGTTATGTAGCAATCTCCATTCCCATCAAAAGCTTTTTTACTAGTTGATTTAAAGAAAAGAAGAAAAAAAATGTGCAGAAACAAACTGAAATTCTAACTGTGTAGGATTATATTTTTAAAATAGATTTTCATTTTGTCAATTATTTTTCCTTTGACGTATCTCTGTTCTGTCTACTGATCTGCATCCACTGGGATCGAGGTTCTTTCCTCAAAAACTGCTCTTGGCTCTTTTCTGTCTATTTGAAAAATAAAGATATAGATGTACTATGAAACACAGCCACAGTGAATTTCTCAGTGTAATGAACTTTCTGTGAATCCTGGCTTCTCACAGTGTATGGCAGTGAAGTCAAAAACTCAATGAGGTGTGTTAAGAATGGAGTAAGATAACCCACTGGTATGAAGGATCTCAGATACAGACCTACTCCTTCCTGAAATCTGAATTTACTTTATTTTTCTAGGTTTCAGGCAGACTTTTAAGGTCACCCACATCTTGGTATTTAATTCCTTTTCTGTTTTCTATGGTTTTATCACTTTGGACATTTCCACTGACAGTATAATAGTTCCTGTGGCTACTCCACTCCTCTATCCTACCTCCTCCCCTTTCATTTTACTCTGATCCTTACAAAGCCTCCTGGTGTCACTTTAATCCTCTCTCAATTTTCTGTACTGTGGTTTTGAACCTCCCCCAGCTCCCCTGTGCCATTCCCATCTTGTCAGATCTCCTGGGGACCATTTTCTCTCTTTTTGTCATGCTCTTCCTGCCTCCCAGTCCTTAGGCTTTACTTTTTCCCCTTGCATAGGAAGTGTAACTGATTCGCTACCTAAATTAGTTCTTCTTATTTAAATAGCAGTGTTTTTTGCTTGAAATATAAACCACATTTAAACCAAAATAAACCAAAAATTATACCAACTTTTATGTTGGGCCATTTTTTGTTTGTTTGTTTCTCAGCCTTAACTTTGACTATTTTTTTTCTGGCTTCGGCTGTTAAATTTAAAAGGTTAGGTCATGATTCTCCCCTCTTTGTTTTAATGTAAATCTGTTTGCTTCAAGAAAGCAGGCAACCGTCAATCCTCTGGATCATGGTAAATGTGTAAGAGGTCTAGTTAGGAAACTGATTAATCATCTTCTTGTACGGAGCCCTGTGACCATCATACGAAGACCTTCAATGCATATGCCTAGGCAAGACTATGGAAGAGTGAAGGCTGGTCAAGGCCTACCACCCCCCACCTTTAGACCACTGAGACAGAATCCAAAGACCAGACTGAGTCCAGACATTTGCTGCCTCAGTGGTTGTAGCAAGCAAAAATAACTCCTGCTGACTGCACATTTCTGTCAGGGTGCATTTCTGTCAGAGTGATGTCCCTTAGCCTTTCTCCAACCAAGGTATACCCACAAGGCAGTGGTGGCTAGGGCTTTGAGGTGCCCTATACTCACCTTACTCTGGAGGTTGCAAGAATGTGGTATTGTAAAGGAGCCACCATGAGTAGCCCCACCATGTTGCCACCAGGCCCTCAGTCCGATGCAGTTTATGGGCATATCCAGGACCGTTCAAGGAAGTAATTCCTAATTTACTCCATGTAAATAAAAGGAGATTAGGACCTTGGGAGTGCATATTTTGTTTCAATAGCTTCACACTCTGGATAAAACCTGAAGGAAGACATTTCAAAGAGAACCCCCTGAGAGAGTGTCAGTGAAAAAAATATGCAGTCTGTGTATTTCATCTATTCTAAGGATGCTGTGCAGAGCTGGTGACCATGTACATTCCCCTTTAATTTTCCTGTAGCACCCCAAGGTCTTTTCCTCTCCCATCAAAGAGCATAGATATGTAGCAAATTTTCCTCAGCATGGGAAACCATGTGCATCTGGGATAAAGCTCTCTGTATGTATGGATATCAGGTGTTCATGTGAATATCAGTCTGGATGCTTTACCAAAGCTTATCAAAAACTCTTTAGAGTACAAAATTAATTTGGCATTCTTATCATCATGAGACCAGCTCTCTTGTGAGATTTCTGACAATTTTAGTCTTGGAAAGGAAGTCTTGGAGGTAAGCAAAGCAACAGACAAAGCAGCAAAGCTAATTAAAATAGGAAAAATAAGATTTGGTGTTGAACGGGATTCTAAAAATGGGTGAGCGTTTGTGATGTAGTAGATTTTGAGATTTGTCACTTTTCCCTGACCTCATTCATCCATCTCCAGACACAAACTTAGTATTATAGAACTTAGATTTTGGTTCCCATCACCCAGCAATATCCTCATTGCAGTGTTAATGCTTGTTGTGAAACCAAACACACAAAAGATTTACTGCTTTGATTATTTTACTGTGGTGATTTCTAGTCCTTTAAGGACCTTAAATGTAAGAAAGCTTTAGAAGGCCATTGAAATGTTTTTTCTCATTTTTTATCTATTGAAATATGTGTTTCCCAATGCAGTCAAAAGAGACATTTTTAAAAACTTCAAAATTTTAGAGGATGTAAAATGTATTTATTTAGCATATGTAGCATTTCAGTTTTCCTGTTCTTCCCAGGCTTTCAGAAGTGTAGCATGGGGAGATACTAAAATGGAATGTTTGTTTGCAAGTTAATAGTCCTGAGACATAGGAAATTATTTGTAAATAATGTGAAAAGTCTGGGAAACCATATCTCCTAGTTGGAAGATACTTTAGGACATGCTATTCTTTGGTCTTCTAGGTTACTTTCATATTTGCTCTGAATGGAAAGTGGATATTCAATCCAGAAATAATCCTTTGTATTTGTAGAGACATTATGTCACTTTCCCATCGTCATGTTATGTTATTTTGTTTCATTGGCTGGTTGACAAATTGTGCTCTGTTCCAAAACTGATGGGCCTCTTTTCCCCAATCATAGTAAAAGGGAGATGGAAACCAGGAATGAAAAGAAAGGAAGCTTAATAATAGGCAGCTTGCTCCATTTCTGCTAAATTTGATTAATGTTGTTTTGAGAAATCAGACATTTTTTCAAATAAAATTTCTATTCAAACAATGTAAAAAATGTTCAGCAAATTGAAAGCTATTGTTAAACTTCTTTTCCTCACATGCTGCTTGAAAAGTAAGTCTTATCCTAGGTTTAGGTAATCTGAAGATTTCACTTTTCTTAGATGGTATAACTGGTACAGAAAAGTTCTGTCATGCAAAAATGTATAGTATTCCGAGGCCATCTGTTTCTGTATAGGTTATCTTAAGAAGATTTTTGAGTGGGTTGGTGGGGACAATAAAGCAAATCTGGGTAGCATACTGTACAAACGGGTAAGAGACACTTTAAATGCAAATAGCTCTACTGAATTATTAAATGACTCATAAATAATGAAATAAAAAACTTATTAAGGTGAAGAATTGCCCCCCTCACTCTTTCAAATGGAAGAGTCTCACAGCCAATTTACCAGTTCTTTACCACCAGGCACCGACTGGCTGGACCAAATGCTACCATTCTGATGTAAGCAAAGATTTCACTTGCATCAGCTGCAGTGCCTCTTACTTGGGGAAGGAAGGATTGGGCTCTTTCTGTACATAATAAAAAATCAAAAGCTGTATAGTTAATGCAAGACATTGCATACCTCAAGTGCCATATACGTAGGGACCTACCTAAGTCATGGTGAGACAAAGGGTTTTTCACAGCCCACTCACAGCACACAGAGCTGATTTCTCAGGCATTTTGCAGCAGTCCCACTGCTTGCCACTGATTGATGGAGGACATGCTCAGTCAGTCTACATCACTACCACTTCTTTTGGTTGATTTCACGGGGAATCACGTCCAATGCTGGCTTTCCCGGCAATTGCAGACACCACTGTTTTCCGCGGTTTCCACAACATTTGCAAAAACATAATTTAGATAGGTCCCTACATATAGATAACCATGATATGCAGTATAGGCAGAGCGCATGTTCTTCTTTTTTTTTTTAAGTATGTGTTTATAAAATGAAGTACAACCATTCTTTGTATTTCCTTTTAAAAAAGAATAGTTTTAAATGCATTTTCCAGACTAAAATATTAGAACCAATAACAAACTTTTTTTTTCCTGCTCCCTGGGACTTGAAAAACACTTCCCCCTTTCCAGTTGCTGTCTGAAAGAAGGTCATTGTTTATCTGCCCACCAATGGCTAAAATTTCATAGGGGAAGGGGAATTAAGTCTTGCGTGCCAGATCAGTGGAAAATAGGTAACATGTAGAATAGAGTAAAGCATGTGCAAGTATTTTTTTAAAACTTTTAGCTTGGTTTACATGATTCATAGAAAACAGAGTAGAAGTGGTGACTGATAGCCAGCAGCTATATTTGACACTGATATGTCTTTGAAATTGTGTTGGATGGAAATTTCAGTCTAAAATCACTTAAAACCATTCTGCATCATCACAAGATCCATAAGAGGGCATCACCTTAATTATAAGGAGCTTTGATAGCTCAGACAAAAATAAATGGCATGTTTTGCCTATTTTTTCCTCTGTTCTTTCACTCTGTTAAATATTCCTTACAGAGTTCTGGCAACAGTCTAGAATTTACAAAAGGTCTGGGAGTTCTTTAAAGCAGATTTCTACCTCATTCAATAATTTATTTTGAGTATATGCCTTTACCATTTTAAATAGACTATGTAAGAAAATAAAAATGAACATGAAAACAGACTGAAAAAGCAATAATGGATGTGTTGTCCTATTAGTGCAACTGGGCAGATTTCTAATTCACAAATATTGGAACTAGCGCTGATTGAGATGAATGAATTTCTCATAATTTAATAATGCAAATCACACTAACAGCAAAGACCTACATTAACTAGTGGCACTAAAGGAATGACTATGAATGTAAGCACAGACTTGCAAAGTTGATAATGCTATTTATCTTTTGATTTGTTCAAAAGGTATTCTGAATCATTTCTTTATCTTTGTTACTTTACATTTCTTTTGTTATTTTGGGAGATACATATGTAGGACCAAAATCATCCAGGGAACAGCTCCATTTACATTATGCGTTGGGTGAATTTGTATTTGAATATTTAACGTCAAGGTGATGTCTTGCTAGGGGTATAGTCTCAAATGGCATAGTAATCCTCACATCACACTTTGTGATTTAACCATTTATTGCCATTCGGTATATGTGACATTCTTCTTAAATAAAGTGTTCTCTTCATTGTCTGCAGCATGTCAGAAGGCAATACAGTCTATATTTGTTGAGATATGCAGTAAATTCTGATGCAGATGAAACTTTCAGAAAATCCTTGTGACAGAATGCGCCATGTTACTTTATAATGCAAGGATAACAGGAAAAAGAAGAAAAAGAAATGCCTTACTAACCTGCATTAGCTGACTGAAAAAATGTGCTGCTTTAAACATTGTGTAAACGTCCCTATAATTCCAAACTTCTACCAAGAAGCTTCATTAAAGTATATAAATTAGTACCACTGTCAAAGATGGCATTAAGTATTCAATAAGAGTAGACTTAATGCAATTAATAGCAATTAAAATTATACTTTTATGATGTCAGCCACCAGCATTGTAAAGACATAATTGCCTGTAAGGACTCTTGTACCATATTTATCCTCTAAAACTGTCCAATTTATATGAAAAATGCCAAAAACATATCCCATATGGGTACTATTATCTTCTTGGATTTTTAGAAGTAATCTGTCTTATCTAGCATGTGCACATTAAGCTAATTTACTTTAATTAGTTTTTTTCTCATTGTGTTAATAGGCATGTTGATAAGTTTTTATTTCTAAGGTGCAGATGTTAAACTTTACTCATTAAGTTTCTGTTAAGAGGTCAGTTCACAATACTTTAGATGCCCCATAGCTGGACTTTTCCATAAATACCCTCTTTTCCACTCAGATGTTGGTTACAGACAGAGTTAATAATAATGTCTATGTTATTTTATTAGAAACATTGAACAACTTTAACTTCAGCTAATTAATTACTAGTTTTTATATAAAAGAATGACATTGCTGGATCTATTATAGCAAGGGATTTTAGTCTGGACATGATAAATTAGATAAATTAATGAACTGATTCTTGTAACAGTCACTTATGACTCTTCGATTCATGCTTGAGAATATTCCTGAATAAGTGCCAGGGCTCTATAGCTATAGCAAACATACAGTGCAATCAACAAATTAACCTCTTTCTTTCCTAACTCCATTGTGTCTTTCCAAACTCCCCGAATAGTTAAAAAGCCTCCATGGATGAGAGTCTAGCTTTTAAAAGAGGCACTTTCAATGCCCTATTCTTCTTAATAAACTTTAAATGTTTATGTTCAGTAAACACTGCCATTCACTAAACATAAACTCTGTACTGTAACACCACATCATCTTGTAAAAGCTTCACTGTGTTAGACTGATTTGTCCATTACCTTTTGAAATGCATTTGAAGTTTAATATAAACATTTTATTTACATTTCAAAATACATAAAAAACAGACGGATGTAGGTGTTATATTGTTATGCCGAGCAGTTTAATTTTAAACCAGCAGCAACACACTGGTTCTCCTAGTATCAATAACACATAAACGACGCAGATATGGGCAGAACAGGGTTATATATAAAGTTATAAAAGAGAATTCTAGTACAAAAGTCAAAATTAATCTTGAAGATCTTTAGAGCTTTAGTAGGTTAAAACTACTTAGGAATTAAAAATGTTTGGTTTTGTTTTTTGCAAAAAATTAATCTAAAAACCTACAGAATGTAATGATAAATTAATATTAAGTGGGTGTATCTACACATTGCCCTACAACGATGTGTAGCAATGCACTATGTCACCATATAGCATGCTACGGTGATGTAGCGATCACGTGGGTCTACACATCGTTGGCGGCTATGTTGCCATAGCAGCACACTTCCCCATTTTAGTGCACTGCTACAGCAGTGTAGTGGCAAAATCTAACCAGGCACTGGTTAGTACTAAAGCATGGTGCCATTGCAGCTGCGTTTAGGTGCACCCAGTCAGTTCATACAAATTTAAACCCTGATTCAGCAGTCACACAGAAATATAGAATTTGTTAAACTAATGCTTAAATCCCATGATGTCAGTGAGACTTAATATGATTATACATTTTGCTGAACTGGAGTAAAAGTTGATAACCAGCTCTATAGAAGTACTTCAGAAAAATCTCGTAAAGATACCTGGGAAGCTTGGTTTATGAATGAAAACTGACAGAACTAGGGTTACTGTATTTAATCTGGAATAAAGAAAACTGAAGGGGGATTTGATAATAATCTCCAAATACCTGAAGGGCAATTACAAAGAGGATTGTGACTATAGCTGTAGTGGGCAGGACTAGAAGCAATTGGTCTCAGTTGCACCTCAAGATGCAGCAGAGGAAATGTAAGTTGGAGATTAGGAGATTAGGGGTGGGGGGTTGAACTCCAGGAGATCCCCGTGTCAAAAAAAACCCATGCTTGAAATATGTGCCACTGCTTTTTTGCCCATGGCAACCACACACCCCTGCTCATGGAGACATGGCCTTGAGGTCTACTTTCCTGTGATCTTTTTATATAACTCTACACAGCATCTCTAAAAGACCAGAGTACTTAAAAAGCATAATAAAATTATCCTTACCACACCAAAATTATAAAAGATATATCAGAATTTCATTTTTGTAAAAATAATAAGGAAAATTTAGAGACTTTGTCTCAAATTATTTTTACTTAGTTATGCCTACTAATATAAGCCTCTGGAGTATTATCCTCTCACTACAGTCATACCTGCTGGTGGAGGAAAGAAGAAGCTGATTAGCTACAGGTTTCTGTGCTACTGAATTCAGCTAACAAACCCACCACCCAGGCAGTATTTCAGCAGTTGTTTCTGCTTCGTTAGCCCAGCGTGAACTTTATTAGGCAACTTTCTTTCTATCTTGCAGCAGCAGATATTTGTATTGATAAGACCCAGTAACTTGCTGATTGACATAAGAAAATAAAAGTGCTGACCCAAACATCAGTGCCACATTTTCATACTGTTAAACTAATAATAAAAATCAACAGAGGGGAAAAAGTAAAAAACTGGGTCATACCAAGCAGAATTTTAACTAGTAGCTTGCAGGATTCAAGTGACTCCCTCAAACAAAAATTGTTGAGCTAGAGGTAAAGCACATAAACAACTGATACTGGAATAAATCAGGGTGCACTGTTCCCCTGAACAGTACATAATATATTGTTCTCAGTTGCACTGTAAAATTCAGAGATTAGTCATTGAAATTGAACTAGTTTTGTTTACACTGATCATTAAATAAAACAAAATTTTGGAATATGGGTATTGTTTGTTTCTCGAACAATAAGAAATGCTAATACAAGAATTCCTACACAATGAGGAGAGAAATCGACAACACACTTGAGTATCTGAGGAACATTTCCATTTAAAAAAAAACCAAACCCTTAAATTTCTAGATGATCCCAGAGTTTTATGGGTAAGAATGAGACAATTGTTGCCTGGGAGACAAAGTGTTCTCTGAAACGGACTTAACTAATGCACCTGAATTTTTAAAAATATTCTAATACTTATGTCTTCTGCCAAGTGGAAGGCCTGAATTGATCATCTTCACACTGCAAATGGCTGAGGGCCAGAAGACTGAGTATATATTAGAATCCTCTAGCCAAGTGGCTGGAACCCCTCTCAAACCTTTAACTTCAAATGAAATAACTCTTAAGAGCACACTGTCCTAGCAAAAGCCAAAAGCTACAGGCATACTGCCTATTTTCCCCACCAAAGTGTTGAAACTGAGAGCATTCTAACATGTCCTGCATTTAACCAACTTACTAAAATGTTAAGCCTAACCAAAGTTCACAGCCATTCTTTGTGCTAATCAAGGCCTACAACCCATGCAGGATGTCACAAACCCATATGCAGGGTTCACTTGGAATCCTAAGTTTCTCCCGGTTGTCCCGATACTTGTCCCAAGGAACAAAACAAGGTTTGACCTGGTGGAGGCATGCATCTGAGCATAGAGGGGAAAGCAGTGACGGTATTGTTACCTTTTCTTGGGTACTTAAAATGTCCACAGCTGCTGCTTTGCCACGTGGTCAGAAAGGGGCGTAGGTCATGCCAGTGCACACCATCTAGATCCACCCCTACTCACAAGTCCCCAAAATCCTCCAAAAAGTTTTTGTCTCCTGCTGAAGCACCTGGAATTCCCTTAGCTGCTGGGCCAGTTCTCTCAGATGTCCTTTCTAGAGATAAATTGTTTTCCCTTGTACAGGCAGATAATTTCTTAGGTGTCTGGCCTAATAATGTCTGCTTCTGTGTGTGTGACATTTTATCTTGCCATAGAGTCACAATAGCAAAGGAGATTTGGCAGTTCCACCCACTCGCTTTCCTTGACTAAAACATACCCAAAACCATAAAGATATATAAAGTCAGCATAACATAATCTATACAGAGATAAAAGTAACAGCCTAATGTGGGTTTTTTAACAAGACCATAGATGCCATATCAGTGCAACAAAAAACACACACACAAAAACATTCATGACACCCTGATGAACCTCCAGACCATTGTTGAGTTTGTGACAGGCTACTAACTGAACGAAAAGCTGGGCCTTCTTTAAAAACACTAGACTTTCTAAGCATCTAATCCCTTGTGAACTGAATTTGCTATCTGATGTGCAAGAAATGAGAACATTACTCCCAGCTGCTAATATATGTAGGGGTACAAAAACCAACCATCATTACCTAAAAAGTCCTCACTAATAGAAATTCTAACTTTGCTTTCCCTACTCAACAATATAATTCTGTATATCAAATGTAAATTAATGGAACTAACAACCATGCAGTTATTCTGCACATAGATTTTTCCTACATAACACAAAACCTTCACAATTGCTTCATATCCGTACATTCCTGGTGACTTCCCAAGCTGAGTCAGTACATAGCACAAAAACAGATATAAAGAGAACATTAGGAAATCCATGTCTCATACAACCATAAGGTAAAAAGAAAAGTGAAATTTTTGTGGTGGTGAGTGATGAAGCAGAAAGATGGTGCTTCTACTTTGGTATCAACTTTTACAGGAATCCTTTTGTGACAGTCTTGTGCTTATCTAAAGAGCTGGGTTTGGTTTATTGCAATCCTCTCAACTGTACAGGATTATTATTGATGGGCAAGCATCATGATAGTATCCAAGGATGGTGGCTTAGCCTTCCAAACCTTACCCCATAACACAGCAGTCTCTGTAATATCCAATTCCCCCTTCCCCAGATGGAACCAATGCTAAGGAGCAGAGGCTGTGCCTTGCATTGCTGGAGTAAGAACCCAAGCTCACTATTTTCAGAACAGTACTGATCTATATAAGAAGCAAGTCACTGTAATTTGGAGCTGGTGGTAGAAAAATGAGAAAATGAGAAGAGTAGGAGAAAAATAGCTATTACTTGGTGCATCTTTATGTGAAATTAAGGTGAAGCAATAAACTCTGGAGCTGTTTGTGCTGGAGTATACTGCTCCCAGGTACAGTGTCTATACATGCACTTGGGATGGCAGCAATTTGAACCAGGGCAGAGGAGGCCTGGGCTTGGCAGGGGGCACAGGGAGTCAGCTCCAGGTGGCAGTGGAGGGGCTGGTCATGGCATGAGGGTGATGCACTTATGGAACCATGTGGCTAGGCAGTGGGCAAGAATCTGGCCTTCGCCCAGTTACTGTCTACATGTGTGTTTTGGTACAGTTAACTACTCTGCCATAAGATAGTACTGTCCCCAAAAATACTATCTTACAGCAGAGTTAATTATTTTACTGTGCCCTAATACTGTTGGGCACATGTAGATGGTGATGCTTTATTGTGCAACTAATTAGTCTACTTGGAAATAAATTGCATGTATAGATGTATCCACTTTAGATAAACAAGTTCTCTTCAGACCTCTAGGCAAGGGACAGAAATTACATATAAACCAATATAAGTAATCAGAAACCACTTCAAATCTGTAACACAACAGAAGTTCAGTACACATAAATCACTTTCAAAAGAGCCAAAATCAGTTTAAGATAAACCTGGATAGATGTAGTATCAGTAACATAGGTTAAATTGGAATATTGAACTTCTGTTCAGGATCCCCTCCAGATTTAAGTTAACTCACAGTCCGCCAGCATCTCAGGATGCTTTTCACCTCCCCTGCAAACCCCTCTGCAGGATGGGCGGGTTGGCCTTGGCCAAAGCTGTCTTCACTAGCCCAGCAGGAAACCATGCTCTGAGCCACTGCAAGCCCAAAGCATGCCTCCCTGGGCCTGAGCCACTGCAGGCATGTGACTGCATTTCCAGAATCAAAAGTGAATGTCTGTTCACTTGCTTATTTATTCAGTCTACACAGATCTGCAGAGATTTTATTGATTCAACCTCTGTCTTTTTTACTACAATTTAGGTATATATGCTGCACTCCTAAACAGGTTACCATAATTCCATAGAGCCCCATTTGGACAGTTACACAATAGATTACAAGAGTTGCAAGAGGTATTAAAATTCTCTCAAAATATAGCATTGCTTCAAAATTTGATAAATTAGAGTTCTGGAAACAGACAAGATGACTTGGTAATTTTTTCCCATATTGCACATCTAAGAAAATCTTTCACCTCTGGATTTAAAATCAGTCCACCGTTTAAAATCAGTCCATTTCTGTGGTGGCTCAATGCCATAGTGCAAATAACCAGTAAGTAAAGTTGATCTAAATTTTGATAATCCCAGTTCATAATGAAAAACATTACCCCAAATAATATGAATTAACATTCCCATTGATTATCTGAAATAAAATAGAAATGACATAGAAACTGAATTTCTTTGTCAGAGTTAGACATGGTCCGTGCTGAATACAATTTGAGGCATAAAGGAGGAAATTTATACAACTGTTGTCTCTGCTTTACTTGATTGCAGTATAAAATAAGGACTCTTGTCACAAGGTTGTCTATTTTGAAATCTGTGAAAAGGAATAAAATCACTTGGGGCTTAAACGGTGAGGGAATGGGTGGAAATGCTCAATAGATCTTGGCATCATCTTTTTGTTGATAGACAATTTGTGAAATTTAGGAGGAGTATAGAAAATAACTGAGGTACTTGCTCATCTAGGGTGGCATTTAGGGCCAAAACATTCATCCTACAGACAGTAGAAGTGTATAAGACTCCCACAACTCATTTGTAGTTTTTGAGGGAAGATCTGTCCAATTTAATCCAGGTCAAAAGAGTAGGTTTAATTTGTTTTGTTTTGTTTGTTTTCCTGAATCTGGAATATATAATTCATATTGTAAGGGATATGTAATTGTCAAATGCTAATATCTTAATATGAGAAAAAAAAATTCTTTCCTAACTACAAGAATAGTAGGACAGTAGTGCAAGCTAACTTAAGAAGCTGTAGACTCTTCTTCATTGGAAAATTTCAAGAAGAGGCTGGATGGTCTGTTCTATCCCTATGATTCTACTATCTTAATCATGAATAACTCCCTTCTTTAAATAAGATATAACTCAAAATTTGTTATTATACATCACATGCCACTTTAAACATCCTATACCTTTTGCTGTGAACTGTAATCCATTCTGGCCTCTTTTGCATCCAGGAAAATTACTCATTGTATGGGAAACAATCACTAAAAACAGTGTAATAGAGAAGTAAATTGTGGCAGTAACCAATGGCAAGTTATACCTCTCAGGGAACCTCCACTGTGGGAGGAAAAATTCAGAAAGATCCATAAGAACTGAAAGTAAAAGGAGTGCATGAAATGTGGTCATTCCTCAAAAACATGATCCTTGAAGCACAAACAAAGACTATTCCCATGCAAGGGAAGGTAGCAGAAGGGCTGGTAATCCCTCTTGGCTTAATAGGGATATCATGGTCCTCTTGAAAAAGGAGAAGGAGTCATACCAACAATGGAAGCTTGGGGCAGTCCCTAAGGAGGACTATACAACAATGGCCTGCACTTGTAGGGAGAAGATTAGAAAAGCTAAGGCAGCAACTGAATTTAAGCTAGCAATGGGAATCAAAGACAATAAAAAGTCCTTCTTTAGATATATAGGGAACAGGAAGAAAACAAATGGAAGTGTGAGGCTACTGCTTAACAACTCAGCACTACTGGTTACTGATACTCAGGAGAAAACTGAACTCCTGAATGATTACTTTGCTTTGATATTTTACTAGACTAAGAGGAACATCATGCTAGATGAGGTTCAGAATGGGCATGGTGAGAATGACTGCCTTCCTACTGAAGCTGAACTGGTGCATGATCAATTAGAAAATTTAGACATAAGTCAGCAGGACCAGATGAACTTCACCCAAGAGTGCTGAAGGAGCTGGCCAAAGTTATTGTGGGACCTCTGGCAAAACTCTTCCAAACCATATGGTGCTCTGGGGAGGTCCTGGAAGACTGGAAGAGGGCCAATGTTGTGCCCATCTTCAAGAAGCGCAGGAGAGAGAACCTGGGCAACTATAGACCAATTAGCCTAACTTCTATCCCAGGGAAAATCCTGGAAAAATTCATCAAGGAGTCTATGTGCGATAAGCTTGCAGAAGGTAGAATTCTGAATGACAGCCAGCATGGCTTCATTGCAGGCATGTCTTGCCTTACCAATCTCATCTCCTTCTACAACCGGGTAACTTACCATGTGGATAAGAGTGAGTAGGTCAACATTGTAGGTGTGAGTAGGTCAACATATCTAGACTTCCAAAATGCCTTTGATCTGGTATCCCATGATGCTCTCATGGGAAAATTGGAGGATTGTGGGCTTAACTGCTCAACAGTTAGGCAGGTAGGAAGCTGACTGCAGGGTAGGACCCAGAGATTTCTAATGAATGGATCTGTGCTGTCCTGGTGAGAAATGGCCAGTGGTGTCCCTCAGGGGTCCGTGCTTGGTCCAGTGCTCTTCAACATCTTTATCAATGATTTGGATGTGGGGGTGAAGAGATCACTGGCCAAGTTCATAGACAACACCAAGTTATGGGAGAGCATCATCCTGCTTGAAGATAGGCTGCAGATCCAGGCAGACATAGACAGGCTGTCAAGTTGGGCAGATCAGAACCAGATGAAGTTCAACATTGAAAAACGTAAAGTGCTTCATCTGGGGATGAACAATCCCCAACATACTTACAGGCTTGCTGGCACTATTTGACTAGCACCATGACTGAAAGAGGCCTAGGAGTAATAATAGGATGAACATGAGCCATCAGTGCAAAACTGTAGCCAGCAGGGCAAACAATACTCTGCCATGCATCAACCGATGCATCTCAAGCAAAACCAAGAAAGTGATTATTCTTCTTCTTTACTCAGCACTGGTGAGACCATAGCTGGAGTACTGGGATGTGGAAAAGCTTGAGAGAATCCAGAGAAGAGCCACCTGTATAATCAGAGACTTGCAAGGCAAGCCATTCAAGGAAAGGCTGAGGGACTTGGGCCTCTTCAGCCTAAAAAAGAGAAGACTGAGAGGGGACTTGGTAGCAGCTTACCACTATATCAGGGGAGTACATCAAGGGCTTGGCAAACAACTCTTCATGAGGCCACCCTTGGGGAAAACCAGGAGTATTGGCCTCAAACTACTGGAAGACTATTTCAGGCTTAACACTAGGAAAAAAGTCTTTGCAGGCAGGGAGTCCAGACTGTGAAATAAACTCCCTCCAGAGGTGGTCCAATCACCTACCCTGGGAATCTTCAAGAGGTGACTGGACAGTCACCTCACTGGGGTCACCCAACCCCAGTTGTCTTTTCTGCCTAGTATGGGGGGGCTGGATCCAATGATCTTACAAGGTCCCTTCCAGCCCTTTACAATCTATGAATACCACCAAGAAAACTGCTTTAGGAGGCTAAATCATTTCTAGGATAACTTCCCCATTTATTTGTAAGAGATAGGCCATATTATATATTTATAAGGTCTCTCTGCCTTTGTCTTTCTGGTGTTATAAAGTGCTTTCATTCATTGCTTGACAGATACCAAGAACTTATCTTCTGTGGTTTGTGATGTTTGGCCTTAACTAAAGGAATCCAGGACACCCTGTAGTATGTTAGAAAAGTATATACTTTTAGAAATTAGAAAATAACTATGAATCTTACATTCTGTAGTTTATATTTAAAAGACACCAAAAGCTTCCTTTCCTACTGGAGTGACCCCTGTAGACTGATAGGGTGTAATAACTAATTTTTCAGAAGTATCCAAAAATTCAGTCGAGCATTCTGTCAGATTGGCTGGATATTTATGCACCACAGGATAGTGCATTTCCAGCTTAATATTTTCCTCGGAGCATCACATGAAATGTTTCACTGAAGTCCAAAAGGATGAGATTTGCCACGTTTCCTTTGTCTCTAAAATCAGTTAATATATCAAAGAAAGATGTTAAGTTAGTCTGGCCCAATCTATCTTGGTTAAACCCGTGTTGCATATTTCCATTTTATCTCCGTGTCTTTAATTATTCTTTCCTTCAAAATTTGTACTGAAGTTTTGCATATTGGTGATGTAAAACTAACAGTTCTTTAGTTATAAAAACTTTTTTCCCCGCATTCTTGAAAAGAGGTACATTATTTGCAAGTCCCCAAATCATATGGTACCACATACCTAACTCAACAGGTACCTTAAAGCTTTTTCTACCAGACGTGCTATTTCATGTCATTTCTTTCAGAATTCTGGGATGGAATGACTTGAATACACTAAACTTTTCTACCTTGATTGTGGTAATTTCCATACCATCATGCTCATTAACTACCCTGTCTTTTCATGTAGGTTCAGCAACATCACCCTCTTTGAAAACAGAATTACTTATTGTTATGAAGAATTTTCACTTACCTCAATCTGCATTTCATATAACTCCAGTTTTCTTTTTCATATTCTCTTTTATTTCTATGACTAAAGAATCTTTTGCTATTTATCATCCTTTGCAAGGTCTAACTCAGCTTGGATTTGATATGTCTCACTTAAGGCCTGCACTCTCTCACTGTCAAGATAAATCATTCTTGAAGATCAGCCTTTTTTTCTTTCTTTTTGCATTTATCACAGTCTATCTACTTTGGATGACACCCACCATGGTTATTCAACCCATTCAGTGTGGAGTTCTTCCTTACAAGTTATTCCCCTAAAGTCCTATTTATTTCACTAACTAGCTCATTTTTGGAGGGATGTCAAACGTATGTCTCACATAACCGTGTAGTCTGGCCTGTGGGTCTCTCGGAGTGCCTGGGAATTTGGGGGGCAAGAGTAAAAGCAGTGATGGGATCCACTGTTGGCATCTGGGGATGCATGTAGGTAGTGAGACCAGGCAGCAACTGTGTTAAGCCCTGCAGCTCCCCCTCCACTCACCCTGTCTCCCAGTAGTCTCACTGCTGCCGCCAGATCCAGATCCAGCCTGCAAGGAACTCCAAAGTTCAGATATGGCCTGCTTTAGTGGATCAAAGTGTACCCATCTGTAATCAAGGATTTTAGTTACAACCCAAAAGTCCTCCCCCTCCCCGCCCTTTAAACTCATCAGGATAACTATGGGCAAATAAATAATGAACATGGACTTTTTAAGATTCCTTTAATGCTAAATGCAAGAATAAAAAGAAATGGGGAAAACACAAATTATAAAATCAAGCTTTTTCCACTTCTGGATTTCCCAGTGTGGCCTGTCTTTGCTACATCTGTGAGTGTGTACACTTTGAAACTGGAATATTTTTCTTTTTTTTTCTATTTTGCCATAATGACTACACTGTCAACACTGTACAGATAGTTAGAACTACAAACATAGGACCTACCTCTGTGCCCATTGATGCCAGTAGCATATATCCCATTGACTTTAATAGTGGAGGATCAAACCAATAGTGTGTATGATGGTTTGATCTTTCAGCTAGTAAATTATGATTCATAATAAAAATAATATATCTATTATTTGTGCGTTTGTATTTTTATGTAATGTTCTAAAAGAAAATAGTAAGGCTTATTTCTTGTTGACTCCTTCTAATGGAACTAAAAATAACAAACCAACAAAAATACAAGCTTTTCAGTAAAAATAAAATACCCCTCATATTTTGGTGGGATTTTACTATGCTTACCAGTCACTATACACTACTTCCACATCGTGTGGAGGGGTTATTTTGATCAAGTATAGCAGATCACCCCATTGACTGTAATTGTTTTGTTAGTAATATATATGTTCCATATGCCATAGTGCACAGATACCTGTATTAAGTTTACAATTCTATAATGTGCACATAACAATAAGGGACCTTATCTAAAAATCCTTTGAAACATCATTAACGTTTTCCCACATTCCAGCTGAACGAGTTGAGTCTTGCCTGTATTAGTTGAGTCTATATTGAAAAAAGTTAATCGGGTTTTGTTTTCGTTTACAGGAAACATATGAATGTCTTAAAACAACTCTAGACCAATAAAGGCACATAAATTAGATCTACCCTAGGAACAAACTTTTTCAAAATAGATGCAAGTTTTCCACTGAGACAAACACCACATTTTGGTCTACTATACTATTGGCATTTCACTCATAACAACAAGAAGTCCTCCAGGGTAAAAAGAAAAGTACATACCTGCCATTATGGGAATAAAAATCCTGCCACTAAAAATCATAATTCAGAAGCAGAAGCATTAGTACTTTGATGTTCAGTATGATAGGTGAACAGTGGTGTTTCTGTCATAGTAATCCATATGAGAAACGTAAAAAACCCCATTCTGCCTAGCTGAAGAGCTGATGTTGATTTTTGGATGTAATATGTTGCTGGTTTGATGAATCACACAGACACATAACCTGGTATCAGTCTGCTGTAATTATGATATATTATCTTCATGATTTTGCAGCTCTCCTACCTTATATATTATGATAGTTAAAATAACATACTCTGTTTATAATTGGATGGCCACTATTGATAAGGGTAATGGATCTCTCCTGTGAAATACAAACAGTAACTAGATGCACAGCATGCAGGTAAGTTAAGTACCCACACTACCTAGGAATCAGCAGGTATTCCTCATGACTTAGTATCCAGATGTATTTTTCTAGTAGCTCAGCACATTTCTAATTGCAATTATATTTCATGTCCATCTTGTCAGAGTTCTTAGAAAGGAAGATTCTGTGTATAACAGAGTGTGTGGTGGTTTTTTCCCTCTTCTTCGAGCATTGACCTTCATACAGAGCTCCTATGTATATCAATGGGTAGTATATATCCCATAGAATAAAATGAAATCTTTCAACTATAACCCATGACTGACGATTTTGAAAGTGACAAGTCTTGATACTTCTTAAGTTAAGTTCAGTGTAATCAATAGTATTAATAGATCAGTAGACAGACAATTCTGAAAAGACTGTAGGTTTTCAAACAATAAATTGATTTTTGTTTCCTCCGTGTGAATGTAGAAACATTGTAGTTACGTGCGCAGTTGGTGTATTATTGATTTTATCTTCCTAGTATTTAGTCACTGTGTGTTCAAGGTTGACAAGGGCAATTATATCCCACCAGCATATATCAGTCATCATACTTGTCTAAGGAACTGATTTCCAACAAAACATTTATTGGATTTTTAGGCATACCACCCTTTCATTGCTATGTTCAATTCTTCCAAAACAAGAGAGAGACAAAATTTACATCCCCTCAATATCTCTAAGTATTAGCCTGAGGCATATGTTTGCTGATCAGCATAAGCTTTTTAAACATTTCATTTGGTTTCTTTCAGTTAATCCAGTCACGGATATTGAAGAGCAAACCATCAAAACCTTTTAAGACTTAGCCTCTCTTTTCTCATTCTCACTGTTTCACACCTTTCTGAAACAACTTCAAAAAGAGGAGCAAAGAACAGTGCATCTAAAACCACATAGTGGTTTAGCCTATGGTGATAATCTTTAGTTTTAGGTGAATGAGATCTGATACATGATTTGACTTGAATATCTGCAAACTAACTAAAACTTTGCCTCAGTTTGCACATGGTTTTAGTGAAGGCTCACAGCTGGCAATTGTTAAAGAGAATTAAGAGAAATACAGCCCATCCTGTGTAATTCATCTTAAATTTTTGAGGGTTTTGCTGTTCTCAAATTGTTGGAGGGGCAATTGCAGTTTTCACAGAGAACCCTACTGTTACTATATCTTAGTGGGTTCCCACATGATCAACTCTGATTTAGTAGTTGTCCTTCATTATCACTTGCTGTGAGAATTGAAAGACAAAACCAACCAGTTTTCATTACATTTGAATGAAGTACTCAGGGTTTATAGTGGGGTTTTACATTGTGCCAAGTATTAGGCTGTATTATACTTCATTTTAGTTTTTGTAAAATAAAAAAAAGATAAGAGCCCAGCACATACAGAAAGGCCCTTGCTTGTTTTTTGCCTGAATTTTGCACTCTGAAGCAGCAATGAGGTATCTCATTAACTATTTGTATATGCAAGTATCTTGATTTGGAGATGCAAATGTGAAATTAGTGTATATAAGTAAGATACACAAAAATACATACTTTTGAAAATCTATGCTTCTCTCAGTAAGATGCTAAAGACCAGGGAGAGTAAGAAGATACCAAGAGTTGAGGGGGGCTGGTTTTTTTAATAACTGAAATAGTTATACATTATCATTGTCTTTGAAAACCTTTATAGTTTATGAATGTGTTTTGTTTCTTGGCAGGTTTTATAGGGACCTTTCCATGCAGTTCTGCAAATTTGCACCTTCCAGGGCTGTGCATGCTATACTAGGAATTAAGACTCTGATCATCCAAAACTGCTTTGAAAAGAAATGTGTGTTTTAAATCGGGGTGTCAAACTGATTTAGCTCCTTGGGGCAGATCTGGACCTTGGGACTCCTCATTGGCCAGATCCAGACCTACCTCCAGCAACAGGACAAGCTGTGGTGGTAGCAGAGTGAGCAGTGTCAAGAAAATGTGGGGTTAACACAACTGTTGCTTCCCCCATCTTCCCCCCCAGCACTAAACACTAAAACATGTCCCCACTGGTAGTTCACACCCTGCATTTTGGTGCCAGGCCTCATCTCCACTGACCCTACCCCATAACTGTCAGACCTTCAAGGAGACCAGTGGGCCAGATGGTACAGCACCATGGGCCAGATCCAGCCTGTGGGCTGTACATTTGACACCCCTGTTTTAAATAGCAAAGCAAACTCTGATCCAACTACTGTTTTTGCACTGGGGTGGCCAGTCTTCAGCACAAGTGCTGTAAGTGGCATGTGCAGTCTCTGTGTATGGCACGTGGCTGATCAGGAGGGAACAGGCAGCACAGCAACAAACAGGGCAGGAAATAGAAAGCAAAGTAACAAATCAGAGAAGGCACACGTGGTAGGAAGGAGAAGCAGAGTAAGCAGGGCTCCAAGCAGAAATCAGAGCAACATAGGAAAAGGACTGGAGTCAGGTAGGGTGCAGTGCTCATTTTGGCAAGCCTGGCAAAAAGGTTGGCCCCCACAGCTTTAGTGCATGTTAAGAATCAGTGGCAGAAAAATTGTATTTGCACAATTTTTCCAACCAGATTTTAATCTATCACAGGCTTTTTTTCCTGTTGGAATGTACGACAAAAGCTATCAAGAGGTATTTGGGGGGATGGGATGCAGCTGCAGGAAAAGGGATGTTTGGCATGTTTATGCAAAAATGTCTCTTGATTGACCTATGGAAAATTATGTGCTAGTCCTCACTCAGACTTATTAAAGACAGCAAATGGGAATCAGTGGACAAAGACCACTCAAACAAGAATCCTCTACTCTTAGAATATGACCATGGATGGCGAGCACTCAGCGTATTAACTCGCTGAATCTTCCTTTGCAGCATTCCCATGCAGTTAAAGCTGATTTTGATGTTTTCACAATTTGATCCTGAAAACTTGAGTGTTTAAAATAATAATTCCTTGATTCACCAAGAACCTTTGCACAAAATAAGCCACTGTTCCTTTAAAAGCTTCAAATAATTTGACTATGCAGACAGTTCAGATCCAAATACAAACATTCCTTAACATCTGGTGTTCAGAGATATTTGGTTTTCTCTCAGAACTGCCAAAATTTAGCTTGTTCAGCATTCAGAGGCAATCTACAGTAGAAATATGCACAAAAAGGCTCTTTATTATGTCATTCAATGCAGATATACTGCTTAGTTACATACAAATGTCCAGCATGAATCTAAACATGGGATCAACGGGAGCAGGGAGGGAGGGTTGAGAAACCCCTTTTGAATAAGTGTTTCAAGCAACTGCACCAGTAATGATACCCTTAGTCCCAAACCAATTTAAAATTGTGAATGGTATTTACATTCCCACAGTGAATATTGTCTCCACACAAAAAATCATCCTTCACCTTTTTTAAAAATATATTTATATTTTTTAGATGCACAGCCTCCCTTGAGCAGGTGCATTTTTCACAGTTCTGTCAGCAGCAGACCTAATTGTATTTCATGTAAATAAAGAATACATACCTCTGTTTAAGCAGTAATCTAGGTCAAAAAGATGAGGTGTATTGTTTGTTTTAGCTTATTTAGAGCTTTGTTGAAATGCCTCTAAAAGCGTGGCAAGGAACCTGCTCCTGGCTCACATTAATTTAAGCAATAAAATATTGCAGCCTGTTTTTAAACGTGCTTTTTTACTCAGTTTTCATTGCTAAGTATTCTTACCTTTTTCCTCCTGCTAGTGTGAATACAAATCAGTATTTAATAGAGAAAAGGTGGTTCGTTTGCATTTTTGTTTGCTTTTGGCATGGGTCTTTGTATGGGCGGAAGTATTATGATGTTTAGAAAATGTAGGTGAATATTTAATTGAAGAAGATTCTCTGGATTTTGAATCACTAAGACTAGTAATTACAGCATGAAATTTCTTACTTCCAAACAGTTTAAATACTGACAGGTTCAGTCTGAGAAGAGAAAGGTGTAGTGCCTGGATTCTCACATACATCTTGAACGTGTGCAGATTATATCGCAAGAAGGACTGTTCTTTAATGTTGCCTTCTCCTATGATACCAATTATTTTAAGTATGTATGACAGATCACTGACATCCTGTAAATGGGAGGTTGCATCTCAGCAGGTTCTACCTGCTGAAAATGAAAATAATATTTAAAAACAGTATGTTCAGTGAAGAGGAACACCATAGACAACCTGCCACAAAAAACATTTTCACTCATTAGAAGCTTAAGTGCGGAATTTCAAACTAATGATATTTTTTACTGGTAAAATATTGTATTTTCCCATGCTCTATTCCAGAACCATTGTTAATGCACTGGCTAGCTGTAGCTCTAGTGGGTGTGCCCTATTGTTAATAAGAAAGTGAATTAGCAGCATGGAAGGCTCCGTGGAGATCATATAGGTATACTCCAATTGCAATGAAATCAAAATTAGGAGCACTTACTGTAGAAGGTGGTAGCTCTTTATTAGTAATATACAGCTATATTATTTCATTTGATTGTGACAAGGTTTTAAAAGAAAGTATTTGTGTAGATGCTGATCATAGATTTTTCCATAAAAATGCAGTTTTGTTGGTGAAGAAGCGAAGTAATGAGCTGGTACAGAACACTGAGTTCCAGAACAAGAACCGAAAGATTAGGCACTAGCATGACAAAGTGCAGTTTCAAGCGCGCTTCTAGGCTAGGGACAGAAGTTACATATAAACTAGTTTAAGTGATCAGAAACTGGTGTAAACATGTAACAGAATGGAAGTTCAGTGCATATAAGCCAGTTTAAAAATGTCAAAACTAGTTTAAGATTAACCTGGTTGAAAGTTGTATCAGACAGTGGCGATGTGTAGAGGGTGCATGGGGTGCACCCCCTGACTGGCCATGCTCGTTGCTTAGATGATGGGCAGGGGGGGCAGGCGGGAGTGCCGGTGCCTCCCCTGCAAGCACTGGCCAGGGAGTGGAGTGCCGTTGCACTCCCAGAAGTGGCCGCAGACACTCCCGGAAGCAGCTGCAGCAATTGGCTGCCGTGATCAGCTGCAGGGGGGACCCTCTCCCCCTGGTCAGTGAGATCAGCTGTGAAGGGCTCCCCCCTGGCCCCGGTTGGCAGGATCAGCCATGGGGGGACCCCCTCAGTCACTGACTGGTCACTGGGGGGCATGTGTCCCCCACCCCGACTAAGGCGTCACCAATCACCCATGGTATCAGACTTAAATCAGTTGATTTAGGTGAAAACCGGTTTATAGAATTTCTGTCCCAGAACCTGTCCTGGGTCAAGTTACATCAGAGTCCCCCAGCATCCCAGGATGCTTTGCAGCCCTGGGCTGGGCTGTTCTTTCTGGTCAAGCAGAGCAGGGTTGGCCCTGCCCCTCTGCTGTCTAGCCAGAACAGTGAGGGCTGACTGACAAGGGGATTGGGGTGGGAAACCCAGCTGGGCACACAGCCTGGTCTGCTTGGTGCGGGCAGAGCAACTCTGCCAGACCTTTCCCAGATGAAGTGGAGGAGGTAGAGGCATGGGACAGCTGGTTCAGGCAGAGGGTATTAAACCCCCCTGCCTCCACTCTCCTACTGAACCCCAGCTGGGATCTTCATGGCTTTTTCCCCCTGCTTGCAGATCAGCATGACCTGGGACCCCCAGAGCTCCCCTCCCAGCCATGGGGTGATCCCACTCTGCTATGGCAGGGAAGGGCTTGAGTGTGTCTCCATGCTAGCCTGAGCTGAATGGAGCATGTAGCAGGGGGAGCAGTTCTTGCCCATCAGCCTTTTATGCCTGCTGGAGAGCAGCGCCCGGGCCAGCCCCAGCACCTGCTGCCACCGTCTGCCCGCCCAGTGGCTGACCACAGTTGAGAGGCACAGGCATCACCTACCAATACAACCAGAGCAGGCACTGGTGATGGCAGTGGTAGAGGGGAAGATGTAGGGGTATCGCCCTGTGCCTGTTGCCTGGTACACAGGACTGTGCTGTGTAGGGCAAAATTGAGCAGGGCATGCCCAGCTCACTGCTTGGTGGCCCAGGGGATGGAAGGTGGAAGCACTTGGGGCTGAGACCATTCAAGTACCACATGGCAGTGGCAGGCACAGCCAGCTCCTCACTGCACAGGGAGCCCTTGCACCCATCTGCCTTGGAGCCTGTGAAGAAGTCCTGCACCTGGCCTGGCTCAGCCTCCACCATCATGCCACCCAGCTTCTTAGTGCTCTTGTCCAGCTCTAGGCACTGCTAGGTCAAGCCTGCACACTGCACGCCACTGCAGGGGCTGGAGCTGGGCCAGCCCAGGTGCCACTCTCAAATGCGTAGAAGGGGAAGCCAGGCAGGAGCTGCTCCCCCAGCTGCATGCTCAACTTAGCTTGACTCTGCCCCAGGCTAACACAGAGACAAACTCAAGCCCCTTCCCTCCTCCTGCTCCCCACCCTGCCTGGGTCCCTCTGCTCGGCAGGGTTCACATGCAGATTGGAGCCACCATTACCACCACCACAATCTCTCTGTGTTCTGTTCTGTGCATGTCCCCACCTGGGTTTCATTCCCCTCCCTCTGCCCAGTCTAGCCTTTGCTTCTGGGCTGCCCCAAGTGAAACCCCTACACCAGTGGCTGGGAGCATGCAGTGGGATCACCCCCGGATGAGGCGGGGCTGGGGGTCCTGGGCCATGCTGAGCCACAAGCAAGGGCAGACCCCAGCTGGGGTTCCATGCCAGTGGGAAAGGGGAAGCAGGGGGGTTTAATCTCCCTCATTCCCCCCCACTTCACCTGAGGTGCTACACTGGCCACTGGTTGGCCACTCCCCCTGCTGCTCAGGGACATTCCCCCCCATCACTGAGCTGCTTCCTCCTTCAGGCTGGAGTTCCTGAAGGCCAGGATGGGAGGGTCTCCTCCACCATCATGCTTAGGCTGCCAGAGCCTGGGCACACCTCCACCCCTTCCCCCAGGTCAGCTTCATTTCAGCTTTCTGGCTACTGCAGAAGTGAAGGGAGGGTTCACTTTAGAGCCCCCTGGCTTCTAGCCTGAGCCACTGGAGGCATGTGGCTTCATTTCCAGAATCAAAAGTGAATGTCTATTTACTTGCTTGTCAATTCAATCTATGCAGATTAGATTAACCTGCAAAGACTGAATCAATTCAGGCTTGAGCTTTTCGAATGTCTGTACTTAGCCCTAGAGAAGAGGGAATAAATATTCAAGAAAAATGACTTTGTTCTTAATAAGAAAAGTAATGAACAAGTGTTAATTTTTTTTTCACTTACAAACTTATGGGATCCAGGGGTCTGAGGTCCATAACATTCATTCAGATTGACATAGTTTGACATAATTAATCTCATACTTAGCATAAGCAATACTGCAGTCTTTGGCTGTTCATACCTGAGATCACTCCAGAATTACCTCTGTAGAACTAATTACTTAAGAGATTCTGGAACTAATGACTTCAAATCCATTTGGACTAACTAAGGCTGATGTCAAGAGCATGACTTAATCAGCTACCAAAAATGTTTTCCCATTAAATTGTCTATCTGTCCAGCATTTGTTCATATGCCCAATGCCAAGATACTTCCCATTTAACTGAATCCCGAAGTTGGCATCAGGTGCTTTCCAAAGTGGCTAAGGTGCCCAAATCTGTCAGGGTTGATATTAGCATTTCACTCTCTTTGAATAATGGTTACTGAAGGTCAAGCTTAGCAAGAATGTCCTATTTTTATTAGGAAAGCTAAAGAACAACATGCTAATGTGAGAACATTTCTTATGCCCTTGGCTTTCTGCATTTCTAAACTCTGTTGGTGGATGAAGATAATCTACCCTATTCAAGATCTACTAACTCTGCAGGAGATGAAGTTAAACTTCTGAGTCTCCAAATTTGTTTCTAATTGCCTGGCCTACTAGGTTTTCTCCTTATAATTCCATCCAAACCAGACTACATTCTGATGAATGACAACATGTCCATGTATTGAGTTAACTGCCAAAGTAGAGCTTGATAAAGCAAGGTGAGCCAGAATATTTATAGCTTCTGGACATGCAGTGTGCATCATCGGATTGCTCCTATGTGTTACCCATCAGAGAAAGGTGAAGGCTTGACTTCAAGTAAAATTACCCTTCAATAGCAAGAGTGTTTTGTCAATCTTGCTCTGTCTATTCTGAAAGGCGGGGGGGGGGGGAATCACTCTATGTAGATCACTTCCAGTCAATGATGCATCTTGTTCCTGGTTTTGCTCCAGAGATGAGCAAGAACCAAGGTCAATGTCATTTTTTTTATTTTGGAGTGCAATTTGAGCAAAGGTAGAAGTTATTTTAGCTCTGAAACTGATGCTGCTTGTTAGTCTCTGGTTCTCTTAAGTTTAAAGTAAAAGTGTCCACCAAAGGAGGTTTCTTAAGTGCTAGGACTCCTTATTAATAGCATTTAGCACTATGTTCTGCATATCTTGTTAAACTGGAGGAGATTCCCCAAGTAACTTGAAAGATAGTGAACTGGGATGCTCCTCCACTGCTCATCTACTAAGCTAAAGCTGACTACCATTTCAGCTCCCCATCCTTTTGTGCATAGATCAGTAGCTTTGCTTCATGTTCTCGTAACTGAGTTTATGAACTCAGTTTATGCTCTATGTTGCCTCTGTAGTTGCTTAGGTAGTTGTTTTGTTATGGCAAGGGAGACCTGATTTCCCATTACAGTGTGTTGGTTTCTGTGATGAATACTTTGGTAAGAGATATTAATTTGAACTTCTATTCAAACTGCTATCAGAACATTTCATCCCATATGTTGAAAAAGATGTATTCATATTTCAAAGAAGATGCATGATTTCAGCCCAGAAAGAAATGACAAACAGAACTAAGCAGTCCTTAATTCTTCATATAATATATTCTGTACAGCAAAGTATTGTGCTATTGATGTCCTAACCCTAATTCTGGCATTTGTTGTCTGTCTCTAGCCACCAGCTTGTTCCTCTTTCTCCAAGATTTTTTCGTATTCTAAGGGGGAATTAGGCTGAATACCTAATATACCAAATCTATTCATTTTCCCTGCATATTTTAAATCTATCACACTTAAAAGGAAATTTGGGCATATGGTGCTGGGGTCTAGAGGACCTTCCAGCCAAAGCTCAAAAATTGTTTAAACATATTGGCCTATATCTGACAATTATTATGACAAAGTAGATGTGCTAAGTGTGTTTACCATGACATGTCTTTAAATAGACTCATCTCGGAGTTTTGAACTTATATTTGTGCTTTCAACCTTTTTCTTTCAAATAAGACTTATTTTAGAAGAATGAGACATTATTTCTAATACTTGCCTGACCTAGCAAATACAATTGATGCCAATTTTTGGCAATTATGAGATCCTCATTCAGTTTGAATTCTTTGTCCCACCCTCATGGAGGTTATTCTTTTTAAACTCCTGCAGCTGTAATGTGCAGAAATCACTCAAAGAAGAAAGCTCACCTGCAAAGTAACCTGGCATACTTAGAGAGAAACTTCTGCACATTCGTAATCCTTACCTGTCTTCCCAGCCTCTTTGTTATCTTGGGGTCAGAACTCCCAAAGTGGATTCCAAAAGCCTGTGATGCAGAACTTGTGATCACAGACGTATGAATGTGCAAAGGCTGTTGCTTAGGAAATCTAGATATTGGTTAGCTAACAGATATTGTCAAATTGTTTTATTTAAATTTTTGTTCACACATGGTAGTTTAAAAATGCATATGAATAATATGTGTTTATGCAGGTGAAGTAAGGGTTGGTAATGTTAGTTAGTGACATGCAGTAAAGCATTAAGTAGCTCTACAGGATTATGAAATTTTCACACCTTATTAAACTAGATGTGAGGAGTTTTTAAATGAGCATCAAATCCATTAACAGTAAGTGGAAAGGAAGCAAACTGAAAAAACACCCAAAAAACCCCTCCTTTTAACAGTAGACTTACAGACACAGATCCAGGGGTGTAGCTAGTTATTTCTGCGCCCTGGGCATGGAGGGGGGCTGAGGAGGGAGAGGATTATCCTGAGAGCAGAAGAATAGGGGTGGGGAGCAGGCTGAGTTTTACTTGCCACAGCAGGGGCTCACCCAAGGGCTACAGGGCCCCTATGGAAAGTGGAGGTGGAGGTGGAATTCCCACCTGAGCCCCACTCACCCCCTGCTGTGTTTAACCCTCTCACAGCTGCCACTACTTATGTATAAATTGTGCCTATAAAAGCTTCAAATTAGTGGCAGCTGTGAAAGGGTTAATGCTGGTGTACAGCATGGGTATGTGGAGTGAGGCTGAGAGGGGAATCCCACCTCTGGTTTACCTGATCTGCTCTGCTGGAGCTAACAGAAGCTGGGTGAACCCCTGCTGAGCCTAGGCCCCTCCCTGCACTCCAGTGCCTTCCTGCCTCATGCCTCAGTTATGCCCCCCTTGTTATGTTACATCTTACGTCCTCAACTGATAGATAAATCAATTATTTCTATATCAGCCATCAACCAATAGAACAGAGTTAACATTTTTTCATTATTCCTTAAACTTTTTTAAGGTAATCAATAGCAGTTTTTTTTAAGTGTTCAGCATTTTCAGATATTTAGTTCAGAGAATACATTAATGAAGTTTAACCATTTTAGATTTTAAAATTTCTTTCGCAATAGAAAAGTAACTGAATGATGATATTCTGTCTCTTGTCCCAGGCATGTATTGTAGCCTGGGCAATGTCTCAAGATATTGGGTCATTCTTGAGTGAGACTGTGCTTTCCACTACTCCTTTTGGGATTTCCATTAACTACTTTTATATTTATAGGAACAAAAGATTGGAAGTGGCCTCTTGGGCCACTGAATCTAGTTCCCTGCATTTATAGGCAATTATATACCCAAGGAATCCCCACAATTGGCCCCTGAAACTAACACACAGCTACAAGGCAGAATATACCCAAAACACCACAGCACTTAGGGCGCATCCCCTCATGCAGTGACGTACTTGCTATGGCACAAATAGCAGTGGCACATAATTGTGTCGCTGTTTTGTGCCCCAAGGCACGCCCCTGTACATGCACTCTGGTGTGCACCAAATTGTCCTGGGTAGAGATCCTGGAGTCTTGGGGAGCTACCCCTGGCAGCAGTGGCATCAATCCAGCCACACGGATCCTGGCCACTTGCTACTGCATACACCACACCACTTTTTGCGGTGGTTTGGATTTTTTTAATACCAGGACATCCAGGTATCAAATTGTGGCACTGGACTGCATTTGCAATGCAGCGCACAGTTGCACATTCTCCATGTGCAGTTTGTGGCCCTGCACATGTTCACGCTCGTCTGGACATGCCCCTACTATCACCAGATAACACTGTCCTACGCGATTCTGTTTTCATCTGGCTACACAAACCCTCAAGTGAGTTATTTTTTTTCAGACAGTAATGCTATTCAGTATCAGTAGCCAGCCTAATATACACTGTCACTTCCTCATAAATTGAAAACATGATACCTCCAACATTTCTCAACCTCTGCCTATAAAAAGAATCTAGAAAACACTAAAATGTCCTTGTCTGTTGTTTGCCTATGTGTTGGATTATGATTTTACCCATTATTTTCATTCTCTGATCTATCTACCCTGGCACACTTAGAAAAAATTGTGAAAGATGGACATTTTTTTCTTTTGGATTTAACCTTTTCAATTAAAAATAAAGTTCTAGTGAAAAACTGTCATTCACAGTGCATTTTTTGTGGCAGGATGCTTAAAATATATTGAAATAAAGCAAAGTACCTAAAATACATTAACGTAACTAAAATAAAGATGATGATTTTCATTCCATTGGTATTCTATTTCATTATAATAGAAAATTAGAGTATTTTCTAGATAAAAGAAAAATGGGTGGATTCTTTGGACTAATGTTTGGAGAGAAGTTCTGAAAGCAAATAATATAAAATTAAAAGGCATGACATGCTCTTCTTTTTCACCCTCTTTAGGCAGCACTGAATACCAAAACTGAACAGGTTTAAAAAGTGAGAGAGAAAAGTATGTAACATTATTTCAGATGCTAGTGCTATAGGGAAAAGCTTGATTCTATACAGCACTTTTAATTATTAATGCTCTATTTTTGTGACTGGAAGTACCCCAAAACTGCTGAATATTTCAAAGAGAAAATCACATTACAGTTAACTTCTGAACAGTGTAAATTGATTATGTTCAGAAAGGAGAGTATGTAAAAATGCTACTTACTCAGAAGATCTGCTCTCTGTATGTATTTTGAATCATACCTGCTAACTTTTCTTAGGAAAAATTAGCATTACCTTTTGTTTGTTTGTTTGTTGTTTACTACTGTTGACTATATTGGCTTTTTGGAGGTATGGGAGAATTAGTTAGAATCTTTCCTGGTTCACACATCAACAGAATTGCTAAGTTGCAATTGAAAAATCATTATTATTGACACTATTAAAGCCAAAAAGAACACAGCTAAAGTTTCAGAATACAGGTTCAGCTTAAATGATAGTATATGGAAAACACGTTTTTTCACAGTGAGCTGAGAAAATATGTAAAGCAGAGAGAGCATAAACATGGACCCTCAAAATGTCATTATTACATTTGGTATTGAAAGTATAGCCACATTGAGCAGAAAGAATTAAAATGATCTTTTACAACGTAATGCCTTGTCAGTCCAAGAGCAGCCATAATATTTTATAGTAGTTAACCTAGATTTAGATTTTAAATAAGATCTGCATTTATGAAGCACATCATGTATCCCTGTTAAAAAGAAAACAAAATAATATTCCAGGAAAAAATTGTCATCCAGTGTTTTCAGCCCAAATACAATTGAAGGCCTTACAATATTTTGTAAACATGAGAAATTATACAGACAAGAAAAAATAAATTCATTTTGATAAATTCAGGCTTTGTAATCTATTTGCATTACAGATTTTTGGATTGTCTCTGTGTAGCTGGAGTACTACCATTGTATCAGAGAGAAACCGGAAGTCGGGGGAAACAGAAAGAAAGGTAAGGCAAAATATCCCACAGCCTCAGGTTCTATTGGAACCGATACATTGCAATGAATATGTTTAAATTATATGCATCTGCCTAACTGATACAATAACAGCAGAATCGCAACTTTCAATCCCTCTTTCCTTTACAATACTCTCTTACCCAATTATTACTCTCTTACTACCAATCATGTCTCCTGCTGGATCAGTGACTATGACCTTAATTTTCTAGGATTAATATCCAGCCAAACACAGAGTTGGTGTGAATTTGTGTAGCTTTGACTTGAAGGGGTCTATGCCTATTTCAGTGAGCTGAGGATTTGACCAATCATCTCTTTTTCTTTCTCTCTCTCTCCTGCTTTTCTCTGTTTCCAGCTTCCTCTTCACCTTCTCCCACTCGGGCAAAGAATGGGATAATACATCATTGTCACATTGCAATACTTAGTTTATCACGATAGCATTTGTGTTTTCAGTATAAGTCACAGTGACATGTTTATGCTACACTGTGGTAGATGGGCTTTTTGTGAGAGGGGTAATTGCTTTTATCTTCATTTCTTTTGGGGGTGGGGGTTGGTAGCAGTGCCCGGCTCCAGCTTTTGATCGTTCTGTTGTTGCCATGATCCTAAACTCAATGGAAATCATTCAGATTATGATAAGCATGATATGTTAACTGCCCATGCCCATCTGGAAGTTTTTGTTTGGCAAAAGTCTTGTTCTCAGCAAGTCTTGATCTGCCTGAGCAGCACTTACATAGCAACCATAGTGAACTTGTACCTGGTTAATTTTTTCTGTGGTTATAGCTCAGTGAGTTTTCTCAATGGTAACCAAAGCCTAGTAATTTAAAGCTTGTGAACCTTGCAAAAAGGGTTCATTTAAAACCATATTCAGGGGCTTTTCCACCAAATGGAAAGTGTGTTCTACTAGGAACTACAAAAGATTTTAGAGCAGCGTATCTGATAAGCATTCTGCTCATTAATGTTTGTACAGTAGTCTGCCTTAAAAGATCTACAGTTTCCTAGAGCAAATCATTCAGAATTCGACTGCACTCTTCAAGTTTAATGGGTTGAGCTCTTTGAGTTTCCCTACCTCCTCCTGATTGATGGTTTGTTTCTTCTTTTAATACAAAATTCAGTAAAATTTCCCACAGTGAAATGGGTCTTTTAATTATGAAACGCCGGCGTGTGGGAATGATTCAATTTACACATCAGAAAAGTTGAGTTGCTTGACCATAATTTATTTTTTGTGCTGATCATTCATGGACCACTTTTTTATTATTATTTAAGACAAAACACCCTGGAAAAATGGTTTAGAAAATTCATCACTCTCTCATCATAATGCTAGGCACTTTGTTACACTCTTACCCATTCCTCTGTTTTCACCTGTGTTTCAGATTTAATTTTAAATGTATAAAGTAAGCCCTGAACAACAGCTTTCCCCTCAAATCTGACAGAGATCCAGTGCATGTAAAAAGAGCTATGGGTGTCTTGCTCATGGAAGTGTGAAGATAAGAGAGGGTTGCTAAAGAAGATAATTGTGGTTTAAATGTTGCATACAATACCACTGATCACTAGGGGTTTCTTTAATATCCCTCTCAGGCACTGACTTTTATTTTTCCCCATGGGGGCCTAGGAGAAAAGTGATAACGTGCCCTTAAAAAAAAACCCCAACCTGTGAGTAATTAATCAAAACTGAAATAAAGCTCTGGAAGGAATGGATGGGTTGTATGCACGTCCTGCATGCAGTATAAGTCTCTTTTATTGTTTTGTATTCAGAACACAGCAAAGCTTAAGACTTACACTGGTTAAGATAAAGTAGGTTTTAATGATTTACCATTGTAGATTTCATCTCCAGCTTTCCTTCGAAAATAAACAAATCCTGCTCTGAGTATGAACATATGATAGAAATACCCCTAATTTGTGTACATAGAATCAGTGTTTTAAATACAATTATTTTATGATAGCCTCTCAACTTTATTTGATTTTCAGTGAAACATATGCTTTATACCTGATAAATCTTGAGAAAGTTATAATAAAGTTAAATATACATTTTTTTGGAGAATAGTCAATGTAGTATTCAGGGAATTATGTGCACAACTTTTATTATTAACAGTAATCTATTAAGCTAATTGCAGGCAGTCTATGCTGACATGGTAATCAATTGAGCTTTTTGCTGTAGAAAAGATAATTGAATATGCAATTCAAAGGCAATACTTTTATTCTACTGACCTGCTAGCACTCCTCCTTCACTTCTCTAGCCCTGTTGGAGTAGTATTTTTCACCTGAGAAAAATAGCTAACTATTAATACCACTCCAGTAAAATGCATCAAGCTTCTCTGTCTTTTAAATATTCTCTTTTCAAACTCTTCCTTTGTCCCTTGAAATATGCTCTTCTCTTACATGGGACAAGTTTTTAGGCTTTAATGGCTAACATATAAACTCAAATGTCCTCCTTAGTGCTCCTGAGAGAAAGGAAAGTTTTCATAGGGTCTATACTTTTTATGTTTGGGTATCCAGCGACCAACAACGAGAAAAAAACATTTTTCTTTGTCAGAGTGATGAGTAGGAAGAGAATATATCTGCAAAATGCTAGCACAAAACTGCAAACAGCCCCAACATGACACCTTCTCACATTTCAACCAGTCTGACCTATTCAAGGTCCTATTTCTACTACTAAAATTACTGTTGGTTCACCTGTACCTTGCTGCACTGAATTCTTACCACCAACAATAAGTACCACTCAGTGTAGGGTGGCAGCAGCTGAACGATTTAACAGACAGGGACAGCTGTCACTTTGATTCTGTAATTTCATACAAATAGCCGACATAAGAGTAAAGGTACTCCTGCAGTCTCATGCTGAGTACATTTTTTTCCTCACATAAGAATATAACAAATTTCCACCTAACTTTTGTTTTATAAAACAAATCATTTAAAAACTCTTATTCATGACACCTCATTCTAGCAACACACAATGACTTTAAGTGAGTCTTAGATTTGTTATGTTTAAGCTATTCCATAACTATGTGCATGTTGAGAGTTGCAACAGACCAGTCGGCTGGAGATTCAGTGGAGGTGCAGCTGCTGCTTATTGCTCTTTTGTTGTGTCCATCACTTCCATTACCAAGCAAGCCCACTGGTTCTGCTTCAAGTAGATGTGCAAAGGAATTCCAACAGTTTGCGGCAGTGTAGATTGGCAGTAATTCTCAGCAGTTTTGATTAACGTGGCTAAAAAAGCTCACAAATTGTCACATGGATGTGGGGCTTCCATTGAATGGTTAGTCATTTTCAACAATTTCTTAAAAATGTTAGCTCCACATTCTGTCAGTCCATTATATTGTGGAAAATTAGTACTGCAAGCAATGCTCAGAGCAATAGGCTTGTGCCTTTTAAAATGCATGCCAGCACATGGAAGCTGGTTGTCCTTCCTCATTATTTTTTGGATTTCCAAATGTGGCAAAAATAGCTGCAGGTTTTAAAATCACCTACTTTGAAGTGGCTTCCTTTAGTTTACATGCTAGCAGTTAGACTGAAAATGAATTAATGACACTCAAAAGTTGTTCTGTAGAGTGAAAATTCTATGTCCCGTGCTTCAGCTGAGCCTTTAATAGTAGCCTAATAGTGAACTCTGTAGCACGAGCATTTTTATATTACAAATGCCTCCTGTCTTTTTGCAGACAAGGTTCTTTGGGTAAATCTGATATCTTTTATTAGACCAACTCAAATAGTTGGAAAAAATTCTTTTTGCAAACTTTTGGGTATTAATATAATTTTTCCAACAATTTGAGTTGGTCTAATAAAAGATATCAGATTTACCCAAAGAACTGTGTCTGCCTATGTCCTTAGACCAACACAGCTGTTACCTATACTCCTGTCTTCTTGTTCTTTCTATTTTCATATGCCTTTCATGAAGTATTACAAAAATTATTGCAAATAGGGTCATAGTATGCTCACTTTATGAAGAACACAATCCAACATAAAGACTTCAGCCCACATCCACCTCTGCATAGGAGACATGTAAGCCAACCCACAAAAAAAGTCTTGTCTCAGGGATACAATCCTATTCCTTCCTGTGAGGCAAGTAGTTCTCCCTCTCTCAGTGGTCAGCTTAGATCCCTGCAGAGGCTCATTCTGTTCCATTCTAGAGAGGAGGTAACTCTTGCATTCTGGCATTGGACAGTCTCATATGCACCTCCAAAGCATGTACAACCAATAGGAAACACTAGGTGCAGGTAAGGATCTGAACCCCTATGCCTATGCCTGCCTTAGGGCTGCAAGACATTGCTTCCATCATGTTGGGCTCTAGCTCACTCTGAGGGTAGATAATAGCAGTGTTCCTGATAGCAGCATTAACTTCAGTGGAAGGAGGAGGTGGATGAGGCAATGAGGAGGGCTCATCTGTTGCCCAGTTGTTTAACTGATTGCGCACACACCCTGAAACAGTATGAAACATCTCTCATTTCCTCCAAAAAGTGCCTTGCTTACCAAGCTGTGAGTTAGGTAAGGCTCTTCCTTCCCAGAAAATTACATTTCCTTCTGCTTGCTCTCCTTCTAATTCCATACATTTTATGCTCTTGGCTGCACATTCCTGGCATTGGACAGCCAAGTCCAGTGCAACAAAAGCAATGGAGGTTTCCCTCAGCCCTATTTAGTTCAGAACCTGATTGGTACAGCAGGTCTTTGGGATGAGGGAGATATGGGTTCAAACCCCCTCAGACTGAATAGGGCCTAAAACTCAGATTTACCACTTCCTGACCATGTGTCCAATGACTGCTGGCTATTGGGATAAAGTTGAGAGGTTCTCTTCCAGTTGCTGAGCCTGGATTTTCTGACAAACTGGTAATTTATGTGGATATGCACTTATGCACTTCTCAGACAAAATTGAATCACAGTGGAAATTAGGTGGGAACGAAGTGTCTAGGTGGAATAGCCCAGTCTATTCCACCCCATAAAGGGATCTTTTCAAGCCAAAAAAGAGGTTCATTAATGACTTGCTGGGGTCGCTTGACCTCAGTACTCTTTCCTGCCGTGGTGGGGGGTTGGACTCGATGATCTGCTCAGGTCCCTTCCAACCCTACAAACTATGAAACTATGACTTCATGACTTAATTAAGGTCTTAATAACTTTGTGTCTGCTGAGCAGGGTGGGATCACACAGAGAGACTTACGTGTCTCAAAGACAGAAAAAGATCTGGGCCTTCATGTCTCTTGTACATGTTAGGCATTGATTGTTTTTATTGTTCAAAATATATAGATTATAGCAGTATTCTCAACCAGGATGCCTTGAGATGTTTTCAAAGACATTGAATGTTAGCACTGTTAGGTGTACAAACATGATTCACAAGATAAACCCAGACCCTTCAAATAGAAATTCATAGCTTTAAAAACATTCTGACCTGCTGTGGTCTTTCTGAGTTCTTTGGAACAGAAGAAATGCTTTATTATATTTCAATAGTAAAAAAAAACAAGCAAAAACTAAGGGGTGGCATTTTCTGAGGGGTGTCAGGAGTCTAACCAGGAATATCTTGATCCTAAAAAAGGTTGAGAACCGCTGGATAATAACATGTCATCTTTTCTAGAAACATACAACTTGTGAAGTCACACAGCTCTTGAATACTTTCCACTATTACTGCAGGGATTGATGCCAAATTCCATTTCCAGATGCTAACTATGAAGGGTAGTCATTCCAGGCAGTGAAAAAATTGACAGACATAGTTAACTTTATGGAGCAAGTTCTGTGGTGTAGTCATGATTTTGAAAATTCAGTAAAAACTACTGATTTCTAGATGGTACAGGCTATAATCAGCCCTCAAAGCCTAGGCATACTTTCCAGACTACATGTATGACAAGCTGCACTTCTTGCTGTAAGATTTAATAGACTGCTTGTAACATCGCTAATCCCTGAATACATCTGTGTATTGTTGCACTAAAGATGCAATATCAAATATGTGTGTGGTGTTCTCAGTATCAGCACACTTAACTGTTCAGCACCCAGTTCCAGAAGCAGAATTCACTACCCTGAACTGGATACCTCAGGATGGGATCCACAATGCTGAATAATGCTTAGGAGGATACATAGTCCATCCAGTAGAAAATGCTGAAAGGAGGGACTGTTTGAAATACTGTCTGTCTCCAGAGCTTAGCCACCAACCTTCAGCACTCAGCTGTTTCACATCCCAGAATACCTTCCTAAGTCACCCTTTGGCTATGGAAAGCTGTCTCCCTTGCTTCTTCTAAACCATAGCAGATATTAGTGGAATCACACCTTTGACATAATAGCATGGTGCTTGGTGCTTGGAACACTGCTCCAGGAAGTGGGGGACTGATGGTTAAGGTCCTTCTCAAATGGGTGGAGGGGCAGGTGGGGACTGAGTGTCCTCATAAAACTCTAGATCTTCCTACCTCTTCCTTACTGCTTGTACGATGCCAAAAATCTTTCATCTCAGTTGCAGAAGGTCACAGTTTCAGCAGGAGAGGTAGAGAGTGCCACATCCCAGCCTAGAGCATGGTGTGGTACTGCTGTGTAGCAGAGAGGAGATATATGTTCCTACCCCTTTAGCCTGAAGAGGACATTAAACCCAAGTCTCCCATTGGCTCTAGATTTGGGATGAAGCCCAAACAGCTGTAGGCAGGAGATAGGCAATAAGATATTGGATCCCTTCAAAATGTCAGTAATATTAGTTTGTTCAGCAGCAGCACTCAAAGAGCCTAAGAAACTGTTGAAGGTTTAAGAACCTATGCAAACTGTAGAGCCAAAGAGTTAGACAAGAATTTTTTAACTGCACTTTCCTTAGGGCTAGGGACAAACATTCAAAAAAGCCTGAGCCTGAATTGATTCAATTTTTGCAGGTTAGTCTAACCTGGCTAGGCTGAATCACTTTGTAACTGGACAGACATCCCAGAAATGCCAGCACATGGCTGCAGTGGCTCGAGCTAGAAGCCCAGGGGGGGTAGACACTAAAACAGCCCTCGCTTCCCTTGTACAGTTCTGAGCTGCGGCGGGGGGCATGGCCAGGCCCCGGCAGATTGCTCTGATTAGCCCAGCAGGGAATTGATAACATTGTTTATCACCCCTAACTCAGTGTTTATCACCCCATTAAGAAAACAACAGAGGGACATTACCAGCTACTTGTTGATTCTGCCAGTTGATTCTACTTGTTGATTCATCATGGACTGTTGCCAGCATGTGGTTTGCTAGCTAATACACAGATACCTCTCCATAAGGCAGATGGGAAGGGGGAATTCCTGCTTAGCAGGGAGTGGTGAGGGGGAGGTGGGGAAGCAACCTGCACTCTTGCTGGAGCTGCAGCCAGGGAGCAGAGGGGAGGGACCAGCCCTGCTGTGGAACAGAGAACCCTGCCCAGCCCAGAAGGCAGCTGGAATGCTGGGGGAGTCTGGTTTATCTTAAACCAGCAAGCGATCTGGGACAGATATTGCATAAACCGTTTTAACCCAAATCAGTTAAGTCTGATACTACATTCAGCCAGGTTTATCTTAAACTGGTTTCAGCCATTTTCAAACTGGTTTATGTGCACTGAACATCTGCTCTGTTATAGGTTTAAACCTGTTTCTGATCACTTAATCCAGTTTATGTATAATGCCTGTCCTTAGCCTAGGTGCCTAAATTCTGTACAAGTCCATCTTTAGGCACATAAATGCTTTTTGTAGATCTGAGCCTTAGCATCCAACTAGTTGATGGTTCCATATTGGTCACCAGATTTACAAGTGTACCCAGAGCACACTTTTTTCAGGATTAAAATTGGTGGCACACTTTACTCTTACACCCCAAAAGTGTGTATGTGTTGTGTATGTATGTGTGTGTGTGTGTGTGTGTCCAGAACATATAACATATTCCATTCCCCTCCCAGAGGAAATCATACTAGCACTAAGATGTACTGTTAAAAATTATACCAAATACATCTTTCTTTCAGCAAAGGATTGGTCTCTATACCAGTGGTTCTCTTTTTTAGCTTCATGGCATCCCTCTCCTGTTCTAAATTTTGCAGTACCCCAATTGAACATCACCAAGACCTAAATTCAAAAGAGATATAGAGGGGAGCCTTGTGGCTAAAACAGTTGAGAATCACTGATCTAGCCAGTGCCACTGATCTAGCCCCAAGATAGTGGAGCAAGACCTCACCATGCTGTGCCCTTCTTCCCACTGCCTGCCCCCTCCAATATATTGCTGCTTCATTGTTCCTTGCTCTGACTTGATATTGTATATGTAGCTCCTTATTTACCACATTGGCAAGATCTTTCATTGACTGACTGACTGCCAATACTCCTACAGTTCCTGGCAGGAACTGTAACTTAGGCCTTGCCATACATTACATTAGTAGTGCTTATGTACACCCATATATTGCTACAAAACCTGAATGTGCATACATTCAGTCTGTCTGTAGCACCACAAAGATAGCTGAGTCACCACAAAAAGATTCCTGTTTCAAGCTGTGTGTACAGTTACATGTACTGGTATAGTAGGGCTCTTGGGCCCCCAGCATCTCATAGTGCTCCACTTTCCTTTTCCCTCCAAGGGGGATGGAGAGAGAGTGGATGGCTCCCTGACAGCCTGTAAGGAGTACAGCTCCAGCCCAGCCAAGACCTAGGCCTGTAGTTCCACTCATGGACAACTGATGCCACCTTAGTCGGGGGGGGCACATGCCACCCCCAGTGACCAGTCAGCAACTGGAGGGGGTCCCCCTGTGGCCAGTCTCACTGAGCAGGGGGGGTTCCCCCCAGAGGCAAACTCAGCAGTCCCAGAAGTGGCTGTAGGGCTTCATCCCATGCTCTCATCCAGTGCTCCCATTCCATGGCTAGTGCTCGCAGGGGGAGCACCAGCACTCCCTCCTGCCCCCTCCTGCCCATCACCTAAATAAGGAGCGCAACCTGTCAGAGGGTGCACCAGCACTCTTGGGGGGGAACGTGCACCCCCATGCACCGTCTACGCATTGCCACTGGTTCCACTCACCACAATGATCTTTCAGAGAGCAATTGCTGCTCCAGGGGAGTACCAGCTCTACAAGGGGACCTTGCTGCTTTCACCATGGTACCAGAGACCAGTGTTGCTGCCCCTGTGGTGACACTAGCCCTCTACTGATGCCACAGAAGCACAAAGAGTTGCTCCCTCAGCCTGGCGGTGGCCACAGAGAGAGCTGCTGTTCTGGGACACAGTCCTGGAAAAGCAATTGGCCAAGACAGTCTGCCCCCTCTGCTACTGAGAGCAGCCCTTTCCACTCCCAGAAACAGCAGCACCTGTCAGAAACAGCCCGCTGCTGCCCACAGGAGGCCAGCTCTCCTTGTCCCCTACCAGTGCCCTGGGCTTGGATGTGCTTTGACATCTGCTTTTTCAGACCAGAGCAGCAGCTTCCAACTGATCCCTGATAGCCAGCAGGGGAGAGGGTAGATTGTCATTGATTGGACTCACTGATAGGCTCCCCTGAGGGTTGGGGAGCAAAGGAGCAGCCCCCTAATGCCCTCTGACAGGAGACAACACCTTTGTGGCACCTTTGTGTTCCATCCAGTGGGCTGTGCAGTAGGGCTATGCGACACTTCAGTCCCCAATTCAATTCGGTGGAGATTCAGTTCCATTTGGTAGCCAAATCACTGAATCTGAATTGAATCAGAGGACACTTTAATCTCTCCAAATCAAATCAGAATCCTCCAAATCAATCTGGATAGATTCAGAAAGATTTGGCAATTACCACATAGACACAGCTTTAAATGTTTCCTACATACCTCTAGGTAGCAGGCAGCTCATGAGTGCTGCTATGCTGGGGCACTTGGAGTGTCCCACAGGAGCATGGGGGGCTCCCCAGCACGTTCAGCAACAGACCTGGAAGTGGACCAGAAGCAATTCCAGTCCACTTCCAGCTCTGCTGGGGAGCACAGGGGGCACCCCCCAGTTTGGCAACTGGTGCCTCCTGGGTCTGTGGGGGGCACGCGAGGTCCCCCCACAGCGAATTGCCAAGCCAAGGGGGTATGGGGGGGCCTCCCACATGCTCCCTGAAAGACCCAGAAGTGGACCAAAAGTACTTCCAGTCCACTTCCAGGTTCACCGCCGAGCACATGGCGGTGAACCCACACTCCTATGGGACATTCCATCTACCCCAGCATTGCAGCATTCATGAGCCGCCTGGTATCTAGAGGTATGTAGAAAAAACATTTAAAGCTGTGTCTGTGTCCAAATTGCTGGTTCTCCAAATCAGCACTGAATCTTCAGATTTAGATTCAGCCAAATCTAATCAGGGACAGTGACCCGAATCAACGAATCAATAAATCAAATCGCTGTCCCTGATTCGGCCCGAATCCAAATCAAATAGGGCCCACTTCATATACCCCTATTGTGCAGCTGTGTACACCCTTGTAACACTCTGTTTTTGTCATGCTACATAGGGCATTACAAGGGCAATTTGTAGCACTCCAAATGAACATGTGTCCAAGGCGTTAGAGACCTTGCTAAATTCTAGCACACTGCTTGCCGTACCATACGGTCACAGCAAGTCACCAGTTGGAAACCCTGTGTTAAGTTCCAGTCAACCAGATGCTGACACATTCTGTATAGGAATGAGGAGGCCCTCAAATGACAAGCCTTTAAGTTCTGGAACTTTATCAAATCTGAAAAAATGAAAAGTTCCTTTCCCATTTGTCTTTGTCCTTGGGAGCCCTTTTTGTAATTAATGGTTGTTCTCCTTTCACTTATGCCTACTTACTAAGAAACTTGGCAGCCATGGTGACCCACATCTAGGCCCCTGCCTCTTTAGTGCAAAGCAGCTGCATAATACAGGAGGTACAGCTGTAGAAAAAGGATGAATCCAGGGGTATACAAACATCCAGGCAATACATAGATTCAATAATGGTCTCTCTGACCCTGTTGCTGGCTTGCACAACTTTGTGCCAGCCAGCAGTTCTGCCGTCCAGTAGCTCTGCACTCCAAATTCCATTGGCATCAGTGGAAGTTTTACTTAAGAGCCACAGAACTTGGTCCTGTGTGATCAAAAAAGTGACTGTTGCTGCTGATGTGTAAAGTTGGAACACTGGTAGGAAAAAAACATCGCAGTACAATATACTTTTTTGGACAAAATTTTTCAAAGAAAGAGAAGCTGAGGTTTGCACAATATTACAGGCATAGTTGAACTGACAAAGGTGACTTCGATCAAGCAGCATGTTGGGTGTAAAAGCCTAGATTTTGTCGTTCTACAAAAGAATCTCTTTTTTTCTTTCTCCACATACAGTACATCATTTGTGCGCCAAAAAGCACTCACACATTGTTTGTTAAAAAGAAAGTTATATATATATAAGAAATCATGAAAAGTCAGACTTATTTTTTTCAGCACAGTAGCAACCTCCTTGCCTAAAAGTAGTCCAGCTGATGCTTTTGACAGTGCTACCTGAATGCTGAAACGCATTTATTTTAAAATACCATTTCAATTGTTCTCAAACACTTCAACCATGGTCTCATAATATATGCTGTTATTTCCATACAAGAGGTTGGAAACCTTTTTTCATGTGGTCCATTAAGAGCTCTTTGTACTACTTTAAGACCGATTTGTGATACGCTGTGTTATGATTTTATATTTATGTCTGACCTACATAGCCTGGGGAAGAGAAGTCAGACAACATAGCAATCAAGAGAGCCTGGAGCTGGTACGTCTTATAGAGCCTCTCAATGAGAATTTTTGCTTCAAGAACAGATAATTTAAGAGTTTTTTTAACATTCTCCCTTTTTGTTGAAAAAGCTTAATACCTGCACACTTCATGTACAGTGATGAAAGAGCTTTTATTTGAGTGTCAAGTTGTAGTTGCACTAAGTATAACTGTTCTTATAGGAAGGGATGGAGTGTGTAAAATATAGAAGTTCTTCCCCTTCTATATCAGACTTTGACCTTGAGACCTACCCTAGTGTGGTTTGGAACAGGTTTAAGAGTCCATTTTCCATCTAATGAAAAGGGACAGCAGGGGGCATTTTCAGCCATTCTGTACTTTGTAGTCAATGGCAATCTGGTGTCATACTGAATTGTCATCCATGTTTTTATTTCAGTATCAAACATCTACTCCCCAGAAGAGTCAGTGCAGTGGCTCAGCATGCTAGAGGCTAGTGTACAAATTAAATTGTTCACAAGAATCTTTGTAACATTACTGCTAGACTTGGAAACTCTGCCCAAGGTGAGCAAAAAGTGTAAAGGTGTTGGGCAAGGCAGTCACTCATAGGTCTGATTGTCTTTTAATGTGAAAGAGAAATCAGAAGAGGGGGCATTTGAATGACATCGAAAAACAGAACAGAAAGCTAGCTAGCTGGGAAATAGAGAACCAGTTATGTGTAAACTTTATTCTCGTGGTACAAAGAAGTACCACACTGTGCAGGCAAGGAGTAGGTTCAGGATACAGAATTTGAATTAAAAATCTAAGTCACTAATTAATGCCAGCACTAAAGACCATAAAATACAGTCAAAGATACGCTTCAGCAAATGCTTCATGATTTAATTTTACTGGATCAAACTGTTCGTTTGTTTACATGTCATTACTTTGCTCAGGGGTAAATGTTGTTTTATATTTGCAGGGGTCCCTACCAAGATCCCACTGAGTTTTGGGAAGTACTCCAAAAACTGCACCACTAATAGAATTTATAAGCTTTGCATGTGTGTATGTTTCTTAAAGTGCAAATATGAGATTTGAGATGTACTATATGCAGTTCAGTTCCAATTTGTTTTTAACATAGCCTTTGACACGTTACATTATGTTGCATCCCAATTTAATGTAAAGTGACTTCTTGTGTCCAACAAGAAATGCATTTTAAGGAGAATGCCAACTACTCTGCTATTTTCCTTGCTGTTGAATTGGCAGGCACTTTGCCATATCACCTGCCTATAGAAAATTATTTGCCTGCAACAGTGCTAGCTGTGCTGGTAAAACAGGCTAGTATTCATCTCATCTACCCTCTGTGTGGCAGACAGAGGTAGTCATATATTTAGTAATTGAAACTTAACTTGGTATAAGATGCAATGTAAGTCTATCTTCCAGGGGTATCTAAAATATAGGGCAACTTTGCCTAAATCCAGGAGCTCCAGATGTGATTTTGGAGACATGGCAAGTGTTCTTATTGCTAAATACATAACTACCTCTTGGAAAAATGGTCTAATCTCAGCTGTAAATGCTGGGAATTACATGCCATTTCCCTTAGAGCAATAAACGTTCTTTTGTCTGTCTAGATTTTGTTATATGTATTGCACAGGTAATTCTTAACAGTGTTGTTTTGTGCCATTAAAATATCAAAACCTAATCAGTCAGCTGGCAGTAAATGGAAAAAATAGAAATCCATAGCAAAGATTAGTAATATCTAAAAGTGGTTTATGGGTCCTAGTGGGATTCCTCCCTCTTTTAACAACAAAGTGCAGAGTGAAAGAATATGCACGGCTTACTTTGTCTTCCTATTTCTTTTGATCTGAAAGAACAATCAGATAAGGCTGATTTCTGAAGACAGTTCAGAATGAACAGATTTCAGTTGCCCCCAGTGATAACCATCATTGTCAACAGGAGGCATTCCAGGTACTGACACTGGGGCTTTAAATGTTCAGATACCGAACATTTTATCCTTTATTTTAAAAACTACTGCTGGGAACTCTCTTTATAGAATGCAATGGATGATGAGTATTTAGAGGAAGAATGAACCCTGAAGGAGAATAAAGCTTGAGCCTCAGAGACCATCAATGAACACCAGAGGGATAGAATATTTAAGGTTAAGGTGGGGAATTTTATGCACACAAAAAGCGGAGGCTGTAGGAAGTAGCAGAATAAATAATCTAGAGTTACATAGGGTACAAAATACGTTTCACAAAAAAACTTTTACCTCAAGCCAGCGATTTTCAGCTGGGTGCTGTGGCACCCTAGGATTCTCCAAGATCCCACTAAGGGTACCACACCATTCGATCCCTTTGTGAGGATGTAAATGCTGTCCTTCCCTTGTCTGGCACCCTGCATCTACCCCAGCTGCTCAGTGGCACCTGCAGCTGCTCCTCTGGGGGCCGCCACCTTTGGTCTCCTACCCAGTCCTTCATGCACCCCTCATGTGGGTTGCCCCCATGCTAGGCAGGTGGACATGGGGCCAAAGTGGCACTTTGCAGCCTGCCTCATTCCCTCCGTTCCAGCGATGCTCGTTGGGACTGGTGAGAAGGGCTGTAGGGGTGGTGGCCAGCATGTGAGACTCCACAGAAGCAGTCTTGGCAATTGGGACAGGAAGGAGGCAATCAGGGGAAAGAACAGATCACAGCAGGGTTAGGTCCTGCCCCTACTACCCTCACCTGGCACCAGGTAGATGAGGTTTTTAGCCTCAAGACACCTTCCATATCTTTTCTAAATGTAGATTGTATCTAAGTGACTCTCAGTTCAGGTCCCTTTAACATAAGTCCTATATGAAAAGGAATCTCAGACCCTGTTCCCTGTTGGATATTTGTTCACTCACAAAATCAATCAGGGTTGAGGTGTCTGGACCAAACTGGGCACAGAAATTTGCAGGGCTTCCACCTGCCTGATGTGTGGTTCTAACCAGTACCATCAGTCTTTCACTTTAATAAGCATTATGTTTACCCACTACTTTAGCTTTCGATTTTGCAAGGACAACATTGATTCTGGCACACTGTGAGAAGTTAAATGATATAACTCAATGCCACATTATGTATGCTCCTGATTGTTTAAAAATTTAAAGGAGCACTTTCAACTGATATTAGTTACTAGTTCCAATGAATAGCAGACTATATTAGTGACCTGCACTGAAGGTCAGTAGATCACCACCTTATTATTGTCCAGATTATTAACTGGGAGCATGGTGCATTTGAAAAATAGCTATAATTAATATTCTCAACATCCCTGGTTTTTTTCTAAATAAGTAAGTTTGAATGGAGGGACACAAATTAATATGTCTTTTTCTTTGTTTGCTTATTTGTTGAACATTTTTGTTTCAAAGTATGGCTACTATGGAAAGAGTGCCTGGAAAAATAGCATCTGCTTTGCTTTCTACTCTGCATCAAAGAGTTTAAATTTTCCACCAATTATGCCACTGTGTGAAAATGTCATTTATTCACACTGACCCCATTCCAAAGCCCAGAGAAATCTTTGCTAGTCCTACTGTTGATTCCAGTGAGCTTTGGATCTAGGTCCCAGTGCCCAGTTTTCAATCCCAGGATTCCCAGTTAATTCCAGAGCTTTACTCAGGGTGCAGTCATGCCTGTATCTGTACTACCTGCCCGCCTGGCCTGACACCACTACACAGAATCAGGATCAGCCCATTCACTCCTATCTGGTGTGTGAAGAAGACAGGCAGATAAGCAGAGTAGATGGCTCTTGGGCTCCTTGTCTGGGACTTTGCCCTCAGGAATCCTCTAAACTATCTACGGTGGCTGATTGTTGGGTTTGGGCATGAATGAGGGTGGCTTGATTTTCAGCAGTGGTCCCATGCTTGTCAGGGAGTCACTATACACTTGCCCTTAGCACCCAAGCACTCCACTTGGCCTTGTATAGGCAAAGCTGAAAAAGCACTGCCCACAAAGGCCCACACCTGGACTGGAGGAGTCCCTCAATATAATGAAAAGGCTTTTCTTTTCCTGGGACACTGTTTAATTAAGTCAAGAGCTAGTCTTCAGCCTCCCCTTCACACACACAGGTCAACTCAGGGAAGTCCTTTCTCACTTTGGGGGTGGGAGATAAAAAAAACTAAATTCATCTTCTTCCTCCTGCTTTGCCTCGCTCCCATTGCTCGGTCGTCTCCATTATCCACCATTTCCTTCTGCCCTCAGAAGCACTTTGTTGTTTGAAGGAATTCAGTGAACCTCTTCTGCAGTGTCTGCATACTCCAGCTACTTTAAATAGGATGATCCTGTTCAGGCTGCTGTTGCTTCTCCCAGATAGTTGTAAAAGGAAATTAAGATTCCAGCATCTTATCCAGCATCCTCCACTTCTGACTGAGGGCTTCCTGCAGAATTAAGGAAAACAGCATGGCCCGTAAGAAAGGGTCTCACTCTCCTCCACTCAGTCAGACTGATGATCACCATATTTGGTATCAGGAAGGAATTTTACTCCATAGTTAGATTAATATGGACTGTGGGGGGTTTTGCCTTCCTCTGCAGTGGGAGGTGTGGTCCTTCTCCTGGAATCTCTTGAGCATATATTAACAGCCATTACAGCAACAGGACATTGGCCATCATGGGCCCCTTATTTTACCTGTGGCACATTAGGGTTTTATGTCTTGTGTTGTGTCAGGTTGGATGGTATTTTTACTAAGAGGTTATATTATGGATTTGTATAGAATTGTTTGGATAGAGATGGTCCTACCTCAGTCGGGTGGTTGGACTAGATTACCTATAGATAGGGTGACCATAGGCCCCAGTTTGGCAGGCCAGTCCCAGACTTTGAAGGCCAGTTCTGACTGGTTGGTGAAAACTAAAACAAGAGTCCTGGAATCGCAGGGGTGCAGGGTGCAGTCAAGCAGGCAGGTGGAGTGGCATGGTGTGCCAGGCAGCTCTGCCTCCCCACCAGTCTGCATCTGTGGCCCTGCCCGCTGGCCTCTGCTGCTGCTTGCAGCAGAACTACTGATTTGGGGAAGAGGATGAGTGTTCTGAATGTCCCAGATTTCCCTATGGTTGCGCTGTCTATGGAGGTCCCTTTCAGGCTGCCATACTTCTCTATGATTTCTAAGATCAAGGGAAATAGCATGACCCACAAAAAAGTAAGGAGAAGGTCCTAGTTTGTTTTTGACGTTTTGTGCAGCTCTGCTTGTAGCATTTCTCATTAGTGAACTGTCTAATATCCTTCACATGATGGCATTCCACTCTTCCAAATCCACAGAAATGGCAGTAAATCAAACAGGGTAAATTTAGGTGACACTTTTGTTGGTGAGAAATGTACTGCATGGACCTGTACAGAGCCTAAAACAGAAATGTAGTGCATGGACCTGTACAGACCAGCTCTAGAATCACCTGCTCCAAGACTGGATAAAGGAAAAAGTCTTTAAATTGTTAGGAAAGCTTCTGAAACAAGGATCAAAATCTTACTAGGCAGTAAACTGCAATTCTTATACATATACTGGCAGCAGGGAGAGGGAGCCATGAAAACAGAACATCAAAAATTAAATTGCAATTATTTTAGTCCAAGAATTTTGCGATTTGGGGATTCTGGCTTATGTCGTCTTTACCCATGAGCTTGGTATTAAAAGATGAAAGATGGGATCTGGTAATGGCTAGCAGAGCCTAAAACAGAGCTGAAGACAAAGAAAGCATCTAAGGTAGCTTGCAGGTAAAAAAAAAAAAAGTGTGGAACAACTTGAAAAATCATTACAATGCTCTTTAAAGAACTCTTCAAGTTTTGTTCTTATTTACCAATCAAAACCTTTCTATAGTGCCTTACCTTTGTGTATATTCCCTGCCCCTACACTAGCATAAGGTGAATTCTAGGAGGCCTGTATTATACAAATAGGCATATGCTAAAGGAGACAAGTGTCCAGAAACTTTTAAAATGGTTGCTAGTGTTGACAGTATGCATTTTTTCAAGGTACTATAGTGGTACGTTCATAAACACTATTAATAGGGTGAGGCATCTCAATTGGGTATCTAGTTAAAACATAATGTTCAAATAAAAACTTACATATATAATAGGCCAATTTCAAAGGAGTTGCACTAGAGATTAATTTGGCTTATGATATTTTACTGAACAGTTTCTGTGTAGATACACAGGTAGACATTTTACAATTCCCCTATATTCTTACAGAGTGCAGATATTTTGCAGATATCTGAAAATCTTAATGACAGATTCTTGCATAGATTTTTTCCAGCCTATTAATGTTTAATCAGCACACATTAAATATATTGACACAAATATTATTCAACTGGACTATATATACTTTAAAAAGCATTATCTTCTTAGTATCAGAGTTCTGATGAGATTTGTGTATAGTGGGCAAATAAGCATGACTGTTGCTCTAGTGTGCTGTACTGCTATCAAACATGCACTATTGGATAACCTGAGATTGAAACTATAACATGGGCTTGTACAACTACACGAGCTCCATCTTGCATTTAAAATATGGAGAACAAAAAGCTGACAAACAAGCAAGAAGTATTATCCCCATATATTTTCCATTCCAAGCATAAAGCTCTTTTTATACTTCATGTAGCTAGTTTCTGTCAATGACAATGATCTAAAAACCTGTCTTGCTGAATTTTTTTTCATGATGACTGAAATACCTATGCATTGTATTACTTTTGTATGTAAAGTTATACAGTGTTGACAGATTCTGTAGCCCTCCTATGACAGGGCAATATAAAAACCTTTCTTTCCATGACTACCAAAGAAATTGCTGGGGTTAAATGACAGAGCTCTACTAGCTATTTGTCTGTCACAGAGAACTGTAAATTGCAGCCTGTCTCCAGGATAGTGTTTAGACACATTCTGAGATTAATGGTTTTGCATAGACACTTTGGACTCCAAGTGATTTTAAGATGAGCTCTATCAAGAAGATCCTTCCAATCTGAAGTCAACTGCACGGCTTTGCAAAGTTTTGAATTCTTAGCTACATTTAAATGTAACACTGTTGGTAAGGACTGGACAATATCTTCTATAAAAAATAAAATGGTGGTTTCTACTATTTTTTTCCAGACTAAATAAAGGTTTGGGCCTTTAGCTTAATTCCTTATGACATACTCCTTTTTATGATACTAGTGCTTAACTGTAATCCCTTTCAGATAACGGACAACAGAGTGGCCTTATTTTTGTGCCATGATTGAACATTTTCAACCAGCCTGGTTTTTTTTTCTTAAAGCACCAGAACTCAAAAGGAATTTTTAATATGATAAATGAATTACAGGAGGAAAAAGTTAAGTAGTATAAGACACATGGGAAAACATCTCAGCTAAGGATGTGCTGATTCATTTATTTTTCAGAATCCTAATTTATATTAGTACACTGCAATAAACTAATAGACTAATAAACTAATCCTGCTGCAGGATTTCTAACTTTATCAGAATAGTGGTGCCAGTTAAAAATGTTTAAAATACAAAAAAAAAAATTAAATGCAACAAATGGAGAAGGTACTTTCACAACCCTTTTTAGCATAACGGGGGAATAAAAGTATATATCAGTATTGTCAAATAGCTTTCAATATTAACTATATTGCAAATTATGTATATATAGTAGTGTATAAAACACTCAGATACCACAATGCTGAGAGCCAGTGTGACTGGACGGATGGATGGAAGTGCAATGCAGCTGAACTTACTCTCAAGTAGTCTGTGGTTAATGGAAAGCTGCCTCTTACAGTGGAATATAAAGGCTAAAAGAGACAACCAGTAAATGCTTACACATCAGTCATTATGCCAATAGGCAGCACAAGGGTCCTCACACTTTCTTTTTCCTAAAGGTAGAACATATTTTGTTCCCTGACAATCTTCCTATTTGCAATTTGCATCTCTCTTCCCATGTAGCATCTTGGCAGCAATCACAGTAATACCTGACACAGGATCTTGTGTTAAGAAAGTACGTATTTTAGCTGTCTTTTAATCCAAGTTAGCAGCTGGAAATGAAAAGACTCCAGCACCATGTCAGCAGGTAGCTCAGAGGAGACTATCTCTAGGTGTTCCCCGAGACTGCTAGTGACAGAAGCTTAATGTGGGGTGAGTGAGTAGAGCCTGTGCCCTGGACATTGCCTACAGGGAGGGATGCCAGAAAGATTCGAGCAGGTGGAGGCACACCTCATTCCCGGGGCCCGTGCTTACCTTGCCTGCCTCACTGCCTGCCTCTATGGCCCCCAGTAGACATTACAATTAAGACATTATTAACCTTGTTCCTTCTCCATGTAATTGCTATTAAATGGAAATTTTTAGCTCAAGTCCAAAAGAGTTTTAGCTCATCGGAATCTGAGGAAAGAGATTTTTCTGTCTCAAAACTCAAGGACAGGCTTGCAGTGTGAAATAGTGTCTGGCCCCCAGTTGTTGAGTGGGTTCCAAGTTAAATTTGTACAGTTCCTTTTTCTTAATTTTACTAGCAAGGTTTGCTTTAAAGCCTCTGGAAAGGTGTGTAATTTTTTCCACAGTTTAAAATTATGTGATTTTTAGGCTCATAATACATCATGGATCCTTGAAGATATCAATAAAAAAGTAATTCACTTCTATATACCAGTAGTCTTGTTAACTGTGTATTGGTACTTGTTCACTATGAATAGTGGATCAGTTTTTGTTTACAGCAATGTTTCAAGCAGATCCCTCCACCCATGCATGTTTTAATTCTCTCCATACCTCCCAATAATTTTAATTAATTACTACTATAAGACTTCTAGGAAGCTGAGCTCTTGAATTTTTCACAGACTGCAAAGATACAGGATCTGCTCAAATACCTCTCAGGTTTAAGCTTTTAGTTTAGCTTTCCATGAGCTCCAGTTGTCTTTGGGTGGTTACATACTTTTTAGCAAGTGTAGTGTTGATGCATTCAATGCTGTCCATCCTAACATATAAAAGTATGGACACAATAAATTTTCTACAGAGTAGTATCCACCCTGTGAAGTCTTTTCCTGAACACAAAATGATTCTGCTGCTACCTAGAGCCTCTATGGACTGCCAGCTTAGAAGAGGTGGTCATGTATCTTCTCCTTACTACAATATAATTACAGTAAATTACTACTGTGTAAAATGCAGGGTAAATTATTCCATGATAATTATGTAGCACACCCACATCCTAAGTCACATTTTGTCATTTAGAGTTTCTTTTGTTTTTATCAGTCATGTACCTCAATTACCATACTGAAAGATAAAACCGAAGTACTTCTGTCTGTTCAGTGTCTGTGGAACTTTGTATTAGACAACATCCCACAGGAGACTATCTTGCTCTTTGACAGATTTAGGGATCTCCCTGTAGAGATTCATTTGCTGGAACTGAGATGGGTTGGAGCAGAAGCCTCATGTCTGATTTAATCTGTTTCTCTACTGCCTTGATTATGTCGAGGCATGCCTCTGTAAAAATGATATCTTCTGATCCTTGCCTAGAACGACCAGACATTGCATTACTATTAGCCCATAGGAAAGTTAATATTTTTTTGTTTAAAAAAGGATTTTATAAAATTATTCTAACAGCTGTAGATGAGAGAGAGATCTTTGAGTAAACAAGCTTCATGCCACCTGCCAAAATGCAAGTTATGTTCCACCTTTGACATTCATATCCTCTTCGACCTAAATGTACACATTAGCATTTTAGAAAAGAAAAAATAAGTTTCATTGACACAAACTTGTTTTCACTTCAATCAAAGAGACAAATATAGACTTTTTCCTCTGGGGTAAATTTCGTGGTAAGATCATGGTGTTTAAAATAATATTTTTAAATAGTTATTTTTATATTCTTCAGACATTTTCAAAATGGCTTGCATGGCTCCACCAAAATTATAATGTAAAAGCTAACATACTCTCTGTATGAGTCCTTCAGGGTATAGGTCAGTGGTCTCCAACTTTTATGGTGAATATCACTTTTTGGAAGTAAAGAGCACGCCAGGATCTACCGCGCCTCACCCCTGCCCCGTCTCCAGCCCCACACACCCCTGGACCATGGAGTGTCTCATACCCGGCCAGGCCAGGCCAGGGCCCAATCCCACTCCAGTGCCATGGCTGTGCTGAGCCATGCCCACCCAGCAGCCACACAAATGTGGAGTCAGGCCCCAGCCTAGCCAGGTCTGGGATTCTCCACAGTCCAGGGGCGCATGGGTAGGGGCTCCTGCTGCTAGGCACAGCTCAGTGGAGGCCCCAGGGGCCTGTGTCCTCCCCCCCACCGCCCCCTCTGTACTCTGGGAGGAGGCTGCTGCTGCTGCAGGCTGCCCACTATACCCAGAGCACAGATGGCAGGAAAATGGGCCCCTGAGGCCTCCACCAGGCTGCACCCAGCAGTGGGAGCCCCCACACATGCCCCTGGGCCATAGAGACTTCCAGACCCAACCAGACCAGAGCTGGACACCATGTTCCTCTGGCTTCCAGGCAGACACAGCTCAGCACAGCACAGTGGCAGCACAGAAGTGGGGTTGGGCCCTGGCCCAGCTGGGTCTGGGACTCTCCATGGCCCAGGGGCACATGGGGGCTCCCACTGCTAAGCGCAGCCTGGCAAAGGCCTCTGGGGCCCATGCCCCCCCACCTGTGCTCTGGGCACAGCAGGCAACCCACAGCAGCAGAAGCCTCCTCCTAGAGCACATATGGGGGGGCCAGAGGCCCCCAGAATCTCCACTGTGCTGCATGCAGTGGCAGGAGCCCTCCCCACATGCCCCTGGACCACAGAGATTTCCAGACCCAGCTGGGCCAGGGCCCAATGCCATGTTCATCTGTCCGCCAAGTGGGTGCAACTCAGTATAGCCACAGCACACAAGTGGGATCAGCCCAGTCCCAGCCAGGCCTGGGAAGATCTGGTTATCCAGGGCCACATGGAGTGGCCTCCTGCCACTGGGCACAGCCCAGCGAAGGTCCCAGGGCCCAAAGGCCCACACACCTGTGCTTGAGATGAGGAAGCTGCTGCTGCAGGCTGCCTGCTGTGTCCTGAGCACAGGTGGAGAAGCATAGGCCCCCAGGGCCTCTGCCACACTGTGCCAAACAGCAGAAGCCCCCCACATGCCCCTGGATGACCAGATTTCTCGGACCTGGCTGGGCCAGGCCTGTCCCCACATGAGTCCCCACTGCTGAGCTGCACCTGCATGTGGCCAGCTGCAATGGGACTTGAGGCACAACAACATCTGCCTCTGCTGCCTCCACCTCCACACAGATGGGGAGGAAGCCCCCCGGGCTCCAGTCCTCCACCACTTAGCTGACCTGGGGCCCTGCTTACTTTCCTCTGCTCCTGGCTGGGCTGCATAGTCAGTTGCTCACCCCAGGGGTCTCAATCTGGACCCTGCCCCTTCCCTCCCCAACAGATTGACTTGCTGGGAATGGGGGCGCTAGGTGTGCACATGTACATGTGTTCAGCTGTACCCCCAGCCCAGGATTGACCCAAAGAGACTCCAGGATCTACCTGTTGATTGGAATCCCCCAGGTTGATGACCACTGGTGTAGAGAAAAGGGAACAAGTAGAAGATGATGCTTAAAGGACACTATCAAACTTTGACGCATCCAAAATTTCACTTGTAATAAAATATTCTTTTATATATTGTTTCTACAATGCTCCATAGAATGCTGCTAAGCAGCCCTGCCCACCAGCTCATGCTGCACACAAACGAACACAAAAATGAAGCAAGGAAGCAGTTGGTAGGGCACCTTCAGGGCAACCTCACTGCCTCATTTCTGCACTGCCTTTAGCACATGCAGAGTGAGATCAGGTTGGCGGGGCCATTCAGTTGTTACAACACTAATTCATGACATGAAAGACATTTTGGAGTACCAAACACCCATCTCCCAGTGGTGTGTCTAACCACTAGGTATTAAGCAAGGCTGGGATCAAACGTAGAAGTTGTGGGTGGAATGGGAACAGATTTGCCAACTCAGTAATTTTTTTGCTGACAACCTACAATCCTTTTATAGACCATCAAACTTTTTTTACTCACATCTTTCTTACATAACATAAAGGAGTGAAAAGTGCAAAAATATTTCATTTGTGTAGTTCATAGGCATGAAAGCATTTGACTGTCTTCCCCTGTGCCCCCAGAAGGCAGCGACTTTTTTAAATGCTTAATATCAATAGAGCAGTTCATAGCATTTTCTGTCACACTTGCATTTTTATTGTTTTTTTAAAGCAAAACCTTTCTTCCAGAAGTGAGAGCTAAAGCTCCCCTAGATGTAGGACAGTAGGAGCAGTAAAATCCAATGCTGGGTGTACATGGAGACAACTTTCCCAACTGCGTCACCTAGTAGTTGCCTGCCCACCTATTTGCTTTAGTTAGAAGCTGCTCCAGGCACTACCTGTTTTTCCTCAAATAAACTTCCCCTCACAGTGCTTTAACCCATCCCCTCCTATGCAAAGTCTCCCCTGTGCAAATTGCTGCTTGCTTGCCCAAGAGGAGGGCTGAGGTGCAAAGGGTATCCTAACTGCTCCTTCCCTTGCAGGAAGCGGGAGAGAGAAGCCTATTGCTTCTCTCTTGTGAACAGGCTGTGAGTAACCCTATTTTACTATGAGCTACTCCCTTACCTGTTGCAGCAGCAAAAAGCCAGATTTTCCCTTCCTTTTGCTGCTGCAAACCTCTGCCCACAAGTGGCTGGAGGGAGGCAGTGGAATGCAGAGAGGATGCACATGTACCACAAAGTGGACAGGGTCGGGGGAGCCCAAGCACAGGATCTGGACACCCCAAGCCCCAGGCCCTCTCCTTTAGACATGCCTTCTGCCTGCCTTCCTCTGCCTCCCCCTTAACCTCCCCCTGAAAGCAAGTGAGGAGGAATGCCCAGGCTCATACACACAATATCCAAAACTTGGTTCACATTACACCTTGACTCTTGGCAGGGTCTGCAAAAAAAATTGGACTGCCCATCACAATGCTGTAATAAAATCAGAGACCCACCTCAGGTTATGATTTTCAAATCTCATAGGAGGGCCCTCATCTCTTATGAGGGGGCTCATCCATCTGAGCTTCTGCATAATTCAAACCCTGATCCAAAGTTTTTCTGGAAACAGCAAAAAGCACCAGTGGGCAGCAGTTGGGGAGCAGGGTTGTCAATCATCCATAAATGTTATGGACACCTAAATATTTTTCCAACCTTTACAGACAAGTGCTGTCATTCTTTTTTTTGCAGACTTTCTGTAAATTTACAGCCAATTGGCAACACTGAGTGGTACAGTGTTGCACCCTCCACACTTTCTGTTGATGCTGGGCTACTGTGTTAAAAAAGCGTTTGAGATTCATTAGGCTAGAGGGAACAAATTAAGCAAGAAGAAACATGATTTTATAGTCACAGAATAAAAGCCTTCCATGGAGAAGGGGGTACCCTGGGTCTGGGTCCCTGCTGCCAACATTGTTTATGCATTTTAGTTAATGACTCTAATGCAAAATGTATAAACAGTGTTCAGATCAAAACCAGAACTCAGGATTCCTCCCTGTGAGAGGAGGGCCTCATCACTGGAGTACAAAGATATGCTCCATCTTCCTTGTTCTCTCTTTCTCCCAACACAAATCATTAATTTAGAATAGTACATTTTTTTGAAATAGTAGCCCAGCTTCAGAGGAGCTGAAGGAAAGGATAAAAAGTATGTCAATCCCAACCTAGGACCTTGTAGTTAAAGTATTCTTATAAGAGTTGTGGATCTGGACCTTTTCAGACTGGGGAAGGCCTAGGACTCAAGTCTTTCAGTTCCCAGGCTAACCACTACTTTATTATGTAAAATGTTGAAACACCGGGCCATATTTTTTAATGAATGTGGCTGTGTCGCATATGTTCTGAGAATGCCAATAAAGTTTGCCCTTCTGGGGATTAGGCCCCAAAATGTCCAATTGCCCCCTAATTCCTGAACAGACTTTGACTTAGATGGCTACCAATACTCAGTTCAACCAAGATGGTGGCAGCTCTGGATATGCACAATAGCAGAACTTTATGAGTCAAAGAAAGTTTTTGTAAAAAAAGCTTGGACTAATTAATCACATCTTAAGTGTAATGTGTAGAGGTCTCCCAAACTTGAGGTGGCTGCTAGCCAATTTTGCAGGAAGATCCTGGAGCCAGCACCCATTTTCACAGATCAAGTACAGCAGGTCCCCCCATGCCCCTGGCCAAGTGGTCCTGGTAGTCCCGCCCCTCCCCACAGATTGCCAGATGGCCCCAAACTGCCACTTAGATTGTAACATGTCAATTAATGGCTTCCATGGGCTTAATCCCCTAATTAAGTCCATGGAAGCCATTAATTGATGCATTATTAAGCAATCTAAGTACTTAATTAAGGTCTAAAATGAAATATCTTATTAAAATAAAGTTATGCATACCATGAATTGCAATTAATACCAACTATATGCTTTATTAACTAATACCAACTAAGCACTTAACTCTAAACTGATATATCTGATGCACAACATGAATTGTAACTAATACCAAATATATACACTTTATTAAAGTACATTATAAAAAAGAGTTTACTGAAACTGAATGCTAACCTTAAGGCAGGCAGTTTATGCTAGGTATTAAATGCAAGCATGCTGCACCCAGCCACAGTGGCTGGAGACATTCTTTGTGGGATGAATACTTGTCCATACACTGAGATGGCATGTTCAATGTCCACTAAGTTCATTGGAATGGTGAGGCAGCGTCTTGTCAGGGCATAAGTATGTGGTCACAGACAGAGTGCCAGAAAACAGACAGAGGCATCTGGCACTCTTTAACAAAGTTCACATAAGCAGCAAACACATCCATTGTCATGCTCTTTCCCCCATCCCAAGATTGCTTTCAGCAGCCAAGGGTCCCACAAAGGCACCTGGTTGGGGTCCAAAATGCAAACAGCACTAAAGAAGCAGGCAGCTGGTTGTCTGCATTATGGTGGTTCAGCTTTACAGTTATTGCCTGGAAGAGGTCCCTTCTGTGCTGGTTTTCACAAGGACAGTTTGACAGTTCTTGCAATGCCATGCCTTCAACCCAGCTTATCAAATCCATCAGCTTGTGGTGTGTCTGGTGGATCATAGCCTGCCAGCCTTCAGACTACATAAGGACCTCCATGAACCAGGTGGCATTGCCAGCCACAAACGTCACTTGATCTTGAACATTACCTCACCCTATAAGATCATGAAGCTTAAGCATGCATTGTGTGCTGGGTGTGATTTCCATCTCCTCACTCACAAATTGATGGTACTGCTGCATATACTTGTCATAGTAATAGACTATGTTGAATCATGAATTCCACCATGTGAGCACAGGCTCTGGTGGCAGTGGCACAGTGCCATGTGAGTCCCTATTTTGATTGGCGACAGACTCTCTGTACCAGACCTTATGACCTGGACAGCGCCTGAAGGCTTTTCTGAAGGAAGACACCAGGCTATCCACATCAGGGAACTGCATATGCCAGATGTCACTTACTAGAATGTGTGCATTGCAGGTGATGTGAACAGCATTGGGCAGCATTCCTTGGAGCACATCAGAGAAAGCCTTGCACATGTACATGGCAGTGTCAGACAGAACGCTGAGATCTTGTTAAAGTGTATGCCACAGCTGACAATTACCTTCATGATGGCTTCAGACATGGTAGAAAAACTGACAGATGTGAAGTGGACCAGCTGAGTTTGTAACACAGACCGGTAGGTCCTGGGTCTGTGTTAATAGGGAAGTATTTGATTCAGATTCAGCAAATTCAGAGGACAGTGATTTGATTCGGCTGAATCGACTTCGGAAGATTCAGCACTGTGCAACTTGCCTTGCCTGTCCAGAGCTCCCCCACTTAGGCTTTTCTAGTCATCCTGGACCAACTGCGGTCCTGTGGGCCAACAGTTTGCCCCAGCACCAGTTATCTAACCCACTGAAACTTCTTATCTGCCACATCTTTGATGGAAACTTTTATCTCAGGGACTGCTGTTATGCCCAGTTCAGTGGTGTCCTGCTATGGTTACTTGGTAGTCCAAGGATCTTGGGGCTCCACCTCCCCTACATCCCACCTGTTGTTACTTGGATATTGGCCGGAGACAGCGTTGTTGTTGGCCGTTATCCTTGTTCTTCCTTCTTGGCCCTTCTCGCCCCTCTCCCTAGTAGGACTCCCACATCTCCTCTTCTGATGTTTTGGTGAACTCCTTTGAGTCAGTGTGTGAAGGTATGTCACAGGGCGGGGACCCAGGAGCAGCCGAGATCTCTCCTGGCACCCCTACTGTGCCAAGTTGTCCGTCATGCACCCTCGTTCTCGTCTGCCACGTCTTTGATGTTTCTATAGTTCATAAGGGAGGCTGCCTTCTGTTCCCTTGGACATGGTGCTAGTATTTATTCTGGCCCCTCGATTGATTAGGTGCCCTCTGCCTTATGGGCTATGCATAGCTCTTACCACCCCTAATACCATGCCCCAAGCCTCTCAGATATTCCGGACGTTGTTGAGTCTGTTCCTAAGGCCCACGCCCTCATGGATGCTCTCCTGGCCCACCTTCACCTAGTGGCCCCACCGCGCCCTGCTCACTGCTCTTGCCCTCTCCTGGGCTTCCCTCAACGTGTTCGCCCTCCTTGGGCCTTCATGTCCCTAGATGCCCGCTCCTAGGGCTCCTCTCCAGGGCCTCTCAGTGTGCTTGCCCTCTCCCAGGGCCTCTCAGTGTGCTCACACGCGATTCCCACGATTGAGGCTCAGGTGGCCTTAGCCGTGCCTGGTCTCAGACCCCCTTCCCGGGTCCTATGCCCTACAGGGATTCTCCCGATGCTGCTCCACTGGGGCCAGGGTCGGGACACCCCCAAAATGCGGCACCGTCTGTGGTGCCAGGAACCTGCCCCCCCCCACGCTACTGGGGAGCTCCCCTGAGGCCTCCTCCAACCTCTACAGCCTCACCCGGTCCTCCGGTGGTAACAATAACCAAAACCATAAGCTAATCAGCTGTGACACAAAAACCCAACTCAAACGCTAGCCTCCTGGCTTAAAACCTAAACCCTCAGTTCTCTGGCTCATCATTGTCTCCATCCCCGCCAGGGCTCCTCCGCCTGGTACCCTCACCCATGGAGCTGCTCAGGTCATCAGGCTTCCCCAACTCTGCCTACTCCCAGCAGAACTCTCTCCTTCCCGGCTGCCAAAAGGGAACTGCCACTTGGCCCCAGCCTAGGCTGTTTATAAAGGCCAGGCCCTGCCCCCTTCTGGTCAGCTGACCTCTGGTGTTGTCCCAGCAACCCACACCTGTCCTTCTTTAGGAGCAGGGCACTTCACTGCCCTGCGACAAGGTAGCTCCCCACATGGGATTTTTTTAAACTACCAGTTGTCCTCCGCCTCTCCACCCATCCCACAGCCTGCCCTAGACTGCCGGGGACTTCCTTCTGGTCCTGCCATTGGACTGGTGCATAGGGCTTTTATCGTCATCTCTCTGCCCTGGGCATCAAATCAGTATCGGATGTGCTTACAAAGCATGTCCATGCGGGCTTTTTTTCTTTGTCCACCTCCAGGCTCCAAATGGCTGCAGCAAGGGACGCCATTGGTAAGTTTTGCAGCACAGCAAACCCACTGCCACTGTCCTGTTCCTGGATCCCCAGGGTCTGTGCTAGTCCTGGTGTGGCTTTTCTGTCCCTGCTGCCCTTTTCCCACAGCTCCACATGCTGCAGGGTTGCTGGCATTGTCGGCAGCAGGCAGTCCTGCCATTGCCACCACGTCCCCACAGTTCAGTGTCTGGTGGAGCCACTGGCAATTTCGGTGGCATGGGGCTTTCACTGTTGCTGCCGAATCCCTGCAGCTCGGTGTTTCCCTTGGTCCCACCACATGCTGGTGTGGGGTGCACAGGATGTGGATGCGGCAGCGCTGGGAGTGGGGGCTCTTCTCTGCTGCTACTTGCCCCCTTCTGCCTGGAGTGAGCTGCATCTATATCCTGCATACCTATATACCCCACCTATATCCTGCATCCTATATACCCCACCACCACCCCGGCTGTGCACGTGGCAGCAGGGCAGAGCCCCCACTCCCAGCACGGTTGTGCCTGCATCCTGTGCCCCCCCCCACCCTCCTTCCTGAGTAACGTGCCCCGCTGCCCCAGCTGGGCAGCTTGTCCCAGCCCCAATCCCTCCCTCTCCCACACTCCTTCCCTCCTCCCTTCCCCATAGATTATCATTTAGAGTCCGAGGTGCACATGAAGAGAAAGGCTGTTGCAGATGCTGAAGGTCAGAGCAAGAAGTAAGCAACCATGTCCTCCCTGCTTAAAAGGAACACAGAAAGCAGCTTGGCAAAGCAACAGGCAGTATTTTCCCTCATGGAAGCTCTTGTGGCCGTGAATATCCTGCTGAAGAAACTTGATCACCCAAAGTTAAGGAACTACCTGAACCAAAATGGGTCAAATGCTGGCAGTTTTCTGCATGGCAGCAAGCTTCGCCATGACTGCAGTGAAAGCTGCCTTGGCAGAGTATGCTTCCTTGTCCACTGGGCCTAACAAAGTCACCAAATCTCAGGACAACTGTGCTGCACATCTTATTTGTACTGGGGAGCTGGACAGACTGGGACCTACCAAGGCTGTATGAAGCTTCAGTAGCTGATTCAATTTGGAGATTTGGCCCGATTTCAGAGACCGAAGCTCTGTATCCAAATTGAATCAGGAGACCAATTAAAAGCTCTGAATCAATTTGAACCATCCAAATCAATTTGGAAAAGTTTCAGAAAAGATTCGGCCACTTTGGAGATTCAGCCATAGACTAAACAGGCAGCTGACACAGCTGTCTCCAGCTGGCAAGTCTGTTGGGGTTTGCTGGTTTTCCTGAACACATCCAAAGTTACACTGCAGGAGGTACAGAGAAGTCCACCTTCATCTGCGTGCAAGGTCCCTGAAGGATACTATCAGCATGCTTATAGGAGCTTTAAAAGCGAGCATCAAAACCCTCCTGCTTCCCTGGCTGGCCTGGATTGGCTCCTGGACTGAGTCTACATCAGGAATTCAGCCTTGGATTTGTTCCCTCTTCCCCCTCAACCCCTTTGCACCCTCACTCACTCCCCTCATGCTTCAGGATGCCAGGGCTTCCCACACCTTTCTGTTCTTGCACCTTTTTTTAATTTTTTCCCCTTCAGTGAGCCCACGCTCTTTTACAGAGCCCACACTTTTTCGCAAAGCCCACCCAAAATTGCAGTTTCCACGAACATTGCAATTTCAGTAGGTCCCTAAGTCATTTTTTCTCAGAATGGCCTTCAGTGAGTAAGACTGTCCAACAATACATTACAAGAACAGAGCTGGTAGACAGAGAGAAATGACAGTATGCACCCTCAGAACAAGGTAAAAATGTCATTTGACTTTGTATTCTGAGGTTGAGTTAAACATAGAGTTGTTAAGTTGCATATCATTTTGCTGTGAAAACAAGACATTTGATCCAAACATCATTGCATAGTATCGGATTGCTAGTTTAAACTTGCATGATATAATGCATTATATTGTAAACAGACAGATAGTCTAACACAATCTAATCCCATTTCTTTTTTTGTTTGGTGTCTTTCATATGAAGTATCATGAAAAATTTTGCAGAGAGAGTTAGAACTGAAAGAGGATAAATGGTTAGAATATAGTAATTCTCATATCGGAGAATGATGCAAATATAAATGAAACCAAAAAGTCTTAAACTATTAAAATGCTAAAATGTTAAAATATTCAGAGTGTGAGGAGAAAAGGAAAGAATTCAGTAATGGGAAATGGACAGTTGAGTAAGGTTTAGTCAGACATAGCCTTAAGCTAAAATAGAGATTTAAAAAAAAATTAAAGAGAGAAAATTACTTTAGGCCATTTTTTCCCTGAAAAAACAGAAGCCTAAACTTAGGCTCCTAAATCTACATTCAGTTACTTAAATAAATGACCTGATATTAAAAAGTGCTGAGCACTCAATAGCTTCCATTGAGGTCAGCAGTTTGGAAATCAGGCCACTTATTTAGGTACCTGAATATTTATTTCGAAGTCTAACTTTAGGCTTCTATTTTTTTAAACTTTTCTACTTAATAGATGAGCAGCATCCAAGTAGATGAGATGACATAAAGAAAAGTGTTGTAATAAGGAGAGTCAAGCAGGAGATAGCTCCAGAAGAGGAACACAAATAGAGTAAGCCTAGTGCTCACAGGAGATCTTTGTGATAAGGTCAAGGTGATCTGATCTAATGGAGTCAGCAGTCAGGGAAGAAGGGCAGCTGGATATGATTTACTGAGTGCAGCATTCAGAGTGTCATTTTAGGAGATATGTGGGATCTTCATCACTGTATACACGGGCTTATGGAAAATGAGGTGATCAGAGAATATTTAGACTGAGGCTACCTCCAGACATTTATTTTGTAGTACTACAAGGTTTGTAGCACTACAAAATAACAAGCACTAGGACCAGTCACAGATGCCAAAATCCCTAGCTGGAGTGCAGCAAAAGCTCTCTAGCCAGCGTGGAGAAGAAGGCTGCTCCATAGCTGCCCGCACCCCCAAGGTTGTGAGCCTAGCTCCTGGGTAGCCCAAAAGCCCAGCAGGTCTTGGAATCCCCTGGAGTCCTTTAAATGTCCTGTTGCATTGATGGGAGGCTGGTATTCCAGCACCAGCATCACTTTAATGATCCCAGGCTGTAGGCAGCTTCCTCAACCCTTACTGTCAGGTGACAAGGGTGACAGAGCTTCCTATGAGCCTTGGATGATTGCAAATCTGATGAGGGATGCCCCTCACCCTTTAAAAGTCCCCGTGTGTTTGCAGCACAGAAGCCCAGATCGCTACTGACTGATTAGGCTCCCAGGCAGGAGGCAGAGCTGCTTAAGGTCCCAGTGTGCCTGCAGACTGGGAGTCAGATCCCTGCTGACTAGAGATCAGGTATTCAGGCTGCAAGTGGATTAGGTAGATGTCCCATGTCTCTCTTAGGCCACCTACCTGGCCAGACATTAAATTTGTCTGGCGAAGTTGCTGTGGTCAGTATAGGTGTCAGGATTGTAAGATATAGGGGTTGGTCAATACAGCAAGTTTAAACAGCAACTTCTTCATTGTGGATCTGCCATTTTTGTGGCAGACCTGATATTTTCAACGTGGGACAAATTCTTTTAATGCCAGGGCATGTTACCATTAGTTACAGGACACTTGCTTATATCCTACAACAAACGTAATGTCTGGAGGGAGCCTGAGAGAGGCTATTGGGAATGAACTCCACATCTTCCATCTCATATCTCACCCTTGCCATTTACTTGACTAAATGAATTAGACGCCTAAAATATAACTTTAAATGTAAACAGTTCTTGTCTAAATAAATATCACTTCATTGTATTTAAGATGAAAAAAAAACTTCAGAAAAAATTGCCAAAACAAATACATGTTCACAGAATTTTCAGTAGAAGATTGCATCGTTTGCCATTTCCAGTTACCAGAACTGAGAAAGTGTGGGGGCTAGATTTGCTTTCAGACCACTTGGCCAATGCTAATCTTTGAACTCAACTGAAACATAACACAGCTGTTGCTTTTGTGTCTCAACACAGTAGGTTTCTTATGCTGACAAGCTGAACAACTTGTTTTTACTCAGAGTATTTAGACACTGATAGTAACTAAGTAACACAACAATTAAATGTGAGTATAGTGTTATTTAACTTGTGATATCAAAGGCACACCACATCATTTTAATTCCAGAAAGAAACAGAAGTGTGAAATTGCCTATGAAAATGTAGTTGCTCAACCCGCTTAGCTACTATGACTACTTATGGCAGCCTTTATTAAAACTAGTTTTGTGTTGATTTTGTGTGATAGAAAGGTTTGCTTCAGGAGAATGTAATAGACACCATCCAGGTTCCTTCTGAGATGTCAAATGTCTACTTTATTATAGCAAGAAAATGACAGTCAATTTAAATCAGAATTTATTGAGAACATTAAGAGCTGGAAGGACTTTGGCTAATCACTGTAATGTCCCCAACAAATGGTAAATGAAAGCATAAGGAAATTGAGTTAACACAAGTTAAAAGTTCAACTTACTGAATTATATTAGAAGACCTACAACTTAATTAAATTATCTAAAACTGGTCATTTCAGTTGCTATACCAGTGGATACATAGAATAGCTCTGTTAGATCCATAGTAGGTGATAACTTCAGTCACATATAAAGAACCTCAGTGAACTAGAACAAAAGAGGATTTCAATCATTACTATACATCATTCTGAATATTTATATTCAATATTGAACATTTTTGTATGGGTACTTGTTTTGGTCCCTGTATTTATCGTCTTGAGATCCAAGGATCAACAGTGATGCAACAAATATATAGATTAAATGGTCTGCGTATATGTGCCCATGTTTCCCCAGCCTTTACTATCATTTGACCTTTTGCATTTAATTTGTAGAATTGTGAGGCTTATTGGCATAGCAAGAAACAGCAAAGTAACAAACAATGTCCGCATTTAATTAGCTGTTGAGATGCTTTAAAATTATAAAGGATACACTACGGATTTCAATTCATTTGTTCAAATTCAGAAATATCCTTTTATATGCCTTTAATTTATCTATAATTTATCATCATGCTTTCTACATTTCCATGTCATCTCAATAGAACAACCGTTCAGTTATTTTCCTCCTGAATTTAAGAGGATCATTGTGCTGTTATCATTTCCAGCTTTCATCTGGCACTAAGTACAAATAAAAAAGATTATTTGTTTAAAAGACTCTGTCAGTATATGGTTGAAAGAAACCTCACATTGCTCCACCTCATAGTTTTGTGTTTTGTATTTTAAAAATAATGGGTCAGAGCCTCAGCTGATGCAAGATGGCTTCATTCCAAGGAGCTTAATGGAGCTATGCTGATAAAATCAGCTGAGAATCTGGAGGAGAGAATCAAGCGTTAGGAAGAACACCTCCAGGAGAAACTATGAAGATTTCAGGGTTGGCAACATACACAAGAATAAAAAAAATACAACACATGATAGCGAGCACCAAAAATCCTACGTTAACATCAGTTCTATGGTACAGAGATTTCAGCAGTGTGCAGTACACGTTCCTTTTTGGGGGGTTTATGGTTACTAGCTTAACTTGGTTGAAACTAATAAAAGCCCTGTCTATGATTCCATACAGTATAGCCACATAGTGCTTTGGCTAACCACAAAATTATATATGAATGCCTTCTTCCTACGAAAACTCAGAGTAAGCACCACAGCAGAGTCTTGCCCTTTTATCTGACAGTCCAAAGTGTAAAGGAAGTTATTGTTGAGAGCAGAAGAAAGTGACCTTTTCTCCAGCTCTAGAAAACAATCTGATGGTATGACTGTAATAAAATCTCAGCATAACATTTCGGCCATGCTCAAAATTGGATGTGTTCCATGTGAAGTTTTATCTTAAGAATGCAATTCTTCGAAATCACCCTTCCTTAGAAAAATAGCAGTGTTTCAGGAAGAAATATGGCCTCCCACAGACTCGTTTCTAGCTGCTTGCTGGAGAAAAAAAAAGAAACCCTCTTACTCACTGCCCTTAGAGAATTAATTCTCATATGAAATGAAAGGTCCTGTCCAATCCTATTTCATGGTAGCTTTGAGTGCTTGACTGTACCAAAAAGAAAGGGCATTAGTTGATTGTTCATTGTTGACATCACTTTACACCAGAAGGTAGCAATTGTTTTAATAATCACTTTAACAAAATCTGCTTTGTCTCACGATTAGATTATCGCGACAGTGTTCGTTTGGCTCATGTCAAAAGGACAGCTTGTAAAATTAGTAGCAGTCATTCTTAACTTTCTTTTTTGAAGATGAGTTTAAGACTAATGCTGACTGGTAAAAAAAAATGGAAAAGAAAGCAAATCTTACATCTAATAGTATTTCTCTACCCAATGGTGAGAGTCTAGGATTCTATTTAAGATTATATCTAAAATGAATTGGCTATGTCATATAGGTTTACTAAATATGAAGAATTTCCTTCATGTTTTCCTTCAAGAAATTCTAGGCTGACTCCTTGCCTCCACTGAAAACTCTATTCAAATGGAATGCTTTCACATATATGGATAGCTTGAAAGCTGCTTCTTAGAAATCTATAAAAACATGCATACGTGTACGCCTTATTAAAACAGAAAAGACTTCATATAAAATCATGAGCCATTTGTGCGTATCATTCCTCTTAAGACAGATAAAATCCCATCAATTCCTCAATCAAAACTGAGTGGAAGATAAAAAAAAATTCTCTGGAAAGACTGAACAGCTCAAAAAGTCCATAACAGGCAATAACGAGATCACAAAACTTAGAACAACTTTTGAATCACCAGTGCACTATAAAAGACTGAGGAATTATTCAAGAGAACAATAATTTTTGGAGGTTTCTTTTTTTCAATCTGAATACAAGTGATTGCCTCTAATGAAGGAAGAGGGGAGAATTGTATAATATGTCTCCAAAATGATTTCTGAAATTCCAGTAACTGTTACCAGGCAAGCTGTTTCCTCTCTGTATTTGACCAAGGAGATAAGCACCACATACTCAAAGGGCCACAGGATTCAATTTCGTACTGGTGAAATTCCATTGAAATTAATGGAGTTATATTGGTATAAAACAAGAATGATGCAGGGAGGAAGCAAGACCTAGGTCTCATGCTAAAATAATTACTGCCCTCCAGAATATCTTGAAAAATATTTGTAAGGGTCCTTCTTCTATTAAGATTATAATAGGTCCAGGCAGAGGTCAAAATACCTTTGACTGCCCTCCACTCCCACAAGCCATCAGCCTCTAACCCACAAATCACTGAGCTCTTACCACATTCTGCAGTTACCTTTGCTCCAATGAATGCCACGTAACACAGAAAAGCACTCTGTAATATATAGCTCATATTAAAGCAATAGGAAATAGTGTGTCTGGTTTCTCATTAGTAAATTCTAATAATGGCTTACATAAAAACAAAACTATCTATTAATATTTTCCTTAAATTCAGATTTATACAAAAATATTGCATTGTCTATAAGTATCCATATGATGGCTGTGTAGAAATTCATCATACTAAAATGATTTGGCATGCCTAAACTAGCTTGAACAATATGAAATTTTAAAGATACTGCTGAATGTTCATTCTTTAGTTTTACTAAAATAATGAAAAGCATATATTACTTTAGCTTACAAAACATGTAAATACTAATTCATATGAAGCATTTATTTTCCACGCATATATTGCATTGTTGTATGTGGTATTAAAAGCTGTTATTTTTTACGTTTCAATTTTTATTTTTTACTCTTGTTTTGCAAAAGAATTTTTTTGAAACTCCATTCAGCTATTACATTTTTATCATAGCCTTGTTAAAGTGTTAAGGCTTGCTCACCATTTTAGACTTGTCAGTAAGAGAAAATCACTTTTGAACTTAATGAAGACTATGAGTAGAATAGAACGCTTGTTCTATATAGCAAGAAGCAGCAATGAAGGAAACACTGATTTTAAAAATGTTAAAATAAAAAAATAGGAAATTATATCATGGGATTTAGCTCAGGCCTGATTGTTACAATAAGAGATTTTTAAAAAGCCCTTAAGCATAATTAGAGTAATTTGACTATTGACAAGGAATTAAATCTTTTAATGTGAAAAAGAAGCTGTAACAACATCTCATATTTTTTTCAGCTTTTTACCCCATATCTAAATATTTTCTCTTCTCTTGCATTACTTTCAACAATGATGGACCCATTTTTCTAAACATATGCTGTAGAAAAGCAGTATAATAGTGGTGAGTGCGTCTGGATTTTATTTGATCTAACAGTTCACTTTTGTACCAATCTAACATCACATCTCTGCTTTTAGAAAGAGAGAAAACCTGCAGCAATATTTTGGGTTTTGCAGAACTTTGTTGGATAGACACTGTAAAAGTATCTATCAGGAGTAGTTTCTATCCAGGTGTCTTTTGATTTGAACAATCAACGTCCATGAGATTGCTGTAAAAGATTCCAATTTTGGCATTCTTCTAATATATTTCTTTTGCTTAATGAACGAGTAAGCTTTTTTAATTACCCTCTTTCTCCTGGAAAACACACAGATGCACACACAAAACCTTTGCCTAAATGCTGTTCAGAGTCGGGAAAGCAGATTTTAATTTTGATGTTCTGTTTACCTTGTGTTGCTCAGAGATATGAAACAATATGAGAATCAGTGGGGCTTTTTGTTTGTTTGTTTGTTTTTCTTTTTCTCCACAAATTGGCATTTTAGGAGATTTTTCAAAAGCTCAACTGGCATTTCAGCACATAACCCTCATAGACTTTAAATGGGAATTAGGTGTCTAACCACCAGTTGTGCCTTTGAAAACTTCCCTGTTAACGTTCAAGGGTTTAACTAACTGTACAGCCAGTGGCTGAGTGTGATGATGATAATGCAGAGAGCTGCATTAATATGAATATTATTCTGAATTACAAAAATAGCAGTTCAGTTCTCAGGTCCTTATTCACATGAGTAGTCCTGATAGCCGGGAGCATTTCCAATGATTTAATGGGACTGCTTGCATGCATCAGGATTGCTCATGTGAAGAAGGGTCTGCAGAAATGAGTCCTAATGCCCTGTTTCTTCCATGCTTATGTAGTGACACTTGCTCTGACAGCAGTAGGAAGTTTACAAGTGTAGGAACTCAAGACTGTGCCTTAAATCTGTTTTCCTTGTACCTAAAATATGCCAGAACATGTAGAAAGTTAAGCATTATTTTATCACACACAGAGTGACCATTTACTCTGAGCAGATGGCACAGAAGCAAGGTTTATCTTTATCACGTAAGCTTGCAGTTAATAAATTAATATAATATCCTATTATAGATTTTTTAATCTTAAAAATGAATACATATACCTGTCAAGCATTTGCCCCATAACAAATTCTTAGCATTTATGGAATGAAGATGCTGTAGTTGAAGACAATATTAATATTAATGAAGGATGGAAGTCTGAGATATAGTGACTCTCATTCCCTCCCCACCCCGCTTCATGCTAAATCCATTAGTATAGATGGATCAGCATTAATAAACAAGGCGGACAAAATAGCTCTCAACACAGGGACAGTTTTACATGACCTTTGGTACACTGAGCCTGTACTTGGTCATTGTGATGTTTGAAGTTGACCTATCCAGTGATGTTAATTCAGATGTAAGCATAGAGAAATATTATCTGTGCTTCATATGCAGCTTCAGTCTTTCAAACTGCTGAGCTTTTTTGGGGGAGGAAGTGGTGAGGGGGCTATAAATGTATCATTTATTTTTTTTACAGCTGTGTCAAGCTTTTCTGTTTATATACCATTATACTGATTACTAAAGGGTTTCAGCCAGGGGTCCCAAGTGTAAATCTATATAAAATTAGTTGTCAGTGTCATTAGGGAAAAGATGCAGTTTATTGCTTTGTATTAAAAATGAGTACTTTTAATATGCTGCACTATTCATAAAGGCAATATTGACTCAGGGCCCAACTTGTTCCTGGGCAACTACCAGAAGAATTATTTTTAATTATTAAGGGTTGACATAGTCCCAACAGAATTCAGCGTCTAAAGAATTATTCATCTCATGATCAGGTTTATACTTCTGGACTCCAAAAATTGCTTAGAGATTAAGAACTCTAGACTCTTGATACAGTTCAGATCTGCTGAGACCACCATTTTCTTGAGTTTTGATAGGTGCAAAACTTTTAAGATGTTTTCAGTGTTACTGTTTTAAAGTAATGGATAATGAATACCACTACTGTTTTCTAGCTATTTATGCTTTTGTTCCTCATATGAGATACTTGGAGTATTTTAAAATTAGCTTCTAGCCCTGCTGGTTTGTAAAATCTAGCTGCCAATTCATGTCCAGACACTAGCAATTAGCAGTCTCAGACTCAGTGGAACTAAATATACAAATATGGGTGTCTGCACTGCGGCTGCAAATTTGAGCATGGATCTATTGTTTGTTCAAAGGGGAATATGCATAAGACATTATGTTGTAGGATAACAATGGAACTTTGCGGAAATTACTACTTTCAAAGTGCCTAACAAACTGTAATTACCTCTTGTAATATGCCTGAAAAGGGGGTAAGTAAAAACTGCCTCCCCTTTACTGATGGGGAAACTAAGGAAGGAATTTTAAAGTGATTTGTCCAAAGTTCGGGAGAATTATGTCAGAGCTGTACTGAGAAAGTTTTGATTCTGCGTTTGGAGGAGTAGATAGCACCTCTCTTTCTCAACTGCCTATTTACATCTATAAATACTATAGCAACTAAAAGTGTAGGCATTTTTCATTTACATTCAGAAATATATAGTTTTCATATGCACTCACACCTGTACCTAAATATCTGCTTGTACAGCTTCTAACAGCTATCTGTATACTGTACCTGTACCCTGCCAGTTACACAGTCTGTATGGGTTTGAGACTGTGGGTTGAGCAGACTGTGGAAATCCTATATCCCAAAAGAGTGCTTACTTTTCTAGGAATGGCAGTTTTAAGCTGATCTAGGCCCTGGGATTTGATTTTATCACTTTTTCCATGTTTGAAACAAGTAGTCCTTGGGGGGTTTTCTGTGGCCATCACTCCCTGTCCCCAGAAGTACCAGCCTTAATTCATCTAATTAATTTTAATGTTGCTGACCAGAGCTAAAATTCTAGGACTCTGAATCTGTTTGTAGGACCTTTACAAAGGGGAATTTATTCTGGCCAAGAGAGCAGGAACTAGATCAAATCTGGCTCTGACAAATTCAGTCTTGTACATACTTGCCTCCCATTTTGTGTGCTGCACATAGAAGCCAGTTGTTTTCTTTGGGCGCATCTACAAACCGCTACAGTGATATAGCATCCATGGGTGTCTATATGTAATCAGCAGTTACTCCACCATAGCAGCACACTTCCCCCTTGTAGCACGCTGTTACGGCGAAGTAGCTGCTCAAAATAACCATGCGCTGCACACAAGGCGCTGAATCTTATGCAGCTCACCAGCTCTGCCTCAGCAGCCAAAAGAACTTTTTCTTCTGGGCTGAGTAAGCAAGAGCTGCAAATAAAGAGGTCATTGTGCATATCTCTCTAGTGATGTAAGCTCTTAGGCTAAAATTGAGAGTAAAAGTAACCAGGTCAAATTCTGTTAACTTAGATACAGAGTAGTAATGGTACACAATGAGAGGTTTTGATGTTATTAGCCTGAGCATAGAATCATATATAGCGAAAATAACCCAAAACAAAAATTCTGAAAAAAATAATTTTTAGAGCATTCTAAATCCTAAACCACATTAACTATACAAACCCCACTTCAAGATAAACCCATCCTAGCTGCTATTGGAGCTGTCTATCCCTGGCAATTTGCCCATTTTTACAATCAGAACAAAAAACACAGCCACTGAATTCAAAAGTCATAGTCAAGTACTGCCTTGTGTTTACTTTTTCACACCTCATGGCTCATATGTCAGAAACACACGTTCAAAGAGCCATTCTGTGTGCCTTTAGCAGGCTCAGCGTGCAAAAGGCACCTTGTAATACATATGCACCCAGAATGGTGGCAAGCCCTGGAGAGAGAAAATATTAGATGTTATTTTAGTAGAGTCTAAGACTTAGGAATTTTGGTTAAATATTGACAAAGAGCAAAAAAAGAACTGAAAACCAGAACAATAAAAGCAAAAAAAAATCCATTCTGATCTCATGCCATTTATGTGATCATTATTTCTTCAGGTAGATGAAAGGCCCCCCTCACTTGACTACATACATTTGTGCCTAACAGGACTTCTGTTAATGAGATGCAACAACTAAAATTTAAAAATATAATTGCAAATAAATGAGCAGGGAATTGCTATTATACATGTTAATCAGTGAGAATAGAGCTCTTGACTGTCTTACTTTGAACAGAGATCTCCCACTGTTTATGCAGAGCCTCCTCTTGAAGAAAGCCTCTGCCTTCCAGATAGCAATTCTGCTCTCTCTTGCCTATAGCAATCCCTTCTGTCTAACATGAGTAACACCAAGGAAAGGAGGCCCCTTTGTGCAACTTTGAAAACATTTCTTCCCTCTTGAAGTTAGTTCCTTACTGTTCAGAACTCCATAAACATTGTTCTACAATTAGGACAATAATTATACTGAATGTAAAATGGTAAATAACTCTCAAGTAATCTTTATTAAGTGGCCTCCTCTAGGCTGCATGTATAAAAAATAATAACCTAGAAATACCGTTACAGTGTTCAACTTTTCCCCCCCACTGTTATCTCTTCACTCCCCAAATGCACACTACCTCTGCTTCTTGAATTATTTCTGTGAACACATACTGCAATAGCACAGATACTGCAGCATCTTTCTATTGGAGAAGGTAAGTGACGTTTCTCTCAGTAATAGCACACCGTGGATTATTTGAAATGGGATGCTGTAATAATAATACAGCTGTCCCACCAAGATGAAGTATGTCACCTTGGCAACACATTTAGTTTCCTCCAGCCGTGGATCCTCATTCATTCCTGAACCCAGTCCCCACTGGCTGCTGAATACAGTCCACCGTGGCAGTAGACCAGCTGTGTCTCCACTTATCCAAGTGAAATTCATGGAATTTCCCCTTATGCTTCAAATAATATGTTATTCCAGTGATAGATAAATGAGCTCTGCAAGAATCACATTTGCAATCTGTTAAGGGAAATTAAAAATGTACTTCCATTTTGTTCTTATTTTACAACAACACTAATGGCTGAATGATCAGTAAAGTCTAACAAGTGCTTGCTTAACCAAAATACGACTTCTGCTTGACAGTGTAAGTTGAGGGATTGTTTCCAAAGTGCCATAAGACCTTTGCTTCGTACTGTTTTATGCTTTGTTTTATAGCTTTTTTAAAAGGTTTTTTTAAAGTTCTAAGTATAATAAAAATACTTTATTCCAAGAGGTGTTTTAAGGCCCTATAGCTTTCTTTGATAAAATAGTATTTAAACTGGACATTTAAAAGAACCTTCACATTGGGAACTCTAGAAACAAAATCTGTTTTAAGTAATATTTTTAAAATTCCCTTTTGAAATGTTACCACCTTCAAACATTACTGTAAAGATTCTGACATCTAACTATTACATGGTAAATTAAGTAAATATAAAAAAAAATCATGTATCCACTTTATACAGGGAGATAGGGACCAAAAATTTTAAACTTGGAGCAGAGTTCTGCTGTATTCAAGCAAACAAATGAACAAGTAACTTTTTTGATTTTTATAGCATAATAATACAGAGCAAGCAGCAGATTATTTAAATAGGCAGATTATAGCACTTCATAAAATTATATAAATTATGTGGAAACAAGTATATTTTTGTCCTTTTATGCAACTGCAGGCACTAGACATTATTTTAAACCTATAACTTAAATATTTTGACTTTCCATTAACAGATTGTTGCAGGAAAAGGTGGAAGCATACAAAGGTAATTGCCAGGAAAAAATGTACTGTTAATTATACATAATATAAGCAAAATGCACTATCTTTTGCTAGCCTAGATCAAGGGTAACTTTTTCCTCAACAACTATTGATTTTCTTTTTATAAATAAAAATTAAAACTGCAGATGCATAAATTTCCTATTCAGATTGGCATCTTTGTGTGGAAATGCGTTTCTGATTTCACACTGTATGCATATACTTTTCCGATTCTGTAGATAACATAGGCTCCGAAATTTAAATCTCTAGTGCATAAACTATAAATACACTAAAGGGCACCTTCTAGCAATAAACAAGAGGAATCAAGACAGTAAGTGAATGGTTGTGATCTAAACCAGCAATTACCAAAAGTTGTGCACCCCAAAAATATAATAAAAACAAAAAAAACAGAGAGACAGAGTGGAAGCCTGGGTGACTATATTTTAAAAGTCTTGGTTTATGCCATAGTTATTTGTATGTAGCTGTGTTTGTTCCCCTTTCTTATAATCAACAATAGATTTTATTGTTTTAATTCTTTCTTTTTAGAATTAAAATACAGTCATTACTTTGAATGGTTTACCATAGAAATTAAGTTCACACTTACAGAACTTCGGAATTCAAATGACTTAATTATTTATGTAGATATTTAAAGAAGCTAGGCTTTGCATTTATTTATTTATTGTGTACTATCACTATTTGTTTTATGTTAGAGACCCCAACTGGGGCCCCATTATACCAGCTGCTCAACAAATACATAGTAATAGATTCCCTGCCTTGAGAAGCCAATGCTGCCAAAGGGAAGCATTTATATTACAGATGAGAAACTGAGGTATGAAGTGATTGGCCCAAGTTTCATAGGAAGGGTAAAATATCACCTGTAACTGAGACAAGATCTACTAAACCTTTGTATCTTAACCACTGGATTATCTTTTCCTTAAGGAAGGAAAGGACTGAGATGTGAAACACATCTACCAGTATTGCCTTGGGAGTCTAATACCTCATTCTTCAGGAAACTGTTGATGACCTTTTAAAGGTGAACTGCCTTTGAAAATTGATTGTGCCCTTTGTTGCTCCATTGTTATATCATTTAATTGGGTTCCCCTCTCCCCTTTTACTTTAGTAACAGAAAAGAGACATCAAGTCTTGGCATCTCTGGTTTTCAGCGAAGGCAAAATATAACTGAAATAAGGGTCACAAAAGTCTGTAACGCTGTCTGAGGAGGCCGGAAGAGCTGAGTCAGAATTTGTTTAAAAAATCTGGATTTTTATTGTATTATTACTTTTCATTCAAAAAACACTCCATTCTTCTTCCAGTTATACTATAGCAGTAAGTGCAAGAGAAATGCATCTACATACATCTGAACTAGAGTTAGTAACATGATGAGCAATCCAAGTATCTCCTCCCAGTTCAAATGAGGGCCAGGGAAGCTGTGACTTCAGTTCCAGATCCACAATGTCTGGATATCTCATGAGTTCTCAGTTTATCCAGGGAATGGATTTGTGGTATTTTTGTGTAAAAAACAACCTAAGCACTGTAAAAGTAAGCAAGCAAAATTTCAAGACAGTAGAAATCAATCAAAGAAGAGTGCAGACTCTTTTCCCCAACTTCTTATACAATTTTAAAATAACCAAACCTACAAATAAGTACTGTCTGCCACATAAATCACTGCTTGGAGATGCAGTCTGTAATGTAGGGATAGCTGGCTTTGCCACGTATTTCCTTTCTGAACTTGGGCAAGTCATTTAACTTTTTTGTTCCTCAGTTCCTCCATCTGATAAAACAAGGTGTTCATTTCCAGAGAATCAGGGTTTTATCTTAATTCACTATTCCTTGAAAAGATCTTTGGTTTTCTTGTGTGGGACTCAGTCTCAATATACCCCAGAGAAGCTCCGGAAATAATTTTTAAAAAAAGTTACCACATTAAAATTATTAATGTTATAATTGACTTCATTATTGTCAGATAAATCTTGTTGACAGTGTCCAAGATTTTATTCCAGATTTGATTGGTACTTATTTCACAAGTGTTATTTTTTTCTAGGAATATGTCTTGCAAAGTTGCTCTCTCAGTGAACTGCAACAATAAAAGGGCTGCAGGCATGTTTTAGTTCACATATACAAACTACTCCTGCACTTTTTGATTAATACATGTACAATGAATATATAAATGTAAATTGTAAATATGAAATATATAATCTGGCTCCACTTCAGCTTGCTAGATTCCACAGGTCAATCTATTGTGCATTTGCAGTAGTCACTATTCTGAGATATATAACCTAAAGCCCTGCATAATATCAGTTTGAAGAACAAAGTTACTTTTGAGCTATTGGCTCAACATTTTCTTTAAAGTATAATGGGCATTGATGGTGTAATATAAATTACAGTAAAAAAGTGTTTGAAATCATTAACAACCGCACAAACTTGCTCTGAAACTGAGACCTCCTAATATATATCATGTTTAAACACAAAGTGAATTTTTAAGGACTTAGAAGCTTCTGGTTTCAGGGTTTTATAATATAAGCATGGACATAATTTTAACCACAGACAAGGTAAGGGTTAATATCAAATCTAAGGTGGACCATTTAATGGATGAATTTAAAAGCAGATAACACTATAGCATCCTATGTATACTTTTGTAATTGTGTGTTCCTCCAGAGATAATGGATATCATTATCAGCGGCGCCTGTCCTAAGAAACTTGGCAAGGTTATGATTGTTTGTTACAGCTTTGGTTATATTAACATACACATTAATATTTATAAATATTTGATGTCATGTTAATTTTTCATATAAGATGATTTATGTAATGTTGCTGTGCCCTGTTAGAGGGCATTTGCAGCATGCTTCAGAAAGTAACTGAATTGATGCATGTTCTTTAAGAGGACTTGCTTTCATATTACTGTACTCACAATGCATCATTCTGGAGAAAAGTGATTCAAACATAAATTATCAGAATTATGGATATGCTCCATTAACATCTTAAATAAAACATAAAGAAAAGGCCATGCTAAACTATTTAGTGTCTCTTATTAAAAGGATCTGGTCTTCCCAAATCAGACAGAATTTATTTTAGCATAATGGTAAATTCTTGTTTTTAAATATATCATAAGACTTTTTGTTTTCTTTTCCTGGATAGAGTGAAAGATTCACTTCATAATATAGAAGTTGGGGGAAAGCAGACTGTACCTACTTGATAAATTGTTTTTTTTTTTAAAGGAAAATTTGGTCCTTTTGTGTGGAAAATGAATAGCTTAGTAGAAATCCAACCAACAATAAAAAGAGTTTAGCTCTATATGCAACAGTAAATTTGACACTGAGATAATGTTAGGAATGTGAGGAATTACAAGGATGTAAATGATTCTTCTGTATAACTTTACTGCTTCACACTAATGACTAGGGGAACAATTGCAAATGATTGAATTCTGTGAATTAGTGAGTATGCAAACAGACACTAATAATGCAAGAGTACTGCATCACAAAATGTATGTTGTTCATCTGACAATTGTAGTTTGGTTTTAATTATTTATAATACTTCATAGTTGCTCAGAAATGTCTTGCAATGTTTTTTTTTTAATGATAAAATCTGAGTAATCTGGCACCTCACTGCAGCACATTGCTACTAAAATGTTGATAAGAATGGGGGTGACACCTCCATTTTTGTGCATGTGCAAATATGGGGCCTGTGAGATAGCAAAGACACCCTTTTAGTACCCCCTGAAAACCAACACGCAGCCTCCCACCTCTAGTTACACTGCTGTGTATGTGAATTAAATGCATGAACCAACTCTAATCAGCAGCAGGCTACGATGAACTGTAAGCTCCTACTTTTTGTTCTCCCTCCTCAGAGGGCTGTTACCAGCTGCCCTTTTCATAACAATTGCAAGGTCATCTGGTTTGAGCTTTTTATTTTTTTTATTGAGCATCATGCTATGTAGCTGAAGTGCAAAAAGGAGATTAGTCTGTGCTGAAGTCAACAGTTTGGGATTCAAGAAGGAGAGTTCCATTTTGAGCTCTGCCACATATTTTCTATGTGATGTTGTGCCAGTGACTTCATAGGTTCTGTATTTACTTGATTCCAGGATGAGGTATTTTCCCCCTATTCATCATAAGGAAAACAAAGCCTCATCTTAGAATCAATAAGGTTTGCAGCTTGGAGTTATGAGAAGTGGCTGGGGCAGGGACAGCATCAGCAGCATGCAGATTCCTCCCTCCAGCTCTGCCTGCTCACAGCCAGCAGTGGGGCAGGGGAAAGGGAAAGGGGAGCAGTGCAGAGAAGAAGAAACGTGGGTGGTGCAGAGCTATGCTCCCAGGACAGGTGCTTCCTGTCTTTGGGGTTCTACTTGTGCCTGGATTAGTGGGGAAAGCAGCAGAAGGAAGAGGTAAGGGGTGGAGAAATAGTTAAGTATTAAGTTAAGTACAAATGGTCAAAAAGCCCAAGGCTGAATCAATTCAATCTTCACAAGTTAGTCTAAGCTGCGTAAACTGAACTGATAAGCAAGTGAACAGATTCTGGAAATGCAGCCACATACCTGATGTGACCCAGGCCAGAAGCTGGGGAGCACTTGAGCACACCTCCCTGCTCAGCTGGAGCAGACAGCTTGGGCCAAAACTAGCCTGCCTGTCCTGCGAGGAGGCAGGGGGGTTGCAGGGAGGGTGAAAAACATCCCAAGATCCTGGGGGACTGTGAGTTAACTTGAATCTGGAGGGGATCTTGGACAGAAGTTCAATTAACCAATTTAACCTAAATCAGTTAAGTCTGATACTACATCTATCCAGGTTTATCTTAAGCCAGTTTTCGCCATTTTGAAAGCAGTTTATGTGCACTAAATGTCTATTGTGTTACAGATTTAAACCAGTTTCCAGTCCCTTATATCTATTTATGTATAATTTCTGTCCCTAGCCCAAGGAAGCAAGGGATGAGGGACAGGCTGCCTGCTCGCTCCCCCATCCCTGCTTTCTCCTACCCCTGCTTTCTCCCCCAACCTTTTCCCTGCCTCTGCTTCCCCGCCACTCCTGCCCCAGCATTCCCCACTGGTTACCCCTACCTCTGCTTCCCCACAACCTGCTCCCTTGCCTCTTCTTTCCCCATTGACCCCTGCTGCCATATCCCCGTCTCAGTAGTAGGGAGCACAAATTTAAGATGACCCCCCAATAACTAGATTCCAGGTGTAGAAACTTTTAATAAATTTGTCTAGAATTTGTCTAGAATATACTTATGGGGAGGTTCATCTTAAATTCAGTTACTTTGGATTTGGGTAAATATGGTAATTTTTACATTGTGTGAGTTAGGTAGTCAAAAATAAACCAAGGCCAGAAGAAAAAATGATTGCCCACATACAGGCAAAATCACTTCTTCTAGGAGGATGCATAGGTTTCAGGTCCCCTGTATAAATGTACCAACCTCTTCAGATATAGTGAGATCCATGAATTTAACTTTCCTTGATTCTTTCTTGGGTTTTTTTTTCCCCATGAGATAACCTGTTATGGCTCTCTGTACCTTCTGCTACTTCACTATGGAAACAAGTTATAAATCAAGAAAAACTAACAAAATAAATCACAAGTTCTGACATTCCAAAAACTGAATCATAGGATCAAAGAAAAGCAAGGCTGCAAAGAACCTCAGGAGGACCACAGACAAGATCAACTCTATCAACCATCCCAGATAAGTGTTTTTCTAAGCTGCTCTTAAAAGCTTCCAAGAATGGAGATTCTTCTATTTCTCTACTTAACCTGGTCCATAGAGTACCTCTCTTCAGAGTTAGAAAGTTCTTCCTAATATCTAATCGTGTTGTAATTTAAAACAATTACATCTTGTCCTGTCCCCTGTGACCCCAAGAGAGTGAAAAATGAACTGATGTATACAAAAAGTTTGTTTCTAAAATTAATTCTATATTATATTCTATAATATCTAAAGTACAAATACTCTATTTTTTTCAATTAGGAATTGGATTTGTTATAGAGACCTCACCTTATTAGCTTGCAGTCTACTTCAAATCAGTGGACAAATATTAGTCGTATTTCATTGATTTGGAATTAATAATAGCTTTTGATATTGTTGACTACACGTTGACTCTGGTATAGCCCCTAACAGCAGTATGCAGATTCATTCCTGTGACAATGACTGTGAAGGGTTTTTTCTGTGATGTGGACCTTGTCATAGTTCATGCCCTTGTGACCTCCAAATTGAACGGATGTAATATGCTGTAAATGGAACTTCCCTTGAAAATGCTTAAAAGGTACGTCAAATGCAGAATGCAGTTGTCTATTATTAGTGTTAACCACAGGAAGTATAAAAACCAGTGCTCCAAAGATAACATTAGATATATATTTTGCTTCTGGTGTAGTTTAAGGTTTGCTAAGGTTTTTTAACTCCTATGTAGTGTGGATCCTGTTTATCAGAAAGGTTGCCCTTCTAAATGTAGTTGGTTGTGACTATTGAAAAACACAGCTGATGCAATTTCACTTAAAATCATAAGTATGTATATGCTTGGGGGCAGTGTCTTGTCAGTGAAAGGCACCCAGTTGTAGAATTTGTTCCCTCTCAGTTATTTAATTAAGTCCACATTTCTTGTTCGGATACTTCATTACCTTCTGTCTTAGGGGGCTGGTGATTGTGGGATTGTCTCCTTAAATGCTAGTCAACTAAATTTGTGCATTTAAAACAAATAAGGTATGTTAACTCATAAATTAGATACTATGATGATGAGTGTTGTATAATAACCTATAAAGAAAAGTATAGTGTGTATATTTAAATTATACATTGAGTGTATTAGAGAAAATGTTGGGTAGATATAGGTTACCATTCTTAAAATCAATCTTCAGTTTTCAGTATTGAAAATAAAATGGTTAAAGTCTTTAGACAACAACCAGAGAAGAGGGGCACATGACACATCTCCCTCAGAAGAAGAAATGAGAAAAAATGTGACAGTGAGTGGACATACAACAATATAACTAAAATGATAGAATGCATCAAGAGACCTGCTCAGTGGAAAACATCTGTATGAGATCAATATGAGTAGATGCTGGGAGTGTAAAAATTGGTGACAAAATTAAACAAAAGTAAAGCATGTATAATTAAGTGAGAATACTGTAATAAATTAGGATACAGGGATTGATATACACTTGCATTTTGTTAGATATGTGTGGTTCCTGTCAAACATAAGGTACTGTTAAAGTAAGTCTAGACAACAATATTTTTTAAAAAGCTTTTGCAAAGGTAAACCCCCCAAAATATTTCTATATTTATTTGCCATTTTATTTGCCAGCCTAATGAAATATTATTATTGGATAAATATTCTACCTATTAAACCCATTCTGTATTAATCCCCAAAATTTACAAATCTAAAAATGAAATTTTCTTGATTAATTTTCATGTCCAAGTTATAAGAGATCAAACAGTAAATAAAGAACATAAATAATGACAAGTTTATGGCATTCTTAAAAGGTAAATAATTTTAAAAATCTAAAATGTTACAGCAGCATAGATTTTCAACATATCAGGTTGTGGATTGTGGTCTTTAAAGCCACAAGATACAAACCAATTTTCTGATTGAAGATTGGCTATATATATGAATGTAGCTATAAATGGGCACATTATAGATTTGTAGATGAAGTTATACAGGGACAAGCATTCTAATTTAAGCTTGGCTTGACTTAGAGCAACATGTCTTGTACATTTGATTCTTCTAGGGGGAAGTATCTGGCCAATCTAGGGAAAGGATGGTCTTGAATTGGGAAAGGCTTCTTCTACCTCAGAGTTGCCTCAGTGAGCAGTGGCAACAGCTTGCCTGCTATGACCAAGGTATAGCAGAGCCAACGAAAGACACAAGTCCATTAGTCCGAAGCAATGGTTTGGAATAAGCCATCAGGGAGCACTGACTCCCTTTAGGAAGAAATTAACTAGTTGCTGGACTGGCTAATGTAGAGGGCAGCCACCAAAAAAACCCCAAAATCCACAAAAAAAATTGTCTCGACATTCTTTTTTAAACCAAAAAAAAATGAAAAGAATAAAACAGATATCAAACCACCTACCAGACTCACAGTGAAGAGCACAATCTCACAGTCAGCAATCTGTTTGTTTTGGGCAATTACTGTTTTGAGTTGCTATTATTTTTTAAAATAAGTGGTAACTTAAAATATTCATTTAAAATATTCTTATAAATACAAATACTGCAATTATCTGTATGCATACAAATCAAGTACAAGTAAAATATTTAACATCATTGTAAAGTTGTTTTATATAACATAAAAACGCTCAAGTTATTAATGCATTGATGGAAGAGCTTGCAAATGCAAATGACATTGCAATATAACATCAGAGAAAGGTGACTCTTGCTGTCCCATCAGCTTGGTAAAAACATTTGAGGGAAGGGAAAACAAATTTTCAGGGGAACAGCAATTTGAGAAAAATTTTGTTTTCTAAGAAGTATTATGTTACCATGCAAATAATTTTCAGATCCTTGGTAAATCTTCTTTGCCTTACTGCTCTTGCTTTATTGCTTTAATATTTTTCTGTATTATTATAACATGTACAACTTTCAATGTAGCACATTACCCATAAAACAAACAAAACCATAGTGCAAACTGGTTGTACTTGTATTCAAATGTATCTTATCAAACAAAAGATTTCCAGCCTCCTCTAGTCTTTTGTATAAAGGCTGGCATAACAGGTATACAGCATTAACAGTGATAGTGTTTACATCAATACTTCGATAAAGCAAATGGTGTGATAAAATCGAGAACTTTCTAGTCTCACTTTCTGAATGTTCATATTTTAGTGTAACGTCCACAGAATAAAATAACATTTTAATACTATTTTTACATGCTATAGGAGAAAAGATAACTGACATAAAAAATATAAAGCAACAGAATGCACAAAAGGGTCAGTAATGATGTGTATTCATCTTTCCCAATGCTAGAATCAACATTATCAACTACTGCAACCTAATGGCCATTTAAGTATGTATAGTCTTTCTTGAAGGGTTATAGAGTAACATTTGTTTAGAATACTGAAACTGCTCCAGTTCTTCAAAATAAAGATTAACTTGTGTTATAATTTTGTAAGATAGGTTATTTCTTTTTATACAAAGGATGAGATCATATCAGGCAAGGAAGCAAGTCTCATACCTACTTATTCAACCTCCAGCTCAATCATAAATGCTAGGCACAGCTAAACAGGAAAACCACAAAGAAACCCTTTGTAGCTTTCCAGTCCATGTTTGCTGCACACCCAGCATAGTCTGCCATTAAGATGCTGCCTTATGCTGATGAGAACTCCTAGAAAACAGAGCTTTTCAGCCACTCTGGCCTCTTTGGAGAAAACGAGCACCATCCAGGAATTGCCTGAGACTATGGGAGAACCACTAGCTTGTCAGTTATATTGGGTTTCCATCCCCAGCACAGCTTAAAGGGCTGGAAGATGTTGTCTCCCTTCCCTCTTTGTTCTGCAAATAATGACAGACTAAATACCCAGTCTCACATGGTTTCTTCTTATTTCCATGCAACCATTTATAAATAGTTGCATTTTCTATGCTGGCCTGCAAGACCATTACATTCTCCATATTTGGATTCCATTTGAAAGTATGTTTTGGTGATGATACCTACAAGAAATTAGCCAATTAATTATGTATAGGCATAAGCACAGCTTGGGATAGGTTATGCAAAATAAACAAAACAGAAAGCAAAAAGAAAGAACTTGGAAACTTTACTAACAGTATGTTTGCTATGTATCACCCAGATTTCTCTCTGCCTATATATCATATCCTGTCACTCATAATGGGGGGGGGGTGTTCCTTCAGGGCAGGAACCATCTTACTTTACGTTTTGCGTCTAACACATTTTGGTAATAGAAATAACAATGAATGCCAGTACTGAAAATATATGCATGTGTATATGCCAGTAAACAAGATAAAAAAGTACAGGTTGATTTAATTTGGAAAAATGCATCAAAAGGAAAACTCTGAATGTATCTGTAACAAATTTGAGATACTCCATCTTTTTTCTGGGACCCACTGACTTCAGTGAATACAGAATCTGAAACCAGGTCATTTTAAGATTTGTTGAAAATTTTGAGAAAAAACATTGGTAAAACTGTTTAGAAACAATCATGGCCACTACAGAACCAGAGATGATATTTTGCTGCATTTGAACTATATTTTGTACAGGGAATCAGAGCCAACTTTAATATTAAGTTGCCACAAGAAAAATATTTGCTTTTGTAAAAGCCCAGTCAGCTATTTTCTTATAACTTGATTATTATTTCTTTAGTGCTCAGTTTGTTAAAAGTGTGCTCCTATGAACAGAGTACTAATAATAACTTCTGTAAACAAGCCCAGGACAACTGACTACTTGTCCATTCACTGAAGTCCCAATTTAAAAACAAACACAGGGCACAGCTACATGTGCAGAGCTCTCCTGACCCCATGCCCACAGGGACAAACCCTGTGTCCAGAGGAGCTTCCCCATGCAGTCCGGGGCTTGCCAGGAACTGTGCCCCTTCTGGGGCAGTTCCCAGCCAGGGCTGGGTGGGGATTTCCCTGTGCAGCCCACGGCCAGGAATTATCCCTTCTGGGTCACTGCTCAGCCAGCTTTGGGTTGGACAGGGATTTTTGCAAGCAGCCTGTGGCTGGCCAGGATCTGTTCCCATTCTGGAGGCACTGCCCAGCAAGCCCCAGGCTGCTCAGGGAAAATCCCTGCACAGCCCAGAGATGCCTGGGAGCTGCCCCAGAAGCAGGACAGCTCTCAGTCAGCCCCTGTCTGCACAGGAAAGCAGGGAGCGCCCAAGTCCTTGTTCTGCATAGCTCCCAGCACCTGTGGGAAGCCAGGAGCTGAGCAGCACCAGAACCTGGGGGCAGAGATCTACCCTATCCTGGCATTCTTTGCCTCCCAACTTCTGGGGGACCTTGGAGCTGAGTAGCATTAGGACCAGGGGAGTTCACCATCCCTTGTGGTCCCCCAGTGTTGGGGCTGGCAGGCAGCAAATTTGCTCCTGGTCAGCCCCAACACTAGGGGGGCACAGAGGATGGGGAACTCCCCTGGTCCTGGGGAGTTCCCAGGGAGCAAATTTGGTCCCCATCAGTGTCTACACATACGCTACTGTGCAGTATCTACAGTAGCTAACTGTACAGTAGACTAATTTACTGCACAGTGAGGGGTGCACACATGTAGATGCTGATGCTTTACTGTGCAGTAGATTAGATTACAGTAAAGTATCTCCTGTAGACACACCCACAGAGGACCAACTCAAGTTTTACCTGGCAGTAATTGGAAGTAAGTCACTGTTCTATTCCTTCCATCCCCAAAGCCCCTAGGGCTGATATGACAGCCAGATACAGATGTTCAGTTTCTCCTGGAAAAAAAAATGTTCTTTTAGTAGAAACCAAAAGTGTACAGATGGACATTCAGGCTTTTTCTCCTGGAGCAAAAATGACCACTCTGGGAGGAAAAAAATCAACCCAGCAGCAACCAGGGTTAAATTACTTCCAGGAGAGTTTCTCCTAGAAGTCTGAATATTTGTATGCTCTCCCCCCGCCTAAGTCCTCCTTTGGGACCAGGAGGAATGAAGCTGGGGGAAAAGCTCCTGGTTTTGAGAAACAGAAGGGGACAGCTGCTACCTCCCCATCCAATAGACTGAGGGTTCATGGTACCAGCAGCTACTGCTCCCTGCCTCTTCCTTCCCGAAACCAGGCAGTCCCTGATTTCAGGAACAGACAGAGGGCTTTGTCAGCTCCTGAACAGTGGGGCAACAGTTTAAAAGCTAGTGCCTGGGGGTGGGGCTCTGGGAAAGTCTCCTTAACCCAGGTCCCAGCTCCTGCTGGCTTCCCCTTGCCACCCAGCCAAGCAATGGGGCAAAAATTTAAAAGCCAGCAGTTGGGAACAGAGCTCAGGGATGCTGCCAGCTTTTAAATTGCTGCAGAATTCAAGGAAGAGGCAGGAACTAGAAGCTAGGCTGGGGAAAGCCTCCACATGCCCAGGTCCTGGTCCCTCTGGCTTTTAAATTGCTGCCCCTGTTCTTAGCTGAATGGCAGAGAGCAAGGTAAAACCAAATGCAGAGCCTTTCACCAGCCCATCTCCCATCTCCTGACTCTTCTGTACTTCCCAACTGACCCATAGCAATGTGGGGCAAGGCAGGCTGCATGCCACACAGGGGGCTGGCGTGGGCATCTGCTGTTTGACACCCTAGTGGACCCAGAGCCAGTGAGCAGGAGAGAAAGTGTCTGCAGCCAATACTGTGCAGCAAGTACTATTTTACTTTCCTTTCGCTGACCTCCCCTCATCACACTCCCCCACCACCCCAGAGGCTTAAGTGACAGAAACTGCTGTTACTGTATTTCCTGCATTATAGTGTACATGCCAGTTTCCAAGAGCTTAATTTTGGGGAAAAGATGCATTTTATATGCAAGAAAAAATAGTACTTTTATACATATTGGTATCAGATATCTCTATAGCTAACCTTGCCATTATAAGATCTTGTTTTCAGGTACATATAACTTTACTAGACTTACTAAATTTGGACAGCTGTTTTTCCATCCCAAGTGTCTGCCTCAAAAGAAAATGTTTTTGAAAGCTGAAAATAAAATTATTCAAGTATTTCCAAAACTAAAATGAGGGAAAAAGCAAAATCTCAGTTGCCTCCAATCTTTAAAACAGGGACTTGAAATGTGGCAGGGGCAAAGGAGGAGGTGAGGGCTGGGGGTCACCCTAATGTCAAAGGTCTTCTTAAAAATGCGCCCAGATTTGGCCAAATGATAAAACTTTGAAAACTCGCCATATGCACATGCTAATTAGAGACGTATTGGGTATGTCTGTACTGCAGTCATTGTAGTGTTGTGCAGAGATACTTGAATGAGCTTTAAACTAGCTACTTCACATACAGGTAGCAGTGTATTAACATTGAACCCAATCTGGGATTTTTTACCACAGTGGGAGGGGATAGCAGTGTAGACAGACATGTCTCTTGGAAGGTAAATTCTATGAAGAGTCCATCTGTACTAAGTACGTGCCCCCATCTAGACTGCAGGGTCAAAGCAGGACTTTCTTCTCCTGAATGCTGATGGTTGTTGTGGTAATGGGCACCAGAACTGAGAAAAAACAGGCTCTCTTCTTTGCTCTGAGTACTTTACCTGCTGGTGCCAAGGCAAAAGAAAAAGAGAGAATATAAATCCCAACTTGATTGTGGAGGTGTGAAATCCATAGAGGTGGAGAGAAAAGTTGCAAGAGCCAGACAGTAGGAGGCAACAGAAAAGAAAGGAAACAGGAACTGTTGGGGAAAAGTATGAACACAAGCAAAGGTGGAGGGAGGCAGGAGCTAGGAAGAGGGTCACTGATGGCTTTACAAGCACTCATGGTGCTCTGGCAATGTGCTGGAGGACTGGAAAAGGGTCCATGTGGTTCCCATTTTCAAAAAAGGAAGGAAGGAGGACCCAGGAAACTATGGGCCCATTAGGCTTACCTCGGTCCTGGGGAAGCAATTTGAGAAAGTTATCCTGGTGCATGTCCACAACGGGACTATGCTTAGGGGCAACCAACATAGGTTCATTAGAGGCAGGTCCTGTCAGACCAACCTGGTGGCCTTTAATGACGAGGTCACCAAATCCCTGGATGAAGGTGTTGTGGTGGATATAGTCTTTCTGGACTTTAGAAAGGCCTTTGACATGGTCGCTCACCCCATTCTCATTAAAAAAACTAGGAGACTGTGGTGTCGATGCCTACACAGTCAGATGGGTCACTAACTGGCTAGAGGGCCACACCCAGAGAGTGGTGGTGGACGGGTCATTTTTGACCTGGAGGGATGTGGGCAGCGGGGTTCCACAGGGCTCAGTCCTTGGGCCTGCACTGTTCAACATCTTCATCAGCGACTTGGACAAAGGGGTAAAATGCACCCTGTTCAAATTTGCAGATGACAGCAACCATTTTCTAACTTTCGGTTGTTTGACTTTACCATTTATTCTTTCATTCAGGTAATTTTTGGGGTATAAAACATACATTGATATAGTACTGCATGTGTTGTGTGACTCATTGTACCCAGCATCCTTTATTGTTTGAGATATAAAGTAATGCTAATGCATATATAAAGCATAAGTCCTCTATCCATGCCATTTGAAAAGCATATTTGCAGAACTGAAAAATACAGTCAGCAAAAGCATATACTATTGACATCATATACCATACCCTCCTGTATTTTATCATATCAACTTGAGTATTAGGGAATTTATAAAGAGAACAAAAGGATATTCCCTGCCCCAAAGAGCTAACAGTCTAAGACAAGAGACAACAGAGCTCTGCAGACAGATTGATGGGGAAGGATAAGAAAAAAATATTGGTCAGCATGATAATCAGTAAACTCAATTTACTGGCAAACTAAGATTTTTTAATAGGCGTCACAGAAATTAAGACTTTTTAAGGAGGGATTACAAGGTCAATGAGGTAATTTTGCAGCTATTTACTGGGAATTTCTCCAAATATGTCCAAGTAAGGTAGTTGTTTGAAAGTTTAACAGATGGGAGAAGGAAGCTGATATCAAGAGTTGTTCTGATGTGGGAGTCTGCTTCTTGATACTGTATGAACAATAACTGGTAGGGACAGGATGGGCCATAAAAGAGATGAAAAATACCATGTGAGGGAGCAGTACACCACTCTGGAGACTGATACTGGCTCCAGAGATAAGCAACTTGAAATCCTCTGGGTCAAGTTTTGGTGGGGCAGGGGGGCGAGGTGAGAGAGCCCTAACTGTGGCCATTTACTACAGGCCACTGAACCAAGGGGAGGAGCTTGATCTGGAGTTCTCTCAAGAACTGACAGAGGTCACATGTGCAAGGGACTTAGTTGTCATGAACAACTTCAATTACCTGGACATAGATTAGGAAGAACTCTCGGCTAGGTCAGATTAGTCATGCAGCTTCTTAACTGTAATCGAGGAGCTCTCTCTGACCCAGGAAATGCAAAGGCCAACCAGAGGTACTGCTCTCCTAGACTTGGTCTTGGCCAAAGGAGATGATCTGGTGTGTGGCTTGAACATTGAGGGTAGCATGGGCAACACGACCATGAGCTCATCAGGTTCACTGTCTGCCGCAAGGTCAACAAATCAACTAGCAGGATTGAAGTCCTGGACTTCAAAAATGCTGACTTCAATAGGCTCAGGGCATTAGCAGGGGAGACAATGCGGGACCGGGGATGGAAGGCGAATAGGGTGCATGAAGAGTGGTTGTTCCTCAATGACATGATCCCTGAAGCACAAAAGAAAACCATTCCCATGAAGAGGAAAGGTAGCAGAAGGGCTGACAAGCCCTCCTGGCTCAATAGGGACATCACAGTCCCCTTGAAAAAGAAAAAAGAGGCATACACACAGTGGAAGCTAGGGACAGTCCTCAAGGAGGACTGCACCTGTAGGGAAATGATTAGGAAAGCTCAGGCAGCGACTAAATTTAAGTTAGCCATGGGGGTCAAGGACAATAAGAAGTCCTTTAGGTATATAGGGAGCAGAAGGAAAACAAATGGAAGTGTGGGGCCCTTGCTTAACACCTTGGGACAGCTGGTAACAGATACTCAGGAAAAAAACTGAACTCCTGAATACCCACTTTGCTTTGGTGTTTCACTGGACCAAGGAGAAAGACAAGTGAGATAAGGATCACAGGGGGCATGGTGGGAATAATAGCCTTCCCACTGTGGATGCTGAGCTCGTGTGAAACCAACTAGAAAAGCTAGACAATTATAAGTCAGCAGGACCAGATGGACTCCACCAGAGAGTGCTGATGGAGCTGGTTGAGGTCATTGCAGAACCCCTGGCAAAACTCTTTCAGAAATCGTGGCACACAGGGAGATTCCTGAGGATTGGAAGAGGGCCAACATTGTGCCCATCTTCAAGGAGGGGAAGAGGAAGGAACCAGGCAACTATAGGCCAGTCAGCCTAACCTCCATCCCAGGGAAAGTCTTGGAAAAACTCATTAAAAAATCTATGTGTGATATGCTCATTGAAGGTAAGATTCTGAATGACAGCCAGCATGGCTTTGTTGTGGGTAAGTCTTGTCTTACCAATCTCATCTTCTGCGAACAGGTCTCTCACTACCTGGACATGGAAGAGAAAGTCAACATTATATACCTAGACTTCCAGAAGACTTTTGATCTAGTATCCCACCCTATCCTTGTGGAAAAATTGGAATATTGTGGGTTTAATTGATCAACAGTTCAGTGGGTGGAAAACTGGCTGCATGATAGGACCCATAGAATTCTCATGAATGGATCTGTATGGTGCTCCATCTGGGGGCAAACAGTCCCCAAAATACCTACAGGCTCGGTGGTGACAATTTGACTTGCACCACAACCGAAAGGGACCTGGGGTAGTGATCGACCATCGTATGAACATTAGCTGGCAGTGTGATGCTGTGGCCAGCAGAGCAAACAACATGGTGGCATGCATTAACTGTTGCATCTCATACAAAACCTAAGGAAGCGATACTCCCACTCTAGTCCACACTGGTGAGACCTCAGCTGGAGTATTGCATCCAGTTTTGAGTGCCACACTTCAACAAGGACCTGGAAAACTAGAGAGGGTCCAGAGAAGAGCCACCCATATGATCAGGGACTTCCAAGACAAGCCATATGAGGAGAGGCTGAGGAACTTGGGCCTTTTCACCCTACAAAATAGAAGGCTGAGAGGGGACTTGGTAGCAGCTTCCACTACATCAGGGGAGTATGGTGAAAAGCTGTTCAGTAGGGTTCCCCTGGGGAAGACTAGGAGCAATGGATACAAACTTCTGGAAGGCCGCTTCAGGCTCAATTCCAGGAGAAACTCCTTCACACTCAGGTTGTCTGGACTGTGGAATAAACTTTCTCTGGTGGTGGTGCAGTCACCTACCCTGGAAATCTCCAAAAGGAGACTGGACAGTCACCTCGCTGGGATCACTTGACCCCAATTCTCTTTTCCTGCCTAGTGCCGGGGTACTGGACCTGATGATCTACAAGGTCCCTTCCAGGCCCCTTCCAGGCCCTAACAGTCTATGAATCTATGAATCAATGTTTGATGTGATAGGGAAGAGGAAGCTGACACGGCTAAGGCAATTAGGCTATAACAATTATCTTTGCGGCAGCATTCTAAATTCATATGAGCCAGTCAAGACTGTATCAGTGGCACCATCAGCCTAATTGTTCAGTTTCCACAATAGAATCTCTTTTGACAAATATTACAATTTTCTTATTCTGGGTTTATTTTGAGAATTTTCCTATCTTGTAATGGGAAAAAAGTATCACAGCTACAAGCAAGCCTGTAGCCCTTCTTGAACTTGTGGGACATAAATGGAGACCTATTTCCTGCACCATTTATTTTCTATAAATGTAAAAATGCAAAAGTTATATTTCTTCTATATGAGCTTTATTTTCCTTCTAACACTGAATGCTTTAGAAAGATTAACTGCAGATACATGCATTAAAATGTTATCAAGCTATTTGCATTTTTAAATGAAATAACTGCAAATTGTTTCTTCTTTCATTTACCGTCTGAAAGCTTGAGTTTCCAAATCCTTATGCATGTGATTAGGTTTGCCTTAGTAGGTCCTACTGCTGCTCTCTTTTTTTCCCCTCTTGCCCAGCTTCTTCTCCCAAGCCAGGAAACTGCTCTGCTCACTAAGCCCCTGATTCAATGAAGTATTTAAGCATAGGACTTAGTACTTGGTTGAATTGAAGACCTAGGTTCCTAGGATTTCACCCTTAGCCCTGCATTCAGTATCCTGCAGTGATATCGGAAACTCAATCAAGGTCTGCTAGGTAGGCTTCAAATTTAGATTTAAAAAGACTGATTGTCTTATCCTTTTATAAGTTTAAGGACTGGAATATTGTGGCTTTCATCCAGATCTCATTGAATTCATTGGGAGTCTCATGGAATCAGCCCCTCCAATTCAATTGAAATGTTACCTGGGAATTTCAGTAGCACAAGTACTGCAACATTAGGCTAACCATGAGAACTACAAATTTAAACTGATAAAAAAAATAAAAATTGTTTCTCTCCCCCATTGTCTATTTTATTCCATTATTATATATTTAGATTCCTAAAATAACTAAAAGGCACTCTCAGTGCCCTCATGTTCCTAAAAATAATGCACATTAGTCAATACCAGAGAGTAAAACACTGAATTAAAATGCAACAAATAAGTCCTAGCCCATGTTTTGGAAAGCTCCCTAGATTCTTTTAACTAAAATATTAGTATGAAAAGTGTATGCATTTATTGAAAGAATATTATCATACTGGACAGCATTCTTCTAAATCAGAATAGGAGTACAAGTTCCTTTGCTGTCCTGTGTACATGATGTGATCTACTGTCAGTGCAGAAACAGCCTCCAGTTTAGTGACTTTTTGCACACAAGCATATCCATACTCTAGCAGAAAGGTCCACTGTAGCTGTATGTTTTTGCCTGGGCAGAAGGATTGGTTGATTTGAATACAAGATTCCTGAACTTATGCCATTGCAGGTAATTTAAATAACAACTTTTCAAAACTTTTATGTGAGGGCAGAATTTGTCTGTTGAGCAAAGCATTTTTCCATGTGTATAATTCCAGTTATGGTCAATTGGAGTTTTGCAGATAAAATTGCAGAGTACAGGCACACGTACATGAGATGTTTACTGTGGAGTTGCCTAGGTAGCGCTACAGTAAAGTCTCATTGTCTACATGTGCAGCCCTATTAGGCTTCAGTAAAGTAATAAATGCTGCCATAGGTTCATAGTTGTAAACACAAGTACTATCCTACGGCAGCATTATTTAGTGCACTGTAACTCATGGGACTGCAGTCCCAGGCACACGTGTAAATGTGATGCCTGGGAGCAGTAAACTCCAGCACAATATGTGCCAGAGTTTATTGCTTCATATTAATTGTATGTGTAGATGCACCAAGTGAAATCATAGCACCTATAAAATAACCCTCAGTTTCTACAGAAGAATGAAACGGACTGCTACTCTTCTAATATGTGCTGTTTCCTCTGCCATTGAGCAGGATTCCCTGCAGTGGTGATGTATAGGAGGTGCACAGGGGTACACGTACACCCCCTGAGAGTGCTGGTTTACCCCCTGACAGCAGCATTCCCTGCTTAGGTGACAGGCAGGGTGGGGGACAGGTGAGAGCACACAAGAGTGCCAGCTGGGGAGTCAGGGCACCAGGAAAAGTGATCCCTGTGGCTCCCCCAGTAGCTGACTGGTCTCTTGGGGGGGGGGGGCAAGTGCCCCCCCGACTCAGGAGGCACCAGTTGCCCATACTTCCCCAAACAAACTTTCAAAATGGGTATACAAATGCAAAGTCTCAAGCATTACTGTTTCAGATATCAGCACAGTCACCTTCTGATACCCCTGTCCATGGGCAGAGACAGGATTTTGTACAGGAGCAGTGATCAGTGCTATAGGAATGGTTACACCCCTGTTCCCAGCTTCCTAAATTTTGCCAACCACACCATGAAAGCAGCACATGGAGACTATTTTTAAGTCCCCAAAATCAGGTAATAATCCCCCTCCTTCGAATCTGTGCTCAGTGGTATGTCTCCTCCCCCTGTCCCGTTCCCCTGTTCTCTGCTCTCTGCTGCTGTCCGTAGCTGCCCTTGAGGGAGGAGAAACTCCAGAGCCAGTCCTGCTCCACTCCAAATGGATAGCATAGGAAGCTGGGCTCAGTTGGGGACAGCGACAGCAGCAGTGGTGACAGTCAGGTTCACCTTCTCTGAGCCTACTCCCAGGGGATTGTGCAGAGAGGAGGAACTCATGCATCACTGCTACTGTCCTTGGCTTTCTACACAGCTGAGCTGGAGTGGAGCAGCAGTGACTGTGGAGCTTTCCCATCCCCAGGACACCTGGGACCAGCAGCAGTTATGGGCAACAAAGTGGAAATGGGAGTGGGGAAAGAGACATGCCACTGAGCACAGACGGGGAGAGGGGGATTCTTACTTATTCAGGGTTTTTAAAAAGTCCCTAGCTGCTGCTTCAGTGGTGTGGTCTGAAAGTGGGGTGCAGCCATACCACTGAACCTGCTTTGTACCATATCCGTACACGCCTCTGTCCATATCCTAAGAAGGTCAGAATGACAAAGACATTATTTCTTCCTGCACTTGCCTTGAGCCCAGCTCTGAACAGTATGAATCTCCAGCCCCCACAAAAGTAGTAGTGGAGGAGCCCCCTGGAATTCTGGAAGAACAGGGAATATACTGTTGAATTGGCACTCTCCTACTTCTCCAGTCTCCAGGTAGGTCTGCTGCCTCCCACTTCATAAACAGAAGCATGGGGCCCTAAATGATTAACAATATGTTGAGTATGGTACCACACATTAGGATATTAACATGTACATAATAGGTCACCCACATGGGAATTTTAATACTTCTTACTAATGCTATTTCCTTGACACAAAGAACTTGGTCTGATTCCCCTAGCCTATCAGTATAGCCTGTGAAATAAACAAATGATGTCATTCACTAAGGAGCTATCTTCCATTATAGTAGAAACCCATTATAAACTCAGAGTCTTCAGTGGAAATATGAAGTACTGTTTAAGAAACCCAGTTCCAAATTCCCAATTGTCCCACAGTTAAGATATGATACAGACGATTTTCTTTTTTAAAAATGAGAATTTTGTTGCCAATGAAAGGTGTGTATGCATATAACTATGTTCAAATTTTATAAATATTTAGTGGAACACCTCAAATTTCCATAAAATTGGGGAAAGCAATTTATTCTGTCATCAGACTGAGGGGGCACATGGACATTCTGGATTAAACTGAATTTTAAAAGTCTGATTTTTATAGAGTTTATACTGTATGTGTATTAAACAATCTATATAGCGATTGTATCCATGAGATAAATTTATCATGTGCCTTTGAGCACCTCACCTGTACTGTGCCCACTAATCCACCTCCTCTGAGACTACTTCTAGCAATCCAAACCTCTGAGCAACTTCAAAGAACTGTCATTTTAAAAAGTATCAAAGCCCTGCTGGGAAAAAAAAGTTTCTCCCTTAGATGTGGAACAGTCTCTTCCCTATGCATTCGGTAAAAACTATTAACTGATTTCAAGCACAGGATAGGCAATATTCAGGTTATGATAAGTAACCAATTTAATTCACACTGCTTCATGATATATCAGAAGTATTATACTATTAGAAGTGGAGGGAAACAGTCCCATCCTTCTAGTACAGATTAGCATTTGTTTCTGTCTCTGAACAGTTGAGATGGATATCCTTTGAAAAAAAGGACCCTCATTTCTGTTGATGAAAGAAATTTATTTCTAGCCTTAATCACAAAACAGTGGGCATTTATACTGCAACACAACAATGTATGGAAAAACTATTTTTGATGTTTTATAAATTTCTAAAATGCATTAGTCATAATTTTTCTCTGTCATAGAAGCATCAAGTGGTGGAAACACATGATTCTAAGCCTGTCAGCTTCACACACAGGGGGACATGAAAAATAATATTTAGAAGTTTTTTTGCAGAATATGTGGCATAGTCAGAATGCATAGCAGTTGTGTTGCCATTTATTTGGAATAAGCCATCTACCTTAGTCATAACTTTGTCACTTGTAAGGCATACCAATACAATCTGAATCATACCATCTTATTCTTACATTTCTAGAAGACAAGACAGCATGTGTTTTTAATATATGTGAATGTGTGTTATAAATGGCATACATATCTATAATTATATATCAGGATCTTATGTGCAGCTTGTCCATGCTAAATGGAAGTGATAAGAAGTACAGTTTCTATTTGTAGGGAAGGCCATACCACCAAATTTCTCTTGGAAATATCTTTAGCTGGTATTTATTTTTAAGCTTCTAAAATTATGCCATATATGAGTTGATTATTAGGGTTAGTGGAAGCATGGCTAATGGAATCAGTATCATGGCTACAGCAAGCTTTGTGAATTCTCACTGCCAGTTTTCTGCATAACTACACTTTTGTCACTCAAGCTGCACAGAGGTACTCCAACAATTAATCCTAAACCTATGGGGGGAGGGCTTTTAATGGACCTCTTCTAGGGATCTTGTGTTAAAATAGAAAAGTTCCCATGAGTGAAGTGTAAGTTAGCTTTTCCAGGAAAAAAAAGGAATGAATTACATTTCTCTTCTTGTCCTTTAAATGAATAGCATAGTTTGGGTGAAATTATCGGGCAATTGCATGCCTTTTATGCAGATAATGCTATTTGATGAAAGCGGTGTTTTGATCTGCTGAGGATAATACAGATCCAGGGTTGGATTCATTGGTGAGAGTAAAGCTGTCTTCTGTGATAACTTCATCTCAGCATGAGGTCAGACGGGGAAAACTGGGATGGGGGATTAAAAAATGACACAGTCGGAGCAGTATTCAGTTCCCTGCTGTGCTCCTGGCTGCACACTATAGCTTATGTTTCTGATCTGTTATGGTATTGTCTGCTTTTCTCTCCCGGAGCAGAAAGAGATTGCTTAAAACTTTTCTTTTTTCAGCTAGAGGGATTAGTTCGGTGCATCTTTTTTAATTAAAGAAATTGTATCTTTTTCAGTGTAATTTAAGGCCGCACTAAAAGGCCATCAGCATTCATAACTTAGTACTATTAACAGTAACAAAGCAGAGTCAGACATTATAAATTTGGAAGCAGATATCAATATGTAGAATCTTTGAGGGTTAAAAGTGATGATTGTTCCTGTTCCTAAATATATGATAGTAAATGAACTACTTTTTAAAACTTTTCTGTGAGTTGGAACTTCACACAGCTGAGTTTTCTTAATTAAATCTCCATGATGACAGCAGAGTGGTTTTAAGAATACAGTATAATACATAGAAGTAGTTTTGAGCATATTTCTTCTTTGGTTTTTCTATAAAAAATAAAAGTAAAAATGGCATCAGTTGAAAACATTTGTGAAATACACTGAACTTACTTTGTACAGTATGCCTTCCTAGACATCTTTAGCTTTATTTCAGGTTTTGCAACAGCCACTAGCCTTATTAACTAGGTATATACACACACAGGCTAAATAAAAAAGATCAGACAATGGTCAGTATGTATATATTTGAGTTGAATTTACAGCACAGTTTAATGAAGGTTAATGGCTAGAAACCTCAAATGTTTCAAATAAGGCCCATATGGTGATCACTTTACAAAGCATACAGGGACTTGTGCTTAGGTTGCAACATACACATCTCCAACTAAATTCCATGCCAGATCAATTAGAAACAGCTCTTCTGAGCAGACAGGAACAAACAGAGATTGTTGCCACTAAACTGCCTGAACTCCTGTCTTCTAGAAATGAAAGCAGTCATCCTGAGTACTATGTATTTTACTATCAACGGTCCAAGGAAATTTAGAAAACAGTAATATTTTATTAAAATCTCAGTTTAGACACAGCAGATAAAAAGCAATTAGCATCCAAATGTATCAAAACTGAACAGCAGCTCACCAGGTCCCCTCAGAGCTTTTAGTATTTTCCAGACTTCATTTATAAGTGATATGTTTATGGTGGGGTGAGGGCAGCAAGAGAAAAAAAACTTAACAACTTTGGTCTACTTATTGCCTTCCCCCAGTGCTGTAATCTTTCAAAAGTATTATTTCTTGCAAAATCCAGCTATGTTTGAACAGTTAATTTCTGGAGTTTGTTGTAATGATTATTAGGTTTACTTTCAAACATGTTTCCATCAAGGTGGGAGAATATCATCAGAAAGGTTTAAAAAATCCTTTAATTATAGATATGAGTCTTACTTATAACAAAGTCTCATTGTCCTTACACAGAAAAATACCAGAGGTTCATAAATTCACCATAAAATTGATGTATGCTGGAAAAGACTAACTAATCATATATGAAGTATGTATATTAATTTCTGTCTGACCGGAAGTAATATACATTTGCATTAATGGGTACAAGATTTTCTGGAAGATTGTTGCACCAGTCAGTACTGCTCCTCAAATTTCTCATTGTGTTGTAATACACATGATTCAACCAAGACAATAAAGGCACTTTCTGATGGCTACTAATTAGGAATACAAAGTGATTAGGAAATAATTATGTAGTTGTTTATAAAACCATAAACTTACCTCAGTCAATAGCTCCAAGTTCAGTAGGAGCATTATGTGAAAGCCACTTTTTTTATTCTAAATGACATGCAACTCCTTCAGGTTCTTTTATGAGAACATAGTAAAGAGGGTCAGCAGTTGTGTGTAGCTAAAGCACATCATTTTCACCAAAGGTCAGCTTCACATATAGCATTGGTTTATGCAGTGGAACACAAACTAATGTAGTGGAAAAGCATGACCCCCATTTAAAGGTTGATTTGTATGATAATCAGTATATTCAGTGACTCCAAAATGAATGTATATAGGGCCCTATCTTGCCTTAATTAAGGTAATTAAGACATATTTCCCTCTGCAGACAGCCATTTAATTTTATGGCTTGTCAGTGATCAGATTAGAGTATCTGGTTTACAATTTTGCCACAATTTAACACCCAAAGAAAATAAATGTCCTGACTTATTTTTTGGCAGTAAGAGCTGCTAATGAAAACCTGTAGTAATGTCTGTGCTGTTTGTGGGGATGTTTTAAGTTTAATTTACTTGGTGCTCACTGTGCTCTTAATGCAGTATTAACAGATTATTGTAAAAATTGTAACTACCTCAGGTACTCTAAGCTGTCTAGGCCATCTGATTCTCTTCCAACCAAAGAATAATGTGTGGTGCGTTTGCTAATATAACAATGAGTTCTCGCTTTAAAAAGGCTTGTGTTAAACCTTTGCTTTAATCCAAAAGTATTTCTGTCCACTTTGAGGAATGCAGCACCCACCACAGCTTGCTTTAAGACCTACACTAAGAAAGATTTCAGCTCTAGAGCAGGATGACATTTGCAGAAGGTACATTCAGAGCATATTAAGTCAGGTTGATCCACAAATATTCATTTTGGTAATGTGTTGGACTGCAGTAATAACAGTAAAGTATGGTTATGAAGTCGAGAGGCCATCTTCTCTGAGCCTTGGGGAAACCTGATGCAGAAGTGCTGCGGGATGCAGGTTCCCCATAAACAGAGGCAGACTATAAAAGGGCAGCAAAAGAGAGGAGACAACTCCTCTGTATTTGCAAAAGATACTATGTAGCTGTTAACTCAGTATCAATCTGAGCCTACACAGGGATTCAAAAAAAAAAAAAACCAAACAAACCATGAGGCTAATTGTACCAAGAACAAATGGGAATAGTAACTGTCACATTATGGTCAGCAACAAGATTGATGGACCAACTGAAACCGCCCCCCCTCCTTCCCCCCCCCATGCTTTATCCTTATCCACAGTAATGCACCGAGCTAGCTCTTTAGATCCCATATAGGCAATCTCTGATCTAACTGCCCTAAACCGCATCTTGATGCTTACCCCCAAAGCAAAATCGGTGGTTAGAAACAATTTCCTCTTGTATAAGCTGTATTTCAGTGGCATTTGACAGCGAAGGGGCTTTGTGTTATTTCACTTTCAGACACTTGAGTATCTTAAAAAGTGGAGAAACAGCAAGTGCTTCCAAGCTTTGTGCTGTTGCCCGGCGCATAAAGCCTGAGCTAACGCACGCAGAAGGACACATTAAAGTAATTTAGCAAGTTTGAAAAGTGCATAACTGTCTTGAATTTACCTCCTCTTCGGGTTTTATTGGTAGATTAGTGCTGGAGCCAGCCTGTCTTGTGTCAAAGACCATTCTCCTCTCTCTCTTCTGAACACCTAGAGCCCAGAAAAGAGCAAGATTTATTGATAGTCCCATAAAACGACGTCCCCCAGCTGAATTAATCGAGGCAGTACATATTCTCTTGCACTTGCACGACAAAATTAAAAGCTTATTAGCAGCCTAAAACAGTAAAACTTCTTAAAAAAAGGGGGGGGGAATGAAAAGGCTAGGCGGTGATTTCAGTAAGTTTAGTCACATTTAATGGCTGACATTAGAAGGATACTGTCCCAGAGAGATTTAAAACAAATGTGACTTTACACTTCTTAAATTAGTTTAAACTCTGAAGGCTGAAATTTAATTAAACTGTAGTAGGCTAATAATACTCCTTCGGTAGTGTTAAAGTTAGGGTACTAGAAACAATTTACTATGAACTTCAAATCTGCCTTAATCAGTAGTTGACATTTGTTGTTTTTCCGCTGGGCTTTGATCCAGGCAGAAACTGCGGTGTGTGTCTGTGCAGCCCGGCAACGTCTTCATTCACTGGGGCAGGAGGGGAGAAAAACTTCGGCTGGGTTCTAGCTAAGTCGATTTGGCTAAGGCAAAGCAAATGCCTTGTCACCTTTCCGGGCGCCTTTTGCATGTTAACAGGGGTGTGGGCTCAACACCAGCGAGAACAGCCTCTTTCTTGTCACGGTAGAAGAAAGCAGATGAAAGCAAGAAAAATGGGATCCAAAGTCTTGTTTTTCAGTTCAGCTGCAAGACTGAACTTCATCCTGCACGCAGGCACTTACTATGCCTGGTAGAAATTCGGGTTTAACACGTCAAATATGCTTGGATATCATACCAGTGTGGCATCCTTCACATTTTTGGGGTCCGCTCCCCCCATTCTGGTTGCTTTTCTGGTAGGGACCCCAAATGTGTTTTAATCGCGAGGCAGGTTTAAAGTGCTCGCTTCTCTTCCTGGATTTCCATTGCACGGTAAGTGTTAAAATGATCCAGCCCAGGAGGGGTGTAAAGAGAACCTGGAGAACTGTTGCTCGAGACATATTTATGTTTCCTGCCTCTTACCCTGAAATCCCCACCATTTAAGTAGCGCCACCCGCACCCGAGCCGGCGGTAAATTATTCATTCCAGACCCATTGCTTTATTTTTAGTACCTCCACGAACTTATCTACAACTGTTTGGAGGCATTTAAAGCCCTGAGCTCACACTGCTGCAACTTGGCCGGAGCAGGAAAGAAAGTCCTTTCTAGCAGAAAATACCGGGACTGTTTGCTGTTAGGTGGAGGCTTGGAAATGACCCTTTGGGTGCCCACGTAAGAGAGGGCTGAGTCAGGTGGATTTGGCTATTCCACTTGCTGCAATGTGGGGGTTTGATCATGCGGAGAGATGATCGGTCCTTTTTGGAGCAGGACCTGCTGTAATGTATAGGGGGTCCTTATGCAGATACCCTGTCTCTCACCCCCCAGTGCAATGAGAAGCAGAGAGGGGAAACACTGCAGAAGAGAGACTCGCTAGGTGGATCACAAGTCGCAGCAACAGCTGCAACAGACTTACTCCTGTTCCTCGCTATTGGCGGTCATTTCCGATCTGGGGAGCAGAAGGAGCTTGCTTAGGGGGTGCGGAGATAACATAGGGGTGCGTCTAGCATCATGGGGTCGGGGGCTGATAGATGCATCTCAGATGGGGGTGGAAAAATCAGCCGTCCCGTAGCAGAGAACTTGAGCAGAGTTCAGCTTTTGAAAGAGCCGGGCTGCCTGGTTCACACTTCACGTGGCAAACTTCTCTCGGGCAGAGAAAGGGGGAAGGAGACTTGTCTCCCTGTGTCGGGGTGGGGGGAGGCGTGCAGGGGTGTCAGTGCCAAGGTGAGCCTGCTCTGCCTTCCTGGCCTTTGGCTTCGGGGGGCAGGGTCGTGGGAGCAGGAGCAGCGGGGGCTGGAGTTGTCCGCCGTGCCTGTGTGCTTGTGTCTGCAAGCGTGTATATGTGTGTGCCTGTGTCTATATGCGCGTGTGTATGTGTGGCTATACGTTGGTACCTGCGAGTGTGTGTATATGTGTGTGCGTGTGCGTGGATGTTTGCGAGCGAGTCTGTGTGTCTGTGTCTTTATGTGTGCATGCGTGTGTTGTGCGGGTGTGTCTGTGTGTCTATATCTGTGTACGTGTCTGCGAGTGTGCGTGTGTGTCTTTACGTGTGTGTCTTTACGTTTGTGTCTTGGAGTGTCTATATGTCTGCGTGCTTGTGTCTATACGTGTGTGTGTGCGCGTGTATGTTTGTGCCTGCGAGTGTGTATATGTCTCTGTGTGTATTGGTGTGTGTGCGCGCGCGCGCTGGGGGAAATGTAGTTGTATTTCCAGAGGAGAGCTTCTATACGGGAGCCCGTTGCCCTGGAGAAGAGGCCCAGAACCAAACACTCCAGCTGTTCCGAGCTGTTGTGTGTGCGTGTGGGTGTGGGTGTGCGTGTGTGTGCGTGGGGGGGGGGAGGTCTAGCCGCTGCCACGAGGGCTTGGGGCTCCTGGCGCGGCCCTGCAGACAGGGGAGGCTGATGCTCGCCCCCCGCGTCTCAGTGAGCATCGGTCTTCCAGGCAGCGCTGTGGCTCAGTCCTTGCCCAACCCGGGGAGCAGCAGAAGTCTTGGTTCAAGACTAGGAAAGGCTTGGCTTGCAGGGGGAAGGCAGAGCTCGGTGTCCCGGCCAGCCCTCCCCCGGCCCGGGCCAGAGCAGAGGAGCACACGCGTGCCCACACTACCAGTAGCAGTAGCGGCAATCGCCATCATCCTAACGCGATGGGGGTGAGGCAGTCCCCCGTCCCCCTCCCCCCCGGCGCCGCCGCGGGGAGAGGCTCTGTCATGGAGCCGTAAGTTCATTAGCGTTTGCAATCAGCGGCGCGCAGGCCCCTTCATCAGGGCAGAAAGCCGCGAAGCGCCGCTCATCAGCGCGAAGTGCGGGTCGCGGCTGACCCCCGCGTCGCGGCGCCGCCAGCGGCGCCCTGATTGGACGCAGCATGGGAGCGCGGGGGAAGGAGGCCCCGCTCCGCCGGGCCCCCGGAGCAGAGCCTGCGGGGTGGGCTGCGCTCCGCCGCTCCCGCTCCCCGCGGGCACCCCGGTGCGGCGGCTGAGGCGGCGGCATTAAGTGTCCCCCCCGCCCCGAGGGCAACTTGGAGCGCTTGGCCGCCCCGGTGAGTAGCGCGCGGGGTGCGGGGCGGCGGACAGGTGCCTGGGCCGGCTGCAGCTGGTGCATGTGTATACGTGTGTGTGTGGTGTCGTCTCGTCTCGTCTCCCCCCGCCCCAGCCCCCCTGCACAACGTGGCTGCTGCTCCGCCTCCGCCGCCGCCGCCTCCGCCTCCTCCTCCTCTCCCGCGTCCTCTCCGGCGGCGGCAACTTTTGCAGCCGGCCGCGGCGGTGCGGCTGCCTGCTCGACACCCCTCGGCGAGGCGGGGGCCGGCGCTCGCACACGGAGCCGGCGAGAGGCGGCGAGCGGAGGGAGCGCGGCGCCTGCTCCGCCGCGCGGGGCGATGCTGCCGCCCCCAGCCTGGCCCTGCCGGAGCCGTGCGCCGGGTAAGAGCGGTGGAAGCGGGGAGTCCCGCGCGGGGGTGGGCGCTGCGCCGAGAGAAACTCCAGCTAGGGGCCGGGAGGAGCCGGTTCCCCGCGCCAGGAGGGGCGCCCTGGCTCCTGCCAACTTCCTGCCTCTCCTCAAGTCACTTGGGGAGACTTGGGAGGGAGAGGAAGGGGGCCAGGCTCGGCTCTGCGCTTGGAAGGCAGGAAAAAACCACCCACCCCAACAAAAACCAAATAAAAAAACCCCGGTCCTAGTTTGGCTCGCGGGAGCTTTGAAACGCACAGACCTGCTTGGCTTGTGATGTGCAGGCGGGAGCCCTGCCTTTGTGGCCGTCCTCTCAGAGCTGGGCAGGCGGCCGGGTGGGCTGCTCACACGGCAGGGAAAAAAAACAACCTGGGCAAGCTTTACCTGGTGGGTATATTTCCCCCTCTCTGTTATTTAAAAAAAAAAAAAAGAAGGAAGAGAGCAGACAGGAATAGGGGTTTTAGTGAGCTGATGAATACCTGCCAGTGGTGGCATATGAGTGGAAGGGACAGTGACTGCAAGGAGATTTCAAAGTGTGTGTGTGTGTGTGTGTGTGTGTGTGTCCGTGTCCGTGTCTGTATATGTGTATCTCTCTCTCTAGATGGACTTGGGTTTCCTCTATTTTGGTTCCTCTTCTTTCTCTCCAAAGAAGATGCTTTGTACACTCCATGCTGTAACTCCAGACCCTTATGCAATGGGATAAGAAGTTTTATACGGCAAGCAATTTACCGCATAAAATACTTTTAAAAAATGGAATAACTGTGGAAATGGGATCATAAAAGTTCTAGTACCGGTCCCTTCTCGCTGTGGGTTTCTTCCGTTGCTAGGTCGAATTTTCAAATTTGATGGCTCACCTGAACATTTAAAATAGTCTCTCTTTTGCAAGAGGACTTTAGTAGTTTGTCATCTGTATTAGCCAAGTGTTATCGGCATCGGACTTTAACATCCTTTAACTTTTTACATTGGTATAGATCTGTTTTCTCTGCTATCTGATTTATTACAGATAATATTTATAGATGCACAATGCTTTGCTTTACGGTATGGAAGAGCTAAAATGTATGCACAGGGTTTTAAGTGTAATATTAAAGTGAAGAAAGCATCTATTTAAGATCAGGGATAACACCTGTATAAGATAATCAGTGAGAGGAATTTAAAACCGTAGAGACTGTAATATGTACTTTCTATGAAGAAAATAACAGTCCTCCCCCCAAGAAAATCCCCCTGAAGTTCAGAATTACTAATCTATGCATAAAAAGATTATGAAAATGTTTCAACACATAGGGTAGTAAACTGAAACATGCCTGTATATAATGGGAAAAATGTACTGAAGGGTCTTACATAAACTATTGATTATATAAAATGTAAATTACTTAAAGTTGTCAACACATTGGACACTTTTTTTTTAATATTATACTGCTGTGGTTTGTTGTCATAGACCTGTAGGTTACCTGCTTAACCTGGTAAGTTAGGAAACTTCAATCTTTTTAAGGGTACTCGTGTATGTAGTTAGATAATTTGTTTTTTATTTGTGTGCATGTGGGGCATGTAGAGTGTTTTTTTTTAATTTAAAGGAAAACTGAACTAATTTATCATGAGTGAAAACAGGGGAGGAAAGGCATGGTTTGCTGGAAATATACGTTTCACTAGCTTAACTTGTGGGGTTTTGTTTGTTTAAAACATATGGCGGGGTGGGGAGGGTGGACAGGAGAACTGCAAAATAATGTTCATAATCTAGTTAGCAAGTTAAGACTGGTACTTCAGTTATGCCTCTCTGAGCCAAGAATAATTATCCTCTGTACAAACAGCAAAGAAAACAGGATATAATACTAGAAAGTGGGTTTAAAGGGATAAATTGAACTGCAAATGAACAGCAGGTATCACAGATAACCCATATAAATATTAGGAAGTAAAATTTTGAAAGTACATTTTCTCTATCATCTCATAAAAGTGTTAGTTTAGAAAATTATCAGTTCAGTTTTACAAGATGCTGAGCACCCTCCACTCTTAACTGGAATCAGTGAACCCTATGCAAAGCTCTTGCACATCAGTGAAGAAATTCCCATTTACTTTTATGTGGTTTGGATTAGGCCAGGTAAAAACTGAGACAACTCAGCATCCTACAGGATCAGGTTCTGTATATGGAGGGACACTGGGCTATGCAGACTTGAAAGAAAATGCAAGTAACCCTAGGGTGAGACCTAGAGACAGAAAATGCTTGAATTCTAAAATTAGAGTGAATTTATTCTGTTTTGTGTTCAACATTTGTCTAAATTCTAACTTGTAAAAAAAAAAATCGCCCACCCAAAACATACTGCAAGAAGAATTATAAAGAATGTAATATTATAAAGAATAAGATCTTCCAAATAATTTTACATTTGAGAGATTTTCCTATGTATAATTATTGTATTTGCTTGATTAGATTTACAAGGGTAGGTATGAAATACAGTATACATGGAACAGAAGGACACTGAAACTAGAAATAAATAACATTCCTAATTCTGTTTTAAAGATATTTTGCTCTATTGCCTGTTTTGCTGTAACTCCTTTGACAAGTTTACTGTGCTAACAAGTGTAGTGAGATTTGTGATTTTTTTTTTTAAATAAACTGAAATTAGTCCTTCTGGAAGTTTATTTAGTTAGAGGTTGTTCATCAAAGAATTCCATTGCGTTATCACAAATACTTTGATTTGATGAAAGAAACTTCTTCCTAATTCATTGAACTAAGGGAGCACTTTTGAGGCATGTTGTCTTTCAGTGCCTGAGTGACAAGTAGCACAAATACAGTATCTTGTAGTATTCAACATAAAAACAAACACTGTGATTTTATGGTATTATAATGTTAATCTATAAATGTCCGTTCAATTTATAATAAAAATTTTCAGTTTGTAATAAAATTGTGTTTAAAAGCCCACAGCTAAGGTGGGTTTCTGCATTGTCAGCTACACAATTTTTTAAAAGTAAATCAGTTTAAAGGTACTGTAACCTCCAGAACTTAAAAGAGTAACATAAAAGAATTGTGCGCTTTAACACGGCTTTCCTTTTCTTAGTTCTAAAACTGATTAATTGCTATGTCTTATAAAACCTGATTTATATCATACTTTTTTCATACCAAGCATTACCATTATGAAGCTCTCCTTATAATTGAGATTAATGTTTCTGAGCAAATAAGTGGTTTGGAGGGCTGCATTCATTTTGAGTGCTGTTCTAATCAATTTTAGATACAGCATTTCACAATGTATCAGTCTGCATCCAAACCTGCCTTATTATGTAGAATTAACTTGTTGGTGATTGATAGCAAGACTGCTCCATCTTGAGAAGTCATTTGTTTCAAAACAAGTGTTATGACTTCTAAGAGTTTCAGAGTATAGGGTCACACAACTCAGGTGCCCTTTCTGTGGCCTGATTTAGCATGATAGAATAGTTTAAAAATGAGGCACCTCGTCAAAAAAAAAAATCCATGCACATATATTTTTAATGTTGTCATTGAACTATTGTTTAGGTTCAAAGTCCATATTTTAGTAGAATGCGAAACGATAGGTATAATATAAAAATAATGTCTTGCTGTAACACCACCTGTCTGCAAGACTTTTTTTTAGAATAATTGTCTTCTAGAGAGATATGCATATTTTTAGCTTCCTAAGCCAAAAGTACCATGAATGGTCTTTGTGTACAATGTATAAGCCTACTGCTGTGTGACTTGACTGTATGAGGTGCTAGTTATAACACAAGCAATGAAAGGTAATACACAGGGAGATAATTCTTTGCCCTTTTCTAAAAACAGTAAGGATAGTGGATGTTCATGCCCCTGCTGTGGTATTTGCATATTATGTTTTCTGTCTGCATACCTTCTACCTCATCTTTATCAGCGTTTTGTTATAGACAAGAACTGCACATTCAAATATTACTGCTGAGCGTGATATATAAATATTTAAAGTTCAGTACAACCTATTCCAGGATGTTAATATTAAACCAAGTTCATGTGCTGAACGAGGGCAAAGAAAGGAAGGGGTAAGTTCTTAAAAATAACAAACAAAAAGCCAGTGAGGTGTACCAACTTTTTTTTTTAATCTCTAGTTATAAACAATTATTTGTTTCTCTGTATGGCGTACCCTTTATATTTAAACACATGGATGATAATTCTTCAGTTTGGAAAATGGAAGTATTTTTGTTATCTCTGGAGTACCGAATACAAGTGTTTTCAGAGATACAGTTTTACGTAATCACAGGATCACAAACTGAACATTTTTGCTCTACAGTTCTTTAAGTAATTCTGCTTAATATAGAAAAGTCAGTGTTAGCTCTTGAAGACCCGCATACGTCAAATTGCAGTAAATATTCATCTTAATACTGTAGTTGACATAGATGCAACAGGGACAGCAATCTTTAGAAATATTCCAAGGCACAGAGTAAAACATTCCACATGTTAGCTGTATCTTGGAACCTTTTTCTAGACTGAAATGCGTGATATATATTTTCTCTTATGCAGTGTATTGAAATTTGTCATAAGCCTTTCTTCGTATAAAAGTGATGTACATTAAGTTCTTTAACTGACACAAGGCAGAAAATTCAGAGTTAAGAGTGAGACATTGCCATTGTAGTGCCAAGGTATGTCATGGGTCTTGGAACAGGAGGAGGTGTGTGCGTGTGGGTATATGTGTGTGTATACACAAATGAGCTTAAGACCAACTACAAACAAGTTAAAGATCAACTGGCAGCCCTTGAATTTGTGGCTGTCATTAGTGTAATACAGTCTTTAGTGTTATCTACATTTAGTTTGCATGTATCTGGACACAAGTTAATTGTAAACGTTAATGCATATCATTAGACAAAACAAACCATTAAATTATATCCAGGAGACTAGAAAATGTTGAAATAAATTCAGTGTTGCTTGACATCATTTGCATATCCACTGAAATCATTAGGCCTAGCAAGGATGCAAATTATTGTGCAGTTTGGCTGCTTTAATGCTTATACGTATTATGTTCTTTTATAGTACAAATGATCAGTGTGTAATACAGTGTAGTGGCTATTTTAGTGTCCTTTTATTTTAGTGTCCTTTCTCCTCATTCTATGAAATCCTTGCGCATGCGTGTGTGTGCTTTTAAGAAAAACAAACAATTATGTTTTGCCAAATTTTTATTAGTTTCTTTGGTAGGAAAAAATAGTGTGTACAGAGACTATTTAAAATGAGAATTTTCTCTCCCTCCTATCATTTTCTTTTATTTAACCTACTAATTGAAACTGTAGTGGTAGTATGTCTTAATTATTTCCCTACAAAATGGTATAAAAATTACAGTAATTTTTTGTTCAAAATGTGATTGTCAACTTTTATTTTTTGTGTTCTTTAAAGTATTTCTTCCCATAATAATGATACACATGAAGCTAAGATCAGTATAGCCCATTCTTTATTGAGAAGGAAAAGAAAACCGAGGCTTCAGTGCATGATTCACAAGCAAAGAATTGCTGTCCCTTTAATGTGCAAACGTAAAATATGCATTTTCAACCCTTCTGTGATGTTCATTGCTTTATGCAGCAAAGTCATTGGATTTTGTAAACTTTTTAGATATCACTTTTTTGAGAAGTAACTTTTTCTGGTATAAATTAATATTTAATCCCTATATTTCCTTTAAATTTCTTGCCTAAAGATTCCTTTTAGACTTAAAAAGTTTTTAACACTTTGTTAATTTTAAATTAATTGCCTGATTTTTAAGGGTCCATTATACTTTGACATCAAGATATAAATCTTAACGTGAATATATGCTGCATGTCCATCAAGGTGGCAGTAGACCACTATTTAATATCTAGTTACAATTTTAAACTAAATTTTTTAATATTTCTGAGATTTAATTTTATTTACCTGAGTTTAGAAATTCAGTGTAACCATTTAATATATAAAATACTGATTGATACTGCTTTAAGCATGGAAGTAAGATGATTATTTCTATAATAAAGTAAGAACCAGGAGAGATGTTTGGAATTTAATATGCATACTGGCAACAAGAAAAAAAATCAGTTATCTACTGATGCTGGCATCTGACTTAAATATGTAGTATAAAAACAAATCAGCACTTTGATATGACAAAGTAACTATATTACTTACTATAAGCAAGTTGAATTTTTAAAATAAAAATAGTCCTTTTTCAATAGCAGTAAGTTGAACACCACAACAGTAAGGGTCTGGGATGTTTTATTTCTGTGTTTCAGATTTTACAGATGTTGATAGCTTAAGAAGACTACTGCCAGGGCAAAAATTGGTGAAGTACGCATATAAAATATGTGTTTCCTTCTCTTGAGAGAACGGCAATAGACTACCACATTTTGGAATCTTTAAAATAAATTGAGCTATGTAAACAGCACATTATTCACCATGAACCAACTTAGCAAAGGATAAATAGTTTCTTAAAACATAGGAGTCCTTCATGTTGTTTGTTTTGGGTCAACGAATAGTCAGAAGTAGAAAAGTGCAATGGTTAAAGAAACATTATTGCTAATAAATGTTCATTACAATTAGTAAACAGAAAAGCGCAGAGTACTTTGCTTAGTGTTCAGATTTGGGATCTGATCCTGTTCTCATTAAATTCAATAGCCTATTGCCACTGACATTTTTCACTATTCTATCATGCCATAGATATGTTGCTTTCTAAAAAAAATTAAGAGACTGGTCACAAAAGTTTATTATATAAATAATGGAATCAGGCTCTTAAATAATAGGAATAGGATCATGTCCTAATTACCAACTAATATCAGATGTTATATTTATTTTAGTTATTATGCATCAGAATATGATAAAATTATTTTAACTATAAAGTTGATAAGTAACACTGAAACTTGCTGTAGTTCCTTTAAAATTAAGTAGTTTTTACTTTCCTAGCAAACCTATAAAACATATATAGTGCTATCAGTAAATTTAATGTTAGACTACTGTTACGGGCTAAAAATTAAGAGGACAAAATTAAGTGGGGTATGTTTGGATTGTTTTGTTTTTTTCATAATCCTTTAAGGACTAGTGAGGCATGAGAGTGGACTTGATGCTCAAATGGTGTAAATGGGCATGCTTTCATTGAAATCAACACAGTGATGGTGATTTATATCAGCTGAGTTTCCTGCTCATGGTCTCTATGCATATGACAAATTATCAGTGGATAAAATACTCCTTAATTTCTATCATTTCTGTCATAAGCAGAATATAAGCAATTTAAGTCTTTCCACTCATAGCATGACATTTTTGAATGGATGCTGCTGCTTTGAACATTAATGTTTTTCACTGACCTTAATTTTGTGTTTAAAAATAAAAGATTGTCCGTGCCACTGTTAGTGAGGTTGACAAAGCGGAAAATAATAGTCAGTATTGAAGTCAGTATATTTTATCTTTTTAAAATGTCCTTTTTTATTTACATCACTGAAACATAAAGCATTTGGTATCTTTCCTATCTCTTCTCAGGTGATGTTTCCCATTTCCATGTCAGAAGATTGGGTAGTGGTGTGTGAATGCATGTAACTAATGGACGAACATTATTGAACCTATTAGTGTCCACTGTGTATTGAAATTTGGCTGAGAGTTAGTGGGCATTCATAAAATCTTATAGAAGTGGCAAGGAGGAAAAATCTTTGGAATGTTAATAATTGGTCAGGAATAAACAGAATGGGATGTAGTAGGATACTGGGTGAGGTGTCCTCCCATTGGTGCAGAACCATGAATTCAAAGTCTTACTCTTGTGCCAAAGGCTGGCCTAGTGGATCCAATACTAAGTGGATTCTTGGTCATTTAGGTGAACAGAAATGCTGCTAACCACACATTGTTCCCTGGCATACCATTGGCTATTGCAGTAATTTTTATTCAGGGTGCCACAGGATCCTTCTGAAATTGCTGTGCTGCCAGTCTGTGTGCTAGGACATAAGCCATTGCTCCTCTTCTCTCCTGGCACCAAGTGACCCAGCATCCGACAGACAAGCAGTGCCTGCAATTGCTTCTTGCCCCTGTATTCCTGGTAACATGCCCTGCTCCATAGTAACATGCCCTGCTCCACATGAGGCTGCAGGGCTGCACTTTTTAGCCTGACTTGTCCTCCTTCCCTTTCCTCCTCTCCTTCTCTTGTATTTCTAGGGCTGGTAGGAGGGGCTCTGGTTGCTGGCACTGGACCCCAAGGAAGCAGTGCTTCCCTTGGGTACAGACCGTGGGCTAGGAGGGGGCAGATAATGGAAAAAGCAGTGGGGTGAGGGCCTCTTCCCTCACTGCCCTCCGCGCCCCCCCTGCTACAAGTGATATTTTAGTTCAGTGGTTCTGAGCCAGGGTGTGCCTAAATTCCAAAAAATTAGGAGGGGGCATCTCAAGGCCAAAAAGATCCACTGAGAACTATTGAGAACCATTGGGCTGTACCTGAACTACAGTAACCTAATGGGTTGTTGTGTCAAGTGGACCCTTTGAATTTTAATCAGCCAGATAGTGGCTATTTTACTTTTTTCCAAACTTTTTCTCAGGAGTGTTAGAGATTTACAGCTTGTATTTGACAATCAAACTCACAGACCTTTAGGTGAGACTTCAGATCTAATTGTCTTTCATCCGTAACTAGTTAGCAAATCAGGATTTAGGGTAATGGAGCCATTCAGCAATATAAGTCTTCATCTCTTATTTTGAGCATGATTTAACACGGTTTTATTGATCACTGTGTCTGTGTGTGTGGGGGGGTAAAGATTATGTAGACTGTATCAGGTTTTTAATGGCTTTTCACATCTTATCTCAGCATTGTTAGTGCAGTAGACTCATGACATTTATAGTTGGATGAAATTGAGAGCTAGATATAAATAGTTGAGAGAAGCTGAATTAAAACGAGTCTTTCAGGCTGTTCTGTATATGAATACTGACCAGAAAAAATATTTGTCTAAGCAAGCAGCACAGCTTGATGATTTTTCCCCCTTTCCTTTTCTGGTAAATTGTGTACTGCTGTGATTTCCATAAATATATAACTAAGTGTCATGAAGTATTGAGCACCTCTCGGAAGACAGGGTCCTAAACTCTCCGTGAGGTAAGTGGGAGGTCAGGATGCTTGATATCTTTCAGCCATTTTCACATGATTAGGCTGTGTGGAAAGTCCTCATCCTAAATGGAAATGTTCATGCTTGTGCCGTATTTTATAGACCTTCCATCCATTTTAGCCAGTCAGTTACTTTTAGTAATTGGTCTATAAAAAGAAAAAAACTAGAGAATCATCTGTGAATGAATAAATTCTATTGTATTGTTTTGAAACTTGAAAACAGTAAGTAGAAGCACTGTGTTACAACTGCAGCCTCCAAAATACTTTACTGAGAAAAAATGCCTTGGAGCACAGGAAAAACTGGAATATTAACAGTTGTTTAGCATGAAATAGATATAATTATGTTGTTGAACTGTTTAAGTGCCTCACAGAAATGCATACCCATATACATCCTTTTAATAAAACTGAGTTCTAAAGGTTATTTTATTTATTTCATGAAATGACCAAACAAAGCTAATTAGGGCATGATATGAAATATTAGCACTTTTAATGATATGTTTAAATATAGTACAGTCATTAAATCCAGTAGACTGAATATGTGGACCTCATAAATAAATGCTAAATTATAATACAAAACACACCATGGCTAAATTAATTAGTATATTTAATCAAGGGAATTCCAGCTAGGCTGCATACAGTATAGACATGTATTTATTTTCTAAATTTAATATTAGCTGCATAGGTCAACCCTCACTTATTTAGAGCAGCAGTACTGCAAAAGTTTGAATATCTTCAAAGTGTTTTATGTAAACATTTGTTTTTGAAATAGGATATTTTAACTGTTTGATATGGTGTTATAAATGAGGGACCTGAAAGAGATGGCAAAAAATTGTTTTCCCGTCCCTGTGAGATGCCATAATCTAGTTCTTTGCCTGTAAAGGACAGAAATGTTTTTACCCCTATGCAATATAGTCCAAATGAGGAATTCAGCATATTTAAGCCTACTTTAGGAACATCTTCAGAATATTTTGTATTTAATTATTTGGAGCAAACTTTTTTGTAAGTTACTAGTGTACCTTATTTCATTTAATTATGAAGGATAAAAATATTGGTGATATCACTACTTGAGTTCAGGGGGAGGGAATCCCCTTTGAAAGCGTTGTCCTGATGAAATCAAAAAAATACTCTGAAGAAACTTAAATTGTTAATAGGGATGGATTTTCCATAGTCATTTTTTTAAATTAACAGTAACTGAGCAGTTGTGTGAATTGTCGGACAGCACTTTCCTGTTACCTATTGATTCTAGAACGGAATCATTAAATTAGATCTATTCATTTATTTTGTGTATTTCCATCTATTAGCTTACTCTTGGTCTAATACATATTTACAGTGAAGTTTGGCCTCAGGATGTGGGTATGGAATGCACGCTGTCCAAATGTGCTGATGACACCAAATTGTAGGGCGAGGTGGGTACGCTGGAGGGGAGTGACAGAATCCAACTAGATCTAGACAAATTAAAAGTGCTGGGAGGATGTGGATAGGATGGAATTCAACACAGACAAGTGCAAGGTGCTGCATTGGGAAAAGGAACCAGCAACACATCTATAGGCTGGGGAACACCCTTCTTGTCAACACGGTGGCAAAAAGGGATCTTGGAGTCATTGTTGACTCCAGGACGGACATGAGCTGCAAATATAAGGAAGTGCTCAGTAAGGTTAACCGCACCTTGTCATGCATCTACAGATGCATCACAAGCAGGTCCAGGGAGGTGATCCTTCTCCCTCTATGCAGCATTGGTCAGGCCACTGTTGGAGTACTGCGTCCAGTTCTGGACGCTGCACTTCAAGAGGGATGTGGCTAGCATTGAGGGGGTCCAGAGGAGGGCCACTCACATGGACAAAGGGGCAGCGGGGCAGGTCCTACAAAGAGAGGCTAACCTATTCAGCCTCCACAAGAGAAGGCTGAGAGAACTTGCCAGGGGGTACCAGCGAGAACTGGGGGAGGCTTTTTTCCCCTGGCATCACCCAGGTTTACTAAGAACAACGGCCACAAATTGTTAGAAGGTTCAGACTGGACATCAGGAGACATCACTTTACAGTTACTCCTGCCAGGCTCTGGAATGGGCTCCCAAATGAGGTGGTATTCTCTCCTACCTTGGGGGTCTTCAAGAGGTGGCGGGACAAATATTGGCTTCAGTGATATGACCCTGGCACCTGTTCCTGCCTGGGGCAGGGGGTCGTACATGATGATCTGTTTAGATCCCTTCTGATCCTAAGTACTATGAATACATGATTCTCTCTGGGTGAATCTCTAATTTGTTCATAGACAGCAATTTGTGATGGTAACAGCAGTACAGGTAGAAGAGAACTGAGCAGTTTTTGCCTAGTTGTTGTTGAGCCCAATCCTTTGCATCACTGCACCTGTAAACTACTTACATGAGGTGGGGTTGCTCTGGTGAATAGGGGTTATTCATGTCAGCAATGGTTTGTTGGAATGGGTTTGTTGCTTTTAAAGGAATATCTTTTTGGGGAGAGGAGGGGTGAGGATAAGTTGTGATTTCTTGGTGAGGGATTATACAGTGGATCTTAAATCTGTGATATGAGGATACAGCACACTGAAGTTTTATTAAATACCACCAGACTAGCAATTGCTTAATTTCATTCCTTTAAGAAGTTAGTGGGGGCGTTGCATAAGCCATTACACTTGCTTGAATAATGTCAGAACTGGGACCATACTCCCTTCAGGTTTGGTCAAGTGTAGCTTCACTGGGATGATTTAACTTGTTTGAGGCAAATCTTTGTCTACCCACCCATACTAAATAGTCTTTTGTAATTTAGTGGGACTATTTGTATGACAGAAGCAGAATTAAGATCCCTTGTTATATACAGTGGAGACTGTTTGAAGAAAATAGTAGAGAGATAAAAGGAAAAAAAATAAATAGATCAGACAATTTTGTAAGTTAATGTTTTTGATACATGTTTAATATGATGGGTACTTTACAATGAGAGTATTAAAAATATCTCACCCCAATGTCTAACCACTTAGACTATTACATTAGAAGTACTGAATTCCAAAACGCTTTAAGTGTTAATAAGATATTAATTAAATATCATTTCAGGGCAAACTGATGAATACGTGCAAAAAAATATGATCAGCTTTGCTTCACAGTTAATGATGTTCATTTTCATTCAGTCATAAAGCTAACAGACCTAAAACATATTAATCATTACTTTCTGATTAATGATTACTTTTTGTTTTCAGGTACATTTCTATATTCTGAGAACAGATGAAAGATGGTAGTACCTGAGGTTAAGATTTCTGCAGCTTTGCAAACATGTAACATTTTTCAACAATATTTTGTACTCTTCCTAAGCATTTTCCTACAGTTAGTCCATATAAAGGCCATGCAACAAGCATTAGAGTTTGTAGTACTGGATTCTGAATCAGTAAGGTTCTCCTTGGGGAGAAGAATAAAGAAAACAGCATTATTGGTAATAACTTTCACTCCTTCAGACATTTTTTCCAAATGTAAAGAGAAGTTTATACAAAACTGGAAGGTATAATTCCTGGCCAGAATTTTCTTTAACAGGAATTACACTGATAGGAAAAGAGCAATAAAACGATGCATCTTAAAGGGCTTCTTTAATCTTGGATCCAAACATCTGATTTTTATGCTTTATGATCAAATTATAATATGTGCAATTGCAATTAGTAGACTAGATGTGATCCAAAAATATAACTCTGTCTTCCTACATTAACATACATCAGTGTCCTGTTTGAAGTAAATGAGACTAGAAACATGCAGATAATTTTGTATACCTCTTAGCACGCATAAGATTTTGTCTTTGCTCATACTGTTCCAAAAGGAGCAGTTGTGCACTAATTTTAGCATTTGTACATAGCCATGATGCCAGTATTATTTACCAGATCTTTGTAAACATTTTGATCAAATGTAATTCAAGATGTTTTTAGTTAAAACTTTTTAGCAAGCATTTCATACATTTAATTTTAAAGGGTCAAATGCCACTATATTGCTTTCATATTAGTCTTTCTTTGTATAATCATTTCTGTTGTATTTTGAAAATGTATTCTATGCAGAATAGTAGTGAATCCTTTTCATTATATGAAAGAATAATGAAATAAAATCTCAACATTTGAGGTTTGTATTTACATTCCATTTTCAGGTTTTTTAAGTCACTGTCTAGATATCTCAGTAGTACATTTTAAGAATTTTCAAAACAAGCATTTTTTCATACTTTTTATGTATTCTCATTGACTCCATTGCCGAACCCTTTTCTTTTTCTTTTTCTGTTTATCAGCCAATAACCAATTCTAATTTCTACTTTTCCTAGTGGTGTTTTTGAGCTGTGTTGCATTTTTTTCTTTTTTTTGCAATCAGAATTACAGGCATAGATATTCCCTTCCTCTGAGTCCCTCTACATATCCATGAATGAACATAGAGAGATTCCAAGTCCTTTTTATTTTGAAACGACAGCCTAACTGCAGGGTACCTCAAGCAGGGTTTTAAAAATATTATTACTTAAAACATGTAAGTAGCAAAGTTGCAATTTTTATACATTGTGGGCAACTTACTGTGTCCTTTCTTTTTCTTCCTCTCTTTGTTTTATCTCATATTTCAAACCCAGCAGTTTAACAGATTAGTAGCTTCGGAGGTTAGGTTAAGCAAAAGATATAGAAAATGGAAATAAGATAAATGTCTTTACTTATGCAGTAGGGAAATATGTTTTTCTTCACATACAATCTACAACCTACATCACTTCACATACATAACTTTTTGGAAGAAAAGCAGTGACCCAGTACACCTCCATCCAAGTTGTATGACCGATCTTGGAATTCAGTACTGGTGCATGTTTCCCCTTGAGAGTTCAGTTGAAGCAGAGTAGGATGACCAGATGGACTAGATGGAAGTTCTGATACTAAGAACTACAAGACTACTTCCTGTAGACTTTGTTATGCTCATTCCTGGTTCTTTGAAACACATGTATATGTTGTCCATGACATACTATCAAGTTAGCGGTCTGCACCCCTTAGCAGTTTTTCATGAGAACAGTAACCTAGAATATACAGTATAGGTTGCCGTGAAGGAGAATTGCACTGCATGATGCAGCTGTTACCCAGACTTCTTTGCTGTTTGTGCTTGTGCCAGTACCCCACTTTTAAACAAATGGCCAGTTAAAGTTGAGTTTCTGCATTGCAAGGGGACGATCTGCATCTGCCTGATATCTGGGTTTTTTCTTTGCACAGCACAATCCCAATTCTGTTTGCATTGGACCTCCACCACAAGGTGGAAAGGGACGGATACCCCATCCTGTCTGTACAGGGCTGGCCTAATGGAGTCATTAGAGTTATACATTCTTTATAAAAAAATTAATGCTACTGGCCTTTGTTATTGTGTTGTGGAATCACTGCTATTGCTTCTGTTTTGTGTGGTGAGTTCTGGGGAAAACACATAGTACCGTGTTGTAGCTAGAAAAACTCATGCAACTCGTGCACTGCAAGTCTTTTCTTTCCCTTTGTTTAGTGTCTGGCTTAGAACTACCAGTGGTCTGACTTATGCCTGGATCCAAAACAGGATTTAGGCACTGTGACGCTCAGAATTGCAATGCCGTATGCTTCTGTGCATGCTGCTCCTGTAACAAAATCGGCAGTCTGGAATCACATATATAGGCTCCTTATACAATGTGTGGGGAAAGTGAAGCACCTCAGAATCTGATTTAAAATATCCAGCAGTGGCAGGGAGCCACCTAAATTTAGCACTTAGAGAAAAGAACCACTTAAGGAAATGCTGAAGGCCAGGATGTCTGAAATCTGGCCACTCTCAGGCTTGCTTGACACTTTTTTTGGCAATCCGTCTCCACTTGGAATTACTAGCCCAGAATCCTGTTCTCAAGGGAAGGTTCTTAAGCCCTTTCATTTCAAATAATAGAGAGAGTCACTTTTTTGTTTATAAAAGACACTTGGAAAAGGAGGAGAGGATTGAAGTGGCAGTGCCAGTGGCCCACCTTTAAACAATGGCTTAGTGTTTAGAGCATTCATACATGATGTAAGGCACCTGCCTTCAATTCCCATGCATTCCTGGAGGGTGCCCTTGTCATTAAGCTAGTGGCAGCACTCTTTGCCCCTTTCTGTTGAAGCTGCTCAAAAAATTAAAGATAAATTAAGTCAGAAAAAGACTGTGAGAATGACTTTCTAGTCTAGCAGTTAGAGCACACACCTGGGAGAAGAAAATCCTGGGTTCCAGTCTCTGTTCCCAGGTCTTTTTATATTATTTAGTCTAAACAATCACTGGATAAATATTAATGCTGGAAACTGCATCTGACAAAATTAAGGTGCATTCAGGGTTAAGATGTTGCAGAGTGGGGCCTTGAGGTTTAATTTTGGCAATAGGAGCAGATCTAAAAAGCACTTAGGTGCTTTTGTCCTTACACTAAAAACTTGAGCGAAAGTGAATCTATTTCAGACCCTCCTAGTGGGCATTTATACACATATATTTGTCTGCTCCAACATGTCAGAGATCCAGCGCGTCGGAGCAGGCTCGATTAATCTAGTCTGTTCCGCATACAAGCTGATGCTCCCAGTGCTGCAATGCATGCATTTGTATAAATGGCAAAATGCGTGTGAGCGTTGAGAAAATGGCAGCGGTGCGCTTTTGAACTAAAACACTTTCGATATGTTTTAGTTAAAAAATGCGCTGCCGCAGTTTTCTCAGCGCTGACTCACGTTTCGCTGTGTACACAAATGCATGTGCTGCAGCTCCGGGCACAAGCATGTGTACAAATGCTCAGTGGTTCTTGGGGGGGGAGGGTTGCATTTAATAAATGAAAAAAGTTTGAATTTAATATACCATTCCAATAAAATACAATTAAATGGACACATTTCTATTTTAAACATGCCTGCTCTCTTTTCTCCTATTTGCACTAATACAGCGTTCCTCACATAATTACCCTCACTACTTTTGCCTACTTCATGGTCCTAAACCTGAACCTTAAAATTCTAGAACAATTGTAAAGACATTGACATTCATTTAATTTTAAGAGTAATGCAATTACCTTAGATAAGGCTAAAGTGCACCTTTTATTATATTTCTTCTTTTTCAGCTGCTCATGAAAAAACATTATCAGTAGAGTTATTGGGGCTCGTAAAAACTATGAAGTGGGTAAATATCATTATCTTCATTTTGACATTGATGTAGAGATGCAGAAAGATGTTTTTTCTCCCATCCACAGTAAATCTGTTACAGATCTGAGAAAAGAATCCATGTATTCTGATTCCAATTTTGATTCCAATTTAGAACTGAAGAGACAGAGACATAACTAGGAATGTCCATACCCATAACTAGGTATGGGATAATTATGACCACACAACAATCCTTTTCCAGTAGTATAACAAGGGTGGAGTGAGTAGGGCACCAGCTCTTGGCAGTGATATATGGGAGAAGCTGAAATGCCATCCCTTTGGACACCGTGCTGTGGCAGCAGTAGCTGTGGACTCTGGCTCCTAGTCTTTGGCCACCATTCTTGTGGTGCTCAGCAGAGACCCTTTCACCCATGGTGCCAAAAGTGGTACTTGACAGAATCTCTTTCCAAGGCATTTACATTCTTAGTTATGCCTCTGCGTTCTTCCATTGTAAATTTCTCTTTTTGCCCTCCCCCTGTAACTTTGGCCTGAATTTTTCTGAAGACAATCATGAATATTTCTGCAGAGATTGAAGGTAATGTGTCAAACTCTATCTGGCTACAGTTCTTTAAAGGGGCCTTGCTTTAAAACTGTTTTGTCAAGTGCTTTTTGTTTCCCCAGGTTTAAAAATTGCCCATTTTTGCCCATTTTCATATAAATAATCTCTACTGAAATTCATGCTGTCTATATTTGAAAAAAAGAGTTTGTTAAAAAAAAAAGTTTGTAATCAGTAATTCATTTATTAATTTTAATTCTTCATTTATTAATTTTAATTCTGCTACCCGATTCTGCTTCCTTTAGTATTAATGGGAAAGTACTACTGATTTCAGTTAAAATGGTGAATGTGCCCGTCTACCTTCTGGTTGCAGCTGAAATTGCATCTGCAGCATGTTGCAAATACCTGAGCCAGCTTTAAGCCAGCTAACTAACATACTGGTAGCAATCTAGCTGTGGCAAGGTAAATTGGACCCTTGCTGAGTTCTGTGCCGCCACTGTTAGACTGCTACTGATACCCAATCTAGCTAGCTGAGATAGCAATGCACAATCTGTAATATAGACCTACCCTCAGAGTGTACGTAAAGACCCTTATATAATGAATTGCTAACAAACAAATCTTGGAAGATTTTTTAACTTGGAAGCCTTGATCTCCAGGGCTGAATACAGACAGTCAGAAGCCCAAGGCTGAATCGAGTCAGTCTTTGCAGATTAATCTAAGCTACTTCGATTGAACTGATAAGCATGTGACTAGACATTCACTTTTGATTTTGGAAATGCAGCGACATGCCTGTAGTGGCCTATGCCAAACATCAGGGCATGCCAGAGCACGTGTCCCCGCTCCCCTGGAGCAAACAGCTGGAGCAAGGCTAGCCTGCTCACTCTGTGAGGGGGGGTTGCGTGAGAGGTGTAAAGCTTCATGGTATGCTGGGATATTGAGTTAACTTGAATATGGAGGGGACCTGGGACAGAAGTTCAACAAATCAATTTAACCTCAATCAGTTAAGTATGATACTATGTCCATCCAGGTTTATCTTAAACCGGTTTGGGCTATTTTGAAAGCGATTTATGTGCAGTGAACTTCTGTTGTATTATAGAGTTGAACCAGTTTACAATCACTTATAGTGGTTTATGTGTCACTTCTGTCCCTAATGTATCTGGAAGTAATTCTTACATTATCTGGAAGCCAAGGAGTATGGCTCAGGAAAGCAATAATATTATCCCATTTCATAATTGTACTTTTCTTAAGTTTGTAGGATAAGTACAGCTTTGTTCTGTCCTACATCTAAATTATGTTTGGTACAGTAAAAGTTTTGCTATCTAGCACCCATGGGGAATGGGGGGTGCCGGATAACAAAATATGCCGGTTAACTGAGCAGCCCGAACAGGCGGCTTTGCCTATTTGGGCCATTGCTTCTCCCACAGCATCCAGGGCATTGCTGGCCCTTCCACGGCATCGCCAACCCTCCCACGGGCCCCACGCAGCTTGCTATGCCCCGGGCCATGGGGGCTCGGCAGCGCAGGTTGCTTTGCCCCAGGCTGTTGGGGCTCAGAGAAACAGGAAGTGCCACAGTGGGCGCTTCTGGTTTCACTTTACCTTACAAGCCAGCATACCGGTTAATAGAACATGCTGGCTTGTAAGGTGCCGCTTAAAGGAGCTTTTACTGTATTTATAAAGAGGAGTTGAACAAAGGAATTTGGTTGAAGCTTCCTAATGTAAGTCTGGCTGCCTTTCCTGAGCATAAATTAGGGTTGTAAATTTCTTCTAGGCATTTAGTTGTTCTGACTTGCATGAGAAGAGGATTGTATGTTGTAGAATTCAGCTTCTCCCTGCCCTCAGCTTGCCCCAGGCATACCCTCTTCTTCTTCGTCTAAATTTAAGATGGAAGCTGTTATTGAGAAAGAAGATGATTCCACAAGCTCAGATTCCTACTACATAAAGAGAATTCTTTTTTAAGAATCTTACTCTAATGCTGTTTATATTCAAGTAGTCAGCTTATATGGAGAAAATGGTGTATCACTTGACACACTTTTATTGGAAATGATAGTATTTTAGCGCTGGGAAGGGTGGGAAAGTCTTAATCTGTCATATATGAACTAAACTTTATGGAAGATACAGTGTTATGGATCACCTTCATTATGATTTGTAAACACATACCCCTCTGGCAACTACAGCCATTGCTTAGAAAAGTACTATTAGTAAATTAGTTTGTTTTTTAGCTGTATTTTACTTCCATATAGTAGCTAAAAGGAAAAGAGCCAGCACCTCATGATGATCTGTGGGTTCTGAGCCACTGCTTTGCATGACTCTTGGTCCATGAGCCATAGTTAGGAAATCACTGATATATTATATTCCATACAGTCCTTGTAACAACAGGTAGAAGTGTCAGGCATCAGGCTTGAGAGGGTTTCCCTACAACATCTAGTGCCACTACTAATGTGATCTTTTAGGTATGTCAGCTAGTGTTCTTTGAGTGGCCTGTAGAGGTCATACATTGTTAGATTGTTGTTGGGTTCTTTCAGTTTGGATTTTTATGGACTTCTGTAGTTCCACGTTAATCAGTCTTTGCTCTTTCTGTCATTTTAGTGTTTGTGAAACTCTCATGTTGTTTTCTCATGTCTGCTTCTGTTTTTGTTTGATCAATTTATAACCTCCTATGAAAGTTGCTGATATTGTATTGGGATATTTGATTATCTGGACTTTGGTGTTTGGTCACAAAAAGGCTATCTAATGTAATGTGTGGACTTCATGCGAACATGTCTGATTAGTAGTCTTGTTTGTACACTGTATATTGCCATTGAGTATCTAGTGCTTTGGGTTATGTTGCGTCTTGAACAGCGAACACCAGTAGCAAGAGGATCTTGTCATGGTAATGTTGTGTGTGTGTGTGTGAATTGGGAACTGAGTTAAAGGCTTGGTCTGTTGGAATAGGACTAATGAATGGAATGAGATGCATGAGGCGTTTTCCAGTTTTCAGACATTTCCATTGAGAATATCAAGCTATGCAAGGCTCCATACCAGATGATTGCAACTGCCAGCACCCATGTGGATGGTACGAGTTTGTTCCAGTCTCCGTGACTTCATTACATTAAGGCATTTGCCGTCCAGACAGGAAATCAAAGTGTAAATGAAAAGGACTGTTATTCACTCGGAATGCTTAAAAAAGTCAGAAGTTGAGGGTATTTACCTACTTAAATCATACTGTAAATGTGCAAGTATTAGCCCTTATCAGCTTAGAACATCCAGGATTCTGTGCCCTTGTGTAAGCGATAAGGACATTTGGTTAAGTTGTCTTGTATTAAGGTAGACATATGTCTTCAAGGTCCCTGTCAGGCTAACAAGTACGTTTTAAGTTAGATGACATCGAAGGGTGACCCAGGCTGAATAGTGATGTTACAGTGGCTCTGCAAGCTGTACAGCTGCCCTCACTCTGGTTTAGGGGTCATTTTTGTGTGCTGTTTTCTTTGTAAATCAAGCTATTGGCTGCTGACAGCAAAGTTTATACCTCTGCCTTCAGAATCTGCTTTATATCCAGTGCAGTTTACCCAGGAAGCCTCGATCTCCTAATTTAACAATATATGAACAAACTGTCCTTTTTGTATTGTGAAATAATTAGGATAAGCAATAGTCATAAGCGCACAGTTGTACATACACATTTTGAGTGTGCAAAATCAACTACTGTCTTTTTAAAAGAAAATGCTTGACTATGAAGTTGACCAGTTTTTATACACCGTTACGGTTCCAAGAAGACTCCCCCCATTGTTTTATACAACAAGAAACAATTTCTGTTATAATTTGTGATTTAGAAGATGCCTGTACTTACTTGGTGTTCTGCCATTTTGACTTCACAGTTACTGCATACTCATTTTAGGATGTGATTTGCCAGATGTGCAAAGGAGTGGGATTTTCAAATAAGTTCAGGTAGATGCACTTTTTATCGTGGTGATACTACTTTATATAGTATTTTGCCAAAGGGCAGCCTGTTTCCAATGGAAGTGCACTGAAACAGCTTCATCTGTGCGAAAAGTCATCAAAGAATTGATTGAACAGTCTGTTCATGCAGATATTCATTTTGATGCCCCACAAGGCTGCTTTCAAAATCGCTGCTTCTGGTGCCACACAAAGTTGGTGAAATAAAAAGCACAATCTGGATCTTCCTGTACCAAAATGAAGAAAATAAAACCTGATTTAGATATGGAGTGAAACTACAGATTAATAATGGTTGCAGAGTTCGTTGGGGGAAGGGAGGAGATGTTTTTTATTTTTCTTTTCATCTCCTCACCCTGTAAGAGGGAGATGGGATTCTTCCAAAAATGTGAGTTTTCCTTGTAATGTCTGTCATTGAACTAAAGAAAAAACTGAAATATATAAAGAAAGACACGAGTGTACAATGTTGAGGGAAAATCTAGATTATATTTAATGTACTGCAGGAAATGTTCGTAATTGTTCTACATCCATAGGGAGAAAACATCTCTGATGCTGTTAAGATCAGTGAGCTCTCATGTGAACTACTGAGATGCTGAACACTCAAGGCAGCTTTAATCTATCAGCCCATTCTTTCAGTAGTTAATAAAACTTACTGTAAGATAATGGGCACCATGTTCATGTTCTTTCCCCCTGTCCCCTCCCATATTTCCACTTCCACAGGGACATGTATAATTCCAGTGCTGGTTCTGTTCAAGTCAGTGGAAACATTCTCATTGACTGAATGGTGCAAGATCAAGGAAGCCACCAAATGTGAAACAAAACCAATGACAAATTTTGCACATCTTTTAATTATTGTTGAAGATACTACATTAAAATACTATAACTAAGTCAGGTTGCACTTGAATGGCTAGAAAATATGCCCTCTGTGATCTTATTTTTGTTATAAGTTAAAATTGCATATGTTTCTATAATCTACTTAAATATTAATTTTTTTTTGAATGTTTCACTACCTTAATAAATCAGAATCTGTTGTTGTGCCACCTGAATCTAAATCTCTTGTTGTGGTATCAAATGTCTGTCACCTTCTAGGGCACAAATAAGTTTTGTCATCACTGAATGGAACAACTAACTTGCTGTGTTTGGTAATTTATTTTTTTTTGTTTTAATTTGGGTAACATCATGGAGAAGCAGAGCTTAAAGAGAGCTCCACAGGTCATCTGGTCCAACTCCCAGGATAGGTTGTTGGCTTACTATTCAACACCTCAACCTGGAAGGCCACAGTGGACTGTTTTTCACCTGGTCCCTAACCTTTTGCCTATTCAGCTAGGATTCTATCAGGAGTGTATGCCACTTGTTACAGCTCTCAGAGGCAGCTGGAACACACATGGCTGAAATTACACCTTAACATGGGGGTGGGGGGAAGAAGGCCACTCAGAAATACAAGCTCTAAATTATTATCCATTATGCTTAGGCATCTTTCCTTATGTTGAATGAATTATGATTAAGTGTATAGACATTCCTAAAAGAGATGTTTTTGTTTTTCTTAAGCAATTAAATTGTAGTACTGCTTACTGTCACTTCTGAAAACTGAATAGGACATTTAAGCACTATTAAATTTTAAAAAAACAACTTTTTAAAAAAGCAGCTTAAAATTGTAATAAAACATTCTATAACTACTTGCTAACCTTTAATATTTTTTCTTTTGTGAATCATGTCATTGTTTTAAAATTCTGTATAAATGTTAAGATTTTTCTCTCCAAAAAACCTCCAGAGAGAAAGCTAAATGCTGCATCTTTGACCTTTCTGTTTATCAATGATCTAATGAGACATCTCCATCGTAATAACAACTTCCGACATATCTTACACTAGCTCTTGCTAACAGCACAAGCCCTCTCCACTGGGGGTTAAGAATATTTAATCCTTTAACGCTGACATATACAACACATAGCCATGTCAGCTACAGCTGTTTCCAAACATCAGTAATAAAATTATGGATGGGTTTTGAAGCTTCTGTGGTGGAAATGAATACATCTGAGGATTCAAGTTGCTGACAGTGTTTATGTAATTTAATCTTACCATCTGGAAGAAAATAAACATTTTTTAGAAAATTAAAGTTAAGGAACTAAACCCCTTGTGGTTTCTGGCTGCTGCAAATAACTTAAGTTTAACCAAGGAAAATGTAACGTTGGAAGTTCATCCTGGACATATTTAAAATAATATTATTATTTGAGTGCACTAGGGCATCAGATTTAAAAATACCTGCTTTATTACCTTTCCTACCTGTGCAGTAGTTATGGGTAATTTTGGATAGAATGCCATTATCAGGACTTTCTTTTCCCCAAATAATGGAGAGATGGCATATACCAGTGTGATATGATAGAACTGTATGCAAACAAAATTAATTGTACCAAAATAGTACAAGCAATTTTGCATATATTTTCTTGCCATTTCAACCTCTCAGTCCTTTTATTTCCCCCCTTTCCAACTTCCTGTAATCTTTTATTTTCTCTTTACTTCTGTTCTCACTCCTCTCTTTTACTTTTTCTGCTTTTATTTACAAACAAGGAAAGCATTCTGTTTTGCTCTTTTCCACTTCCCTTTTGTGTACTGTTTCTGTTTAACTTAGGAGCGAATAATACAGTTATACCATAAAATGGTCCACATAAAATTTTGGCAAGTGGATGGCTTTGCAGGTGTATGAAATATTTATCCAAATCAAACTTTGAATTTTATGACCCCCTAATAATTAGATTCTAGACATAGAAAATTATAAATTTGATATAATTTTCCATGTCTAGAATCTAATTAGTGGAAGGTCATCTCAGATTTGTTCTCCACTGCTGTGGTGGGGAAAGCAGCAATGTGGGGTGAGAGGCCAGGCATCTGCCTTTTGCTGCCATGCCTTTGTCCCCGCCATATCTGTGCTCCATGTACTTCCTGCCATGTGCACCATCACGTGCCATGCTGCCATCTGACCCTCTGTGCCTGTTCCTGTGTCTGCCTCCTCAGTCTGCTTCCCACCCTCTGTCCCCCGCCCCGTAGTCTGCCTCCCACACCCCTTGACCCCACCATGCCTGTGCCTGATGCCTGCCACCTGTCCCACATGTCTTCTCCCCTCTCTGACCTCCCTCCCTTACTTTCTGCTGCTGCTTTGCTCTTCTGGGGCAGTCAGCAATAGTGGTGGCCCTAGCACAGCCCAGCCCAGCCAACCCAGCCAGGAGGAAGTAGCAGCATCTTCTAGCTGGGCTGGGTTGGGGCTGAAGGGCCTGGAGCCACAGGAGAAAGTAATATGGGGGTAGCTGGAGGGAGCAGACACAGGTGTGAGTGGAGGGGAGAGCAGAGGATGGAAGGCAGGGTGGTGGGAGAAGCAAGCACAGGTATGGAGGGGCAGGGGGACAGGCTACAGGTTCCCTCACCCTACAGTCTCCAATGTGCTCCCCTGAGCTGTGTGACCCTTCTCTCACCAAACAAGCCATTCCAGCTGGGTCAGGGGGGTGGCTTGACTCTGGCTTAAGTCCATTGCCAAAGATGAGCTGCCACCTCATTGGGCTGGTACTCAGATCCAAGATAAGACTTCTTTTTCCCCATGCTGATGATGAGGCGGGGGGAAGAGGGGAAACTGCATTTTCGTTTTGAGTAAATACATCTACGTTGGATAGCACTACAGAAGAAAGAGACTTGGGGTCATCATTGACCACAAGATGAACATGAGCCTGCAATGCAATGCTGCGGCTAATAAAGCGACCAAAACACTGGCTTGCATCCATAGATGCTTCTTGACCAAATCCCGGGATGTCATTCTCCCCTAGTACTCGGCCTTGGTGAGGCCGCAGCTGGAGTACTGCGTCCAGTTTTGGGCTCCACAATTCAAAAAGGATGTGGAGAAACTTGAGAGAGTCCAGGGAAGAGCCACGCACATGATCAGAGGTCAGGAAAACAGATCTTACGATGATAGGCTGAGAGACATGGGACTCTTTAGCCTGGAAAAATGTAGGCTCAGGGGTGATCTGATGGCCACCTATAAGTTTATCAAGGGTGACCACCAGGATCTGGGGGAATGTTTGTTCACCAGAGCGCCCCAAGGGATGACTAGGTCGAACGGTCATATACTCCTGCAAGACTGTTTCAGGCTGGACATAAAGAAGAATTTCTTTACTGTCCGAGCCCCCAAGGTCTGGAACAGTCTGCCAGCGGAAGTGTCTACATTGAATACCTTCAAGAGTAAATTGGATGCTTATCTTGCTGGGATCCTATGACCCCAGCTGACTTCCTGCCCTTTGGCAGGGGGCTGGACTCGATGATCTCCCGAGGTCCCTTCCAGCCCTGATGTCTATGAAATCATGTCTTTGTGGTTCAAATACATTTTTGGCAGCTAAGGTTGGAGAATTATGAGGTCAGAACATTGTCAGGAACATTGTTTCTTCTGACGTGTAAACTTTTTTGTATGCTTAACAATCTCCTCTATCCACCTTGCCATACAGGTTTTCCCTCTGCTAAAGTAATCCCAAAAGTCTTTGTGTTAGACTTTTTATATCACCTTACAATATCTTGGTCAGCATGCGTGACTGTTAGGATAGCATCAATTTTCAAGCCTTCTGAATCTCTGTCCTAGGTCTCAATGAGCTTTAGATCTCTCTCAGCTTTAAAACTAGTAGAACCAGCACAGTCATTCAGAATACATGACTGTTGGTGACAAATAATGTATTTGGGGGTGTGGGGTTTTCTTTGATGGGGGGGAGCTATTTTCTTCAGTTCAGTTTTTTTAATCTGCCTCTTGGTTTTTGAGCCTTAAGATTCTCATCTTCCACATTCTGTCCATAAGCTTTCTCTCTTCCCCTTCCCCAGTGAAATGTGAAAGCCTCACATAACCGTATAAATCCAGAAAATGGCACTTTAAGAAAAACAGCTGCTCTTGCAACATTTGTTATGAGAGTCTAAGATTTTTCCACACTGTGTACATGCCCAGAATTTAGACGTAAGTGGGTAGCACATGATAGCCTATCTTAGCTGAATTGGTACGGTAACTTGTACGAGGAGAGGATATAAAGAAAAGTTGGCAGTGGCATGAGCTCTGGCAGCAGAAATCAGCAGGTAATATTGAAGTAGGAAGAACAGATTCAAGGTTTAGTATAATTTGCCAGAATGGTGGGGCAGTCAGAGGGAAACCACAGGCTCTTCCTGGAAAACTGCAGTGTCTGGTGTTCCCTACTTTGTTCTTTCAACCCTCCTTTTTCCTGCTTTTTACACTCCAACCCAGCGCTAGTCTCTGCATGTTGCAATCATTTCTCTTTGCTTTTCTGTCTTCTCCGCCAGAATGTATTGATTTGTTTGTTTAGATTTATAGAAGCATTCTTAGTGCAATGCAAACATTAAAAATACCAACAATGTTTAATAAATTCAGATGTACATTAAAAAGGTCACCTACCAAGCAGAACATACTACTCATATCCATTCCACCCCCATCCTGAGAGAGCCTGAGGAAACAGATAAATCTTGGCAGCCTTTTTGAAGGTTACCAAAACCAGCTAATGCTGAAATAGGAGGAGAATAAAACTATCGGCACTCTAAAACGATAGGCCCCTTACTAAAATGTCCTTGTCTCCAGCTTCCCTTATTTACTGAATCAACGGCAGGGGGAGAGGCAGGAAGGCAGAGCTGAGTGGCTTTTAGCTCAGTCATTTTGGCACCAACCATAGTGTAACAGTGGTGATTCTTACATTAGATTCCTTTCATGTGGGGAACCTTTCAAAAGGGCAGCAGCCAGCACCTTCTATTAGCTGTGTGCGAATGAGCAGAGATGAATACAAATGCAGTAAAGCTGCTCCAACTAACCCAGGTTGAAGAAGGATTAAAAGTTGGCCTGGTTTTGCTACATTTGAATAATAAATATTTGGTTCATTCACCCACAGCAATTAGAACATACCAGCTGCTTCCCTTTGAAACATTCCCCTTTTGAAAAGTTTCCAAATATATGCATGTCCACAGAGGATGTCTTTAATGTGTATATATATACAACATGTATAATAGGTTGGGTTTAATTTATACCTATTAAAGTCTGATTCATATTTTTTTTATTTGGTTCCAAAAAATCTTAGGTTGCTGTTTCCAAAAGGTCAGTTTTCAAGTATAGTAACACTTTACACTTTATTTCAAGATCAGTGGGTGCATCCAGAAGTGTGCTTTAATGTGCATTGAAATAAGCTAATGCACATTTAAGTGCATTTTAAGGTATGTTAAAGCATCACAAAAGGTGTGCATTAAAATAGGCTAATGCACCTTTTTTCTAGTACCTCACAATGGAGGGCATTTTTACACATGCTCTGGGAATGCAGGGAGGGAGAAGTGCTTTAATTAGAGCAGATCTGAGAGCTGCTCTAATTAAAATGCCCAGAGCATCTTATGTATCAGTGTCCCTGCACTTCAAAATGGCAGCAGGGACACTTTATTCTAAGCTCATCGAACAAGTTTTAGATAAAGTGTCCCCACCATCATTTTGAAGCACAGGGATTCTAATGCATGAGACACGGAAGGCCATGCTGCAGCAAACTCGATTAATTGAGTCTGCTTTGAGGAGCTGTAAATACACTGTGTTGGAACAACCTCCAGGCTTGTGTACAGACACCTGGAGGTACTAAATTTAATGCACATTAGCAAAAGTGCATTAATGAATGTGTAGATGCACCCACTGAGTGAGTCCTGGATTAACCCAACTAATAATCTTGCAGATGAATCTTTATTTGTTTTAGACTCTGGGTAAATTTTTCTCCTAATTGAATACAATCTCCTAAGTCACTTCTTAAAAGGATTTAGCTTCCAAAATTATGAAGATAGGTTCTTAATTCCAGTGTCAATGGCAGTTAAGTAATTTGAAAATCTCAGTAGGTGCTAGTAAACATCTTCACTAACCTAACAGTTTTTTAAAAATAATCTCATTGGTATCACATTTAAAAATAGGATACAGGTTTCTAAGTCTTTTAGATGGTTTTGAAAATGTTGCCCCATACTTCAAACAGAATTACAATCTGATTTGCATATAATAACATTATCAACATAATAATGAAGTAACACACTCCATCTGGTTTTAATACTACAAACAGCAACTTTAAAAGGTATAGATTGGTCTTGCTATCTTGAATACCATCAGCTTTGTAAAGCTAACTAGTTGATGCACAAATCTTGCCAGGATCTAACTTTATAAATCTGACCTAGACATCTTGCTTGAAATAAATACACAGACCAATAAGTTCTTAAACATTTATAGTTGTGCCCTGTGTTAAATAGAAATACTGTGTTTTATGTTGATGTAATAAAATTTAATTAGTTGTAAGTCAGGTTTTGCTTTAGTTGTAATTACTTCAGCATATAATTATTATGTCTAATAGCAATCTGAAATCTGCAAGCATTTTGAACTTATTCCAAGTTAAAAAAATCTCTGTTAAATGTATTCCATCAATAGCTATAATAAAATCTTATTAGTCAACTATATTACAGAAACTGTATAAATCTTTAAGTGGCTGAAGCCACACTTTCATTTATGTTGATCATGTATTACATTAAATTGGCAAAGAGAAATATTTTACAGTGGACTTGTTTTTCTTACATAATTAGAAAAGAAATAATCAAGTAATGATTTGATTTTCTTAGATAACCTATAGTATTTAATGCATGATTCTTAACTTGATTCAAGAAGTTTTAGTCACATACACCACCACCTTATCACAAATTATCATTGTAAGGCTCTAGCTTAAATCAGAAATACACCCAGAAACAGGGAAGAAGATTTATCATATAGTATTAGCATAGACAATAAGGGGCTGGGGTGGTGCAGGCAGTAAGGCCCATGGTTGACAGTCTAGAAGTTTCAAGTTTGAGGCCATAGCAGAAGTGTTTAATGATACTGCCATGACAGATTCCAACAAATCTGCGAATTCTGGTAAGTTCATCTTACAAGGACATGAAAAAGGAAAGCAAAGGCAGTGGCATAGCTTAACCATGTTTTACACATGAAAATGATATAAACTTGACCTTGGAGTGTGAAATACACACAGTGATGTTTTAAAGACTTGTTTTAGAACAGTGGTACAGGTGCAAGTCATGGAGTTTTGACTGAGTTCTTACATTGGGAATGATCAGCTTTTGATCCCCAGATCTTTCATGCTTTCCGAGAACAGTACAGATACTGGCATATCTATTGGAATTCTGGATTTTCTTTGGAAAATTCCAAGCCCGTGCACCAGCTCAAGACCTGCTCCAAGGAAGCCACAGGGACTTCTCTGACAAGTCTGTCACTGATGTTTTTTTCCTTGTGGAAAGAGGCTTGTAGCATGCAGAATGTGAGTATACATGATAATACAGGATGCCACTTGATTAACTTAAAAGTGAGCTCAGGTGGTGGGCAATGGACTTTTTCTCTATTTCCATTCCATCCCAAATGATCTTAATGCCGGCTGTGTTAACTATCAGTGGTAAAATCAATGTTCAACTTGTTACTTGCAACTTATTTGTTACTGTAATTATTGTGCAGGTCCTGATGTTAAGACCCTCCAGTCTCTGGTTTGTGAAATGGCTCAATTTATACTATACTGGTCATTTTATAACCAGTATGGAATTCTGCTCAATCCTGAAGCCAGCCTGTAGGTCAACTAAGTGTAGGTATGCCTAAATGATGTTTTAAAACAAAAAATTTCACATTTTCACAAAACTTTTTTACATAAACATTTTAACAGTGCAGTATTGTTTAAAAAATCTAAAGTAGATCTGTCAGCTTGGAAAAGGTCGTGTCAGATGTGTAACACAGTTACGTGCTGGATATGATATCTATTAGAGGTGCATTGGCCGATAAATGTTCACCGTTAAATATAATATACCTTCTGGCTGAGGCCCCTGGACACTGCATGCTTGCGTGTACATGGCCAGGACTGTAGCCAAGCATTGTGGAGAGCAGCACCCTGCAGGTAAGTCTGTGGAGGGGAAGGGGCATGGCAGGGCAGATCGAGACCCCCATGGTGAATGAGGGAGTGGGGCAGGGGCTGAGGACACTGCCCAGCTAGGTCAGTGAATAGGACCCGGGGCTAGGGTGGGGAGTAGGATGGAGCCGTAGGCAGCTCATCCCTGGGGCATGGGTGGGGGAGAAGAGAGTCAACTCCTTGCTGCTGTGCACATCCCCCAGGAGAGGCATGGGGGAGCATGTGCCCCCCCAGATTTGTGCACGAGGTGGATGCAGGCTGCTTGCTCTGGGCTTGGGGCTGTCTGCCCTGCTGCCTTCTCTCAGGAGTCCCATTTTGGTTGCGCCCAGCAGCAGTGGGGATGGCGAGCTGTGCCTCCCACTTCCAGGTAGATAGGGGACATGTGGCTGGAGCGGCACCCCTAGGGCAAAAGCGGCAAGGTAGAGAGCCCTGAGCCCACAGTGAGCAGCCTGTATCTGTCCCAGCTCTGTTTGGTTCAGCTCTGGTTAAAAATGTCCTCACTCTTAAAAATGGTGGTAGTAATGCTTGAAGTAAAGCTCATTTGACAAGCTTTAGTTCAAGCACGCCAGTCACCATTTTTAGTACTGGGATACTGATCCCCTGAATGAGTTGCCCACAGCTCTGTCCTGCTTCCCACCCCAGGCCCAAGTCCCGTTCACTGCTCTGGCTGGGTAGTGTCCCCAGGCCCTGCTCCAATCTCTCCCTCACTGTAGGGGTCTTGATCTACCCCCCCTCCCCAGGACCCTTTTCTTACCCACACTCCTTCCCCTCCACAGACTTACCTTCCATGCTTCCTGACTGCATTCCTGTAAATTGGTTATTGGATCGGTATCAGCCAATATAGCTGGTTAATAATCGGCTTTTGGTATTGGCCACGAAAATCTTTGTTGATACACTCCTAGCCTTTAGAGTGCATATTGAAATAACTTGGGCAGAGGGGGTGTATGAATGAGGATATATGGACTTTACAAAAGTAACATTTAACTCAGGTACTCAGTATCTGTCTTGCATTTTGTAGTTAGGGCACCCGCTGGGGATCGTTCTAAAATTGCTGGGTTTAAATACACATTACATTTCATCCTAAAGCCAAATAATAAGCATCTGAAAATATTTTTTCTCTTTATTTTAGGCAGTGAGAGCCATGAGTTCACAGTTCTTAAAATTTGTAAGATTTAATATTTAGAGAATATCAGGTAGTAACATTTCAGTGCAGAAAACAAAACACCCAAACATGAAGTGATAGTTCTACATAGATTTGGAAAACAAGACAATCGCCCATCGGCCACTGTTAGATCCCTGACAAATTAGAAACCTGTAAACATATTTTATCTTTTCTTCTTTGTTTTGGTCACAAGTGGAATAAGTGCCAGAGAAAGGAAGTAAAGTCTTCAAAAGTACATGTTAGGAAGTAGGAGTCTCTTTAGGTGCCCAGTTGAATTTTAAAAACATATTTTAAGCCAAGCAACTACCTTTGAAAGCAAGACTTTGAGGTCAACCTCGGTTAAATGTTTTTACTCATTATTGAGAATTAATTTCCATCTAGCAAAAGTAAAAAAGAAAAAGGAAAATCCAGTCTTACTATAACTGCTGCAGTGAGGATTTTAGGAAACAAACTATGAAGACAGTCATGTTTTTAGCCATGCGGAGCTTACTGGTTTTAAGTGTTTTACTGGTTTTAAGTGATAACTGTCCTGTAGAAGTTGTCATATCTGGTTGCAGGGAGGAAATGTTTTCTCAGCTAGGAAAAGGCATTTGGCGATTAGACATGCAGGAAGGTGCAGGAGCCCTTTCTTTTGATATTTAAATTACAGCAAAGCTTTGAACACTGATGAGGGCACTCATCTACTTCTCCCATTTTTGAACTGGAGTAGAAATAACTTGGGATTTCCATTCAGTATTCTCCACCCCAGTAATTAGCTGCTCTGTTACATCCAAGAAGAATACTTCGTATTTCTTATGAAATGATCCATTGGCTAAAGTTAGCGATGTTCAAGTTCCTAGAATTTATGCTTTGATACCACATTTGGATGAATTGGGCAGCTCACACTTCATTGTTATAAGCTGTTTGCAGAGGCATTTGATTGATTTAACCTGGCATATTTTAGGACATCTTCACAACCTTAAAGCCCAGAGAGATACAATTATTTTGAATATTAAATGTTAAGTTTCTACATAGCACATCTAGCATTTAAAAGTTATTTATATGGTCATTTACAGAGCCATGTTTAATTATGTTATATGCAAGGCCTTAATCAAAAGTCAGAGAATGGTATAGTAAAACCGTTATGGATCCTCTGGCCTTTCTTCTGCTATAGTATAACATTAAATAATGTATTTTTAATAAATGAAAAGTGAACATCATCTAAACTATATTTTGAATATATTATCAAAACAGAGGGGAAATATAGATTGTGTAGTATATTTATTTTCATTTGTAATAATTGGATTATTTTTTCAAAGATGTATACTAGAAATTAAAATGGCCTTTCTTTTGAGTTCTATTGATTTTTAAATTAATTTATTCATTTACATCCAGTTTTTAATGATAAAATTAAAGGGACCAAATTCATCCTTGTTGCAATTCAATGTACAGAAGAAGTTAAAGCAGAGATTCAATGATCCAAGATATTCAGCTACTATGCAGCAAAAGCCAGTCCACATACAATGTCACTCTGGTTAAATATATGCATGTACTTGCACATGCATGCATGCTCATGGTGTGTGTGTGTGTCTTTGCTTTGTTTTTTCAGTTGAATTGAGACTTTGATTCAGGTCAGTGTTACAGATACCAGTGTGAAACACCATACTAAAATAGTTTCTTGGATTTTTATTTTGGAGTCTTTTTCAGTTAAATGAATGCTGTATCTGGAAATAGGCAGGCAAGGTTCTTTGGTTAGATGTGATATCTTTTATTAGACCGACTGAATAGTTGGAAAAAAGTTTTTAGCAAGCTTTCGAGTACAGTTACCCTTCATCAAGCATATTTATATAGAAATAAACAGTTCTAAAGGATAAAAGCTGTCAATTCAAGAATATATAGATTATTTTGGCAAGATAGAAACAGAGGGGGGCTGGACTCGATGATCTTCCGAGGTCCCTTCCAGCCCTAATGTCTATGAAATAAAGTCTATGAGATTATTTTAAGGCAGAGCCTGGCACCTTTTATAACCTGTCAGTTGGAACAGTCTGGCTCTGGGTTTGGTAGCTTCAGTGGCACATCAGCAGCGTGGGGTGGGGGAAGCTGCCAGACAGCTGGAAGTGCTGTTCTCTCTGCTGTTGCTGCTTCTTCCAGTCTTACTGTTACCTGGTTGTGGTGCAGTTGCAGCTTTCAGACAAGGAGTTGGGTGAGGACTGTGGGGAGCTGTACTGGGACCAAGTATCTGCAGACTTCCTGCCCCTGTCTCCCTGCACCTGTGGTGCAGGCAGAGCTGGTTGCTGTTCAGATGTCACAGCTCGCCATGGGCTAGAAGCTGTGCCCACACCATAGCCCAGTGGGGTAGGATGCTGTGGGAGCATGGATGCAGTTTCCTGATGCCTGGCCTTTGCTCTGGAAGATGTGTCCCCCAGCTGGAAGATGCACCCATGTTGCAGCCCAGAAGCTGGGGGTGGTGAGGGAAGCAGAGGTAGCATAGGGGCAGTTCCCAGCTTCTGGTTCCAGTGCGGGCATAGGCAAAGCCCCCTATGATTGATATGCCATGAAAACCACCCAGTCTATCGAACTGGAGCCAGGAGGGTGGGGAGAAATGTTAATAGTACAGTGCACCTAGAAGGTTCCCAGCCCTGGCACAGCTCTTTGCTGCCTGGTGAGGGGGAAAGCAGGACAGGAGATGGGAATGAAGAGATTAGAAAATAAGTACGAGAAAAACGAGACAAAAGAATGAACAACAAAGAGCAAAGGTATATAGGCACAATGAAAATGCCAAAACAAACCCCCAGTAAATCTAGACAGACAGGCAGACTCAGACATAGGCTCTGAGAGCAAATCAGGAAGAAAAATGAAACTTCCTCACTAGTCCATGTTAAGTCTTTGTTTTCCTGTGTTTGGTTTTCCTTTCCCTGGCAGAAAAGAGAAGCTGAATGTGCATGCCCATATGAGTGGGAAGAAGTTTCGTAAGGAATCCACTCTTAAGTTTTGAGGAAAAGACAAAAATTTCAAGCCAAGGTGGTGGGTGTGGGCTTGTGCTTATTTGCATGCCCTGGCTTCATCTCCAGTTTGAACTTTGAGTTGTTGATGATTATAGTCTAGTTTCTTGTACAGGTGATTGCAATCTTTATGTAGAGTTTATCTGTTGCTATCACAGCTTAGCATCTGTATATCCAACATTCTCAGGACAGAGGCACTTTATGATTTCTTCTTTCACTGAGAGTTAAATACTGGAGGTTAGGGACCAGGAATATTTGAGATGCCAAAGGAAATGCATGTTGCAGAGCTGTGGCTAAAGCATTTATTTTCAGATGAGTATTTTTAGAGTGCAGTACTCAAAGTATGAAAAATAATATGTGTGTTTGAGGTGAGCGTATATTTCAGTATCAGATGATAACTAAAACAAACTTTTTAAAAGCTGCTGAGCTCAACCTCTTCAAGGTAAAGTCCCTGAATTTAGTTAAGTTTAATTTCAGGCTGCTTTTACCGACTCGTTTTACATATTCCCTTGGTGGTCTTTTAAAAGCCAGGTGTCTGGGATTGTCTCCAGCCTACTCTAAAAGCACCCCAGGCTTGGGATTAATACATGAGAGCTGCCTTTTATTTTAGTTTGCCTATTTACATAATGCTTGCTCATTGAAATCACTTGGAATATGCAGCAAAGCTGAACCAAAAAACTGAGCAGGTCAGTGGTGCACGGTCTTGTTTTTGTTCTGAATTGAATTTAAAATGTCACCCTCTATCACAGCAAGAGTTAAAAAATATTGCAAAGGCATTTCTGGACCTTCAGTTCATTTTCTATCAGATTAAAAATGTCTTTTGATGCTTACCATGTAGAAATATTGAATGAAAACAAAACAGTGAGTTAAAAAAACCTCACTATTGAAGTGAATGTGTGTAAATCCAGTATTGCAGGTTAGCATCTCAGAATGGACGTAAGTGTCTTAATAGCATGGTGCTTTCATCAAAATAGTTTTATAGTACATAGGACAGTTCTTCTACAAAGAATTCACATACATAGTTTTACAACACCACATTCTCATTCCGGAAATGTTTCCATGAAGTTAAATATTTTAATAAGCCAGTTTTATTTGATAAACTCAATCCTAAATTGCTTGTTTAATTATTGACCTCTCAAGAAGCCACATGTTGTAACTGCTCTGCTAAACACTTGCTGAATTGTGTCCCGGGGTGGGGAACCAAACCCCAGAGTCACGGTGGGCCGGGGTGGCAATTAGACACGATAACAGGCCGGGTTCTATTGGCTGTGGAGAACTGAGGCACGGGAAGCGTAGCGGTTTCTTAAACAAGTTGGAAATTTATTTGACTTACGCTTAGGTGCGTAGGAGAACGATGTCTTCAGTTACAGTTTACAACAACAACAACAACAACGGGGTCTGTTGGCCCACGAGGTTCAGTCAAAGACCTAGTCCCAGGGCTGGTCAACAGCTCATTGAGTGGATAACACAAACAACAAACTAACTGTAACACGGTGAATGATGAAAACGAGACGTGACGCCAGTCCAATATTGGTGGACGATCGAGTAGTCGTAGAGTAATGCCGAGGTCAGGATGCCAGAATGTTGAGGTGAAATCGTAGTGGGATGGTCCAAAATCGTAGTCAGCAATCAGTCAACTTGAATCAGGAACCAGGAGATCAAAACTGCAATCGCTCTAACCAGCACAGAGTGCCAATCTGGGGAAGGAGACCAGTAGGCCTAAGAGCCTGACTGCCAGACAGTCCCTGGAAACACCAGCCTCTGTCTGCAGTGACGCGATCTTCTCCCCCCAGAAGGAGGGGCCCTCAGACCTTTTATAGCAGCCCTATAGCCAATCAGGCTGCTTGGCTAAGAGAAATTTCTAGAGGTATTACCTCATTCCAGTCGTACACTGGGCATGCTCTGCACTAAGATCTGCATAGCAACTGAGTCTGCTCAGAGCTGAAAGTGGGTCAGGGCTGATTGACAGCTCCTGAGGTCATAGAAGGGGTAACTCAGGCCCTGCATGGAATTTTCCACTCTCAATCAAACTGAGTTCATGCATTGGCAGCACCTATACTTAAAATTTTGCTCCAACAAATTGCAGGATTTTTTCTTTGCATTTTGTGATTGGCTGGCTGGTTTATTCTATAAACCCTCAGCCTTGACTCCTAAGAATTCAAGTGCAAGTCATTCTTGATGTTGTTAACCAAGTGTTTAGATGGATTCTGTTTAGATATATTGAAGACTCCACTTCACAAAACAATAAAAACTGGCATGTTTTAAGTATTTGTTCAAGTGAACTGGCAAATAGACATTATTACTTATCATTGTAAACTCAGGATTCTGTAGCATCAGTTGCTTGTATGGCACTTGAACAGTGAATGAACAAAATGCATGCTTTCAGGAAAGTCAGAATAAAAATAAGATCAACATAACTGTAAATGTGCTGCTATAGTAATTTGATTTTTATGATCCCATATTGATTTGAATGGTACCTAATTATGATGGTATCATAAAGAAACAGGTTTCTGCAAGGTTGTTTTGAGTTTCTATTATTTACTTTCCTGCATGAAAACATAAGCAATCTTTGATAGGCAGCTGAAAAGAAAAAAAGAACTTTTATAGTTATATTTTTGTCTAGATACAATATTGTCAATATTATTTACCTCTGGCTTCCTTAATGAGCATGATATGCTCATTATTTCATCATGATTTAACTATGTTTCATGTTCTGTATATACATAGTGTAAATTTATTGAAATATTTTCTTTATATGACTTCAGAGCAGACTAACAATGTATCAGTAAAACACATTAATATAGTCCTATTGACACAGCTTAATACATCAACCAAGTTTTTATTAAATGAAAGGTTTTTAAAAACTAAAACAGAAACAACACTTTGATTCATCATTTTTTAGATTTTTGTGAAAAACTATTGTTTTTCAAAAAAAGAATTTTGCTATTAGGTATGTCAGAATGGCTGACTGATTGCCATGTAAAATATTTTAGTTAGAATTTTATAATATCCTTCATTGATCCTGAATTAATAACCTTTCCTTTATCTTTAAAAAAAATGTTAGGGTCATTCCTAAAGAGAGTATAAACTTTTGTTTTTGTGCTGTTTCTCACAATGTTAAGATTGTGCTTTTGTGTTAACCTTGCAGTCGTGCATTAGAAGGATGGTTAAGTGAAGTACGATATGAATAAGAAAAAGGTTTGTTTATACAGCATCTTTCACAGTAAATGATGAATTATACCAGTAGCTAGTATTTATTATAAGAGGTGCATTGTAAGCTGTTCAAAAAAGGAGAAAAAATAATGCTTGGATTTAACAGCTGATCAGGTACTTCATAGTGAAGATAATTTAATCAAACTGGAACCTGATGGGCAAAAATCTTGCTACTCAGCTACTGTTACTGGTTAGGATTGGAGGAAAAAATGTAGAAAACCTGACTGTAAGCTGTGAAAAGAGAGGGAAATACAGAATAGATGTTTACAAATACAACAGTGCAGAAGTTTGAAGAGCCTTAAATGTTACCAGCAATGTTTTGAACTAAGATCCATTATCAGTTAAGTGAACCTCAGCTTCTCTGTACTTTATGGGCACCACGCCACACACTCTCTGGGGCAGGGGCAGAAAGTGGAAGCTGGAGGAGGAAGGGAAAGTCCAGGGTCCCTGACTACTGCTTCAGTCAGTGATGTGGGGAGTGACAAGTAGTTGGGAGCTTGTGGGCTACAGATTAACCCCTTGTGTGTTGCATGTAGGCCCACAGGCCACCATTTAGACAGCCCTATATAGTGTAATAAAATGGAATCTAGGCATTTTAAAAGAATAAAAGCACTGGGCATAATCCTCTGAAGTATGTCTGCTGATTCATTTAACAACAGGTTCTTCCACTTGCTCTGCAGTACAGGGGCAAATACAGAGTTGGCCAGCAGAGTAAACCCCAGACAAGGGATCACCTTCTGATCGAGTTCTCTAGACTTTTTTTGCTTCTGTTAGTTGACAACTTTTTATCTAAGGGAAGTATGTTAAGGTGAATGATTGCAATGCTTTCCACATTTTTATTATAATTTTGAAGTTAAAGAAGGGAAGAAGGGAACTCCCCTCTCATCAGCACAGAGGCAGAAAAGGATCTTGGAGTCATGCTGTGGGGACACAGTCAGGAAGGCTAATCGCACCTCGTCATGCATCCACAGATGCATCACGACCAGGTCCAAGGAGGTGATCCTCCCTCTCTATGTGACACTGGTCAGACCACAGTTGGAGTACTGCATTCAGTTCTGGGCACCGCACTTCAGGACGAATGTGGACAGCATTGAGAGGGTCCAGAAGAGGGCCACTCGCATGATCAGGGGCAGCAGGGCAGGCCCTACGAGAAGAGGCTACGAGACCTGAATCTGTTTAGCCTTCACAAGAGAAGGCTGAGAGGGGATCTGGTAGCTGTCTATAAACTGGCCAAGGGTTACCAGCAGGCAATGGGAAAGTCCCTGTTCCCCCAAGCACTACTGGGAGTAACAAGGAATAATGGCCATAAGTTGACTGAGAGTAGATTCAGGCTAGACATCAGGAGGCACTACTTCACAGTCAGGATGGCTAGGATCTGGAACCAACTTCCAAGGGAAGTGATGCTGGCTCCTGCCCTGGGGGTCTTCAGAAGGAGGCTAGATAATCACCTTGCTGGGGTCGTTTGACCCCAGCACTCATTCTTGCCCAGGGCAGGGGGTTGGACTTGATGATCTGGTCCTTTCTGACCCTACCAACTATGAAACTATGAAGAATCCTGAAACATTATATATGTTCTGTACCTGTGTATAATGTATCCAAAGCAACACCAACAGCTTCAGGCAAGTAGAATTAAACTTCTGATGATCTTGTGTCTTGGGGCTCCACCCTTACTTGATTCTCAGCACAATCAGAAGAGCAATGACGCAGTAGGACCAAGGTGGGAGTTAATGTGCTGCCTCTGTCTTGGGACTGCAGTAGAGGCATTTTGATATAAGGTGCAGGTTGAGACAGACTCATATGCCACCCAGACTTATACTCTGGGTACCATGCTAATTTTTGAGCAGCCAGGACACTTGAAGTCCCAAACCTGAGGAAGGTATTAAAGAATCAGCTGTTGGCCCTGCTGGGGAGGCTTCTGATATCAGAGGAATCGTACAGAAACTCTGTGTCTCCTTTGTACTGGAGTAGCTTCTTGATTCTTGCCTAGGTACTGTGGGAGTGCATACCGTTTCTTGGCCTTCTGGCTCAGATCAGGTGTCATTTCTTCAGATTCCAAGCTGTTTGGTAACCATCTGTGATAAGAGTAAGCCAACTGTAGAGTTTTTAGGAATACCCTCCTTAAGCTTTGTTAGTTAAGGGGTGCATCCATTAGGCCCTAAGTACTAACTGGCATGTATCCCTTTATGCTAGAAAAATAGTCATTGCTGATTAACAAGAGAGGAGATGAATTGACACTGAAATTTTAACTGTGAGGATAACTTATGAAAAACCAGATCCAGCATCATTCAGGAACTAGCAGGTCCAGGCAGACTATATTTCCATTAATTTGTCAGTGAAGTAGTTTTACCTCTCTGGTTTTTGTTAGTAAAGAAGATTCTCCTGAGCTTTTGTTAATAAGAAAAAAATCTTGAGGGATGGGGGTACAAGCAAGTGCTATCCTCCTCCTGCTTTCTTAGATGTCAGGCAACAGCATTACTGTGAATGAGACATTCTGAGCAGATGAAATGCTCATTCACAGCATTGCAAAGGGATGGTCATACCAAAGAAAGATTTCTAAAATTGAAAGGGAATTTAAATGTCTCATTAAGAGATGTTGCAAAATCATTTATTGCAAGGTAAGGATGCAGTACTTTTAAGAAAATACCTTCAGTGAACATACAAAAAGAGTATTTCCATCTAAATGAGTGGCCATGATGAGTTTGGAGTAAGGCAGAAAGGGGCTGGTGGCCTAAATCTCGCAATAGTAGCTGAAGAGGTCCAAATCTATGATGCCTGCTAGCAGCAAAGAACAAATAAAAGGTAAATTGGTGAAGGAATTTCAAGTGAAGAGACTGAACTTTAGATTTGGGCTTTTCTTGGCAACAGGATTCTTGGGTTCAAGACAGAGAGCGAGAACTGTGAGGGTAGGTTTAGAGAAGGTTTGGGCTGTATTTTCTTACTGTTGGAATTTTGGCCTTGTATGGTGTCTACTATTTATAATGGATATTGAAAAATGGGAGAAGTTCCAAAAAAGTGCTACAAGATTGATTGAAGTTCTGGAAAACATGCGTCCCAATTAGAGACCTACCAGTTTCCATCAAATTCCTCAACAAAAAAGCAAAAACGTGGCTTGATTTTTGGTTTGCAAGGGTGAAACAGCTCATCATTCAAGGCATAATACATGGCTCAAAGTCAACACTAAAACAAACTGGAAATAAATTCCAAATTTTTAACAAGCATGAAACATTGGAATACCTTACCAATGTATTATCCAACATTGGGAGTGTTTTTTTTAATCAAGAGTAAAGAGTAAAATATATCCTTTGTTTTTGGACTGGGTAAATTTCTATGATTTGTGTTTCACAGAGATCAGATTAAATGATCCTAATGGTTCCTTTTAACACTAAAATCCATGAATGAGTTGTTCATACACTGATAAATTCAAACTTCAGGAAATACATGAGTTTTGACTGTACAACACAAGACTCAAGCTCATTTTAGGGAGAAAAAATAGGTTCTTTTAATTATAGCGTGTGGGCCTGCATGCAGATTTAGTCCATGGTCCCTTTCATCCAGTGCAGATCTCCCAGCTGTGTCATTGGGAGTATACAAGGTGAAGTAGGAGAATGTGCTCTTTACATAATATTTGAACATTAGGGCCAGATCTTATTCCATCTATTAGATCTCTAAAAGATGGAATTAGGTGATCGTATTCTACCCTCCTTGACTCCCTGGAAAACTGTTAATATAGAAGGTAGGTGCTGCTTTTTGTCACTTACTCTTAACCCAGGGATGGGCAATTATTTTGGGCGGAGGGCTGCTTACCCAGTTTTGGCAGGCTGTTGAGGGCTGTGTGGGTAGCCCCGCCCCTTGTCAGGTGCCCTGCCCCCTCGTCACCATCTTGGGACCAATGTCCCAATGTCTTGGGACCAGTGTCCCAGGACCAGCATCAGTGGGGCCCAAAGTGGGGCACAGGCTGGCAGGGGTCTGTGAAGCCGGGCTGGGGTGCACCAGCAGGGGTGGGGGGGAGCTGGACCGGCTCCATAGAGCCCCTGCTAGCTGGGACCCCATGCTCCTGCCACCCTGCTCTAGGCCCTATTGGCACTGGCCCTGGGATACCGGTGCAGGCCCCATATTCCCACTGGCTCCCTCACCCAGTCACACCCATTCCCCCCCAGCCCCGCAGTACAGGCAGGGGGCAGTGCACAGCCCGAAACCTGTGCTTGCTGGCAGGGAAGAAGCTGGTGCTGAGTGCAGGGAAAAGCGGCCCCTTATCCACCCTGTGGCTGGCACACCCTGGTGCAGATACTTGCAGCCCAAGCCGGGCTGTTTGGAGCAGGCACAGGCAGCCCCACAATGGCTGCAAGCGGCTACAGTGCGGGGCGCCAGCCACAGGGCAAGCGAGGGGCTGCTTTTCCCCATGCTCAACACCAGCTTATAACCTGGCCCTGCTGTCAGCTTGGGTTTGAAGCTGGCTTCAGGCTCGCTCATCAGTGGCAGCAGCTGTGGTCCCCCGGCTTGCCATGCGGGGCAGTGTTGGCTGTTGCTGCCTGCCCGGAGCTCACGTACTCGGCAGCCCAGAGGCGACAGTGGCAAACACTGCCTGGCGCGGCAAATGGGGGGGGGGGGGGGGCACGCAGCCCTGATGGGTGAGGTGGGAGCTGGTATGGGGCCTAGGCTGGTGCCGGTGCGGGGCCTAGGCTGGCTGTAGGGCCAGCTTACAGGGTGGTGCTGCATGCGGGGCCAGGGGGTTAATCAGCCCCTTGCCTGCCCTGTGCCTGGTGCCCCGTGTTGCTCGCAGCCTGCCCAGGCCTGCCTGTGCCTGCTCTGGACAACACCATGTGGGCTGCAAGTTGCTGCAGTGCGGGGTGCCAGCCATGGGGCAGGTGAGGCCTGTTTTCCCTCTGCCCTCATTCAGCTTTTCCCTGGGCCACTTTTCCCTGGGCTCCTCCCTTGCCCTTCCCCCCACCCACTTCCCCCTTACCTGAGGTTCTGGCACCTCCAGGGCAGCCACGTGCTCCCAGGCCAGAAGCCCTTGCTGGAGCTTCTGGTTGGTGGGGCGGGACCGGGCAGGCCCTGCTGTTGTGGGAGCCCGCTGGGCTTCCCCTGGGTCCTACTGCCCTTGGCAGATAAATATTGATTTTCTAAATTTTTTAGGGGCCCCACGGGCTGGATAGAATGGCCTGGTGGGGCCCCATGGCCCATATTTTGCCTTAACCCCTAAGATAGGCAAAAATCATCGTCTGAAATCGTATTTCACCTTTGGCCATCTTAGGTACTACTTCGCTGTCTAAAGTAAATGTATAAATGGTATTTACTGGCACTTTTTCATGAACTTTATTGCTACCTCTGGAATTACTTACTTGAGCATGCTCAGAAGAGGTCCCCTATGGCCACTTCAACACAATCCTGTTTTGCCCAGAACTGGAGAGTTCTGCAAAATTATGGTGACCATGCATCCTACTTTAGCTGAAACAGTCCCAGATTATGTAGCCTTCCCAACATCCCAGCCACTTGGTGAAAATTACGCCTGTATAATTGTATTTTTTCTTTTGGTATGTTTTCGATGACTGTGAAGCATTTCAGTGGCTTTGTTTAAAGATTGCATTTTTGTGATGGACTCTTAATTTGCATTTCTAAATTATTCTTTGACCTATACAGAAAATGCTAATGTATTTCAGAGAATTTCTGGATAACAGATCTGCTGAAATTATCAAACATTTTCTGTCAAAACATTGTTGATTTTAAGATTGTGCTTTTGATTTTCCTAGTTTTAGAATGGTTGTACATTATGCCAGGAGTTATGCTTCTGTGAGTTTTGCTGTACATTTGCAATGCTCAATATTACGTATAGTTAACCTGGATATAGTTCATTCTGTCTGATGCTTTGCTTCTGGAATTTTTTCATCAGTTCCCATTTTTTGAGCACCTTTCTCAGTTTATTATATTTTTTATAAATATGGGGAAGCTAAACATGGTAAGTTCACATTGATAACAGAAGTCAAGCAACCAGAAGGAGAAAGAGAGACTTCAGTCATCATGTTGTGTGCGCCATTTTTGTTCCTTGATCTGTAATTCAAAAAGGCTACTGAACTCTTATTGTTGACTTTTATGAAAAAGATTAATGCTAAATGTTTAAAAATGTGTTAAGAATGTTGAGTAGTGCAATGAGTTAATCTACTTGTTTACCTTTTAGTTGGCTAATTGCCTCAGCCACCTAACCTCATCTTTCAGTTCCATTAATTTAGTGTCATCTTCAGCCTCTGATCAGCAACCGAATAAAGTTTTAAGCTGATGGTGTAACAGAATAAACAGAGGAATCTTTTTAAACGCTTAAGTGTTTGCACAGAAACTGTTTTACATCTTCCTTACAATGATCCATTGTGTAGACTATCATGAATCTGATCAAAGGTACTGAGTCACGCTAGATCTTTTGACTTACAGAACATAAGGTCAGAATTTGAGTGAAGACCTCAAATACCAAAAATACTTTCATTCTTACCTAGACAACAAAAGCCTCTTAGCCATTGCTGGGTAGTTAGTGTTTTCTGAGTAGTCTAACGAGACAGAATGCTTGTCAGTTATAATTCCATCATTACTCTTCTTTATAAACCTTCAGTATTACACCCTTCAAAGATATGTTGTATATATCTGCACACATTTTATATATTTTATCCTCACTTTCAGAAGAAGTACCTTAGAAAAAATTATGCTAGCTGATTTTAAGATAATTACCGTATCTCTTTGGAAATGTCTGCTTCTCATACAGAATCGATTCAGTGAATGAAACAACCTTTTCTTACCAGGCATACACTTCACAGTGCATGCTCAAATAATCCAGAAGGAAATATTAGTTGCATGTAGGAAATTCACAAAACATTACTCTGTCATGTTTACACACAAAAATGAAAATGTTTCTTAATGAATTTTGCGTGCAAAATATGAATGCAAAGGTCATTGTGACTTATGGAACTCTCTGAAGTGTCACTATGGGATAATGAGAGAAACTAATTTCTAGCCCCCAAAACTAATAGCATGTAGTTATAAACATAAACTTGGAAACATTAGTCAATGTTTCTTTCAGGCCTGAAAAAATGATAAGATGTGTGACAATTAAATTACGGAACTTGAATACTTTGTGCAAAAATCCAAAGCCTACAATATTGAATAGGAAAAAAAAACCCTATTTCAGATGGTTATAAGATGGCCTAAGACAAAATAAAAATCTGTAGAATGGAAGAATGATGTGGAATTAAGTAACTGTTCTCAATATTTAAATTATTTTTTAAAAACATACATTTAAGTATATTTTTGTAAGATTTATTGATCAGATCAATTATCTTGTTCTTTTTATGGCATGAAAAGTATTTGAATCTTTGATATTTTTCATTGCAGTATGGGTCATTTAAAAATACACTTAGAATTATATTCAGTGCTCTTTAACTTTCTATAATTTTGAATAAAAAATATTGCTGTTGAGGCATACAGGTCTCAACAATATTGTCAAAGATTCAATATTGTCTTGAATTGGAAGCTGCAGATATGTGGCTACAGAATTTTGTCTGGCTTTATTATGGAGCTAATGGGTTTTAAAAATAATAATGGGATAAATATGTTTTCCTTAACATCAAATTTGGCAGATGGTGATTTCAGTAGTTTAAATATGATTTAGTTTACAAGGCAGAAGATTGGAATCAGAAGACCTGGGTTCAACTTCTTGTTTTGCCATTGATATGCATTTTGGGATTGGTCAAGTTAGTACTTTCGTACCCTATTTTTCTGATGTATAAAATGGAGGACATTTTACTTTTAAGAGTTTTGACATTTATAGCTAATATATAAATCTAATAGATATAAATCCCATCATATAATAAATACTATTATTGATATTGTAGTGTGACTTGGTTAAGGATTTTACTATTTACCATGCACAATGTTTTTCATTTTGGTCATGTTTATTTTCTTTATTTCTTTGTATAAAAGTTTAGGGTCAGGACGCCTGAAAAATGTAGATCTTGCATGCCTTAGTATAATGTCTGATCAATGGAATGTTGCTCTGTTAGGCCATGGGCAGAAGTTACACACAAACTGGTTTAAGTAATCAGAAACCAGTTTGAATCTGTAACACAACAGAAATTCAGTGCATATAAACCGCTTTCAAAATAGCCAAAGCTGGTTTAAGATAAACCTGAATGGATTTAGTAACAGATTTAACTGGTTTAGGTTAAGTTGGTTTATTGAACTTCTGTCTCAGATCCCCTCCAGATTCAAGTTAACTCACAGTTCCCCAGCATCCTGAGATACTTTGCACCTCCCCTGCAGTCCAGCCTCACAGGGTGTGTGGGCTAGCCATGGTCCAAGCTATCTGCTCCAGCCGAGCAGGGAGGCATACTTTAGTGCCCCCACCTTCTGGTCTGGGTCACTGCAGGCATGTGGCTGTGTTCCAGAATCAGAAGTAAATGTTTGTTCACTTGCTTATCAGTTCAATCTACACAGCTTAGACTAACCTGTGAAGATTGAATTGATTCAGCCTCGTGCTTTTTGACTCAGCCTTATAGTTAAAAAGTCCTGGGCGTGGTTGCATAGATGTTACAGTTAACCCAGTCATGTAAAAGATGTAACATCTAATTATGTTTTATTTTTATGTTTAGTAACTTATTTGTTTTGAGTTGCTTTTTATTAGTGGGTTGTGAATATTTTTTCTAGGTAGTCCTTCCCTTACAGTAAAAATGGATCGCTATTGTATGACTTTGTGATTTAATTCTAAGCTCTGTTAGCCTGCTTAGATACTATATTATGCTTAAAACAACTTTCAAGTTGAAATTGTTAGATATACTGCTTGGAAGGTTTTTTATCCCTCCTTTTATCCATTGAGGGGGCTGGTTGGGAAACTGTTCACAGTCATGCCTGAAAGCCAAATGAAAGATAAGTGTTCATGAAGGAAGATGAGAGGTAAAGGTCTGCAGGCTCTGTGGCCTCATAAGAAACTCAAAAGAAAGTGTGAAAATCTTATTGACGTTGGGTTCTCCCAATATGAACAGGAAAATTAAAATAAAACAACAGAAAGTAGAAAGACTATTTTCATACAGGAAAGAAATAACAAAAACAGATTTAAATAAGATTATTTGTAGAGTAATGGAATGATTTAAAAAAAACTGAAAAATTCTATGAAATGTAGAAATACCTGGATCAGATTTATGCTGATTCTTGCTGAGCTGCACAGGAGAAAGTTCAGCTTGCTCATGTCCAAGTTTGGGAATGGACTCACAGATACTAGCTCTGTAATTGGTGATCCTCTTAACAGGAGAGTGTTACAAGCAGTTAAAGACCCATTTGCTGCTGGCAAGTTAAAGGATTTATACTGATGATGTATACAGTGATGCGTTTTAATCTTTCAGTCTTTTCTAAATAGTGCTGTCGATATCAGTGGTATTCATTAATAAGACCCCAGGATTGTGCCCTTGCTGGTTTGGGCCTGTGCTTGTTGAGGGCAGATAAATCAACAAAGATGAAGTACAAATAGGGAAGAAAAAAATCATTAGAAATCTTTTCACTGTATATCTGGCTCTCAAAGATGGAGTACTTTTTAGTGCAGTTTGTATGCTATTGAGAAAATTCTAGAAATCTACAATGGAAGACAATTCTTTGATTGATTAGGCATTAATTTCGGTGTAAAAACTGAAAGAAAGAAAACTATAAGTTGCTTAAAAATACTTCAAAAGCTGCAAAATGGGAATGCACTGACACATTTGTTAATATAATAAACATAAAAAAGGCATTTTATATTTCCCTCTTCTAGTATTAAAATGTTTTGTCAAGCAGTTAAAATTCATTCCTTATGGAAACTGCTATTATTGTCTGATGGCTATTTTACTCCCATAAAAGAAAATGAATTCAAGAAAATGAAACAGTAGTTTTAAAGGTCTACAATATGTGGCACATGATCAACAGACATTGAGACATTTCCAAGAGGAGGCAAGTAGATTTGCATTCTAATACTTAGCCAGATATTTTTTCCTCACTTTCTAATAATTTTTACCTTTTAATGAATTTTAAGTATGCCATTTCACTCGAGAAAACTCACTAAAATGTTAATATAAATTAATGAAAGCTGTTGCAATTATTAATTGGAATTCAACCATCAGTATTCAGTTGAGCATTATATGAATCAGTTTCATATATAGTGTTTTTTAATATGGTAGCTATGTTTAAGATGTATCATTAGTAATAGACATCTCCACATCTACTAATGAAGAAGGCAACATTTCTGTCTCCATGAGCTTCAGTTTTACTTATGTATTAGTAAATTGTATGTACTATTGATTTCCATTTCAGATAATACGGCATAATGATTATCTTGGGTAACTGGCTTTCAAACAGATCTCTAATAAACAAATGTACATTTAACAGCTAGGCCAAGCAATATTCATATCTTAATAGCAATATGGGGATGTATGGCTCTATACAATTAGTTGAAATATTCCAAACAGGTGTTTGCTCAAAGAAACATCCATTCTAAGACTCTGTTAAGACAAGTGTTGATCATATTGTAATATAAATTGGTAACAATTTCATCCAAACCTCTTGTTGTTTCTACAGAAATAGTGCATATTTGAAAGAATGCTTATTAGGTGAACAAGTATGAATCAATACAGGGGAGGAGAATGTCCTACTTACGGAGGTGTTCATTAACCAAGAAACAGTTTACATTAATGAGTTAGTGTACTGGAACTAAGTTTGGAGAAAGTGCTCTTGTGATAAGGAAAGCAGAATTTACTGAAACAGTGAGCTGCTTTTTAATCCATGAAGTTGATGTGGAATGGGGAAAAAGAAATCTTTGACAGGTCAGTGTTTGAACTATTTAGTTATTCAGAGCTGTGGAAGGAACCCTTTTGCTCTGCCTTTACTGCCCACATCAACAGAGGGCTTTTGCAGAGAGCCTTCTCAGTTTTAGGGGATGGACAGGATCATAACTGGAAAAGAAGTGTTGAACATGGATTTAAAAAAGAGAGATTGAGTCTTAAGTGCAAGGGTTTGCAGTTTGAAATATTCTTTGAAGTATCCCATAATTAGGACAGATGAAAGCTTGTATAATGATATACTTGCATTTATAATTTAGAATTTTTGTTATTACTGCATTGGAATTTTCTTTTTAAGGTGAAATGCAGGGACATAGGCTATCTAGGTTTTAACACTTATTTGTGTTCCCAGTGAGTATGTACAGTCATCTCAACTCATTGTGACACAGGCTGGAGAGAATATCCGTAACAAGTCTCATTTAATTGCATCAAAATCCCCAAGTCTGTTTTCTGAGGACTCTGCCTACTCAGCTCTTTTAATTTCACATATCTTGTTCTATCCAGTCTGCTTCCTCAGATTCAGTTTTGCAAACTACTTTGCCTTGGTCCTTGGTAGATTGGGAAGAGGGGTTCTTTCCTTCTCCTGGCTAGTTTCTAAGAACTCTCCACAATGACAGACCCATCTAAAGATTTTTTTTCTTGCTTTGCCCCATTTCTTGAAAGTGTGCAAGTGGGAAATAATCTATTTTTCCCCTCTTCCCTCCCCACCTTCTCTTGCTGACTTCTGAGTTGACTATACTATGCAACAGGGTTTATTAGAGTTCATAGTACTGTCACTGAGGAACTCTGGTTTCCCTTGTTCTTGTCCCCATTTTTCTCTGTCTTCTCCCCAAGGCTCAAGACAGGCCAAGCAATCTGCTTTGTACTTGGTCTTGGTACCACCAGCTAGGCAGCCTTTTCTTCAGCTATCTCCTGCTCTTTATTCTCCTGCATATTGTGCTCAAGACTCTCTTCTGCAATGGGACCAAATTAAACAGAGTGTATGGGAGAAGTGACAGAGGTTAATAGGGGTAGAAATTATGACACATGTTGAATGTTGTGCCCTCCTCCCCAAATGCCCATACAAAATCTCTTCTGTTAACTATCCAGTGTCCTCCATTAACCTTCCCTGCCCCTACAACACCGGAATACCTGCTAAAACAAAAAATTACAAATTTCTCCTTCTGTTTACCAAATGTTTAAGAAATTGTCTTATACATTCTTTCTCTACTTCTAACCTTCATGTGGAGTCCAGTTTAATAGTTCAGTTTGTTGTTCTAGGCATCAAAAAGGATGGGTTTTCTGGGGAGCTTAAGATCAACCAGCACATTTGCTAATGAAGGTTTTGTACTTTATTGATACCAGAAATCCTTACTGACCACATGAATTGTTACCGTACCTCCCTCTAAAAATACCTGCAACCTGATACCAGCTATTGCCTATCTAGAAACTAGTCAGGTCTCTAAGGACTAAAAAATTTCTGTTTATTTGCAATGAATGAACAAATGAATGAATAATAGCCTGAACCATTAATTTAATATGTAATGTACTCCAGGTGTAATAATCCAGAATATAAAGATGTACATTGAAATTTATTAGGGTAGTGGCTGTATATTTTTTTTACATTAAAGTTAGTATGTCTTTAGTATATCACCACAGTATAGAATATTAGTATAGAATTGTCTTATAATCTACAAAGCAGTTCTTTGACTATCTTTTTGTCCAAGAGACAGCTATTTCTAGGACTGGTTATTTCTAGGCATTTGATCCAAATTTGCAGCATCTACTGTATTTTCAAATGAGAAGCCTAAAAGCAGCAGAAACTGCAGTTTCTGTTGGAAAAAGCACTTCCTATTGCTGTTTTTGCTTCTTTAAGTAGGGATTAACCTTTTTTAATTTCTTTTGATGTCACCAGACCAAGAGAGGCTCAGCCTTCTGGGAGTTGATTGTGATGAACTTTCTTGAAAAACCATGACCTTGAATGTCCTGATGGAAAAGCTCTCTAGTTGTTAAAGTACACATAAAGAAAAGAAAGCAAATACTATATCAAAGATGTATGTTTGTTTTCACAAATGCAATACACTCATTGGCTGTATTTAATATATTATTACAAAATGCATATTTGAGTATATTAACCACAAAGGCCAATACTGACTCAAAATCAAACTAGTATCAGGCAAACAATAACAGCAGGTGTAAAATAGAATAATTTGGTAATTGAACAAATAGTAAATGGATAAAAAATAGCGTAGCATATTTACATTTGTAGGAGAATAACAACATGCACAAAGCTTCCCTCTACAACAATGAGAAGTCTTATGATCCATATCTATGTATAACTTTACCTTTATGGCTGTAGTAACATCTTGTCATATAAGCCACTGAATCCCAAGTGAGACTTTTCCAATACAATAGTACAAGAACTCAATGTCTTTTTATTCAGAACCCTGTGATAGAGTACATTTCTGTGTTAACAAATGGGGTTCCTTGCTCATTTCACAGGGAAAAAATACACTTCAGTGCTTGTTTCAATGTATGCACTGGGTTATAAAGGGAGTTTCAGAGATACTGTACTTATCAGCTGCACATGAACAGTTTGTGGTTTGAAGAGGGAACCTGGGATTGAGGCATCCAACCTCCTGTATCCAATATTACCCAGCGGAATATTGCATTAAACAACCCTATTGTGTGTTAAGAATTTCATTTTGTCTCTTGAAACGTAGGACCATATGTTCAAGGTTTATCTGCAAAAGCAGGTACAATATATGGGATGTACAGATCAGTATTTTCATTTCATATTTTGTACTTCAGAATGCCTGAAAAAATATTTTCTGATCCATTTTAAGTGCACCTTGTTAAACTGAGTTGGTGTGAGATTACACCTACTGTGTTTTTTGTTAGAAATTGAATGTTGTGGTTTATTGATTTCAGTGGTGCATCTTCTATAGTTGAATTAAAGTCAGATTACTAAATATGAAAATCTGTGAGGCTCTTAATCCTGAGGGGTACAGAAGCTCCCTTTCACAAAAAAATATTTGCTGTTTTAAATCAAACCAGGAAAAAAAAAATAATTGTAATCTGGTCCTTTTAATGGCTGGGCCTCAACTTGACTTAACCATTATTCTCCGACTTTGGTCAGTCCTTTATGTTCTAAAGAACATGGTAATTCTTACTTCTCACTGTGGCCCACATTTATTCACTAGTGTATATATAATCCCCTTTGATTTACTCCTTGGCTCAGATAAATATGTAGGACCCAGTATATCTAAATTGTATCTAGTAAACGAACATAAATTGTGCAGACACGAATGCAAGCCAAGCTTTGGTTATTCTAATACATGGAATCAGTACTTGCTTACTTAGTTTTTGGAAGTTCTATTTATTATTATAGGCTATTTATATCCAGAGATTCCAATGCAGTTTCTTGCTTCTAAAATAAGATGTATAAATAGGGTAGACCTGCAAAGAACTGTGCTTCATTCATAAATGAGATTGCGAAGTTGAAATGAATGGACAGACATAGAGTATGTCAGGACTATAGTAATGTGTCTGTGTGTAACATTCATTAAACTGTTTGTTAAATAATGTATTCAGACCGACTAGTGTTTCTCAGCTTCAACATCACCCATTATGTGTTCTAGTAAATTAAAGCTAGGAAACCTTTGTCAGAGTTATAATAGTCAAACTGACATCTAATTCCCCCAGACAATAGGTACAAGTCTGCAGGCCTCTCTAATTCTTTCCAGTCTTTACTTTTATTGATTCTTTTGTAGACCTGTTTCATCCAATCTATTACAAACAGCGCCAGTTAAAAGTGTGAAGTTTACTACTTTTGACCTAAGGCACATTAAAAACAATAGCTTCCTGACATACATTCCATGTATCCCAGGGTTGTTGTTATTTTTAATAGGAGCAGAGGTTTGTATTATAATTGCTAAACTAGTGTTTGAAGTGTGTGCTTTATTAGAAAGACTGACATGTTAATTTTTTGGTCTGACCTGTAATCCTCAGGAAAAAAATCCATTTCTGATGTGAACTTAATTCAACTATCATTTGTTACCCTAGGCTCTAAATGTTTTATTAGTTGAGCTGGCTTCCACACTGCAGTTTTCTTTGATTCAAAGCTTACTTTTTCCATGTCTTTGAAATACTGTTTTGCATATTTAAATGTAAATATTTTACACACAGGGTGTTCATGTAATCCAAAGACATGCATACTTTTTCATAAAATGTTTTTTGCATTTCCTATTAAAAAAATATCCAACATTCCATTTGTAATTTAGACTGATATAGCAATACTGAAGGTTTTACTACTATTAACATAATATAACATTTTTATTAAACACTGTTCTTCAGGATTATGCCTTCCTGCATATCTTACACTGTAAAACATACCATATACATAATTGATAATAAACAAACAAATCCTACTTTTGCCTCGGTGTTCTTCACCGGTTTCAAGGCTTTGAAGTTCAGTAAATAATTTATGGTACTTATTAGTGTAGACGAATCAAACAGTATCCTTGATCCTAGTTGCCTTTTGTCCTTGTTGTTTCTGAGCAGAATTTTTAAGTGATCCTTCTGATTGGTTACCAAACTGAATGAAGCAAAAAATGTTTGAATTAATATAAATGGACTAAAATGCACTATTCATTCAGATGCACAGAAAATTAAATAAATAATTTTCCTAATTTACACCATAGATACAAATATATAATGAAAAAGTCTTGACCTGTTTTAAAATCTAAGGATGAGAGGTTTTTTAATAAATAAATTTTCTTTTAAATTGAATAAAACAATGTTGAAAGGAAGTGCATTGAGTGTATATGAAAGAATGCAAGAAAAAGAGCAAGAGACAGAGTATTCAACCTGACTTAACCCACAAAAATTCAGTCAGGATGTTGGCTAGCCAAATTAAATACCCCCCAGGTCCTACTGTAATTGGCAAAATGAAATTAAGATATATTGTGATGAAAGAAAGTACGGCTAAAAAGTTATAAAACATTATTTTGGCGTTTAACAGACTATTCTTCTGTTCTTGTTCTGCTTGTCTACTGTTGTTTGTATAACCATGCCAGTGGCTTCCAAGTTTATAATAATGGGTTCAAGAGAGCTCTGGAGGTTATAAATACACTTTATGAAGGTTTTGCCTCCATATTCTTATTTGAGTTCTTAAGTGCTTCAGTAATGCCTAGGCAATTTACCTAATATTTCTGGGAAATCCAAAACTAAGAATAAAAGAAAAATAAGATGTTTTTTATTTGTGCATTCTAAACCATATAGTTCAAATCTAGAGAATTGTTTCAGTGGCAGTGTCCAGATGTGCAGAGGTGTGTGCTTGCAGTGGCACAATTTTGTAGCTTGTGTAGCATGTGCACATTGTCCCACTTTGGGCAAAATGCCCTCGCCCAGCTCTTCCCAGCTCACGGCATGCTGGAGCAGCTGGGGCAAATGCAGCAGTAGAAACACTCTGGCTAGGAGCCAAAGCATCTTACTAGAGCCTCTGTTTGTTCCAGTACGTGCTACTTTCCTGTGCTCTGCCCCTTTTTTTTCCTGGCACTTTTTTTGCTACCAGGAAATCCTGGTAGGAAATTTTGCCTCCGCGCTGCAAATTTGCAGTTCAGGGCACATTTTAAAACTACATGCATGCAGTGTGTGGTACCACAAATTGCATGTGCCTGCATGTCTGGATGAGGCCAATGAAGGCAACGCTTGGAGGAATCAAAATTTAGTGACTATGACTTGATTCTTAAAACGTCCCTTCTTTGTTAATTCATCAACAGATTCTCTGAGTAAGATAGCCTCTAAGTACATTTTTCCAAAATCTGTCCTTGGTCAGCAGGATTATGGAAGTGGCAGGACAGGGCTACAGCATACAACACCAGGGGTTCAGAGAAGTTATAGGATTCCCTGGTGGCCTTCAGAGCAATCTGTGATTACAAGACAGAAAACAATATAAAATCATACTACTCCCTTGGTTTTCTGTGGGCTGCAAGAGGCGGCACAACATAGAAAGTCAATCCTAATTTTATGGGTGGGCAGAGGAGAGGATATGGGGACAGAGATGACCAGAAAATCTTATATCATAATAGCATATGATTGTGTAGTTAGATTTTCATGATTTGATTTGTACAAGGAGGCTGAATAAAAGTTGCTTAGGCATTTTTGGCAGTTCCTAAATCAGTTTAGGATAGCTTCCTTGGTTGACAGTGTCTTTCCTAGTTATTTTTCCAATAGAAATAAAAAATAAAAATGAAGTATTATGTGTTACTCTAAGAATGACATCATGTATCATTTTGTAAGGTTTAAACCTGAACCTTCAGCACAAGTCAGCTACAGGCCTAAATTCACTAGCTGACAATAGAAGAAGGCTATTATTTCTGAATGAGGAATAGGCTGTTAGGACAGTGTTTTGGGTCTCAGGGGGCAGGCTGTCAGAGAGAGCCTGACTCAGCTCTCTCTTTCTCTCACCCCCTACCTGTCTCTGTTTCTTCCCACGGTGCTTCCAGAAACACAGACAGGTCATTAAGGCCATGCTGTGTATGGAAGAGGCTGTCCTGGATGGACAGGAGTCCAGTTTATCCCACTTATGTCCAATTCCTCCTGTTTGAGAGGTTGTTTGCTCCCAGAGTTTTTAGTGTACTGGCACTGTTGCTGTTGCTTGGAGGGCAGTGTAGGGCCAGCCTTCTGCTAGAAAGATCATGTTCAGTTATTATTTTTACACGCTGACAAGAATTTGCTGACAGTACAGATGACAGTAAGGGAAATTGGAGGTTTTGAAAAATTTATGGTTTAGCAAAACCTGAAGAGAATTTCATGGGACAAAGAAAAGTTACAACTCTGGCCCCAGGGCCCTCCCTATTGAACTATAAAGCCCTGCAACAAACAATGGAAGTGTTATTACTGTGACCCTCTTTTGAGCAGTACTGTTTTGTAATGGGAAGTGTTAGACAACCTAAATATAGGGATTATCATCAGCACTTCCAGTAATGCAGACCACATAAAATCACTTAATTTCAGTTTTGTAACTGACGTTGATAAACAAGTACTCTCTCACTTAACAACTTTAACAGCTTTTTAACAGTTATAAGAGATGCTAGACAAGCTTTTGGGTTCAAATTGCCCTTCTGCAGGACTGGGAAAGTAGCAGGGGAAGACTATGCTTCTTTCCCAGACCTGAGGGAGGACGTTTTATGTCTGAATGCTCGCCTAACGTCTCTTCCAACTATACAGCTGGTCCTATAAAACTTATTACAGAAAAACCCTAATCTACTCCATATCTCTTGGACCATCACAAGTATAACATCCTGCCAACCCTACTACATTTGAAATGGGTATTTTAGTGATAGAATTTGTTTTTTTCAACAATCTTCCCCAGTTTTTTAGCTCCTTTTCATCTTTGTCTTTCTATTGTGAATTATAAATACAATACCACTTTCTAAATCAGCACACTTTAAACAAAATAAATGTAATGGGGATTTACTTCATTATTAAATGAATGAGGAAAACAGAAATGTTTGGAACTCAACATCTTTACTTAATTAGAAGTTCTGAAATTGTTATGAAAAGAATCTGTCAGTGAAAATGCACTGTTTATAAGCAACACATCACCTCTGTGCAGCCCCATTCCTCTGAATTGTTTCATGCAGTTAGATCCCTTTATCCACCTCGATCTCCATTGGCATCCATACATCAACTTGAAGGATTGGGACCTCCTTCTTTAAGGGACTTGGAAAGTATTTGTCAGCTAGAGCTATCCATTTACAATAATATATCACCTTCACATCTTTGGTTGGTCATAGAAAGAATTTGCTGACAGCATGGACTATGATAGAACAGAACAGATTCTCTACTGGCTTTTTTCTTCAATGTCACCTTGGGGAATCATGTCTAGTTTTCAAATAAATAGGACCTTCTTAAACATTTTTTCTTTGTTCAAAGATGCACAAAATACTAAACGTTTACAAAAATGTCAAGTCAGTGAATTGTTTTGAAAGTTTTAAGATTGTCTAGAATTGCCAAATTAGATTTAAACTTTAAATTTAAACTAAAAAATTAAAAGCATCAGAATATTCTTTCAAGAGCAGCATTGAAACTAGAGCAATGGTCCTATAGCTCCAAACACAAACTTCTGGTGCTTAAGCTGAAGAAAGAACTCTGTCTTATACTGACTGCAGAAGGATCCTAATGATGATCTTTATAAACTGTAGTAGAGAGCAATATATTCACACATGCAGATGGCACTGAAGCTGCTGGGGAAAAAAAACCCAAAACAAAAATACCTGTTTTCCATCAGTGAATGCAATGTTGATTTGAAGACCCAGGAGCATTCTTGGTTGCAGAGCTATCAAAAAGTATTAATAACTGCTTTTGTTATAATCTGTTCAGTATAACCTGTGTTCAAAAAATTAAAACATTTCTGCAAATGCTAAACTATGCCCTTCTGTTTCTTTCCATTTTAATCTACTAATATAAAAAGTCAAATCTAGATTTCCAGGCCCAAATTTTAGAATAACAAATACAAATATTCATAGTAGAAGCTGACTGCAACCTTAATCAGAAAGGCACTCTTATCTTACCATAATAATTTAGAACATTTTCTCCTTTTCCTCACAATCTAGAAAAGTTGTAGGACTGAAGTAAAGAGAACATTAAATGACCCCCACTTTTCCCTGTGTCCCATCTCTAGGCAGCCCAGATATTTATTTATCCTAAATTACCCAATAGAGGCAGAATGGTATCATAGGTGTGAAGCTGGCTATTCTGTATTAATACTGTCTGAGGCTGATATGTCTTCAGAAGTATTCCTGAGGCAGTAATGGATTCTTGTCACATTCTTGGAACTTAAAGTTTGGCAATGTGTTGTTTAGTTCCTGGTTAAAAGATGAGATAAGTAAAAATAGTGGGATAATTAATCATGTTCGTGGGTACTTTGCAATTATAGACACTTGATATATTTCATAAGCTCTTCTACTCAACTCTGTTATTGTGTGTATGAGTTGCCTCACAGCATGTGCTCCTTATTACAGTCTAAAAAGAATGCAACAAGCGCTTTGTAATGGGAGATGGAATTTTAAGCACATATCAGATTTGAGTGTTACAGTAAACATGTCAGCATATTTGAAATCACATCAGTAGAAGCACTCAAACTGGACTCCCTTTGGCTTAAAAGGAAAAGGGTGGTTGAAATAGGAGTCTCTGAAAAAGACCTGATGTTGGAACTTTCCTGTATATAACACTTCCTGAACCTTTTGGAACAAGTCACACTAGTTTTCAGTAGGAAAGTATAATTGATGGTTTACTAGGCAGAGATGGGCTGTTTCAATGCTCTTGTTGCATGTGTGTTTCCTCTGCCCTCATCCCCCCGCTCCTCCCCCCCCCCCCCCCACACACACACGGTTGTGGCAGGGTTTGTTCCTGGAAGCTCAAGTAGAACTGTAGTTTGAAAGGTATCTATCTGTTGTTGACCTCATTTAAGAGAGACCCCATCATAGTTATGGATCTCATTTTTACCTTTGGATCTAGTTATTATCCAGTATTTTACACTCTGTTCTGAAAATTAAGTTTGGCTAGAAAAAATTTCTGATGTTTCCCTGAGATAAGCTGCCTCAAGACCAATGTTAATTCATTTTCATAAGAGGACTGTTGCCTAAAGCCAGGTCCAGATTGGTTCAGTAGGTATCTTATGTTTTCTTTGGACGAAGGAGGAATGGCTAGTTAAGTCACATTTCAAGTACATTTATGGTAGAATTGAATAATATCTATTACTGATAGTGTGTGTTCTGATACAGACTTAATAACGTTCTCACCCAGGTGAACGTTTCCGCAGAGAGAGGTAAGTGTAAGAGCATATAGGTTGTTATGTGATTGTTAATTAATTTGTAATGGGGTAGGAAAAATTTCTGTGGCACTGGGTAGGAATTTTTATTTTACTTTTTGGGTTTTTTTAATCCGTATTTCCTGATTTCTTCTGTTGTCTTCTGATTGCCCATGGCATCCAGAAAACAGGAGACTCTGAATGGGCACTCTCTGTGGTAGAGAGCTTTCTGTAGGCTGAAACCTGTAAATATGGTGGTATTTGCATTACTACTGGAACTGTATACCTTAATGTAATAGTTCTCAACCTTTTTAGACTCAAAGCACTACTCAAAAATGCCAGCTTAGTTTCACTTAATTAATTTTTCACCGAAGAAGTACTAGAGCAATGAATCTGTTGCAAAGAACTCAGAAGATCACACCACATCAGAATCTTTTAACACTGTGGATTCCTATTTGAAATCTCTGGGTTATCTTGTGAATCATGTTTGCACACCAAACCATGCTAAGATCACATGGCACCCTGTGGCACCCTTCAAAGGATCTCATGGCACCCCAGGGTGCTGCAGCACCCTGGTTGACAATCACTGGCATTATTTCACAGTGTGCCTTCTGTTTGAACAAACATGCCCGTGCCTTTCAGATTACAGTGAAGGAATTATATTGCACAACAGCCATGGAGATGTCTATTGAAGCAATTGCCTAGGGGCAGGTTTTTTTTGATGGGTGTATAAAGTATTATTAGTTTTTATTATCAATCATTATGGCAAAGGATATATGAGTAGATGTTGTGCCCTAGAGTAAATTTTAATGACAACTTTGCAAGGATGGTGTGTAGTGCATATTGGCCAAATATTTACACTAAATGAGCAGAAGCAGAGTTGATACTTTGGACTCCATGATGAACCTGGAAGTCCGTCTGTAATTTAAATTAAGAGGTAGTTGACATTTAAGTAGCTTTAGACCCATTTAGGCACTATATGCAACTAATAGGTATTTAGCTAGCTGTTAATTGCTTGAAAACATGAAAAAATTAACATGCAAATTTTGATGCATTTTTATTAAAATTTTCAGGGACATTTCTGAACTAGTAGATGCTCTCTTTCTATAATTCCAGTGCAGGTGTAGACACATCAAAGGGAAAAAACAAACACAGATGTGAGGTCTGAGAACCAAAAATCAGCAGTGGAGCAAGGTTTATTTCTACTCTCTGATGAAATTTCTGTTGTACCTTTCTCAGACGGCATTGTATTTCAGTGTTGGTGCTTTGTGTGTGTGACCAGCAAACAAGAAAGTCTGAGTCTTTTAGCACACCACATTACATGAGGTGACCTAAACAAACAGATGTAGTAAAGCTGAAAAAAGAATTGTCCACAGCCTTAACAGGAAGCTCTTCAAAATGCATACTGCACTGATCTGTGAGACCATGTCATGGCTGCTAAATTCTCTTGAGTTCTGCTTGGACTTGAAGAGAGAGAGAGAGTCACTAAAATATGTGTTTTGTTTAATTCATATCTATTCTTAATACAAGAGAGTTCAAATTGGTAGTGGACTGGGACTAATGTTCAGGGGTTTAATTACCAGCTCTATCATCTCCATACTTGGGTGAATCCTGTAACCCACCCAGTGCAGTACTTGCCCATCTGCAGCTTTTATTTCAAAGGCTACTGCTCCTCCAGTCAGCTTCATAGGACTGCTGATGAGCTCCAGCTTTAATAATCATTTGAATGACTACCCACTGCAAATTAAATGGGTTGCAAACCACCCAGCTAGGAAAAATCTGGATACTACTACTTCCCTGTTTGTTTGTGGGTGCTTTCACAAACCTATCTATGGCATAACTTTGGAGCCCCAGGTTTATGCCCACTGTCTTGCTGCTTGTCCCAAGGAAAAGACAAATGTTTGCCCTAGGGTAAATCCTTATCCCTGCAAGCTTCACTGCCTGACACTGGACTTCACAGGTGCAGCAGGGGATGCTCTGCCATCTCAGGTGACTTTCGCCTGCATTGTGAAAGAAATTTATAGGTCAGCATTTCTGTTGGGTGGCTTAGCCTGGAGTATCACTTGCCCGGAGATCACTCTTTACCTCTGGCAATCAGTAAGGAGACAGAACAACAACAACAAAAATATTGTACAGGAGAAAGGAATTGTACATGAAAAACTGACCCCAAGTTTGAAGATGGAACAAAAAAACTAGTAAAGGTACTTAGCCTCTCATCTGACTAACACCTAGTCCTTCAAAGAGACCGCCAATATTTTCAGAGATCACCTTCCTGCTTATCGTGCCGTCCCCGGCTGTTGGCGACTTGGTTTCTTGCTGGTATAATTAAAAAAGAATACAGAGTATATTTTCACCTTAATACAAGGACCCTGGCTACCTCACAGATAACCCCTAAAATACCTGCAAGCCCTGCGTTAGCATTGTCCCAATTCCTCATGAATCTTAGAATCCCCTGGAAAATTTATCTAATGAAATCTGGCATTCCTCTGGCTGATGGGCCATTTGTCTCAGATGTCTGCACTATTGTGTGCTTGTTTTTCCTACTACAGTCAGATGATCATTCCACTAGTGGCCCCTTCTCTCTGCATTTGGGAGTGGCAATTGGTCTTTGCCCTAGAACTCAATGGCAAGAAGTTACTTAGCACTTTTGCCTGTTACCTCTTCCTTGCTCTCACACCCCTACCCCTGGCTGCTCTGGCACACAGCCAGAATTCTGCTACCCCAACCTCTGTTGTATGCACTTGACTATGTCCCTGGCTGGGGGCTCTGGGGGCCCTGGGGACCACTCTTAAACAGTTCATCATTTCCTTCTGTTAGTGGCAACTGACCAGGGTTTCATGCACCCCAGGTTTGTTTGGGCTAGGAGGTGGCCATTTAGAGAGGGCTGCTTCCAGGATCCATGCTTCTGTATTCATGGGGACTCTGAGGACATGCCCAATGACTTCACTGCCACCAGTGGAAGGAATTTCCCAGTTCTTTCAAAGCAGCTGAGCTGTCCCCTGAGCGTCTAGCTCCTAGGCACACTGAAGGTCCAGGCAGCACCTCCCCGACCTTCCTAGGCACTCCTCCACCCCCAAATCAGCCTGGGATACACTGGACCCTGATCAGTTTCCAGGAACTGAAATAAATTGATGAGTGGCTTGAAAGTGCTCTTGAAAACACACAAAAGCTCTGGCAGCTCCAGAGCATCCAGCCCCCTGAATCCCAAAACAAAGGGTCCAGAGAGCACTCCCAGCCCCACATCCTTTCGTATACATACACACCTAGGCACTCCTGAACAGGGTTCAGTCACACAGACTGTGTAAAGTGTATGAATGGATCTTTATAGAATTCGGTGTTAGTGAGAAGGGGGAGCAAAAAATTGCTGTTTGACTGGGGACTCACTGCCACTTCTTTGTGGCTGTTACATAGCCTTGAGATGTCTGACCATTCTACTTAGAGCCCTTATCAGCAGATGTGTGAACTCCTATGACTTGGAACAATTATAAACTGGTTCCCAATCAGTCACATTCTTGGAATGGTTTAAATATTATGTCTATCTGCACCCTGTCTTGTCCATTGGCTGCAGCTCTTCAACACAGAGATACTGGTTTCAGTTTAGGCCTAATAATAATGAGAAAAAGAATTAATAACTTAATCCTTCCTGGCAAGAGTTACATGGAAAAGAAGAATTATTTTTGCCTGCCAGGCAGATAGGAGGTGGAAGGATAGGACAAGAAAAACAGCAGCTCACTCTGATCTTCTGGGAATCTGTGTGAAAGCTCTCAGCTAGCACTCCACTTTCAGCACATACAAATTAATCAAATACTTGCACTTGATAGGATTTGATTGGGAGTGCTCAATTTTTAAGGATATTAGTTGAATGCTAATTAGCAACTAGTTGACTCTATCTGTTTCACCGTAAACTTTTAATGTAGGTTCTGGTTAGACAATTAAACAGGATAAAAGGAATTTGATATGAGCTATTTCATCAGATATGACTACATAAAATAAGCATACCTGTCTGTGGATTTAAAAGCACTATAATAAACTACTATTACAACTACTACTTTATTTGAAACTGTATACGTTCTGGTTTGTTCTTTCCTTTTAAACCAACACAGCACTTCTTCAGGAGGAGACAGTAGGATCCATGTCCCAGCAAATCTTTCTACTTTTTTTTCTCATGTGGGCTACCTCCACCCCACCTGCCTCCTGTTGACTGGTATATAGGAAGACTGACCTCATGGAGCCATGATTCCTGAATGCCCCCAAGAATCCTCTCTACTTTGCTTATGCTGGGGTGTCAACATCTGGCCCACAGGTTGCATCTGGCCTGTGAAGCCATGGCATCCAGCCCGCGGGCATCCCAACAGGTCAGGAAATTTGGCAGCAAGGGACCAATGGTGGTTAATAATCCCCAAGCCAGGCTATACCCCTTTCCTGAACATAGCCAGATTGGGGTTAGGCCAGGCCCTCTTTGCTCCATGCAGTCTGGTTGAGGCCAGGCCATGGCCCTTCCTCTGCAGGGCTAGGCCACATCTCCTTACCACCAAGTGGTTGGGTCATGCCCCCTCCCCTCCTTTTGTGGGGTCAGGCCATGCCTGTTTTCCCCATACAGTGGGTTGAGGCCAGGTCATGCTCCCCCAACCCTATGGAGCTGGACCAAACCCCCTTTCCTCACATAACTGTATTGGAGCTGGGTTGCCTGCTGCCCCTCTTCGTAGAGCCAGACGGGGCCCCACATTGCCCACCCCAGTCAATGGATCGGGACCAGCAGCTGGATCCAGGCTGCAGACTGACTGGATGCTGCCCATCCAGCCCAGCAGGGAAAAAGGTTGAGCACCACTGCCTTATGCAGTAGAACCACACTGAATCTGTTGTTGAGATAACTGAAGACACAAGCTAGATTTTACCCCTCTGTCATTGCATTAATTTTTATTACATGTACTGTATGTAAGTGAAAATCTTGGAGATTTGTTTGCTAAATCATGTGGTAAATGGTCTTGCTGATGGCTGCAGAGTTGCTCTGGGGATGGAGTTGTTAAGCACTTATTACAGGAATCCAGCAGGGCAAATTAAGAGAAACCTGTGTGTTTGCTTGTTATTTCATGACTTTTATGTTTGGCTACTGAGGAGCTCCATATAGGCCTGCATGACCTATAAAGACTCACTGTTCTTTAGTTGGAGGTTGCCTTCTGAAATCTGAATCACTGACCTGGCAACAATGAAAATGATTACCTCCAAGGGAGACTTTAGCTTTGTTATTCTTTAATGCATAATCGCTGAACGCCTGCTATTAAAAATACATGTATAAAATAACTGTAACATTCTGTTCAGTTGGTACATGGTATTTTTACACATAACTTTAAGGTTTTTATAGTTTCAATTTAAGGGCCTTATTTTATGTTTCATTGTTGTTAAGCAGGTTTTTTTCATTTATTGGCAGCAGAATTGTTAGCATTTCTTTTAAACCCATGTATTTTCAGATACAGTACTTAGGGCTTAATCCTGTACTTGATTAGTTTATGCATGCTCCTTGCAACCAAACTTGAGGTACATGTGAACCAGTATTCACTAAAATACTGAATACTACTGTAGCGAACCAGCTCATATTATTTCTCATTTGTCTTAACCTGCTTTGATTATCTCAGAACTTAAATAGGAAGTTCATTTTAAATTTGATAAAACATTTTATAAGAAATGAAATCTATTTGGCTGTAAGACTCCAGATGAAAAAAACCACAACATAGGCAAGCAACAAAAAATTATTTCATACATAATTGTAAAATTTTAATATTATCCAGAAGCCAGCTAAGTTATTTTACTTTTTTTCTTCTCTGGCTTTCTTCCTCTCTGCATATTAGCTCCTTAAAAACATGATCTTCCAAAGCTAGTTTTCTCTAGCATCCTAAATACTTTCAGTAAGCTTCTGTATCAGTTTTGCTGGCAGCTTTTGACTTGCAACTAAACTGATTAAGGAGCTTGATAGAGCAATTATTCTGCCATTCCTAGTAACTATAACCTTGCAATGCATATTTTCAGGAGTCTTACGTTTATGTCTTGTCTCTTATTTTTCTATCTAATATTCATTTACAGTGTTCAAAGTACTTATCTGTACCCTTATCAACTTCTGAATGCCATAAACGTGTGAGAAGAATCTAATTTTTGACCAAATAAGGTGGTAAATAATGCAACTTCTTTTTGAGAAATTCATATTCATATTCTTTATATAGTCAGCAGCTGGCTTTGGCTAAATCAGACCTAAGCTTTCTATTTCTGGGTCTACATCTAAGGTGATGCAGGTAGTAGGAAAGTCAGGAAAACGTTGTTGTTTAGTTTTTAAACAGTGGCCTTTCTTTTGCCCAGGCCACACAAAGATTTTCAATGGCAGCCAGGCTGGTGACAATACAATTGTTGTTAAGCGAATAATTCTTCTCCATAATGTGTGTTAGTGCTGAAAACAATCTGCATTTAAATGAATGAAAGTGATGAATATTAAATCTAATTAAAATGGTAAGGTTAATTTTGATAGGTAGAATATAGCTACTTAAATGGAATTGAGCCAGGTAACTTCTCTATAGCCACAAAACATGCAATAGGATCTTTAATGCCAATAGCATCATCGTGAAATGATGCTTTTTAACAATGCAGTGTATCTCAAAGTTTCACACCTGATAAAGGGAGAAAGAATGCAATCAAATCCCCACAGCAGCTTTTTGCAGCACCTTAGATCTTCTTTGGAGGTTTTCCACCAAAGTATTGGCCAAGCCTTGTCCTATTTAACTTGTGATACAAGTTTCACTTTTAGAATACCTTGCATGTATAGGATTTGATTTTAATTTTAAAGCCAATTGACATGAAGCTTTTAGTGCTGCTATAGTTTTAGTAAGTTGTACTTAGTTACTACGCAAACTCATTGCTGAGGCTTTGACTGTTTTAGGGGATGTCAGCCTGCTGTTACAGAACAGGTTGTCTGCCACATAAGGAATGGATTTTTAGTCGGGGGTAAGGTATATCAGAATGTACTTAGAGATTCACAGCTACATTGGAATTGACAGACTGAAGTCATCCAGAATGAGTGGAACAGCATCAGATCTATTCAGCACTAAACGACAAAACTAAACATTATTGCTTAGTAGGGGCCCAGGTTGTTTTTTTAAGGTGTCAGGCTCTTTCTTCTTTCATCCAAATAGAATCACAGAAAGTTAGGGTTGGAAGGGACCTCAGAAAGTCATCTAATCCAACTCACTGCTCAAAGCAGGACCATCCCCAACTAGATCATCCCAGCCAAAGCTTTATCTAGCCAGTTCTTAAAAACCTCCAAGGATGGAACTTTCACCACCTCTCTGGGTCACCTGTTCCAGTGTTTTTCTACCCTCCTAGTGAAAAAATTCTTCCTAATATCTAACTTAAACTGCTCTTCCTGCAACCTGAGATCATTGCTCCTTGTTCTGTCATCTGCTACCGCTGAAAATAGCCTAGCTCCATCCTCTTTCAAACCTCCCTTCAGGTAGCTGAAGACTGCTATTAGGTTTCCTCTCAGTGTCTTCTTTTCAAGACCAAATAAGCCCAGTTCCCTCACCCTGTCCCCATAAGTCATGTCCCTCAGTTCCCTCACCATTTTTGTTGCCCTCCACTGGACTCTCCAGTTAGTCCACATCCTTTGTATTAGTCCCAAAATTGAACACAGTATTCCAGTTGTGGCCTCACCAGTGCTGAATAAAGGGGAATAATCGCTTCCCTGGACTTAAGGGCAACACTGCTACCAATGCAGCCTGGTATGGCATTAGCTTTTTTGGCAGTGAGGGCACACTGCTGGCTCATTTTGCTTCTTGTCCACTGTAACCCCCCAGGTCCTGTTCTGCCGAGCTGCTGCCCAGCCACTCGGCCTCCAGCCTGTACCGCTGCATGGGATTGTTCCATCCTAAGTGCAGGATTTTGTCCTTGTTCTTCTTGAATCTCATGAGATTCCTTTTGGCCCAATCCTTCAATTTGTCTATGTCAATCTCAATCTTAGCCCTACCCTCTAGAATATCTACTACTCCCCACAGCTGGGTGTCACATGCTGGCTTGCTGAGAGTGCACTCTATGCCAACTTCCAGGTTTTTGAAGACATTGAACAAAACTGGCCCTAGGACGGACCCCTGGGGCACTTCACTTGATACCAGCTACCAGCTTGACATTAAGCTATTGATTACTACTTTCTGAGCCTGATGCTCCAGCCAGTTTTCTATCCACCTTACAGTAGATTCATCCAGCCCATATTTCCTTAGCTTGCCTGCAAGAATATTGTGGGAATCCATATCAAAAGCCTGGCTAAAATCAAGGTACACCACATCTACTGGTCTTCCCACATCCACAAAGCCAGTCATTTCATCATAGAAGTCAGTCCAGTTGGTCAGGCATGATTTGCCCCGGTGAATCCATGCTGACTGTTCCTAGTCACCTTCTTCTCTAAGTGCTTAGAAATAGATTCCTTGAGGATCTCCTCCATGATTTTTTCAGGGACTGAGGCTGACTAGTCTGTAGTTCCATGGATCCTCCTTCCCTTTCTTAAATATGGGCACTAAGGGTATTAGCATTTCACGGGGTTTTTGGAACAGCTTGTTGAACTCGCCGCAAAATAGCAATAAATAAAAATACTAAGGTGCTTTGAAAGTGTTTTCCTTTTTAAATTTTTCTTTAAAGGGAGGAAGAAAAGAAATGAGTGCATCAGTAGAGAAAATTCCTTTGATTCTGCATTAGGGCGTATAACTTATCTTTTTTTTTTAAAGTTTCTCACTGAATTCAACCCTGTTAGTAGCACTTCACTTTCAGCCACTTATTGACTAAGCCTTACTGTTTTACATGGGTTTTTTCATGTTTACTATCATAATTGTATAATATTAAAGCAGCCAATTGAATATGTTGTTTCACACAAGGAATTGCATGGTAAAGAACGACAAGGGATTGGGGTGGATCTTTATGATCAAAAAGAGGCAAACTAAGTTTAGACTAAACTGATTGCAAAACTCTTATATATTGCTACCTACTCCTGCATCTTTATTGTAAAGTTAGAGATACCTTCTATCAAAATGTATCTACAGCATGCCCTTGCTGCATCCTGGGTCTCCACTGTATTAGAAAATAGCTTCTGGAGATGGCCCAGGAGTGGTTTAAATATGTGTAAACAGGATGGGATTGGTGGGGAATGGGATTCTTACCTGTTTTGGGGACTTTTAAGTAAAAGTGCGTGCTGCTGCTCCTGCAGTATGGTCTGCCTGCCTTGGGAGGGATGTGAAGCTGGGAACACAGGTGCAGCTACTCATACAGTTCTGTTTGCTGCTCCGCACCCTCCTTCACAGAATCCTGGATCCACCCATGGCTACAGGTATGCCAAAAAGGACTAAAACAGTGATTTGTGCAAGCATGTTTCATGTTTTGTTGCATGACTGTTTCCTACTTCCACAAAACGAGATTTGCTGGGTAATTGGCAGTCCTATTATAAGTAGATATTCTGTTAAGCTTTTAAAGAGCTCCTAAGAATGTAAGAATGTAATTGAATAAAGGAGTAAGCACAGTATTTTAGAGTATCATGTAACCTACAATTCACTGCTGACTTTTAGAGAAATGATAAAACTTTGGATAAAATACCATTTGCCACTTTAGGGATTTTTAAAAATGATTTGGATCTCTCTTTATAACACTAAACTATCAAATTCAGATTTATTTGGTCTCTCTGAAATTTCACAAGTACTTGAGTGTAAAGGAGAATTTCTTTATGAACCTTTTGTTGTGAGAGAGAAAGCTGGAATACAAAAGTCAGAAACTATGTAAATGTACATTGTAAGTAATATCAACTTTTTCAAATTTGATTGTTCAGTTTGATTACTCTGAGTATTCTAAGGAAGATAGTGTTTTTATAAAACAAAATAAGGATCTCATGTGTTAATTCTAGATTTACATTAAAGTAGGAGCTGTTGAATGTCTGGCATCCTTAGAAAGGTATGATTACATTGATTTTAGTAAAGATAGTTTGAAATCCTTATGAAAATAGGTATATAATTTTTAAAAACTCCTGAGAACATATTCTAAAATGTGAAGTTAATAATTATTAAAGGTTTTGAATAAAATTATGTTATTCTATATGAGATTAACTAAGTACACAAATTTAGCAAATTCCACAGGAAACCTTGAAGGTGAAAACTATCAGAAGCATAATGCAGGCAAGAAGTGGGAGACTTGAATAGGTGTGTATGACCAATGTAAGTTATACTGGTGTCTGGCACTGTCAGTTGGTTCATTCACCTAGAGGAACTGCTTCAGTAGGCACGATTACAGCAAGTCCTCACTAGATTGTGGAGTAACCAGTCACATTTGCTCTGGGAAGGAAGTGGACACATGATTCCTTCACTAGTTCAGTTGTACCTCTGACTTTTCCTAGAATAAACCTGTAATGGATCTTATTAAATAATATGGATGGGCTTTATTGGTATGATATGTACAGGGCTTTGATTGTTCTTTCTAGGAACGTGTATGTCTTGGTAAAGATCTGTTGCTGACATTGCATTTGATTCTTCCTGTCTCTAGCATACCTTTGGATGAGTTTCTGTTGATTACTGAAACAGAACTTTATTCAACAGGGATTTGTGTCACTATTCCTAAATGATGTAAAAAAAAATACCTATGCCAAATCTTAAAGTTGAAAATACCCACCAAATATTTAAGAGGAGAAAAAGACCTAAAAGCATAGTCTCTCAAACCTGAGAGGAAAACAGTTTGAAATAAACATGCTTTGAGAGGGAGAAACTGGGGAAGTTAGTATCTATAATCCTCTTCCTGTGCCAGTTATGGATGAATTAACTTGGTCAGACACTGCTGAATCAGGATGAAAAACTGTTACTTCTGTAGATAAGAGAAGCAGACATTATTTAGACTGGAAGCCAGCTGATTTGGCTGATGGAGTTAGCTTGGAATTCATCCAGTGGAGGGTCTGATAGCTCATCAAAAGGCCTAAATAGCCTGGAGGCAAATTCAAGACAGACAGGTAGAAGATAAGAGGGTCTAAGAGGCAATGGAAGCCAAATTCTTATCCCTCTTTTGTCCACCAGACTAACAACAAGGGCTCCCCCCTGCCCGGGGGATGATGGAAAGAGGTGCATGATGGTAGAAGAAAGTGACTCTTCCCTACCCAAACTGTAGATGTCAGGATAGACATGAGAGAGAGCTTGTCAGGAAACAAAAAATCACATGGACAATTTTGACAAAAGTTTAAGAATGTTATGTTATATTTTTGTTTCCATTGGGCAAAAAAAGAATTTAAAAAATGTATTTGAAAATCAAATATCCTGTGATTTGTAGCTCAGATACCTCACTTTTCTTCCAGAAGTGTGTCCCTCCTGCCTTCCATCATCTTCTACTATGCACCATGGCCTCACACTTCATAAACTGTCATTGTGCAGGTTTTTGGGGTGTCTTTGGATAGCTTTCTAAATTGGTTGCTGAGTTTCAGGGCATAAGCTTTCAATTAGTGGTTTTGGGGAGATCTGGACTTAAGTCTCCTTCCTTCTCCCTGAATTGAGTTTTTTGTTTACTCCCCTTTTTAAGGTAACAGGTGGTCATTTCCTGATGGTATATATTCCTCATGGGACATCAGGCTTCTTAATTATTTTTAATCCCAGCACAGGGCTTCAGGGGGCATTAGCAATTTGGGCCATGTCAGAGCTGAAAAACGTATTCCTGTTTCCTTCTGCTGGGTTATCAACTGAGGGCAAGGAGTATTTTGAGCAAGACTAGTAGAGAATCTCTGTGATGTCCCTAGTAGCAGTATGCTACAGTTTATCAGGTGTCTGTTCAGTAAGGACTCTTGTCCATTACCTGCTCCTAGGCAATTCTACTGTATATGGTGAAGGAAGAAGGGACAGTTTTCCATTTCCTATTACATGATTCTGGGTGCCCTATTATCTCATGGCTCAGGGCTAGGTAGATTTAGCAGTCCCATGGGAAATCTATGGGTAACAGCAGTTCCTCAGTGCCCATTTTAGGAAAGAGAGGAACTGCATATATTCTGACTCATACAGTTAGATAGATTAGTCATCTAATGCTAGTATATGATCGATGCTAGCAGAAATTAGCTCTGGAGGTTTGGGAAGGAAAAGCAAGCAGGCTTGGGTTGCATCTCTTTCATCATCTTGGGTTTTGTCTCCCTGCTCTGGCCCCTTGTCGTTGGTTTTAGTGAGAACATTTTATTTACCCTTTTGCATATTAAACCATGATTATTAGCTCTTTTGCATCTACTGGAGGGAGTATCTTCAGTGCTGTTATGTCTGAGAGACTGAGGAGGAGGAAGGAAAGGCATGGGCTCCTATGGAATGCACAGGGCAAGGAAGAAGAGATTAGGATTCTACTTACTTCCCCAGTGAGGGAGTCTCTCACGTTTACCTGTATGTGTACACAAGTATGAGTATGTGATGCAAATAGATTATGATCTGTATGCTGCTTTTCCCATTGCTAAATCTACCATTTTGTTCTACTGCACACACTTCAGCAGTTAGCACATGGAGACTGTTATAACTGTTCGCATGTGTGCATGCTTATTTTCAGTGTTCCCTACTTATACATCCCAGTAGGGCATAAGTGTGTGACAGTGTCTTTTTTTATTTATTTTTTTTCCAGTCTTCTCCAGAAAATGATTCATGTGTAATTTGCACTACTGAGTCTGAAGCCAGCAGTTGGTCTGCTTCCAAGAATCATGAAAAACCTTTGCACCCAACTTCTTAGCCCGCTTTGTGGAAACCGTAGAGCTATCCAGAGGACAGTTATTCCATTTCTCAGCAATCTTCAGCTTTCTAGATTTTTGAACTTGTTTTGGTTCCAGCTTAAAGCCAACTTCTTTTGAATGATTAAAAAGCAAAAACAGAACTGTGTCAAAATGTCAATTCTCAGAGTGACATTTGACTTCTTCAACCCCTAGCCCCTTCCAAGCTGTCTGGACAGTTAAGAGAGTGTGAGAATCTGTCTTGTCCTGCTGCCTGAGATATGGGATCATCAGGTTCAAGTCCCCGCTTTGCTTTATTCAGATGAGGTTATCATTCCAGTAGAGAAGAAATAGAACCTAGATTACCCATATCCCTCCTTTTCTGTCAGAAGTAGCCCCAAAAACTCCAGCCCCAAAAATCCTTTCTAGTGGAAGTGCAGCCAAAACAGATGCATCTCCTCAAAACACTTTGGCTTTGACATTTATATACTCAAAAATATTTGGGTGAATTCTCACATCTGAATAACCTTTTTTTCGATGGCTTTCCAACTTGTCAGATAGATATTTGTTGTTTGGGAAATGTATTATGCAAATCTCCAATCTGTATTTGGCAGTTACTGTAGTTCTCATTAATATTGATTCTCCAGAGCATGATGGGTTAATGAGCTGCAGCTCTCTTCAGCAAGTAGTCTGTAACATATCGCTTTCAGGTTTGTGATCCAAATTTAGCTTTGGACCTCTCCTGTTACTGCTAGATAGAAAGCAGTATTAATTTTAAACATGAGTTCAGATCCTAGATTTAGAGCTTTTCAACTGATTTGCCCAAGAATGTGAAACATCATTCCCCTCAGAAGCTCAGGCCACTGATTTTTCTTTGTTTTTACATCAGCACATGGATATTACATATTTTCTATTCTTTGATGCTTCTAGAATCACTATATAGCATCCTAAGACTTAGAATGTTCAAGCCTCACTATATTGTATTATGCAGACACACATTTATTTTATTTCTTTTTAAAAAGCTTCCGATATTTCTTTCTCTCCACTCTGAAACTGAGATTTGTGGTTTCCATTGTGCATTCATTTATCTGTCTTTGCAGCTAGCTCTGTAAAGCATCACATTATTTTCAGCTGATTCTTTCAAAAATACAGACAAAATGATATGAGGTTTGCATAAGGTTTCACATTCTGAAAATGGCATTATTCCCCAGAGCATACCAAGCCCAGGGAAGTTGTAGAAGAGTACTGGTAGTAGGTATACCAGCATTTTAATGTTTGCACTGACTTATGTCCATTCTTGGAACAGAAATAAATGCATTATTTTTTTTCTGTTATATAAGCCTCTAGCTAACTAAGGGGCTACAAAAATGAAATAGCTGTTGAAGATAAGGAAGATATCCACAAGGCTTTATCATTTTTCATGATTATAAGACTGGAACTTTTCTGCAGAGCAGCACACATCAGTATCCTTTGAAGAAATGGAGTGAGCTGTAGTGTAAATGAAGTGCAAGGAGCTGGAGCTGTCATTGAGGCAGCCGAGTTGTAAATGATATTTTCAAGGGCCTTAATGCAGGACAAGAATGAGAAGTTAGTTTAGTTGACACCTTATAGCAAATGGCTTTAAAAGCTGGACGTGCTGCCCTTCCGAGTGACAATAAAAACATGAAAGAGAGAAATGAAGTTTGTATATTCTCTGTGAGTCTCATACATATTCCATCTGTATACCATTCTTGTGCTTGTAGCTTTGGCACATATACTATTCTAGAAAGCTGCAGGAGTGCATGATGTTATGATGTGGGTTTTATCCTCCTGAGTTTGGGATGACCACATTGCTCATAAATGAGTTATATGGGTCATTTCAATTGAGTGAAAGAAAAACATTTTTTACAACACAGCATCTGCATTGTTGTGAATGTTGCAGCCCTGTTTACCATGAGTTGAATTGTACAGGCCTCAGGCAGAACAATTTAAAAACAATTTTATAATAATACATTCTGTATAAAAATTACCTACAATACCTTACTTAACATAATGCTGCAACTTCTTTGTGTGTCCTTATGATAAACTAGATGTTTTTCCAGAATAGTGCACAAGTGATGGCTTTTTCTATCACTGCAACAAGGTCTTCCTTCATATAGGTCTCCCCAAGGAGTCAGCAAACAGACAGGTGCTCTGTAGTCTGCACTTCACTGCACTCTCATATATTTGTGTCATTAGAGTAGCCCCATTTCATCATGTTTATTTCTGATCTTCCAGTTTGCATGCCCAGGTGATTCAGGCATTATCAGGTTGGCCAATCTAAATCAGCCCATCTGGGAAGGTCCTCTTGGGGGTTCCAGGTCCATATAAGAGCTGACTATGCATAATCTTTTCTTCCATAACCTCAGTCATGCCCTGTTAGCCATTGTGTCCAATGGTGCAAGACTGGTTACATAACTCTTTTGGGTGTTGGGCTGTTTAGTTACTTCTGTGTGACCATAGAGTGGATGCCTGGGGTCTCCCATCTGCCTCGATGTTTCTTTTTGGCTTGCTACCTTTCTTCTGATATCTGATAGTGGGATGCCAGCCAGTAAATACAAGCTATCCTTTATTGTTGTTTTTTTACATCTTGTTATTTCACAACAGCTGTCTCTTAGAACTGGGCCTGGTTTCTTGGCATGAACTGATTGTTATAGTGGACATGCATACTCTTCAGTGGACTAACACAAGGCAGTAGCAATAGTTTGTAATGTAGCTGGGTTTGCCCCCCCCCACTGTGAGGTGACTAGCTTTTGAAGTATGTTATCACAGGTGCTGACTTTCCCTTTCATCCTCTCTACATGTGCTTTGGACGTAAGTGTTTGGTCCAATCTAACGCTCATGTATGCAGGGTTCAGGTGATTAGTCAGTGGGATTCCATCCTAGGTGATGTTTAATTTCTGCTTCATTTCTTTATGGCATAAGTGAAAAGCTGTGACCTGCATCTTGGTTGGGTTGGCACAAAGCTGGTTCTTATTGTAGTAATCTGAGAGGTTACTCAGTGCACATGTTAGTCTGTTCTTGACAGTGACAAAATCCTTTTCTTGTGACACGATGCAAAGATTTCAGCATATATGAAGTTCCTCCATTACTCTATATGGGTTGGTCATTTTCCTATATGTTGAAAAGGTTTGGTGCTAGCACACTACCCTTTGGGAAGCCATTTCATTATCTCCAGCGGCTCTGTTTCTTACATAAAAATGTCTGTTTTCCAAAAAAGATTGGATGAACTGTACTAGGTGGCAGTTGTGTATAATTTCATAGACTTTGGCAAGCAGGCTTCAGTAGCTGATTCTGTTGTACATTGCTGATAGGTCTACAGACACAGCACCTGTTGAAATCTCTTTCTTGAAGCTGTCTTCTGTATGCTGAGTGATGTTTAGCAGGGCTGTGCAAAGCTTTGGGCACTGATTTGATTCAGAGGAGATTTGGCCTGATTCAGTGGCCGAATCTTGAAGTCCGAATTGAATCAGGGGACCAATTAAAAGGTCTGAATCTATTCAAAGCTCTCCAAATTGATTCGGTAAATATTAGTGGAGCTTCAGCGATTTTGCGCAGTCCTCACTCACTGCAGCAGGGAGCTGAACCCATACTTCATGCTGGTAAGTAGGGGGTGAAAGAAGGGGGCAGGGGAAGAGGGAGGGGACCATGGGGGGACTCCTGCTAGGCCCCATCCCCCGGCTGGTCCCAGCTCCTGGTTGTTTTAAAAAAAGCCCCTATTCACTGGCTGCTGCCAGGCGGGGGAACCATCCCTACTACCCCCATTGCCCCATGCCACATGGGAGGGCTCTTCCATGAGCCCCCCAACCCTCCTGCCCACCCTCCCAGCCCGCCCCCCGATGGCTGCCCTGCCAAATCCGATCACTATCCCGCAAATAGGCCAAATCCAAATCCAATGCGAATACTAGCCACTTTGCACAGGCCTAATGTTTAGTGTTTGGCTAGTGCAGGACTTGCTTGGTCTAAATCCAGCTTGTTCTGGTATTAGCAGTTGTTCAATATGAGGTGAAAGGTGATTGAGAATAAAGCATTTGTAAAGCTTATAAAGATGGCACAAAAGTGACACTGACCTAAAGTTCTCTGGGCCAGAGGCATCCTTCCCTGGCTTTAATAGAGCTATTACTTGGGGGGGTTTTGCCATAGTTTAGGTATTTTAAGGGCTGATGAGCAATTGTTAAAAATGTATAATAATACCCACAGCTTGGTTGCGGGACCCAAGTGCTTGATCTGCTCCGTACATATGTCATAGAGTCCAGATGCTTTGCCATTCTTCAAGTGACTTATTCTGGCATCAATCTCAACCATTAAGCTGCGTAATGATGTCAAGATACTAATGTTTACTATCTTTGAACCTTACATCTGGTTGGAAGACTGGTGACTTCTGCTTTAAATACAGTATAAACCTATAAGGCATGGTTAGCAGAGTATGTCACCATTCATCTGTCAAAAAGCTTTCTGAAAGCCAGCTTATCTGACCACAGAAATATTGTTACCAAAGAGTGTCTCTTGCAAAGGGGTATGGTCAACACAGTCACTCCTGTTTGTTGTGGCTGATATTGACTGATTGCTCTGTGTCTTGATAATCTTCTGTTTCCATATAAGCCCCTGGGTTCAGTTAGAAGCCCGTTTAAATTAAAGCAGCCTACTTCTGTATGACTCAAGTGAATGGCCTGAATTGCATGCCCAGAATAAAGAGATTGTATCCCCCTTTCTGTTGTGCTATGCACTTCTTAGCTAAAAACCAAGATGATAGGCCAGATATTAAAACATTGAAATCAGTGGAAGGTAGGTGATTAGGTGATTTTGAATTTCCATTTGGGTGCATCTATGTGCACCCTTAGATGCCTCAGTACCTTTACAAATCTGGCCATTGCTCTGATATCCTGAAGGCTTGTGAGATATTCATCCTCAAGTCTGTCACTTATGACAAACAGAATATTTTACACGAGATTCTCCAAGTGCATTTTTTCCGGTTTAAAGATTATGGAATGACCTGCTGAACTAACAGTGTGCATGTAGGTCTGTTGTTTGGTTACGATGATATTTTTTTCTAGTGACCTTGGCTGTAATCCCAGAGCTTGGTGTCACACTGTTATTATTTATCTTGTATTTTGCCGTAGTGCATCAGCCAGAATGGAACCCTGTTGTTCTAAGCACTGAACAAATGAAGCAAATGGCAGTCCTTACAGCTTTATCTTACAGTCTGAAAGACAAGACATTAACAGATTGATTAAATTATTTGGCCTGGGATGTAGGAAAGAAAAAGAAAGATGGGATACCAAAAATGAATCTATATTCTAGCATGGAGTAGATGTGCACAGTTTGCAATCAATCAGTGATACTATAAAGACTTAATTTTAAAACTTCCATTACTCTCATTTTTTAAAAAAAGGTTTAAGTATGCTTGAAATATAAATGAAATAATTTATTTTTATTTGTTGATTCATCAAACGTTTTCAAAATGTTTTGCTTTCGTGGACTTAAAAGGATGTGTGGGAGGTTGTTCACCCATTCATTCGTTTGAGAACTGTCAGCAAACTGAAAAATTGCTTATGTTCACAGCTTTACTTTTCTAGCCCTTTTCCCTTTCAAGAGAGGGAGTTGTGGAGAGACAAGGCAGATATGTTTGCCTTGTTTATTTTTGCACATTGCCACTTCTGTCTTTTTCAGTCTATCACTTTTTTATTTTCAGTATATTTTTGTGGCTGTTGCCTCCTATTTTCCTTTTCATTTTTCTTCTTCCTCTCTTATTTGCTTCACCCTTTCTGCTGTTTCTCTTTTCCTCCCCACTTCATGAGTTTTCCACCTTCTGTCTGGTCAGGTTCTTCCCACTTCCAGTCTCTTCTTTCTTCATCCAGCTTTGCTAGTCCCCAAAGTTACTAGAAGCACGTGTCCCCAGTTCTTTCTGTTAAACTGTAAGCTTTTGGGGACAGGAACTCTCTTTTTTTTTTTAGTCTGTGTTTGTACAACACATAGCTCAGGAGGTCCCGGACCACAGCTAGAGCTTTTAGGCATTATGGTAATACAGATTGCAGTCTTCATGTATATCAGCGTTTTACTGACAGTACCAAAATGAGAAAGGAAATGCTTATTTATGACAATTTGATTCAACCAAATCTGGAAAAAGGGGAACAAAGACAAGGCAATTCTCTAGCCTCAGGCACTTTTCCCTGTAGAGTTTCAGATCTCAAAGTAGTCATAATGATCTTTGTAATCAGCCGCACACAAGGGCATCTCCATGCCCTGGGCAGTAGTGGCACACAGGGCAGCACGGTCAGCCACAAGCTGCAGTAGTACCTATTTTCTGCACCTCTCTGCTCCTAAAGGTGGAATTCAGGGCTATTGCCCTGGTCCCACCTTCCTCACCCCTCAGTTAAACTGCTGTTTGTAATGATAGGTATCAAGCAACCAAAATGTAGGGCTTGCTACCATCTTCCTTCATAAGGTGCCTCAGCTGCTTTGTGCCACAGTACTAGCAACATTTGACCTTCTGTCTAATATAGATGGGCACAGAGGAATCACCGTAACATAATGATAAGTTCTTGTTGCATCACTAGAGCAATGGTTTGTGTGTCAACAACAACCTTTTGCATTGTTGCTAACATAGATACAGGCAGTCCTTGACTTGCAACGTTTCAAGTTACAACATTATGCACTTACAACATTTATAAATCGACACCGTTTCAACTTTGACATCAGTTTTGACTTTACAACGCTTGATTCGATGTGATGCCACACCAGTGAACAAGTTCACTGCATCACTCATCTCCCTGGAGAACATCTATCCAAACTTCCTTGGACACTTTCTTTAAGAAAGCAGACAAGACTCCAGAAAAACCTGCAGCCAAGACTCCTGAGAAGACTCCAGCCAAGAACCCTTCAAAAAGTCCAACAAAGTCAACTCAAGTCCTTCCAAATCAGTATGATTGCTATTTACAACATAAATACATTGATGTAGCTATATTACTCATCTATAATTGATCGAGTACAAAATTCCAGGGTATTTTTAGTGAAAATAGGGTATCAGGCCTTGGTTCAGGAACAAATCTTCCATTTATAATGTTGTTTCTTATGAGAAAATTGGTTTTGAGTTGCAACGTTTTGACTTAAGACATGGTTTTCAGGAACCAATTGTGTCATAAGTCCGAGGATTGCCTGTACTTATAAAAGGAGCTTGGGTTCAGGCTTCCCTGATTTATTGACAGCCACAAGTTTTGTAATGGATTTTGACACATTTTAAATGGAGAAATGTGTATTTTAAAGTTTCTGTAGTTTTACAGTTTGCTAACCTTAAAAAATCTACTAGGGATCAAATCTGCACAACTGTGGTTAGGGATGCATTATCTTACAATTAAAGTTTAAAAGAAAAGAAAATTTCTCACTGGAAAAAAGCTAACAACAGCTCTGCATATTAAGATCAAAATTTTATTCACTATTGTATAATACTGTACATAAATGTTAATACTGAAATTTCATCCTATAATCTACCATTGTTTCTAAATAGTTTTGCTTACAGACTGATTAAAAAAGACAGATTTGAACTTTTCTTTCCCCCAAACTAAAATATATTAAAAGAGGTTTGTCCTAACTTATCCAAAAGGTTTTATCTTAGAAGTCTATACTTAAAATTGTAGGTGGGAGGAGGGTCTGGCAAAATGTTTGTGTTAAATGCTCAACTAAATAATCAGAAACTGCAGAGAAGATTTCTCTTGGAGCTCAGAATTGTCTTCTGTCTTGCTGGTATGCAAGAAGTCTGTTTGATGAATGAGAGCAGTGACTGTCTCATAGCTCCTGAGTATTGAACTGTTCAGGTCCCTGGCAGCCAGACCATTCACTGACCCTTCTCTTCATTCAGTCTCTTCTGGGATCAAATAGAGTATTGCCATTCTGAGCATTTTCCAAATGTAGAAGGGCTGAACTGGAGACAGCCTTATCTTAGATTGACGACTAGATTGATGGTAAGCAGCACAGAAGGTTCAAGCCCCATGCTAGCATGAAATCATTTGACAGGTAGAAATATTTGCTTATAAATTGGAAGAGTAGGTAATAATAGTGTTTTTTGTGATTACATTACTTGATATTTTATGATTACACTGGCTAATAGCTAGCAGATGGCAGAGTATACATTTTAGTTGTTTACTAAGATGATGGATGACAGTGATTGAAAATAATTTTTTTCTTCCTGTTGCATTACTCTGATAGCTGGTAGTGGACAGGCAATTTACAATATGAGTCAACAGTAATTTATATCTGCTTGGGGTTTTTTAGGGAATATAGTTATTCTCTTCCCAATTTTTTTCCTGTTTCTCCTATATATCTATATAGGCACACCACTTTTTAGGACTTTTTGTATTTCTAAAGAGGCTGAGTAACCAACATATATGTAAGCTTTTCTGGATTAAAAAAATGTTTGGAAGAAGATTGTGTATGTGTAGACATGTAACTATATGTATGAAACATAAATAGTTGAGTTGTCTTGATCTGTCTGTCTTCCATTTCAAATGGAATAAGATTAAGTATTATCAAATTATGTTAAATGATCTATTATCAAATAATTTATGTCTTTGGTTAAATGAAAATTTATACTCTTCCTTTTATATAGGCATTTCAGCACAAATTTAGATGGTTATACTGTAAAAATAGCTAACATATTTAAAAATATATACATTCATTGCACTGGTTCTCACTTACCAAATGAAGAGAAAACATCAGGACAACTTGGGTTCATATTATATGAGTTTTTACTATGTCCCTACTGTACTTGTTCTTTTCAGTGTAGTATCTTGTGTTGAGAATAATCAGGGAACTTTAGAAAACCCTGAAGTAGTGGTGATTTTTTTTCCTTTAAAGAACACTGCACCTTATTGAAATTATTGAGATTGTACAATTTAAATTTTTTTCCAGATAAAATGAAGCCTCCTAGCTCCCCAGCTAGAGGAGGCTTCTACAGTATGGATATCTGGGTGAATTTCAGATTATTTCTCACACAAATGTTAATGAGTCTGTTTGCAAGTTCTACTTTTATTAAAGCTCCTTTGCAAGTTTGATGGGAAGCTCTGAAGAATTTGGGCCAGAGCCTATTCCACCTTCCTTAAGCTCTTGAAAAATAATACAAAAGGTGGAGGGGCGGGGGTGCAGGGCTTGCTCCTGCTGACTGCTTCTCTGTGCCTTGGTCTTAAGGATAAGTTGATGGCGTGAAGTGGCCCCATTCAGAACCTGTTATCTTCCCTTTTACTGAACCAGTCAATGACCTTAAGAGAATCTGTTATCTGAGTTTTAATTCTAATGGTTGTGAAGAAAAGCTTTAAAATATGAACTATAAAAGTTCTAACTTGAAAAGGGAAAGAGAAGCCAGAATTCATTTTCAAAATCTCATGATGTTTAAACCAGTATCCTGAATTTTCATAGATTTCATAGATTCCATAGACATCAGGGCTGGAAGGGACCTCGGAAGATCATCACCCCAGCCCCCCGCCCAAAGGGCAAGAAGTCAGCTGGGGTCATAGGATCCCAGCAAGATAAACATCCAATTTGCTCTTGAAGGCGTTCAGTGTAGGTGTTTGAACCACCTCCGATGGCAGACCATTCCAGACCTTGGAGGCTCGGACAGTAAAGCAATTCTTCCTTATGTCCAGCCTGAAATGGTCTCGCAGTAGTTTTGTGCCTGACTTGTGGTTAAGGTTGACCATACTGAAAGCTACAGGTCATATGTAGACGTTCAGGTTTTTTGGGAAAGTCACTGCTCCCCCTGAGCTTGTAACAACCATGAGTGTATAGCTTTTCAGGATTTTTCTCGCAGAGCAAAAAATGGTCACTTCAGGGGAAAAATAACGTGGAAACAACCAGGATTAAATCACTCCTGAAAGAGTTTCTTTTGTAAGTTCTCTGCTCTTCAAGGACTTGGAATTCAAATGTCTGTTCATGCATCTCCAGATAAGTTTTTTCTACCAGGAAAACAAACCAGGAGAATTCTCCCGGTAACTTGAATGTGTGTACTCAGCTAAAGACAAGAATAGGAAGTGGGAACTCCCAGTTGGACCCCTTTCTAATTCACAGTGCCCCTGCTGAGGAAAAGCAGCCATTGTGGCAAGAAACCCCTTGGCTGCATAAGCAGCATTCTTCAGGTCTGTAAATATTGTGCATACATCCAGTGCAGTTTCTCAAATCCCTGAACAATGTTGTTAGTTAGAGGGACCTTGTACAGACATTCATTTTCTTCTGGGATAGCAGTGACTTTGTAAGTAAAAATGGCCACTCCAGGAGAAAACCTGGGAAAAACCTGGGTAAAATCACTCTCAGGAGAAGTACATGCTGTGGCCTCTCTCCATGAGAAGAGAACATAGCCCTCCAGCATGCGAGCAGAATACTACCCCTTCACAATCCCACATTGTGCTACAGGGAAACACAGGCTGACCATGGGCAGCCTAGGTCATTCAATTAGGGCTGCCCTATACACTGCTGCCATCTGTCACGAGGCAACCTAAGGGGGCATGCAGAGCACACTGAGATGTATGTAGCATTCAACTGTCTGTACACTCATTTCTGGGTAAGTTTCTCTACCAAATAAACAAATCTGGTAGAATTTTCTCAGATTGTTTGAGTGTGTGTACATAGCGAGAGCTTTAGCAGCCATTAGACTGTGAGTCTTGTCATAGCAATATCTGTGCCATTAACTGGATCAGGAAATGGCACAATGATTGACGTGAATACACACTCAAATATTAAAGCATCCATGAAATTGCCAGTACAGAGTGAATAATGAAAGAGTACCTAAACAGGGCTGTGTGCTTTAAAATATCTTTGCCTTCTTTTAATCTTTTTGCTTTATTTCTTTATGTATTTATGTTGTCATTCCCTCTAATTATTCATTTCCCCTGGGGTTGCCAGATCTCCCTTTTTAAAATAGTCTAGCAACATTTCAAATGGATAATTCCAGCTAATACACAAATAATACCACTATATACAACATAATACTATTATTACTACTAGAAATATAATTTCATTTTTTAAATAACAAACCAACAGCTTGCTCTGTATATAAGAGCCTACTTTTATTAGTTTTTTGTAATTTTTGTAGATTTCTGGTGGAGAGAATAAAAGGGTTTCATTTTTTTTTTTGTATTTAAATTATCATCTTCATTTGTTCATTTTACTTTGATCATTTCTATTCTTATCACAGTTAACCCCCTCACTTAAGTCACTTGGAAGTCTTGGTAACAGTGCAACACTTCCATTAACCCCGTATCAGTGATTCCAGGCAGGAGGTTTATACTTGTTAAGCTACCAAATGTAAGTTGTTCCTCAGAATTGCCCTAGGGAATTTACTGCTGCATTTTTGCCAATTAACTTATTATGTGAGATGGCATGAATATTGATCAGATTTCAAAACTGAATCTACTCATTTTAAGAATGTGGTATAAACTAACCCACAGGTTGTCATAACCAATTTACTGTGTATTTAACAATAATCAGTGAAGTGTGAAGGAACTACAGAAACCCATGGAAATGTGTTTATATTATATTTAGAAAATTGTCTGCATCTGTATCAGTCTCTTCTGGCTCTTACCTATTTTGCTTTGAACAACTATAAAAATAAAAGGAGGTTAATAATTGTAGTTGCTCTTGAGGAATGTGAAAGGAACATGTGCGTTTTTTGACTGAAAACTGTTGAAACCAAGACTCCTATACTTCAGTCATTTATGTATGAATACTTTTGGGCATGCAAGTAATTCCTTTGAATTTACTCCTATTCTGTCACATGTATACAGGATGGCAGCTCAAGTGCATTGCAATCTAAGGAGGAAGTAATGCAAGCTTTCATCTGAGGATGAAAGGCCAAAATGCAGATTTAAGAAGAGACCTTAACATTAATGTGATCTGCACAATGTTAATGGAACTAGTGGTTTTTCCTATCTACCATTTGCAAATTTTACTCTTATATGACCTGATTTTATTTTCTTGGATTTCATTTGTGGCAAGTGTTTAAACTTTGTCTCCTGTTAAGGTCTCTCTGTAACAGAAGGCTTACTCTTTGTGTTCAAGAACAGTTTTGGCTGGTAAGCAAAACAGACCTAAAGGTAGATTTACCAGTTGCATTCCATGTGCAAAATGTTTTTGTACTATTTAGCAATATTTCTCCACTAAGCTTTATTATATTCTCCAGGAACTGAATCAGCTGGTTACTATCCACCCTTGAGAAAGTTGCTGGCTGGTCCTTCCTAGAGAGGACAGATGTGGAGCCAGCAATGGACTGAGGGAAAAATGGGTTTATTTGAAAGGAAAACACACACACCACTTCTTCATTTTTATATTGTCCGACTTGGCAACATTCACCTGCCATGCAAATTCTTAACTAAAGCTTTATTGTCTTAATTTGAAATGGAAAGTTTCTGCTCTTGGTTTTTGCTTCCATCTCCTCACCCTCCCTGCAACTTAGATGTTATATCTGATGTGGGAACTGCTGTCTATGAAGTCAGAAGAAAATCTGAATTCAGGAGCACTCCTGTTTCCAGCCCTGTTAGAGAGGTTCTGAAGGTGTTTGCACATGCATGTAGGCAAACTAGGCATGCGTCTGTTGGGGGAGAAACAATGGCAGGGTAGGTATAGTTTGCATCTACGACATGTTCTTTATTGCTTTTGTTCCTGTACAAGTCTGGAACAATGACATGTCAGTTTGCAAAGCTACAGATCTCACTGACAGGGAATTTCACCATGTAAAACAGCATTAACTTTTGTATTCTCAAGGACCTCTAAGGACAACTAAAGCACAAGGGTAATACAAACATGGCTTAATCTTACACTTTGAATACCTCAGGCAAAGGTTCCCATTGATATAGACACCCTTAATATAGACCCACAAAAATAGCAGGACAGAGTAAGGAAAAATGCTTACCATTTATGTAGTCCTTTTCTGCCCCACAAAACTGAATGTTGGGGAGATGATCTTGTTTAGTTTTGTTTTTTAAAGCAAACCTCAATTTCTTTCTTTCTTTTTTTTTTTTGTATGTAGGAAAGTAGGTTTCCCATTTTATAGGTGGAACAGCACACACACAGTGGGAAATTGATAAACCCATGGCCTTAAGAGGCCATTGTTTTCAGAGCTCTTGGACCCCAAACTTATTCTTCTCCCAATTTTCTGAAGATACTTTTTGAAAAATGCCCTTCATTTACACTGTCAGTTTGCTCAGAGAGAAATTTAATTTTGATATTAAGAAGAAGACAAATGAGCTGGAAGACTGTTTCAGACCTGGAAAAGAAGTAGAAGATATGTCAGTGTGTATTTCACAACAAAAATCTATTACTTGCAGGCAGAATCACACTTCTTCCATATACTTTTTGGAAAAACATAACCTCTCTATCTACCTGTATAAAATGAGTAACTATATTAGTTTAGATCAGTTATGCTGTCTTGGGGAAGCCTGAGGGGATTGGAAATGCATCCACTATATCTCTTGTGTAAATTAGGTTTTTGATCATTTTGATGAGGGATAATTGCTTAAACATGACAGTTAATTTGTATTTTGTAATCCAATGTAGAAGCTTCAGAGAAAGTGTGTTACACTGTGTATAGCTGACTTTAATTTAAATTTTCTTTGTACCAGAATATTTTTATCACAGCTTTAACTACAATATTACCTATTTTTAGAATATACTAATATAGAAATCTTTACAGAAAGTGGTCGAAGCATTTCTAAATTTTGTATTTCTTTATTTTAGAAGCTATTGATAAAAATTATTTATGCTATAATAGCATTAAGTGTTTAGCAACCAAATAGTTGAACATCTGTTGTTGGTGTCATAGTATCATAGCTGAAATTAGTGGTCCTAAATGGTGAAAAATTCTAATATAATAGGGCTTTGTCTGTCTGTCTGTTCATAATGCTTTTGATCAAGTGTGCATGCGCCACCGAGATAGGGTTACCATATGTCCGTGTCCTCCTTTTTAACCCCTCTGATCTCAGTTAGGGCAGGTTTTTTAAAATCTGACCAAATTTCCGGGATTTTCCTTTGCTTCGTTGGTAGAAGCAGGGGGAGGGCGATTGGAGGGAGCACACATGTACCTGCCTGCAGCTGTGGAGGTGCACAGACCCTTGCAGTGCTCCCTGCTGCCTCTGATTGCCTCCCCCTGCTTCTTCAATGAACTCCTTCCTTCTTTTGTCTCAACCTACCTCAAATTGCCATAAGATCATAGCAAAGTAGAGCTGGAAAGGCATCTACTCCATCCCCCTGCTCAAAGCCAGATCCTCCTTGATTAAACTGTCCCAGTCAAGTATCTTTCCAACCTACTCTTGAAAATTTCTAAGGATGGAGATTCTACAGCTTCTCTAGGTAGCCTCTTCCAATGCCTGACCACCCTCACAGCCAAAAAGTTCCTCCTAATCTTCATCTTAAATGTCCTCTGCGGAAGCATCCTGCCGCTTTAGCTACTGGGAAAAGCCCATCTCCATTCTCTCCACAATGACCCTTTCGGTATTTAAAAACTGTTATCAAATTCCATCTCAGTTTTCTCTTCTCCAGACTAAGTAACCCTAGTTCTTTCAGTGTCAGTACTTAACAATATCAGTAGGCCATATTAAGTTGTGCTATGCTGCGGGAAGGCAGCATATTTACTTTTAAGTACTTAGTTTTAGAACCAAAGTCCTGGCCAGTAGATGTCATTAAGTATCTCACAGATCTTCTTGCAAGGTCATAGTAACATTTTGAAACACAAAATTATACAAAAAAAAAAACTTGGTTAAGGCCTACATCCCCTAACATCATTTGTAATGCCATCAATTTTAGCAACCCACCACTCTCAAACACAGAGAATCTCATATCCACCTCCACTGTTATCAGAAATGTACCCTCAGCCCTCTTCAGAAATCCTGTAAAACGCTTGAAGTGCCAGGCTCACTATCCATTTAAATTCCAGTTGTGCTGTGTGCATGGGTGAGCATTGGGTTACTAGGGTATGAGGAACCATCAGGTGTTTTTCCTAATCTGTCTGTCTGTGTTCTCCCTCTCTCTTTTTGTTTTGTGATTTGTAAATTTGCCCCAAAACCTCCATAAAGAAATATTATGAAGTCTTAGGCACAGTAGAGAGAAGAGATAGTGATGGTAATTGGCTAGATTTGGGATGTATGGCAACTGACCGAGTTAGGATTGGCAGGCAGCTAGGTGTACAGCTGGTAGGTGTAGCTGATGCTTAGTGGTAGGATGAGACTGGTGGTGGCTTTTACTGGCCCATAGATTCAACTGAGTTCTCAGGCAGAGCTTCTTAATATTTTTTATAGCCTCTCGGATAGTCACTTTTAGAGGAAAGCAGATGGTAAGAGCTCTACTGTGCTCCAGTCAGTGTGTGAGTAGTAAGGAAGAGAGCAAGTTGTTGCTTGTTTTTTTTTCCCTTGCTCCTAATCTATCCTAGTGCGTGTGGAATTTTGTGATGTGCAACTCCAGGGACAACAATAATGTTAGGATAAAAAAGTGAGCTTTGATGCTTCTAGGGTGATTGGCTGAGATAAATTAAATCAGAGTACAGCTGTTACTCTTCCTGTACTCCCTCCACAAACAAAAGTGCATCTCGTGTTTTTGTAGTTTTGGTTATCAACTGGAAGCACTTTACAGATGTCAAAGCAGTGGCATATGATAAACTAGCATTAATATTTCTGAAATAAAATATTTCAAAGATTCACATACTGCTTCTTGAGAGACAGATTCCTGCAAATCTGTCTCCATTTACTCTCATTAGCATTGAATCAGTACAATTGATAAGAGATGTCAGACTGTAATGTTCTGGTTAAACAAACCATCTGCCTCTTTCATAATATGAACATTTATGCTTACAATCAGCGCACTTCAACAACTGTGTCTTAAATGCAAGGCAGTGAGATCTGTTGTTCAACGTCTGTGAATATATTATTTATATTTAAATTATAATTAACTTCAAGCTTTCTTCCAAATGCAGTTATTAAAGTAGGTCTTACTTCCTAAACCCCCATCTTCCTCAGAGAATTCCCACTTTCCAGGACTATTTCTGTTTATTCGTTTCCTACCAATATTTATCTCTGTGTTTCATGCTAGACACCCTCTCCTTCTGAATTTCCACAGCGTATACTTAGGAAATGGAAATCGGTTTGCTAAACCAAGTAAAGGTCTGTTACTACTTTTGGAACAAAATTATGGCCTGGTCCCACCTATCCCTTGGGTTGTTCATTCCTCTTTGAAACTTCTTTAGGAGTTCTGTAGGAGTTCCCACTAGAGCTTGCTGAAGCATTGTAAGTTCCAAGAGTGCTATGCTGCTTTCTTGCGTGAATTAATAGGGAACCATAAAGATTATAAATAGACAAGGCAACTGTAACAGTGGAAAGGCTGGAACAGAGAACACAGTTTCCTTCTCTTCAGTAGACTCAGCAACAGGCCTCCTACTCAGAGAGCAGTGCTGTTAATGAGTCCAGGAATTGCACGGAAGGGAGACCATGCACATGGACACCTAGCTTGGATGATCCATGGAGTAGGTAAAAGTTCCATGCAGATCATTGGACTCCTTGGGCTTAAAAGCTGTGTCTCTGAAAACTTCCAAATCCCTTATCATTGCTTGGTGAATCTGCTAGGTTTTCAGTGGGCGTATCTACACATCACCATATGGTGCGCTGATTTACACATGATCATTAGCTACGTCACCATAGTGGTGTGCTCCCCGCTGATAGCACACTACTACAGTGATATAGTGGAGAAATCTATGCATTTGCTGCCTGTTTGGTGCAGTATGGGTGGTTACTGTGCCATGCTTTAGTGCTTCCAAAAGGAACCCGGGTTCTTCAGAACCATGAAGGTTGACTGCTTTTTGTTTTGCTAAAGACTTCTTCACAGTGGGAGAGTACTGGCACTCAAAAAAAATAATCTCCTTTTGGAGAACTGTAGCACAGTTGCGGTCACCACATTCTATATACTGCATCACCAGGAAATACTATTTAAATAGAATGAATGAAAAGGGAATTAGGTATCCCTATTAACAGAGATTTTTCTTATTTAAAATGACTGGGTTTGTTTATGCCATTTGATGATGATTGATTCTTACTCTCTTGAGCATGCTTTCCTGCGTGCTCTCTCTCCATTGTAAAATGGCTATGAGCTATCATCATCTTATTTGAGGAATATGGTGTTCACCAAATCAAGCTGGGGTTTTATTTTTGTTTTGTATTTGTCCGTTTTCTTTTATTTTAGGGAAGAAAAGAAACCATACAGCAGGGATAAAAACTGGCAAAAGTGATTGCCCTACTTCAGGTGTAGCATATGCCTAATGCATATTTTTAATACAAGATTTTTAAAAACTTTTTTTCTGTTTTTCCAAAACAATCTGTAGAATCACTTTTAAGTTGAACTTGCAAATGTACAAGGTTTAAAGATCAAAAATTCATCCACTTATCCATTTTACGTATGTTTTCAATGATGTGTGTTACTTTCTTTTAAAACTTTTAGATGCATATACATACAGGTGAACGTGGGTATACATTTGCATATTACATATGTAGGTTGGATTATTCAAAAGTGCTTCTTTGTCTTTGTTCTTTCTTTGGAGCATTTTAAAAAATCCCACCCATAGGATATATAAATGTATAATATATCTGTGTTCATGACATATTCATCATTGAACTTTGGCATGATAAAGTAGGAGAAGCAATGTGACCTCACTCTTCATAATTCCATAGTGCTTGAGGTCATCAAACTTTTAGTTAGTCAGTGAGTGAAATTCAGTATGTTGCAGTGCACTGAAGTACCCTGCTCCTAGGGAAAGGTACAGGTGCCGGTTGCCGGGGCAACCGCAGTTCGGTCAGCTGACCGGAAGGGGGCAGGGCCTGGCCTATATAAACAGCCTAGGCTGAGGCTTAACAACCATGGGAGAAGGAGCTCTGCTGGAGTAGGCAGCTTGATGGCCTGAATAGCTTTGGCTCGAGGATACTGGGAGGAGAAAGCCCTGGTAGGGATCCGATTTGATGATTAGCCAGGTGGCATAGAGGTTTACATTTTGCCAGGAGGCTTAGTCTGAGTTGTAGCCAATTGGCTTATGGTTTTTCTTTGTTGTTACACCGGAGGACTGGGTGAGGCTAACAGGGGATGGAGGAGGCCTCATAGGAGCTCCCCAGTAGCATGGGGTGCCAGAGAGGGCACAGCAGTCAGGGGTGCACGGACCCCAGCCCTGAGAAGGGGCCCAGTTGATTGAGGGCCAGGTAAGGCCGAGGCCGCCTGAGCCATATAGGAATAGGAGTCCCAGGGAGGGGATTTGGGGGGGCCAGGCATGGCTACAGCCACCTGAGCCCCAATTGTGAGGAGCACTAGTGTGGGCACCGGCAAGAAGCCCAAAGGGTGCTTGCGTTAAGCCCCAGGGAGGTTGAGAGCACAGGGAGAAGCCCCAGGGAGGGCGAGAGCACCAATAATTGACTCAACAACATCTGGTACATCTGAGAGGCTTGGGGTGTGGTATAAGGGGTGGTAGGAGCCACGCATAGCCCTGGGGCGGGAATGCCCAGAATCATCTGTAGAAGGGGTACTGGCAGGAGTACGCCAGGGGTACCATGCCAAGGAGGACAAAAGGCAGCCTCCCTTAACTCTTATCATCAAAGACATGGCGGGCGAGAACGAGGATGCTTGATCGCCAACTTGGCATGGTAGGGGGCGCCAGGAGAAATCACAGCCGCTCGTAGGTTCTCGCCCCGTGACACAGTAATATAAAGATTTTGCTTGAGGTTGTTCTTGTTGACGCTGTAATGTCAACCACTGGTCTGTGAAGTTGTGTTCAGAGCTGGAATCACTTTAAAATACAGTAGTACCAAGGTCTAGTCAACCTACAGAGGTCACCTGTAAATAAATGTTCAGCAGAGTTAGTTATTTCATGCTGAAGAATGTGCAAGGCAGTGGTAATTTGAAATTGAAACAGCTTTAGGCTTTAGAGCTGCTTCAATAGAAACAATGTTACATGAAAAATTATTCTGTGCTGAATGCAGTCATAGCGGCTGGCTTGTGATACACTTCCAGGAAAAGGATAAAATATGAGGGGTGTGCGAAGCGGGTCGTATTCAATTCGGATTCAGCCTGATTAGGGGACAGTGATTAGATTAGCTGATTTGGATCGCTGTCCCAATTCGATTCAGCTGAATCCAAATCTGAAGATTCAATTCTGATTCGGAGAATCAGTGGTTCGGCCATAGACACAGCTTTTATATATCTTTTTTTCTATATACCTCGAGGTATCAGGCATGGCTCATGAATGCTGAGATGGTGGGGTGGATTGATTGTCCCACAGTAGTGTTGGGCATGTGCTCAGCAGTGGACCTGGAAGTCGACCAGAAATACTTCTTGGTCCACTGCCAAGCATGTGGGAGACCACCCCTTTATCCCCGCGGCTCAGTGATCAGCCATGGGGGGACACCGGGTGCCCCCCCAGACACAGGAGGCACCAGTTGCCGAGCCGGGGGGCAGTCCCCTGTGCACTCCATGGCGAACTTGGAAGTGGACTGGATCAGAAGTGCTTCTGGTCCACTTTTGGGTCTGCCATTGAGCACACTGGGAACCCCCCTGCCTCCCGCCACTGTGCTACTGTGGGATGCTCCATCTGCCTCACCATCTCAGTGTTCACTAGCCACCTGGTATCTTGAGGTATGTAGAAAAAACATACAAAGGTGTGTCTATGTCAAAGTCATCAAATCTCTCCGAATTGAATCAGAGGCTACTAATTCAATTCAGAGAGATTAATGGGTCTCCTGATTCAATTCAGATTTGGAGATTTGGCCACCGAATAGAGCTGAATCTCCTCCAAATCGAATTGGGAACCGAAGCTTTGCACAGACTTATGAAAATATTCTACTTGGGAGCAAGCATCAATTCATCTTCAATAACCCTAAAACTACCCAATGAAAGTAATGTAAACTCTGGAATTTTCTTAAACTACACAAACGGCTTTTAGTTCTGGAGAAAATGAGGGTGGGGGCGGGGAAAGGGAGTAACATATCTTTAATTCCCTTAATTGACATCTAACTAAATATTAAATTATTTGGGGCAATTAATACTCACCTTTTATAGCAGCTTGAAAAGTGTATCACCTGACTAAACAACAAAGATCAGTAAAGTACCATGTAATGATGTCTGTCGTCACTTACGTAATCATTGTGATATAATATTTTAATCCTGGTTTTCCCTCCTTTTTCTGTTTTTCTGATTCCTGCAACAAAAATAAAGCTTTTCCCTTATTCTGGGTGTTGGGTTCATTTTTACATAATTTGAAAGAGGAAGCTGGAAAATATCTGGTAGTGTTTACATTTTCAGGTCTGTTCATATTGTTTTACCTCATCTGCTTAATTCATTAATATCAATTGGAATGGACAGTGATCTTCTATACTGTGATCCAGGCAATGCAAATGACATATCAAATACTCATATACCTTAAAAAAAAAAAATAGTGAGCATAAGCTAGGCAGAGCTAAAGGAACACTGTTAAGGTTCTGTACTCCAGACAGTGCAATTTCAGGGGTGAATTCTTTAGCTTGGGTTGTAAAGCGTCTAAAATTCTTCAGAATGTCATTGCTTATCAAATTCTGTAGCTCAGAAAACAGGGAAGAGGGTTGCCTTGTTTTCCTCCTTAAGTGTGAATTAGTTGATGATGCAGTGTGATTTTTGTCACATTATAAATGTGTTCTGTGATGCTTATTAATTTCTGGAAGGAAGAACTAGGTTCTGTTAAATCTTTGGTTTGACAGGAACAAGGGAAAATATATTTTAGAATCCTCTGGACTAGTATTTAACTACTGAGAAGACAGAAATGTTGGCATGTACTGAGTCGTTCTTTGATCAAAGACACTTGCTGAATATTTTTTAATTTGGGGTGATTCTTCCAAGATACAGCACCAATTATTGCTGATATGTGATGACATCTGGTATTTTCACTTATCATAGATCTATCTAGTCAGATCATTTAAATACAAGGTTAAACGTAGCCAACACTGCAGTGAGCTTGCCCATTTGCTGCTTTGCTTTATAAGAGTTGGCTTAGGTTATTAAGTTAATAAATTTTTAAATGTCATTTCTATAAAAGAGAGGCAAGGATTTCTTAGGGTGATATCTTTTATTGGACCAACTACATAGTGGGGATAGTGTTAGACAAGCATTTGAATGTAAGATGTTCTTCATCAGGGTTCCAAACCTTGTCTAACTCTGTCCCAACTATGTAGTTGGTCCGGTACAAGATATCACCCCAAAAAGCCTTGCCTCTCGCCTAATTCTAGGACCATCACAGCAACAGTATCACTCTAACACAACCATTTCTATAGAAGGCATTATATAATAATCTCTAACTAGAGAACAGTTTTATCATAAAACACACAGTAGTAAAAGTGAGTCTGCTTAGGGTTACATTCTCCTGTGTTAGTGTTAAATTCTCACTTTTGCCATGTAGGTTCAGGGAATTTATATTTAAGATTGACATAATTCATGATAAAGTTGACTGCACTCAATAGTTTCCTGCCACACCTTTACACTAATTCTGTTTCTCTAATCTTCACTGTCTTTCCTCACCTGTTTTTCTTCTCATATTTCATTCTGTCTCCTAACTCCTAATTTTTTGTGGCACCTTTCTAGCTATCTTAAAATTTAACAAACTGTTTCTCTTAATTTTTTTCTCTGTACCAAGGCCCCTGGTTTTTGAAGTTCCACCCACAACGTTCACTTCCTGGACATGTGCTCTCTTCTGCTACCTTAATCTTGTTGCTGCCTATAACAGAAGTTACATGCTGACAACTCTCAACTGTGCATATTTCTTGACACCTTTAGTAACTCGTCATTCCTTTCTCTGCTTGTCTTAGCTTTCTCTCTAAATGCCCCATACAGAAGTTTTCTCTTGGATACAAATCAACTTCTCCCTGTGTTCTCTGTTTAGACTTCCCATTCATAACCTTGGTGTCATCCCAGACTTCTCTCCACTTACATATCCTTTATCTAAAAATCTGATTTGACCCTTGAATGTCAACACTACTACATAGTGCAGTCTGACCTTAAACTCTACCTCTGCTGAAAACTCCACTCATATTTCCAGGACCTCTCTTGAACCTCTGCTTTATACTCTTGCATCCAGGTTGCCACACAGTTCTCACATACCCCCATATTCTGGGATCTTCTATTACATACAAAGAAGTAAAGCTGTACCATTCTTTGCCTCTTATAATTCTCCATTAGTTTCAGGATCAGAGGTAAAGTATTCATACATCAATGCACCCAGAGTCCTCATGTATCATTTTTCTTGTGCTTCATCAGTGGCCTTTATTGCATAAATTAATGTATGTTTGAGGTTTGAGCTATTGAAATTACACACGAATAGCTTTTGAATCAACTTTCTTTGAGCAGTTATACCAATTTACTTAGCTATAACAGCTGGTTAAATTAAAAGGTAAAGAAACTTGCATTATTTTCTGTCATTTGGCTTTTAAAGTATAATCTAACAAAACTATAATACTGCATGCTACCCCTTATATTTTCTAGAGTAAATAAAATAGATACTTGGGTGTGCCCGAGAGGATATATTAGTATTTAGTTTGGTGACTTTGGCTTCATATAGGTATTCAGTTTCTCCTGGGAGAGTTGCTGCTCTACCATGAGAAAGACAAGTATACACTCAGGCTTCTTCTCCTAGGGCAAAAATGGCCACTCGAAGAAAAATAATTTGGGAACAACCAGGATTAAATCACCCTCAGGATAGTTTCTCCTGGGAGAGTAAATGTCTGTATGGGCTGTGGCTTCTCTCAGAAGAAAATATAGTCCTCTGGCATCTCCCTTCTCTTCTCCCCTAGAAAACAGTATGTCACTTGCTGGACTGTGCTGCTTTAGCAGGGAACAGAACATGCCTGCTTCTCAATTCGTTCATTGTGCTGCAGGAAAACAGGCTGACCATGGGCAGTCTAGGTCAGCTAATCAGGGCTGCCCTATGCACTGCTGCCATCTGTCAGCAGGCAGATTAAGAGAACCTGCAGAGAACACTGAGCTGTGTGCCTAGCCTCCCCTCCCCCAGCTCACAGTCTTAGCACTGCAAGCTCGTTACTGTTCATGGCGTCAGCATTTGAATGTCTGTACACACCACTCTGAGTAAGTTTCTCTACCAAGAGAACAAACTTGGGAGAATTCTCCAGATCATTTGAATGTGTATACTCAGCAGTTAGTAAGTAAATAAACATGTAAATGGTGTAAATTGTAAAAGACTGCTTTATTGAGCAGTTTGTGCACACTCCTACCTGTGCCTGCAGTGTGAGCTTCTGGAAAATTGTTGAGGACATTTAGCAATCTTTTACCCCTTTCTTCCAGCAAGACTAGGAGTATCGCAGGCCCCAGGCACCCTTCAGTTTATTCTTGTCAAAATGTCAATGAATTTTAATAAAACTTTATCTTAACCCTTGTTTGTTTGTTTGTTCTGTGAAAACTATGTTTTATAGTCAGTGCTACTTAAGAGAAAAATGAAGAGAAGACCTGTGTGACAGGCATCACTGGACCCACAGTTGTGATACAGCTTACATTTCTGTTGGTCAAGTGGGCTTTTTGGGCCTGTTTGTCTGTTTGGTTGTCTCTAAGTCCAGCTCTGGCTTTGGAGACCTGCTTGCCAAAGCAACTTTAAAATGAACCAATGTCACTGGATTTGTCCAAATTGAATAAGTTCATTACTAATGATCCAACATTGTTGACTCTAGAAAACTTCTTCCACAGGAAAGCTATGTGCAGCATTACTGCCATCAAAATCTTTTGTCCTGCTGAGCAGGTCAGGCTCAGTACTGAGGACCAAGGCTGTTAACTCCCTTTCCCAGATGAATGCCCTAAGCACAAGTGTAGAGCCATGCTCCTTGTATAGCTTATTCTCTTCCTGGTTTCAGAAGCCTTGTATTATTCACTGCACAGTAGCTCAGGAGGCATAGAGGGAAAGAAAACGGATAGGAATAGAGGGTGTTCCCACCTAACCTGTTTTGAAGCCGACAGGTTAGGGGAAAGTCTTTTGGGAGGTAGGCAGGGTGTCTGAATCCTCTGAGCAGAGCACTTGCCTCAGAATTCCTGTTTCCTGGGCAAATCCTCTGACCAGTAGGTAGTTGAGTGGCAGTATTATCACCATCTTCTCCTCCTCTGGCAGCATTTTTTTAAAAAAAGTGAGAGTTCTATCTGGAATCCAGATGGACATTGACACCTCCCTTGCAGCCCTGACTTGGGGACCAAAGTTCAGATACCCCTAGGCTTAAATGTTACCTGCTGAGTAGCTCTAAGTGGCTCCCCATTCAGCCTCCAGGTGTTGTCAGCTTGCCTTTCTGAGACATCTGTCTCTCCCTATATATTGTGTGTGCTATCTAGGTGAATAACTATGAAAATGGAATTCCAGGACCCTAAATTTAGGCATTGTGACACCTATTTTGTAGATAACTATGTCTTTACCATATGTTAAAATGCAAGCACCCACAAACACAGCAGCTGCTAACCAGAACAGCATAGGAAAAGACTAATTTGCACTGTACAGTCACAATCTTTCGTGTAATCCTCCATCCCCAGGACCTGGGAAAAACATGGGTTTTGCAACATGCCTGGCAGGTTAGCAGACTTGGGTTAGCTCATGCCAAGGGATGGGAAGAATATCAAAATTCAGTTCCTCTACTGGAGAAGGTCCAGCTCATCAGTTCTTATCTAAATTAGGTAGGTTGCAACATGTATACATCTGTTGACTGCAACTGCAGAAGTCGGACAGATGTCTGTGACATACAGACCACAAACCATTAGATATTTATCATTAAAAAAAGTTACACACAACAAAAATCCAAACCAAACCCAAACAACTCCCCCTCCCCGCATCCATCTTAAATTCTATCCAGAAAGCAGTCATTTCATATCACAGAGCATCAAGGTTACACACACGAGAAACCCACCCCCCTAGAATCACTAAGTCAATCCAGTAACTTTGAGGCCAGCTGAGTTTAATTTTACATAAATTATTACAAAACTTTAGCTAGATATTTACATGGTAAAAGGAATAACGTTCCTAGGATACTGTTGAGACCTTTATGTCTCAATTCAGTTCAGAATGTAAATTTCTCATTTTGTTAAAGCATGTTTCCAGTTAAATACTTGGGCTACTGTGTATTTTAACATTTTATGAGTATATACAGACCTGTAATTTTTTCCAGAAGTAATTGAATACCTCTTTAGTAGGCTTTAGTACACATGATTAATTATGATGAAAGTTGTTGCTTAGGCTACAGTAGGTTTTCAGAATGAGTGTTCTGAATTTAAATTGAAAAGCAGCTCAAATGACATGAACTAACAGGTATTCTCTTTTGCTTAATCAAGAATTTCTTTTAGTCATGTCAATAGAAACCCAACACTTGAAATAAGACACTTTAGCAGTTCTGGTAATAGGAGTAAACTCAAGCAATAAAAGCTCTTATTAGAGAATTCAATAATAAATAGTAATATCTATATCAACATAGATTAGTACCATTTACCTATCTTAAGCCTTCTTTATTACACCATCTTGTACCCCCTAAATCAGGTTGCTATTAACTAAAACTAAAATTTGGTTTCCAACTAAGATTAGGGCAAAATCCAGTATGGTATGAAATTACTTGTCTATCTTTGGCTTGATGTATGTTGGCTTGATATTTTAAGGTGTCAAAAAGCTGGCATTTCACTTTTATAAATAGATTATAAGTTCCTCAGAGCAGGGCCTTGCCTTTTGAACAAGTTAGTAAGGGACTACTTAAGGATATAAAGCAATAATGAATAAAATATTTCAAAACTATTGATTTATTCCCATCGTGACATCCTTTCTGCTAGTCTGGAAAATGCTATGTTGAACACATTAATGGTATGTCTCAATACATAGAGATTATAATAGCTGAGACAAAACCCCTTTTTTTGTCCTTTTGTGGAGGTTGGTTCCCAAAGCTCAGCAGCAGCATTTTACTGACCTGGAACTAGAATTCAGAGTCCATTTGTGAACTTGTGGTCTCTTAAGTACAGTATATTGCTGCCAGGTGAGGTACCATAACAGTCCATTTCCCCCATTTTCTGAGACTTCTTTTTAAAATGTGGTAAAATGTCAGAAGTTAAGGCATAAAATACTCATTTATCTTTTTTACATAGGTAAATAAGAGTATTAACCAGGTTAAAGGGTGAATCTGGCTTTTATTCTAGTCTTCAGCCTTCTTAAAGTATGAAATACTTAAGAAGATGGCCAGGGTGTTCCTTCCTTTAACTTTTTAATAAGCAATATTACAGCTTAGCAACTCCCTTTGTTGTGTAGATATATCAGTGTAAGCAGAAGTCTTTTTCAAGTCTTTTTTTAAGATTGAAAACATTAGGTTACAGGAGTTCAGAAACCTGCACAGTAAGACCTCTGCTGTTTTTGTTTAAAATTTACTCTTGTAGGTCTTGTCTAGACTAGGATAAATTACTTTATTGTTAGCCCATGCAGTTAGAGGGGAGCAGGGTACCAGCCCCAAACACCAACTTAACAGGTGATGCCAGAATCGCCACGCCCCATATTCCCCAAAGTCTTTACTGCAGCAGGAGCATCTCCGTGCTGTCCACATGTAGGATCCAGGTACATGGATGCAGCAGCAGTGGGGGTCTTTGAGTCACCAAACCAGATAAGACTGACTACCCTCCAGCCTCCACTCACTAGCTCTTCTTTCCTGCCCAGCCCTGGCACAAGGGAGCTTTGTCCACAATAACACATGCTAACTAAACCCTTGCTAATTAACTTAGCCTAGCATAGACGAGGTGCACGGCTTTAGAATTGGCTAAATGGGTCAAAATGAAATGTAGGTGGGAGCCTAAGAAGTTTAATAAGACTTAAAGAAAGTATACTTCATTTGTACTTAACTTTTAAAGCGTTGCTATCAGAACAATTTAGATAACAAGTGCTAGTATTGGACTTTCTAGTCCAGAAAAGTACTTAAGTGTCATGTAATCTTTTGTACTGGAATTCAGTATTGGCATACAATTCTAAACACACACACACACACACACACACACACACATATATAAAATTGTAGAAATAAACTCAGTAGTTCAAACAGTATTTTATATTAAAATACCAATAGCAGAGGTATAGCAGTTGATATAAAATGTGTACTTGTCTTATTTTAAATGCTGCTTTGAAAATATAATTCTATACAAAAATAAGTATCTAAGACGTAGATAGGTATTATACATAGTCTATGGTCCAATTAGTGTCAGAGACCATTTCATATGGTCTTTGCAGAATAGTTCTGACCCAAGCTTTGTAGCTGATTTTGCAGGGTGTGTGTGGTGGTGCCATGAAAATATGGGGACCTATTTGCTGCAAAAAGGGTGCCTCTACATGAGATACTTTACTGCGCAGCAGACTAATCTGCTGCACAGTAGAGCATCACCATCTATGCATACATGGCAAATAAGGTGCAGCAGACAGATTTGCTGTGCTGGGGGATAGCCCTGCCAGATACAAATGGTATCTGGCAGCACAATAAATTACTGCGCTTAAATGCATGTGTAGACAGTGCCATTGGGATTGGATTACTCTGGCTCAAAATGAGTCAAAGTATATTCAGTCTCATTAATTACATATGTAGATGCACCCAGTGTCTACATATTTCTCAGCTAAAACACATTGAAATTTGTTCTTCAGCAAATCATTCTATCTGTAAAGGGAAAGGTCAGACTAATGAGAAGGACCAAAGAAATAAAGCCTTACCCAAATACTCTTAAGGCATATTCTAGCTGTTGGGAGCAAAAAATACCGTATCATCCCAAAGGAGGAAGTCAGGCCAGAGATATATATTTTTTTAAATAATAGAAGTCCCCATGCTGTTCATAATTGTACACTTAATCTGTACATGCAATTCTAAAACCCACCCAGCAAACTGTAGTTTTGGTTTCCCAACTAACAAATATGGTAGAAGTATATTTTTTATGCATTTTCCTGTAAAGATTACTGGTGTAGGTTAATTGCAAATATGTCCAGTTGTGGACAACTTACTCCCTTTTGATAACTAGGCACTTTAGGTCTCTCACATTATCTCGGTATAATGCTAACTCTATTTTCCTCTTGTATCTACATAGTCTTAAATATTATGTGTCCTAGTAAAAAGAAACTCCTTTCCTGCAAAACTTAAAATTGTAATAAATGAAGAGAAACTCAGGCAATGAGGAGTTTGAAAGCACAGAAAATGGGTATAATTTTGTAAATAAGAAGCATCATAATGCTTTATTTCTTTCCTTTTAGATTCTGCTTGTTACTTAAAAGCTACGACCATATTACAGGTCAGTGGAATTCACTCACTAAAACTGAAGCAAATATTTGATTTGTACAACAGTGTAAGGTAGTTTATTGTTCACGAGTCTAAAGTTTTAAAGCCGTACAGTACCTATTAGACTAATGTATGAAACTCAAGTCTGGCAGTTCTTGCATAAAACAATTTGTCTACCCTGTTTGCATTCCTTAAATATAAAGCAGTCTGTAAATACAGGGTTTTTTGCTGGACAGTACATGAAGCGAGTAGGGATCATGAGCTGCGTTAATTCTGATGCCCATTGTTCTCAGCATTCAAAACAGAAAGGAACTATGACCGATATTTTTACATTTCTATATTACATTGGCTCTGAAATCCAAGAAATTGGTCTCACTTTTCAGAGGTATGGAAAATCTGTAGCTATTTCTTTGAACCTAGTGGTGGCTTTACAAATAGGTTTCTTTTGCAAATTTTAGCCTAAAATCTGGTCTGTGTCTCATATTATCCTTTCCAGGGTTTCTATTTTAAGAAAGCATATTTAGATTTTCTAAAAGGGCCTCTTCAAACCTCAATATTAGTTACCCTCATGTACATTTTGAAAGGGATCTGATTGTAATCAAAGTGTCATCACATATGAGCATGCTATTAAATAGATAAAGTCTAAATACAGCTAGTCTTTGCCTTGTGTGTATGGTTTATTCCTGTTTGCAGTGTCTCCTTCAGTGTAAGAATAAAATGTGAAGCTGGGCAGAATAAATGCAACTGGGCTGAATAGACACAAAGTGACTCACTTGAAAGTCAAATAAGCTGTTAGTCGTTGTAGATTATCTTTTTCTGAGAAGCAGTTGTCAATCAGGAATGAATACAATGAAGTCATCAAAATATGCTAATTATAGCTCAGCATATTCTCATGTCTTTCCTTTTTCAGCTGTGTACTGAGAGGATCCAGCAGTTAACAATGGAAAATTTTAGGTGTTACAGTATAACACTACCAAAGTTACAGCTTAAAGACAGATTGATTTGAGTTGCTAGCACAGTGGCCTTTATGAATCACAACATTACTTTATCACTTGATCCTTTTTCTGAAGGAAAACTGCCAAGATCACAAGACTACCACCTGTTATAATCTTGGCATCAATACATCCTTTGTAAAACACTACTTCTGGTCAATGTTGTACATAAAAATGCGTAATATAGAACTTCATTTTTAGAGTAATGTGTGGGCATGATAATCTAATAAGAATAGAGTATTTGTAGCATTGACAATGAAGCAACTAAGTGAAATCTAAAAGGTTTTATTAAATGCTTTTGTCAAACAATCATATGCTATCCATTCAGTGTTGGGGGCAGGGAAGTAAAAATATCTTGAGCCAGATGCAAAGGACTAAGAAGCCTCCAAGGCAGGCTTCTAAAAGTGGATTTCGGATTATACTCCATATTTATGTGCCTGCCTTCTGTTTCCATTGCTTGGGGAGAGAGTGGCACTTCTCAATGAGTAGGGAGTCTCTGAGGCTAAGAAAAAGGGTCAGTTGTCCCAGACTGTTATTTACACAGGCAGCTTGAATGGCAGTTAACTCGAATTGGGTTATATTGGTACTTCATAAATACTTCAAGTGGGACAATAGACTTGTATATCTGTAGGATTCCAGAATAAAAAACTTTCTCCTGTGATTTTGGCCTTCAGGCAAACCAGAAGTGCTGAGCACAGTGTCTGTAGTTCCTACCCTTTCTGGAGCAAAGTGTCTGAGTTAGGGCCCCGTGAGAGAAGTCTCTATCCACTTGAGATCCACAACCTGGAATCCTCCTCTCAGGCTAAGCACTCTGTCAGCAAGTCTCAGTCCCTTCAAAAGGAATCTAGAAAAGGAGATGTGGTAGTGTCTGTCTGCTTATATAATAGCATAGTGGTTAAAGAATTTGTCCATAAAGTAAGAGGCCTGGATTCAATGCCCCTCTCAGCCAGAAAGGATTCAAACTTGCATCTCCCAGCTCCCAGGAGAGCACCCAGACCTCCAGGTTCTGATCTAGATTGGGGGGGCATCATTCACATTTCTTGTTGCACAGTGACTAGATTTCAGTAAGGGCTGGAAGAATACTGGGAGCAAAAATAATGCATTCAAGGTGCATAACTCTGTAGCCCAGTTGGTAAGGCATTCAGTTGTTGGGGGTGCCATCAGTTCTGGTCTCTCCAAGATTTATTTTATTTTATCCCATGGCTATATAATATAAAATGCATAAGCAGTGCAGGGACTAGGACCCAGGACTCCCCTCTCCAAGCTGAGTTCCCCATTACTAAGATGTGGTGGCAAGGTTCTTGTGGTCCCATGAATCTTGCACTTACCTCAGTTTCAGCAGGAGTAGAGAGTACCTACTTGCATGAACAGATAAACATAACTTCTAGCTTGATAGCTAGAGTGTCAGTGTGAGTTGATTTGCTCGAAGCATATCTACTGGATCAGAACCTTTGGGGAACTTAAATACGACATTTACTCAACTATAAGATGACCCTAGGTATAAGATTGCCCGCCCCCCCCCCCCAAGTAGATTCTATGAATGGAAAATTTATAAATTTGTTATAATTTTTCGGGTATACGATGTAATTATTGGAGATTTGCCTTGAATGTGTCTCCTTCCCACTGCTACAGCAGGGAAAATAGAACTGGGGGGGTCAGGTGAGCTCTTGGTCTCTGCCCCCCAACTTCTTCCCCCTGAAGCACCTTCCCTGCCTTCGTTATTGTCTGACTATGCTCTTCTTAACTACATGGAAGTGAAGAGTAACTTCAGAAATACTAACTTTGTACTGAGTACTCATAGACACAATTCATTTAGAACTGATGCGTTGTACCTTTTTTGAAACTGCTGCAAGGTTTAACACAGGTACTCCATAAACACACTTAAGCAGCACTTTTGTACTTATTTATACATAGTACAGTGCATAGTACCTATGCATGATATTAGTCCAAAGCCAAAAGACTCATGACATAGGGATTTTGGGTGAACTGTTTGAAACCCCATTTGGTGATGTTTGCCAGAAATTTAAGGCTGATGAAGAAACAGGAATCACTGGAAATGGGAAGGAAAGGCACAGCTCAGATCTGATTGTGAAGAGGATGTCAAAATGTATGCAAAGTACTAGCTAACCATACCTTGAAAGAGTCGGTGCTGAGGGGGGCTGAGCACAATAGGCATTACCATGTATTTTTTTTCAGATGGGCTACAGTAACCTCTCATGATGGCAAGTTCCCATCTGTATGTTTGCCCAATATGGACCATATGTTTTATAGTCATGCTCAGTGTTGCCTGCATTTAATCAACTTCATAGTTGATTTCCATTACTGAACACATACTGCTTTTGGAAGCAGTTTAATGATAGACATGTATTTAATGAGGTGTCCTTCTATGTCAATATAAGGTGAGGATTTTTTCCCCCATGTTGTTTGGGGGAGGGGAAAAATCATTTTATATTTGAGCAAATACAGTAGTTATCCATCTAATTTCTAGATAGCAGTGAGACCTGGGCAACAAGCAGCTAGTACCTGGAGCTTAGAACTGAACATTTCTGAGCATGTGGAGAAGGCAGAACTACAACTGCCTCGGGAACATTCAAGTTGCACAAGAAAATGATTGGTAAACCTGTGTGCACTTGGGGTTAGCTGGAGGTTGAATATTGTTGGGATCACAAATTTAGACGTAGGCACTTAAGTCTTTTATTGTCAGTAAGTATACTAGTATTATTTATTATGTAGCCTTTATGGTCAAATAAGTAACATGCATAAATAAATATTGTGGACCGTATTTGTTACTATTGTCTGACAGATAACAAATATACTTTTTAGCCTAAATAATAATGTCAGGGATTAGGGGGCAGGACTTCTGGTCCCAAGATGGTGACCAGGGGGTGGGGCACCTGTCAAGGGGCAGGACTATCCTTGCAGCCCTCGACAGCTCACCAAAACTCATAAGCAGCCCTCCAGCCAAAATAATTGCTCACCCCTGTTATAATTCTCAGCCTCAGACAGACGAGCTGGCCTGCATTATAAATGTGTAACCTTTTTCAAGCTTTATCTTAACTTTCTTGCACGTTTTTCTTCTGTATTTAAGACTGAACAGTATTGCTTTGTGTATCTGCTTTCAGAGGGGCAGTAACCTCTAAGGTGTGGTTTTACCCTGAAAAGTTATTTTGGGCAGTTAACATAATAGGGTGGTATTTGTTGTCTCCCTAATAATGTATTTATTATGGAAGAGGAGAGAGTCTTGCAGCCAGCGCCATAAGCTGACTTCAAGTTAGTATGGATATCAAGCTCAGCTTTGTCCATCTTTCATATCACTCAGGAATCTGCAAGCTAAATTTTACCCTTGTCCTCACCTTTGTATTCTAATTAGCCTTCCTTGGTTTTTACACAATGTACTTATTGTTTCAGATTATGACTGCAATGGGATTATTCAGGTGAATCTTGCTTTATAGAGCATATTTGTTATCTGAAGACTAGGAGAAAATATTTTACTTGCAAACTGAGCAAATTTAATATTGATGTCAACAAGGCAAAAAATTTTGAAGCACCACAAGGTGTTTATTCTCCAGAAGCAGCATGCATTAAAAGGACTACTAAGTTCTGTGTATGTAATATGGGCCTAAAAGACTCTCCCCTTTGCCTGATTGAATTGCATCCACTGAATCATCAGTGAAACTTGGCAAATACATGGAGTGTGAGAATTGGTTTGAATAGATAGAGGGCACAATCTTTTTCCCTAAAAATCTAATTTTTATATTCATATTAGGCAAATTTTGCTTTCTCTTCCAGGAAATGAGCAAATAAGTGAATTTTTGGTAGAGAATTGAGACATATAGACCTATGACTTGGGCAATTTTACCCTTTATTCATATGAAGTCAGAAAGTTGGCAGATTCATTATAACTCACTTTGACTTATAGCAGTCCTGTTATTCTCAGAAGTTGCTCAGAGATGCCAGCAACTTGTATGTCTCACACCACTTCTCCTGCCAGGCAAACTGAGCCCACAGCTGCTCAGTTGTTGTCCTGAGAACTCTGCTTAGCTAACTGCCACATATAGGGAGGATCTACACGAGACATTTACTGAAGTTGCCTAAGTAGCTCTGTGGTAAAATGTCAGCATCTACACATGTGGTGCAATTAGAACGAAGTAAACTAATTAATTCCGCCATAGGTTAGTAAAGTAAAAGCCCTGTTTTCCGGCGTGAATGGGGAATGGGAGGGTGCCAATAATCTAAAAATGCCCATTACCTGAGGCATAGAGATTTCCGGCCAGATGCAGAGCAGGGTGGGTGGCGATGGCCACAAACAGAACAGGGGTGGGGCCAGGGATGGCAGTGGCAGCACAGGGTGGTGGGTGCTCGCAGCAACCGCCATGTGCAAATGTGCTTAGAGCCTCCTTCCTTACCAGTCAAAGTTCATAAGATAGAAGAGTAGTTTTCAAAGCATGTAAGAGTGGGCTCCTATTTATGCAGCAGGCATGTCCTCAATTTCAGCTTCTCCTCCCCTCTGCAAATTTGCCTACAGTGGTAGAACAATTTGCAGGCATACAATACAATTTTCTATGGAAATCATACTCTAAAAATGGAAATTATATCTATGGCCCCCAAATTCTCCAGTTGAATTGCTTTTTCATGGAAATTTAAGAGACTATATACAAGTTATGCAAATTTGAAACACTGGTAAATAAACCCATGTAATTGATGAAAGAGTTTAGTGTACTATTTTCAAGTCTTAATAATTGAATTAAGCTCTACAAGGTAAGGGGTTAGGAATATTCCCGAAGGATATTTTGCTACTTGAGAATATAATATCTTCCTCTGTCTGGAGATATTTCATTCCCAGGAATATCCTTAATAAGAACCTGGAGAGGTCCTTGAAAGCAATTAATATCACTGCTGACCAGCTAGATATTTGTAGACTGCTTGGGCCCTCTTGGAATGGTTATGTACTTATGTATCTGTGAAGACCATGTCTCTTCTAATATTCTTCCAGAGAAATTTAATCTAGTTATTTACCAATGTTGTATTAATGAAAAAGGATGCTGTGAATAAAGGAGGAGCAAGGTAAGAATATTAGAAAACTGTAAAACTTTCTAGAAAAAGGGAGCAGTTAAATTTACTTTGTTACATTCACAAATATGAAATGCTTGTTTTTTTTTAGTTTGCAAATTAAGCCCTTCCCTTTGCATCAAGGGGATTATCCTTTTCATTTCATTCTTTCACCTTTTTCACTTTTCATTTCACACTTTTATAATTTTTCCTTTTAAAAAGAAGTATATGCACATTGGCAACAGTACCAAGACTTGACAGAAAGCAGGGCAGGTCTAAGTAAAACACCTTGATCTGTATTGAAAGAATGAGTAACAGACAGAAGTAGCATTCCTGTTGAAATGGGTAGAAGGTGGAAAGAAATAAAATAAACAGCTGTACAAATAGGATAAAGAAATTGAGCATGGGGGGGCAGGTTTATTTAGTCAGTAAGATAGAATTTTCACCATTACAAATATGAATTTGAAAAAAAGTATTGTGACATTGTTGTGCCTCTGTGTGTGTGTGTGTGTGTGTGTGTGTGTGTGTGTGTGTGTGTGTGTTGCTTAACTACAGTCATGTTTCATTGGCTTCCATTGAATTTCTCAGAGTAGTAAAGGACATATGTAAATGTTTGTAGGTTTGGACCCAGCACTAAGTATTTTAGAGCTGATGTGTTCTGCATTTGTCTAGTCTCTAAAACGCATACCTTAACTTTTACTGCTTAGTTCAGTTAATTTCCTTTGGGAAGCTTCCTACCAAATTTACCACAGGTTATTTTAACCTTTTAACTGGTACCTCTTCATTATATTTTTAATATGATGAAATGAATAAATTAATGAAAATTGAACTGTGTGGTGAAGATCAGGATAGTAATTCAGTACACATTGTTATAGAATTATGTATATTTTATATTTTAGTCAGTATAAAATAGTATAAAATGTAACATTTTGTAAATGTAAAATGTGCAATAACATGCAAAATATATTTATGCTATTTTGTAAATTTGAGTTATAATATTTACATAATATATACCAATAAATTTGTTTCTACAACCCTTCCAAAAGCTTAGATAACTCCTTTTCTACTTAGCAGTTTTCTTAAAACTTTGTATTGTAAGGTATGAATACAGCTAAGGCCATGTATACATTTTCAGTTTATTCTGGGAGTCGCTGCTCTTCCAAAAGAAACCACAAGTGTACAGATGTTCAGAATTTTCTCTGAGCAAAAACGGCTGTTCCAGAAGAAAAATAACACAGGAACAACAAGGGTTTAATCACTCCTGGGAGAGTTTCTCCTGGGAGAGCAAATGCCTTCTCTTCTGAGAAGTCACATCACAGTCCTACAGTAAACCAGGGTTCTTTGCTCATATCCCGCAGTCCTTCCCCCACTTCTCCCAGGGAGACAGTGTGTTACTCACTGGAGTCTGCCTCTAGCCAAGAAGACAGCAGAACATGCCGTGTTGTTAATCCCATGTTGTGTTGCAGGGAGACACAAGCTCACTCCGAGCAGTCTGGGTCAGCCAGTCAGGGATGCCCTATGCACTGCTGACTGAGCAGACTGAGGGAGCCTGCAGATCATGCTGAGATCTGTGAGCAAGAGCCCTCTGGCTGCACTCTGTCAATACTGCAGAGCTCTGCTCTTCAAGGGCTCAGCATTTGAATGTTTCTTCAGGCATCTCCAGGCAAGATTTTCTCGCAAAAAACAAACCTATGAGAATTCTCCCAGATCATTTGAAAGTATGTACATGGCCAAAGTGTCTCTTCTAGTTTGTTTTATTGTTAAAGCAGACATCCATATTTATTTCATATTTACTTGGTACAAGCAATTGAGAGTAAAAATAAAAAATAACAAAAGAAGATTATACACAGAACTTGGCAGTGTTTATCTTGCATTTGAATATGTGGTTGGCCATGGTTTAACAACAAAATTTATAAGTAGTTACTATAGGTAACTTGTCAAGGAGTCAAGGTTGTAATGTATGAGAAAGGTAAAGGAAAGTCTAAAATCCTGTAATACAAGATTTAGAAAGTCTGCATTCTAAACCTGAATAAAAATTGACTTAGGCCAAGTCTATACTAGAAAAGTTTTGTTGGTGATGCTATGCACAAGTTTTCAGAATAAAATAAGCTTTCTGGCAAAAGCAATTTTTGTCAGCATAATGCATTTATGTTAGGACTTTTGCCAGTGGAGAAACTTTAATTAAACAAAAATCATATCCCTTGCTGATTTCTAAAGTCCTAGTGTAAACTTAGCCTTAGGCAGAATAGGTGGCAGTGGTTGTTTACAAGGTTTTTTTTAATCAAGATTCTATTAATAATAGTAACCAAGTCCACAGAAATATGTCTTGTTGAAGAATGGCTAGCTATATGAATGCTTAATACAGTAGAACAGAAAGCCTAGAACTCAAAGGAGGACAATTTTAATTACAGCCAAGGACTCTTAAATGACATGCAGCCCTTTTACTAACTTGCTTGTCTGGTGACCTGTCTCTGCTTCCTATCTAGTCTCATGCCACCTTCAGGAGCAGAGGAAATCCAAGTATTGGATATGGCCCAGTAATATCATAGAACTTCATTAGAATTTTGTTATACAAAATACCTATAAACTAATTGGAAGTTTTCTGTCTACTTACTTTTTTAAAGATAAGCCATCGGATAAACTGGTTAGCTGAGTGTCTACTACTATTATCTTTTCAATGAGGACATAGCCATGTCTGCTGTAGATAGCTGCCCTGCCCTTGTTACCTGAGCATATTTCATCATATTGTCTTGTCATATGTTGGTTGAAGAAGTTTTGTGTATATTTTCAGTTCTCTGCATGCTTGCATTACTTTTCCTGAAAAATAGCTGCATTAACTTATCAAAGCCTTTGTGGGAGGTGTTTCATTGCTGGTAGACAGAATGACCTCATGCAGAGGCCTTGTGCCTACAGCTGCACTCTTGTGGAGGTTGCAGCTAATATCCTTCTACTCTGATGTCAATGCAGTCAGGCATCTCTTGTAAACTATGAGCATTTGTAGATGACACATTAAAGCTGGTTAAATGCCCTTTTGCACCACTTTAATGGTGTTGCTGTTTGCATGACTTCGTAAATTCAGTGGCGTATTGCGTGTTAATTCAAGCCATTGTAGCAAATTTGGTGGTGTAATGCACCTTAAATGACTTTGGAGTATAGCTAATGACTTTGGCGTGCAGCAAACTAAAACACCTCTGAGTTTTAGTTTGCTACCTTACAGCTGTGGAGGGAATAACTGGGCTCTGTATGGCTCAGGAGCTGTGCTGACAGCCCAAGCAGGCAGCCCAGCAGCAGCCCAGGAAGGCAGGCTGCACTGAGGGGGAAGCAGCAAGCCAGAGAAGGCTGGATAGGCAGCTGGCTGGGGTCATCTGACCCCAGCACTCTTTCCTGCCCAGACAGGGGGTCAGACTCAGTGATCTGTTGAGGTCCCTTCCAACACTAGCATCTATGAATCTATGACCTTTTTTTTTTTTCCTTCATCCCTGGAGCCTGCCTACTTGCTTGCCTGCCTGAGCTGCTTTGGGGCTTGGTGCTTCTGGCTGCAGCTGTGGTGCCCCACAGGGCCGCCCAAGCTGGGTGCCTGCAGGGGGGTGCTGCCTGGGAGTGCGCCACCACTGCCATGGACGGAATTACCAGCCCCTCCCCGCCGCAGCTCAGGAACTGCTTGGCCCACCAGCAGCTCGCTCTCTCCTCCACACTGCCAGAGAGGCAGGTAAGGACATGGGTGTATATGACATGGAGGTTTACTTCGCCATATATTGAAGAAGTGTTCTAAAAAAAACACTGCTTCAATTTAAATCCCCATGTCATCTACAAATGTCCCAAGTATGTGGGTGGGTGTACACTCTCATGCACAAGTTCATGTGTGTGTGAAATGGGCTTAGAGTTGTTTTGCCTCCCCTTGCCTTTTGAAGAATTGTGGACAAGACAGGGAAGTGGCAGTGGATCTGCTCCCTTATCTGCCCAGAGCTTCAGGATGCAGTTTTCCACAGCCTGTAGGATCCCATACAAAAATAAAGAAAAGTCTTAGAATCAGTGTATGGGCCAGGCAGTCTGAACCTGGAAGTACTTCTGAAGTTAACATAGTTAACATGGCTTCCATTGCCCTCCTGCTTTACCTGTGGTAAGTTAGGGTGTTTTGGCTTGTGGTTGTGTCAGGTTTGACTGTAGTTAATTTAATAGGTTACACAATGGAGTTGTATAGGATGGTTTGGATAGGGATGAACCTGCCTCAGGTAGAGGGTTCAAGGTTCCTTCCAGTCCTACTTTTTAATGATTCTATGATAATTTTTACTGTTCCAAATGATTTAAAATAGTATAAGCCTTTTTTGCAAAAAACTATTTCAAAGCTCAGTGTTTTTATAACATAACTTTAAAGCAAATTTTCATATATTCAAAGATTTTAGCAAAGATTTTTAGAGCTTCCCTTTCAAGACAACTTATGAAAGGTTCTGTGGCCTTTTTTGTCCCCTTATGTTACATTATGAAGACCTGTTTTTTTAATAAATGTTTTGTTTGTTTTTGTTTTCACTTTTGAAGCCTATACCTCCTAAAGCCTGAGAGATTATTGTAACAGGCATGGTTAGACTGTAATATAATGGCTACCCAAGTTGTGTTTGACTTTTAAATGCGAGAGAAAGGGTGTCCTTTCTTAAAGCAGAATGCTCTGTCTTATCAACTGAATCAGAGAAAAAAAAATCATTATCTTTGTTGCTTGGGATCAACGTAAAGTCCTACTGCAATCTCATCTCCTTCTACAACCAGGTAACTCACCACCTGGATAAGAGCGAGGAGGTCGACATTGTATACCTAGACTTCCAAAAGCCCTTTGATCTGGTATCCCATGATGGTCTCATGGGAAAACTAAAGGATTGTGGGCTTAACTGCTCGATGGTTAGGTGGGTAGGATCCTGGCTGCAGGGTAGGACCCAGAGAGTTCTAATAAATGGATCTGTGTTGTCCTGGTGAGAAGTGGCCAGTGGTGGTCTGTGCTTGGTCCAGTGCTTTTCAACATCTTTATCAATGATTTGGATGTGGGGTGAAGAGCTCAGTGTCCAAGTTCATAGATGACACCAAATTATGGGGGAGTGTGGTCACACTTGAAAATAAGCTGCAGATACAGGCAGACCTACCTACGCAGGTTGGCAAGCTGGGTGGATCAGAACCAGATGAAGTTCAACATATTGAGAAGTGTAAAGCGCTCCATCTGGGGATGAACAATCCCCAACATACTTACAGGCTTAGTGGTGCCAAAGTGACTAGCACCACAACTGAAATTGGTGAGACCACAGCTGGAGTACTGCATCCAATTCTGGATGCTGCACTTCAACAAGGATGTGGAAAAGCTCGAGAGAGTCAAAGGAGAGCCACCCATATGATCAGAGACTCGCAAGGCAAGCCATTCGAGGAAAGGTTGAGGGACTTTGGGGCTCTTCAGCCTGAAAAAGAGAAGGCTGAGGGGGGACTTGATATATTCCCCTGATATAGTGGTAAGCTGCTATCAAAGGCTTGACAAACAACTGTTCACCAGGCACCCTTGGGGAAAACCAGGAGGAATGGCCACAAACTCCTGCAATACCATTTCAAGCTTAACAATAGGAAAAACTTCTTCACAGTTAGCGTGTCCAGATTGTGTAATAAATTCCCTCCAGAGGTGATGCAATCACCTACCCTGGAAATCTTCAAGAGGAGACTGGGCAGTCACCTTGCTGGGGTCACTTGACCCCAGTTGTCTTTTCTGGCTAATGCAGGGGAACTGGACCCAATGATCTACCAGTTCCCTTCCAGCCCCTAACAATCTGTGAATCTATGAAACTTGGACTTAATATTTTTGACGTATCAATAAGAGGAGAGGGAAAGTTAAAAAATCCTCAGAAAATAAACTCCTTTTTAAAGAAGGAACAAAGCAAAGCAAGATAGGTCTTCTTTGAACACAATAAAACTAAGGTGTAATCCTTTACCCACTCCCATTTACAAATTGCCTTTAATTGTAACTCTGAGTTTAAAATGGAATTAGCAAAAAATGGAAATATTTAGTTGGTCGTCAGTAATAACAAACAAAAGGGTGAAGTTTGCTTTTAAAAAGTGCATTGCTGCCAAACTTCTACCTGTTTCCTGAAACACGTAAGAAAATATTAAACTGGGTTTTCTTTATGATGTGAAGGCAGTTAAGTGTATCTATATTTTAGTGTGCCAGCATTTAATTGGGTATAATGTATCAATTTTGTAAAACTTCAAGCATTTCCTCATTAATAACTTGTAACAGATCATTTTTCTTCTCAAAGACAAGAAATGAATATAATGAATGCTTTACACAAGAGAAATCAGAAATATCTGTCTAGTATATAAGCCCTTAGAATAATATTAATTTTTTAGGCCTAGAGACTTTAATTGCTATCAAGGAAAAATAAAAAGAGCACTAAAATTTGTTTGTTTGTTTGTTTTCAATGGGTACTGTCTTACTCTGACAGCTATCATCATTTTCAAATTAAATCACAATATGTGGTATGCATATTGACAGCTTTCTAGTTTACTTTTTATCACAAGATTAAAGAGTAAATGGCAGTGAGTTTGCAATCCTAGCAAAGCCTAAAGGGGATTTTCCTAAACAAACCTAGAGGGGGTTAGTCACAAGAGTCTTTGGTATAAACAGGTATATTTCATATTTATTTTTAATAAACCTTACACTGTTAACTGTGTAGCCAGGCAAGCTGATGTTGATGCAGCGTGCGGACTGATATCTGTCCATTTTGCAATTAAGCGTAGGCTTACTGTACATCAAGTACTTGAAATAGCTGCACAAAACCTGAATGCTGATACTGTGTTTATAACCACTGAAATCTGTCACTCCATTGTGCCCTTTTTATTTTTCATACTCTAAGCTAAACAGACTAACTGCTGTTAAGGAGCTGTCAGGGGATGCATGTCAAACTCTAGGTGTATCATGCAATCAGAGCAATGTCAAGGTGGAAAGCCAGCGGTTGGGGGGAAAAAAGAGTGACCTTTCTCTCTCAACATTGTCTTTACACTGAATGGAACAGATGAGATTCTGAATTATTCACAACACTGAAAGCATATAATTGTTAGCAGTGGTGGCAGCAACAGAGCAGAGAGACAAGAATTTTTTTGTCAAAATGTCTGATTCTGTAACACATCAAAGGGTTCCCTTAACAAAAGTGTCTTTGGGAATTTGGTGGCTTTTTTTCCTGTGGATTGGTTAAAATCGCTTCCACTTCTTGTTACCCATATAAGAATCTGGGTCAAAGAGGTGCCAGTTAATATTTAGCACACATTTTCAAGAAAGCCATAATGGAACAAAGAAGCTCTGTGAGAAGGATTTGCTGTTTCTGCAGGTAATCTCAAGAGTCAGTTTCAAATGTGTGTAACAAAGCAAGCCTTCTAAACTCATAATGTAGTAACTGGGTTTATGTAAATATTCTTGTATCTAACAAATCGGGTAAGACTATAGATTCATAGAAGAAGGGTTGAAAGGGACCTTATAGATCATCAGGTCCAACCCCCTGCCCTGGGCAGGAGAGAAAAACAGGCTCAAATAACTCCATCCAGGTAGATGTCAAGCCTCCTCTTAAAGACCCTCAGGGTAGGAGCCATCACCACTTCCCTTGGAAGCTGGTTCCAGATCCTAGCCACCCTGACTGTCAAGTAGTGCCTTTGGATGTCTAGTCTAAACCTACTCTCTAACAACTTGTGGCTGTTATTCCTTGTTACCCTGGGGGGTGTTAGGGGGAACAAGGTCTCTCCCAAACCCTGCTGGTCCCCCCTAGTGAGTTTATAGATGGCCACCAGGTCCCCCCTCAGCCTTTTCTTGTGAGTCCCATAGGCTCTCTATGTAGGGTCTGCCCTGCTGTCCCCGGATCATGCAGGTGGCCCTCCTCTGGATCCTCTCAATGCTGTCCACATCCCTCCTGAAGTGCGGCACACACAACTGAACACAGTACTCCAGCTGTGTTCCAGAGGGGGAAGAACACCTCCTTGGCCCTGCTTGAGACGCATCTGTGGATGCACGACAAGGTATGGTTAGCCCTACTGACTGTGACTTCGCATTGTCAGCCTATATTCATCTTGGAGTCAATAATGACTCCAAGAACTCTTTCTACCACCGTGCTCTTGAGAAGGGAGTTTCTCAGCTTATAAGTGTGCTGCTGGTTCCTACTGCCCAAGTGCAGCACCCTGCACTTGTCAGCATTGAAATCCATCCTGTTTTCATTAGTCCGCTCCTGTAACCTGTCCAGGTCCTGCTGTAATCTGTCCTTCCCTACTAGCATGGCCACCTCACCCCAGATCTTGGTATCATCAGCAAATTTAAACAGGCTGCTTTTCACCCTGTCATTCAAGTCACTAATAAAGAAATTGAACAGTGCGGGCCCAAGGACTGAGCCCTGGGGGACTCCACTGCCCACTTCCCTCCAGGTCGAAAAAGACCCGTCCACCACCACCCTCTAAGTATGACCCTTCAACCAATTTGCAATCCATCTGACTGTGTAGGCATCAATGCCACAGTCGCCTAGTTTTTTAATGAGAATGGGGTGGGAGATGGTGTCAAAGGCCTTGCTGAAGTCCAGAAAAACTATATACACCGCGACACCTGTGTCCAATGCTTTTGTGACCTGATCGTAGAAGGCAATCAGGTTGGTCTGACAGGACCTGTCCCTAATGAAACCATGCTGGTTGCCCTTGAGCACCATCCCTGCTGCTGGCCCATCACAGATGTGTTCCTTTATAATCTTTTCAAAGAGTTTCCCCAGGATTGAAGTAAAATTAATGGGCCTATAGTTGGCTGGGTGCTTTGAAAAAATACCAACATATTTGGCCTGTTATAATAAAGTCTTCTCTAGCAGCAAAGGCATAACTTATGTTTATGGTCATTGCTTCTTCTCTTCCTGTACCTGAAAATATGGCAGGTGCCTTTTAAAACAAGTTAAGTCCTTCCCCCAAAAAGCATAGTTTAAATGTGGTATGATACCACCAGAGATAATTATGGGTGAATGGACTGGGGAAAAGAAGGATGGGGTCAGAAGTAATAAAATCACACAATTATTCAGTCAGGTATATAAACATCTGGAAGTGTTTGGATTTTGGTAAGACAGTACTATTGATGCTTTAAACAGTTATTGATATTTTTTTATATAGAGGTCAGAGGTATGGGACGCCCATGCCCGCTATGGGACAGGGAGGTCTGGGTGAGGGAGATCCCCTGCCCTCCATTAATGCTGATCTCGTGAAGGAACACATTGAGAGGCTGGATAGCTTCAAGTCAGCCGGCCCTGACAATCTACACCTCAGGGTACTCAAGGAGCTGGCGAGCATCATAGCCCAGCCCCTGGCACGGATCTTTGAAAACTCCTGGCGCTCTGGTGTAGTGCCCGAAGACTGGAAGAAGCCCAATGTTGTGCCTATCTTCACAAAAGGAAGGAAAGTGGATCTGGCAAACTATAGGCACATCAGCCTGACTTCTATCCTGGGGAAGATCTTAGAAAAGTTTATTAAAGAGGCCATCCTTAATGGACTGGCTGACGCCAACATCCTAAGGGATAGCCAGCACGGGTTTGTTGTGGGTAGGTCTTGCTTGACCACTCTCATTTCCTTCTACAACCAGGTGACCTATTACCTGGACAGGGGAGAAGAGATTGATGTCATATATCTTGACTTCAAAAAAGCTTTTGATCTGGTATCCCATGATCACCTCTTGGCCAAACTGGCCAGTTGTGGCTGTGGGTCCACCACGATCTGCTGGCTGGGGAATTGGCTCCGTGGTCAGACCCAGAGAGTAGTAATTGATGGAAGTCAATCATCATGGTGCCCTGTGACCAGTGAGGTCCCCCAAGGCTCTGTCCTTGGATCTATATTGTTCAACATCTTCATTAATGATGTAGACATTGGAGTCAGAAGTAGACTGGCCAAGTTCACCAATGACACCAAACTTTGGGGCAAAGCATCCATACCAGAAGACAGGCAGATGATCCAGGCTGACCTGGACAGGCTCAGCAAATGGGTGGACGAGAACCTGATGGTGTTTAACACCGAAAAATGCAAGGTTCTCCACCTTGGGAGGAAAAACCTGCAGCATCCTTGTAGGTTCAGCAGTGCTACGCTGGCTAGTGCTACACAAGAAAGAGACTTGAGGGTCATCATTGACCACAAGATGAACGTGAGCCTTCAGTGCGATGCTGCGGCTGACCAAAATTCTGGCTTGCATCCATAGATGCTTCTCAAGCAACTCCCGGGACGTCATTCTTTCCTTGTGCTCAGCCTTGGTGAGGCCGCAGCTGGAGTACTGCATCCAGTTTTGGGCTCCGCAATTCAAAAAGGATGTGGAGAAGCTTGAGAGAGTCCAGAGAAGAGCCACGCACATGATCAGAGGTCAAGAAACCAAACCTTATGATGACAGACTGAGAGCCATGGGGCTCTTTAGCCTGGAAAAGTGCAGGCTCAGTGGTGATCTGATGGCCACCTATAAGTTTATCAGGGGTGACCACTAGTATCTGGGAGAATGTTTGTTCACCAGAACACCCCAAGGGATGATGAGGTCAAACGGTCATAAACTACTACAAGACCATTTCAAGGCTGGACAGAAGGAAGAACTTCTTCACTGTCCGAGCCCCCAAGGTCTGGAACAGTCTGCCATTGGAGGTGGTTCAAGCATCTACATTGAACACCTTCAAGAGCAAATTGGATGCTTATCTTGCTGGGATCCTATGACCCCAGCTGACTTTCTGCCCTTTGGGCGGGGGGCTGGACTCGATCTTCCGAGGTCCCTTCCAGCCCTAATATCTATGAAATCTATGAAATTTGTTGGAATTTCCTAAGACATAAGATGGCAAATATTTCTATGAAGGGAATTTTACAGCAGTTAACTAACAGACTTGGCTGGACTTTAGTCAGTGTGGAAGATCTAGGTTTTGGAAAACAGTATGTGGAGCATCATATTCAGTAAACAAAGTTATTAGACATAATCCAGGGAAGATATGAGTATTGAAAGCTTGAACTAAAGGTGAGAAAAAGGTCAGTCATGGAGGCGTTTGAAGTGCATTCTATTTGAGACATGCTAATTGAATATGTTAGAAAATGCTTCTTGTTTTAGAAATGCAAAGACATTTCTGGGATGCCAAAATAAAGTTAGAGTGATACGTCCTCAGCCTGATGAAGGGTATTTGTACCTGAAAGCTTGCAAAGAAGAATTTTTCCAACTGTTTGAGTTGGTCTAATAAAAGATACCAGGTTTACCGAAAGAACCTTGTCACAGTAAAGTTAACTGGTTCATGTATCACTGTCATTGAGATGTATACCCTACTATGTGTGATAAGGCATGGTAAATGATTTCTCAATGGTAACTATTGTATGTTTGAGAATAAGCTCAAACCTGCTCAGTCCTGAATTCCTCACTCCCTACATTCTATGAGATAATGAATTATTTCTTTAAATTCAAAGGAAGTGTTCAATAAGCTTTTTTTCAAGCTATTTTAAAAAATGTGATACACTATGTTTGTTTAAAGTGCTATGTGGAGATGACCTCTTCTCAAGCTCTATCTTGTTACCTGGAACTCAACCTGAATAGCCTGGCTGACTGTCCTGAGATGAAGCTTATGAGGGCAGAGACAGACTGAGCTATGTCTTCTGATGTTCAGTCTACCTACAGACATGTCTAGGTATGAGCCTTGCCCTTTATAAGAGTGTGACTGAAGATGCATTTCTTGTCCAAGCTCTCCACAGGCTGTAGTCTTGGAACTGATGTGGCTGGGGACATAATAGCAGTCTTCTGATAGTTAAAGGGCTTCCATGAAGGGCTTGAGGGGAAAACTATTCTTCTCTCTTGCTGCTGCAAAGAGTAGGGCAGTGGCTTGAAGTTGCAGCAAAGTAGGTTTATATTTTGTATCAGGAAAAACTTATTCACTGTTAGAACAGTAGGACAGTGGAATAGACTGTCTAAGGAAGATGTGGACTCTCCATCACTAGAGGTATTCAAAAAAAGGTTGGACAGTCACTGATTGGTGATGATCTAGGTGTAGAACATGCCTGTGTTCTTCTATGGATCCTTCCTATGCTTCTGGGCTTCACTAGTTTGCTGCATGGGGCTTGGAGGGAATTCTACCCCCCTTCCTGCTACACACCAGTGGAATTTTTTTAAAGCCTTCCTCAATGGTATTGTGTATTGTCTGCAGCCAAAAGTGGGGATTTTCACTGGGCTGTGCCAGTGTCCCTGCTGTGACTTAAACCCAGTGGTTCCTGTCTAAAGCATCTTATCCCTCCACTTAGGGTCAGACCAATCTCCATATTTTGGGTCAGAAAGAAATGTTACCCCATGGTCAGATTGATATGTATTATGTGGGGTTTTGCCTTCCCCTGTAGTGGGTGGCATGGCCCTCTTCCTTGGATGTCATGTGCACATATTAACAACTTCTACAGTAGCCAGACATTGGCCGGTTCCCTTTACCTGTGGCAGGTTAGGTTGTTATGTCTTATATTATGTCAGGGTTGACTGCACAGTTTTGCCAAGAGGTTAGATTATGGATTTGTATAGGATGATTTGGTTAGGGATGCTCCTGCCTCGGGGTTAGACTGAGACAGAATCAGTGAGATGTGCTGGACTCCCCTTTTGTGCTTCTTTGGATCCTAGCATCTTCAGGAGGGGCTTAGAAGGTCTGAGAGTAATCTCTGCTGAATAATGTGTTCAGTACCATACATTAGCCTGTGAATGATAATGTCTGAAATGCTTTGAATCCTCATTGGAGTCATGATTTGATTCCATAGATGTGAGCAAAAGTGTTGATAGATTTCAACCAACTTAAACGCTTTTTTTTTCTGGAGGTCTGTGTTTGGGAACCCCTGTTTCAAATGACCCAAATTGTGGAATGTGAATGCTATCTTGCATCCCCAAGGGACACCAATTTTCAAGGACAAGTGTGCAAACATGTTGATTTTGGAGGATGTGGGCAAGTCAACCTTTAAACAGAAACAGGTTTTCAGAGGTGTCAAGTGGCCCATTCAGCATTTTCTGTTGAATGAGAGAACCCCAAGGAAATGAATAGAGCTTGAAACAATAATTCTATGATTTTTCATTCCCTTCTTCACCCCTCCCTCTCCACCCCCTAAATTTGCCTCTGATATATATCAAACATGGGTGTTCTCAGATCCACACTCAAGTCTCATGGCTTGCCCATTAGAAAAGCTTCTTCCCACTATAGTATACCAGCTTAACCCTGTCAGTAGAACCCCCCCAGTGAAGAAAATGGCTATGAACAGGCATTATATGTATACTGGGAGAATGTACTGCTGTTCAAGGGATTTCTTGCAGAAGAGAATTAACTCTTCTGCAAGGAAGTTCTCCCTCTTGCAACCTGGAAGATACCTCCCTTCCTACACTAGCTTGGCAGAAACCAGCCCCAGACATCTATTTCCTGCCCTTGTCCAGACCAGGAACTGATCTGTGCATGAGCAGGGGGATTTCTCACAGCTGGAGTTGTGCTGTTGTGGGACAGATCACCCTCCTGAGTGACCTGGAGAGGTGAACAGACTGGGGCCATTCTCTGGCATCTGGAACACTTTCAGGGCTGTACTACAGTTCTAGCCATGGGAGAAGGCTGCTCCCTGCCTGTCCCACTAGTCAACTAATTGGCAGGATGGGGAAAGGGGCAGTGCCCTGAAGCTGGAACCCTTTCAGTGCACATCTACCTCATTCACTGTGCACTCCTGGGGTGACCTGGAAAAATGCATGGTGGGGGGTTGCACTTTAGTAGCTGCAACTGTCCCAGGACTCCTGCCATGGGAGAATGTCCCCAGTCAGCTGATGGGCAGGATGAGTCATGAGGATGGCATTATCCCATAACTGGAGCCTTTCCAGCACTCCAAGAAAGTTGCAGCCCCAAGTATATCTACCTTCTACTCCATGCACTCCTTCAGGTTGACCCACAAGAGTGCATGGAGCAGTGCCCATTCTCCCACAGTGTGAATTTTCCCAGGGCTCCAGTAGGGCTGCACCACTGGGCACACCTGCCTCTCATTTGTTTATGACCATAGCGTATGCCAACAGAGGGAGTCCTCTGTTGGCATAGCTCTACCAGCTCCATGTTTTGACAAACTCAGGTGATGAATGCATTCTTCTGTAGGTATAGCTACATCTACATTGGCACACCTGTGCTAGTTAAAGAGAGTGATATTTTCTTCATGGTCCTAGCTGATGTAATGTAATGATTCCAGCAAAATGTTTTACTGCATACCCTGCCATAGCATCATGAACTTGGTGTATGCTTTTCATTACCCAGTACAGAGAGACGGGGCTTTTTTGGGTCCTCCACATGGTGGGGAGGGGGAAGGAAGGTGGGGGTTGGAGCATCATCCTCAGAAGGAAAAGTGTTGCAAGGTCTGGGCCCCCTTTACCATTGTCTCTTCTGATTCAAGCTACCACAGAGGTAGTAGGGACAGGATGGAGATGGAGATTTCATGAGAAGGATGGAGCCTCAGAGGGCACAGCACAAATGAGGTGGGGGGTGGCTCAGACCTCCTCCCAGAAATCTGGGGGCTTTTCCTCTAAGGATGTAATGACATCCTCTCTCTCTTTCTATCCCTCATGTGAATTAGAATTTGGGAGTGAAGGGTTCCTGTCCTTTTCAGTGTGTTTTAGTTCTTTTTGCAGCTATTGCTGAGAGAGACTAAAATTCAAGGCAACCCATGCAAGTATATGGATTTTAGAGCATTTAGAAAAGTTAATCTTTAACCAGAAAAGAGTTTACAGTGTTAACTGTAGCAAAGCAGTAATAATGAAAACTGGTAATAGTTTGAAATTAGCTAAGGAAAATTTTAATAGGATAGCAGAAAAAATGATCAAATCATGTTATTTAAGTTTCTGTAGTAATCTTACAAGGAAAGATGTGGGACTGTCACTTACTTTATTTTAAAATGGGACTAGAAATATAATGATAGGTGTATAAACTCAATGGGAATTTCAGAAATAAGGCCAATCATGTTTGAATCTATCAATGGTTGCCTTGAAGCAGGACTGAGGTGCACTGATGAGTATCACTATGGGAAAGATTATGCTGTTCTTGCTTTATCTATTCTGTAGATAAAGTACGGTCTTCAGTGTCCAGTGTTTTCAATGAATGTTTAATACATTTAGAGGAAAATACAGTGCAAATTCAATAGAGAAATATCACCTTTAATGTGACAGTATGGTAGAATTCATGATAAAAATTAATTCTGGATAAAAGAGAGAGTTCAGTAGACAGTTTATTTTTCATTATAAACTGAATGATGCAGTTTAATTATTCAGTTCTGGTTAATTATACATTTGTTTTGACATCACCTTTGTATTCATTTTATTAAGATACTTTTATAGAAACACAGACCAGCAAGCTTTAAGGTCACCTTTAGAATTCCACATTGAATTGTTTGATACAGAATTCTTTTATGTAGTATGTAGCTGGATGAAATTCTGAATATTCTATCAAAGTGGAAATGAGTAGAGGGAAAAAAAATAAAGCAAGCCCTGAAAGAAAAGCATGTGGTCCTGAGCCACTTAACTATGTGTCAAAGAACAAACTATATAGAATGAGTTTGAATACCAATGCAGTGGTTTTGCTGGTTATAAGGAGCTGAGAATACTAAGTAATGCACAGTACTCAGATACACTTACTGTGTTCTGTCAGCAGAAATCCAGGCTATGGATTTCCAGTGGCAGAAGTTTCACCAGCAGTGGGGTCACAGCAGTGCAGCCACCTGCAGGGTGGGGATTATGGGGGGAAGAGGAGGACAGCAGGAGAGAGTTCTTAATGCTACTTCCCTGTAATCTCCCCTGGCTCAGTGAAGCCACAGCAGAGATGAGCATAGTAGAAAGACTGCTGCTGCAACAAGCAGGCTTTTGGTGCCTTGAAAAAATTAAGAGACTAAAACTGACTTCAGCGTATTTTGCAGATGAGACCCTAAATAAACAGTGGATATTAAAAGGTGTGAAGTATAAAATAGAACCTGTAGAACCCATTCCTTAAAAATAACTCTCTGTTAAATTGCTTTCTGATGCAGGTTTCAATATACCTGATCTTCTTTGTAATGCAGTCAAACACATGTTGCATATAAACCAAAATACTTACAATTTCTTTTGTATTACTAGGGTTTTTTGGTCTCTCTTTCTTTTTTTTTTGTTTTGTTTTTGGTTAAATACATTCTTGTTTTGACAAGGAACCACAATGAGATTTTTAAATACTGACTGAGTTAATCAAAGTTAGCAAAAGGAATAATATTAATGTCAGTTTAAGTAGGTATTTTGAAACTTTTTGTGTGCAAATTCCTGATGTATCCATTAATACCATGTTATGACAATACTATGGTTACAAGAAAGAATAGGTGGGAAAAAGGCAAACAGACAAAAATACATGTATACTAGATTTTCTTGCCTATATCATGCCGTGGAATATAATACACATTCTGACTTTTACAAACAGCTTGAAGAAAAACAAATTCTTACCTTGAAGGATGAGTAAGTAACTGACCCGTCATGCTGAGTCTGGGGCCACACACCGAGTCTGAGCCCCACACACTGGCTCTGGAACCGGATTGGACCCAGTGTGCCATGTCTGGGATCATGTGTTGAGTCGGAGCCAATATGCCTAGTCTGTGACCACATGCCTGGTCCAGGGCTGTCTGCTGCCACATGCCAGATCTGTCCCTGCTTGCTGGCTCCAGGTTCATGTGCCAGGTCTGACCCTGAATGCTAGCTCTGGAGCCACATCCTGCGGCTGACCCAATACACAGTCTGGACTGCACATCAGGTCTGGGGCTGCCTGTTGTCTCTGGAGCAACAATCTGGCTTCAACCTGACACACACAGCTCTGTAGCCAGTGCACAGTTCCAGACTCAGTGCACCTGAGTCCAACCCAGCATGTGCCTCTGAAATCAGTGTGCTTGGATCACTTAAATTTATGACACAATTTTGCAGAGTGGTCCTCAGTCTCCCTGTTGGTTAAGTCCTTGTAGCAGTCACAATGGTTATGCATCTATTAATATGTTAGACTAAATTATTGGCTTCACTGGCAAAACTGGGTGCTAAAAAGTGTAATGCAAATTCAAGTAAGGTAGGGAATAATAGAGCCATTCACAGCCTTGAAGATAAAGTTAAAACCTCAATGTGGGGACAATGGAGGATCTAGCAGATGAATTAATAAAGGGACTGATTAATAGACAGTGAAATTATCTGAAAGTGTTTGTTTAAAACATGGAAAGGGCAATGCCAGAGAAAAGATGGTAAAGAAGTGGGCAACAGAAAGGTTGGAAACCTGAAAGAAAAAGTACCTGATGCAGTAACAAGAATTACTCATGTAATTTAGTACTTACCATGTCTTTTCACAGACATATGCACTTTGCCCCCAGAATCAGCCCTCCCAAATTTGATGTGCATGTATTAAGGGGGGAAGCTAATTTGCTGCTGAGGATAAAAGCACCCTGCTTTGATTCCTGCTCTGCAGTGCTGTTGCTATACTATTCAGGCAGCTGAGTCACTTGACCTAATGACTTGTTCTTCACTCCACTTAATGCTCACCTCTGCTTCTTAATGGTCTTGATGTTCCTCTAATCAAGCTAACCCTACTCAAGATAATTTTGCTGTCTACTAGCTGCTCCTATTTTGCTATGTCTCTCATTTCACAGCGCTAGAGATTATCTCTTCAAAATCATAGAACCATTCATGGAGATCAGTCTATAGGAGTAACTAGGGTTTCATCTTTAGTCGAGCAGAAAAGGGAGGGTGAATAAGCTGAAGATTAGGCTCTGTGTCTGCTATATACAGCCATAACTTCGTGAAAATCTTTTTTTTTTCTTTCATTCTGCCTTTCAAAAACACAGTGTGTATTATGTTCAGAGGCATGACATATGCAAGAAAATATGGTATATGCTGATATAACTTGCCAAAGTATTCTGGAGAAACTAACTAGCACTGGCATGGTGGGGGTGGGGAAGCAACTGTTGTTACAATTTGTGGTATGTTTAATGTTTCTTTTGGACTTTCAAAAGACAAAACTGAAAAGAAAAGAAATGTGACAGACTGTCATGCTCACGATCCTGTTGCTAGAACCTTTGTGTTGGAATGAAGAAAGTCCTGTTCCTGATCTCATTGTGCCATTCTTACAACCAGAATGTTAAATCTTTATAGGAAAAATGAAGTCAAGCAGATTAAAAAGGAAATGAGTTGAATTTCAATCTGTCTCCAGTTTTTAATGAATTATTTTCATTAATATAGGTTTATTATGAGTGAAAACTCTTCATTATTTATAAAAGGAATGCAATCAGAATTTGAAAATTCACTTGGCCATAATGATCAGTAATTTTTTCTATAGTAGTATGTCCTCAGTTTCTGCACAATATAAGCTTTTATTGTACTGTAAAAATATGAGATGAGCATATGACACAGTGTCACATTCCTGAGTCTGAAGGTGGAGATCTGTAGTGCCTTCCCTGCTGCTCACAGATTTTCCAAATTGCAATAAAGCCTGACTGTGTCAATAGTTTTACCTTTCTTTACTTAGATATGGTGGGCAAAATAAACATGAACACCATAATAAAACTGATCTGGCTCTTAACTGGAAAATGCTTTGAACAATCACACAAACAATGAAACTGTTTTACTATTGAGTAATAATAATGCATCGTGTAGCTATAGTAAGCAAGGATGAGTGTTCTGCTGCCCTGAGACTAGTGCTGGAAAAAATGCTGAAAGAGCTTTCAGCATTTTGTGTTTTCTCTAATTCTAAAATGTAGGGTTAGATGATGACTTAAAGAGCTTTTTTAAGTTTCAGTTTGTGATCAGCTTGTCTGACAGGTCATTTTTTTTCTTGAGAATGCTGACTTTGGAAGCATACTTCCTAGTTTCTATGCTAGAAGACAGACTTCCATTATTAAGAAGTGAGTTTCTAGATATGATGATCTGAAATATCCATGTATTAAGAGTCATCAGTTTGACTAATGGTAGACCATGGCTACAGATCATCCTAAGCACCTCTTCAGAGTGTCATTTTTCCAGCTCAGTTGATTTCTGACATATCTCACTTTATCAGTCATTGAAGTGGAAATTTCATCACTCTTGTATGCCTTTCGAGTTTTTCTTAGTATTTGTTTGTAATAGGTTTTATGGGTGATTAGTTATGTGAATTGTGGCATTCTTGTGGATGAGGGGTTTTATTAATTTTTTTTCATAAACTCGGTTTTATGCATAGTGTCTTGCATATAGACTTCTGTTTAATCTAGTTGTAAAATATATTACAAAGCTAAATTTGCTTTGTTTTTCAACAATATAACCATATAAGCATTCTTGTTGTCATCAGCAGTTTCTCTATATGAGGATGACAGTCTTCCAGTAAATAGGGAAGTCATTAATGAGCCTGAGGAGGTTGATCTCACATCCGGAAGAAAGGAGTAGAACCTGATGATGTCAATTCACAGCTCTTCCCATTGTCCCCCTCATCTATTCCCCTCCATAGTGAGGTGAATTTGCTCAAAATGATCAATGCTTTATATATTATGGTGCCATTAGGGACAATTCAGTGCTCAAGTCTCCCAGGTATTAATGTTAATATTGCATTTCTTCCAATTGGTCTTATAGGTATCCTTGATTCTCTTCCTTGGCCCAGCTCTAGAACAGTGACCATTGGTGAGTTGAGAGTTTTGGAAGCCTGTTTTTGGAGGCTGTTGTTATCTTGTCCAATGACATCTTGTCCAATGGAGCTAGTGCCATATAAACAAGACTTCAAAGCCAATGGTGTTTGCTTGAGCCAGAATGCTATTGTTTGGAAATCTTCCACATCATTTGGAAAAGAATTAAGGCATTTCTGAAGGTAGCATTCTAGAACTTGCAGGTGTTTCTCTTGTCTAAATTTCACACCCATACAATGGGGTAGGGATAACAACAGCTTAGTAGATGAGACGCTTGGTTTTGTTCCTTGGCCATGTTTATTGAAGACGCAGTTTCAGAGAAGTCCAAAAGCAGCATTAAAAAATTTTATCTGGTGTTGAAATAGTTGTCTGTGGTTACTTTTTGGGAATAATATTCTCCAAGGATTTTCCTCTACTTTGTAAAATGTAGAGCAGCTAGTTGGTCTGGGGTTGATTGATAAAGAGTCTTGGTTTTTATGAAGCTGACAGTGAATCCAAGCATTTCATATACTTCAGAGAAGTAACCGAGAGGATCTCAGTGTTGCTTGTGGCACCTTTCCTTTAGCTGTCTGAAACCCCACAGACTTGGATAGAATCCCCTCCATGAGGAAAGTGACTCTGTTGAGAAGAATGCAGGTGAGGATCTTCCCAGTTATGTACATATGTTCAACAGAAACAAAAATTGCTGCAAACATTTATAAGCAAGGTGAAAAAAACTCTCACCAACTAAATGTTGTTATTACGAAACTCTGGAAACATGAATGGATTCCCAGTGACTTGAAAGATGCCAGAATCATTGCCACATTCAAGAAAAGAAATAGATCAGACTGCAGCAATTTTTGTTTCTATTGAACACATCAAGCCTTGAAAGTAAGGCCACATGCTTTGTTGTTCTTCATCAGATGAATTACTTTCAAGGCTTAATAAGTCAGCGGATCTACGTGAAATGTTGTGGAATGGCTTAATAGTACAGGTTTCCCTCGATTTATGCGGGTTCTGTGTATGTGAATTCACTTTTATAAAATGAGTATTTTTAGTCCCATAATTGGTTATATGTGAGGTGAATCCACTCTTATAGGATCGGCATAGGTGCCCCCCCGCCCAAGCAGATAAGTCTGTGGGGGGAGGGGAAAGGGCCATGGGGCCAGGGCCCCACTCACCCCAACCCCTGCTGCAGTGGCCCCAGAGCAGCTGGTGCCAGCTGCCTCGAGGCACACTGCTGCACTGTGCTGTGCCTGACCCCCTCCACCTGGGCTCTGCCTGTCCCAACTCAGCACAGCCCAGGAGCTGGGGTGTGCCGTGGTGCAGGCAGCTGGTATCGGCTGCTCCCGGGACTGCTGCAGCAGGGGCTGGGGCGAATGTGGACAAGCTGTGCTGCGCTCCATGCCACCCGGGGCTCTGCTTGTCCACGCTCACCCCAGCCCCTACTGCAGCAGCCCCCGGGAGCAGCCAACACTGACAGCCTGCACTACAGCATGGCACAGCCCAGGAGCTCGGGTGAGTGGGGACAGGCGGGGCCCAGACACAGGGGGACAGGCAGAGAACAACGCAACCTACCGCCTACAGGCAGCTGGCACTGGCAGCTCTCAGGGCCACTGCAGCAGGGGTTGGTGTGAATGCAGACAAGCTCCACTGCACCCTGTGCCCCCAGGGCTCTCTGTTTGTTGCTACTCACCCCGGCCCCTGATGCAGCAAGAGCTGCGCCCCACCCCCAACGTACCCACAGACAGTTCCGTCTGCTTTGCTCCCTTGTTCAGCCCCAGGAGCAGCACCCCTCCACTTGACCCTTTCCTAGTCCCAGTCTCATTCCCTCCCTTCTTCACCGCCATGGGAAGTGGGTTTGCTTTATGTGAATTTGATTTATGCTCCATTCTCCGGGAACACATGTACCGCACAAATCGAGGGAAACCTGTATTGTCTGACATTAAAACTTTGGTTCAGAAGCCCTTGAACGTGCTTCTTCCACTGTACATTGATGGTAGAGCTGTCTTTAAGGTGTGCTTTTCCATCCTTAGACCTCAGAGAGATGGTTTCGTATGTGTTTTCCCATAGATAGCTTTGGTTGTGATAAAGACACTGTGTATGTAGCAGCCATAGGAAAACTTTCAAATCTCTTTCACTTTGTCTTCCTACCACTTGTTCTTTAGTTCTTGAATTTTCCTCTGGATTTTGGCTTGAATGTGTCTTGCTTCTGTTTGGAGTTCATGTCATTCTGCCAGGCTTTGAAGGCTTATCTTCTTTTGTCAGTGAGAGCTTGAATTTTCTATTATTCTTATCAAACCATTCCTGATGTTTCTTTCTGGAGAAGCATAGAGATTCTTCGTATACCTCATACATGTCGTCTTAGAGGCTCTTCCAGGGATCAGTGGTGTTAAGGTTGTCATGGAGCTGTTTTTCTCACTGAAGTACTGCTGGATATGATCACTTTTAGCAGGATTTTTTCAAGGATTTGATATAGAATGTCATCTTTGGTTGCTTCTATTGTTTCCATCAATACAAATGGACATCACAGAACATATCAAACTGTGATCGATGCAGCAGTTGTCTGTGCTGATCCTAGCTCTGGTGATATGGATGTTGCAGTGTTCCCAGGCACACAGTATTACATAGTCAGGTGCTAATAATTTGAGTGGGGATGCATCCATGATACACACCTGTTTTCAGTTCCTAGTACAAAACAACCATCATATAATCATCATCTCCATGTAGGTTTATGGCTTCCAGTAATGATTAGCACCTTCCCCTTTGTCTATATACCCATTGCCATAGGTTTTGTTATTGAAGGAAGATCCTTGTGAATGTCTTCTGATTTGGGCATGCCATTACACATCTGTAACCACATGATCATTTGTGAGAAGGAAAACTTAATCCAATGGTAGGGAAAATTTAGATAACCAGAGGTTTCTGTTCTCCTGCAGCCTTCATCCACCTTTGTAGCTATTGTGAAGTATTCTTTCTTTATCCACCTGCTCTGCCCTTGAGGACTTTTTAGTCTCTATTAGTCTGAAAACCTCACTCTCAGCCTTGCTGCCATGGGTGACTGATAAAACTACAAAACTCCAGACAACATTCCTCTGAAGATCACTGGTAGCTCACAAGCCTCTCTACTACATCAATACTGCGATCCTAGGGAGGATGTGCATTCCATATATAAAGAGAATTATAATGAGCATAATCTTATTTTTGGAAGTTGTGCAGTTAAATTAGCAGTTGTAACCAACATTCACAGAAGAACAGACTTTACAGAAGCCTGGTGATGCATTGGTTGAATATCTAATTTAAAACATTAACTAATGCCTGGCGATTTCTGGGAAAGCCTTAATATAAGTATTTACTCAGCACTATATCATGGAAGGAAGCTTATTACTGACCTCAGCAAGCGCTCAGGCTGTGTCTCACACACGAGGACTGATGATTATTATAATTTTGTCTTGTGATTCTAGCCATAGAAAGTGGTGAGTGCTAATCTCACTGTAACAGGGAACCCTTGCCCTTTTACTGGAAAGTGGCGTGCCCCTTCAAAGGCAGGATTTCTGTAGCACAGACACAGGCAAACAGCATAGCAAGGGTTAAGGAACAACTGTGTGGCTAAGGCAGTTGACAGAGGAAGCACACGACCAGGGCTTTAGTATATAAGCCAGAGCCAGAGCAGGGAGTTAGACCTGGGAGGCAGTAGGGTGAGGTTGCTGTGAGGTGGCTGCTTCCAATGACTGCCTGGCAGGGAGCTTCATGAGTACAGCCAGAGGGGCCTGACTCAGGGCTCGGAAGAAGTTTGGTAGGCAACCAGTGGTTTGGGTGGAACTGGAAAGGGGTGGTTTTGGAAGATCCCATTAGTGCCTAAGTGGTATATGATTTCCTTGAGCCTGGCTGGGAGTCAGACTCAAGGGACACACAGGGGGCCAGGGAGCCAAGCATAATCTTAGAAGGGAAGAGATAACCCAAACAGGGGCAGAGCTTAGGCCCAGGGGTACCGTGCCTGAAAGGGTCGAGAGAACCCAGGGATCCCAGAGCATGGGGTTTTAAGAGCCTGGAGAGGTGAATGGGGTTAGGGAGCCTGGAGCCCAGGTGGGGCAGAGATAGAGGCTCCAGAAGGCAAGACAAGGAGCCCAGAAACCAAGTCTGGAATAGTGGGCCTTGACTCTAGGACCAGCTAAAATAGAGGGGTACAAACCTGCAAGTCAGAAGCCCCAACAACAGAGTAGAGGCCTGAGGTGGCCTGGTGGCTTTGGGGACAAGTGTCCCACTGGATGCATGACACCTGTAAGGTTTGGACGTGACTATGGGGGTGGCTGGAGGGTCACAACTTAAGTCCTTAAGGCAGGCAAGGTGGGGAGAGTCACCCATTGGAGAAAAGGGAGTACCTTGGGCTTGTCAGTCTCTGAGGGCAGCCTCCCTTTCATTAAGTTTCCATCAAGATGTGGCAGGCAAGAAAGCAAGGCAGGACTTTGAGAGATGGGGGGAAGGGAGAGAGCCAGGCAGGAATGAGGTAGCCTTTAGGGGGGTATCACGATGGTCCTCAGTCACCTAAACTGTTACACTTTCTTATAAAGGAGTATTTTTTTCAGTCTTTAAATGATTTGTTTTGTTTATGTTCTGTGGCATTTCGTTCATTTATATGTTACTTTTAAAAAGTGCAGATATCTTGTTAGGAATGTGCTGTTTCTCCCACTGTCAATTACCTTGTTTTACTTCATTGTCTCAAATACCAATGTCCTGTGTCCTTGTGCATCTCTTTCTATCTAAGTAATCCTAATCCATTTTATTGTCCCCTTGACTCTAAATTGTTCCTTTTCCAATACTGCATGTGTTAAAACTGTTATTCTTGCTCTTCAGAGGACCTTTTCCATTTCCACTGTCTCTTTTTAGATATGTCTAAATTAAATTAAGCATTGAAAGTGAAGAGGCTGGTTAAATTAACTTATGTAATGACGTAATATTTTCCATATTATTCTCCTCCCATGGTAATTACAATAATTTTATTCTTCTCCTCTTTTCACTAATTTGTGCTTGGGTAGGTTTTAAGTAGCAAAGGGCATAAACCATTAAAGTACTGTTAGACTCTTTCATTCGTCAATTATCTTGCTGCTTATCCACCCAATGTTTCATGCTTTTAGTGCTGTACATACTGGAAAGATTCTTTAGATAAAACATGAGGTGGGGGTTAGGAGCATTATATAGAAGTTGAAATTGGCATACTGTTGCCAAACTGTAATAACCTTTAGGGGGACTCAGTGTTGAAACTATTGCATTGAATGCAGCAATTTCCTATAATAATTTAAAAGGCCTGCAGGCACGCTAAAGTTGTAGCTGGATGTTTCAGTTAACACTTTGTAACATGACCCTAAAGCCTAATTTACATCACAGCAATTAAAATATATGCTATAGTAGGTGTTTGCCACCATACAAAAGTAATATAATATAGGTTTTTTCTTTTTTGTCAACCAAAAATAAACTGATAAATCTTATTCTCTTATCCAGATCCATAGATGTTAATTCTCAGCATGCTAGGTGGTTAAGGAGTGTAGTGGAAAGAATGGCTTTTGGCCTTTTAATGGAATATGAACATCTTTCTATTATAGGTCAGGTTTTCAAATTGTAATTATTTAGTTATAGAGTGGCATATGGCACTTCATAGATGACAGACTCTGCCTCCAAAAGCCTTACACTTGACATCATACAAAAGGACTAAAGAAGGAGAATTTAAATAAATGAAACAAAACATTGGTTGTTTTTTCATGTAGCTAATATCAAGTCAGTGTTAATGCTAATTAAAAATGAGATGGCACAAGAATAAAGACTGTTGGTAAGAAACAAAATAAATTGCATTGATTTGAAAAAGAGGAAGAACTGTTTGTTTTTGGGAAAAGAATTTTCATTGCAAGTGCAGAATTCATTTTTTAAAGGGAAAACAATGAGAAAGCGCTGTGAGCACTACATGGTGCCCTGATGTTGTTCATATTGGGGAAGAAGAGGTTTAAATTGACATTGGACAGTGACATATTGGTGGCAAAAAAGGTGAATGTGGTCCTTGTTGCATCTTTTCTAAAGAACAGTCTTTAGGGCAACTTTCATGCCCTAACATTTTGATTGGGAAAAGGATTTGTCAGTATGCCTGTTTGTATAAAACTGTAAGTTATGACTAATACTAAAATATTTTTTTATGATGTAAGTTAAAAGTAAAACATTGCTACATTTCCAACCTCATTCATATCCAAGTCCATCATCCTTTACCTTGCTCTAAAGAACAACAGGGATCTTTGCCATTGTATGTGGGATGTCTCATGAGTTTTCTGGGTTTTGTTATGATTAGGCTGCATACAGAATCGAGTACAAGAGTTCTCTTTGAGAACTGCAGGAGATGAAGTGTTTGTGTTTTTACATAGCCCATTTGGTTAGCCGTGTAACAAAATATTCCAGTAGAGTGAAGGAACTCAGGAATAATTTCTGCTAAATATTCTCAGAAATCTGAAAATGTTTTGTGTGTCAGTGACCTTCACCTGTATGAGGGTGAGTGCATGCATCCACAAGAACCCATTGGCAGATGTGTTCTTTGCAAGTGCAGTTCTGTTGCCTATTTTAGAAGTGATCCTTTGGCCGTGATCCTTTCGTGGATCCACATGAAGCAGTCCCTTTAAAATTATGGCATAAGTCTTTTGCGCTCAAATAAATGCTCTTCTGTGCTGTTTATAGTGTGTGCAGCAATAGTGACCTTAGGTGATCGGTGGGGAAACCCATGTAATCCCAAGTCTAATATTCTGATTGATTTCTTGAGGTTTACTTCTCCTAGCCACTGCCAACAGGGAAAATACAGCATGTATTTGTAAGGATAAATTTTATCTATAATAAACCTTTCAGAGATTCATATAAAATAATGGAAAAGGGGAACTCAAGGTTTGAGTGGTAATATATAGTCCTTCGCTCATCTTCATCTTTTTTTATTTCTATCTATTCTTTTCCTGCCTCCATCATACTATTTCTAAACACCTACTATATACAATATTGTTCTCCATATCTCTCAGCTTTTCTCATTCAAGCCCCCCCTTGGGTGCTTCCTTCTTTCCTTGCTTCTTCACTCCATCCTCTATATTAACCTTTAAAAAGGTTGTGTGTAAACAATATTTCTTTAAAATGACCATAATGTAAGCTTCTTTATTATAGTGAATTGGTTTGAGAGCTCCGGTTGAGAGTTGTCGTGAAAATTGAGTTGGGCTTTGTTTACAACTTATGTGATGGATATCCCCAGTTGAATGTGTGTCTTTAAATAGGACTCTGACATGGTATATGAGAGGAGCTGCTGTATCAGCAGCAAAATTGATATACATTTTCCCTGTATTAATCAAAGAAAAAAGGTATTCCACTGCCTGTATTATCTAAAAGATTAAAAGATACTGTGATTATCAATAATACAAATAAACGAAGTCTTAGAACAAAGGCTCTAGCACCGTGGTTCTCAACTGGGGTGCAGCAGGAACCTGCCAGAGACATTGCCATGCTGCCATGGGGTGAAATTGCCCCATATGCCTCTGTTTTCAGAAGGCATGCTGGAGCTGAAATTGTAGTGCAGGCAGGCATGCCCTTTCTGCAGGAGGTGTTACTTAGTTAGGCTCCAGTGTGTCTCCTGAAAACAGAGGTGCCCAGGACCGTTCCACCTGCCCCGTGTCCCCCTGTTTCCAGGAGACCAGAAAGGGCTGCAGCAAGAGCATGTGCTTCTACTACAGCTGCTTTCCAGTCTGGCTCTACAGGAGGTACACATTGCAGTTCTACCCGACTGTGGCAGCGATAGCAGCAAGATTAATATAATATAATTATAGTGATATAACCAATGGATAATTAATATGTTCATAATGTTTTAATATTCATACATTATAGTTAATAGCATAATGAAATTTTGTTTTTTAAATGGGATGATGCTAAATTTGGAAGTTTTGGAGGGGTGCCTTGAGTCTGAAAGGGTTGAGAACCATTGTTCTAGCAGCTTGAAAGATGGACATAAAGCAGTCTATTGCCTTTATATCCAGAGCATTTCAAACACACATTATTACACAAATTGGTCCATTTTATAATCTAGTGTTGTGGCAGGGTATTTTATAATAAATAGGATTGAAGAAAACCACCAAAACTGTGTATTCCAGAATAAATATTGTCCCCAAGTAATTAAATACCATAATGAAAAATGTGACCCGTGTTTGCTTTATGGTCGTGATCCAGATTTGCCAGGTCTTTTATAAAATTTTGAATCTATGGAAATACTATAGAAAAGGTTATTTTGAAAAGCAACAGTATCTCGCATGGCTATGTTAATAGCATTTGGCAGGTTAATAATTTTAGTAGATATCTGTTTGTAAATATTACACTACAGCATATTCTTTCTGTTCTATTAATTGGGATAAAGCAATTTGATAGACCATAAATATTGACATATGGGGAAAATATTAGTTGCAGATGAAGGCAAATATTTTTCTAGTGCGTTACAAAATGGGTTTCATTCTATTAGGCTTAAAACTTTAACCTTGTTTGTTAAGAAAACTGTTCATGTGTCAAATTAGAATCATTTTGTTCTCTTGAGCTTCTGTATTGTCCTTGTTATTTTATGTGTGCTTTTTATAAGAAGTATAATAACTTTATTCATCTAACTCCCACTGGAATGCAGTTTTGATATTACAGAAAATAATTTTTGTAAAAGTGACCCCTTATATATTATGTTGGAGTTCATTGACCAAGGGGTCACTTAAACTTGCTGAGAACTTTAGTTGGGAAATGTATTGTCACTGTAACTACTATAGATAACCTTATAGTGAAAGAGCTGAGCAAATACAGTAACTGACAATTGCTGCTTGAATACATGCACTTTGTTTATCAGTGGTTTGGTCTGATGAAAAAATTCCCAGTCATCTTGAGAGGAAAAAAAGACATCTTATGTCTGAAGATGCTCATAATATGACAAGGTGAAAATGTCACACAATAATGAGAAAGTGCTGTAGTGGAAAGTATTTTTTTAAAAAGAAGAATAAAAAACAAAAGTAACAATAACCTAGACCAGAAGCTTTAGAAAGCCAACCATAAGGTTTCTTTTTCTTGACCTGTCTTTGCTGAAAGACAGCTTAGGCTTCAATATTATATACCCATCTGAATTCAGAAAACATGCATAATAACACTGTAGTTTTTCAGTTTTTGTTTCATAGTTGAAAAAGTGCAAAAAACATTTTACTTTTGCCTAGATTAGGTAGATCTACCAGACATTGTTCTCTCTTATGACTTCTTTCTCCAGTGATTTTTTTTTTTTTGTCTTTCTGTTACTCCATTTTGCAGCTATACATTCTCCTAAGCCAGTAATAAAATTATTATTAAGCACCTGATCCTGCAAGATGCTGAGTGCCCAGGAGGTGCTAAGCATTAAACTCCAATTAACCTCATCAGAAATAAAGGGACATTGAAGATAATGTGTATTTTACCACTGAATTGAAAAGGTTCAGTATCAGGCTCTTGGAGCACTTTGCATCTTGCATGATCAATGCCTTAATGTCTTATGAAAAACGTAAGTATGGTGTCCACTGAGTCTTTATTGTTTACAGCAGCAGTGTAATTACCATCAAAGTAGCCCAATAACTTGGTGCTATTAAACAGCTCCTATTTTTTAACCTTCCCGTTCTTATCCTGGAGAGGCAGTAGATAACCCAGAAAACTGCCTTTTGAAGTTGTATTGAATTCATTGACTTCTGTGAGGGGCAGATCAGTAGTTGCTAACTCTACAGTGTAGATTAAATCTTGGAGGATTTTCAGCTATGTATAGTAATGTAAAGCATTGTGCAAAAGGCTCTTTATTTTACAGAACAGCTGAAGAAGCTTGAAGGCTGTTTAAAAAAATCAAATTGATCTCATCTTTGATGGTGAATACCGTATGTCAATTTTCTTCATGGCACAGTTTAGGGATTTCAGGAATTAAAGACCTGTAGATATCTTGAAATATACAGATAAAATGAGATGCTGGACATAAAAGAAATCTACACACTGCTTCCAGAAGCCCTAAAATGGCTGTTTATCAATAAACTTAAAGTAGCTCAGCTGTGATTTTAAAAAATCAAGCTGTGTTTCGAAAATTATTTTTTAAATAAAAAGAGCACTATCTTCTTAAATAATCAGTAATCACACAAAGTATTTACATGCTCCTGCACAGTTCAGCATCCCTAAGTTTTGTGAACAGTAGCATTGTATCTTTATCTATGAATTGATATTTATGCATTAAAAAACAGTTTTACATCAAAGGAAATGTTTTTTCTCTGTGTAATTTTCAATTATCCTTAATGTAAAGGGGAATTTGTTTGCATGGAAGAATGTCTGGGTCTTTTTTAAGAATTATGCATTCCATGTGATATAGCACTTTATCTTTGAGTTCCTAAATTGAAATCCATATAGGTCAAGAAATGTGAGCACCTTCTATAGCCCTTCAAAACAGATATAGTGATAAAAGGGCTGTCATAAAAAATGTATTACAATTTAGTGAAAAATTAAATACTTGCTGAGAATTATACTAAGAGAAACTATTAATTAGTTTGTTTGAAATTAAATATATTTTAAAATGTACTAGGTGAATATATCTAAAGCAACCTTGGTTTCATTGAACAGAGTGAGAATATAGTTTGATATTGCTTTTGTGATATGTACAGTATACTGGTATTTTAATTCTCTGTCACGAAAGAATTAACTGCTAGTATAACTAACTCAACGTTGTAAAATAATTAAGTGTGGTATTTAAATATTTTAAACTATGAGGAGTACCAAGGAGAGGAATCTCATTATATCCTCTCTCCTGAAGACAAAGGAAAGAACTGTAGCATGTGACTTGTTACATAAGAAAGAATGGTGCTTTAGTTAACATGACATTGTCAGGTATTTGATTCTTCAAATGGAGTCTCTGTTTTTTTTATATTTTAAACAGTTTACAAACGTATAACATTGGCTTATTTAAATTCACTTTTAAATACATTTCATTTTGTTTTAAAGGAACATACAATTCTTTTTAAACAATCTGTCTCCTGGAAAACCAAATATAGTACCAAGCGCTACATATGGGATTTCCAAAGTTAAATTGAGTACCATTGTTCTCTGAACTGAGGGATATTGGAAAAGACTATAAAGACATGGTGCAAGTTTTCAGAAGTAAATAGGATTTTTAAAATCTTTTGAAAGCCTACCTTTTCAGGTATGAGAACAAGGAAAATTATTTCAAATTCACGTTGGGACGGCAAACACCAATTTTGCATTATTGTAGTTCTTATTTAGGAAGAGCACTCTGAACCATACTACCAGAGAGAACCATTTTTGATCATCATTTCTCCTGAATTACTGGGCTTAGATTCTCAATAAATAAAATTTTTCTAAAGCTATAAATAAAAATAGAAAACATGAAAATGAAGTATGTTCATAAAAGAAGCTCAAAATACATAGAGGAAAGTGAGATTTCTCTTTATAGTTTCCATGTTTCTCACAAGAAGAAATGGGTAACAGATTTGCGGATGAAAATAAACTTTGGTTAACACTTTTTTCTAGGGAAAAAGCTAGAAATGTTTTCTATCAAGCTTGGAAGCTAATTTTTTGTAGTGGCATTTGAGTTGGGTCTTTATGCTGTCAATTATCCAACTTGTGTGCTGCAAATTAGAAGTATATTGTAACTTGTTCTATTGTTAACAGTGGTTTCATGGCTAATCTGCTAGGCACGCTGCTAAAGAATTAAACTATTGTGGCAGGAACAACAGAGAGCTGTGTTTCACACAGTATTGACCTGGATTTTTACTTCTATTCCAAAAAGAGATGGAGAATTAACGGCTATTAGACAACTAGTAATGTATTAAAATACTATGAGCTTTGAACTAGTTGAACTTTAAGGCCCATCTCAACTCTGAGTCTAATGTGTTGTTGCTTTTTTCAATAGGTGGACATAAATTGAATGTAGAAAAGAATTTCCAGTAAGCTGGGCTGATGTTCGTAGAGAAGGAATGAAGTATGGATGTGAAAGAACGTAGGCCTTATTGCTCCCTAACAAAGAGCAGACGGGACAAGGAACGGCGTTACACAAATTCTTCAGCAGAAAATGAGGAGTGCAGAGTGCCTACACAGAAATCTTACAGCTCAAGTGAAACCCTTAAAGCATTCGATCATGATTCCTCTAGGTTGCTTTATGGAAACCGGGTAAAAGACTTGGTCCACAGGGAAGCAGATGAGTATACCAGACAAGGTAGGCCAAATGTTCTACTGCAAACACTGTACACAGTACTGTTAGTGTTGCACAGGGAGACATTTCTTGTCTGAGTGGGGTATATTGTCATTGTCATGCCAGTTATGTAATTAGTAATAAGATTCTACAACTACATAGTATATTGCATCTATTGTTCTCAAAGTATTTTACATAAGCAAAGATGCATGTATTATATTTAATAGGGATGCACCAATAGAGATTTTGGGGGACGATACCAATAGCCGATTTTTAAGGAGCCATATTGGCTGATAGTGATCTGATTTCCGATATAGCTGTGTGCAGCTGGTAAGTCTGTTGTGGTGGAAGGGGAGGGGGAAGAGAAGGGACTTGGGGGGCAGATCAAGGCCCCTGCGGTGTGGGAAGAGTGGGGCAGGAGCTGAGGCTGATGCTGCCCAGGTGGGGTGGGACATGGGACAGAGCTGTGGCTCATCCAGGGAGTGCAGAGGGTGGCGCTCCCACTGCTGTATGCATCCTGGGAGGTCATGGTAGGGCATGTGCCCCCTAGATATGTGTGGGGTGCAGGTGGGCTACAGCTGTGGGTTGGGCCAAGGCTGCGCTGGGCTCTTCCTGGCAGGGCCGGGGCAGATGATGGCAGCACTGGGAGTGGGGTATGTGGGGGGCTGCAGCTATCCCAAATTTCACAGTAGTCCTCGCTGTAGCCCTCTTCCAGTGTCACTGACACCCACCCCAAGTGCAGCCCTCCTCCCCCCCACCCCACCACGTGCCAGGAAGATCCCAACACAACCCTGGCCCTAGCCCACAACTGCAGCCCACCTCCCCCCCCATGCAGATCCAGGGGCACATGCCCCCATGCCCTCCTGGGGCATGCACAGTGGCAGTAGCTGCACCACAACCCCTGGACGAGCTGTGGCTCTGTCCTGTGCCCCAGCTCAGCTGGGCAGTCCCTGACCCAGCCCCACTCCCTCCCTCAGTGTGGGGGGCATTGATCTGCCCCCCCGCCACACCCCTTCCACTGTAACAGACTAACCAGCTGCATGCAGCTCTCCAAGCTGCCAAGCTATGCTGCTCACCCTCTACGTGCTGCGCTGTGGCTATGCACATGCACAAGCATTTATTGGCTGAATTATTGGCCACATCAGGCTGATTTCCAATATGATCAATTTTCTTTATATCGATGCCGATCTGATATTTGGATCGATGTATTGTACACCTCTAATATTTACTTTTTAAGTGTAATTTTAAGAGGCACAGGGAAAATAAGTGAACTTCAACAGTCAGACAACCAATATAAGTGACAAACTTAGGAAATGAATATCAGCCTCCTGAATTCTATCTCCATGATAAAGGCTATGGACAAGGATTCATTTCTTCTGAAGGGCATCTCCAGTCTGAGCAGCAGTGGAAGACAAGGATTAGATGCTTCTCCACTCTGGTTTGGGAGCAGCGGGGCAGTGCCTTACCTGTTCCCTTAACCAGGAAGTTCTTCCCAGGGGAGCATTGCCCCACTGCTCCACTCCCCTCCTAGGAGGGGAGCATACAGGCATTCATTTCTGTGAGAGTTTCTCTTGCATGGAAGATCTTCCAGGGCAAAAGTTGGAACAACTTTCTCTTGGAGGGGGTATGTTTCTCTTGGGAGAAGTTAAATGAATGTTTGTATGCTCATAGTTTCTACAAACAGAGTGGTAATTCTCTCAGTCAAAATATAATGCCTGTATGTGGACCAAGTTACTAGACCATAATATTGCCTCTCCTCATACAATCAGATTTATCTGCATTTTCTCCAAATAATATGCCTAAGGCTATGAACAGATGCCAGACAAATTAAAATAAATTTCCAACACTGTCTCAAGCAGACTGGACCACATAGGCTGCTTACAGACATTAAACCCTCCCCCTCACCCCCCCCCAAAATAGTGCTTTACTTTAAACTCAGCCGGCTCCTGTACCAAGCCCACTGCATGCCCAAAAGAGGGATCACATTAGTTGGACCTGGCTCACCCAACACCTGTATTGATCTGGAGCTTTTTTGTGCTTTTATCTAATAGCTGATTAAATCAGCTATTAGGTAAAAGTGCCAAAAAGCACTGCTGAAGTGTCTGGTCTATACAGACGCTGTGGAGCCGGGTTGAACTAATGTGCTTCTGCTTCCAGTAAAGCGTGTTTTTGTTGGGGGGCTTTTAATGTTTGTAAGCAGCCAATAAGGGCTTTGTGGGGAAAGGAGTGGTTTGGATAGTCCTTGAGATGAGTTTTGTGGTAACATATGATGTCCTTCCCTTCTACCTGGGTCACCAATCCATTTTTATGGCTCTTAAGTAGCTATGGCAAATAGGTTTATGGTAAGGTCTGTTTTCTAATGGACGGGTATTCAGACCTGAAAAATTACTAACATTAACTGGTCTGCATTTTTCATCGTTCAATGATGAGATCAACAATTGCAAAGGCGTGAAGGTTATAACTAAAGATGGTCCCTCCATCTAGGGTTGGACACAAATGGGTTTGGCACAGAGGTGGTTAGCTGTTTTACTCTGAAGTGAGGCAGAAGGTTGGGACAGGTAGCACCTTAAAGACTACCGGATTCAGAGAAGTATGAGGTTTTTGTAGGCAGCAACCTACTTTGTTACATGTTATGAATAGACTGACCAGAAGGATTTAGCAGTATCAGGAATGTTCTGCTCTCTCCAACTTTGGATATAAATTTTAATTTCTAGGACTTCATTCTCACAAATTTTATTAGTGCTACATAAATTTAAGTATCAAAATGATTAAAGGCGTAGAGTGCTGCATCTCTGCTGTCTAAAAATACAGAGTTGGTCTGAGAACTAAACCATCGCTTTGTCCTTGTGTGTCTGTTTAGAAAAGGGAAATGTGTTTCATGGGTAGAAAATAAATTTTTCTGTACTGTGATAACTTTCTAGGTTGACTCCACTGAAATACATCAAAATGGTTTTGGGGGGTGGGGTTGTTGTTTGTCAAGTGGAATAACTGAACCTAGAATTAGAGTTGGATAGATAGATTCCTCAGCCCCAGATATTTTCAAGAGCACCTAAGATATAAACGTATTTCCTTTCCTTCTTTCAAAAAATTCACCAATGTTTACTAACCATCTTTTTCCAAACATTTTTCATTGGAAAATTGGAAAAAGAAAATTTTAACTGGAAGACCTTTGAAAGATCATGTAATAGAGGATTATTAGTATGATAGTCTGGTCCCTTCCTTCTGCTGTTTTTCTAGTGAGAGTAATGCACTAAATACCTACACTTGTCTTCAGTAGTATGTTCACACTTTGGGTCAGTGCTAGTTTATTTTAAACACTCAATCCTCTTTGATCACTCTTTGATCACTTTATTTGGTTTGAATTTGGAGGAGCAGACCTTTCTTTTAAGTGGCCTGCAAGCACTCCTGTAGTAAGTCATAATACTTTTTTTTTTTTTTAAAGTGTATGAAAGTCTCTGAACAGGAACTTGTCTTTCTTTTTAAATAGCAATGAAATAACCAACTGGAACATGTGTTACTTGGCACAAAATACTTGTATTGCTGCTTATGTTGTGTTTCTCCATCTCCTTCAGAAGAGCACACAATATTGTAGCTAACAGCTATGGCCAAACACAGGGTATGTTTGACAGCTGCAGGGCTGAATGCCAGTCTCTGGAATGCTTCCCCTTCCTGCCTTTCCCCTCAGTAGTGACATCTGAGCCTGCCTGGTTGGCCTTTCAAATTTCTTTGTATGGCTTATTGGCTTCCTCTAATGTTTGCTGTTTTAGCACCTGTGGGGACTACCTGTTGGTTTGAGGGGGTCATGTTACTGAGGGTTTGTTTTGCAATCCTGGATACTGTTTTCCTTCGATTCATCCTTGACTGAAAAGAATTTGCTGCTTCTGGTTTTACAGAAGCATCTTGTGAAAAATGTGTCCAAGGTTGTTCCAAAACTGTTAAATATAGGTATAAAACATTTTCCTATTTTTATCTTTGTTCTCTTCCTAGCAAATGCATATTTCCCACTGAGCTACATAACTGTAATCCCAGTTTAAGATCTAGTTAACCAAATGAATGAGAAATGAAATCTTCCATCAAAAAAGAAAATGTTAACGACTGCCTTTAAATTACCAATTCGTATGTAAAACTAACCATTACTGGCCTTGACAATCCCACTTTTGTGCATAAATCATGTAACATAAAAGTATTAAGGGCAAATTCCCAACTATATCCAAATTTTCTCCAAGAAGATAATTGAGCAAATCAGATCTCTGTCATTCCCATTTCCTAATCTGCCCCAACTGCATACCATGGGTGGGAAAGGCTGAAACAGATGCAAAGCCAGGATCCTACTGTATACTGGCAGACTGTTCCCTTTGCCATAGATCACACCCCTTTTAGGGGAAGCTATGCCTTAGTATTCTTCAAGAAAAAACTTTATTTGGTCTCCTTCCTTCAGGGCCCCTTGAAGTCAGCCCTGGTCTGGCTTCTCAAAGGGCAAGCCGCTGGCTTCAAATTATGGCTCCTCTTTGTCCCAGGCTTCCCCAGCAATCAATAGCACCCCTGCCTCAGATACCTTTTTCTTTGTTCATCTCCCTGGAAGGGAGGTGTGTTCTTCAGAGAGGGTAGTGGTGAGGGTCAGACTGCCATTCCAAACAGCACAGCAAAACTGACCTGCTCAAAATGATCTTTGTTGTGTCACTATAGTTCCCTCTGCCCTTCTTCAGGCTTCATTCTGTCCCACCTGGGTCAGTTACTGTCTTCACTCTAGTCTTTCTTCCTTAAGACTACTCCTTCTCTCTATTGTCTGCCCTGGAACTATTATTTTTTTCTCTCCAGGTCTCTGAACTTCACTTTCTCCTACACAGCTACTCCTACAGCAAAACTGCTACATAACTATAGTATTCAAAACAGGAACTAACATTCACCCCATAAAATTAAGCATAATGTTATGGGAACCCATTAGAGAGCAATCTCTATGGCCTGCTGCCAGGACCAGATAGCCAGCTTCCCCTGGGGTTAAAATGGCACATACCATATTTACTTGAATACAAAATGAGGTTCCCCCACTAATAGCATGAGGAAAAAATCATCTGGTTTTTAATTTTTCTACAAGGAAACCACATTAAATACACTGCCTATTTTTAACTACTACTAAAGGCAATATGCGTTCAGTAATGGAATAAACTGTGAAGTTGATTAAATGTAGCAAACACTGAGCATGCTTATAAAACACATGGCCTCTAGCAAGCAAACATGCTAATAGAGTCCTACCACAAGAGGAGGTTAATACAACCCATCTGAATCAGACATAGAGTAGTGTTCATTGCTTGCAGTCCCCCTCAGCATCAACTCTTTCAAGTCATGGTGAGCTACTACATTGCATACATTTTTACTTCCTTTTTGCTCCCAGAGCTCAGCTGCACCTTTCTTTCCCATTTCCAATGATTCCTGTTTCTTCATCAGCCTTAAATGTCTGGCAAACATCACCAAATCGGGTATCAAACAGTTTACCCAAAATCCCTCTGTCCTCTCTCAGCCTGGAGCATCCTATCTTCATTAAAATGTCCACGCTGCCCTATGCCTTACCTGCCTATACATTTTGGAGGATCCCAGGATTCATGACAAGAACACCCAGTTCCAGTCATGAGTGGGAGGTTAATTAGCATGTGGAGCCTTTGTGGGAGGTATCGGGGGTACACACACATATGCTGAACTGTGAAGTCACCATAGCTTGAAATGCTGTTGATTCTGCTGGGGCCCAGCCCAATTAATTTTATGGTAAATTGTGAGGCTTTTGGTTTTGGACTAATCACGCATAGTTTATACTGTCATTAAATAGGTTCAAAAGTGTTGCTTAAAAGTGTGCTTGGAGAGTATTTGTGTTAAAACATGCAGCAATTACCAAACAGGATATCAATTTTGGGAGTGACAAAGATTTGATTTCCTGAATTAATATCAAGTTTGGCATCAATTCTGGGTAAACTAAAATGATAGGTACTGTATGCAAATTATTACAGATATGTTATTTCAAGGTCAGTTTTTTCAAATTTCTCTTCACTTCTACGTGCTCAGGGAGAGCAGGGGCTACCTGACTCCCCAGATTTATTTTCCCTGCTCTAGCAGTGGGAAGGGGACAAATTCAAAGCAAACCTCTAATAATTAGAACCGTACTTGGAAAATTATATCACGTTTATTAATTTTCCATGTATGGAATCTAATTATGAGGATGTTATCTTATAATCAGGGTCATTTTATATTCTAGTAAATGTGGTAGGTATCCTGCTTATAAAACTGTTTACAGGAACATCAACACATGTTCACACTGAGCCCCCCGAAGTGTTCCCCACCAGAACTGCAGGTTAGAACTCATCCTACTTGGCATTTTTCATCATTCTGTTACATAAAGAAGATTCTCCAGTTCCCATCTCTGGTCATGTAGGCATAAAGTGGTTTTATGATTCCGGTGGACCATAAAATCTGTACTCTAGTCTGTTCTATTTCTGTTGCTTAGATTACATATAAAAACAGATACATTCCAATTTTAAGACAAATATTTATATTGCTAGAGCAAATGTAGGTAAATGTTTAAAATATTTGGTTTTTGAAGCTGTTTTGGGTTGAAACCATGGTTGAATTGGAATTACCTCAAATGATTTGAAACCAAGTGTGTATTTTCAGGAGAAATCAACTTATTATATCAATTACAGTAAGTTAAAAGAATGTAGGAAGCTTAGTTCATCAGCTGATTTCCAATAACTGTTTCATGTTCCTGCTGTATCATGGGGTAAGTAGAAACTAAACAACATCAATTTAACAATTGGTTTGCGTGGGTTACAGTACTACAGTTTAGCTTCCATTTACAGTAGAGTAGAACAGACACACAAAATGGTTGCTGCAGATCAGCTGACATGTGAGAAGACCTCCCTCTCTTCTTTAACTTGTTATAAGAAGAAATGGAAAACTATGTTTTAGAATGGCATATTAAGAAAAATAATGGGCAAGCATTAGCTTTATTTTATATAATGATATTAAGTATACTTTTAAACAGAAAAAAGAAATTAATGATTTCCAGAAGCTACCCATTTTCAAATTAAACTCTGTCATGATTCTAGCATACAGATAAAATCTCTTTAAGCATCTTTGTCATGTTTGTTTTTTGTTTTTGTTTTTTGTTAAAAGAAATATAACTGAGGTTGTATCTTTCATATTCAGTTTGTATTTCTTGAATCCCCTGTAAGATTTCACAGTATACCTTAAATGTCAGTGGTAGCATTAACAAAATTAAAAAAATAATCAGTAACTTAAGATAGTGGTTGTGTTACTTCTCAAACAGATGTGTTGTCACTAGCCAGAGTCCTGATCCTCTACTGTGATCCATATAAGATGACCTTTGGACCTCTGCAAATTCTATTGAGGTTAATGGGTTTCTTTATAGGAACTTAACAAAGTGCAGATGGGAAGATTAAGACAGCTTTGGATGGAAATAGGATCATGCATAAAGTATTACAGTTTTTATAAGAAACGTTCCAATCTCCAAAGCAGAGGAGATATGATGAAGGTGTGTTTAGGTTTTACTTTTGAAGGCTTGTTCAAATGTGGATCAGCCTACAGGTGCAGTTAACTAGTCTCAGTAGCTGGCAGCAGGAACCAGTTAACAGTGTTAATCAAACATCACCATTTATTACCTGGCACTTATTTCCAGACTAACCTCAGCTGAAATTCCCTTTATTTCCCTTCAGTTTTGTGACATACATAATTGGGTGTGTTAATGTCACTAATTTGCATTAGGATATTTAAACAGCTGAGTAATTACATTCACTGCACCAATAAATACTTGCAGTTTTTGAAAAACAGGCTAGGGCTTAAAAGGCCTTTTTGTCTTTGCCAATGCTGTGGATTAGCATTAAAGGAAAGTTATCCCAATGTAGAGACTTATGTCTGACCCTTTCGGCTTAGACCTGATTATTAAAGCAGAGACTTTATTAACAGAGCACGCATAGGATATAGATAATACCACAGTCACAGTTACCTAAATGATCACTCCGGTCAACCAACAGTTCCTTTGGCTGGATGGCCAGTTTGTCCTCAGGTAACTGGGAATCGCTGGGTGTTTTTTCTGCAGCTGCTGCTGCTCTCAGAAATTCAAACAGATCGGTTCCCTGCCTCCCCCCGGGTTTTCCATTTATATAACCCTTTTACACAGTGCAAACCTGATTTTCACCATTGCTACATCTCACTACAAAAGCATTCCCCTTTGAAAACAAAATAAGAGCAACCACAGATATCTTGACTTCTAAAAAATAGTTCTTTTGCAAGCTCAGTTACATAGTTTAAAAACAGCATTGAGTCGGGTAAGGCTGTAGCATACAGGGTGCCAGCAAACAAAGTCATGAAAAGTCATTTAGACAGTGTATCATCAGTATCAGGGTTATCAGTCCTTAGTCTTGTGAGAATAAAAGTCTTCCATCTCCCCAGCACCTAAGTCACCCACCTTGTAAAAAGAGGAGGTGGAAAAGGTATTACATGCTTTCTGGGACCAAAAGATTTTTTTTATTAAGAATTTGAATGATTCTGAGGCAAATATTTCTAACTTCAGAAATCTAAAACATCAGTCAGAACTTCAGTCCTAATGACTCCATAGTTTGTTACATATTAGGTATTCAAAATGATTAATTTAGAGAGCAAAATGATTAATCTTTTTCTGTCACCATAAATGTCAACTGCTGGATTAAAAGATTTAGCTAGTCACATCTTTTTTAACCTTAAATTCCTGTGTTTAAACCTACCAGTTATATACCTCTATCTTAACATTGCTTCATATGAATTTTGCCCCTGCCATTCCTTTTTTAATTCTCTTGCTTTATTGATGATTGTTTCATTTTGACCAGAGGAGGCAAGGGGTTCTTTCTGGAATTGAACCAGTCTACATTGTAGATTACCTACCAGAAGGTATGAACAGATATATGTGGTTTAATGCCCTCCTCCTGAGATGGAATAAATTAATCCCTTTCCATTGCCTCTACCATTATTTGTCCAGACTCTTAGAATCAAGGAGAGCTTTTAAACTTGTATCCTACATTTGGAGCCACAGGGCAAATCTCAGGTCCATTTAATAACCTTCATTGTGATTTTGCTTGATTCATGTTTATTACACCAGAGCAGGACTCCCTGCAGTATCTGCATTAGATTTGAGAGGATATCTCAGGGAAGAATAATAGCACCAGTACTTTCTGGATGAGTTTGTGGCCTTGAGCTAGTCGCATAACCTTCTGCCACAGTTTTCTCTTATAATACTTACCCACCTCATAGGCATGAGAATTAATTAGTTTATGTTTGTAAAGCGCCTTCAAGATAAAAAGTTCTGTAAGTACTAAGTAATATTATATATTATTATTATTTTATACTGGTTACATTTATAAGCAACAATAAGAAGTTAATTGGTTTTCAGGTGATAAAATCAGTTGATGTTTGTAGTTATTCTATTAGCGAAAGAGTGCTGCTAAGACAGGCTTTCCAGTCTGCACATTGAGTCAGTTTATTAGATTAGTAGTGCAGCCAGCACTAGCCCTTACTCACTCGGCCACATGCACACTTTCTTTATGGCATTAATCCAGTTGAAATTAGTCTCTTGTGGGTCATGACCCATGGAAGATCTATGGATCTCCTGTCTCTTCAGCAACGGAGGGTAATTGTGATTCTTTGGGGGAAAATCAACTCTGGTTATTGGCTGTGGAACGCTTGATTAGGTATTTTGTGTAGCCTGACTCTAGAGAAAAATGCCTCACTTCAACTACCCCAGCTGCAATACAAGTTACTCATAATATTGATCATAATGGCCAGGGATTTCTCTGAGCATGGATAAGAGATTTTCACAAAGATCTCCTGTTATAGAGTGGCCAAGTTTTTGTCTTTCTGGTTGAGAGGTGCTCAGATCAAATGCAGGGCTGTATGTATTCCTTCTGTTAACTTTCTGCCTTTCTTAATTTTGGTATGGTTAGTGGACATGGTTTTTCAAGGCTGACTCAAGAGTGAGAAATGGAAAGAGCTCAAGATGATAGGATATATACTTTGCTTCATTTTATGATAGATAAAGACAGTGGAAAAACGAAAAAGAGCCAAGCTTAGATAGCTTTGAATGTGGCTGGCTATCAGAATTCAAAGCCCAGTTCTGACACTGATTCCTGTTCATTCAAATCTGGGAAATATGTCTATTTAACTTTCTACACATGTAAAATGGAAATACTTATCACAGCTACTTTAGAGGGTTTGTGAGGCTTAATCAAATGTACTGGATTGGAGGGTGCTATGGAAGTGCTCAGTATTAATTACTTAATCAAAATTGTCAGAAGAAGGTGGTGGAGTGGAGGTAACAGAGCATGTTTCCCTTAACCCCAAAGTCTGTGGAACCTTCCCCATGCTAGCTTCGTGTAACTGAGGCTCCGTAGATCCAGCTGCTTTATCTGACTGTTCGAAGGGGCTTCTCCCAGCAGATAGAACCTAAGTTAATACCACACTACGCTCTGTGCAGAGATTACAGAGTATGGACAGAGCAGGGGCAAAGCCAGGAATCACAGTACCGGGAAGGGTAGATGGATCAAAGTGTAGCATGACAGGAGTTGTACTTCTTGCAGGTGTCCTGGAATCTGTTTCTTATGAATCCTTAGATATGTCAGGGTTGTCTTCATTTCCTGTTCCATCTATACATCCCCAAATCCTTTCCAGTGAGGGCAGAATACAATAAATTGAAACTTATAAATAATAAGATTTAAAATAAAATGTTTTTATAAATAAGACTTTAGAATAAATATATTATACATTTCTTCAAATGTTTTACATGAAGTTGATGATCAAGGCTAGATTAAGACTCTAGCACACCATGGGCACATCTACATCTGACGTTTACCGCACAGCTGACTAATCAACTGTGCAGTAAAATACAAGTACTACCCTGCTGCAGAGTTTTTGTGTGCAGCAGTGTAGATGCAGATGCTGCCCCAGCTGGCTGGGGCACAGGGTGCTTCAGCATGGGGCTAGCTGACAGCAGCCTGGACTGGCTGCTCTGGCTGGGCTCCATGTGCTGCGAAGCAGCTGGCTTCAGCATGGGAGCAGTCTGCCAACTGTCCCACACTGAAACACCCTTGTGCCTCAGCCAGCCCCTCTGCAGCACATGGAGCCTACTCAGAGCAGCCTTGGGTTGGCAGGATGATCCCTGGGGTCCCCTGCAGGCTCAGCTGCTCCGACTTGGCTTCACGTGCTGTGCACAAATAAACTTTGGAGCATATTGCTCTGGAGTTTATTCATGTGCATTAATCACATCTGTAGACATGCCCCATGACACTTACGCCTTTTGAAACTGCTCCTTATCTGGAGTGGAGATGTCCATTCCATGGAGGTCACTTTTTCCCAGCAGGAGTAAACATGAATGAAGGCCACTTTTTCCCACCAGGAGTGAAAATATCTCCCAAGAAGAAGCAAGAATGGCAGCAGAGCCTTCCTATACCTCAGTAGCTTATGTGTATCAGCTTGAGGTTGATGCTGGTGATGTCCCTCAGATGTCCACTTTGGGGTTAACCCCACTTCCTTCTTCCCCTGTTAAAGTATTGGGGCAGTTCATATCTCACAGCTATCATTTTAGAGCATTATTTTCAGCTTTTTAAATCCAAGAACCTATCATTTTCTCACCCACATACTTTGTTCTGTTACAGCATGTAACATTTAGATTGTAGGTGCACTTTGCATTTCTTATGTAAGTGTAGAAATGTGGGACCATAACTATATTACTAAAGAAAAAAATATTTCTCTCTTTCTCTCTCTGCCCTCGATGCATAGGCAAATATTCCTATTTTATTTTACGTGAGCTCAGATATATGTGAAGGTGGCTTTTATCGTAAATACATAGAAATAAGATTGGAGGGGACTTCAAGGGACTCCTGCATGCCTCCTGCATGACTACAGGAATGCTGCTCCAAGGTCATCCTGATCTAATTCTTATCCATCTGCCTCTTGAAAAACCTCCACCAGCTTCCCAAGAATGCTTAAATACTCAGATATTTAAAAGGTTTTGATTACCTTAAAGCAAAAGCCAGATGGAGGTGTCCACCTTATTTTAAGCTATTCAGACAGTTTCTTTTCTTCATATTTTAAGATGGTGCTATTAAATGGTCACAAGAACTAGGTTTTGATATTTATAAAAATAATCCTTAAAGGTGAATGAAATGGCATCTTTTTTGGGGGGGGGTACTTTTCAGAGATGAAGAGTATTTGGGGGTTTTTTGCTTATTTTTTCCTTAGCAACATATTTCTGGTTACAGTGAAATTTGGCACATATTTTGTAAAAGTTCAAATCCATTTTTACAATTCTGGAGCCAAATTTTAAAAATTGTATGGGGGAAAAAGATTTCTCATCACTACTGTTGTGTGATGGTCTCCTACAATCTGACCATTAAAGTATTATTGAATGATTCTCATTTATATATTTTGTAATGTGCTTTTGAATGAAGATAACTACAACTACATACTAAAGTTTGAAACTGGCCTTCTATTATAAATCAGTTTTCACTGCTCCTCAGCTTCTATGATGGTAAAACCATTGCACCTTAAAATGTTATGCCTAGGTAGAAATTCTTAGCAGAGTTTGACACAAATCTAATATAGTATTTGGAAACATAAAAGAAAGGGCCTTTCCTTTTGGCCAGGTATGGACATTACACTTCTACTGATATAAATGATCAGAAACCAGCCTATATCTGTAACTGAACAGAAATTTGGCACGCAAAACCAGTCTATACCCATAACAGAAGTTTGGTGCACACAGACTGGTTTAAAAATGGCAAAACCTGGTGTAAGTTTTGCTCCCCCACCGCCCACCAAAGGTCAAATGTGTTCTGTTCACTGCCAATCTAAACTCCACCGCTTACAGAAAACTGTGTAACTTAGATCAGTTCCACCTCAGGCTTTTTGCACATTTGTACCTAGCCTTTATGTTTTGCATGAAGCCAAGACTGTCTGGGTCAAATTATCTGCTAGGGTACAGGGCAGTGCTTAGTTGGTGAGGATGTTAGTTGAAGTAGATAGTGAGGGATGATGCAGTATTACTGTTTAACATCAGAAGTAAAAAAGTGAATTCCTAAATTAAGTTATTTTCCTACTTAGTGGGTTTCTGCTGAATGTATGAAAAAAAACCTGGGATTTTAACAGTATCCAGATATCCTAAACTACAGAAGCAATATGAGGTGGTATGACCTGAAAAAAGTGACCCTAGCTCAAAACATCCTTTTCTGCATGCTAGACATCTCACTATGCATATCCAAAGAAAACAAGTGGAATAGAAATTCAAGTAGCTCTGGGTTGCTAAAACCTTTTCTTTTAAATTGTGTATTAAGAGTTGCTTTAAACTTCTTTTTCACTGTAATAATAGCAAAAACATGAATCTTCACCCCTCAAACATTGCGTCACTTGGTCATACTCCAAACCTTACAATCCTCTTACTGTCTTCTGTTTCCCATATCTTTGCCCCTTACCCAGTCATTATATGCATTCACATGGACACACTCGCAACAGACCCAGTTTAGATAATGGACAAAGGAAAAAGCTGAGCTAATGAAAGGATTAGCTTCAGATTTTTCTTTGCTGAAAGGTAGTTATACTGGAAGGAATCAATGTAGCACTTGCAAGGAGAAAAGACAATATATTTACACAAACTTTAGGAGAAATGCATATTAGAGCATGTAGCCCTGAGGGAGGTTACATTCATGGGGAAAAGGAAAATTTGAAAAGAAAAGCAAAAGAGTACCAAGCTAGGATATGTCATAAGGTGCATGTCTGGCTTTATACCATCCATTCAGTTAGAAGTTCTATCTTTTTCCCTCTAGGGCAGTTTTTACAATACTTCATGGCTGTCATGAGGTATGGTCCGATGGAGAAAAAAGGTAATGCAAGTCTTGTACCGCAAATGAATAATTAGACATTTGTAAGAGTAAATTCATCCTGTATGCAGAACCTTAAAAGGAACACATTTTGCTATTAGGAAGTCTGATGCTATCGGCAGGCACGTAGCTGTTTCTGTTTCTCAAGCACTGCTTGAGTGGCAGCTTTTAAACAAATATCTGAGTGTGGCAATTTACAAAATCAGATTGTGTACAGCATTTCCTTCTCTGGACCCTAATTAGGAATGCATTACCTTGTGAATGAATGGTGCTGCATCTTATTTGCTTGAAAAAACAATTATGCCAAACTAGCAATGTGTGAAAGGCAGCACAAGATGAAGACAGTACTCTGTTTTGGTCCTAGTGAAGTGTAGCTCTTTCAGTTCGCTAAGGGAAGTGTGGGAGAAGCAAAGAACAAGAGATTCCATAAGAGAAAGATAAGATTGCAATATAGAGATTGTAACGTCACAGTAAAAAGGGACAAAAGGAAAGATTAGGGGGAAAAGAGGAGGAATGATGTCATGAGTAAAGGGAAAAACATGAGAAAATATTACAGAACTGAGGAGATGAGATGTGGGGGGGAAAAGTGGTTTAGAAGAAAGGGAAGATTTTTATAAAGGGCAAAGGGAAGAAAACCAAAATGAAAGAGTACAAATGTATAACACCAAATCAAAGAGAAGATATGTGTAAACACAGGTATAGCCTATTATTGGGTTGTCAGTCTTCATTCTTCAACAGAAGGCAACATGATTTCTGGCCCATTGGCAAGCAACAGTCTCTGCAGGTGCAGCTTTGAAAACTCCTGTTGTTCAGGAAATATGTTGTGGAAGGTACATGACAAAATGGACAAGTATCACATCTACTGTCCATTCTTTCCTCTCTCTCCTCTGTTTAATACCCTGTATACTTTAAAAAAGTGACAATTCTGAAACAAGAGACAGATACTCAGTAAGCTCTGCTTATTTTTTCCCTTTGTCTTGCTTCTGTTTGTACTTCTAGGCTCTTGCTATTTAATCTTTTTTTTTCAGCGGTGACACCTGAACTCTGTCTCAACCTGAGCACCAAATATTTGGAGCTGTCCTCGCCACAGCAGATGGAATCAAAGGCCTCAGTCATTCTCCGTCTGTGTAAGGGCCCCAGTGAAACGTGGTTAAGCTATGGTAGTTTAGCTTTTATATACTGTAGGATAAGAGTGGGCACACAGTTTGCCACAGTGTAGCTGAGGTGAAACATGTCCCTGCACCCTTTTATTTTAATTTGTTCATTTCTGCATACCCTTAAATTCTGACCCTGTTTATCATAAGAGAGTTTCTCAGATGAGCATGGGTGAAAGAGGAAGCACAGGAACTTCCTGTAAATGGGGACCTACTCAACTTGCTATTTCATGGATTTTGCAGAAATTGCAAAATTTGGCAATCTCCACAAAATCTTCCGGTGGCGGGGAGAGGGGAGGTGGAACTTACTAAAAATAAAAGGCTGGCTCCATAGTGAGAGCCAGCAGCCCTTCCAGCGGTGCAGCCCAACATGAAGGCGCTTGCATGAAGCGTATTCAAGTCAGCCGGTCCAGATGATTTCCACCCTAGAGTTCTAAAGGAATTGGCCAAGGTCGTTGCAAGACCCCGGCACGGCTTTACGAGCACTCGTGGTGCTCAGGAGTGGTGCCGGAGGACTGGAAGAGGGCCAGCGTGGTTCCCATCTTCAAAAAAGGCAGGAAGGAGGACCCGGGAAACTATAGGACAGTTAGTCTTACCTCGATCCTAGGCAAGCTGTTCGAGAAAATTATTCTGGCACACATCCAGGAGGGGCCAGCAGGGGACTGCATGCTTAGGGGCAACCAACACGGGTTCATCAGTGGCAGGTCCTGTCAGACCAACCTGGTGGCCTTTTACGATCAGATCATTAGATGCAGGGGTAGCAGTGGACATAGTCTTTCTGGACTTCCGGAAGGCTTTTGACACTGTCTCTCACCCCATTCTCATTAAGAAACTGGGGGGCTGTGGTGTAGACACCCACACAGTCAAATGGGTCGCCAACTGGCTGGAGGGCCACACCCAGAGGGTGGTAGTGGATGGGTCCTTCTCAAACTGGAAGGACTTGGGCAGTGGGGTTCCGCAGGGCTCGGTCCTCAGGCCTGCACTGTTCAGCATCTTCATCAGTGATTTGGACAAGGGGGTAAAAAGCACCCTGTTCAAATTTACTGATGACACTAAGATGTGGGGGGATGTGGGCACACTAGAAGGAAGCAACAGGCTACAGTCAGACCTAGACAGGTTACAAGGGTGGGTGGATGAGACTAGGATGGGATTCAACACAGGCAAGTGCAAGGTGATGCACCTGGGGAGGAACAACCGGCACCATACCTACAGGTTAGGGAACTCCCCTCTTGCCAGCACGGAGGCGGAAAAGGATCTTGGAGTCATAATTGACTCCAAGATGAGCATGGGCCGGCAGTGTGGGGAGGCAGTTAGGAAGCCCAACCGCACCTTGTCGTGCATCCACAGATGCATCTCGAGCAGGTCCAAAGAGGTGATCCTCCCCCTCTATGGGGCACTGGTCAGGCCACAGTTGGAGTCCTGCGTCCAATTCTGGGCGCCACACTTCAAGAGGGATGTGGACAGCATGGAGAGGGTCCAGAGGAGGGCCAGTCTCATGATCAAGGGGCAGCAGGGCAGGCCCTATGAGGAGAGGCTACGGGGCCTGAACCTGTTCAGCCTCCACAAGAGAAGGCTGAAGGGGGATCTCATGGCCTGTTAAAACTAGTCAGGGGGGATCAGCAGGCATTGGGGGAGTCACTGTTTCCCCAAGCACCACCAGGAGTGACCAGGAATAACGGTCACAAGCTGGCAGAGGGTAGGTTTAGGTTAGATATTAGGAGGCGCTACTTCACGGTCAGGGCAGCTGGGGTCTGGGACCAACTTCCAAGAGATGTGGTGCAGGCTCCTACCCTGGGGGTGTTTAAGAGGAGGTTAGATGAACATCTTGCTGGGGTCATTTGACCCCAGCACTCTTTCCTGCCGTGGCGGGGGGTCGGACTAGATGATCTGCTCAGGTCCCTTCTGACCCTAGAAACTATGAAACTAAGATAGCTGCTTCCCCTTGCCTCTGGAGAAGAGGGTTGCCTGTGATGCAGCCCTGCTCCTCTCCACCAGTCATTGGGGGCGGGGGAAGGGAGGAGAGACGGACAGGGCCACTGGGATCCTTCAGCCAATCAGAGGCTTGGGGGGAACCCCACCACAATAAGCCTGTTGAAAATGGCAGCTGGCCCCATAATCTGTTCATGAAATTGCCCAGCCACCACCTCGAGTTGGGTAGACCCCTATCCACAGGGAAGGCAGGGGTCACTGAGGATTCTTATTAAACAATGCTACCAATCCCTATCTGGCTTTGCATTTTAACAGCAAAAATGACTCCATTCATCCCATCTGAGCATTTTCTTTATGATTCTTATATATACAGTACTCTGAGAATTAAAAGGATAAATATTTTACTTGCCATTTGGTGTAGAGGATCTGTTCTTGTCCATATTTTGTATATAGACTTAGTTTCTACTTTATTGGAGTACACAATATATTGAACATATACTCACAATCGTGGGGTTACTACAGCTATTCTTTTATAGCCTTTTACATTTGTGAGAGTTGAAAAGCCAAAACTCTGCCCCTGGACCAGTACAGTCAGAGTAAGGCTACTGATCATGTAGAATTCCACCCTCTATAAGCTTGAATGACTCTTTGAGCAATGAATTCTTTTGCAATATTTCAAAAATGTAGTGTCACTCTGTATCTGGCACCAGCTGAGTAGAGTTTTCACAGAAAACCTGTGTAGTGTATACACTACCTTCAGGAGATCTATTGAGGATGACACACAGGTGATAAGCTTTGATTTTTTTCTTAACTTTTTGTGCATGCTACATATAGTATTTGACTAGGATTATGAAAATTAAAAATAACTGGACTGGAGATGAATTAATTCAAATGATCTCTCAGCTGGTGACTGGAGAGGAAGAAAAAAAGTGATGCTTGCAAAAATGCTTTGAAATGACTGCTGATAACGCAGTATATTTCAGGGCCAACATGATAAACAATATTTTATTATGAGGACATGGTTGTACATGGTAATTTACAGACGCATAAAAATAGAAAAATCCCCGTACTGATCAGCTATCTGAACTAGATAAAAATATTACAAAAATGGTCATCATGACAGGTAAGGGAACTAGGAAATGTAAGAACTGAGGGTAAGAAAATGAGACAAAGTAATAGTAGAGAAATCAATTATATGGGGAGAGGATTGTTCCCCCCCCCCCCAAAAAATGACATTGTATTATTTTGCATATGTCTTGTCAGTTGTATGTTCATTTATTTTTCTAAATTCATTTATGTTTCTTTCTTTGGTGGATTATTGGGATTTCCATGGAGGAAAGGGTTACATACTGGACAGATGGAAGAAGGCACAATAAAGAGAGCACAGGAATGCAAATAGAAAGATTAAGAGTAGGAAAAATGGGAAGTAGAACTAAATTTAAAGCAGAGATGTAAGTTCGAACACTGGTGCAGATTTTGAATATGAATCTGAACTCTGTTTTTAACCATTAGTGACCTGGAACCTGCCTGCCAGGTTGTCCCATTCTGCCACAGTTGGTATCAGCAGAAATGAAGTTAGAGTTCCTTTCAGTTTATAAGTCGAATAAGTTTTTAGCTAGTTGTCTAGTTGTTCTCTTTGAGGGCTCTTTACCTTATGAGTTCATTACCTCTCCAGTCCAAAATAGTTTAAATTTATGGCCAGCGCATGATAAAAGTTAATTGAGGCTTCTGATGAGCATCGTACTGTATGTTAAATTGGGAGGTATTGTTTGTTTCCTGGAACTTCTTTTCCTGGAACATGTAACTAGCTATTTCTGGTATATGGTGGACTTACCTTGTAGTTAGGATTTGTCATTTTAAGTGAATGTCTTTGTATTGATATTAAACAGCTACAGACTAGGAAACAGAGTTTTGTAATCAAGGAGGCATAAGACCTGCATGCTATGGTAATCGCCTGCAGAGATTATACTTTTCTATAGCCAGTATTTGTTATCTGGGATGTATGTGGTGGTGGTGTGTCTACATATCTTACGTTGCTAAGAACAGCTTTGTAGCTGATATACAAGTACAGCAGGTTTCCACTTTTAGAAAAAATCAGCATTTACCAACAGTATCTAACATAATGTCATTACTTCACTGTACTTAGGGTCTGTTTGTCCACATGTAATAATATAATTTTACCTAGTTAGTTTTAAAAGTTACATAAAGGTCTATGAATATTACTGTATGTTGTACCATGTAAGTACATCTCCATTGAGGATCATATTGGTGTTTAACTATATCAATTTCTAAACCAACACGGGTAACGCAGAGTATAAATTGTACGTAAACCATCTCTTAAAATAGAAAGTAACTGCTATATCTCAAATAAGTCACACTAACTGTTGGCAAATGCTGACTTTTTTTTTTAACAACAATCATTGTACAGACCTTTGTAAGTTAATTTAGAGTTATAACCTTGATTTCCTTTTGCCTTTTGCCTGGCCAAATTTGCAGTGTCAGCAGTCCTTAAATTATCTTGGTTGTGAATATCAATTTGCAGCTAAGTATTATATTTAATGGTGGAATGATAGTAGCTACTCTATAGTTAAGGTCCCATCATTATGAATGTTATTTAACCACCCCCCATTCCCTTTGAAATTGCATATGCCACATCCTATATCACAGGGTTATTCGTTGTAGCTGTGTTGGTCTAAGGACATAGGCAGGTTCTTGCAAAGAACCTTTCCCCAACTATGTAGTTGGTCCAATAAAAGAGGTCATCATCCCATATCACATACATTCTTTCTTGGATCTTTAGAAAACTTATTAAGAAGCATTTCTGCAAGTGATATTTTTTTCCAACTTTTTCCCCAAATCTGATATTTGGCTACTGCCTCCAAATTTGTTTCACTTTTATGGCTTTCAGCAGGTACCAGTTAGTATTTCATGGGCTAAATGAGGGAATTACAAAGATATATAATAAAGGGAGCCCACGATGGAGTGTAAGCATGTAATACTGAAGTCACCGAGGAAAGGGTAAGTTGGAAGCTCATTAGAGCAGTGGGAGGGAGATTTTCCTTCTATCTGTAGCTTTTATGTATTGAGCTCACCTGTTAAATCTTAATTTTAATATTTCATTGCCTGTGGGAAAAATCCCTTCATTCTCCTCTGCTGTCCAGTGCTGTCATACCCCAACTGCGTGCCTCTGTCCTCTGGATCAACTTAATATTTATTTCGTAATTTATTTTTTAATACTTGGGCTCTTTTTAAAAGATGTAGAATTTTTGTGGACAATGTGGTATTGCTTTTTTGGAGTCAGTTGAGCTACACTGGCAAACATGCACATCAACTCTTAAAATTATTTGTTATATAGAAAACTATACAGGAGACAACCATCCTGTCATGGTTTCAGGCAACAATTCCATTTAGTTCCAAAATCAGTGTTTTGGCATCATTTCATAGTTTCATACCTTCTAGGGTCAGAAGGGACCTGAGGAGATCATCTAGTCCAATCCCCTGCCATGGCAGGAAAGAGTACTGGGGTCAAACGACCCCAGCAAGGTGGACATCTAGCCTCCTCTTAAAGACCCCCAGGGTAGGAGCCTGCACCACTTCTCTTGGAAGTTGGTTCCAGATCCTTGCCACCCTGACCGTGAAGTAGCGCCTCCTGATATCTAGCCTAAATCTGCCCTCTGCCAGCTTGTGACCATTATTCCTGGTCACTCCTGGTAGCGCTTGGGGGAACAGGGACTCCCCCAATGCCTGCTGGTCCCCTCTGACTAGTTTGTAACAGGCCACTAGATGCCCACTCAGCCTTCTCTTGTGGAGGCTGAACAGGTTCAGGTCCCGTAGCCTCTCCTCGGAAGACCTGCCCTGCTGCCCCAGATCATGTGAGTGGCCCTCCTCTGGTCCCTCTCCATGTTGTCCACATTCCTCCTGAAGTGCAGTGCCCAGAACTGGACGCAGTACTCCAGCTGCGGCCTGACCAGTATTGCATAGAGGGGGAGGATCACCTCCTTGGACCTGCTCGAGATGCATCTGTGGATGCATGACAAGGTACGGTGGCCTTCCTGACTGCCTCCCCACACTGCCGGCCCATGTTCATCTTGGAGTCAATGATGACTCCAAGATCCCTTTCCGCCTCTGTACTGACAAGAAGGGAGTTCCCCAACCTGTAGGTATGGTGCCGGTTGCTTCTCCCCACATGCATCACTTTGCACTTGCCTGTGTTGAATCCCATCCTATTCTCATCCGCCCACCCTTGTAACCTGTCTAGGTCCGATTACATTTGTATGGTACCAAGTGTAAATATGGGGTGGGAAGGATCTAACAAGTAGGCAGATGTTATGGAATTCCTGTAACTGAATCTCACAGGAAATATGTAAGTGTATCTCTGTACAAAGTCAAATTATGACTGTACCACCAAAAAAAAGAAAGAAAAAAGAAAAAGAAGCTCTGCGTTTAGGAAGGAGAGAGGCCTCAAACAGTCTTTCCTACACAACACATCTGTGCAAGAACAACTATAATTTAGCTTCCTGAATGCAAAGAGGTTCTCTAGCAACTAGGAAGATCAATACTTGGAGATGCATGACTATGGCCCCACCTGCTTTCATGCTGACCAGCAGTTATACATTGCATTGGAGGGATCATGCTGTATCCTAATTCAACAGGCATAGTAACTGTTGCTATGAGCACGTTCTCACAGTATATTGAGAAGTATTACGAGATTCCTGGCATCTCTAAGCGCAATATACATCACTGAAGTCAAGGGCAGTTTTGTCTCTCAGTGCACCTCTCCCCTTTCCTTCTCATTCCAAAAGCACGATTCAGGTTTTTAGAGCCTACACTGTGCTTGTGTTTATATACTGTAAAAAATACACATTCATGGATTGCATATAAAATGATTATTTTAAACTGGATATTATATATCAAGGTCAAACTTTGGCTACCCTTAAGAAAAGTTGAACCCCTGGATCCATATGCAGACCATTTACATAGATTCATGACTTTTGGAAACCACATTTGACAATTCTGACTCAGGTGCAAAACATATCAAACCAAGAGAATCAGTGTGGAGGTATACTTCCTCCAACAGGTATATTGAAACACTAATTACTAACTAACAAAATAGGAGTTGCTACAGCTTCTACATCGACCTAGTGCTGTAATTTTTTTCTTTGCCTTTTTTGCTTATCTTATTGTTTCTACTTTCACTAAAATGAATAAACTTCATGTTGCATGACTGTATTTAAGCAGGCAAGAGACACTATTGATGTATCCACTGATTCATCCTTCTTATAACTTCCATACGCTTCACTTGCCACTGTGAATCTTTAAGGTTGTTTATATTTACCTCCCCCAGCTGCATTTTAGTTCAGACTCACAACTGAACTATAAGTGCTGTTTGATTTGTAGCTAATAGTAGCAACTAGTTTTCATTATTTATGAATGTCACTGTCAGAATCCATTTACAGTTCTGACTGAGATTAAACTGATTGCAACAACTGATATGACCACAGCAATAAAGTAATTAACTGGCACATTAAAAACCTGTCAAGGTCTGGGGGCATTAACTCTCACCATTTTGGAAAATGTTCATTCTTCTGAGACTGCCAGTCCCTCATTTGTAATAGGTTTCCTTTTTGATTGTATTACCTATTTTATAGTCTTGTTAACATACACTTCTTATATTCAAAAGAAAACTAAGGAAAATCAAGAACTCTGTCAGAATATATATCTTCCATGAACCAGTACACCCAAATATTTCACTTTGTTCCTAGACTTTAGAGATCAGCATTGCTATGAAATAGCTGGGAGCAGGGGTGGTAGAGTATTCTGGGTATTCACATGCACAGGAACATGTCAAGTGTCTGTATATTATAAAATGTGTCTGAAGATTTCAGACATAAAAGCAGGATGAAGACATAGTCATTAAAAACAGCAGTAATTTTTTGAGTGTCACATAATTTAAACACTTTAAGTTATTGAAGTGTCATGAGTTTATTACACCTAATTTATTAATACAATCGTTGGGGATTCATGTATGTGTCTCTTGCTCTGCCCTCTCCTCCCAAACATAGGCTAAAAATATATTTTTAAAAATATTGGCCTGGTTTCATTAGTAAAATACCAAGAATAGGGACCAAAAAGGGGAGTCTGGAAAAGGCAATCAATGTCATCAAGCGTTGAAGACTTTCATACAATGGTTGAAGGAAAAAGTGCATTTTTATTTGTCTTGGGTGTTGAAAGGCAGAAAGATTTCATAAAGACCAATGAGCCCCTAGGCCCATTTAATGAACACTGGTTTATTCCTGAGGGAAGCCTTTCTCTGGCCATGACAAGTGACATCTGGATGGGAAAATATTCTGTTGTTTAGGATTTTATCCCAGACAGAAGGAGAAATCCTAACAAATACTTGTTATTGCTTTCACACTGTTGTAAAGCAAAGAGATCTGTCATTTATATTTAATCCTTATTATATGCTGAATTGGCCTTTTTTAGTTCACAGGTCATGTTATGTGTCTTTCCTACCTTAGAACACTTCTAATGTGCTTAAACAGTTGACAAAGAAGTGCTAAGATAGAGAGAGTAAAAAGGAGGACTGCAAAATGGTATAGACAAAAGAATCTGCTTGATCATAACACATGTGGAGTTTTGATAAAACAGTTTATGTGATACCTGAGAACCTTGTACATGGTAAGAGTTTTTATTTTTACATTTTAAAAAAATTCTCACTTTTTGTTATCTTTTTTTCCCCTAATCAGGACAGAATTTTACCCTAAGGCAGTTAGGAGTTTGTGAACCAGCAACTCGTCGAGGACTGGCATTTTGTGCGGAAATGGGGCTCCCCCACAGAGGTTACTCTATCAGTGCAGGGTCAGATGCTGATACTGAAAATGAAGGAGTGATGTCTCCAGAGCATGCCATGAGACTTTGGGGCAGGGGGGTCAAATCAGGGCGCAGTTCCTGTCTATCAAGCCGTTCCAACTCAGCCCTCACTCTGACTGATACTGAACATGAAAACAAGTCCGACAGTGAGAATGGTAAGTTCACTGTGTATAAGTATAATTCAATATTTTATTTTCTGTTTGGTTGCTAGTTGATATATTCAAATACAGTAACATTTAAGGAATGACCTTGGATAATGTTTTTCTTTTCTGGAAAAATCAATATTCGGTATCTAGTAAATGAATTATGCAAACAGTGTATATCATGTTTTAGCTTTAATTTAGAAGAAAAGTTTAATCTTGCACCAAAAAAGATTAGCTTTGACTTATCTCAGACCATGTCACCTGTTATCCTCTGTAGAGTAGCAAAGCAAGTGATGATAAAGTTTATCCCCAAGGCCAGCTTGCAATCAAAGATGTCTTTGTAAATTCCTCTTGAAGACATCTCAAAGAAGTTGCAGAATCTTAGAATGGATGAGTGAGCACACAGAATAGTTTATTAACAGGGCTCAAGTGATTGAAGAACAAATTTGATCATGCTTTAAACTTGCTAGCTGATGAGAGCAATTGAAATCATCCTAAAGAGGAGAGTGTGGCCTTTTATGTGCCTTGGGGACTGGATTACTGTGCAATTAAAATCCACAAAAATCTAAACAGCAACCAGGCATGTTGTAGGGATAGCACTCTTTGTGTTCTAACGTTTTAGTTTAGATGCATGAACATAGTTTAATAAAGCTTTTTTAAAAGAAAAACTTTTAAAAATCCTAAACCAAATTTTAGGTGCCTGACTAGGACCTTAAATAATATTAATGTTTAAGTCCACACATTAGAAGAAAACATGTTACCTTTAGCACTCTTACACTAGTTTTTTTTCCTCTCTTGTTTATTAGGATTTTTAGCAACACCAAAATCAAAAGAAGCTATTTCATTAATGACTTGATATATCAAAAATATAAAAGGGAAAAGGAAGGAGTGGGTAAAAGTATTGACTAAAATGTATACTAGAAAGGTAGCTATTTGACTGGATTTTTAAAATTAATTTACTAAACTTGTCAGCCCAGTTCTGTGATAGCAGAGGTAATTGTATTGTTATCTTCCCAGTCACAGCTATATTGCACTTTGGCAGCTAGCAGTTTTTGTATCTTAGTATTCTTTTGCAAAAAATAGTCTGTCTTCATTTTAAGCTAAAAGTCACAGAAAGTTCTTATTGTACCCATTTACCATGGTTCCTCTAGTGCTATAAAAAAGAAATGGAATCAAAATTTTCTTTATATTCATGATGAGTAATGTTTCCCCTGTGATTCACAGTCTCCTATACCTCACTTACAAAATATACATTGTACTGCAGAGGATGCCAGGCAGGGCTTTCATATCCTTTCTTTGTTAAACAAGAACATGAATACAAGCAAAGCAGGCGGGGAGGGGAGGATAGTCAACTGGAATCCTGCTCTACATTACAGTTTTGAAGCAACTCTTTGTGAGGAAGGCTTCATCTCTCAAACTAAGGAATGGAGACTTTCTTTGTGGGATGCCTGTTCCATTTATGATGTGCCCAAAGGAAATTTAGCTTGCTTGGGCTGTTCTTGTTGATTTATAGTATGTGTAGAACATAGGTAAGGCAACCCAGTGATTTCCCCGAAAGTGGGCTCATGCTTCTGGAACTCGTGCCAACTGGTGGGCTTTCAAGGCCTCACTGTAATTAATTTCAGTTTGGAGTACAGTGCCCCTCTGGGTAGCCAGGTCTTCACTTAAGTCCTGGGGTCCTCAACCCCTGGCTTGCTATGTGATCTGGCCCATGGTGTCATGTCGTCTGGCCTACAGGGCTGTCCATGGGTCCAGAAATTTGGCAGCAGGGGAGCAGTGCCACCACTCCCCTGCTGCCAAATTTCCAGACCCATGGGAAGTCCTAGGTTTTACATGCTGGATCAGGTTCCACATCCCAGCACACAGGACTGGGTGGGAGCAGGGGTGGCACCAGGCCCCAAGGCGCGATCCTACTGTGGTGTGCCAGGAGGTGGTAGCACCAAGCCCCTGGTCTCCAAACCTGGTATGCAGAGCAGGGAGAGGGCAGTGCTGGGCCCCAGGACTTGCTTTGGTCTGTGGGCCTGCCATGTTCCACACATTTGGCTCATGGGCCAAAAAGTTGAGTACACTGATTTGGCCAAAAGCTTACGACCACTTGACCACCAATGCTACCATACCATAACACCATTGGCATAACACCAGTGCTATTACTTTAAAAACTAAGTAACTATTTGTCCAATTTTTTAAAGCCTTACATAACGTGATTGAATTCCGTCAATATTAGAGTAGATTCTCGTTCTCTTGTTCCCTCCTCCGTGTATTTAAAATTGGAATTTTGTTTTATTTTTAATATGTGAAATAACTCTGAATACATTAGGAAAACATATTATCCAGCATTGGTAACATTATGCAAGCGGAGTGTCTGATGATCTCGATACCACTTCAAAGAATAGTTTAGTCACTAAAAGGGATTAGAGTTGATTTATTTATTGATAGGGAGGCCAGGAGTCCAACTTAAAGACAGTACCAGAGCTGCTGTGAGGCTAATGAAATTTTGATGGCCTAGATGTCCCCTGGGGTAAAAGAACATATATCAGTCAGACCTTGTCACAGTTCTCATTTCAATGGAGATACAATGTAAGTAGGGGCACACTGAATCTTCTTTGTCACTTACTCTCAATTTTGCTTCCACCAAATATGGAGGATGCAAATTGAAAGTATATTTTATAAAAACAGGATAAATTCAATAGGCTAAATTGCTCACCAGAGAATATAAAATGTAAATAGCGTTTAAATTAAAAGGGAGAGTAATTCCTATCATGGCATACATTGATTTTTCTTTTGTTGCAATCCTTGACTACATTGCTTTCAGTGCAAATGCTAGCAATTCAATGATTTGTGCACTCCAATTAATAGCAGTCCTAGTAAACTGTGGAAACATAACAAATAAATGTGATGAAGGTCCCAAATCTAAGCTAAAATTTACATTATGTCCTACATATTTCAGTCATCTTTACTGAAATATGTATGTCCCCACAGTGTTATCATAAGCCTCCTAACTGAATTCCAGTTGCCCTATATTTCAGTCCTAAATGTGCATCTCCAGGCCTCATCAGGAGCAAGAACTTGCTATTATCAATAAGTAGTCAGTAGTCCAAGTTGACATTCTTTTATAAATCCCATTAAAGTCATTGGAACTACTGAGTGCTATGACCTATATAAGGATTTGTGAGCCTTGTTTAAATATCAAATTATGTGCAAAACTTGTTTGGAGACTTTCCCCTTTTTAAAGCTAGGAATTGGAGCTTGGTCTTCCTTCTCAGCTGCTCCTTCATTTTAACGTTGTACAAGCTGCTGCTTTGAAATTTTAATAGATGAGTGCTAAGGTAGTTTCCCCCCAGGAAGGCATCTCCAGTCTCTGTTGGCTAACGGTATTACCAAACCAGAGTCTTATTCATTGTGGTATTGCAATACTCACAGGTCCATCCTATTAGAAGGTAATTTAAACGTTGCAGAGTGGTTTACATAGTGGAATAAGTAATTCCCTGAAGACATTATTTTTGGCTTACCAAAGTCTTAGCAATATACCTGTTTCTAAGACCCCACTAATGCCACACTAATTCATGCATAGTATTGGGAGGATTAAGGGCTTTATTCAAAAAACAATGCTGCTAGACAATCAGGTTGTAGAATTTTAAGTATGGTGGTAGCATTTCTCAGAAAAAGTTTTACCTCTTTTTCAGACAGAAGAAGAGAACTGTATACTCATTTTACTGTCTTAGGTTATTGCTGAATGCATAACAACAAGGAAAGATTTCTTTTTTATTTAATTAAACAAAAGTTTTTATTCAAATTCTTCATGTAACACCTAGCTTGCAGTTTGAGTCTCCATAGCAATGGACTCAACGCAACATACATGAATTTATTCATGTAATCTAAATGGTTGTGCCAGTGAAATATACATATTGTTTGCTTGCTCTACAACTACAGCTTTGAAATTTCTGCAGCCTGTCTTTGGTAAAGCTATTAGTAAGGATTGCTTTGTTCATTTGTTGTTTTTAAACTACTTGGGAAACAGTTTTTAAAATTAGAAAGTGTTATTGGATGTGTCTACCCTGCAAATCGTGGTTCAGCATAGGAGTACTCAAGAACCCATCCTTCTGAGAAGAAACATAAATTTGGGCCTGTGAAACTCCATCATACCATTCCTAGAGTGCTTCAGGTTCCTGTCCTATGCTTTTGTATAGAGCTAGCTTAGATATCTGTACAGTACACTGCGCTGCAGTGCACTGCACTGTAGACCTATTAGGGGTAGACTCTCTGGTAGGATTATGGTAAAGATACCCTTTTTTGTTTGTTTGTTTAAAGGTTTTCCTTGGTAAATGCTCTGAAATCTATGTCCTTACATGGACTGCCCCAAGATTTGCTGTCTCATGAGTTAGTGATCTAAAAAGAGGTCATTTGAACAAGTGGTTTCTGTGATACAGTCCTCCGCTCCCCCAAGCAGCATTTCTTAATGTTGACTGATGCTGTTAATGGTCTTTTGCTCAGACCTGGGCCCCAACAATGACTCAATTCATGCAGCAAAAGATCTTTTCATATTTCAGCTTAGTATAAGGCCCCTGCTGCCTCTTTGGGAATGCTGCATTGAGAACAGGTTGGGTTAGGTGAAGCCAAATAGACTACAGTATGTATGCGCAGAAAGACTAGCCAGCCAGTATTCATATAGGCTGGGTGATTCAAGAGTGGTTGTGGGCCCTGTTGCTGTTGAACCCGAGCTACACCCAGATCATTTCAGTTGGAACCCGTCCATTGGCAGAAATCTGAGGGACACCTGAAGGCGCACTGACAAAAGCAGTGTGTGACAGAGGCTGGTCAGATGTACTTAATCTAACTCCAAAAAAGGGGGGAAATGCCACATATAACTAGCTGTCTAGCCAAGGGGAAGAGGGAATTTGAGAGAAAGAAGGATTAGGAAGAAAGTGTTTTGATGGGTAGAGAAAGGTGGTCTGTGGGGAAGAGGAAAGGGCAGGGGGGGACTCAGGTCACGGAAAGGAGGAAGTGGAGGGGTAAAACAGTAGGAGGGTGGAATTGGGTTAGGCAACAGGGAGAACAGGGGTTTTGGGGACATTTCTAGTTCCACATCATTGCTTTCCTGTATGTTTGCCAGGATCGGTAGAACTTTAAATTGCTGAAACTTGGGATAGGTATGTCATTGATCCTTTAGACAGGGTGTGCACCTTCCTCTCTGACCTCTGTGTAGAAGACAGTATGTAAGGCACCCTTGCAGTCTGAGGGAAGTTTGGAGTTCACTTGTGTGTTCACATGGCCTTGGGATATGGAGATTTGGGGAGAGAGGGGGGACTGTGGTCAGCACAAATTTTAAACTCTTTAAAGCAAAAAACAATCGTGGAATAAGGGTTTGGCAGAAGTGGCAGTTGGAAGGCAAGTTGAATAGGCCAGTGGTATGGCTAGAAAGGCCTGACAGATGCAAGAGAGGAGAACTTAACAGGGATAAAGGCATGGGGCTACGATCAGCTCAACCAGAGCTCAGGTAATATAACAAGAAAGTGTAAAACCATTCAATAAGTTGCTCCTTGTGGCTTCATCCCCACATGCAGGGGCATGCACTTGCAGTGGCAAAAAAGGAGCAGCACAAATTTGTGCTGCTGCACATTCCCCTCCACATGTGCTTTGGTGCAAGGCAAAATGCCCCGCTTTGGGGAAATTACTGTTTCCCTACTCCTGCTGGGAGCTGGAGGAGCTGGGGTAGAATTAGAGGAAGGGAGATGCTCTTGCTCCTGGGGGGACTGAGCTTTCGTGTCTATTGGCATGTGCCCTTGTGGTGTGCACCACGCTGCTTTTTTTCATAGTGTTTTCTGTAGGTATTTCCCTGTAGCAAATCTTTCCCCCACGCTGCAAATTTGCAGTGCAGAGCACATTTTAATGTGCTGGGTGTGCAGTTTGTGGCACCGCAAAGAGGTCTGCAGTGCCACAAACTGCACACGCCTGCATGTCTGGATCCGGCTTGTGAATGCTAAGCATGCCAGGAAGCAAGGAGCAACTTTTCATGCCAAAATACTGTGCTAAAAGCTTAATGGGACAGGAAGGAGAGGGTTTGCTCATAATATCATCAAGGGGAAGATAGAGTACCCAGTTGTTCTGAATGGATTTAAAATTCCTGTAACTGATCTAATACCATGAGGATTTCAGGACATAGATTTCTCTCTCTGGCCTGTCAGTAGCTCTGTACCGAAATTTCCATTGTTGCAAAGTGTAGAGAAGGGGGAGAACTGATTTGGAATTTCATAGCAGCTGTGTCACCCACTGAAAAAAACTTGGGTTGGTCTTGGATTTGGGAAACCTAGCTTTGGGTGACCATGAGTAAATCACTGTACGTCTCCATGTGTAGAACACCAGTCCAGTTTACTTCCTTTCTATGATACTTTGGAGATTACTGAAGAAAAAGTGCCATGTAAAAGCAAGGTGGTGGTATTGTCTGTCACCCTGGGAACATCCAGCTTTAAACCACAAGTTACATATACCTGGCTAATGATCCAAAAAGGTATTTAGATGCCCATCTGCTGCTTTAGGTGCCACTAACATACTCAGTCACCATTTAGTTGCCATTCAGGTCTTTAAATATTTCCCATAAACACCTACATTTCTGACAGTCATTGGGCACATCTACATTAGATGCTACATCACCATAACAACACGCTATGGCGACATAGCATTGGTGGGCACAAACCATGATGCTGCAGCTACTTCACCATTGCAATGCGCTCCCTCACTATAGCACATTGCTGCAGTGACATAGCAGCTAAAAATGTGTGCCACCAGTACAGCTCAGTATGGGCTGTTACTGCACCATCATTTAGTACTTGCAGCTGTTCCACTTTGTACTCCTTTTGGAAGTACTAAATGATGGTGCAGTAACTACAGTGCACACGTAGACATGCCCATTGTGTACAGCTACCCTTAGGGTTGATGCTGCCCTAGCATGAATGAGTTCCTCAGAGCCGTAACCTTGGTTTTCCAAAGCTGGATTCTCAGACTAAGAGTTCCCCCACCCATCTTGTCAGTAGAAACTGATTCTGTAAGTTTGTTCAGTGCACGCTTAAAACCAGACAAATACTACACAGAAGCGGGTGGGGAAAGGGTTGCAGCCTACAGCAGTCATTCTCAAGTTCTAAACCGTGGTCTGGGGTGCTGTAATCTTTTAAAATTTTTTAAAAGTGCCATGGGGTACTGTGCAGTATTATGATGGTTAGGTCTGCAAACATCTACACATGATTCACAAGATAAACCCAGAGATTTTAAATAGGAATCAATAGTGTCAAAAATATTTTCATCTGCTGCGGTCTTTCTAAGTTCTTAGGAACAGAATTGATATACTTTTCCATAATCAAGAAATGAGTGAAAGCTAAGAAATGGTACTTTCTAAAAGGTTGAGAACCACTGGCCTACAGTAGAGTACCCATATAGGATGTAGGAAACCTAGGCTTTTTTAAGTGCTCAGGAACAAGGCTTTACCTTAAAACTTGTACACGAGTGACCTCATGGCAACTCTCTCTCTCTCTCTCTCTGATTAAATACTTAAATTGTATGAAGTGGAGCAGTTTTCAACAGGGAAGAGAGAGAGAGATCTGCCTCTGCACAACTAGCAGCAGGGTGGTAGGGCACTATCATGGGATGTTAGAGAGGCAGGTTTAAGTCCTGGCTCTGATTCGGGCACAATAGGGATTTGAATCTTGGTCTTCCCTGTCCCAGATTGTTTATTTTAATGAACAAGAATACTTGACTTAAGCTGACTGCTACAAAAGAGAGAGTACATAGCTGAGGATCCTGAAATAGAGGAAGGGGCTGTTTAGTCAGAGTGCTGAGTAGCCATTGTTAAGGCAGGCAGCTGCGTAGGTACCTATGTCTTGCTTTTTGTCCAGGTTTGACTTCCAGGTGATTCTTTACTCAGTTGTTTTCTGAGGACCCAGGGCAAGCAACTCAGTGGTGTGGATTCCAGTAGGCATTCCACAGAGATGTGTTGCAGTGCCACATACCTTTGAAGATCTGGCTAACTTCTATTTTAAAAACAGCAAGAACAAAGCAATTTTGTGTTTAAAAATAAGGAAACTTGGCACCCAAAAAGAGAGGAGTATCTACTCAGTTGCTGTGAGGTGCTCTGCCCTTTCAGAACATGGAATTCACTTTCTGGAAGGACAAGAGGTTGGAGCGTTTCTCCAACCTCTGAAGATGGGGAAATGCAGCCAGCCAGTACGTGCCAGCACAACCTTCAGGCTGCCCTCTGTGAGCAGATTATGCATATACTCACACTTTGCAGATAACGTACATCACTCACAGAATAGTGCACCTGACAACTGTAGCTCAGTCTAACTTCTTCTCATTGCTAAAGCAGACCTTATCTTTAGATGAGCTGTCCTAAACTACAGCTCCCAGTGATTACTATGCAAACGTTAAATCTACTCCCCAAAAACAATCCCAAACTTGCAAAACGTTACAGTCCCTTGACCTTCATTTACAACTCCTTCACTGCTTACTTGCAGCATTTCATTTAGTACTGTACTTAACCATGATTAACCACACAGCTCTCATGCCCAACCTTGTTGTCACACCTTGTGTGCTATTCTATCGACATTGCCTCGGCCCTGAAACAAGGCATATCGGGTACCTCAAGGTACGCATGCACTTCCTTTCTTTCGATTACACACAGAGGGCCAGAGCACCCTCATAGTCCCTGATCATAATCACAGCTTTGTTATACTCTGTAAACTAATCCCTAGACTACTTGGTATCACAATCATAGTTCTGTCAAGCTGCTTGCTCCACTATTCAATACAGCTGAAATGAATGCAGCTGAAGTGCATGCAGGTAACTCCCAGTGGTGACTGTCAACACTAAAAGGGCAGAGTTAACATTCTGTTGGTGTTTTCCTTAATTCTGTATTTCCTGGTTTTCAGACATTTGAATGCCACTAAATTTGACATTCTGGAAAGGCATGAGACTCCAGATGGCAAGCTTAATTCTTCATTAGCCAAGGTATTTTTGTTAGTGAAAGATTTTTAGAGTTGGTAAAAGCACAATTATGGATATTTACCATGTTTATGGCTAAATGAAAAGCAAATCTCTGTTATTTCTATTTTCTCAAATAAAAAAATTGGCCAACACATAGCCTTCAACATCTAGCATATTCCAACAGTAGGAAAAAGACTGGAGAGGCTGCACATTAATTTTAGGTATCCACTGGTAGACAGATACCATGCCAAAAAGCACTCCATAAATTCCTGCTAGAGGTAGACTAACTACCTTGACAATACCCCTTCCTCTTTTTACAAGAGACCAAGAAAAAATCCCTGTCTCAATTACCATTAAACCATATATATAATATATAAAAATAATATGATCCAATTTGCTATTAATCCAATTAAAAAACATTTCTGTTATGCAACAAAAATAGTTCAGGATTGAGTCCTGATATTTATTTCTGATGTCATTAATAAAGTTGTTGTTACTTGTAAAATTCAAAGTGTTCTCTATATACATATTGTACTGCATACTGCCTGATTTCCAAAGTGTCAAAAGTAATCTGCAAGTACTTACTGATTCAGAATTAAAGTGTTGCCTTGTAGAAAATAGCTAAATAGGTTAGCTGTTGGGGGTTTTTTTTGCTTTATGTATGCATTTCAATGTCCTTATTTTTTCCATTCTTTAATAAAATTTTTCAAGAAAAATTTGAAAAGCAAATTACGCATGAATGTAAGATGGACAAAATTGAAGCACTTGGCAACCAGAAACATTGCACCTGACAGGCTGAGAAACTGGACTGCTACTATGTAACTGATTAGGATTTCCCCCTAGATGTGGTCCTTCTATGAGAAATGGATTCTGGGAACTTTTGGGAAATTTTTCCTTTTTGATTGAAATATATTTTAAAAATATGGCTGTTTAATTCCACTAAAGAAAGTATATTCTACTGTGTGAGCTTGCACAAAGAAATCTCAAAAAGACAATACACTATCCCATTTCTGTGTAAGTTGTAAATGTTGTTTTAATTGTGGGTTTGCTATGAGAGCAGAGCATGCTGTGCACATATCAAAACTGATGATGTGTGCTGTTTTGATTTTGAATGTGTTTTTGATGTCCTTGAAAAATCACAGTGGTAGCAGTAAAATTGTTTTAATTAATGAATTGAAGAGCAACAAATCTGCTGAATCAGACTTATTGATGTAATTATCACTGGAATAGAAAGGAAAAAACTGTCAGAGCTGTGAGGTTTTTCTGGTTTGTTGTCATTTGAAAGCTCTTTAAATACCTTTGAGAAATTATACCTGATAGTTAACAGACAAAATGTGGGGCTTTGGGGGTCTTTTTGTTTGTGCTAACAAAATGAATATTTAATTTTTTTATTTTTGGTCACTTTCTCCTTCATTCATATATTTCTATGTTTGTGAGCAAACATAAACAGTGACTTCCAGAGTGGAATCTGAATAACAGAATATCTGATTAGGCAATAGACCTGTTGATTGCATTTTATATCCAGAATTATTATTAAGATAACAGTTAAGTAGCTTACATGCAGTTGGAATCTAATAAAAAATAACTGATTGTAATCACAATTACTACTGTTATCTTGAGAAGTAATCCAATAATGTTTTCAATTTTGAAAGTAAGTTTGAGTTATCCTGTAATTTCCATCAGAAGTATTAGAAGTGATCATGATCATCAGTCATCTATGCTTGTCAAACTCTAACTTGGATAATTAAGTACAAGTTGGAATTTTTCAGTGAAATATTGGGGGGGTCAGATAATGTTGAGCTATCAAAGCTGAACTTCTTTAGACCATGGCTGTCCAATTTCTGAATGGCTGTGGGTTCCCTTGGCCCTGCAGACCATGCTTTCCCATCCACAGGAGTGGGGGCAGGCAGTAGAAGCTGGAGGTGGAAGCAGCTAGAGCAGTAGGGAGAGTAGTGCCTGGACCAGAAGCCTGGGGGGCACAAATTAACTCTTCAGGGACTGTGTGTGGCCTACAGGCTGCCCTACCCACAGCCCTGCTTTAGAGGAGGGGTGGGTTTCAACAAATTAATTTTTTTAATTGAAATTGAAAATAGTTTGTACATCTTGTATTGAGAATTTGCTAAAGGAAGATCTCAGTACTTTGTTAAAAATGACTTTTTGCTTTGAAATTGGTTTAAACTAAGACTTCCATTCTTGCCTATCAGCTCAGAGAGAGGCCTAGTAGATAGGGTGATAATATGTCCTGGGAAGACTGGGATACTCATGACTTCTGTCACCTAGTCCTGGCTGCATGGTCAGAAGTCCTGGAGTGGAATGTGACAGGGATGTGGAGTGGCATGGTGTGCCGGGCAGGCACTGCTGCTGCTGGGCAGGAGCAAGACAGGTAAACTGAAGTAGGTTCCACCCCACTCCAGTCCCACACCTTGCTCCTGTCCAGCAGCAATGGTGCCTGCTCAGTGGACTATCCTGCTTTGCCTCCCCTCCAGACTCCACTCCAGGGCTTCTGCCAGCTGTCTGGGACCAGGCTAAGGAAGCTGTGAGTGTCCTGGTTTGCCCAGGACACATTGTCACCCTATGCATAAGGCCTCTAAAAATAACATAGTGTAAAAGAGGGCTTCTGGAGGCTACAACATAAATGACAGAGGTTAAGGATGGTCATAAAGTCTTGCTAGAATCAGAGTAGGCTATCATCTCTACTTAGCATTCTGAGTGTCCCCATTTGCCTGGGACATATGGTCGTCCTACTTACAGAGGATCTGTAACAAATGAAAAATATGTGGTGGAACACAGATTGCTAGTGGTTCTTTAGTGTGCAAGTATTAAAGATGGACAATATTTTTTTAAGTGCTATGGCATGCCTAGCCAGGAGACAAAATAACTTGATTGTAATCAGGAGACTTAGGTTCTGTATCAGGCTGTGCCACTGAAATGTTACAACACTAAACCAATTGCTTCATTTTTTATGCCTTTTTATCCTCAAAAAAGTGGGGTAATGCAAACTGACTTAATAAAAAATAGCTTTGACATCAGTGGATGAAAAATGTCATTTTAGAACTAAGTATTGCTACATGGGACTTCACAGGTCCCATATCTGCTCTTGGCAGTGCTAGACTGAGTGTCTGGAAATTGGGATAGCCCTTGGTCTCAGACGCAATTCAGTATTTCTTGCTAATAAGAACATTTCTGTTTACTCTTGAAATTAGATTGACAAGATTCAGGCTGGAATAGGTCATCTCTGTGGTTAGTAGAACCATTTCAGATGTCACCTCTAAAATCTATGTCTGTTTAAAGTAATTCACTTGGTGTGATTCTCGATATACTAGGCACTAATAATCAATAAATTAGACTGCTGACCTTTATGACTAGTAACATCAACAGCCAAAATGAGATTATTTTGTTGAGATTGTTAGTGCCTCATTATAGAAAGATATCATGCTAACCTCTCTCAAAGTACTTGCTCAAGTATTTATGTCTTATGGTCAATTTCTTATCTTACCAAATGCTAACAAAAATTGGAGACTAGATCAAAAAATTGGAGAGCATGTTTTTCTCAAGATTCACACAAGATGAGATTGAAATAAAGTGAATAGGTAAGAAAAGCTCTTGGCAAAAAGTGCAGGACATGTTATTGTGGAAGATGATGCCAAAAATGTGTATGTCAAGGTAGTTCACAATTGCTACAGAGCTTCTAGGTTCCTGGATTTTCGTTAAGTCTCCTTTCTTTGGTGAAATAAATGGTTTTTGCCATGAATATTTGGTTGCACTGCTAAAATCACTGCTTTTCTGTGTAAACCTTTCTGTAGTTGTTCATGTATCTGACTTTCTGATTCAATGATTGTAATGCGTTCTAGATGGAGCTATGCTTAAATATTACTCAGAAGCTGCAGCCACTGGGAGATTTTGCTGCTTATATGTTTAGCTGCTGTAGCAACAAAGAAAATATTGCATCTTTTCTTCTTAAACTATATTTGCTTCATATTTGTTTTTGTTTTTTAACGCAAGGACATTTTATTGTTTTATAAAATTCTGTATATTTGGGTCTTGCCTTCTTGTGGCAATTGAGATAAGATTAGATGCTTTTATTAACTACGCTCCTATTTAAATTTATAGGAACTAGGCACAGGTTGTTCTCAATTAAGGGCCTTCAGCAACTCTAAAATTAATTCCCTCCTTTGGTCTCCCAGAGTCAGAGTCTCTTGACCTTAGGGCACAAGTAAGACTAATTTAGCCTCATAGGTTTTTAAACTGTGGGTAGGGCATGTAGGAACATTCTGTTATATGGTCAGAGTCCTTTTAGTTGGTACTAATAATGTGACATGCAATATTTTAAGTTAGTGATATTATTCCTATTTTAGTGCAATAGAGCAGTTTTTCATGAAGTACCTTAAGAACTTAAGAGCACAAATCCTATTGATTTTTTTTTTCAGTGAGTCTTGTGGTTCAAATGATAGAGGTGCTTTTCAAAATCTGACCTAGAATAATTAATTAAAGAGTCTTTAAAGAATTTGACTAAAGCCACAGCAGGAATTTATACAGAGCTGGGATTCGAACACAGTCATCCCTTGCTCTGAGACTCAGGCTGTATCCAGTATATTCTCTCTTAGTAATGACTTTCTCCTAGCTACCAGAGGTCAAAGCTGGCAGCTCAGTGAAGAAGCAAGCCCAACTGCAGTTGGCTAGCATCAACAGCTGCAGTGTCTCCCTGTGCAACAGTTTCATCCACAGCTCCATACAGATTGTGGATCTCCTCAGAGATCCCAGGCTTGAAATCCCTCCCTTTCCCCTTGAATTTAGTATTCTTTGAGTTGGGACATGGAAATGAATGGCTGAATTTGGTGGGGGGAAGTGGGAAAGAACAAGCATTAAACCCTAAAGATTTGTCTGCACATAATGGCTATGGATTGAGCTCTCTCAATTTCTTATCTGTTTTTAATTGGAAACCAAGATGGCTTCTGACAAGACCAGGTTAGAAGTGAAGAGGAAACTGGTTTTGTGGGGTTTGCAGGCCAGTTTGGTGAAGCTGCAAGGTGATATAGGAGAAACAGTTGGTCAAACTTAACGTACAGGTGGTTTGTATGAACAGCCAAAAGTGTTCCAGAATTTATTTTCAGGAACTGGTAACTATTAAGCAAAAGTATAGATGTAATTAGTTTATACAATACTATCCATCTGCAAAGACAAAATGAATATTGTCTATGGCAAAAGGTCTCGTCTTTGAGTTGTCAAGAACAGCAGTGCATCCGAGCCTCCAAACCTCAACAGATCTGTTAGCTTGCACCATGCTTGCAGCTGAATGAGGAGCAGTCCTACATTTAACTAATGCAGCCAGACTTCATATATTTCTATCTAGCAGGTTACTATAACATGAAAAACTCTGTCCTAGCAGGTCTCATTCCCCAAATGTGCTTGGGCAGGGAAACAAGCTGCAACCTAAAGTGGCTGCCTTCCAGAATTTGAATAATGACTGTTGCTTATTAATAGTGTTACCCTGAGACACCTGGTGATGACCTCTCTGCCAGAAGGCAAATAAGCAAATGGCCATCTCTCTCTCTCTCTCGCTCTCTCTCTCTCTCTCTCTCTTTAGCTCATCTCAGTGACATATATCAACTAATAGCTTTTTGACAATGTCTGACTGCCACTCCATAAATCTTCCGTGTTCTTACCATGAGAAAACTGTTCAACTGCCTGCATTGTGGAGGTGTTTGTAGCTCATGGGTGGGTGATATAGGGCCCACAGGCTGGATCTAGCCCACTGAGGGATTTTGTTTGGCCCATGGTGGGTTCCTCAGTCTTGCCCAGCCCAGCCACAGGGGGCAGCCTGGACCATGGCACGTGTGACTGGTCCTGCTGCCCTCAGGCATGCAATGGGGCTGGGATAGAGCAGTGGCAGGACTTGCTTCCCAGCAGCCCCAATGGCAGCAGCTCCTTCTGGCTGCTGCCGGACTTGGCCCTGCTGCCCAGGTACCCAAGTGAGTCCACCCTGCACCGACCACTGGAGGCAGGACCCACATAAAGCAGGACACACATCTGGACAGGTGTGATGGGGCAGTGGGTGGGCAGGGAGCTGCAGGATCTTGGGATGGTGACAGCACGGGGCCAAGACTGGGGCAGAGCTCTGGTCCACTCCCTACATGCCTCTGTAATGGGCACGGGTTCTGTGGGCAAGGGTATATGGGGAGTGGATTGAGGCTTTGTCACAGCCCCATGCAGTCACCACTCCAAGGGTGGTGCACTTCAGGAGGGATGTGGACAGCATTGACAGCATCCAGAGGAGGGCCACTCGCGTGATCAGGGCGCAGCAAGACAGGCCCTACAAGCGGAGGCTACGGGGCCTGAACCTGTTCATTCTCCACAAGAGAAGGCTGAGAGGGGATTTGGTGGCTGTCTACAAACTGACCAAGGGAGACCAGCAGGCTGTGGGAGAGTCCCTGTTCCCCTGAGCACTACAAGGGATAATGAGGAATAACAGCCATAAGTTGACTGAGAGTAGATTCAGGCTAGATATCAGGAGGCACTACTTCACTGTCAGGGCAGCTAGGATCTGGACCCAAATTCCAAGGGAAGTGGTGCTGGCTTCTACCCTGGGGGTCTTTAAAAAGGAGGCTAGATAGACACCTAGCCAGGGTCATTTGACCCCAGCATTCTTTCCTGCCCATGGCAGGGGGTTGGACTTGATGATCTGCTCAGGTCCCTTCCAACCCTACCAACTATACAACAAAGATCCCAGACCTGGCCCTAGACACAGCCCTTTCCCATCCACCTGGTGATACACCCTGCCCGCATGGGTCCTGGCCAGCCTCCATGGAGACCCCAGCATCTCAAGGTGGTGACAGCATGGGACCAGGGCTCAGGACAGAGTTGCAGTTTGCTCCTTGAATGCCTCTGCCCGCAAAACCAGCAACTGTCACATGGGTGTACTGGCAGTGGATCATGGCTCTGCTCCATGCTTGATATGGGACGATGGATGAATGGGCAGCAGTATCTGGGAGTGGGACAGGTGGGCAGGGCTGGGGCTGGGATTATGGGACAGTAGCAGTATGGTGCTGAAGCCCTGCAATCCCAGCCCTATCCACCTATCCCACTCCAGGATACCACTGCCCACAGCGCCATCCTGGCTGAGTGCAGAGCCATGATCTACTGCCTGCATATGCCTGCTGCACACATGAGTTCTGCAGACAGAGACATGCAGGGAGTGGATCACGTCTCTGTCCCATGCCCCAGCCCCACGCTGTCACCACCCCACAATTCCAGGACCACCATGGCGAGCATCCAGGACCCACGTGGTCAGGTGGACAGGGTGGGACTGCTTCAGAAGTTTTGGTGAGCTGCTGTGTATGTGTGTGGGGCAGGGGGGTGCTGACCTGGCCTGTGACAGCTTACCAAAGCAGGCCCAAATAACTTCCCACCCCTGTTATAGCTGCAAGCTTTAATGGGTTCTTATTCCCAGCTGCCATCCCCACCTATCATCCAGATGTTTTCAAGCCAGTTCCAGTATGCTTGTTTCATTCAGCTCGCTTTCTCCAAGTTGTCATCAGATGGTTATAGCTGCCAACTGTAGGTTGGTTTCAGATGTTGCCCAGCTGTGTGCAGCGCATTCCCATGCATCCATTCATAGAACATATCTTTGCCCTACCTCCCTTGGAGTCACCATTATTATTACATCAACCTAAACTCCAATATTCCAAGGGGAATATTGTATATCTATAGTCTCTCTGGTGCTAAACAATAATCCCTTGTTAATAAGTCCCTTCCAATTGACCTGTAAGGGCCTGGAAGGGATGTTTAGTATGTTATACTAAAATCTTTATCAGGATTCACAAAAGTGGGTGTTTTGAAAGCCTAATTTTTTATTGCAAAATGTATATTATGTGAAGGTGCTGAATGGCAGACTTCATTCATGTGGAAGTCATGAGTATTCTTACAAATAAACAAAGCTTTGTATGCTGTTGGCCTTTAGACCCACATTCTCAAAAGTAACATTTGTGCTCACATTGATTTGAATGTGCAGATCACGAGACATGCAAACATGGTGATTGTGCTCCTACTTACCTGCTTTGCTTATACCAGCAGATGCCGGTGACCAAATGAGAACATGTCTAAAGCTCTTAAGTTCAATTTTGGTAGTTACCTTTGAAAGTGTGACTTTGTATGTGAGACAATGTCAATAATTAACTGTTGCAAGTTTAAATATACAAAGGCATAACAGTGAGGCTGAACTGTATATGCTGCATAAACTTTTGCTTACTAGATGAATCATGTTCATAAATTTGTTGCTTATGGGAATGTGCTTAAACTATTATTGATATTCAGAAGGCATGATAACAAATAATGTTAGCTATTTTTAGCTAAACTGCAAAAAATAAACAAATTCATTTCCTCATTTGTTACAGTCAAAGTTCCTTGTTCTTTATAGTAGAAGATATATTGATTTTTATGAAAAAGTTAATCAGCTTACCTTTGTTCAGAGTAGATTTTTCCTCAGATCAGCTCTGTGCAGTCGAATTTGTTTCATTCCTTTGGTGAGATAGCTCAGCTCAGTGTTAGCAAAAAGGTATTAAGAAGAATTCATGATAAATTATTTCTTTCTTTAAAAACCTATTGAAAAGTGCTTTTGTTGAGGCTAGAGTTAATTGAATGTCACAGTTCCTGTTTTGTTTTTCTGCAAGTAAGACATCTAAACACAGTTAGCTATAAAAGACAATGTCCCTTGAGGAAATATATACATGATTCTGTGACGGTTCTTGTTGGGGTTATCCCAGCTCATAATGTGAAGCTGAATTAATCATTTAGATGGCCTTGATTATCCCAGAATTCAATTTGTTTCGTTCCTGGTATTTTTTTTAAGTAGGTCTAATATCAACATACAAGGGAAGAAAAACGTTCCATATTCATTTTAATGAAATAAACCTTTTTTTGTGTGTGTGTGGATGTTACGGTATACCTAAATTTGTGGATCGAATGTTGGTGGTGTTCAGGTTTTTTCCGTATTATTTCTCTGTTTTGCTCACAACCTACCTAAAAGCAAAAATAAATGCTCTGCTGTGTTCCCTTGAAATTTTCAGGCATTTTAAATTTCTTCTGGTGTAAAATGTGTCCTTTCTTTTAATGTAATCATACATAATTTCTACATATAAATTCAAGTCTGGCTAAAACCCTTCTGTGGAACTACATTGTTTCAGGACATGTCCACTTCACAACATGAAAGCTATATAATTTGGGCTCAGATATAATTTGCAGAGAATTCCAAAGAAAAGCTAGCATGCTCCTGATATTTCATTAGAAGGATTCAGTACTGAATTAGCAACTTAGCATTCTACTGCAGATGAGGTATAAAACCAACATCCTGATCATTTGTAGTAATTAACAACAAGACTCAGCCCTGGTATGCTGGTTAAATCCAGTCATGAGTGCAATACAGTAACAGATAGAGGGTTATAGAAAGCTAAACAAACTAAGCAGCTTATTTAATCTAGACCCTAAATAGTTCAGCAGTGTGCAGTGCCCATCAGCTTACTTATAACCCAGCTGATGTAAATCTGATTTTTTTTTAAAGAGTCATCAGCATTTCAGCCAGGTCTTAACCTGCCCTTTGACTTTTGCACCCATAAAATTGCAGCAGAAATATCTGATTGGATGTACTTATACATTTACATTTTACATATGGGAGGTTACCAAGAGATGGGCCTTTCTAAACTATGTGGAATACCATTCGTAAAGTTGTGTATAGGCATAAATCTTTACAGGATTGTGGCTAAAGTGACTTCACTTGTGTTGGCATAAAAGTGCCCTTCACAGTAACACCTACTGCTATATATATGCTGGAGACCAGGCTTTAAGAAATCAGTCTCTAAATTTTAATAAGTTATGCTTTGCAAGAATACAACAAATCCTCTAGACTTCAGGAAAATATTGATGTTTCATGCTCTTTTGTATTTATATTTAAGATGTATTCTTCAGAGAATATTATTTGGAAAGGTTTATATAAAGCTATGGACATATTAAAAAGTTAATATTGAAGAATACATTGAGGAGTAAAAAAGTTACTAAAACTACTCCCCTGTGCTCCGATTAATTTGTATATTATCAAGGTCTTTATTATGAATGTAGTTGCTAATGTAGGCCTGTAATAAACAGAGTATAATTGAATTTTCAATATTTTGCCACCAGGGAGTAATTTTCTTACAAGACCTCTGCTCCATCTTCTGGCTAATTGTCAGCAGTTACTCAGTATTACCACATTAATGTCACCAACCAGTGAAAAACGAAAAACTACCTGCTTACATTACATTTGAGAATGTATAGCTTTAGTACTTGTCTTTTTAGTAGTTTTTAATTACATGTTTCATTATGTCATGTGCCTATTTAAACAGCAGACTGAAATTGTTTAAAAGTAAGCATGCATGGAAGTAATCCACGTTTTTCACCAAATTTGTTGACTATTTTACCCCAACAGTAGTGGCAGATCATTAACTTTCTCTTTGGAAGTACTATCAGATATTTCTACCAAAGCAGTATGTGTTTGAACATTATTTCATTTTGTTTTCTTGCTTAACTTAGTGAGACCATATTATTCTGGTATTGTCCCTCTTCTTAACTTTCTATACTTAACCTGGCAAATCCCAATAGATGAAAAACATAGAATAGCAAGTAAGATGGGGTAGTTCATTGGTAGGCAAAAATGATTGATCTACCAATTAAGCATGCACATTTTGTTTTCTAAGAAATAAGGGCAATTCAGGTTGCATAGCTATAGATGACCGTAAGCAATGTGTAAGAAAAAATTGCATTTGGCTAAAACTGAGAAAGATGGAATGGTTGAATCAAATCAACCATTTAAATAGCTTAGATGCCCCTGAGGAATTGGCCTGTAATACTAATATGCACTTTCATAGCATCTTCCATGAAAGGATGCCAAAATATTTTACAAGCATCAGTGTATTAAACCGCAGAACAGTACTGTAGAATGGGTACTTTTGTTGTTCATAGTTTACATGAAAGGGAAACTAAGCCACATAGGAGCTCTGATTTACTAAAGTTATAGCTTAAATAAGTGACACACACACAAAAGCCGGTATTGTAGCTATAATAGTAATCCAGAGTCCTCAGACAACACTGTTGTGAGGTGGAATGCTTCAGATCATTACTGAAAACTGCAGTGGTATTTTTAAGATGGTCATAAAAATGGGAATAAACTCAGGTTTCTTGTCTCCTATTCCTATACTTTAACTTCCAGACCAAACCTTCAATAGTAACAAGAGAAGAGCCAACCAAAGATGTGGTGGAAAAGGTTCCATAGGCTTAAAATGACTGATAGAAAATACTGTGAAGTACATTTATAACCTTACAAACGTCCATACCTAGAGAACAGTACTAGAATACACAGAATATGTACATAGAATACATAGAATATTTTAAATCAGTCAAGAGATATGAGGATTTAGAGCAACAAAAAGCTTACCTATATTTTAACAAATCATGATCCCACTGCGTAGTTTTTGACGAGAACAGCAACTCATGCATGCTGCTTCTTTCAGGAAGAATCTGTTTTTATTTTTACTTTAAGGTAGGACTTGGAATAAAGAGCTTTGCATTCATTGTACGATGTTACATGTTGTTACTTTTGTTGGCTCTGTAAGCGTGTAAGAGCTATGTAGAACATGGGTTCAGATTTAAAAGTAAAAACAGCATGATAATTTTTCTTTTGAAATCACATCGGATTCCTTTCTAATATCACACCAAAATGGAATAATCCCTGATTTCATTGTTACAATTTACAATAAACTACATGATGATAAACACAATGATAAGGTTCTCTGTAACATTTGCTATGTGCTAGCTGACTGCATCTGAGTGTTTTCTAAAATGTATTTGTTGCTACACACTTTCTCTTCTGATTTCTCTTCTGTTGTTATGCTTTAGACAGTAATTACACTGTACATGTTTTGTAAAACCAGAATAAAAACTTAAATGCTTCCCAGAACCTTCACAGAAACCTCAGATGTTAGAAACTTCCCAGCTGTCTACTTGATCTCTTTGGCATAGATAGCCCACTGATCCTTCAAGCAGGCTCTTTTCACCACACCTAACTATCTTGGAGGCTAGCAACGTTTTTTGTTTTTCATTTTTTTAGTATCTTTTACCTGACAATTTTTGACGCACTTTATGGAATATCGAATATGCGTATATTTCACAACAGCTCTAGAGAGTAGATGGTGGGATTCTAATTTTGAAAGTGGGGGGACTTGAAACAAAAAATTACAGGGATTTATGAATTATTGTATAGGAAATCCATGGTAGAACTCAGAAATGAACCCAGATTTCTTGCCTGGAGCTGCTTGTCAAGAGAATTTCAGCAGTTTGGAAAGTGTTTCAAAAATAAGTGTTTGACAGCTATTAGATAGACAGGGTGGTAGGACCAGAGTGGTATCATGAGAAAAGCTAGGAAGTGTTTAGAGGGTTAATGGGTAAAATTTTATGCATGGTTAAGAGTTGAAAAGGTTTTTTCAGATAGGAAGGGTGTGCAGACTTCGTTGTGTTTATAGTAATTGGACAGCATGTATTGTGAATTCAATGAAAGCTAGAGATACCAGTTAGGATGTGAATCTGCCATGGTTTCCTTAAGTGATCCAACTCAGAACAAAGACTTGGGGATATTTTAAAGCTTTTTTTCCATCTCTGAAAGGGGAAAATGTGATTTCAAACCTGTGGAGCACTTCAAAAACTCCTACAGCACAGTGGACCAAATTGTACCCTCTGAATATGTTTAGTGATGTCAATAGGAATTGCTAGGATTTGCATGGATCAATATGGGATGGATTATGCCTATTTTCTTTTTTTCCTATGCTGCTAGGGATGTACCAATTCCTGATTTTGCAATTTTTGTCAAAAATGTGAAATTAAGCATCTTCTGCTAAAATTGGGGAAATATCCAAAAGCAGGGAAAATTGGGACTCCATGTAAAAATAAAAGGTTTTTCTCTTCCCTTCCCACCCTGGGCAGCAGTGTATATGGCTGCTGTCCCTGCCTATAGCTATTGATTAGGCAAGAGGATGCCATCATGCAGCTTCGCAGCCCTGCAGCCCAGGCCCAGCCATGCTTTTTTTTTTAAATTTTTTCTCTGCAGCCACAGCCGCCTGGCCTGGCTTGACCCATCCCATGGTAAATAGGTGCTGCAGAGACGGGCTGGGTGGAGCAGGGCTAAGTTGCGGGGAGCAGGGACAGGGCAGGGGGGCAGTGTGGCTGGGCCATGGTGGGGAAATGAGGCTGGGACAAGGGGAGCAGAGCTGGGCCATGCTAGTGTGACAGCAGTGAGGCCTGGCCTGCACAGGGTCAGGGTGGGTCAGAAGCAGCAGAGCCAGGTCAGGATGGAGGGGCGGGGACAGTATGGCCCACACGGGGGCAACAAAGCAGCAGCAGCCTCCGTACAGCCTAGGGCTGGGTGGGGAGTGAGGCCAGACTGGGCCAAGGGGCAGTAGGGTTGTTGGCAGTCCATGCATCTGCTGGCTGCCCCAGCCAATGCAGCGGGGAGGAAGGGCAGCTGTGATCTGCCCATAAAATTGGAGCCTGGGGCTTCAGCGAGCCTGCGAAATTTGGCCCTGGGCTCCACAATTTGAGTACATCCCTACATATTGCTAATAAATCACCTACTGCTAAACAGATTGGGAAGTAATTTGGCCCATATATTGAGTGTCACAACAAAATAGATAATACAAAGGCAACCAAATTGAACAAGGAATAAAGGGAAACTATGGAGATGGCTCTGGATCCTAAGTGTCTCATGATTACGAGGGCCATACTGTTTAAAATAAGACTTACGTATTATAGAAAATACATGTATTATGGAAAATGGCATCTGGACCCCAGAGAAGACCTCGGTAATGCCAAATTGAGCAATTAAATGACTATTTTGCACTGTCATTATAAATGCTAAGTGTCTTAGTATGCAGAAGGTACTTCACGTCATATCCAGCCTTTGAAGCTGAAAAAGCCTCTCAGACAAATTGTCAGTAAAACATACATAAAATCACTTTTGTGAAGCATAATTCTGCCTATTGAAAGGATAAATTGTTCTTTATTTAACAGCATTAGGCTGAAAAAGAATTATAGATAAAATGCAGGTGTGATGTCTTGTTGATTTGTATCTCTATGTTGTTATAAATAAAAAATATAAGTAAAGAACTGTGTATATTTATTTACCAGTCCCCACAAAAGATATTAATACTAACCTTCCAGTGAAACTGGCTTGAAAATAAAAGCCAAATTGAGTGATCTTTTCCCTTTCTTCATTTTTAAGCAGCTTATTGGGAGATCTGCTTGTTTGAGGGAGCTGATTATTTTAATCAGTTTTAGACTGACAATGGTCAGTCGTGGAGACTGTCCCTTCCAGTGTCCTTTGATGTCCCTTCCAAATGACCTCTCTGTTCTCTCCATGCCTTCCTCCCTGCCAGTCTTTGTAGGTATTACGTCTCATTCTCTCACTTCTTCCTCTAACCAGTCTTACACTCCTCTCCTAGCTCCCTTTTTCAGGAGCCAGGGCAGCAGGCTGCCCTGATTGCCTGAGCAAAACTAGTAGCCAGTGGCCTTACTATCCCTGCACATGGCTGCTTGCTGTTAAGCAGCAGCCCTTTCAGTGCCCCGGAGGATACTTAACAAGATATTTATGTTCCTGTCTAGCCTTCGACTTCTGAGTCTCTATTCCTGGTTTCCTTAGTCTTACCCTTTTGTTTCTTTGTTATCCTTGTTGATTCTTGGTTTCCTGTACCTGTTTCTTGACTTCATCCTGATTCCTGCATGTCTGTTCCTGGTTCCAGACCACAGCCCAGATCCCTTGTGCTCCCAGACAGCCTTGCCAATTCCTGGACCTAGCCTACTTCCACACCCCTGTCCTCTAATAGACAGCTCCTGGCTTGTGGCTTAGCTAGGCAATTGCCCACACATCGGTCCTATACAATTATAGCTGTCTGTTCAAGACACCCTGGCTAGTGACCCTGATCCTTGTTCCTGAGCCATTTTGGCCCATAGTTCAACCAGGGTAACCATCCAGGTCCCAGACCCTTAGATCTTGCCCTCCTGACTCCCTAATCCCCAACTCTAAGATGGATTGCTGCTTCTCAAGAAGAAGGGCGAAATCTGCTGTGAAGCACCTTGTCTCTTGTTCTGCACCCCCTGCCCCCAGGATAAGATGTGGCAGAGATCAGGTTTGCAGGCTGCAAATGCAAGCAGCATCTAGTAGCAGCCAGCAACTCATTAATTAAGGGCAGGCATTGAGAGCTGATGTCACACTGGAGAGAAGGCGGTACCCTGTGAATAGATAAAGAACAGGGATTGCATAAGCTGGGAGGGACACTGGAAACATAGCCATCCGATGGGATATGAGAGAACAGGTGCTCAGGGAGCTGTGCAGACAGAGCTCTGAGAAAGGAGAAACCTGAGAGAGGGCATAACTAGAGCCCAACAAGGGCTAGATGAGGGCTGGATCCCAGAAGCCAAGTCCGATGTAGTGAGTCTCAGCATAAAGGTCCAGCTAGAGGAAAGGTGCAGATGTTGAGAAGCTGATGCCTAAGGGGAGGTTGGAGGCCATGAATACAATCCTTAAGGCACCTGGTGCCTTGACATCATAAGAAGCAGCTCACCCTATCGGAAATCTCCCTGAGCCTAGGGCAGCTTCCTAACTGTTTATTAAATAACAGCAAGGCATGGCAGGTGAGTGGGGAGGGAGCACTCAGGTGAGAGGCAGTCTACAGTATGTGCTGTCATGCCACTTGATCCCCAGCCTGTTATAAATTGGTGCATTGGCTGGGAATACTGGTGGGATGGCTCTTTAAGTGACTGTATGCCAAAGATCAGATGAACCTGAAAGCAGTGAGATGAAAGAAAACAAATTACTACAGTGCCTCAGCCAACAGCAGGGAGAAGTGCAAAAGTGCCAGGATTTCATAGACCAACTGCTGCAAGGACAGCAATGACAGATGCAAGAGTTGGTGTGAACTCAGGCACAGCAGATGGAAGGACAGAGCACTTCGTTTTTTAGACCGCAAACACTGAGTCAGCAGATAGCCTTCATATGTTGAGATGCTGAAGAAAGAAGCAGCGAATTTGCCATGTCACAAATTACAAAAGATGATGACCAAAAGGCATTCCTAGAGAACTTCAAGAGGGTTGCTGAAGCAGTTGGCTGGGAACCATCCATGTTGGCAATGTGACTAAATTCATGTCCTGTGATTCTGCAGAAGAGTCCCAAGTCATGCACAGGAAACTGAAAAGTCAAAGAAGCCATTCTCCATTGCTTAACATTATCACCACAAATTCCAGGCAAGGAAGACCCAGGAGGAACAGTGGCTCCAGATTTTGGCAAAGCTTAAGAGACTGTGCTCATAAGTGGCTCCACCTGGAGTAGAGGTTTAAGGAGATGCTGATAGATCAAGTTATATTAGAGCAGTTTTTGCAGGACCTGGAAGCAGGAACCCAAAATTGAGTAAGGAGACAATTCGCTCCACACTTTGGAGGAGTCCATTAGTCTTTCAGAGGCATTGCTGATTCAGAAGAAGGGCCTACGAGACAGCAAGGGCCATAGAATACCATGGGCCCAACTGCTGGGACTACAGATAATGGAAGAAGGTTAAAGGCAGGAACAAGGCCCAGAGACTGGGAGGAGGGATAGACAACACTTGTTACCATTGTGGGAGGGTATGACATTATGTGAGAGTCTGCCTGACTATGGGGGGATTGGGGAGGGACAGGCTTCCTCTCCAGGAAGCCCCTGGCTTGGGAGAGGCAAAGCCAGAGGAAGACTTTCCAGTGGAAAAGATGGACTGCACTTATGAGAACGAGGGTGAGAAGTTTTGGACTTCATGGAGGGAAAATCACCTGACAGTGACAGTATATGTAAAGGGAAGAAACACAGTGGCAGTTGTTGACTCCAGCTGTGTTCGGACAATATTGCAGGAGAGGCCGCCATGTCCTCCCCTCACCCCGGCCCTCCCGAGGAGCAGGAAGACCCTGGTGTGCCTGCATTGGGTGCACCAAAGATGTATGAATGCAGGGAGAAGAGTCTGACTGGCAGTCTTGGGGCAGGGATGCACTCTTCCAGTCTTCCTTGACTGAAAACTACTATGTCTTGTGATCCTTAGTCAAGAATGGGTACAGAGAAGTGTACTATGCTGCTGAGCCAAGATCCTAACCCAAAAGGAGAGAAGAGGATATAGACCATCTTGGAAGAGGACTAGATGGGGCAGGTCAAGGGATGACAGCCATCATTTGAGTCAGAGAATTTTGACCTAGAGGAATTAGTGGGACCTGGACAATTTTGGCTAGAGCAGACTCAGAAAGACTGGTTTCAGAATGCCCTCCACAAAGGGTTTGCTGGGTGTAACAACATGATTCTGATCAATGAACTTTTGAGCACAGTGTCCTGCTTTGAGGTAAGAGACAACCTCCTATATTGGGTAGAAAAAGGGAAAGTAGAAGGGGAGGAGTTAGCTCAGCTGCTAGTGCCAAAGTGCTACAGAAGATCATTACTGAGGGTGACACATGAACTTCCTATGGGAGGGCATTTGGGGCGTGATAAGCCAGAGGCCTGGTTGCTGGAATGCTTCTATTGGCCCAGCATGTACTGGGAAGTTGGAGATTATTATGGATCCTGCCCTGAGTGCCAGCAGGTAGCCCCAGGGAAGCTCCTGGTAGCACCCCTAGTAGCAATGCCTTTAGTCTAGTGACACATTGAAAGAATTGCAGTGGATGTGATAGGACCACTGCTGAAATCCAGTATGAGTTAGTGGTGCTAGAGTATGCTACTCAGTACCCTAAGGCAATTCCAATGTGGGCAGTGATAGACCAAAGAAGGCCGAAGAACACCTGAAGATTTTCACTTGGGTGGGACTCCCAAAAGAGATCCTAATGGACAAAGGGAAGAACTTCAGATTCAGTGTGCTGAAAGGCCTGTTTGAGATGTTAAAGATAAAACAGTTATGGACATCTGTCTACCACCCACAGAGAGATGGATTGGTTGAGCAGTTCAACCGTCCTTTGAAGGATATGCCGAAAAAGTTCATAATGGATGAACAATGGAAATGGAGCCAATTAATACCTCCTTTAATATTTGCAGTACATAAGGCACCCCCAGCATCACCAGGGTTTTCACCCTTTGAGTTACTTTATGAGCGATAACTGCAAAGACTGTTAGGTGTGGTGAAGGAAGGGTGAGAGAGCCAGGCAAAAAAACCCACCGTGTATGTGATAAAATTATGAGAAACGCTGAAAGTAGCTCAGAAGATGGCACGCAACAACTACAGAAGGCCCAAGAACGTCAAAAGGTGTGTTATAGGCTCAGAGCACTTGAGTGGGAATTGGAAGTTGGAGACATGGGAGTGAACTACTGGGTCAGGGGTAAGGCCCTGGTAAGGTAAGCCAGTGGAGTGGGTATCATGGATTCCCTAAGACAGGAGGGAAGCTGAAAATGTGGTCGTCCAGGTGGAGAGTGAGAGAGAGCCGGTGTTCAGGGACCTGCACAGAGGGAGCTCCAGGAAGGACAGCAGGCTAATCTAGTCAGAAGGCCATTAAACTGGGTTCACAGGGATATGGAAACCAAAGCCCTGAGGTAAATGGGGAAGCGGGAGACCTAAAAGAAGATGAAGTAGGAGGGGGCGGCAGGGGAGGTGATCTCATAGTTCCTGAGAAATCAGGGCAATCAACTAGTTACCTTGGGTGCCTGTACACAAATGCACAGAGTCTGGGAAACAAGCAGGAAGAATTGGAAGTTGTTGCACAGTCACAGAACTATGACATGATTGGAATAACAGAGACTTGGTGGGATAGCTTGCATGACTGGAGCACTGTCATGGATGGGTACAAACTGTTCAGGAAGGACAGGCAGAGGAGAAGAGGAGGGGGAATTGCTCTTTATGTAAAAGAGCCGTATGATTGCTCAGAGCTCCAGTATGAAGCTGGAGATAGGCTTGTTAAGAGTCTCTGGGTTAGGGTCAGAGGGGAAAGCAACAAGGGTGATGTTGCGGTAGAGATCTGCTATAGACCACCAGACCAGGAGGAAGTGGTGGATGAGGCTTTCTTCAAACAGCTAGCAGAAGTTTCCCGATCACAGGCCCTGGTTCTCATGGGGTACTTCAACCACCCTGATGTGCTGGGAGGGCAATACAGCAGTGAGCAGGCAATCCAGGAAGTTTTTGAAGAGTATTGGGGACAACTTACTGGTGCAAGTGCTGCAGCAGCCAACTAGGGGCCATGCTCTTTTTGACCTGCTGCTCACAAACAGGGAAGAATTGGTGGGGAATATAGTAGTGGATGGTAACTTGGGCAGCAGTGAGCGTGAGATGATTGAGTTCAGGAACCTGAGGGAAGGATCCTGAGGGATGGAGAGCAGCAGAGTAAGGACCCTGGACTTCAGAAAAAGCAGACTTTGACTCACTTAAGGGCAGGATCCCCTGGGAAGCCAGAATGAGGGGGGACAGGAGTGCAAGAAGGCTGGCTGTACTTTAAAGAAGCCTTACTGAGAGTGCAGGAACAAACTACCCTGATGCACAGGAAGACTAGCAACTATGGCACAAGACCAAACTAAATCCCAAAAAGGAAGCTTACAAGAAGTGGAAACATGGACAAATAAGTAGGGAAGAATATAAGAGCATTGCTTGGACATGTGGGGATGAAGTCAGGAAGCCCAACGTGCCAGTGGAGTTGCAGCTAGGAAAGGATGTGAAGGATAACAAGGGTTTCTACAAGCATGTCGGTAGCAAGAGGAGGATCAGGGAAAGTGTAGGTCACTTACTGACTGAGGGAGGCAACCTTGTGACAGAGGATGCAGAAAAGTCTAAAGTGTTCAAGGCCTTTTTTGCCCCAGTCTTCATAGGCAAGGTCAGCTCCCAGACTACTGCAGCAAGCAGCACAATTTGGAGAAGAGGTGAGCAGCCTTCAGTGATAAAAGAACAGGTTAGGGACTACTTAGAAAAGCTGGACATGTACAGATCCATGGGGCTGGATGGGATGAACCCGAGGGTGCTGAGGGAATTGGCTGATGTGATTGCAGAGCCACTGGCCATCATCTTTGAAAACTCATGGCAAGCAGGAGAGGTCAAGGATGATTGGAAAAGGCCAAACATAGTGCCCATATTTTAAGAAAGGGAAAAAAGAGAATCCAGGAAACTACAGATCAGTCAGCCTCACATCAGTCCTGGGAAAAATCCATGTTGACTGTTCTTAATTACGTTTTTCTCCTCCAAGTGCTTAGAAATGGATTCCTTGAGGATCTGCTCCATGATTTTTCCAGGGACTGATGTGAGGCTGACAGGTCACCCAGAGAGGCGGTGGAAGCGCCATGCTTGGAGGTTTTCAAAACCCAGCTAGACAAATCTTTGGCTGGGATGATCTAGTTGGGGATGGTCCTGCTTTGAGCGGGGTGGTTGGACTAGGTGACCTCCTGAGGTCCCTTCCAACCCTAACTTTCTATCATTCTATGACTTAGTGATAACACTTTGTGACTGGCTCCTAGGGATCAACTACTCTAGTCAGGGAAGTTTTTGAGTTAAAAGTGGCAGCTTGCATTTTAATTTATTTTGCACCCATGGACCAGGTTGTGACTGATAGGGGGATAGAAGATCACACAGTGCCAAGGTGGGAAGAGAGGTCTTGAGCCCACCAGAGACAGGGCTCAAGGTGTGGACAGGTGGCACCCTGGGAAGGGTAAGCCTAAATTGAGGGAGCAGTAGAGAGAGAGCCTGCAGCCAGGTGAGCTAAGGTGAAACCAGAGCCCAGCAAGGGCAAGACGAGCACTGGAGGTCCAGTAGTAGTGGCCGTAGGCATAAGGATCTAGTCAGAGGAAAGGAGCCAATGTTGAAAAGCTAAGGGCGAGGGCAATGGAGGTTGGGGAGGCCAGACATTATCCTGAGGCAGGTTGCCCATTAGAGTGACTCAGTGTTAACATCTGTGAGGCATGGATGTGGATACTGAGGAAGTCAGAGGCCACAGATACAGCCCATAAGGTACCTGGAGCCTTGACATCATGAGAAACAGCTCATCCTGTGGGACATCTCCCTGAACCCAGGGCAGCCTCCCAACCATTTATTAAATAGCAGCAAGGTATGGCAGGAAAATGGGAAGGGAGTGCTTAGGTGAAAGGTAGAGGCAGGCTACAGTGGGTGCTGTCATGTCGCTTGATTCCAGGCGTGTAGCACCCAACCGTGCCTGTTTCTAATCATCTGAGCTGTGACTCCCCGCCTTCCCTCTCCTTGTCCTGACACAAGCCCCCACTGCCTACATCTTGGTTGTGCCCCTGACACTTTTCCTAAGCTGTGGTCTGTATCAGAAGACTTATACTAATGAGCTAAACTAGATAAACTGTTGCAAACCTCTGTTGTTTTTCTTTGTTATACCAAACTGGTGGGTTGGGCTACAGTCACTCCCCTCCAATTTCTGTCCTGTACTGCCTGGCACACTTCTTGACAGACCCATCTTTTTCAGTGTTCTGCAGATATTTTTTTTCTTTTCCCTTGTGGTAGTTCCTCATGTGAAACATGAGTGAGGACCCTTGTATTTTCTCTCCTTTGTGCTGGATTTAGGCCTAAACTACTTAAACTACAGCTTAGGTCCTCACAATATGAACGACCTCTAAATAAGAAAAAAAAAAACTGGAAATTTTTGTTCTAATATGACAAAAATATACATATATATGGCTCCACAGTTATTCACACCGAGTTCATAAATTTGTGCAGAAATAATGATAATTCATCTTAAAATTTCACAGAAATAAATTTTCATGGATTATATTTATTGTTACGGGGCCTCTTAAACTGGACATGGTTTAGGGCCTCAGCATGCCATAATCTGGCACTGTCTTTCCTGGTTACCTGGCAAATCATCTTGTCCACCTTTGGATAGACCTGTCTTGCTTTGTGCCTTTCCTTGCTTCTACATCTGAATGTACTTTTACAATACTTTGAAGGCAGTGATTATGAACATTTCCAAATACTTTTTATCTGACTGAATTTGTGACTTGATTTTTGTGCTCTGCAAGATTACTGACAATTGCCTCATAGATCCTCCTCTTCATTCTAATTCTGACAATGCCAGACCTAGTCAAGGGTGTACTTACCTAAGCTGCACTTGCTGCTCTTACTCCACGCAAGGATTCCTCATTATACCAATGTTGCTTTCCACATCGTGAAGCTTTTGACCAGTTTTATCTCTTGATTTGCAGTCTTAAGTTATTCTACGCTAATTTAAACCTCACTTGCATTAAATTACTAGATGCAACTAAAAAAATTTAAAAGTGGTTTAAATGAGCGTTAAGTACAAATGCGTAATGAGATGAATTTTGAATCAGTGTGGTTAGAATTACACAACTTTTTTCTCCTGTAGACAAACACTAACTACTCTGTTTGCATCATTTTTCATAGAGAAGTAAGGCTGTATGGGACCTCAAGAGATCACCTAAGCCCCACCAGGGAACAAATCTACAACCTTGGTGTTAATAGCAGCATGCCCTAACCAACTGAGCTAAACAGCCACTTACTACCCTTCTGCTTTCATTCCTACCCCATTTTTATTGTTTTTTCAGTGTGTTCTGGTGGTGGATCCATTTCACCTTCTTCATTCTGAGAACACAGCCTCCTGAAAGATGCATTCTCCCAACTATTCAATGCTGATAATATTAAGCAGACACCACCATTCTTGCACTAATTCAAATACACTATTAAAAAATAATTCTTCCAAAGATTGAAAATTACAAAGATGAATAACATGTATGGAATCTAACATGTTATTGTTCCTTCACTTTTCTAATGGATCCGATTATATAAGTTGCTTCTGATATGCTGATTTTTAAAGGCTATTACTTTAGTTCATCACAAATACTCAAACTTTACTGTCCTAAAGTGAGCATGTCTTACATTGCACAGAATATGGTACCTCTTGAGAGCCATGGTCAATTCTTACCTCATAAAGCATGATATACAATATGGCATTATCCCACTACTTTTTTAAGCTTATTGATAAAATTGATTAATTTGATAATTCCTCAAGCATATACTACTCATTGGTTGTGGAGTTAACTTGTGATTGACTGGATTGCATATGGATTTAGAAACAATATTTTAAAGTACAAAATGTAATATTATCCTTAAAGTTTGTAGAAACCTTCTTTTCTAAATGCAAACATTCAGTTCTGTATAATCAGGGAGAAAAGCTTAGACACTGGTTAGTTTTCATATACAGAATTACATGTTTTACCACCATTATAAACATTTTTAAAATTGTGTTAGCAAAAGGTGTGCTCCACTACTCTGGTCATATATAAAGTTAAAAGAGGGTTGCTTAGTAACAGGTTGGCTTAGATAAAATAGGCTGTGACTCTTATGAGACATCTTAACCCCATGACAATTTTAGTCATGCAAACCATGATAAATATTACTGTCCAGAGCAATGTCTATCCTATTTCAAGGTCTTTGAATCCTTGGTGATCTTCAGCATTCCTTTCCACCTGTTGATTCAGCTGCTATGGGACTAACTCCGTACAGTTACCAGAATGGCTGATTAGTTCTCAGATATATTCCACTACCTGCATATCTTAGACCACTAGCTAAAATGATGTTAAAAGCTTACTTAGGACTCAGTGATGAACTAGGAAAGGTAGCACTTGGAAAGTTGATACAAAACCTTCTTGAGAAGAAAGCTTTCATTACTGTCTTCTTTTGGCCTAGATTTCTTGTAATTTTCTTCAGCTTAACTTAGATAATTTAACCTCATACGTTTTATCCTAAATTTTCATATAATGTAAGTTTAATTTTCTCACATTACAAATGAAAATTAATGAAAGGGCCTCAGACCATTAGAAATCCTAGAGAATAGCTGTCCACATAATATAGCTAGAGCCTGATTTGCAAGAATTGTCAGCCATAGTTCAGAAGAGTTCCAGGATTCCATCTGAAGAAGAAATGCAGCTGATGACTGAAATTAGTTCATATATGTATACAAAGACATTCAGGCACAGTAAAAGAAAATATAGATGCTGCTGTCAGTGCTTCATTTTAATGATTATCACATTTACCTGGGATTTGGGGGAGGTATATGAACACAACATTTTTAAAGCCAGAAATCAATGGTGCAGAGACACCCTCTTCTAATTCATCCATGGTAATCCATTCACACAATTACTATGTCAAATATCCATTCCAGTCATACTGGAACTGGAATACTCTGCAGCTTGCAACTTCATACTAAGTACTGTATAGATACCTATGTTGACAGAGGGTTTAAAGAGGAAAGAACAAAGGAAAGCCTTAGTTTTGAATTTCCACAAACCTGCCCTGCAAAGAGAGTTCTGAGAAACTCTTGTGTTTTAGAGAATCCTTATAAAAGTCAGACCCCCCCAGAGGGGGGAGCACATAAAAATTTGAGGGATTGCTTCTCACTAATAGTTATTTAATTATAAAATAAGTTAAAAGCAATTCCTAAGCTTGTGATTCTTTTTGAAAAGCCTTGGCTGTAGTTGCTGCATTGTGGCAGATGGTAGTTGCCTAAGCATTAAAATCTGAAATGTAAATATCTATTGAGTTAAGTAAAGCAGAGTTTCACTTAAATATATGTCACATAATAAACAAATCACAAATGCCAATTAAGGTATTTTGTAGACTTGCAGAGCTGTGACTTTAAAGCTGCCTCTGAGAAGTTGACTGTTTAAAGGTCATTTTGTGAAGTACAAGATAGATCCTTTGAGGGTGTCCATATACCATATCCTTTTGCTTCATTTTCTGTTTCATTGACTGTATTAGCATTAAACTCTGCAAGAATGACAGGCTGCAGTAAGTGGATCCCAGGTGGGCCTGGGATCTGCAAAGCCAGCTGTTCCAAAGCTCAGTTAACTCTGAGATTTGCAGATCCTTTTGCATTTGACAGGACATGTCAAGTCTTTGTACTGCCCAGTGCTGATGTTTTAAAGGAGAGCAACTTAATAATTTATTAAGTGCTACATGTCCTTAGAGCTTTATCTGTGTGATGCTGTTGAGTCACTGAGCACTGTAAATACATAGAAGTTAACAGAGGCACATCCTTTAAGAAAATGATGGTCTTTGTTGCCAGGCCCCCCTCTGAGAGCCCTTGTTGGTTTACCTGCTTGAGAAGCAGAAGAAAATGTTCAGCTTTATAACATGGAGTTGGTACATCACTTTTGAGTTTGCTAACAATGTGCCCTGGTCCAAATGGTGTGGTGTTTAGCAGCATAATGACAATAAACTCTATCTGTTTGAAACACATTTATCTGCTTATGTGTTTACAGCTCTTTACTTAGAATAACCATCAATTACTAGTCAGTGTCACAGAGCATATGAAGTCCCTTTACCAGCTCTCTTTCTTCAAGACAGGGAGACGTATTTCAGTTCATTGCCTGTGGCTTTTTAATGCATTAGACAAGGCTTTTTGCAAGCTGTTGCATCTTCCTCAGCCACCTGTTCCAGACTCCAGAAAGATATAATTAAGAAGAAATGGCAACATTTTTTGAACTTTCTGGGTGAGAGAAATCCTGAGTCTGTGCTGTGGCCTCTTAAAATAAGAAGAAAAATGTTAAAAGCTGACCTTTTCAAACTCTTTTTACCCCCCTACCGCTCACCCAGGATAAATCAAGGTATAAGTGAAGCCACAGTAGTGTTCTATGTTTAGTGTTTTTTGTTGTATGTAATAATCTGTAACGCATAGTTTGTATGAAAAAGAAAATACAAATTTTACATCGGTGTTACACCATACAAAGGAAAAATGCCATACAATGGCAGATACTCACCTAATCTGATCTGGGAACAACATAGAAACCATGCTTAGAAGCCAGTTTCACTGGCGTGAAGTTAAACATTAGTGAATTTACCCTGCAAGTTGCCTTAATTTAAATACAATGCAGGGTCAAATTAATTGAATTTATTTTTTAAAGCTTTTTATTGGAAACCTTTGGTTCCACGTTGGCAGCAAATTGGGATAGAGAGATGGGGGCTCTGTCTGAACTCACTCAGTCTAGTTGATCTAGCATATGTGAACTTGAAGTGATGGTGGTAGTTTTAAGCTACCTACTGTGGATAATTAATATTTGTATTAATTCATATCTTAATATAAATAATTTATATTTTAATTTGACATAGTCTAGTACTTAGGGGCAGAAACAGTAAGAGTTTTTAAAATTAATGAGTCTGTCTTTTGACTCCAAGTGACCACTCTGCTGCCATGTTGGATGCATCCCCTCACACAGGAATTAAAGCAACAGCTACTATAGATAGCATCAGAGACAATCTTAAACTATAATTTATTGAGATTTGAGCTCTACCAGTTATGTGGGGCCCAGTGCTCTCCAGACTACCTTTATCAAAGGGGAAACTTACATAGGAAGAAGTGGGCTGAAAACCATTCAAGAGGCCAGCTCCTGAACTGCTTCTGAGCACAGTGGATCAGATTAGGTGAGCATCTCCCAATATATGGCATTCTTCCTTTGAACAAATAGCAAAATTATTCAATATAATCCTTGGGAATTTAATCCTGGTGGGACTCAATTCTCCCACTTTAGCTATAACTGCTTATGGATGGTAAGGAAAGGGCTCAGTGATGCATGTGGAACATCATTTTGCTGTCTGACTGTGAAACACAAGTTCTTGGGCCATAGGTCTTCCACATATCTCTGTAACAAATCACCTCTTCCATTTTTATGAGATGGAAAGTTTTGCATTTCCAAAAGGTAATGGAGAGGAAGAGATGGTCACACAACACTTTTTACTTCTTTGATATCTTTTATCATCTTTCCCAAATAATCCTGATTTTTCTGAAGGAGGGAGCAGTTGGTCTCCATGAGGGCTTACCTGTGCAACCACTGAAAGGTTTAAATCTGAAAGAGAGTAGACAAAACTGACAGGTACATGTAGAACTAATACTGTTGGTTCTGTTAGCCCTTACTCTAGATATTAAAAACAAAGTTAGCTTTTCCTGTCTAAGGAAACTTTCAACATTATTATCTTGCAAGGAGTTCTAACTCCCAACCTAGGTTTGAAGTGTAATACTGCCCTGAAAATGATCATGAGTCTTTTTGAAAATAATCATTTCTTTTTCAAGTGCTCTTACCAGTACATTTGGAGTCCTATTAATGATAAAAACCCTGCTTTATACTTACTCCTGTACATCCTGCAAAGTTCAATACAGCTTTGAGATGGTGACCTGGATTCCATTCTTTCTTGTAATGGAGTAAAATTAGTAAATTAAATTAGGTCCAACAGGTCAGAATTCGTCTCTTAATTGCTTCTTCATGGTTGTTCACGGTAAAATTACACAGATGCAACTGTGTGTGGAGTTTAGTTTGCAGAATCTTCACTACTATTGATTATTCATGAGTCTAAGAGAACACACTAGTTCTTTCAAATGAGTTCGTGGCACTGGCAGCTAGAGTAAAAATATTTTGCTTGTGAAGTCAGTAAAATTAATATAGAAGTGATTGAGACAATACATAAAGAATGCAGTGCTGCCTTTCTTTTTTTAAGAATCACGTTTCAGAGTGTCATCACATTTTAAGATATTTGTAAAATGACTTTATCTGCCTTTACCTAAACATAGGCTTTTGTTCATACTTGGGTTCTTCAGTTCCTGAAGAGGCGATTGACTTTTCAGCCATTGTAAGCAATTGTAAATACCAATCTGAAAAAAGATAATAACTTATGAATCCATTCAACTCAAGTATTCCAAATTCACTGACATGTTTTTTTTTACCATGAAGACTGAAAACAAATTTCTCTTAAAAATAAATCTTTGTGCAACTCATTAGAACAGACATTGCTACAACAGGGTTTCCACTTAGCCTATTTCTGATGCAAGTATATATCTGTTGTTAGTATACATCAACAAAATCAAACATAAACTGTAACACAGTGGTGGGGGCTCATTAATATGTATATGTTAACACAAAACAGAGAGCAGGCATCTTTTAACATGAGCTTCCATATGCCTTAGGACTTGCAAAGAAGCAATTATTCAGCTTAGTTTATTTGAATGGGCCACATTCAAAGCAAAGCGTGGGTGTACACAAGAGTAATGAGATGTAATGGAAGCTGCCAACTTCTTAGCAAAACCACCCAGAAATAATTATTGGTCTGATAAAAAGTTTGGTTGTAGTAAATCTATTCTATTCTACAGCAAGTAGTATGTTTTAAGTACACTATTGTTGCAGTTAGCTTTTTAAAGTTTATATATGTCTTGTGATTAAAGCTTGAGTCTAGGAGTTAAAAGACCTGTGTTCTTTCTTTTTGTGTTGGGGTGTGATTCAAATCCCATGGACGTAAATGGAAGTCTCTTCCATAGGCTTTTGATCAAACACCTAAGACTTTGTGTTGTGGTAGTTCTATGTGTTACAGTTCCCCATCTGTGAAATTTTTTATATACCTATCTCCAAATAATTTATTAGTATTCTTCATTTGTAAAGTGCTTTGAGATCATCACAGAGGTGATACTATAGAAATAATACTTTGTTATTTTTGACAACCTGATTTTTCTTGCTATGAGTATTTGACACTATCGGTTTGCAATATATCGCCTAACTGTGGTCATCACTAGCTCTACCAAAGTGCCATTATTCATCAACATAAGCTATATATAAAGCATTTTTAAAAGCTTTTAACACATATTCATAAAAAGCCTTTGGCACATGGGAGAAAAAAAGATATTTTACATAAAAAACTTCCTTCACTTTTGCCTGTGCATGTTAATCCTGTTCTCTTGTGTGAGAGTTGGAAGTATGCATTGCAGGACAGTATTGGTTAGCTTTTTATTTATGTACTAGCGACAGTCATGATACATATTTAATTTTCTGAGCTAACCACAAGCCAAAGGCTTTGGATTTGTTCCTTCTGCATCCCCATTATAGGGTAAAAGTCTGTCCATGTAATCCCATTAACTTCAGAAATCCCATTGATCTGTAACTCTGCACAAAAATTGGACTTTACTAATTACAGTGTGAATATAATTCCTTTTTCCACAAGTGAAGTACAGCCACCTTTGTGTGCTGGTCAGTACACATACCAGCTTTATACTGTTTTAGGATAAATGATATCCTCTCCAACTGAAACTTCAGGGAGAATTCAGAAAACCAAAATATACAGTTCAGAGGGTTTTCAGGGTTTTCAGTTTGGTCTTCAGTTAGAGGCTGAAGGCAGAAACAAGTTTAGGGACATTATTAAGTTTGCATTTAGATATGAAGTGGTGCTCAGATGCCATGCTGACTATAGCTTAAAATAATATAGTTTTTCTCAATCACCAACCCCATGGAGCTCTGGCTTCTAGCCCCACAGGATATTTTGTGTGTAGTGGGTCAGTTAAAACTGACCTGTTGCCCCCCCACATTACCAAATTTCCAAGCCCCATGCATCCAGATCAGGCCTGAGCTGTTGCCGTGTAGCCTGATTTCAGCTCCATCTGGGCCTGTGTTGCCTTACAGTGAAATCAGGCCCAAGTTGGGCCTGGCCTACATGTTTGGATTTGGCCTAAGCCATTGCCCCGCAGCTAGATCAGGACCCAGCTGTGCTTGCCTGGTGCACAGGATCAGCCCCTCGCCCCCTCTGTTGCACCTGCCCCACACACCAGGTCAGGCCCAACAGATTCAGCCTGCAGATGGACCTGATACTGCCCATTTGCCCACAGGGTGAAAAGGTTGGGCACTACTGTTCTAATAGTATTCTCACTGTATTTTGGACAGGATATGTGATCTAATAACACTGCATCTAAGAAGAGAGGTTTAATTGCCACAAGTCAGCAGCACCTTAGTTTTATGTCAGCTGAAAGATACTACTTCACTGCCTCACAGTATTCTCCTGGGATGGTGACAGCACTGACAGTGGCAGTATTTAGGAAGGATGCTTAACATTAAGCACATTTTCAATCCAGCTGAAATCAATGGTACATAAGCATATACTTGAAGTCAAGCCAAGACTTTTGAGTTTTTCTGAATCAGGCCTCCTGATTCAATCAAATCACTACTGCTGTCTGTTGCAACTCCCTGGCTTTTCTTTGAAGGTCTCCCATCAAAGTACCAATCAGGTTCATCTCTGCTTAATCTGTGACTTGTGTGAAGAGCTTAGACTATACAGATATTAAATCTTGCTTACAAATCTTCTCAGTTACAAGGGCAGGATGAAATACTTTTCTTTTGAGAATTAAACTGTAAAAGGAAGCCCTCTAGTGAACTTAAAATTTTAAAATACATTTTTGTTTCAATGCTTACACAGGATTTAAATCGTTTTGTTGTTGATTGGTGAACTCTTTATTTTAGTCACCTTTCCAGTGTTGCGTTGGAATGCAGTTGTGAAAATCACATTGATTTTTCATTAAGGGGTATTTATTTTAGGCTTCAGATAAGCCAAATTGACCCAGAATATTCTTCAAGCATATGCAGTGGATTGCCTGAATTCCCAAGCTGTCATCTGAGGTACTTTACTAATGTGGCATTGATCAATCTAAAAATCCCAAACTGAAAAGAAGTGATAGGAATATTGGCCACAGGATGCACTACAGGCCAGAAAGATAAATTGTTTGGGTTGTCTTTTTGCAAGTTTAAGGTCACAATTCATTCATCTTGTTACTTTGCTGTATCCCTTTAGTGGCTTCAATTGCAGGATTAAATATTGAATGGTGGCAGATCATTCAATATATCGCTCTTATACTTTGGCATTAGAAGGCTTTTCATGCTTAAAATGGAACTATGTGCACATAGAATGCCAAAGGTAATCGTGCTGATGATCTATTCTGTAGGATTAATCTCACAACAACATTATCAGGCAATTCTTAACACATTGATTCATCTCTGATATGACACTTCTGAAACAAATGGATATACTAAGCATTTTAAGAACAGGATGGTGAATTGAGCCCTTTATAAAAACAAGCATAATCTAAAATTAACCTGTTAGGAGGTTCAGAATGAAAGTTTTAAATGGTTAGGAGTAAGTGCAAAGGCTAGCACTTAACAATGGGAGCTAACATAGAGGATTAGAGCTGTAGTTGTTTCCTAAGATAAGGCCAAGGCATATGCAAAGTGTGGTCATGATCATTCCAGCAGCCACACTTGCACCAGCCTGCCTAGGGCTTTACTTGAGTGACATGATGCAGCTTTTAGTCCCTCTGACAATACCACCACTCTCCCTGGCCTCACTCACAACCCTTTCTCTGTGTTGCTGTGAAGAACTACTGCTTGGAGAGTTTTGCTGCAAGGCATAAAGAAGTTATACAGATCCCCATATCAGACCTTTCTACTTTACCTTTTCTACTTTATAAATTAATTTCTCTTGGATAGACAGGAAATATGGTATCCCATGAGACTCTGGGTGAAGTCAACAGAAACTTCCAGATGGAAGAGTAGATTCAGGCTAGCCACAAAAGCTAAAGCAGCAGCAAAATGTATTGCCTCTTCCTGTCAACAGCTGTTTTTAAATTTCTGTGGGTGTGATTCTCTGGATGCAATTAATATGAAGCAATAAACTCCAAAGCTTATTGCTCTGGAGTCTGTTGATCCTGGCTGTGCTGTTTGAATGTGTGCCCAGGACCTCAGCGCATTGAGCTGGATTGGAGTAGCCCAACATTTTGTGGAGAGTCTGGATGGGGCACAAGGGTATTCCAATACAGGTCTAGCCAGCAGGCAGCATTGAAGCGTCCACACCGAAGCATCCATGCATCCCATACAGCTGGGGAAGCATCTACACGTGAACTGCTGCAGAGTAAAAAACTCAACAGCGGGACAGTACTTTTATTTACAAGTACTACCCTGCTGTATAGTTAGTTAGTTTACTCCAGCCTAATAGCAGCACATGTGACATTTACTGTGGAGCTAGTTAGTTTACTCCTCAGTAAACATCTCATGTAGATACACTGTCTATATGTAATAAAGAATTGTCTCACAATACAAGCCCCAGGAAAGTACATGGTACCAAGAGTGGAAAGCCCAGTGTGCTGCAGGATGCAGAGGAAGAGGTGGTGCAGGAAGGACAGCTACAGAGCCTGTGGCACTGCAAGTAATGCCCCCACAGCCCTTAAGAATCAAGGATACTGCCTGGAAAAGGTTCAAACAGCAGTGTGAGCTACATATGAAAGTCACAGGGCCAGATCAATTTAGGGGTGTCAAACATACAGCCTGCAAGCCAAATTCAGCCCACAGAGCCCCGCCATCTGGCCCCAGATGCTGCCCCAGGAGCTGATCAAAATGTTTCCTTATGAGATAGAGACATTCTGGATGATAGCACAAAAGGAAGGGGAAACAGTACAAGATCTTGTCACAGTCCTAAAATTAAAAAGTCAGTCCTGTGACTGTGGAACAGTCACCAGCTCTCTCATTAAAGACCCAATAGTCCTGGGATGTTATAATAAAACAGCCTGTGAGCAATTACTAAGGGAACCCAACATTAGAAAAAGAAATATGTATATGTCAGGGTGCAGAACAAATAGAATCACAAGTACAAAGCCTTTAGAAAGGTATGCAAGAAGGAACTGTAAATGCCATCAGTAAACCAGCAAAGAAAAGTCCACCAAAATTAAGCTGGGGAAGCACAGTCATGCGGGGAGCAATAAACAATGTCAGTGATGTGGAAACCAGCATGAATATCTCAAGTGTTCAGCATTTGGGCAAAAATGCAGAAGCTGTCATAAACTCTAACCGTATATCTGAACATGATTAAAAAAGGCAGGATAGATACCTTATAGACTAACTAAGATATATGTATAGAGAGAGACAGAGAGAGCACAAGCTTTTGTGAACACAAGTTCACATCATTAGATACTGTCATCATGCAGTTAAAGTACCATGCAATGTTTCTCTAGGTATTTGGGATGAATGTGGTAGAAATGGCTAAAGATGTAACATTGCAAGCAGTGATGCAAGCAATAGTAATGGAGAGAAAAACAATCACCATTTCTCACTTTCATATTTTTACTATAAAAATGGACTTATTTATCTCAGGAGTTCTCATGAGGAGTGCAGTAATGAGAGAGAAAATTTTGGAACAAATACCTGAAACATGTATCTGGGAATGACTAATCCAAAAAACAAAGCTAGAGAAGTTAGGCTTGGATGAATATTGATACTGAAGACATGCTAAAAAGGTGTAGAACATGTCAGAAGTACAGGGATGCCCAACAAAAGGAACCCCATGAGCAACCTATGATTCTGAGCGACAAAGTACAAATTGACCTATTCAGTTTGGAAAGACATGCCTACCTGATTCTAATGGACTACTATACTAGTAATCCAGAAGACGTGATGCTTGAAGTTACCACAGTGACAACAGTTGTCAAGCATATTAAATCTATATTTGCACACCATGGAATGAGATTCTGGGTGACATCAGCAGTAATTTCTGGGTGGAAGAACAGGCAGAGGCCAGCCACAGATCCTTCCTAGGGAAGCAGCAAAACTGTTACCTCTTACTGTAAATAGTTGTTTATAAGTTTCTCTCTGTAAGCCAAATTCAGCCCACAGAGCCCCGCCATCTGGCCCCAGATGCTGCCCCAGGAGCTGATCAAAATGTTTCCTTATGAGATAGAGACGTTCTGGATGATAGCACAAAAGGAAGGGGAAACAGTACAAGATCTTGTCACAGTCCTAAAATTAAAAAGTCAGTCCTGTGACTGTGGAACAGTCACCAGCTCTCTCATTAAAGACCCAATAGTCCTGGGATGTTATAATAAAACAGCCTGTGAGCAATTACTAAGGGAACCCAACATTAGAAAAAGAAATATGTATATGTCAGGGTGCAGAACAAATAGAATCACAAGTACAAGCCTCAAAGTGGATCGGAAGTGCTTCTGGTCCACTTCCAGGTCCGCCGCTGAGCAAGTGGCCCCTCCACCCAACACTCCCATGGGACACTCCATCTGCCTCACTATCTCAGCGTTCACGAGCCACCTGGTATCTTGAAGGCATCTTGAAGTATGTAGAAAAAACATTTAAAGCTGTGCCTATGTCCAAATCATCAAATCTCTCTGAATCAATTTGGAGGGTTCCGATTCAATTTGGAGAGATTAAAAGATCTTTGGATTTGGAGATTCGGCCACCAAATTGAGCTTAATGTCTACCGAATCAAGTCAGCAACCGAAGCCTTGCACAGCCCTAGTATTTTCCTCTCAGTATGTTTGCCCAATATGGACCATGTGTTTTATAGTTGTGTTCAATGCTGGCTTCATAGTTGGTTTCTGTTACTGAGCACATGCTGTTTTTGGCAGTAGTGTAATGATAAACAATGTATTTAATGAGGGTTTTTTGCATGCAGATATAAGATAAGGTGCTTTTTCCCCAATGCTGACTGGGGGGTGGAATTTCATTTTGTATTTGAGTGAATACGGTATGTATAATAAGATTTTTTTAAAAAGTTTTTTGGGGGTTTTGCAACATGATCCTAAGGTCTCAAAAGGTATTTATGTACTTATGGACTTAGTGCTCTGCAAAATATACAGTCCATCAAACTTTTGAAAAGAAATCTGGCCATATGCCTGCTTGAAGAAATGAGTTGTGATACAGGCATCATTAGGGAGATTGGCACTCACTCAGGAGTTTCCAAAACCTGTAGTAGTTGCAAGTCACACCTTAATTTTACCTGCAGTCTCTATTAAGTGTGAAAAATGTACAATACCCTCTGCTTCAGGCTGCTGACATGTTATTTTTGAAGTGTAACAACATTTTGTAGCACTAAAAAAATAGATTTCTCTGAGGTATGCACACAAGCCCAGCAACAAAGTTGCCACAAAGGAAGGCTCTCCAGCCAAGGCACAATATGGGGCTACTTCTTAGCTCCCCGTGCTCCTGGTCACTGGTCAGTTCATTGTCAGGCTTGCCCTACCACCTGTTACCGCCTGTTTAAAATTTCTGAGGCTTTAGTAGACCATTTATGTTAAGTTCCTAGTTTTCAGTCATGCTATCACCCTTGCCTCCTGGGCAGCAAGGGTGACGCAACTCCCTGCAAGCCCTCCATGCTGCTGGCAGGCATGCCAGGTCATCCTTGCCGCCAGGCTCCCTGCTAATCCCCCCTGACAAAAGCTGATGAGGGCGGGGGGGGAAACCCTGCTACTGCTGCTGCCACCTGCAGTCGGAGCCCTGCTGGGTTCCCTGACAGGGAGGAGAGAGAAGAGCACTGTGGGATACTGGGGAACAGGAATACTTGTCCACACGTTAAGCAGAGTGCAGAAAGCCTTCCTGTGACAAAGAAATTGCTGTTTCAAACAGCAGTCAGATTGCTCTTTTTTTTTTTTTTTTTTAACGACAAAAAGCCTGAACATGCGGCCACAGGCTTCTTGTCTCACTGAAACAGCAGACAGAGCACAAAAATGTAATGTGTATCATAGCTCTCAGAATGCTTCGTACCATTTTGCACTTCCGTGAAAGAGGTCAGGTTGCAAGGTCTGTTGCAAGTTCAGATCTTAAGATACATGAGTTCTGTCTGGCTGCCCAGCTGCCTTGTTGTCAGAAGTTTTGCTTGGGTACAGCTATTGTGTATTTGCAGCTATCGTTCTTTTGCCAGTGTTTATCACATATCTAGACTCTCAGACTCTCCGGCTAGACTGTTGTGCGCAGGATTTATATGGGAAATAAGTGATTCCTTAGACTGAAAATCTAATATTGTTTGTTGTGCCATTTTGAGACCAGTTGAATGAGAGGGAGTGATGCCTATTAGAAATTTAATTTAATATCTTGTATTTTTTAATGCAGAAAACTTTTCTGTGTTAGGATATAAAATATATTTCTGCAGTATGCTAGAGACCTTAGATATGAGTAATATTTAATGTTTTTAATTTATTTTATATTAATTGAATATTAAATGTATTTGATTTGTTGAACTTGTTAGCAATTTTTATATTTCCTTTGTTCTAATATAATAAAAGTTTAGTTAGCTCTGATTTTCATTGGAAAGCAAATCATATTCATAGTTTTGGATAGTGGGGGGAGAGGGGTGTGTGTGATATAAACAATGTCCTAAGTATTTCTGTTCTGAAATTTTAGAGAAATGCCTCCTCTTAAGTCTGGATGGAAAGTTTGTTTATTTGTTTATTTCTTAACAACTTAAGAATTTGAAATGACTGTATTCAAGGATCAGTCACTAAAATCCCAGATGAATAACCTTTAGCACAAGCAGATAACATTTTTAAATCCCGCAGTAGGAGGTTTTTCAATTTGCGTTTAGCCAAAGTTGTTTTTGTCTATACCAAAGAAATGTGTTCATTTAATTCATTTTTAGCTGCTGTTGACATCATAAAACCATCAAGTGCAACATAAAATATTAGCAGAAAATCCCTATTTGGGACCAAGAGTCTGCTCTTGGATCCATGCTGTAGATTTATTGTGCATATTAAACATCACTCATCATGTGAAATTCCCTTTGATGTCAAGGAGAGTTATGCAGGAGGATCAAATGCAGACTATGCAGTAGTGCAGATTTTTAAGAGCAACATTTGTGATTGGAGTTTGAAAATCACTCCATGCAATCCTTCCGATTCACTTAGGTTCTGTATGAGGAGACCTGCTGGTAGCTTCCCCATCCTTGTATATCTGTACTCCTCCTGCTACAAAGAGAGCAGCTATGATGACAGCTCTGTGAGGGACAGCAGATGAATGATTATGCAGGTGCAGTGGTGTGCATACCTCTATCTAGGTGTGTACTTTCTTTGCCAGTCACCATAATTTCACCTGTGTAAAGCTCAATTAGTTAGGCTTTATGTTCATGAAGTGAATTTCTTCTGAGTATAAAGGTGAAGCTCATAGCTGGATAGCTTGTCATGTAACCATTCTAAATACAAGGTGATAAAATCACCAATGGCATGAAAAATAGTCTAGGAGAGTTTTCTTCTGATTTTTAATATATTTTTAATACATATATATATTTTGGACTAGAGGAAGCTTTTACATGTGCTTTCTTTTCTTTGTATGTCGAGTTTTTGCGTAGTCAAATATTGCTCTCAGTTTGAGATGTTTATCTGTAGCACCTAAGTCCTTGTGGCACATTTTTGTGTGTCAGGTTAGCTTAAGACTCAGAAGTGTGCCTGTGGAGGTGGAAAGCATTGCTAGCCTGGAGATTTGACTTTTGATAAATATAAATGCAAAGCAACACTCCTCTGTTGATAAGTAGTGTATGTGACCCATGACGGGCAGCTCGCTGTTGTGATGGAGAGAAATATTACAGCTAGAGGCTTCTGCTCCACTGGATTTAGAATAGATTAGCAGGGTACTGTATCAGCTTGGAATTTTTTGCTCATGATGGATTATAGATAAACTCATATGCAAGTTATTGCAGGATTCCTTTGAGACATGAGCTCTTTTATGAATTGAAAAGGCATTTGTAAATGTTCACCTTTGTTTAATTATTATTTTTTCCACAGAACAAGAGTGTCATGTTTGAAATCATGACTTGCAGCCGTATTGATTTTAGTATCATGCATATTATTTTGTTTTCTTTTTTGTAAAACTGAAGATTATAAGTGAAAAATGTGTTTGTGCAGTTTGAGAGACTTAAGATTCCTGGAAGCTGAAATCACTCTTTGAGCTAAAGCACAGCCTTTAGTGAGGCAAGAAGTTTCCCTGCTCATTCAGTCCTAAACTACTTTTGATACAAAGCCAATCTTTGTGCCATGTGTGGTATTTAATAATAATCACATGATGCAAACCTTCAAATATTTTCCTCTGAGGCTATTTAACATCTGTCTTATCAGAGTGGCTTTCAGATCCAGTGTTTTCTGGGCTATATTTGAACTACGAGGCAGTAGTTGGTAACAAACTTACCCACTCATTTGTATGATGAATTTTATTTTCTATCTTTCTAAGTATGTCTATCTGCTCTCTCCATGGGTATGTTTGATCTATCTATTACTGTGGCCCCTACTTTGCTGCCTCTTCTTTGTTGCTATCAATTTAAACAAATCAACAATAGCTAGGAGAAAAAAACACCCTAGCTTAGGAAAATCTTGCATTCAAAGATATTCTGTAGATCATATTTAATTATCAGGCTCTAAAATGATGAGACACAGAGCATGGTATGATCACCTGGGATTTAACCCCGTGCAGTAGAAATCTCCGTTTAAGAACCTTGGTTCAATCAGTAAAAATATCATTGATGAACCAAATCCTTAGAGTAGTACTTGCATCCCGTGGCCACACACTCCTAACTCATCCTTGCTTTTGTGAAAGCAGTCAAAATGTATGAAAATTACAATGAAAATCAATCAGTGTCAAAGTTGTGTCAGAAGAAACTAGCAAAGTTGTTTCCAAAGAACAGTTGAAAACCAGCTGCAACCTATTTTGAGAGATGACTTTATGATGCACTGACCTACATATGTGATACTTCTTGGATGTTTTCAAAAAGGTGAAAAAGAAATCCATATTATCTGTGCAGGAAACTGTCTTTCCCACTCCAAAGCAGACAGTCACAATGTCAGGACCAGTTAACTAGGGCAAGGTAACTGGGGCAGTTGTCTCAGTCAATTTGGTGGAGATGGGGGAGGAGCAGGAAAAAACAGCTGTTCCCACATGGTGGCAAGAAGAAGCTGCCCTGTGTGTGGCTGCTGCCCTGGGCACCCAGCTGCATCCTTACATCTCTGTTAGGGACTTTGTAATACAGAAATAGGGTTTCAGCACATGTTTGTATCCCTCATCTAGTGCCATGTTTTGAACTTGATCAGCTGGGGGAGGCAGGGCAAATTGCTGGTGTTCAAGGACCAGGCCTGCCATTCTACCTCAAAAGAACATCTTTAACTTTCTGTGGCAGGGGAGGGAGGATTACAAATACAGCAGTTACAGTGGAACCCATTTATAGGGGTGATTCAAACTCACCAGATTCCCCCTTACCATGCAAGGTGCAAGAAGCTTGATTTCTCTTTATCAGAAACCCAAAACTAAGGGCACTATTAAGATACAGGTACAGTGTACTTTAGGTGGTTGCTTATGAATCATTATGCTTAGGTGTTCTGATAACTGATGTAAGTATACCCAAAATTATGATACCCATTGTAGAGATAAACTGGTATAACAATCATATACAACTGAACCAGAGTAAATTTACCTATGGCACCATGACTAGTGTTTTGCTTGCTTGCAAATTTGCATCAGAATAGTTCTTTCTGTGCAGTGCAGAATGTATGTGTGCTAACAGGGACTAACAGTCAAAATAAAAAATGGATGAGATGCTGGAGTGAAACCCTTTGGTTAGGGCAAAACAGTAGCTTTTTGTTCATATATTAACCTTCTTAAGACTGAGTCAGAGACTAGAGAATTGCCTTCAGGCAGACAGCTTGATAGCTAACAAAATATTTGACAATTAACTCAACAGTTAGTATTCACCCAGCTTAGAGTGGAGAGTCTAGTATTTCTTCCCATTTAACCTCTTTCTCATATTTCTGATTATAATATTTTAAGTATTTGGGGAATCCCCATATTCCCACTATGTTTTTGGCTCTTGTGGGGAATTATTTTATTTCACTATGTTTCATTGGTATTTAAATTACAATATTTGTCAGTATCTTGAACTTGTTGAGTGCCATTCTAAGACTGTTATTACATTAGGAAGGGATTTCTGATTAGAGGTTCTCAAAACAAAAAACAGAATGAAGAGAGAATTTTTCAGAAGGTTTCTGTGGCATACTTAATGAATATTTGTTTCTGAACTACTTTCCACTCAAAAGATTTTAAATAACTTCAAGTGCTTGTATTTTTGAGGCCTTGTCTGTTATGCAAGATCTGTATCATGCTTAACTCAGGAGAGGTGACAGTTCAGTCAAGTGAAATATATTGCAGGTCTTACGATTGATCAGTCAAGGATAAGATTCACCCCATAAAACAATTTCTTACAAAGATCAGATGACTGCACTTTAAACAAAAGGAACATAGGGATCTTTTTAAAAATATAATAGTATATCTGTAATAGTAAAGGATTCTGGCAACATTTCAAAGCTAAGCACAGGCAAGAGGAAAGAAGACAGAGACCTCTTTTAGCTCCACTGAAATGGGAATAATACCTTTTCTCTGTTTAAAGCATTCAGTTTTTCCTCATTATGTAATGGAAATTTAGCAAATCACAGAGACTAGCCTATAGATGCATCTAAGATGTTTGTTAAATTTAGTAATATTGTGCTATAATGTCTTTGGGGTTTCTCTAGACAGAAATACATTAAAAGAAATTTAACAGTTTTTTACCGTGTTCCATTCTGCAACCCTAAGAATAAATAAGGTAGGATTATCAATGAACCACAGATATGTTTAAAGAAGAAGTACATGTCTGAGTTTTAGCCTTGTATCTACACGGAGTGTCAAGTGATTGGTCTCACAATGGACAAAACTCCTTACCACTCTCTACCTTAGCCTTCCTCCTTCCTTCTCCCACCACAAATAACTTGCATTATTTCCTTGCATTACTTCCTGCTTCCTTCTTCCACCTCAAAATGGCTATCTGGTTCTGCAGGTTCATAGCTTTTCCTTCCTCTTATACTACTTCTTTAGTACCTCTTCCCCATTGTTCATATTCCTCCCTACACTGATGAATAGATAGGTTGCTGTCTGGGGCTGAAATAATGGCAACAATGTGATCGCTACGAACACCACCTCTGACCCATTTACATTGTCTGATGGCAGAGTTGACTGGTGCCTCCTGAGTCTGGGGGGGGGTGCACAATTTGTGGACGGACTCAGTGGCAGGCCAAAAGCCCCATATCCACTCCTATACTTCTGTGCTGCAGCTTAGTGCCCCCCCCCCGCCCAACATTACACTGGCCTGCATGGCAAAAATAGTACCCTGTCCTGGGTGCCAAGTCAGGGGCCAATCTCAGGGGGTCATGTGCCCCCACTAGCAGTCACCTGTGTTTATCGGGATTCAACCTAACATAGAGTGTTGGGAAGGTAAAGAGATGACTCCTAGTTACAAAATTAAAAAGAATAATCAACTAAGGGAAGTGTCATAGGTAAGATCTGCAAGTTGAAATGCATTAGGTTTATCCATTCACATTCTGGGAGTATTTTCTCCATCAACTGTTTTCACATCACAACTAATTGAAACATCTAAGTTCATGGATACAAGGTAAATTTCAGTGTGTTAGAAGGGAAGCAATTGGCGTTTTTCTTCATGAATGTAGACAAGTCATAAGAGAACTTTTCCAGAGGCTTGTAAGAAAAAAGTTTCATAATAGTTTGCTGAAAAATATTGTTGTGCTCTTAAGCGGGGACAGTTAGCATGCATGACTAGGGTACAGTAAAACTGCATAACTTAGATTGATTCCATCTTGGGCTTTTTGAAAGTCTGTACCTAGCCTAAATGTCTATTCATGGGGGCATTTGGAGGGTTTAATTCAGCCAAAAAATGGCATGCCCAAGCTAAGTTCTCCTCCCCTGACCCTTCCCCCAAAACTGACTACTCTATTTTTATCCCCCTGCCCCTCCAACATCCTCACAGACCTGCCAACCCACCCTCCCAGATCCTACCATCTTCTTCTTCTACTCTGTACTAGCTTTGGGCTCCCCACACCACTCCTGGAAGTGGCAAATTTGTGCACACACTCCTTCCAGTCTAGGTTTAGGCAGCTTAAACTAAGGTGCCTAAACCTAGGCTGGATGTGGTAAATGCTTGTTTATACCCTATGTCTGTATTTTCTGAGAGATGATTTAGACTGTGAACTTCTTAAAAACAAGTATTATCACTTACCTGATTTCACTTATGTGACAATACATAGCTAAATGTAGTATTAGGTACTACTGTAATACAAATAGTAATAATGATATGCCATCTAAAAATTGTATTATTCATTTAATAACAAGAAACTAAAATTATTTGCCTTTACAGTTCAGATTTGTCACTGCATTATAAATATTTTGCAAACAATTTTGGGAATGCAAAGTAGCCATAAACTCAGTGTTCAAGGTAGGTGTTTAAGATAAGTTTATGGCTAGTTTACAATGACAGGATGGTGCAAAACATTGTACTCATACCAGTGGGATAAAGAATAACTTAATCTTCTAGGCTAGGGACAGAAATTATACACAAACCAATATAAGTGATCAGAAACCAGTGGAAATCTGTAACACAGCAGAAGTTCAGTGCACATACACCCCTTTCAAAATGGCCAAAACCGGTTTAAGATAAACCTAGATGGATGTAGTATCAGATTCAGCTGCTTTAAGTTAAATTAGTTTATTGAACTTCTGTCCTGTAGCACTCTCCCCCACACCCCCCTAGCTCCCAGCCTGGACCACTGCAGGCATGTGGCTGCATTTCCAGAATCAAAAGTGAATGTCTGTTCACTTGCTTATTGGTTCAATCTTTGCAGCTTCAAATAACCTGCAAGGATAGAATTGATTCAGCCTCATACCCACCTGAGGCACATAGCCCCCAGTGCTGGTAGCAGCAACCAGTTGGGCTGTGCCCGATGCAATGCTGCCTGACCCACGGTCCATGCATGGAGAACAGGCCTGACCTGCCCTGTCCCACTAGCATGCCTTTGGACACTCGGTGTGCTAGTGAGGTGGGCCAGACCAGGCCAGGCCCATTCTCCCTGCATGGACAGCAGGTCAGGCAGCACTGCAGCAGGCACAGCACAGCTGGCTGCTGGTACCAGCATCAGGTGTGGAGGGGATGTGGGAAGTGGTGGGGGGTGAGTGGGGGATGTGGGTTTTGTGGGTGGGTGCATGAGGGGGCTTGAGCGGGGGTCACCACATGCCTGCCCCTCATCCACCCCCAGCAGTGTTGGTGGCAGCAGCCAGCGGGGTCATGGCCTGGCTGCAGGTGATGCACCGCAGTGGCACAGCATTGCCTGACTCAGGCTCTGTGCTGGATGGATCCAGCCCAGCCTGCCAATGCACGGCTTTCCTGGTCCTTTCCAAAGCCATACACTATAACACCAGGCCAGGTCCATTTAGTATGTACACAGCCCGCTGCAGGCAGTGCCGTGCCCATCCATGGCCCCACTGGCTGATGCTACCAGCACCACAGGGGACAAGTGGGGGAGCAGGCATTTGGCAGCTGCCACTCAAGCTCCCCTGCAAATCCCCCCCCCACACCCCACATCCCCCCACATGACTCTGCCACTCCTCACACCCCCCACACCCACCCACACACCTATAATCCCCTGACCCCCATACTCCTGCTAACTTACCTGGGAAAGTGCCCCAGTCCCAATCACGCTTCACCCTTGCTCTGCTTCTGTTTACCCAACACACTAAGGGTACATGCCCCGCATGCTGGGACAGCAGAAGCATTATAGAGATGCCCTGGCCAGATGCCAGAGCATGTCTGGAGGACCTATCTCCAGGTTGCCTTGGGGCACAGTCCTGGACTGTGCCTTGCCCTGCTTTTTTCTGTGGAGGGTTTTCTGGTACCTAAATTTCTAGGTATCAAATTTAGAGGCTGCAGTAAACGTATTTTTCTTCCCAGCGTGCCTCTTGTGGTGTCTCACACTGCTTTGAGACACAGCAAGAGGCACATGCACGCTCGTCTGGATGTGCCCAGTGAAGCTTGACAGATCTTGGCTGATTACTGCACTCATCAAATGGCCATGCCAATTTCTACACAAACCTAATGGCATGTTATTAGAAATGGGCACCTTCCTCAACAAAGTGCGCAGTCAGTTAAATCTGAGTTTAGCTTTAATATTTATTCTTTTCTGAAAGCAAAACAACAGGCCAGACTTTCTCCTCTGGCTTAGCTGTACTTAGTGTGCAACCCTGAGCACGGCCTAGTCTGCTCTCTAAACCACATCTGTTCAGAGAATGATTCATAGATTCATAGATTGATTGCACCACCTTTGGAGGGAGTTTATTTCACAGTCTGGACACCCTGACTGTGAAGAAGTTTTTCCTAGTGTTAAGCTTGAAATGGTCTTCCAGGAGTTTGTGGCCATTACTCTTGCCAGAATATAAAATCCCTTGGTCCACAAAATTAACAGAGAACACTTAATCTTTGTAAGGAGTACAGAGTGGCATGTTTGAGATAATTCCTGGTAGTTTATTACAGTTCTATTGATTGTAGATAGTCCTAAAATCTCAGTAGATAATTACCTATAGATGGCCAGATTTTCACTTGGTGTAAATGACTCCAGTTTCTCAATGAAATGAGTTTCATTGGCTCCAGTACAGCTTTATTGATACAAGGTGAACAAGTCTGTTCCAAAATACATAGTACCTATTTGTGATCCAAAAGATTATATATAGAGCATGTTACACAATGAATACATTTTCTTTCAATTTGGAAAAATTCCGTCATTCCATTTTCATGAGATTCTTGATGTTTAACATGACCATACCACTGGTTGGAAGCAGCCCTGAAAATACTGTTTTCTGGTACTGACAGATGATGTCCTAGTCCATCAAAAGTGGCCACTGGTAGTCATAAAATTTCAGTATCTGAGGGAAACTCAATGCCTAGTGACTTAGTCTTGTCTCAAGGTAACCTACAGTGCCAAGGTCATTGTCAAACCATTGCAAATAGGTCTCTGACCTGTGTAACTCCAGAATTGTACATTTTAAGGGCTGATCATATCATAGAGATACACCAACTTAAGTGTCATGTTTGCCAAAAGTATACAGTAGTTTTTTGCGGGGTACAGTTTGCAGTATCATGAGTCTTCCTGTAAGTAGAGGGAGAAGTAGGGCTAGCTACAAGTCTGACAATTCACTGGATTCCTGGGTGTACAGAATTGTCAAAATTGACTGTCTTCATACAGGTGACTTCTTAGTCATTTGAAACTATTTCTCCAGGTAGTGCAGTACAGATTTGCTTTCCATGAAGATTTTAGTGCCATTTATAATAAAAGGCTTTTGGGACAAAGAATATATCCTGCATTCAGTATTCCAGCGCAATCTGCATTCCAGTCCTCTGAAGGACCACTCTCGCCTTTTGCCTCAGTTGATACAATGTAGCAGAATGCAGTTCCAGAATGGTTAAACCCAGCCATTTCCATTTTGTTTCCTTGAGGGGACACCTCGTTTATTCTTTGGTACCTACTATATTACTTCAGATAATTAAGAACGCAATTTCTTGTTCTGCATCAGTGTCTGTTCTTTTTAAACATTAACACCTCTGCAATTCAGTGTTATAAATAGTAGTTGTATTTAGTGATCACCTATGTTCACCTGTGAGTAATTATGCCCTCATGGTGACTGGACTTTGATTTTCTTCATTTCAAAATCCAGATTGTGCTGCTTTCCTTGCTTCCCAAGAGTCCATATAGAAAGGTCTTAGCAGTAGATTATATGCAAGTATCCATTTTTTCCACATTTGGCATGGAACTCTGGGAGGCTGAATTGGTGAAAAAAATATGATGCCTTTTAAAATGCATTATTGCTTCAAATTCATCCGTGATTTAATACTGTTACCATCTGGTGCCTGCTTAAATTTTATATGTGAAAAAGTAGTCTTGGTTTAAGTGAACATATACCTATAACATTGGTAATTGACCCCTTTTTGGTCATTTTCAAGAAAGTACAAGCATTTAATGGGCACTAAAAATGAATTATCCACTCTGTCCTAGTGATGGTTCTGCTAAATTTGGGTTGGAGACATTATCTAGAATAGTGGTACTCAAGCTTATGGTTCCACAGGCCAGATGAATGGTGCAGGGCTGGTCTGTGGACCAGACCAAGCCCATGCACCAGGATCAGGCCCCAGCACCACAAACCCCTCCCTGCCCCAGGAACTGTGATCAGGCCCTGGGGTCCAGCACTACCCCCATACACTGGGATCAGGATCTTGGGGCCTGGTGCCACACTCCCCCACACCCTGCCCTACACCTCAGGCCCGGATTGGGTGCCAGGGCCTGTTGTCACCCCCGCACACTGGCATTAGGCCCAGGAATAGGGACAGAACTTACATGAAAACTGGTTTAAGTAATCAGAAACTTGTTTAAACCTATAACAGAACAGAAGTTCATTGCACTTATACCACTTTCAAAATGGCTGAAATCAGATTAAGATAAACCTGGATGGATGTAGCATCAGATTTAACTGATTTAGGTTAAACTGGTTTGTCCCAGACCCCTTCCTGGTTCAAGTTAATTCACAGTCCCCCAGCATGCCAGGATGCTTTGCAGCCCTGAGCCATGCTGTCTGCTCCAGCAGGGTTGGCCCCATCCCTCTGCTCCCCAGCTAGAGCACTATCAATGCTCCAGCTAGCTGAGAGGGTGGCGGGGGTGGGAAACCTGGCTCTACACTCCAGCTGGGGTCTGCCTAGTGGGGACAGAGCAGTTCCTCAAAGTCTTTTCCCCTGCTCCCCACTCAAGCAGAGGGGCAGGAGGGTTTAAACCTCCTCCCTGGTTCTGGACCCCAGCTGGGGTTTCCCCTCAAGGGGGGGCAGCCACTGCCACACTTCTGCCCTCCCATTCCCTGCTCAGGAGGGGTGAGGAGCAGAAGGCAGCCCTTGCTGGAGTTTTCTCCATCACTTGAGCAGAGAGTGGGAGTGGTCACACCCCAGCCCAGGGCTGGCATGCTGAGACATGGAGGAAAGAGGTTTAGACCCCTGCCCTCCCCTCCCTCCTGAGTATGAGAGCCCAGGGCCAGGGTGTGGCCATGCCCCAATGCCCTAGAGCAAGTAGTGAAGGGGGGCAAAAGTCTGGCATGTGGCTGCTCCCCCTGGGAAGCCCTAGGTGGGGTCCAGGGCCAGGGAGGGCATTTAAACCCCCTCCCTGCCTCAGCCTGTGAGCCCTGACTGGGGTGTGGCCATGACCCCCACTCTCTACTTGAGCAAGGGGTGGGGGCCTGGCAGGGGTTGCCCCCTCCCCCTGAAGGCAGACCCAGGCTGCAGTCTCATGGAGTCAGGGAGGGGGTTTAAAGCCCCTCCTTCCCCATCTCAGGGCATGGCCATGCCCCCTGCTGTCTTCTTCAAGAGGGCGACAAAGCTTTGGCAGGGATTTAAATTCCCTTCCCACCACCTCGGAGTGCTGTTCCCTGGCTGGGATCTGGCCGGGCACCCCACTCTCTGCTTGACCTGGGGGGCAAAAGCCTGGCAGGGGCTGCCCCCCATCAGGGCCCAGCTGGGGTCACACATGGGACAGGGCAGGGTATTAACACTCCTCCCTCCACACCTCAGTGTGAGAGCCATGGGCTGGGGCATGGCCATGCTCTCCACTCGGGGGTGGGGGGCAAAAGCCTGGCAGGGACTTTATCCCTCATGCCACACCAGGCAGACCCCAACTGGAGTTCCATATGGGGCAGGTATGGGGTTTAGGTGCCCCCTCTCAGGTTGGTGTCCTGGGCTGGGAGCAGGGAGTGGGGGATAAGACTGGCAGGGGCAGGCCCTTCCCCGAGACAGACCTGGATTGGGGTCCCATGCAGGACAGGGAGAGGGGTTTAAACCCCTCCTCCCCCTGGACTCAGCATGCTGTCCCCAGGCTAGGACCTGGCCACGCCCCCTCCACTCAAGCATGGAGGGGGGGTGGACCTTGGTGGGCTCCTCTCCTCCCTTCCCCTTTGGCAGGGGCTGGGAGGCATACTCTAGCACCCCCCCAACTTTTGGCCTGAGCCACTGCATGCATATGACTGCATTTCCAGACTCAGATATGAATGTGTGTCACTTGCTTCTCAGTTCTGTCTACAGTTTTAGGGTTACCATACATTTTCCTGGACATTGTCCTCTTTTTTGGCCCCCTGTCCTCCTATCCGGGCGGGTTTTTTAAATGCAAGCAAATGTCCATGTTTTTGCTCTGCCTCTGGATTTTGCTGGGCATTTCCAGCTTGGTTGCTTGGGGCTGAGGGTAGCTGGGCAAGGTGATTGACTGTTGGGGGATCGCATGCTCTGTGCATGGGCCCCAGCAGCTGCTTGCAGGTAAGAGAGACATAGAGACACAGAGACAGAGAGAGTGTGTGCACCTGCACAGCATGGGCAGCAGGGTTGGGGGGCAGGGGGCTGCAAGTTGGGTGTGCGAGGCACTGACAGGGCTAGGGGATCAGGGGGCTGTGGGTCAGGAGTGAGGGGCATCAGAAAGGCTGGAGGGCAGCTGTGGGGTACAGTCAGCCAGGAGTGAGAGGCAGCAGCAGGGCTGCGGGTGCTGTGGCTTAGGGGTGAGGGGCAGAGGCAGGGCATGGCATATCACTTCCCCTCCACCACAATCATACACCCCTTCTCCTCCTTCCCCCTCTCCTCCCACCCACCTTGGCCCCCATCACAGGTGTCCTCTTTTTTGATACTTGAAATATAGTAACCAGTGGCTGCACGAGGAGCAGCGGCAGCTCAGGGTGGTGGGTGATGGCCTCCTTCCCCACTCCCCCCGCGTCTGGCTGGCTGGCCGGAAATCCGATTAGTAGAGTGTGCCGGTTACTAAAATGCCAGTTAACAGAGCTTTTACTGTAGTTTTGTACTTAAGTTGGTATTCACTTCTTTCAACAATGCTAGAACTAACATGTTCAACACTAGATGACACTGGAAGTGACACACACCTTCTACTAACTTCTGATTGTGACCTGAGACTACTGAGATTGTGCTGTCCTTAATTAGCATCTAGGAAGAGGTTACTTTATTTTAGTCTCTTACTAATGGTTTCTCTACTTCAGCTATTTCAGCCCTGTGGCATCTTGGTCATCCCCATAAAATATAATTAGCACAGTTTTTGACAGATGTGATATGACCCCTTATAGCACACAATATTGATATTTGAATATTTTGCATTCAAAATACAATAGATTTGCTAGTATTTTAAACTATTACTATAGAATGTTTCAAAAATACATTTGTTCTTCAGGAAGTTCTGCCATTCCTATTTGTTTGCCTGGCAGAAACCTGTTTCCTCAAACAGCTTCCACTGCTGACTTGATTCTTCAGTCTCACACCTCCAGCATTAATTTACACCTACTTTGCACAGCTATAAATGGTCCCCATTTAGATTTGCATAATGTTCTGCTCCATATTGCATTCACTTGCACAGATGTAAGTCATTCTAAGATAAAGGCTGTGAAGACTGTGAATTTGTTCATGGTTTGATTTTACCCAAAGACTTGCCCTGGCATTTTATCACTTACTCTAGGATTTGAGCTAGTACTTGTATATAGTAATGGCTCTTTTTTCCCCTAGTTAAGCAATATCATGTGAATAGTTTGGACTTTACTCAAAGGGCTTTAGCATGGAGATGAGTGGGTCTGTCTCATCTGAACTGGGCTTATGAATAGATACCTTCAGGCACACAGATTTATAACTCATAGCATGCCTGTGGAGAAATTTTTCATTGCACTCTGCATAGTCTAGTAAAGAGATTTTTTTTTTAGAATTTTTTTAAGTTTTAAGCTGTTCTTTCAGTCTGATTTGCTAATCACTCACATGTATTTTATTATAGCTGAGGTTTAAAATGTAAATTGCTCTTTGACTAGGACACTAATGACAAGAGGACTTTGCCTTGAAATACCTTTTTAGCTTATCATGTGCATAGGCCTATCTGTACCCAATTAGTCTCTCACCCTCTCCCAATCCTAACCAGATCCCTATATCAGAAGTACTCTTACATCTTAAAAGTTAAATCGAAGTGCTACTTCGCAGTTTGTAGGTTTTGTGATTTTACGTTATTTGGGGTGCATCTCAAAGCCGTAGTTCCTGGGGTCTTGGAGCTTTATGATAATTTTAGCTTTTATTGAAAAAGAAATAGGTTCTGTCCTTTAGAAATGGCAGGAAAATGTTTGACTGTGTGACTGAAGTGCACTCTGTAGATTAAAAAAATATGTAAATAAAAAGAACCCCAAATATCTGTTTTCAAGATATGATTTTTAAGGCAGACCCATGATTTTAGCTTGCCTGACCTATACAATTTGAATGCTAGTAACATTGCTACTTAATAACTCAGAGTATGGTCAAATCATCCCTTTCCACTTTTTATTATTGCCTACATTCCACTTACATGCCTATGAGTTAAGTGTATAGTTTGTTTAACCATATAATGCCAGTCCTCATTTGTTGCCTGTTGCTTACATTGCAACAAATAAGTTATTTGCTAATTGGTTTAGTGTACAAACTGCTTAAGTGCATAGAATCTTTCAGCTTCACCATGTCTTTTGTAACTTCAATTGTCCTCTGGTTAATCCACATACTAACTGTAACTGTCTACATTATAACTCATTGTATTCCATTTAAAAGCCCCAGAACCAGTAAAGGAGAAGCAGCTCTCAAAATGTTGCTGTCAGAGCCTTCAAAATGAGTGGAATTACTCAGTTTCACAGCTGTTATCTTTCCTTATTTTCAAAGCTTCTATGAGTAGTACCCAAATTGACTATCAGGACCCTTGAAAAGGATGGGAGTGAGTTTCGAGGTTGATGATACCCGTGCTGCAAGCCAGGCTTTCTGAGAACATAGCTCTGTCAGTATGGTGGCATGAGCAGCTAGGTTAGCTATGACCAAGTGATATGGAATCTATATAAGTGACACCAGGGCTATCCAACTTTTGGGCAACCAGGGGCCACACGCTGTGTGGAAAGTGTCCCTTCGTCCCCTGAGTTTTCCCCTGCCGTCCTCCTCCCTGCCATGCATATAGCCCCTTCTTGCTATGCCACCCTGGACCCAGGAGCAGGGGCAGAAAGTAGAAGCAGGGAAGGGCAGGGGAGCCGAAAGAACCCAAGTCTTATGGCAGGAGCAATGGCAGGGTGGGAGCATGTGAGCTGCACGCTTTGGAAGCTGCATGTGGCCCACGGGCCACAGACGGGACAACAGTGAGCTACACAGAGAGCAGGAACAGGACCAAGGAAAAAGAAGCAGCAATTCTTCCACTACCTTGGATCCTTCCAGGCTTTGTTTACTCTTTGCCTGTCCCATTAAGCACTTTGGGACAAAAACTATTTCTCACATTGTGCTTGCACAGTGCCTGGCCTTCTGAGGCCCTATAATGGTTGACCCCTGTCACATGACTGTAGTGAAGATAAAGGGATGAACATTTTTGGAAAATCAAGGGAATAGATGAGAAGCACAGATATGAACCTGAATCAAAAGTGGGTTGACAGTAACAAAAATAATGTCCCTGTTTTCAGAATCAGTAGAATTAGTAAGTATATGTGAGTGAGGTTTGTCGGCAAAGAGGACACTTATTTGTTTTGTTTTTTGAACAGCAGTATGAGGCTCTCCCGCACAGATTCTGCTCAGTTTATTGAAAATTATGATAGAAATTTTAGGATTGATTGAAATGCATAAGGTGTAAATATTTCATGATATGGTGAAATATTTGGACATCAGTTATATTACCTGTTTAGCTTACTGTAAAACTACTGGTAAGTGGAGATAAAAATATTATTTTCAAATCATTAATAGTCAATGTGTTGTGAAAAATAAAGTATAAAACAGTTCTGCAGCATTTCAGCTGATTTAGTTTGTGCCACTTCACTAATTTTAAACCTGTTTGTTATTGTCTGAACAGACACATGAATTTTTGCTTTACAGCACTATAAATCAACACCTCATCCCAGAATTTTCAAATCATCATTACATCTCTGTTACTATGAGCCAATGGATATCAAATCATCCTGTCTCTATTAAACAAAAAAAAGGGAAAGGTCAGCCTTTTTTAGCTACTGTAATTGAGTTTGCTGACCATAGAGATTTTCAGGCATGATGGCACATTTGACTGCTTGGTTGTCTCATCATTTTGGCATAGTTATGTTTGATACCAACAAGGAATGTTAACATTTCAAATGTCTGATGTGTTAGATTTGTAGATTTTGGATCAGGGAAGTCAGGAGAACAGAAAACATTTTTTTTATTTTGTTCTCTGTAACTGTAAATTGTTACTGTGCAACAATGTTTTTTTCATGATTTAGAAAGGGATGAGTGTTAATCTCTCACATTACATATCAATTCTTGAATGGCAGGTCATCTTGATATTTTTTACACAAATTGAATATATATCATGTATAAGCAAGAATCAATAGTTTTTTAAAAAAACAAAAATGGCTAACACTAGTAACAGAAAGAGTTCATGTGAACAACTGCTTCTTTAAAATGACTCATTTTAATGTGTTTTTTAAGAAGATATACTAAAAAGACCTACAAGCCTAACAGTTAATACAGTGCACTAGTAGTAATTATGATTCTCAGCCAAGCATGTAGATATTTGAAAACAAATATGAAAAAAAAGAAGAAAGGTTATTCAAAGAATTGGATTTACATAAATTATTCTTTTTCTCTGTTATGGAAGAAAGTAAAATCTTTCCAATTCTAAGTAGATTGTATGTGAAAAATTGCTGACCAAGTTGAGAATTTTAAGACCTAAACATGTTAAAGTTTGCACATAGAAATGCATGTAATCACACAAAAGTGGCTCAAATGAAGTTTTCCTCCTTATTAAGTAGGAAGGAGGAAAATGATGGTAGTAGAAATATAGGGTCCTTATTTAATAATTCTAAGAGTTGGGGCAAAGGGAGGACTCTTGAAATGTATATAAATTATGGTAGCCATAGCGTCATAGAAAACAGAGCTGGAAGGAACCTCCAGAGGTCATCTAGGCCAACTCCCTGTCTGAGGCAGGATCATCCCTATCCAAATCATCCTATAAAAATCCATTGACTGACCTATTAGTGAAACTGCAGTCAACCCTGCCGAACTGTAAGACATAACACCCTAAACTGCCACAGGTAAAGCGAGGGAACCATGGTATTCCATGTCTGTAGTAGCAGGATGGTGGAAAATTCCTTCCCAGCTCCATGTGGCAACCAGAAAAACTCAGAAGCATGGGAAATAAATATCCATAGCTTAACATAGGCATAGCTACTACTAAATCAGTTTGGTCCAATGCCTGTCCAACCTCCTGAATTCTTCCAATGTTGGGTGGAGATTCCCACAACTTCCCTAGGCGTTCTGTTCCACTGCCTCACTGTTCTAACAACTGAAGAAGTTTTTCTTGATATGCAATCTAAGCCTACTTTGCAACTTCAAGCCATTGGTCCATGTCCTACTCTTTGGAGCAAAAAAGAGGTGTTCTTCCCTCTCCCCCCTTCACGTGTTTGAAGATTACTATCATGTCTCCACTTAAGGGCTTTTTCCACAAACTGAATGCCTGTTTCCTTCAACTTCTCCTCATATGATTTGCTTTCCAAGCCTTTCATTATTTTTTGTCACCAGCCTCTGGACCCTCTCTTATTCTCTGTGTCCTTTTTAAAATGTGGAGTCCAAAACTGTTCTCAAACTCTAGTGAGCCCTAACCAGTGCTGAGTAGAGATATTATCACCTCTTGTGTCTTGTACCTACTGCTTCTATTGATGCATCCCAAAATCGCATTTGCATTTTGTGTAGATGCATCACACTGCAGGCTTGTATTGATCTACCAACACTCTGAGATCCTTCTGCATAGTGCTGTGATCTAGGAAGGTCTCATTTTGTATTTGTATTTGTTTTTGATTAGTCTTCCCAATGTGCAGCACCTTGCATTTGTCAGCACTGAACTGAATCCTGTTAGCTCCTGCCCATCTTGCCAATCTGTCAAGATCCTTCTGAATTGCACTTCCATTCTCCATGTTCACAGTCTTTCCCAGTTTTATGCCATCTGCAAAACTCTCAATTCTAGCATCCATGTGGGACCTTGTCAAAAGCCTTGTTAAAAGCCAGATACACTATATCCACAGCATTTCCTTCTTCCACCAAGTAGTTACTTTGTCAAATAATGAGATTATGGGGTTTTTTACATGATTTGTTCTTAGTAAATCCATGCTGGCTGTTTGTGATTAGACTTTCCTTCCTTGAGATGCTTGTAAATGGACTTTATTAGAATACGCTCAATGCATTTTCTGGGTTTTGAGGTAAGGCTAACTGTCAGTGGTTCCCGCGATCCTCTTTGCCTTTTTTTAAAAGGGACACTATGTTGGACCTTTTCTGGTCCTCTAGTACAGCTCCTGACTCCCATGACTTTATACATATTATTGCCAGGGTCTCCAAGATCATGTCCTCCAATTCCTTCCTTCATTGGGTTGAGGTTCATCAGGCCCTGCTGTCTTGAATTTGTTCACTCATCAAAATCTCTCCTCTGCCTCTCTTGTTATCACATCCATCAGCCTGTCCCCTTCCTTATCCAAATACTCTTTATTAGGTGTCTGGTTGTAGTTTAATTTTTTTGTGAAAACTAAAGCAAAGTAGCTGTTGAGTAGCTTTGCTTTCTTTGCATCATCCTTGCTATTTAACACTGGACCCATATCTTCCTTGGTCTTTCTTTTCTGGCCACCATACTTACAAAACCTCTCCTTGTTGTCTTTAAACTCCCTTGCCAGGTGCAACTCATTCTTTATCTCTGTTGACAGCCCCACATTGAAGCATCATTGGGCCCCAGCCAGTCCTGTCAGCATCTACACATGTGTTGCAGTGCACTAAATAATGCCACCATGGGATAGTACTTGTGGGTGCATCTACACATGATGTGTACTGCGAAGTTTCCTAATTAGCTCCGCAGTAAAGTCTCAGCATCTATACATGCAGCTGTTATTAGGGCGCAGTAACTAATTAACTCTGCCATAGGTATTTGTAAACACGAGTACTACTCAGCAGCATTATTTAGTGTGCTGCAATGCATGTGTAGATGCTGCCTGCTGGCTAGCTTTGTACTGGAGCACCCACATGCCCCAGTCAGCCCCTCTGCAGCACATTGAGCCAAGTTGGAGCACCCCTGGGCTGGTAGGCTGACTCCCCCCAGATCCTCTGTCAGTATGGGCTGCTCTGACCTGGGTCAGTGTGCTGCGCTCCTGGGCTCATGGGTAAACTCTGGTACGAACTGTGCTGGAGTTTATTCAGTCGAATTAATGGCACCTGTAGGTACACGCAGTATTTACAAGCACTAACTGACAGGAAAGTCGATTTGTTTACTGTTGCCTAATAGGGCCACACATGTAGACGCTGAGACTTTACTGTGCAACTATCTATAACATACAAAGGGAAAAAGCTCCATTATCCTGGTGACTTCTGTTCTCGTGATGTAGGCTGGAGGTCTCATGCTGCCAGGACTAAAACATCTCTGGAATTTTTAAAATGCATTGATGACAAGTTCCTAGTTCAAATATTGTTTTATGCAACATGCTGGAATTCTAAATTAAATTTCATCTTGATAGATAAAAAGGAATTGATCACAGAACCAGGAAGAAGTAGTAGATGAGATACAAATAATCATGACTCAGTTATCTTTGTTATGTACAAATAGAATGAAATTTAAACTAGCATTATGTATTCTTGGTGTATCCTTAAAAAGGCCAGGTTCATAAGACTGAAAACAATATTGAGGCAAACCTTTTGAGAGAATGAATTTAAAAAGGAAGATGCAATTGATAATTGAGAACAGTGTAAGAAGATTACTAGATGGAAATAGTGAAATTGTCCATAATAATGCAGAAAATTCGGAAGTGTGTAATAAATATTTAGGAATATAGGACTGGAAGGCATTTTTCAAGTCATCAGGTCCAGTGCCTTGGATTCACAGGCAATCATTTATAAAAATGTCCTAAAATCACCCAATCTCCCACACGTTACAGACATTAGAAAAACAAAATTAATGCCACCAGAAATGCCACAGCAAAAAAGGAGGAGAGGAGGACACCATGAATGCCCTGCCACTACCATGGCAGAGAAATATTTTGGCTAATATTTCTGTTCCTAATTTGAGAATAGCTGCTGCTGATATAGTCATATTATTCTTGATGAGAACAGAATACTTTCCAGTCCTATAAGCAGAATGTTAAACTGTAGCTACTACAGCCGGGTATATTTAAATCAGTCCAAAGATCTTGCATTTGAGACAAGTTTTAAAAGAGCTGTTGGAGGAGCTCTTTCATCTCTTATTCAAGTCATGGACTACTGGAAAAATTCTGGAGGACCGAAAGTTAGTTAGTGTTGTGTCAATGTTTTAAAAGGGTATGCAGAACAACCCAAGTAACCATAGCCTGTCACCATGTTTACCCTCTTGACATTGGGTAAAATTCTGACTTGGACAGGAATTGAGTGATCAAGAATTAAAGCAGGGGAATATAATTAATTACAATTAATATAAATTGATGGAAAATAGATTACGTTTTTAACAGTAAGATTACTTTACCACTAAAGTAACCTGGCATCAATTCTCTTGCTGGGATTTTTAAATCAAGATTCAGTATTTGGTTTCCTAAAACATAGTTTCTAGTTCAGCTCAGAATGAATTCAAGATCCATGACCTGTGTACCATGGGATATCAGGCAAGATACAGAGGTCCGTTCTGGCTTTATTATCTTTGAATTTAACACAAAAACACATCTAACTTCTGTGGTGTAGTACTCAAACTAGCAACTCCTACAATCGTATGCAGCTCTCCACTTTCTCAAAATGGCATTCTAAACAAATACTCTACTTCCTGTGTTCTTTATTGGTACAGTAGTAAACTTTTCCATGCCATTTACATTACTTTCAAAAGCTGCATATACATTATCAAGCTTTAGGTATGGTTAAGATTAGTCATGTATAACTTTTTAAGAAACTCAGGAATATGATATTTTTGCCACCTGCAAAGATGGCAACTTCACTGGAAAAAAAAATGGAAGAAAAATAGGTAGTCACTGTATTAATTTGCTTTGCTTTATGCTCTGGTATTTTTTTCTTTTTAACTACAATGATGCTTTTACCTTTACATGTTCTCTGAGTTGAGCAATTCTTCATGATCCAGCTGTCTCAGAAGTGTTTTTAGTTCAATTTATATTTATTTTAATTCACTGAACTGATTTTCAAGGTATTTATGGCATTTAACTCCTGAGTCAGACAGGGGTTAATAAAGCTATTATTTAAATCATCATAAAATGATTCCAGTTGAATAAATGCATATGACCTAGTTACAAATACTTTTAAGGTCATAGGATGCTTGAACACATAACTATCTAAAATTCTCACCATATTTACCCTCTTAAAAAAGAAATAAAGCAGTTAAATGAAAACACATTGATACAATTCATAGGATAAATAGGATTTAATTTTCACTTATTTTTTCTCTTACAATTATTGAAAATATGCTTATAATTTCTCTTTTTGTTATCAGAATGATAATTCATTGATCAGGTTGAATGTAATCTTTCTGTAAAATTGTAAAAGTATTTGAACTGTGATTTGTATATCATCTACTTTGTGCATAAATATATTTTGATGAAATATTGTTATTCAGTATGCTGCTGGTTACATTACAAAGGGTTTAGCTATACAGCTTAATTCTTAAGCATGTCTTTTTTCTAGTTTCAGTTTGGAAATGTGCACTTTATAGTTACTAAAAAGTTATATTTGTATTTTATGAATCATAGAGACATTTTTGAGTTATGTATAAGTTTGCTGAAATATTTTATTTACCAAATTTCCAAATAAAAAAGGGCAAAAACTTTCAAATCAGACTACCACATTCCTATAAACAGCAGAGAAAGTTCATATTGTATTTGGTAAATGGCAAGAGCTTCAAGTCTAAATATTGCTGGGTATAATTTTTAAATCTTGACTTAGGAAACTGTTTTTAAAAAAACTACAGGAAAAAGAGAAATAAATATGCCTGCATTTTAATAAAATCTAAAGTATGTTCTTAGCTGTCCCATTATGTTAGTCATGCACATACACAGGGATGGCTTATTTGACTACAAGATGGTTATCTCTTGGTATAAATGAGAGACTGGGAAAAGACAGACTTATGATGGCTTCTTTGTGGGAAGGGAAAAGGAAAAGGAATAGACTGTATGTGAAGAAGAAAGCAGATGGTTCCAAATCGGGGGGTTGTCAGTATATCATGGTGTGATTCAGAATGACATTATAGAGAGTAGCTTTTACAGAACTATACTATTCTTAAATGAGTGATTTTCCTGCAATTTTTTAAGAGAAAATTGAAAGGTTCAACTAAAATAGAATGTTAAGAAAATGAGAATGCACTATTTGTCATGTATTTAAAATACTGATTTTAATTGGGGATGGCATGGCATTTGTAATCTGATTGGAAGAATACTTTTTCATGAAAATTTAGATATTTTTGCTTGGTAATTGCAAATATTAGTGAACTGACTGGCCAATGAAGAAAGGAAAGGTATTAGAAAGGCATTAGAAAGGAAAGGTATTCAAATTTCAAGGTGCAAAGGGACTTGCCATAAACAGATCATCAGCTAAAGATAGAAATGTCATTTTGAACAAAGTGACCAATTTATGTTCAGGGCTCAACAATAAGTCATAGAAGTTTTTGCTTGTCGGAGGAACCTTAGTTACTTCTAGTGTACATCAACCTAGTTTTCAGGGTGTTTTTTTGGAGACATAACAATATCCTCAGGCAAGTCATACTTGGTCATTAACAGACAAATTATAACAACTGAAAACATGGGTGGGAACTTGCTATAGTTTAGCTGAATCTGCTGTACCTGTTTTACCTGCCTTTTCTATCTAACAGTAAGTGGAAGGATAACAAAAACAACTTACTTCCTATTGCATTCGGATAACAAAAACAACTTACTTCCTATTGCATTCGGGGCTTATATTATTGTAATTTAGCTTTACTTACTGTGTAACAGAACTGGGCATGATTACAGTGGACCTCCTAACATCCACTTAAAAGTTAAAGTTCCTGACACTTAAAGTGGTACATTTATCTGTGTCGTTTAGTTAACTGCAGAGGAAACATCACTTGACTCTTACTCACGCAAGAACTATCATGCTAAGTTGCCTGGCACCCTTAAAATGGTGTGCTCTCGTGTATGAATGAATCATCATAGAGGTATAACTACCACTTCCGTAGTAAAATAGTAGCCATAGGGATTAATTGTCCCTGCACTTACTTGCCACCACTTCCAGCTTTCTGAACTTCATAACCTGCCCCACTAAAATCAGCAAGTCCAGGATCAATAGCCTGGTTCCCCCATTATGCAAATGAATGCTACTGAAGTAAAACAAGTCATGGTAGTTGAATATCTGACCAAATTTGTCACTTCTTCTCCTTACTGATTAGTTTTCTATATCAGTTTATCCTTTTCTTCATTTTTTCAGAATAACTTTTTTGAAGATATCAAGGAATCTTCCTGAAATACACTCTCCTTTTCTTCATAGTCACTTATTTATACCAACAATTGAACTGTCTTGTAGTCAGGCAAGCCATCCCAGCCTATGTACATGACTAACATAATAGGACAGCCAAGAACATACTGTGCATTTATTAAAATACAGAGTTGTTAATTTGCTTCAAGCAAATATGATTGTGTGTAGGACAGGTGTGTCAGCAGCAATCCTGCTTGTATACTGGCTTATTTCCTCTGTGACCAGTACCATAATTTTCAATCTAGAGAGAGAATGTCACTGACTGACTTCAAATTCACTGTTGTGAAATGCAGTATCACAGAACTGTTTCATCTAGTCGCTTTGGACTGAGGTGCTGCAGCTGGAGAGAAGCAGCCATCTCAACTATGTTTACAACCTGGATATCCATAGCACTTGCCCAGAAAGTGAGGACCAAGATTTCAGGCCCCCCTCACCTGGAGGAGGCTTGAACCTTCATTTTTTTTACTTACCAGCACAGTGCTCTGTAGCCTCTGTGAAACCACTGCCAGTGCATGCATTAGATAAAATAGATGGAGACTAGTGGGGAAGTGTCTGCCTCCTTAGGAGCAAGAGTCCCAGCCTTTCAGGGCAGCATCAGTCTCAATGAGCTACACACCCTCAAACTTGTTCTTTCTTTTGGTCCCACATATTTCCTTCTCTTGGCTGCCTCTTCACATAGAGCACTAAAGATCACAAACCGTGAATATGTGCTAGGATTACATGGCTGAGGATGCCGTTTGGGTACGTAAAGTAAAATAGGATTCTGCCACAAGTGTCTCCAAATTGTTTAGTTAGAGTATGAGGCAACTAGGGCTGTACCTTTCATTGTCTGATTTTAATTTTCCTCTGACAATAACTTGTGGTTACTAAGGTAACAAGGAGAGAAAGACATTAAAAGAACATTTAACTACAATATAATATTTAATTACAATATATATTTAAATACTCAATCTAGCTCTCTCTGTATCTGTCAATAGCCTTCTTTTCAGGACATTAATAAATGAAAACATACCACACAAGGCAAGCTCCTGGAAGAGAAGGATTAGAAAAAAATATAAAAGGCCTTTTCATGTCTCCTGGCAACTTGTAAATGGCCACCGAACTGCTTAGTACAGAGATTCAGCTGAAGGCTAACACTTAGGCCATGTTGTATGGCAGTAGTGCCATCTCTTCCAGGCTGTGAGCCAGATAAGTAGCGCAGGCTCCTCTGTGAGCCAAATTGGTCCATGAACCCAATCCAGTGTGGAGTTCAGTGCATGGGCACATTCTAGCATGTGACCCCAACTCTGCGTATTGGATAGTGCCCTCTGGCTCAGCCCCATGTGCACCAGATGGGGTCTGCCACCCTAGCCCCTTGTGCACTAAATGGGGTGTGCTACCCTAACTGTGGCCTGATTGGATCCATTGCTCTAGCCCCATAGAACAATCCAGTCTGGTGCACGGAGCCATGTCATCTGGCCCACAAGGCTTAGAAATTTGGCAGCAGGTGAGCACTTGAAGCCTTAATTGCCACACCCCCCTGCTGCCACATTTCTGGACCTGTAAGCTGGATGACAGCTCCGTAGGATGGAGTTTGATCACCACTGCTGTAAGGGGTAGTCCAACAGCTTAGATGATCTGACAAGTCTCAAGTTTAAATTTAAAAAAATATTTTGCTGCAATACAAAATCTAGCTAACCTGATTCTGTATGACACCAGATTTTAAAATCCACTAATACCTCATTTTAACTGATGGAGAATTTAAGAAATGAAATTATCATCCATTGAGAACAGGTAGCAATTTACAAACTACATACAAGAAGCTGGGGGATAGATTGTGGTCTACAGAAATGAAGTTCATAGAAAGTAACTAATATGTTTTGTTTTATCCTAGTTGCATGAAATGAACAATTACTTCATCTGGACCTGCTGTCACAGTCACAATTCTGCCTCTGTTGTTGAATTCCTCTAAACATATAATTAAATCCCTACTGCCTTAAAAATGAATTATATTAATAATTTTTTTCCTATTTAGTTTGATCAAGATGTCCCATATGTCAGATAGTGAATAATGAAGTGTAAATTAGAGCATCAGTGAGTAGATGTCCCAAAAATACAATTTAAGAGACTGTGGATTTACTGAGGTCTTCAAAGTCATTCCTCCTGAAGGCAGAGCTAAAAATGTAGTGGTTTTCTTATTCAGTTCCACTGCAAAATTGAAGAAAAATCTTCTCCTATCAGAGCAGAGAGTAGATGGGTCCAAAAATGCGAACTAACTTTAAAGAAACATAACACTGGGTGGATTTTCTATTTTTAGCACTTACAGGAGAATTTAGTAATTAAAGGAGAATGGGGTGCCTAACTGAAAAAAGTTGTGATTCTAGAATCGTTAGTTGCTGAGGCTTTTTAATGCTGATGTTCCAAACAATAGACATCCTGTCTGAACCAGGTGGTACTTTGGCTGGCTCAGAGTAAGCAGACAGACTGACTAATTTAGTCTTCTGTTAATGTGCTTTCCACTCTTTGGATGCCTGTGCACACCACAGGTTTTAATTGTCATTAAATTAAATAGGTTTATAAAATTTAAACTTGTTTGTTTTGGAGCGTCGCATCTGTGTTTACATGCACTAGATTTTCAAACGAATTAAGCCAGGTCCCTGGCCAGCACCGCAGGAGAGCAGGACAGTCCAGCCTTCCCCCCACCCACCCCGTGCCCTGCCATGCAGCTATGGAAGCAGGCAGCTGGTAAGCCACACAAGAAAAAAAACCCAAAAGCAATTCAAACGGGTGAACTGCAAAAAAGTTGCAGCACCATCTGGTGGACAAAGAGGCTCAATACATGTCTTTGAATGCCTTTGTGTTTGAACGCAATGAATCTATGGATGTAATGCTTTAATTCCCGGCAAGCCAAAGTAAACTACATCCAAAGAGTTTTAATTTAATACACAAGAAAGATTTTTAAAGCATCAATCCTGCTCATGCAAACAGACACACAGTTGCAGCACACAAAAGGGCAAAAATAGTGGTGTGAGCCCTTTGTTCCTTGGTTTGAAATGTGGGGATGGTAAGAAGCCATAACTTGAAGCATTTCATGGTTGGGAGTCCATAGTTAGTGTTTCTCAGCATGATTAAAGAGATTCCTGACCACCAGTTTTGGGTATCAGACAACACTCTTCTTCTACAAACTGACTGCATGAGTATGAGGTGGCTTGCGTTTGCTTACAACATTTGGGGAATACTGTCCAACATTAATAAGCATTACCTAATTTCCATTGTTTATCATAACTTTAGGTGGGCAGGAATATTTTTTGGTGATTGTGCTTCCAGAGCCATACCTTCTTCCAGCCACAAGTACAGGTTTAGGAATAAATGGACCATATCAAATTAGAATGGGACAAGTAACTTTATAATTGAAAATGGATTCACAGTATAGCATGGCCAAATCTTGTATTTAGATAAAGGCTGACTAAAGAATTCCTTGTGGCTTGAGGGACACCCTTTGCTTTAGGATCTAATACAACCTTTAAAGAAAAGATGAGAAAAAGTGTTATGGATAGGGTTCTGCTAAAGAAATGGCATTGGTAATTTCCATTTCTTTAATAAGCCTTGACAAACCAAGAAGCTGTTGCCTGAACTAGAACTAATGCTGTGGAGCCATCTTTGCCCTTATCTTGAAATTGGCATCATCAATGATTTAAATAGTTGAAAAATTGAATGTTCTAGGGCTGTGTTTTTAAGAATTAAACTATTCCATTTCTTCTAAGTCTGAAATTCAAAATGAATAATATAAAATATGATTCAGCTAGTGATGAATTCTCATGTTCAGTCCATGCTAAATAGCAGATACAGGAATGAAAAATACATGACTAAGAATAGAACCATACTTGTTATGATTCCAAAGCTAGATATGATAATTTTACACATTTCGTTTTTCATCTAAATAGACTGTTCTTTCATATTTATTATTTAAAAACATTGGCTGATCATCTACTGATTTTGATTTTGTAGTGGCTTTCTCCAACAATGTATCTCCTCTAATGGAGTTCACAGACCAGGAGGAAGAAAAAGAGAATGGAGATCAAGTGTGAAGCAAAAACTAGGTCTTGTTATAAAAGAAAGTGAAGTTCCCTCTGGACACAGTAATGTTTACATTCTGTTGTTTGATGTATAGTTAGCCTGGTAATCTGGTATTTAGTGCTTGAAATATACCCAAAAGATAATTCTAATTAGTGTAATGTTATTAAGTTGCAATCATAGTGTTTGTATTGGTTTATAAGGCTGTGATGTCATATATTGTAAACTAAAGCTATGTCTTCATGGTGAAATACAGTATATAAATGAGCTAGCTTGAGTATCAGAAGAGGAAGAAGTATGTTATCATGGCAATCTGTCAAAACTAATTAGTTTTGCTAAGAAGCAGGGTATGCTAACCTGGATAAAGCAGTGCACTAATAGCAATGCTGCTTCCATTTCCTAAGCTAGCTCAGGTATTACTGCATGGCATTGTAATGTGCCATGTAAACTCAGGACATTTATATTGTCAAACTAAAATTTAAAAATGTTCTTTCGAAGTGCTGTAGTCAGCGCCTTTCTCTGAGTTCAGTGATACCTCTACCACGCTCTTAGGCTAGGAACAGACATTCAGAAAGCCCAAAGTGGAATTGATCTAAGTTGCATGGTTTCCTGTAAGCAACATAATTTAGATCAGTTGCATTAATCATTAACAGAACATGATTTCATGTAAGAATTTACTTATTTTGTGACTAAACACATTCAGTTTTTCCTCATTATGTAATGGAAATTTAGCAAATCACAGAGACTAGCCTATAGATGCATCTAAGATGTTTGTTAAATTTAGTAATATTGTGCTATAATGTCTTTGGGGTTTCTCTAGACAGAAATACATTAAAAGAAATTTAACAGTTTTTTACCGTGTTCCATTCTGCAACCCTAAGAATAAATAAGGTAGGATTATCAATGAACCACAGATATGTTTAAAGAAGAAAGAAACATGGTTTCCATTTGTGAAAGTACATGAGTACTAAAAGAAAACACATGAGAAAAAGAAACCATATAGATAAACAAGCTAAGAATATTTATTCTCATCCACCTCATCTGGTTGACTGAGTCTTTTTTCCTCTTATTTTCTTTACAAGGCAATTGCAGACTAGCGTCGAACTGGAGAATGTAGTTAAAACATTAACAAGTCTGTTGAGAGGAGATTAGTAATGATAATTCAGCTGTTAGGTCTTTTCTAGACTGTGGTGAAATAAAAGTATTCTTAACATATTTTTCACACATATTGGTCTGAAATTATTTTGACATTAAGGTCTTTTGTATATAATATGTGTATTATAAAATGTACTTGGCAATTTTATTCCTGGCCTGTCAACCGAATAGACAAATCACTTCAATTACCATGCTAGCATGGTAGCAGATTACTGCTATGTGTATGGCTCAAATGACATGCCTTAAACCCACAATTTTTTTCACCTATCTTTGCATTAACCTCCTTCCTGGATGTCTATAATGTGGGGGGTTTCTCCTCATTTTGTTTGTTAGTACTTTCAACTGTTTTTTTAAGCAAATGTCCTAAAACATATTATCAGATTGTGCATGATTCTCCATTCTTGTAAAGTGAAATGAAAGATCACAGGCAGGAACAAAAATAGTTGACTGTAACTCTTTTCTTAGAAAGAATGAACACCTCTAATTGAGCTATCAGATTAACCCTGCACAATACTGAATACAGCATAAATCAAGGTAGATAGATTCCTTCTCCAAACAGTTTCCTGCCTCCAAAAAGGTCTATCTATGGTAGCAGACTGATTTGAAGGATGGAATGACCTGGTCCCTCCAAAAACAGCTAGCTGTGGTCTGTTGGGAATGAAGAGTTACATGATGGGGAATGCATGTTCCTAATTGCTTCGTTTTTCATGAAAGTTCTGTTAGGAGTTTTTTATTTGTGGAATCATGAACTGCAATCATAAAACTCTTAATGTTGTTTCTGTGAAATACTGTAAACTGAACTGGTGGTTTTCATGCATTCTTAATATGTACCCCAAGTGAGTTGTGAGATTATACATTATCAGAAGAAATCAAGGCACTAGTGCAAGTCCCAGCAAGTTTTAAGCAGCTTCAATTAGAATTCCTCATTGTAGCTCCTTCAGTCTTTGTCTCTTGTGGGTGCTATGTTTTTTATACAAAGGACTGCAAAAACTACTTGATGCTCATTCACATATATCACCCATTTGAAACTACTTTTCTGCCAACTTGTATTCAATTGTGGGTAGCAGTTTTATGCCATCTGCTATATTCTAAAGACTGTTCTGAAGCACCAACACTAACTCACCAGGGTGGCATATTGGATTTGAACTGCAATCCCAAATGTAATAATGAAATAATTTTCCAACAGGATATGACAAACAAAATTGTGCTATCATTTTAAGACAATGACTGACAGCATTTGTATTACTTATATATCCTAAACTCTGATCTTCTCTGACTCATATTAACCTCTTCTACAAGGAGCACAAATCTTTAGAGGATCTCCTATATCTTAGTAATTTACTTTCTGTCAAACATATAAAACAAATCCCAGTAAAACTTTCCATTAATGGAAGGGAGGGACTCGGAGGGAATATTTCCATCATGACTTGCCCTGCATTTTCTGAATATCCTGATGAATGACAGCTGTGAAAGTCATTGTTCAAGTGCCTGGACTGATCAGATTGATTTCTGATTAATCACTGAAATATTATGCTTCCATCCCAATATATTAATATTATGTCTTTAAAGTACGAAGTCTCTGATTGTATCACAGAAATGTGCATATAGAATCTTTATAATTATGTGTCATGACTAAGGATTCATGTTGCCCGAGAAGTTAAATATTTTTAATATAGTTGAAAAGACTATATTAAACCTAGCGATAGGTTATATCGCTTTCTTTTAGCCAAAATATTTAGAGAATATGTTTTGTTTATTGAAGATTTTTTTTTACTCTACCTTTGTTAACAGCAGCTACTTTCTTTATTGTTGGTTCTATAATTTTCCTCTTGGTTCACAAGAATCCATGTCATAAAGACTGATTAATTTAATTTTCTGTTAAGGTACATTTAAAAAAAAACTGAGAGGAAAAGTTAAGGTGTTCTTATCCTAGTTTTCATTTTTTTTCTATTTCCTATTTTCTGTCAGTATTTTTGATCTCTTACTATTTGGACGTGTCTACATATACAATTAATATGACTGAATAAACTCCGGCGCAGTTTGAGCCAGAGTAAACTAATTCTGACATCACCATCTACACGTGCATTTAAGCACAGTAATTTACTCTATGGCACTCTAATTGTGGCGCATGTGTAGATTGTGATGCTTTACTGTGCAGGAAATTAGTCACTGAGCAGTAAAGCGCATGCATAGATGTGTCCCATGCAGCGTTCCCTCTAAGCTGTGTGGTGTGCACAGCCGTGCAGGCGCACCTGGCGGTACGGCATGGGCACGCCTGTGCAGCTGCACAAACCGCACAGCTTAGAGGGAACACTGGTCCTATGTGTCTCATTTTATATCTGTTTCATTATCTTTGAAATCATTTATATCTTTGTTACAAATTCTTTGTTTTGCTAAAGGGTCTGTGCAGATATACACTTTATCCATATTATTCATATGCTTTTGCTTATCAGGTTTTGTTCTTGGTTTAATATGTGAGAATGCCTGTCTCTTTCCCATCTGGATTTACAGCATAGATCTTTATTCACCCCAGTGAGTTTGGATCTTACTTCATTTGCACCAGTATAAGTAGAGTAGAATATGGCTCTTTAGCAATAATCTTTTCAATGGCACCTGTGTTAGAAGTATAGGCTAACTAGGGACTACATGCTAAACATAAAGAGAAAGGTATTTTAAAAAATTGTTGAGCTTGTACCAGGGGGAGCTTTTCAGCAGCAGAGTTTTAGGTGTGTTTTGATGAACAAGGACATTGGTCATGAATAGAATACATGTAGGAGGGAAGATCTAGAACTGAAAATAGCTGAAAACTATTCAGTGACCGAGATGAAATTATGTTGGTCTCAGTCCTATTCTTATTGCATTGCTATCATATCCCCAAGACCCCCACCCTAATTAGCATGTTTATTAGCACTCTCAGTAGAGGAGTTGAGGACTGAAAATCAGACACTTGAGTTACATTCTCATCCCTAGAAACATAGTCCCCATAGCTTAGAAATGTGGTACATTTGAGTAGAGGATTGCACTGTTGTATTTGTTGTTTTAGCTCATTTGTAGCCAAACATGATTTCATTCTCCAAAACTATGGTCCTGGCATTTTTGCAATCAGTAAAGTCACTCTGTGTGCACATGTGTATGTGTATGTATGTGTTTGTGCATATATGTTCCTCATGATCTGTTGTGCATCAGAGCAATGCATGTGCCACATTTATCCAGGGCTATAGAAAAAGATGCATCTAGAACCTAGTGGTGTTTAAAATAGAAATAGGGCAGAGACTCCTACTGAGTCATTGGCTCTGCAAGACAGACGTTTTAAAACCATTAACAGAGAGACAATACTGCTGAATTTTCATGTTACAAAGTTTTGGCTGAAGTAACTGGGACTCATACAAAGAATGGTCCTAGAAAGCTTGCCAAGAAGGGTTGAGTCTAAAATATTGGGAAAACTGTCCAAAAACAGGCCTCAAACATGCTGCATTCATTACAAGCAGCTGTGTCTGAGAAGTGATCCTTTATCCCATCTACCAAAACCATGTGGCCTTAGTACCATTATTTTTATGCCAATTTACTGACCTCTCTGGAACCACAAAAGCAATTGGCTCAAAGACATAGTTAAAACAATTAGTAGATGACTATATAAAGAATTTTAAGGAATATATGATACACAGTAATATTAAGTTTTACATAACTGACAAAACCTAGCAAGGAAATAAAAACTTATTAATACAAGAGATGGAGTGCAGCATTTAGCATAAGTTTTGACCATATGACTTAACACCTCCATTAAAAGACCTTAAAGTGAGGGAATGTGAAATTACTATACTATAATTTTGAGTTATTGAAAGCTCCTTTAAGATATATTCAGATAGTCCTCCATTAGGGGGAGTTACATATTCATTACTAAATGCAACAGAAAGATTTACAAAATACCATTTGGTATGATAGATTTTTAGCTCTAGGATGTTTCAATCATTTCTTTTTTGTTTTTTTTAAAGGAATGGTATTTCGAGCAGTACCATCCTGTTCCATCACTGTGAGAGAGACATTCTTAACCTATTTAATCAGCAGGCAGACATCCACAGCAAAGAGCAAGATCCAGCTTCATCAATTTATGAAAACTGAGGAAGAGATCCACTTTAATAAAAAATTCGCTTCCATGAATTGGGAGATTCTGTCCGATGAAATATAGGTAGTAAGATTAAAAATACCCAAGGCAACTCCCTCTTAAGCAATTTCCCTTCCCCCATTCTTTTTCTTTCTTTTGTCAAACTGCTTGTGCCTCAGGGTAGTTCAGGAAATCTATCAATGTCGGTTTTGTTTACATTCATGGGGTAGGGTTCAAAACAGTAACCTGGCCTTGTGTTAGATGTTAACATGGCTGTCAAAAAGACAAAAAAATACAGATTGACTTTGGTTAATAATTCTTGTGACAAGTTTTGGTTTTAATTTCTTTGCAATTTGGCATTACATATGTAAAATTATGTCTTTTCAGTTTGTACAAAAATGGTTACATATACATTTACACATACCATATAGTCACAAAACCCTTCTTTATATTGAGAATTGAACTGCCAATAATTTAATTCCCACACTAGTCCTTTTGTTAAGATTACAGGTCAATTGCAGTTTTTGCATTGCATCCACAACAGCAAGACAATGTTGCAGTCTCACAGCTCGAGAGGTGCTCTTCCCATGGTTCTTGGCCCATCTTTTGGTAGCCCAAGGGATTGAAAATAGGAAGAGGTCAAACTCCTATAATCCTTCAGGGAGATGCTATAACTCCCATGATGCTAATGTGCCATTTCTTTTCAAACTGGAGGAAAAGATAAACACTCAGCCCTCAAACAGAAGCCCCAAGAGAATTTGAAATGTGATCAGAAGAGGATGTTTCAGCAGTACCCATTGAAAGCCAAAATACATGACCAAAACAGTAGTATGCCTACCATCACCTGAATGGGCACCTGTCTGTCATGAGTGGGTATAATAGACACTGTATATATCCCTTTGGAATTTGAGCCATGAGCAGACTGGCAGGACCAATTTTGGGATAAGCAGGAGTAGCTAGATAATTTCTGAAGAGAAAAGAGAGATTTCTTGAATTAATCTCATTTTTTTTAATTTTTAACATTTTTTTCTGTGCAACCAATAATTTCCTCCTGATTTTCTACAAATCATGGCTTAGCTAATTACTGACTGCACAGTGAACTAGGCACTTCTGCTCTAATTAGGAACAGCTTGCACCATAACTAGAAAAGAAGATGAGGATACCACCAAGACAGGAAAATTCAGAGGACTGAACCAGGGGAGTGATGAATGGGCTGAGGAGATGCTGCTTATATAACAATGAAGGGGAAAGGAAAATATTGACGTGAGAAGAAAGCAATGGAGGAATGCAAACTCTTTTCTAAACTCAGGTGATGCTCTGTCTACTATTTTAGAAATGCAGACATCAGCATTACTAGGAGCTTAAGTATCATTTTTACAGTATCCTAATATATGAAACCAACTCTCACCAGTACTTTTTACAACAACTGCTACAGGGAGCACTCTTGTCTTCAGTCTTGGCAGCCATTTCCATAAACATGTTGATATCCTGGGGATCTCCAAAATTGATCTTAAGATCCTGGTAGCATAAACTAGTAGTTTCTGTTCCTTGTACTGTTTCTCGCCTCCCCCCGTTTCCACCCACATTCTAGATATTTGATTTTTTACTTTCTTTGTAGACCTCATTTTTAAGTCTGTGGAAGTTAGCAGCCTGAGCAATCAGCCCAACTCATCATTGTGTTAGCCAGTTTTTCTGCTCTGAGTCCAGCCAGTGCCTTTTATTACACACCTCTAATATCCTGCACCTTTCAGGCATGAATGAATCCAGGTGGCCTTTGAGCACCTTTCCTTGTCATGGGGATACTAAAGCTCAGTAGCTTAACTAGAGGGGAGGCAAGCACAGTACCAGCTGTGAGCATCAACTTGGGAGGTGGGGGCGGGGAGAGGGTACAAAAATAGCAGTCACCAATGCTGCCACTGCCCTATGCATCACTGATGCCCATGGCACACAACTGCTCAGTTCTGCCTCTGGTAGAGATTTTGTGCTGGCCTCAGGGGTACTAGCAGCACATTTTAAAATGGTCTCCTTCGGGTCATGTTGACAGCAACATCATTTGGATGGCAGAATTTGGAGACAATATTGATAAATTTTCTTGCTGTGAAAATATCACAGAGCTTAAATAAGGTTGATTTGCAGCCCTAGTCACTCATTAATAAGTAGCTTCTAGTCAGCTTGATCACTGCACAATGGCATGCAAAAAGCAGGCCATATAAGCAATCAATAATATACAATGTAAGGGAAGGACATTTTGCAAAAAAAACACTGAAGCTACTCCCTCAGTCTATAGAGATACTGTACCAATAGTGATTTAACGTGGTAGCTGTTGACTTGATGGCTGGCCTTGAGTGAAGCTAGTTTTAGCCAAATTGTGGTTGTAAGGCGTGTACAATGCCAGGACAACTCTTGTGTAAAAAAATGCCATTCCTGCTAGTATTATGGAATAAAGATATTTTGCTAGCAGTTATGGTATAGTAGCAAATGTTATATATTATCCAAGATTGAAGGAAAAAACTGATCACCTGCTCTCTGTGTGGATTAATATGCAATAAAACATGTCAAAGCATGTCATAAACATACTTTAAGGTACACTGGAGCACTTATTCTTGCGCCTAACAGTCCCCCCTATCACCAGGCATTTATCCCCAGACTGAAAATATACCATTGGAGTGTTAGTTAATGTAGATGGTTCTGGTTATATAGAAAAAAGTTGCTATGAAATGGAATCTATTCTCATGAGTTACGATTTTTTTTTCCTTGAACAAAAGATAAAGCACACTTCACAGCAATGCTCAATTTGTTCTTCATATAAACCCAAGGTAATATTTTAGAAAGCTTTTATTTTATTTAAAATGTTTAGTTTTGTTAATTGCCTTTTGACATATAGACTACTGGGGAAATGTCCAATAGCAGGTGTCAGAATGGTGTGAGATAATTTTTATGCCACCTTTCCAAGATACTAAGTGTCATAGAAGCATATAGATTTATACATACACTACTTATAGATGAACAATTAACTTACAAAGCTGCATGTTAGAAATTTGTCTGACAGATTTCTACAAAAAATGACAGTTTTTCTGATCATGCCTAAGAAGCAACAGAGCAAAAAAGATTCAGTAGGTTATTTTTGTTAGAGATGGGGGCTCCATAATGCAGAGAACTGAAAATTCTGACCAAAATGATTTAGTGACCTTTCACTCATGTTTGGTGCACTAGACAGAACAAAAGATAGGCCTGAAGGACAACAGCAGCTGAACCCACAGTCCCAGTACATAGTTTCTGTAATGATCAGTACAATGCTTATTCCAAGAAATAAGTTAAATTATTTTCATGGGAATAACTTGAAATTTGCTTTTTGCCTGAATTGCTAAGGCATGTTGGTAAAGATATAATTTTGAGAAAGTACTTTCATTTTTTTTATTATCAGAATTCAAGTTAAACATATCTATTAGTATGAGATGCCAGCTTCATTAAGCTGAACAGAGTGATTTTTTCCAAGAACTTGTTCACTTGTACTTACAGGATTGCTCTGTTGGTGGTCTTTACCAATTATCAGTGATTTACAATAATGTAGTTTCTTCAGGAAAGCCAATTCTCTTTGCCAGACCACTATACAGAACTATTTTATTCTAAATATATTGCTTCAGACAGTCAGCAAATATCTTGTTTATTATGTGACTTCTTACATTTATGTGTTTACATGCCAAACCAACCTCACCTTTTTCTGTCAACTTTTACTTTTTAGCGCAGTTTTCATCTACAGTAAGTTCTCCACACTTCCCTATCACTTTAGTAAAAGTGATAATTTCTAACAAAAAAATACTAATTCAAAGCGAGTCTGAATTGTGGGCCCGCATCTAAAAAAAAGTAAGTCAAAACTTGGTCAGTTGTAGGCTGCTTCTATTATGAAGATTAGACATTCAGTCTCCACATTGGAAGTAGTGCTGGCATTAGTTGTGTAAGCAACTGCTTTTCTGCCAGATAAGTCAGTGGGTAGCAGCTGCCAGGATAGAGGAATGTAAGAAAATGAGAAACTGATATGAAAAAGAAAGGGGAAAGTGATACTATTATAAGACTCAAAAGTTTTCAAAATGTTGTCCTTTAGATGTTCAGAGTGTGATGATGTAGTTAAGTGAATCCCATGGTGCAGATAGCACTCAAATTCCCAACCAACACATGTATTAAAAAAAGAAAGAAAGAAAAGACAAGAAAAAGAATTCTACAGTTAGTTTGGTTGGGGGTGGGTGTCATTTTTTATGTTTTTTCCCCCTCGGTGAAGGGTTTTAATTGCCGTGTTTTTTTCTTGGATAACTGAATGCATTTCTTTTTAAATTAAGCAAAAATGTTGGAACACTGTGAGTTAATTATGTTTTTATGGTATTTTATTTACTAGTGGTAGAAAAGCAGCTTACCAGAAAGAATTGGGATTAGCTGATTTTTTTTTTTGTATTTGAGGTAGCCACACTCCTTTTTAAGAATTTAAGAGAACTTCTTGAAACTCAGATCTTTCCATTCTGAAGTGTTTGTTGATATAGGAGTCTAATGCACCACCCAGACCCTCATGAAAATGTCTTGTTACTAACCACTTAACCAGCTGTACTATTTCATTTCCAAATATGATAACACAAGTATGTGTGCTTCAAGTTTTCCAAGAACTGTCTCATATATTAACTATTCAGTGTGTGCCCTTTTTCAGTGTAGCCTACGGACTGACTGGTATTATCTTCTCTTGGGAACAAAGCCTAGGGGTGCCTAACTGATTAAAACTGTTTTCATACTAACTACTTAGGTTTATGCTTTAAGTATGTCAAATTTGAGACCTAGGTTTCATGTCAGTTTTGATTTAGTAAGCTGAAAAATTATAGCATAAACGTGTCTATCTCTTTATCTTTTATCTATAGTATGAATTAGGTGTATAGTGGCTGTGTTTACACAAAACACTGACTGAGCTGTAGCCCATGAATACTGTGCAGTAGCATTGTGTGGCAGGAAGTGTGATGCAATGCTACAGTGGAGTAGTCTTGGGCTACCGCACAGTCAGTGTCACGAAAAAGCCATTTGGCAATGCTGCTGTGCAGTAACTCCAGTTACTGTGCAGTCATTTAGTACTTGTTTATACAGGAGTACTAAATGACTTCACAGTAATGACTGCACAGTTAGCATCTCATGTAGATGTGGCCAGTAAGATGTTTCTGAGCATAAAGTTGTATTGTGCTTCTGATCCGAGGTCTTATTCAAATGACACATTTAATTTATTGGGAAATTAGTCTGACTGAAAACAGAGGAACTGTTACCATACTCATATAACTCCCCAGTATAAATGGGAGGAAGGCCCCCCCACACACACACACACATAGTGGAAAGGCCATGTTTCCAGTGTGTGTTAGGAAAGACAATGAAATAAGGGAAATTCTCCACTCTGCACCCCAAAGCAGTTCTATGCCTGCTCATGGGAAAGAATACACGTGTATCCATCACATTCCAGAACATGTGTTACCAATTTCAACTGTTTTGTACATACCTAGGAATATATTTCTGCTGTAACTCTTGACCTATATCACAAGTTCTCCCTTTTTGTTTATTAACTTGAATTGTGTCCTCACTGAAATATAGTACACTCTTAGCAAGCTGTAAAAAATAATAATCTGAGTTGTACTTTATTATTAAAAAGTTAAAAATAGCCCCGCTTTAAACACCTGCAGTTCTTACCTGGGTCTAACTCTACTCCCTTTATAGTCTAAATTTTGCTTGATTCCAATAATCCTAATTCATGTCAGTCAATGTATTGAATTTGGGGTTATTACGCACATGAATATGTAGTACAGGTTTTGGCCCTAGATTTAGACATATAAATAAAAGTGCACATTTCCTCTGAATAATTCTAGTTTTAATAATGCCATTAGAAGCAGTCAGTGTTTGTGAGCTTTTAATTTTATTCCAGTTCAAGTGTTACGTGGACTTCTCAAGTATGTTTCAAACAGAAGCAGTTCAGCTAGTAACTAGACATTGTAATTCAATTCTGTCTGAATAATTACCATTTTATGAAACAGCTGTTAAAATGTGTTACTGTTCTGTTTCTGTAACAAATTATTTCTTTAAAATTTGCGATTTATTAATATTTTACTTTCTATATAATGCTTTTATTTGGGGAAAGATCCAATGGCAGTTTTTAAATTGTGTGTGAGTGCATCTCTGGTGTGTAGACAGGCCGTGGGTGCTTGTTTATAAAACACATGCAGATATCAGTATTTCTGAAATGCTGTGTGCAATTTACAGTACAAGTGGCATTAACACTAATCAGCAGTTTAAGATAGAAAGGCAGGGAATTACTGGTTTAGTTGAAACATCACTGAACATTTAGATAGGCCAGAAGGCAATTAGCCAAGTTGGTGTCTAGCCAGGAAAGTGTTCCTTGTCAGTGAGAGTCAGTGGGCATCATTAATGATACTAGTCAAAACTTTAGTTTTGCAACTGATTTTTGCAAATAATGAGAGAGAGGATAGTTGAAGCTTTGGGACGTAGTTTCCTGCTCTGTTATATAATACCGTTTCAATCTTGGAGAAGTCAGCCCCCAATACTCAAGGCAGCGATGTGCCTGATGTCAGTTAAAGGCATTGACAGTTAGGCACCTAGATTCCTTTGAAAATGTGGTCCTTAGTCCTGTTAGCCATGTCTGGACTACTGCCCAATCCCTCTCATTTTCAGGACTCCTGGTAGTATCCCTGGCTACTGAAAGACTTAAAAATTATGGAAGTCTTAGGGCTGTTAATACCACAGAAGGGAATGTAAGTAATGCTCCTTAAGTGCACAATACTGCTAGCGCTGTAGCATGAACAGCCCTGATGCTAAAAAGCGTGCCGCATTTTCAAGGCTTCTTATAGTTCCTGTCCAGGCTGCTATTATAGACTTAAAAATTAAGGGAGATAACAGACATGAAAATGACAAGATGCTATGGGGCTTTAAGCAATTTGTAACAAACTCCAGTTATCCATATCATGGAAGCAATATACAACAAATTGGGACCATCATGTTGTACAGTTAAGCAAGCAGTACACATACCTGGGATGCATATAGATTAAATACACTGTACTACAAAACTGCAGGCCTTTCACATAATGTAATACTAGGAACATTAAAATTAAAACAATACCCAATCTTGAAAAAAATAACCATGCTTACTGCTTTCCCTAGTTTTGAACTACTGTGGAAAAAAAACCATTGCAACAAGGCATGCAGGCCATAAAATTAATTCTCCTGAACCAGGAAAAGCAGGCAATTCTAAAGACTCTGGGCCCCCAGAAAGATCATCTGGCCTGCAGCACCTCTTAATTTTATACTATCAGGGACTCTGCTCAAGTGCTTTTACTGATCTAGTTTGAGCAGTCCGGCTCAGAGAGGGGGAAATTCTCTCAGACAGGTAGGACTGAGCCATAATGAATCTTTCAGTGCTTAAAAGTGGACGTGCGCGCACACACATGTACATGTGTCTCAACCCTGACCTAGAGCTCTGACTAGAGCTGAAAAAACAAATGAAACTCTATTCCCATTCGATGCAGCTTCCAAGGGTACAGCTAGCAATAGCTGTGATGAGAAACACCTGTCTACTAGGGCTGGGACTCAGGCAACCCAACTCATTCCATACAGAGCACTGATTTGTGATTAGGTAGTAACAGATATTGTTCCCTTACAAGCTGAAGTGAATTAAAATCTAATGGTTAATATTCTGCATTCTTTTGCCAGAACAATCCTCTTTTACCAAACAGCTAAAAAGAAAATAAAATAATCTTTCAATTTTTTGTGAATGAAAAACACGTGCTATCCTATTCTTACTCCTCTGGACTTCCTTTCCTCATCTAGCTTTCTCATCATTAAATTTCTGCTTTGATATTGGTTGCTCGGTGCCCTGAATCAGTCAAACATTTACTCATATACAAAGCATGATTTTTTGTCATCTTTTACTATGGAAAATTATTCTGAATTTATAGCTGTATGCATCATTCTGTATTCTGTATACAAATCAATTCTTATTCTCCACTCTGGTATCCTGGGGTTATTCCAGGAGTTTCTTCTCCCACCCCTTTGGTCTGTGGAGTTAGTCAGTGTAACGGTATGGAGAGTCAGGCTCAGCATTTATTTATAAAGTATTTTGCTCCTTTATGATGGCAGGTATGTAGGCATATGATGATTTATGTGCGAGATTTTGCTGTATAGGTATGTCTCACCCATGCTATATCCCATCTGTATTTTCTAGGGTAATGTCTACTTTTCAGCTGTCTTTAATTGGTAGTTTCTGCTGTGGATTGTCACAAATACTTACATTAGTGATGATGGGACGGAGAAGTCACATCACCAACACTCAACAGCACAAAACAGATCAAAGCAGAGGAAATTCCACTGCTAACAGGCCCAATATCCTCAGAGAGAGGGAGATCCATTCCAGTGGTGTTTGTATGACTGGGCACAGCTACAGTCCAGTGGCACCTGTACAGGAACAATATGTGGAAAAGAGGGTACAGAGATATCTGAGTGAAAGAAGTGAGGCAGAGCTGGAGAGTCCTGCTCTCTGATTATGTACTGTTCTTAGACTATGGATGTGTGTGTGTGTGTGTGTGTGTGTGTGTGTGTGCGCGCGTGCACATACATACATACATACACACACACAAATATATTCATAGATAAGTGTGTCACAGCCTTTTTAGATTCAGGGAACCCCTTGTTAGACTCAAAGCACTCCTTAGGAAACACTAGATCTTAACATTTGTTGATTTTTTGACTATGGAAAAATAATAGAGCAATTATTGTATTACAAGGAGCTCAAAAAGACCACAGCAGATCAGAATGCTTTTGACACTACAGATTCCTAGTTGAAACCTCCGGGTTTATCTTGTGAATCCTGTGTAGGTGTTTGCACATCTAACAGCCTTAATATTATGTGGCATGCAACAGCACCCTTAAATTGATCTCACAGCACTTAGGTTACTGCACCATCCTGGCTGAGAATCATTGATATACCATACATAGGGTGTAGATGGGGAGCGAAAGCAGGGGGTTTTTTCCGTGAGGTGAGAATGGAGCTCATGAATTAGCACAAGGGAATTGTCCTGATACTTCACCCATTATGGCTAGGGACAGATATTCAAAAAGTCTGAGCCTGAATTGATTCAGTCTTTGCACGTTAATCAAACCCGGCTAGGCCGAACTGGTTTGTAACTGGATGGACATTCTCTCTGGACTGAGGAAATGCAGGCACATGCCTGCAGTGGCTCAGGCTAGAAGCTAGAGCAGCCCTCCCTTCTTTTCCGCAGGGAACTAAACTGAGGTGGGGTGTGGCCAGGCCCCGGAAGCACGCTTTGATTGGGGAGGTCTGTGTGTACCATCCCAGGCTTTTCCCTGCTGGCTGCTCAAGAGGCAGGAGTGTTGTGAGCCTCCAGCCCCCTGCAAGGACTGAGGCAAGGGGAAGTGCAGTGCATGCATCTGTTGATGATACTGAGCTTTTCAATCTCCCTCCCTGCTTCTTTTTACTGTCTGCAGCAAACTGACAGGCAAGCCAGCCAGTAGGGATCTGATAACAGTGTGTATCACCTCATCAGCAAAACAATAGCGTATCTTCATTAAATCATACTTTTCTTAAACAGCTTACCAGCTGACCTGTTGATTACCTGCAAAAAAGCTCTAAGTGGTCACTGTTCTGTCTGCCTGTTCCAGTGAAATTGTAGACACAGACACAGACATATTTCTGCATTAGCTAGCATACCGCATGCCTAGGGTCCATGGGGCTGGGGTCTGTGTTGTCGGAGATGGGAAGGAGGGGGCGGGGGGAATTCCTGCTTGATCAGAGTAGGGCAGGCAGAAGCCAGGCAGACCCTGTTTTGCCTGCAGTCTCTGCAGAGCTCCAGCCAGGGAGCAGAGGGGAGGGGCCAGCTCTGCTGTGGAGCAGAGAGCTCTGCCCAGCCCAGGGAGCATGATGGGATGCTGGGGGAGTATAGTTTATCTTAAACCAGCAAGGAACAGTTTTACTTATGTCTCTTGGACCATCTGACACTTGCAGAATTCAGGGTTCTTCTTCCAGTACCCTCCCTTGCGCACACCTGATGAGGGTAGATTTTCACAGCGCAAAAACTAAGCCTAAATTAATTCTCACAGTGCAGTTCCACCTATCTTTCCTACGCCTCTGCAGGAGTACATGACTTAGCCTTATAAATTGGAAAATACCCTTCTTCAAGGTCTGTGTCCATATGCTTATATAACCTATTTATGAATGTGTGTTACAAATCTCCCTCTGGAATGATACATGAAGGATGAGTCTTTTTCTGGGAACATGAGAAGTTTTCTTCTTTGAGTCCAACTCTAGCAGCTTATGCTTTCATCTCTGAAGGTCCCAGGTACGATCCCCAGAGTGTCAGCTAACATGGTGGGTGTGAGTGTTTGTCTGGAATTTGAACTCCTGCAAGTCCCTGATGGTCAGGACAAGCTTCTTTTGATCAAAGAAAACTTGTAACCTGCTGTGTTACAGTTTGTCCCCGGTGTCACAGAATATACTAGTCTATTGCATCTCTAGACTAGCTCAGGTAGCAGTTCACATTTTTAGCTCCAGAGTTTCCCAGCTCTGTTCCCATGTATGGGTCAAGATGCCAGCCAGCTCCCTTAAGTTGCATAATTTTTTTTCCTTCCCAGTTCACAGTATATGACCAATTTAATCCATACAGTTTTCCTACTGATGGGAGTAAAGTGAGGTTAAAAAAAATTACATTAGCACACAATGTGTGGGTGAAATATGAATTTCTAGACTTTCAAATGCTTTAATCTTGCTTAAAAATTGTTAAACCTCTTGTTCAATGTATAAATAGACATAATTGTATATATTTGTTTTGTATATTGATGTAAACATTTGACAACTAGTACTGAGCTGAGCTGGAGCTGTCTTCATTTGTTTAGAACTATTTTTTCAAATAATAACAGTTATACTGCTCAAATTTGAAGGAAAAATGTGGCTTTTTTGCCAGTTGCCAGGCTACCCTTGACCATGACTGCATCAAATTTCCTAGTAAAATCAGTCAAGACTAATCAGTATTTAAAGATAAAAAAACACGTTACAAATTTTTTTTAAAATTTAAATTTTAAAACGTTACATGTTTTTTACAAAGACGCTCTCATGGACTCAGAGGGACAGCCTTCCATCTTCAGCTCCTCTGTGCAAAAGTGAAGTTTATTTCCTACCTATGGGGACTTTATACCGTCTTGTACCATCTATACTGTTCCCAGAGTCTGACAAAGGGACTTGATCCCGAAAGCTTGCAGAAAAGGAGAGTTTTCTTGCGATTTCCCAGTTGGTCTAATAAAAGGTATCATTTTGGAACCATGATTTCTAGTTTTTTGTACGTTGCAAATAGAGACATTTGGCTGATGAAAGTTTTGGAGATGTAAAACTGTTCCTCACTGCCATGTAAAAAAAAAAGAAGATAATTCTTAAAATATAAGGGCATTAGCCTAAATGTGACTGCCAAAATAAAATGGGGTATTTTATTCTGCTGCTGTAAACTGTCTTGCAGTTCTACCTGGCCTGAACTCTTGTATAATTTTGCAGCAACTAAGAGGCCAGGATTTTTTTTTTTTTGTGCTATCTCTTATTAAACTAACTGGGAGAGCCATTGGACTAGCTTCTGGGCTCCAGTTGCCCTTCCTCAGGTCTGAGGTGACTCCTGTATTCACGAGGATATATAGGACTCGCTTCTGTATTTGTCAGTTGTGCAGTTTGTCTCTCGGGTCTTAATTTGAAAGTTGTTACACCTGGGCCTGGGCCTGGGCCTCTGCTCCCGCACCCAGTGAACTCCATGGTAAAATTTCCATTGACCTCAGTGAGAAGGAGCTCAGAGGGTGCTGTTTTTAACTGTTTATCTGTTGTGTGGAGGGTTGTTGGTTGGAGCCTTGTGGGTCTAAGGACTTGGGTAGACTGGATATCTTTTATTAGACCAACTGAATAGTTGGAAATTTGTTCTTTGCACGCTTTTGGACTCCAGCCTGAAAAGAACAGGCTTCCCAACTATTCAGGGGATCTCACACACCATGCGCCAACTACCCAAAGAAACTCGCCTGCCTCTGCCATGTGGAAGATGTGGCAAGTGGCGGTTTTGCAAGAGTGAAGGCAGTGGGAAGCCGCAGACTGTCAAGGAGCCTGTATTTGAAGGCAAGCACGGGTCTTAGAAACCGTGGTGGCAGAGAATGCCCCAGACTAGGTACTGAGGTGGCAGTGGCTCTGGCGTGCTGTGCTTCTCTTCCCACTCGGAGGCCGAGGGCAATTGAAAAGGTGGGGAGCACCTGGTGTTTGCGTTCAGGACGCCGGGGGACACACTTCAGTGGGGGTTCACCCATGCTGAGGTGCCTCCCAACCGCTTCAAGGGGTCAGCGGCGCCGGGTGCGGCTGCCCCGCGGGAGGGGCCCGGCTGGGTGTCCCTGAGGCGAGCGTGACGCGCGGCACGGCTCGCCTGCAAGTGGCGCCTAGCCCCGCTCCGCTCTGCGCGCTTGGCCCTGGCAGCCCGCGGCCCGGGGGCTCCGTGGGCGGCGCGGCACCGACAGCCTCCCCCGGGGCTCTGCCCCGCCTGAACCAGAAGCAGCTGCGGCGGTGGCGCAGCCCAGCAAGGGTTAAGGGCTGGCAAGCCCGGCCCCCGGCCCTCGCCTGGGTGTAAACAGAGCAGCCTCAGCCTATCGTGTGTGATCGCTGCTGCGTGCTGGGGGAGACAGCCCGGCTCTGTAACACGATACAGTACAGCCGGATTGAGCTCGGAGCGGCGCGGCGCGGCCAGGGGAGGTAGGTGCCTGCCGCCCGCCCGCCGGGCTGCATGGGGGGGTTGCGCTGCGGGCCGGGGGTCCCTCCCAGCCGCACTAGCCTCTGACTTGCGGGCAGCGGGGAGGACTTGCCGGGGGCTGTGCGCGCAAGGGATGCGGAGCATCGCGCCGCTCCGCACTGCACGTCTCGGCCCCGGCCCCCGCGTGCAGCGGCCCCCGGCCTGCAGCCCCGGCGGCTCGGAGCCGTGAGGCTGGAGCTGGGGAAAGTGAAAGACTTCTCCTCCATAGCGGCTCCCCCAGCACCCTGCCCTTTTCTCCCCGGCTCCGTGCTGCTGCTTCCCCAGCAAAGTCCATGGAGGGAAAATGGGAACTTTTGCAACCCGGGGGCGGGGGGAAAGAGCCATCCGGCTCTAGGAGAGCTGGCCCCGTCCTTTCCCTTCAAGTCTAGCATCCTCCCCGCCGCGTTGTGTAGGCACCTGGGGAAAAAAAATCAATCAATGAAGCGGAGCTTTATGTACGTAGCGTTGCTGTGAACGGCCACATTGCTGGCTGCTTTTCGTTGCTCTTCCTCTGCCCGCTCCATAAAGGATCCGCACAGACTAGCTGGCCGTGTCACAAAGTCGTTCTCGTCTGCTTCAGGCTTTAATATAATCAAATCCGTTGCCTAAAGATGGTGTAGCTGAAGATTTGATCCTTTTCCACTGAAGTGGAAATACTTGCAGTAATTGAAAGCAGATTCACGGCTGGAGTTGTGGAAGCCAAGGTTTTCTTTTTTTTTTTTAATTTTTTTTAAAAAAATAAACCTTTTGTTCCTCAGCCTTCAATGTTTGAGCAAGCCATCCAGAGTCTACCTCTGTTTGCTAATTGTTCAAGTAGTCTTTCAGAAAGGATTAAAGGCATTCAAAGAAAGGTTGGTAGGGACCTGAACTCACATAAAATGATGTCCATTTCAACGTGTGGGCTTAAGGATGTGCTACAGCAGGCTTTGAACCCATTACATTTCAGCTTTCCTGTTAGTTTTCATGCAGCTGAGATACAGACACAGTGATCTACATCTCAAACGTTGATTTGATTTTTAAAGCTATGGTAACTCAGCTCATGCTCATAAATGTTAAAAGAGATACCTTGCCTCAGGATTTTATCCCAGTTGCTATTTCTGATAAAGCAGCTTGATTATTAAACAAAAAGCCCAAACTTTGAAGGTTCTAAGGGATATTGATCTACTTCAGCAAACAAACCTGACACTTTTCAGTGATAGCTGGCTGCTCTTTGTTAACTTTGTTCCTGTTTTCTGGGCATGATTGGAAAAAGCTTTAAGAATGCTTGCAGACATTTTGGCATTAAAGAGATAAACTTAGGATATGAACTATCAAGCCCTTCAGACAAAGACTGAGCTGCTCTCGATCCGTTGGCAGCTTTGAAGATAGAGAACAATAGAGTGAAACAGAAGGGAATCACCTTCCATCCTCAGGCCCTCTAATCTACACAATAAATTGACTAGAATTATGTGGGAAAAGTTACCAAAAATGGCAAGAGCCCCCCTGTCAAATAGTGATTGTATATATGGCATAATGGATCCAAGGAACTGTTTTCTTGATGCTGTTTTGAGTGTCAGTGTGGCTTTGTGATGTTTACAGCTGTCATTAAGACTAAATGAGACAGCATTTGCATATGTGTGCTAAACATGATAGTTGTGTTTTTCTATAAGCTATTTGATAGTTCCTGTCTAGTTATGGCACTTAACATCTCTTTAATAAATACAGAGCTTCGGGTTAAAGCCTATGTGTGTGTGGGGGAGTGTTTCCTTTTAAAACTGAGCAAAATATTTAGTTTAACCATCCTCTTACATGAAATTGATGTTCAAATTATCAACACATTCTTAGATACCAATTGAAACATTTACTACATTTTTCATAAATCACACCATGTTTCTGTATGAGTGGCCTATTGGTATAGCACAGTTTTCTTACAGAAAGACTTACAGAAAAGTCTACTTCATAATTTAGTGCAAAAAGCTTGTCTAAACATTTAAACTTGTTTTTATTTTTTTGGTTTACAGATGAACGTTTTTACTTTCTTTTTTTTCTTACAGTAGAATTAAGGAAACATGATCTGAAGTAGTATGTTCCATTTAGCATGGAATGAGCTTCTCTCAGAATGAAGAAAAGTGGTTAAGTAGTAGTTGTCCAAATAAAGTGATTTGATAATTAATGCAGCACGACAATTAAAATCCTGTATTCCAGGTATTCATTCCTTTTAAAGGTCCACAAAAAAAAGCGTTGCTAAGCACCCGTCACTACTGCAAGTAACATAAAATGACCCAAATTAAAGAACCTGTTCTAAGCTGTATTCATTCATTTGCTAAAGTGCATTTCAGAAGATTTAACCAGACTTGTGCAATTAGTGAGAAAAGATCTATTTTCAGCTCTGATCAGCAATTAAAGGATCAGACTTCAGAACTTCACTTCTTTATTTTTATAACTTGTTTTGCTTCTAAGTGCATCCTTGGAACTAAACAGTGGCAAATACAGAGTAACAAACAAGCTTTCTAAAAACTAGATATTAAATGTTAAACACACAGAAAGTGATACCCTGCCTTAGTGTATTCTGAATAGGGAACTTACATTCCTTTCTAAGTTTTCCCCTTATCTTTGAAGACTTAATTGTTGACTATTCCGTATACATGATTATTCCTAGATTTGACGTAACTTTACGTATACATAAATGTTAACTATGCCAGCACTCTAATTATTACATTATCAGCTATACTAGGAAACTGGTCTTGTGACCTGCCAAGTATCCTTCTTTCACTTATAAATTGCGCGGGTCCAAGCATCTTGGGACTTAATACTGGAAGTTCTTTGCACAAAATGGGAAACTGGGTGAAACAGTAGTAGTATTTTATAGATCGTCTCACTGTTTTCTGAACTAAATAATTTAACTTTTTGTATTTAAGTCTTAATAACTGTAACGACAAGAATCTGTGTGTGTGCTTTTTTTGGAAATCAGACAGCGTAAGGTCCAAGTAAAATGCAAAGACATTTTATAGAATGATAACAAATAATCCATTCCCTTTCTTGTCTAAAAATTCTGTCCAGAATTTTAAATGCAGTACTGGTACTGTAGGAAAGCTTAGTCTTCTTCAGGTACTATTCAAGGGAACTATTTATCTAAACTTGTAGCTGGTATTTTTATGTTGCCTTTTTAGATCGTTACTGAAGGGATACCTTATGAAACAATTCTTTCAAAAGTTTTAGGTAACAGCTTGAAAAAATAACCATAGATGCAGGCTATACAACACTCTTGTGGGAAATATATGGAGGGAACCTGAGGGTTCCAACTTTGAATCACTGTTCATAGTAAAAGGTTTAGTTATGGTCTGTTGATCTGTACAGTAGATCAAAAGCTTCTGAACAGGGACAAGGTATGAACCACTACAAGCTTTTAGAATTTAAGTATTTTACTCATGAAAGATACAGTAGTGATATAGATAAGATTTTTTTTATTAGTTCTCTGTAAAATAACTTTCAGACTCCCGTATCTAACTTTTAAACTTTTAAAAACAAAATTTAAGTTTAGAAGAAATAGTGAACATTTCGAATCAAGTATGTTCAAAATTATGGAGGTTAATCTTAATAGTAGAAAATTTTTGTAAAAGATTTACTTTTACAGAACAATTTGATGATAAGCAAAAATAATTATAGTTATAATTTCTGAAGATCTGTATTGGATAAACTTTGATGAAATATATTTAATATATTGTTTTATCTTAATCATTTTATAGTAACTAAAACACAACTACTTGATTCTGGCCGTATGCTTATACTAATTTGATAAATAAGTTTTCTGCCTCCGTTTCTGGCTCTAAGAGAAGATGCAAACTAAATAACAGCAAAAATGTTTTGTTGCTTAAAAGCCTAGGTTACCATGTAATAAGGTGGTGCACCTTAGTTGGAAATCACATTCCTCGTTTGGGCCAATTTTATATGTTTGTTTATAGTGTATTTCTTTGATTATTTTGGACTCCTATTAGTGCAATATCAGTTTCAGTGATATTTAAGCATAGTCTTGTCATTATGCTGCTTATTACAAGTGGTATCCAGGACGCAGTTTTGAGACAGAGGAGGATATGAATGAAAGTTAGAAGGGGAAAAACAGGTATTATTATATATCAGAAGTGCTGGAACATTTTTTTTAAGATCACCCAAATATATTTTTAAATATCTAATTTTGGTCTTCAAGCTGTTCTAACTACATACCTTGTTTAACAGAAGAAAATCTAACATCTCAAGTACAGTATTTACTGACCACACAACTAGAAGAAAATATTTAATAGAAAACCAAAGTACATTTTTATATTTATTAAGGTTCACTCATAGTTACTTACTAAAAAAGTTAATTTAAGCATTTATGGAGCATAATAATGCCCAATCTGTAGAAACTTTAGAGTTGTTAATTTTTGCAGAATATATTTCCTCTGAGTCATGAACTGTTTCTTAGGAAAAACTGTTATCTAGGGAGCTGTAAAAAAAAGTAGTCTGGAACACTCTTTATGCTCCTTCTTTTAAATAAAACAAAATTGCCTTGTGTAACGAAGTTAACATTGTTAACCTTTTATAATTATTTAACCATTATTTCATTTCACCCCCTGCTTAACAGTTGTACATTAGTGCAATAGACACCTGGCTGTGCTCTTAAAAGTTTATTTGTCTTTCAATTCCTATGATAGTAGGGGGCAGTACATCTCCTTAATTATCTTTGTTCAGGGAAATGCTGAAAGGCCAGGGTAGTTAAACAAGGCCATTTGGATTTGCAATAAGGTCGAAGTCAGATGCAAGGAAAGTGGTTAAATGCATTATCATCTTATTGAGCCCATCATCAGTAAAAGTGACCTTGATGGAGGTGGAAAAAGTCATTTGGCTATTTTATGACAGCCACCTCTCTGCCTGCTTTATCACTGCCAGAGAGTACTTCATATAGCTTTATCATACTCTCCTTTTTTTGTTTTGAAACGGATTTTCATGACTGTAGGTAACTGGTGATAGGCTGAGAATTGAATTGGACTTTCACACCTGGTGGCAGATTTTAATACCTAAGGTTTGCTAGATATGGAAATAGCCTTTCATTAATTATTAAGCTGACCTCTTTGGTTGACCATTCTATATTTGCTTTTAAGGATCTTTTAATGATGATGATTAGTTTCTCTGCAAGGGAGCTGTCAAAGTTCTACTTGTCCTGTGTTTGTAGGTTACTGAGAGAGCTCCCAATTTCAGTTTTATCAGCAGGAATAATGTTTGTTTTATCAAGTGTATGAATTGTTCATGTTTTCATGAAGATTATTTAAATTGTTAGTTCTATGGCTGGTCTACATTCAGTATGTCCTTTAAGTGCAGTAAACAAAAAAAAAAATCAGAAAAACAAAATCCAAAGCTAAATAAAAGTTGGGTTCATAAGTCATATAGGTTTTGAAGTGCTGACCAAAGCAATGCCTAAATACTTTTTAAAATCTGGGCTCTTATCTATCTGGATAATTGTTCAAATGTTTAATCATCTAAATCTGAAAACCCCCATTTTTTTTTTTTTAACCACTTCTGTTTCACTCAAATATGGCTTTCTAGTTCTAGTTGGCAACATGACACTACACAATGGATTCTGAAACAAAATAAAAATTACTTCGAAGTTCTGCCTCTTAAGAGACTCCAGCATTAGTAGTAACTTTTGCAAACCTCTTGGAAAAGGCATTAGAATAGCAATCATGGGAATTTTAAAACAGTTGTACACCATCAGACCATGCCAAATAATTGCATCCAGTTTGGCTAACTTTAAGATCATTTGCTAACTTTAAGTTCATTGAATAAAATTTGCAGAAGGTCAACAAAAATATAAAGGGGCTGGCAAGAGATGATTTTTATGTAAAAGAAAAGAAAAGAAAATTTAAAAAAGATGAAAGAACAGATATAACTTGGCCAAAGGAAAACCAGCTAGGAATAGAACAACTACCTACATGATTTTACAGTTTTCTAGGATTTATCTTATAAGATTTACGTTTCATTGGACCAACTGTATATTTTAGAGGAATATAGAGGGGCTTTTGGCCACTGATAGGGTAGAGTGGTACGCAAAAATCTTCCTGTCCCATCCAACTCTCTCTCATTTTTCTGGACCAGCATGGCTACAATATCATTTCAATACTACTGTGAGATTTAAAAAATATGTCATCTAAGGTTATATAACTAATGAAAATAATTACTATAATTATAATACCATTCATTCATTTATGAAAAGTATAGGATTAATATCAGGACGTTTTTGAAACAATAAAGCCCTTGAGGCTCTGCAAAAGTCTCCCACTGAAACTTACAAATCCCATTCATTGAGATATTTAATATTATTGCCTGTTCTGGCAGAGATGGGGGAGTGGTCCACTCAGACATTTACATCTCTAACTTCTAGAAACAGTACCCTTTTGAAGATTAGCATACCTGGAAGTGGCAAACAAATTGCTGAGCACTTGTCCTTCCTCTAAGTTAGAGAATTAAAATTAGCATATAGGCTGAATCAGGATACGGGAATTTATTAACTAGCTGTGCACCCTTTCGAGCACTAAGAAAGTAGACTCCCAGTTGCTTTCTGCCACCTACTGGAAAAGCATCTGATGTCTCTAGTTTACTTGGTACTTTCTTGGGATGTTTTAAGGCTGCTTAGATCTTCAGAATGGAAAATTATGTAAAGGAACTGGAAAAGCAGCTGCAAAACCTGTAAGTGCTGTCATGGCAATAATACCACAGCATGCACCTCTGTGTCTCCCTTCTGGCATTTTTCAGGTGTCTGTTGATGACTGGGAATAGAAACAGAAGTAGAGGTATTGGTGCTCTTGAGTCTTTATCCATAGAGTAGGCTGTTTCTCTCAGCCCTTCTTTTTCCCCTTAAAAAAAGTTTCTACAAAGCCTCTTCGCCCCCCCCCCCCCGCTCATGATAGCTGTTTCAAAGAGGAGCATCTTCAGTTGGAAGTAGATTTTGTTGTCTCTTTATACCAAATACATCCCCTTACTGCTGTATTGCTTAGTCAGACTTACCCGGCTGATGTCATTCTTCTTCAAGCAGGGGAGATGTTCTGCTTCCTACCCTAAGGAATTCATTCACAGGACCTGCTCTGAATTTCACACTTTTTTCCTCCTTAGTCCTGTCCTAAAACTTTTTTTCTACTCATGTAGCAGAAGTGTCCTGTGTGAGTGCTTCCATATTCTTGCATGAAGGATAAATTACTTGAAATTACTTGCCTGATTCTGAAACCACATTTCTGCTTTTTGCTTCTTCGAAGTTCTGTCTCTCACTTCAGATACCCACAACAGTCTCTCCAGATACACAGGCACACCTTGTATCTCTTAATCACATTGACTCTCAAGATCTCCCATACTGAATCAAAGATAAGTTGATGAGGTTATGGATATTGTAGAGGACCTTCCTGTTTCTAGGCAAGTAGCTATGGCTTCTATCAACATCTGGATCCTCTTCATAGTCCAGGAGTGCTTATAGAAGTCTTCTCTCTTGTTTAAAGTCTACATCTATCTTTCATTCCTTCCTACCAGCTCCTTAATTAACAGAGCACTTACATGCTCCATTACCAGTAGATTTTGCTGTCTAGTCTCTCTCATCCATCCCAAGGCACTGGGGTAAATTCCAAGGTATTACTCAGGCTATGGACACACATGACAGTTGTAGGGCTATTTCTTCCTGGTAGCACTACAAAAAGTGAGTGTACATACATTCATTTCATTCATAGCACCGTAAAAATGCCTGACCATGACAAAAACATTCTGTTTTCAAAGAGGAACTTCTCATGTAGCACTACATGTAATATGTTATATGTAGTGCTGCAGGAAATCTCTTGGACCCCCAGCATCCCAGTGTTCCACTCTCCCTTTCCCTACACCAAGGAGGGAGAGTGGCTAGCTCCCTGATGTGACAGTCAGTAGTGAACTGTCATAGAGCCCTGCAGACAGCTCTCTCCACCTCCTTTGCATGTGGTAGAGGCAGCAGCTACAAGGAGCCGTCTCTCCCTATGGCTGTCCCTGTTAGACAGCTCAGAGATTCTCTAGTCTCTGAAGCAGTAGGGGCTCTACTTTCTGCCCTACCCAGGAGGGGAATGAGCTTGCAAACAGCTTGTTGCTGTTCTAGTCACCAGAGTGGTGCCTGTCACAAACAGTCTACCCTGTACCCTCCCGTGGAAGGGGGCCAAGGCAGGTTGTCAGTGATCAGTAGGCAGCAGCTACCTGGGGGCAGAAGGGGCAAAGGAGCAGCTCCCTACTGTCCCACAGCTGAAGAGCATACCTTTGAGGTTACTGTAGTGCTCTGGCAAAGGGGCTGTGTGTGTACATCACTGTAGCATGCCATTTTGGTAGCACTGTGAAGTGCCAAAGCACTTTGCAGTACTACAAATAAATGCAAGTCCTTATGTTCATAGCCTTAGACATCCTTGGAGCCAGTTAACCTTCTTAAACTCCTGAGATCGTGAGACAAATCCTACTCCCTCTTCTTCAAGAATCCTAAGAACCCTGAGATTGAAGCACTCTTCCGTGCACCTAGGCATACCAATGGCAGTCTACCACGTGGAGGAAAATGTGTCGTCATATGCACTGGCTCAGGCCCCCATCCAAGTCTTGCAGCTGGGTGAGCTAAGTGAATGCATTTAAGAAATTAGGGTGGACTAACCTCTGGCCTCACTTGAAATGATTAATTCTTCCTGTACTGAGTTTTTAGAAGGGGTTAGAGCTGGCCATATACAGTATACATCCTTTCTCCTGCTTGAACACTACCTGCCTGATGTACAGGTAAAGCTCCTGTCCAGTGTAATCTCCCAAAATAATGAAAAGGCAAAAAATTAGTGTTTAGAAATGTTTGGTACATCCCCACAATGTGATTCAGTTAACAGAACTGGTACCATTTTCTGCTTTTTGATTTTTCATGTCTTTTTGTTGCACATATTTAGCTGTGGGTGAAATTTCCAGACCTGTGCTTGTGCCAGACATGGTCAGTATTAAACTCATATGAGTTAAATTACATATGGGTCTCTACTAACAAATATAAGGATGTACTACGTGCTATATTTTGGCTGACCAGTCTAGAACTATCATAGCTCCATAGAAATGTATTTACCACATGTACATCCTCATAGATCATTATAACAACAATGATTAACATTATTCATGGACTAAACTATGCAAGTCTAATGCTGCCGATACAAGTAGTGTGTTTAACATGTGTATAGCCAAGGTATGCATTATTAGCTGAGTAAACTAAACTTGCTGGCATTTCTTTGTCTCTCTGGATGTAAGACAATAACTTTTGAACACTTCATCTGATCGCTTCCAGCCATTTCAGAAAATGTTCTAGTCATCAGTGAGCAGAACCCTATTGATTTTGCTGAAAATCAGGAAATTAGAACAATGTTAACATTTAAAAAAGCAGTTCCTTTGCTCTCCCTGCTAAGAATTGCCTTACAGCTGTGGGGTGGATGCTTAGCTAGCGGTGGGGAACAAGCTAGAAAAATGAAGCGGACTTAATTCCTTCCTCTCACTTAAAACTTCCCATTCCCTGCTTCAATGGAGGAAGAACAGAGGGTGGGCACCAGCCACATGCCTGTCCCTTTCCACCGCAGGGATAATAGGTACTTAGGAAAGGGAAAAAGAGAGACATTCTTACACAGTTTCTACATAGGGTGCAGAAGGGGACTTGGGGAGGGCATGCCCTTCAATTTTAACTGTGCCTATGATTGATGTCAGCCACACTCACTTACCTACATAATGACATGAGCATAACTATATATTCATGTAGTGTTTTCATCAAAGCCTACTGTATTCCCATCCAAAACTCTTTTCCTCTTGCTGCCTGATTACTTTTTAGCCAACCAGGAGATGCCACTTTCACTATACTCCTGATGGATGTCTGGTTTTTTTTTTGCGGAGTCTGTTAGCTAGAACAGACCTCACCCATTCTGGTCTAGCAGGACATTCATTACTGTCAAAACTCTTCCAGGCTTGGCTTCCAGTGATCCTTTCTCAGATATTGGAAACTATGCTGAGTTTCTGCATCCTAAATTTTCTCATAGTGTTCTTAAACCTGAAATGCCATTTGTACCTAAAAAGTGGGATAGAGCTTTAAAAATCAGAAGTGTGAGAGACAAAGCATATAAACCTCTGTTGTATACTTATTGCTACCAGTTATTTTGTACAAAATATAACCCTTATAATTTTATGAACTGTAACTCAGGAATACACAGTGCTTGACCAATAATTAGCACATTTCAGATAAACAGTTTAACTCAGTTGAATTTTCACCATAGATCTTCTGAAATAGTTAAAATATTTCTATTACAGATTTAAGTTACTCTTGGATTTTACATGAAAATTCTTAAATAGTAAAATGCTGAATATTATCAGAATTTTATCTGTCTTATATGGATGTGTGTTCGCATACTGAATGTGTACAGTTCATTCATTTGTTCATAGAACAAGAGTTTTCCAGAGAATGTCACAAATCAGCATGCCCAAGTGATAGGTTTTATGTTTCGATAACTGCCTGGGATGAAAGATGTATAAATGTTCTCTTTTGGCTAGACATCTGAGGAGGCTTAAGAAAACAAGTAATTCTATTCAAAGTCGATTATAACTCATGCTTACTAAATTGGTTCAAGATCTGTCTGAGTCAGAGTAGTGACCTACCCAAGCAATTTTATTTTGGAGCAAACCGCATCCCCTTTTGGAGACTTACCATCACAGTGTTTAATGAGAATGACAAACATGAGAGTGTGGAGATCCACATTTTTGTGGTATGACAGAGTATTAAGAGAAGTTAAGAAAGCTCTTTTGCTGGCCTTTGTGCGTATAGCAGCTAGTTTGGAATCCAGATGGGACTGTGAAGACAGAATGTGTCTTCTAATGTTTATAACTGTGATTAATTTTCTTCTTTTTAATAGTATTGAAATACAGCAAAAAGAGCAAATGTTCACTGACAGAACAAGGCTGCAAATAACAAGAGTGAGACACTATTATAGTAGCCAAGATCTAGTAAGCACGTTATGTATTGGCACAATACAGTGTCTTTTTGTATAAAAAAATAGTGTATCTGACACAATGCTTCTAACCAGATGGTGGAATTTTCAAAAGCAGTCACCGTGGTAAAACTTTTGGTAGTTCTTTTTTCCCGCCACCCCAATGGGTGTAAAGTTATGTCAGTGCTTTATTTACTGCTGAAGATCGTACCTACTGTAACTGCACTGTACCTGGTGCAGTTTAAAACTTGCCCTGGAAAGTCCCAGTGAAATTAATGGAATTTTGCACAACATCCATGATATAATTAATAATAAAATAAAGAAAGGTTGTTATAGAGCAGATATCGATGTTGCAATAGAAAAGCATTTTTTTTGGCCAATCTAATATTATAAAAGCCTGTCTGTCTGTCTGTCCATAATGCTTAATTTGCTCTCTGGTTGGCTGGCTGAAACAACCAATCAGAGTGCAAATAAGTGTTTGGACAGGAAGTGGCAGAGTGCCGCCATAATGGTGGGGGCACAGGGAATGGAACGGGGGAGGGGCGAGGCCACTGGAGTTGACATCAGGAGGGCCCCTGCCCTTGCTCCCTGGAGGTGACAAGGGAAGGGGAGCAGGGTCAGGATACCACGGGGGGAGGGGGATGCCACCAGCGCTGGCCTTGGCCTGTCCCTCCCTCCTTCCATTGTCACCACCTGCAGTGGTGGTGGGGGAGGAGTGGGTGCATGGTGGGGGGGGAGGGGAGGAGAGGACCTATTCCACTCCCCCACTCCCCCGTGTCAGCCCCGAACACACTCCTCCTGTCCCCCCACCACCACCGGTTTGGCCTGGGCCTATTGCTTCTCCCCCTCACCGCTGCTGCAGTGGGGAGGGAGGGAGCAGGCCCATATGGGGGGGCACAGGGCTCCATCCCTGCCTGCTGCCCCCCCCATCATTCTCGTTCGGCAGTTGGCTAGTCAGTTAAGAAATTCATATTATGATACAGTAGTGTAACTAGAGGTGGCAAGTAGGGCATGAGCCCTGGGCACCAACTTGAGAAGTGTGCCAGAATTGTCTCTCCCCACCCACCCCAGCCCCCCCAGGATCTGTGCCCTGGCAGCAAAAGCAGCCCCACACCTGCATTTGGGCTCTTGCTGCAGCAGCCAGGTACCTGGATATGCAGGGTAGACCACATGGAGGCAGCAGCAACTGAGAACTGTTTTTGACTTCTTGGCATAGCTAAGACTCCTGCACTCCCATGCTGTGGCCTTCCAACACTCAGCAGCACCTCCCAGCCCACAGCCCCTGCTTCCCCCAGTCTTGGAACGTGCACCCTTCTGGTACTCTCTCTGTCTGTGCCTCCCACATCCCTCTGGCAGGTCCCTTCCAGCTTTACTTTATAATTCTGTGATTCTCCCTGCCCCCTCTCTCTGCTCTCCCATGGGGTTTGCCCAGGGCACCAGCCCTGCTTATTATGCCTATGGCATTTGTGAGGGGATGGGGTGTGTCACCTGAAGTGAGTCCCTGTATCCCCTCGACGGCCCCTGGAGAGGAGGGGTTACTCGGCTGTCCGTTCCCACTTCCGCCGGTCTCTCCTGCCACGACTTGATGTAATTTAGGGGTTCACCCGTGCGGGGAAGCTGGCAGTCCGGATGCGGTCCCTCGTCTCCAAAGTCCAGGGGTCCTGAGGGCTCCTCCTCCCCTACACCCTCGCCCGGTCCTCCGGGGTAGCCTCCGTCAGGGTGGCTCCCATGCAGGGGGTTAACCCCTGCTAGGTAACAAATATACAGTCATGGAAGTAGTATAATGGCTGTACAATGTCGGCGCACGCTTCTCTGGGGCGGAGGGGATTCTTCCTACTCCCAATAACCTCCGGCCCCGTCGGGCAGGGACACCTGGCCCCTTGGTCCATTCACCAGTCCTGCAGTGGGGTTCTGCCCTCGCACTGCAGGACCCTATAGGAATCCTCACGGTGCCTGGCCCTGCCAGGTGCTGCCAGCTCCAGCTGGTCTGGGGTCTCCGGACCCGCCACTGCCTGTCTCTCGAGACCCGGGGGTGCGCGGGGCTTACCTCCCCGCCCGCGGGTCCTCTTAAGCGGCCAAACGGCCTGCAGCCGCTGGAGAAGGGTCCTTCCTTCAGGGCCCCTCTCCCCCGGCCCCTCCGGAGCGGCTGTCACCGGTTCCGCTGTTACCGGCTCCGCGTCTCTGGTCTCCGCTGGCTCCTGTTGCGCGGCTCTCAGCTCCGCTGCCTCCTGCCGTGCGGCTCCCTGCACCGGCTGCGTGGCTCTCGGCTCTGCGGCTCCCGGCTCCGCAGCCGCAGGCTCCCGGCTCCGCGGCTCCCGGCTCTGCAGGTCCTGGCTCCGCAGACGCCGGTGTAGGCTCCGGCTGCGCGGCTCCCGGCTCGGCGGCTCCCGGCTCGGCAGACGTCGGCGTAGGCTCCAGCTGGAGCCTCTCCCTCCTCCTGTTTGGGGTAGGTGGGCTCCTTTTATTCTTCCGGGTCGGTCCCGGCCCGGCCCTGTCCGAGTTCCGGGAAAAGACAAGCTTCCGACCACACTTCCGGGTCGGCGCCCGGGTCGTTCTCCGCCCGACCCTGGCCCCCCGGGGCCTTGACCCCTTCACAGCATTACATAACTGTTATTAATAATATTCATTCTGGTTATTATTTTCTTTTCATTATGTGATATCTTTTGATGAAAAGCACTCTAAAAGAGCTAACTAGTAATAGTTATGTCCTGCAACATTAGCCATCCATATCCAAAACTTCTGACTATCATGAGCTATATTCTGTTATGGCGGGAAGAGTAATTGGAAGTAATTTATATACAAGACTTTGTAAGGAAGAAGCCCTTGCCTCTTTCCCTCCGCATCTTTCATTTAGATGAGCTATCTGGTGTGAGTTTGGTATTCTTACAGTGGTATACCTTTATAGAAGACACTACATGAGCATCTGAAGTTAAAAATAAGTGTCTTATTTGAAGGGTGGTATGTGATGGTATAATTAAAAGACTATCATAAGGGTTATGTCTTTAGAAAATGAGTTAGAGTTCCTCACGCAACCAGAACGTTTGCATTTCCTGACTATTCATTGCTTAAATGTACAGCATGATTTTATTTTCTGAGTGTATGTCTATGCCTGTGTTTTGGGCTGAGTAGAAAGCTTATTCTCAAGTTATGCGGAGCCATGTGAGTCATCCCTCCCAGTCTACCTTACTTTAATGACCAAAACTCAGGAAGGAGAGAAGAAGAGACAAGTGGGAGACTTATTCCTAGAAGAAAAGGAAACTCAAGCTAGAGTCCTTCTAAAAGTCATATACACTACTTATTTCTCATTCTGATTTTATTGGCTGACTGCTACAATACCTTCTGCAGTGCTTGGCTGAGTACTGGACACATTGCAGGGGTGGAAGTAGACCAGAGGAAAACTCAGGCTGCATGCAGACATTAATTCCTAGCGGTAGAAAATTCCCAAGAGAGGGAGCCGTACAAGCATTCAGACTGAATCCACTCCCACTTCCCTGCTCTTTGTGGCGTTCCTTGACCAGGGTGTATCGTGCGGCTGCTTCAGTCCTCTTACTCCTTGAAGATCTGGAGCAGTGGAGCAAAATCTCCTACCTGTTTCTCACACTGGATTTTCCAGTGTGAAGAGTGACCAGGGAGCCTGCAGCACTGCTCACTTTACTCCCCTCCCAGTCTATGAAAGGGGGTACGAGCAGCTGAGACTGGGGTTTCTGGAAGGCATGGGAGCCTTTTCCCACCATTTGAATCATCCTGGTCCTGAGAAAGACTCAGGTGGCAGAGAAGAGTGCAAACGTTCATTCTTCTGAGAGAAACTTTCCTGGGAGTGCCTTCTACTAGGTAGGAGATGGGTTATTTTTCTCCTGGAACAACTATTCTTGTTCCAGGAGAAACTGAATGTCTGTACTTCCATGGTTTTTACTGGAGAGCTGTGATTTTCCCAGTAGAAATACAACACCTGTATGTGGCTTCAGCCTTGACTCTGGTGCTTGGGAGAGTTTCCAGAAAGGGCTAGATTGCTGCCAGAAAGAAGAGAGGAGAACAGCAAAGTAAGGGGCATGTGAAGTCATGTGGCTTGTCACTGAATTTGGGCTAAAGAGGAAGGAGGATCTGGCAGTATAGCCGTATAAGCAAACCCTTAAAGTAAAGACCTTGGGGTGATGACTGTTGGTAATTGTTTGTTCCTATTTACCAACAAACAGAAAAGCTAAGAAACTTATCCAAGGTTATAGACCCTTGTGTGGAGTGTCTTAACTTTTTCTGTAGTGCCCAGACTATTCAATCAAACCTAAACATATGTGTGGTTAAATAGTACAGCATTTTAAAGTTAAAAATGAAGTAGAATACATCAGAATCAACTAGAAGACCTTCTAATTTTCACCTTTTAGAGGAAAATTTGTATTCTGCCTGGCTCTGGCTTACTAAGTTTCAGCCAGATGTGAATTAAAACTGCTAACTTATGACCGCTTGAAAAACAGAGTTTATAATGGAAATGACAGCTCCAGCATAGTACTGCCAGGAGCTGCTATAATAACCTGATATTTAAAATGCTATAAAAATCAGAGAATAAGCACATTTAGGTTTTCATGCTACAGAAGGAGATTATGTCAATGAAGCACATGTTTGCTTTTATAGACAAATTCCATGCTATAAGTCACAACTCTGCAGCAGTAGCAGGGTTTAAATGCATATTGTAGTAATTTATTTTTAAAGCAATATTGCATCTTGAAAGCAGTGACCTCCCTTATGAATTGTTTTTTTCTTTAAATCTTTTGTGTAGCTTTATCAATAGTACCTGCAGACTGTGATAGATTTACAAAACCTCTTGTTTGTACTTAAATATATTTACTTGTGTTTGCTCCTTCTCAGTTCGATAACTCTTAAGAAGAGAATGAAACAGATTTTTTTTTAGATGTTATGGTAGTGCATTAATTGCCTGTAGCATTTACTATGGTCACCGTTTAAGAGTTCCATTTATTCTGTCAAAAGCTTTTGGACAGGGGGGAAAAAACAGTGTATTGTAAGGGCTTCTTCCACTGTCTTTTGTCTGCAGTAATTGATTACAAACTTTCAAAAACAATCTCTTCCTCTGTCACAAAACACTTCCTTTAAAAAAAACAAACAAACAAAAAAGGATTTTGAAAGTAATTTATTGGAAGCAGGATCACAGCAGTATTTTGAATCTTTTTGTTCATATCAGTATAAGGGAATTTTTAAATCATTCTTTTCCTCATAATATGTGAATATTAAAATGTTGCCAACACCATTCAGCACTTGGCTAGACAGGAAAAAGCAGAGACAACAATTTTAGTGGAGGGCAGTAGGCCACCAGTGTATTAACACAACAAATCACAAATAGGTATACATTACAGCAATAAAGGCATTAAAACAATAGTCCTTGCTAGCCCTAATAAAATCTTGACCAATTTAGCCACAAATTCCTTAGAGGAATATCTGAAATATGCAGATAGTCTCGATCTTGAGGAGGACAGAGTGCGGCCATAAGCTTATTCCCTTTCCTGTTTCCCATCAAGAAAACCTGAATTATCTTTGAGGTTTAATACTTGTCTGTACCTGATGACAAAGTTTTCATCTTTGGCCACTAGGAGAAAACCCTACTGCCAATATGAGTAGGAAAGTAACAGCTTCCTTTGTCCCCAGTTGCTGCTCATTTGGCACAGTCATTAACTATTTAACTCTGTAGAACCAGGAGCTGGCAAATGTTCTCCTTCCACTAAATATGGACGAGTAAATTTTGCTTAATGCCTACTTTCCTAAACAAACTGGTGTAAAATTTTTCCTAGCACTAAGTTTTGCTTCTGCTTTAATTGAAACAGGTTCAATGGGTATTTTTTCTCTTTGTCTTGTACTGTAAAAGGATCCAGGCTCCTGAGTAAAGCAAATATAGTTCTAAAATTATTGAAGAATATCTGACTTAAAGGTCTCTAGTGTAAATGTATGTTAATAAGATGATGCATTTTTAGGGTGACTATATTCCCTTTGTGTTCAAATGGGATGTCCCACACTGTCATGGGATGTATGGTCACCCTATACATTTTTCAATGCACAGAATGTCTGCCTTCATTTTGCTTGTATCTTAACTGTTGTAAATTGTCACACTTTTTAAATATAAAACTGGAACATTCAGTGTAAACCGTAAAAAGTTAGAATGACCACATTTCCAAAAGGAAAGAGTAGGACATCTGTTTGAGAAGTTATACTTTTGGATGTCTTTACTGAAGGTGCATGAAAGAAAAGTACTTGATTTTTTTTAAATGAAGCCTTCCTCTTTCCTTGCATTCACTTGGGGCTTCTCTCTGCTTAAAAGATATACATTTTGGAGATGAAGAGAAACCAGTAGAGCTATACCCTGGTTAAGCCAACTTAAGGCAAGGGTATCAAATATATATGGCTTACAAGACAGAGATGGCCTATACAGCCCTGTCATCTGGCCCCCAGTGCTACCTCTGGGTCTGAGTAGACCCACATGGAGCACGGCACATGCCAGACCAGTCCACTGGGCAAGGCCCAGGGGCATGAGCCATACACAGTGCCCACCATAGCCACACTGGGACTGTACCACATGGATTTGAGTTTGAAAGTATGATAAAAGCTGTTAAGAGGCTAGTGAGATTTTAGGATGAATATGCAGAGATATCCAGAGGGGCAAGAACAGACTGAGTGCAGTCCATCCAGGGGTGTGTAGTATAGAACCTGGGCTAGCCAGAGTAGGTACTGTGCTACATGTACCCCGTGCAATGCTCACTCTAGGACACATGCTGCACGTGGTACATAGCCCAGCAGCTCCAGTACAGGACCTGTGTGCAGCATGGGCCCCGGACCAGCTGGAGTGGGTGCCCTAGGCACCAGATGCGGTGCAGTTTATTTTTGTGGGTGCTGCATGCAGTGTGGCACTTGCTCCAGCTGACTTGGAATCTGTGCTATACATCCCCCAGCAGGACTGTGATGTATGCAGCTCCCATTCCAGCCTCTCCAGGACCTGTGCAGTATGCAGCATGGGTTGGGACTGACTGTAGTAGGTGCTGGATCCAGTATGCTGGCAGAGGTGGAAGAAGTTCTCATCAGACCTGCAGCCTGGCCCCACGCCAACTTATGCAGGCTGCAGGGCCAAATAAGTTTGACACCCTTGATGTAAAGCATTCCCCAAGTTAAAAGCCTTTTTTTTGTTTGTTTGTTTCACCTGTATGAATGCATCATATAGAATCCTTCTTGGCATAAGTATATTTCATTAGCAGTATCTTTTTTTCACACTCCTAAGCATCCTGAGATGCCAGTAAAACTTACAAGTTTAAGTCCTGGCTCTGCCTTTTTGTTGTCCCCTGAATGCCCAGTAAATAGCATTTAATCTCTTAATTTTTCCATATCTTACATCCTCTCAAAGGCTAAAAATGACGTTTCTCTATTTAAGAGGAGGTCAGCGGTGGAGAGAGAGAGAAAAGACAAGATAGGAAAGAACTGAGAGAGAGAATCAAGAAGATTATGGAAATATGTTTGCTATAGGCATAAAAGATGGGCTGGATTATTTGTTCCTTTCCTTATTGATACAAAAGATTGTTCCCCCTAACAGATGTTTTTGTTCCCCAGTCTCGGTTTAAATGTCTGACTTCATTTAACTGTTCTTATTTCAGTTGTTCTCTATCTTTTCAATAATAAAATCCTCAGAATTCCACGTGCAGTTATGCTGGTGTCAGAAAAGTAACTATTGCCAGCTTGGTCTGTGACTTCTTATCTCTGCATATTCATCCTGAAATCTCATTGGCCTCTTAACACCTTTTATCATATTTGCAAACCCAAATCCAGTTTGCGCTCCACTCTTATCCTGAGCTCTCTCTTAATATAACTTAGTTTACTGGATTATTTTTTTCCTCACATAAACTATCATGTTCTTTCAAACTGACTATCAGTGTAATTTTGATTCCTATTTCTGATCTGCTTATGTCCTTTTGCATGCATTTCTCTGCCTTAACTGGTGTTTTTGTAATATTTACAATTTTAGTATTGTTAGTCACGTCTTCAAGTGGGGTCTGCTACCTCTTTTAAATTATTTAATATCTTAACTAAGACCTTCCTAATACATATTCTAAATGCACATCATCAAACACCCCTCTCTGTTTAATACCTTTCCATTTATTTAATCCACTTGTTTAAAACAACAGTATTCTGAAGTCTTTTGTTTGAGCCAGTTTCTAATCTTCATGACACTGTTCCTTCGTGACAATGTTTTCAGTGAGACTTTGAAGATGAAGTACCCAATATTTGTCTGAAAACCCTAGATACATTATATCTCCTGCATGCTCTTTTGCAAGTATATTGACTAAGGATTTGAAGAGTTAAGGTTGATGCATATAAAAGCACATGTTTTGGCATGCACAAAAAATTTCAGGAGAGTCTCCAACAGAAGTCCCACATATGGTGACTGACCTGTGGCTCACACTTTATCACACTCCAAGTTTTTTAACTTTCATCAAACTTGTTAGCTCTTCGGCAGTTGCCAACAGTCTGATGTCTGGGACAGTGGAGGATTTAAGGGGAAATAGTAACTTGATTTTCTTTTAAATGGAATTAATGTTAAACACTTCATTTTCTGATAGAGATGCTCTAAATAGTATGTCCTAAATTTTTATTTTGAAACGTTATAAATATTTTTCTGTTTTCCAGTTCATTTTTAGACAGGCATTTTCATTAAAGGAAAACATTTTAAAGGGAAAGTATTTAATGCTAGCTATGCACAAAATTTAAATTCACAAATTAACCAAAAATATCATTCCTCACTAAAGATTTATACTTACTGCATTGTTATCTCAACTGGTAAAGCAAGTTTTGCTCCAAACTCCTGTCCACACACAAATCTGTAGCTTGAGTTAATTGGTGATTTTTTTTTTTTTAATTTTTTTAAAACTCAGCCTTCCTGGGCTGCTGGCATGGGGACTGTGAGAATTGAAGCTTGAGTGCTTCAGTAATGTAGTAATGCTCTGGGAATGCAGCAGCTGGAGTTACAATAACCCACCAAATGCTAATCCAGTCACACTGTGCTGCTAATCAGATCAGTCTGTGTTGCTCCAAGTGTTGTTTCTTGGTATGGTCCCTCACCCCAGCTAGCATAGAGCAACTCAGGTGTAGTAACTGGAGCTAGCTGCAGCAGTGAAGACAAACCCTAGACCTTTTAGACATTGCATGAGTCAGTAAGGTCAGTGTTTTTTCAAGCAGGCACTGGATTTTCAGATTCTTTTGTATCAGTGGCCTGAAACAACAGTGGTAGCAGTTGAGATAGGGGTCATCCTATGGTTTATGTTGTTATTGCTAACATAGTTGCTTGCCTCTTTGCTTCTCCTGGCACTGTACAATTTTTATGATAAAAATTAATAGTATTCAGTTCAGCAAATGTATATTAAAATTGTTTATGCTATACATGTTTGTTAATTTTGTACAGCAATGCCATTTGTATAAAAAGATCAATTTAAATAACTACTGCCTTTTCCTTGCATACCTCAAAATAGCTGCCAAATATTTTACATCAAATGGGAAAAAAAATCTTTTATAGTCTTTTTTTTCCTTCGTAGCATCAATGAACTGGTGGCATCTGGAGAATTATTTGCTCTTCCTCATTTTCAGTTTCAAAATTATGTATATGGGCCAAGGCCATTTTTAGCTAAGACTCAAACTAGGGTACATTTGTGAGCTAACACTTAGCTGTTTGGTTTTATTCCAGCGCTTTCATTGTCTTTACTTAGCCAGAAAGATAGCAAGGATCCCACAGGGTACAACAAGCATTCCTTAAGACCAGAGGTGGATCCAGGATTTGGCAAAGGAGGGTGCAGGAGCAACAACTCATGCTGCAGGGGTGGCTGGACCCCTTTTTCACAGTGTCTCTCTGCCACCTCCCCTGCACCTACTAGCGCAGGCAGACCATGCAGGAGGAGCCTCTGGGGAGCTTTTAAAGTCCCAAAGGCAAGTACGAATCCCCCACTTCCCATATGTGGTCAGAGTCATGTTACCTCCTCACTGCTTGCGGGCCCCCTCTTCCCTGTCCATCACTGCTACCCTGTTCCCCACTGAGTCCAACCCCCAGGCAGCCCAGCTGGAGTGAGCAGGAGTGGGTCTGAAACTTCTCCTGTACCTGAAACAAGGCAGGAGAAAGGAGAGGGCAAAATGGAGTGGTCAGGACATGCCTCTGAGCATGGAAAGCAAGGGAGGGTGGATTCTCACCTGCTTTGGGGACCTTAAAAAATTCTCCAGAGGGTCCTGTGGCATGGTCCTCTCTGAAAGGAGAAGCTTGAGAGAGTCCAGAGGAGAGCAACGTGCATGATCAGAGGTCAGGAAAACAGATCTTACGATGACAGGCTGAGAGCCACGGGACTCTTTAGCCTGGAAAAGCATAGGCTCAGGGGTGATCCGATGGCCACCTATAAGTTTATCAGGGGTGACCACCAGGATCTGGGGGAATGTTTGTTCACCAGAGCGCCCCAAGGGATGACTAGGTCAAATGGTCACAAACTCCTGCAAGACCGTTTCAGGCTAGACATAAGGAAGAATTTCTTTACTGTCCGAGCCCCCAAGGTCTGGAACAGTCTGCCAGCGGAGGTGGTTCAAGCACCTACATTGAACACCTTCAAGAGTAAATTGGATGCTTATCTTGCTGGGATCCTATGACCCCAGCTGACTTCCTGCCCTTTGGACAGGGGGCTGGACTCGATCTCCCAAGGTCCCTTCCAGTCCTAATGTCTATGAAGTCTATGCATGCCACTGCTGTGTCTGGATCAGCTCCTGCCTGATGCACTGCTCAACAACCCCTTTTAGGCTGAGGACCAATTTAGAATGGGCTAGCAGCTGAGGTCTCCTCCCACAGTTCTGTCCCTTTGCTTTGGCACAGTTGTGGCCATCTCTTTTTGTGTCCTTTCTCTCCAGCCCCCATCACTGTTTCTGCTCTGGTTTTTTTCCCTGTACCATTTGCTTTATTTTTTCTTGGTTTTTTTTCTGCTTGTTCTTCTCTTGCTGATTCACCACCCACTTTCTTATGCTCCCTTCTGGCTGCTTCTCTACTTTTTAGAAGGCTCTTGAGATTGCAGACATCCATTGTTGGTGCTCTCATGACTGAACTATGTGCTATCAGAATAGAGGTAAGAGGCAAAGCTGGAGTTGCAGCCATAACACACATGCACTGCTCTTCCAGTTGGCTGTGTTCTGGACATGGGGAAGCGCATGAGCACCAACTTATTTTTGCCAGAGGGGAGAGGCAGGCAGCTAAAATAATGCCCCCACCTGTAAGCAGAGCCATGGGGAGGTGGGGGCAGTTGCAGGTTGCCCTCTGCAGGCTGTAGGCTCCCTGCCCTTCCTCTGGGTGCCCTGTGCTGGCTGCACCACCATAGCAAGGCACCCCCTGCCAACCCAGCAGCAGTGGAGGCACAACACTACTGCTGACTGGGGAGAAGGCACCTTACCATGGCAGCATGACCAGCATAGGGCTCCAGGTGGGGAGGGCAGCGAGGCAGGGAGCCTTGCGTCCACAGTGGGCAGGCTGCATCCACCCTGACCCTGTGTACAAATTTGGGGGGGAATATGCCCCCCTTATCCCCCTCCCCAAGAGTGCACACATCAGGAAGGAGCCAGCTTCCCCCCCCAGACAAGCCACCTGTAACTCTGTTCTGCTCTCAACCCTGACTGCCATGTCTGGGCAATGCCCACAGGTGCAGCCCCTGCCCCACTCTCGCCCTTACCATGAGGGCCTCAGTCTGCTCCCCCCACCATAGACTTACCTGCAGACAGCTGGGGAAACTGCTCTCCACTGCTGCCTGAGGCTGTATTCCTGGTTACATGCATATGTGCACATGCACACATGCATTTGGCACCTCCTGCATCCCACTCCCTGCAGCCCCTTGCAGGCTGGAACTTTGCCAGCCTGCAAGGGGAAACCTGCCATTTCCCACGTTTTTCTGCAGTGAACGGAAAACCCAGATCCTTGCATGATACTGGGAATCTGGGATAAATGCTGTCTCGGAGTCACGCAGCCCACAACTGGGACTTAATGTTCCCATTTTGAGACTGTCCCAGTTAGGAATGGGTGGTCTCCCTACCCTCTTCCCAACAGTGGTGAGGACCCATGAGCCCACCACATGTACTGATGCCTATGGGGAAGAGATGCCACTTTACCTGCACCAACAGCAACTAAATATTTACAGTGCTGATGAGTGTTAAGTATGACTTCTCTCACCTCATGGCTCTCCTGCTCTGTCCTCTGCCTCCCCACTCCTGTGCTACTGTTGTTGTCTATGCCCAAGTTGAGGAACACTGCCGTAGGACACATTAAAAAAATATGCCTGCTAAAATAACTTATTTGTTATAATATATGTAGAGCAAGGGTCTCAAGTTAGTTTCTAGAACTTGTATCTTATGTGTAGTCCTTTCAGGCTAATAAAGAAAGAAGTGTGAGTTGAATCTTTCAGATACCAGATGATTAAGTAAGGTATTCTAAAATTAAAATTGCATTTTTAAAACTGTGAAATACTTTTCAATTACTAATGTTTTTTTTTCCGCTTGAAGGTACTTTCAGATTACCTGTGAGCTTCCTTAAAGAGATACTGTGCAGTTGGTGGTTAATTATGAGAATCATGTATTAGCATCATAATCAGCTAACTTTGTCTTCCTTCAACAATAAAAAATACTCCCTTCACAAAATCAATATCTGTGAAATAGATGAGAAGAATCCTAAAGAAATTTAGTTATCAAGAGATAATCATAGATTATTGTACCAGACCTGAGCAGCAGTCCTCTTAAAATCAAAGGTTTAGAATTATTTTAACTATAATTATCTTTTTTCAGTTTCCATATTCAAAGAGGAATGCTAAGTAACCTATGGTAAAATTAAATGAACTTTTTATTTGCATGTAGGGATATGTGGGATAACGTGGGAAAAAATAATAGATGTCACTAAACTTTGGCTGTATCCCAAATCAAGCTCAAACGCTTGAAAAAAGAATATATTTCGCTCCACCCCTCCTTTCTCTTTCCATGGTCCCCACTTTTTTCTGCCTGCAGGTCACTTAGCCTACCATTTACTTCCCACTGACATTCACCTTTTCCCAGCTTCAGCCCAGAGTAATTTGAAAAATCAGGTATTGCTTCCACTTATTGTAGCAGCCTTAGCCTCTGTCTTAAGCATTCTGCAGGTGTTGCTTTACTGGTGTGTTGATGGGGTATGGCTGGAGTTGACAACCTATAGCCTTCAGGCTGGATCGACCCTGCAGAACCTTTGGCTCCAGCCCTAGGCTTCAGCAGCATGCAGATGAAACCACTGTTAGGTTTGACAGGCCCAACATGGGCACTCTCCCTATAGGCCCTCGGCACTCTCCCCATGCTGTTGAGAGAAGTCCTGGCTTACATGTGCTCTTCCCTGTGTCCAGCAAGACAAGAGGCGGTTGGTGGCCCACTCCTAGCAACTGCCCCCTGCCCAGCCTCAAATTCTGGGTGCATCATTCTAGTCCACAACTAGAAAAGGTTGCCTACCCCTGCTGTAGAGAATACCTGAGATGTTATTCCTGTTTGCACTGGTGAGGCAGTGATACATTAAGCAAAATGGAGCCTCAGAGCCCTGTCTGCCTTTGTACTGAGGGAAATGCAAGTCATAAGTTCACTTAAGCAAGATTTCCTACGTTTTGACACATGGCGCCAGATTTTTCGAAAGAATTTCTTTCCTCCAGGTATTTAAATAAAGGCCAGTTCACAAAAATTGTTCAGGATCTAGGACCTCCCTTTGTGACACTTAACAGATAGCTTTTCAAGGTAGCTTGTTGCCCAGATTGTGAGCTTTTAAAAAAATCCACCCCACTGATTTTTGGTAGGAATTTGGGGCAGATTTCTATACCAGCGGTTGCCCCTCACTCACTGGGGAATTTTTTCCCACTTTGAGTGTCTGTAACTTGCAGGCACAATATGTAAATGCATGCCTTGGCAGTTGCAGCAGCAGTGAGAGTGAATGAGTCAGTGCTGACTGGTTCTGCATGTGCCATTTATTTACTTTTAGGGTTGCCCTGTGGGACGGGAGAGCTAACTTGTCCTGTTCTCAGTTGAGCCTTAGTGTGCTAACTGTGCATATTTATGCAACTGCTGTGGGGGGAGTGGGGGTGGAAATTGTATAGTAGGCTCTTAAACCTAAGCAGCTCCAGGGTTTTTTACAACAGAAAAATAAAAGAGGCCGTCTCTGTTGATCTGTGAGTTTGTACTCTATGGTTTGCTACTGTGTCTTGGCAGCACAGTAGCGGAGACCTGCCTGAGGAACACACTGCTGTGCAGTCTGTGCAGTAGTGCTTCCTTTCCACAGCACCCTGTGACTCAATCCTTTCTCTTCTCTCGACCCCTGTTTTCTTCTTAAAATCACCTCCCAAGCTGCTGTTCAAGGGTAATATCCAGGTAGGCACTATTAGATTGCCTAGTAAAAGAGCCATGTTAGCTAATATACTGGAGCAAGATCAGCTAAGCCTTTTGCTTGCACTGAGCTGTACTGTGCCATATCTCTCCTTTACATGCATACCCCGAAGATAATACCACAGCTACAGTTAGTTCATGGTAGTCCCATGCAGTAGATAGCCATAACAGTTCACAATTGGTTGGCTAGTGCTTCTAAGACCCTGCTTTTCTGTTGTAACACCATTCTGATCTGCTCTTCTCTCCCTTGCAAAGAGTAACCTATTTGCACAATGTTAGTATTATACTTAATTTTCCATTCATGTTCATGCACATCCATGGCATTAGATACATACCTATTTTTACTAAAGCCAGCAAGACCATGCTTTGAAGGTCTTGAGGTTGAGGCTCAAAATGTAATGCCCCAAAATGAAATGTCAACTTTAAAATGTGTGACTTTTTTTTGTTGCTGTTTGTCCTTCAAAATGAGCACTCGAGTTAAATCCCCTGGGTAAAATTGGACAGTGAACCAACGACAAATTTTATGCTGAATTTTTGTTCTTATGGGCAGATAAGCTTATGTTAAGTCACCTTCCTTCTCTCTTACCAGCTCAGTTCTTGGGATGCTGTAGCATGTAGTAGAATTGATGCATTTCCTTTTGAACAGGGATATATCCAGGGACCTACCAAATTCGTGATTTCACAATTTTCACGGAAACTGCAAAATCAGTAAGCCTCCTAGAAAAAGTGTGAAATTAACAAGCAAGCAGGGGAAAAAAAGGGGAACTACGAAGAGCAAATGGTAGGAAGCCCTGGCATCCTGAAGAACAAGGGGAGGGAGATGGGGGGGGAGGGGGAAGGATATTCTCATGGCAGAGCACAGAGGGCCCCTGCATCTATGGCCGAGAAGCCCCAGAAAGAAATTGAAAGGTGGCTGGGACTTCTGGGCCCCCTCAACCAATCAGAAGCACTACACTCATACGATGAAATTGGAAGGCAGCCACCCTGAATTTGGTAGGTCCCTAGGTATATTCCATTTCAATAGCCTGCTAGCAGTAAGGGAATGGACATGAAGAACGTACATGCTTATGTTGCATACTCAGTCTTAGGTTTGTTTATTTATTTATTATTTGTAAAGCAGATGGGGGTTTAAGTCCATTACATTCTTGGTGTTACTAAAAGGGAGGAGTGAGATGCTTGTTTTGGGTTTTTTTTGTTTTTCCCTCTGTCAAGGAGACATAAAATAAAAAATGTCATTCTAAAGCATGTGTTGGGGGAGAAAAGTATCATCTATTGGGCTTGTCAAACCTGACAGTGGCGGTTTAAAAGAAGATGTATATGAAGCACTATACCCATAAAAGCTTGTTCTGTTTTTCAATTTGTTGTTTTACCATGGATTCTACTAATTGCTGAAAATCTTTCCTTGACAGTTTCATTTTCAACTGTTAGAGTGAACTTTTAAGCCTGACATGATGCTGCACAACACTTCCAAGTACTTAATGCCTGTGCTAAAAAAATATCCTTGTAAATGTTAAGGGAATATAATATTGATATGTGAAACTGCATCTTGGATTGGTATGTGCAGCATACCATCCAATTCTTTTGTCACACAGTGGGTCATTAGTGGTATTGGTTTTGACACTTACTTGAATCCTAAAAAAGGTTACAAATGTCTAATTCTTAAAGTTTAACCTATTTCAAAATAGATAATATTCTGAGAAGCACATTTCTTCAAATATCACCTCTAGTTCACAAATTTGAATAGTTTCACTAAACGTACAAGAAAGGAAGCATGTGATGGTTGAATATGCTGATGCTTTAATTCTTTTTGCATTGTAAAGCATTGTAGTCAAGATATTAAATACTGCTCAGCAAATCACTTATACAAGTGTTTAAGTCCATTACTGTTTAGCAAAGAGCTGACATTCATGTTTAACATTGAGGATGCATGCATGTAGTCCAGGGGGGAGCAATTATTTAGGGCAGAGGGCCGCTTACCCAGTTTCGGCAGGCTGTCGAGGGCCACATGGGTAGCACCTCCCCTTGGCAGGTACCCCACCCCTTGACAGGTGCCCCGCCCCTGGTCACCTTCTTGGGACCAATGTCCTAGAGCTAGCACTGGTGGAGTAGGGCACAGGCCAGCAGGTGTCTGTGGAGCTGGGCTGGGCTGCACCAGCAGGGAGGGGTGAGCTGGCCCGGCTCCATAGAGCCCCTGCCAGCTGGGACCCAGTGCTCCTGCCACCCTGCTCTGGGCCCCACCGGTGCGGGCCCTGTGCTCTCACTGGCTCCCTGCCTGCTCACACCCAGTGCCCCCCCAGCCCCGTGGTACAGGTGGGAAGCAGCACACAGCCCTGACCCCCTGCTCGCCAGCAGGGAAGAAGCTGGTGCTGAGTGTGGGGAAAAGCAGCCCCTCACCTGCCCCATGGCTGGCATCTCGTGCTGCAGGTGGTTGCAGCCCATGTGGCGCTGTCTGGAGCAGGCACAGGCAGCCTTATGTGGGCTGCAGGTGGCTGCAGCGCAGGGCGCTGGCTATGGGGTGAGTGAGGAGCCACATTTTTTCCCTGCACTCAGCACCAGCTTGTAACCCACCCCACTGCCAGCCTGGGGGGGGGGGAGGAAAACAGCCCCTCCCTGCCCCATGCTCAGTGCCCTGCACTGCAGCAACTCGCAGCCTGCCTGGGGCTACCTGTGCCTACTCCAGACAGCTGTGCATGGGCTGCAAGCGCCTGCAACGTGGGGCACCGGCCATGGAGCAGGCGAGGGGCTGCTTTTCTCCATGCAGGGAAGGAGCCCAGGGAAAAGCTGAGCATGGTGGCGAAATGGTCCCTCCTCCACCTCATGCCTGGTGCCCCATGCAGGCGCTCGCAGCCCACATGGGGCTGTCCAGAGAGGGCACAGGCAGCCCCACGTGGGCTGCAAGCAGCTGCAGCGCAAGGCATTGGCTGTGGGGGAGCTGCTCCCTTCCCCGCACTCCTTCCTTGCCCAGGGCCCCCCCCCCCCCACTTACCTGAGCTTCCCGCACCAGGGCAGCCACATGCTCCCAGCCCAGAAACTGCGACTGGGGCTTCCAGCTTTGGATGGGGCCGGGTGGGCCCCCCTGTTGTTGGAGCTCACCAGGCTTCCCCTGGGTCCTACTATATTATTTTTCTACACTTTTTTAGGGGCCCTGCGAGCCGCATATAATGGCGTCATGAGCCGTATTTTTCCCACCCCGATGTAGTCATTGTCTTTTTTCAGATTTAATTGTGTCTATGAAATTAAGCATATGCTTAAGTGAAATCTACAAGTGTTTTGCAGAATAGGAGTATAGTTAAGAGTGTACTTAAGTACACAACTAAATCAGGATCTAAGTGTCTGTATATTAATAAAGATAATATTGGATCAAGTGTTCTGTCTTCTCGAGTACTCTTATTTCCTGATGTAGTAATCTAAAATGCTAAATCTAATCTAAATCAGAAATGAAACTTTTAATCTGATTTGGGTAAAAAACATCACTACCTGCGGCCAATCTATCATTTCATTATGTTCTTTAACATTTTACTTGTACATGCTTGTGATTGATCATTGTTTCTTAAACACATCTGTTTCTAAAAGGAACACAATATCACCCTTCATCTTGGCTAGAACAGAGAAATGGGAGTTAGAGGTAAATTCTATTTGTAATGCTTACTTAAATTTTGGAGTCTATCTACAAATAGGTTGCAAATTTAGAACAGTATAGGTATTCCTGATGAACTCCATGTGTAGAACCTTTTATCTTGGGATAGGAGTGCTGTCTTGTTTTCCCATATTTACTCAAATAGAAGATGACCCTGATTACAAGATTACCTCCAATAATTAGATTCTATATACGGAAAATGTATAAATTTGTTATAATTTTCCAAGTGTTGGAGGTTTGCTTTTGTCCCTCTCCCACTGCTACGATAAAGAAAATAAATTGGGGGGGGGGGGAGCCTGACCCCCCCCCAACTTCTTCTTCTGCAGCCCACCCCCTACTGTCAGCCCCTGCTATCCCTGAGCACTTGAAAATGGAGAGCAGATTTGAAAACACTGACTGATGAATTGATACATGTTATCTGTTTTAATCAATGCAAGTTTTAGCACAGACATGCATTTAAGCAGCACTTGTGTACCTATTTAGAGAGACTATAAACTATGCATTATATTAGCCCAAAGCCAGAAGACTTATGATCTACCAGAGTTCATTGGGCTGGGCCCCAGCAGAGACAACAGCATTTAAAGTCATGGTGACCCCAAAACTCAGCACTGCTCTGTGTGTGTGTGTGTGTGTGTGTGTGTGTGTGTGTACTCCAGATATGCCCCCCACAAAGGATTGTGTTAATTATTCCCACCCACCCCCCATGATTGGAACCAGGTGTTCTTGTCATGAGTCCTGGGATACTCCAAAAATGTATATGTAGATGAGGTGCAGGGCAGTCTGGTCTGGCTTCACCTCATGGGCAGCAGGGCCACCTTAATTCAGGGATCCTGGTTTTCTCTGATTTAAAAAAATACCCTATTTTCAGTTTAAAAAGAAGTAAAACCAAATCCATACTTTTCCATGATTAAAATGAAATGCCACAATATATATCTATGTATTAGTGGTCTTTCATATAATTCATGGAAAGATATAGATGTGGGGTTACATTTTTTTAGCTGACAATTGGGGATTTTTTTTATATCGGAGAAAACCAGGATAATCATGTACACCAGGCTGAGGGCAGGGGGGTGCGACATTGATTCTGGGGGAACTGCTTGAGGCTTCATTTGGCGATTGTTTGTTAGACATTTAAGGCTGGTAAAGAAACCAGAATCACTGGAAATCAAGAAGAAAGGCATAGCTTAGTTGTGGGAATGAAGTGGAAGTGAAAATATCTTCAGTGTAGTGGCTCACCGTGACTTTAAAAAGAGTTGGTGCTGAGGGGGACAGAGTACAATGGGCATACTATATGTCTTATTCAAATAGGCTGCCCTAACTTAGTCTTGTGGTAGGTTCCCATCAGTATATTTCCCCAATATGCAATATGGGCCATGTATTTTATGGTAATGCTCAGTATTGGCTGTATTTTAATTAACTTCATAGTTGTTTTCCATTCCTGAGCACATGCTGCTTTTGGTAGCATTTTAATGATGGGCAGTGTATTTAATGAGGTTTCCTTGTAGGCAGTTGTAAGATGAGGAACTTTTTCCCCTGTGCAGATTGGGAGAAGAAACTCCTCTTATGTTCAAGTAAATATACTAGTTTAATCCACTTGGTGTGGATCAAATTTGATCAGAAGAATCATAGTCTTTCCTGAATAAGGGTGTTTATACATTCTAAGATTCCATAATAGCTGTTCTAGAATGACTGCAGTAGAGTAACTAGGATGAAGTAAACTAGGCAGCTAGCCCAGGCACCAACTAGATATAAACTAATATCTGTCTCCACAACTGTACAATTGCATCAGTGGTACAGCAGCAGCTGGAACATTCTGCTGCCCCTGTGTGTTGCAGTTGCTCCATGTACCTGGCTGCCTTGTTACACCTGTGAATGACTGCATGTGTGGACAAGCCCTATTAATCACAGCAGGAACATCTACATGTAGAATAAATGTGATGCAATAAACTCTAGAGCAGTTCGCACTGGAGTTGATTCCTCCCGGGCTCAACGTCTACACATGTGCCCAGGATAGCAGCAGTTTGTGCTGAAGCAGAGCAGGCCTCTGGCTGGCTTAGCTGACTGGGCACAATGTACACCTATGGTCAGCGCCTGCATGTGCATTTCAATGCAGTAAACTAGTCTGCCGTAAAATAGCACTGTCTCTGAAAGTACTATCCTGTGGTAGAGTTAATTGGTTTACCATGCCCTAAAACCAGCGCATGTGTAGACTGACAGTTTACTGCAGAGCTAATTAGTCTACTCTGTAGTAAAGCATGCATGTAGATGCACCCAGTGAGGTGAAAACGACTATATCTGGGAATTTTTACCAAGTCTGTTTTACAGAGTTTCTGTGAGGTTTTACTAGTTAATGCTTTAGAAATGCTTTGAAACAGCGTAGTTGAAGGTGCTGTTTAAGTGCTAAGTGTTCTAAACTTATACACGTGCATCCTGTTAGGGTTTTCCCCCCTAACTGGAACTACAATATTTACATGGGAAACTCAGCCATTTCTATCAGACACACTCTTGCTGCTGGCCTGGGAGGTAGACAGTTCTGAGAGGAATGTGTGATTCATTTAAATAGCAAGTGTTGTAGGGATTTGTAGACTTTTGTATCAGTTCAGAAATTCTTAACTACCAGGGAGTAGTCTGAGATTTTGGCCAATTCAATTTGGCTTTTTAGCACAAGGAGAAATTACTTCTTCATCCAATTGAACTCAAGCCATTTGCAAAAGGTAATAGAAGTATCTTCTATCTCTGTTCCCAGGACACTGTTCACTTTAATGATGTACCTTTCTCCGCCCCTTACAATAACTGAAAGGAGGAGACCTCCACTTCTCTCTGGTGACTGTGGTTAAAAGAGATCAGTCCAAGAAGCTACTCATTTTTCTATTTGCAGAGGGAACTACAGGAAAATTACTCCTCATAGGACTTAAACTCCCCTAGGCCCAAAGTGGTTGAAAAGACGGTTCAAAATACAGGGTATTTGAAATATAGAAAATAGCTCTCCAACCAGAAAACCTTTCTGCAACACCTTCCTATAGTGGTTGTTTCCATCTCTCATACTTTCATTCCTCAGCAAACTAGCTTTATTTTCCTTTGAGAGGTCAGGCTACTATATAGTCAGCACCTGCCGCCTCCTGAGGTTTGTGTGGCCTTGGAAGGCTCTGAATATCATCTTTGTATTGGGCCATTGTAATTATTTCATTTTTATATGCTACTGTACATCTGTCACAAGCATACCACACAGCTTACTGCTTTGCTTCAAATTCTCAGGGTTGCAAATAAATTGTGATTATTGCTTTTGGTTAAAGTTTAGAACTGCAAATTCAGAGTTGCATTGATATTCAGCTCAGTAGATTCACTGTGTCTAAAATGCCTTCTGTATTTCAGACAAGGTTCTTTGTGTGAATCTGATATCTTTTATTAGATCAACTTAAATAGTGGGAAAACAATTATTAAGCAAGCTTTTGGGTTCAAAAATCCTTCATCAGGATAAGGAAGTTTCAGCAGTTGGTGTGTGATCTTCCTGGATGGAATGAAAAGTAAAGAAGCCAGAGGCTGGGCTGGTATGCATACAAGACCAGGTAGTCAGTGAAAATGTAGATTGAGGAGTCAATGGGTGAGAGATGGGGGGGAGGGGGGAGAGAGAAGGGGGATGAAAAGTGGAGAGATACCTGCGGAGTCAGATGTCAGGCAGGTTATAATGTGTCATAAATCCAATGTCTATATTTAGTCCATGATTTTTATTATCCAGGAGGTTGATGAAGTGGAGTTCATAGGCTCGTCTCTGGGAAGTGTTTTGTAAGTTTCCTTTGAGGATCAGGACTGAGAGTTTGGTGAGAGAGTGGTTTTCTTGTGAGAAATGTGTCCCCACAGGTAATTGGGTATTCCTGTCTTTGATAGATTTTCAGTGTGCATTCATTCTGGTGCGCAGTTGTTGTTTGGTCTCTCCTATGTATTTTCCATCATGGTATTTGGTGCATTGGATGAGATATATTACATTTCTGGAGGTGGAGCTGTAAGATCCAGGAATGCTGATGGCTCTGTTGTGGGGTGTAGTAATTGTGGGGGTGGTAGAGATGTGTTGGCAGGTTTTGCATTCTTGTCATGGCATGGTCTGGATCCTTTTGGTGTGTTCTGGGCTTGAGGAAGTTTGCTTCTGGTGATGAGGTTAGCGAGGTTTGAACCCGAAAGCTTGCTTAATAATTGTTTTCCAACTATTTAAGTTGGTCTAATAAAAGATATCAGATGCACGCAAAGAACATTGTCTGCCTATGTCCTTAGACCAACACAGCTACAATCTACACTTCTGTATTTCATGTGTTCTGGAATTGTTCTTTATTGTAATAATGATAAATGTTACAACCAGTTGAATTAGATATTTTGTAAATTTGTAGGGAGATAGTTAGTTTGTTTAAAATATTCTGGTATGAATCGAGTCCATGGAGATTGAAGGCGTGTTAATTGAATTTATTCTTCATTTCTTTAGGCTGTCAAAGTTATCTTGCTCTTTGGTTATCTTGTGCAGAAGTGGAATGATATATTTGCAGTAAGACAAAGTAAATTGATTGATTTGTTCAAGCCCAGTGTTCTTGCTTCACTCTTGGCATGTTTAATACATTATATCTTTTGCTTACTTGTATGGGGGTTTTGGGTGCAGTGAAAAGGGAACTGTGACTGAGGACTGAGCACATCCTCAGAAAAATTATTTTTACTGAATCATTTGACCGTATTTGTTGTTGTTGTTGTCATAGAAAACTGCAGTTTTACTATTAATTTTACTTTGCTATTTTTATTTTACTATTAATATATTTTTAAGGTCAGAACTACTTAGCAGTTGACAGTGATAGTTCCATATTGTCCTGAAGTGGATATATGCCATTTATATTTTTAAGATGTAAATGTAATACTAATTTTAATATGCATTATGTATATGAATATATTTCTTACAGTTGATCTTTCCAGTTGACATAAACATTTAATTTAGTTGTTTGCTAATTAGCATGGTAAGGGAAATTAAAATGTTTGTTTTTTTTCTGAAGCATTCAGATGTATTTGCTGTTTTGTGGTAAATAGTCTTTGTTAGGGTAGAGTTTTGCCCTTGCACAATTGTGATACTTGAAGGCAGTGAATAAGTGACTTCTTCGCTAATGAATGAAAAGTGAATGCTCTTTCTTCCCTCTGAGCATCAGTCTTTGAGACCAACAAGGTGCATTTGACTGTCATCTAATATCCAACTGTTTAAAAAAAAAAAAAAAAAGAGAGAGAATTCATAATGAGAGATTCCAAGTAAAGTTAACTTAGTACCTGCAAGGAGAGACAACCATTTTGCCCCCTTTCCTAAGAATGTCAGTATAATTTCCTATATTATTTATAAATTCTTTATGTTGAAGATTTGATTAATTAATTTAGAGAAAAATAAGCTATTTTGGGTGGAATACTTCCACGCCACAATTTCAAATAACATTAAAATGGCTTTATCTGTCTCTATGGGTCTGTTTAATCTTTCTATATCCAAATTAGTGGGACACAGTGTGGTAATATAAAGTAGTGCAAATTATTAAATTCACTCCTTGTATAGGAAGGCGCCATTCAGAAGTTTTCTTCCAGTATACAATGGGCATGTCTACATGAGACGTTTACTGTGGAGTTGTCTAATTAACTCCTCAGCAAAACAGCAGCATCTACACTTGTGGTGCTATTAGAATGGCTTAAATCGATTAACTCTGCTGCAGCACATAGGTAAATGCTGACGGGGCTGGATGGGGCATGAGGGTGCTTCATTGCAGGGGCTGCCTGCTTAGTAGAGCGTATTGAGCACATTGTGTTCTACTAGAGCACATTGAGCCAAGTTGGAGCAGCCCCAGGTTGGCAGGCTGACCCTTGGGGCCCCCTGCCAGCCAGGGCTGCTCCATCCTGGCTCAACGTGCTACAGTCCTGGGTGCACGTGCAAACAGTGCGCCTGAAGCAATGAACTCGGGTGACTGAGCTGGAGTTTATTCAGGTGTACTGGTAGCACGTGTAGATGTGCCCATTGAATTCAGTGGGTGGAAGTTGTTTCTCCAATATTTTAGTTATTACTTTGAACTTAACTGTCTTTTTTTTTTTGTATTTTTTCCTGTTTGTTTTTTTTTAGTGTCAGCTGCAGCTTAACTGTTTTAGTAGGCTAACACAGTTAAGTGGAAAAAATCTTATTAGTAAGACGTCTGTTGATATTAAAATGGTTGTTTAATGGTAGAGGTAACCTGCCAAAGGAACAAGATTTAGCTGCTACCAGTCTAGGCTTTTGTGGTATTTTGAACAGCCTTTAACATTTTCCTTTCCCACCCCACCCCCCCATACTTGAAAAGCAAGTTCATTAAATTTCAGAGTGAAATATATTTATCATATTCACCTACCCCCCTGGAAAGAAGTGTCTGACTTCTGGCATATAAATACGTAATTGCAGGATTTCAGCGTTTTTGTGTCTTATTTAAAAAGCAAAGCTTCAGCTATCAAATGTGCAATTTTGAAGAAATGAGGAATGCCATTTGTTTTTATTAAACTGGGATTTGAATGTTTGAAAGAAGCATTGAGGGAGGCATTTCTTTTGAAATGGAAGAAATATTCTTTATTCATGATGTTGAAAATTATTTTGGAGTACTTTCATTCGTTATAGATAAATATAGGAGCCTGTGCCTGAAAGAAATATGTTTACTTTGTGTCTACTGATAAATATTTTTGTTGGTTTTTTTCAGTTCTGTTTTTTTGTTTGTTTCTGGTTTTGGGGGTTTTTTTGTTGGGTTTTTTTGGTAAATGCAGAATTAGAATTAGGATGGAATGTTCTGTTCTCTGACTAAACAGTTATTTTCTGTGATCAAAATGCCAATATATTGATTTATGAATACTATTACATTGACTTTTTGTTTGTTTTTTAAATAAAACTATTGAAAATTGAATGAAAATGTGTTATATTTCACTTAAGGAAAAATTATTAGGTGATGTTTAAGTGCATCAGATTCACCAATGTCATTTTAGAAAAATAGTTCAAAAGGGCACTGCATTAAAAGAAAAATTCCAAATTTTGGAAAGCCTGGAAGTCCAAAATGAGACTATCTGACAACAAAAAAGTAAACAAATAGAAGCACAGGAAATTTTAGAAATATGAAGCTAGATCAACACTTCCCGTGTTCCATAGACAATCTGCTTTGTTTTGTGCATTGTTGAACTTGTGCCTATTCTAGAATTTGTCATCTTTTTTTATTAAGGAATTTTCTTTAAATATGCACCATTAAGTACACCTTTATTTCCTTAAGATCCTATAGGCTACAGTCATCTTCCAAAAGTCAAAATACATTTTACTTTACCTATAAAGTGGAGTAAATTTAGGTTGCACTGCATTAAACCATACAGGCATGCCTCTAGTGCTAACTATGATCTTTTGTCACCACACAATTTTGTTTTTTTCTTGAAAATTCTACAGTATACGTGCATGAGCCCTGGCAGTTTGTATATGTATGATAACTCTCTAAAATTCTCTTCTAAGAAAATTGAAGGGATCTTTTGGGGACCGTGGAAAATAATTTTTCATGGAAGACTGTTATTTTTTTAAATTCAGGAAAGTACACGATGATAAAAAAACAAACAAACCCTGGAGCAAGTGGTATAAAAGCAGATACAGTTTTCAAATGATATGAGTATGGGCAATTACTATGGAAGTAAATAGTGAATTGTATAAAATATTGTCTAGCTTTGGCTTACAATCTGAGTCTACTTTTTGTTTTCTTAATGACTATGATTCTCTCTAAGATTATTTGGTTCTACAAATGGTTTTTCAGGGATTTTAGACTGGCTTTATTTTCATTTGGGCTAAGTCCATTTGGATTATTTTTTGCTTGTTTTTAAAACTTCTAAATCGTAATTCTCATAAAGCTGTTTCTCCCTCCTTCTCTCCTTTATATCACAAATAATTTTTAGGTTCTTACTACTAAAAGTTGGAAATCAGTTTACTTATGTGTGGCAATGCTTGTGTGTGATAAGTTCTTTAAATTAAAAAAAAAAAGCATTCAATTTCAGGAGGACTAAGTAATGTTTTTAAAGTGATATATCCATGTAATAAATAGGATTAGAAAAAGGAAATATCTATGTGAAAAGATCACAAGAGCTAAATATATACAGCTTGGGCAAGTGGTGAGTAAATAGGGTGAGTAAATGGGGGTGGGATCAGCTAAAATTAGAGACTCTCAATACAAATAGGGAGGAGCAGATATTTAATTTGATACACAGGGATACACTCCATAGTAATGGAATAAAACTAAGGAAAAATACAAAATATTAGGAAAAAATATATATTGAAAATTTTGCCAAGTCTTATAAGCCTTCTCATAGTATTTGTCATTGGTCTTTTTTTTCTTTTGTTTTGTTGGTTTGGCTTGGTTTGGTTTTTAAAAAGGCTTAACAAAACAGTATAGGAACCACACTGGCAGAGGGCATGCCTATACATTCATTACTGTGCTGTAATTACGGCACATTAAGTTTAGTACCTGTAATGACGGGTACTAAATGTAACCAGTGCTACTGTGTATTAGCACAGATGAACATTTTTTTTGTGACGTTAATGATGTCAAATTAGTCTACTGCGCATTAAGCTTCTCCTGTAGATGTGTCCAGAGAGAAGTACTGGGTGGTTAAAATGGCCATTTCTGTCTGTAATTTATGTGATTACCATATAGCTACCAAGCTCATTTTATTGAACATGAGACCTCCTGGTTCTCAGACTTACATTCAGGATACTGCACTGCTTGTTTTCAAGCTGTTGTCCATGATTTGGTTGGTTAAATAATGCTCTCCTTTGGCTACCTTGGCATTCATTCATTTGTTAATATTTTTTCTACAGAGATATTATTTGAGTAACTAGTGGGAAGATAGGTCTGTGTAATGGTGAATAGGAAGGAAAGTATTTCACACCTTGAAAAATGTTAAGAACCCCTCTTTGAAAACGTATGGCAGCTAGAGAATTTTACACACACATCAGTGCTTATGTACATTTCATTAATTTTGCCTAGAATTTATTTTTCATGTGAGGTTTTTTAATAGCATTTCACAGCCCTAGTACACAGCTTCTAAACTCTGAATCTTTTGTCAAGGACCTGTAGATGGTGTACAGAATATGCCGCTATGTGTGGATGAAATGCAAAATAAATCCTTTCTTCAGCTTTCTAAAATTTTTCAGGTTTGTGTAAAAAGGGACTCTTGTCTTCTGAATTCTTCCTGCCCTGCCAAGACTGCACCTACGATAGCCCCACAGAGATATTTGCTGCTGCTGTTATATCGTTGTTAATATTAAATATTAATATTTTAGTAGTGCCCAGAGTCTCCAGTCATCATTAGAGCCTCTTTATACTAAGCACTTTTCAAACACATACACAGAGACAGTCTGTGCCCTGAATTTCTTGCAGTCTGAAACAAGAAATGTACAAAAATGTGAGAAAAGAAGACTATATCATGATTTTAAATTGATTTACTTTTTAAATTATCAGTAAAATAGAAACTGTCCTCATCTTCCTGTCAGCTGTTCTCAAGCTGCTTCCCATCTTTAATTGGCTGCTCTCAAGAAAACAACATTGTTGATCTGGATTTTGTATTTGTGCTTCTGGGTTAGAGCTCTCAGAACCTGTATGAACCATGGGTTTCTTTTCCCTCAAGCTTCTGAAAAATGATTGAAAACAAGAGTCCTCCTTCTGGACCAAGAAAATGGAAGTTAGAGAGAGGACAGCCATTTTGGAATGATGATGAGAGCCAGAAAATGGGATGTTTGCAAGAAGAGCATTGTAGAAATGAAATCTACTAGAGCTTTTAAAACCCCATATCTTTTACTTCATTGAGGGGTGCACAACAAGATGGTAAATGGCTACTTTGAGATTGGCATACTCACACTGTAGGAAGTCTTATCTGCTGTATTCATCTCGGGATCTGTGGCAACAATACTAATTTAAAAATAACCAAAGCCACTCTTTCCTAATACTAGCCATGTGCCAGCCAAGAGTATATAGAGTAGTAGCTTCTGCATCACTGGAGAATATTCCTATGCCAGGGCGAGTTTTTTTAGATGGCTTTCTTACCTTTAGACCTTTGGTGGTTCAGGGAAAATGTATTCCAGATCTGGGGCCTAGATTTATTGTATTTCTTTAAGGACCAACCACTTCAAACTAACATATTTCATTAATAGAAATAAAATACACAGGTCACTTGCTTATGTTACTCCAGCACCTGGTCTGGCTGCACTGACCATCTGTGTACCTATTTCTTGTTCTCTGTAAGTAAGTGGGTATGTAAGTCATATTGGAAGGGAGGCAACCACAGAGTTCTACAAAAGTGTAAGGCAACTTTACATACCTGCCTTCAGCTTCATTCTTTATAGCTTCTCTTTTTTTCTTCTTTTCTAAATGGCTCGATTCTATTAAAGTTTTGGCTGTATTTCTGTCTTTTTAATAAATGCAGAGATTTGAGCTTGCCTTCTTGCATATTGCTACTACAGTATTAACATGTCTGAATCACTCTTCATGGTGTCGCAGGATAGAGCCCGGCAGAGCTGGCAAGCCAAGCTCAGGGTCGTGGTTACGGTGGATTGGCCGGGTGGTGGCTATTGGCACGGACAGGTGGGATTATTGGCGTGGAGTCAGGAGAGGTGGAACCAGAGCGGGGTGAAATGCAAATATTTATTTGACTTACGCTTTGGCGTAGGCAGAGAAGTCTTCAGTTACAGTTAGGAACGAACAACAGTAAACAATAAAGGGGTCTGTTGGCCCACGAGGTTCAGTCCGAAGACCTAGTCCCAGGGCTGGTCAACAGCTCATTAAATGGGAATACAAACAATAAAACGAAAACTGTAACACGTGAACCGATGAGTCGCGTGACGCCAGTCGAAGGTAATGGACAATCGGGTGGTCGAATGAGAAAGCCGAGGTCGGAAGCCAGGAGGTGATGAAGCGGAGACGTCAGGTCAGAGGGTTAAGCTGAGTCGTAGTCGAAGAAGGAAGCCGAGGTCGATGATCCGGAGCAGGGTTAAAACAAAGTCCAAAGGGTGATCCAAAATCGTAAGCCGAAAGTCAATACCGAGGTAAATCAGAAGCCAGGCAAGCGTAGTCAGAACCGTAGGGTAACGAGTGATACGAAAAACAACCAGCAACGGAGGCGAAGGAGATCTATAGGCCCTAAAGCCTGACTGAGAGACAGTCCCTGCAGCAGCAGCCTCTGTCCTCAGCTTACGCGATCTCCCCCCCCGCCCAAGGGAGGGGCTCACAGAACTTTTATATGAATTTAGTGGCCAATCAGAGTGCTCTCCGCAGAGAAATTTCTAGTCTGATTACCTCATGTCAGGTTCTGACTGAGCATGCTCTCAGTCAGGAGCTGACACAGTCTGAGCATGTGTCTGTGGGGAAAGTAGGTCAACAATGATTGACAGCTCCGCAGGTCACCCAGGGGGCAAGGGCTGGGTGAGCCTTGGAAATTTCCACTCTCAGAGTTAAACCGCGCATATCAGCTTAACCTCTTCTGTGCTGTCAGCATATACTCAAAATTTTTGCTCTGACACATGGTTTGTCTTTTTTTTCAGATTTTCTTTTCTGTACAGTGTCTTCTGTTTGGGAAGAAGCATGGTCAGTCCAAGAACACCATATTTTCTCACATGCCACATGCCCACCAAAAAGACGTTGGAAATCAGAATGTGAGAAAAATATTTGTCCAGGGTTATGGCTGAGAGCTGACCATGCAGCATCTCACTTAGGCTTAGCCAGTTTACTGCCTGTGTAGGCAAAAGCTACAGTGGTAACCTTTTCACGGCTGCTGCCAAATTGGAAGCAGCATTTGCCAGGGGCTCTTAGAGGGTTAAAACCGGACTGTATCCCTGCTGCCCATTGGCCTGGATCACAGTGTCTCTGTGCTTCCGTTCCAGCACAAAAAAATTACTTTCCCCCATTAAGACCCTAATTGTGGAGGTCTGACCCTTTGGAGGGTGACTCTCTGGGGTGGGGGACAGGAGCGGGAAGGGTGCATGAGGTATGTGAGTAAATTTGGTACTTTTTTTAACTTTCTGCATGATGGGTTTTTACGCTTAACTGCTTGCTTTCCGTCTCATCTGGGTTCTCAAGCATTCACACTTCTCTTATTAAATTTTAGCAGTTTTATGACTATTGACTATGAACACACTGATACTCATTAATTACAGCACCATCTGCTAGCAGCTGACCAGTCTTTGTTTTTTAATGGCCATAAAGTTTTTTTCTCTCTCCCTTTAAATTTGATTATTCTTTGCTGAGAGAGTCATTAGTTCTTCTGTGGATGTGTCCTACATTTGGCAGTCAAGCACTTTATATGAAAGCACTTTTATGTGGAGGGTCCAGCATTGGCTTATGCTTAGTTTTTTGAGGAAGCTAGTTACTATATGTCTGATTCAGCAAAGTACTTCTCTCATGCTTAATTTTAAGCATGTGAATAGTCCCAGAAGAATATTCTTAAATCCTGTTTTGAATTGGGCCCCAGATACATTCTACATTCTGCTAATCTTTGTGTTTTCTGGCATTTAAGACGATGCTGATTTTATTTTTGTTGTGAATTGAAGTTTCTAAAGCCACATGTTTGATTTTTAGTTTATCTTCTACTATTGGAGTTCTTGAAATTTCAGGAAATGCAATCATCGATTTAATATGTTTGACTGGTGATGAAACTGTATTTTCAACAATGGCTTCTTTTATGAAATTTTGAAATAGTCCAATTTGATCCTCAGATCGAGTCTTCTAAGGAAAAACAAGGACTTAACACCTTGTTCCATTAGGCTGTGGCATAGCCTTGCTGTGTCATTAATCATTTCTGTTTTATATTTCTTTGCGTAGTTTCCACCCTCATTCACCACTTTTTCACTATCATTTTTCTAATAGCCAAAGTGCAACCTTGTTGCTTGTTGCTCTAAATCTTCTTATTTTTACTTCCATTTTATTTTTCATTCTGAGCCATCGATGATACATCTCCCAACTTTTTCTTTTTCATTACTGTGCAAACTACTGCTATCTTGAATTTTTCAAAATTACTTCCAGACTCATGAAAAGTTCATTGTTGGATTGGGATTATGAAGATGGTGTTGCCTTTCTTGAGCATACATTTTATATTATTGCTTGTAGTTGTGTATTTGTGGCCATTTTACTTCTGCCTGACATACTCCTGACATTACAAAGCAGGATGAATTTATCACATTCAGGTATTTTGTGACTGACATGCCATAAATTCTCTGTCTTGACTGTTCAGATGGGTGAGGGACAGACATTCAAAATGCCTGAGCCTAAATTGGTTAAATCTTTGCAGGTTAGTCTAACCTGCCTAGGTTAAACCAGTTTGCAACTGTACTAGACATTCCCTCTGGACTGAAGAAATGAAGGCACATGCCTGCAGTGGCTCAGGCTAGAAGCCAGGGTGGGGAGGAGTGCAGCTCTCCCTACCCTTCCAAAGTAGTGAGCTGAGGGGCAGGGGCATGACCAGGCCCCCGCGGGACCTCTGATTAGGGAGGTCTGCCTGCACCATCCCAGGCTTTTCCTCGCTCACTGCTCAAGGGGTGGGAGCTCCTGGCTAGCACTTTGAGGCAAAGGGGTGCTGTGCAGTGCATGCATCTGTTGATGGTACTTAGCTTTTCAATCTTCCTCTCCCTGTTTCTTCATACTGTTTGCAGCAAACCTGACAGGTGAGGGAACCCGCAAGGGCTTATCAGCTCGTCAACCAGAAAGCCTCTCTCATTAGTTCAAGCTCTTCTTAAACAACTTTTTCCAAGAAAGGAACAGAGAGACCTTACCAGCTGACCTATTGATTAGCTCCAAAAAGCCCTAAGCAGACACTGTTCTGTCTGCTGGTCCCAGTGAAATTGGACACACACACACACACACACACACACACACACACACCCCTCTTAGTATTAGGTAGCATACCACATACATAGGGTCTGTGGGGCTGGGGTCTATGCTGTGGGAGATGGGAGTGGAGGATCCCTGCTTGAGCAGCGGTGCGGAGCAAGGGGAAGCTAGACAGATGCTGCTGTACCTGAAATCTCCGCCAGAGTTCCAGCCAGGGAGCAGAGGGGCGGCACCAGCCCTATTCTCTGGAGCAGACAGCAGAGCCCAGGGCCGCAAAGCAGCTGGGATGCTGGGGGACTCTGGTTTAACCTAAACCAGGAAGGGGTCTGGGGCAGACATTGCATAAACCAGTTAGACCCAAATCAGTTAAGTCTGATACTGCATTCAACCAGATTTATCTTAAACCAGTTTCAGCCATTTTGAAACTGACTTACGTGCACTGAACTTCTTTTCTGTTACAGGATTAAACCAGCTTGTGATCACTTAAACCGGTTTGCGTGTAATATCTGTCCCTAGCCCTGGAGTTTGTGCTGTTGATATTGCACACCTAATTGCTGTTGAAGTTTAATTTGGTTTTTTTCCCCTTTCAAAAGCAATTATTATTTCTTCAGTAATACTTCCTTGGGTTCTTTAAAAGTGTACTATACCCGGAGTAATACAATAGGCAATTTTGACTTTGAAGCTACAACCATTAAAAACGCACAAAGGCATGTGCACCACACTGGCTGTAGCATGTAAGATCCAACCATCTTCTATCACTTGAGCACAGCTTTCTTCCTGCAACTGTCATACCCCTTATGGACACAGTCAGTGCTATGTCATGTATATGTTATGCTGTTAATCCTTTTTCTGAAGCAGCTGTGAGAAGCTTGAACTCTTTCAATGGATCAAAAATGGCAGCACCTGGGTCACTCTGTGTAAGCTTCCAGTCCTTGTCCATTTGGCATTCTTGCAAAGAAGGCTTTTAAGTGATTTTTTTTTTTAAAGCTGGCTGGTTAAGTCTGAACTTGCTTATGTAATTCATCATGATTTGCAACCTCTAAATTCCCCACTCTTTCCAACCTCCCCCTCCTATTTTTTAATCTTCTGGTCTCTTCATGTGTACTAGCATTTAAATCAGATAGTTTCCCCTTTCTGGCCAATTCCTCCCCAAAGTACGGCATTTTAGTTGTTGGAAATTAACTTTTGGGCTTTGTTGATTTAAAGTTGTTAATGGTTTCAGTTTCCAGACCTCTCTGTCTTTGCTTCATAATAGTCTGGCATTGGGCCCCAGACTATTAGGTAAGAATACATTTTCATTCCTCCAAGACCTTCTTGTCACTGAAATGTTCATCAGTGAAACACCACTAGGGCTGCACAAAGAGCATTCCCAAGAAGCATGACCTGCCAAGTGATGGATTAAAAGTACAGATCTTGGAACTGCTCCTGGCCGGGCGGGGGGAGCGTCTATCAGTACCCTGTCAGTTATTACATGTGGTGAAGAATTTAGCTCAGTAAATATTTATCTCTATGTAGAAAGGGAAAATATTACCATTTTCTTCTTTTTCAGTTGTTTGGAGTCAGTGTAAAATCTGAATCTAGGCCCTTTTTCCTGTACCATCACTAAGTAATGTACCCAGGCTGTTGGCTCTTCTGTCTCACAAAGGATCATATGTGTTCACATTTTGCAACTCTTCCCCCTTCTCCCCAGCCTCTTTCTGAAGCCTCTAGAACAATTCAAGATAGGATGCAAGAATGGCTTTGGGGATTCCCATATTTACATGATGCAAGTAGCAGTCCTGTTTAGTTCAGTGTTGCTGCCAGAAACACTCTTTTGAATGTTCTGTTGCTTATACTTTATCTTGATTTTTCAGGTTACAGGAAACAAATATCTAGACCAGGTTGCTTACTGTAGTAAGGTGTCCTTCCAGGGGTGGTCCTGAAGCCCATGGAGTCCCTGCAGCTCTTACTTTCTGGGGAGTCACCACCTTCACTCGTCCGCCACACCTTGATGTTTTAGTTTGATATGAGGGAGGCTGCCCCAGAGCTTCCCAAATTGCTCTCTCAACATGACCACTAGGTGCCTGTGGTCAGTGCCTTATAGGTTAATTGCATGGATGCACTCCTCCTGCACACCATGCCCCATGGTTTGCAGATGGCATCCTCATTGGTGTTGTCTTCATTTAGCCCCTCCTAGTGTCCTTGGACCCTTACTGGTCCCTCACTCTCAGCTCCCCAATCTATGCTCCAGACCCCTTCCTGGGTGCCTAGGAGTCTTCTCCTCTCCTTAGTTCCTGCCTAAACCTTGAGACTGCTTTAGGTGTTATCCTCCTTTCTGGAGCTGAAGCCGTGTGGATGAGGTGGTGTTTTCTCAGCAAGCTCCAAGATGTTACTGCCGACTTCTCTCTAGTCTTGGGCTTATACCTGCTCTATAGCCCAGCCCTCCTTCTGAGTCAGATGACTCCCTCTATCAGGCTTAGTCTCACCTACTGGCTCCCTGGGTCAGCTGACTCCCAGTTACCCCTGGCCAACAGCTGCCAGCAGCTTTGCAGGCTGCTTGACCTTGTGAAGTGGTGGGTACCCCAAGTACCCTGCCACACTTACCACAAAGTCTTGTTTACAGTTTTCCCTTTGTACCTCATTTACACTTCCCTCTCTCCTAGGACTGGAATTTGTTCGCTGCTGTAGGCTTTCAAAAGATACTTTTGAATGTTGTTGTAGACTTTCTTTGAAGTTCTCCATTCAGTTTCTGCTACTGCACTTGCTTATGCACCCAAATCTCTTTTCTGTTAGAGCAAAGCATTTGTTCATATAAATACAAGCACAACTTGTCCAAGGACAAACACGATTGCAAAAATATTTACTAAAGATGATAAAGGCCTGGGGGTTACAGTGGACAATAAGCTGAATATGAGCCAACAGTGTGCCCTTGTTGCCAGGAAGGCATACTGGGCTGCATTGGTAGGTGTGTTGCCAGCAGATCAAGGGAAGTGATTATTCCCCTCTATTCAGTACTGGTGAGGCCACATCTGGAGTACTGTGTTTAATTTTGGACCCCCCCACTACAGAAAGGATGTGGACAAATTGGAGAGAGTCCAGCGGAGGCCAACAAAACTGGTGAGGGGCCTGGGGGACGTGACTTATGAGGACAGGCTGAGGGAACTGGGTATATTTAGTTTAGAGAAGAGGAGACTGTGAGGGGATTTAATAGCAGTCTCTAACTACCTGAAGCGGGTTCAAAAGAGGAGGGAGCTAAACTGTTCTCAGTGGTGGCAGATGACAGAACAAGGAGCAATGGTCTCAACTTTTAGCAAGGAAAGTTTAAGTTAGATATTCAAAAGAATTTTCTCACTAGGCAGGTAGTAAAACACTGGAACAGGTGACCCAGAGAGGTGGTAGAAGGTCCATCCTTGGAGACTTTTAAGACCTGGCTAAACCAAAACTTTGGTTGGGATGATCTAGTTGGGGATGGTTCTGCTTTGAGCAGGGGGTTAGACTAGATGACCTCTGAAGTCCCTTCAAAGCCTAACTTTCTATGATTCTATCTGCTCGTAGCATGACCATTGTCACATTGCTGACACTGATCTTGTCTAGGATGTTCTTTTTCCTTTAACTTCTCATTTTTCTGTGAAAATTTGTTCCCTTCTTGAAGAAAATTTCATTATGGTTTGTACTTACATGTGTGAAATGTATACCGGGAGCAGTTCATTTGCTATGAAATTAAAGGGGAAGGTGTTATTAGTAAGCCAGAATCAGTGGAACCTACGCAAAAACTGGTAACTCCGTCTAATTTGTGAAAAGCAGACTTTTATCCATGTATTTTGAAGGTAACTATTCAGGAAAAGGTAAAGAAAGATAATAAAGAAGCAGAAATAGTAAGTCTGAATTGCTTTTTATTTGGCAGGATGCATTCACGGGCCATGAATATTGATACTGAATATAACCAGTAATTATAAGGTTTCACCAGACTTTTATCAGAATTCATTCTGTTCTTTGAAAATATATCTCATTTCAAAAGTTGTTTTTAATATCTGGTTCAGTAATCAAGTCACTGCATTTTAGGAGGCCTGATTAAACAAGCATTTATTCCTACTAACATTAATGGGATGTAAGCATGCGCTTAAAATTAGTCTTGTGCACAAATGCTTTGCTGAAATGCTGCCTGCGTTCCATGAACAGAATACTTAAATGATAGTTGCAAGAATTCCTTGTCCTATGTAGAAAAGGATATATCTCAAAACTAGCTATTGTTCATACTAGAAAGCAAAGACTCACTTTTGATAATAGATTCTCTAGTCATTTGACCTGGGTATACTTTATTAAATGGTGGAAAGAAAAAGCAGTTGTTTAAATGTTTCTCTCTGTCTACTTAGCAGATTAGGAAAAGCAACCCTTTGTCCTCTTTACCTTTTTTTGCACTGGAAATTTTTTTCTTAAGTTTCCCACCACCACTAGTACTTTCAGCTGCACCAATGGTGCAAACAATAAAAGCCCTTGTGGAGCTCAGACCCCAGTGAACAGTAGAATCTTAACTCGCATCCTGAGAGCTCCTCTGAGCAGTGTTAGAGGACAAAGTTCTAACTGTTCCTCTCCCACTATTGCCACAATTGATAGGAAATTTTCACAAAAATATCCTAGCATGGAAGCAGACTTTTTAAGCCTGTGTTTAGATGCAGGTAGTGCTAATTATTTGTTAAAGACCCAGCAGGTAGTATATCCCCATGGGGTATAGCTCCAATTCACAATTTGATTGCTCCTCAAATGTGAGAAAAACATTAGCGAACAAAAGATTTGGAGAGGAGTTGCTATCCAGAGGAAGTTACAGTTTGTTTTGTAAAGTTGTTTTTATTTAGAAGCACATTTTAACATCAGGCTCCACATTAGCTTCACAGAATATTTGAGATTGCATCTGTGTTGTCTGTAGAAAACTACTCTGAAGTAATCTCAAGATATTAAAGAACCTGTGTGTCTTTTTTTTCCCTTCTCCTTTTGTCCTCTTTCCATCTTCCAAATTATGTTTTCTGGGAATTAAATAATAATGGGACTGTTTTGTCAAAGCCCCCTAGCCACTGCAGTATTACAGCCCAAAGAGAGTATGGAAGTTTTTTAACAATACGATGAATTTCTGGTCTGATGATTCTCAGCAACAAAAGTATGATTTCAGTAGCTCAAATCCCAACTGCCATATTTTCAGGTAATTACTGGAAAAATTATCTTACTGTATAGGGAATAGTGAGTGTGGATGTACACTGAGTTATTATTTTTGGTTTTCAAGTACTAGCTTAGAGAATGCTTATTCTAATACAGAAGAACTGCCCTTTTTGGATTGGTGAGCCAGGTGACTATATAACAGCTTTCAGATATTATCTCATCTCCTTTATTCTGTAGCTGATGAAGCTTGGGCACACTTTTTTGTCATAGTAGTTTTCTCAGGCATAGCTTTTTTACAATTTTCATACTTTTTGTTGTGGGTTTGACTAATGTGGGTGGAGTTATTAGCATGTCCTAGGTTTTGGTCATCAAGTTGTGTATATAATCCTATAACCATAATAGGTATTGTTGGGTTAGTAAGAGCGGAAAAATTAGATCGATCGATCGATCGATCTATCTATCTATCTATCTATCTAGAACATGTAATATCTATGTATATAAAACATGTTAAAGTACCTTTCTGAGCTTAAAATATTTGGAGATATTTTCACTCTTATTTTAAAGTTTTATATTGCATTTGCATTTAATAAATAAGACATGAAGCTATTGCCAAATGCTATCATTCCAGATATCATTGCAATGACTTAAATATAAAACATTTAATTCCTAACTTGGCTATTTATAAATACTGTAGTTTGTGTTTGTACTTCCATTTTTTCCTCCTTATAAGAAATATGCTCTTCAATAATCATTTGTTTCGTGGTAATAGGGCAAAGGTGATTATTCCTGATAAAAGTACTGGGTAGGAACTTGGGAGATCTCAATCCAGTTACTGACCTAGTCAAAGCCTGCTGTGTGATCTGGAGGAAGTCTGCTTAGACTTCTGTCCTATGAAGGCTTATGCACGTGATTTCAGTGCACCTTTTGCAGGCTGTTAATCTTTTTGAATCTCAGTTGCCCGCATATATCATATCTACATGAATCAAAGATGGGTTTTTCCCCCATTCAGCATGGGGTCGGGGGAAGCCGCTTGTTTTGGATTTGATTATAAGATGTGCAAGTGTGGAAGGGAACATGTATAGAATCTATAGAATCTAATTACTTGGGGAGAGATCATCTTAAATTCAGAGTAATCTTTGATTGGGATAAATATATGGTAAATGGAGTTAATAGCACTTTCCCTTTTTTAGCAGAACTGGTGTTAGGAGACTAAACTTATCCATATTTGGGAGATATTCCAATATAGCAGTCAGTAAGGTCATATATATGCCTACATACACAGAAACATCAAATTAATCAGTAAAGTATAGTGGGAAGTGATAAACAAATATCTGTTTTTACCATGTTTGGAAAACTAGAGCATTAGATGACTCTGAAATTGTCCAACTATTTATTGTAAATGATAGGCGTGTGTTTGTTCCCTTACTGACTAGTTGGGGGAAGGGTAGAATTCAAAACAGAAATTTACTTTCCTACCCAAGCAGCAGAATATTTAATAGATTAATATTGTGCCATATATGGAGAAGGAATAATTTTCAATCTATCTGAATGTCAATTGGGGAAGCGGTCACACTTGAACCTATGTAAAGTTCTTAAACAGCTTTCTAAAACATGAGAAGACATGGATCTTTACATGAAGTGTTGACATGAAGAACGATGTTCATTCTGGTCAGATTAAAGACATGCATATGCAACACCAAGAGAGTGGAACAAAATGCTGTGTAATGGACATTTTTAAAAAGCTTTACAAATACTCTCTCTTCTGCAAAACTTAAGGTATCCATAGCTATAGATGGCAATCTTGTTAAAACTCTTATGAAAAAAGATGCAGAAGTCAAGCTTGGAAAAATGTATATTAATGTAGTCACTTTATCACTACCATGGCACTTCAATATTAATAATGACCACAACTACACATTTATAAAGGAACTGCAATTTCAGTATATGTCATGTGTGTCTGTCTGTGCAGGATTAGGTACATGCTGTGTGAAAACCTCTAATTTAATTAATGGCATTTCAGAACTAAAGTTTTTAATGCATCTGTTTATTTTTCCATTGCATGTATAATTGCAATATCTAAGCAGTATAACTATGGAGGCATCAGTTTGAGAGAAAAAGGAGAATCAAATTTAAATCTCCATTCTTAATATATGCAGTTTAAAAATAATTTTTCATCTTACTTCCATTTGGATGCATCTAAACAAGAAGTCTTTCTTATATTTGGCATTATGACAGTTAACTGATAAGTCTGCATTATTTGATAAGCATACATTCATGTCTATTCAACAGAAACCACAACTAGGTGATGAAATGAAAAAGTGGAATTTGATCTATTTTATGTGTTTGTCCCTTAGGATGTCTTCATTTGTAATATGTAATTCTATGCTAAGATGTCTCACTAAGCTGAATTGGTTCAAACAAAATTCAGTTGACTGGAGTTTTGCAGGCATGTGAGTATGTATGGCATGTATATTTTGTTTGGGAACTCTAAGTAGTCAGCAAAAAAGTTGTACAGTTGTTTCTTGTGATTCAAATGATCAAAAGGGGCTGTGTGTGTGTGTGTGTGTGTATGTGTGTGTGTACCAGAATTTTTCATGCCTTCAAGAAGCACTAAACAAAATCCATTTTGAGCTTGTTTTATTTGGAGGGGGAAGAAAGTGTTTTGTTCCCCACTCACTGTTCTTCCTTCCAAACAGAACACATCACTAAAGTTTCATATTCAAGCTTTTTTCACAGCATGTCAGTGTCAGTTATGATCTACATATAGCACTTCTGCTTACCTGCTTTGTCTAGTACTGGCATTGTCCAGTAGTTCTAGCATGACTGTGGGCCTTTGGATTGTTGTGGCTTTAAGGAACAGTCCCATTGTAGCAGCATCAGATGAAATTGCTATGTACTTGAGCCACCATAGAGGATGATGTGATAGACCAGGGGTTTTCAACCCTTTTTGGTTAGGGTACGCCCAGTGGCCAGTCAAGAGGCGGAGTGTCCCCCAGCAGCCAGTCAATGAGTGGGGGGCAGGGCATGTCAGCTAACCTGGAAGTTTCAGCAGCTTTTCCACGCTGCTGCCATGTACCCCCAGGGGTATGCATACTCCTGGTTGAAAACCCCTGTGATAGACTAATTCATGAACAGAATTTGTTCATGAACTGCATTTGAAGAATGCAGTTGCAAATCAGTTATGAAGATGTAAGGAGATGACTTGCACAAAGGCATTAGATCTAAACATTTTAATGCCATCCAGTTTTTAATTTGAAAAAATACGTAAGCAGATTTTTCTGTTAACTACAATTGTTTGTAGTTGGGCAGAAGTGATTGTATCCGATTAAATAAATTAATAATGTATCTTTTTCTTTTTGTCATAGGGCTGAGTGCCTTCCATAGTTAAAATTGCCTTACACTTTCTACCAGAAGACCTTGTTTTCAGTACCTATTACTTTTCCACACTTCAGCCCTTCATAAGATTTTTTTAACAGATTACATTTTGAGAGGCTCTATGACCTAAAAATAAAATAAGTGATTGGAAGCAAACCAAAAAAACTCCCCAAGACTGTAACCTGGACCTGTGGTTTATCCACAGACTGCTCATATCAAATGGGAACTTTATGTAAAGGATTATTGTGAATTGGCAGACTTGGACGTTAGCTAAATATTTATGCCAGAAAAAGCAGTTTCCCAATTTAAAAACCGATTTGTCAGCATCTAGGATATTTTTATTTACCCAGGGAAATAGAACAGATTTGGTAAGACAGAAATAGAACAGAGGCTGAAATTTGGTAAGAATTTGCTTGTTTTGCTCCTGTCCAAATGAAGCAGTGTTTTGGCAAAAAATACTACACAAGATATAGTGTAGCATAAGACCTAGCAGTAGTAATTTTAAATCTGGAGTAACTAACAACCTTTTAAACATTTATATTCTCTTGCACTACAAAAAATTTGCTAACTCCATGCAAAACAAGAACCAGAGGTAAATGACCCTTAGTGGGGAATTTACATTGATGGAGAGCCATAGTTCCAAGCTTCAAAAAGAATGATTTTGTCAATTATGAAAAAAATATAGGTTTCAGTTCCACAAGTTGTTCTTTCCTGTTGGATCCCCTTGAATTCACAGACTTACTGCAGGCCAGGCATGGCTGGTAAACTGCAGGCCAGGGCCGGTGGAGCATACCATGGGGGGGAGGCGGGGAGTTGCAGGCAGCCAGGAGTAGGGGGGTTTGCAGCCTCCCTGCTGCTGGCCTGAGTGCCTAGCCAGCTGCAAACCTCCCCCCCCCCCACACTCATGGCCAGCTGCAAACCCCACCCCCTCACTTCTGTGGGATGTTCCACCGCCCCACCAGTCTGAGTTCACCAGCTGCACCTGCTGCAGGCAAACACTTCTGCCCATGTATAAAAATTTGCAGAATTAAGCTAGAAGATTTAAAACATTAAGGTAAGTCGAAATAGAAAGGAACACAAATTAAGTTGATGTTATTTACCCTTTTTTTCCCCACAATGAAGTACTTTATTATTGTGTTTTCCAGTTATTTTCCCCCCTGTCATTTTTCCATGAAAGAAAGATTGATTTGTAGCTTATATTGAGCATAAAGCTATGATTAACTGGCCAGATTTTCAAATTTAGGCAGGGATGATAAACCATGTGTGAGCACAAATCAGGTGTTGAACATGCAAGTAAGAGTGAGGCAGACAGGCATAGTTAGGAAAATTGAAACCAAATCAGTTATTTTAGAGTAAAGGGCTTTTTATTCTTGTCATTAGTTTAACCTTGCTTTTAGAGGGTTTCATTTTTTCTAATGGGGAAATTTTATTCATAGTTAAATCAATAGTCATCACTTGAATGAATACTGAAAAAAGAGATGTTGAGCACCCGTCTGTGAAACAAATAAAGAATCATTTGAGGCATTGGAGGACTTTTAGTGTATATGACTGAGTGTGAATGGTGATTATTTTTTCTGGAACTTTACTTCCAGCTTTTCCCAGCTCTGTGTCTTCCCAGATTTAGAGGCATTTTGAGCTTCATATAAGATGGCTGGTCAAAATCTTGATTAAGAGAAACTGATGTCAGCTTCTGTCCTTTGACCATGTGGGGCAATCCTATTTGTCAGAAGGCTGTGTTCCTCCGGGCGGGGGGGGGGATCTTCAGTAACTTTCAGAATCAGGGTTTTGATGCCTCCAGGCAAGTTTCTAGTCAGCATGTCTGTGATCAGTAACCAACTGAGCCTAGAAAACTAATAGCTGTTGTTTTCGAACATGTACCGGCTTCCAAAAACTGAAAGAGCTCCTAAGAGTTTCAACAACCATTCAGCATATGTACCTGTATATGTATTGTTTGAATTGTTTTCATGTATCAGTTTCTCAGTAGAAGGACAGCTCTATCTTTAGCTGGCTTCCACTTTGTCCTGGTGATGCTTGTGTGTGCAAATGTAGGAGTGTGCCTGACTTGAACACACACAATTTATCTGAGAATATAGTTAATGTAATCGGTTTTCAAACTCTGAAACAGCTGTAGGTAAAACAACTTTGCAATTTACAATCCAACTGCATGTACTATAGACAAGGAACTGTACATTTAATTATAGGAAGTCATTTTTTTTTGCATTTGAACTTTAAACATAATAAACTGGATTCTTCTGAACTCTATCTGAAATGTCCTGTTAACTCTATGTTAGGATGGGAAAGATTTGTTTATTATTTTATCACCTATAATTTGAGCATGCTGCCAAAATTAATATAACAGCTTTTGTATACATATTCATTTTCATCTGGAAGTGAATGACTTGATCTTCTCACATTTTTCCATTAATTGGAATATAAAAATTAATTGCTATTAAGATTTATAATACCGTATTACTGGGAGACTGAAACCTAAACAAGGTCCAAAGTCTGTGATATTGTTAGATACATCTTAGAGGGAAGGCTTATTTGATATAGTTTAATAGACCCCAAAATTAAATTGTGATGATTTTCTATTAATCCACTTTATTTTAATATAATTTTTGTCTTTCTCGTTTAGATGTTTAGTTTAGATAATAAAATAAAAAAACTGGAAGTTCTCTGTCCTCAGACACCAGATTCTGGAACTACAAGGGTGCCTGGGTATACAACAAGTATAACTTAAGCCATATAGATGTGATTTATAGAACCTTCCCCTTTCAGCCCTTAAATAAGCACACATGTAAAAAATTGTGGAAGGCTTGCTTTGAAAATATGATCCATCAAAACTATTTTTCTTTTTCAGCAACCACAACTACATAGCCTGTAGTCAAGCCAAACTATTTTCGACCAGTGTTACTACATAGTAGGTGAACATGCTATGTGTCTGTTTCAAGTTTTAAAATTAGGCCACAAATTTGTTAACATCACATGGCAATATTTACCTTGCCAGATAAATGTTTCAGGTATAAACTAGCCTCTGTAGTTGCTCCTCAAAGATACCATTTTCTAAAAGTTTTGTCCAGCAGGCCAGAAATTCCACAACAAGACTGTTAACTTCAGCAATATATATCAAGTAGATTAGTTTGTTTCGGATCCATTTCCAATAATGACATCTATATGTGTACTCATTGTCAGCCTTAATCTGAATTGCTAACTGCATTGCATACTGGTTTGGGTTTAGGCTTATATCTGAGTATCATGCACCAGCCACGCAGCACTTGACTTAGTTACCCAAGTTATAACAGCACCCATCATTTTCCCAATCAGAACTTTGGGCAAAGTAACAGTCAACATAGGATGAATGATAGGAAGGAGATTTTTGCAAGACTTACCTCAGTTATAGTAGTCCTTTCCACTGCTTCACTGAAAAGTCAGTTTCTTCCACCCACTTCTTGCTGCCAGTAAGTCATTAGGAGAAAGTCCTCTGGGGCTGCAGATGCAGCAGTCAGTGAAACCTAAGGGCCAGGAATCATCATCAGTCAAACAACTTACAGATATCAGCCGGTTCCCCTGCAGTCATAGATTTCATAATTTTTTAAGGTCAGAAGGGACCTCAATATATCATTGAGTCCGACCCCCTTCTCCCCCCCCCCGGCCAGAAAAGAGCACTGCGGTCAGATGATCCCAGTTAGGTGCTTGTTTAGTCTCCAAAGTGTGTTCCTTACTTTAGCAGCATATGCCAAATCTGTGCGTCTTCGTTATCGACACCCCCTCAGCTGAAAAGCAAAGCTCTAAACCAGAACCTGAGATGAGAGCTGGGGAGGCTCCTCTGTTTTGGGTACCACACTGGTAGGGAAAGAGCAGAACTGTAGTGTTCTTTCTCATTAAAGTCTCCAATGCAGCAGCAAGAGAACAACCTCACCCAATACCCAGACAACCCTTACCCCTAGAAACCTGCTACTGCTCAAAAATCCTTCTCACCACCAACGTATAGGTTTGTGCAGATGTGGAGGACCAGGAAATAGTTGGTTCTTAGCATTCAAACAATTCCAGTGACCCAAAAATTCATCCCATTCCCTTTTGTCTTCAAGCCCTGCTTCCTCACTACATGCTCAGGGGGCATGGAGGCATGTCAGTGCCAACCGACCCATTTCCCAAAGAGGCAGACATGCTGCCCAATTGCCCTGTACAACCCCTGCCAGAAAGTGTCAGCTTCTCACTCACCCCGTCACTAGGTACATCCTTTAAAATGTCTCCCAGTGAGATGAGATTTTTTTTTTTTTTGTTACAGCAGATAAGACTTTAGCTGTTTTGAGGCTGTAGAAGTTGGCAGCCCCATGGAAGAGCTGCATTCAGCCCCCCTGGCCAAGCATTTGTCCATGTTAGAGTCCTCTCTAACATGGACAAACTGTTCTTGTACAGGACAAGGTATATTTTACTATTTTTTCACCCATTGCTTTAGTGATAATATTTCTGAATGGCTGTGGAAGTTTGGAAAGGAGAAAGTTGATTGGGGGTGCAGATGATAGCAGCCTATAACATCATGAAGGGTATGGACAGAGTGAATAGGGAACTGTTATTTGTCAAGTCCCAGAATACTGGAACTAGGCAGCACCCATTGAAATCAGCAGGCAACAAGTTTAAAACTGATGAGAGAATACTACTTTTTTTGTAATGTAGTGCATAGTTAACTTGTGGAGCTCATTACCACAGGAGGTTGTAGAGGCAGACAGCATAGCCAAATTCATAAAGGGACTAAACAAATTCATGGATGATAGATCCATTAATAGCTGTTAAACAGAACAGCTAGGGATGTATCTTCTGCCATCTCTAAATCAATGATAGTGGATGTCAGGGAGGGTATGACTGGAACAGATTACTTTAGATCAATAATGCTCGGAGTGTCTTGAGATCCTTTCAAGGGTGCCACACAATGTTTGTACTGTTAGGTGCGCAAATGTGATTTACAAGATAAACCCAGGGAATTTAAATAGGAATCCACAGTGTTAAAAGCGTTCTGACTTGTTGTGGCTTTTCTGCATTCTTTGAAACAGAAAAATGTCTCTGTTATTTTTGCATATTCAGAAAATGAGTGAAAAACAAGAGCTGGCATTTTCTGATGGGGCCTAGTGTAAAAGGTTTGACAACCACTGTTCTAATATAGTGTTCATATGCTTTACCTCTAAGGCCACTGTCAGAGACATTGCCACTCCTGGCGCTGTCAGACAAGATACTGGGTTAGTTATACCATTGGTCTAACCCAGTATGGCACATCTCACACTTATAAGAATACTGTTCCAGATTCTTCAGTCACAGCTCCATATTTACTTAAGCAAAGCTTCCACTGATGTTTGAGCCTCTAAGCACAATGAGAATGCCCCATCAAACCCCATGAGGAAGATAATAGGGCCACATCTAATCTGGTCATCTGTCTCAGGTAGGAATTTTGCCTGAGAAGTAGCTACGTTGGAAGTGGACAGTTTTGGCCATTGTTTGCTAGCTGTTTACTGAAAATGGGCATGTTTTCTTTAACATTCATCTTAAGGACTTGTTCAAAATTTCACAGAACTTTTCTCATAGGGTAAAAATACTGTCACGTAGATCTGGTGAAAACAAGTGTATTGTACTGGCCTCGTGTATTTTGAGCAAAGTAACTGTGATTACGGTGCATACATTTGGTTAGTGTCAATAAATATCTAATTTAATGTAGAGTTTTTAAATTCAGTACTTATATTTTTTAAAATTTAACTTTGCTTAATGGAATTAATAATTACAATACATTTTCACACATTTCTTCTAGTGATGAGTTTGTACATGCCTCTGTCATATCTCTTCCCTTGAACATTTTAATATAAAAGATTTTTTTTAAATAACAGCAGTGCCTAAATGAAAGTTATCTGTGTTTTATAGTTTTCTATTAAAAATGATACAAATACACAGCTTAAATAGACATTTTAAGCTGCATGTTTTGCTGTGGCTAAAGCTATGACCTTTGTACTGTACTATTAACTAACTTTTTTCTTGTAAAGAGTTTTGCATATGACCTTTTTGCATAAAAGTCAACATGAATTTATGAAGGAATAATAAACTGGCCTTACTACATTAGCCTTCCTACTAAATCTCTTGTCAAAATATCTTTACTACTAGTTGTCTTCAGATTTCCCTTTTGTTGTATTCATTAGCACACTGAAGGGTAAATCAGGATAATTAAATATTCACTATAATCACCTGGGTGTTTCATTTATGTAATCATTCATTCAGTGCAAACACCTGGGTATTTAAAAGCAGCTGCATTTATTTTGAGGGGTTCTTTATTTTAAAGAGACCACTATAAAGTCTAGTTGATCAAACCCCATAATTGTGTATTTATTATGAATTAAGGAATAAGAGAGAAGTAAAAAGGATGCATCCTCATTTTTTTTACCAAGCGCGAACATGGGACAATTATACCGTAATTTAGAAAATTTTAGTGCCTTTCAAGAAATCTAAATTTCTGACTGAAATATTAAAATGACTGCTGGGATGTAAAAGATGACCTTATTTACCTCTGGAAAATACAGGTGAAGGTCACATTTCTAAAGCAGTTTCATTCCCATTTGTTTGGTTTTTTACTTATTTATGGAGCCCAATATCAGTTTACAATCACCAAAAAATCCCTTTCCAGAGCACTTCCTTATATTTTACATTATTTTCTAATATAAAAAACCCTGTTAATACCAAGATTCTCCAAGATGCTTATATCTCTACTTTGCCAGTTCTCTAAAACAAGTACAGGCAAAGTGAATGGAAAAAATATCTTTTTCATGGAGTTCTTACATTATAAGCATTCAACATAAACGTTTGTTTTAGTAGTGTAAGGTAGCCGCAGTAACTTTTGAGATAGATGCACTCCTATAGGAGCAAGTAAAAATATATAGTGTATGTTTAAAATAGTTTTGACTCATGAAAGTTCAAAATATCTTTGTGAGGTAAACTGGATTACACCACATACATCCATAGTTCTCTTAACACAAAAATAAAAGATGTATAATGATCAGTATTAACATCATATCATTATCCTAAATACCTACGGTATCCATCCTGCAAAGCCTTACATGCATGCTTGGCTTTACAAATGTGTAATCCCATTGATTTACGTGGTTGCTTATATAAAATATTCATACTTTAATAGAAACTAAAAACAGTCTTTATTGAGTTAACTTGTGAATGTGGACATGAGGCTGCAGAAATGATTGATGGCTTTCTTACCACATATAATAGCCTAACAGGATTTCACAAAACCTCTGCTCACACACTTATAAATTTCAAGAACATTTCCTTAAAAATAAAAAGCAGATAGTAAGTTCTTGAAATGGTACTGTCTGTATTAAAGAAAAAAGAAACCATTGGTTTCCTAACTTTGGCTTCAAACGTAGGTATACAATAAATGGAATTTTTTAATTATAACTATATTTTGAGGCTGTGTATACATATAAACCCCTTTTTTAAAAGATTTTTTTATTTCTTCAGAACTTCTCTCTTTCAAAAAGTTTATCATGAATAACACTGAAACTAAGGTTAACTTAAAAGTGCAATATATTCTCTCAAATTATTTCCCTGTTGGGATCATCCAATAGTATTTGAATAAGCAGTCATAGACAGACTTCACCTTTTATTAGAAATCAAGAAGATCCAGACAGCATTGCCCTTTTCTGATTGGTGCTAGATCTGTAGTTAGTGAGTAGTAGTCACTTGTTCAAAATTGTGACAGAGACATTTCCAAAGACAGGCGACAGATTATTCATTATAGAGAAAGTGTTTCATGCAGTGTACTATAAACACAGTAATTGAGGCCTGGCGTGCCCTTTTGTGTCAGGTAGCATCTCTACGTATTATTTTTGTTTTGTTTTACCCCTCTCTGTCCTCAGGTTTGTTTATCCTCAGGGGTGAGATTATTCATGGCCGAGGTATTCCCATGTTACCCCAATAATTTACTGTTGCTGTTCTGTCCCCTGGTTATCTTTGATTCGTCTCTCCATCTGCATGTCATGTTGTGCAGTAACACAAAGATGGATTGTATGGGGTTCTCTGCTGGGAAAAATCAACACATAGATCAGGCTCTCTGCCAAGATGTTTCTAATTAAACTGTTGCTATGGACCAGATTCTCATCAGTGAATGAGGAGTTTCTACCTGGCGCTCTCAATACTCAGTCCTTTCATTTTGGGGCATTGATACAGATATTCCATTTTATTTTTTCTTCTTACCTAACATATGAGTTGCAGGCTGTATCTTTTGGATTATTTTAACAAACCTTTATATCTAAAATCAGTTACAGGAATAGTGGGAAAGCAAGAAATAGATCTGATAGTTCCAGCTTCCTGACCAATATGCATCATACCACACAGACTGTAGCACTACCATATTGATTCAGGAAGCATGTTCAGAGGACACCATTAAAAAGTCACAAGACTGCTATGATGTAATAGTGGGGTGGGCAGATCCAGCCAGCAGCCAGACCCCATTTTCCAGCAGCCCCAGTCCACATGGCTCAGGCCAGTCTCCGTGCTGATCCCAGCTGCAGCTGCACTGTGATAGCACAAGGCTGGGGTTGCCATGGAGACTGGCCCCAGCTGTGCTGGCAGGGCAGGGCAGGGGGGTGTTCTGGAGCCACTGGGATCTTGCAGCAGGGGCATCTTGGTCTGGGGCCAGAGCAGGCCTGCAGCCTGCAGGCTTGGGGCAGGGGTGTGCAGGCCGCCGATTTTGGCTCTGCCCCAGCTTGGGACCAGGCTGTCACTGCTTCAAGGAGCTGGGACAGCAGCGCTGCAATCTGCTGCCTGCATGCCCCTCCACTGAGCATGCAGGCTACAGATCATGGCTCTGCCCTGGCCTTGGACCAAACTGCCCCTGCCACAAGATCCCAGTGGCTCCAGAGCAGCCTCCTGCCCTGCCTTGCCAGTGTCCTGACAGAGCGCCTGTGTAAGAGCCTAGTGAAAAATGCCACAATATAGTCACTCTTTGGCAAATATTGATAGCCTGTGGTTTCATCCGTTTCAGTAGAATGTTATAGAATACTAGCCAATTGCCCATCAGGAATGATGGGCCGGTGGGTGGAGATGGAATGCTGCCACCCACCACCCCACGCTGCCACCATCTTCCAGGAGCGCCATCCACTCTGTTTCCACTGTCATGGTGGCACACTGCTGCGCCGCCACCACCACCTCCTGTTCAGAACACTCTTGGAACACTCTCTGATTGTTTCAGACAACCAATTAGAGTGCAAATAAAGTGTTATGGACAGACAGACAGATAGATAGACTAAGGCTTTTATAATATTAGAATAGTAGTAGAGCAGAAGTAGTGAGAGAGAGCAGCAAAGAGTATCTTTTTGTAGCAGGATTATAGGATAGACAGATATCCATGTGGAATGGAGTAAACTAACATCTCTGAACAAAGCTGTGTTGTTGGGATATGATTGCTGCACTTTCCCTTAATAATAATAATAATAATATTACTATTACTGCTACTACTACTATTAGTGAAATGCCTTTCAAAAATGAGGCGGTGGGGAGCGGGCGAGAATGGAGCCCAGCCCTGCTCCCCCTTTCCCTCCTGCTGCTTGGAGTCCAGGCCCATTCCCCACCCTCCCCACCACAGTGGCTGGGGGAGAGAAGGGGCAGGCCTGGCCCCATTGCAGGGGAGAAGCTGGGTTGCCACAGTGGGGGCGGAGCAGCCAGCCCTAGGTGACCCAGCGGTGGTGGGGGGACGAGAGGTGTGGCTTTGGGGACGACACAGTGGAGGGGGAGGTGAGGAAGGAGTGGGCCCATGCCCAAGCAGGGGAGGAGGCGCACTCTTTTCCTCTGCCAACAGCTGCTGCATTGTGCTGGGCCTGCTGCACCCCCCCACCACTGTGGCAGGTCCGCTGCCCCCTCACATCAGGCCCACTCCCTGCCCCCCAGTGTTGGACCTGAGCCCACTCCTCTTGCCCCACCACTGCCACCACGGTGTGCCCACTTCTTTCCTCCCTGCGTTGCTTCTGCTCCTCCCCCCTCTGCTGCCCGGTTGGCCCTGCAGGTGGTGATGATGATGGAAGGGGGGAGGGACGGGCCAAGGTCAGCGCCAGTGGCCTTGCCCTCCCCACCCCCGCAGAATCCCAACCCCGCGCTGCTGCTGCAGTCACCTCCGAAGAGCAAGGGGAAGGATGGCAATGCCAGGTCCGGTGGCCTGCCCCTTCCATCCGCCCCCCGTTCCATCGTCTTCACCTGCAGGAAGCAGGGCAACGGGGCGAAACCAGTGCTGCTGGCCTCCCTCCTCCCTCCCCACCCCTATTCTGTCTACTCCATTGCCTTCTGTCTACTTCATTGCCCCCCCCCCACTCCATCTCCTGTGTCCCTGCCATCATGGCTGTGCATTGCCACCTGTCTGAACACTTCTTCGCACTCTGAAGGCTGGTTGCCAGACAATCAGAGTGTGAATAAAGCGTTACAGACAGACAAACAGATTAAGATTTTTATGATATTAGAATAATCATAGAATCATAGTAAAGTAGGGCTGGAAGGGACCTCCAGAGGTCACTTAGTCCAGTCCCATGCCAGAAGCAGGGCCATCCCTATCCAAACCATCCTGTACAAATCCACAATCTAAACTCTTCATAAGACTACCATCAGCACTCCATCACAGTGAGCTTCAGCAAGTAATTTCTTCTGATAATCCTCAAAATGGTGGGCATTATATGTAGATAGTGTTTAGTGTGTTTAAAACAAATGTAGAATTTACTGAGATTACATTACAAATACAGTAGACTGTGAAGTAACAAATGATATTGAATGTAGTTATGATTGCTGTAACAAGATATATACAGTGTGGTGTCACAAAATTGTCTTCCAGTTGACAAAGCAATCCATATTTATGGATTTCCTTAAAAAATTGAAGGACAACGTCAATTATGACCAATTATGATGCTGTGTTTACTGGAGAAGTTTTCACATCCTTTGGCATTAAGGTAATGCTCAAATCAGTCAGAAAAAGCTTTTGCCTTTGCTTCCGTGTTCTGTGTCTGTACAGTTTTTCCTTCTTTAGGTGAGAAATATAACCTGAAACTAGGAACATAGCTATATTTAGAAGGAAGGTTTTTTTTCTATTCCTTCACTTTCCTCCTTGTTGAATGGAAAATTATACCTGATAAAATCAGAACTAGAACAGGTAGTTCAAGAGATCTGTGCATTAGTTTCAGTTTAGGTTTGGTTTTCTCCAAGGAAATCTTAAATATAATCCAGTTTAACCTTTTAACTAAACTTTAAGTGTATTGTCTGAAACACTCATATCCTAACGCATATCATAGCATAAATCACCACTAAATGTTGCAAGAATTTTTTATATATTTAATGTAATGCCTAAGTGATGGGTAGAAATTACAACGTTAAATAGTTTATTTTATGCCGAGCTTTCTAAGAAGAAAGAATGCTTGCTTCTGGAGTAGAAAAGCAACCTAGTGAAGATGAGAAAATGCCAACGTTACTGAGAACTGATTAGTGATGGAGAGGCCAGTATGTGGCTAATGGCTTGTTACTTCTGTTTTGAGAGAGAATTTCTATTATTTCTTTTACTTCGTGGAAACTCTCACACTTATTAAGGTATTGTGTATGACATGTTTCATATGGTAAAACTGGTCATAGGGGACTTATAAATTAATCCCCTTACCTAGAAAATATATATATATTTTGAAGACAATAGAGTCAAAAACAAGTTGCTTGAATAATGTTACAAAATGTTATGCTATTTTAAAATATGTTTAGGAATTCATTTCGCTAGAAAGGTTTGAACGGGTAACCTAGTACATATGCCAATGATAAAAGCTACTTGTAACAATTCAGATCATGCTTTCTACTTTATAAAATGGGATTGTAAAAATCCTTTAAAATGACATCTGAAATAGCATTAAAACACAATTTCCCTCTGATAAGGTTTTAAGGCATTCATATGAAAAGTGATACCACTTTGAGTGGTTCTGTGTCAGCATTATGCAGTGTTGTGTTGCTCATAAGTGACATTAATCCATTAGGGGTGTGAGGGTCGTTTATTTTTCTCATGAAGTCATTAAATACTACTGTTGATTTCTGTTCAATCAGTCAGACTTACTAGCATTAAGTAATTTTTAGACATACAGTGTTGTTTCAAATATTGTTAATGCAGTTAGTTCAAACAAAAAATACTATCATATAACTTACAAAATAAACATATTTGAACAGACATTTTAAATATAAAGTAGGTGGGGAAACATCCATTCCTTTAGTTACCGGGTACCTGAGAGTACTGTATTGTAAAAGATGAGTTTAAGTGACATCGATTTTTTTTCTTTTTTTTTTAATCAATATGTAGCCATCTTCAACACATTTGTTGCTTTTTGCTAAGCATACAATATAAAAATAATCTATACTTTTTTGGGCTGTTTTCTCTATTCCTTTATGATGGAGGGTTAACAAAACTTGAATGTAAACAAAGAATATTGTAATTGCAACTTGATTATTTAGTATAAAATATTTGACTTTTTAAAAATATTAAAATGATTGTATCAGATGGGTCAAAACAACTGCTTTTTATGTTACTTGCCATTCATACTGCATATTATTATAATACTTTAATAATTTTTTCTTTGAAGCAAAAAGAGTGGTGGTGGAATAATTGGCAAGATAAGTGTTTGAACCCTGCTAAAACTTCCAGTTACTTCTCTGTGATAGATGGGAATATAAAAGGAGGCAGTAGATAAGATATAATTAAATAAAATTGACTCAAGACCACAAAAATAGAAGTGCTTTAAACAAAAAGTCCCATTCTGTCCTTTTTTTGGAAATGTATGAAATCTTATTGAGTCATCTTGACAGAATTAAATCGAGAACATTTTCTTGTATAATAAATACAATGTGTTCTAGTTTGAAATTCTACTGTTTCAAAGGGAAATTGTGCATTTTCAAAACAATGTATTAAAATCTGACTGAGCAGTCAGTAATCCTTTTAGTTTTTGTATTATTGAGATATGGTAATTGCTGCTTTTACCTTACATTTTAGAGCCTTTTTTTCCCTTCTGAGCATAAATGATTTATCAAGGTGATAAACATTGCCAGCTTCTGTCCTGCATGTAGCAAAAGCGGAGCAGTGTATTAATCGTCTATCTAAAACGTTAAGTTTCCACTACCAAGTAGTGAATCATATCCTGCTGAGAAATATCTGTTTTTGTGAGTATCTGCTAGGACTCCTAAGGGCGTCTGACAGATCTTGTAGGACAGAGTTGTCCACCCTGGTCTTAAAAGGCAAATGATGCCAAGTAGTAGGAAGTTTATTGCAGAGTCTCTGGAGAAGCTGTTGTTCGCTCAGCATTTTTTTCATAGACTGCCTTCCTGATTCATTGAAGGAAACCTGAGCAAAGCTGTGTTATTAATGAATTATGACAAGCCTTTTGCCTATCAGGCAAAGAGGTTCCTGCTATCCCCTTTTAAGACAAAAACTTAATGGAAGATGCTCAAATGGGCAAGCTTTCTGATGATACTCCTTAAGTGCTTATCCCTTTCTGATGTGAATATTCAGAGAGCCGTGAAGCTGCAAGTGGCAGCATTTAATATCGTCTCTCTCATAATGCCTGGATAATTTTCCAGAGAGTGATCGCTGCAGCTGCTACGATCATGGTTATTTGTTTGTTTTTCACCTTGGTCCTGGTGGAATGCTGACCTAGCTAATCTGCAGAACACATGGGGGAAAAATGTTTTCGTATTCATAGCTCTTGCATCCTTTTGAATCTAACAATATCAGAAGCCAAAGCTTAGGTGTAGCTGCTTAAACAGCACAGTTAAAGGGTCTGGCTCTTTTAGCATCTTTTTGAGAGGAAATCTGACCCATAGTAATGAAGAATGTAGAGAAAGAGATGAGGATGCTGTCTTGTGTCTTTTTTTAATGGATGCTTGTGAGAGGAAAGGAGATGGCATGGGCTGTCGGGGTGAGTTATAGAATGCATTTTGTGATCTCCCTCTGGTAGCGCTGCTCATTATGTTAAACAGTGGAGCTTTCAAACTACTGTAGTTTTCATTTTATGTGCATTGGCCTTCATTTGCTGAAATGCTTCAAGTTCACAGTACTAAAGTCATTTTGAAAACAGGATGTAATTACAAAGGTTTCTTATGCTTACCAACAGCCTTTTTGGACCAGTGTAATTATCATTACTTGTGGATACTGTAAATTGAATATCTTTTCCCTAATTACATTAAACTCAAGGGTTAGCTGCTTAAACATTCAAATAAGAAAAGTTCACCCTTCGCTATAAATAGTAGAATTGTTCTCTTAGTTAGATTGACCTTTGAAGCTAAGTGTTTTACATGATATTGTCAGGTGTACATTATATAGATAGCTTGTAATTAGATTTGTAATGAGGAACCAAGTTATAATGCCTTTTTGAAAAAGTTCATTTATTCAGCATTTTCTTACAGCATGGTAGACTTAAAGTTTCAGTATATACATGTCAGGCCTATTTTAGGGGCCCATCACATTGTTCTTAGTTTACCTTTGTCCAGCCTATGGTTTGAAGTGGTTTTAAATTACTGCCACGGTGAAATGGAAGTTACCATAACTGTAATGAATTAGTCTTGCCCTCTTTTTAAAAAGGGTAAATTATTAGGCATCCCGAGTTTTTCTTGATTGATTTCCCCCCCCCCCTTTCTACTTGATGTATAAATGAGAACATTATTTGTGGTAAAACACCATAACGTGTAAAAAGCCTTGACGATTTTCTTTTCTTTTCTTTTTTTTGGTACTTTAGGGAGGAAGGGGGTTGTCTGGTAAACAAATGACTACAGATACTTTTAAACAAGAACTGTTTTTCTAGTAGAAGAAAAGAAGGCTTTAATTAGTTGATATGTCTGCCCTCTTTTTAGTATTTGCTGTCTGTTCAGCTCTAGTGATTCTGTGCACTGTTGTAAGAAAACCGACAGTTTTCCTGTGAGAAATGTGATTGATTTCCGCTTGTTACAATCATTGTAAATTTTAGTGCTATACTAGCTACCAGCTGATATTTACTTTGTTTTCTTTATTCCACCTTCATTAAAATCTCCCCATTTGTTCCCTGTGGAAGTTTTTTTTGTTAGGTGTGACTGTTTATTTTCCCAGGATACCTCCTGAGTGTCCTTTATGACCTATTGTAAAAACCTGCAAGGATGGGACAAATTGGTAAGCATGCATTAGGAAGAGAGAGAGAGAGATTCCTCTGGTAGGTAAAGAGAATTGTGATTGTGCAAATGATTATCAGAATCATTGTTTACTAATAGAATAGTATAAAGCCTAAATAAAAAAATATCCAAATGCTTTTGTTGTTGTTGAAGAGGTATAAGGTACAAAAGAAGGAAAAAGCTGTTTTAAAAGCTGTCAGTTTGAAATTTCAATTGGATGTTATAAGCCTGCTGAATTTCCTTTTGCAACTCTTTAGAGCAGTGGTTCTCAACCTTTTTAGACTCAAGGCACACCTTGGAAAATGTTACCTCCTAGTTTCACTCAGTTTTTGCATAGGAAAAAATAATACAGCAATTCTTCTGAACTAAAAAAAACCACAACAGGTTAGAATACTTTTAACACTCTATTCTTTTTTGAAATTTCTGGTTTTATCTTGTGAATCGTGTTTGTACACTTAACAGTACAAATTGCATCACTCTTGAGAAAAGATGGCTCTCCAGGGTGATGCAGAAAGATGACTGAAAATCATGACCTTAGAGCTACAGATAACATTTTAAACTAATGAACTATGTAGTACAGATCTTATTTTATTTCTTCTAGGTTGAACATTTGTATTTTTTCCTATTCTTGCATGAAAAAAATGTAATGCGTATTTTATATACATGAATTTACCCATCAAGAACCATAAAATACAGTAATTTTTTTCAAAATATGGAATGCTTCTTGAGTTTGCATGTCATCCTTGCGCAGGGCCCATGCTAAACTTCTCTATCATCCCGGTTTTAGTATATGTGCTGCCAAAGCCCTTTAACCTTACAGCCAGCCAATCTATCTTCCTCCACAAAGTGCTGGAGCATCAGGCAGTTTGTTTATCTTACGGAAGTGTAGACGTTATTTTTGTTGAAGGAAGTAACAGTTTACACATCCAGTTCATTCATCTGTACAAATCAAAGATTATGTTTCTACTATCAGAAGTCAAACAATAGAAAACTCAAATAGAAAAAAAAAACAGGCCAGTTTTATACTTCTGATGCAATTAGACCCAGATGCTAGTTGTATCAGTCCATTAGTAGACAAGCTTTATCCTTCATAAAAGCAATAAGAGGCAGACATTTTAGCTGGGATGTGTATAGATTAGCTAGAAAATCTAAAGCCCTTCACTTAAATTAACTGTTTCCCTTAAGAAAACCTCAGTGGGTAAAATGTTTCTCATTGTGATGCTACGTTGAACAGGTTGGCTCACTAGATTGGCGTCTGGAACTTTTGACCTAGAGATTACTGGCCAAGATTTGGACTAAAACAGCTATCAGAAAGTATTTAATGTAGCGTCTCTCAGAGTGCTGTGGCATCTTGGGGTGCCTTGATATGTTTTTGAGGGTAACTCAGGGTGCTACACAACGTTAGCTTTGTTAAGCATACAAACATGATTCACAAGATAAACCCAGAGATTTCAGATAGGAATCCATAGCATTAAAAACATTTTGACCTGTTGTGGTCTGTTCTTTGCAAAATGAAAAAAATGCTCTATTTTCCCATTGTCAAAAAACACGTGAAAATGAAGAGCCAGCATTTTCCAAGGGCTGCCTTGAGCCTAACAAAGGTGACTTGAGTCTAAAGAGCTTGAGAACCACAGATACGATGGTTCCTTGGTACAATAATTTACCATTTTATTCTGGTTCTGTGAACAGCTGCTTACTGTTCAAAAACAACACCTTAGTTCCAGTTATTTGTATGCTTTCGGTATTAAGAACATTAGCTAGAAAATTAACTACATCCTCTCTACTTGTGGAGATGTGTCCATCTTGAAGATGAGCTATGTTGGTGAGCCAGTGTGGAAATGTTTGCAGTAGCAAACATACCATCTGACTCTTGTGGAGAACAAAGGGCTTAGAGATCCCATTATCACCCACCATAATGCTTAAATGGATTATGTGCCTTTTGTGCTTAGGGATACTGACTCAAAACACTTCTTTCATCAGAGAAAGCATCCCATTTAAAGTGCAACAGGAGGAGCCACCTAACTAGCAGGTTTGTTCTTCCATTGCTCTTCTGCCAGCAGACCTAAAGGAAGAAAATCACAAGTTCCATTCTTGATCTCCCTTTTGCTCTTACAGTTTCTAACTCAGTTTCTACCATGGTGACCCACATGGTAGGCAAATCTGAAGGGGAAACAGATCCAAAAGAGCTAGTTGTATCTTAAAGAGATCATATTAATGCACAAGAACAGGCCATCCTGATGTGAGGAAAGGAGAGGAAGTGCAGCAATACACTGGTCTGAATAAAGAGCAAACTCTTCAATGAGTTGAAACTCAAAAAGGAATCTTACAAAACTGGAAACCTTGCCGTATTGCTAGGGGTGAGCATAAGAGTATCGCACAAGCATACCCAGAGAGAATCAGGAAGGCCAAGGCAAAGGCCAAAATTAAGATACAGCTAGCAAGGAATATAGAAGGCCACAAAAATAATTCTGGATATATATTAGAAAAGATCAGGGAAAATGTAGGCTCCTCAGTGATTGGGGAGCAATTTAGTAATGAAGGATGCGAAGAAGACTGAAGTATTTAATGCTTTTTTACCAAAGTCTTCACTTACAAGACCAGCTATCAGACAAAATCAGTGGGAAAGGGATCCTCAGTCTAAAGTTGGGAAAGAATGGGTTAGAAATTAGTTAGAGAAGCTGGATGCTTTGAAGTTACCAGGACCGGATGAGATGCAGCTACTCCTCGCTTAATGTTGTAGTTACATTCTTGAAAAATGTGAATTTAAGTGAAACAATGTTAAGCAAACCCAATTACATCCCATTAGTTACCTAGTAGCAGGTAGTGGCCAACAACGTTATAACTGAACATTGCGCGACTTTAAGCGAGTATGTTCTCTAATAGATCAGCGATGTAATAGAACAGTGTTAACTGGGATGACGTTAAGTGAGGAGTACCTGTAGTATCACAGAGTACTCAACAAATTGTCTGAGGTAATTTCAGAGCTATTGCCTAGTCTCTAATGGAGGTCAAATAATGTTCTGGATTACTGGAAAAGCTCAAATATAAAGGAAGCTCTAGGAAATTATTTGGGTTAGACTGACTTGTCTATACCTGGAAAAATTATGGAGCATGACATGGGGGAATCTATTTCTAAACACCTAGAGATAACAAAGTGATCAGAAACAGCCAACATGGATTCATCAAAACTAAGTGGTGCTTAGCCAATCTGATCTCCTTCTATGACAAGGTGATTAAAGTACTGCATTGCCTCCCAGTATTTTTTGTGGGTTTATGATGATGCTTTCTTAGGAACATAGGACTGGAAGGGTCTTCCTAGGTTGAGTCTAGTCGTCTGTATTTGCAGGAAGTTGTTAGCCCCAAGAATCCCCAAACATTGCTGCCTTTGTATCATTTTCTGTTTTCAAAAATTTCTTTCATTTCCCTTGTATGAAAGATGAGCACAAACAGGAGGAGAAACAGACCAAGAATCCTGCAATAAATAGAGCTGTCTGTCAGCTGTAGGAAACGTGTATGTGACATACACCAAAAGTAGGGTAAAAAAATTCAGACATGAATTTAATTAAGTTGACAGTTTCTTTTTTAATGATACTGACATGGTCTCTATCAGTAACTATCAACCATAAATTACATTAACCAAATGTTACTAGTGAGTAATGAAGGGTGGTTGGTGTCATGCCTGATATTGTGGGTGAAATTTGATTCCCAGGGTACAAATATGAACAGGACAGATAAATTACAGAATGCTAGGGAAAACTCTTGGTCAAGAAGACTCTGATCAGGACAAAGGGTCATCACTCTTCTGAGCACTCAGCTAGTGATCAGTGTAGGAGCACTCTCAAGCACATCTGTACTTAAAGGTTTGTCACTGTTCATATTACATATTCAGATTTTGTGTGGTTTATGATCAAGTGGTCTTAATTCATACTGGACTGAAACATGGCATCTGTCACCTTTTCCTTTCTCTCTTCCTATTCCCCAAAGAATATTGCTCTTTTCGTCAGACAAAAAAAAATCCTACATGTTGAAATACTCAAGCAGGTCTCTAGTCCTCTTCCTTTTGACAGATCCCTCTGGTTCTAGCAAGCAATATAGATGAGAAACTCCTAGTCTCTTCAGAATATTGCCGTGCAGCTCTGGGAGCAGTCTGTCCTTGGGGTATTTTGAGGAGCCATGACTGTAATTTTGTACTGTGAAGTTCTGTTGAAAGAAGCTGCATCCCACATAAGACTGGGTAGGATAGCAAAACTACACTTCCCTTCCCTTCACCTGAAGAAGTGGCCTGTGAGCCCCTTTTTCGAGTCCCAGTGGATGGAATATAGCAACTAGAAGCTCCCATATCATCTACCAGGTTCATTTTACTCAGTATTTCATGCTCTATCAAGAATCAGTGGGATAAATGACTGGCTCTACTTCTTTCTTAGTCATTCACTGGCATTCTTCACAGATGTGGCCACTCTGTTTCATTCTCCAGCTTTAACACAATACAAGTGTGAACAATGAGAACTATTATTTTCTGTATTATAGTTTTGCCCAAAAGACATTAGGAGCACTATACACATATAGGAAGGCATGAGTACTGTGCTAAAGAGTTTACAATTTTTAAAGATAAAGGCAGCGAAAGATGAGGAAATCAGATAAGATGTTGAAGTAAGGTGATCAGGGTCAAGACAGTTCACCTCATGTTAGAGCCTTGTGATTTTAAGTGGCATTTGAAAGGTGGTAGAGGTTAAGTGTAAAAGTATCAATTATTGTTGCTGATTCTGCTGCTAAGGGTTTTACTCCCATCTTTTAGGAGTCAGAGAAAGAACAGGAAACTGCATTGCCCTCAGTGTGCTCATAACATTTGCAGCTCTGCATTAACACAGTGATTATAATCACAACTCATGCCTATGGGATGCTTACCCGCTGGGTTTTCTCCCAGTGTGTAGTTGGCTAACTATACTCTGTATTTAACTATTCTCAGACATCAGAAACTGGGTATGGCTAAGGATGGGGCCTCCTTGGGAACAGATAGATCAGCACTTACGGCACAGAGAATCTTTTTTTTTTTTTAATATTTGTCTGGTGTATCTTGCTGAGAGCCTCACATTGATTACCAGGTTGGTTGGCAATGGAAAAGAATTTCTCCCAGGTCAGTGTGGAAGGGACTTTGGGTTTTTTTTCTCTTCTGTAGGAGTGGGGTGAGGATGTTGCATTGCATTTTCTAGGTCAGAGATTCTCAACTGCTGGGCCACAGAGGTGTCACAGAGAGGCAGGCCTCATTTTTCCTGAATGTACATATTACCTTTGATGCAGGGATCAGTAGTACTGCTTTAGTCCAGCACTGCAAGGAGATGATGGGTCTATATATGAGGGTAGAGTGAAGTTGGCTGCAGAATAGCAGGTACAGTAGCTGGTCTGTGGGACTGTGCAGCAAACTGGAAAGGAGGTGGACTTGAGGGATGCATATGGAAGGGAGAGAACAGAATCTGGGGAGGGGGGGACCCCCAGGCTGTGGGGGGTGCAGGAAATGGGTAACAGGATTGAAAATGTTCAAGGCCACTGGACTTAGGCATATCAAACCTATTGAGTTCCCTGCCATACTTGGCAGTGGTGGCCAAGTCTTTGTTGTCCCCTGCCTATGGCAGACAACTGTTCAGTAATAACTTGATATAACAAAAGCCACTGGGCAAAATACAAAGATGTGGGTGACTCTTAATTGCCTGTGCAAGTTATATTATCTAATGGTCCTTTATGGCCTAAATGTCTACAACATTATGATTATTTGATGTAAGTATATAAGGGTGGATGGCCTAAATGTCTCCAACATTATGATTATTTGATGTAAGTATATAAGGGTGGAGGCTTGAGAAATACACTTAGAAGTTCATTCCAAGGGTGAGTGAAGCATAGGAGAGGGGTACGGAGGCCTTTATAAGAAAAGCAAATGAGGGGGCAGCCTTGATCCTGTGGAAAAGGCAGGCATAATGTAAAAGCTAACAGGGTCATTATGGATTGTCTGACGTAAAGCCCTTGACAGGTAGAAAGAATTTTGAATCTGATGCACTGAACAAGGGGGAGCTAATAAAGTAGGTAAAACAAAAAAAAGCAGACGGGGAGACGTGGTTAAAATGCTGGCTGAAAGATAGGATTTTGGAAGAAAAAGGCAGTGTTGGATGTGTGGAAGGTTAGCATTTAAAAACGAGATAAAAGAGAAAGTGATAGGAAGGATTGAAGTTGCTGACATGGGAGACAATTAAGATAATGGATAACGATATGGCCAATAGGGAAAAAAGGGAACCCATTTTAGAAATACTGTGGAGAAAAATGCCACAATTTTGCCATGTATGTTTTTGTGGAGTGAAGAAAAGCGAAGAAGTGAAGCCCCTAAACCGGGGAATAGCAATGAGTGGGGAGAGTGGCAATGCTGATTATTACAGAATGGACAAGTATGAAAAGGATGCTTTAATTCATATTCCTGTATCTAAAAATAACTCCTCAGTATTGTTAAGTATCATATAACAGACTTGAAAAAGCTAGCATTGCAAAGCTGAGTCTTTGCTAGAATGCTGACTTTGTTACACCATACCTGAGTAACATAACTGAGGGGAGACAACCAGGGCAACAGTCCCAGGCGCCACCTTTGTTGGGGAGGCAGTGGGGAGGGGGGGTGCAGGCTGTGCAGAAGCAGCTGTTGTTGCTGTAGCAGCAACTGATCGCGCCACCACGATAAGCACAGCAGGAGCCGGCGCTACCTGGGCGCCATGCAGCTGCCCTGGGCACAGAGCTGAGATGCACCATACTGTCTCTAATTGCACACAACAGCCTCTTGCAATGTAGAAGCCACTTGCACCTTCTTGGAGCATCATGGCTGGAAATACTACTGCAGGGGAGGAAAAACTGGAAAACAGAAAAGTGCTAAGGACAGAAGGGTAAGCCCAGTCTCTTTCTATGTGTTCTTGAGCCTGTGTTGGAGAACAGTAGGTGCAGATTGTTGTGGAATAGTTGACAGTCTTACTTTGATACTGAATAATAGCCCAGCTATTAGGGAACACCTGATCCTTAACCTGTTTACTGTAACTCATTTGATTTGACTGTTTCACAGCTGAAGTTGCCACATCTTTATTGATGAGCTAGGGCAGCAGTTCCCAAGCTTTATTGGTTCATATTCCATCACCCTAAAAACAGATGATTGAAGCGCCTTTGTGCTTGTTTTTTTAGTTGGGTTTTTTCCAGTTTCACTAGACTTAAATATTTCTGGACTGTATAGTAAAATAAATGCCTAAGAGAACCTAAAATGTTCAATCAGAGCAAGGTCTGGCGGGAAAACGAGAATTCTGTTTAGTGAGAAGTATAGTGTTCTCAATTTTTGCTTTTAATAACAAACAAAATGAAAGCATTTGGAGGTTTTCATGAGAGAGAGGGAGAGAAAGGACAAATCTGAAAATATCCCATAACCCACAGTTTATACACTTGCCTGGGATGTGGGAAACCCAGGTTCAAGTCCTTGCTTCAAATTGGGCAGAGTGCCTGAACTGCTGAGGCTTGGCAAATCTGGAATCTCTTTCTTTCTTGTTTTGACTAGAAATTCCACTGTGGACCTGCAAAGCCTTCCCAGCGGAAGTTTCACTGAAATTGATACGTTTAGTTTTGGTGAAGAAGCATGTTCTGATGGAGGGAAAAAAAAAACTTTCAGCAAAAAGTTCCCATCAAGCTCTAATTTTTGCAGTCATTATACGTTGTCTTTTGTCATCCAGATTTATAAAGCACAATTACATGGGTCATAAATGATGTTTTGCTCTATTTTTGGGTACCCATGAATAATATTCACTAGTTTAACTTCTTTTTTAACTGGTCTTAAATTAAAAACATTCTGCTAATTCTTCATGGCATTGTAGCTAAACACAAGCCAGAGGTAGCTTCACTTCCTTTTTTATAAAAATTAAATCAAGGAAAGCATAAACATTTTGTTTAGGCCTCAGAGAAAACAAAAAGATGCTATTAATGAAAAGTGTGTATGCATGCAAAAAGGCTCTCTCTCCCTTCCTCCCAGAGAGACAGAATGTGAAAGTATGTAAAAGGACAGGGGCCTGAGCAGGAGCAGGTAAAAAAGGAAAGGGAGTATTGCTGGTAAATGGGGCTTGCTTTATCTGGGTATTAAGCTTAGACTGCAGCCATCCTGCTGCTATGCTTCTGAAGAGCAAGGAGCTATCTTTACACCTCCAGACGGGCTTTTTTATCCAGTGTATGCAACCACCTACTCCCTACCCTTCACTTTCCCTGCATAGACAGGACGGAATTTCCCACGGGTCCCTGTCTCCCAGCTCTGCAGGGGCCAGACTGCAGCCTCTGTAGGGCACAGAGGACATGCAGAGGATATCTCCAGCCTATAGCAATGTCCTAGATAAAAGTCCCTTAACTTTGTTTTCATTCTGCATTCATACTTCTTTTGAAAAAAAAGTCCATCTCTCTTTAGCTCAAGCTGTGCAAGCTCAGTGCAAGCTGAAGGCTAGCTCTAGCAGAAAGCCAACCAGATATGCACCATGTGAGAGTACCCTACCTATCAGCAAAGCTACAGTGCAAAATATATAGGTAAACAAAACTATGGGAGTGTTTTGGGGGACAGTTGTTTGCTGTTACAGCTAGGGAAATACATTTTGAATGTTGGGCATTTTCTGAGGTGGTGCTATACATGTGACGAATATTTGAAACCAAAAGGGTTTTTTGGGTGCATTACATCCAGTAAGCTCATGTATTATCAGTCAGATTTAGAAATCCCTGATCTAGAGGACATATGATACAAGATTTTTTAAGAAGAATGCTGATATAGCGACCAGTGTAACATAGTGTACTCTGTCCTTGAAGGCATAGGTAGCTTCTTCTTTTTTTAATATCAGATATCTTCTGTGGAAAATGAATAGCAACAGTAATTCCAATTACTCCAATCATTCATTACTGTTACACAAAATACTTTTCTGCTTTCTCTGCTAAGACATAATTTTTAAAAATGTACTTTGTTTCTACTGAATGAGTAGGCTATAAAGCTGTGTAAGAGCTGTTTTAAGTGTATGGTATTATAGAGTATTTTTTCCTTTAAAATTGAATAGTGTATAGCAAACTATGCATTCAAATATAACAGTGATGTTCTAGACATGATAGTCCAGTATTATGCAAGAGGTGAAGATTTCTTAAGGTAATATCTTTTATTGAACTGACTTTGTAGCTTGGATAGAGTAAGGCAAGCTTTTAAATGCAAGGTATTGTTGGTCAGGTCTGTGTTTGTGTTTAAAGCATAGTTGATTTCAGCAAGACTTTGTAGATTATAAATTACAACACAACCTCTGAAATTGTATGGGACCCAAAAGAGTTGTTGTGATGTTTAACTTTTTCCAAAGCTATGATATAGCAAAAATACCCTGGATCTTTTTCTTTTTTTTGATTAGGTAAATGTGTAGTGTTCTTGTCTGTGCCTGCTTATCTGAGTATACATAATCTGAGCACCAGTCTTACATATTAGACTGCACTGTTTGTTGAGATCCAATACAAAATTATTCAGCATGTTCTTCCTAATAAGGTATGTGAAAATCATGACTACAAATTGACTTCACACATCATAGCCAGTTTCAGAAGTTTTTAACTATCTTTTGGACTGACATTGGCTCAAAGATGATACATATACAAAACAAGGAGAAGTGTGAGGCTAGGTACAGACATTCCAAAAGCCCAAGGCAGAATTGCTGAAACCTACATGGGTTTGGGTAAGTACCCTAGGTTAAGTCAGCAGCAAACAGAACAGATGCTTGTTCTTTGGGTGGGGTGGGGAGGCATACAGACCGTATGCATAGCTGAGACCAGCAGGTTGGGGGTGCTTGAGCACACCTCCTAGCATGACCTGCAGTCTCCTCCCCTTCCCCACCCCAGTCATCAGTCAGTGACAGGCATCTCCAAATCTGTTCTCCATCACTATGCCTGGTCATGGGGGCATGGGGATCTCTTGGTGGGCTCCTGCATACCCATCAAGGGACCTCTGTGCCCCCCCCCCGCCATCTGGCATAGTGCCAGAGAGCTGGGCACAACCACAACCAAGCCCCTCTCTTCCCTCACTCCCCCATTAGTAGTCAGTGTCAGTCATGGGCATCTCCAGCCCTGTCTGCTCCCTGTATCTCTGCCTGCTTGCAGGAGCATGGAGGTCTCTGGGTGGGCACCCACATATCCACCCACAGCCCCCATGCAACCCCCTGAACCCATACAGTTCCAGAGAGCCAGGCACAGCTGAGCACCCCTCCCCCCACATGATCATCAGCCACTGTGCTGATTTAGGGGAGTGGGTGCTCAGCTAGAGCAGCTTGAGTGGTGGCCAGCTTCCTGCAAGGTGGGGCTAGCCAGGACTTGCAAAGGTGCCTGGGATGTCAGCAGACAGTGACCTAACTTGATTTGCAAGCGGACCTGGTATTGAAGTCCGATTCTCTAGATCGATTAAGTCTGATACCACATGGGTAAATATAGTTAAAACTACTACTGCTCCTTTATCTTTCCTCTTGGATAGCTTATGATATGTAAGATGAGATCAGAAATTCATATACATGAGAAACTGTAAATAAAACCAGAGTGACACCATAATGTGGGTTTAGGTGCATGCAATTACTGGTACACAAAATAATTATGGATAGTCAGCTTTAATACTGCATTTTGACACTTCTCTTAGTTCATGCATTTAATTTTATATCAGCTTTATTTTTTCAGAACGAATCTGTTTTGCATTCCTGTATTTCTACTTGATCTCATACTCATGTACATAGAGCTATATTACTCTATGGCTTATGAAATGGTTACTTTTGTTCCTCTGTTTGCATGAGCAGGGCTGTTAGCTGGATTTTTCAAGAGTCATTCTCTCATAACCACTTGTGTTAAATCTTTTTGTGAATCACATGAGTATTTTGTTAACACAGTATAATCTTGTCTGAGAACATGTTAAATTGCAAAAGCATAGTTTTCAAAGGGAGAGGGGAGCAAAGCAAGAAGTTTGTTCCTGTCTTATCAGTGTGCTTGTAACAGTCATTGGCAGTGGAAATCTATGAAGGATGATGTGGGGGAGGGAATAATCTTGGAAAGCATGTGCAATAAAGTATATGAGGAATTTTTTACAGCATAGTGCTTCCAGACCCATTCCTTTAAATGCTTTATGTGTAGTAATTGTTTTTATCTGGCAGGTTTTAACAGGTCTTGAGAGCTGTGTCTTGAAAGTATAATGCTTTAACATTAATAATTTTTCAGGAACTCACAGACTTATAAGGCTTTCATTGATGACTTCAGCCATTTAGATTAAGAGCAGTTGTTTCTGAATTTGCAGAGTAGTCAGATGGGAATGTGCTTTCATGCTTCTTCAAACAGATGGATAACCTCTGTCTGTTGATAGATTTGGATGGCCCAGTTGGCATTTCTCTTGTCCTTGGACATGGGCCCAAGTATTTTGGAGATTGCTTTGTAAAGGGGTTTGTTACCCTTGGTTTCAGACATGCATAAACAGTAATTTTCTGCTCTGGGATTTTTTTTTCTTTTTTTGGCTGAAATTTGCCATGGCTCAGCCTTTTGTGCCTCTTTCATTTTCATATAGATTAGACTTGTTAGGAGTAACTGGTGTGGCTTATTTATTTTTTTATTACTCTGAAGTGGTCAAGTTGGCAAAGAATTAAAAATGACTTTTATTATTACTAGGTTTTCTTTGTAGTTAACACTTCAAGGAGCTTTCATTATAACCTTTTTGGTTAACTAATTCATAACAGTCTGAAAAAATATTTCAAATCTACTTTTTGATTTTCAATGTAAAGGGAACTGGAAATTACTGGATTTTACACTTTAAAACCTTTCATTTCATATGTGGTAGGTCGCAGTGCAGTTCTGCCAAGTATTCATTTGAACAAAAAGCATTATAAAATCAAAATAAACTAATACACTAATAAACTTCTTTGCATATATATTGTCCATTTTCTATTTTAAGTTGTACAATTGCCAGGAATGGAATGGAGCTGTTCAAAAAATAAGCAACAGGATAATGCTCTTGAGGTATAGCAGGCATTTTCTCACAACTGAAAACCTTAGGTATGTATGTGCTCAGGTGAAAACTCAGAACCAGACTGAGCCAAAAGTGCTCAGCTTCCATGGGCACCTGAATGAAGAGGCTAGATTTTCTAAAGTGTTCAGCACCCAGCAGCTGTTGTCATTTTGCTTAATGATGCCTAGATGGGACTGTGCTTTTTGGAAATACTGTTCCTAAAATGCTACCTCCAGTCCATTTCCACTGTTGATATCCTAGCTGATTCAGTGGTGAGCTAACTTTGGTGATCATGTTGTGGATTTTCATTTAGGCTTTCCAGCTTCCTGCCTGTCTGTGGTGTTCTATTTGTTTCTTAGGTAGGAACATTTTCTCCACATGGGCAAAGCTGATAAGTTCTGTTCCAGCAGAGAAATAAATTACATGCTAGATATAATGAGACATCAATGTCCAGGAAATGTCCTGTTGTTTGTGAGAGTGCTGATATGTGAGACAACAGTCAATAATTTTCTATTAATTCTCTACTTCTTCTCACCATACCCACTCCCCCCTCAAAAACACCACACCTTTGCTGATCTAGTTAGGACCGGAACATAAAATAACTTTAAAAAAACCCTTCTCATGAGAGTACTGTAACTGAGAGGGGAGGATTTTTTAAAGTAATGAGATTACAAGGTAAGATTCCAAAAATAATGTGAACTGTGACCAATACCTCCAGCCAGAGATACTAACCATTTGATTTGAAAAATGTGTACCTCCATTTCTGAGCATGATGCCAGTTTCATGTTTCACTCGCAACAGTGATTTTTCTTCCACATAATTACGTATACACTTGTAAGGGTTATAAGATCCATTAGTGTATGTAGTTTGTAATGGTTGGTAGGGAATTGTATTTGTTTCAGTTTTTAGGTCAGACATCATACAGAGAAATCTTTGACTATTGGATATGCTTTCTGGACTGTGGTCTGATGTGGGACTGTCAAATCAGTGGCCAGTATGTATTGATTGGGTAGGTGAAGCTTAGTAACCTATTTGTGATAGTTAAAGACGCATGACACTTTTTCTAAGTACATGGAAAGATCCCAAAGGTAACTTACCTTTCCTAAGTTACCTTAGGGATCTTGCCAGGTTTCAACTCAGATAATTATGTCCTGTCTTAATTACTTAATTACTTAATTTCACAGATGGCTTCAGTCTTTCTGACTGCAGCCCAAACCCTTCAGGGTAGAGATCATGTCCCGCAAGGAGCTGAGCATGCTGTCAGGGCTTATCTGCTGAACAGATAATGATCACTATTGGAAATTTATTCCTTACTATTATTTCTCTTATACCAATTGTATAGAGTTTCTGTGTGTTGCTGAACTGTTTGTGTAGATCAAATATATGAGTCAGTCAACATCAGAATATGGATGTTAAGGAGAGAGCAAGACCCTCACTCCTACTCAGACCCAACTACACCAGATAAAAGGCCCAGAACTAAAATCGTTCTAACTAAGGAAGGATTTCTTTGGTGCAGGCACTTTAGAGCACTGTCCCTGGAGGATACTGGGGTAGGCAGCTTGCTTGGACAGTTAGGAAAGGGCATGTCTAGGGTAGGACTACAGTTTCTCTGCAGCCCATAAGGCAATCATAGGAAGTTGCTATAATTTGGACCATCACTCTGAGGGCTCATCAAGTCTCCAAAGCAGCCTAGGATCAAGAGGCTACTAAGGTGAATAAAAAGTCACTCCATTCCTTCACCTACCGTATGTAGGGTTCAGTGTTGTCTCACTGATATTCTCTAGAAATGGAGAGGATGAAGAGAAACAGATAACAGGCATGTAAATAACCCCGATAAAACTACCAGTGAATTTGGAAATTGCTCAATAAGGCACTGCCCCTCTAAGCAAAATAGTGGCCTGCACTTAGTGCTGTGACAGACTCCTTGGAAGTTGCCTTTCAGATCTTTTAGGTGGTCTTGCGCCTTATATGAGAACAAGTGTATTTCCTAAATAATCAACTGATAGCACAGTCAATCTGATATCGTTAAGAGCTTCTTTAGAGGCTTCATTGCAAAGTCTGGTTCTCTCTTAAATAAGAGGACTTAAAAACAACTGTCACAATGATATAAAAAGTAGGAAGAAAGTGGCGTTCTAAGCCTAAGTGTAGGCATCTCTCCTCCTCCAGAGTTAACTTGGAAAAGAAAAACAGTGTTTAAGACATACAGGCCTAGAATTTCTTCTGATTTCTCCTCATATTTCTTCTCCTGGGACGACAGGAATGATCTGATGCAGGAAACTGAGAGTCTATTGGATCACTCTCAAAATATTTTTTTTTCCTTAGGTAGTGGTATGACAGGTGGCTACAGTCTCTAGATACCAGAAATATTAAAAATAGAACTTTTTTTTTTTACCCTAAAGTATTTAGGCTGATACAGATTTATGTCAGGATAAACCACATGTGATAGGAGTGTAATCCAGCTCAAATTTCTGATGATAAAAATTTGCTTTTCATGCAGATGATTAAAAAAGCATTTCCTCTTTCAGATCTTTTTGTTGTTTTGGACATTTGTTTTTTATGAATTGCCTCCTTTCTCCTCTTTTTCCATACTCTATCTGCTCACACTCAGAAAAGAGAAAAGCCCATTTAGGATAGTCATCAGAACCATTACTATCAGGATTCAAGGTGGAAGTACAGTTAACAAACTTCTCAGTCACAACACGAAAGGAACATAACATATCTACCAAGAGAGAGACTGTAAGCATATCTACATATCCTCGTAAGAATTTGATCCAGTTTTCTTATCAGTTACATTTACAATACAGGGCTTCTTTTCCTCTGATCTACAAACAGTATCAAAGATATTTTTTCAAATGCTAGATTGTAACTGCACAAGTCCAAATCATATGTCCAAATCATAATTCTGAGGCTAAGTACAGACAGTCAAAAAGCCCAAGGCAGAATCAATTCAATCTATGTAGCTTTCTTTAAACTGTGTAGATTAGACCATTAATTAACAGAATTACACGTTCACTCATCAGTTGGCCAAGACAGGCAGATGCCTGCACTGGCCAAGGCCAGGTGTCAGGGGGTCCTCGTGCATGCCTCCCAGCTTTGCGGGGCTACAGAAGCCCCAACCCCCCCCTTCATAAGCCCCCCCTTCCGTCAGCTGAAGCGGGGGAGGGAATGGATCCCTGCTCTGGACCCCTATCGGGGGTCTGCACAGTAGTCTGCACAGTGGGTGGGGGGAAGCTCCCAAGGCTGACAAGTGACAGCCTGGCAAGGGTGTGGGAATGGGGCATTTGCAGCCCAGCAGAGCCATGCTGTGTGGGAGATAGCCCCCACCTCACGGGGCTATCTCACCCACAGTCCATTCCCTCCTTGTCCACCACCATGCTGCCACCAGTGGGGCAGGGAAGGCTACCTGAGCTCTGTGACAGCTGAGGGTGGGGCTACCTGGCAGGGCTGGAGCAGACAAGTAGGGGTAGAGGCTAGTCTGCCCAACCTGTGAGGGGGAGGTTAGTGGGGGCTGCAGTGTGTCCTGGGATGCAGAGGGACTAAGACCTAACTGGTGTTGGGAGGGGACAGAAGTTTGGTTAAACTGATTTAACCTAAATCAGTTAAGTCTGATGCTACATCCTTCCTGGTCTATCTTAAATGGCTTTTGGCCAGTTTAAAACTGGTCTGTGTGCACTGGACTTGTTTTCTATTACAAGTTTAAACTGGTTTCTGGTCACTTATATGGGTTTATTTGTAATGTCTGTCCCTAGTCTAAGAGAAGGATCTTTGCCATGTTAAGAGCAGAGCAGGATCCAGATGGTTCTTCTGTGACTGATGATCTCATTTCTTCTTCCCTTTTATTCTTCCCTCCCCCCATACAAACTGGTACATATGCAAACAAAGACTTCACCTGCTGTCCCACCTGCACTAGAGGAGGAAGGAACAGGCTGACAGCAGCTGCACTCCCCCTTTCACATGAAGGTTCAATGAAGCAATTAACCTGTGCAGAGGAGAAAAAGCTCTTTACGTATCTTTCATCCTATTCACAGTGAAGCAGCAAGCTGCAAACTGTTGGTAGAAAACATGTATTTTGTATAACTCAAAATATGTACCCAGATAAATTATTGTAATTTTAGCACAATTGCTGTCCATAAACCAGAAATTTATTGTGAATAGAGTTGGTCTGGATAGAATGGGAAGTGGGTGGGAGACTGAATATGTCCTTTGGTGGGAAGGAAGGCTGCCTGCTGACATGATTTACCCCATCCCAAGGTAAGTCCGTCCTATGGTAAGCCTCTAATTACCCCAGTCTGCAATATATGGGTTTATGCCCTACCAGAGGCTGTAAATGGAGGGAAGTAGAACTTTTCAGTATCAGCTTCTTTTGCCAAAAAATGGTGATCTGGGTCAACCTAAACATTTTGAAATTTGTGCTGATTTCATCATCAAAACCCCCATAAAAACAAAAACCCAAATGCATTGAAACATTTGGACTGTATTCAAATATTATTATTGTTGAAGGAAACATTTCTTTCAATCTGAAACAGTAATGTATGCTTTCATTTTTTCTCTGCTAAAAGTGTGTATTTTGATCAAGTAAACCAAAAATCAAACATTTGCACAGCTCTAGTTCTGTTCGGAAGCACCTCTCCCAGCTGAGGGAAACTTCATGCCTTCTGTCTGTCTGCCCTTGGGTTAATCAGGAGCATAATTAGGCTCAGATCCTTAAAAAGGAGCTAGCTTCTATCCTTCTTTCAGTGTGGAGGCAGTTGCGAGCTGGTTGTTTAGAATTCAGGACAGTGGTAGGAGATTCAAAAGACACAGGAGCTGCCTGATTATTATTATTCTGCTTCTTTAGGAGTTTAGCTGCATGATGGTAAAGCAGTCAGAGATTTTGTAACACTTTTCTTTCTGTTGTGGGTGCATCCACACACAAATTCAAATGTCCCTCCATTTACACAAATTCAAATGTACCTCAATTTTAATTAGGGAGAATTTTTATTATTTAACACATGCTCTGTTTCTGTCCAGCTGTGTAGACTTTGACCTGACCAAAGAGCAATGAGCATACCAGTTTTTCAGAACTTAGTTGTGTATTAGATTTTTCTGAGTAAATCCCTAAAATTCCACAGTCTCTTTTACAGACAAAACCCCTATCTGAGGCAGAGGAAAACTGTGCTTGAATGAAACAAATCATGTAATAAGGTCCAATGAGACAGTTGTGGTCATCTAGTCTGACTCCTGTAAGGATTAAGCCTCTAGTTGACAGCTTTTTATATTTTTAAACCCATCAAAATGGAAATGATTTTCAGAAATGAGTGCCATTTAAGCATAATTATTTTTTTTTATAAACCTGTTGTCAGAAGTCAGTTATTAGCTGTGTATCAGAGACTGTGATTATTATTTTTTAAAAACTCCAGAAAAAGGAAAAACAGCAAATATTTCTTGTCAGCATTTTTCTCCTCTTCTGGGGGCTATTTTGATTTTGTTTTCAAATACATCTCCTCTATTATAATTTATAAAGTTTCAACTTCCACATAAGCAACTGCAACTTTGTGAGTTCAAATACATGTCAAAGTAGTGCACCTCTTTTGTTTGTAAATAATAGCTTTGCATAGAAGCCTGTTAAAAGGTAAATGTCATTTTTATTTCAAATTTGCATCTGAGAGGTAGTGACAGGTCATTAGCACTCAGGAAACTGAAACTTGGAAAATATGTTTTCAGACTCAAGGTTAAATGGGTCATTATATAAATTAATAAATAAACATAGACAATTTCCTAGACACTCTTACACATTTGAAAGCATTTATTCTTAAAAGGACACATGACATTATTTTTCTCACTGAAGTAAGATGACTATAGGCAGATCTATACAAGTTTTCTTTCTTTTTTTTTTTCTTTTCATAAGTATAAAGGATTGGCTATGTATACTTTTCCTTGGGGAGATCTTCACACTAACTACAATGGTTGCCTCCAGTATTAAAACTGTAGATAAAAAGGACTGTGCAGTTATAAATAATCATGCTTTGTATGTATTCTGCCACAACACTTTTCAGTAGTGCTATTTGCATGTAGAGTTTTAATTAAGAGATAACTGTCACCACAGGTTGACTGCAGAAGGCTGCAGTATCCAGCAGAGAGATAAATGCCAATGCCAATTCATACAGGTTGAATAGCATACAGGGGGTCGATAATATAAAATGGATTTATAATTAAAAGTCACTTATTACAAACTTAGTGTTATATGAAGAAATGAAAACATCTGAAATCTGGTCATCTGGGGTTATACCATTGCCTGCCAGTTTTAATTTGTCTACATTTGAATGTGGTATCTACAGTAGGCAAGCAGGTTTCTTTGGGTAGACGTGATACCTTTCATTAGACCAACTAAAAAGTTGGAAAAAAGTTCTTTGCAAGCTTTTGGGCACAAACACCCTTCCTACAATAGGAAATTGGAAGTTTGGGAATGTAGTGAGTAAACTTTTTAAATACAGTGTTAAGTACACTATAAAGCAGAACCATGTTACTGCTTTCAGCATGCTAGGAAGCCATGGAACAGATTGTGGAGATTCCTGTCAGCTTGATTCAGAAGTGCAGAAATGCCCTTCTGCCTGTGAGGATGTTTTGGTTTCTAATTAATTTAGGTAGAAGAGACATTCATTCTGACCTTTCAATAATCTGTCTGATTCGTTTGAAAAGAACCCATTAATATATATTTTTAAAATCTGGTCTGTTTTTTTCCTCTTGTAAGGAGCAATGTACTAGATGTGCATCAATAACTAGTGCTACAATAAGCCAATGTTTCTGTACTTGTATGCACTTGTTTAATACATTTTATGCATTGTAATAGGGAAGTACAGGCGACCTTTGCCATTCTCAGGGGATACGCTCTCATATCCCCTGCGAATGGTGAAATCCGCAAATAAGGCACTGCATTCATGAATGCTATCTGTGTTCATGAACTCAGTGCCCCAGCAGCTGGGGGGTGGGGAGGGCATGGCTGCTCTGCGACAGTGGGAGCACAGCAGCAGAGGGAGCCTGGCCACAGCAAGCACGGAGCTCCCAAGGAGCTCCTTTAAGTGTATTTAAGAAGTGGGCATTCACTAATATTTGAAACAGTGAATGCTGAACCTGCGAATAATGAGGGTCTCTTGTCTACTGCAATAAAACTTCACCCACATTGAAGTCTTAGCATAACTCCCACTGACTTCAGTGGGAACCATAGACAACTGGTAGGGGAGGCATGGCGGGAGCACATGCCCCCCTCCCCTCCGACAGGGCCATCCCACATCACTGCCGGTTTCTGCAGGAGCTTGCCAGCCCCGTCCCTGCCACCAATGCTGGCTTCTGCGGGTGCCCCCCCAGACTCAGGAGGCACTATTCGCCCATGGTGGGAACTGTGTCTTTGTCTTTCCATGTGTAAATTATAATCCAGTGGCCTGATAATGTAGTCAGTATGTACTCTTTGGTGTTGATTTCAGAATAGAATTGGCTTCTAAATTACTTAAATGGAGCCTCTATGTTTGAATTAATTCTTGAGTTAGTCTTAATGATAGGTGATGCCTATATTAGGTAGAGGTATAAAATTCTTTACCTCAACATAGTCCTAGTAATATATTCCAGAAGTCATGTAGCTGAATGTAAGATATATGTATGCTGATTTGGAGAACAAAGTAACCCTTCATATTTTATATAACAGTATAAAATTGCAAAATAACTTGGGTGTTATTAAGAATACATATTACTAAAACAGATCATGCAAACTTTCACTTCAAAAGTTTATTAATCTCTTTCACTGAATACAAAACACATTTAATATTTTTTTTTACCTACATGAACAGGATTTTAGGATCTTTGTCCTTTTCCCAAACAAAACTGTATTTACCTAAGCATCTTTCTCAACCCAGACAAACAAACTGGTAAGCAAATTCTGAAGTTAATAGAGTGTAAAGAGCAGAAACAAACCTTTAATATGCTGCATTAGGGGTATTTATGATGTGCAAGGGTTTCGTAAGTAGTGGATAGCATTCTAGGAAGGAAAGGGACTTTCTGGGTCTTCTAATCCAGCCCCTGGCCCCATCCACAATCAAAAGCAGGTATTCCTATCCCTTCTCTCTCTCTCTCTCTAGTCCTAGTTTCTCCTAAATACAGTAAGGTGTTCAGTATTGCTTTCTCTAAAATGCATACAGGAGGTAAAAGACTTTGTTAGCTTGTGACTGACCAGGTCTGTCAGTAAGTAATGACTTTTATTTGCTATCAGAATTTTTTCAATAAAAATAAATGTAAAGGTTTCATTGAAGAACTTCATGAATTACCTAAATTTTGAAAATAAATCTCATAGGGTGCATTGCTTCAAGAAGGAGCAAAGTAAGCCAGTGTATATGACCTTTGTGGGCTGACCTGTGTATTAAACTTGAGTACTGAATTCTTATCCTAGTGAGTACAGCACACTAGGAAAGGAGAATTGGGGAAGAGAGGCTCCATTCTTTGCTCCCAGCTCCAGCCACTGCTCCCCAGAATCTTTATGCAGTTTACATTAAATAATCATTTGTTGAAAAAAAGAAGGAACCCTGGCAGCCAGAATAATTTCCCCTGATCTTCCCTTCCATGGGAAAGTGCAACACTGCAGTCACTTCCTCTTGCTTGCTCTCCTCCTGTCTCCATGATCCTTGCGGTCTTGTCTTGACTGAGGGTATTCAAACCCACATTTCCTACCTATACTGGAGAATTAGGTTACAGGCTAATCACTTGTGGGAGGCTCTTTTCACACTGCTTGTTAAAGGCATGCTGCTGTGTAGAAAAGAATGGGCTAAATATGTTGAGTACAAGCAGAAAATTAAACATCACTGTAGCCCTGTGGCTAGCTTGCTCTCCTGGAGGGTGGAGAGCTACGATATTCAGTCCTTACATCAATTTTATGTGAAAAATTCATTGGGTAAAATACATTAACAATCCTCAGAGCTGTCACTGGGCTTTAGAGCCCTGGTCATTAGTCTCTTTTTGGTCCTGTGAATCTTGAATATTTTTCTGAGCAGCTTCACTAGGAGGGATGAAGAGTGTCCCAACAGGTAGGAGCCTCGGCAGAAGGTCAGAGCACTCTCTGGGAAGGATGGGACTGAGTTTGAATCTTCCCAGGTTGAGGGAAGGAACAGGGATCTCCTGCATTGGACAAGTGCTCAAATCATGGTGCTCTTGTTTAACAGGGGCATGGTACTGGCACCATCACCTCATCCAACTCTTTAAAAAATAATAATATTACAGCAAGCACTTCCATGCTTTTTGTTACCCAGTTCTATTGATGTGCGTTTGGTTTGTTCTGAGAATACTTTCTAGGTTGTGGAACTTCAGAGCCTTGGGCAGTATATATTCTAGGTTCTGAATTCTGGTAGAGTTGATTTTGAGCTGCTCAGCTGTAAAAAGTGAGGTTCTTCTAGAGAAGAGCAGAAGCAGAATATTAGCTTCCTAGAAAACTCTAGGGTAAAAAACGAAGGTCCCGTTGAGTTTAGGGGTTTGGTATCAGCTGAGAGCAGTTTTCAGAATCACAGTTTTGGACTTGGGTACTATCATTTCTCAGAAGGCCACTGTGGATACCTAAGTATTACTTTCTGGCTCTAAGTCATGTTTGAAGATGACATCTAGGCTTTTAACCTAGTCATTCTTTCTGTACTAGTTAGTGACTAGCAGTATTTCCCCATCCTTTCTGTTACGATATGTCAAGGGATTATAGACCATTACACTGTCTTCCCTTTGCCAACTCTTCTAATTTGCACACATCCAATCTATTTTTTTTCAGTTTGCCATCTGGGGCATGACCTCTGCTGCTGGCACTTTAATTATATACCATTAATTAGGTCTGTGAAAATTTTTGCAGGCTTTTCAGTCTGCCAAAGTCCCTTTTCTATTGTAGAACCCAAAACAGAACACAGCACTCTTTTTTTCAGTAGAGTTATTTTGTGCATGTGTTTTGATTTCTCCATTATTACCTCCAGGTATATTTGTGCATTAATGATCTTCCTTTAATAAGGAATCTAGGTTTTATTTCCTTTTGGGGCAGTAGGGAATTGGAAGGGAGCTAGTATTATTCCCCAGTGAGTTTGCTTATTTCCTCACATTTGCCATATTTAAAGTCCTCCCATTGGAATTTTTTTAAACCTGGTAGATCTCTCTGTGGTTTCACTTTGGGTAAAATTTCCGAAGTGCCCAGTGCCATTTAAAGTCATGCATCTGCAAATATCATGATGATGATGATTTTATCCCAATTTGTAAGAATATTCAAGTATCAAACAATGCTGTTAGCTCCTAGAAGATCCACTATGGGAAATCACTAGACTTTCCAGACATGATCCACTGCAGCAATAGGGTCATGGGAAAGTAGGGCTGGAAAGGACGTCCTTACTCAAGGAGGCTAAAGGCAGCATCATCCCCTGACTAAATCAGCCCAGCCAGGTGTCTGTCTAACCTGCTCCTGAAGACTTCCAAAGATGGATAATCCACAATTTCTCTGTTTCAATGCTTGACCAACATCATAGTTAAAAAGTTCCTTTTAATCTGCCACCAACATTTTCCCTGCTGAAGCTTGAGGCCATTGCTTCCAGGCCTGTCCCCAGTCTCTGTTGTAATCACCCGTCAAGTATTTGAAGCCTTGTCTGTCTACGCTTCTTCAGACGAAATAAACCTAGTCCTTTCAGCCTTTCCTTATAAATCTTGCTTCCCAAGCCCCTAGTCTTTTTTGATGCTCTGTGCTTCACGCATTCCAAACTGCCCACCTCCTCCTTGAAGTAATTTAACCGGTCTAGGGTGTAAGTAGAAGGGTGTCTCTAAATTTGCATTAATGTTTTTTACTTTAAATTTAGTACCTCTCATATGAGGTACTAAATAAATGTGCAGTACTTTGTGCTAATGCAAGGTAACACAAGCACACACTTTTTAGGTGACAATGCTCAGTAGGCTATTCTACTGTGCATTAGCATATTAGCACAGTTTTTGCCGCACCACTTTAACGTGCAGTAGAATAAACTATTGTGGATCAAAGCACACTGGTAGACATGCCTAGAGAAGTGGTACTGTTCTCTTATAACTGCTGCTTCTATAATTAACACAAAAAGAAGGAATGCTGATTTATTTGTATCAGGACAAAGTGAAAAAGATGGGATGAAAATAATTGACAGGGTTTTCTATTTATTTCTGCTGCTGTATCTCAAATATAGCACAAAAATGAATTCATATTTCTCTTTGCTTCTGAATGAGACTACAATCTCTCTCTACCCCATTTCTTACATGTTGGTAGTATGTATGAAGTTGTGTCACTAGGAAGGGGCTGTAAGATTATTTATAATGGCAAATAAACTCTCTCTCCATGAAGTTGATTTCAGCAAAGAGGTCTTTTGCTAATACAACTTTATACCAATTTACCAGTTCCCTGAACTAAATAAGCTGTTCTGACCAAAGGATTTTTTGCTCATACAGCTGCATCTACCTTAGGGATTTGGCTTACATAACTGTGTTGGTTAAGGGTGTGATGGTTTCTGTGTCTTGGTTTTTGGGGGTTGTTTTTTCCCTTCCACACTCCTAACCACACAGCTATGCTGAAAAACCTCCAAGTGGAGTTCAAGTCTGAGACTAGGGGTGAAATTTCAAGCAGGTCATTCTGATGTTCTGTATTGGCACCATTATTATTTAATATGTACAGACTCTGATTTCCTTCTTTTTGTTGGAGGTTTATTTCATCTGTTGATAATTGGGATGTTGACATCACACTAGCTGAAACTTGATCTTGCAGCTCAGTTACTTTCCAGCAGAATGGGGAATAGATATTGAGTCTTAAACTTCTAGCTTAGGTTTGTCTGTTGTGATATGTCCATCTAAGACCCCTGATAGAGGGGGTCAATTTTGCCAAAATTCTCCGGAAAAAAAGATGTCAGGGCCTTCTTTAACGTGTAGGGGAGAGGGAGGAAAAGTAGATGTTCCTAGGAGTGAAAGAGCAATAAACCCCCAAAACCTGGCAAGTGGTTTCTATTTAAAAAGAAACAATAAAGGGTATAAACGGTCTTTAGTGTGTGTCCCCCACTATAGGGAGAAAGGTAACTGACTTGCTTCACAGTTTACCTTCAGGCTTCTGAAGTAATGGGTCCATTCTTCCTCCATTTGTAGCCTAACTTTTAAACCCATGTTTGGTTTACTTTTTGGCATTTGGCATATGGGTTACTGGATCAATTGATGGTGTTATCTTGTCCTCTGGTGCAGTGGTTCTTATCTGGGGTGTCACACGAGGGGGGCTGTGGCACCACTGCTGACCCTGCTGCCACCAGGTGAAATAGCCCCATGTGACACTGTTCCCAGGAGGGCCCTGGGCAGACAAGAAACAGCTACGGCATGAGCAGACACTCCTGCTTGCATTAGGTTTTGCTCTCCTTCCTCCCCTGCTCTGCTTCCCTGTTGGCTGGCAGCCTGTAAATATGAAATGCAGGCAGCAGCCTGTAGGGGGACTCTGTGGACGATGGGGACAGCTACACTTTGCTTCTGCAAAATCTGCATTTCCTTTTTACAAACTGCCAACCAGTGGAGGAGGAGAGCAAAATCTAATGCACAGAAGAGGGTTTCCTCCTGCCACAGGCACTTCCCCATCCAGTCCCACATGCCCCCCCTAGAAAAAGAAGCGTGTGGAGTAGTTTCAACTGGTGGTGGCAGCAGCCTGGAGATTAAGTAGGTAAACTGAGATTTTTATGGTGGTTCTCAACCACAGTGCCACCGAATTCAGGAAATTATGGATGAGTACCTTTAAACAGTTGAGAACCACTGGTCTGTTGCTAAACTGTAATCTCAAGATTGTTTCTGCATAATAGCATAGTGTGCTTCCCACTAAAGTAAAGCCAGAATGGGAAATATAAAATGTAGAAGAACTAAGAAAACAATTTTGTGGAGAGACCAGAGCAGTTGTACTTCCATGGAAAACAGCTGATTAGATCTTAGTGCCTTGTTAAAACAAAATTGGAGATATCTGAAATATCATGGGACCTGCTACATTCAGACTGAAAGAAAAAACAAAGGATTAAAAAAGCAGCACAATGTCTCAATTTTACATGTTGCTACTAAAGAGGATAATTCAGGATTTTTATTGACAATGTATTTATTAATCTCAACTGTAACATGAGGAAATAATGTACTCAATGAGTTTGTACTGCTATATACTATTAGTTTAATTGATCTGTTAATAAATACATATTTTCCTCTTTATTTTATTTTTAATACTGTGTTGCCAATTTGTAAAAAATATTAGTGCAGACTAAATGAATATCCCCCCCAACTCGCTGTGTACAATTAAACATCTTTTTTAAGTACTTACACCATTAGCAGTATGCTTCTTGTATAGCAAATTTTGGAATTTGCCAAGTAGTAGATTTTTTTTGGTTTGTTTTCTGCGTGTGTTAGCGTGGATCCTGCTCTAGGTGTTCGTGTATGTGAAGATTTTTATTTTGTTTTTTTAATGTGTCAGGGCTACTATACACGTCTCATGCCTCCTGATGCTTCCCTGCATAAACAGCAAACCCACCACAACCATTCCCCCAGCAGTTCTGTCTTCCATAGAACATAGAAAATTAGGGTTGGAAGGGACCTCAGGAGGTCATCTACTCCAGCCCTCTGCTCAAAGCAGGACCATCCCCAACTAGATCATCCCACCCAAGGCTTTGTCTAGCTAGGTCTTGAAAGCCTCCAAGCATGGAGACTCCACAACCTTTCTGGGTAGCCTGTTCCAGTGCTTTACTACCCTCGTAGTGAGAGAGTTTTTCCTAATATCAAACTTGAACTTCTCTTGCAGCAACTTGAGACCATTACTCATTGTTCTGTATTTCCACCTATGACACCAAGTTGGAAACATACCAGTGTCTTGATTTAAAAAAAAAAATCTGATCCTTCTCTTTTCCTTAGGGTTGGTCATCTTGGGCACCTAAACACATGCGAGGAACTTGGTCCGATGCTCTGGAAATCCAGTGCCTCAGAACAGATCCGATTAATTGAGTCTGCTGGAACGTGTAAATTGATGCGCTTTAGCAGCCTCGTGTATAAGGTGCATCAGCAGCACTCTGAGAAAATGGTGATGGCACAATTTAAACTAAAACATGTTTGATGTGCTTTAGTTCATAGTGCACTGCCGCCATTTTCTCAGTGTGGAGGCATGCTGTGCCGGTGATGCACGTGCTTCTGATGTGGCGCCAAGTGCTTTTAATTAACATGGCTCACTAATTAAAATCTCCCGGTGCTGCATCAAGAACACATGTAAAAATGCTCTTAACTTCCCTCCCTACTAGATACACACTGGGGAGAGAAGAGACCCATAAACATTGCAGCATACACTGACTAATACATAGGATTCAAATTCTGACCAAACTGTGCTAGAATTATTGCCTTTTCAAATCATGTTCTTCACTGGGAGATCCATGACCTTAAGGCCCTTGGTGCATACATTTTTTTTCTAACTCATAAATTCTAGTTCTCACAAGTTCTCAGTCTAGGAACATATGACTGAAACAAAATCTGTTTAAGTATTGGATACACATCAAACCCAAAGACCAGCAAGAGGGAGGCAGGAGAGAAGAAACTGCTAAAATTGTCACCAGTTGTTTCAATGCCAGCTGCCTGGGCACTGGGGCTTTTGCCACCTGATCTCGGTACCAGTACTAATACCCCGGCAGACTGTGCCTTCTGATGATATCATCATCGGAACTGGCACCATGCACGAACACCAGTGAGGCTGGAAGACAAGAACAGGCAGGGGTCATGCACAGCTCCAAACATTGAAGCTGTAAAGACACATTGTGTTTCTCAGGCGAAAGCCCTTTGTCTGAGGATCGCAGAGACATTCACATCCATTGTCTTACTTCATATACCTAGGAAACATGACAAACAAAATGTGCCAACACTTATTCCTATAACATCCCTGTGTCTAAGTTAATTGGGGCATATTTAACTTAACTGCAGTTCATTCCTGGGACAAGCCCATCAGGAAGTGTAGCAGCAATGTCACCTGGAAGGGGTGCATGTGTAAAGGACTGTGCCACTCCTGGGGTTTTTTTAGTCAAAACCATGGAAGGTCAAGATGGCCTTGTGTGAGACATGTATACAGTTTGAGGGATCTTCTCCTGAATGGATGAGATCATGAGAGAATTTTTACCTGACTTACCTATTGTAAATGTTCATTCAGGACATCTCATAATACTGTGAGCTGTGAGCTACTCATAGCTGTTGGTTGCTTAAAAATAATGCTTTTTGCTTCTTACACAGATATAAATTTAAATAATGATGACAATTGCTTCTGCAATTCCAGAGCAGGAAAATTATCAACCAGAGGAACGGTCAGCCACCCATAGCCTGCAGTCTGCATCCAGCCTGCTGAGTGATTGGATCCAGTCCAGAAAGCTAGGACATCTCCAGCAATCTGGTGGCAGGAGATGTCTGGAGGTTGGCACTGCAGCATTACAGCAGACAGGTTGGAAATGGTGGACCACTACTCCAAAAGGTTGCTGACCCCAGAATGAGACTAGCACATTAATCCAAAGTCTAGACACATTTGGAGTTCTTATTTCAGGTTCAGTATTTTCAAAACTAAGGCACTTTGATTAAGCTGACCTTTGTGTTCAGTTCTGTTTACATCCAGGTCCCAGCACTCTGCTTGCTATCTGCCTGTACACTCATGTTTTCTTTTTTCTCACAACTCAATATCAAGTTTCTCTTACCCACTCGTAAGAGAGTATATTTGTTCTGCTCATCAAGGCTCTATTCAACCTTTCCTATAGTGTTCCTTGTGAAATTTCACTCTTAAGAACATTTGTTTTTATTCTAGACCATATTAATTCAGCTAGGAGAGAAAGCAAGCCTCATGCTATTTTGACTCTTACTCCTCCATGACATTCCATGAGAGCAAGGTGGACTGAAAAAGGAAGCCAATCCATCTGTCATCTTCCTGAAGCCACACACTGCACTGGGAGAAAGGAAGCTACATGCCCTAGATGTGTATAGAAGTTGGCTTAGAATATTAGCAAAACCAAACCATTAATCTATAGCTCTGGCCAGGTGTTCCAAAAGTCAGCTTAACTCTTCACAAAGTACATTAAAATGGATAAGACAACAGTATTTCACTCTGTCACTAGTTGGCTGTTGCACCTCTCCCTCCGAACATCAAGGCTCATTCCAACAGAATACAAATACCATCCTATATCTGCTTCAGAAATGTACCCATACCAGAAAACTGTAAGGTGGCCCCAAATCATTAACCTTTGTTGAGCACTGTCTGTCTTAAATCAGATGTTGTCAGATGCCAAGTTTGGGAGAGCAGAAGAATAATCACATTGTTCAATGCCACTGAAACGTTTAATTGCCGCTAATCTAAGGGAATACTGATTAGCAATAAAGCACTGATGCATACTTGAAGAAAAAGTTTAATAACTTACTGTACAGTAACCATTGTTCTTTGACAAGTTCTTGCCGATGTGGATACCATGACCTATCCCTCATACCTGCTTTTGGAGTCCCCAGCTATCACAAACTTCACATCATAAGAGCTGAGGGAGTGTTTTGGCTATTTCTACCTGTATCCTCTTTCGTGGAAGCATAAGGAGGCACAAGGAGCATGCATACCTTGACAGACTCTGGTCTTGCATACATGAGACATGCACCTACAGCATTATCCACACTAACTACAGCATTCTGAAGAACCACAGTTCCTGTAGTCCTGTAATCAACTGTTCATTAGTTGTTTTAATTTTTAAGTACCAAATGGATCCATTAAATTCTCTAAGCTTTCTCTCTTTACCTGTGTTTATGCCTAAAATAAAAAAAATATTGTCATAGGGAGCACCACAGATGTGGAATGAGAAGGAAAGTGTGTGGTATGTGTGTGCATTCACACACTAAAATAAATACAGTCTCTTGTCTAGATTGATTCAAAGTTTGATAGACCAAAAATTTCAAGGATTTTAAATGTTTATATTAATTTTCCTTTTTAATTAATACCTGAATTCTGGAGGAATATTATCCTTGTTGTACTGCTAAAATCCCACTTATTCATGTAGTGCAAATCCACAGTGCTGGATTACTGAATAGCTTCTGCTCAAGCATATGTTTTCTACCATATCCCTGTTCTTGTATATGTTTGTATGTCTTGATTTGCAAGAGCAGGAAGGCCTTTTAATATTCAGGAATCTTTCTCTGAGATATACAGGAATTCTGGACTTTAAATGCTTTCATTTTGCTTGGTTTCCTTCAAGAACAGAGCAGACATGCAAAGAGGAGGGAGGAACAACATATATGCATTTGCATCCTATAACTATTCACTTCTTCAAGGCAAAACAAAACCATTAGGCTTAACTTTTAGGCCCTCCAACCATTACAAGGTTCTTATAAAATAAATGAATGAAGACTTCAGGTTAAAAGAATAGAAAATATTTACTTTTCCAAACACTGGTAGAGCAAATGTTTCTATTCATAATCACTTGGCACATGCTCTCACTCAGTGGTATTCTTCATGGTAGGAAATACTATTCCCTGCAATAGCAAGTGATGGCATGATCAACCCCTTGCAGTGTAAACTTTTAAGCTTTTTAAACATTTGTAATGCATGCCGATGTTATTTCTTTGTTCACCTGTTCTTATTATTTTTGATAAATGACTTTCAGTGATATAGCAAAGAAATTTATGTATTGTTCATGTGATATCCTATCCCATATTTTAAAATATTCTTATTTTTTTCATAGGTCCTCCCATGCCATCCTCCTCATCTAGTCCATCAGTTATTGAACATTTACATTCCCCTCCTCCATCACCCAATCTCCATGACAACCAGAGGTGGTTGCTAAGTACTAATGCCATCCAGCCAGTTCAGGACTCTGACACAGATGAGGACTATACAGCCAGCTCTTATCTAGTGCAGACCGGTACTGTTTCAGTTTCTATCCCAGGTCATGGTAAGAAGGAGATGCCTTGTCCATAGTGTGAATAAACTCTTATTTTACATCCTGTTACAAAATAGCCTGATTATATCTGGTTACAGCCTGTTAAGAGTGAAGGAAATTTAAATCATTCAGTCTTTTATCTTCTGTTAATTTTCTAAGTGAATATGCATACTTTCAACATGACTATATAAGCAAAAGCAAAAATAAGGAAGATAGTTACCTATCATGATATAAAGATGAAAATAGTTCATTGAAGTTATTTTAGAAGCCGTAATCATATAGAGCAGTAACCACTAATTGTATATTGTGTACCATAACTTGCAGAAGAGGTCTAACTAGCCTATATTGTGGTTCTTTTCAAATAGTAGGTTAAAGCTGGATAAATGACTTGACATTTAGCTTTAGCATATGATGGGATTATATCCTACTATAGTACTTCCTGAGTGCAGAAGATCCTAGACATACTGTGGTTTTCCTAGCCAAAAGGACAGGTTATTATGGGAAAACTATGCAGCCATGCAATACAATCTGTGTTGGGGGGATGGGTAGGGGAAACTATCCCTGCCTTCCAGACATGCAGGCGCTGTACCTTGGCCTCTCACTAGCGATACCAGTGAACTAAGAGATGCAGGATTCCATACCTCCCGTCCTTTAGATGTGTAAACAGGCGATCAAAATGCCTGGTAAGTGACTAAAACTCAGAACACTGATGCTTGGTTGTGCATTATGCCTTAACAAAATACAGTGATCTTTAACTATTAAATGCAGTGTGGAGGATTGCATCATACTGTGTGAATTTAAAACAGAAATTTGAAAAAACAACTTCTGTCATGTATGATAGTACAGTAAGTTGTCAACTGGGCTTGAAATTGGGCTTTTTCATTTCTTAGCAGGACAGACTTAAGGAGTAACTGTTCTGTGTGGTCTATCCACTAGACGGGAACTTGAAACACAGTTTACCAGGGAATCACAGACACTTCCTAGACAGCAATTGGATAATAGAGATCTGGAATATTATGTTCTGTTCCTAGCTATGAGGGTTTCATGGTCTAATGGTTAAACCAGTAGCTGGCTAGAAACAAGATAGTCAGGCATATTCTTTTGGGAAGACTAGCTGAGTGATAGGATTGACTTTTTCTTAGATGGGAGTTTTGAAAAGTAACTGGGATTCTTCTCTCCCCCCCCCCCACCCCACCCACTCCACTTTCAACTCAGACTCTGCTCAACTGCAGATTTAAGAAAAGATAGGATTCACAGAATGCAGATACTCAGTGCTTGCTGAAAATTGGTCCATTAAACTGTGCATGAGGTTGGCCACTCAAACTTAAGGCATTGTATAGAATTGTACTTTTAGCTCTGACTGAAGTGACCTGTGCAACCTCTCTGTGCACTTATTTGTAATTCTGGGGTCATGTCACTTGGTTGCCATCCAAGGTAAGGTATGAAGACTTGCTCAACATTTAATCAATTAAGAGCTCTGCAGTTACAAAAATATAATAGGGTCGTAATCTCTGGGCTCGCAGAAATGACAAGAGATTTTTATGAAGGTTTGCCTTTCTCATTCACTTCTTCATCTCTGTGAAACATTGCCCGACTTGGCAGGGCAGCAGAACAGGCAGTTTGATCCTGCTGAAATACAAAACTTGCTGGAAATCCAGTGCTCAGTGAAAGCTCTGCACACTAAACCAAACCTACCTTCTTTCATAAAATAGCGCAGCGTATACACATGCAAAAAGCCCAAGGCAGAATCGATCTAAGTTACACAGTGGTCTATTAACGACGTAGCTTAGATCAGTAGTGAACAGAACACACATTCACCATTTGAAGGCAGGGAGGGTCTTAGACTGGGTTACACCATTTTTAAACTAGTCTGTATGCCAAACTTCTGTCCTGTTACAGGTATAGAACTAATCACTTATACCAGTAAAAGTGTAATGTCTGTACCTGGCCTATATGACTGTCCTTACAGCCAGATGATGGTGTGTGGATGCAATATGGGTTTTCAGAGGTTTCAGCAGGGTGCAGTAGAATCAACCTTAAGTGCTTACATCCATTTATGTCTTAAAGGTGGAAGAGAATCTGCTCCTAAATCTTTGAAGCATTTTTTTGTCTTGATGATAGGATTGTTGGGTAGTAGCCTACAATTTTTTCATTACTTTTAAAAGGAGTAATCATGGCTGGCAGACCAAAATGTAAATGTTGCCATCTCATCTCATAAAGATTGGGAGGTTTTATGTTGATCTGTCTGGTTTGTTTGTTTTTTTATTACGTATACATGTGTTTGAGGAGTTGCATTTGGGTTTGCAGCCATCCATGGCAAGAGCTAAGTCAGTAAATTGTGATGATTTTCCCCAATTTTTGAAAATAAAATGTCAATTCTAGTTGGAATCAGTATCTTCTGATACTGATTCAGCACAAGGTCACTGTACAGCCATTGCTATTGAAGAATTTATAACAAAAGTTCTGCTGAATACTAGAGATTATTTAAACATTGTCCTGCATAGGAGTGAGAGACTGAACATTTACTGAAGGAGAAAATGAGTGAAATCAAACCATGATGTAATGAGTTCAAGTCAGGAATACTGTGGGGGCATGTAAAGGGTACAACCTTATTCATTCACTATGTACAGTAGAAATTGGGGAAATGGCACACAAATGAAACTTGTGTGTAATATTAAATTGAAAGAAAAGGAAAGAGGGAACAGCAGAATGAAATCGCCTTTAACATGTTCAGAGGAATAGAATGCCAGTTCAGCAAAATATTTCTGTTCAGCAAAGTGTTTAAATGCATGCTTAACTTTATGTACCTAATTCCCACTGACTTTAAAGCTAAGTGTGCAGTGTATGCTCAAGTGTTTTCCAGAATTGAGTCCTCAATTTTAATTTATCTGACTTGCCTTAGTTGACTGTAACTTTTAACAGTACAACAATACTATCCATTAAACTTTTGTATGGGCATCCTTGTATGTTGGCACACTGATAGGAAGCGGGTATCATCTCTCTCCCTAGATGCTAATAAAGAAATTCACTGTCCTACCCTCACAAACCAGAATTAGAGTACCACCATAACCAGATTTCCTGCTCAGATTTCTTAGTAAATGTCTCAGTGTTCTCTCATGGCTGAGCTTCCAGCAAACCTGCAGGTCCCTTCAGTCATTTTCTTGCTAACTTAAAAGAGCTCTCGGGAACGGAAACTCACGAGTAAGCAACATTATTTGTGATTCTTAAGAGGTTTGTTTTGGGGTAGGGAAGAAGAGAGAGTACTCTGACTACTTTAAATTTTACAAGGATTTTTCATACCTTAGAAAGCATATGAGATTGCCAATATTCCTGTGGTTTTAGGAGACAAACTACCCCCACTTTTCCAAGCTTTGAAAGTTTCTCCCCAGCCTCGTTGTGTGAAAGTCAAGAAAATATCTGTTGAATTTACAACCAACTCCACCACAAATAAAATTAAGTAGGTCCCATCCACAACTGCCAAGAATGGGGGTCTACAACTTTGGCACATGGGCTGTATCCAGCCTGCAAAGGTCTGACTGGGGGTGGGGATGGCACACTGACTTAAGAGCTGCCTTAAAGAAGCAATTTAAAGAAGCCATTTTAAAGTGGCCACTTAAAGCCTCCTGCTTTGTGCCTTTGCTGTCAAATTTCCTGGTCCCTTTTAGCATTTGGAGTAGCTTGCACCAGCACCTGGTAAGCAGAGGGAGGCACAGATCAGGGAAAGGATCAGAGCACCAAACGATTGTGGCCGACATGGGACATCAGCCTGTGGCTGCAGCTAAGTCACAAGCACCCAGCCCCGCTGCCCTACAGAGTTGCCTACCGACCCCCGATCTAGAGTTGTTCTGTTGTCTCAGCAGGACAACATAAGCAAGGCTGCTGTTTACTTATGAAGTGCTAAAGGTTTGAGAAGACTTTAGATTGGCCCTAATGAACATGTTGTAAACCAGATGCTGTTCACAGGCTGCTTTTCTTGCCTGGTCTTCACTGTTTTTCAATTTTTCCTACCTGAAAACTTTTTTAAGTCTGCGTCTTCACTTAGGACAAGTGTTCTAAGTGACTGACAGCTGCATGGCTTGTAAGCTGGAGCAGCAAGGGCTGCATCAGCAGGAACCACAGGATCCCCAGGCCAGATATCATGTGGGCATCCTCTTTTCTACCTTCCCCCACCTCCCTTGCCCCTCTCTCTCTCTCTTCTCTCCCACTGCACCATGTTGTGCAGTTTGCTACCCCTCAGCTTCCTGGCTACAGGCCTCCCTGCTGCATATTCTGTGTGGATATCCCAATCTGCACTGCTGGCTACCTCATTCCTCCCTACCCCACTGAGTGAGAGCAGGAAGTGGAAGCCAGAGGAGGGCCCTGAGACCCTAACTGCTAAAGCAGCATAAGTAATGCGGGGGAGCAAGAGCTGGGTGGGAGCTTATGGCCATAGATTAACTCCCCCTCATAGGTCCCAGGTGGCTCTCAGGCCACCTGTTGGACAGTCCTGACTTAAGATGTCATTAAAAATGGTTACTGTATTTAGCAAGGGCTAGGAATGAACAGGGAAATCTTTTCCACCTTCACAGAGATTAAACAAATTAACTAAATTTTAATAGTTCTGGCTGCTGTGGTAAAATAGAGAATTATTTTTCACTGTGTTCTCAAACTGAGACCTGACAAGACAACCTTAGAACCTAGATGTTATAATTTTTGTGCTCTTGATTTAAATGTCGTTTATACGATAGTCATAAAATTTGCCATGTGTCTTTTAAAAAGAAAAGAATTATCCTGTTAGCACAGCTCCACCAACAGAAAATGAAAGCAGTGTAAGTCTGTAAGAACGTGATGTTTCTACCTGCTACCTGTTGGTTCAGAACCTGGAAAAGGAATAGCTGCTGGTTAGTTTCTTCATCTCTTGTTAGTCTTCCAGAATTAAAGTTTAGTCCAGACTTGAAAAAGTATTCTTCCTGTACCTGCAGAGCAGATAACGGCAGAGTCTGCAAATCACAAAATGTCTGTGTCGCCATCCACAAATTCCATCCATTTATTGGTTCACTTTCCTTCAGAATTTTTCATATCCAGTATGCTTCTCATTGTCATGACTTGTAAATGCTCATACCGTTATTTTTATTACAATTCTTTTTTTTTAGTGAAACTTTTCATGAGGGCATTTACTCCTGGCTTCCTGGGCACATTTCAATTTGAATAATACATTCTTCTTAACTAATACACCCTCTCCACTTTCAGCTGCACCGCCCTTCAACTGCACTACTCTTCCTTTAAACCTGCATGCATGCATACACAAAAGAGCAAAACCCCTGTTGTGTAATGTTGCTGGTGCAGAACAGCTGCCACGTTTTGTTGGGTGAGTTATCCTTATATGTATACTGTCTGAAAAAAAAAAAGCACTTTGGGAGTATTTAGGATGAAAGGTGCTGACTGAATATGCTTTTATTGTTTGACTGCATTCCGTTATATTGAATTTACATGTATCAGCAACTTTAAAGTGCCTTTATTTTCAGTCAGCTCAGAAATATACTAACAGCTGGTTTTAATGGTTTTTGTCCAGGTTCATTTCTACCAGCATAGCAGATCTAAAAAATATAAAGAATCTGATTAAGTATTCAGTAATATATAAATCTGAGCTTTGAAATGGATCTGTCTGTTTGATAAACTCGAGGGAATTAGCTTTTTATTCAGGAAAATAGTTTTAAAAAAAGAAATGAGAAAATGAAATCTTTGATTAAATCAATTTTTACATTTTTTATTTAAGTCTTGTTTTAGTACCAAAGCATCGTTTACCCTGTGTTCTCCAAATATAAGAAATGTATTGCTATACCGAGTAAGTGTTGCTCCCTTTTAAAATCGCAGCTCAGCTAAAGTTTTAACGTTATTGCAGACCTGTACTGACAAGCTTAATTTTAGTTCTCTAAAAAAGACATGTTTATAGATATAAATTTCAGAAGGAGGGAGTTTAAAGTTTAGGGCCCTTGATCTTGGCAGTATCCCTTCAAGTAATGCGACAGATTTATTCTGACTTTTATTGCTCCCTTCCTCCAGAGAGCAGCTTGCTTCACAGACTGTTCTACCATTAAACTAGCTTCTCTGTGCAGATCAGAGTAACTTGCTGTTCCCCAGGAAAGCAATTCTTAAAGCACCTCAATATTCTTCCTTCAAAAGAATTATTTTAGAAAGAATGCTGAACTGGCTCATAAGAGACAGAAAATTCTGGACATTGCTATAAGATGAAGAATAATTCAAGAGATAGGAGACGAGCTAGGAGGAGAGATTCTCTAACCTGACTTAGTGTTTTCTTTTCTCTTTTTTGATCAAATCTGCTTCTACACAAGACAAACCAAGTAAAACTAGGAATTTTACAGGTGTTTTTTAGGTTTGTAGCCTTCTTTCAGGACTACATTCGGGTTCTGTCAGTTTTGTAGTAATTTTAGGAGAAATAGTTTGCTAGAACTAGTTGCTTATAGTTTGGTTGCAAAGATGTCTTTTAATGCAAGAAGCAGTACTGAATTGTCAGTTTAAGCCAAAATAAAGATGAAGGCCCATAGTTTAATGCGAAGTATTATTATTGACAACCTGGAAACATAGTAGCTGAGTTAGAAATTCTGTTCCTAGATCTTAGGGTGGAGGGAAGGAGTGGGGGTCATTCTTTCAGAAATCAGACTGGTTGTGGGAAGACAATAAAACAAAATGCAACAAAAACTTTTTTTCAACAACTCTTCATGGCAGGGTTGTCAACTGGGGGTATGCAGACTGGTCCCAGCGGGTACATGCGGGTGGGTGGGGGATGGAGCTACCACTCCCAAGAGCAGGGCCGGGGCGGGGCAAGGGCAGTGGCACCCCTCTGTGGGGTGGGGAACCTTGCACGCAGTGGCCACCACTGCCACCCACCAGCCTGATGAGCTTGCCTGCTCCACAGAGGGGTGCTGCTGCCTTCACTCCAGCCCAGTGAGCTTTCCCACCCCGCCCTGGCCCTGCTTCTAGGATGCGGCTGCTCACCCACCCGCGCACCATCCCTGCCTGCCCACTCTATATCTGTGTCACTGATAGGTGTTATAGGGGCTTTGGCCCCTCCTTGGCTGGTGCCTTGCCCCCCAGCGACGTCAGGGTAAGATCCAAATTCAGCACCACTTAGATGGTTCAGTTGCTGCGCCTACTTTCCTGCCACGTCTTTGATGTTTTATTTTCTTCTTGGGAAGCAGTTCCCAGTAGGTTGCCCGTGGGGCTCTCAGCCCTGGGTTTCTTTGTGGGGCGCCAAACCTCCACTTTACCCAACCCTTAGCACATCCACAGTCAGGGCAGACTCTGCTTTCCACAGGCCTTGCTCTTGGATGATCTCGTCTCATCCACACCGCCTACCTCCAAGGGTCAGGGCTTTCTGGCCGTCAGCTCTCCAGAGGCCATCCTTCATCTTCAGACTGTGGCCTTGGCAACCAAACATACCCCAGTCTGGGGTTAACCATAACTCAGGAATAAAACCAAACTTAAAAGGTCAGCATCCGCTGATGGCCCCCTTGGTCTTGCTGAGGACTCTTCTGTCCCTCTTTGCCTAATAGGTGTCTGGGAGGGGCGGCAGCCTTGTACCATGCCTCTGGTGGCCCTCTCTGGGAAGTCTCCCTTGGGCCTGCGTCCCTTTCCCCCTCAGGCCTGTCTGTCCCACTAGCTGGTGTTGCCCTTCCCTCCTGTACTGGGTTCCATGTCCCTCCATGTCTCTCTCCCTGTTGTGCTGCCTGGGGGTGTCAGCAGTCCCTCTGCTGCTCCCCACCACAGCACTTGGGCTCCCTGTTGGGGCCTCAGCTCTCCTTTGTGGTGTCCCAGAGAGCTGCTTCTCTCTGGTGGAGCTCCCTGAGATCCCTCTGCCCCCAGGGCTTGAATTCCCCAGCTCCCTTGCCAGTGTCCCTCTGCAGGTGCCCATCTTCTTGCCCCCATCCTCGGGGCTTGCACTCACCTGGTCTCACCGCTGGTGTTCAGTCCTTCTCCCCTCCCTGCAGCTGAGTCTTCAGCTGCTTTTTGAGCAGCCCACTCCTCTTTGAGTCCATGCCCCCTGCTCCTGCTGATTTACAGGCTCAGGCAGCTCCGGAACTGCTAAGCTTGTTCTCTCTGCCCCGGAGTCTCTCACCAGCTACAGCTGTTTGCTGTCCCTGTGGTAAGTATCGGGGCACATTTGGGAGGGGGCCTGGGTTGAGTTAAGGGGGGGGGCTTTTGCTTCCTTTCTCACAGTCTCCCCATACACCATCCTGCTCTGCATCCATCCACGCTCCATCCCCCTGCTCCGCATCTGGCTGCGCACCACCCATTGCTCCAGCCGCCAGAAGCACTTTGATTTAAAAAGGTTGAAAACCCCTGATTTATGGAATACCTATATAGTATATTTCATTTTTAATATTGTACCAGAGTTCTAGTAGTTCTTACACAGCCACTTCTGATGATAGTAGTCTCTGATGGCAAGACCTGAAACAAGTTTTAATATAATATAAAATATTTTCACTCATCCATGATCGCGGATCTACTAGGTGACATATGATAAACAAGATTTTGCTCCACTCCTATGGGACTTCTAGATTAATGGGCTTTTCTGTTCAAAGAGGCTAACCTTATCTGCAGAAACAAAGTTAGGAGAACACTTGTGGATTTTAAGTTGCTACAAAGTGGTAAGAGTCTAACAGGAGTGAGTGAGTGTGCATAAGGCCTCTTATTCAAAGACCTCAGATATCAAATGTACCCTCAGGGCACTAGCTGGTCAGTGATATGATACTCGTACAACACATCGTTTGAAATGTATTTCATCATAATGACTTATTAGAACCAGATACAAATGGGAATGCAAAGGGTCCAGCCCCTTCCTCATTCAAAAATGAATCATTGTTGTTGTAAATTATTTCTGATTACATAGTAAAGCCCAAAGAGCAAAATTAGGAACAGGACCCTTCAGTTTTTTTTAACAAACAAATGAGAAAGCATGCTTTAGAAATTTTAAAATGTAATGGCACTTTGACATAGTCTGATGTAAAGCAGGGACCACATTGTGATTGAAAGTCGCTTTTCACTGCCTCTTTCCACCCTGCTGCCTGAGGAAAATAAGGTGGGAGGGACAGCGGTAGTCCTGTACTTGCTTGCTTCTCTTCCTAGTTGTTCGTGCTGGATGTAGCCTGTGGAAGAGAACTTAGATTATGTAAATCACTCCCTTATTTTCTTGTATGGGTGGTCAGAGTGGAGCCTGAAATGGTTCAGAGAAACAGTTATGGACAGGTACAACACAGGCTAAATATCACAGATACACATCTTGGTAGGGTTTTCTTCAGTTTCCCTCAAGCCACATCTCCTTCTACTCCCCTCTCCCCCACACACACTTTTGTCCGTCAAACCAGCTCCTAATTGCCAACGAAACATGGCATTTTTCTACTCTTCCCCCAAAATAGAAGCAAATTCAGTGGTGTGGGGGCTAAAGAAAAATAGCAACTAAGCACACAGTGCCTGTATTAGAGAATTTGTAGAAATAACAGGCTTCATGACCTTCTTGCTCATCTGCAGTCTTTATTACCACTTCGAGATGCTCTTTCCTATTTCTTGTCTGAAATTAAATTGGCTTAGTCAAAAAACACTTTCAAGTGGCCTGAAAATTTGCCATGAGACTATGAACTAAGGAAAATATTAGATTTGGAGAAGATACCCAGAAGAGCACCACAGGGCTAAGTTGTAGTCATGTTTTTATTTAACATTGTTCATGATCTGGACAAGGGACTAAACAAGTCATTAATAGAATTGTAAATAGGCAAAATGCAAACCATTCTGAAATGCAAATATTCAAAAGAAACCTGAGAGATAATAACGTGGAAGAAATTCACAGGATTCATGATGGGCAACCAGTTAGATGCGTGTTTGATAGGTAACGTGTCCAATGTAAATGGTCACTACAATTTGGGATTTCAAATGCACTAAATTGTATTGTAGAGGGTGAGAAAGAAAAGGCTCTAGTATGACCAGACTTGAAATATTCATTTCAGTAATGAGCCTCTTGCTTCCTAAACATTTTCTGTCAAATATAGACATATATAGAAACATCTGGTAATTTGTTTTAAGAGAGCTCAAAGGTTTGATGTACAGGAGAAAAATTAAGAGTTAAATGCTTACTATGTATCTAGGTGAAGCGTTGACAAACTGGGGACAAAGGTGAACAGTTTTTTCTAGGGTAGGAGGGAAAACTTTCAGTGCTGTATCTAGGGATATAATTAATAATAATGGGAAGAAACTAAGGGAAGGAAAAATTAGGCTGAATAGCAAGGAAACCTATCTGACAGTGAGCTCTATTAGGATGTCTAATAGTATCCCAGGGGAGGTGGTAGAAGCTCTGTCACTTGTAACATTTAAAACTTAGAAGGAATAAAAATACCAGAATTGTACTATTGGGAACAATCCTGCATTGGCTGAGGAGAGATGGACTAGATAACCTACTGGGTCTTTTATACCACTGTAGATGAATTTTCCAAATGAGGTGTACATGGTCAGGTAGTTTATTAGAGTAGTGACTATTATACCAAAGCGCGATAATAGTGTTTCACTAGCTGCATGCACAATATGATGTATTGCCTTCTAGCTCTATGTTGAGAGAGAGGGAATTCTATACAATTATAATTGCTGTACACCTTCAAAAGTTCTTTCCTTTGCAGTTAAGCAGAATTTCTGCAAGTAATGGCAACGACACAATGTAGTCTCAGTAGGTAATAACTTTTTAGACTGTAAACATCTTGAAAAACATTACAAACACAAATCACAATTATCCTAGAGATTTACAAATAGGAAAAAAATATTAAAATGAGGCAGGAACTGAAAATAAGCAGGATGAATATGTACAGAAAACAGGTTCAATAAAGTCAGCAACCTCTACTTTCTGTATAAAAGCAGAGATTTACAGCCTGACTGGAAATTTTGGACCATCAAAAACTAAGCCACAATCAGGAACCAAAGTTTATTCTATGGTGATAGTCCCTCTAATTAAAAGGTTTTCAAACAACAGCAAGAGCAGACCTGTCCTTGATTTTTAATTTGGGCAATCTGTTAAAAAGCAAAAGATGATTTTGCCACCTTAGTAACATGCTTAAACTATTGTCAAAGCTTGCACTTCTTTGACCTCCATATAGACTGCTCATAACCCTAGGGCAAGAGCCCCCAAAGGAATTTAGAAAGGCAGAGTTGATCTGCATTGTACTTATTTAAGACTATGAGTCTGCAATGTCTCCTCTGTAGAATTTCCACTTCTGACTACCAAACTGTTCTGTTTCCTCTAAGGCAGGGCTCTCTTTTCCCAGCCAAAACTAGTGCGCTTACTCAGAACTATCTTGCCCCAGACATGTACTTCTTCAAGGCATTACTTAGAAAGTTATTGGTAAATTTGATAAACCTTACTTACAACTGTATACAGGTTAACCAAAAAGTGATGCAACAAACTTGTAATAGATGTGGAACAGATTCAGGCTTGATTGGAGTATTTTACAAAAAGGCATGCTGAATTAATTTGGGCTTAGAGCTTTGTTGTTTCAGCTATAGCAGCAATGCTTGTAGCGCTTCCTCAGTAGCTATCAAGCCATTTAATCTCATACATATGAAATCAGACAATATAGGGAGGTGACCTCCCTATCCTTAGGTACAGATCAAGGAATCATCGACTAATTTCTCTATTTCACATGTTGTGGGCAAATGGAGTGGCTTTTAAACATAACAAGTGTTTTCTGAATACCAGCCAATTTATTTTGTATCCCTTTTTGATGTTTGATTTGATTAATTTGTCTCTGTATACTTTTTGTTTTGGTTGCTATGCCAAGCTTCTGTCAGCATGGTCCCTTACTTAATGCAAAAAAAAATGTACATTTGTTCAGTTTAATTAAGCAAATTAAAGTTTTCCCATTTCACCTTCACCCCACCAAAATAAAATTTTACAAAGTAGTGGGCAGTTAGTTCTCATATCTTAATGCTGTAGCTAAATGTCTTCCTTTCAAGAATTTTTGTAATTTTTAATCTTTGTTATTTAATAGAAGATCCAAGACCAATTATTTCTTCTTTGATTATGGCCTTCACAATCTTCAAAGAACAGTCTCTCCCACACCTCCTGTATCATTAACTGCGAAATATCTCTGCAAGGAGAACCTAGCCTCCTCATGAATCGGGGGATTTGGAGTGACAAACTATCTTCCACATACTAGAATGCTTGCCAGATGGGACAACCTGCCAAATGTGTCATGCACAAAGGATATACTGTACCTTCTCTCCCTTCTTTGCCCTCCCCCCATCCCCATATCACATTTAAAGATATCATGCACAGTAAAAAAAAATCTATGAAGATGTAAATGATTCTTCCATACAAGTGATGTCAACTCAAATAAAAAAAAAACATTCTTATGAAAAGAAAAGAATTCCCTCCAAATGTCAGCTAGATTTAGATCAACAAACTTGTTCCTCAGAAGGTTAGTGGTAGGAATGTTACAAGCCACAAACTCATTCATTTCCCTTTTGCCCATCTGTGCACATTATAAGTACATATACATTTTGCTTAGGCTATTATAGAGTCAAAATTTATCTCTCCCCATAAGGAAGCTGATTCAATTGTTGTTGTTTAATTCAATATTTGTATAGTAGTGTCCCCAGGCCTCAGTTAGGCTCTACACTCCACTCTGCGAAGTGTTGCAGACAAGAGAAACAAGAGACAAACCAGGAATCAGCACACAAGAGAACATGCCTGCTCCAAAAAAGGCAGGTGATGTATAGAAGTTAGAGAGGAAAACAGACAAAGATAAAGCGGGTTTTTAATTAGACATTTAAAAAAAAACCCCTAGATCCAGCTCTCCCAGCTGGTAGTCAACCTAGGCATCAGTAATAGTCTCCTAATTGTGATCCCATTCTCTTGCCTCACAGTTGCATAAATCAAGAGCAATGCCATCAGTGTAGAGTTATAGCTTTGTTAAACCTGTGAGAGTCAGGCTCAAGAATTGTACCTAATAATGCAGAACTTATATGTTATTATGTATCATAATTTTGATATGTAATATTGAAAGGTCCAGTATTTTAACTCTGTTCCCTAATCCTGAGGTCAGCAACAGTTTCCAGTGGTGGACCAGAATGACCCAGCTTGATTCAGGAACAGGTGGACATTAGGACTCAGCTACAACCGCCACTTCTCCCCACCTTGGTATAGTGAAAGCCCCCCTCTGCCACAGCTTGTGCCATAGCATGGTCAGAGTTCCCTTTCTGCTAGGGGCCCAGGTACAAGGAGAGCCTCCCACTGCCAAATGCCACCAAAGGCACAACTCCTCAGGCCAGATCCAAAGGCTGTGTGGGCCAGATCCAGCCCATGGTCATAGGTTGTCACCCCTGCCCTAATCCATGTAAGGTCTTTACTAGTTTTTTCCAAATGTAGTGAATGTATTAATTCGTGCTATTTATTGTAATTTAGTGTAATTGTGACTTTCAGCAACTAAAAATTATTAGTTTACTTACCACGTGCCTGCTGCCTGGTATAGTGCTTTTTCAGCATCCCCAGCATTAAGAGTCCTTCAGGAGTCCCCTTCCTTTCATAGCTGTTTGTAAAAAGCTATGAAAACCTGATTGGATTAGGACACAGAGTTAAAATATTAGACCTTCTCTGAAAATGATGATAAATAATTAAATGGATAAAGGTTAGATTCCTTCTGTTTCCTGTGTTTTTACAAAGCATTTGAAAGATGCTTTTAAGCTTTTCTCTGCACCTATGAGGCCTAGAGCTGGAGCTTTAAGAAAAATGTCAACTATCCAGGGACTTCTGATAACATCTAAAAAGATCGCAATCCTGCTGCAATTAGTCAATCCCATTGACAGTGGAAGTAGGTGTCTGCCTTGCAGTCAGATTCAGCCCTTAAATTGCATAAATAACAATGAGAGCTGTGCACATACATCCCGGGGCAGAATTTGGCCCTTGTTGTAATTTAACGTAGAGACCAGTGCCACAGTTTCTCATAAACGTCAAATTGTGGCAGCTGACTTCAGTGGGAGTTGTGAGTGTTCTAGTTATAAAGGAATCAGGTCATTAGATTGCAACTGCAGCACACTTCTTAATCTACCATGTTGAAAAAGGCAAAGCAGCAAAAAAGCAAAAAGGTAATGCAGCTGGAAAAGACAATGCAGTTTTGATGTTTTTTTGGTTTGCATTTGCATCAGATTCTTCCTACTAGTTAGTGAAAAGGAAAAAAACACAGTTCAGTTTTCTGGTGTTGAAAATAGACAGAACTTCTCTGAAGTAAATGAAATACTGTTAGAGAATTTGACCTATTTTTGGAATAGAAATAATTATAAATGTGAGTTAAGATTTTAGGATTAACATTTCAACCTATAAATGTAAAAACTTGTATCACTTTAAATTAAAAAAATGCATTTATTGATGATGATGTAGTTTTAACAAGAAAACATATTCTGAAGTTGCTTTGAAAACTTCCTTTTGTACCTAAAGGATTTAAAACCCATTAATCCAACATCCTTCACCCTTTTGTATATTTTCTTTGCCTTTAAAAGCTTCAGGGCTACTCTGAAAGAATAATTTTTGTTCTTCCCCACCTCATACAAAAAAAAAGCCTTCTCCATTTAGTATCTTTCTCTGTCTGGATGCACCATTGACATGAATCTTGTTGTCACTAACCCATTAAGAGTACACTGAAGTAGTAACCCTATTTTTAAGGGATGCAGAGATCTGACTAGAAGGCACATCAGCCTCCCTCCCTCATACAAGACCAAGGATTTCTATTGTCAGATGCAGTGGGCATGAAAGCAGCAATTTTACAGCACAAAAACTCCAATAACATTTACTGCGGTTGGCTGAGATTGAAATGCACACAGGCACTGCTCAGTCTTGGTTGCTTAAGCACCAGCTTCCCTTGGCTTTTTGCCAGTTTGTGCATTTCAAAGAGACAAGTCCTTTAAGGGGAAAGAGTTTTCCTTGTTACTTGCTGTGGGGTAAACAGACCATTCAGGCATAGTTTATTGCATTACATACTCGACTATGCATAGTAGAATGCAACAAAGTAATTGGTAGAATTATTTCAATCATTAGAATTCATAAGTATGAAATATCCTGTCTAAGCCAGAATAAAAAACATTCAAGGATTTTCCTTTCGTCTGAGCTGCTGATCATTTATCACTGAAGACTAAAAACTTCCTTTTGTAGAAATATTGCACTTTTTTTTATTTTTTGAGATAAACTGGTATCCTTGGTTCTATGGTTACAAAAACCTGCAAGTGTATTTTTTCCCTTTTTTTCCTTGAAAATAAATGTTGCAATATTTCTTAGCGTATGGGTAGTGCATTGCAAAGGAAGTATTCGGTGTGAGAGGGTACAGTGTTTCATCAAACCGTTATATCTTCAAAGATGCCTAGTCAAAACATTACAAATGGAAATGTAATTATAAAAGAAAGAAAAGTTAGTTACTCTGTCTGTAACAATTAGCAGTAACTTTATTCCATTATATCCACAACATGGAGGCTTAATCATAAGAGAACCTTTCAAATCTTATTTTGTGTATGCTTCCTAGATCCTTGATCTTATTATATGGTAACTATTCATATGTTTTAAAACAGAATTTATTACCATAAAGCCAGATGTTATGATGTCTGACTGTCAAGGTGGGTTAACTTGGTTATTGTTGATCAAGAATGCCAGACGCTAATTTTTTTTGAATCTTTGAATTACTTCAGAAATTTCCCAAAGCAGTTTCTTACAAATGGAATATGCTTTTTAATAGCTCTGACTTCATTCAAAAGACTGCAGGTTTTCTTGTGGGGAAGGTTCATTTTGTTTTTGTTTTCTGGAGTGTTCTGGAATGGTATAAAATAGTTACTGTTGGCAATCCTGTGTTTCTGGGTTACTTTCCAGTAGTTTTCCCTGTTCAATGAGGAAAAGGCAAGAACAGGAATGACCTTGCACCCCTCTGTCAGTGAGTGCCTGTAGCGAAAATGCTTCAGAAAGCAAGTGAAGCACTTCTAATGAATTGTGCTTTTGATTCTTTGAATCTGCACAGCTTCTCCATCAAGTTTTTACAGCTGGACTCTTGCTGTAATTGCTACTGGGATGAGATGCACAACATGGGGTTTTGGAACTAAGTACTTATATTGTTTTACTGGCCAAAAATATATGGCATAGTAGGAGCAACAGGCTTTGTGAAATTCACACTTGTATATCTTCATGTTCTTCACTGGTTTCTGACATGCTGCTGATTTGCCAGCAGGCACTCTAGATGCAAGCGATAAAAATGGCAAAGCTGAAAGCTGTTTCTTAAAGCTACTGTGAAGTGAGAAGAAGTGGATTGGGATTGTAAATGTGTAACAGTGTCCAAATCATTGTTAATTAACTGGGTTTGCAATTGTTATTAGTACTAACATTTAAAAATAGTAGCAGCTTACAATTCTAATCTTCTTAAAACATAGTATAAAAATGTAAGGCAGATATAATGCTCCTACTAATATAACCAACCACTGGCCTATCTTCTGCGGCACCAACTTGGAAACCCTTTGGCAACTTGTGGCATTAGGTTTAAATCACTTCATAATGTATTTTTCAAGAGATAGTTTACCCTAAAAAGTATCAACTTTATAATGTATTACATTAAAAATTCAATACAATTGCTTATCCCAAATGGCTTTTCTAATCTATGCCTGTGAGGCTGTTAATCAGTGGGTTTATAATAACTTGGAGTATATTTTAGCTTTATTTTTCAGTTTTGAATGAATAATGCAACTTAATTGGTATTAATTTGCTCAACAGTGTCAGCCATGACCTTTTAGCCCACAATCAAGTTTGACTATATTTTATATTAATTTCATCTCATAAAAAATTCCGTATTTGGTGGTAAATTCTTGCTGCCGTGTGCAAATAGGCACAAATTAGAAAACACAGACAAAGCGAGACATGCAAGTAGATATTTTATAAACTCCTTTCCACCTTCCTGAAAAATCTGTGGAATAACCTTCTGAGCCTAGGGGCCCAGAGGGACATTTCCACATGGGGCTTAATGATCACCTTGCACACATATACACTGAGCTGGCAAGGGAAATTTATGCAAACACCCACACGTATATTATTTATGCTGTTAGCCTAGGTCTTCAGATACATTATCATGTAGAGGCTAAATGACCGCAGAAATACTGGCAGAAACAGTTACAGGTACTGGGAGAAATAATATCTGAGCAAAAGCAGAAAGCAGTCTACCCAAGTGTGTCTTGTGTTCAGTAGTTTATTGTAGCATTTATATATATTATTCTTATTAAAAGGAATGATAGGCTATAGATCCTGTTGGTCGACATTTGGATTCAGAGTGAAGCTGCTTTTGCTGAATTTAAGTTTGGGGAAGAGGCAGGGAGTAGTGGCAGTTGCTCCCCTCTCCTTCTGGACCACTCTGGGAGTAGAGGAGAGCAGCAAGGCAAAGCCTCAGCTTGCTCCTCAAACCAGTAAAGAGCAGCTGCTCTTCTGCTCTGTTCCTGGTAGCCAGGAGTTGAACAGAGGGAGCAATGCAGCAAAGCCCCCTGTCTGCTCCTCTAACCAGGAACCCTGGTCTGGGAGCAAGTAGGAGGCTTTTCCCCACTACTTGAGTTCCCTCTAGGACTGGTCCAGGAGGGGACAGGAGCAGCAGGGCAAAGCCTCCCGCCAGCTGGGTAGTCCCGGATCTGGCAAGGTATGGGGATCATAATACTGCTGCTTTACTCCCCTCCCCAACCAGACTGGGAGGGGATCATATAGACATTTGCGCTTGTAAGAGAGATTCTTTCTCAAGGAAGATTTTCCAGGTTTATACCTGGAAGATCTTTCTCCCAGAAGGGACATGTTTACCTTAGGAGAAATTGAATGACTGCTTGTACCCATGTAGTTTCCACCGGGAGAGCAGTGATTCCCATGGTAGAAGCATAACGCCTGTACGTGACCTCTGTCTCTTTCCTTCTCCCCCTACCCATCCCCTCCAACAGGGGACTATGGGTACAGCTGGAGGAAAGCAAAAGGTACGTTGGGGCCAGTACACTTGCACAAATCAAATGTGTACCAAATACAAAGGGAAATACTGTGGAGCTCTCTTCCTACCACCACTTGTGCTACTGGTACTATAACAAACAATTTTTCTCTTTTCTAGTCCAACCAAGGCCCCACTACTGCTTCTGGAGTGTTAAAGGGGGTCTATATTACTGTCCCATATCCTGTGAGAGTATGGGTACCCCTTGCCATCACCAAAACAATTGGGAGTGGGGACAGAGTGATGACATAAGCAGCAGAGCCAAGATGTGCCCCAGAGTGCCTGGGTCTGAGTTTACGAGCAGTAGAAAGTCAGGCCCCTCTGTCTAGATGTTTTTGTTAGTTTGCATAAGGTAAAAAGCGTTCTATATATCAAGATTAACATTATGGGGTTTGAGAAACTGCTTAAGCTTTTCTTTGTGGAAAAAATAATGAAATGAAGGAGTCCGTGTTTTACCTGAAATAGCACATCATTTTACAGGGCTTCCAAATACCCCAGTTTCCAATGACACTTCTGCCTGCTGCCTAGATCTCAGCTGGAGTACTGGGCATCCGGCTGGGCTGCAGGCAGGTCACAAGATTTCCCCTGCATTTGCCCTTCATGCTGCCCAGGTAATCAGGTAGCTTTTTTGTCTCTGCTGTCATTACTCCTCCTGATGGTTTGAAGCCATCAGTGAGCAGTAGCCTGGAAGCAGAACAGAGGGTGGGTAGCAGCAGAACAAATTAGAGAAAAACAGTCCTGTGTCCAGCTGCCCCAGCATCTGTCTCCAAAAACCAACCCTGCTGCCCCTCTGCAACAGATTTAGAGAGCTGAAATGTACCATATGCTCAAACATAGGGTGTAACATTAGGGATGACTGTTTCATTCACTGAATGTTACTTCTCACGTGGTTTTTCATTGAGCCTTCCCCCTCCTTATTTGTCTCATGCTTTCATTCCTTGTCTGTTTTTCTTTCCCATTCTTTTTTTATTTGTTTTCATTTAATCATTTCCCTCTTTTGTTCCTCTCCTACTGGGGGCCTTTCTTTCTCCTTCAGTAAACAACTTACCTTTGACAAGACCATTTGTTGTCTCCTTTCTGCTTTTTCTTATATCCTTCCTTCTCCCCCTCCCCCCCTTTTCTGATTGTCTCCATTATCATCAACTCTATGTTCAAGCTTTCTACCTCCCTCTCTCATTCTCTTTGTTGTTCTCTCTATGGGACAGGTACATCTCATGAAAAGGTGCTTTGCTCAGAATGTATCTGCCTTGGGGCATCTATTTAATGAAAAAATCAGCTTTCTATCCCTCTGAAGCCCTACACAATAAATGCCGATTACAGTTTTACATAATTAAAATAGCCATGCATTTTTTTCTTTTTTTAATATGAGCGCCTCCACATTGCAGAAAGAAAATAGTATGCAGCACAGTTTATCCTCCTGTATGCATTTTAAGTTGAACAAAACCTATATTTCTTTCCATCTAATTCAAATTAGAGTTCTCATTATCCAGACATTTTTAAACCCTTCTATTCAGCCTTGAGTGAGTCCCACCATCTGTGCCATGGCCAACAGAATGTGGAGCCAAAGCAAACAGAAATTAGCTTCTTTTTAATTGGGGAATGAGGAGTAAAAGCCAAACAGCCTGCTTTAAGCTGATTCTGCATCTTTCTCTGTGGCAGCAAAACCCATTGGAGCGAAAAAAATGATCTAAAAGCCCAGCCAATTCTTCTCTTGGTACCTGATAAAGGAATTCGTGGCTACATGAAGAGGGCAGTAGGGTATGATCCTGAAACCCTTTGGCATTGATGATTTTAGCCCTGAGGTATGGTTCTAACTACACAGGTGCTGAACTTTTGTGGTACCCCAAGTAGGTGTCTTGCTTTTGGCTTCCACTATCATACCTCTAAGAGAATTAAAAAATTGAGAACAGAAAGCTGAGAATTAGGTAGAGAAAGTAGAGAATTATGCTATCTTCCATATAGATTTCTTCAAACTTAATGATTTGTTGCCACATTAAGTAGCTGTTCAGAAGGGTCAACTTTCACCCATCTCAGGATTTCAAGATCTCAAAATTCATTCTCTGTGTTTACACTGAAAAGTCATCTAATACATAACGTCAGCTTCCCCATACTATTTTTCCAGCTCTTGTATGCCCCTCTTCCCATTATTTTGCTCCCCGACACACAGCCAAGAAAAGTGAGCAAATACCAAGATATTAACTGAATGCCTTGCTTTAAAATGATAACCACATTTTAAAAATCAGGTATTTTATTAGCTAAGGTTCTAATGTGGAAGTTCAGATTTCTCTTGCAGAAATTAATGGCATGGGAAATACCCAAAGAATTTTAAAGGACTGAATTCCCTATACTGTTTCATGCCTCAGTTATTTCCACCACACATCCTCTTTCTTCCAAGAGGTGACAGGCAGTCACCAAAAATAGGACCTCACTGACATCATTGCATGTCAAAAGACTGCTCTTTGCACAAACGTAAGAAACCCAGTATTAGAATGGTATCCTAATATGACTGCAGTGGTAGCATGTATGTGTTTGACATGTGAAGTAAATTATTAATTTGTGCATCAGAGGCTTACATGGGCATAGTTTACACATTTCACTGAGGGCAGATGATATTCATCTGGTGGACTGAAGCTGAGATAAAAATTCTTGGAGGCAAGGTGACGTGAATGGACTGGCCTTTATCTTGATATTTCTTATTTTCTTTTTTCTACCCATCTCCTCCTCTCTGTATGTGGGTGTGTATGCATGTGTGCGCATGCACATACACACATACACGCACACACTTTCTCTTGTAAGTCTCTTGGAATTTTCTTGCAAGATAGTAGAAACGTTTTGGACATGTCTGAGTTGCTATAATTCTGTGTCTAGACCAGGGATGGGCAAAATGCGGCCTGGGGGCCAGATGCGGCCATTCTATCCGGCCCGTGGGGCCCCTAAAAAATTTAGAAAATGAATATTTATCTACCCTGGGCTGCCTGTCATGCGGCCCTGGATGGCTTGCCAAAACCCAGTAAGTAGCCCCCTGCCCAAAATAATTGTGCCCTTCCCCCCCCAGTCTAGACATTAGTTACTAACCTAATGTTGTTTTTGCCTCCACTACTCGTTTGAATTTTCAAGTGATTTTAGTGCTTATAAAATAAGGAGACAACTTTATTTAAGTTATCCTTACAAAAGCAGCAGGGATATAATTTGTAACATACTATAAAACATTGATCTCACTGCATTTTATATATACAGTAAAACGTCCAGTAACCAGCACCTTACAAGTGGGCATGCTCTGTTAACCAGCATGCTGGCTTGTAAGAAAAAGTGAAACTGGAAGTGCTCACCGTGGCACTTGGTTTCTCCAAGCCCCCACAGCCTGGGGGCATAACAGGCTGTGTGGGGCCTGCCTCCCTGTCCCATGGGGCCCGCAGGGCCCATGGGAGGGGCGGTGATGCCATGGGAGGGGCAGCAATGCCCTGGACATGGTAGGAGAAGCGGCAGCCCAAATAGGCAAGGACGCCTGTTCCGGGCCACTTAATTAACTGGCATATTTTGTTATTTGGCATCCCCCATTCCCAAGGGATGCCGGATAACAGAGCTTTTACTGTACTGTCTTTGTAGGTGCTCATGTATTTTGATCTGATTCATTTAGGCTAGGGACTGACATCACACACAAACAAGTTTAGTGATCAGAAGCTGGGTTAAACCTGTAAGAGAACAGATGTTCAGTGCATATAAACCAGTTTTAAAGTGGCTGAAACTAGTTTGAGATAAACCTGGTTGAATATAGTATCAGACTTAACTGATTTGGCTCAAACCACTTTATGCAATGTCTTCCCCAGATCCCTTGCTGCTTTAAGATAAACCAGACTCCCCCAGCATACTTTCTGGGCTGGGCAAGGGCCCTCTGCTCCACAGCAGAGCTGGCCCTTCCCCTCTACTCCCTGGCCAGAGTTCTGGCAGAGACTGCAGGTACAGCAGGGTCTGCTTGGCTTCCCCATGCCCTACCTGCCCCCCCTCACTACTGAATCCGGGATCCACACCCTCCCATCTCCCATAGCACAGACCCCACCCCCACGGACCCTAGGCATGTGGTATGGTAGTTAATAGCAAGTGGTATCTATGTGTGCGTGTCTCCAGTTTCACTGGGACAGGCACACAGAACAGTAACTACTTAGGGTTTTTTGGAGCTAATCAACAGGTGAGCTGGTAAGCTGTTTAAGAGGAGTTTGAACTAATGGAGAGAGGCTATTGTTTTGCTGATGGGGAAATACACTGTTGTCAGGATCCTGCTGGCTTGCTTGCCTGTCAGTTTGCTCCAGATAGTATAAAGATGCAGGGAGAGGGAAACTGAAAAGCTCCGCATCATCAACAGATGCATGCACTGCACAGCCCCGCTTTGCCTCAAAGTGCTAGCTGGGAGCTGGGGGCTGGCAGCACTCCCACCCCTTGAGCAGCGAGTGAGGAAAAGCCTGGGATGGTGCATGCAGACCCCCCTAGCCATGCCCCTCCTCAGCTCAATGCTGTGCAAGGGAAGGGAGAGCTGTTCTAACACCCCCTGGCTTCTAGCCTGAGTCACTGCAGGCATGTGCCTGAATTTCCTTAGTCCAGAGAGAATATCTGCCCAGTTACAAACTGAATGTCTGTCCCTAGCCTTAGTAATGACCTGTTGCATTAATTTATCAGCCTGAGTATTCCCAGGCTATAAATTCACTGTATCAGTATTACATGCAATAGATTGTACAACAGAGCAAGAAGAAACACGCAGGTTTAGTAATAGATTTCTGAACAAATAGAAAACAAGTTAACCTGACAAGGGGACAAAGCTTCTGAAGATCCTGTATGTTTGGAACAATCACCTCCTCAGGTTTTATAAAGTTGCAGTAATTTCTTAAATCTCGATAGTACTGTTTTTGTAATTGTCAATATCTAGAAAGGAGAATGCACAGATTCTGCCTACATAATCACACTGTGAAAGAAAATCCTGATGAAATTTTCTTCCATTATTAAAATCGTTCCCAGGTATTTATTTCATATATTCATTAATTTAAAAAAATACTGTTTCGTAATACAGAAATAATGAGTTGGATGTATTGTTTTCAGAACTTCTGGTCACATTTTACTAGGTCGTTCATTTTCTATTGTTACTTTTCAGAATGAGAGAAAGTACTTAAAACTGTTGTGGACCTCAGGTAATGTAGAACATCCTACACTTTTTGTTAGGCAAAAGTAAATGTTTATAATACATAAGTTTTGTGGCAAACTCTTCAAAATAAGTTTTAGGCTACCAAAAGATAGAAGTCCTTTTCAGGCCCTTTTTTTCCCACAGGTCCTTTTATCCCTTTTTTCCAGTTTACATTTTGGGACAAACCTGGTGCCCACTCAGAGCTATGTTTTTCCCTTGGTGTCCTTTGGCACTTCCTGAGGTAGACGATGAAGGTGGTAGGACATTGCTCCAGAGTTAGTGTTAGGGAGAAAAATGCAGGTGCTGTTGATGCTGTCATGAGCGATAGCAGAGATTTTGTTTTGGTAAGTGGTTTTCATGACCTTTTGGATCATTGTTGTTCCCAGCAGGTGATTTCTTTTCCTTCCTGGCAGTATAATTCCTGGTCACTTCCCCATGGACTTCACAGTGACCTAAAGGATGTCTCTCCAGTATCAGATATGACCATCATGGAATGTCTTGAGTATATGGAATTTGAGCTTTGTGTCTCTTGATTTTTGGGTGTAGGACAAAATATACTGGACAGGATGCTTGTCATGGCTGTGTCCTTCTTTGAAGCAGAAGAAGAATAGGGTGTGTTGTTTTATTAAAGGTGTCAGATCGTCTTGTAATAGAGTTTAAACCTCCCTTCCCTCCTCCATTTTTTTTCAATATTTAAAAAAATGATGATGAAGTGAGGATTTCTTCACAGAATAAAGCAACTTGGAATGAATCTGAAGCAAAACATGAAAAACAGGTCAGGCACTTGCCATCTTACTGCTGTGTGTGCTTGAAGGAAAAGGGCAAAGGGCAGGAGGGAGGTGGGGAGAAGAGGGTGAGCAGTGGCTCCTTTGCCATTTATACCTTAACCCAGGAGCACAAAGAACATGTGCATACCTGATGGAGAGCACTGCCAATAAAAGAACCTGATCTTGCACACGCAAGACACAAGTATCTAAAATGGGATCCACACTAACACATGAACTCAGGGCATAGGAGGTATATTTAACTTTTCTGGATACTAATAATCTGAGCTGTAAAGGGAACATTTCCAGTGTACTGAAAAATAGTAAATTTTAATGCTAATTGATTGATGGTCCTAAATGTGTTTGACAGCTTTCCTTGATGGCTGCTAAAAATAAAGCAGGAAGTTACTGTGCATGTTTTGGCTTGAGACAATTTATACTTCTGCTGGGATAAGGGTGCTAAACTGTTTCAAACCACTTGGTCAAAAAAAAGTAGTTCTTGGCACCAAAATTCACCAATTATAGCATTGCCTCACACATTGTATTGTAAGTTTGTGGCATATTTATAGTTCACAGGAGGAGAAAATTCCCACAGTGGTGTTTTAAAATCATTGGGTTCTGGCAAAAATGAAGTACAAGATTATAAATGGGGACTTCCTTCTACATAGACTCTATTTATCCATCTTAAGTTTTTTTTTCATAGTTCCTATCCCCATGATATCTAAGCACAAAAGCCCAAAACAGAAAGGAGGATTTTTTCCTCCTCTTTTCCTTCCAGCAGGATTGAAGCAGCTTGGATATAAATATAGCTGTCAACTGAAAATGTTTTGACCTTCATATTTCATGCTTTTGCTTGTACACAAGTATGGCTCATTGTAGTGATATGTTTTTTTAAAAATTCAGAGCAGTTGTGGGGTGCAATAGTATGTCATGATTCTTGGGATAGCTTATCCCAAATTTATAAAGGGCAGAATCATAAGGACTTGATATAGTACAATGGATGCTCATACTGGGAATGCAAAACCAACAGCAGCATGCACAAAGAAGTTAACTATACGCACAACTGAAAACAAAATGGCAAATGGGTAACTGCTTAGATCATAGAACCAAAATATGGGTTGAATACAGAAATTTGCATTGCTCAAATTCCAGCTGTGCCATCAAATACCTATGCCTGTGGTAGTTTGTTTGTCACTCCAAATTTAGAAGTACTATTTTGAATATTTTAATCCAGTGGTGCTCAGCCTTCCAGGCCCATGTGTGGTACATGGGTCCAGAAATTTTGTAGCAGGGGAGCAGCAATTAACAGCTGCTACTGCTCCCCCATCACTAAAATTTTGGACCCATGAGGAGACGCATGCGATGGATGACAGCTTTGCAGGCCCAATGTGGTCCATGAGCCTGAGGTTGAGTATCACTGTTTTAACCAGATTGGGGAGTGGTAGATGCAAACCTCTTTCTCTCCCCTCTCTCATTTTAAATTTGCTTTGGCATTTCTTGTTTTTATTTTATTAGTCCTGATATATGAGATACAGGTAAGTCTTATTGTAAAATACTTTTCTTCTATTTGTACCATGATACTTTGGTCCTGTAAATACATACGCACTTAACTTTAAGTACATGAGAAGCCACATTAAATGGCTACAAAAGTGTTAGCAGGATCAGACCCTAAGTTAACTAACTTGAATTGCTTTGTTGATGTTTAAGTTGTTCTATATCAATAAATTAAAAAGGCCTTATGGCTCTTTTTCATTGACCACAATACTCTACTTGGGTTGTGCCATCAGGCATTTTTCAGCATCAGTTATCAGTGTGATTATGTTCGCACCTTGGAATTCTATAGACTTAACAAAGCAGGTGATAGGATATCTTTTATTCTGTTTTTCTTATCTACTCCTTGCTTCCACCTAGGTTTGTCAAAACACAAACTCACTCCTTCTAAGTACAACCTTCAAAGGACAAATTACCAAGCTCTCCTGACATTGAGGGTTGGAAGCAAGCTACCAACTATGCAGAAAACCTAGATTGCAGTACCACTAGCAACTTTGACCTCACGCCCCATTCTGGTACTGACACCAGCACAGATCAGTAGACACTCCCTAGTACTGAGGTACTGTAGAACTGCCATACCATCTGACCTCGCTACTGGGTAGGCATCAATTCTGTTGGCATCGGCACCAGCACCAGATGTGCATCCAGTGCCAGTGTTGTTCCTGCAAATATACTTCCTTTCATCAACTTCTTTTCTGTCATCTCTGTTCAGATTGTGAAACGGCCTTGGAGGGAGTTTCAGAAACATTTTATACCAGGTATCAATGTATGACCTGCAGTGGATGAGTTAACCATAATCTAGCCTGTAACTTTATAATCTGCCATCTTGGTTTATTGGGGTCTCCTCTCATATGTGTCCAGGAGTGTACTGCTGTGTCAAAAAGAAGGAAGGATTATTGATCATGAACACTGCTTCTTCTCTACCTCCGCACATACCTCAGTAGAGGATTCCCCCTCATAATAAGGCAAAGGCGGTTTCAATGACACTGCAGCTCACCCTGATAAGTCATGTCAGCACCAATACCAGTGATAGTTAATTTTACAGCTTTTTAGAACTTGCTGAAATGGTCAAGGAAAAATGTGATAAAAAAAGACACTGAGAATTTCTTTTTCCATTAAGAGTGTCACAGTGAGCCCACCAAGGGGTATGTAATACACTTTATCCAGAGAAACTTAGATCTGTCCAGAGGATTTGAACAATTTTACATCATTCTGACTCCAGAGCCTTTAGTAACATGCAAGTCACTGAGAGCCCCAGGGAAGTTCTATACAACCTCAGTTCTTCTTAGTACTGGACGGGTGGCTGTGTCCTGACAGTAACTGAAAAGGTGTCCTCAACTTTGACATATCATTGACAGATAGGGGTTCCAGCCAGCACATCTGCAGATACAGGAGACCCTGTACCCAAAGGACATGGCACTTCCTCTAAATTTCCTACTACTCCAGAGCCATCCTACTGGTATATGCTGTGTTCTGTCCCTTAGAGCCAGTACATCAGCTATGTTACAAAAACAAGTAAGGGAGTGTCTGTTCTTTTCCCCTTAGAGTGAAGCAGTTGAGCTAAAGATATGGCATCATTGACATAGGTTAAGGCTACTAGAATATTCTAAGTGCCATACTGGGTCAGATCGGTGGTCCATTTAGCCCAGTATTTTGTCTCTGACAGTGGCAGAAGCAGTGATGCTCAAGCTTTTGGCCTTGCACCATTCAGGAATCCGAAATTACTTCTTGAGCAAGCAGTCATTTCGGAGGTTCATCACCATCTTGTTATTCTATCGCTTGCAGACACCACAGATAGTTCTCTTTGTCAGTAACAACAATGCCAGGTGTGCAGTCTTCCATTAAGTGGATCATTTTCTGGATGCCTTGCTTCTGCTGTGGAATGAAGCCCTCTCATGTCACCAATTACCCTACTCCTGGGGGTTATCACCAAGGATCTGGGTTTTCCATTTGCCATGGAAGATTGTGGATTTTCTCCTTTAGAGAAGAAGAACTCGGGAAATGGTGGGTTTCCCCTTGCAGGTTGGCAGAGTTCCAGCCTGCAAGGGGCTGCTGGAGGCTGGGGCGAGTGGGATGCGGGGGGTGTCATATGCATGTGCACGCACACACCTGCACGTGGAAGCCAGGCAGTGTGGTTGGGGCCAGTGTCCATAGCTCCCTCCAGGTAAATCTATGGGAGTACAGGGGGCACAGGCAGTGTGTGAGGGGAGTGGGGTGGAGTACGTGCCCCCCCCAACTTTTGCAACCACAGTGGAGTGCAGGGCTGCATCTGAGCTGGACCAGCCAACTCCATGGCCCAGTGGGCAGGACCTGACATGGGTGGAAGCACCATGCTGCCATGGCCACCAAGGTAAGGTGCCCCTTGCCTGCCCAGCAGCAGCAGGGGACACAACTCTGCGCTGCTGTCCTGCATTGCCTCAGTGGCCATGACAGTACTGTGCTCCCTCCCAAGTTGGGTGCTGCCCTCTGGGCAGTGGAGGCAGCTCCTGCCTGGAGCTGGTCTAGCCCGGCTGCAGCCCTTCAACCCATTGTGGGCACAGAAATTTGGGAGGGAACACATGTCCCTGCTGTCCCCCCCCCCACAATGCATCACCTGTGCTTCCCCACACACCCACCTCACACATTCCTTACTGCCTGGGAGTGTGGGGGCTGTGGGTCAGGAGTGAGGGGTACCAGCAGGACTGGGGGGGGGCTGTGGGTCAGGAGTGAAGGGCACTGGCAGGAATGGAGGGCTGTGGGTTGAGAGTGAGGGGAATTAGCATTGGGGAGGCTGTGGGTCAGGATTGAAGGGCACCAACAAGGCCAGGGGACTGTGGGTCAGGAGTGAGGGTTACTGGCAGGGATGGTGGGCTATGAGTCAGGAATGAGGGGTACCAGCAGGGCCAGGGGGCTGTGGGTCAGGAGGGAGGGGCAACAGCATGGGCATATCTGGGCTGCTTAGCAGTGGGGGGACAGCCAAAGTTGGACCCGCGTCCTATGAGTGAAGGGGGCAGGAGGAGCTCTTAACTTTCTATGATAAAAAGCCAAAATCAAATGTCAAAATATATAGGTATTTATAATTTATTTTATTATAGTGATTGAGGCACTGGTAGCCTTCCAAAATACTTTAAAATAGTACGTATACCAGTAAAACAACATGTTCAGCTGATACCTAGATAAATAGTGGCATTTCATTTTTATCATGGAAAAACATGGATTTGGGTTATTTTTATCAGAGAACTTGGGATTTTTATCAGAGAATTTAGGAGTTTTAAGTGGAGACAACCAGGATCCCTGGTGAGCACCAAAGTCATGTTTACCCTTCCAGCTTTCTACTTGCCAAACCAGTCTTGCCTGACAGACTTAATGCAGTTGTTCACATAGTTGCCAGTCAGATTTCCAGACTGATCAGACCTGTTGCTTCAGGTTTGCCATGTAGACTCAAAACATCTTTAATCAGCCAGCACTCAGGCATTAATTATAAGCACCATGCAAAGGGACAAGAAGAAAATCCTGATATAGAATATAAGCCTTTTCAGCAAAGAAATGTATTCTTCCGAATGGAAAAGGATCTCTTTATGGATTCGCTGGAGCAAGGCCAAGTACAAACCTCAGTACCAAATTTACTCCTATATCACATGCACCTTCACCCCAGAATTAGCTTTCCAGAATTGGGATGTATGTCTTAAGCAGAGAAATGGTTTTTTTCTCCACTGGATAGAAATAGGGAGGAATAAAGCAAACATGCACTGTGACTCTTGAACACCAAGATGGTTGCTGGCACTTTTCCCTGTCGCAACTGCTGGTGAGGCAGTAGAATTTGGCTGAAGAGTCACTGAATTGGCAGAGGGTAAGTGAGCTGCTGAATCAGTCTGTGATATCCTGATGGGGGTCCTGGTATGGAGATAACACTTTATTATATGTGCAAGCTTATATAAAGAACTGTTTACAGTAAGCAAGTCACAGCCTTGCCACTGGCCTTGCAAGATTCTGGGGCCTTTCCAAGGTTGCTGTCCTGCCACACCAAGAAGTTCCTACTTGTTCCTGGGATGCCACATTTCCTGGACACTCAGTGTTTTCAGGATGAATTTATTCTATTTTGTGTCACACAGTCAGATGACACAGTCTACTTTCTGCCTTCCCAAAAGGTGCTTGTTTTATTTGGGAGCATGTGGTGTTAGAAAATATGTATTTATTTGATGTACTTAAAACACTATGTATTTTTGTTTAGCTCAGTCAGTGTTCAATGGGCAGCAGTATTAGATTACTGTCCACTGATATAGTTACTGATGGTTTCTTCCCCGTTGGTCAGAGAATATACTCTTGCCTGGGGCCTTAATATCATCCTTCTTAAGCTGCCGGAAAGTATATGACAACCTGTGTCAAAATGTTATATCTGATAGACCCACCCATTTTTTTTTGGGTGGTCATTTCAGCTGGTAAAGCAAGCAAGGGTCGGCCCTTTACTCCCTGTGGACCTGGTGGTACTGAGACCATATGCAACATTCCTGAAATTGTTTTTAAATTCCATTTAAATCAATTAAGTTATTTGTTTTCTCCCTAAAACTACTTTTCACAGAACTCTGTGATAATATGTTGTCAGAACCAAATCTTTTGAAGTGTCTCCACATCTAATTGAGGGCTGTAGGTAATTCGACTGGTACCGCAAAGACTAACATAACAGATCATTCACTCTCTCGCTGTGCTTCCCCACTCTACCTTTCCCACCCCTTACTGAAGTTCACTCTACAGCAGTGGTTTTCAGCCTTTGGTCTGTGGACCCCTGACAGTCCTCAGACCATGTCTAAGGGGTCCATGAAAGATGACTATGATCAATCAGAAGTTTGTGAATACCCATACTTATAATTCCAAGGGGTCCATACCTCCATTCAAAATACCTCCAAAGGGGTCCGTAAATGAAAAAAAAGTTGAAAACCACTGTTCTACAGTAACCTGTGAAACAGCTGTCATCCAGATTGTTAATTCACACTCTTAACTACTTGGTATGTAAGCATTTAAAAGTCCTTCATAGCATGCACCTACAAAATGTAGTTTGAACCTTTGAAAGTCTGAGTGGATTTTGTTTATTTCAGAGCTCTCCAGCTAGTGGCCTGTGGGTCATATATGGCCTGCAAAGGATTAAGTTGCAGGCCTGAGGTTCCTACTTGCCTAAGGCTCTTCCTATTGCTCCGACTGCAACAGCAGCCAGGAGCTCCAGGCTCCCCCTACTTCCTCCAGCTTCCTTTTCGTGTCCCTTTCCCAAGGGCAAGGAAGTGGAGGGTGAGTCCAGGGTAGTGACGGTGCCTCTACAGGCGCACAGTACAGCAATGATGGGAGGGGGAGCACCCATGCCCATGGTGCAGTGGTGAGGGCAGCCCCCATGGCTTGTAGCCATTTTTTGTGTGGCCTGCAGGCTGTGTGGCTCCCAGCTGGTTGGAAGTGGGACAGCCTTGCTTTATCTTTACTCTGAGAAAATAATAGGATTATTTGAGTTTTTTTTATTGAATGCTGAGAAATATGTAAAAATATAATCAGCAGATTAAAAGAAATGAAGAATGAAACAACTGGGTGAACTAAAATATATACTCCTATCTCCAGGGGTCTTATGTTGTTTGTACCAAATTTAGAAATATGTTGCAGCTAGTCTATTATCTTGATATTCTGAGTAAATGCTATGATAAATAACCTACAATTGTTAATGGAGTTGGTGGAGTTTATTTAAATATTTAACTTTCTATCACACACTGCTAATTGTCCGTGACTGCCCTCAAAAAGAAATTGCTGTCTTTTGAAGTTATTATACTTTTAGACTTTTACCATTTATTTCTGTTTATTCTTTAAAAAATGTGTATTTCCAAACTGTGAATCTCTGTTTTAACAGGTTTAATTCACATGAGAATATAAAGCAATGCATTAAATATACTGTAGGTTTTTGCTGAAAAAGGTCATGTTATTTGTGATCTTTGCCTATCTTTGGAGAAGACAGAACATCCTGATGTATTAATAGAAAGACAGTGTACTTATCTTGTGAAACTTTGCACTTGGAGGGTGCAATTTTAACACGCAAACATTTATGATGCTAGAGGCTTTATTTGGAAAGTTCCACAGGGATTCAGGGCCAAAGCAGAATGAATCTCACACACATGCACACACCCTCACAGAACGTATTAAGTAGACTTTGGGTGAGTGGTGGGGTTGGACCAAATTAGCATGGAGCGCTGGTATCCTCCACTTCTTTCGTCATAGAGGTCAGGTCAGTACCAGCATCTGTACCATCTCATTTGTGTATTTCTCTTTAGTTCAAAGCAGGATTTAAGTGGTGCAGAGAACCTTCTTGCAACCCCTTCATGTCTATGTGAATTTTATCCATATACGTCTTAACTAGGGAACATGAAAGAGCTTTCCAAGATTTAATTTATTTTTCACAGTTCTTGATGAGTTTAGAAGATATTATTGGCATATTTTGTAGACTGGAATGCTAAAACATGAAAAGGTTGTGTTCATATAGTACATTTCTAGCAGAACCAGAAATAAAAACAGATTTCCTGATTACCTCTTCCATAGTCTTACCACGAGATAGTTCTCCTGCCTTAAATTTCATTTTAACCACCAGTAGTAGTTACAAAAGCATTTTAAATATCAGACGTCTCAGTTTGAGACCATCTGTTCCCATGTTAGCCACATCCCTCCCACATGCTGGTTACTTGTCATCACCATTAAGGTTAGAGTGGAAGGCAAAAGAAAGGAATTTTTTCTTTGTAATACTTCAGGCAAGATCAAGAGTTAAGATCATGCACTGGGGGCACTAGGCAGACACGATTCTCTGAGGACACTAAGCAGGGATCAGATGTTAGGACTGGATGGACATTTCTTAAGCAGTTGGATTCCTGTGACTGCAGAATGTAGGCTGGAATGAACCTCACTTATTCTTATCTTCTGTTTTTATGTTTTTGTGTTGGGTTCCCTCCCCTTTGGTACCGTCAGTACCATTCCTTTGTAGGTCAAGAAGCTCTGCCTAGGAGTTATGTAATGTGCTTTATCTTCTTCCCTAATCAAGGAAGCTGCTGTTGCTCCAAATTTGTCACCAGGATGGTAGAAGTTAGATTAAAAAGCATTCTCTCACTATGTGCACGTTGGAATACTTATTTAAGCAGGACATTGAAAAGAAATCAAGCTTTTAGAATGCTATCAGGTATCTCTTTGTGTCAGTATGAAATAGCATGTGAATACTTTGTTCTACCGGGGGTAGAGAATCATGAAAAATCAGTTTAACTTCCCCTAGAAAAAGAAGTGGACTATCTTTTAGCAGAGTAGTTGTCTGGAAGGCAAGAATTCAAGCTTGCAGAGAAGGATGTTGCATGTAAGACCTAGTTCTTTCATACTGTAGCATGAAGAGGTGTGTGTGTCTGTGTGTCTGTGTGTGTGTGTGTGTGTGTGTGTGTGTGTGTGTGTGTGAAAGCATTCCAGCATGCCCCACCCAGCTTGATGCTTGAAAACACTAGTCCTGAGCTGTGATGTCTTTACCTTTTATCTATTCTGTCAGTCTTTGCCTGACAACTAGAAGAATTTCCGTAAAAGAAAAGGCTTAGTATTACATGGTTCAGCCGCACTTGTTTATAACTCAGCTCAAGCATCCTAAAGCTTAACCTCAAACTGGCCTTTAAAATTCACCTGCTGGAGACAACCTGAGAACAATATCACAATGAGAACCTAGTCAAACTTGTAGAAATATAAATAAGAAACAGCAAAAACCTTCGTCTTGATTAAAAACAAACCAACAAACAAAAACCTAGTACATTAAATGCAAGTAGTAAAGGATCTGTATATTTATTGCGTGTTTCCCAAATGTTTTGAAGGAAATATTATGTGATACTTTCAGCCAACTAATTTTTTTTGTTTGGGAATTTTTTGTTTTGTTTTTGCTTAATAGAGATTGATTGATTTATTGCCTTTCTACTGTAGTACATTCTTTCATCCTTCACATCATTTGTTGCTAATGCTCCCAGAACATGTAATATATATACACAGGCTGCATGTGAACAAGTTGTTTGTGTCCCCAGACTGATGCATTTGGAATTGCCATTGCTTTATTTAAGTGACTAGGTAAAGGTAATTTCATTATTAAATGTTCCAAATGATGTGAATGAAAACAGATTCCAGATGAAAGATGAGTTTTTGTTTGAATTGATACTGTTTGAAGTTTGTATCTGATTTGAGAATTACCAACTGTATCAGTCTCTGAAGCTAGAGGGCAAATTTATTAGTAACCTAGAACGTCATTTGAAAACATGGTTTATTCTTTGGCTTGATATCTAACTATCCCTGATTGTCATTGGAACAAGGAGGATCTGTCAGAAACAGAGATTGCTTTTCTTTTCCCCCTATGCTTAAAAAAATGTTCAGATTCATCAGTTAGCTTGGGAAGCTTACTTAAAGTTGTTAGAGAACAATAGCTAGCTCTTCAAAATACTCTTGTGGGGGCCTCCTCCTCTTTTCTTTTTCTGACACTTTCAGAAGGAAAAAAAGGGCTTAAATCCTATTTTAGATGTGCAGTTCCCTCTCTTTCTTTCTCCCTTTCTCATCTTTTCACTCTTATGTTTTCATTAAAACACATAAAAGTACCGTATTATATATAAATCTGCTTTATTTAGATGTCATTGTCTTTGACTTTGGACCCTATCCTAGGCCCACTGAAGTTAATGACAGTTTTGTCTTTTTAGCATTAGTATGTTAGATGAGGCCTTGCCTTAGATGAGAAAAAGCAACTAAAATTAGGGATGGCACCCTTCTGCTCCCAAGAAAAGGTTCACTGGCTCAAGATGACCCTCTAATGTACATGTTATCTTTTTTTCTTAGATTTTTTCTCCCAACCATTCTGGTTGTTTCTTTTGCATTTTTCTCAATATTATTAGCTGCACCCGTTCCCAGTTCCCCTTTACCATATTTTATCACAGTTTTCTTTTTCATCACACTAATCCTGCTGCTTTTTCATTCAGTCTAAACCAGTACAGGTATCCTTGTTATTTGCATGAGTTCAAATTAGATAAAACAAGTTCACCTATTTCTGCTTAAGAGTTCTATATTGTATTGTATTGCCTCCGTCCTCTCTCGTCCTCTTTTTCACTGATCATCTTACTGTGGCTTTATCTTCACATAGATGCACCCACACAGACCTTGTCCAGAACTTGATTACCACACAGTGAATTTGTTCTAAAGTCTCTGAGTAGCTCCAGTGGATCAGTATGCTTGCAAAAAGCTATGGGTGAATTCCTAGCTCTAATAAGTTAATGGCAAACTCGGGTTGATTTCAGGCAGGCAGGATCATGCCCTGTATTTCTTATGAACTTAAACATAAGTGTCATTTTATCTTCTACTGCTTCTTTAGGAACAGCAAGCCTATACCAGCAAATGACAAGTGCAATAGCTCACAATCTTTCAAAAGGCAATTTGCTATTATTCTTTGCCAAGAAGAGCAATTTGCTACAGCACTTGGTTGCATCAGCTGTGATTGTTCATTAATTATTAATAATGTGCATTTCTCATTGGAGTTAAAGTAGCTTTCTTTTATGTGTACGGTAGTAAGCATACGGGTTCACCATGTTCACCATGGAATATGTGGGTTTGGCGCACAGGGACTAGGAATAGTTAAGAATTCTCCTACTACATAGCAGCTATTGAATTTGTCTGTGTGCCCGCCAGGCCTTGCTTGCTCCTGACGGCACCGCCCTTCGGATGTCGGCTCTGCCCCGGGACCCTTGAGGGAAAAGCAGATGTTCTTTCACCGCGTCGCCGCCCCCGCTCTCACCTGCCACGTCTTGGTGTATCGTCAATGGGGGGGAGTCGTCTAATGGGTTCTCGTTGCCCAGGTCCACCCAACGGTTGTACACGGGGCTCCAACCACCCCTACACCCTGGCCTTATGCCACCTTCTGGAGCTGGCCCTGAGGAGGAGACACGTGGCTCCTCTTGCCCATCTGCCACCTTCCTTTACCCCTTTTCTCTATACCAAAAAAGGTCGAGCCTCTATAGTTACAGATCTGGCTCCAGACCCTCAGTCCCTAGGACCTATGTTTCTAATAGGCTCTGGCACCCGCGGTCCCAGTGGCAACCCCGCACCGATCTGGCTCCTCCTTAGGGATCCTTGCTGCCCTACCGCGCCCAGCATGCACCTGGCTCCGGTGGGTCCTCCACGGTGACTTCCCTTCACCGCTATCCAGTTCAGACACCTCCTGTCTGCCGCCGACTCCTGGAAGCTGCCGCCGGCTCCTTCTGTCCGGCTCCTCCTGCTCTGGCTCCCCGTCCTTCCCAGGACACCACGGGGCCTCACCCTCCTCTTCCTCCATCGAAGGATTTCCCTCTTCGGGGCCATCCACTGCCTCCGTTACAGCTGCCGCTGCTTTTATCTTCACCGGCCGGCGTTCGACGGTGACGTCACCGGCCGGCCGCAGCTGAATGAAGAGCCGGCTCACGAGCCGTGCGGGTTTCCCTGGGGCGTCGACTCCTGCCGCCGGTGAGTTCCCAGTGTCACCCCAGCCTCCGGGACAGTCTACAACAGGCAGTCAGTGTAGTAGCTTCAGTTTGTGTAGTGGGCTACCTTAAGGAAGGATGATTACTGCTGGAGCTGTATATGGTGGGTCTATTGGCTGAAACCCCAAATATCCTCTGGCCATGATGCTGTGATCTCCCATATGGGATCCAAACACCTTTATCAACTCTGTTCAATGATTTTGCATCAACATTTTGCCCAGAATATTTCCTGTTTTAACAAAGAACCATCTTTGTACCTGTTTGTTTCATTATCCTGGTTTTGGTTGGCAGTTTGTGGATAAAACCCAGCAGAGCTGTCCAACTTTGAAGCGGCCAGGGACTGCACTCACCTGAAGTATGGGCCCCTGGACCACAGACCCCCTGCTGTACCGCATGCAGTTTCCCCCCAGCTGTGCACTGTGTCTACAGTTTGTAGCCCCCAGACCACTGCACCACCACATGTGTGGGCAGCATCCTGACCTCAGCTCCTTGACTCCACATTCCCCTGCTGCATTGCATCATGGACTCTTGCAGTGCCTTGGGCTGCATATCTCCCCCTCTCCCCCCACCCCCCTGGAAGAAAAGTCAGGAAAGGAAGGGGGAGCCTAGGGAAGCCAGGTGCTGCAGCAGCCAAAGTGAAAGGGGGACCAGTGGCCCCAGGGCCTGCACATTAACTCCTCACAGGACACCATCTGAACAGCCCTGAATTAGAAGATTGTGATGTACCAACTGTAACCCATTTTTATAAGAGAATGATAATGTTTCTTTTAACTGTGACGTGAAATAAAAGCTCATTGTGTATTCATGCTATCCATAGAGACTAGGAACCAAAAATATCTAACCCTTGAAAATGATAGACAATATGTTAAGTAATGACTCAGTAAACTAGAGCCAGTAGGAAGTTCTTAATTCAGGCATTAAGTCAGTTTTATGAGATGAGTATATACGTACTTATGCTATAGATGGAATTTTGCCTGATTTAGGATTTTGCCCCACATTTATTAATTGAAGCATTAAATTTATTTCATCCAGGGATCCCAAAATTTGGAGCCAAATTGAAATCTACATTTAAAATATGGATAAGATAATGGACAAACAGAGTAGGAAACATGCTGATCAAAATGATTGAACCTTATGTTATGGGCCTGTTGCATTCTCATATTTGTGAGGGTCCACTTAGGCCCTCTTTCAGTGGTTTGGCAGCACAGTACTTTTTCCTGGAATCTGTCTCTTTATATTTCAGAATTAACCTTTCCATCAAAAAAAAAAAATCTAGGTGTCTGGTTTCAAAGATAGACTTCAGACTATGGCTCTATACATATCTAATGCAATGATGCCTGGTGTTCTAAGAAGTATGAACTGTCTCTTCTGATCTCTGCTGGGTATCTACAAAAATGAACAAAAGCCTGACCATAGTTACTTAACTTTCTCATTGATTTATATGAGCATGTGGGAAAAGAAAGGGATGATCAGATTATGACAGTATGCACAATATAATCCAACTGGCAGCCAACTCCCTGGTACATCAGGGGAGCCACTTGCAAGAAGTCCATTAAGGGACATAGAATCCCAGAGAGGGCGGTAAGGCTGGAGCCCAGCTGGACACCTTTGAGTCCCACCCTGGCAGAGCAAAGGTTGCGTTAACATGTTTTGAACATTTCCACAGTATGAGTTCCATTTCATGTTGGTACCTCAAGTGAACAAAGTTTGTAAAGTATTGCAATGAGGTAGTGTTCCCCACCCCACCATTAGTTTGACCCCTGGGTAAATTATTATGATAATCAGAAATAAACAGATGGGAAGGTACCATTTGAATCTATTTGATATCATAAAACCTCAAGTTCTAAAATAACTCTAGCAAGAATAGCGAATGCTTATGATAACTGTTGTGTGATTTAATCAATGGATGACCGTGTGTACAGTATGACAGTGTGTAGTATGTCCATACTTCACACTCAATGAATAGTTAGTGCCATACAAGTTGTATTTATTTATTAAAAAAATAAGACAGAGCCAGTATTGCACCGAAAGATTCCTTTTCTTAGCAGGATTCTACTTGTTGAGGCACTGTTCTACCAATGAGTTAAATTTCCATTTATGTTAAATGTTATTTCTAAACTTTTCTTGATCTATCCTTCTGCTTAAATTCTTCCTGTGCTACAGGAGTCCTGATTTGGTTCTCGCTAAAGCTAAAATTATTTATCATTATTTCACTGTGACTACAGTGGTGATCAAGTCATTCTCAACCCATCTTAAACATGGAAGATTCTGATTTTTCCACTTAAAATGTCTCCTTGAGTAGGCAGTTTATCTGCTTTCTTTTGTGTCAGTTTATATTGGCAGCTTTAGCTCTTTCCCTTTCCATGTTCTCAGGAATATCTGTCTGTAAACCAAGGATTGGCAGGCTGTGGCCTGCAGCCCATAGGACTACAGACTTTGGCAGCGTTCCACGGCTGGGGCTTCAGCTGCAGTCACTTTCCACGTGCCACCGTGGGAAGAAGCACGGGCTGCAGGTGCTCTCCCCATGCTGCTTTGGACACAAGTGTTGGTGGCAGCCAGGTTCTAGTGCCCACTTTCCCACCTCTGACCCAGGGTGGGTCATTCTGGCGCAAAGCCAGAAAAGGTTCTTACCCCTGCTGTAGACAATAGAGGGTATAATATCCCTCTGTATTTAAATTAACAGAGTTGTGTTTAACGGTCATAACCCTGTACACCTGTTACATTTGGCTAGAAGGGGTTAAAGGAGCAGATTCAGGCTAGAGGTGGATGCATTGGAATGCTTTGAGAATCGATTCCAGCTAATGGAAAAATGCTTTAAAAGTGAGCTGGTTTCGTTCCCACAATGAACAATGCAGAGTGGAAACAATGTTTAATAAACCTTTCAGAAACAAATCCCCTTGCTTTCCCTTCATTACTATCTGTGAAATAAATGTTTGTCCACCTTGTGGTGGACCATATTGCTTTCTTTAAGGTATTTACCTTATTTGACATGGAATAAGATAAGTTTTATGTGCACATGGACAAGAAAAGATTGTAAATCTGGTGTGTCTGTGTTTTCCCCCAAGTTTAATACTTTTATATATTTTCAGTTAAACATAAAGAGTTGCCCAGAGATTCCACTTATAGCTTGATTTGGCTGTCCCTAATGTGTATTAAATGAAGGCAATTTTGGCTGTCTTTATCTTGTTTTACATGGATGTGGGTCACAGACTAAAGGCTCCATTGAATTTGGGCCAAGTGCATATATTGCTTGGAAAGACTTATGTGTATGTGTGTCACCTTCAGCTTAATAATTAGGGCAGTAACAAGCCAGATTTTAAGGCTTGGTGAGCTGACGCTGTTACATCGTGAGTATAGTATGTAATAAGTTGGTATGCAACCTCCTGTGTTTTTTGTTTCTTAGAGGTAGTTCTGATAAACAGATTTCATGTGTAAGGAATACATTTGTTATTTTATATAATAAATTAAGATGAGATTAAACCAATTCATATTAAGATGTTTGTTTTATTAATGAACACAGAGTAATCCATGTTTCACTGGAATTTTGAGAATTAGGATGATTGTAAACCGCAGGACATATTTATTGTGAACTCCAAAGAGTCTTTCTGAAACCTGAAAAAGATTTGTGAAAACAGCCAGTAATAAAAATCACACGCGCTTCATAAAACACTACTTGATAGATATCACTTGCACCATTAAGAACTAAACGACAAAGGATGTAATTTCAGTTCTGGCATGCAATATTAATCGAACGCCTTTAAAACATCTTGCTGATGGGAACTATGACAACATGACATTGAAGAATTATGAACTGAAGACATCTATCTTAATCAGATTTTCGAAGTATATGCCATAAAATATAGTTATTTTACTAGTCTGTACAGACATGTGTTTTGGATGGTATATAACTTTCTGGTATGTTTCTTTTAAAAATGCCACTGATTTTTTTAAAAAATCTGCATTTTAGTGATTTTTAAAAATTAATGCATAGGCTCTATAAGGTGGTAGTAAAAAGATACTAGACGAGACATCTTTCTTTATAGAATATTAACTTTTTAGCATTTATATTTGTCCTTAAATGATCTCATGGAAGAGTTGTTATACAAAGCTATTTATGGCAAAAAAACCCTTTTTGAATAAATGGACAAACCAGATAATGTATAAATGAAAGAGGGGAAAACAAATCAAATTAAAATGATGCTTTAGAATTGTATCATAAATCTTATACTTCCTATATGTAGAGACACAAGTTCACACTTCTGAGAGTACTACAGTCGCCTTCATATGGCTCCTTTGGAAAAGGAAGGATGACCCATTCTACTGCAGAAGAAGCTAAGGGGCCCCAGGGGTATCTGTAATGGAATGGGCCGTTCTTCCTTTTACATAAGAATAGCACTTTTAATTAATATTTTTTAAATATGTTTTAGTAGATTTCCAAAATAATTTTTAGGTTTAAGAAAAAACATAGAATAAGAATGAGATTTTGTGTTGATTTTTTTTTTTTTTGAGCCACATATAAAGCAATAAAATGTTCTAGTGCATAATCTGCAGTTAAATTCACTAGTAACCACTTGCTCTTGGGCAGCTTGACGGCACATCAACATATAGACAAGTGTGCTGATGAGAAGGCAAACACTGGTACGGTTTGATCAAGATCCTTGTATGACTTTTTCCCTTTTTATAGTGTAATAATATAGATGCCCACAAGATAAAGATGCAGAGCTTGATCAAAATGTACTTGCCCGTTTTCCTCTCAGCATGCTGCTGGCAGCACAGCCAAGTTCCCTGAGAGAGAGCCAGTGGGTTAATTTCAGAGTCTGTAGATCTACTAGTGATTAAGCTAATAAGTTGTTTCATCTCCACCAAAGAGTCAGATGCATTTAACAGGAAAGTTAAAATATGATTTTGACCGTTTTGGAACTTGAAGATGATAATAAGGCGTAGCGCAAGGGAGGGTGGTGAACAGTAAGTACCTCCTGTGCCACAGTCCTGTTCCTGCTTTTTCGTATCATGTAAGCCAATGACACAGATCCCTGTGTCATTCAGGAGAGTGTACTTACAGTAGAAGTTATGATGAAGATAACTTGAGAGTTGTTCATATAGCTGCACTAGCTAGTGCTAGAAAAGATGGAGATGACCACGAAGTAGGTGTTGAGGATAAGCCTAGAGCAACTTCTCTGGCACACTAGACAATACAGTCTCATGCGAGTGTGATGTGATCAGCCTGTTCTTGCCTGAGACAGGCTAGAACAAGCCCTTAGAAATTAACAAAAGTAATCATATAGATTTCTTAATCACAAGGTTAACATTGCTGTCATTTCTAGTAGTAGCTGAAGAATAAAGAAATAAATACCAAAGGAAATCCACCTGAACCCCAGCCTAATAGGATACAGAGTTCAATTAATGGATAGGTGTTATTGATGTAAAAGAGCATTTGAATAGACATTTTCTGTAAAGTGCATTAAAAAACCAAATTCATGATTTTATTTCTTCTAGCTTTAATTAATTAAATGCATTAAGCACTCAGAAAAGGTGATCCCAGGTCAACAGCTTTGTAGCATGAATGGTTTATTTAGCTGCAGAACACCTCATGCACAGGCAGTAGTAATGCTAACAGCCTCCCTCAACTCTGACATGGGGTGGGGAGAAGGAGGCAGAGTGGGGTTGCTGCCTGTTGGTCTCTGTGGGAACGAACAGACATTCTGGGTACATGCAGATTACTTTAAGCCATGTGTTTATTGATTGGGAGTGGTGTGTGGAAATGGTCACTGATGCTGAGCATCATACCAGTAACCCAGTGTAAGTAACTTGGGGTTGGCAGTTCTGTGGGGGGAGGAGGGAGAGGTTGGTGTGCCATTGTGGGAAGTGCCCATCCAGTGGGTGGAGGAGCTAAAGTCAGGGTGCCCCAGTCAGCCCAGTCAGGTTGGCAGGAGTAGAAAGAGTGCAGCCCTGGGGCTGGGGCAAGCATTTGGGCTGTCTCAGTGCCAAGGTTGTGCTCTAAATACGTGCAGACATTCGCTATGTCAGGCTGACCATTCCCAATCACCTCCTGAGGTAAGCCAATTTAGATCGGGCTGGCCATTTTTTGTTCAATTGAACCTCCTCTGTCTGCACAGATCGGCATTTAAATCAACTTCTAACCCTAGGGTTGATCTCAGTGTAACGTCTGCACGTACACTGTGTTTGGAGTGAGATCAACTGTGCCAGAATCTATCCACTTCATTGGCATCTACAATCATCATAGTGACCATTGTCTCACAGGTCAGGCACCTGCTGCTCCTGGGGCTTTAGGAACTCAATCCTGTGGTTCAGTAGCCATGGGTGCCACACCCTGACCTGGGGTGTGCCAATGTGGCACACGCACCACAGGAATCCGCTGCAGGTAGGTTTCTGAGGCAAGCAGGATTGGGCCCCAGAGGCTGCAGGAGCATCTGCCTGGGAGGGCTGGAGAATGTGGGTAGCCATAGGCTTCTTTCCCCTTCCTACAATAAGCAAACAGACACCAGCTGCAAAAAGGAAGCACAGCTATGACTAGGAATCATCATGCTCACAAATGTGCATTTGTGGCATGGCAGAAGGCTAAGGTATCTGTTTGCTGAGGTTTTGTGCCATCATAAACATTTTTATTATGGAACAAAGGCAATGTCTGTTTGCAGCCTGCGAGCAGTAAACTCTAAAGGCCTGCTTTTTAAGCCTTTTTGCTGTTCCCTTTTGTTGGTAGTGATTTTTGGTGGTGTGGCCATTTGCCAAGTAGGCAGTGTTTTGAATCTATTGATCTACTTTATTTAGACAATCAAACAAGTTGTCATGGAAATTGTTTTTGATCACTAGCAACCTGGGGTGGGAATCAGACTAATGACCTAAAAAAGAAGGGTTGTCTTGCTCATTACCAATCTTCTGAAACACTTATCCCATCCTAATAATTTATTTGTGATGGGTACTGAAGGTATTCATCTGATGATGCCACCATACCAGAATTCCACAAGAGCTCTTTCTTGGGGAAAATGTTGGATAGACAAATTAGCTTGGACAGTTAATTATTTTCACAGATATATTTCTTCTTTGAAATATAAAGCATTCTAAAATTCTACATATCCATTGTGCAGGTTTATGGTTTTGTGTTTGTTGTGGAAGCTCTGCTTTTCTTTAACAGTAATTAACACTGTCAAAAAATCCTAATGCTTATCAAATGCAAATCATAGTCTTTCCCTCAGGTGAATTGCTGGTTGATGGGTCTTAGTGATCCAGTAGTTATGGAAAGTATCATATAAGATGTCTAAAAAATTACCTTCTCTTCTGGATATTTGGTCTGTCTTTTTCATCCTCCTTGAACTAAACCCCCAAACTGCAAAGTGTTAAGTAGTTATCATACATGATATATATTAAAATACTTTAATCTTTCTGTCTCTGCCTATCTTCTTTTTCACTTTCCCATATGCATATTTTTGTATTCTATCATATCCCATTTAAATTCAGCAACAATTAAATGATAAAATTAATTAAATGTAAATTAGTTTTTGAAAAAGGAAAAAGAAAATGGTTTTGTGGAAGACTACAGAATACATATAATTTACCTCCATGATTGAAATGGCTGCTTTGCTTCACTGCTGCTCCCACGGGTAAACAACTACTTAAATATGTTTTGAAAAATGAGTAAAACTATATTTAGACAGCTTTCTGCTCCATTTCATACAAATTTATAAAGTTTCTTACATATGTTGACATGCAGCTTTATCTGATGATGATTTATGCAGCAAATACAGCACAAGGGTCAAATTTTCTCAGTTATACCTGAGCAACCCTAGTACAGCGGGTTTTTTTAGACCAATCTGCATTTACTATTGATGCACAAATCACCTCCATAAGAGAAGGACTTAAATTGGGTTATTGTGGTCTAACTACAGCCACTGTAAAGAAAAAAGATTGCACAAGTTTAAGTAGAAGTGATTTCAAATGGATTGTGTTAAACCACTGCAACCGCCTATTAGGCTTATTTTGGTGTAATCCAAGCATTTCAGCATAACTCAATTGAATAGGATTAATTAGCTTAACCTGATTTTTAAAAAAACCTGTTGCAACATGTAGGTAAGGCCCAAGTTCATAATGGGGCTCTGTATCTGCTGCCTTTCAACCCAGTTGTGCTTGCAATCTTCAAGCTACATTGCCCCTTTTCCTTCTCACTGATTTACCCTCAGAATGGAACTGTCAGTCATTGAGCATGTTTACGTGCAGCCATATCAAAATTCTTCCCACAGCCACTGATTTTTCACTAACCAGGTGAAGAAGGCTCACCCACATTAGGATGTACCTTTCTCAAGAGAACGATTGTCATATACTACAAGCTGGTTTGGAAGGGAGGAGCTGCATACTATCTACTATGCCATTTGTGGCTGGAGCAGCAGTGTTTTCTCCCTCCCTGCAGAAGTAATTTCCAGGGTTACAGAGCTCAACAAATCTGTATCCACATCATGGTCTAGTAATCACAGAGATTCTGTCAGTCTGCTTCAAGACCTTAATTAGGAAAAGGTGAGGGAGGCTAGTGTTGTACATCCGATGCCCAGAAAATCAAGGTTCTTTTTTTTCCATCTTTGACACTGATTTCCTATGTGACCTTGAGCAAGGCAGTTAACCTTTGAGCTTCAGTTTCTATATGTGGAAAATGACAACAGTAATATATCACAATTTCATTGTGATGCCAGGAGACTTTTTTTATTGTAAAACGCCTTAATGTAGCACCTTTTTTGCAGAGCTAAAAGTGAAAACTAATTTTGCCCATCTCTGAAAATAAGAATTAAAATGGAAACTGACTTGACCCTAACAATAGCACATCACAAATATCACTGTTATAAAGTTTACATTTTCCTCACAAATCAGTAAAATAAAAATTGAATTATTTATTAGAGAATTTGTGACAGAAGAATCGTGACAGTATATATTTAAAGACAGAAATTGATATCCATGGACTGGAGAATCTGGCTATAGGAGTTGTCTTGTCCTTAACATTCTAGCCCTTTGTTACATCATACCTTTTTAATTATACTGATTAACAGGGTATATCATCTAATTTATACATTACAAAATATATGTAATCTTACAAAAGGCTTTATGGAATTGATGAAAGCAAAACATCTAGGCTCAAATCTGGAGCCCAGGCACTTAGCTGGCGTGTCTGCGCAGCGGACTGGGCAGGAGCATGGTGTACTTTGTGGTGCTGCAGCATATTTGTCTATCTTTAGAATGGTGAAGTAACTTTTATGAAGTCTTTCGTGGCTCAGGCCCATGAGGTTGGTTTGGAAGTGTTGGGCAGCCCCATGCTACAGTCTGGTACCTTCCTGCAGGCTTTGCATCTTTTGCACAATAAGCCCCTCTCCGGAGTAGTAAAATCATATAATTTCTATTACAGAGGAGCTCTTTGTACTGGAGCAGGGAACTGGATATAATACCAGAGAGAGAGAGAGAAATGAAAGCAAAGATTAGAAGACTGTTTTTCAAGTGGGATTTTAAATGAGATGGTGAATTGATGAAGAAAAGAATAGCAGATTCATATTTCAGATGATAGATGCTGCAGAGAAGAAGGGTCTCTCATCATGGCAAGGTAGTGCCTGAGAACAGTGCTAGACTGGTAGAGCAATCAAAAAGAGGAGTTGTGCAGGGAAGATAGACAAGGTTCATGAGACAGCACACCAGTTTAGTTTATTCAGTAAAAGAAAAGGACTTATTTCATGTACTTGTACTATGGCTTCCTGTTGTGTAAAGAATCATTTTATATACATTTATAGGGATCCTAGTTAATTCTCTGCCAGCTGATAATTAACTTCTAAAATAGATAAAATTTTAGATTGACTTGAAAAGAAATCTTTGCCACTGTAAGCTTGTTACATTATCGTATAGTTTACTTGTTGAAATATCCCTTAAAGCCATCCATAGTAATTCTAATCAAATGCAGTGACACCCGCTGGTGTTGGTAAAGACAAAGCTGATTAATTGTATGCCATCTCAATGATAAGTTTTCTCATGAATTTAGTAGAGACAAATCCTCAGTGTAAACTCTATGAACAGTTTAACTCTTAAATTCTCTAAAAGGCATATTTCAGAATTATTGTAATGTAGACACTGAGCATAATGCAAGCAGCAAAGAAATAAACTTTTTCATTGAAAATGGAGACGTGATCCACTGAAGAGAAAAAATGCAGTGGTATAAGGCTGTATTTTCTTGTGTCAGGATAACACTACCATGCCTAATGTTCATATGGGTGAGAAATTATTTGTTGTTAAATCATTATTATATAGATTATTGGACACTACTGGAAACATACAGTAATAATTGAGTTGTAGTCTCACTAGAGAAATTTTTCCATTTTTATTCCTCTGCATTATGGGTTTTGTAATATGTTTTCAAGCCATTACAGGCTTATATTCCTTTCTAGCACATCAGGAATTGTATATGAAGACCATACTACTCCATTTAAGAATCACTGCTGGTATTCACAGTACCAAGGAAATATAGCCTCTCTGCCTACTACTCTAATACATACATTTATATTAATAATATAGCTGAGGAAATTAGTTGAAACAGATTGCACTTTGAACTACACGTAATAAAAAATTGGAAATTTGTATGTATTGAAGCCAAGCGCATTCAGCAGCTAACTAGCTTACATATGACACATTTTGTGTAAATGTGTCAGGAATATCTTTATTCCCAGCTCTTTAGAAATAAAACATCTCAGTTTTTGACCTCTGACTTTTATTTATAGAAGATATGAAATGGGTTTTTAAAATGCTAGCATATATAGTGGTTTTGAGAGAGATTCTGTTGTTTTGGTTTTTGTTGTTGTTTGGTTCTTGTTGGTGTGTGGGATTTTTTTTGGGGGGGGCCAAGTTGGGGAAGGTGTTTTTAGCTTTAAAAGTATTATACACTCTTGGTATTTTCATTTAGGAACCACGTATTTCCTGTACTGTTCTGATGGCACAAATCTCTGATCACCTGTGACTTACTCCAAAATGTAGTTTTACCGCATAGTGTGAAATTAGAAAATCTGTTCTGCGTGTGTTCTAATGGATGTAACGGTCATTAAGTATATGAGTCTTCTGACGTTGTAATCAGATGTGATTCAGTCTGCTAAATATCCATGAAGCAACATCTGCTTCACAGAGTGACCTTCTGCTAAAGAATACTTAGCATCTATTAGCAGATCATAGTGCAAATCTGCCTTATTTGAAATGCACTAAACTAGAGTAGTCTACTGCTGTTTAGCAAGTAGCTTGTAATAATTTATTGCAGTTAAATAAAGCTTAAAAAAACTCCATTAAATAATTATAGGGATTATATGCATTTCGAAAACCTTTGTGTTCTACTGAAATTACCCATTTAATTTCAGGGTTCGTTTGTTAAAAAAAGCTGAAATCTAAAGGCACATTAGGGGATCTGTCAGATGCTGTTTTCTGTAGGTGTTAATAAAACTAGATTAAAAAAAACTGAAACAAATTAAAACCAAAAGCAATTTTACCATCTGTTGTATATTAATTAGAACTTTGTGTATCAAGGGTAAACTCACTCTTAGAGAATGTCACTAAATGACTGCTAATAGAATAATATGCAAATATATTAGACAATGGGATTATATGGAGTTTCTTGTTTTGCTTTGATTGGAGCAAAAGGGAGGATGATATATAACAAACTTCAATTTTCTTTCTTCTCAGAGCAACCTCCAAATAACCAAGGCCAGTCGACCCTGCAACCTTTGCCACCTTCTCACAAGCAACATTCAGCACAGCATCACCCCTCTATCACCTCCCTTAACAGAAACTCCCTGACCAATAGGAGGAACCAGAGTCCGGCCCCGCCGGCTGCTTTGCCCGCCGAGCTGCAAACCACACCTGAGTCGGTCCAGCTGCAGGACAGCTGGGTCCTTGGCAGTAATGCACCACTGGAAAGCAGGTAACTGTTAAGGGACCTATAAGAAAATAACAGTTCTAAAGAAAATATTTTCTTACCTGAGAAATAGCCACTAAGATGTTGTGTTTCCACATATTTAATCAAAAAAAAAAAAAGACTTCTGAAAGTGAAAGGCACTTTAGCTGTTTGTGTTAGTGCTCCTTTTCCAAAGCCTACATTTTGAATCCATTTTCCTCAAGACCCCAGTCCCTAGTGATGTCTATCCCATAGCAGTTGGGCTTGGGAAGTGTCTTAATTTTGAGGAAAATTCTTAATGGTGTTGATTGTTCTGACCACGTTGTATACCTTGTCGGCTGTGTACGAGGCAGACAATGCTGTTGTGCAGATCAGCCATTATGGGACTCTCATAATGCTTTGTCAGTAATCTGAGTCTTTTGGGGGAGGAGTCTAAGAGAAGGTAGTACTTTCAGGTTTTATGGTTTTGTGGTACAAGCAAACTTATTACACTTGTCTGTGCCTACATTTCCTTTTCTCATTGATAATTGGCATTCAGACAGAAGGGAGCAAACAAAATGTAATGCTCTCTACAGTAAAAGATTTATCTTTAAAGATTTTTTGGTAGGACTTACGAGCACAGAGCTGAATTTACCTTTGGTAATTAATTAACACTCTCTCCAAACAATCAGTCGACACTAATTCACTCTTGTCATTTAGAATTTTTTTATTCAAGAAAAAAGTAATTTTCCAGTTGAGTCATCAAACTGAATATGCATACTGATAGTGTGGTTGACAGTAATTGTTTTGTAAAATAGCTCTCAAATGTGTCAAGTTTATTCTTTGAAGCCTATTTAATTGCATGTTTATAGTTAGGGTGACCATATTATGCCTTTCTGCCTCCCTGCTAGACAGCGCCCCACATCCCTTCAATTCTGGGACATATATTTCAATTTTCACCAACTAGCTATGACCAACCTACAAAGTCTGGGACTGTCCCTGCCAAACTGGGTTGTATGGTCACCCTGTTTAAAAGTGAAGTGAACAATAGTCAAAAACTGATTTTGACCAATCCAAAACATGTGTCCTAAAAGCAAACACTCCAGTAATTTTGTTCTTGCTGGGGTTTCAGGTGTTTGTTTAAATTTCCTGCTAACTCTTTGGGAATAAAGTAGGACTAGCTACTTCATTTCTGGCTTTTGTTAAACACTGCTATATATTTCTTATGAAGTTAGGTTCTTCCAGGATAGGATTACAGTGGGTTTCATCACATTCAGAGTACGTATTAAGCATATTAAGAAAAGATCTCCATGTAGAATAAGCAGCTACGTATTAGCAAAGAGCTCACTACTAAGATATTCAGCCTTTTCAGGACACACTGTGAATCTCCACTACACTGATGTGATTCTTAATGCTTGCTTAAATTGTCAGGGGTTGGCCGAGGGAAAAAGCAGACATCCATTTTTCATTGTGTATGTAAAAAGAAGAACATTCATCTTTAAACTAGGATGCCATTCCCAAACTAGAATGGAATATTCTTGCCAAGTAGAGTCATCACATCTTTTAAATATTGCTGATCAAAAGCTAACTGTGTTTGAACATCCAGTTCCTGAACCTTTAAACATGATCTGAAATGTGAAAAATTCACATAAAAACCAACACAGCCCTACTATAGTTTCTCTAATAGACTCACTTGGTTGGAACTCTTGAGGTGAAGAACCCATCTTATTTGTCATTGATTTTTCCTTTTTTTAGTTAAGGTCCCCTATGGAGTGCGAATTTCTAGCTCAATTTCAACTATATTAACTTTGTACTAGGTTTCTTTCTCTATCTGTTTCTCCGTCTACTGATTTGTTTCATCTCTGGCAAATATTTTAGCTAATGCTTATGCTTCTTTTTTATGGCTAGCTTCAGTGCCCTCTGATTTTTCCACATTTATCATTTAAAGCGGCAAAATCGGAGAATCACTGTATGTAGATAACCATCTCTTTAGCTCTTTTGACTCACATTGGTGATAGCTGACAAAAAATGACATACAGCCTGCTTGATGAGTAGTTCAGTAGTGTGTGGGCTGTTTTGGGGCCTGTGCACATGAACATGAGAGGGGGCTGTGTTGGAAAGTGAAAGGTTGTACCACCAGTTTTATTGCAGCAGTTGTCATTCTGAAAATGGTTTTCTAATTACATATTTTAGTAGGAGGGATTCATTTTCATGTATAACAGAATAGTTTGCAGTTTTGTTACTGCTCTGTAATGTTGTTTTTGGTGTAAGATGCTTACTGCTGTTACAGGCTACATAGATAAACTGTGAGGGAACTGGTCAGCAATATGTGGCAAAGATTTCCAAACTTTATAGATAAAGGGTTCTCTTCCCTTAAAATGTTACGAGGGCCTAATATAACTCTCATTAAATGCATCCTTCTTTCTGTCTCACACCCTACTGAGGCTACTGTGGAGAAGCAACACAGGTATCTTCATGGGGAGTAAATAAAAACTCTTCCGTCTCCTTTTTTTCTTTTAACCTCTGATTTTTTAAAGCCTGTGTGATTACTTCCTGGTGTATTTAATGTGCTGTTTGACTCTTCTTCTTATGCTATCCTATGATTAAAATCAGGTATAGGAACAGTACATTTGGTGGGGAAATCAACGTGACCAACCAATCTCAAAATAACATTAGAAGGGGTAAAGTGGCAAGGCTGTACTTACTCCTTGATGAATTCCTTCTTGGGCATCAGTGTCTCATTTGTTTTGTTTCCATAGTTTTTACCTTGTAGTTTAGTAAATGCTTTGCTAATTATTAATGTATGAAAATGATTATTAAAATAAGGGGTACAGTTTGTAGCCATATTGGTCTACAGGCAAAAGGAATTGGAACTTGTGGCAGAGGTGATATCTGTTGTTAGATCAACTAGATACTTGCAAAATAATTCTTTTTTTATTTAAAATCTTTGCATTCTTCTATGCCTAAGGAAGGGTGATCATGCCCAAAAGCTTGCAAAAAAAAAGTTTTTGCAAATATTTGCCACGAGTTCTGATTCCTTATTAAAATAATGTTTTTCTTAATATTGTTAATATTAAATTGTTTCATTTAAATATCTGAAAGTACAAAACTGCTTTAAAGTAAATCCAGTTGATTATGTATCTCAAGAAAGTGTACAAAGAAGGATAAGTTTGAAGTCTTATATCTCTTAAGAAAACAGAATGACTTCTTGTCTCAGTATACTAAGATGTGGGGGGACGTGGGCACACTGGAAGGATGCAACAGGCTACAATCAGACCTAGACAGGCTACAAGGGTGGGCAGATGAGAATAGGATGGGTTTCAACACAGACAAGTGCAAGGTGATGCACCTGGGGAGGAACAACCGGCACCATACATACAGGTTAGGGAACTCCCCTCTTGTCAGCACAGAGGTGGAAAAGGATCTTGGGGTCATCATTGACTCCAAGATGAACATGGGCCAGCAGTGTGGAGAGGCAGTTAGGAAGGCCAACCGCACCTTGTCGAGCATCCACAGATGCATCTCGAGCAGGTCCAAAGAGGTGATCCCCCCCCTCTATGCGGCACTGGTCAGGCCGCAGTTGGAGTACTGCATCCAGTTCTGGGCACCACACTTCAAGAGGGATGTTGACAGCATGGAGAGGGTCCAGAGGAGGGCCACTCGTATGATCAGGGGACAACAGGACAAGCCCTATGAGGAGAGGCTACGGGACCTGAACCTGTTCAGCCTCCAAAAGAGAAGACTCAGGGGGGATCTTGTGGCCTGTTATAAACAAGTCAGGGGGGACCAGCAGGCGTTGTGGGGAGTCACTGTTCCCCCGAGCACCACCAGGAGTGACCAGGAATAACGGTCACAAGCTGGCAGAGGGTAGATTTAGGCTAGATATCAGGAGGCGCTACTTCACGGTCAGTGCGGCTAGGGTCTGGAACCAACTTCAAGAGAAGTGGTGCAGGCACCTACCCTGGGGGTTTTTAAGAGGAGGTTAGATGAACATCTTGCTGGGGTCGTTTGACCCCAGTAATCTTTCCTGCCATGCCAGGGGGTCAGACTAGATGATCTGCTCAGGTCCCTTCCGACCCTAGAAACTATGAAACTATTTTTCAAGCTTTGTTTGGGGACTTTTAAGCCCTAAATTCCTTAGTTAAATTTGTGAGCATGAGGAAATCCCCACCTCCAGTCTAGGATTTCAGCTCTGAGAATGTAGATTTTGAATAAAATTATGTTAAGGTATTTCTAAATCAAAAAAGAGTAGTTTTGCCTTCTGTTTAGCTGAATTTACAATGTGAGATTGTAATTGGATAGCAAAGATGGAAACGTATTTTGCTTGATAGACCGTGAACTACATTCTCAGCACTCATTCAGGTCAAGGAACTAAATACAATGTTTATAGTTTTATGCTAATGTTGCATTGGGTTTTTTTCCCCTCAGTTTCCAACTATAATTAAAACAATAAGTAGGAACATTATACTGTATTATCACATCACTAATCTGGCTAATTTTTCTCTGGCAAAGGAAACAGTAATTGCTGAAGAAATAATTAATAACTGCCACATACCTCAACATCTTGGAAACAATAAAAGCACTAAAATATCTAAAAGGGGAAAGTGATAAAAAAGGATTGTATAGATGTATTGTGTTAAAAGCAGTCAGGAAACTAGACCACAACTTTATTTAAGAATGCGAAGGTTGTAGGAACTGTTCACCCATGATGAAACATTTGTACTATGGGACAATAATGTGATTTTATCAGGGTGATATCCAGTGAAACCAGTACCTTTTAATATTGATTAAGATACTGAGAAAAGACTTGTTAATCGTTTCAGAGGGAATTTTAAATCAATTTGCATAAAGGCTGATTGCCTCCAAAAAGTACTGTGTTCTGAAGTGCGAAAGCCTTAAGTCTCTAAAACAGAAGTAGTTTATATGCTCTATCCAGTAACAGTATTTCAGTCAGATTCATTATCGCCTCCAACAGACAGCTTTTTAGTTCAGTTTGGGCTGGCCCAAATTCAGTGAACTGTGTTCATGCTTTGCCCCAGAGAAAGGATGGTTCAGATTATAGGTTACAAGCAAGTTTATAGGTTACTTGGGCAACTTGAGTTCATTCTACTCCATATTTCTTGTGAGTTTGAGAAAATCCCTCAGTTTCCCTGTGTCACAGTTCCCCACGTGTAAGACTGGGGAAGTAGTCCTTCACCTACTACACAGGACTTAAAGGAGCTAATTACATAATCTTAAAGGTGGATCAGAATTTTTAGCAATTAAAAAAAAATCACATTTTCTCTGTCATAGAGCTCTGACGAGCATTCATTCAGTCAGACACTCACTAAGCTGTTGCATTTGAGTCCCATTGTTTTGGGCCCACATGCTCTTATGTTTCCCCTGGTGTGGTAGTCTGCTGCACTTTCTCCAACATATCACAGATGTCTGGCACACAAGTTCCTTGTCTGTTACTTGTAATGGAAATACAGCATCATGACCCAACTGTCTTACATCCCTGGAACAAGTGCTGATCTCCCAGACTCCACAGTGTCTTAAACGTACCCTTCCCAGAGCTCCAGTCTCAGCTCTGTACAGGCATTCAGTTTCTACTGGGAGGATTGCTGTTTTCATGGTGGAAACCAAAAGTGTGCAGACATTTCAGCTTTTTCTTCTGCAGCAAAAATGACAGCTCTAGGAAAAAAATAACTTGACAACAGCCATGTACAAATTCCTCCCAGGACAGTTTCTTCTGGGAGATTGACCATGTGTACACTTCCCTTTGGTTTAACTTTGAAGGACTGGGAGGAATGGAGTAGGGGAAAGGCTCCTGTGCCATCCAGGGGAGAGGAAGTGGTTGCAGACTGAATGTAGACAGGAGGGGAGGAGCAGCCACAACTGCTCCCTGCCTGCTTCTCATTCTGGAGTTACCAGTATGAGAAGTGGGCAAGGATTTTGTTACGCCACTGCCTCCACTTGGCTGCTGTGCATTAGGAGCCAAGCACAGAGACCAGTGCTGCCCCCTGCCTGCTTCCCCTCCCCTCCCTGCAGGCAAGCCAGGCTTTGGAAGCCTTTCCTAGCTACCGGTCCTGTGGAATTTAAATCCACTGTTCAGAAGAACAAGGAGTGTAGCGAGGGGAGGGAAAGCCAACAGAGCCTGGGAAAAGCCTCCCCAAACCCAGCTCCTGGACCTGCCAGCTTCTAAATCAATGCCCTCAGCTAGGAGGCAGGGGATTCCAGGGGAAGCTGATCAGGCTGGTAATTGCACTCAGCTAGGGTAATGAAGCAAAGCCCCTGCCTGCTCCCAATACCAGAGTCCCAAGTGTATGGAATGAGTGAGGACTTTGCCCCATTGCTCTCTCTGCTTGGCTCCTGAGCACAGAGTCGAGGACAAGAGGCAGTGCTGCGAGCCCCCTGCTTGCTTCACACACAGGAGTCCCTGGTAGAGGTGGGCAGAGGGCTGTGCGAAGCTTCAGTCACTGATTCGATTCAGTGGAGATTCAGCCGGATTCAGTGGCTGAATCTCCGAATCCAAATTGACTCAGAAAACGCTCTAATCTCTTTCTCTTAACTAGGATCGCTCCAGTCTGAGGAAGGCCCATGAAGCTGGGGCGAGAAGGTGGTTGTAGACTGAATGTCTATACGGCTTCTCTTCTTGGAATCATTCCGCAGTTAGACATGAACGTTTGTATGCATCCCTCATTGAGACTCTGGGCTTGCAGTTCATAACTTGAGAGACTCATAGCAGTTCAGACAGATGTGTGGTTTTGCATATTTACCTTCCTCCTTCCCCTCTGCACCCCTCCTTCCAACCCCAATTTCAGACTTGGAAACTGATTTGCCACCAGCAGTAGCCAACTTCTCATTCAAGTCAGAACATCCCTTGTTAGCATCCACAAGTCAAAATGGAGTTTGCAGTCTGATAATAAACAGATAGACAAATAGAGTCCTCAATAGTTATTCATAAGCTAAACCTATACAGATTTAGCAAAAAAATCCCACCCTTGAATTTGAAATGTTCACTCTAATGCCCTGTTTTTGTATCTTATCTCTGTGTGTAGAAAATTAGGAAATCAAGCAGTCCTTGCAAATGGTCATGACAACCGTATAGAGATGGATGTGTTTTCTCCAACATATCACGATAGCAGTTATGGGTATGTTACTCTAAGTGTTCATATGATGCTAGCTGCTGACACAGAAGAAAAAAATTACTTCAAAATCTGATTAAATGAGACCTTTTAAGACCTTTTGGTCAATCTTTAGCATCTGTGTTTAAAATTACATTATTACATTTAAAAATATTTCTCTTGTAAAAATAAAAGTATGTTGCTGTATGAATGACAAATTTTGTGAGTTTATATTTACAGAACAAAAATATAACTGAATTTGTGCTAGTTCTTTAGGGCCTGGAGCCATGAACTTTCTCACAAAATATGTATGTGAGTAAAGATGTGCAGTATTCTATCCTTAATTTGTAAATTTTTATATTTAATTCATGTTTATTAGATAACTATGAATATTATTCCAATTTAAGCATAGATCAACTAGAAAGAGCCTCTAGTACTAAACATTCTATTTTTTATCATAAGTTTTTATAGAGATTAGTGTGAAATCTACACTGCTGATAAATATATGCCTAGTAAAAAAGAATTCCATGCCAGCAAACCAGTCAATTTATAATGTTAAAATAAAATTTTATTTTGTTTAACACCTCCATATTTACTTAACTTTCTATATTAATGCACTCCTTCTATTTGGACTACATTTCTGTAATACTGACCATTTTTATCATAATATTTAATATTGTAAATTCAGACCCACAAAGAGAATACCTGACCAAACAATATAGCTTTTGATTAACTCAGCGTCTTTGGATAGTAAACTCTAGAAGCGTACTGTTTGCTTCATTGTCCTTTCATTAATGGTTAAAATGAAAACTCTTGCGTTATGACTTGGATACCCTAACTTCTGCTGTGTATCATTTTATTCTGAAAAAATTCTCATTGCAGTTAATGACACTATGCAAGACAAAGTATCGAGTAATAGAAATATAGGATTAGAAGGACCTCCAGAGTCATCTAGTCTAAGCCCCTTGAATACAACCTCTTTAACAACTCTTGACATTCTCAGTCAGACACAGATTAAAACTTGGTAAGATAAATTTAGATAACTAATGCTTTTCATCAAATTTGAAGAGACTGCAAAAAAAATAAATCTCTAGATTTTTTATTTTTTAAAAGCTAAACGTAAGCATACTGTAAGAAAACAAAAAACCCACAATTGTTGTTCCCTCTAGATCAATTACCACAATTCTGATTCAGATGCATAATTGCTAACTAGTAGACTTAATAGAATCACACAGATCCATATTATGTATGTTTGTAATGGGACCACCAAATGCATGCATTTTGCCAAATGAACCACATTATGTGAAATTACTGTTAACTGATACTAATTCAGGTAACACAGCAATGAAATTTATCTTATTTGTAAGCTTTTTGTTTTTAAAATTACGCTAGCAGGGATCATCTCCTGGTGTGAAAGTTGTCCAAAGATAATAGCACATCAGTTCAAAAGCATAATAGATTTGAGAGTACAACATGCTATCAGCATGAAGATGCAGTTTATCAACCTCACTAACATACTGTGTCACAGCTAGAATCATTATATATTTGTTCTTTTGTTTTCATGTATTACGTACGTTATAATATGCTGTTTCTTCAGGATTGCTTATCTTTGCTCTTTTTATTTGGCTCATAAAGAGCCCATTAATATAATAAATTTGAAATAATAGTAAAAGGAGATCTTCAGAAGTGAACATTACAACAATTCATATGCCTAAACCTTAGTCATTTCTTTATATGATTTAAAGCTTAAGCACAGTGCATTATCATAAGACATTCTGATAAGGCATTTTGTTGATATGTGCATTTTTCTTTACGTGAAGCAAGTTATTCTAAATCTTGCATATATATATTAGTTCTTATCACTGATTATCTTGAAAAATCAGCTACCCTATTTTTGTGTGAGAGCTTATTCATTCTCTTTAACTTACTTAATCTGATACGTATTTCCACAAACTATCTAGATGAAAAATTAACATGTGCAAAATTAATAGGTCAGACAGTAATGGCAGGAGAACCATTTCCATCTTCACCTGTTTGGGTTGGGTTAGAATTTTTGTCATTTATGTTGGGTTAGAATTTTGGATACCTTTACTTTTTGGCTGAAATTTTCCTACTGTATCTAAAAGTGACTTTTTTGTACTTGTTTTAACCAAGGAGAATTTGTTCAAAAAAGTTATGTCATTTTTGCATATGAAGAAATTGTGGGGAAATTTCATATTGCTGTATGTGCAGCTGGTAATGCTACTTATTAAGGTTGCCCAACACTTCCCATTATAAGTGCCTGATTTCTGCAGCTTAAGGCCATGAACAGGCATTAATTTCTAGTGGAGGAAACTTTTGAGAAATCTCTCCTGCTAGAAATCTTTCCAGCAAAGGGAGCAATACAGGTGTCTAGCCTATGGTTCCTATCTCTCTTGCTCTCTGAGTCTTCCCCAGACTGGTGATCAGTCTGGGGAAGGCTGCTCCACTCCATCTGGTCCCAAAGAACAGGAGGAGCAGAGGGAAACCACCATCCATCCACTCCCTAGACTGGGGACCCTTGTAAGGCTGTTTTTAATTTAAATTTAATTAAATTAAATTTTTAATTTAAACCCAGCAGCCACAGCCCTGCATATATGGCTGCGGGTGCAGGGTTTTGCGAGTGTTATGCCATGTGACACTTTGACATTTAAAAGCCAGCACTTCCAGGCACCCACCGTCCCCGTTCCCCGGGGGTGGAGGGAGCAAGGGACAAAGCCCCTACCCTGTCCTGTTTCCTAAACCAGACAATTTATGGCTTGAGGAAGAAGAGGGGAGCAGTGCCTCACTCTTCCCCTCTCTTCTGAAACTGGTCTGGGGGAGCAGTGATGCAAAGCCCCAACCCTGAGGTGGTCCTCACTGTTCCCCCCCACCCAAAGCAGACCCAGAGGGGAACATACAAGGTTGTTACCCCAGGGAGAGGTTGAATAAATACTTGTACAATTATCACTTCTACCAGAAGAGAAATTCTCCCTGGTAGAAATGTCATGCCTGTACATGGCCTAAGACTTCAGAAGATTTTGAGTGTTTCTGCTGAAATCTTCCATAATGGTCAACTGCCCTGGCCTGAATTTTTGTATTCTTGATTTATTTTTAAATTTCACCACAATTATGCAGTCATTTCCAAGAAAAAGGACAGGGAAACACAGTGTTTTTCCTATTTAAAATCTCTTGTAGCATTTCCTTTCAGACCTAGTAGTTCTTCTGTATGTGAGAACAAGGTCTTAGAGTTAATCTAAGAGTAACCTTTGTTTTAGGAATGTGCTTTTAGTCATGCCTGTGAGGAAAAAATTATCAAATTTGGACAAGTTATAAGCCATTGAAAAAATGCATGTTTGCATTGCCTAGTTGAGACTTGCCAGAAGCTTACAGCTAAATTCCCCAGAGGATGTGTTCCAAAATGAGTTTGCTCGAACCCAAAACTGAGAAGGACTTTCCCTGCAGCTGCAGTTCCTCATTATCCAAACTATTCTGGGTCCAGGTCAGGGCATCATAACTGAAATGAGGGAGCCTATCTATTTGTTCTCAACATCCCTCTTCTCTACAGGTGCTCAGGTAGCATGAAAAAGAGGCCACCCAATTCAAATGCAGAGATAAGAGCCACAGATAGCAAGGACTGAAGGCAGTAGAATGGGGTTGAAGATGTGAGATTGAAGCTTTGGAAGCAGAAGCAAGAAACTAGGATTTGTTGGGACAAACTGAGACTGCTAGGGAAAGGAGGTACAGACTGCTTGGGCAAGGGGTTTGTGAAGTAGAGATTAGAGGAGACTGGGGATTAGCTCAACAAGAGGACTGAGAACAAGTGGAAAGAGGGGTATGGATGGAGAATTGTGACTGGCTGGGCAGAGACTGAGAAAAGGAACCATGTGGAGTTGATGGGAAGGGCAGAGCACTGAGGTTAGAAACGGAGAACTGAAACCAACAGAAGTGAGAAAAAAAGATTGACTTGAGATTAGTAAATTCTGAGGTGGAGTGAAAGGAAGTCAGATTGGGATGAGGCGGTAAACTGTAGAACCTATGATTGGCTGGACGAGTAGTCTGGGGAAAATGAACCGGGAGCGGGGGAAGAACCGGAAAGAATGAGCAAGGAAGTGAATGGGAGGAGGACAGAAAACTTGGAGCAATGCAGGGCAGTCTGGTTATGGAAGTCCAGAGTGAAAAACTAGATGTGAATGGGCAAGAAGACCAGAGTGGCAAGACTGGAAGGCAGTAAAATGCTTAAGGACTCACTAGAGTCTAGGAGTAGGTAAGCAGAGAGACTGGACTAATGTTGGTTTGTATAGAACAGCGGTTCCCAGTCTGTGCCATGGGTACCACCAGTGGTACGCAGCCAACCTGTCAGTGGTACACGTTAACAGATTTATTATAATTAATTTATATGACAAAAATTTACTGGTTGTACTCAAGGCTGAACTGAAAAATGAGCTGGTGGTACTTAAGGTTGTATCGTTTTAAATTGGTGGTGTGCAATCTGTCAGAGTTTGAGAACCGCTGGTATAGAAGATGAGAACCTGCTGTACAGTCAAATGGCAGAGGTCTGTGTAGTGCAACTAAAGCCCTTTCCCCTGCTCTTAGGAAGTGACCCCAAGGAGGAGGCCTGCTCCTTATGACTCCCCCTTAAGTCATAATCAAGACCACTTAAGAAATTGTCAGTGTGGCATTCACAAAATATTTCTCTTGACCCATTCAATGATATGCTAGAGCCCAATAGGTTTTGCAGATCAAATTACTGATATTCTGATACATACAGCCCCTGAAGGGTTAGCATATGGCCCACAGGCTTCTGGCATGGCCCATTCTCCTCCCTCCTCTCTCCCCTCCCCCTGCACTGTTGCTCATACCATGGCAACTAGGTTCTTTAAGCAATCCTGCACACCTCTGTCTTTTACTTCCTGCCCTCACTCATGGGAGGAGGCTGCATATGTGGCAGGGAGGGCTAGAGTGTTTGTGTTGCGCATGCAGTAGAAGCGGGAGCTGGGCCGTGTATAGAAAAGGTAGGTGTTAGACTGTGTGCACTGACAGGGGCGGGTGGCCAAGAGCAGAGGGGGGAGCTGCACATGCAGCAGGGTGGCAGGTGTGTTCTGGGAGAGAAGCAGACACAACAGAACTAACACAGCAGAGCTTCTCTCCCAGATACCTAAGGAAGGGTACTTTGGTACCCAAAAGCTTGCCTATGTCTATCCCAACCATGCAGTTAAAGATATCACCCACAAGAATTCTTACCTCTTGCATATTTCCTGGACCATCACAACAACAACATCCCTTGAACATTAGAATTCAGAGCCATCTGTTCTCCAAAATTTTACAGTGCAGATCTTGATGGACAATACAATGCAGTGTGCTATATTAACAAGAAGGGGGGGGAGGGGGCATTCATTCCTTCCGTCTTTGGAATCCATTAAACTCTGAATGTAGTGTCATAAAGATGAGATAACCCTAATGACTTTATACCATCTTCTTTTTCAACCTCTTTCCAGAATGCTTTTTCCTTCATCTCATTCTAAATACAGTCTTCCCAGTTGCTGTCATTTTAGCCAAGAGTGAGTGAGCTTCAAGCACTTATGTCTGACTCTCCTACACAATGTTTTATAGGGATAAAGTGAAGTTGAAATATTGCCCTGACCTCATTCTTAAGGTGCCTTGCATCTGAATTGATCAATCAATTTGCCTGTCTTATTTCTGAAGCCTCATGCTGCCTCAGGAGAGAAGAAGTTAAACCCCCTGAATGTTTCCAGAGCCTTTACTTTTACTACATTAACAGAACCAGACTTTTTTAGATTGTGTCCTCATTCACTTCTGGCTATAGTTGGGCATTCCAAAGGCCAAGCCATCTCATTACAAAGAACACATAAGTAGAAACACAGTAGATTTCTCCAGGCAACCAGAAAAGAGAGAGACGCTTTCCTAATGAATATCAAGGCTCACTCTACCGAAGTACAAGGTACATCCTCTTTCTGCTTCAATATTGTGCCAGATTATAAAACATGCAATGCAGTGTCATGGAGTGATCCACGGACTTTAAGCATTATCCATTAGATCTCATTGCCATGGTAGATGCTAAGTTTGGGAGAATACTGCTATGATCACTATCCCACTGATCTGGAGGTTAATGCCCTCTCCCACCAGCTGGAGTGGGTGCTTCTGGCCTGATGTTTAGCATGAGATCTGCACTGATGCATGCCCAAAGAACAGCCATTACTTGCCCTGTAGAACTGATTCTATAAGATGCTGTTATCAGTGTCAGTCCTACCACATGTTCTCCATCCCTACCACTGTCATCCTCTGCTAAAGTAGGCTTTGAATTGACACAAAGGAAGATAGGGTCACAGACCCTCCATCCTTTATGCACTAACACCTTAGGACCTTGAGGTAAATGCACAGCCCCAACATATACTGTTCTTCAAAAGACTCTTGATTTCACCCATGTAGAATGGGATTCCTGCTAGCTTCAACTTCTCTAAGAGCTGCAGTTACCCTGTGGTAACAGCTCTTTCTCCATGAGCTGACAGGTTCATTCTTCTACTTGCTAAGGTTCACAGATTATTATTGCTGTGGAATTTCAGTCTGCTTACAGCTTGCAGGCGAAGCCAGACCTATCAGTCACTGACAGGAAAGGAAGCCTTACCCCAGAAATTTCTTCCAGTTTTTATCTGCCTCCACAAAGACCAGTAGCATAGCAGGTAAAGTAGGTCTACCACAGACGTTTTCTTGGGGGAGCGATTTAAATCATTTTTTCAAAATTCTGTTTAACATTTTGACTCAGTAATTTTTAATTCCCAACCTTGTTTACACACTGCAGAGAGCAAATGATGGTGACAAAAGGATTAGAGGCAAAAGGAAAACTTATGTCTCCTGTTTCACCACTTTATTGAGTTATCTGTTTAGAGAATTCGACCTACTCTGGACCGGTTTCACTTCATAGCACAGTCTGGGTGGGGAAGGGGGATCCAGGCAATATTGCATGGAAAGTCTCTCACCAGTCTTCCTGTCATCACCATGAGTTCTATAGTGACAAGTACAACAGGTGGACAGTGGTTCCCATAGCCACACTTGACTGCAGAGGTCAGATGGCTTCTTCTCCCTGTGCCTTTTCACGAAATGCAGGGCAGTGGGAATACCGGGGCCCCTGCCGGTTCCAAAACTGAAGTAAAGGTGTTTTGGGTCCAGCCTTCTCCCACTATTACCACCTCCATAACAAGTTTCACCAGTAATTGCTACTAATCACTCAAACTGAGATTCTTGGGATATTAGACCATTCTGTCCCATGAGTTTTGCAAGCAGTAAAGAGAGAGAATTTCTGCAGAGTCAGCCTTGAACCCTACGCTAGTACTTTCTTTGAGAGCAAGCAGAAAGACTGGCTTGTTTGAGGAGCTCACTCCAAAAATGCTTCAAGTAGTTATCTCTGATCCCAGTTTGCTTTTACCTCTTAAGCAGGATTATGAACTCACAGAGGGAAAATAAATATAATCAGTGCTTGTTCCCTCACTTACTTTCTTGGAGTGTAGCACAGCCGCTCTTCTTCACAAAGTGAAACATGTTTGTTAATTCTTAATGCTTGTGTATGGACAAATGCACATTATAAGCACATTATAAAAGAGAGGAAGAAGAGCTGCCACATGTCAACAATTACAGTCTCATGGTTATGTCTGCATAGTCATGTAGTAATCCAAATTAAATAAATGGCCCAGACCTTGAATGAAATTGTCAAATTTGGAGCAATCTTGTTGCACTTCATTACTACAGAATCATGCAGATCTAACAGTTGCATCATAAACATCTTACACTGGTATCTTGATATTGAAAAATGCCATATCTGATTCTACCCTTTGGTTTCTTCACTTATTGTCACAGAACACAATCAATACCACAAAGGCCAGACAACAGCTGTGCTGGTTCTTTTGGATACATGTGTGTGGATGCACACACACACAAAATAATCTTCCTCCTAGCATCTAACAAGTCGGCTGTCACCTATGGAAACTTATGCTTCTCTGAATGAGTTACTCTTATGTGCCATCGTGTTCTACCTTCTTCCTTCTTAGAAAAGGAAGGTCAGATCTCCAAATCAGAAGTGTAAATCGGATCATAAATCAATGAGGAGGTTGGACAGTCCTGTAGATAAGCTAGAGTAGTATATCTTTTCCCTTGCTCCCTGTGAGGATTTAAGGTAGCAGGGGGTTTCTTGGTATGCCTAAAGAAATAGGAAAGTATCAGGCTGTTTTCACCACCTTCCACCTTGGGCTGTCATTCCTGGCTGCCTCTTTGTGTGAGTCATGTTCCTAACTTCTGTAGCCAGTTGCAACTGGCAGTGGAGTGATGAACCAGCAGAAGCCAGGTGTGGAAAAATAAGCAAGTAATCAGCTGACTAATAGTCCATGATTTCTTTCTTCCTAGTACCCATAACTTCCAATTTATGAAGCCAGAAGGTTCCCAAATGTACATGAGTTCAAACTCAAATGGGTGTCATTACAGACAAAGAAGGGCTCCATCTGAAAAATCCAAATAAGTTCCTGATAGAGATTTATCTGTGTATTCCCACAGACACTTCCTTTTTTGCATGTGGATGGCAGTTTTTTTCTCTAGAATTGATCAGTACCATTTGATCTGACAAGAGCTCCTGGAGTTCTTCAAGATTATGGCAGCATTAACACTGACGTCAAGTAGCTTTTATATCTTCCTGGACTATTTGTCTGATCAGAGCTTTGTGCAAGGAGAAAACGAAAACAAACATGCAAAGTGACATTGTTTCTGGAGTGGCTTGGATTTCTGATAAACATAGACATATGGTGCCATGGAAGTTAGTCATGAGCCTGTGCTCAGGACGAATACTACCAGCTAGAAGGTTCATTTTTAAAGAATATTAACAGAAGATGAAGGCAGGCATAAAGGAAAATAAGCGCTATCCGAGAAACAAAGCTGTTATTGGAGTTCTTATTGGAGCCTGTTGGGAAGAGCTGGTCTCATGCTTCAGTAAACCAGAGTTCATATAAAACGTGTTTGATAATTTGTGATATCCTTTCCGCATCTCCTATAATGTCAGTTGGCAGAGATAAATTTTCCCATCCCATCTGGTTCTTCAACTGGGAATAGAGAATCAGATTTATTGCCATGATCTACCCATTAGCAAGCCAGGCAGAGCAATCCCCATGTTAGTTCCCAGCTGAGGATCGTGAATTGATTCAGATCCAATATGAATCCAAAAGAGAGAGAGCCCAGCGTCCACCAGCCAGAACACAGTGATTAATTTGTATCTCAAATCCCTGTTTTTTCTCTGAATAACAGATGTGCTCTAATTGTGACAATTAGGCCCCACCTACACGTTACACTTACGATGTGATTAACCAGTGAATGGTGTCTTAAATTGTGACTGAGGTACACTTTCAATTAATTAATAGCATGATAAAAGAAGGCATAGGATGCTGCCACAGCTGCACGCTCTGTCAGCTGCAGGCCTCCAAACTGTGAGAGCTTGCTACTTGTGATCCTGGGCTCCCCCTGCACTGGCAATAAGGCATGATTGGATCTCAAGCTGGATCCCACAATCACGCCTCCTTCCATGAATGTGTGGCATTGGTCACACATCAGATCCTATCCTGCCTTTACCTGAACATCTGGAGGTGCACTAAATATGTCTGAGTGAATTTTCATAAATAAACAGGTCAACCATACCCCAGAAGTCTCTCTGTTCAGCCAGGTAAGAAAGAAACAGACACCCGGGCTTCCATGGAAAAAGCCTGGAGTGAGTTAAAGAAACCTACACCCAGAAATATTCACATTCATAAGTCAGTTTTAGCGATGATGATTGATCTCTGCATCTGGAAACAGAAAATAAAGTATTCTGTTGCCTTTTCTGTGTTAGTACCTAACACACGAGATAGTGAATGATCTGTCTCAAAGCTGGGAAACATTATATATGTCTTGTCTAGTACTTCCTCAGACCATATGACAGTTAGGAAGAAGAGTGTTGTAATACTCTGTTTCTGTCTGAAAAAGCCGTCTTTTCAGGCTTGATTAACCTAAAGACTAAGTCCATTGTTTTTCACAGGAGAGGCCTGATATTTCAAAAATGAAATCTCCATGCTGGCTCAAATAGGTTCGAAATCAACACTTAAATTAAGGGATTAAGGGTTCTACTGGCTAGTATTTTAACCATCCTTTTCAACAAGTAAGGCATGTTCTTCTAGAAGGAAGTGTGATGTGAACATATAAAAGAGCCTAGGCAAAGAGGTGTAGTATCTTTAATAAAATATTAACGACAAGTTCAAGAAATAACATTTTTGTTACAAATCTCAATATTATGTGCATTCTTAGAGCAGCAACCTTTATCTCAGCTCTACACTCAGTAGAACAGGCCTTGGAACCATATTCTGATCCTAACAGGACTACCTAGATTGCACCTTTTATGGGCAGTCTGTAAAGTAGACCTTCTGATATCTATTATCTCCAAACATATGAGTTTTTTGAAGTAGGAACTTCCTTCCTAAAACACTGTATTTTACTTTTAATTCAGGCAAATAGTTCTCACAAATTTCATAACTTTCATTCCACAAATAAGTTCAGTAAATATTCTTTATTTTATTAAGCATCAAAATCATTTCCTTAGGAATGCTGCCAGTCTCCAGGCTCAGAACCCATGTTGTATTCTGTGGCATGGTGGATGATCTTACGATCATCAGATTCACCAAAAGTTTACAGTTGGTCAGTCTTAGTGCTGAATAGAATATGGAGGATATACGCTACATCTAATTATGGATACCAGTGTTTAAAAATATTCCAGCATCTCACTATGGACAATGGACAAATCTGTGAAAATCCTTTTTGAATAAACTGTGAACCATAGCACAATGAAGACTAGAAATAATATCTGTTCTTACCTTTTCCTCAGATAACAAGTTCCTCAGCTTCAATCCACAATGGAAACAGACTGGTCATTCATGAGAGAGAGAGAGAAATTCACATTCAAAAACCTGATCTGTTGCAGTGGATTTTCTATCCCCCGCAATGTGAAAAATGTGCTTTTTCCACAAAGGATACATAACGTGACCTGTAGTTTAGGGCAGTAGAATGGGATTATCTTGGCTGATAACAGTGTCTCAGATGGAGGGAATTTCAGAGACAAGAATTCCACTAACTGTTAGGTCCGGTTTTACACTAAACTGTAAACGCAGTGAAGAACTTGTAACAAATTAGTAGAACTTAGCACTTCAAGAAAAAAAATTGCTGTAATGATGGTCAGTGACAGTAAAGAATTAAGATGACAGGAGTAATGGTTTCCCTTTTTCTTCCCCTCAGTTCAGTCCAAAATGAATTCCTTTTCCTCCATCTGTTACATCTTTTATCTTGGGCCATCATGACAGGTATCTGAATGTAGCATTCACCTGCTAATCCAAAAATGAACCAGGTGGCAAGATTCTGTCCCAGCCTCCGTCTGACCCTTGGGGCACATCCAGATGAGCATGGGCATGCGGTGTGCGGCGCTGCAAACACGTTTGCAGCACCACATACTGCACAGCCTGGTGTTCTCTGTGCTGCAAAGATGCGCTGCCTGTGTGTGCACTGCTCCATTTTTTTTTCCTACAGGTTTTTTTGACCCTTGGGTATCCAAGGCTTAAAAAAAAAAATGGAAAAAACCCCCTGAGCAGTGCACACTTGGGCAGCTTGCACTGAAAAGCAGAGCCAGGCCACCCAGACCCACTCTGTGGATGCCAACCAGGCTCTGTCTGGCAGGATCGCCACAGCTGCAGCCCCTGGAGGCCCCCCAGGATCCCAGGGAAGGCTGCTCTGGCCAGCACAGTGCTGGCCTCAGCTTCTCCTACCACCCCTGGGGTAACTTCAGTGCGCCAAAGTGCACATGGCATGGGCGTTTCCCTGGGACAAGTAGTTGCGGCACAAGGTCGTCCCGGGACGTCATTCTCCCCTTGTACTCAGCCTTGGTGAGGCCGCAGCTGGAGTACTGCATCCAGTTTTGGGCTCCACAGTTCAAAAAGGATGTGGAGAAGCTTGAGAGAGTCCAGAGGAGAGCCACGCGCATGATCAGAGGTCAGGAAAACAGATCTTACGATGACAGGCTGAGAGCCATGGGACTCTTTAGCCTGGAAAAGCGCAGGCTCAGGGGTGATCTGATGGCCACCTTTAAGTTTATCAGGGGTGACCACCAGGATCTGGGGGAACGTCTGTTCACCAGAGCACCCCAAGGGATGACGAGGTCGAACGGTCACAAACTCCTGCAAGACCGTTTCAGGCTGGACATAAGGAAGAATTTCTTTACTGTCCGAGCCCCCAAGGTCTGGAACAGTCTGCCAGCGGAGGTGGTTCAAGCACCTACATTGAACACCTTCAAGAGCAAATTGGATGCTTATCTTGCTGGGATCCTATGACCCCAGCTGACTTCCTGCCCTTTGGGCAGGGGGCTGGACTCAATGATCTCCCGAGGTCCCTTCCAGCCCTAATGTCTATGAAAATTCTATGAAAGGTGTGCCACTGCCAGTTGTCCCTGGGAACCAAATGTTCATGCATGTCTGTACATGCCCATAAAGGCTCATATTTGGGTTTCCACATGTAGGAAAACAGTTGCACACCAATAAATAAATATGGTTTTAATTGTATCACATACTTGGCATGTCTACATGTTCCTCCATGTGCTTTGGGTAATGTGCATTAAATTCAGTACCTCCATTGTGACATACTAGAAAAATGCACATTAACCTATTTTAATGCACATTAGCTGAACAGGCATTAAAACTCATGTATAGTCTAGACACGCCCACTTTATCCTTGAAAGAAATTGAATGGAACACTGAATTATGAAAACATAATTTTCTGTATGTGCTATGGGACAAGTGGTACCTAACCATAATACAAGAACAAATCAATTTTCTGTTTGCAACCTTTCATCTTCATTGAATGCTTCTTCGACCATTCAATGAAACTGAAAGGTAACAAACTGAAAATTAATAAAAGAAAATACTTTTTTACACAGCCCATTGAACTCATTGTCATAAGATATCATTGAGACCATGACATCAGCCAAAAAAAAAAAAAAAAAAAAAGGATATTTCCATGAACAAGAATATCAGAATTACAGGAGTAAACTGGTTAAAAAACAAAAACAGAAAAACTTTGGAAGGACCATGAACTTTCAAATGACTGCAGCTGAAAACAGGATACTGGTCCGATCCACTGTGGTTATTTTTACTTATTTTGAGGTAGTTAAGCCAAAATATGCCTTTATTGTCCCTTTCCTTTTATGTCAAACAGATAAATCATCTTATTCCTCTACTATTGTTATTAATTAATGTTGTTAAAGCTGTATTTCTATTAGAGATGCCCTAAGATGTTTGTCAGATTATTGATGCAGTGCTTTTCCCATAGCTCCTCTCTCTTGGTTTTTAACTATGACCCGTTTCAAAGTTCCAGGCCATATAACAATTGCAGATGTTTTGCATTAGCAGGCTTTTGGACATTATAGTTGATTTTCCTTATTTGAGTCTGTAAATAACGTGCAAAGTGCATCATGTGATTCATCATTATAATATGTGCAGTAGAAGCAGTAATTGAAGATAGTGGGATCAATCAATTTTAGGGCATTATAAAAGCAATTATTAGGAGCATCCAACAGTACATCTTAGTTCTTTGCATTCTGTGCCATGGAAATATATATTACTTTCCATTCTCAAATATGGTCAAACTTATAAAGATGCATTTCCCCCCCAGTTTCTTTAGATGGTGGTTTAATGATAGTACATCACAATAATTTGTTCAAGGTTGTTGTTGTTAAACATCCACTGCTATGAACACAATTTCCATCTGAAGTAACAATTATATCAAATTGCCGTCATCCTAAAGAACAAGCGTCTTATTATATAGGGGTATGCACTGTTCAGCAAAATCGGTCCTTACTCCCTCACTAAGGAGATTATACCATAAAGTTCTTCACAAATGATAAAACATATTTTCCAGATATTGATGTAACATCTGTAAAAACTGTAGGACCCCCACACCTTGCAGAGGTTTTGTGCAATCTTTCGAATTTTTTTTAGGAGGCTATAGAGTCTATCATCCCAATTCCAGCAGTTTACAAATGCACATCATACTTTTGAGTTGGAAGTATTTTGTTTTTTTCTTAATATCTTTTCATGAAACATATTGTGTATATGATGTGTGTGTACACATACATATTATAGACACAGTACTAAGAGAAAACCAAAATGCTTCCAACTCAAAAGTATGATGTGCGTTTACATACACACACAGGCACATGTATATAATCCAGACTTTCATGATATTATGTGCCAATGCATAAAAGTAAAACAAAAGGAGTCCATTAAAAAAAAAACTTATAAAATGATAAAAGTGCTATGATGTGGCAAAAAGGTAGAAAAACTTACAGATGATACTATATTACTGATCTTTGCTGACTTTTTATCTCTTTTTTTTTTTGATAAGGCAAAAGTAGGTCAGTATATTCCAAGAGGGAACAAAGCTCATCTTGTAAAACTTGAATAATAATACAATTCTTGAGGATGTCTAGTAAAGTATGACATTTTAAAAAGCGATATAGAGTTCCATCATTTATTTGTTTTTGCTTTTTGTTTCACTTTGTTTGACAGAAGTGTTTCACCAGTTGTTAAAATGTTTATGAATCTGTAACAGAAAATGTTGCAGTATTTTATTTAACCAATCTAATACTTTCTAATTGCTATAACAAAGATTCATCTTATAGATCCACACTTTTTTATGATACAGATACTCTTTGTATAAGCAAATATTTTTGTCAAATACATAGAACAGGTAGGGAGGGAAAAAAGGATGTGTCAACAAAAGGAACATTGATACCACAAACAATGAGATCGTATACAATCATTGTTAGTTTCTCCTGTGTCATAGGCCTTGCCTTGAGCTCTGTCTTAGATACTGTCAAATAATCTTGCTGTTGATTTTGATCACAGAACATATTCTCTTTCCCATCAAAAGTAGCTATGAGTTTTGCCTCATAAGAGGCTTCTGTTCCTACAACATTCTTTCTTTCTTTCGCTTACATTTTTTTTTTAAACTAAAAAGTCACTTGTCTTGCCCCATGTGTCTGGGGAGCATAGCACAAGTCTCTTTAAATTCAGGGTTTTTTATAGTACAGGCAGGAAGCAGAATTTCATTGCAGTCTCTAACATGAGCTAGCGTTGATATGATATTTATTTTTAATATCTGGATATGGATAATATTGTACTGTAGTCGGAAAGGATTTTTTTGATAGAATTTTCTTCTATATCTAGAGTTAGAACTTTTATCATTAGACTTTTCCATAAAAGTGGTTCTAAATCCCTGTCTCTTTAGCAGTTTTACATTTCTGCATTGTACTTAAGTTTCTAGCTGTTCTACATAATGACTCAAGCTATACTGTCCTTGAATGTTTCTGTAATGTCTTCATTTTTTAGAAGATTCAGGTTTCAGTTCATTTGTTCTTGCTGTTTGATGCCTATACATTTTTTACCACTTTTACCTATCCTGACTTTCAGTTTACTAAATTTAGTAGCGGCTATCTCAGTTTTAGTTTCCACAGATAAGTCACAGTACAGAGAAGATATAGTTTGGTATGAATCCAGCATTTCTTGGACCAAAAGCAAAATCCTGTCAAAGTCATCAGGTACAGTCAGCCATAACCACACGGTGCAGAGAGAAGTTCTAGTAGGTCCTACTTATTTTTCCTTTACTTTTAGTCATTTGTTCATAGTTCCCAATTTGTTGTTTTGAGGGATTTGATTAGATATTTCTGCTTTATCATTCAGTGAAAGAAATTATAAAAACCACCGGCCATGCATCAAACAGGGAAAAGTTCCCAGATCATTCTGCCAGTCAGCTGACTACTGCATCTTTCTGACCAAGGATTCTTTTTTTATGTAACAACCAAATATTTTGAATACTGAAGAGCTCTGATAAATCAGTACTTTGGAATTGCTCAGTACTAAACTTTTGCCCCCTAAAATGATCCTGTACATTAACTCAAGTTTTTAATAGAAATATATATTATTTAAATATGTAAGTGGAGGGTTGTTTGCCCAGAAATGTAAAACGGAGTCTTCCTTTGTGAAGTAATGGTTTTCTTTAGGATTTTGGAGTCTGAAATTTTCAGTAAAATATTAGATTGCCATTTCTATGAGAATCAGGTAAATTCTTGGTAGATAATCATGTTTCAAATGAAGATATGCAATTATAGCAGTTATAAGCTCTCTTGTGAGATGAAACAGCATAATTGCTGTTTAAGTCAGTGCATGGTCAAGTACTGCAATCACAGTTTAGTCTTTAAAAATTAGCTGTTCAAATGCTATGGTGATGTACATAGTATAAAAACCTGGATAGATAGATAATTAAAATCATTTGTGGGCAGATTACATTTCAAGAGCACAAGCCCTTCAATATTATCTGGAAACAGGATTTATTGCCAGATATCATATCCTTTTGAAGATTTCATAGGAAACACTAGTTGGCAGGGCTCAGAGAAAAAAAAACATCAAGGCATACAAGATATGAAAGTCTGATAGTGTTATACTTTCAATACTTAACATTTTGAGTTAATGTGACTGGAGAGTCTGGGATGACCTTTAGCTAGTAACTCCACTCATTAGAAATAGACAGATCCAAATAGATTTTCTTCACACCGGTGCTAGATCCTAGTCTTTTTTTTCTTTTGTCTCTGTTTCACCTTTTCTAATATTTTGCCTGACATTTTCTTCAGCCAGCCTGTGTGACCACTCTGGTATTGTACTGATGTGATTCAAAGCAGAAGGGGGAAGAGCTTGAAGTCAGAAGCCACACTGTGTGCTTCCTCTGACTCCACACTGCTGAAATCTCAGATACAAAAGATAAAATTTTCTTTAATTGCCTTGACGCCTGAGGTGGACTGTGAGAGCTGTGACAGCTTGCACCATCACAGATAGGCAGACATCTCCCAGGTTTATCTGTAGGATTAACTCTTCAAAGGCTTTGAGATTATGGATCACAGTCTCTTCTGAGCTCTGCTGTACCTACAACTAACACCTCAGCTTTCACTTCCTCTAAGAAGAAAGTGACCAGAGCCTGACTGTTCTCTACCAGTTTGTTTCCCCCAGCATAGAATACATGCAGTTCCATCTGAGAGCTGGTTTAAGACCTATTTTGATTTGCAGCCTAGAAACAGCAGCAGAAGAATGGTTAAAATGACAGAGCAGAGCAGTCTCCAGCCAAGTGAATTCATATTTTGCACAGAAGCTTGTTTTTAAAATAGTGTTGTTAGCACAAAGTTGCAGAGTATGCTTCACCCACATTAGAGGGCTTTCAAAATAAATAAATAAGTTTCACCAGGTTTACCATTTGTTTTGAAATATCCTGTCCACACAGCCTTTGGAATATAGAAACATACCATGTACCTGGCCAGAAAGCAGGTGGCAGCACGGTCCAGTCGGTAGGTGCTACAGTGTAGGAGTCAGCTTACCTGGCTTCTATTTAGGGATCTGTAAAAGGAGGCGAACAGTACTTTTAAGGTGCAATGAAAGCTACTGTATAGGACTTAAGTTGTGGTGGTATGATAGTTGTAATGTCTGATGTCAAAATCCCTTAAATGGAGAACTTCCTGGAGATGATGGCACTGGGGAGTGCCAGTGCTTCTGCTGGGACTGCCACCCAGTGGTTCTTGGATAGAGGGTCTTGTTATTCTGCTTAGATTTGGACCCATCTCTATATTTAGAGTCAGGAAGGAATTTTACCCCATGGACAGACTGGTACAGATTGTAGTGGGTTTTGCTTTCCCCTGTAGTTGGGGTGGGGAGTCCCTATCTTCATTGGATCTCTCAAGCATACAGGTTTCCCTCACTTTATGCTGTACATGAATTCATGGAAAATGGTGCATAAATCGAATTTGAAAAAGGGAACCCACTTTGCAATGTAACAAATAGGGATATGTTCCAAGACCCCAACTGTACTGACCCCCAGACCCATTTCTACCACTTTTACAAGACAATTTTGGTACTCACTAACAGCAGACAATACACACTAGCACAGGGCACTGTTGTAATGGAGATGGCAATTACAGAAACATGCGTCGCAGACAACAAGCAAGGAGCACAGATCCACACAGGAGACTATATTTTGGTGCACGTCACTCCCACAATGCAGCGCACAAAGCAGCTGACTGTGGGCTTCCACCACACTGATCACATAACAGTGAATTTACCTCACATACAATGAATTTTTGGTATAAAAAAGGTCACCGCATAAGAGTGAATTTGCACATACAGAACCCGCATAAAGCAAGGGAAACCTGTATTTTGATAACTCTTGCAGCAACAGGACGCTAACCACCATGTCCCTCCACTTTACTTGTGCTAGATTTGGTTATCTGATTGTGTAGTTTTAGTAATAGGTTAGATAAAGATTTGTATGGAAGATTTGGGTAAGGATGATCCTGCCTCAAGCCAAGGGGTGGACTCAGTGACCTTCAAGGGTCCCTTCCAGCCCTACTTTTCTATGATTCTATAAATACAACCAATTTCTATTGAAATCTTAAGTAATCCAGTGAGCTGTAAGAATAGGAGAAGCCTAGGTGGAAGCATTTCTGAATCCACTGATCTAATGTATCCTCGTGTACTGTTATTACCAGTAGCTTTAGTTTTGTTTGAAGACGAAGTTGTCTATCCTGTATATTGCCAGGGATCGTGATATTTGGGATAAAAATTTCTGGAGGAAGGGAGAATATGCCAAAGTTCTAAGTGGCCTATTAATCACCCATAGGACAATTTTTCCACAAGGCACAAATTTTCTTTGTCATCTCTAATAATTTCTTCCAGGTAATAATGGGGCAGACTCATTTTTGATGTACCAGTAACTCCAGTGTAACTTACTGCCCTTTCCTGCTTTCTCTAATATTCATACATTTTATGTAGCTCTGTAGCTGATGCCATTTCCAGCAGTTCCAAAGTTCTATATAATATTCACTCTTAATCCTTCCAGTGATGATTTATATACCGTATTTCCCTAATTTGAATTTATTTTCTCACGGGAGAAGTAGGCTAGGTCTGCAATCCAAGGTTTTACTGAAAACGGGGAAAAAATCATACCTCATAGCCAATATTAGTTATGCTGGCAAAACCCTACACTGACAGAAGGGTACTTTTGTCAGTTAAGCTTAAGGAAGTGGTAGAGCTATGCAGGCAGAAAAAGTCCTCTGGCAGCATACATCATATCTCCTCTAGAGGGCTCTGCCAATTTTGCTCTGCTCACATAAATTATAGCAGCAGATGCTCTTCTAGCAAACCTGCTGTCTAGAAATTTCAGTTTCACAAACCATAGTCAGCATTAACATGGTAACTGTCTTACTGAGCAAACCTTAAAGATTCTTTACTTTTCATCTCTAGCACTTGCAAAATAAATGTTTATAATCAAAGGTCTGCCTAAGCCCAGCAACCCACTGTGCTAGTGCAACTGAAGCAAATAGCACACAATGGAGAAATGTGAAGAGCATTGTATCTGGCGCCTTTTGACTTCTTGGTCTGAAAGACTAGGTACCTGTTATTTACAGTTCTGTGAAGTATGGGTGCCTTAGACACAAGTCAAGAGCCAGGTTCAAACTTTTACCTCTGAAACCAATGAGCTATGAAGTATAACCTCATAAATCCAGCATGCTCAGGACTGAGCACTTGCCAGAAATTTGAAAATGCTGGATTTTTCCGAAACTGGTGCAGTGACCAGTTGCAGAGCAGGGATGTGGGGTAGCAGCAGCCAGTCCCAGAGCAGCGGCTGCACGTGGAACGGTGGTGCAGAGTGGTGAATGGCAGCGGTAGCTGCCATGTGCAAGCTTCCCGCTACACGTCCAGGAAAGCAGGGGGAGGAGCAGCAGCCAGTCCTAGAGTGGTGGGGGAGAAGTGCCAGGTTTGTGATAATTCCAGATTTTTGGTATCTGGATTTATGAGCCATTCTGTATTAGCCATTCTGTCACAGCATCCAATATTTTTCCAGTGCACCCCCAGAGCTGTCTCCAGCTTCTATGTCTATGATCATACGTTGATAGTTTTCTCCAGAGGGAGAATCTAAAGCTTTTGAAACTAATCATTTGGCTTCACCAATAACTTTTAACTCTCAAATTTTGCTAAAAGTTCTCAAAAATTTATATTTGGGAGAGTGCTATTTTCCCTCTATTTAAACTCAAGTGACACCTGCATGGCATCTATTGGATAATGTTGACTTTATCCTAGTATCACTGTAGTTTATAACATCAGACTAAAAAACAAAACAAAACGTGCATGTCCACATTTGTCAGAGAAAATTCTTCTGGTTTTCTTTAGTGCTGTCATGTGTTGCTTTTATGACTCATCATAGCTTGACTAGGTTGTGAGATGCTAATAAAACAAGGAAGCAGTAGTAAGGAGAGATATAGTTATTGCTTACTCCAAATGTTCTTTTAATCTTTTAATATTCTGTCTTTCTTCCACAGGCATTTCCTATTCAAAACAGGAACAGGGACCACACCACTGTTCAGTACTGCAACACCAGGTTACACAATGGCATCCGGCTCTGTTTATTCCCCCCCTACTCGGCCACTACCTAGGAACACTCTATCAAGAAGTGCTTTTAAATTCAAGAAATCTTCCAAGTACTGTAGTTGGAAATGTACTGCACTCTGTGCTGTAGGAGTCTCAGTGCTCCTGGCAATACTACTATCCTACTTTATAGGTAAGTTCCAGGTTTTTATGATTATTGTCCCCGTAAATCTGAGTGTCTATTTGATGGTTATATATGGACTACGCCCAGCTGTACGATATAAAGCGGTATTTTTATCAGCAGTTTCTGATAACAATATAACCATGACCACATTTTAATTAAAACTTATTTAGAGGAAATAGAAAATCTGAGGTTAGCAAGCATTTTGCAGCAGAAGAACAGCTAAAATATTTTTCTTTAAATTGAGCTATAATTTAGCAGCATGACATCTTGCTCTTTTTAAGATGTATAAAATGTAAGCAGTAAAAGCCTGTAATTCAAACATCATTTCTAACATACGTATTTTATATTCTCTCTCTCCCTTCCCCATAAAATACAATCTATTTCACATTTAAGAATGTTTATTGTTGTTATATAAATATGTGATTTAATGTAGTGATCGAAAGGTTATTATCAGCTTTATAGTGCAAACATATTTATTTTATGTTGCAATAGACATGATACATGCAAAGGAGAAGGGGAATTAATGCAACTCATCTTTTTTTTTTAATTATTGGGACTTTTAATAATTTTATCTTGTTTACTTGTCTGTTAAAATCCTGTTCCCACTCTTGTATTTCTGTGATTTTTTTTAACATTTAAATTGCATTTATTTGATTTCAAAACTATTGGACAACTAACTGATGTATAATTTAGTCTCCCATTATGATGAGAGAGTGTCTTTCCTACTGATATATCAGTAAGAAAATTGCCATTCTCTTCAATGGGAGATGGATCAAGTTCTTAATGTATTTTCTGCTACTTTTATGCCTGGGCCCTCATTATGAATATTGATGCTTCTGAGCTCAGAAGTGGGTTTATGAGATCCTTCAATACCTGTGATGAAAATGAATTTATCAAGTTAATACAAAAATTAGTAGGTGGAACTGAAAGAAGTGACCACTTCCATGAATTTGAAGTTTAAATCCCCGTGATTGTGGAATGATTAATGTATGAGTCCAATTTTTGGAAGCCACTCTGGTTGCTCTCAGATCCATCCATGTGTCCAAGAGAGAAAATATTAAAGGGGAAGTTTTCTCCTTTTTATCAATGGAAATTAATAATAAAGCCCAGAAGGCCTTACGATCCTTAAATCTTCATTGCTTTTCTTGAAGTAGACTTGTTAAATTTCAGTCCAAAGCACAGTATAAGCTGAATAAAGGCTTTGAAGTAATTCTTATTGGGCTGAAGCCACTGTGAACAATGCAAGAAATTGGGCTGGTGAGTAATGGAAGAAATTCCTTTCCCCTGTGTCAGAATACAGCTCCCTCAGCAACCTTTCTAGCCTCCTTGTCAATTGGAAGAACAAGAGAGCAAGAATCCAGTCCAGATCTCACACATGCCAGTCTAATCTGTCTGTTTCCCTGTTTTTTCTCCATTGTGTTTATATTTTGGTCTGTTAATACCAAGATGTGATTCAGACCTTGGCCTTGGCCCTGGATTTTTAAAACAGTAGAGTTAAAACAATCCAAATTTATAAAACTGCAAGAGTCAAAATGCCAAGATGCAGAATTTATGTTGGTATTTGTACTTATTACAAATAAGTACAAATACCACTCAGACATATGATTTCTATTTGTATTTATTAGGTAGAAAGAACTTGCCATGTATCACTGTGAATAATTTGAATACAATGGATGCACTTGAAACTGTTTAACTCCATTAAATTCTAGAGCAGCAGCATTAGGTTTTAGGCAACGTGAAGCCTGAGAGATTTCTATAGAGTGAGACTGGAGAAAAGTGGTAATAGAAAATAAAATACTGAGGGCTTGATTCTGAGCAGAGTGCTGCACTTTCCTAGCCCCAAGGAGGTAAAATGTAAGTATGAGAGAACACAAAAAGGTAGCTGTACCAGATTATTCCTCCCAAAGGCACATTAAGAAACATAAGCATGTCTAATATGTATGTCTCTGTGTGTCCAAGAAAAGGAATGTAGCTTTCTGAAAAAAAAAAGAAGAGTTTTCACCCTGCATATCATTTACTCACATTCTTCTGTCAAAAAACAAGTATAACAGTATTATATTTCATGGACACAAGCCAGATCACATGCTTGCTGAAATAAACAACACACAGGAGCTTCATTCTATGCATAGTCAATAGGGAGCTCTTTGCCTACTGGTGATATTACAGCTATTTCAGCTAACTCAGCAACCTAAATGTAAAATCCAGCACTCAGGGACACACTCTAGAGGATATGGGCCCGTAAAGCCATGAATGGATTACACTTATTCACATATGTGGTTTTCCTATCTCTGAAGATGTAACATCAAAAATACTCCTCATTTAATAGGCCATTCAAGTATAATTCAGTGCTAGTTACTAATATAATGTGGATATATTTTATTTAACAGTTTCATAACATGAAATGTGACAGAAAATATCTGAATGGGAAGCTGCTTATAAAAAAGTCGGTGAGGAGTGCAGCATTGTGTGACCTGTCTCTCGCAAATGTAGTGAGGCATGTCCACTCTGGCTTGTCCACTGAGGCTTGCAGCAGTCTAGGTGGCATGTCACATCTGTAAAGCCAGTTTGTGACATGTTTTTAGCTTCACAGAGAGGCATTGCCACAAGCAACGAAATGCTGCAATCCTTACTGCAGAATATGCCAGTATACATGTTAAAAAATTACATTTCATTACTGACACAGAGAGAGTCCAATTTATGATTGTTGCAGTTGCAAATGGACAGCAGGGAGGGAGGAAATTACAGGCCCACCTCTGCCAATAGGGATATAGCTACTTAGTTCCTTAGGCAAAAAGAGTGACGAATGTGCTGTGTCCATTGGTTTTTAGGCACTGGAAACCTAGAGAAAGTGGCTTCCGAGACTACTGCCCCTATGCAAACAAGAGGCAAAGGAGAAAGTTTGCTAGACATGTCTGCCCCTGACTAATTGTGTACTCAATTAACAATCAGTCAATTAGACTATCCTGTCAAGGGGTGCCATACAGAGAGTCAGCTCAGTCTGTGACAGTATGACTGCAAAATTCCTGCTGGTTACAATGATACTGAAAGGAGGTGGGGGCAGGGGAGCAGAAGTAGCCAACATGGATGGGAAGGAGAGGTCAGACTTTCTTGGTCATAGAATAGCAACCCCAGCAGAACCACCAGGATTAATCTTAGGGTCACAAGGCATAGAAAAATATATTACCATCCAAAATAAAGGAGAGCTTGCTCCCTGACACACCGTTTGCCTTTCCAAAGTCAAATATTCTCAATCAACCTTGTAAAACATACAAATAATGTATATACTCTTGTCATTATAATATGGTACATTTTTCCATTGATAATGCTAATGTAAGGGAATCACCAAAAAAAATTGAATAAGAGTCTACCAACCTGAAAAGGGCAGTAGACAAAGCAGACATGAAATGTAGAAAAGGTAATGAGGAATTATGAGTACAATTTAAAAAGTAGTAAAAGGGGTTTAAAAGAACAAATACTTCCAGTTTAGATGGGGAGACCTGAAGAACTAAGCCCTGCAGGTCAGGTAGGAGGGAATGGGGAGAAGGGGAGTTAAGAATATAAATACAGATTGTTTGGTTGGCATTGCTTTCAGCCTTTGATTCAGTTATTTGTTACAAATAATTAGATCAAGGGAAAACTCAGGAACAAAACTTAGCCCCACACAAGAATTGAAAATTTGCTTCAAAACATGTAAATGTTTCCCCTCTTCAAAAGAATGGGAGAAACTATATTAAAGAAGCCACAAAAATGGAAGTAAATATAAGGTTGTCCATGGGACATTAATTTGCCCTCTTTGCACGTACACATTAATTTAGTTTTGTCCTACTTTGCAAAGAAATACATTTTGGAGGCAGGAGTAGAACCCAGCTCTGCAGGGTTCCTGGACAGTTCTTTAAACATGAAAGAATCCCTCCCCACAGCACACCCATCTTTCAGTATTTTTCTCCATTCCTGTCCATCATGTGCATTGCAAATGAAGAAAGCAGAAATTCTGCAGAACAAATTATGTATCATTTTGTGTACTGGTCTGGGACAAAGTTCAGGTTGCATCAATAGTGGCATTCCCTAATCATTGTCCATCCATCCTTAAAGAAATTACAGCTTAATACAGGCTTTTTCGAAACAAAAATGAAAATTCCAAAATTCAGTCACATTGAACTCTGTTGATCCTGATTAGCATCAGGATTTGAATTCAGGATCTGAAGATAAACAGCACTGTCCTACCTCCTTTACCTGGGATGTCAAGCTCGCCTTGTGCCCCAAACTGGATTTGGACTACAGGGTGCCTTATGGGCTGGATCCTGCCTGCAGCACAAAGAAGCAGCAGTGGTAGAAGAGACAGCAGAGCACTCGGCAGCGACAGCAGTGAAGCATGGGATGGAAGCAGAGCACACGGCAGAAGCAGGAGAGCACACAACAGCAGCTCCAGGCCCTGCCATACACTCTGGGCTAAAGTGAAGCTGTCACTACTACTTGCCCTGTGCCTCAGTGGCAGCTCTGGCTCCAGCATAAGGGAAGACAGAGCCACTGCCATGGGTGTCACCCCCAGTGTTGTGTGTTCTGCTGCTATCACAGCCACTGTATTCTCTGCTGCAACTACAGGCACACCTCGGAGATATTGCAGGTTCGGTTCCAGACCACCGCAATAAAGCGAGTCACACGAATTTTTTGGTTTCCCAGTGCATATAAAAGTTATGTTTACACTACACTGTAGTCTATTAAGTGTGCAATAGCATTATGTCTAAAAAAAAAATGTACATACCTTAATTAAAAAATACTTTATTGCTAAAAAATGCTAACTGATGGAAAAATGGCACCGAAAGACTTGCTCGACGCAGGGTTGCCACAAACCTTCAATTTGTAAAAAACGCAATATCTGCAAAGCGCAATAAAGCGAAGCGCAATAAAACGAGGTATGCCTGTATATGATTTTCTGTCTATGTACACTATGCTCCCACCGCTGCATGCTCTTCTGCCTCTGCTGCCACTGCCCCTTGCCCCCAACTTTCAGTGACCCACCTGCAGTCCAGTGGGCCAGATAGAGCAGCTCTGCAGGCCAGATGTGGCCCATGGTCTGTATGTTTGACATCCCTGACTTATATTAAAGGAGAAACTAGTACCAGCAAGTCTCTTCTTTTTTGAGTGGCTCCTAATCTAATTAGGTTAACGTGGACAGAGGTTGGGAGTTTGGCACCATTCCTTTTTAACGGAATCACTTTGGGAAGTGGTTTCTAGTGTTAATGCTACTAATTCCTCAGTCAGTGTCCAGCGGAGTGTGTGGATGACAAAAATGCCACATTTGCCAGGCTAGAGCCAGGCTGACAAGTAGATCTCATAAGTCAGCGCAAGGCTAAGTGCTCAACTTAATCAACAGGGCCCGGAGGCTTACAGAGGGTAAAGACTGAGTGTGGTTATCATAAATGTTGTCCTGTGTCTGCTAAATAGGCTTATATTAGCATAACACATTCTTTGACTATAGAGTGGAATATGACCTGTTCAATCCACCTTCTCTGCAGTTCTGACTTCTTAGCACTAATCTGTCATACTTCTAGGTCTATTTGCATTTTATGAACATTTTACCCTCTGTGTACCTTGAAATTGATTATTGCATTAGCCTTAGCTCCTCAGCCAAGGGTCAGAAGAAAAATACATGCCAGGCAGTCATACTTCATGGTAAAGAAATATTTAAATATCAATAGCAACATAAAATGCATTTTGTCTTTTTTTTTTTTACATATCTTTGTAATATGAATGCCATTTTATCAAATCAAAAAGCCTGGCAATACATGAGAACATTTTTCACTACTACTCCTATAAACTATTAAATTAATCCATTCTATGCAGAGAAGAAAGGTAAATTTTAGGCCCAAACTGAAACATGTTGTAGTTTATATTTCACTTTAAATAAATATAGTGAAATTTAAACTTTTGGGGTGGTCATACTTATCTGGATATCAGAGTGAAAAGTGCAAATGATATGAGAAGAGTGAAAGGCATGGGAATACAGTGTTTTTTAATAAGTCGTGATAGATATTTTGTTTGATATCCCCAAATAATTTTTATTTTTCATATTTTAATGCACTTATCTAGAACTGTGCTTATGCCATAACTGCTGAGTATATATCTGTTCTCTCATGCTGTCAGTCCAGGAATTCTTCATTTTTATTATCATACAAAATACTTAATGTTGCGCTGAAAATGTCCATGATACTTGAACAAACAGAAAAATACCCCTTGTCCTGGAAAGCTTGAAAATTCCAAGACAATCCCAAAACACAGAACAGCACTTTTAGAAGAGTGAAGTTATTGTCAGTAAGAATAAGGGAGAAGGTATAACTGGAGAAGATGGGTTTTAAGGAAGGGTTGGAAGGAGTGCAGGTATATGGCCAATGAAAATAAAGACAGAAAACTAGTTCAGGCTTCAGTGAAACCTGGCACTGGTGGACAGAAAGCCTGAAACTGAGGATGAGGAAAAATATTAAACTAAATTAACTATTGTGTATGGCTGCAATTAACCTTGGGAAATAAGAAATACCATTAAACTTATAGGTTAACTGGTTGGCTTTCAGGCACTATGGTGTTGTTTCTGAGGTTCTGCTCTGTGTTCTTTCAAACAATGCAGCTTTTAATGTGACGGCTGTTATTCACCCAAGCAGCCAAATTCTGTTCCTTTTGGATTTAGGCAAAACACTTTCAAATTTCAGTGGGACAGAAAATGTTAGAGGTAATGGACTTACTTTTAATCTTGGAAATCATATAATGTGATTGGTTTTGTGCTTTCTATTCAGCTATATCAGGTGAATCATGCCTTCTTTTTACCTATGTCACTGAAGCCCAAACTAGATTTTCTGTTTTCATTGGCCGCTGCTGTTTTTCAAACTCTATCTTAAAATCAATCTCCTGCAGTTACGCTTCCTCCCTTATTCTCACTGTCATAACACCAGTGACAAAAATGTAGCTGCAATATTTGGGAATTTATTTCATTTTATTCATACGTTCCATGTCTTCTTGCATCACCAAGTTATCATTATTCTGATGTTCTTAAAGCACAATTGCTGCCAACAATGAGGAAAACAACTTAATTAATAATTCCATTTAAATAGAATTTGTAATACAGTACCTCTTAACAGGCCTGAAGTGAAAATATAGTTTGGCTACCTATCATTAATCACTCTTACTTTTATTATGTGGTTATGAAAACCTTTTTTCTTTGATCTAAATTAAGTACAGTAATTCCGGTCTTATTAAAAGCTACATTGTAAACTTGATATTTGCGGTGTAGAGGCCAAATTCTGTCCATAGATGCCTGCATTGCTTCCCAGTGGAGCTTTTGATTTCAGTGATAGACACATTCACTTGTATGGGGCCAGAAATCTGTCTTCTGTCTATCCCTCGAGCATATGGCACATATTTACAGCTCACCAGGTTTGCATTCTGTATATTATTTTTTATCCCAATATTTCAGAGGTGTTGAGGTGTAACAGTACCCTATGTGCATCATTATTTTTGAAACACATTGAAAACACCTTCCCTTTTTTCTGGTGTTCTACTACGAAGATTCTGAGAAATTGTAGTAAGTTATAACACAGCTTACTAGACCACTGATTTAAGCGTACTGTCCCAGTGCACTCATCATAACAGTCTTTCACCCACCAGTGGTACTCATTATCAATAGATAAGGCTTTTGTAGACTTCTAAAGATCCTGCCAGAGGCAGGATCAACCCTTTCTGAACTTGTAGTTGTATCCTGTACAAATCCGTTGTCCAGACCTATTAGTAAAACTACACCCTCAACTCTGACACAACTACAAGTTGCAAATCGGGAGGATGGTGGTGGCCAAAGTCCTGCTGCTAGGAGTGTTGTTAAAAATACACTTGAGAGATTGTGTGAACATTCCAAGGTCAGTAAAGCCAGAACATAGGTGCAAGTCAGCATTTTGTTGGCACACCAAATGACCAGAGCCACATGGTTTTCACAAATGCTTGAGCAAACACATCTGTAGAGTTTTCAAATGCTGTCAGTGTTTCTGAGGCATAAGAAAGTACACCATACCCTATATTGCCTTTCTCAGTGTCTTAGAGATGCCATCACCTTCTGGAGTTCCTTAAAAGGCTTGTTGGTGTCCAGTGCTTTAGGAATTGTGAACAAAAGGAGTCCAATTCCTTCAGGTCTACCTGATGGGGGGGTGTGGTGAGTGCACAGGAGCACTGAGGCAGAGGTGAAGTTTATCAGCATACAAGAGAATTTTCTAATGGTTTTAGAATCCCAATTGAACCATGAAAAAGTAAAAAAAGCCTAATGCACCATTGCAGCATTCCCATTTCAACACTAAATGACCCTTATACAAGGGTATTTCAGAAACTAACAGCAGTTTCAAAATCCTTTTGTGTGCAAGGATCATTTTTACTGGACCACATCATTTGTCTACATAATTGTAAACAATGGATGCATTGGCAAGTCTGCCATCAGTGTTCCCTGCTGTTGCATAGTTCCCTACTTTGTTGTGGATGTACAAGGCCATGATAGATGTTATACTTTACAACCTGATAATGTGTTACAGCCCATAACATGATACATATTCATGGGGTTAAATTTTGTTTAGAAGCCTGATCGCATGCTATCTAAAGCTTGATGGACATAGTTTAGCTAAACCAGATGTAGTTGAACCAGGCTCTGCAACAGGTTTTGTAGTATTTATCATGCAAGTACGATTATGGGTCTTTCTGTGTTGAGAGTTACATAGTTTGTTCACCAGGTATAGCTCCAGAGCCTGTAATTTCTTATCTCCACCCTTCCTTGTAGTGGGTGGATGTGAGTGAGTTTGAATAGATAAAGCAGGTTTTGTTGCTGGAAGTGCAAATTATCACCTTGGTGTTTGCCAACTTGAAAATTCAATTAGCCTCTTGAGTTTGGGGATTTCAGCAGTGGGATCCTGGACTGTCCTGCAGCTATAATGGCTCAGACACAGGTGTGAGGGGGCGCTGAGACCAGGCATGCTTGGTGCAGGGCACAGACATGGGTATGAGATGGAGCTGAGATGAGACACACTTGGTGCAGGGATAAGACACAGGTGTGAGATGGAGTTGAGACTGGGCATGCTCAGTGCAGGGCACAGATATAGCTGTGAGATGGAGCTGAGACCGGGTACTCTTAGTGCGGGACTTAGTCACGGGTGTGAGAGAGCACTGAGACCAGACATGCTTGGTGCAGGGCACAAACATGGGTATGAGATGGAGCTGGTATTTGTCAACACTGAAAGTAGCCATTTGACATTCACAGTAATGGGATGCGAAATGCCTTGCTCTAGGAGGTTTCCCTGTCATGCTCCAAGCAATTACCCATGGGGTGGAGGGGAAGGTGGGAGTTGGTATCCTTAAAGACCAAGCTTAAGTTGGAGTGTGACATGTAGTGAAACTGTTAGTTCCCTACTAAGAATCATGGCAAGTTCGGCAAACTCAGATCCTCCAAATAAAGATGGTTCTGTTGCTACCAAGACTGCCAACACTGAAAATTCAAGTATGCATACAGATACAATTCAAGACTGTTATGGTCTCAGCAGTGAGAGGGGCGAAACTTGCATTTATTATACAGGCAGCCCTCGACTTTATGACATTTGAGTTATGACGAAAGGCATTTACAACCTTTATAAATTAATGCACTGTTTTGACTTTGCAACATCGATTTCAACTTTACGACACTCAATCTGACATGATGCCACACCAGCAAGCAAGTTGGTTGTGCCACCCATCTCCCTGTGCTGACCCGCCACGCCGCCCATCTCCGTGACTCAAGACGCTCAGTTGCTGTTCCGACACCATTTTTACATGGTGAAGCTTCATGTTTCCAAACTTTTTCTTAAAATTTAGTGTTTCTTTGCCCATAATAATGGCAGAAAAACATAAATCTGGTGCACATGATGTTTCTAAGAAATGTAGAGCAATTACAATGGAAACAAAAATGAAAATAATTTAAGAGATCCAAAAAAGGTGAAACACCAACTGAAATCAGTAGAGCTTTGGATATCTTCCAAACAACTATCATGGGGATATCTAAAGACAAGGTAAGAATTCAGGAACACGTTAAGGTCTCAGCTCCTATGCAGTCAACTGTGATAACTAAGCAGCGTGTTGGACTTATTGCTCAGTGTGGCAGAGCACCAGTAGGGTGCTCGCCACTTAGGGATGTTGCAAGCTCTGTGTGAGCTTGGTGGCTGAGCAGCAGGGAAAGCCCTCCCCAGGAACCATTTTAAGGGGGAAGGCCACTTTAAGAACTGGGCCATGCAACAGGCAGGTACAGCCCAGTTCTGAAGAGCAGCCATCTTAGGACTCAGGCCACCAGGGCTGGAGACAGCAGTTGCTGTCTGGTGCTGAGGAAGGAACATCTCCTGGCAGAGCTGCTGTTTTGGAGACAACACAGAGGTAAGGGCAAGAGCGACGGAGTGGCTTGGAGGCTGGTCCTGGTCCTGTGTATGACTCAAAACTGCACCTGGCTGGAGACGGGTGGTCTAGTGGGGCTTATAGTGGCGTAGGAGCCCTCAAAAAATGCCAGACCAATTACCACCTTGGTGAAAGGCGAGAAGGTGCGCCTTAACCCCAGCCCCCATTTTAGTGCAGGTAATACAACATCGGAAGGAGTTAGGGCCAGGCATGCCCATGTGGGGCACCTGAGCCTGGTGGGAGCAAGGCCTGCAGAGTGGGTAGTGGGGCCAGGCACAGCTGCAGCCACCTGAGCCTGGTGGGATGTAAGACCCTGGGGAGAGAAGGAGAGTTGTGGGCCAGGAACACTGACAAGGGGCACCTGAGCCTGAAGGGGTATTTAGCCCCAGGTCCCAGAGAAGGGAGCGGAGTATGGGCCTCAGGGGAGGTGAAGGTGCGGAGTTGGGTGCAGAGAGGCACCTGAAGGGCTGCATCAGAGTAATAGAACCAGTTTCATAGTTTCATAGTAGCTAGAGTCGGAAGGGACCTAGGTAGATCATCTAGTCCGACCCCCTGCCTTGGCAGGAAAGAGCACTGGGGTCAGATGACCCCGGCAAGGTGCTCATCTAACTTCCTTTTAAAAATCCCCAGGCTAGGAGCCTGCACCACGTCCCCTGGAAGCTGGTTCCAGGCCCTAGCCGCCCTGACTGTGAAGTAGCGCCTCCTAATATCTAATCTAAACTTACCCTCCGCCAGCTTGTGACCGTTATTCCTGGTCACTCCTGGCAGCACACGGGGGAACAGGGACTCCCCCAATACCTGCTGATCCCCCCTGACCAGTTTGTAGCAGGCCACAAGGTCCCCCCTTAACCTTCTCTTGTGGAGGCTAAACAGGTTCAGGTCCCGTAGCCTCTCCTCATAAGGCCTGCCCTGCTGACCCCTGATCATACGAGTGGCCCTCCTCTGAACTCTTTCCATATCGTCCACGTCCCTCTTGAAGTGTGGCGCCCAGAACTGGACGCAGTACTCCAGCTGCGGCCTGACCAGTGCCGCATAGAGGGGGAGGGGCACCTCCCTGGACCTACTCGAGATGCATCTGTGGATGCATGACAGGGTACGGTTGGCCTTCTTGACTGCCTCCCCACACTGCCGGCCCATGTTCATCGTGGAGTCAATGACGACTCCAAGATCCTTTTCCGTCTCCGTGCTGGCAAGAGGGGAGTTCCCCAACCTGTAAGTGTGGTGCCGGTTCTTCCTCCCCATGTGCAACACCTTGCACTTATCAGTGTTAAACCCCATCCTATTCTCATCCGCCCACCGTTGCAACCTGTCAAGGTCAGCTTGTAGCCTATTGCACCCTTCTAGTGCACCCACATCCCCCCACATCTTAGTGTCATCAGCAAACTTGAACAGGGTGCTTTCTATCCCGTCATCCAAGTCACTGATGAAGATGTTGAACAGTGCGGGCCCGAGGACCGAGCCCTGCGGAACCCCACTGCCCACGTCCTTCCAGGTCGAGAAGAACCCATCCACTACCACCCTCTGGGTGCGTCCCTCCAACCAGTTGGCAACCCATTTGACTGTGTGGGCATCGACACCACAGTCTCCCAGCTTTTTGATGAGGACAGGGTGAGAGACAGTGTCGAAAGCCTTCCAGAAGTCCAGAAAGACTACATCCACAGCAACCCCTGCATCTAATGATTTGGTGACCTGATCGTAAAAGGCCACCAGGTTCGTCTGACAAGACCTGCCACTGATGAACCCATGTTGAGGCCCTGTGAGAGAGGGGGCTCGAGGTCCTGTTAACTTGGGGGACCCAATTAGGTCTAGGTAAGCCTTCGAGCAACTGAGGCTGATTGGAGGGCGGCAGAGGAGAAGCCGCAGAGAAATAAGGGGGCAAGTCAGCAGCCCTGTATGGAGAGTAGCTGGGAGGCATTACCCAGCTACGAGACAAAGACAGGGTCTGCATGGTATTTTGTGAACTGCCTAGCGCTCGTTTGGATGATGGCAACGGGAGATGCCCAAAAGGTTGCACACTTGCTGGCCGGGGAGTAAAGCGAATCAAGTCCAAGGACCCTTCGGGATAGAGCAGGGTGAGTGTAGCCCTGGGGAAGAGGAGGGGTGGTACAACTAAGGCCCAGCAAGGGTAGTATGAGAGAGACGGTGGATTGTGAGAGGCCTCAGTGAGAGGGTGGTGGTATGAACGTGGCCTGTAACAGGGCAGGTCATGAGAGGCCTAACACTGTAATGAGTTAGACCCAGCCTCAGGCCAGAGCTTTACACAGTTGTTAGAAACATCTGGGAGGCATGGGACACATAAGGAGAGGTAGTAGTGTGTACTCAAGGCCCTAGACATCCGGGCCCAGAAAGGACAGCCTCCCACCTAATCAAGATCGTAATGACTTAACAGCAGGGTGTGGCAAGTGAGATAGGTGGGCAGTGTGCTCAGAGGCAGTGGGAGACCAGCACTGTAGCTTGTTGAGGAGCTTCCACTTTGCCACACTCAGGTTGAGAAACTGTTAATTGTTTGGCTGGAGGATCAAAATCAATGCCGTGCTCCTGTGAGTTTAGTCATCATTCAGGAAAAGGATAGGAGTCTTTATGATGATCTAAAGAAACAACAGGAGAAGAGTTCTAATGCTGAGCCTTTTAATGCAAGTAGGGGGTGGTTTATGTGTTTTAAAGCCAGGGCCAATTTGCATAACATCAAGGTCTCAAGTGAAGCTGCCAGTTCTGATGAGGAGGTGGCTTGTGCTTTTCCTGAGACATTGTCTGAAATGATTGAAGAGGGTGGGTATTATGCTCAGGAAGTTTTTAAAGCTCTTTGGGAAAAAATGACATTGAGAACCTTCATTGCCAAAGAGGAGAAATCTGTGCCAGGGTACAAAGCTGCTAAAGATAGGCTCACTCTTTTTGCTTGTCACCAATGCTGCAGGTGTCTTTAAACTTAAACATTTACTTGTGTACTATTTGGAAAACCCCAGAGCTTTCAAGGAATATTCCAAGTCATTTCTGCCAGTGATATAGAAATCCAGTCCTAAGGCGTGGGTCAATAAGAACATTTTTGAGGATTGATTTAATCATCATTTTGTGCCAAGCGTTGGGGATTATTGCAGCAAAAACAATCTTGCATTGAAAACATTGTTAAATGCTTTAAATGCTCAACAGTGCTCGTGGTCATCCAGGAGCACTGTTGATATGCATCCTGACATTGAAGTGGTGTTTCTACCCCCCAACACCACCTCATTGTTGCAACCCATGGATCAGGGGATAAGGCCTACTATCTTAGGCGCACATTTGCCCAGGCCATCAGGGCAATTGAGAAGGAAGGTATACCAACTATGAAGGATTTCTGGAAGGGTTTCAACATTTACCATGCAGTTAAGAACATTATTGAGGCATGAAATGAAGTCAAGCAATCAAATTTGAATAGTGTTTGGAGAAAATTGTGTCCTGAGTTTGTCTGACTTCCAAGGCTTTACAGACACTGTTGAAGAAGTGACCAAAAATGTTGTTAAAATGAGCTAAGACATTTCACTAGAGGATGTTGATGAGTGCTGACATCACATCTGAAGAATTAACTAATGAGGACATCATTGAATTGAAACAGCAAAAAGTGGCAGAGGAAGAAGAAGAAGATGCACCCACTGTTGAAAAGACTCCTCATAAAATCTTGACAACAAAAGTGTTGGCTAAGACATTTCAATATTTGGAAGCTACCATGTCCCTGTTTGAGGAACATGACCCCACATTGAACGCAGTGCAGCAGTGAATAGGGCCTTACCCAACATTTACAGCTGCTACAGAGAAATTTACAAGCAAAAGAGTAGAACATCTATGCAAACTCCCTTGGACACTTTAAGAAAGCAGACAAGACTCCAGAAAAACCTTCATCCAAGACTCAGGAGAAGACTCCAGCCAAGAACCCTACAAAAAGTCCAGCAAAGTCACCTCAAAGAAGTCCTTCCAAATCAATATGATTTCTTTTTACAGTATAAATACATTAATGTAGCTATATTACTTGTCTATAATTGATTGAGTACAAAGTTCTCCTTTTTGGTGAAAATAGGATATCGGGCCTTGGTTCAGGAACCAATTCCCCATTTATAACATTGTTCCTATAGGAAAATCAGTTCCAAGTTGCAACATTTTGACTTAGGATGCAGTTTTCAGGAACCAATTGTGTCAAAGTCCGAGGAACGCCTGTACTGATTTAAAAAAAAAAAAAAGGTCAGACTCCATGTTAGGTGCAGTAAAGGAAGTGTTAAAGTAAGAAAAAGAAAAAGCTTTTAGCTCTGTAATGAAACAATCATAGCATGACCTTCCTTTATGTTGTAGAAAAGACTATTCTTTCTCTTTGGAGGCGTAAAAATGATGTAGGTTGCTAGAAGCATTTGCACTCCTAATGAAGAATTTTGTCTTAATATCTGCCTTGTGCAGTGTAAGGAATTAATATTTTGAAAGAAAGAAAACTATACAGACAGTCTGTATACTTCATTGCTATTGTTTTCTAGCTTGATTCAGTGAATAAAGGGAGCAGCAACATACACTCTAGAATTGCAAAATACAAGGGATTTCAAAGCATTTTGTAGGCAGAATTAAGCCTCAAAATGAGCTTCTGAGTAACACTGATATTTACTCAGCATGGCTGTATTTGACGAATGTGGTGAGTGAGTTGTGTGGGAGCCAGGCACCGAGCTGCCAGGGGCCTGTGGGGGCAACGTGCGTGTTGGGGTCCAGAAGGATGGCTGGGGGCTGGGAGCTCACACTGGAGTCCTGGAAGCCCCCGGCCTCACTCGAACCCTTCAGTCCTCACCAGCAACCTCTGCAACCTTCAGTGCAACCCCCTGACACCCTGAGGAATTTTTTCAGCTAAGCTACAGTGAGGAGGTGGCTAAGATTTTATGGTCCTATGCGTTATGCCCTGTTAAATTGACCTTTATGCTAACCCACAATAATTTTACCCTTATAACTAGAAATACAGGCTGCTATAGCCAAAATAAGAATGCCCACAGTCTTTTTTAAGTTTCACAAGCAAATGGATAGAAACTGGAGGGCTAGCATGTAGGAACAGTTAGTGAGCAATCAACTTGGTAAAGTAGCATTGTGAAGTCAAGTAGCCCCTTGACCACAAATAATGGCGGTATGGCCATCTCTTTCTCCTTCGCCCCCCCACCCGCACTCCCCAAGAAGAAACCAGGTTCAGAATAGAGAGCAAATAAATTTTATTCTTTACAGATAAAAATTTTAATTTACTTTATATACATATATTATTAATTAAATCTAAGCTATTAAATCTAACTATTTAAAACTTTAAATATTCAAGCTTTTAATGTTTGTTTGTATATTTAGGGTTAAACATTTAAGATTTGGGAATATTTAAATTAAAGCTAAGTAATTAAAGCTAAATTAAAATTAAATAGATTTTCTGTCTAGAACAGCACCACTGGAAGCATGAGAATTTGAAGTACTTGAATCTACACTGTAAAAAACATTATGGCATGTAAGCACCATCCAGTGGTGCTGTAACACACATGACCGAATGAACTTGTATCACCCTCATCTACATGGGCATGCATGTATGCATCTAAATCGGATGCAGTTGAATCCACACTTGCACATGTATCAAGGCCTACAGTGGAGGCAGCCATTGGCCCATTAGTTTCTGAAACATCCTCATAATTTATTTATAAATGTCAAAAATTTGATCTTGTGACTAATAACTGAAATTGGTTTAAGTCAATCAATTTGATTTTAATAGTCTCTAAGGCAGTGGTCTCCAAAGTGGGATGCATGCACCCCAGGGTGTGCGCAAGACGATCCATTGGGGTGTGCGAAGAAAATATTAGCACTTCTATTTATATGTATATTTATATAAATATACATATATTGGGGGTGCATGCTCAAAAATTTTTTACTGATGGTGTGCACGATCAAAAAAGTTTGGAGACCGCTGCTCTAAGGTACTATTTTTAGGTGATGAGACTTAAACTTGCACAATACTGTCCACACCACTTGTACCTTTAACATGAGGCTTAGGAGGTATGGATGGCACTCCACGGACCATGAACATTTAAGGAACCGTCTGCACTGATGTGATTTTTCTGTGAATGAGAACGTCATCCACAGAACATCTCATTCTGTGAACGAGAACACCTTCCTTATTATTTCTTTAAACTTTTATGGACATTTTTATACATAAAAGAGTGTGTGTGTGTGTGTAAGTGAGAGAGAGAGAGAGAGCACTCGGTTTCCTTTTTAATGATCTTAATTATGATTTGTGCAATGTGCTATTAATTATTATTTGACAAATGTGCAGGATAAACAACAGGTATACTGGTGAATATTGTGCTCACAAATGGTCATTAGGGAAGAAGCTTTTGAATAGTTTTATTATATAACCCCAACTAGTGGATATTTGTACCAAATAACTTCAAATATTTATTTTAATATTGCTGCTGGTCAATATCCAGTTGGAGACAAATATTTGGCTGGAGAAAAGAATGAAGAGTAGTACAATGAGTTTGTGTCAATCTCTTGCATAAACCCTACATGTCTACCATTTTAACAAGAGAACAGCATTTAGTATCATTCATTTACCAAATGCTAAAATCAAAGATGTGTTGGACGCATGTGACTTGAGACACTAAGCCCTAGATAGTTTTTATTTTTTCTATCATGAAAACTATTTTTGATGCTAAATTTTTGTTAATGTTTAATTTTTGTAAATGTTTATTGTGGGTAGATCTTCTGACTACACATTATTCTAAGTTCAAAGCATAATACAATATTTACCGTTTCAGCGCAGCATAGTATTAATATTTGATTGGTGTTGCAAGTGTCACATGCTGTTATTGTCAGTGGCACTGAGAATAAAATGTTCAATGAGAAAGATAATCCTTGCACAGAAGGTTGAAGGAAGATGTAATTGGCAGTCAGAAGGTTAAAAAGAGACTTGACAAGATTTCAAGGGATTTAAAAAGTTAATCCGTCAAGGAGCATAACCACCACCAATTTGAAAAAGGCTTGTATTCAAATTAAGATTTATCACAAGGTTTTTGGCAACAGCACTGTCACCTTTCTGGGTTTGTCCAGTGGAGCAAACTGAAACTCAGTAATCTTGGCAATATGACAGTATAGTAGCATATTGTAACATGACTTGATGTCGTTTCAGGCAAGTCACCACATTGTATAGGCCCTGATGACATTTTCAGGAATAATGAATGTTCTGTAAGCACAATTTGCAGAATAGTAGGCTCTTCTCCACAGTAATCTCAGGTCATCCCACAAACTGTGGCATTTATATGCTATGGTGTTCAGTAGGGCTGTGCAAAGCTTCGGTAGCCGATTCAATTCAGAAGAGATTCAGCCTGATTTGGCAGCTGAATCTCTGAATCTAGATCAAATCAGGAGACCCATTAAGGTCTGAATTGAATCAGAAGTTTCCAAATTGATTCGGAGACATTTGGAGATTCGGAACGCTTGCGGGGAAACAAAAACTGAGAAGGAGGAGGGGGATAGCGTGATTTTCCATATATGAAAAGGGCTGGGGTGGTGGTGAAGACTGCTCTGATATTGCCATCTGTAGCTGACCAGTGACTCTGATCTTTCTCTGAGTTCCCTTCCAATCTGGGGGAGGGATGTAGAATCAACAGTTTGAGGTGGACTTTCACAGAAACCCCTGCACCTAATCTCCTTGAAACTTGGCAGGCTTCATGCCCTCAGAAGGAGCTATCCCTGCTGTTTTCATCTGAATCTGCAAAAAAATCACAAAGCTATAGGTATTTTAGTGATTTCCCCATTATAGTCTATGGCCGAATCTCCGAATTGGCTGAATCGAATCGGGACAGAGATTCAAATCACTGTCGCTCCGAATTGGCCTAATCCAAATCCAGAGCGAATATTTGCTTCTTCACACAGGCCTACTGTTCAGCACTTCAGAAAATGAATTAAGGCTTAATTCAGGCAAGCAAGGCACTTAAGCATGTGCTTAACTTTAAATCATTTGGGATGTAAGCAATTGCTTAACATTGTTTTTGTGCTTAAGTGATTTTCTAAACAGGGATGAGGTTATTCTCTTGTGTGCACTGTTTGCTGAATTGGAGCCCTAGTCCCTCGTCTTCGGCCTGCAGCTCCCAGTAACTTGTGATTTGTTTATGAAGAAAGGAATAAACTCTTAGAGACATGGTGTGCTTCACAGTGTCAGAACTGAAATGCATATACTAAAAAAGTAATTTTGTATACAAGTCCTTATATTTCACCAGTGTAGCTGTTTGCCTAGTTTGAAATGCGCTGAAAATTCAATTATGTCTAATTCCAGTAGACTTCAAGACACATCTTTGTAATAATCAAGGCCAACACTTGTTGAAATAAGTGTCCAGAGTTGTGCCCAGCAACACCTGATGCACACTCATAAATTGAGACTGTCTGTGACCTTGGGCTTTGTCGGTGTGTTCAAATCCCTGACTTGAATCATTTGTTGGGAGCTGCAGGTTTAGAAGTACTTAAAAGCAGGCATGAACCTTTAGGCTAGGACCAGACATTACACACAAACTGGTATAGGTGGGAAATTGGTTCAAATTTGTAACACAATAGAAGTTCAGTGTTTATAAACTACTTTCAAAAAGGCTGAAACCAGCTTAAGATAAACCTGGATGGATGTAGTGTCAGATTTAACAGATTTAGGTTATGTCAGTTTATTGAACTTCCGTCCCAGATTCCCTCCAGATTCAAATTAACTTACAGTCTCCCAGCATCCCAGGATGCTTTGCATCTCCCCCACAAACCCCAGCTCACAGGATGTGTGGGCTAAACTTGGCCCAGGCTGCCTGTTCCAGCTGAGCAGAGAGGTGTGCTTTAGTGCCCTCCAGCTTCTGGCCTGGACCACTGTAGGCATGTGGCTGCATTTCTGGAATCAAATGTGAATGTCTGTTCACTTGCTTAATCGGTTCAATCTACACAGTTTAGACTAACCTGTAAAGATTGAATCAATTCAGCGTTGGTCTTCTTGACTGTCTGTACTTATCCTTAAAGATTACATCCACAATTTTCACAGAGATGCTATTTTCAGATGACTTCCTTAATTAAAAAAAAATACAAAGACCATCTGTCGCAGAGCACTTCTGTGCTCTGCTCCTATAAAGAGGAGAGGTGTGTAGCAGGGTACTGAGACGCCTGCTACTTAGGAAGCAGTAAGTAAGGAGCCCAGCTGTGGGTTGCCAGGGCAACCAGTAGAAGTCAGCTGACAGGAAGGGGCAGGGCCTGGCCCCTATATAATTCCCAGGCTGAGGCCAAGCAGGTGGTTCCCTGCTAGCAGCCGTAGAGGAAGGAGCTCTGCCGGACTGACCAAAGAGTAGAGGCTAGACCGCAGGTATAGTTGTGAGACCGGGGGGAAGGATAGAGCACCCGGGATGTGGCGGGTCTAATGTTATAGCCAAGCGGCTCGAATTTATGTTGTAGCCAAGAGGCTTGAGTTTCTGTTTGCTGTTTACGACCGGTGGTTTAGGTGAGGCTATTAGGGGTTGGAGGAGGCCTCACTGGGGACCCACAGTAGCGCGGGGACCCCGGCACCAGAGAGAGTGCAGCATTTTGGGGTGCACTGGCCCCAGAGCCAGAGAGGGCACCACATTTTAGGGTGCACTGACCTCAGCCCCAAGAAGAGGAGCAGAGAATTGGAGGCCAGGTAAAGCCGAGGCTGCCTGAGCCCTGCAGGAGGTTAAAGACCCCAAGGAGGAGATTTGGGGGCCAGGCCACCTGAGCCCCAAGGCTGCAGAAGCCTGAGAGCAAAGGAGGCAGCGAGAAGCCCGAGAGCAAAGGAAGCGTAGTTGCTAGAGACAAGGCAGTGGAAAGCCAGAGCACCAGAGGGCGCGGTGAGAGATGAGGGCCGTGGAGGGCCCAAGCACCAGAGAGAGGGTGCAGAGAGCGAGACAGACCAAACAACATCTGGTACATCAGTGAGGCTTGGGGCGTGGTAAAGGGGCAGTTGGAGCCACGCGTAGCCCATAAGGCTGGGGTGCACTGAGTCACACAGTACAAAACAGGGGCCAAGATACAACAGAGCACCGTGTCCAAGGGTGCGAAAGGCAGCCTCCCTTATATAAAAGAACAAGACATGGCGGACAAGAATGAGGATGCTTTGAGACAAACTTAGCACGGTAGGGGGTGCTAGGGGAGATCACAGCCACCCCTAAGACCTCACTCCGTGACACCATCTCTTAGGAATCATCTCTTATAATAGATGTTCTAATTTTATGTTTTGGAAGAAGGAAGCATGTTGTGTGTGTACAGAGGATGTGGACATTTGCATTTTCAGTGTTTGTTAAAACCAATTGAGCAAGAAAAATAATTTTGCCTAACTGCAGTGAAATAGTACTATACAAAACAATCAGTTTTAATAAGTCTTCAAGAGGAGAGAACTAGTTCTTTGAGGTATTGTGAAAGAAAGGCATCCATATGGAAAGTTAAGTAGTTCAATATGCTTTTAAACAAAGAGATGGGATCTATACCATTTCATTTTCAGGCTGGGCTAATAAATGTTACTAATGAATTTGTCTACAGTACAACAATTATAACTTAAAGAGCTGTTATTCAGACACTTTGATAATATCTCCAAATTGTCCCCCATCTGCATAAACCAACAGCAGCTGAGCTTAGCATTTTGCAAAGGGTATAAGTCATCTGAGAATTTGGGCCAATGACTTTATTCTTAATTTGTGGATGTCATAGACTCACCCATGGTTCACCTTTGGAAATGTCAGGTGAGTCCATAGTTCTTGTTTAACACACATTACCAAAGAATGGGTCCACAGCCTGGTCATTCCAGTCTCTTCAGATTGCCAAGAACTATGTCTCTGAACTTTAGCTTTGATCCCATCTGTCCAAACTGTGGGTCCCATCTCCAGGAAGTCAGGAAGTACATCCCTAACTGCAGCCTCAGAGGGATGGAAGAGATAATAAATAGCCAGGTTCCCAAAGGTTTGGAGATGAGCGAAATAACTGGGATTGCTGTTTCAGTACAGAAAGAGCCAAAACAGGGTGATTGTTTCAAAGCATTGGCCTTGTTTGCTGCTCCAATATCTATTCACATGGTCAGAAAAATGGCAGTAAGCCACTCTATCATTGCTACCTTCTCCATAAGTGTCCCCAGTGGCTATTGTTTTAGTACATATATTGCTGTACTCTTAACATTAACTGCAGATTTTAGAAACTTATACGGTCACTTTATTTTTCTTTTGAAAAAAAAAATGTAAATCCTAAACTTATTTTTTCTTGTTTCACATGTCATATAATTCTAAGGCAAGTGAATTAAGTAGGCCCTCCTCTGCACTTATGCCACATGCCAGGCACAATGAGAGTGCCTGTCAATCAGATGCTCCTTTCATAATGCACATTTTATAAAAATATGCATTTCTGTGTCTGTATTTTTATTTTTCATATATTTAAAATACATCTTTTCTTACTGGAATAGCTGTATAAGTTGCACATTTCGTTTTAGTGAGGCCTCCAGGGGACTACAATCAAGCAGACTTATTTCAGTATACTTTAGCACAACAGTAACAATATAATACAGGTCAAACCATCTAAAATAGTGGGCTCAGCTTCCATCCTTTTTCTGACTGCAAGCCTCTTGAAGAGTAAAGACCCACAATTTCCTAAAAACAAGCAATGCAGACTGCCTGTATTGTCCTTACTAAGGTTTTTAATAGAAGATCATGCAAATAAGAGGGCTTTTCATTATTCTATGCCCCACACCCATGTTCGTAGTACACTTTTTACCTAACTCAAACTCACCCAAACAAGAACCAAGGCTCAAACAACTGCTCCCCCTTGTTCTTTCTTGCCTCCCATAGCTCTGTTTATTCTCTTCTGTGGCCCCTCCCTTCACACACTGCTCATCATAGCTTCACTCGCCATCATACACCAACATGACTGAAAGAGGAGCTCGGATGGGGTATAGAAGGGCAAGAGGTAAGAGAATTTGGTAGAAAAGATATCTGAACCCAATGAAACAGAAGCTGTATTGTGTAGCACACTAGCAAAGGCGGCTCAAGTTTATCTGCTATAGCTTTGTATATATACTCAAACAAATTGCATGGTTTTGTAAGTATGTCCGATTCAAGTGTTTGATTTGTTATGCATCTGAGCAATTAGTCTAGAAAAGTGATAATTATCTAGCAAAGAGATAACTATGAGAATTTTTCAAAGAGGCCACAGTTTATTTTGTCATGGCCTTAATCACCTACATTTGATCTACAAGTGGGCTGTTGTAATAATGGTAACATAAAATGTAACAAACAGCAAAGGATTAGAAAACTTATATATTGTCTTGCACATTCAATCAACTTGCATATGAACTCAGCAGGAAATTCAAAACAAAAGCTAATTTATGGAAAAATATGTAGTTCTAATCACAGTTTAGCTCTGTGGGGTTCCAAATAACACACTACAATCTTTACATGCAGATGCTTTCATCTAACATTCCAGCTCTGGTGACATTCCAAAACTTCTTATCAAACCATATTATCATCCTTTATTAATTCTTATTCTACTTCTCCTTATTGCATGTTTGCTGTAAGATTCTGTCACTCTTAATATGGAACATGGAAGGCTTTTAATGTGTTTTAATGTGTTTAAAGTCATGAAATGGAAATATACAGCTCAACAGTTTCAGAACCTACTATAAAACCCAAGCTCAATATGTTGCATTCATTCATTCTTAAATCTTGTCATCAGAATGCACATTTCTCTGCCATCACTATTGCAAACAAGTGTTCTGTTGATCTTATAGTACCTTTCAAAGTGCCAGCCAAGCCGTTTCTTTATTATTCTTATAGCTTGATATTGAAGTTTTTATATCTGTAAGAATTTTATTTTTACGTAAAGCTCTTAAACCATAAAAGACCGAGTTTACACCCTTTCTGTGATTAAGCAGAAGGCAAAACAGAGTTGCACCTTACAAACTAATTCAGAGCTTTTGTAAGCGACAGTTCACTTTGCCACATGGTATGAAAGGACTTTCAGGGAGCAAGCATTCAAATAGAAAGAGTGATTGAAATGCAAAGGTGAGAAAAGAGAGAGTGCTGAGAGAAGCAAAAAGAAAGCAGTAACCCATTAGGACATAGATGTCATCAAAGCTAATCCAGATAATGTGATAAAATTCTGTATTACTTACAAAAGTGTATGTGTCTCTGAATTAGTCTAAGGGGTACCTGTATCCTTCCTTCCACCTGATTTGGGATTACCAAAGCTAATTACCTCTTTTCATGGTTAAATAAGACATTTCCAATGGATTTTCTGACCATGCAGTGATAAGATAAGTTGCCTGGTATTTCTTTTCTAAACAGATTGTTTTTACAAGAGTTGCAATATAGTGATGTGGCTTTGGACACAATTTTTATGACAGATTAAGAAAAGAGCATAAGAAAGAAAAATCAACTTGGATCTCAAGGCGTCTTCAGAAAAGAGCCTTTAGGAAAGGGGAAGGGAGAAAGATCATTTTGGAGAAAGGAATAGAAGGTTGAGTAGAGAAGGAATAAGGTAACCTGAAAAGCTATACATAGGTTAAATTGCTGGGAAATAACTTAACGTTGATTACAGTCAAGAACATTTGTAAGATCTGTATAACTAATTTGTGTAGCTTTTAATATAACAAAGAATACTAAACCATCATATTCTTCTTTTGTAAAATAACTTGGTGTTGATGATGCTACAGACTGAGGGGAATATAATTTTGGAAGCCTATCTCTAATGAAGTGAAACTGCATATTTTACAGTTCATGCATCCTCCTTATTTTGTTCCTCAGGTATTGTTAATTTTCTTGGTGCTTATCATAAAGTCTTATATAGAAAGAGGTAGTTAGCTGTGTTAGTCTAAAGTCAGACAGAAGGCCAGGCAAATTGGCACCTCAGGCCGCTTCCACATGTTACAGGTATTGCAAATTTACCTTAAGACCAGCTACAAATCCGAAGTAGCTATCACATCATAAAAAGCTCCAACTAGCTGTAAAGTCATACCTCAAAATTATGTACTAACTTTATAGCTGTTTGCACATGAGCTTTAATTTGCACATGTAGCAGGGTCTCCCTGTGGCTGGGAGCCCCATCAGCCGACCCAGCTCGCAGCCACAGAGGTGCCTCATGCCCAGCTAAGGCTGGGAGGCTCACAAATGAAGGGATTCAGCCCCAGCAGCAGCCCACTCTGGGTCCAGAAGCACAGGGACCGAGAGTCCTGTAACTGTGGGTGCTAGGACCCAGCTGGGTCTTGGCAGCCAGGGACATGACTTCCCTGGGGATGCAAGTCTGGGAGATTACAACAGTTGTGATCCCCCAGCCTCCCTGGGAGTTTTACACACCCCCAAGGCTGGGAGCCGACACCTGCCATCATCCCCCAGCCCTGGGGGTGCATGGGACACCCTGGCAGCTAGGATCTCCTCAACTGAGGAGGTTCCCAGCCATAGGAGCTTGCTTCTTGCCAGTGCAGGAGGAGCCTGAGATCGGGTTCCCCCTTCCCTATAATAAGGCAGAATGGGATCCAGTGCATGGTTCCACATGCATGTATGGCATGGCAGGAGGTATGATCATGCTTTAGGTCTCATCGTACCTTTACCTGCACGTGTGGAGGGGGCCTTAGGGATTAACTGGTTCAGAGAGGTGCAAGCTATCCTAATTCCTCAGATGCTGCCTTGTCAGATGCTGACGCAGTAGGCTGTCACCTACAAAAGCTTATGCTTCTCTAAACCATTTTATCTGTGGAGTCCAAACTTGGGCCCTGAACTTACAAGTACAGAAAGATAATACTTTGTTAGGGCAAAAAAAAATGTTTTTAAGGTGGAAAAAATGTGTTTACTTGAAGCATTCCATTGTCCTTTGAATAGTTATCAGGTCCCTTCTCCATTCCATTTCTTTTCAGCAGCTCTGCCTCCAAGAGATCAGCTTAGAGCTTTTCTCATCCCAAAAGTCCCTGTTCAACTGACCGGGCTTTCCTTTTCATTCACTGCTTATATCTAGGCTTGGCCCCTGATTGACAGTCTGAGGTGCTCAGGTCACCTGTATCTAACTTTAGGTTCTTGTCTAACATTTTCTTTGTTGCTAGGAGCTAAAAATCCCAGCCATATACAGAGAGTACATTTAATCATTAAGAGAATGCAATACCTGGTTCAAAAGAGCTTACAACATAATATGCATTTCCTAGTCATCTCCATCTATAATAGCTTTCAGTATCTTATTAACTGTGAACAGCATTATCCAAAAGAAATAATCAATAAGCAGCTGAAATCCCAAGATCTGAACAGCTAATCTTGAACATTACTCAGTACAGAAACCTGGACATTATTCATAATAAAAACATGAACGTTGAAACAAGACAAAAATGAGGTAAAACTTGTCTGTAATTGAGTGTCTCTTCTGTAGGATCAGTTGTTGGAAACCTGAGGTTTTTGCTAAACCTTGATTATTTTTCAGATAACACTGCTGATAATTGTTAAGATAACTGTTACTGTGGGAAACTGGGCTCACCAAATGAAATTAGACATCTAGCCATATATGGTTTTCACAGACATAGATATATGACACATTGCATTTTGATGAACTACAAGAAAACTTATAAAGAATACCACACACCTTTCCTTAACACCTTTCCTTAACAGCCATGGAAATGAAAAATATAACATGCGTGTTACAATGTCATATAATCATGTCTGGTTAGAGGTCAAAACAAAGAAATCTCATGCATAAAATCTACCTGACATACCTTTGTTGTCACATTCTTTCTAAGCAATTTCCTTTGTGATACAGATTATGGTATGAAAAAGTTTTCACAGAAAATGGAAAATAAAGAATCCAGATTAGATTTTTCACATATGAAACTGCAAAATTAATGGATCTTTGAAGTCCATTAAAAATATAAGAAAAGAGACCGTAAGTTTTATAGTTATTATGTAGACATCTGTGGACATTGGCAAGTTTCCATGAGAGCATGTAATGGAATTCCAGCCACACATGTCCAGCTTTGCAGGTACTTTTATATACGTATGTAGCTTCCTATTGCCTAAGCTTCTCAAGAAGCTGAAATACATAGTGTGTTTATATGCATGCTTAGGGGAGGAGGGGGAGATACTTTAATTAGAGTGGCTCTGAGAGCAGCTTTAATTAAAGCACCAGGAGCTTCACATGTATTAGCTTCCATGGGCTGAAAAATGGCAATGGGTGAGCTTTAACTAAAGGTTGTTGAACGGACTTTAGTTAAAGTGCCCCGCCACCATTTTTCAGCACGGGGATGCTGATAGATGTGGTGCTGGAGTCTGCTGAAGCATGGTGTTTAATCAAGACTGCTCCAATGCAATGTAATTATAGCACATCAGAACAGCCTCAGTCCTCGTGTATAGGTGCCCATAAATTATGCTACCAAGCGACTTATATGTTAGACATCCAAGTTGGTTTTATGTTGACTTGAGAAGGGCAGTAGCATATGGAGAACTTGTTTGTACTATTTCACTTCTTAACCTCTTCACTTACTGATCTACAACAACAAATATATCTGAAGAGGCATGGTTTTTACCAGACAGCAAATTAATGCAAATCAGTTTATAAATGAATGGGCTTGTTTCAGTCTTTCTCTGCTATAAAACTAGGAATTGATGTTGCAGATCAGGAGTTACAATAAGTTTACTGATGGTTGACTTGAGCATCTTCCAGTCTTTAGGTCCCTGAAAACAATATCGCTTCAGGTACTAATTGTAACTCTGAGACAAGAACATAGTAAATAATGTTTGAAACCACTTCTGTTTTCAATATTTCATTTTAAAATGTATTGCAAGAGATTACCTAGAAGATAATGCTTCAACAAAATTGAGATGTAATTTCAATTTGCTTAGTTTGCATTATAATCCCTTCACAGTGTTTTGAAAATGTAAATCACATTCCTTCTTATAAATGAATATATAGATCTATGTATGGAATCCCATTTAACTCTAGGAAAACAATCTGTAGAACTCAACATGAAATCACCCAGAAATTCACAGCAGTAGTAGTCTCTGGCAGCTGAATTCAATTCTGAAAAGAGGAATTCTATCGCAAATAATAATAATACTAGAAAACTTGAGAAGCTCTGATGGAGGGAGAAGGGTGAGATGTATACAATTAAGTTCTTTTTGCCAAGTTTTACCACTTTATTCCATTACTTCCCTTTACACAATATCCATAAATCAGTGGGGGTCAACTTTTTTGGCTGACGTGCCACAAATTAGTCCCACACCCTTTCCGAGTGCCACTCTGATTTCCTTCTCCTGTGTGATCTTCCTCTTTCTTCTCCCTTCCCTATTTGCTGCTTTCCTTTCTGCTCTTTGCTCTGTGCTCCCTGCCTGATCTGCTGCTCTGGTTTCTGTTACCTGCCCTTTCAGCTGCTGTGTACCTGCCCCCTCCCCAATCTGCTGCATGCTTCCCCAGTCTGCGAGACACAAACGCATGCCACAGGTTGGCCACTCCTAGATCTTCAAAGCGCATTAGGGCCATGGTTTCTAGCTCCCTAATATTTTCCCATAAGCAAGTTTATATGACTTTTTCTGCCTTAATCATCAGAGGGGATGGCTTGGGGAAACAGTGTACACCAGTTCCAAGCATCCCAGCCTCTTCCTTCTCCATGGATCCTTAATCTTATGGAAAGCCTTCCATTTGAAATACATCACTTAAAAATGTGCTGCCTTTTTAGCCCACAGTGGAAAACTGGCTCTTAACACTGAAGTAGGAATGTTGTATAATGAATTGCTGCTGATATTTCCAGCTGCACTGGATACTTTCAGCGATCATTGACCCTTGCATTATATAGAGATCTAGCAATCTGTTTTACAGTCTGTTATTGTACAGCCAATTGTTTCTTTTCTTTTTTTTTATTAATTAAGAGATCTTGGAGTCATTATCAAGTCTAAAATGAACATGGGCCACCAAGGACGCAGTCAGCAAGGCTAACCGCAACTTGTCATGTATCCACAAATGCATCACAAGCAGGTCCAAAGAGGTCCAGGATCCTCCCCCTGTATGTGACACTGGTCAGGCCGCAGTTGCAGTATTGCATCCAGTTCTGTGTGCTGCACCTTCAGGAGGGATGAGGCCAGCATCGAGAGGGTCCAGAGGAGGGCCACTCGCATGATCAGGGGGCAGCAGGGCAGGCCCTAGGAATAGAGGCTACAGGACCTGAATCTGTTCAGCCTTCACAAGAGAAGGCTGAGAGGGGATCTAGTGGCCATCTATAAACTTACCAGGGGGGACCAGAGGGGAATGGGTGAGACCCTGTTCCACCGAGCGCCTCCTGGAGTAACAAGAAATAACAGCCACAAGTTGAGAGTAGGTTCAGGCTAGACATCAGGAGACACTACTTCACAGTCAGGGTGGCCAGGATCTGGAATCAGCTTCCAAGGGAAGTGGTTCTGGCTCCTACCTTAAAGGTCTTTAAAAGGAGGCTTGATAATTCCCTAGCTGGGGTCATATGAGCTTAAACTTATTAGGGGTCATATGAACCCAGTATTCATTCCTGCCCAGGGCAGGGGGTTAGAATTGATGATCTGCTCAGGTCCCCTCCGACCCTACATCTATGAATCTGTGAATAAATGTTCCTTTTATGCTTGTTCACTTTTTTCATGCAAGTTCATCATTTTCACATGTATTTTAAACCCAATCACTTGCATGCATAGTTGATATTATTTATATGCAGTTATCCACTTTTACCCTGGAGGATTTTGCATATGAATATTCAGTCAGCCAAATTACAGTGCTTTAAAAAGTTATGCATACCTACATGACTATTGGATTAGAGACCTCCTGAAGTTTTGACCTGAGGTATAAATATACTTGTATTAATTTAGCAGTGTTTTCTAAAGATACATTTTCAGAATGGACCAGTTTCATACTTGAGGTACAGTTGTCAGTTCAATCACTTGATGATTTTATTCATTTTACATATACTGATCTTTCTATGTAAGTTTATTTTCCTTTCAGTTGCTTGGCAGAAAAATCCCAGTGCATATTAAAACTCTGAAGTTGTAGAATCCTATGGCAGATTAATTTCTTTAATAACTTGCTATTCCTTTCTAATTTCCATCTGAGGAAACCTCTAGACAAAATAATCAAATGCAATATTTGAAATATAGACAACTGGCAGTAACAAATTTTCTATTAGAGTCATGGGAAGCAAGGAGGTTTGTCCCCTTTAACTTCCTCAAAAAGAGTTATATTCAATTTCAATTTTCAATATTTTATTTTAACTTTAATCAAGGAAGTGAGCATTTCTCAGTTACAATATCTATATCAGGTAAGTGTTGGCAGTATGATGGTAACATAACTGTCTTCCAGGCAGTTGACTCCAGTTTGATTCCTGGCAGTAAGGCTTCCATTAGTTAAGGATAATTTTGCCTTGAGCAAGGGGCTGGACTAGGTGACCTCTTGAGGTCCCTTCAAACCCTACTCTTCTATTATTCTAATTGCTTCAAAAAAACTCATAATTTTGCTTGGCCTCCAAGCTTTGTGTTTGTTTTTTAACCAGCTTTTGCCAAAAATCTGTTGTGTAGAACTAATGTTAGGAGGAGGACATTTACGCTTTCTGTTAATTTAGAAATAGGGACATGAAAATATTTTATCAGGTTCCAGCAGAGTGTTAAAATTCTGTTAAAAGTTTTAAATAACATTTCTAAGACTTTTAAGTTATTTAAACTCTGCTGTGGATTGTAATGATCATCGTGACTTTGACAGATGTTCTCAGTCACTGCGACTTGCCTTGCAAATTTAGGATTACCACTGACTGACTGCCTAAAGTTTATTTTTGAGTTGCTAGGGTTTATGGGATTTAGGTCAATTTTTATAGTGTAGTCTTCTTTTGGAGTTTTACACCTTGCATACAAATTTAATAAAACCTGAAAATTATAATCCGTGTTTTTACCAGATAAGTACTGTACAACTGGATTGGATTGGATTGTCCTGTGAGTAAATGCAGAGCCACATCATGCCCATGAGTATTCACAGGGTCCTAATATAGCCAAGTAATTATGCTATATTACAATTCTCTTCTTTTGAGTGTTAACCATCTTCAGGCACCTCTACAAATTCCCCACTTAAGGTGCTTAAGTGCTGGCTTAAGGTGCACTTTTCCTCCTCAGCCCCTTTGTCCAGACTTGTCTTTTCATTACCTATTCATATTGGCATGCATTCAGTTTCTTTTCTGGGTGTGTTCCAGAGGGTGACTGGTGTTTAAAATAAAAAAGGAAAGGAAAAGGAGATTGCCAGCCACTCTTTAGTTTCTTTCTTGCCACACTCTTTTCACTGCTGCCACTCTATGCCCTACATGTTGTCACTTTAAAATTGTGCCCTAAAATGGCTATATTCCTAGCTTATGCTTCATAAGTCAGTGGAATTTTAGGGATGTGCAAGCCTGATCATTATTACAGTATTTCGGGCTGATGTCAAGGAGGAATCAGGGTGCAAAAATAAAATTATCACCAGAAGGCTTGAGAAGGTGTTATTTTTATTATTTGGATGGTGGTTGTACCTACCAACTAGCCACTTTACAAATCCACAAAAAGATAATTACTGCCCCAATTAGGAAAGAAGCACAAAACAAAACAAAAAAAAATCAAGCAGGGGTGACAGAAAAAAAAAACTATTCAAGAAGAGATGTTAAAGCAACAGCTATTGATGATATTTGTACTTCCATGGAATAGGAAACATTTGTATATCTCTGTGTATCTTACTACATTTGAAATAACTAGTTTTTTTTGGCTTCATAATAAAGGCAGTTCTTGAGCAGGGTTTTGAAATAATGACCATCAGGTCCATTAGCTCAGGAATATGTTCGTTGTAAACGGGGATGCATGAAACACAGCTCAGAGTTAGTTGTGGGAGAAGTGAGGAAACAAATCAATTCAGCTGCTAGCATTAGATGAATGAGAGAGACAAGGACTGGTAATTTATTTGTCTGTGGTCTCCTTCATACTTGGTACAGAAAATGGTTCAGCAATCCACCATTCTAAAGAATCTTCCTTCTCTGAAATAGAGATCATCCAAGCTCTAACACTGACAATGGGAAACGTCCAGGCATTCCAGGAGCTGTTGTCAAAGATTGCAGACACACCAGATATTGAGACAGCTGTAATTCAGTAAAGCGCACACATGATTCAATTTATTGAACTCCTCAGCCCCAGCAAGAACTGCTCTGCCAATAAGTGACAGTTTAATGGAACCTGAAAATGGCCTTTTATTACACTCTGACCTCACTTACCCCAACATCTAAGTATGTGGAAAAATTATATCGATCCTCACTCAAGGGTTATGTCAGTACCAACATGGCACCAATGTTTTCTGCCCATCCTATACCAGACTTCCTCATTATCTCAGTGCTCTAGGAAGAAGACTGTGTAAGCAAGGGCATCCTAGAAGAAAAGGATCCAAGGAGCAGGCCATCTTTGGCACAGAAGCCTGCAGTTTTGGATCACAAATTTGCAAAATATTCCTCCCTGATGTGGGAGAGAGTGACACGCATTGCTCCAAACCCCTGCACATCTACTAAGGAGCTGAAGCATTCTGCCAGAGAAGGACAAACAACCAGCAATGCGTGAGTCGGACACTGTGACAAGTTTTGCAGATATGGCTGCTGTGATGCAACCCAAGGGAAGTCCAGATGACCTTTAAAGATTTGGCATTCAAAGGACTTAACATATATAGCTGTAGGACTGATGGGAAACTATGCCAGTATCAGTCCTCTCATTGTGGTGGTAGAGAATCCTAGTACCAAGGAGCTTTAGCATATCCCTCCCACCTTGGCCGACAGGCACACCCTAAAGCCAAAAGTACAATCTCAGGCAATCCTGAGCTGAATGCATAGGATGAACTCTGAGCAGCCTTGCTGACATAGTTCTACTATTAGGCCCACCTGCCAGGTGCAGGTGGGCAGGGATTTGGCAGAGTGTGCTTGAGTCTTTGTGTGCCAGGACTCACCATTGCCACAGTGTAGACAAGCTTCCAAAGGCACCACAGCCTACCCACCCATGTACAACATATCTCAGCTCTTCCAGAAGAGACTTGTCATTGTTACTACTTATCACATGCCAACATCTGCATCGAAAGCAAGAAGTCTGACATGACGGTTAGGAGCCACACAAGCCAAGAACAATACAGGCATTCTTCAAAAAAACCCTTATCCTCTTACATTTGGGCTGGGTAAAGATTTCAAACTGTATGTTATTGCTACATACACTTGCTTATGATCACTCCTGGGATCTAGTGGCCTGTTACAAACTAGTCAGAGGAGACCAGCAGGCATTGGGGAAGTCCCTGTTTCCCCCAGCACTACCAGGAGTGACTAGAAATAACGGTCACAAGCTGTCAGAGGGTAAATTCAGATTAGACATCAGGAGGCACTACTTCACTGTCAGGGTGGCTAGGACCTGGAACCAACTTCCAACTGAAGTGGTGCTGGCTCCTACCCTGGGAGTCTTTAAGACAAGGTGATGACCTTGCTGGGGTCATTTGACCCAACTACTCTTTCCTTTTACAGGGGATCGAACTTGATGACCTGCTCAGGTCCCTTCCAACCCTATTAGCTATGAAACTATGAAACTCCTTGCAAGTCCTCCTGTTAGCTGCTGCTCTCACTCCTTTATCATCTAGTGTCATGAAGCCTTCTCAGAAGAGGCCATAGTCCTCAGAAAGCCATAAAGTAGTCCTTTAATAATGCATTAGCAAGGGCTTCTCTTTCATTATCTCTTCTCTTCAAAGAAAAGGGTCTGAATCTTATCCAAGGCCTGAGGAAAATGAGCAAATGTTTCTGCCACCTTCAAGGGATATGGTGGATATGAACAGTCCAACCAAACAATTAAGGTGCTCAGCCCATTCAGCCATGAATCAAATGACTGGCGCAGGGCTGGTCCATGGGCTGGATCCAGTACAGAGTCAGCATATAAGGTCAGTCTGCAAAAAAAAAAAGTCCAGTATGCCCATGGAGTGACTCCATGTGCCTGAATCTAGCTACATGCACAGATCTACCTCATCCACCCAGCAGGCCTCCCCATGGGTCCAGAAATTGGGCAGCAGGGAAGTGGCAATTAACGCTGTTACTGTTGTGCCATTGCCAAATTTCCATACCCATGAGGAAACTGGATAATTTGGCTTCACAGGCCAGATGTTCTCTGGGCCAGAGGTTGAGCGCCACTGGGTTAGGGGAAAGGTTTGGAACCAGAGCCAAGCCAAGAGTCGAGCTGAATGACAGGCGCCAACAACAGTGACTAAAAAACCAAGTGAGGATCAGGAGACAGAGACACGACATAAACCAGAAGTCTGGAAAGGAGCTTGAAGCAGCAGACATAGACTCCCATGTTAAAATGTCTACATGTTACTGTCATAAATTCCTAGGTGCTGATCTCAGAAACCAGTCCTCATAATTGCTTAATATATCGTTGTAAAGGCCAACTATGGTCTTACTAGTCCCATATGTGGCAAAATCTGGCCCAGACTGTCTGCCAGCCTTGACACCCTGTCATCACCAGATTCAGGATGATAATATTTGCTTCCATCTTTCCATCTCTACTGACTCAGGGCTGGTTTCTGGCTCTTGACTTAAAGATGTCACCAGCCACACAGGGTATGCTTCCAGTCTACAGTGGGGCTGAACCAGTGCCTTCTCCAAGAAACTTCACCTGAATTCCTTTCCTGTATCCTTGGAGTACCATCCAGGTGGCTGTCCTGACCAGAAAAGAAAGCCCATCAATGTGCAAAGCACTTGTCACAGACACATTTGACATGGAATGATCCCCAAAGGTCATGAAACTACATAGAAACCTGCCAGAACTTCAAACTACTAAACAAGCCTGTGTGGTACTTCCCCAGTGCTATGGTACTCAACAGTATAGATCTGAAAGGCAGTGGGTCAGTAACATATTGTGTAAACAAGCAACAAAATGTTGGCCTTTCTGTGCAGCAAAACAATTAGTTTGTGGAGCTGGCACTACTTAAATGACATCATGGTCAGAGCTCTGCAACTTATGGCACTTAGCAACATCTTTTATTGAACATTTGCTGTGAACACTCAGTCACCAACTATGTGTGGCAACTGCAGAAGTGCAGATTTTGCTGGTGGGAGAATCTAATAATTTCTTTGCTACCAGAAATAATAAAAAGTACCTGAACTTGTACTCCAAAGGTGTCATAAGCCTGAGATCCCTGGCATTTTCTTTTTTTTTTGTTTTTTGTTTACCAATCTTCATTAATTTCCCCAGGAAAATCACCAAAACTAATAGGACCGGGCCACATTCATCTTCACAGCTCTTGTCTGGTCTAGCAGACTCACCTATTGCATATGTTCCTACTGCTCACAGTTAAGCTCCCAGACCATCCAGACCTGGTATAAGAAAAGGAGATAAATACTTCATGCAGCTCTAGATTGCTATGATGGCCAGCCTGCATGCTGGTTGAACAGGTATCATGGGAAAAGACTGTTTGTCAACATATACAGGATATAGCACAGAATAGAAAACCATAAGGAAGGCCTATTCTTCCGAGAGAGAGGTGGGTCAAAATGATCCTCAAGCCTGAGCAGGCCTTGATTCCTTACATTCTAGATTATTTAGTGGATCTGCAAGCTTCTGAACTCCTTCAGTTTGATCAAAGTTCACCTGGTAGCACTGTCAGCATATGACTTTCTAAAGCAGTCATTTTGCATCTTGTCCCTTCTGAAAGCATTGAAACTTCTCAAAGGCTTTATACATGCTCACTCACTGGTCACAGAACAGGCCCCATCATGACACATCAGCATTGTCCTCCTGAAGTTTATAGAGCCCCTTCCTTTAAACGTATTGTGGAGTGTTCCAGTTACCATCCTATCTTTAGAAAGATCCTCCTGATGGCCACTGCTTCTTCCAGGAGAAATAAAGTCGCCAAATCATCCAAGTAGAATGCTATACTCATTCAACAAGAAGATTTTGAAACTGAGGCCATCTGCAAAGTTCCTGTCCAGATAATGTCTAAGTTCTGTCGCACCCCGATGACCGGTGCACCCTTGACCTGCGAGCCTGGGTCGCCACGACCGGCTTGGCGCGAGGAAGGATTTATGACCGGGCAGGTGGGTGTTAACAGCGAGCAGGAGTCAGATGATTTAAAGCGTATTGGTTACACAGAAAGTTTATTTTACTTACGCTACTGATGTGGTGCAGCATAGGCAGAGGAGTTGATTTATTCAGTTACAGCATGCAGATATCATGTTACCCAGCATTTACAGGGTGGGTAAGAGAATTGCTTGTTACAGATTTCAAGCGATTCACATAAGTTGCTACGGTTTGCAGATTACTGAGAGCTCTTGTTAAGAAAGATAATGAGAGAGATAGACGAGCCGGCAAAGACGGAGTTCTCTGCTTTGGGCAGAAGTTCTTTCAAAGTTATACTTGGCAAGGTGGCCAATTACTACACGCCAGGCATGAATAATTAACAGGCTGGCACTCGTGCTCTCTTTGTTTGCTCAAGTTTCACAAAAAAGGGGGGTTATTTTTTGCTTGGGTGGTACTGGTCCTGTTTGGTCACAGGAGGGCGAGCATAGCACATTATTTAATTTTACAATTTCATTGAGGTCAGCTAATCTCATTACCATAGGTACGGTATCTTCCATGCTGAGTTGTCAAGGTTAGTTTCTCTCTCTATGGGAGACTCAAGTGATTTGGAATGAGGCACAGACAGGGGAGTGTATATGCAGCACTGTTAATACAGAGGGATAGACTACAATTGCAGAGTTTGTTGTGTTAGCCTCTGACCTTTTGCCATCGGTATCTGAAATCAAAGTCTTTGATCTTTGACAACTTCCACATGCACTAGTCAGTGAGCTTACCCACATTCTTCCAAAAGTTACATTCGGCACAGAATAAATATGCACTGTGGTCCTGCATCCATAGATCTAAGTCTTTGAGCTGGTCCCCAGAAGAGGTTTTCTCGCAAAAACTGTGAAAAAGGTAGTTCATTCTACTAAAACTCAGGCATTGTTCTTGATCTGTTTCCAGGATGTTCTAACATTCAGAATTTACAACATTTTTCATGGAATAGTCTGCTCATATCTGTTCACCTCATCCTACCATCCTAACCAGGATCCTGTTTGGTGGTCACATATGGCGGAATCCATTTTGACACAAACTGGGGGGAAAAATGCAATAACACAAAAATAATGTTCTTTTGCAGACACTCGGGATCTTTGAGATGTCAGGGTAGATCCTTTATCCATCCTCCATCCCTGCTTTCTGATCCCTCAAATTCTCTGAGCTTTGAAATGCTAGGGAACTGAGGGAGTGTGGCCGCTGCTTTTCCTTTTATGACTTCACTGGGGAGGGAAGAAGGCCTAAGGAGCTTCCCCGGTCCTGACTGACTGACATGGTTATTTCAAATATTCTGAGCTCAAGTGCTGGGGAGTTCCACTGACTATAGTGTCTTAAAGGAGTTACTATAGCATTGGTAACCATTCTTTCCGAAGTGCTAATTGGATAAGAGGTCGCGTCTACATGAGGCGCTGACTGCTCAGTAGCTCGTTACTACCGCACAGTAGCATCACATACCACGAAACATGACACGATGCTACTGCTCAGCAGTAATGAGCTACTGTGCAGTCAGCATCACGTAAAAGCCACTTGGCAGCACTGCTGTGCAGTAGCTCCCGTTCCTGAACAGTCATATAGTCACTTGTGCATGCAGGTACTATATAACTGTGCAGTAATGACTGCATAGTCAGCATCTCATGTAGATGCAGCCAGAGAGTGAAAAAGAAATAGTTAAAGGTGGCAGAGGTTGGAGATTATGTAATCCTGCTAACTGGAGTAGGTAAGCATGCCAGCATTGGACTGTGAAATTCCCTAAAAGTTATGATCTTATATAACTGTGACTCCACTGAGGTCAGTGAAGTATACTGATATAACTGACAGTTAAATTTAGCCCCAGGGACTTTGGAGGACTATATTAGCCCCAGGGACTTTGGAGGACCATATTAAAAGATGTGCAGTAATCCAACAGGAGCAGTATTTAAGACATGAATAAGAATTTCAGCTGAGGTAGGGTCAAAATCAGGGCTAATTCTGACAATTATGGTAGACATATATAGTTAGAAGGAAGGTGTGAGAAAGAAAAAGGGTCTGAGAGTTGAGAATCACTCTACATTTTCAGGCCTTGACAGTCAATTTAAGGTTTGAGAAAGTAAAGGAATAGTGGAGTCAGAGACATGGAACAAAGAAATTATTTTATCTAGAGGGTAGATTTCAATCTTTGAAGCATGCAGTAATAGTGGATCTTTTAAAGCAAGGAACTGACAGAGGGTCTAATGCTGCAGTACTTGACCAAACCAAACTCCCGCTGAAGTCTGTCTTAAGCAAGAACTGCAGGATCAGGTCCAGGGTCAATACAGAAAGACTGTAGTATTAAAGATGGTACCAAATGGGATGAAGGGATGCATTTCAAAAGGATATAGAAGGGCTGAATGAGATGTGCATGAGGGAAGGAAAAAAAGGAAGAGAGAAATGGGAGATAGTGCTTTAACTTTTTAATATTTTGTATTCATTTAAAAAACTCAACCTAAAGTGCACTGGCTAGCATACTTCCATACACCAATATCACTCACAGTCTTAGCACTAGCAATAGTATTTTATAGATGACTACTGTTGCAGAGTCAGCGAATAATGTTATTTCCTGTGGGCTACAAAACTAAAGGAGACTGTTTAAAATAAAATCAGGTTTTGATGGTATGGTAGGTTCTTTGGGAGAAAACAGACCTTAGATATTAAGAAGTTTGAGAATATTTCATATCACAGAAAAAACAATTTTATAGTAAAACAAATTTTTGCTATAAAAGCCTTGGACAATGGGATTAATGAATCCCTGGTTCTAAAGGGTACCACTCCACTGAAGGCAAACAAGTACAGTCTAGTATCCACTAAAGGCAAGCAAGTACTGTCTAGTAATATCAGAGACAAATGTTTCTTACTGTTTTTTTTAATTTTGTATTTAATTTTACATTTACACTTGATGTCTTAATTTTTCCCAACTTTTTTCTTAAAAATTAAGCATCTCCAGTATTTTGTCATCTTTGGTGTAACATCTGAGGACAGCAGAATCTTTAATGTATTTAGCTTCCTTCCATTTCTGACAGATAAGGAAATGTTTTCCTGAGGCAGTGATTAAGTAACTTGCCTGAGGCCACAGAGGAAGTCTGTGACAAAGAAAAGAAGTGTGCATTGCTCTCTAATCACAGGCATGTACACTCATCTCTCAAGTCACAGGCTACCATCCTCCCCCTGGAACCATCTTTCTCTCTGTGTCTTGTTACTTTTGTTTCAACCTGCTAGCTGATCAGAACATGTCCATGTCTTTAAAGAATTATTTATTCTAGGAAATTGTTTTAAGAATCTCTTTTTAAAACTGAAGTGACTTCTCTGTCCAGAGGTTTAGGGGTGGAAAGGCAAAAGGGTACAATTAGAAGCTGTCCTCTTCATGTTAATGGGACATGCATAAAAGACTCAAGGTGAGAACAGATGCAGTGAGTGCACAATTAGACAGTTTGAATGACTGGGCTGTCGCTTAACAGAGTTGATTGTCAACTGCATTGACCCATAGCACTATGTCATTAAAGTGTATGTGTAGGAATTCCTTTGTGGTACATGCAATGAAAGCTGCATATGTTAAGATAATGCTTATTCCTATTATTAGATATTTTTAACACTGTTCTTACTGTTCTGATACAAAACATGGCAATTTCATTGTCGGTGCGACTCATCACTGTAATTAAAGACACCAAATATTTAAATTATATGTATTCTTTTCCACCAGCAATGCATCTATTTGGCCTCAACTGGCAGTTACAACAAACTGAAAATGACACGTTTGAGAATGGAAAAGCGAATTCTGATACTGTGCCAACACACACTGTATCGGTACCTTCTGGCGAAAATGGTAAGTGAGGCCCTAATTTCATTTAGTTCCCTTTTTCTAGGCTATCCTTTCCTTGAACGTGTGTTGCATTTGCATCAATTATTTATAAGCTTGTTCTTTTTCAGCCTTGTAGATTTTAAGTACAAGACAGTTTTAACACAGTCGCAGTACTATATGAGACTGTAAACCATTAGCATTTCAGAGTGGAAGGAAACACGTCTTTCCTCCCACAGGTGGAAGGAATGACATCAGTAGCCGTCCTCACCAGCTGAGCATCAGTTTAGTTCATTGCAACATTTGACCTCTGTAGCTAAGACAAGCACCATGGATGGTTTTGGTGGAAGAGATGAGAGAGATGTCATTGTATCACTTTATATCTTATATAATGTTGACTCTGTCATTAGTAAGTAAAACTGGTTGGTCATTTTCCAAAAGAAGTGTTTTTCATTAAAAAATGTTGATTCCTCAATGCAGTCGGAGACTTCAGAGACATAGCCTTGTGGGGCCTGTGCCACACACTGTGTGAGCCATACACTGAGTGGGGCAGGCCCTTCCAGGATTCCTTCTGCACCTTGTAGGCTGCACTGGTGGCCCACAGTCTCCCTCACTTCCTGGGCATCCCCAGTGGCACACAGTCCCCTGCACCAGTGGCAGGCATGCACCCTGGGCCCTCCCCAACTGTGCAGAAGTGGGAAAGGCAGCTGCAGGAGCCTGAGAGGTTCATGTTAACTGCTCCTGGGCTGCATGCAGCCTGCAAGCCATGTGATGGCTCCATAGGCCTCTGGCTGGACAGACCTGTTCCAAAACACTTCCCTGCAAATGTGTGTACTTGGCAGTCATTTTCCTGGATTTCCCATCCAAAGATTGGAGCCTATACCATAATGAATTCTTTCTGCAAATAATTAGAAATTATTTAGAACTGTAACATTTAGAAGACCTACAGTATCTGGGTCAGACCTGACAAGCAGGGGCTAATTCAGAAAAATAAGGCTACCATATGATGTTTCTAAGTTCTGTGGTTTCCATTAACTCTGACTAGTTTCCAAAACAAAATCCTTGTTTATTCCAGAATGAAGTAAAACCTACTCCTGAGAGAACAATGCTATAAAAAACTGTGAGAGAGATTTTTTAATGCCCTCTTTTGGTTAATCTCTGTGAAGAGTACAACATGCCTAGAGTTATTAAATTAATGCCTATATTGCCTGTGATTGGGGGTGGGGGAGACTTTGCTATATAATGCCTACTATTTTTTCCTTTCGTCAAGTTCTGGTTTTATCGTTTACTTCTTACTGGAGTACAGTAGCCCATTTGTTAATCTGTTTTCCAGGGTAGGATAGTATATGTAGTCTATCTTATCCAACCAATACATACAGTCAGAATATTTTCTTGATTTTGTTGTAAGGAGCTTTTAAAACACAAACCACTTACAGGAATTCATTTCACATTTTTCATGTTGCCCTTTAAGAGTCTTGAAACCTTTAAGAGCCCATGCACTTTTGGCTAGCAGGAGCTTTAAAATCAATAGTTTTTGAATGGAAAACTTGATTTAGATGTTTGATGAATGTTGTATTTGTTTTACTACAAAAAATCTATTTTCCTCTTCACAAGGTGCAGCTGATCTCCCCTGGAAATTTCCCCAGTAGAGGCTTCTTCCTCCTCACAAAGGAAGAAGAAGCCTCTACCAGCATTTAATATCTTGATTTTTTTTTTCAAATCACCCCAACTCAAATTATAAAAACAATATAGCTTAGTTCCATCTCTGTCATCTTCTAGTCTTGTGAAGCCTGTCTAGTAAAACTCTCTATGTCTTTCTCCTCTCATTTCCTTTTGCCTAGTTCTCTGACTTGGGTGCCTGTACTTAGGTATCCATTATCTCTACCCATGTGCGGGTGGTTTCTTACTTATAACAAGGAATGGAAAGAAGCTACTGCATGTGTAATGAATCTATCTATCTATCTATATAGTGCAGTGGTGGCTGACAGAGTTGCTGTATTCATCAGCCATATCTAATACTTGTTTCATATAAAACTGTTTTCTTATTGTTGTTTTTAATTCAATAAAACAAGTAAAAACCTGCTGGTACAATTCTTTGTCTTTGGAAATAATAGGGAGTGATATGACAGTCAAATTGTAATAACAAATGACATTTTTAGGCTCTGTTTCTTCCAAAGATCCCTAAATCCTGTAAATCCTTCATTGGGATCATTTAATCTGTTGTAAAATGCTTTCACCTGTAGATTTGGAAGGCAATGGTCATTTAGAAGGTTATATCATCAGTGCATGACAGGAAGACAGGCAAAGTTCTTTGGGTAGACATGATATCTTTTATTAGATCAACTGAGTAATTGGAAAAAGGTTCTTACCAAGCTTTTGGATGCAGTCACCCTTCTTCAGGCACAGGGAGTCTCTGCTGTTCTGAGACTGCAAGGAATGAGAGAAGCTAAAAGTGTGACAGGATGTCAGTGAGAATGTAAATGGGTAGAAATTAGGGGGAAAAAAGGTAAAGAAGGGAAGCGGGGGAGTGGGGTGCGATGGGGTGGGGCACAGCGACCGCCCTCAGAAGCCAGTGGCAGCTTCGGCAGCAGCCAATCTCGGTGGGGCATGTGCCCGCCCCACGCGTCACCTTTGGGGCCAGTGTGCATATGGCATGTGGGGTTGGATCTGGTGTTGCAGGCAGCACAGTGGGTCCATCTGGGGCGCCGCATACAGTTCAAACCTTGGCCCCCTGTGTTGCATGCAGTGTTGGGACCAGCTGTGCACTGCAGGTAGCTAATGTCCCAGGCCAGCCCCTCGTGCTGCATACAAAGCAAGCCCCTTCAGCTGGGGCTCTCTCAAATGGTTTACAAAGCATTTGTGATCCTGCACCAGTGTCTATTTGGAGTCGGTAGATGCTATATTCATTTCATAAACAGGTGAAAGGAGCATAGAGAAACTAAAAACCGCAATACTCATCAAAGCTGAGAATATAAATATAGGAATCCTAGCTTTACGTGTTTTCAACTAATAATCTGGAATCATTCCCTAAAACATGCTCTTGGAATCATTTTGCATATGTTATCTGAACACGTACAGTGCAAAAAACCCCCTTATAACAGTTTTCACTTGCTTGATTGTAAAATGAATAAAATGTATTCCAGCCCCCACCCCCAATTTTGACTATCCCTAAATTGTGTACCATGGGGATGAGGTCACTTAAATATTATAAGCAAATTAAAATACATTAGACTTTAACTGTCACGTGTATGTATCAAGCTTTTTTTATTGTTTATAGTACTTCATGTTAATGAAATGTTTAATAGTTTCTTAATTAGATGCTGTATTGATTTTTCCAGAAACGTACATTTGTAAGGAGGATTTTGATTTCATTTTGTTTTGTGATGCCTGTAGAATTAACCAGTGATTCTCAGTTATGACTGATGGTTCCATTTGTAGAAGGATATACAAAAGCCTACCTCAAACATTGCACAGTAGGAGGTCTGAAACCAAGGTTATAGAAGGAAGTAGAGGGTGTGCTATTGATTGTCTATAAATCTAGCCTTGTCTCCTGATATTCTAATTACTGTTGCCTACAAAGGAAGGACTTGAAATTATATCATCAGTTACAATAAAATTATTTTATCAGTTATACTCTACAACAGTTACCATTAATCTTTTTAATGTTTTGTTTACTTGTTATTTTTTTTATATTATGGATGTGAATTTTAAGTACTTCTTTACCAAATTATCCCATACAACATTAGTAAATATTCTGAAAAGTTTTTCAAGTTCCTGAAAATTTTAGAAACTGTTTGAAACTATTTATATTAATTGAATTTTCATAAATACTTAAGAACCACTGAAAACATTTATTTACAGTTGAAGAACAGTTGAGTTTCTGGTACAATAAATGCAGCAAACAGAATGTATAAATATTTGGGTTTAAAGTATTTGATTTAAGTGTCTAAACCTTTATTTTATTTTGTTTATTGTTTCTGTAAAGTTAGGGAGAGGAACAGTATTTCTGGCTATTTTTTGAAGGGAAGAGGACTGGAGGTTTTTGTCAGATATTTCTGTCCTTTAGACTTCTGGTGAGAAATAGTTAGCTGTGCTAGTCTCAAGACAGGCAGAAGGCAAGGTAGATCTGCACTGTATAGACTAACTAAATCAGAGATGTATAGCATAAACTTTATTACAGTGATTCTCAAGGGTGCTGTGGGATGCCAAACATTAGCACTGTTAGTGCCAAACATTAGTACTGTTGGGTTTACAAATATGATTGACAAGATAAATCCAGAGATTTCAAATAGAAATCTATAGTTGTGGTCTTTCTGAGTTCGTTACAACAGGAAAACTGCTTTATTATTTTTCTGTGGTCAGAAAGAGGGAAAACAAAGAGCTGGCATTTTCCAAGAGGTGTTTCAAATCTATCCACGGGTGTCTTGAGTTTAAAAAAGGTTGAGAACCACTGATCTATGAAGTGCAAATTTACCCTGGTTTCTGTTTGGACTTCTGAGTCATGCTGCATTATACAAATGAATAGGACTTGTGTTTGAATCATTTAGTCTAGAATCCTAGAAGTATAGAAAATCAGGGTTGGAAGAGACCTTAGGAGGTCATCTACTCCAGCCCCCTGCTCAAAGCAGGACCATCCCCAACTAAATCATCCCAACCAAAGCTTTGTCTTGCTGGGTCTTAAAAACCTTAAATGATGGAGAGTCCACAACATCCCTGGGTAACCTGTTCCAGTGTTTTTCTACCCTTCTAGCGTGAAAATTCTTCCTAATATCTAACCTAAACTCCCCTTGCTGCAACTTGAGACCATTGCTCCTTGTTCTGTCATGTGCCACCATTGAGAACAGTCTAGCTCCATCCTTTTTTGAACCCCCCTACTAGACTAGACACCTGCTATTAAATCCCCTCTCAGTCTTTGCTCCTTTAGACCAAATACATCTAGTTTCCTCAGCCACTCTTCATGTGCCCCAGTCTCCTCACCATTTTCATTGGCCTCCACTGTACTCTCCAATTTGTCCACATCCTTTCCATAGTGGGGGGGCCCAAAACTGAACACAGTACTCCAGATGTGGCCTAACCAGTGCTGAATAGAGGGGAATAATAACTTCCTTTGATCTACTGGCAACACACCTACCGATGCAGCCCAGTATGCCATTAGCCTTCTTGGCAACAAGGGCACACTGCTGGCTCATATTCAGCTTGTCCACTGTAACCTCCAGGTCTTTCTCTGCAGAGATGCTGCCTAGTCAGTCAGCTTCCAGCCTGTACCATTGTATGGGATTGTTCCGTCCTAAGCGCAAGACTTTACACTTGTCTTTGTTGAACCTCATGAGATTCCTTTTGGCTCAATCCTCCAATTTGTCTAGGACTCTCTGAATCGTAGCCCTACCCTCTAGCATATCTACAGCTCCCTCCAGCTTGGTGCCATCTGCAACTTGCTGAGGGTACACTCTATGCCATGTTCCAGGATGTTGATGAAGATATTGAACAAAACTGGCCCTAGGACTGACCACTGGGGCATGCCACATGATACTGGCTGCCAGCTAGACAGTAAGCCATTGATTACTACCCTCTGAGCCTGATGATCCAGCCAGTTTTCTATCTACCTTTACAGTTCATTCTTCCAGCCTGTACTTCCTTAGTTTGCCTGTGAGAATGTTGTGGGAGACTGTATCAAAAGCCTTGCTAAAATCAAGGTACACCACATCCACCGGTCTCTCCGCATCCACCAAACCAGTCATCTCATCATATAAGACAGTCAGGTTGGTCAGGCATGATTTACCCCTGGTGAATCCATGCTGACTGTTCCTAATCACCTTCTCCTCCAAGTGCTTAGAAATGGATTCTTTGAGGATTTCCTCTGTGATTTTTTTTTTCCAGGGACTGAGGTGAAGCTGACTGGTCTGTAGTTCCCTGAATCCTCCTTTTTACCTTTCTTAAAGATGCGCACTACATTTGCCCTTTGCCACTGAAGAACCTGATCTATACAGACACTGCAGAGCCAGGTCTAAGCAATGCACTTTTTCTTTCAGTAAAGTGCATTTAGGGCTTTTTGGAGTTTTTTTTTAAAGTGTGTAAGCAGGCTAAGATGTTAAAACAGATGTGATGAAAACATTAAGATTCATATTATGCCCATTAGGGCACAATAGGGAATTGTTAAAAACTATTTCAAAGCCTCCTTCTTGAGAAGAAAAGTGGATGCCACAGTGACAATTCGGAGAGGGGTGATGTTAGTGTGCAAGAAGGTTGTAAGAAGCAATATATCCAGTTGGCTCCCATTTGATAGTGAAGTAAGAGAGGGGTGCAGTTGCACTTGTTACCTGCAAGGGGAAATGGGCCTGCTAAAATCTGGAAGTTTCTGCACAGTGGGCAGGGCAAGGCAGGATATCTTATGAAGTGGGCCTGACCAATTTTGCCAAACTGGCAAAAACTCACCTTATTTTCATTCTTCACAGGTGGTTGTTTTTCATTCCCTACAAAGTAACTGTGGAAATGGCAAATCAGTACTGCAAATAAGTGTTTATTATATCAGTATAAATTTATATGATAAAACAAGCCTAAGAGAAGTAGGTGGTAGAAAACAGATGATTAAATAAACTGAAGTAAATAAATACAGGCTCATTTTTCTAGAGGAAAAATACAAAAGCTGTGAAAGCTTGTTAAGGAGAAAGTTAGAAAAGATGAAATGTCATCGTAAGCAGAGTAGAAAAGTGGTATCTCTGGATTCTTCAAGATCAGATATTTTACAGTGTCTTGAAAAAGCACTACATAGATCAGTTTGATCCTGCAAGTGAAATGTGTTTAGTGACTTCAACACCATTGACACATAGCTGTGATGATGATTTACATCCCAGTACTGAGCTTTTTTGTAGTCCTTCAATATCCATTTAATTGAGGGAGCAGTCCACTCATCTTCAACATGAAAAATGGCAAGGATCAATTGTGATCTTGATGAGTGTTTCAAATGGTAATCCATTTTTTTGTATTTTAACTTTTTCCAGAGAAGATAGCATCACTGTTTGTTGCATGAGGTGATGGATAATTGTGAAAGTAAATCATAAAAAACAGGACAGTAATATTCAGAATGTCAGTTTCTTAAAAGTTTTCCCTGCACATGTGTTCATAGATTTCATAGACATTAGGGCTGGAAGGGACCTCGGGAGATCATCAAGTCCAGCCCCCTGCCTAAAGGGCAGGAAGTCAGCTGGGGTCATAGGATCCCAGCAAGATAAGCATCCAATTTGCTCTTGAAGGTGTTCAATGTAGGTGCTTGAACCACCTCCGCTGGCAGACTGTTCCAGAACTTGGGGGCTCGGACAGTAAAGAAATTCTTCCTTATGTCCAGCCTGAAACGGTCTTGCAGGAGTTTGTGACCGTTCGACCTCGTTATCCCTTGGGGCGCTCTGGTGAACAGACGTTCCCCCAGATCCTGGTGGTCACCCTTGATAAACTTATAGGTGGCCATCAGATCACCCCTGAGCCTGCGCTTTTCCAGGCTAAAGAGTCCCATGGCTCTCAGCCTGTCATCGTAAGATCTGTTTTCCTGACCTCTGATCATGCGCGTGGCTCTCCTCTGGACTCTCTCAAGCTTTTCCACATCCTTTTTGAATTGTGGAGCCAACTTAAAATTGATTGAAAGTTGTTCAGACAACTTAAAATTGATCAAGTTTGTTCTAACATAGTTAGATTGGTTTGGTTGAAACTTTGTAGTAGACTGAGTGCTGAAATGTTAAAAATAATAATGTTTTCTAGCACTTTGACTACACTTCAGTTTTTTTTATATTGATTCCATCAAATTTAAGCTAGATTAGAAAATGCATGTGTTAAAGTGCAAGTCTTGCTCATACCAGGGTTCCAAAATATACTAGTTAAAATGTATTGGCTAAACATCTTTAATGAGCCTGAGACAGCTACTTCAGGTTTCACTTGTTTAAGTTGTCCATATCAGCTAGTCCCTAGTAATAAAATCCAGAGAAAGTGACATCCAGAATGAAGTCTCAGTCTATGGATTTCGTAACTGGAAATTGGTCAATATCTGAGTCTGAAACAGGCTTGATGTAAAAGAACTCAGATAGTCCAGATTTGATGCCAATTGGTAGTCTAAACCACTCTCTTCATGCTTCAGCCTTGTTGGCTGCATTCCTTAAAGTTGGCTTAGTGAATTGGTAAGAGGCCACCTACACTAAACCCCATTCTCTTTGCTAGTGAGTTAATGAAGTAGTTTTATGGAGTCTTTGAGGAATTCTGCTTCCTGCACGATTCTTCCCAAAATAATAGTAGTAGTAGAATGGCAGTGCCTTGACTTTCCTTAATAACATGACCAACAAGCTTCCGTTTCTGCTCCGGCACTTGGTATCTGGGACTTTTTGGTCTGTAGGGTTTCCTGTCTCAGTTCTCAGAACCTTTTTTGTCTACTAATGATTTTTTTGGGTGCCCAGGTGTCACATTCTTTAGGTCTCTATGAACAGCTTCTTCTCAGAAGTTTCTTGCAGCGTGACTGGAGCACTGTTGAAAAAGTAGTAGTAGTAGTAAATAGTAGTATATTGTGATAATGCCCAAAGGCAGTAGGGATTGGGCCCTTATTGCTTTGAACACCGAATAAACAAATAAAGGGTTGTGGTGTTAATATTTAATTTGGGCAATTTGAATTTAGTATAAAGATACCCATTCACAGTTTGGCAGATAGTAGAAATAATAGCGATTATCAAGTTTTTACACATTTTGTTCTGTTCTGTTGGAATTTGCTAGTACTCTCATGTGCAGTTTAAAGTAACAGTTCAGTTTTTAAAGGCTTAAAAATGCTGTGAATTCGCTATCATATATGTTTCTTCACTTGAAGTTCTCTGTTATGTTTTATGTGCACTGCTTTGCTTTTTTGAACAGTCCTTTAGAAGAGAATAAGGCAAGACGCATTTATCTAGGGAGAGTACCACAAAAAGCCTGAGATAACATGGTGGTTACAGGGTTAGGAGCCAGGACCTCCTGAGTTCTGACTCTGGTTCTAACCACAGCTTCTTCTGTGGCCTTGAGCAAACCATTTAACCTCTCCTCATCAGGTTAAGCATTTGTGAAATGTAAATACATTCTATAATTGTCTGTTTCTCAAGGTACTGTGAGAATGAATTTGTTAATGGGATGACTTCAGTTAACTTCAAAGGGAGTAGAGAGTGTATGCTGCGTAACACCAGATTTGATGTATGTTATGGAAAGTGCCTGAGCTAGAGAAGAGATGATAGTGTGTGTCTAGGTCTGTGGTTTTGGAACTACCGTATTTTTCGGACCATAAGACGCACCTGACCATAAGACGCACCCAGTTTTTATGGCAGGAGAGACTGTGTGCAGGTGGCCGGCCATTTTTATTGCCGGCTCCCGGCCACCGGCACGGGCGCCGGCTTCCGGTGTAAACAAGCGGCGGATGTCCCGCTCGGGCTCCGCCGCCTCTGCGGGCAAGCTCCGCCCCGTCTCCCCGGGACACGGCATAAACAAGCGGCGGGTGTCCCGCTCGGGCTCCGCCACCTCTGCGGGCAAGCTCCGCCCCGTCTCCCCGGGACACACACCTTCGGACCATAAGACGCACCCTCGTTTTCCCCCCACTTTTGGGGGGGAAAAAGTGCGTCTTATGGTCCGAAAAATACGGTATCTGAATCAAGTTGTTGGGTTCAAATGCAGCCAGCTTTTCTGCAGTATAGTTCAGGGCATGAAAGTAGTCTGGTTATGAGCTGAACAGAAGCCCTGTTCTGAACTCCATAGGAGTTTTGAATCTGAATCTTCATGACTCAGATCCATTTATAATAGAGAATACAGGGATTGTTGGTTTTTCCCCACTTGGCTAGATTGCTTTTAACAGTACATCAGAGAATTTTAGTGATGTTTAAATAAATGCTCTATTATTTAATTTAGTAAAAATTCTGTTGATGTTTTTGTGTTTTAGAGGAGTAAACTGAAAAGCTTTTAAATCCATTTCTCTATAATTTGCACTTTGTAGTATAACTGTATGTATAAAATGACTGATGAACATCATAGATAATCCAACTTAAGTAATACTAAAGAGACATACTTTGTAAGGTAATTACATTCATAACAATTAAGCATGACGGTAAATCCTGAAAGAGTTTCCTTAAGAGAGATATCTTGGGAAAGTCATGGTATATTGCCTGTGAAGGTACTTGTATGAGAAATCCTTGTTTTTGTAAGATTCGTATCAGTAAATTCTCTGAGATATTGAATGTCTTCAAATAAGTTCTGAAATAACAATCCACCTGGGATCAATCTAAATATTTGGCAACTTATTTAAAAGAAGACTGAAAACTAGTATTTCAGTTATTAATGTTTGATCTCTTAATATTATTTTAACATCCCAGGAAAATTAGGGGGATTTGCACAAGAGAACAACACTATAGATTCTGGAGAGCTTGATATAGGCCGAAGAGCAATACAAGAGGTTCCTCCTGGGATCTTCTGGAGATCACAACTCTTCATTGATCAGCCACAATTTCTAAAATTCAATATCTCCCTTCAGAAAGATGCATTGATTGGAGTTTATGGTCGAAAAGGCTTACCACCTTCACACACTCAGGTAAGAGCTCTTTTCATTTAAAGCAAGCGAGTGTATTTGAAAACTGCCAGTTTTTATCTTTTTAAATATTTTATCTCTCAAGATCGAAGGCTTTTCTTTTTTGCTGTTTTGTTTTGTTTCTGTGTTCAACTTACATTATGTGAAAAGTGTACAACCTCTTTTTTGAATATTTATAGAGTTAAAAGATATTCTGGAATTTAAAATCTACAATGCAGGAGAAAATATTTCTTTTCTGACCTGTTTTGATCATCTCTTTAAATAAACCCTATCTAAAGATATGCTTAATACAGAATTTTCACGTGCCTTCCTGGACCATACTACAAAGATGTATTTTTAACTTTAAAAGTAAATTAGTGTATCATATTGTAGTCACACAATTATCTGCACTCCTGTGTTTGCCTACTAAAAGGCAAAGCTGGTAACGTTGCAAGCCAATAAGAAAGATCCTTTTTTTGCCAGAGAATTGATTTGTTTTCTATCAGTGTCAAAGTTTGGTATTTGAGTAAATAGGCAATACACATGTACACATACCATATATGTATTGATTCATTGTGTGTATATGGATGTACATATGTGTGTACACACACACGCACACAAAATGAAATATTGGTTTGTATCTATACAGAGAACCAAGGCTGTTTTAAAAAAAAAAATTTTACGAGACATTTTGCTTTCCTAAGAAAATACTCCAGTATGTAAAGCTATTTAATACATTTTTGCTCTGCTTCTTGAGAGGTTTCATAAGAAATATATCATTGCATATATAATCCTCCTCTTACACAGTGATATACAGACTGCATATATCTGTGTGAAGTTAATGGAAATGTTGCAGTTTAAGCACCTTAAGAGTGAGCAGTTAAATTTTAATGTGTAGTCTTACTGGTTGGAATATCATAGAAGGAAAAGGATAGTTCCCCTTCATCACGTTCAAGGACAATGCTTTGACATTAACCATGTTAAAAGCTTATTCAAACCTCCAAACGTAAATTTCTTAGGTTTCAAACAAGCTTCAGCTCAAGTTCTGGCTCCTGATCTCTGTTTGTTCTTAAAAGAAACATTTTATCCTGTTTTCCAAAAGTAATCTTTTGCATAGTTTAAAGAGGTCCTCAACTTTGTACGGCCTACTTCTTACCAATACAGGTGAAGGACACTTCCGGTTTTGTCATGTCCAGATCTGTGAATGAAGTGCATTGATGGTAGTTGCAGATGAACTGATTTGGTAATGCAAGTCATTTGGTTTCAACTGTAAATCCAAGTCACTTCTTGTTTATTTTAATGCATAGTTTTAATAATTTTTTGCATGTTATTGCACTATTTAAAATTTTTTAGATCTCTTTAAACATGATTTATTTTTAAATTGAAAGTGTCTGAACTTTCTGCTAGGTACTCCTGCCCTGCTGCCCTCTTCCATGGCCTCCAAAGCCTGGCAGGGGCAACCCAGCACTGCAGGAGAGAGCAGGGCCATACAGGAAAGCTGTTTGCCGCTGTGAGCTCCACGCTGCCCTGGCAATGCGTCCCCTGCTCATATGGTAGCAATGAGGGACATAACCCTGCGCCGCTGCCTCTGCTGCAGCCATGCATGCAGGCGATGCATCGCCAGGGCAGCACAGAGTTTGCAGTGGCTAGCAGCTTTCTTGCGCAGGCCCACTCTACTCTGCCACTCTGGGTCCTACCCGCCATACTGCAGAGGACCAGGGGGAGGGCAGCAGGGCAGGAGCCCACAGCTTGCAGCACACACTTGTCCCCACCTCAACCCTGCGCACAGATCTGGGGGAAATGGGTCCTGCCACCCCTGGGAGTGCAGCCCCAGCCCTACCCAACTCTCTTATTCCCTCCCTCCCTGTGGGGGCCTCAATCCCCAACCCTCACCTGCCATTTATCTACAGGAGCTGCTCTCCAGGCTACCTGGCAGCCATTTGCATATACATGTACATGGCACTCCCTCCCTGACCTCCCTCCTCCCACTCCCTCCCAGCCCCCTGCAGGCTGGAACTCTGCCAGCCTGCGGGAGGCTTCTTGCAAAAGGAAAATGCATGGGTTTCTCAGCTAAACTGAGAAATTCATGTTTTACTTGGGTAAGGGGAGAAATCCACGTTCTACTCTGTTTTTCTGTAGGAAATGGAAAACCCAGGTCCCTGGTGATCAGGTCGTCTCATTCACGTTCAATACCTGATACATTCACAAATCATTTCACCAGAACAGCAAAGCTCTTTTGGAAATCTAACTATTGCATCTTCTATTAGAATTTTCACAGTTTCATAGTTTCTAGGGTCAGAAGGGACCTGAGTAGATCATCTGCCATGGCAGGAAAGAGTACTGGGGTCAAACGACCCCAGCAAGGTGGACATCTAGTCTCCTCTTAAAGACCCCCAGGGTAGGAGCCAGCACCACTTCTCTTGGAAGTTGGTTCCAGATCCTAGCCGCCCTGACCGTGAAGTAGCGCCTCCTGATATCTAGCCTAAATCTACCCTCTGCCAGCTTGTGACCATTATTCCTGGTCACTCCTGGTAGTGCTTGGGGGAACAGGGACTTCCCCAGTGCCTGCTGGTCCCCTCTGACTAGTTTGTAACAGGCCACTAGATGCCCACTCAGCCTTCTCTTGTGGAGGCTGAACAGGTTCAGGTCCTGTAGCCTCTCCTCATAGGGCCTGCCCTGCTGCCCCCTGATCATGCGAGTGGCCATCCTCTGGCCCCTCTCCATGTTGTCCACATCCCTCTTGAAGTGTGGCACCCAGAACTGGACGCAGTACTCCAGCTGCAGCCTGATCAATGATGATTCCAAGATCCTTTTCTGCCTCGGTACTGACAAGAATGGAGTTCCCCAACCTGTAGGTATGGTGCCAGTTGTTCCTCCTCAGGTGCATCACTTTGCATTTGTCAGTGTTGAATCCCATCCTATTCTCATCTGCCCATCCTTGTAACCTGTCTAGGTCTGATTGCAGCCTATTCCTCCCTTCTAGCGTGCCCGAATCCCCCCACATCTTAGTGTCATCAGCAAATTTGAACAGGGTGCTTTTTGCCCCCTCGTCCAAGTCACTGATGAAGATGTTGAACAGTGTGGGCCCGAGGACCGAGCCCTGCGGGACCCCACTGCCCACATCCTTCCAGGTCAAAAATGACCCATCCACTACCACTCTCTGGGTGTGGCCCTCCAGCCAGTTGGCGACCCAATTGACTGTGTGGGTGCCGACACCACAGTCCCCCAGTTTCCTAATGAGAACGGGGTGAGAGACAGTGTCAAAAGCCTTCCGAAAGCCCAGGAAGACTATGTCCACTGCTACCCCTGCATCTAATGATTTGGTGATCTGATCGTAGAAGGCCACCAGGTTGGTCTGACAGGCCCTGCCACTAATGAACCTGTGTTGATTTCCCCTAAGCATGATCTCCCCTGCTGGCCCCTCATGGATATGTGCCAGAATAATTTTCTCAAAAAGCTTGCCCAGGATCGAGGTAAGACTAACTGACCTATAGTTTCCCGGGTCCTCCTTCTTCCCCTTTTTGAAGATGGGAACCACGCTGGCCCTCTTCCAGTCCTCCGGCACCACACCAGAGCACCACGCGCGCTCGTAAATCCGTGCCAGGGGTCCTGCAATGACCTCAGCCAATTCCCTCAGTACTCTAGGGTGGAGATCATCTGGACCAGCTGACTTACATCCAGTCCCTCCAGAAGTTCCCTAACTAGTTCCTCACTAACCCTTGGCCTAGTCCCCTGGGGACTGAGGGGAGCCCAGCAGGGGGTGACTGTTCCGGTCCCTGCTAAGGAAAATGGAGGCAGAGAAATTGTTAAATATGTTGGCTTTGTCATCTGGTGTGACGACCAAATTTCCTAACGTGTCCTGCAGGGGCTCCACATTACCCAGAACCTTCTTTTTACCCCCTATGTATTTAAAAAAGGACTTCTCATTGTCCTTAATCTGGGAAGCTAGTCCCAGTTCCATCTCTGCCTTGGCCTTCCTGACTACCCCCCTACATCCCCAAGCAACTGCAGTATAGTCATCCCTGGTGATGGCCCCTCCTTTCCATTGGGTGTACGCCTCTCTTTTAGCTGGGAGACATTCCCAGATGCTTTTGGTGAACCATGGGGCCTTGTGTGCCCTCCTGCTCCCTTTGATCCATGTTGAGGTTACCTCCCTTTGGGCTTGGAGGATCGTCTCCTTAAGGAGCGACTTCTACAATCTGTTATTAGTGAGGTAAAAAGTCGGGTAGATTTGCACCATGTAGACTAAACCAGAGATGCATAAGCTTTCATAAACAACAACATGTAAATTCTTCAGATGTTATGAAGGGACTGGAGGTAGTAGAGCTTCTAAATAGAAAGCAGTGATTAGAATACAAAGGGAGGGAAAGGGGGAGGACAAAAGGAGGGTGCACTGGTGGGAGTGGTAAGGTGAGCAGTAGAGAGAGAAACAAAGCAATTAACACATTGAGGGACACAGGTTTTCTAAAAGCTAATCCAAGTACCATATTTACTTGACTATAAAATGACCCTGATTCTGAGAGGGCCCCCAGTAACCAGACTCTCTCTGTATATGGAAAATTTATAAATGTGTTGTAATTTTCCAGGTATAAAATTTCATTATTGGAGGTTTGCCTTGTATGTCTTCCCCTCCCACTGCTATAGCAGGAAAAGTAAATCTGGGGGTCAGGTACCCCCTTTGTCCTCTACCCTCCAACGTCTTCCCCCTCTCCCTTCTTTCAGACCCTGCTCTCCCTGAGCATGTGGAAGTAAAGAGGAAATTTGAAAACACTAACCTCAAAGTAGACAGACCTGTAGTAATCTGCATATAGTAACTATAGATATATTTATTTATGCAGAAATGGTGCATCATGGCCTTTTTTTTAAACTGCTGCAAGTTTTAGAACAGGTGCTTCATAAACACACTTATAAGCAGCACTTTGGTACCTGCTTATATATAGTACAAGCTATGCATGATATTAGTCCAAAATGAAGAGACTTGTGATTTACTATATAGTTCATTAGGCTGGGCCCCACAAGAATCAACAGCATTTCAAGTCATGCTAATTATATGTGCCAGGCTGAGAAAAGGGCAGCAGAGGTATTCTGGGTGTTTGGGGCCACATTTGGTAATGTTTGCCAGACATTTAAGGCTGGTGAAGAAACAGGAATTGGAAATGGGAAAGAAAGGTGCAGCTCAGCTGTGGGAGTGAAGAGGAAGTCAAAATTTATGAAGCGCTGTAGCTCATCATGACTTGAAAAATAGCTGGCATTGAGGAAAAACTGTCCTATATCACACTACTGTATATCTTATTCAGGTGAGCTGGACTAACCTATCCTTGTGGTAGCTTCCCGTCAGCATGTTTCCACAGTGTGGGCCATGTATTTTATAGTCAAGCTCAGTGTTGGCTGCATTTAATCTACTTCATAGTTGGTTTCTTTTACTAAGCATGAGCTGCCTTGGCAGCACTTTAATGGTACTGTATTTAGTTCCTTATATGCAAATGTAAGACAAGGGACTCTTTTCCCCATGCTTATTGGGGAAAACAACCTTTTCTTGTATTCGAGTAAATCTGGTAATAGGATAAGACCCATTGTCTTGGTTTAGATCATACTTAATATAGTCCAGTCTGTGGATGATTTCTTGTTATGCAATTTTCCATTCAGATTTCTTAGATAACAAATCTTTAAAAACAACGGCTACTATGGGGTCCATGATGAAATGACCAGGGATGTTAAAGTGTTGCTGAGGAGACACTATTTGAGGGTGGCGGGCTGTCTGTAAACCAGGAGAGATTTGTTCCCCATTGCTACCTTGAGGTGACTGTCATTTTCCAAAAGGGGTTGGAAGTCATTAATGATGTCTCCAGGGTTTTGAAGCTAAATGGATTCTGTTGTTTTTGTCTCAAGGTTGCTGTTGTAGCATGTCAGAGCAAAATCTGAGTCTGGCTGTCTTGATTTGAGTGGCTATGGTTTTAGGATTGTTTTGTAATTGTGGGAATCCATGCTCCATACCCTAAAAGTATGAATTCCAGTCAGTAGAATCAGAGTAGATACAACTGTAATGTAGAGCTGGCTGTAGATGATGAACCTAGTGGGATGCATGGAGGATAGCTGTAACCATTAGTTGGTTTCCGATACAGTGTGGTGGTGATACAGCCATTGCAAACTTTAACAGTGATGTCCAAGAAATTAATTTTCTGAGTGGAATATTCCAGAGTCAGTTTGATGGAGGGGTAGAAATTGTTAAAGTCCTGGTAGAGTTTCCCTAGAGATTCCTTCCTATGTGTCTATATGATGATGTCATTAGTGTACCTTAGATATACCAGGGGTATGAGAGAGCAGCTGTGGAGGAGGCAAACTTTAAGGTCTTTCATAAATATATTGGCATATTGGGAGACCCCCTTTCCCACAACCAAAGATTGACACAGACCCTTGTCCAATTTGGTATCAAGTGAACTTTAATAGTAACCCCTAACCATTATTACAAGTTTCTTCTGTGTAATACAACCTGACAAGTGGCTCCTTTAGATGTTGAATCAATGACATTCAGAGGTACTGGCCTTGGGTCGTCCACTCGGTGCATGGGATGTTTGTGTCTGGTTTTCCTGTAGTTCAAGCAGAAATTCCTTGTCTGTCCCCCAACTCCCCAGCATAACAGCACAAATGCACACTGTTTCTTTGTTTGTCCATTACTTTTGTAACTTGCTAATCCCAAATTGTCCAGTATTCAGGTTCTTTACCTCATCTTTTTGGATAAGGTACTCCAATCCTATTCAGTTTTTGGTTTTGTTTCCTTTTAGGGAAACTGATGTACCTGGTTCACCCACTGTACCAGTCACAGCACCCACTTTTTCCACTGCCTTATAAGGCACTCTGTATAATTTTATTGCTTAGTTCCGGGAAGGCCTAAACCAGTGGTGAGCAAAATATGGCTCACAGGCCACACCCAGCCCACCAAGTCATTCTATCCAGACCCTGCGGGACCCCTAAAAATTTAGAAAATTAATATTTATCTTCTCCTGGCTGCCTGTCAAAGATGATAGGAGCCAGGGGCAGTAGGACCCAGGGGAAGCTGGTGGCAGAACTAAACACATGCAGCAGCCAGTCCCGAGATGGTGACCAAGGGGTGAGGCACCTGTCAATGGGCAGGGCTACCCATGCGGCCCTCAATGGCTTGCCAAAACTTTGTAAGCAGCCCTCTACCAAAAATAATTGCCCACCCCTGGCCTAAACTATGGCTAAGAGCCTTAACATAATTCAGTTTGCTCACAGCAAGGACAGAACAGGAAAGTGTGATGAAAACAGAAGCAGTGTCCATCTCAGAGATAATGTTCTTTATGGCTTGTAATCTGTCCTCATGGGGGATGCTGGTGTACAGTGATGTTAAGTCCATGGTAGGTAATATAGTAGTAGCTGGAAGCTTGTCAATAAAAGCTAGTTTCTTTAGAAAATCTCTGCTATCTTTCAAATAGCTGGCAGCTCTGGTGGCATAGGGGAATAGGATTAAATCAATGTAACCAAGAACTCCCTCTACAATGGTCCAGTGCCTGAGATAGTGGGATGTCCTGGGTTGCCGTGTTTGTGGATCTTGGGTAATAAGTAGAAGTTGTCTGGCTTGTGTTTCTTAGAGGTGGAAGTATTTATCTTCTCCTGTGTTTAAGAGTTGATTTAGTTTGTTGTGTTATTATGCCATAAAATCCATGTAAAACTGTTGAAAAGCTATCTCCCTTGGCTTTCTGTACATATAATGTTTTGTCCATGACAGCTGTGGCACCCCTTTATCAACCTGTTATATGGTAATATCAGGGTTGTTCTTAAGGCTGAGTTTGGCTCTCCATTCCACAAGACTGAGGTTGTAACGTAAGCATTGTTGGTTTTTAGCATTCTCTGAGTGGGCACAGAGGTACAAACAGTTTATAAACAGAGTGGGGCTGCAGCCCTCAGGTAAAATCCAGGAGCTGTCCTTCTTGCTCTATATGGGTCCAATCTGATTATTCCTGAGGTATGCACCAACCTTTCCTTTCTAATCGTTTGAGTTCGCTATACAGTTTATTTTTATTTTTGGAAACTATTTTAAAGCTGATAAGTTGAGAAATGAAAGATAGTTACTAAAGTATGCTTGCTTTAATTTATAGGTGAGGTTTCCTTGAGGTAGTTTGTTGGGAAAGGAGTGTCCACAATATTTGCATGAGTTGAAGCTAATAATATCAGATATTGGTGCCTAACATTGGAAACTTAAATCTAGAGGCAAGCACCTAAAAATACAACTCCTTTCGCACATTCTCCTATACTACCCCATGCATGTGTACAGCCACTATCTCCACCTCCTTAAAATCCTCTTCTTTAAACTCATTTATTTCTATGACACCCAGCGGGATGATCAAGTGACTACTGCCTCTCATGTGCAACACGTTTATTTTCCTGCTACCCTGTCCTCCATGCTGAACAACTCCAACTGTTCATTATTTTTTCATCTCTTTGTTGCATGTGTTCCTAACTAAGACAGTAAAATGTATGGAGCAAGAACTGTCTTTTTTGTTGTAATACAAATAGTGATAACCTTAACTCTGCATCCTTTCATTTTCACAAGATTATATTATCCACAGTATTGGACGCAATACTACTGGACACAATATTCTCCACAATAAAACACAGTAGCCAGTAAATATTTCAGTATCACATAATGAGGGGTAGGGGTGCACCAATACATATCTTTGGGGCCGATACCAATAGCCGATAGTTAAGAAGGCATATCAGCCAATACTGATCCGATTTCTGATATAGCTGCCTCCAACTGGTAAGTCCAGTGTGGTGGAAGGGGAGGAAAAAGGGAAGAGAAGGGATGTGGTGGGGGGCAGATCAATGCCTCCTGCAGTGAGGGAGGGGGCAGGCACTGCCAAGGTGGGGGGGAGGGCAGGAGCCGTGGCTTATGGGGGGGGTGGCTTCCGTTGCTGCTTGTACCCCAGGAGGCGTGTGCCCCCCGGAACTGTGTGGGGCAGGGCGGGCTGCAGCTAAGGCTGCGCTGGGTTCTTCTCAGCGGGGACTGAGCTTGGAGTGGGCACTAGTGGCGCTGGCAGGATGGTGTATGCACCCAAAGTTCACTGCCACTCTGCTCCCAGTGCCACTGTTGCTAGCCACCTGGCATAGCCCAGCTCAATGCCCCACCTCCACCTCTGCTCCAGGAACAATATCCTCCCAGTGTCGCTGGTTCCCACTCCGACCCCAGCCCCCACTGAGAACAGCCCTGTGCAGCCCACCCCACCCCACACAGATCCAGGGGTCACATGCCTCCCCCAAGCCCTCCCAGCAACAGGAGCTGCTTCCTCCACCACGAGCTGCAGCTCCCGCCCCCCCATCCCACCAGGGCAGAGCCTGCCCCTGCCCCCTCCCTTACTGCAGGGGCATTGATTTGCCCCCCCCATACCTCTTCCCTCCCCTTCCACCACACTGGACTTACCAGCTGGAGGCAGCTCTCCATGCAGCCGGCTGTGCTCCTTGCTGCCTGAGTGCTAGACTGCAGCTGCACGCAGCATGGACATTTATCGGCCAAATTATCAGCCTCATCATGTCGTTATCCATTACAGCCAGTTTTCTTTATATCAGTACCAATGCAATATCGGACCGATGTATCGATGCACCTCTAATGAGGGGAAATATTTTTTAGGTCATATTTCTATTTTTCACTTTAAGTATCCAGGATTGGCCACAGTGGATACTATATGTGTATGTCATAGAGCAGCAAAAGATGTATAGGTTTGTGTTTCTGGGGATTCATAAATAAATCAACCAGAAATAATTGACAGTGGTTGTCCATTCAAAATCCAATCAATGTTAGTCTGAAAGTCTTTGTGACACTTTCTAAAAATGTCAGTTTCATTGCAACCAGAGAATCAATATGTTTATTTAAAGAGACTTTAAGAAATAACAAAGGACTTCGGTGGTTTAAAGCAAAACTGAATGGAGTGGTGGGGGCAGATCAGCACATTTATACTGAATAAAGGTAATTAATCTATCCTCCTAGGAGGGAAAGTAAATGAAAGTGTTTTTAGCACATAAAGGTAATTGTTTTTCCAGTCTATACCCCACTACCCTGTCCTAAATTTACAAAGCAGTCTTTATAAGAATAAAGCTACCTCGCTCCTGTTTGCTGGGGATGAATTGAACAGTGAAGTCCCTGTACGTAGCTTTTAAAATTTAATCTCAAAAACTACTATCCCCATAATAACATAAATCTTTATTATGTTTTAGTTGTAAAATCATTAATTATACTGTGCCTGTCAGCCATCAGTATACGCTTTGTGGTCAATTAAGTAGTACAATCCCTTATTCCCCAATCAAAAATGTGTTCCTTAACTGAGATTGTCCTACAACAAGAAGTGACCTTCCTCTGCAGTAAAGTAATTTAAAAGCCTCCCTTAATGTCCATAAATAACCAGTTAAAACTAAGGACAGAGTCCTTCTCTTTGCGGGGTTTTTCAGTGCTGTTGGGCACTGTGATCATAGCAAAGTGTTTGTGAGCACTGAGGGGTAAAGAAACAGTGCTTGTGTCTTTCACAAAATAAGATAAATATTTAATTATCTGACAAATGAAAATGTCAGATGGTTTTTACTAAGGAGAGCTTTTCCAAAACACTTACATTAGTTTTCATGGGGTGTTGCATGCATATTCAAGGTGACAGCTTATCAAGGACTACCTCCTGTCCATACTAATCATGTGATGTTCTCCTATGCCAGTTGAGATGTAGCTGAAAGTGTCACAGGTATTGATAAAGGCATATGAGCTATGCATTTTGCTTACATTTGAATGATAGTGGGATAATGATTCAGTTATACTGCAGACCATTCTTAAAATACTAGGTATTTTCCATAAGCAGGCAAAGTTTCAGTGGGTAAGCAAAACCTAAGTCCTATTCAGAGATGAAGGATAACATTTTTTTTTTTTAATGCTGGGAGCTATTTCTGAAGGTCGTAAGTCAGTACATAATACCGCTGCTCTCCGGTCCAGTAGCTGATTTTTATCCTAATTTGGGCGAATCAGTGGTTTTTATAAATTGGCCCTTACCTAAAATAGACTTTGGATGAAATTCCATTTAAGTAAGTGGTAGCTAAAATACATGGGAAGATTGAAGGTTTATATACAATAGTTCACCTTACACAATAAATGCACATTGGAGTACAAAAAGAAACTGTGGACTGACTGTAGAATCTAAATTACTGTTCACTTTAAGGGGCAGTGATCTTCAAAGTTAAAAAGTGGTAAGTCTTTATAACTTGGTCTGAACATGACAAATGCAGAGAAGAAAGCTTTAGATATATACGGCCTGACCCTTAGGTAGTGTAATTCAGCATAAGGCCCACCTGTCTGGAGGTAAGTCTATGAATTGTTTTTGTCTCAAGAATGCTTGTTGCGATTTAGATATTACACTTCCCAATTGAGTAAGATTTTCAGGTCTCTGTAAATCTGGGAAACAGTATTTTCTGCCACTGCCTTCTGTTTCTATACCTTGCTACCTTTAAATTTGATGTTTTAATTTGCCTTTCTACAACAGAAATGTAAGGCCCCTTTTCTGCAGTAGTAACTCCATTGTAATCAGTGGAATTTTACCAGCTGAGAACTTTGCCCTAACTGTGAAGTAAAATAATGAGCAAAATAGACTGTTAGTTATTTTTATTAGTTAACTTACACAGCACTGTAAATCTGAAATGAGCCTGTCACCTGCAGCTCACATCTGCAAACTATGACCACAAATTAAGCTAGTCTAACTCCTTCCTGTTCCATATACCATATGAAGTGGATTGGTAGGCCTGTGTCAACATCATAGAAAGCAGCACCAGGGCAATTAGTGCTAATTGCCAGCCACCTTAGAAAGCTCAGAAGAGGGATCAAGGAACAGGCAAGGATTACCTGAGCTACCTTTTCTGTGTTAGAGTGGGGAACACTGTAGGTCACAGCATAAGCATATTAGCTGGATATTGTGGCAAAGTGTGTTTTGCTGCCCCCTGTACCGCATTTGTTCTGTGAATAAATACGGAATTGCATTTTCAGGGGCTGTCAGCATGGAGCTTTTTATGACCATTTAATTAACTATTGACAATGTTATGAAAATAATTGCTGGAATGTAGCAATATGTGGATAATAAACTGTTTGCACATTTCTCCTTTGCAGTACGACTTTGTAGAACTCCTGGATGGTAGCAGGTTGATTGCAAGAGAACAGCGCAACCTGCTTGAATCAGAGAGAGCAGGTCGGCAGACAAGGTCTGTCAGTCTCCACGAGGCAGGTTTTATCCAGTATTTGGATTCTGGAATCTGGCATCTGGCTTTTTATAATGATGGAAAAAATGCGGAGCAGGTGTCTTTTAATACCATTGTTATCGGTAAGCACAATCTTCAAAGCTCTTACCAAAAGCTGCAATCTAAGCAGTCTGTAAAAGAAAGAGATGAGTTTTCCTTAGTTAAACGTTCTGGGTTCTTTTCACAGATTATGAGTTTATTGTGGTTGTTTCACTGCTCAGCAAAAGATACAGAAAATATATTTTAATTGGTTAGTAATTGGAATATAAAAGCTTTCTTACGGTGTAAAGTTTGCAGAGGAAGACACTTTTCTGAAACATTCATTAAATAGCAGTAACCTGTATTCTGAGCATAAAGTAGCTATCATTTTACAGTAAAATACTGAGCTGTCTCATAAAGTCCGAAGATATCACAAGCATTAGTTGCAAGCAATTAGTTGGTATATACTATCTTAAAATTACTAAATAATTTAAATATATACACTCCTCATTTGCTGTCGGGCACTAGTGATTTTAGATGTTAGGCATCTAACACTGCTCTTATAAACTACAGTGGTAGAAGTCTGAATTTTCCTACTTTCTCTTTCTTTCAGAATCTGTGGTGGAATGCCCTAGAAATTGTCATGGAAACGGAGAATGTGTTTCTGGATCATGCCATTGTTTTCCTGGATTTCTAGGCCCTGATTGTTCAAGAGGTATATGAACTGAATTCTTTCTTAAGTCAATATAAATAAGCTGTAGAAAGACAAGTAGTTAACTAGTCTACCAAGGAAAAGAAAGTGGCATGCAGCATGTTGTGTAGATGTTCCTCTTCTGTACAAAGCTTGATTGAAAAGAGGTTTGTTAATTCTTCTGTCATGTTTTATTTCACAGCAGCCTGTCCAGTATTGTGCAGTGGCAATGGGCAGTACTCCAAAGGACGCTGTCTCTGTTACAGCGGTTGGAAGGGGACAGAGTGTGATGTGCCTGCCACCCAGTGTATTGACCCTCAGTGTGGGGGTCGTGGGATTTGTATCATGGGCTCTTGTGCTTGTAACTCTGGATACAAAGGAGAAAACTGTGAAGAAGGTAACCATGTAACTATTTACCTAGGCATCTACAGTAAAATTTCTTTAGTATCAGTTTTTACATATTTTTCCAATGGTGTAAGCCAGCATAGCCCAGATTTTCTAAAGCTACATGCATTTATACCAGCTAAAAATGAACCCAGTAAATTTAATTGTGTGCTAAAAATGTTAACATAACTTCTGTTTGCTCTGTTTTGCTTTCAGCACATTTTGTCTATTCATTTCAGTATACTGTAGTAGGTATTAGATTCAGAAGGAATGGTAATGAGCTCTTCAGAAGCTGTATACTTTTTTCCTATTATATATTGAAAGTGTAAATGCATAGTTGAATATGTATCTTTTAGACCATATTATTATTATTTGTTGTTGTTGTTGTTGTTGTTGCTTTATCTGTATGAGATCAGCTAAGAGTACAAGAAAGGTATGTAAGAACATAGAAAGACTTAGAAAAAATCATTACTGTATTGCATTTGTTAGTGATCGTACCACCAACAGCATTTCTGGAAAGACTTATAGTTAAAAATGCTGATTCAAATGCTTCACAGTGGAAAAATGATGCTTCAGTTTTGTATTCTAGGGATGTATGTAATGATGATATTCATTCCAGTGCAATGTAAAGTGCAGTTCATTTTCTGTGGGGGGTTTGGGGGGTTTTTAAGGAGGAAAAAGCGCCATTTTCCTTCCTCAATCAAATTGATCTTATTGATCTGCACATACAAAGTAATGCAATTAAGTCTCTGGAATTAAATTTTCAGACCATTGACCCTACAAGTGTAAAGTTTTATTGAGTCAAATTGCTAAATTAAATCTCGTCATCTAAAGCACATTAAAGTGAATTAAGAAGGATAGAGACTATGCAACTCATTTATTTCTCAAACAGGTTGAGGGTCCTATACAGCTGACAGAACTCAGTTGTAGTGGAGTAGGTCAGTTGATACTGATTGTTATAGAGAATCCAATACTCGTTACTCTGTGGTTCGGCAGAACAGGAAGCAGTAGCCTGAAACCTCAGTGAATCTTGGTGTAATTCAGAAAAATTAGAAATCCTTTAAGATTATCAGTTAACTAAATTGCAACCTATCTCAAGGATGTCACTAAATTGGTTATATGTGTATAGGCACAGATTTCACAGTACTAGACAATAGCTCCTTAAAATGACTGACTTACACAAAAAATACCCAAAAGCTACCAAAATTGATTAGAATCTGCATACTTCTTTTATTTATGAAGGAGAGTCTTACTTATTTTCGCAGATAGTTTTTATTTGTCGGTAGAGCAGGTGGGCTGAGGGTCAGGATTTGCGAATTCTGCACTCTGATTTTTTCACTGATTATTCTGCATGCTTAGGCAAAATGACCTAGTTTCATCAGGCACTTTTACACATGCTCTGGGGGTGGGGGAGGCAGCTCTTTAATTAGGGTGGCTCTGGCCTCAGTGTCTCATGCATCAGTGTCCCTGCGCTTCAAAATGGCAGCAGGGGCGCTTGAATTTAAAGGCTGCTGGGGAGACTGCCACACTCTAGCAGACTCATTTAATCGAGTCTGCTCAGACACGCTGTAATTACAGCATATCGGAGCAGCCTCCACGCTTGCATAAAGGCACCCATCGTGCTTCGGTTTACCATTTTGTAAAATGAGTGTAATACTACTTGCTTCATATTGACACTCAGAGTGGTTTTTGCCTGTTTTGCCATAAGATTCTTGTTGTGATATTAGTTTTGTTGATGATAATAGGAATTTGTTAATAATAATATTTAAGATTATCTCTTTCGTCTTCAGCTGATTGCTTAGACCCTTCCTGTTCCAGTCATGGCGTGTGCATCCATGGAGAATGCCACTGCAATCCAGGATGGGGTGGTAACAACTGTGAAATACTGAAGACTATGTGTCCAGACCAGTGTTCTGGTCATGGAACATATCTTCAAGAAAGTGGTACCTGTACTTGTGACCCTAACTGGACAGGTCCAGATTGCTCAAACGGTATGTATTAAAAACCTTCCCTTTGCATAAAATATGTTATATAGCACAACTCCATTGCACCAAGGCCAGAATCTGATTTTAGAAATGCTAACATAAATTCAGAATAACTTAATGGAGTTACTGTAACTGAGATCAGAATCTAAATATTAATTGCAATCTAAGAACAAACTCTCCGCTAAATTTAAATAGTAATAATAATTTATTTTGTAGCAACATAGCTAAAATCTAGGTCATGTCTATCTTCCAAGTTCTGCAAATAAAAAGTTATCTTTAATAAAGGAGTTGATGTTCCTAATGACATCTGAACATGGCTTATTTTGCAAAAAATGTAGGTACATACATAAATGATGCAAAAACATTCTTCCATGTTGAACCATGTTTTTGAAATAAGTTTACTTTGCGTCTGATATCCGTGCTCGTTTTCAGTGTTCCTGGCATGTATTTGGTAGCCCAGGTACTAAAGTATAAGAAGGGGTTTTCACTGGAAGGCAACAGAGTGAAAAGAAAACTTGATGACTCTTCTGTTTCATTAATTTATTTTTGAAAGTACTGTATAGTGAAAGTTTTCTGAGCTCTTCCATTAAGGTACTGATGTGTTAATAACTCTGGGGTGGTGGGAGGAACCAAAGTGAGGGTGCTGTAGTTCCAAATAAAAATTGGATTCTATACATCTTCTGATAGTATCCATATTTCTATCCTGCACATTATTTCTGATCCATCACTGCAAAGTAACTTTTTGTTTATTTTTCAAAAGGCAGTTGATAATTGAAATGTATAAATATAATTTTGACTTTCTTTTATATATATTCGGACATTTCAGTGTTGTCAAATTTCTGAAATGTTTGTGCAGGGCGACACAAAGGATCCTTGTTGAAATTGTAGAAAATGATCTTCACATATTTAAAGTTAAAAAAACAAAAAAACAAATATCACCCATAAATGAACACTTTATTAGCTGCTAAAAGAAGAAGGAATAAGTTATTTCTATCAGAGGGGTTTATAGGTTTGAGATCAACAGCTTTTCTCTATCTTCATCAGCAGTTTGTCCATTAATTAGCCCTTCAATTCCACTTCAATTAAATTAACTCTAATTAATAAGTTCATTACAAAGATTGACGCACCTTGCTCAGAGCTAGTGTGCTAAAAGCTGATAAACACCTTTACCCTAATGAAAAATTGATTAGATTGAAGAGAAAGGAGGGTATCTCTGAAATAAAACTGTCTCTCACAGAGATGGGTTGATGTTTTGTAGCTCTGAAGTTAATCAAACCATCTCGGATCTCTTAATCAAAAATTTAATTCAAACGATACAAATGGGGTATGTTAAAAGAAAAACACCCCACAAAAAAAACAGCCAGGTCTCATGCTCCATAAACATTTTGGACTGTTGCTTATAAGAAATGTCACAACTCCTTGATGCCATGTTTAATGTTCTCTAGCACTTTGTGACAGAGAATTATGGTCTACTGGGAGGGAAAAAACACTACTGAATTAAAAAAAAAAAATAGAAACCAAGCCTTTATGTAAATCGTTTCAGCCTTTTTTTTATTGAACCCTCTTTTTTATTTCAGTCAAAAATAATTTCAGTTCTTTATAGTTAGCCTGGCTTGCTCTCTTTTATAAAGAAACCAAAAGTAAATATAATATCCTTATGAACCAGCGTATGCTTGTGACCAGCTGTATTTGAAGGGACTAAAAACTTCCCTCAGGCTACTATTGTATGTTTTCTTTTTCTGTAATCAGCTTCACAGAAATGACTTTTTCCTAAAGACTGATTGTGAGGGAATGAGGCAAAAATAAAGGCAAGCTATGCCAACCTTTATTTTTATCTTATATAACTTCTGCATTTTTAAATGTGGTGTTTGACCCAGAGATACCTTTTGGGCTTAATGTACTTTTCACTTATCTTACCCATTACAAGACCCCGTTAGTGAATGTAAATGACAACTTAGATAGTTATATCCTGATGTATTTTCATCAGTTGGTTTGTTATTTCAACCTGACTACTCAAAGCTGTCACTAGTACAAACTTAGGGAAAGTAAAAGAGAAACATCTTTTATATTTAACAGACATGTCAGCAGTGCACTAATGTGGCTCACTGAGGCTGATTCATTTTAATGAAAAAATGTGTCAGAGGTGGCACATTTCACATTTGAGGGAAACCTGCGGGCAAGGAAAAAGCCCCTTTGTTAAAAAGAACTTTTGATAATTGTAAATTTTTGCCGATAATGTAGAATGACCTGTAAGGTACATGGTACATTTAGTCACTAAAATGATGCTGTAAATTCTAATAGGTTTAAGTGCATATAATCTAAGCTACAAAAGGTTACTTTTAAGAAATATGTGATCACAAAATATATAATTGGAAATTACTCAAAGCTGACAGAAGAGCCATTGACACTCAGCTATCACTACGTCTAGTGGATAACTAATTAAGCATTAGCAACGAGAGAAATTCCTTATGCCCTGTTCTCATGGGTCCTACCTGAAAGTGCTCTCAGCAGTGAATTCCTTTGATTTAATTTTCAAAGATTTTTGCCTCTCTCCTTCTTCTTATGTTGAATTAAAATGTTCCTCTGCTAATTAATGTGCTCTCTCGCGCTCTCTCTCTCCCCTCTTCATCCCTTCTTTCAGAAATCTGTACTGCGGACTGTGGCGCACATGGTGTTTGCATGGGTGGAACGTGCCGTTGTGAAGAAGGTTGGACTGGTGCAGCCTGCAATCAGAGAGCCTGCCACCCTCGCTGTGCTGAACATGGAACCTGTAAAGATGGGAAGTGTGAATGCAGCCAGGGATGGAACGGAGAGCACTGTACTATTGGTAGGCTGGCTGTGCTTTAATGTCTGTCTTCAGAACAAAATTCAAAAACTAAAACTGCTGGCCTTGTCTGAATCAGAAATGTAGCACTTTGAAGCCTGTTTCTTCAAACGGAATACTTGCACCTGTCAGTCTGTGTAAAGGAATTGATATTTTAAGAAAGGAAATGGTTATATAATGGTTCATCAATTCTTTATAGCTAGTTTGCCATGAATAGGAGGTGCAAGAATTTCCCTTTCAATTTTTTTCCTTTAACTGCCTTCTGTAGAGGAGGAGGTTACTTTTATTTTAAACTGTAAATAAATCTTTTGATGTATGCTTTTCTATTTTTATGTGATAGCGAGACATTTTTTGGAAACCCAAGCTTACCTTTATTTTTTCTTTTCCCAAGGAAAAAATGTATTGTGCCTGAGTACAAAATAACAACAAACACCACAGTGGTAAAGAGATCTTATTGCCCCCAAATTAATTCTTTGTTGATGTAATTAAACTTGTATTTTAGGATTGTACCAGCTATCCACTACCTGAATAACTTTGTTTCAGCACACACTGATGTGGCAAATGTAAAAGAAGCAATCCCAATTACAATTACCATAACCAAAAATGTTCTGCCCTTTAGAAATGTACATGCTTTCACCATCTAAAGGTTTTCTTCCTTTATTTATACCGTGTATATCCCATATAATATATGAAAAGCAGATATGTATGGCCTTTTCCTCCAAGTGACACACATTAGAACTTCATTAATGCGTCTCTCCAGATACTTACCAAAAATGAATATGACAAGCAATCATGAGCAATGAGTCAGCACAGGGAATTACACATGTACCAAGGAGAAGAAGAACTAAAAAGGGGAAAAAAAGTTGTCACAGAAAAGCAAGTTATTGTTAGTATTTTTATCAGTTATTGGAATTGCTGTCATGCCCTGGAGCCCTGTCCTGGACCAGGGCTCCACTGTGCTCAAAACTACACAAATTCAACATGGGGAAGTGATGTTAGTATTCTTAGTATAAAACAAACAATAGATGGATACAGACAAATGAGGGCAGGAAAGCAATGTATTGTTGACAGGAGTGGCTGACAATAAGAAACAGTGATCTAGTCAGACGAGCAACATAATTTTAGTCCAGTTTATTCTAAATATTACAGCAACGAAGCTTTACGAAGATTACAGAGAAGATAATTAAGTGGCGTTGCAGATGTTCATGGGGATTTCCTCTAAAGATGAGAGTTAGCTTTGGAGGAACCATTAAGGTGCTAATTTAACATTTTAACACACAAGCAGTAGAGGCTGGCATTGTGGGCCAATCAGAGGCAGGAGCTGACTTTTCAGGAGAGAGAATGAGAAAAGATAAGATAGCGTTGAGAGGCTGGAAAGAGGCTTGAAAGGGACAAGTAGTTTAATGTGCTAGAGAACAGCACCAGGGAATAGATCCAGACAGAGTAGTGACGTGGTCAAAGCAACACGGTAGAAGAGTGATCTCTAGCAGTCTTCTGGGTGAATATAAGCCGGAAAAGATTTCATTTATCCAGGATGTTGCAGTAATCAAGATTCAAAATGATGAGGGCCTTAAAATTGCTAAAATTGTGAATGGACTGGATAAACTATATCTTAGAGATGTTATGCAGAAGTCATCAGTAAGATTTAAATGTAGTCTAGTCAGGAGGTCCAAGTTGAAGATTCCCAGATTATGGGAGGCTGAGCAGCAGGCAGGCTGATAATATTGTCCCCCACGATCAAAACAAAGAATGGTCAGAAGGCTTTGTGGACACAGGAGATTAGGAGCTGTTTCTTAGGCATATTGAGCTTTAATGATATATGTATATACCTATGGAGATGTCAGAGAGGCAGCCCAAATTTTAAATTGAGTAGAAGAGAACAGGTTGGTAATTGAGAAGATCTGTGAGCCTTCAGTATAGAGATGGTAGTTGAATTTGTTACTGATTGAGATTGGTCAGAGTGAGGATGGAGAGGGAGAAGAGAAGGTGGGGCCAGGGACAGAACTCTTTGGGTCCCTGCCTGTCTTCCCTCACTTCCAGGAAAGTTGTGGAGGGGCTAATGAAAGCCATTGGAAGGGCATTTTGAAGGTGCGATTAGAGAGGTAGGAGAAGAACCCCTTCTTTCTTAATCTTAAAGTGAAACTGTGAAGATTTTCTCTAGGCAGCTTTAACTTGCCAACCAGCAATTACTCAGCAGATCACTCTACTGTTGGTCTCACTGACCCTGGCAGTACGGGGGTTCCAGTTATACACGGATGAACTGTTCTTGAACAATTTTTCCATCATATTGGGCGCAAGCAGATTTTTCCTCAACATTGGGCAAGCAGATGGGTCTTTCCACATGTTTATTTTTTTTCAGCTGTTATGTTGTGTGGTTGCTGCTGTAAGGAAAGTCTGACCTTTGGTAATTTGATTTGTTTCTCTCACTCTTACCCTGACTAATAATGAAGTGCAGTCTTGTGCTCTGCATTGATGGATTTATTCTTTCTTCATGGTGTTCTCTTTTAAGCCCCTAGCATTCCTGAGAAATCGGGTCCTTTTATTCTTTTCTAAGAGTGGGCTCTCTTACTGAGCTGGGAATTGATTATTCCTTTTGGCATGCAAAAAGCCAGTTTGCCTTGTCCCACCTATAATGGCATAGTGGCTTCTTTTGACTAGTATATTTCTCAGCATAAGGGAGATTAGCGTGTTTCTTTATGTATAAATAGTTTGTCCAAACCTACACTGTGCCTATAAACACAAACATTTCTATACTGTTTACTACCATGACTACTTGCAGTATGACAGCAGAGTATTTAGGTAATTTTCACTGCACATGTAAAAGACTTGCACTGTTCCCATATATACTTAAAATAGTAAATTCACTTAGTTTATTCTGGTCTTTTCAAATGCCATTCAGTATTTAGATGCTATGGTGATATGCAGACACATGACTAAGTCAACACTACATAAAATACACATGAACAAATACCCATTATCTGGACAGGTATATCCATTCATTATTTTGCATCTGAATGTCCATGCTAGACTGACTAGACAGGATAAATATGTGTACATTAATCACTGAGACATAAAGGATCCTTAGCTAAGGATTTAGGTAGAATATTATTTGAATTTTCTAAGTCTGTAACTTGTTTAATTATCAAAAGAGTTACAGTTTTATGGTTTCCACATTCATTTTGAAGCAGTAAAATTACTAGTAAAGTATTCTCAACTTATACCAACAAATACCGTGTGTTTTGAGAGTCAGTGATTTTTGTAGGTGATACCTTTTATTGGACCAACTGCATGGGGATATCTATCCCAGCCTTACAGTTGGTCCATCTGCAAAAATCCTTGCCTCCTGGGTATTGCCTGGACCATCTTGGCTACAACCACATTTATTTTGAAATGTTTAATTTCTGTTCCATCTCCTTTTCAGTTAGCTTCTTGTTTGTATTCCGTAAGTTGGCCCATATTAAAGAGTTAAAAAAACCCATCTCTCCAATTCAGAGAAGGTAGTCCTTTGTGGTATTCTCTTCTAATAATGCCTTAAACACCAAGTTGTTTATTGAGCTACATTGATTTTCATGTACATTCAGGCATTTCAAATGGAAATTTGGCCTAGGGGAAATCCAAATTCCTTTAAGACACAAAAGACCAGCCATTTGTTTTTTTCTTATTTTTTAGTACATTGGGAAGCAAGATCATTAATGATCACAAAGACATGCTTTGTTTGTTCAGACAAAACTTAGGTATGCACAGTTCAGCATACCTCGATTAAATACCAGGGTTGCTCTGAGGTTTAGGATGCTAAAGATTGGAAAATTGAAAATGAAACACACACATCAGGGGAATTGGTTGTTATACAGTATGAAAAAATATCAAAAACATTACCAGTATGGACAGAGGATGGCTTGCTGTACTAGATAGTGTTGGTTCTGGTAAGTAGCATAGCAAGAGTGGTATGATTTCAATGTAAGTAAATAAAAATCACCTGAAAACTTCATGCCACATTCATTTCTTTCCTCCAGAGCCGGTTTCCACATTCATTGTTTTTCACAGATTATGATGTCTGTTGTACTAAGTAGAAAATGTATTTGAGTTTTCTAATATTTATACTATGCAAACTATTAGCAAAGTTTAAAAATTAAAAATCTAGAATTTTAATAAAGCTAGGTTGCCAGGATCATTCAGGGATTGTATCCTCAACTGGGCTGTATAGTACTATAAATTTTATTCCAGATACATAATTGAAGCCTATTTTTCTAAAATAATCTCATATGATTTAAGGGCACTCTGGTGTGTAAGAACCAATAAACTTAGGAATAGGGTCTGAATACTGACCCTTTTTTGAGAGGAAGGGAAGGAGTACTTTCAGGTAGCATATTGTGAAAGTCAGGAAAGTACTTCATTTGTGCAGAGGTGTCACTGACTCGAATGCCACATCTGCTCATGTTGTGTTCTGTATGCTGCTTTTCCCCTGCCCCTACAATTTCTGAAATGGATGTAAAAGCTGTTCAGCAGGAGTTGCATGCTTAAAAAATGCTCACTACTACAACGTCTTAAAGTTGATGAAAGTGGATTAAAGAGTCTCTAGCCATTGCAGGATGGAGCCAGAAAAGGCAGCATACGTCCCAAAGCACTAAAGTACTCCGCAAATTTAAGGATTTCTGAATGGTTCGATATTTTTCCCCTTTAGATGGGTAAGATTTTACCTCTGCGTAAGTCCATGTGGGAGCAATTTGAAGCAATAGTTTACAATGGAGCCATGGGAAATCACCTACCTGATTCTTTATTTGGTCTAGGAGTGGCATTCATAAGCCTGAGGTCAGCATACGGTTCTTGTAATTTTGTGAAGATTTTTTTTACATCTAACGGCAGACTTTCATCCTAAACAACTGATTGTTGCATTCCAACAACTAATTTCATACTTAGCTTTTTGATTGCTTTAAAAAAAAAAAAAAGTAACTATAGGTATCCCCCGCTTCCTTCAATAGTATTTGTAACACTTAGGGTTGAATTTCTACCCTCACCTTCTGTCTGTATGTGAATGAAAGATTGCATATGCCCAACCAGAGACCAGGGTTACTCCTTAATTAAATTTTCAGCTTGCATATTAGCTAAAGCAGGAGTTGTTTGTTTGTTTATTTATTTTCTTTCTTTTTTCAATTTTTTTTCCCACAAGGAGCCCAGGGTCCCTCTCCTTTCTGAATAGCTGTTTTGTGAGATTGAAGGAGAGATTATTTGAGATGGGGCTATTATTTCTGTGATTTAACTGGCATGTACCTTAGCTAAATTAAGTAACAGTCATAGGAAGCCCATAAATATGAATACTTTGCCAGCTGCTTTTCCATTGAACTCTGTTAACTGAATGAAATTAGTAAATAATTATGTTGGTGGGGAATCTGCTATATCCAAGTGTTATATAATGTCTCAGTTTTACAACACAGCTTAATTTTTTCTATACACCAAATTAGTTTTTAGAGTAATCTAAATTGCAAATAGGCCAATTTGCATTAAAACTATGCCTTCTTGTTCTGATTTGTCAACACCTCTTTTTTAAAAAGACTTTAACATTAAGCATGGGTGGGTAAGACCATCTGTTTATGGAGCTTGCCTGCAGCTCCATCACTTAACACATGGGACAGGTTACAGCTGTTTAATTGTTATGGTGTTGAACGATTATCATTCTGTCCAAAATTAATATTTATATATGTATGCATAGAAGGCATGTGGTTAAACATAAGTGATCTAAATGTGGATTAATGTCATTAAGCATTCATTAATTAATCCCTCAGGAGGGCTATAGTTAGAGTAGTGGTATTCATGCTACTTTCTGAATAACTGCACGAGGTTATTTTACCTGGTAGATGCAACTGAAATTAGCCTCAAAGAATGATAGGCAGTAAAAATAGGTAGCTTGTAATACCTTGTAGTTCCCATGGGAATCAGACTTCAATTGTTTTATCTTCCAAGAGTTTTTGCAAGATTATTTTTCTAAAATTTGATTGAGAAGAAGAAAAGAAAGAAACAAAGTACTTACTTTTCACTATTTTCTTTGGCATGAAATCATCAAATATCATTTTTAAAAGGGTTTTCTTGAGAAAAAGATTTCAACAAGCAGTCCATATGGATGAGATAAACCAGGTAGTTACTGATTTTTCCAGAATCATTAATGAGGAATGAAAACTGATAGCAGAAATTAACAGCCCCATCTCACAGACCTGTTGAAAAGGAATAGGAAAGTGTTCAACAAGCATATTATCTTTTCATAAATGAACTTCCATTGACTACTCTATACATAGGCTGGGGGCTCTTTGAGAACGTGAGACCCTTAAAATAAGCTCTATTTTATTGGGCAGGCTTTGAAGTTTCATTGATTTGAAAGTATTAAGAGTAGTCAACTACATCAGGGCTGTTAACCACGCCCAGAGGGGATCCAGCCCATAGAGTTACTCTATCCAGCCCACTGAACTACAATGGAACCCTGGAAGTCGGGGACACAGAGCAACGGTGGCAGTGATGGCAGCAGAGCATGCACTGGTGGAAGTGACACCCACGGGAGCAGCTCCAACCCCAGTTGCATCTCTTGTGCTGGAGCTGACACCAAAGCACAAGGCACACAGTGCTTGTAGCACTGTCTCCAGCACAGGGTTTGTGGCAGGGGCTGGAGTTGCTGCTGCATGCCTCCGTTGCCATCACCACCACTTTCTTGTGCCCTGGGCTGGATCCAGCTCACAAAGCACCTCATTGTCTGCATCCAGCCCAGGGGTGAATTTGACACCCATGATCTACACCACCTTTGACCACGCTACAAGTGAAAACATTCCCTGCTCACTTGTTCTTGTCCATACACATTGAGTGCTGAAAATGTCATATAACTACCATTAGCGTGGTGCTAGGTGCACCGTGGGCATGCAGCAAAAAATGCCTACCTAACATTTTTTCAGCACACTGTATGTAAAACAAGACATATTTTCACAGCAGCACTCCCCAGAAAAAGTGTCTAATGTACCCCAAGGCTAAGTCCAGACAGTCAAAAAGATGAAAGCTGAATCAGTTCAGTCTTTGCAGGTTAGTCTAAACTGCACAGCTTAAATTGAAACAGAAGTGAACAGACATTTACCTTTGATTTAGGAAATGGAGCCACGTGGCACTAGAGCATGGCTCTCTGGCCATGTGTTCACTTCCTCTTCCTGCTGCCCCTTGAGATCTCTGGGATTTGCAGTCCAGAAGTACAGCAGCAGGACTCTGCAGGGTTGCTCATCACTTCCTCTTCCTGCCTCCAGGTGCCTCTGGGATTTGTAGTCCACAGGAGTAAGTTTGAGTGGGGGAAGAGGGGTTTAACCCTCCCACCACTCTGGCCCCAGACCCCAACTGGGGGGAGGCGGAGGGGGCGCCAGCCTGGAGGGGGAATGTCCCCCTCCCCTGCAGACTGGGTTGCATCATGGATTATAGAGTCAGAAGGGACCCAATGGGTCATCGTGTCCGACCCCCTACCCCTGGCAGGAAAGAGGACTGAAGTCAGATGACCCCAGCCAGGTGATTGTCAAGCCTCCTCTTGAAGACCTCCAAGTTAAGTGATAGTACCACCTCTCTTGGAAGCCCATTCCAGACTCTGGCTACCCTTACTGAAAACATTTCCTTCCAATGTCTAACCTAAATCTACTCTACACTAGTTTGCACCCATTACTCCTAGTTACTCCCTGGGGCTCTCTGGTAAACAGGGCATCCCCAATTCCCTGCTGTCCTCCCCTGATAAACTTGTAGGCAGCTACAAGGTCACTGCTCAGCCATCTTTTGTAAAGGCTGAAGAGCTCCAGATCCCTCTACCTCTCCTCATAGGGTCTTTCACGGAGACCACTAATCATGCGAGTGGCCCTCCCCTGAACCCTCTCCAGATTCTCGGTGTCCCTCTTGAAGTGCGGCCCCCAAAACTGGACACAGTACTTCAATTGCGGCCTGACCAAAGCTGCATAAAGGGGGAGCATCACCTCCCTCGATCTGTTGGTCATGCATCTGCTAATACATGACAAGGTGTGATTTGCTTTGTTGATGGCCTCATTACACTGCTGGCTTATGTTCATCTTGGAGTCAACTATGACTCCAAGATCTCTCTCAGCCTCTGAGCTGCTGAGGAGGTCATTCCCCAACCTGTAGGTGTGCTGGAGATTCCTCCTTCCTGGGTGGATTACCTTACATTTATCTTTGTTGAATTGCATCCTGTTTCGTTTTGCCCATTGATCTAACCTGTTCAGATCAGCCTGTATCTGCTCCCTGCCCTTACTGCTCTAGCTAGGGAACAGAGGGGTGGGACCAGCCCTGCTCTTTGGAGCAGACAGCCTAGCTCAGGGCTGGAAAGCATGCTGAGATGCTGGGGAACTGTGATTTAACTTGAACCAGGAACATGGGTCTGGGACAGAAGTTTCATAAACTGGTTTGACTCAAATTAGTTAAGTCTGATACTAGTTAAGTCTGCAATTCAACCAGGTTTATCTTAAGCTAGTTTTAGCTATTTTGAAATTGGTTTATGTGCACTGAGCTTCTGTTCTGTTACAGATTCACACACAGAGATTCACAGAAGTTTAGGGCTGGAAGAGACCTCGTGAGATCATCAGGTCTCCCCCCCGCCCCCCGCTCTGTTAAACCAGTTCCTGATCACTTAAACCAGTTTATGTGTAACTTCTGTCCCTAGCCTGAGTGCGCAGGTATGCCTAAGTTACCCAATATTCTCTGCTAGAGATCTGAAAGGTTTGCACCATTTTAATTCAGCATGTGTTTATCTCAAGGCTCTTTTTACAACAGAAGTAAAATATGACCATTGTTCATCATGTTACAAGATCAAAAGTAAGTCAGGCCAAATGTTGTCCGCTTGCTAATTTAAAAAAAAAAAGTGATTACAATATGGCTATCTTGGTTATAGTGAGTTACAGCACTTTTGGGGGGGAAAAGTGTGTATGCTTGACGAATGAAAGTATAGGAACAGTTTCGGGAGGTTGAGCAAGCTAAGAGGGGTGTCAGACAGAATGGATCTGGAATAAAACTTGCATGAATTACTAGGTCTTCTGATCTTGAAGCAGCTCCCCTACTGGTGCATCCTGAAGCTGAGGCTCAACAAAGCGAGCCAGGTAAAGGACTTTTGGCATTATGTCCCATAGGCACACAAAATTATGCTAACCTAGACAGAATTATCTTTCACAGGGAAACCCTTCTGAGGAGTGTTTTTGGGACCTAAATTTAATGCAGGGGACCTCACAAGAACATGCTTCCTGAAAAAAACATCTTGCTATATAAGAGAGGATAACCAGGAAATTCTATAATAAGTTTCGCCTTCTCTGTGTATGGACTTTCTAGAATCATGGGTGCCCCCAAACTGTTTAGCTTTGGAACATCCATGCATGTAGGTGGCATGAACTCACAAATTGCACACACGGGTAAGAAATGAGAAATCTTTGCCTCTCTCACACAAGAAAGAGTATTCACTGGTCCAAAACAGAAGCTCCTCCAAAGTTTTTTTTTTTTTTTTTTCTTTTGATCTAACGGAATTGAACCAATCACACCCAATGAGGTGAAGAACCCTGAAAAGGTTGTATTTAGACTTGAAAACAAAGGTGGTTAGTTAATATATGTCCATTATTTTTATAGTCTTATTTTCAAGAAAGAATGTTCAACACTTTAATTTAATTACAGATAATATGAAAATGTGTTGAAAACTCATTGATAAAATCCTGGCTTCGTGGGACCATTGCCTTGAATTCAGTACAGCCAGGATTTTATCTAAGATATTTACAGTTATATTTATGAATGCAAATCCTATCATATAGACATATAATGCAAAGATAAATGTCAGTATTTTAATCACAAATGGCTTAAGACCAAATTGCCAATATTTAATGAAATTCAATACAAATATATTCCCTATTATCCCACAACTTTTCATGAAACATATGGGAGCAGAATTATTCATCCATTCAGGTCAGCCTCAAATCTGCATAACATTTGTGACTGCAGATGTTACTACTAAACATTTTTGCATTTCCAGGTAACTTTAAAACTTGCCCACTAGACTCCTATTGGTTCTATATCTAAAGTTGCTGAAAAGAGTATGTTATTGGTTAACCCATACCACCTTTTGGATCTGCATTATCTGAATAGCTGTTTCATTCTCATAGTACTCTAAACTGCTAATTGGCTGATTTGCATTAAAATAAACATCCCATGCAAAGTTGTAGCTAAGCACCTTTTGGGAAAATAGCAGACTCTCATAGATTTGAAGGATTTTAAAGCTTGCTGTAAAGCTTGCTTAAGTTGAAGAAGCCAATAAATAAAAACTATTGTTTAGTCACACAGTTACATCATTACATAGTCATGTAGGGCCAAAGGCAGGCTAAAGGCACTTCAGTCAGGAAGAAGGATGAAAATGCCAGAACCCGTTTCCTTAGACACTAACAAGCCCAAATTTTGCTTTCAAATTCTCCTTACAAGACAGTGGGATTTATGTGCATATGTCTGAAGTCTTGTCTTTGTTTGACGACTTGCCAGAGGTCTTGGCCATGATTTTTAGCTGTCTCAGCTTTTAAGTGCATGTTTTGAATCTTTGACAAAGACATCTTTTCTCCCAAGTACTCCTTAAGTGTTAGAGTTAAATAGGCATTAAATAAGAAAACAAAAGGGGACTAATGGACTGTTCATGGAAAAGTATGTGTATAATAACCTCAAACTTATAATTCCCATGTAAATCATTAACAGCAACCAACATTTTAATCCATGTAAATCTTTAACAGCAACCAACATTTTAACCCAGACTATTCAGGGGTTTTCAGTAATGACAATTAGACTAACTTATCAGAAGAATAGAAGTAAGATTGACCACAGGTCAGAAAATCTTAAACCCGTAATTTGTTCTTCACTGAAACTGTGGAAGCCAACAATGGCTGCTGCAAAATAGATTGCTTCAGATTTAAGTAGCAATAATTTTCAGTGACTTTAGCTATTACTTGCAGAAATCTACAGGGCATGCAAGAATAAGTCCTTTAGGAATGAACAGAGAAAGAAATAACATGTTTAACTCATTCAAGGAAACAGAAATTCACCTAGAAAATACTATTCCATCTAGAATTACACAATTTCAGCATTGTAAAGGGACTTTCAAGGTTATCGAGTCCGGGGGGGGGGGAGGCAACCTATGGCATGTGTGCCGCAAGCAGCATGCATAGCCTCTGCAAGGGGACAGGCAGCACAATTGCAAATAGGGCAGGGAGCAAAAATAGAGCAGCAGATCAGGCAAGAGAGAGGTATCAGGGTGGCACTCAGGGGTTAGGGACAGAAGTTACACATAAACTGGTTTAGGTGATCAGAAACTGGTTTAAACCTGTAACAGAGCAGAAGTTCAGCGCATATAAGCCACTTTCAAAATGACCCAAACCGGTTTAAGATAATCCTGGTGTAATATCAGACTTAACTGATTTAGGTCAAATCAGTTTATAGAACTTCTGTCCCAGATCCCTTCCTGGTTCAAGGTAACTCTAAGTCCCCCAGCATCCCAGGATGCTTTGCAGCCCTGAGCTATGCTGCCTGTTCCTGTGGAGCAGAGACTGCCTCGCTCCCATGCACCCTGTTAGTCTATATGGACAAGGGGGCAGGGGAACAGACCCCCCCCCAGCCAGGGTCTACACAGCACATGGGGGGAGTGAAAGTCCCTGTGGGGTCAGATTTTCAGACCCTGGTAGCCTTCTGTCCTCTTCAACTACTGATTGCTTCAGCAGCTGCCACAGGAGAGGAGAAGAAGTCCTCCTGGCCAGGTGCCTGCCAATGCAGACCGCACGGGGGCTCCCCCTGCATTAGGAGGGTTTCCCCCTGTCCCCAGCCCAAGGGCAGCCCCAGGGAGCTGAAGGAATGCTTTCTATTGTAAAACTTGCCTTAGAACCTTGCCTTAGCCCCTGCTAGTCTCAGGCAGCTTGAGGGAATGGAGGGAAATTTTCCTGCTCCTCTACAGACAGTTTTGTCTTAATTGCTGAGAGTCTGAGGCAAAACTAATGTAGGGGAGCAGAGGCATTTCCCTCCGCTCCCTGGGCTATCCCTAAGACTGCAGCAGCTAAGGCAAACTGAAGGGGAAGAATTCTTCTCAGTTCCTGGGGCTGGTGGACCCTGGGCTGGGGTCCAGGGAGGGAAGGCCTCCCTGGTACCCCCATGATGGGCTGCAGAGACAGGCACCTAGCATGGAGGACTTCTTCTCCCTCGTTTCTGCAGGAGCAGCTGAAGCAATCAGCACCTGGGAAGGGGTGGGGGGGCTCCCCAGGGCTGCCTGGGCTGGGGGAACCTCTGGAGGCGGAGGCTCCCCCAAGGTGAGCCAGCACCTGGACAGGCATCCCCTGAACCCCTTGTTGGAGAGACAGTAGGGAGCTAGGAACACTTGGCTGGGCTGGCAATAGCCAGCAGTAGCGACATGTAGGGGGTGAATGGAGGTGCTCGTGTACCCCCTGAGAGTGCTGGTGCACTCCCTGACAACCAGTATTCCCCACTTAGGCAGCGGGCAGGCAGGAGCACAAGTGCCCCGCCTGTAAGTGCCAGCTGGGGAGTGGGAGCGCCAGTAGCCACTGGCACATCCAGGTTGGCATGATTGGCCATGGGGGTACTGCCCCCCCCCCCAGTTGGTGCAGTCGGCTACAGCATGCTCCACCCCCCGGTCACTGATTGGCCATGGGGGGGAAGGGGCAAGTGCCCCCCCCGACTCGGGAAGCACCAGTCGCCCATGATGGCCAGTAGGCTGGGAGATGTTATGTAGTGCCCCCTGCCTACTGGCCTGGATCAGTTCAGACCTCCCCCTGCCTGTCCCAATTGAAAATTGAATGTCAGTTCAGTTGGTTATTGGTTCAACATATGCAGCTTAAAGGAAACTGCCTAGTTTGAACTGATTCAGCGTCAGGCTTTTTGACTGTCTCTACTTACCCAGTGTGGTTTGGGGCTAATTCATAGTATGCTCAGTAAAAGTTCCCCCCTCCCAGATCTTGTTTAACCCCTGGCACAGAGGCACAAGTTCTAGAAATCTTTATCTTCCCAGATCCACAATTTAAAAGAAGGGAATTCAGACAAATAAAAATTTATCCTGAAAGGGAAAGGTTTTTAAAGTGGTCTCTTATTCCCAACAACACTCCAGAAGATCTAAAACAAGTCTTCCAAGCTCTGGAAAAGGGAAAAAATGACTTTTTTAAACTAGGTGATGAAACTTGATTAAGAAAAGGAAATGATAGATAGCAGATTTATAGTTGTCCACTGCTCTTTGTCTTTTCCTTAAATTTCTACATAAGGGTTTCAGATTTCTTTCTATTCTGTTGTGCAACAAGGACTAATTTAGACAGACAGTAAGACATCAAAAATTTGGAGAACTGGCTTCCAAAATGAAATGTTAGCATTATGCAGCTATATATATGCTGTACTATCCGATAAAGGTCCATCTACACATCTGCTATCATGTTGCTTGTTAAATTCCATATCATACTATTTCCTCACAAGGGCACGCATATGTTTTCCCCAGAATTAATTTATGCCATTCATTAAATCATTTTTTCCTAAAGTGTGAAACATGTAGCTAAGTCAATAGTCATGTTATAATTCACCAGTCTGGACTCAATGAAGGTGAGTTTTATTGAGCCAGATTTATGTGAGAAACTTTAATTATTTTTTTTCTTTAACAAGCTTCCCAGAACAGGAAAAATTAAATAGTCAAATCCGTAACAAATTTTCCTGACTATGATGTTTATATTCCCAGTCTGAGGCAAAAAAGCTGTTAATACTGGCAAAGTATTTTATCACTGGCACAGTGTCATATTGGTTAGTCATCCTAAAGAGACTATTTACTAAACAGAATATTTGGCATGTTATAGCTTAGTCTTACAGTACAAAGATTATGGTAAGTGAAAATATCTCATAAAGGATATGAATAAACTAATAAGAATATGAATTTGTTATACAGCATTTAAAATTATGTCACTATTATAATCCTTTATGACAGGGTAATCAGTAATAAAACAGTGCAGTGAGTACCAATTAAGGAACATCAAATCAATGGGTAAGCTGCTCATGCTGATTTAAACAGGAGCTGATTGGAATAAATGGATTTAATATGTACTTACTCACACACTGTGGCTGTTCTCTCATATCTACAGGAAGTAGCATATGAATAATCTGCGGAAGATATCTACTTACATCTCTAATGGAAGACTAATGGGAAACATTAAATTAAAAAAATAGTCCAGGTTATGACCTGTTGTGAAACATGCTATGGTAAATGTAATTTTTTTCCAGCATTAACAGTTCCTTGCAAGACAATTCATAAAGGAAATGTATCTGCCACTTGTTATGCATATGCCTGTTGGTATTGCACAAATTTTAAGTGCAACTTGCATTTCATTGTGTTGTTAAGATACTAAAAAAATATTGGCATTTACATCTCTGCTTAGAACGTTCCACTTTCCATTAGTGTCAGGAGGATGCCCTGTACCCCCTGCTGCACCACCAAACAGACTTTACACCTCAGCTTGTGTCAGACTGCCCTCTTACTGACCTCATCTCAGCTATGTCCAATAAGATTGTGCATTTTACTGCTCTTTTTTTCCCCTTTCTATCATGTGGAATTCCAGGTCACCTACAGTTCACAGTACTTGGCATTAGCCAAGCTGCTCACAAGAGCCCTTTATAAAGCCAGAAAAACAGGTAGCCACTGTCAGACAGGCCCTTAATAAATGCATCGTATTCTGTCATTTGACTATTTTGCTAATATTCTATATAAAACAAATATCCCTGGTGCTTAAATAACATGATGCAGATACCAGGAGGGATTTCTTCCCAAATTCAGCTCAGCATTCTCTCTAGCTGGCAAGGAAGAGACTAGAGAGATTCTCCTTTTCTTTCCATGTCATGTTTCCTTGTAGGATATCATCCTCTCCCTCTCCACTTTTGGATCTAGGAGAGCAGGCAGCACAGCCTAAGGAGCTGCATTTCATTCAAATATTATCCTTTTCATTTTTGTCACTTTTCATTTAGTAAATGTTTTTTAATCCTTATGTGCTCCTTGATCATAGCTCCAGCTTCTAACATTGTCCTTTCTCTAAGGACAAATGGATACAAATTAGCCACGAAAAAATTTAGGCTGGAAATAAGTTACCGAACTTCAGAGCAGTTAGGTTCTGAAACAGCCTTCCAATATGAGTAGCAGGAGCAAAGCCTCCTTTTAAGATGGAGCTAGATCAGTTTGTGAAGCAGAGCATGTGAGGTACATGCCTGTGATTGCAGGTACTGGATTCAGTGACCCATGATGTCCCTTCCAGTTCTGTGTTTCATAGCATGTAGTCTTACATATATAAACACTTGAAACATCTCACTAGTCTAGTCTAACACAAGTAGATGTTGCATAATCTTCAAGCAACTGTTGTGTGCAGCTTATATGGACAAGACTTGATTCGTCTCTTATGTGCACAAAGGAATAATTCAAGAGCACCTCTAGTGAAGTCAGTCAAGTTCTGCTGAGGGAAGTGAGCAGATAATGGAGCCCGTGCTGAAAAGCAGCTGTTTCTCTTTTCTCTTATGTGCTGGTTTATAAGAAAAGATTCTTACTTCATAGTTACCATTGTAAATGTCCTATCCTTGTTAATATTTTGTCCTATCTGCTTTTCATTATCTTAAACCAGTCATGCTTTTGCCTCCTTACCTTTTCTTCTTCAAAAGCTAGAAAGTGGACAACATTTTCTTTTTCACAGTGACATAGAGTACACATGACAATTTTGCCTACCCTAATCCCCTCCAGTCCAGTCCTAGAGTTGAGGATTTTGAGTGAATAGCAGTGATTTCAACAGCCCATAAGGTCGGCAGTGCAAAATACCATATATTCCCTATACATTCCAGAATGGGGATTATGGTCCTCTCCCCTGTCTTGCTGTAGACTAGGGTATCCTCTCTGAGAACCTAAGAAGTGCCTGAGTCTAGCCAAGTACCCAATATTTCACAGTAGCAGAGTGAATGCTATGAGGAAGAGTCTTATATATCCAAGGAATATACAGACTGCTCTGCCCTCTTCCTCTCTTCCCTTACAGTTTCCAGCATTCAGAGTCCTAGGAAGTCCCAATTTATAGGGTGGGCCTCTAACTGTTATGTTTAACAGATGGATGTATCCTGCATTAATTTCCATTCCTCTTTTTAAAGTTGTTGAAATTATGGTTTATTATAGGAGGAGACCTGAAATCTTTGAATACTAAGGTCTGCCCCAGGGTGGCCTCTACCACTTCCATCTTTTTACGTGTTGGAGGAGAGGATAGCAGTTGGCTAGAGAGGGTCAACACCAAGAATAGTTATCTGGGCCTCTTGCACTTGCCTGATATGGGAGGGCAGGGAGTAGGCACTCGGTATTTTAATTAAGAAGTCTCAGGGCTGCTGCTTAAAATGTGTCCTGTGTGTCAGTCTTATTTGCCAGCCTGCCCTGCTCAAACGGATTCTTCTCATTCTAGGTATTGTTACTCTGTATGGTTAAATACTTGCTGTTTTTGGATATACAGTGTTATTTATTTATTATACACTGAAACCTTAGTTTTATTTCAGCCTTCTTTCCACATGAAATAGATTTGGCACTTTCGGTTCTGTTGCTACTGTGCCATTGTCTCCAATATACAAAACCCCACTCTCATCATTTAGTTCGCTATTTTGCATAATTGGCTGTGTACACTCAGACAAATAACTGAGTTGCACTAAAGCAAAGGCAAATTATTCCTCCCTAAAATGCTATTATTGCAGATGAGAATTAAGATACAGTACTTTTGCTGGTTATATTGTCAAAGCAATTCATGACCTGAAAACCAAAGGCTTGATCTTCTAGTTTAAAGTTCATAAGCCTAAGTAATGGCTCTAAGGTGTATTAAAAACATATTTCTAGGCTTGTTTTGATGGTATTTGTTCTACACTAGTCAAAATCTGCCAAAAGCAGTCTGAAAGAGGAAAAAAAGCAAAACCCATTCTTAGAAAGGTAGTGGCTGTTTATTCTGCAGCCTCCTTTTTAAATGCCGAGTGTTTCACCGCATCATGACTGCATTTGCTGAAAAGAGAATCTCTTACATTTTTAGTAGCTGTGAAATACATTTCTGTTGTGTGATATAAGGTCTCTGTGTCAGCTGCACTTGCTCTATTTGCATGTGAATTCTGAATAATTCTTGTCGTACGTGACACTTCTGAAATGTCTGTCTGTTCTTTTCTTCTTTTTAATTCTCAAGCTCACTATTTGGATAAGGTAGTTAAAGGTACTGTATATTTGCTCTTTGTTGACATGCATATACCTACATATCTATTTATATACAAAAATAATATATATTGACCACTTAAGTAGACTTGGCAAAAGCAACCTTTTCTTATGTCTGTTCCATTAATTATAAATTTGATTCAACATAACTCAGATTCAAAATATTTAAGCCTGTATGTTTGTCACACATCTAAAATTTGGCTTCTTGTTATGTATATATACTGTATAAATACATCAGTTTCTGCTGGAACCAAAAACTGAAGATAGCAGTGTATTTGCTGTTTGACATTTTGATTCTGCTAGCTTTTAATTAGAAATATAGCTGTGAAGCATTAAATAGCTAGGAAAAGAAACACTCTGGGACAGGAGTAGCAGTTTAAGAAACCATCCCTTCTAAAGAATACATTGATTTTTTTTTTTATGTATGTAAATATATGGAAAGAGTAACACGATTTTTCTTGTACACAGAATCGGTTGCCTTCCTTTATCTAAATGCTTGAAAATGTATGTGAAATTATATTTTATGGTTTGCATGAGAAGCCGGAAAAAGCTTATGTATTTTATACAACATTTTCAGTTAAAAGGATTGGGGTTCAAGACCCACCATAAAACAGCAAATTTCTCATATCTTCAGTTATGGTAAAAAATAATTGGGAAAAAATTACTTTAAAAATCCCCAATCCTCTTTCCCCAAATTACCTTTTTTCTATTCCTTATTTGTGCTTTTTTCATTAGAATATGGCAATATTCATGGCAATATCCAGGCTTTCATACAATTAAGTCTTGAATGCACTCAATTGATTTCTGCAATATATTGTCAGTAGGTCAATTAAATATGTAAGTCTTCTATAACCAAAGCAGAAGAAATGCATTCAGAAGTAAAATTTGCTTTCTGCACAAATAGTCAATAAATACAGTTGGCAACTACAGCCTGAAAGAAAAAGAGCTGCAAGACTAATCTCAGCCTGGCATAATTACATGATATCCATAAGTATAACTTCATCATACCTTGTCATGAGAAGCTATTTTGATTCCCTTCCTTCAGTAAGTACTAATTTGACAAAAGACCCCATAGAATTTTTTTTATGTCAAGTTGAGGAAGGAGTCAGTAAATTAATAATTCCTTGACATTAAACTACTACCTTAAAATGATTGTTCCGAGCACAATTAAATTAATCAAGCCAGGACAGTATTCTAGTTCGCAAAGATAATAGGTATATAAAACAAACAAAAGGGCTATGACAAGTTTGACTATTTTTATGTTGTATAAATTTACAAACAACTGTTGTTTCCAAAAATATCTGATCTGTAGCCACTTTTTTGTAGGATACTTAGTGCCATATCTGTACTTGCTTCTGTCAACGTCTTATCACAATCATAAGATAAGGAGCACAAGAATCTACATATTTATAAAGTATCATCATCCTCATATAGATCATGTTGGCTGCATGCCAGATTTCATCAGTAGGAAGTGACAGATATTGTTTTTTATGTAATGTTAGACTGAAAACAATTTTAGATTTTGGATATATTAAATTATTTTAATTGTTTCCCAAATTTTCCCTCCTTGGCCATAAAAGCAGACAAGATAGGATATAAAGGTAACAGCACAAAAGCCTTAGGGAGATTGTCACAAAAAATCACTCTCTGCTATCTGTCTTGAAGCACGTCACTACCGTGTTTTTGTTCAGTCTATCAATGTTTTATTGTGGTCCTTATGGTATTTCATTTTGTCCGTCCTAAGTAATCAAATACGCACAGCTATTACATTTAGTTGGAAATCCTGTTGGTCCTGTCCCATCCGTATGCAGCCTGAATCCTAATGTTTGTTAGAATAGATGCTAAGCTGCTTCACTATTTCCTGGGCTTTGCTTATTCTGTGAAAAGGAATGTATTTTGGCATAAAGTATAGTCATTAACACTGGCCTATACTTTGTGCAATTATTTAATGCACTGTAATTTCACATGAATATACGGCAACTCTGAGACCAGATAAAATTAATGTTCTTTCACTGCGTGCAGGGAATCACGCCCACTTTTCTACTTCAGCATTTGGAGGGGTTTATTTATAGTAACAAAGAGTTTAAAAATTTGTACCAGTAAGTGACCAATATTGCACAGAGCAAATAATCTGTAATGATAGCACAGAAATGGTCTCATTTAACACAGCCGTGTTTTGCGCTTTGCTATGCACTCCTCTCTTGTTACTCTGCCAAAGAAAATATTAAGTTAATTTTGTCTGGCCTGCAGGTATTTAGAGGATTGTTGCATTTATTTCCTGCCTGCACAGGTAAGTGGTGTCTCAAGTGTCAGGCCAATCAAAGATGCCACTTCGTTAAGAATTACATTCCCTAGGTAATGTTGCTGTTCCTCTCCATGTGCAATTACAGTATTTGTGCTGTTATAAAGGCCTGTTCCCAGTAAGTGTCCCTTGTTTGTATTTTTTCTCAAATTGAAAATAATGGCAATATTTAAATCACTTGTGTTTTCCTTCTTTGTCTCAACAGAGGGCTGCCCTGGCCTGTGCAATAGCAATGGAAGATGTACATTAGACCAAAATGGCTGGCACTGTGTTTGCCAACCAGGATGGCGAGGAGCTGGATGTGATGTAGCCATGGAAACTCTCTGCACAGATAGTAAGGACAATGAAGGAGGTAAGAGATACTGAGTGAAACTTTAACACTGGGGAAAATATATTGAACTGTTGAGAATCTTACAACTAAGTAAAAACAAAAAACCCACCATAAGTCATATATTTTACTAACTGTGATGAGCGGCCCATAAGAATGCACTGGAACATTTACTGCTTTCACATGGGAAGCCAACCAGCTCTTAAGACAGGGCTATCCAGCTTCTGAGTAGCCCCTGCCACACCACAGGCAACCCCACAATGTGGTCACTATTGCCTCCTTCGTCCCTGGGTCCCCACAGGCTGCCTAACTGCCGGCGCATTTACCCCAGCAGGCTATGCCACCCTCCCTCACTCTGCCCGCCCCTGCTCTAGGGATAAAGTCCGGCCTGTGGACTGGATCAGGTCCGTGGCCAACTCCATCTCCCAGCAGCCCCTGCCTTCATTGCTGCAGCCAGTTTTCACAGAGACCCCAAGAGTGGCGGCACTATGACAGCACAGGACCAGGGTTTCCATGGAGACTTGCCCCAGCAACACTGATAGGGCACGCAGCTAGACAGGGAGCTGCTCTGAGGCTAGGATTTGGCAGCAGTGACAGTGTGGTCCAGAGGCAGGACACAGCTGCAATCTGCTGCCTGCATGCCCTGGGCAGAGGCAGGCAGTGGATCGTGGCTCTGCCCCAGTTCTGGACCGAGCTGTCACCACTGTAAGATCCCAGCCCTAGAGCAGCTCCCCACTGAGCTACGCACCCTGCTAGTGCTGCTGGGGCTGGTCTCCATGGAAACCGTGGCCCCACGCTGTCACCGCACCACCACTACTGGGGTCTCCATGGAAACCAGCCACAGCGACACAGATGGGGGCTGCTGGCTGTTGGCTAGATCTGTCATTTTGCCCACCCTGCCTTAGAGGCAGAGGCAGGCAGTAGAACCTGGAGGAAGGAGGGCCGGCCTAGAACCTCTAGCAGCAGCAGCAGGAAAGGCACAGGGAGAACAGCGCCCAGGCCAGGACCCTGGGAGCCACAGATTAACCCCCCGGGGGCTGCTTATTGCCTGCAAGTCATCACTTGGAAAGCTGTGCCTTAAGAGATCACCATAGCAGGTGAAATATGTGCTAAAAGCCTGTTAATGAAATAGTTTTCCGTGCCATATTAGATTGTGCAGGGTCTTAATTCAGGAAGCATTTGAAAAAAAATATAGTGTGCAAATAAGGAACCATACTGAAATCATAACGAACAAAATTTTCATTGACTTTGGTAGGAATTTACCATTAGTGAAAGAATGGACTGAAGATTTTGCATTTTGGCCTATAGAAACTATCACTAGAAAGAATTTTATCATGAAGATGTGCACTCAGTGTAGGAACATCTTACTTACCTCAAGCTTGTGAATGCAGGTGATTGACAGAACACTCTCAGCAGCCACTGCTTTCCTTCAATCTGTCACTCGCACAAGCAATATTTCTGTTTTAGATAGCAAGTCACTGATCTACTTCAGGACTATTTACTTAAGAACCCAAGGAGTGCCATACTGGGGCAGACCAATGGTCCGTCTAGTCCAGTAACCTGTCTCTGACTCTGGCAGGAGTGGGTGCTTTAGAGGGAAAGCATTGAACCAGATTGAGGTGCCAGAGGAAACATCTCCAGCCATTCTGTTGAAGTTTAATAGATCTGTCATCCCTAAATATGTCTAGTCCCTCTTTGAACCTGGCTATGCTATTTACCTCTAAGTTAACTATGCACTACATTAGAAGTACTTTCTCTTGTTAGTTTTAAACCTGTCTTCTACTAATTTCAGTGGGTGCTCCTAGTTCTAGTGTTCTGTGACTTGGTGAATAACAGCTCCCTGTTCACTTTGCCCTTACGCTTCATGAATGTATTGACCTCTATAATATCCCCCCTCAGCCCTCTTCCCAAATGAAAGGCTGCTTGTAGATGTTGAAAAAAAAAAACATCCAATGCTTTACTTTAAACTCTATGCAGCCCTGTACTGAGCCCAGAAGAGACAGCACCTTAGTTGGACCCAGCTCACCCGATATTTGTAAAGATCTGGCACTTTAGTGGGGTTTTCTTGTTACTTTTTTGTAATAGCTGGTGGAAACATGACAAAAAGCTCCACTGAAGCACCCAATCTTTATAGATGCTGCAGAGTCAGGTCCAACTAATGCATTTGTTTGTTCTTTCAGCGTCTGCAAGCAGCCAAAGAGTCCTAGCCTTTTAGTCTCTCCTGGTATGGCAAGTACTCCATACCACAGTCATTTTGGTAGCGCCTTCTCTGTACCTTCTCTAATTCTACTACATCCATTTTGAGCTGTGGAGACCAGAACTGCACACAGTATTGGAAGATGTGGGCACACCATGGATTTGACTAATGGCATGATCATGTTCTCCATCTTGTTTTAATTTCCATTCTTATTGATGCCAGACATTTTATTGGCTTTTTTGGGTTGCAGCTGCACATTGAGCTGATGTGTTTAGAGAACTGTCTGCAGTGACTCTAAACTCTTTCCTGAGTTATAACAGCTAGTTCAGAACCCAGCATTGTGTATGTATAGATGAGGTTATTTTTCTCCTTGTACATTATCTTGCACCTGTTGACACTGAAGTTCACCTACCATTTTTGCCTACTTATTTAGCTTAGTAAAGGCTTTCTATATCTCCTCTCTATCAGTCTGTGATTTGACTACCCAGAATAATTTGGTATCACCTGCAAACTTGGAAATTTCACTGTGCCCCCCCCAATTCCAGATCACTGATGAAAATGTTGAATAAAATTGGGCCTTGTCCCTGTAGGGCTGCACTTTTGACCTTCCTTCATCCTGAAAAGTAACCATTTAGCCCTGCACTTTGCTTTGAACCTTTTAACCAGCTCTTAACCCATGAAAGAACCTTCCCTCAGGCTCTGCCTGTATCATACATGCTGCAGAATTGGGGCCTAAAAGACAAAGTACAGGGAGATGCAGCTTTTCAGATGTCTTCAGAGTCTCATCTACTACGAAAAGGAATCTATGTTGTCTAGTGTAAATCAAGCTTCAGATTGCTCCTGTTCCTCTACCTCGCCACAAATTGGAAGGTCCTGCAGCAGTAGCATAACTAAGGGTGGGCAGGCAGAGCACCAATGTAGATGGAGTATAAGCCACTGCCTCTGCCCACACTACAGAAACTGCTTGTTATGTCTTTAGTCTGCAAGGGAGGCAGGCTTCTCTTCAAAGGAAGCTTCAACTCCTACTTCCTAATCTCTTTCCCCAGCCTTGAGAGCTTGGGGAAGAAAAGCTGCTAAGTGAAACAGCTCAGAAAACTCAGCCACAGACCTTTGCATTGGCCCAAACACCAGTGCTTGGCCCTTTCTTTCAAATTGTAGCTAGAAACTCCTTCCACAAGGCTGATTAGCTGCAGGCTTTTCATACCCTTCTCATAGTCTCTTTCCCTCAATCTAGCACAGTGGAGACCTGGTCCCAGCTGAGGTTGATAGGCCCTACTATAGTAGAAAAAAATATAAAGAATAATGATAGTAATAACACTATTTACCCACTGAGGTCATTATGGTCAAAACCTCTTTGCCAAGTTTATTTTCTATTTTATGGGTTACGCATCAAGAAAAAGCTTATTTCCAACCTTTCTGCTTTGCTTATTTTGTATTTTGAATTAACTTTTCATGTTTAGGGTCCTGAGGTGATCCATTACCTTTTAGTGACCAATCGATTCAGTTGAGCAGTAAGCCAGTTTCAGATTGAATTCCCTGTTTGTTTAAATTGGCTCAGGCTTGCTGAAATCAGTGAAATGGACTTCAGTGGAGCTGTGCCAGTTAACAACAGGAGAGAATTTAGCCTTAGGATAAGATACCTGAGGTAGGAAATGTTATAACCATACTAGTGCTGTGCTTCTCCCTGGCTTTCAGAAATAGGGTCCATTAGTCCCAGCACAGTGCTGCACTGCCATGCTTAGACAATACTCTGCTTAAATGTATACCCTAGGGACTGTAAAAAGGCTATGCACTTAACTAGAGTATGCACATATTTGAACTTAACGCAAACTATTTTTGTTAAGTACAGAATAGCCTGTCTCAATTGCTGTCAGTACTATGCTATTAGCAGCCCCCAAACTAACTAGCTCCTATCATGATCAGTATCTCTAATAGTATTCCATTTTGTGCGCCAGTTATTATGCTGATAAACACTTCAGTTACATTACAGTCGACAATGGGGCTGAAAGATGCTATTTATGCAGATAAATGTCTTAGATGCAAGAAACAGGGAAATAATTAGGTCCTCAGTTGTGTTATGCAGTAAAGGGAATTATGTTCTGCTCAATATGCATGTGGGGCATTCTCTGTACTGCTTCCAGTCCCTGAGCTAACTTCTTCAGAGCTAGTTTGGGTATCTTTACATGGCACTGTGTTGTGCCATATAAACATATTCTTACTTTCTAGACACAGAAAAGTACCATTCAGAGAACTGGTTTCTGAGAGATAAGGCAGTATGGATGAAGTAGAAGAAGAGAAAGAAAGCAAAATGGAAGAGAAAATAGAGGCACTAGCACAAGAATAACTTTGAGAGGGGAAAAATAGATTGTGTAGCGTATAAAAAAGAGAAAAGGTGAAATCCCTGGGAGAGAAGAAAGCTGATCAGTTAAATGTGAGAGATAACAGAATGAGGTGAGATATCAGAAAGCAAGGGAGAAAGTTGACAGCTGATAACATAGCACAGAGATGGGGAGAGAGAGAATTGAAGGGATAAGGAGAAGCAAAATAAACAGGAGGAGGAAAAAAGGAGATGCTCCTCCAGAATTGAAAAAGGACAGAAAAAAGCACAAGAAAAAAGGAAAGAAGAGAGATAAGTAGAAGGATGAGAGAGAGCACTAGCCTCAGGAAGCAAAGAAAAAGAGAAAGAATCCACTGAAAGAAAACAAGAAAAAGTATTTTTCAACAGATATATCAAAAGACTAAGCCAAAACCATCGCCTGCAACTTTGGGGGTGGTCATTTTTAATTTGTATTCTGGTTTTATTTCTATCTCTTTGACAAACAGTTCCCAGCTCTGTAAGGTTTGGCAGAATGCTGGTAGAGTAGGGATTTGAGTCAGGTGACATACTGCTATGCCACTTCATCATGTTGCCGCCTTCCATAGGATTTCTTTTCAATCTAAATGACTCAGCAAGAGACTTATTTTTATTACTATCAAGCCTTGATTATGGCCACCAGAAATGGTAAATTGGATATAGCAAACTGCACTCTTAGAGGAGTCCTCAACTGACTATCAGTATATTTTTCAATTCTTACGCATCCCGGTAAGGAAGGGTACTGAAAAAGAGTAACAGGGAAAGGTAAGTGCCTGCTTGCCAGTCATCCTCAAAGAGATGTGTTGTTTCTCCAGTCACAAAGAACAGTGTTAATCAACTAGGACTCTCTGAGAAAATCATCTAGATTCCAAACAGCAATAGGTATTGGCAAAAGGATATTTCTTCCCTGTGTGTGTTTATTTTAAGAGATTAAATATTCTGAACACGTATGCTGAATTTATCTTGATTTGAGACTGTATTCTGAACAGTGTTATTTACGTTCTACTAGATTCACTGGTTAAATAATGGCTGTTGTCTTGGTTGCTAGCTAATTGACATACTATGGTTAATGTTAGTAAGTTTAGATTGAATACAAATTAAACACTGTATCTGCTATCCGTAGCTATTAGATCATGAATTTCTCTGAACACAGAGAACACTGGGAATTCTCTCTGGGAAACAGCTGTAGATTAAGAATAATTTTAATCACTTTTCTATTTGAGGTATTCGTCCATATTTTTTGAGTAGTTCTTATGTGGCTTTATTTTGATGTAGGTTTACACATTACTGTGGATCTCATTTTTTCTCTCAAAGGATAGCCTTTTTTCCCTTATGGTTTGAGTTGGATGCAATGTTAGAGAAAATGTTTTCCTGGTTGCAGTCCACTGTGGAGCATGCAGGCACAACACACAAAAAACATGCACTGTCTTCTGTTTTTCATGCATGTTTGAGAAGTGAAGGGGATCCATTTGAAATGTGTGCAAGCAAAGCATATGCAGCCAAGAGAGAGAAAACTGAATCCTAACTGAGAAAAGTTATTCTTATATATATGCAATAAAGAAGTAGCCCAAATTTAATCATTGTTGTTTAAATCAAGGCGTGCTTTATATAAAAATAAGCTGCTGGTTATGGCCCAAATTAAAGGAACTCACTCACATTCTAGATGAAACTCAAGTCCTCACATTCCTCTGTGGAGTTGCATTCTGTTGAAACACAACTCCATGTATGCATGCTGTAAGGAGCCATGAGGGATTGAAAGACCTGTCAGGAATCCAATGATATTGGAAACTCTTTGAAAAAAGAAGCTTCTTTGACTTGGAGCCTACAGTACATGCTGTTTTGGTAGAAAAAAAGCTCTGGACCTTATCAGCTCTCCAGGTTTTTCAGCCTTTTCTAAAATTGGCAGGCCATCAACCCTAACAGAAACCTTCTGTGAAATATACTTGATTTGTACTTTAAGAGCTTGGTCCAAAACTCATTGAAGTCAGTGGAAAAAATCCCACTAATTTAATAGGAGATTTGGATTGGGTCTGAGCTGTATGATCTAGAAACTAAGGCCAGGTACAGAAGTTAAACTTATTGCATGGTAGGTACACACAGTGCTCTACAGGTATAACCAAACAGACAGGGAACCTGGAGTGCTGTAAAAATGGCAGATCCTGTTGAAAGATAACCCTGGATGGATGTGGTATCAGACTTTAACGCTGTAGGTTAGAGCACCATAACAAACATCTGTACCACATCCCATCATGACTCATGGTATGTCATGTTCCACTGACGTCTTGTGGAATACTGCAACATCCTGCTCACCAGCCCCCTTCTAGGACAGTACACTAGCCTTGGCCAGAGCCCATATGGTCACCCAAGCCAGGTCAGCTCTGTCCCACATTCTCAGTAACCCAAGGCAGTGAAAACCCTGTTTCTGACTCCCCCCACCCTTGTTCCCTCCAGCCCTATGAGCCACTGTCTGGTATTATCACTCAGTGTCTCAGTGTGCAGATTCCATCTACCCCCATCCGGGTATTTGTAAAAATTGCAGCTTTCAATTAAGTGCTGTGCTGATTGTAGATGCCACATTCGCACAGAGGGCTGTCCAAGATGTTCACCCTGTACAATGTTGTTTTGAAGCACCCATATCTAAATCTCGGTGTGTTCAGTTTGACCCACACTTGTCTGTCAAGGTCATACCCAATGGGGGACTCATTTGGTGTTGGTATAAAATGCTGTGGGAACAGATTTGAGACTGAATTACCCTGAACGATCATTTTATTTCCATTTACCCCACCCGTTATCTAAATTTAGCACAACATACAAAGCCCAGAAACCTGGCAGTAGGGAAGCAGTTAGGGTCTGTTTTCCTATGTCACTTGGTCTAATGCCCTAGAGTGCAGGGAATACATCTGTGTGTGCAAGTTGTGCAGCCTGTTATGAGTCTCTTTTCACTGTTAAGTACGGTGTTCATCTTTTTAGTGTGACAACTTCTGGACCATACAGGAGCACAGTAATCTGCTGGGGCATATACCATTGCAAGTGCAGTGGTTCTGAGCACTTTGAAGTTGGCACATGATGTTGTGCTGGCTAAACGTCTTAAGGCAGCTACTTGTGTAGAGATTTTACTGCTGACCTTCTAAATATGATGTCTATAAGTGAGAAAATGGTCTAATATGACTCCTTGGTAGGTTGGGATATGCTTATAGGAAAGGATGTGATTTCCTACTCTGATATTCAGCGTACTCTTGGCTCAACAACTATCCAGGTGGAAGAGTGACGATAGTGATTCATTGATGCTCTCCACTGACCTTGTGCCTCACAAGCACCTCCCTCACCCTCCCGCACAACTGCCACACCACTGACCTGGAACAAAACAGAGGCACCATGGTCCGGGCACCCTACTGTTGTTGGGGGCTTATCAGTCTGTGTTACAGTGAGTGGGGCCATTAATCTGTGTATTTGACAACCGGGCACCCCATCCCTCAAGGTTGCGTTGCTTTCCCAAGAGGCCAGCCTGTTTATCCAGATCCACCTGGTTCAAACTGTAACCCAAACAGACCCCCAATAGACACTGAAAGCTTTTTTTAAGCCTCACAGTTGAGGTGTAACCAACAGGCAAAACTGTTATGTTTTCACTGGTGAGCCTCTGGGTGCTGTTTGCCAGAGTAGCTATGAATGAGCACCACTGCAGGTAATACACAGTGGGACATGGGAATTCTCCTTAGCAAATCCCCTTGCCCTCCCCTCCAGGAGAACCAGAGAAGGCTCATCCCTCTGGGCCCCGATGCTTGGGTTTCCCAGCTCTCCTGACTCCTACAGCAGGGAGATGGAACCCATGTGTCTGGGTTTTCCCAGCTGGAAGGCAGAACATGGATGTTCTGTGCCATGGCCAGCACCAGGCCGGGAGGAGTTACACAGGTTCTGGCTCCAGGCAGGGGAAAGGGTCTGGATAGGGGACTCACCAGAGGTCCCTCAGTGTCTCCCTTGCCTACATACTCTACCTTTGTTCATGGAAGGCCTGGTTGTGGAGCCCAAGATGCTGGATTCAGGATTGTTAGCTGCATACCTGCAGGGTGCCGGACACGTGGCTAGACAAGACCGGCAACATGAGGACCAAAGGGGTCCCTTGGTGTGGATGGTTAGAATGGACAGATTGGTGACTGCTAGCACCCATGGTGCTTTGGCACTTGAAGAAGCCACCCAGGCCCAGGAACACACTGCAAAGATCCAAGAATGAGGTCTATGGATTGTCAGCCACTCTGAGGGAGGCCACCTATGCCAATATGGAGCTGAGAATCATAGTGCCAGGGTAAGAAGTTCATGCACAGAGTCAAACATAGCTTGGGATCCGGCTAAGACATTCTTGAGTGGCATTAGCACTCCCTTTCACAGGGAGACTATTGCCGTCCCAGGTCAGAGTGGTGGGCAGGCTGCTGTCTGCCCCCTACCCCTTCCCAGCATGGAAAGCCCTGCTTTAGGGACTCCTCCTTGGGTGAAATATGCCTGAGAGTCCCATGGGGCATCTGGATGGGCAGCCGTGTGGGAAAGATCCACACTGCACTCTGATTGTGAGATGCTGGGGTGCAGGGAAGCCCTGGAACAGGAGATATGGCATGTAGGACCCACTGAGCTATGGTCCAAGGAGCCAGGAACATATCCGGTGGGGTTCACTTCAGGGAGCAGCATTGAGGAGCGGGGAAGGACCAGACTGCCTGAGACCTGCTGCGAGAGCCAACAGTGAATCAGTTCACCTTCCAGGGCCAACTCGCTACCCTCAGCCACTAGTGGTCTCCAGTGCAGATGGAGGGCCCCAAAAGGAAGGGGGGAATGGGCAGCCCACCAGGCCAGGCCACTGCAGGCCCCTTGGGCTTTGGTCCCAGTTCTAGAGTGGGCAGTGTTCCATAGTTTTTCTTTATTATGCACATGATCAGTATGGCAGCTGCAACATTTAATTAAACTGAGGATTGGCAGTTTCACGCATGGTATTCCCTTTGCTGCCCCAAGGTTTTGTGCTTGTTAAGATGAGCCCCTACAGCTGCCCATCCTCCCCATCGTCATTAACTGCTCAGTGCAGCCAGTCTCAATGTTAGCGGAGAAGTTTCCCCGTTCTGAAGCAGACAGTCTGGCACAGTTTTTGTTTAATAAACAACACTAAAAGTTTGTCAGTTCCATCTTTTGATTAAAATGAGGCATGTCTCTTTCTTGCACCTCAGTCCCCTGCATCCTGGTGTGTGCCCATCAAGGAATGGGAGGGGAGAAGAGGAGGGAGTGGAAGAGAGAGGATAAGGGTGACTATGTGGATCGTGGGCAGTGGTGCCTCGGGCTGGAGACCTACAGTCCAGTTTCAGGGCAAGAGCACTTGGAAGCCCTCTGGCCCTGCTCATCCAGGGAGGGCTCCCGATCCGCACAAGTGAGGAGCTAGTTGGCCAGGGCTTCGCAGATCCAAACAGTCTGTTGGGGCTGAGGCCACCAACATCAGGTGTGAGAAAATACAGGCATCCAGGATACACATGCACACACACGCATACAGCAGATGTAGGGTTTGCTGTGTGGGCCTGCATACAACAGCTGGCTGATGGCGTGTGGCCATGACGAGCTGCTGCTGCATCAAATCCAGATGGGTGGTCATGATGTCCCACCAGCCAATCAGGGTGGTTTCACCATTCAGCTCCTCTCAGTAGTCTTTGGTGGCCCCTCTCCCTCCGCCCCACTTCCTGTTCAACTTGGGCCATGGAGAGAGAGTCCAAGCCCCTTCCCCCCACCCCCCCAAGGACTAGTGCAGGGATAAGCAAGCCCTGCCAGAGCGTGGCATGCAAAAGTATTTTGCTTAGCATGCACCTCAGGGCAGATGGCAGGGAAGGGGCTGGGGCTCCGCTGCCACAAGGATCAGGCCACCATCTGCCCTTGGCACGCCAACATCTTACAAGTCAAGGTTGTGGGTGTTCTTGGCACTCTGTTCAAAAACATCACCAATGCCTGTGATAACGTGTGTTCAGCTAGCTCCTGACCTAACTGTGGGCACTTAGAGTAAAGGTCAAAAGTTAGATTCTTCTGTCATAGGCTTCTTGAGCTTAGCCCCAAATTACAAGGAGGCATAGAAAGTACAAGGACAATTCCATGGAAGTCTAGCACTAAAAGAAAACAAGCTTTGCTGGAAAAAAAATGATTTTGCTATAACCAGATTCTACTGCATATAAAAGTCCACAAGTGCAGGAATACAGATTGATTTGGTGAGTGAAGTTGTTCTCCTTCCTTATCCAGTTTGCAAAATTTAAATCTAAAGTGCACTTTAGCCAAATTCCTCCTCCAGGTCCTATTTGAATTATTTTTATTTAAAAACAGGACTCAGAGCTTGCCAGTTTATAGGTCTGTTATCCGTATCCTGTTTTGAATTTACTTCCTAAATATACCAGTTTGCAAGGAAAGGACACCCTGGGGGAGTTTGGACACCTGCCGTTTTAGTGTTTTACTAGTCTCTAGAAATAGCACATAGCAAAACTATTCCCTCTCACAGTTCTGTGCATGTTTCGGCTAAGGAAATTGCAAGAGTTTAAACTTTTGAGGATGAGCCTTTTTTTTTACTTGTGCGTAAATATTAATGTGCTTGCTATACCTGCAGTACATAAAAAAATGACTAAAATCTAGAAAGGAAATGCAAAATAATTTTCTAGCATTGATAATGATTATCCAAAGAGCTCAAATATCTCTGATGTTGTTTGTATTTTTCTTATGGAATCGGATAGGCATAGCTACTAAGTTAATAGAAATGTAAGCCAAATCTCATTTTTTTGGCTAAACTGAAATGCATTAATAATTTTGCAGAGTTGTTCTACCAAGACTATTTTACTTGGCGACACACAGGGCAATAGAGTATTCACCTTAGTGGTACTAGATAGTGCTAGCTATATAAGTACAAAGAAAGAATGAAAAATGTTTTCTCAAGTTATAGGGAGCCAGATTCATAACCATCCGTCACTCGCTTGGGCAAGTTGCTGATAAACTCCACAGAAAAATAACAAACAGTGTGTCCCTGTATCTTGGCTGGTGAAAATGAGATTCTTTCTCTGATTGATGTTAGTGGAGAGGCTTGTAAAAATGCATTTCCAGCTGATTAGTTCAGAAGGTGTCAATCTCATGCAGTTTTATGACCCGCAGACTACATGCCAGATGTACATTTGCTTTTTATAAACTAACAAAGATGAATGACTAAATTTGAGCATGCCCCCTTGGCAATTGCACCAAATATTGCCAGAGGGAGGATACATAAATGTAAAAAGAAAGCCTTTAACCATTAGTGTACCAAGTTTGGATCCTGACCCAGGCAGGTACCGCCCAAACCAGCATGGTATCATAGTAGTTTGGTTATAAGAAGTTCCTTGTTTTAGGCGACTATGACTAAATAAAATCCTCCCAGGAATGAGTAACGCTCCAGAAACATTACACTCCAGAAACGTACATCCATGCCAGTTGGTTTAAGGGGAACTGGAAGGGGGTGCAAGAAATGAAAGATCAGGCCTTTAGTACTGTGCCAAAATGCAGACTCTGATCTGGATATGCAATACAACCATTCTTCAAGGAAATTTGTTTTAAGTTGCATTTGGAAGAGCCCTTTTTATTTACATTCTTGTAGAATGTAACCAAGTATAACAATCATGACTGATTATTTTTAGTTTTAATCCGAGGCTAAGCATATTATAGAAGGAATATTGTTAGAGGCTTCCTCAAATCACTGTATATTTTTTCAATTCTTATGCTTCCTGCTAAACACAATTCTCACTGTTTACCTAAATGGAATAATAAAATGCTTGAGCGATTTCAGTTTTGCTACACTTTTAGGGAAAACAATTATCAGCTATGTAATACTACATTACATTCACCTAGAAGAAAACTTTGTGTAGCTGACATTTCCAGACTTGTTTTACTTCAGGCTAATTAACAGTTATCTATTTGAGCTTGATTTCAATCTTCCACCAAATTAGATTTCCAGAGGTGACAGGTCCAATCCATATTGTGTATTAATATATTGTGCATGCACATAAAAAACACCAGGCATGCATGCATAAAGCATGTTTATATTAACAATCATGCATCATGAATTTACTTGGAATGAAATATAAAATTTTTAACACAGACTTTGCTCTCATACATTTTCATGAAAAAGACTTGGGGGGAAAAAAGACCTTTGTCCGTATCAACAAAAGCTTTGTTCCCAAATATAAAAGAATCCATCTTGATAAATGTTGTTAAATATTTAAAGCTACTTACAGCACACAGACTCTAAATAGGTTCAAGAAAGCAGTGGAGTGGGAGTTACCTGTTTCTATTCCCAGCAAACCAAATAACCTCACATAAATACTACTTAACCCCCATAAATAGTATTTAATATTTATCAGTAAGCAATGTCTATAGAGTTGAAATCCCTGTATTTTCTGGGGTGGGTTCTGTTTTAAAATGTTTATTTTTAATTTAAAAATATAATGGTTTAAGAAATGTTTTAAATGAAGACAAATCCTGCAAGAAGCTGAGTGTCTCTGACAGACTGATTGACAGAGCCCTTCGTTACTTGAAAGTGAATTGTTAAAAATCCTAATTACTAATATTCTTTCCTACTATGCTGATTTTCAAGTCTCTCACTAGACAAACTTTGTCTAATTGCTTGTTCACATATGAAGAACAAGAGGAAGAGTTTGTTGATTTGTCTGAATTTCTGCCCACAGATGGATTAATTGACTGTATGGATCCTGACTGCTGCTTGCAGAGTTCTTGCCAAAATCAGCCCTATTGTCGTGGACTGCCTGACCCTCAAGATATCATTAGCCAAAGTCAGCAATCGCCATCTCAGCAAGCGGCCAAATCTTTTTATGATCGGATCAGTTTCCTGATAGGGCCAGACAGCACTCATGTGATACCTGGAGAAAGCCCTTTTAATAAGAGGTGAATATCAACGGATTGCTCCCTTACGAGTCTAAAATAAAATTTCACAGTACAGATGTGGCTAACATGGGTAAAGCATCCATTATGATTGTGATATTTTGGAAATGGCCTTTCAATAAATGCAGTATTCATTTTTTTTATATCAATAAGGACTATTATAGCTGATTTCTTACAAAAAATCCAAGTGCCATGGCTAGTAAGTTACACACTTTGCCATGCTTGCATTATAAAAGGGTATTCTATTAAAGATCAGAAAAATCTTCATCCTACCAAGTTATTTGGGTGACTGTAGTTGGAAACCTATCAAAGCAATAAGAAAGGAAGAGAGAGTTTAACTTCTTAAACTAAGCACACTAAATAATGTAAATTATGAATTAATGTAATAGAACTGTTAAGTGCATGACAGTATAATTGCATAAAGTGTTTGACTGGTGCTTTGAAGAGCAGTAATGACCTGAAAATCAACCAGTAACTGAAAGCAGGTGTCTTATGTCTCACTGAGTAAAAGAAGATGATTTACACCAGGACTCCTGTGTCTGCAGTAATTTGGCAAAATTAATGCAGTTGGGCACAGCAGTTGATTAAAAGTTGTTGCACAAATGTTCCTTATTGCCCCTTTAAATTTTGTACCTCTTAGCCTCTGCAGATTTACAGATTGCCTTGAAATTAATTGGAAAGTACATTCTTCTTTATGAAACTGCCAGAGATATGACTTATGAAAGGAAAGCATAGAGTTTATAAGTTTTAAAAATTCTTCATTAAATTATTGTACTTTGTAACTCTGAAGACAAGCTATGCCAGATTAAAACAGAGGGTAAACATGAAGATGCTTAGAAAATGCCAGTTATGTGAAGTTTAAAAGGGACAGTGGCTAGGCACTGTTTCAACCCTGAGTATGCAAACAAGAGTTGATAACATATAGAGACATGGGTATTTGTTTATGATAGCCTGAGAAAACAGATGCATAACCAATTCTGCATGTTTTTCACAGCCTCACATCTGTCATAAGAGGCCAAGTATTAACAGCTGATGGAACACCTCTCATTGGAGTTAATGTGTCATTTTTACATTATCCAGAATATGGATACACAATCACTCGCCAAGATGGAATGTAAGTTTGCCATTAGGGATGTCTACAAGTAGAAGATGGTAAATGTAATTTTAGTTTACCAGAGAACTTTGTTATCTCTGGAGTTATTGTTTGTGGTTTGAAAGTGATGAAAAAACACCATTTTTTCAGAGGTTGCAGTTGCAAACTAGGCCTTGTAAATACTACAAACAAGTAAAGTTGTTAATTTTTTTTTCTGAAACAGAGAAAATGGCTGTTGAATTAAAACACAGGAGTAGGATTTTCAGCTCTTTCATGCACTAGTAGGCTAATGCAAATCCATTGATTTTTTTTTTTCCATTGTTTGCATTGGAGTTAGACTGGACTAAAACTGAGGCACTCCCATAAGGAGTCAGATGCATAAAATGAAAACTGCATTGAAACTACATAATTTGCCGGTGTGGGGGGCATGAATTCAGGTCAGTTTGTTATCTGAATAATCTTGTTGTTTGTCTTAGGTTTGATTTGGTGGCAAATGGTGGTGCATCTCTGACTCTGGTGTTTGAGCGCTCACCATTCCTCACACAATATCACACAGTGTGGATCCCATGGAATGTCTTTTATGTCATGGATACCCTGGTCATGAAGAAGGAGGAGAATGACATTCCCAGCTGTGACCTGAGTGGATTTGTGAGGCCAAACCCTGTCATTGTATCATCACCTTTATCTACCTTGTTTAGAATTTCTCCTGAAGACAGCCCCATTATTCCTGAGACACAGGTACAATTAACTTTGAACTAAACAATCATTTCTATTAGATTAATTTTAAAATAGTATAATAAAAAGAATGCAAGCTGCAGATTTATAGTGAAAAAGAAATTTGCACCAGTATAGTTATTTAATAGATTTCTTTTATTTTCAAAATCATAGAAACAATTGCATTAAAAAGTAGAAGCAAAAAGTACAGTATGTGCAAATATCTGGTTGTACGCACTTCTTATAATTATAAGGTGCTGAGGAGTATCATCAGCTGCCAGATGAGAATTTTCATGCCTGTATAATCACAGTTATGCCTTGACTTTTTGACCATCAGCCTGCTAGTGTTCAACATTAATGTCAAGAACACACACCTTGAAAAATGTAAATTGTTTGTTTTTCCAGAGTAGCATAGTGTGCTGTGGGTAGTGTGGCTCAGTTTGATGTGTTTGTTCTCAATAAATATTTATGCATTCTTATGGTTTTTTCCCTAATGACTGAGAAATTTCATAGTTTTGAAAGGACAGTATCTGCCAAGATACTGAGCAGTCTCCTTACCTACTGAAGCCTTTATGTATCAACACCTCACAAGATCAAGAGCAAAGTTAGCGAAAAGAAACCAGAATGTCATTTTGAACAAAAAATATGCGGTCTAAATGCTTTGTGTCTCTAAAATGCATTTTGTTAGATTCCCAAATTCCTAATAATTAAACATAAATGTACTTTTTCCTTTGGTCTTAAATTATACTTGCATTTTAAGAAATGAAAATCACCTTTGTGATTATTTTTTGGTCATGCTTCCCCTGCTAAAAATAGCTATTTTGTGTGTTTGCTTGCTTGTTTAAAATGTCATTAATACAAAGAGCCTGGTTTTGTAAGTCTTCAGTAAGAAACACTCTCACTTCTTGTAGATACAATTAAATGTAGTAGGTGCGATTCAAATTAGTTTCACTTAGAGCTTAAAAGAACAAAATAATTAAACAATTTGCAGTTTAACATAAAGATATAAACAACTTGCAATTAAATGTAAGTCTAAAGTATGCTACCCAGTGCTTGCTTTTATCCTTCACTGCAGTTCCCCTACCTTTGAAAGCTACAACTCAACTAAAAAAGTTATTTGCAAAATGCAATCCACTGCGAAATACCACTGAGTCTCTTGATTTGGCAGTAGATAATACATTTAGTCCCCAAAGTCATGGAAAGTGATTTAACTACATGGTTATAAAACAAGAAAAAGTAATAATAGACAAGGTGATTGTAAAAGGTTTAAAAGGAAGGCTTTCATTATTAAAAAAAATATTACATACACCTGGTTTAACTGTACTAATGTGGACAATTTCTGATGAATTGAAAACACACTATAATTATTCATGCAAAAATGCAATAACTCTACTGTCTAAAAACATCAAATAAAGGTTGTTTTCTCCACTTAGCGCCTCCACATAGCCCCTATTTCTGGTAATGGAAGTTACACAAATGCATCAAGAAAAATATTCTGACCCCATGGGTCACATTCTAATCTCTAATGCACAATGCATAACAAACAGTATGCATCTCCCAATCCACCCACCACTCTAGATAAATCAATACAATTTCAGATGTGATGCTTATTTGGTTCAAAACTGTTCCTTCAACTCATAAGGTATGATTACAGTTCTTTTCTAAGTGGCAAATTCATATTTACTGTGGGAGAATTTGGGATGGACACAGAAAACATAAGAGTCATTTCCTGTGTCCGTTCTGTGTCAACCATCCTGTTAATGTGGCTTGGCAATACTTTGCATCACATGCAGAGGAAAATGATGTGCTTCATGAGCTCTAGATGCAGTATTTCATCATCCCTTGAAGGCAGTGTTTCTAGTAGCACACACTTAGTCCCATATAGTGACAATCTGTACTGAAAAGTTGCCACAGAAGAAAGGGAAACAGAACTAAAAGGCTGGGTGAGAGGAGAAAGAGGAAGAAGTAAGTAAACATGGAGTCAGACCCGGGAGATAATTTCCTAGATGAAAAAGAGAAGTTAAGGTTAAAGTTACATGTTACCTTACGCTATTCTTCCACTGTTCAGTATCTTAGGAAGTCAATACGTTTTCTGCAGGTATATTCATAGTTACTTCTTTACCTAGGTACCAACAGTGTCTCCCTCCACAAGAACTTGAAAGATTGTTCTTCATCTCTTTTGACCAATCAGTTCTTCCATTAGTGGTAAGACAGAAAGATGCCATGGAATGGAGCTACATACTTAGCAAGAATGAGCACTTAGGTTATTTCCAGTGTTTCCTCGGAGAGTCAGTTCTGTAGATGAGTTCTACCAAACTAGTCCATCTTCTTCCTTGACTTTATTTTGCTATTGGTGATAATGTTCAGCAGAATTTGTGGCAGAGTCTACTTCCAAGACCTAGAGTCAGATACTTACTTGGCTTAACAGAAAAGCTCTCATTGACTTCTCTGGGCCAAGATTTCATCTAAATAACCTATTTCACCTTGTTTTCCTGCAATTAAATCAGGACTTGGATAGCCGTGTAAATTTAGTAATAAATACTGAAACTTGGTTCAACTGAAGAAAATGGCCAATCTCTTTAACCTACAGCAATCAGGAGGAAATGCAGTGTATTACATTCAAATAGCTCCAAGATCTGGCAGGACTCAGCAGCTTGGGCAGATTGGGTCCCTTAGGAGCATCATAGAAATCTTTAGGGTTGAAAGGCCAACTTAAGTTCTCAGGTTGATGCAATTTGTGAAAATTAAAATGACCTTTATGTGCAGACTAGAGGTTAAATATTTCACAACTGCCTTCCAAAAGTTTTTCATGCATAAATAGAATGTCAAGCTTTGCAATCTAGTAGATGGGCTATCACTTGATCCCCTTACAGAATTAGTATTATTCCAGACAAGCTGATTATCTGTCAAGAAAAATCAGTGGCTGAGCTAACTGGCTGAGCTGGTGTAGTATGATTTTTATACCCAAAGACTTCCCAGATGTTGTTCTTCACTAAGTTGATTCATTATGAAGGCCCCAGTGAGATGCTTTGTTTGCAATTCCTGGTTACCTCTTTAGAAGTATGCTTAAGTGTTTAGTTAATCGTTCATAAGGACAGCTGAAATGTATGTCCTTTTTTACTCCTTAGTCTCCAAAGTTCTCAGGAAGATATATTAAGGCAGTGCACTTCTTACTGAAGGGAAAGGAGTAATCTGTAATTCATATTTTGAGAACTAGGCTCTCGTGCCTGCACAGACCAACAGCAGTTAGTTTTTGGCCTTACAAGGGCCTGAGTTAGCCTCCTGATTTTTAATGAGATAGTTGTCCAAACTCACATTAAGATTCTGTCAAAAGGACAACCAGACTGGCCTGTATGATTTCAGATATCTGAGGCTAGAGGGTTGATGGCCACCTTCAGACTGAATGCTATTCATCTACATTTTTTGGTTGTAAGGGAAGTTTTGAATGAACTCTTAGACCAACAGAAATCCCATTACCTACTGTTAATTTGCAAATATGTTGTTTCTCTTTGTTTCTCTACTCAAGTTTTTTTCACCCAGAAAGAGAACAGCATCTGTTAGTTCTGTTTTAAGTGCAACCTGGGAGTCCTCCAAACATCTTAGAGTTATTTTGCCTTCAAGGTCTTAGTAAAGGAATAGATCCTAAATTGCTCATATCCCTGAATGGCCTTTTACATTGCTAGCCTGCAAATAGATTTGTTGCCTTCTAGCTTGAGAGGAAAATTAGTTATCCCCTTTGTACCTTGGGCTAAGGAGCAGCATGTGCTCCTTGGACTGGAGTTTGGGCTGGAGAAGGAGAGAGATTTGCTTGTACACACGTGATATGAATGACAGCTTTGTTGCATCCTAGTTTATCCTGTTAGCTGAGCCAAACTGCTGTCAGCGTTAATTGGTCATAGGACGGGAAAAGAGACAAATTTAATTAGCAGTACATAAATCTTCCTTAACTTATCTGGTATTATTACATGACATCTGAGGGCCTATTAAATACTGCAGTCCTGATTCTCAGACCCTCTTCAAGGAGCAAAGTATTCATCTCAGAGATGTTATTTATAATTGTACTCTAAAAAAATATATATTTTCATTTCACTCAGAATACTTGAATACAGCTGCAGTGCAGGCAGACCTTCAGTATTTTTAGGGATATGTTTCTAATCCAGTTAGAAGTCCTGACACCTCTTGAAATAAGGTTGATTAACTATTATAACCCACAGAAACTCTGTATATCTAACTACCACACACAGAATCTTCTCCATGAGAGAAAAAGCAGGTGGAGCTTTCCAAACCTAAGACTGAATTACCATATCTTTCTGAGATGAGAAATTGGTGAGCTGATGTCTGAGTAGTGAATATTGATCAGGAAATATGGGAAATCTTTCCCTAAGGCATCCTACTTCTGTCTGCCTTTGAAATAAGTGGAAGAAAGTACTAGTTGAAAGTATTTATAATCCACAAGTAAAATAGATATTCACACCATTTAAAATACCCATCCCATGAAACATTTAGTATTTGTGCTACATTAGCAATTAGAGGCTTTAACCCAAATCTGGGGCTGCACTATGCCTGGGGCAGTACATACACATAGGTAAGGGACAGTCTATAAACAGACAAATCTAAGTAGACGAGATAGGACAAAGTGGGAAGCAAGGAAGTACTATTGCACAGTAGCAGACTTCTTTGTAAATTTATGCTTAATTGTTGTAAAATTGATTTGTCACAGACATATGGGCCTAGGGCAGGGGTAGACAAAATGCGGCCCGTGAGGCCATTCTCTCCGGCCCATGGGGCCCCTAAAAAAACTTAGAAAATTAATATTTCTCTGCCCTTGGTTCTAGTAAAAAATGCAGGAACCATGGGCAGTAGGACCCAGGGGAAGCCTGGTGGCCTCCAACAACAGCGGGGCCCACCCGGCCCTGCCCCCCAGCTGGAAGCCCCAGGCACAGTTTGTGGGCTGGGAGCACGTGGCTGCCCCGGTGCGGGAAGCTCAGGTAAGTGGTGGGGGAACCCCAGGCAGGGAAGGAGTGTGGGGGGGAACGGACACTCCCCGCCCCACGCCCAGTGTCCTGCGCTGCAGCTGCTTGCAGCCCCCATGGAGCTACCTGTACCTGCTCCGGACAGCCCCATGCAGGCTGTGAGCGCCTGCAGCGTGGGGCACTGGGCATGGGAGGGGCCACTTCCCCCCTGCACTCAGCTTTTCCTCAGGCTCCTTCCCTGAACAGACAAAAGTGGCCCCTTGCTTGCCCCATGGCCAGTGCCCCACGCTGCAAGCGCTTGCAACCCACATGGGGCTGTCTGGAGCAGGCACAGGCAGCCCCAGGCCAGCTGCGAACGGCTGCAGCACAGGGCGCTGGGCATTGGGCAGGCGAGAGGCTGCTTTCTCGGTCCCCCACTCTCAGCACCACCTTGTAACCCGGCCTCACTGCCAGACTGGCATCAGGGGCAGGTTACAAGCTAGTGCTGAGCATGGGGAAAAGTGGCCCCTCGTCCACCCCATGGCCCTGCACTGCACTGCAGCCCTGCACTGCACTGCACAGGGCCCTGCACTGCAGCCACCTGCAGCCTGTATGAGGCTGCCTGTGCTTGCTCCAGACAGCCCCACATGGGCTACGAGCACCTAGAGCAGGGAGCGTCGGCCATCAGGTGGGTGAGAGGCCGCTTTTCCCTGTGCTCAGCACCAGCTTCTTCCCTGCTGGCAAGGGGTCAGGGTTGTGCACTGTCCCTGCCCCTACCATGGGGCTGGGGCCACTGGGTGTGAGCAGGCAGGGAGCCAGTGGGAGCACGGGGCCCACACCGGTGTCCTGGGGCCAGTGCTAGTGGGGCCCAGAGCAGGGTGGCAGGAGTGCGGGAACCCGGCCAGCAGGGGCTCTGGAGCCAGGCTAGCAACCCCCTCTCCCTGCTGGTGCAGCCCAACCGGCTCCACAGACCGCTGCCAGCTTGTGCCCCTCTCTGGGCCCCACCAGTGCTGGCCCTGGGACATTGACTCAAGACATTGGTCCCAAGATGGTGACTGGGGGCGAGGCGCCTGTCAAGGGGCACAGCTACCCGTGCAGCCCTCGAAAGCCTGCCAAAACTGGGTAAGCGGCCCTCCGCTCAAAGTAATTGCCTGCCCCTGGCCTAAGGCCACCACAGAACTTAGGCAAATGATGCTCAACATCTGCATGCCTGACTTTTAAGCACCCAACTCCAGGAGTGAAAATTCTAAACATGAATCAGGCACCTAAGTTCCCCAAACAGTGAATGGGAAGAGTAAAGCAGGCATGGGCAACTGGTGCTTCCTGGCTCTGGGAGGCCACCCCAGCGGCCGATCACTGACCAGGGGGTGGGCCCCAGCAGCCAATCATCGACCTCAAAAGAGCTGGTGGCAAACTGGAAGTCCCATCAGAAAAAATGGAAGTGCCACTGGCACTTCTTGTGGGGGGGGTACTGGCTGGAGCTCCCTGCTCCCCTGCTGGCAAGGGCCAGTTTTGGGGGGGGAGGGCACATGCCCCACCATAACCCTTCTACACGTCGCCTATGAAAGCTGGGAGTGGAATGTCCTGCTCCCAGCACTGTTTATGTATTTCATTCAATGGCTTTTTTATTCAAAATGAGCAAGAATTCCCTGGAGCAGGGACTGGAACTCGGGTCCCACAACCCCAACTCTGGTAGTGGGGCAGTGTCCTTATCAGAGGCTACAAAATGAGATATCCTTCAGCTCTCTCCTGGTCCCATGAATCCAGAAGGCTTGAAGGCCCTGGGGATCTGTTTCACCATAGCCTGGGGCTAGGGCGCTCTTCTAAGAGGTGGACGTTGTGGGTTTGAACCTGTTTTGCTGAGGCAGACATACAACCCAACTCTTTTGTTTCTGGTCAAGGGCTCTAACCACTGACCATTAAACAAGAAGTTGTTTTGAATGAAATTGGCTGTGGTTTCTTTCATTTGCTACATTCAGTTCTGTCAAGCTAGGGACAGACATTACACACAAACTAGTTTAAGTGAGTAGAAACTGATTTAAACCTGTAACAGAACAGACATTCAGTGCACATAAACCAGTTTGAAAATGGCCGAAACCAGTTTGAGATAAACATGGTTGAATGTAGTATCAGACTTAACTGATTTGGATCAAACCAGTTTATGCATTGTCTGTCCCACGCCCCATCCTAGTTTAAGTTAAACCAGACTCCTCCAGCATCCCAGCATGCTCTCTGGGCTGGGTGGGGCTCTTCTTTCTGCTCCAGAGAGCTGGGTTGGCCCCTCCCCTCTGCTCTCTAGCTGGAGCAGGGGCAGGGTGTGGCCAGATGCTGGCTTGCCATGGCCTCTGAGGCAAGTTCCTCCCTCCATTCACTCTGCCCCTGCTGGCAAACCCTGCAGACCACAGCTGGAGTTTGCCAGCCTCAGCTGCACCTCCATGGCTTGCCTGCAACCAGGCAGGGTTTGGGCACAGTCTCTGCAGCTTGCCTGCAGCTAGGCAGTGAGGGAGTTAATTCCACAGCAAGTGGCGGGGGGAGGCAAGCTAGTCCGCTCTGTGCAGATCCAGGCCCTGCACCTGTGAGTCTAGGGCTTCAGCTTCACCAAAGAAGAGGTACATTTACATTATAAAGCAGAACCTGTAAAAGATAGGAATACCTAAACAAAGCCTTTCTAAATGCCTGGCTGTACGGAGACACTCTGCCCTCAGCATATGTAAGACTTATGCAAGGCTTTCTCTTGTCTTCCTGGCTTACTTTTTATGTTAGACCAGGGTTTTTCAACTGCTGGCACTTGGGAAGGCCTCAGTGGGTACTAGGCAGCAGGCACTTCTGCTGCCTCCATGCCACTGGCACTTCCACTCGTCAGTTGGCCACTGGGGAACTCCCCGCTCACCCCCAGCTGCCAAGGAACTCCTTGTTTCTCAACCAGCTGCCAGGGGTACACTGGCCCCAAAAGGTTGAAAACCCCTGAGTTAGACTAAGTTGTGTATGCTTTGTTTTACTGGGCAGCATCTAAGCTTAGGCGAAGATTTTTGGTAGTTCCCTGTTGCATGCTTTGCTAATTGCTGTGTTCAATACATGCTTGCTCCAGAGAAAGGAATTTGTCCCCATCCCCATTCCTCAGTCTTGTGGCAGCTGCTGCCCCCACCCCCGCTGGTGGCTGGCATCCGGTGTGTTGTGCTAGCCCCAGCTGGTGCCTGGCCATGCCCCCTCCACTCTAGCTGGGAGGGGTGAGAGCCTTGGAAGGTGTCTCTCTTCCTTCCCCTTTGGCAGTGGCTGGCAGGTGTGCTCTAGTGCCCCCTGGCTTCTGGCTTGAGCCACTGCAGGCATGTGGCTGCATTTCCTGCTTTAACAGAGAATATCAGTCTAGTTATTAATCAGTTTAAGCTGTGCAATTTAGACTAATCTGAAAACAGTGAATCAATTCAGGCTCAGGCTTTTTGAATGTCCGTCCTTAGCCCCTGAGTATAATAGGCATGATTGAACACGCCTGTTAGACTGGGCCCATCAGTAGACATACAGCGTGTCTGTATGGCACAAAGCAAAATCCTGCAGAGATAACCAAGCTAAGCCTATTGTGTGACACAGCGGTATCAGATCCCATAGTTGGCATATGTGGGCTAGTTCAGGTATCTCCAGACAGCACTGCCTGATGCTGTGTAAGCTCCAGGACATTGGATCTAGCATGTTCATAGGTAAATGAGTATATCTCTGCACTGCGCTGCCTTGTCTCATAGGGGTACCTGCTTCATGAATTGCAAATGGGTTTAGATGGGAGATGGATGCTGAGATGGATTTTAGATGGATACTGAGATGTTCAGCCAAGCAGAATTTTAAGCCTCTAATTCACTTTACAAAGTCTATTTTTGATTCTGTTGTGTGGTGTCTCAGACTTATTGTTTCTCAGAAATAAATTTGTCTCTCTGAAAGTATGTCTACACCAGTGATTGTCAACAGGTGTGCCTCACAGCATTAGCACTGCTAGGTGTGTCAATGTGAGTTACAATATAAAACCACAGATTTCAAATTTATAGTGTGACCTGTTGTGGTCATTCTAAGTTCTTTACAACAGAAGCATTGCTTTATTATTTTTCTGTTGTCAAAAACCAAGCAAAAGGTAAGAGCTAGCACTTTCCAAGAGTCTAACAAGGGATACCTTGAATCTACAAAAGTTGAGAACCACTGATCTGCACTGAACAGGTTGTGTAGAGATCCTAAACCATTAGGGCAAATCAGCTTATGAATTGTGCAATGTAGACATAATAGTAAAATTAGTAAACCCATGTAGAGACATGTCGATTTGAATACTGAATCCTACATAATATCTAGTGCTTCCTGGAAAAGTATAGTTTATATTACACTGACTGTATGCATTGTGTATTCCACATCTTGGGGTAGGTGGAAGTTTCAGAAGAAATGTTTTGCCTGATAGACTTGGAGAAAAGAGGTTACTTCATTGACAAAACTATTGTGTAAAAAGACACAAGGAATTTTTTTCCAAAAAAAAAAAAAAAAAAGGAAGATGGCTGAGGGACTTAGTTTATGTAAAAAAAGAACTGACGTTTACTGGGTCAGATCATTGGTCCATGTCGCCTATTATCCTATGTCAGAGCAGGAGAGAGTGGATGCTGAAAGAGAGAGTACGGGGTATGACCAGGATTTTTTTTCCGCTGTTCCTCTCTCACTTGCAGCTCGTTCCCTGTCATTCCACTGTTTCTCTCTCATTTAAAGGAAGTTCTGATACAGAGGCTGTATCCTTAACTCCCACACTCATTAGCTACTGATGCCCCTTTCCTCCAAGAATTTGTGCAATCCCTGGTTAAGCTGTCAGTTTCCACAGCATGTGGGTGCAGTGAGTTCCACACTTTAATTACACACTGTGTGAAAAAGAACTTGCTTTTGTTAGTTTTAAACTTATTACCTACTGTTTTCATTTTGTGGCCCCTACTTCTTGTTTTGGGGGAGAGAGTAAATATTAAATCCCTATTTGCTTCCTCTTTGCCATTTAGTATTTTGTACACCCTTATCTGTCCCCCCCCCACACACATCTCTTTTCTAAACTGAATAGGCCTAGCCTCTTTAGTTTTTCATCATATCCAGCCCCTCTGTGCCCTTCTCTGCATCTTCTCTAGGAAATACTCTTAAGTGGCTATAACACAAAAAAGGTCTTCTAAAAAAAACCTACTCTTATTTCCTTCAACAAATTTTTTACTTATTAAAATGGAGTTCAGGTGCAGGCTCTGCTTCGTAATGGGTTTTAATGTCTTGTTCTAGCAGGCATCCTTTTACAATGGCTTGCTGTATTCAGTGTAATTTCAAAATCATTTAAGATACTGTCATTTTTCTTGTCAACCTTTAGGTACTTCATGAAGAGACCACAATCCCAGGAACTGATTTGAAATTATCATACTTAAGTTCCAGAGCAGCAGGATATAAATCAGTTCTTAAGATCACCATGACACAGTCTGTTATACCGTTTAACTTAATGAAGGTTCATCTTATGGTGGCAGTGGTGGGAAGACTTTTCCAAAAATGGTTCCCTGCTTCTCCTAATCTGGCTTATACTTTCATATGGGATAAAACTGATGCTTACAATCAGAAGGTCTATGGCTTATCTGAAGCTGTTGGTATGTTCACTATGGAGTTTTTCTGAATTTTCATTATTGTCTTAGAATTCCAGAGTTAAAATAAAAATTATTTAATCAGTTAGTTAGAAAATGTTACATACAATAAAATGTTAGGTCAGATTAATGTATCTTTTTATAATAGTGTATTATAAAAGAAAAATCAGAAAGGGGTTTCATTTGTAATTGTCAGATCTCAGTCAATTTACACTTAGTATAATGAAGTAATCTGAGGAGAGGTTCATGCAGCTATTTGTTGTGAATCTAATTTTAAGATCTTCAGTAGACTGATGTAAGAAATTTACTCTATACTAGTCTGTTGCACGTTTAAAAAACAAGATAATTTTAATCTTCCAAAATTACTTTGAAAAACACATCATTTTCAACTTTCTTGGTATGATAGCAGATATGAAGGTTTATGAGATCAGATAAATCATATGCTTAGCAGAGAAATGAAAATATTTATTTTTTCTGAAAAAAAAACCATTTTCAAATAGCATTAGAAATTTAAAGTGTTATTTATTCTTATTCCAGTATCTGTAGGGTATGAATATGAGTCTTGTTTGGATCTCACTCTCTGGGAAAAGAGGACTGCCATTTTGCAGGGCTATGAGCTTGATGCCTCCAACATGGGTGGTTGGACGTTAGATAAACATCATGTACTGGATGTTCAGAATGGTAAGGATTTATGCTTGTCATTGTTAATAGCTTTAATCATGTATTCATAATTTGTTTGGGGTTTTTTTGGAGGGGTTGATTTAAAAAAGATCCATATACTAGCAAAGTATGAATTTTTTTGTATGTGGTAAGTGCTCAAAATTGGCATATGATGTCACATTTCACTCTCATAAAAGCCTTTGGCTTTTACTTAACAGAGGTGTCACAATTAGTGGCATGTGTCATTATTTCTTAAATGTTCAAAAAATATTTTATTTTGGAGGTGCTCTTAAGAAGATGGGATAGGAAAGAGTATCCTGGGACACTGAGTTTAGTCCCCTGCATTTGCAGGCAGCTCTATTCACAGAATCTCTAGATCACCAGTTCTAACCCACAGCCACAAATATCCAAAACACCAAAAACAACCTCTAATAGTCCATAGATAAAAGAAAGAGAGACATGGGCACTTCCAGTGCCCTAGCACTGCAGTGACAGTCAAGTGGATGGTTAATATATCTCAAGCTCAAAAGATCTTAAAACACTGTGCGTGGAAGGACCTTAACCTTCTTTACTGCAAATGGCATAAAGCCCACAGTTCTTGCCAGTTTGACTTAGAGGGAAATTTCCTTCCGGACTCCCAGATGGTGTTTGACAGCAAATTTCCCGAGCGGAAAAACAAAACCCTCCAGTTGGAAACCCCTGACTTCTCCAAGTATCAGTAGGAGCATTATCTTAACCTAGTCAAGAACCCTCAGCCTTAGCTGTGGCTAATATTCCAGTGCTTCAGAAGAAAGAAGGAAAGCATCTCAAAAGGCAGTAGCATTCACAAGGGGAAGTGGCAGCTTCAGTAAGCAAGCAAGAGGGGAAGGAGCAGGTGGGGCTGGGATAGCAACAGATGGCTTGGATGCTGCAGTGATGCAATTCAGGGGCAGAGGAATGCACAGAACAGGGGATGCACCAGGGCAATCAATGCCACAACAGGCAGAGGGGGCCTGGGAGTGCCCTTCCTTTGTTGGTGCCTGAGGTTTGTGGCCCAGTTGCCCACCCTTACCTACATTACTGACTACACTGCAACCTGCAAGAGACTTATTTTTTTTGAAAATACATGATTTCACACACTGATTGTTGAGCCAGAATTCCCTCCTGTCATACCATTCCCTAAATTTACCCAGTCCAATCCAGAAGTCTATCAGGTTCTTGGCCTCCACTGCTTGACTCTGAAAACCATTCCAGAACTTTGGTCCTCTGAAACCGTCTAATTTCTGATATACATTTTTCTTCAGTCTGAAAAGTATTTTTTCTTTACAGGTATATTGATGGGATAAATATTAAGAAGCAAATTCATAATCCCTTTCAATCTCCATTTTGTTAAGATAAACCAGACCAAACATACACTATGAATACCGCACTGGCGGCATATGACTATCCCACGATCAACCAATATATTCAAATTCCTCTCCTCCTTAGTCATCCCAGTTGGGATACCCCTATCCCCTAGCCAAAGTCATTGTTGTTGGGCCTCTCAGCGCATGACTTCACACTTCTTACTGATAAGTTTCACTTCATTTTTAATACTCCATTGCACAAAATTATCTAAATTTTGTATAATAAACCAGCCATCTACTGCATTGGCAGTATGTCCCAGTTTAGTGTCATCAACAAACTTCGTGAGCACACATATATTTCCACTACCACGATTGCTGATAAAAATATCATGACAGGTCCTAAAAATGATTCCATTATGACATATTGATAACCACTCTCCAGTCTTGTAGTTCATCTTTCACAGTATCCTGCTGTAGGCTCTCTTCGAAGCAACTCCTCATCTACCTCATGATTGTTGCACTGATCCTCATCCTTTCCAGTTTGACCTGTAATTTCCCATGACTCATGGTATCAGAAGCTTTGTTTAAATCAGGATAAATTAAGTTCATTGCATTTCCCTGATCCACGTCCTTTATCATGTCATCAAATGCAGTCTTCTTTGGATAAACCCATATTGCATTTTTTCCCATCTATCATTCAGTTCAATATCTTTGATCATTCTTTCCTTAAATATCTGTTGTAAGACCTTCCATACTACTGAAATTAAGCTAATAGACTTGTACTCGACAGGTCATTCTTTCCCCTTTTTTTAAAATAGGCACTACATTGACTATTTTTTCCGTCATAGTGTACCATACCTGAATTGACAGATTCAGTGAAGATTTGTGCTAACAGATGTGTTAAATTATATATCATTTTTTTTCAGTATGCTACAATGGAATTAATCTAGATTGCACCCCTAACCCCAGTTTTTATGCCATCTTTATTTTGTTTACCCCTCAAATATACTAAGTTCTCTATTCATGTCCCCACTGCCATGCGGCACCCCACCAGTGTCCTCAGTTCCATCTGTATTTTTATTGCAGATTTAGACAAAGTATTTAATCAATACTTGGGCCATACCTAGGTTGTCCTTGGTGTGCACCCCATTTTCACCCAGCTACACTTCTTTCCCTGAGTTTTCTTTCTTTTTGTATGATAAAAAAGCTTTTGCTATTTGTTTTAGTTTTGTTCTAAAGGTCACCCTCAGCTAAGTCTTTGGCCATTCTCACTTTCTTCATGCATTCTTTAATCATGAAAAGATCTTCCTTCTTGGAAGCTTGCTCATCCATGCAGAACTGAAGCCCTTCCCTACCAGTCTTTTTTCATCTTGGGATGCAAGGTCTTGAACGTATTTACACTTTTGCCCTTAAAATAGTTCCATGCTATTTTTTACATCCACAGCTCTACAATCCATTTGTCTTCTTTTACTGACTGAGGTGTGTTACCTGGAGGGAAATGGCCAGCACTTGCTGTAAGGCCCTTGCTACGCATTACACTTTACACTTAACATGTTAACTACACTTAAAACATAGCATCTGCACGTTCAAGCAGAAAAACCCAGGCTGAGTGCTATTGTATGCTGGTAAAGTTAGGGTTTTCTCCAGGTAGTGTTAAGTCATACATGTTACACTGTCATATGACTGCCCCACAGAGATATTACCAGCCATCTTCACTGTCTGTGGTGCTGAGGTTGGGACTGACAAACAGCTCTTTGTTGGTGCAGGGCACTGCACTGACACTCAGCTGCTTTTCAATCCCGGCCAGTTCAAGGTTCTAGTGCATGGGAGGGCTGGGACCCATAATCAGCTGTGTGTGGACTGCATCGTTCTAGCCCTGTCCAGAGTAAGCATTATAGGCAACCCCCACTTAGTGCTCTTAATTGGTTCCTGAAAAACCGAGCATTAAGTGAAACGAGCATTAAGCAAAACTGAAAGTTTTTGATGACCCAAAATGGTGACGGTGGTTGTTATAACAAAACTCGCTGAGCACTAAGTGGAATCGGGTATCAATGTAAAATGAGCATCATAGTGAAACAGCACTAAGCAAAACAGCATTAAGCAGGGGTTACCTGTACTGTGTGACTATTTAGGCAACTTTCTAACTCACAGTAATGCTTACTACCATCTAAATAATATACATCCTAAGTGCAAAATGCAACAAGGTCATAACTCTGCATGTGCCCCAGGCAGCCTCAACCTTATGGCATTCAGACTGAGGCATTGTAGTAGCCAGCCCTAAGCACAAAGACATACAAATTACACTTGCTTGCATCAGTGGGGATGATTTAAGCCCAAACTTGTCAGTGTGATTTGACCATTAGTGAGGTTAGTGGTTTAACATTTGACAGGTTTCCCATCATATATCAAAATGAAGTCCCAACCCAGTGTGTTATGTTTCTATGGAATCAAACTACTTACCATTACATTTCTACTCTTCTCCTGATGGCCCACTTCATCTGACACACCATTTCATGAATAGTTCTTTAGTACTTTTGGGCCACTGAAGTAAAAAAAAAAAAAAAAGGGCCAGTTGGGTAGGGTGGCTCTCCTTCCTCTCTCCATAGAGACAGTTACAAGAAGTGACAGTCACACAAATCAGTTCACTGTAACTGATGTGGATCATTTCTCAGCATCAGACCCCTCCCACAGCTAGCTCTTCAGCTGGTGAAAAAGGAGAGGTAGAGGTTATTAGGGACTGTCCAGAGCATTATAACAGCAGGCACAATTGTGACAAAACAGTTGCATGACACCTTTCACCTGTAAAGATCCCAACACACTTAAAAAAACTGCAAATGAGGTTCACTTCACTCCCCAGTGAAAGGTAGTCAGCTTTAGAGTAAAATGTGGCTATTAATTAGCAGTGTACAGCAACACTACATAGGAACTTAGAAAAGTAAATAAAGTATGCAGTATTCAATAGTAACTGTATATGGGAAGTTGGAATTTGGTTAGGAAGCACTGAATTTATACAGAAAACCCTATTCTGTCTTCTGCCATCACCATCCTGGGGTACTGGTTTAGTACTTTAAAGAAAAAATATAATTTCCTGTAGCACAGGTATTCTTTAGCACTTTCTCCCTCTGCATTTGACCCATTTTGGTCCTGCTTAGTTTGTATGGTCTGTGGGTCATAAACTGAAGTACTTCAGCTGAATGACAGAAAAACCAGGCTACCCAAAAATGAGAAAACATGGGAAATGTTACATTTAAAATATAAGAAAAGAACTGTTGGATATTTATAAATATGTGTAAATAATACACGTCTTAAAAATAGTGATATAGCTTCTATTTACAAGGTGAATTGATTGTGGCTTTAAATTATGTTCAAGAGTAGATTTGACAAGTAATGACTTTTCAAAGTGACGTGTGTCTAATTGAATAAACGGAGTGGATAGTTGTAATGACAAGGTGGATGAGCTGGAGAAATTTATTCAGCAAGGAGTGAAGACTGTGACAGGTGTTTGTACGGACATCCTGATATACTGCAATAAATATTCTAATGTTCGTCTTTCCATTCTGTGATAATAGAGGAGAAATGTGAAGGACCAATTTTTCAAAGTAATGACAGAATAAATCAGATGTAATAGTGCAGTGTGCTGACTTGTAGGATTCCTCTGATGAAAATTATAGAACTCAGCTATTTCAGCAAAATTATGGTTCCATGATTGTCAAAAATGATGTAATCATGGGAGGGGGTGGGGGATTTGGATACCATTATAGACTTGCACTCAGACTCCTCATGAAAAACACATTCTATATGCTTTTATGATGCAGCATTATTTAGACTACTTTCCTTTAGGTTTTCATAAGCTAGTTTGATCCTTCATAATTTCATAGTGTATGTTTGATCGGGTTCTTCTCCCTCCCAAGTTGTATAGTATTAGAAAAGTAATAAAAGCAACCTAAAATGCCCCAAGGGAAAAGGAAAATATATTTATGCTGATTTTTTTCAGGTTAATGGGGAAGACACCTTCTCATGTTTTTTCAATATATCAATATATTTTTATTGGGGTGATTATTTTAAAAGTATCTCTGAAAAGAAGGTTAACCCTTAGCCCTTAGTACTGCCTTTGAAACTCTGTACGTTCAATCAATAAACCTATAAAGTACAGGGTGGCATGTGGTTTACATGGATTATACCACATAGAGATTTATTGTGACATATGAGTGTAGCAATAATAGCTAACCATGCATACAGCAGACCTTGACAAAATCATTGCTTTATATCATAATGAGGACGCTGGTAACATTTAAGTGAATCCAAATTCTTCAAATATGCTTTTTAACTATGAAAGATTTAACAGCAGACATGTATTTTGCTTCCCAGATTTCCTATGGAGAACAAAAGAAAAAATATAGCACTGCTGGCATATTACTTTGTCTTTATAAAAATGATTGTACCTTTCATGCCTCAAAGCAGAAATAGGTTTAATGGGCAGGTTGGCCTGCCACAACATTTTTTTGTTGTGTTTGACATTTTTAATAACCATCTATAACTGCAGATATATTGTACAGGCAGATTTTGTTACCTGAGGTAGATTATTATTGGGCAATGAAGAAAAAACCTTTTTGCAATGTGAAATTGTGGCAGTCACAGAACTTTTATGTAGCTCCTTATTAATATCCAGTGTATGCAGTAGTGGTCCAATGATATTCAACAGAATTTTTACAATTGGTTATAGTGAGATTACAGGATCAAAAGTCCCATATGTAATGAATTTCCATGATGAATGTAAATATAATTAGAATTTCTATCTTTTGGGGAGATTTTCAAACCCAAGGAATTTAGGAACACAAGTCCTTTTGAGAATTAGTGAGATTCACATTCCCCTTCTGCACTTTTTTCAAAATGTCCCTAAATGTTCTATATATATAGTGTGTGCGTGTGTGTGTGGGCGTGTGTATATATAAATATATAATTTAGGGAGAAATTTGTGTGTATGTATACATACCACATATATTAATATATATAAATATACTTTACATATATAGTTTAGCTTATTAACTTTGGTAATCATTTAAAATATTGAATTATTATAAACATGCTTGTATTAAAAATGCTTTAACATTTCTACCACATCTTGTGAATAAGAGTATTTTAAAATATTTTAAATTTGATAACAGCAATGCCTTAATTTTAAGTATAAATACTTACTATAAACTAAATTCTATCATCTTTTGAAAGAAAAGTGTCTTTGCAAAATGTAATTACTTCACAGTACATTAAATCAACAAAGAGTGATAGAAATGTATGTATACATAAATACATATACCTACATACTTACCATCAGATTTTGATACAGAAAATTTTTTGTGGGGGTTGTATTTTTCTCAGGTATCCTCTATAAAGGAAACGGAGAAAATCAATTTATTTCTCAGCAACCTCCAGTTGTGAGTAGTATCATGGGGAATGGACGGCGACGCAGCATCTCATGCCCAAGTTGTAATGGTCAAGCTGATGGTAATAAGCTGCTAGCTCCAGTTGCCTTAGCTTGTGGAATAGATGGCAGCCTCTACGTAGGGGACTTCAACTATGTTCGACGGATATTCCCATCTGGAAATGTAACTAGTGTTCTAGAGCTAAGGTACATCTTTCACTAGTTTGGAACAAAGGTTATGTTGTGAATTAATATTTCTTAGATTTTGTAAGCAAATAACTCCCAAATCATTTAAAGTAGAATATTAACTTTTTTGCACAATACATTGAAACAAAAAGTCATATCTTTGAAACCATATTAAGGAATGCAGTAAATATGATTCACACTAAAGTTTTAACTATGCTTATCTACATCTGAACATATAGCAGTGCAAACTAGCTGCATTATTGCATGTTTTAAAGGCAGAGTATGTTAACAATCTTGGATAAAAGTAGGTGATTCTTTTCTATAATGGTATATTTTAAGTTCTGCTGCCTTTCTGTCTTTTAACTTTCTTTTCTAACTTTTTTTTAACACTGCTCTTCTTTACTTACTTCCACCAAGAAATAAAGATTTTAGACATAGGTAAGCATTTTAAGAAGATTTATATTTTTCTGTCCTCTTTTTTTTCAAATTAATGTATATTGTCAATAAGTCACTTCCTATATTTGTTACTGTCAAGGGCGATGGCTTTTTAAAATAATGACTTCAGATGTCAAAGAAGAGGCTTTTGCCTTGAGTTATGCCACTAGTCGGGCTCCAGAATTTACTGATATTCAGTGCCTTTTATCACCACCGTTATTGACCCTCTTTGGCTGTGTTCTCTTTTGCTCCCCTTCGGAACCTGTCTTCCTCCTCATTCTGGTTTCAGTCACTGATCCCCATTTTCTGTCACTACCTGTTCCATTAGCACCAATTCACTTACTTTACCTGTACCATTTCACTTATTCTGTCCCCCCATTTCTCTCCCCTCCTTCCAACCTTTTAATCTCCCATGCTTAACTGTATTACTGTTAAGCCCAGTCATTCCAAACTCATTAATCAGGCTCCAAAATATCGTAATAATAGCTCAAAACTCATGAGATTTAAAAAATATATATATTTTGGGTTGTATTTGCCTAAAAGGTGAGGCTTTTAGGAGGTCATATTTCAAGCGTAGTTCCACAACCATGAGGGCAACAAACTTACATGCCCTCATTGCTGAGATTCTTGTATGGCACAGTGACTACAGGAGCTGGGACTTTAAACTGCAAAGATGAGAATAAGATTTGAAAAATCTATAGCAGGTACTGTAAAGCTCTTTGCATCTGCCTTCACCTCCTCCTGCCACCCCTGCCCGCCCCCCCACCCCCATACTGACTTGAGTACAACAGAGAGAGTGGCAGAACTTGGCTGCTTATAGTTTCTTTGACACAAGAGCCCCTGCTGGTAAGCATGAGAAATAGTGTAGGTACCCTGTAGTCTTTCTGGACACATGACACTACAATAGGCTCTATGACAGGACTGCCAAAAGTTTGTCATGTGAGATACATGAATCTCAGCAGCCCTGCCAGATTTCATGTAGGATCTTTCCATCTTAGCTGTCAGTCTTCTTTTTTTTAAGCAAATCCTCAGAGATTCACATTTCACTTCATTTTCCCTTATGCCTGGTTTCTGTTAAAATTCACTTTGCTTCTGGCCATACTTGTTCGTGTGGATTTTTCTTTCCCTAATTGTAGAATTTTTTTGTACTTGAAAAGTCATGTTTCACATATGTTGTTTCATATAGTCAGCAAAAAAATTCACGACTAAATATAACATTCATAATGTTTATAGTGCTAATGATGAGGATTGTGTGGTGTTCTCCTGTTGCATATTTTTGATGGATCACTGTTACCAGCCTGTAAGTATATAAAGGGTGTGCATCAGGAGCTGGGAGAACATCTGTTCATTAGGTCACCCCAAGGAAAGACAAGGTCTAACGGTCACAAACTCTGGGAAGACCATTTTAGGCTGGACATAAGAAAAAACTTCTTTACTGTCTGTGTCCCCAGAGCCTAGAATAGACTCCCCCCCAAGAAGTGGTGCCAAGCACCTACTTTGGACACTTTCAAGAAACATTTGGATGCCTGTCTTGCTGGGATCATTTGACCACAGCTGACTTCCTGCCCCCTTCAGCAGGGGGCTGGACCCAATGAACTTGCAAGGTCCCTTCCAGGCCTTATCTATTACATCTATTAAATTTATTTCAAGCACTGCCCATTTGGTTAGAATGCTGCTTTATCTAAGATCCCTGGCTTGCATTACTTTATAGTTTTAACAGTATAACCATGTTCAGTACCTCAAGAGAATGAATTACTCTTCTGAAGCCTTACCAAACGTTTGCATACTGCTAAGTATTTTAGAGGATGAAGCATTCTTGTCTAATGAGGTATATTTCCATATGATTTAGCTGCAGAATTCTCCACTACTACTTGTGTAACTGGTTAAATTCTTAATGGTGGCATTTCAGAAATTGGGCTGGCCAGTTGAGGAGGATGCATTTTCATGCTCTAGTTTGTGCAAGTGCATGTGCCTACATATGCGTGCATGTGCATACACATGCAGTCTCCAAGCAATGGAACTCACACAGTTAATACACAAGGGAATACAGTAGGATTACAGAGTCCTTGACTGCCAATGGGGACCGTCCACATGTTGAAGAGCTCAGTGTTCCTAGGCCACCATGCTGTTTACCCCTTACATAGAAAGTCACATATGGGACCAAAGAGGCCATGGCAATCGTGACTATGGAGTTACTATCTAGGAAGTTTCCTAGCTCCCATGCACGCTGACATGACCTGCTCTAGAATTAAGATTTGCCTCTTAACCGATGGGTATGGAAGGGGAGCTCTTAATCCAAAGTCAGTGTTCAGCCCGTGAAGTATGAATGCAGATTGCTGTCAATGTTACAGAAATTGGAGGGACTTTTCACAGTAGAAACAGTGAAGTGGTAGACTCTTGTGAGATGTGTTTGCTTTGAAGTGGGGATAAGGCAGCATACCTGGTTTCATTTATAAAATGTTTAGATTCTGAGGAAGCTTTCTATTTAAACTAAGAAATAAGAACGGCAGCCTTTGACAGGTCATTTTGTAATGTGTCAGTACTGAACTCTGAAGCAAAGAGAATACACACAAAGAGGATATCTTTTATTGGATCAACTCTAAAGTTGGGGGAGCCATTGGACAAGCTTTTGGGCATCAATTGCCCTTCCTCGGGTCTAAAAAAGAGGCCGACACAGCCTGAGCTAAATATCAGTGGTTTGACAATGCAGATCAGGTTCATGCTGTGATACGCTGAGGATCTGACAGTGATCAAAACTCAAAGCTGAACTGATGTCTTATACATGCTGTTGCCTATAGATGATTAATGCTGATAGGCTTCATGGAAGAAGCAATTATTTTAAACAGGAAGGTCATTTGGTGAACAAGGAGATACTCCAAGTACATGGGGCATAGAGGAGAGAGTAAAAGAATACAGAAGGGGCTTTGAGGCACATGCAGCTTAGATGGCATAAAATCAGTTGAAGAAGCAGAATAAAGAAGGGCTGAAGTAGGGATAGTATTTCATAAAACATTGCAGATCCTGTAGATGAAGGCAATAAGAAGCAGCCAGCTGGAGCAATTAAAAGAGAGAGAGCATGGTAAGAGGCAGGAGGAGGAAGATAATTTTAGCAACATAATTGTTGACAACATTGGTAACAACACCTAACACTTCATTCTGATTTTATATAAACTGAAAGAACAGGGAAGGGTGACAAAGTTAGGACAGTGAGGAGGCTGCAGTGAAGAGGTAATGGCTAGGCTTCAGTCTGCTGTTTAAAATATAGTTTTAAAAAGTATTTTTATTATGACTTTGTAAAGTAGAGCAAGTAGAAGTTAAGCCACAGTAATTCATACTGAGGCTATATATACCAGCCCATGGTGCATGATTGCATGCTCTTCAGAGCCTCCTACCATGATTTGAGCTATGCTGAATAAGTTAGGAAGTAACTGAATTTAAAGTTTCTTTTCTGGTTTTGCTGGTCTAAGTCAGGACCTTACTATTATTGTAAATTACAAGGAAATAAAATGATCTAAGTAACCAATCAGTGTCCCCAGGGACCATGTACTTCGGTTTCTACTGCTTTCAGCTGCTCCTTATAGCATGCAAATCCCTGTAGCATGGTTACTAATTGTAAACTTTTTCATATATTACGTAAATCCTTGAATTGTGCCTTGCTCTTGTGAACTAACCATTGGTGTTCCTATGGCAAAGTTAAGCCCTAATATTCAACTTCTGAGATTTCTATTACAAATAAATACTAAATGCAAATCAGGTGTGTCTCAAAAATATTCTGCCTTTAAGACATTTTCATATAACAGCTCTCACAGCATAATCTAACTGAACAAACTCCACAGCTGACTATTTTCTCAAGAATAAAAAGCACCGTCAGATTACCATCCATTTAATATTGTATTAATTAATGTACTCGTTAGCTTGGGTAAGAAGAATGATATCAAATTATTGTTATAGTTAGAATTTGTTGTTTCAAAATTAGAAACAACAGGAACCCTAAAAAATTTAGAAAATTAATATTTATCTACCCCTGGTTACCTGTCATGTGGCCCTTGATGGCTTGCCAAAACATAGTAAACGGCCCTCTGCCCAAAATAATTGTCTACTCCATCATTTACAACTACACTAAATAATCACTTCAGATGTATTTTGCGTTATTCAACATATTCCAAATATAAAGATATTTCTTAATGGCCAAAGTAATTACGTAAATCAGTACAAGTTAATACACATGTCAAACAGTGATAAATTCTTTGCATATCAAATAACATTGGTATAAATAACGGCCCCGTGTAAGTTAAAAAAGAGTTGCAAGTCTCTTTCAGCAATTAACCTGGTGCTTTATGAAATTAACACACATTTAATGTAAACATCTATGCAATTCTCTTATCTGTGCTTTATAAAGTTCAGTTCTGAAATAGAGGCTATTACAAAAGATGTTAAGTGCTGCACATTTTAATGTCATTTGGCTGTTCATTTGATTTCTTTCCTCTGAGCCAAGATGTGTAAACACTTACATCCAAAGACAATATTATGTATGTGGCACAGTAGTCTATATTTTAAAGCAGATAGCTATAAAAAGCTGTCCCTGCTAAAAGACATAATTTGTTCACAACTTGTTCACATGGGTCTCTCTTGCTTTTTGCAAGTGGCAGTACATAAAATGTGTTACATTAGCACAGTTATTTATTTACAAAATGTGAGGCATTACATTCTGTGAACAGATGTTTAGATATCTCCAAGATTGGTAGATATGTTTTAGCGGTGCATTTGCAAACATCAGAAATGGAACCGACTTTTCTGGCACCGACTCAGTGCATTACGAGGCGATCAGAAATTGCCTCCTGTACTTGAATGACCTCATTTTAGTTCTTACTGCTGTAAATCAGGTCAAGAATCCAAAGTGAAGCAGGTTAAGTTTCTGCATCATGATATATCAACCAAGAAGGGTACTCTCCAGAGTGTTTTTTTTAATACCACCAGCAGGCCAGAAAAGACAGTAATTCTCAATGATGTGGTACCACAAGAACAGCAAAGTGTATGTTTCTGGTTAGCAATATATGATTTCACTGTAATGAAGGATATGCTGGCAGAGGTAGTGGTTTTGTGCCAAAATATATAGTAATTTGAAAACTGACTCTGTATTGAGAAGAAAAGAAGAATTGCACTCAGGGCTGTGATGACAAAGATGATGTTCCCTAATGTGTTAAATCATGCATATCACGCCTTAGAGAGTAATAGATTAAACCAGTACTGTGAAAGATGTCTTATCTCTGGCTTATGAAGTAATATGAATCCTGTCTTATCTGTTTATGAACAATATAAACCATGCACCCCAGCAGCCCTATATAAATTGTAATAAAAAGTATATGAAGATAACAGTGACTAAATATAAGCCAGAGACTTGGCTACTCTGCAAAATATTGGATCAAAATCATGATCCAAATGGCTGAGAGTTTTAAGAATCCATTGCTTTGCTTTGGTCCAGTTCAGAGAGAGGAGTCATTTCTAATTGAAATTGGGAACTGCTTTTATTCTTTTTAGGTCCAGTATGTTGTAATCCTTCCGTAATCTGAAACTGTCTTATGTGTAATTTATTTCTCTGTGTTTAACTACGAGATCTCCTTTATGTTTAAATATGTGATCTCATTTTACAGCAGCAACCCAGCTCACAGATACTACCTTGCAACCGACCCAGTCACAGGAGATTTGTATGTTTCTGACACTAATACACGCAGAATTTATCGGCCAAAGTCACTCACTGGTGCAAAAGATCTGACAAAAAATGCTGATATAGTAGCAGGAACTGGAGAGCAGTGCCTTCCGTTTGATGAGGCAAGATGCGGTGATGGTGGCAAAGCTGTGGAGGCAACTCTCATGAGTCCCAAAGGTAAAGGAAGTTATCAATTCACGATAAGAAAAGAAAATACAGAGTTGGTGCCTAAGTCTGTGTAACAGTGGGCTTCATTCTTTACTCACAGCTGTGCTTCTGTGGGCTTTTCATCTTGTTTTTGTAGATGGGTCATAGAAAATGAAGCTGAAAATGGCCAACGCTGATTTTGCCATAACTGTCTGGCATTCAGTGTTGTGCACCATTTTTCAAACCATCATAAAAATGTGTATTTAATCAATTATAGTCAAAGGCTTAAAAATTATAATGGAGCGTGCCCATTTATTCTGTTTTTCAGGTAAACTAAAATACCAGACGCCTCTCATTTTACTATTTGTAGAACCATATATGTAGTCAGTGAGTGTAGCTTGTACAGTAAATTTTAGTTCATTATGTTGTGTATTTTTATAAATGGTTATATCACATACTTGCTAAGACCTGTTTTCCATCTTTAATTTGCAAAAACCCATTCACTAACATTTTGCAGCTAGCTAGTAAAGATGACAAATAAACTGCTAGTGCAATAAAACTAAGGTTTGTTTCTCTTGACTAAAGGAATAGCGATTGACAAGAATGGATTAATCTACTTTGTTGATGGGACCATGATCAGAAAAGTAGATCAGAATGGAATAATATCAACTTTGCTTGGCTCCAATGATCTAACCTCAGCACGGCCTCTAACGTGTGATACTAGCATGCACATCAGCCAGGTATTTTTAAAATGCTGCTAACTTTGAAAGGGGGGATTCAGATTAGGTTCCCTTGCACAGCTTGGTTGCTACTTAAAATAAAATCAGATGGAACATAATTGGATGTTTATATGTTTAACACATTTTTAAACAAGAAACTTTATTCCAGTGTATTCTACTAGCCAATAAATACTGGTGTATTCAGTTTTTTCTGTGCACCAAGTTAATTATGGAACAGAACAATATAATTATCAGCAAGAAATATTAAGTACAGTAATAAAATACCAGTGCAGTAGCAAATATATTAGAACACTATTGGCAAGCTGATATTTTTAAAACAACTGAGCCATTAAAGTCCTTAGTCTATTAGTGTGAATACCAGGACAGTCTAGAGCACTAAGAACTAGGACTGTGCAAAGCTTCAGTTGCTGATTCGACAGGGTGGAGATTCGGCCTGATTCAGTGGCTAAATCTCCGAATCAGAATTGATTCAGAAGACCTTTTAATCTCTCCAAATTGAATCGGAACCCTCCAAATTGATTTGGAGAGATTCGGAAAGATTAGATGATTCGGGCATAGACACAGCTTTAAATGTTTTTTCTACGTACCTCAAGGTCCCAGGTGGCTCGTGAATGCTGAGATGCTGGGGCGGATGGAGCAGTCCACAGGAGCATGGGGGGCTCCCCAGCACACTCAGCAGCAGACCCAGAAGTGGACCAGAAGCACTTCTGGTTCACTTCCAGGTCCGCCAGGGAGTTGCCCATACTTTTTAACTGTCTTTCTTGCCTATAAATCCAGCGCACGTTTTTGTAAGATCTATACTTTGACCCCCCCAAAAAAGGTGAATTTCAGTATTCTTTTTCAAAAGATATGTGTCTCATCTGATCTATCAAAATAGAAACACCCTTAAAGTATTATCTAAACGCATGTTAAATTTAGTTGAGCAAGCCAGTTTCACTGAACCCAAGTTAACTGACCTAATGAAACCCTTTTCTTTGTTAAGGTACGCCTGGAGTGGCCCACAGATCTAGCAATCAATCCAATGGATAACTCCATTTACGTTTTAGATAACAATGTAGTTTTGCAAATTACTGAAAACCGTCAGGTCCGTATTGCTGCTGGGAGGCCGATGCATTGCCAAGTTCCTGGAGTGGAGTACTCTGTGGGAAAGCATGCTGTACAAACCACTTTAGAATCAGCAACCGCTATTGCAGTATCCTACAATGGAGTACTTTACATTACAGAAACTGATGAAAAAAAGATCAACAGGATAAGACAAGTGACAACTGATGGAGAGATCTCTCTGGTTGCTGGAATACCTTCAGAGTGTGATTGCAAAAACGATGTCAACTGTGACTGTTACCAAAACGGTGATGGCTACGCTAAAGATGCCAAACTGAATGCCCCTTCCTCCCTAGCTGTGTCTCCAGATGGCACGTTGTATATTGCTGATCTTGGAAATATTCGGATACGAGCTGTGTCAAAAAACAAACCTTTGCTGAATTCAGTGAACTTTTATGAAGTTGCTTCTCCAACTGATCAAGAGCTCTATATTTTTGATGTTAATGGTACGCACCAGTACACTGTGAGCTTAGTCACTGGAGACTATCTGTACAACTTCAGCTACAGTAATGATAATGATATTACTGCAGTGACAGATAGCAATGGGAATACTCTTCGTATAAGACGGGATCCCAACCGGATGCCAGTGAGAGTGGTATCTCCTGATAACCAAGTGATCTGGCTAACTATAGGCACCAATGGATGTTTGAAAAGTATGACTGCCCAAGGACTGGAGCTTGTTTTATTTACTTACCATGGCAACAGTGGACTTCTGGCAACTAAAAGTGATGAGACTGGATGGACCACTTTTTTTGAGTGAGTACAAAAAATATCAAGTTTTATGATTTCTCCTTCACTTAACCTACATATTATCATGATTTGGACTCTAATTTTAAAAACAATACTGCTAACAGAAACAACAGTTTTCATTCCTATACTGTCTTTATCGGTCTGACGCCTACATAACACACACAACAATTTTCATTCCTATACTGTCTTTGTTGGTCTGACGCCTACTTACCTTTAATCTGAAAAACAATCTTAGATTGATGATTCTGAATCTATATTTTATACTTTAATAAAAATAATTACGAGACAGCAGTATACTTTCATCCAGAGAGTGATAACTCAGGCAAACAAGCTTTTATAGTTTTGCATTAAAAATCTAGAGTTCTCTCTCCTGTTGCTCATTAGAGTCACGTTGGAGCTACAGTAAATACTAAGTCACTGTCATAAATTTACTCTAGTGCCCAAGGTTGTCTGTTCAGTCTTTTAATGGGAAGAATTCTGTGAAATGCGTCTTTTGCCAGAAAGTAGAGAACATGCATGCAGGTTCTGATGGATAAAACAGCTAGCTTTCCCAGAGTGGGATCGTGAGCAGAGATTGTGATGAAAGAAGTGTGGGTCACAGGTGAAAGTATCATTCCTATGGAAAGAAACTACTGAAAGTTCAGAAAGACCCAGGGGTCAGCAAAGTACACAGGAAATAGCACAAGGATGAAAGATTAGAGAACAAGCATGAACTGTGATTTTCTTTTTTTTTGCTAAGTTTTAAAAGTTTGAAAAAGGTGAACTGGTTTCCAGATCTTATAATCATCATGTTGTTCATGTCCATTTATAATAAATAGGCATCTTATCAAAAGGTCTTACAGAATTCTAGATTACACTGACAGGAAGAGGTCGTGACATTTTGTACCACTGGGTACCAGTGGTACCACTGAGTTCAAAACCTGTTTTCTTGCAGACAGTTTTATCTCATAAAGAAAGAAAGATACAGATTGATACACACAGGATATGTTAATAAACTTACAATTTAAATACAGCAGTTTCTTTTAAAAGAAAACTCCTTATTTTCTAATTAATTCATGAAGGTTTTTTATGAATTAGGGGGTCTCAATCAAGGTATTGTGAACTCCAAAGGGCATGATGAAAACTAATTGGTCCCTTCTTTTTTACCCTTTCATACCTTTAGGATGAAACATAACAACAACTGCTGCCAAGGTCAGGGCCTATAAATAGCTTTCAAGACAGTTCATATGATAAAGAAAACAAAGTGCTGGTGTCAGGCAGTGGCTGCAAAGCCAGACATCTGTGCTCTGAGATAACTTTGCATTTATGTCTGCATACGTTTGGCTGAGGCAGTCAGAGGGAGGAACTGGAGCACCTGTACCTACACTCCAGCCTTTGTGTATGGCCATCAGAAGCATGAGAGCAGCAGGTGCTGCTTCCCTGCACATTGTGTCCTGAAGTGGAGATGCAGCTAGAAATGCTGATCCCTAACAAAGGCAGCAGGTGAAACAAAATTGCTGCCAGTTTTAAAGTGTTCTTACAGTAATCTGTAGGTTGGCAGAGCTTTCAAAGTCGGCACGTTCCCAGAACATTAGTGCATGCCTGTAATATTTAATTGCGCATTGGCACCTCATTGCATATCTTTTCAGGTCCTGCCAGAAAGATGTAGAAACAGTGAGGACACAGTGGAATGAGAAGCTGTTCATTCAGCAGGGAATGCATTCTTGTTGTCACAAGTTAAAAATGTCCTTTTAACTGTGAGAACAAAGCAAAGCTTTAAGTTGACTGCGAGTGGTTATCCCTCTCCAATGACAGCAAATGCAATTTTAACTTGAATGCTTCTTGTGTAACAGATTTGGGGCATGGTAAGTTTTCTTATTGAAACAAGTATGTCTGCTGGGTACAGATGGCATCCTTACCATACTGGCATTCTTTTGGATAACAGATAACCCAGTGTTTTAATTCTAGCAGTAATTTCTCCCCATGTTACTTGTAATTATTATGTGCCTATTGTGATTTCATTAGCTGCTGAATGTACTTTAATGGCTTCCATTCAATCTCCAAAAAAGATTGTATTCAAAATCAAGTGGCTCATACTTCTACTTCTTTCATCACAAGTAGAATTGTGGATAAAACATTTCATTAAATTAATCATTTCTGATCTACTGATTCAGTAAACAGCCATCTTTTCACATCTGATCCTCCTCCATGCAGACATTCTTGTCTGCCTTAGGAATGTCCAGCTGGCTAATGGAGAAGAACCCTTGTGCTCTGACACTGAAAGGGCAGGCTATTCCCTTCAGTATGTATTAGTACTAATTCCATGCTGTTGCTTATGCAATTTATAAGCAATTACCTCACTCTAAAGTCTCATTAGAATTGCTTAACTGAAATAATTACAGTGTGGGCTAAGCCTTTTCACCCATCCACAACATAGAAATAGGGTTGCTACTGAAAAGACAGACCTCACTGAATGCATAGACCTATAGAGAGTGAAAGCACAAAAGAGCACAGCCAGTTTTTTTTGCCAAATCGATGTTCTCTAAAAATACATATGGTATTTTATAGATGTAAATATATAGTCACATACAACTCACAAAATGCAAGTTTAGAGTTCACTGTTTCCCTTTAAAGAAAAAGTAGATAAGAACAAGACCATTTTGACAGCCTTAAAAACAGAAATAACAAAGAGTATCCTTTTCACTTTCTTTCTTGGCTGCTGATTTTTTTGCTAGCGAATCTGACTTCCTGCTTACCTTCCTAAACCCCAACTTCTGTCAGTTATGGCCTGAATTTTAAAGAGTTTTGCAGCATAGGTTTGTATCTTAGTCTCTGCATAATTATGTTTACGGTGAAGGCCAGTTGAAAGAAAAATTAACAGCAGATGTCATTGCTTTGCAATATGCAGTTTAGATTTAGAAACGAAAGTGTTCCAATTTCAGGAGTAGCAAGTTTGATCATTTTGGTTTTTGGAAAAGGTTGAAATGAATCATTTTGACTCTCCTTCTGCTTTGATAATACCAGAGCATTTTCTTTTGACTTTATTGTTAGGTTTTGTTTTTACCTTTTATAGATAGATTATATTTACTTTTTTATACTAAAGAATGTTTTGATATTGAAATGAAATATTGTGACAATAAAACTTCTGTGGAATTCCATTCTCTGGTAAATTTTAAGTTCATTTTTCCCCCTGTGAATTCAGAGTGTAAACAAATTTTGAAACGTTGGAATTTCCAACAGAACAGAAGTTTTCTAGGCAGCTGTCTGGCGGCAGGTTCTGCCATGTATTTTGAAACCACAGAAATTAAGTGAGAAAAACCACTGTGACTGTTATGACTAGAAAATCAGTATTTGGGCCCAATTTTGCAAATGCCTCCAACAGAGTGTAATAGTTCTGCTGTTCAGATCTATTTGTATGACTGGGCTCTACCCACAAGGATTTAGTTGCTGATTTCTGTCCCGTGATATGGACCGAAAGCAACATTTTGCTTTTGATGATCAGACCAATTGCCCTGATAGGGTTCAGCATTACAGTTTATTTCTTTTCACATTTTCCTATTGAACAAATCATTCCAAACATCACACACAAAAAGATTTTAAGAAGTGTCTTTTCATGGAGAAATGTAAGGCTACTATGCCAGAAAAAAATGTTTCTATTCTCTGTTCCCATTTTTCCTTGCACAGTGGCTGATTTGCATGCATGCAGCTATAGATATCAATATGCAAACGAGCCACGTTTGAATTCATTAGGCCTGTAATTTTTTTGCCACAATTCATATGTTGATTATTACAAAAGATTAATATTAAATGTCCATGCTATTAATGACTGCAATACAGTAGATAAACTGCCTGTTTTATATTTCAGCGTTTCAGTTTTTGTTAAGGTAATATTTTTTTAATAAAGTTTTCATTAGTTTCATTTTTTTTCCATAATTACAACTTGAAAGTCTTTAACAGCTTGCTAAATCAAGAAATCAGGGGAAAGATCATCTGATAAAAATGCATTTCATGTGAAAAAAAATGTTTTAATGTCTCTGTACAAATGAATACTTAGCTACATTAAGATAGTAGCCAAGCGAAGGTAGTTATTTTAAATCATGTTAAGATAGTATAGTGATCCAAACAGCCACCATCCTTATAGTTATAAAACCAAACATGAGCAGTCTGAACTGGGAAAAGGAGGTAACTCAATGATGATGTATATATTAAATTATAAATGCATCTTGTTTTAACTAATGATTTAAATCAGGGTGTTCAACCTCCAGCCAACAAAGCCATGAGACACAGCTGGATTCAGCTGAGCCATTGCCATGCACCAGGATCAGGACCAGGTCCCCCACCCCCCACATGTCCAGATCAGGGTTGTGTGTCCATATCAAGGCTGCCCTACCTTGCTGTGCCTCACACCACATCTCCAGATCAGGGCTAGTCTGTTCCCCACCCCACCGCGCAGCTGGATCAGGGCTGCCCCACCCCTGCCATGTGCATCTGGGTTGGGATTGAGAGCAGGACTGGGCTGCTCTTTGTGCTGCTCCCCGCCCCCCAATCCACTTCCAGTTTGGGGCTGCTCTGCCCTGCCCCAGAAAGATGGATCAAAGTTGGGCTGTGCAGCCCTCCACAGCTGGATCTGGCCCATCAGCTGGTGGATCCAGCCTGCAGAGGGATCTGGCAGCCAGTCCAACCAAAAAAGGTTTTGCACCACTGATTTCAGTGATTAATTCTATTTTATTATAGCTGTTTGTGTAGATGCCTTGGAACTATTTTTCTAACCATTTTACATGTTTAGGTGAGGTGCTCTTTTGCTGATACATATGTATTGCATCATTTCTATACAAGCAGTTTCCCTTCTACCATTGCACATTTTGAGATAAACCAAATATGCAAAACGAGTATCTTTCCTCAATTATTTTGAAATGCTCCTGCAAACTATTATCAATAACATGTGCGTGAAAACTTTTATTAGCCCTCGAATGAATCTGTGTAAGCCATTTATGTAGTTGGGATGCAAAACCCTCCAATGACTGTCAGATCTGTATGGGTGCCTGTAAGTGACGGTGTTTGCCAGATGAATCTGATTTAGCTGAGAGAGACTTAAAATGCCCCATTAACTGACTGGTTACCAATGTTTAAGAGCATAAATTATACCAGAAGGAGTAACTAGAACTTAGGTTCATCAAATTGAAAGCATGTTTAAAGCTACGTTCTTGACAGACCCTAAACATTTTGTAACCCCCCACCTCCCCACCCCTTGTCATTGTAAATGCAGAAGACTTTACAGAGCTTTATTTCTTGACACTTAGCAGAATCTTGACATGTAAGCAGTTAATGGTAGGGACAACAGTCAAGTTCTCAAAAAAGCACTGATTTCAAAGGTACACCAGATAGTTCTGATGACACATGGCATCAGTTCTTGGAACCTCAACAGAGATATTATTTGAAAATCATTAGACTAGGTCCTTGGCCTTCTCGGGCTATAAAGCAGCTGTAAAACTGTCCTAGTGGAACGGGTGGGGATTCCTTTGGCATCAGAGAATCCCAGCATGGCAGAAAGCCAGTGCGGTTGGCTGTACGCCACCTGCTGGCATCCTGATCCACTACCATGGTTACAGTCAGCAGAAACACTGATGCCAGATCCAACAGAGCAAGGGTCGCTGACAAGACCAGTTCATGAAAGGGATTATGTGATGCGGTTGTCTGCAAGACTTGATGGCCCAGGAGGTTTCTTCCAGTGTGTGTGTGTTAACTGCAAGGACGCATGCCTGTAGAGTGCCCTCCTGTTTCAGGTCTGACCTATTCAATTTGCTTTCAGGACGTGATGGAAGGTTACTTTGTTTGGCCTGAACTTCGAGGAAAGACTGGCTGTTGTGTTTGGGGGACTGTTGCATTCAGGGCAGCTGTCTGGTAGAAGGGGTGGGGTAAATGACATTTATCCTCAGTTTAGGCATAGCACTCAGAACTTCTTTGCTATTCATTAGATTGTTCTAAACCTAAGGTGAAAAGCAACAGTGCATTTGGCTGGGATAGGAGAAAGTGTGGCTAAAGCACCTTCAAGTGACTGCAGTTAGTAATAGGTTTCCTGAGGGATAACTTAAAATAAACTGATTCAGGCTTCTGGAAAGATGGCTTAAAGCTATTGTTCTCCCCTGTCCTTCAGTCCTATGCTAAGCAGCTCAACAAAACCTTTGTCTTAAGCAAAATATACTAATTCAGATATTCTTAACACTCTGCATAAAGATTGTCTCAACTTTCCATTTTGCAGCTAGTTTGGTGGCTTGGTGCTGTCTGATTGCAGGCATCCAGTGCTTTCAACCAACTTGTGAACGTTCTTCAATCTCCTCGCTGCTTCTAAGGGTGTATACAGCCTGTGCTAATCTTTAGTTTTCTCTTATCTTGTGAAAGATTTGTCTGTTGCTACCCATGGATCAGTTCCAACAGTTAGTGTCTCCTTCCTTCCTATTTTCTTTCCTGTTGTTTGTCTCTTTCTTTCAGGGCAGGGTCTCCCTTGAGCTCCAGACAGAACTCAGATGGCCTTAGGGGTAGGTGACGTAGGCGACCGCCCAAGGCACTGTGGTCAGGCGGTGTCACACGCGCATACACATACACACACACACTCAGGAGGAGCTGGGTCGAGCAGTGCGAGTGGCAGTACCACGCCACTCTGCCTCTACACCGGACTGCGCCCCATGCCCCTGCCTGCCCGCTTCTGCCTGCTGCAGTGCCACTGAGTTAGGGCAGGGGGGAAGGGCACCGGGAGTGGGGCCAGCAACAAAATCCAAATTCACACAGGGCACCAGTTTCTTTAAAGCAGGCTCTGGCTCTAGATGCATCTCCCCTCTAGTCTTATTTACTGCCTTCCCAGATCCATGTGGCTCTTCAGAACTTTCCCTCCTGCTGCATTTCCTCACATTTTAATACCGACTCCCTGACCTTCCTCACTCATTCCAGTTTCCCTATTTCTCCACGGCGCATTTGGCTCTGTGCCTTTTCCAGTCCCAGTGAGGTTTTCCTCCCAATCCCCGCTTGTATCGTCTTGATGTTCCATCCCGCTCCTCCGTGGGTATTCCATGCCTTGAGCTCATTTGTCTTTTCTTTCCCCTCCTTTCTCTTCTGCTCAGATCTCGTCTCCAAGGGATTCCAGTGGAAATCAAAGAGAGTGACATTAGCAGCAGGAGAGCTCTTATAAGTTAACTCTGCTCCCACTGTTAAATTAACAAGCATTCCAGCCAATTTAGAAAGGTTGTAACATCTTGCAGAATGTGAAATCCTTAAGTTAATTTTTTTTTTATGTAGTATGCCAGGTAAAATCCATGCAACTGCTTGATTACCGAGTACCAAGCTTTAGCTGTTGTGGGTCTTACTACTATTAATAACATGTTGTGTGTTGGCATTTTGCTCAGTGCCGTACAATTCAGAGTCCCTGACTTCACTTATTTTGCCAGGCATATATATATGGATGAAGTGCCAGCATTCTAGTGAAGTGCAGCAGCAGCAGAGACATCTCAGAAGGAAATTCAATTTTCAGAAAGAAAACAAAATATCTTCTTCTCCCTCCATCTTCCTGATGAAGGGCAGCATGGACATTTGGGGCCATATTACACATCTCATATTAACACTAGAGACTGCCAGGAAAGATGGGGACCTGGTAACAAAATTGTTAGAGGTGCAGTTTTGTAAAAAATTGAAATACATGATGTGAACAAGTCAAATTGAACTGAATTCTGTGTGGCAAAAAGTTTAAAAGTAGACTTTCATGTTTCAATTTGATATCAAGAAGTTAGTTTTGATACTATCAAATATTTGTTAAGGCAGTCGTAATTGTGTGCCATTATACTGGTGATTCATTGGAATTTTATATTCCATTAACATTTTCATAATTAAAATAATGTTAAGTATAATATAAAAGTTCAGTGAAATTAATTGATGGTAGATGATGTCACATTATTTTGCTTCAGTAAATGAAACATACCCAAGGTTCCAAACAGGAGTTGTTCAGTTTCTTTTAGCGCTACTGGGTTTTTGAAGAAGGCTTTTTGTTTCACATTGCTTTTAATTATTTGTTATTCAATTATATCTGTAAGAGCTGAAAAATCTCCTTCAAATACTAGGCAGACCTAAAATCTGAAAGAAGTTTTTGGCTCTGCTCATCTAGAATGAGACTGGGAATGTCTACATGAGTTTAGTGTGCAGTTGACTAATTAAGTGTGCAGTAAATACCTTGGCATCTATATGCATGCCCTTATTAGGGTGGAGTAAACTAATTTACTCCACAGCAGTGCACATGTTGACACCGGAGGGGCTGGCTGGCTGGCTGGCTGGGGCACGAGGGTGCTTTGGTACAGGGGCTACCTGCTGGCTAGCACCACAGTGAAGCACACTTGTGCCCCAGCCAGCCCCTCCATAGCACGCTGAGCTTGGGGAAGCAGCCTCAGACTGGTAGACTCACCCCTGAGTCCCTACCAGCTGGGACTGCTCCAGTCCCACTCTGCATGCTGCGCTTGAATAAACTCCGGAGTTTATTGCTCTGGAGTTAATTGCTCCTGGGTGCGTATTGACACAGCGCACCTGGGAGTAATTAACTCGGAGCAGTAAGCTCTGGAGTTTATTCATGCGCAGTAATAGCATATGTAGACATGCCCTCTATATACTAGAATGATGTGCTATACATCTACCACAGTGGTAGGAGGATATACTGTAGATGACTAGGTTTGTCAGTTGTCTTTAGTATCACTCTGTTTTGATGACTTGTAAAACATTTTCCATTTACATCTAAAAATCCCACTTCCCCCCCCCCCACCAGTACTCTTGCTTAAGCCTTGTGTAACTTATTCCTCATATGGTTTCTTATCCTGGGTTCATCACTTTTTCATATTCTTCATTTAGTTTGTCCTGCATCGAATTTAAGTTTTGCCTGCAGCAACTTGCCTTCAGAGACACCTCTCTGACTTTTTTTTGTGCAGCTGGTATTTTGGCATCCACTCTCCAGTTCTAACCCTCCAACTGCTCCCAAGGACACCTCTGAAGGCATGCTAGTCACCTTTAAACTCTCCCTGGTTAAGTCCTGAATGCCTTACATATGTTTCCCCCTCAAATCCCATAAAGACACAGTTCAGAATGACCTACAGTGGGGAATGGGAAGTGACAGGCCCTCTACCAGCCAAGATTCCCTAATTCTCTGCCCAAAGGGGCATAAATTGTAATTGTAGGGAAACCTTTAAATGATGTTTCTGGCAGAAGCTCTTATGTCATTTTAGGATAAACCTTAATGTAGTCTTTATTGCAACAACTTAAATAGATCTTCCTAAAAGCAGGACAGAGCTCTCAGACAGTCCTCCCCGCAACACACACACACAAATACATGGAGCCCCCTGAGTGGGGATAATGTCTTATCACATGATGAGTGTTACACCCTAAAATCAAGTGTTTGGCCATCTGGCACTCCCCAAGTAAATGGAGGTCTGAGACTCTTGCTTCTTTCCCTGTCCTAGATAAATACCGCTTTTCTGACTGTCTGCCCTCTGTCTACTTTCAACTTTTTTTTTTTTACCAGGCAGTGCATTTCAAATGAGTGGGGGGCAGGGAACAGGAGGTGGCAAAATTGCTACCTTCTGCTTTTCACCAGTCAAAGATGTACCTTAAACAGAAGGAAGTCTCCAGAAAACAGATCTCAGGCAGGAATCTTCTCTGTGTGCTTGTCTACAGAGGGTCTAACTTGTATTTGGGCCTGTGTAGATATTATGTAACATGACTATACTTCAGTTGCTCGGGGCTTCCGGGGGGGGCAGTTAGGACGGCCAAGGGGGAGATGGAACTGGGACTAGCTACCCAGATCAAGGACAACCACAAGTCCTTTTTGAAATACATGGGCAAAAAGAAGGTTCTGGGTAACACGGGGCTCCTGCAAGACATGCTAGGAAATCTGGTCGGCACACCAGACGACAAAGCTAATCTGTTTAATGACTTCTTTGCCTCCATTCTCCTGAGCAGGGACTGGATCAGCCCCCCCATTGGGCTCCCCTCCGGCCCCAGGGGAGGCGCATCTAGGCCAAGGGTCAGTGAGGATCTAGTCAGGGAACTTCTGGAGGGACTGGACGTATTTAAATCAGCTGGTCCTGACAATCTCCACCCCAGAGTGCTGAGGGAATTAGCTGAGGTCATTGCAGGACTCCTGGCACGACTTTACGAGCACTCGTGGTGCTCTGGTGTGGTGCCAGCAGACTGGAAGAGGGCCAATGTGGTTCCCATATTCAAAAAAGGGAAGAAGGAGGACGTGGGAAACTATAGGCCAGTTAGTCTTACCTTGATCCTGGGTAAGCTTTTTGAAAGAATTATCCTGGCACATGTCCACAAGGGACCAGCGGGGGAGGTTATGCCCTTTGACACTGTCTCTCACCCCATTCTCATTAAAAAACTGGGGGACTGTGGCATTGACACCTACACAGTCAAATGGGTCGCTAAGTGGCTGGGGGGCCGCACCCAGAGAGTGGTGGTGGATGGGTCATTTTTGATGTGGTGGGATGTGGGCAGTGGGGTTCCGCAGGGCTCAGTCCTCGGGCCTGCACTGTTCAACATCTTCATCAGTGACCTGGACGAGAGGGTAAAAAGCACCCTGTTCAAATTTGCTGATGACACTAAGATGTGGGGGGATGTGGGTCCGCTAGAAGGGAGGAATAGGCTGCAATCGGACCTAGACAGGTTACGGGGTGGGTGGATAAGAACAGGATGGGTTTCAGTACTGACAAGTGCAAGGTAATGCACCTAGGGAGGAAGAACCAGCACCATACCTACAGGCTGGGGAACTCCCTTCTCATCGGTGCAGAGGCAGAAAAGGATCTTGGAGTCATCATTGATGCCAAGATGAACACGGGCCAGCAGTGTGGGGATGCAGTCAGGAAGGCCAACCGTACCCTGTCATGCATCCACAGATGCATCTCAAGCAGGGCCAAGGAAGTGATCCTCCCCCTCTGTGCGACACTGGTCAGACCGCAGCTAGAGTACTGCATCCAGTTCTGGGCACCACACTTCAGGAGGGATGTGGACAACATGAAGAGGGTCTGGAGGAGGGCCACTCGCATGATCAGGGAGCAGCAGGGCAGGTCCTACGAGGAGAGGCTATGGGACCTGAACCTGTTCAGCCTCCACAAGAGAAGGCTGAGGGGGAATCTAGTGGCCTGTTACAAACTAGTCGGGGGGACCAGCAGGCATTGGGAGAGTCCCTGTTCCCCCAAGCACTGCCAGGAGTGACTAGAAATAATGGTCACAAGCTGGCAGAGGGTAGATTTAGACTAGACATCAGGAGGCGCTACATCACTGTCAGGGCAGCTAGGATCTGGAACCAACTTCCAAGCAAAGTGGCGCTGGCTCCTGCTCTGGGGTTCTTTAAGAGAAGGCTGGATGAACACGTAGCTAGGGTCATTTGACCCCAGTACTCTTTCCTGCCATGGCAGGGGGTCAGATTTGATGATCTGCTCAGGTCTCTTCCAACCCTACGAAGTATGAAACTATGACTGAATCCAGCACATGATATTTGAGGATTTAATAATGATAGTGCAGTTTGTGCTGCTTGTGTATTTTTTCAGTAGATAAATTGTTAAAACACACACAACATCATTAATTTTCTTCCTAAAGGTTTACATATTTTACTTTTTTTACTATGAATCCATGCTGTGATCTTGCAGCTCTCTAAACTAACACATTATAGCAAGTCTTATAATTATGATAAAACAGAATATTAAAAACTACAGTGCTGGGAAAAATTATCCTGGTAATGAACAGCAAAAAATTCCTTGCTGTTTCAGAGTTGGCCTGCTTAGGGAACAAAGTAAACATGTTAAAAAGAAGCCCATTAACAGTGCTGTAGGCATCAACATGAAAACTCTAAAGAAACACCTCTCATTCCCGAAGTACTGATAGGGTACCTAATCACAGTGGTATCAAGGCACAAAATAGTCAAGGCACAAATACCTTATTTGATGTGCTTTCACTTTATTCTTTCATTTTTCAGTCTTGTAGGATTTCTATAGAGAAAGTTGGTCTTTAAAGGTAAGCTGTCTAATCAAAACAGAACGGAGGAATCATTATGTAGGTAATAATACCAAAATGGTAACTATGAAAACACATAACAGAAATATTAGAGTGCTTACAAGCATGGGCAAGTAAAATATGCCTTGATTACTTTGAAGAAAATCAGAAGTTGATATCTGTAAAGTGATGTCTGTAAAGTTTAGGAAAGCACTCAGGAGACAGGTTGGTTAAAGAGAAGGTGATAGCACTGTTAACCACTTAAACATCCAGCTGTATATGAGAGCCCCCACTTCCAGATTCACTGCCAAGTATGCGGGGGGGCCTCCCCACGCTCCTGTGGTACACTCCATCTGCCCCAGCATCACAGCATTCACACTGGTACCTTGAGTTATGTAGAAAAAAACATTTAAAGCTGTGTCTGTGGCCAAATCGCTGATTCTCTGAATCAGCATCAAATCTTCAGATTTGGATTCAGCCAAATTGAATCAGGACAGTGGTCTAAATCAACGAATCGAAGCACTGCCCCCTATTCGAGCTGAATCTGAATCCTAATCAAATATGGCCCATTTCGCATACCCCTGATTTCCAGCATAGCCCCTGCTGGGAGCCCTGCAAACAATGTCAGCTGCAGGGAAACGGGGGCAGCCGACAAGACACTGCTGTTGCTGCGGGGCTTATTAGGTGTGAGGGTCACAGCAGGGGCCACAGGGAGAAGACTGCTGCTGCTGCCAGCCCCACACCTGACAGGGCTTGCAGCAATGGCAGCATTCTTCCTGCTTCCCCCTCTACTCTGAGCCCTGCAGCCAACGAAGCTGCCTCCACTGTGAGCTCCACAGCCAATGAGGCTGGCAGTGGTGAGGCAAGTTCCACAACTGATGAAGCTCACAGTGGGAGCAATGCTGGGAACGGTTACTACTGCAAGCCATGTCAGCTGTGGGACAGACATTGGGTGGTACACCCCTGTGGCTGGGAGCCCCTTGGGTGACAGGACTTCCAGCCACAGGGGAGCACTTGGCCAAAGGTTCAATTAGTGTTCGGGTTTAAAACAAACTACAAAGTTATTCCACCTTTTTTTGTGGAATAGCTTTGTAGCTTATTGCTTGCTTTATCATGTCATATGAGCTAAGTACAGACAATCAAAAAGCCCAAGACCAAATTAATTCCATCTTTGCAGGTTAGTCTAAATGGCAGAGATTAAACTGAGAAGCAAGTGAACAGACATTCAGTTTTGATTCAGAAAATGCAGCCACATGCTTGCAGTGGGTCAAGCCAAGGAGTGCTAGAGCACAGCTCTCTGGCATGTAGCCAGCATGGGCTGTGTGTTCACTTTCTCTTCCTGCTGCCCCCAAGGTCTCTGGGATTTGCAGTCCAGAATTACAGCAGCAGGACTCTGCAGGGTTGGTCATCACTTCCTCTTCTTGCTTCCAGGTGCCTCTGGGATTTGTTGTCCACAGTCACAGCCAGTAGTAAGTTTTCAGCAGGGCAGGGCAACTCTGTACTCAAGGAAAAGGAAGTTTAACCCCCCCTCCCTGGCTGCAGACCCCAGCCAGTGTCTGCCTCTCTTTCCCCACCCCTTCTATGCTGGAGCAGCTAGCACAGCCCATGGAAAGCATACTGGGATCCTGGGGGACTGTGATTTAACTTAAACCAGGAAGAGGCCTGAGACAGAATTTTCATAAACCAATTTGACCCAAATCAGTTAAGTCTGATATTAAATTCACCTGGGTTTATCTTAAACCAGTTTCAGCCATTTTGAAAGTGGTTTATATGCGCTGAACTTCTGTTCTGTTACAGGTGTAAGCCAGTTTCTGATTACATAAGCTGGTTTATGTGCAACTTCTGCCCTAGCCTAATAATTGTTTGAATGTGTAGCTGGGTCACAACTGATTAACTGTTAACTGGCACGATTAACTGGTTAACTGCATCTTAAGTGTAACTTATAGAGAAAGCCTAATGGGCCTCAGGCTTCTAAAATCTAGTTCACCCCTGGCTTGTTCATTCTGAAATATAACTTTAGTTCAGTAATTTCTTTGTTACTAGCATATCATCTCATCTGCATGGTCATACAAGCTTATGATGCAACCAGACGATTTTTTTCCATTTTCCTTTCTTGTTGCTATGGATTCTACGGCCAATCCAGATCTCTCTTCTAACAGAGGGCCTAATCCACTGAGCACTGAAGTCATCTGAAGATTGCTTTTGCCTTCATTCGGTGTGTAGGATCCAGCTCAGAATAAGAAGTTCTTGTTTTCACCCAACTTAGTGTCCTCTACTTCTGGTGCCCAGTTAAAGCCTTCGCTTCCAGCCAAGATACTTCCCACATCTCTACGCATCCCATTCAGCCCTTCTATCCTTTTACATATACCTCTTCCCCTGGCCCTTCTAGAGAAAAGTGTTGGCATTATTAATTTTTTCTCAGATTTGTTTAGCATATGAGGTTTGATTCAGAAACAACAATTCAAGAGTTCTTGTTTTGTCAGCGGTGTGCAATGGCAATATACAAATGTACATTGACAGAAGCCACATTTAACAAGCTAGAGGAGTTTATCACAGTGCACTGCCTTAGTGCATATGTACACTCTGATGAAATGCAAGTAGTGACTGGGAAATTTGGCAGTGTTTTGGCAGATAGCAAAGCAGAGGCATGTAATTCACTCATTAAAGCAGGCACAGTTGCAAATAAATAAATAAATAAAAAGGCCTGATCAACCTTCAAGTCATTCTGGATCAGGCTGTAAAGGTGGGTCAAGTACTACTGAAGCATAACCACTGCACTTCAGCTTGTTTTAGGTGCTGTACATCAGCTTCTCCACACAGAAATGAGAGAAACAGCCATATGGAAGGTGTCGATTCTGGTTTTTTAAACTCCATTCTGAGGTGCAAGTTTCCTTAGTGATTTTAGTTAAGAATGTGCCAGTTGCTTTGCAGATGAGTTACATCTGTCAAAGACTAGCCTATTTAGTTGACTTGTTCACGTGTCTCGCTGAGCTAAATGCCAGCGTATAGATTGAAAACTCTCTTTTCATTTTACAATGAAATACAGCAATGATAACAAAATTGCAGTTTGTAATGCAAGCACAAGAAAAGGGAAACTGCCAGGCGCTCTCAGCTTTTGCTTATGTTCAGCAATACTCCAGACAAGAATAAAGAAGAACATTGAACTCAAATCAGACAAGACAAGCTGTTAACACAAATCACTGGCATACCAAAGTATAGAGTTATGAGCTGTGACATATTTGTTTTTTGTGTTTTGCATAATGCAAAAGTCAAGTAATTGCTTTCTTATTGCGTTTCTTTAATTTGTTCTCTAAACATCCTGAGATGTTTAAAAAAGTTATACAATCTAATATTTTAGATTTCCTGAAGCATTTTTATTTGGAGTCCAAGAATTCTTAAGCCAATTGAGGCCCTAAAATAAATGTGTACAAAAACAAGAGCATTATATGTGATACTTAAAACCAATGTTTAAAAAGATGACGCATTTTAAGTTTGGGAACAACTCAACTAGATATTTCAGCTAGACTGAGCATGGCCTAAACAGGAGATAAAATGAGAAAAATTCTTTCTTTCCTCATCCCACCCTGTGCCCTTGTTGGTTTTCTGTTTTGTTTTGGGGGGGGTTTCTTGCTTCATGTCTAGCAGGAACTGTTTATTTCACCCTCTGATGCTTATGACAAACAAGAAGCAGAAAAGGGTATCAAAGCAGAGAAAGCACCTCAAAGGCAATGAAAAAGTGAAAAAAGGAGGCAAACTACATAACTTAAGGGCAGAGACTATATTTCTTTCTTTCAACAATTGAGTTATTCGTGAAAGAGATTCAGTTTGTTAGCCAAAAGGAGTTCATAGTTAAAACTGTCTGCCTCTTGCAAGTTTGTAATTTTGCATTAATTAAAAGAAACATGACAGGAGTGGAAATGACAGGATTGAAAACTGTTCCTTCTTTCCATAGTAAAAATGAAATTAGAAGCCTAAGGTATTTGTGTATTACCAGTTCACTTTATCCCTATAACCAAGTAGACAGCAATGAAATGCATGGGAGTCAAGACAGCAGAGCGTGTTTCAAAGAAACTGTGCTAGTCTATCATGACAGTTTGTCTAGTCTGTGTTTATGGTAGACCTAGAGCTGTGGCTGGAAGAGTCTGCCTGCTGCCTGCTCGAGGGTTGGGGAAAATTCAAAACATCTTGTTGCTTTTAGCTTAAGTGCAATTAAAGTAACATATTTGTGAACCAACAGTGTGCCTACACATTCTTTTCTGAATGTTGGCTTTTAGCATTAAAAACTAATTGCTCTCTAGGCAAATGTGAGCTTAATAGCCTCAACAAAACTGCATGAAACACTTTATTACCATGTTAGGCTAGATTTTCAGTACGCTTCAACATGTTATATGTGTGCCAGCACCAACAGTACAGTGTACTAACTAAAGATGAACTTTCAACTTTTCCCTTATATTCGCACTTTATTTAGCTTGGCCTTGCCAAACAAACCTGTTTATTGACAAAAGGAGTCAGGAAAGGATCCATGACTTTTCTGTTCAGTCTTGATAAGCAGATAGATGCACTGAAGATATTTCTAATACATGTTCACTAAGTATACTAATAGTATTGTTCATTCTACCATTAAATTTATATGTGGCTATATTACGAAAGATGTTCATGCCTCATTTCTCTGATATGCTGTCTCAAATAACATTACTATTCATAACCAATCTTTAAAGCAAGTCTACAAATACCCAAATGCATTTGAATTGAATGTCATCTTATCTGAGATGTGCCAGAACCAGTGTGGCTCACTTTTGAAACTTGACAGGGTTGCAACAGTAAAAGAAGAGAATTACAGAATTTACAATAACTTTAAGGAAGCAATTCTGCAAGCGTGCACTACATAGAGATGCATTAATAAACAATATCAACCCTAACCTGACATCAGTTTTCACAGAATTTTTTTGATAAACTTCAATTCTGTGGCTCCACACATTCGATTGTAATACTTTACAATAGTAAATGTTAGATGACACTGTGTGGGCTGTGGTGAAGTTAAATTTGGTCTAAACCTCATGAGACATGAACAAGAGTTATGATATATAACTGAAGATAGGACATTTCCACCTTCAGCAAAGGCTTTCCAGGAGTTACTACAAAGTCTGTGAAACAGAATGGTGAAAATGTCCTGTTTGGACTAGAGCAGAAAATGGTCTGGGCAGGGATGCAATTAAAATTAAAGCAAATGGACATTGGCAGGGAGACTTCCAGCAGTTAGAGAGCAGAAGGTCAAGAAGCTGAGAAGATGGTAATCATTACCACTGGGAGTCTGGCATTGTGGAAAGAAACCTTGCAGCAGCAGATGTTCTTAACAGGGGAAAGGAATACTGATTTGGTCCCCCTTGCTTCCTGTGGTTATAGAGCATATGTGAGGTGATTTTATCTCAGTCAGCGGAGCAAAGGTGAGAGAATATTGCCTGGTGAGCACGCTCTACATTTCCCGTGCACACCCCTACCCCCAAACTTTCACTGTTTGCCATGCTCCTGAGGGCTCCGGGAAGGGTTCCTTGAATGGCTTTATTACAGAAACAGGGCTGTCTGAGACAGATCAGCAGAACCCAGAATAGCAACAGTGTATGCATGTTTGTTTGTGGGTATTTATGCAGATATATAACTCTAAGACGCCACACACAAAAAAGAGAAAGAGGGGAATGGCCCATTAGCCTTAAGACCAGTTTCTTTAAAGACACAGTATTAGACCAGCAGGCAAATAGAAGAAGGCTCTCAGTCTAAAGCTGACAAGCTCAGATGAGCAAATTCATCAGAACTAAACGACACATTATGAAGGAATATTGGAAAAATGAAAAAAGGCCTTGGAAGTCCAAAGGGAATGAGTGGCGATGATAAGGTATTAGCCACATTTGACCTTCATTATGGAATAAAAGACATCAGGTTCAATAAGATACAGCTATAAGAGGTACTCAGTATGCTGTGATACCCAATAGAAGGGACTCTATTAAAATCCAGGGTGACTGAAATTTAATATTTAGTAAACTATAAAAAGAGCAGTCAAAGGTATGTGTGGAGTATTTGAGACATTATGGAAATGGAGGTGCAGTGGGGGAAAGAGATTTTTGCCCCACAGTGAATGAGTCTGTGGAATGGAAAGTTGATAAGAAGAAAAGGATTTCTGCCTTTCTAGGAGAGGACTGTAAGCAGCTGTAGGGCATAAAGTGTTTAATATCCTTTGAACTGAGGGATTTTTAAGAAAATAGTCCGTGAAGAAGGCAGGCCAGTCTTGAGAAATAGTGTCGTATACCGTGTTTTCCCATGTAGTGCTAAAAGCTGAAACCTTTCCAGTTGCTTTAGTCTGAGGGGCTGAAACATTTGGGAGTAACACCAGTGTCGCCTAGTATAACACCTTTGTAAAAGTTACTGTTGAGTAAGTGACATACTGTATACTAATTCAACAATATAGTATTTGTGATGAACAGGGATCCTGGTTTTTCTCCTATTGAAAAAAAATCCCCAATTTTCAGTTAAAAAAAAAAGGTAACTCCTAATCCACATTTTTCCATGACTTAAATGAAACACCACTAATATATAGACATATATATATAGTGGCGTTTAATTATGGAAAAATATGGATTTGGGGTTACGGTTTTTAACTGAAAATTGGGAATATTTTTAAATCAGAGAAAATCAGGATCCCTAGTGATGAATTGGGGTCAAATTGAACATTTACTTACTGAAAAGTGTTAGAATCAGGTATAAAACATGCATAATTAGTTGAATCTTACTGTTGTCAACCTGATGGCATGGGCCTAGTCAGCAGTCTTATCATTGGCCTCTTCCAGCTGATCACAGTCCGTGATATCTCTGTTGAAATGGGTTTCTGCTTTTCCTTTAAGAATTACCCTGCTAGTACCTAATGAGTGCTACTTATCTTATTAGACCCTTGAAATATACTGGCATCTAGAGTACCAATTTCTGATGGAAAGGCTATAAACAGCTGTTTTGGCAACAGGTCCTTCAAGATAATTGTATCTCCAACATATTCCACTACTCTCTACAGTACCATCCACATCATACGTAACAGTGCTAACCAGAGGAACTTAATCATTAAAACTGTGGGGAAAGGTACATTTCAGAAATCACATGCTAATTTCCATATGTAGATCTCTTCTATACATATTTACAGCCAAAAAGTTATAATTGTTGGATAAAAAAGTTGAAAATGTTCAAGAAATATCAGGAATGATTTAATACCACAGACTGCGGTCCATAGATAAGTAGCTAGTTGCATGTGCTGGCCAACTTAATTTCCAGTAAAGTAAAGAAATATACCTAACATGGATTAAGTGTTTTCCTGATAACATTTTTCTGTGAAATACAAGGGTTGTTAAGCTGTAAGGAAAAGAAGAGCAGGTGGTCTGTATAATCATGAGTCAGAGGGAAGGGGCCTGTGAGACAATTTATTAAAGTATTGTCCTTTCTATGACAAATTGTGAGAACTCCTGATATAAACAGTGGAATAAATCTACTCTGATAATAGGAAGTGAGTGCTGAATGCTATGGAATTTAACACCACCAAATATGTTCCCTTTGAAACAGCAAATTAGATGTGCAGCAGGATTTTGGTCACACTTCAAAGAATAATATGCAGAGCTGGAGATCCATCTGTTTGCTCTTGCTATCACCATTGAGGCTCCTGTATGTTAAACAGTCTTTTGACTACTTCAAAGCCCGTTTGAAGTCTTCACTGTGCATATTTCATGCACAGAACGCAAACATGCCTTAACAATATGGAAAGCTGATATTTCTGTTAATTTTACTTGTAAATGAAAACAATTTGTTCTTACTATTTATCATGTTTTTGTACCATGATTTATCTTAGCTATGACAGTGAGGGTCGTCTAACAAATGTTACCTTCCCAACTGGAGTCGTCACTAACCTTCATGGGGAAATGGAAAAGGCCATTACAGTGGACATTGAATCGTCTAGTAGAGAGGAAGATGTCAGCATCACTTCCAACTTATCGTCGATAGATTCCTTCTATACTATGGTTCAAGGTATTGTAAAGAGAAAAACCCACAAGTATTGAAAATCACATACTAAATTGAAAACTTGTTTTTCTCACTGCACACTGCGTTCGGGTCAGCTTCCTTTTAGGGGCAGATTAGCAAAGCAGATGTTAGGAAAAAATATTACTGTTTAAGGGAGACAGTAGATACCTGGGGGACATCATTAACTGTACTTCAGGATCTGAAAAACAACTGCTTAGTTTTGGAAGCATATTTTGTGGTTAGCCAAAAAGACTGTTAGTTAAAAAGTAAAGGTGAAAGGCCATACAGGGAGGGGTTGAAAGGGAAATAAGTTGGTTTAAAAATGGTACAGACTAGGGTCTGAGATTTAAAATAGTGTGCCAGGCCATACCATTCTAGCAGTGATTACATTATACTTATTATGCCAGAAATTTATCATGAAACTGTAAGGAAAGAAATTGCTTTGAGGGTCAGATTTTCCTAAGAGATTAAATGATTTTGAGTACATTGAAAATAAAGGGATTTGAAGCCTTAGAACTTCTCCCTTCGAGTGACATCATCAGGCTGATGTCAGTACATACAATCAAACATTATATACTTTTACAGCATAGCAAATGCATAGGGGGAAAAAAGTGTTTAACCCAAGAAGGTGAAATGCATCTTTGTGCTTCACTGCATTTTCAGATCAGTTAAGGAACAGCTACCAGATTGGTTATGATGGCTCTCTGAGAATTCTCTATGCCAGTGGCATGGATTCACATTATCAGACGGAACCGCATGTGTTAGCTGGCACTGCCAATCCAACAGTAGCAAAAAGAAACATGACTCTCCCAGGAGAGAATGGACAAAATTTAGTAGAATGGCGATTCCGAAAAGAACAAGCCCAGGGAAAAGTCAATGTGTTCGGACGAAAGCTTAGGGTGAGTAAAAGTTCAAGCATGCATGATATCCATTGCCCTTGGAGTTCATGAATCGTAAAGTGGGGCACTTTTACATGTGCTCTGGGGGAGGAGAGGTGGCACTTCAATTAGAGCTGCTCTGAGATGCCACAGCATCTTGTGTATCAGTGTCCCCGCACTTCAAAATGGTGGCAGGGGCGCTTGAACTAAAGCTTGTTTGATGAGCTTTAGTTCAAGCACCCTGCCACCGTTTTGAAGCATGGGGGTGCCGATACATGAAACTTGGGAGGTGGCTGAAACGTGGTAATTACCACACTCCAGCAGACTCAATTAACTGAATAATTACAGCACGTTGGAACAGCATCTGCGCTCCTGTACAGGCAGCCATAAATGTCATTCCATGGGCATTACATTGCATAACTGCAGAACATGTACCGTGCAATTGCCCTTGTCTTTTCTATAGACCTAGAACTTTGTTGTACTCAGCATCCAGTGTTCTGTAACGAGTCAGCAAGAACGTCACTCTTCCATCTCCCCTTTTTGTCATCTTGAATCTCTGCAGATTTAAGATTTCCACAAACCATTCCTGCCATAATCTTAGTGCAATCCTAGGATTCTTATTCTTTTGAAAAATTTATGACGGCTGTAATAATCATGCTTTTTTTGTAGAGAGGGTTAAATTTTGTAGCATACAAAATGTGCTCCTAATATAAGTCTTTACCACCTTGTTAGGTTTTCTGTTCCTCATTATGTCATGGGGAAAATAAATCTAGCAGGCAAACCACTTTTGACATCCATTTAGCAAAGATAACTGAAATTAAACACTGCAGATGGGGTTGGAACAAGACCATCTTAACATTTGTATTGGAACTATACTCACTTCATCTAAATAAATCTGTGATGGTTCCTCAAGTAAAGAAGAATGATAAATGTATTGCTAATATGTGTGCTCTGTAGTCTACACCTTCATTATGCTATATCTGAGGTAGGTAATGTTACAGGATGCATTCCTTGGCAATGGTTATGCCCACCACCCCAAAAAAGTGAAGTATTTGCTAATTTGCAATATTTGACATAGCATTTATACCCAGATACATATTAATGGATTAGTGAAATATTTCTTTTGTTTTTATTGTAGATGTTGTTCAAAGTATTATATGTTTAGAAAGAATCATCCCTGTATCTTTTTGGAGCAAATTTAGACAGAGGCTTACCTGGAGCCCTTTAACAATAGTTAATCATCCTTTCTTTCTGAATACCACTCCTCTTACCTTCAACTTGCTCTTATTTCTCTTTTGGGGTTTTTTTTTTGTTAATATACCCATTGCTCTGGTGCTGTCCATTGACCAGAAATGGTTCTGGTCCATACACAAAAGTTAGATGAGGGGCACAAAGAGCCCTCTTACACTAACCCTACTGACGCCAGTCAGAAGGGTGATCCCAAGGTTTTCAAATGCTAAGATTTTTCTCTGCTATATCACCAAGGGGTCCCAAAATGGCCAAATGAAGCTGTCAGGCCAAAATGATAACAACTTTTACCATATTTCTTGCATACAACATGCCTTGGAATATAAGATAGAAACCTTGGTTTTGAAAGGCAGAATGAAGAAAAAAGATTTTTTCAAAGTTATGGCTGCACAGAGCTTTCATTCCCTTTCCTGCTTAACTAAAACTCAAACCCTAGCTGCTGCTAAAGACTCATTTCCATGTGTAGATCTATGATTTTGAAAAGTGCTAGAGAGTCTCAATGGCTGTGAAATAGGAGAGAGACCAGGAGCAGCTAGCAGACAGCAAAATTGCCTGAAGATTAGCTTGATTAATGGAACATTAAGACCAATAAAAAGACACATTAGATGAACACCTGATTACCTAAAAAAGGTTAACACTATTGGAGTGAACAACAATAAGCCATTGTTTTCAAGCTGTTTTTTAAGACCCAGCTAGGCAAAACCTTGGCTGGGGTAATATAGTTGGGGATGGTCCTGTTTTGCACAGGGATTGGATTAGATGACCTCCTGAGGTTTCTTCCAACTTTCATTTTCTATGATTCCTCTGATTAAGTCAATTGATTCTGTCAGCTGCTGGAATAGTAATGCAACAGCTGCTGCACTCTGAAGCAAGATTAAAAGCAGAATGCTTCTATCCTGGGCAGAATAATCAGCTTCCCCACTTAGTACATGCATCTTAATTTTGGGGGCCTGATTTTGGAGGAAACGGTACATCCAAAAAGTACAGTATGTCTTAACAGATGAGCATGCTCCCTGGAGACCTGGGCACTCCAAAGGACAAATACAGTGCTTATTGAAGGTCCTTTTAAGGTAGTGCAGTTCAGCGCTACCTTTAATCCACTTGAGTCATACTTTTTTCCCATGTCAGGTATTCTCAAGAGGCTGTTGGCAAGAAATATAGGAGTTCAAGCAGACTAGACCCAGACCTGCTGGAATACAGTAGACCAGCAACATCCTAGAACTTCTGTTTGATAAGAAAAAGAGTTTACTCTTTTAAGAACTTGTCCTCACTGTTTATATCACAGTAGTGCTTAGAAGCTTCAGCTGAGGTCCTGCTGTGCTGGCACTGTAAAACCACATTAGCCAGATCTACTCTGGGAGCCTTTTGCTGTTATACCTGTACCATCATATACTGGCAATGCTTTCCTAGTGCAGATGCAGTGTGTTTGCTAACGGTGCTTATTCTGGCACCTAGCAAAATAAGCTATACCAGCAAAAGCACAGCCTACATCTACAGAACAAGCTTCTGACAGCATAGGTGTGTTGATCACAAATCACACATTTGAGCAACATAGTTATGACAGCAAAAGTTTGTCACATAGACTTGGTTGAAGTTATTCTTTTCCCTGAAGGTCTCAAAATGATAGACAAAGGTTAAAAAAAAAAAAAGGGAGGAATATTTTTATCCCCATTTTACAGATAAGGAACTGAAACAGATAACGCTTGATTCTAGGAAGATCCAGCATCAGTCCAGATCTCCTAAATGCCAGTCTAGTGCCTTAAATTTAAAACCTTCCTTTTCCCCTTGGGGTCCAGAAACAGCCAGCTTTGCCTATTCTTTCTTCAGCCTCAAAGGAGGAATGTTAATCAGGAACTAAAAGAAAAGCCGAAAGCTTAATTGTAAGCAAAGGAATGAGAGAGAAAAAGTGGAAGAGAACTAGAAATAAAACAGACAGAGACAGGCAGGGATTGATGGAAGGTGAGGCTAAATAGCAAAAGGCAAGGAACAGCAGCCAAAGAAAAGTAATTCAGGCAAATAACGCCATCTGAAAAGGTAGGAAAAAGGAGTAAGAAAAACTACCTGAAAATTAGAGAGAGAGAGAAACTCAAACAATGTAAAGGGAGCAGATGGGAGTGTGCCATATTTAGGTTTAAACCAGTTTTAGACTCAATCTCAGAGCATTTATTTATCAAAGTATATTTCAAGACCATTTGATGGCTTATCAAATATATAAAATATCAATTCTACATCTGTTACATTTTTGTTCCTTATATAAGGTAATTTATGTAAAAACAAGCTCTTTGTTCTGAAGCATATGAAAGAGAACAAGTCAACAAAAATACAGACATACATGCTATACGTAAGCAGAACAAATTTGTTAAAGAATATGTTTTTCCAAACTTCTATGTGACCTAGTATCAGCTTCTAAATGCCCTCCATCCTAAGAGTGGGCAATTATTTGGGCTGTAGGGCCACTTAAGGATTTTCTGTAAGCTGTGAGCTGTTGTGGGCTGGAGCAGGGCAGTGCATTGCTGACCTGACCTGGCCCAGGGAAGCGGGGGCACTGACCTAGCCTGGTGTGGCAGAGGGCAGGAGGTGCTGACATGGCCTGGGGGAGGATACTGATGCAGTGTGGCAGTGGTCGAACTGGGACAATTGGTTCCATCCAGTCCCAAGCCATGCCTCACACCTACTGCCGAGCACGCTGGATGGAGTAGGCAGGGAGGGTCTCAATGGAGACTGGCCTGGGACCCTTGTGGGCAGAGTGTGCTGAGCCAGGTGGATGGGATGGGGAACAGGGTTCAGGAGCAGGTTGGGTGGGCAGGTGCAGGGGCAGGGCCAGGGCCACGATCACGGGGCAGTGACAGTGCGGGACTGGGCCTGGAATAGAGCTGCAGTCTACTCCCCGCATGTCTCTGTGATGGGTGCTGGTTTCACAGGCAGGGATAATAAGCAGGGAGCAGATTGCAGTTCTGTTATGGGCCCTGGTCACATGCTGTCACTGCCCCATTAACCTGGTCCTGGCTCCATCTGCCCAGCCCATGCCCAGACGCTGCTCCCTGCCCACAGCCCCATCCCATCCATCCAACTGAGTGTTGTCGTGCCCATGAGGTTCTGGGCCAGTCTCCATGGAGACCCCACCCACACTATCCAGTGCCCCTGGCAGTGGATGCAGGGAAGACTGGTAGCAGCAGACAAGAGGAGCAAACTGCTACCATGCCAGAAAGCCCAGATCGACTGCCTTGCCGCCTATGTCCCAACATGCCCCTTGGGGCAGTGGGATCAGCAGCATGTGTTATGGCTCAGGTTCCCCCTACATCTGGATTGGGTGGGGTCAAGGGACATGCTGCGGGTCAGATAATAACCCTTGGCTGGCCAGATCCAGCCTGCAGGTTGTATTTTGCCCATCACTGCTCTAACCTAATAATAAATAATCTAATATATACTGCTCTTTTAGAAACTCAGCAGCTGCAAGGTGCAGCTTCAGAGTTGACAGTAGATATGTTTTGGGATATGCACTTTTGAGAAATGTTAATATATCCCTGTAGTTTTTTTCTGGTCAACATGAAAATATTTTTTGGTCTTTTCCAAATAGCATTGGATAATTTGTCTTCGCCTCTCCCCTCTAATATGCATGATTTCATTTACCTCTGTATTATTTGCCTTCTGTTACCTAGAAAGGGAATTTAAGCAACACGTAGCACAAGCCACCATCTTATCCATGTACCCAGGACCCAGCTCCCTCTTCCCATTGACTGTCAGTTTCCAGTGCTAAAAAACTATCTTGGTGATCAATGTTTCACACTTATTTGACATACTCAAAGAAGATAGTAGATATTAAGGGAGATTCAGAGGTGATCAACAAAAATTAAAGGCCTGGAAAAACTTTTAAAAGAACAGGGAAGTATAATGTGGGGAGCAGACATTAAGAGGGGATATGCTAGTGAAGCTTGTATGGTGCAGAGAGTGGAACAGGCATTTGTTTCCCTCTTTCACAATGCAAGAACAAGGACTAATTCAATGAAACTGAGCAGTAATACATTTAAAACTGAAAAACCTACTACATGTTTGCATCCAATGTGTAAAACAGGTACTTTGTACCTGAAAGCTTGTTTATGTCCCTCCCAACTATGCCATTGGGCTGATAAAAGATATCACCCACAAAAATCCTGGCCTCTTGCATAATTCACATACAGAATTAATTGCCACTGGCCATCATTGGTCTCAAAGGATTTTTATTTATATATAAAATGGAAACATCTGTGCATACATTGAAATGGATATGTTTTAAAATATAAACAATTCAACGTCATGGTTCAAGTCATAACCCAACTTCTAATTGGTCCATAGATTATAAATAATCTTCTATGTATAAGTCTGTGTTTTGTAATTATCTGCTCTGAGTTTCTGGCATCTTTACTAGAGACCCAGATAAAAGAGTGGATTAAATAGATACTAATCCATTATGGAAACTCCTGTGTTCTTTATATATAAACACCTAGTCTGTAAACCTTACCTTTTACCATTTAGTTTTGACAGTACTTACTTGGAAAAATTTGGGTTGAGTTCTTTGCTTACTTGAAGTGCCAGCATTTACGTTATTTACTCAAAAAGAAGATGACCTTGATTATAAGACAACCCCACAATAATTAGATTCTATATATGGAAAATTTATAAATTTCTTATAAATTGTGCAGATATAGAATTTAATTATTGGAGGTTTGCTTTGAATTTGTCCCCCTCCAATTACTACAGCAAAGAAAAGAAATCTGAGGGTGAGGGGGCCAAGTAGCTTCTTTGTTCCCTGGCTCCCCCCCATCTTTTTCCTCTGGCAGCCGCTTCCCCCTCTCCTTACCACCAGACCTTTCGCTCCCTGAGCACAAAGAAGTAAGAAGCAAATTTGAAAACAATAAACTTGAAATTAAAGATGGATGTAACAATGTGCATATAGTATCCATACACTTAGTGCACTGGTACTTAGACAAGGGGCTTTTTTCCCCAGTGCCAATGGGGGGGTGGGGGATGATGACATACCTTGTTGTGTATTCAAGAAAATACAGTTGTCCAACCAAAAATTTTATATTATGCTTTACCAGTAATTTGCCACATCTTAACATTCTTTTTGTACTGCTTAGCAGTCATTTGTCCCTTATAAATGGTACCAGTTATGCTGAAAAAAAACATTTCTATTATCTTTTAGTATTTTGTTAACAGTTGACTAAACATCAAGGAATTTAATTGAAAAGATCTTGAACAAATTCCAAGCCATCTCTCTACTTAATGAAACCTTTTAAAATAGCAGTTAATCTAATGCCTTGCACTTACACCAAGAAGTTGCTAAATTAATTTACTGACAAAGAGAATCAATCATCATAAATGGTGTTTAAACAATAGCTGGTACTTTGAGGAAGTAATAGGTGGCTCGTATTTGAACAACATGATTTATTTTGTCATTTTATTTGTTTTATAAAAGGTTAATGGCAGAAACCTCCTTTCAGTCGACTTTGATCGAACCACAAAGACAGAAAAGATCTACGATGATCACCGTAAATTTCTGCTGAGGATTGCCTACGACACATCAGGGCATCCAACGCTCTGGCTGCCAAGCAGCAAGCTGATGGCTGTCAATGTTACCTATTCATCTACAGGTCAAATTGGCAGCATTCAGCGAGGGACCACTAGTGAAAAAATAGAGTATGATGGACAGGGAAGGATTGTATCTAGAGTATTTGCTGATGGAAAAACATGGAGTTACACATATCTGGAAAAGGTAAAGAACACATTGGAAGCTATGGAACATATATTACCCATATTCAAGGGAAGAAAAACAAACATCAGAAACACATTTTTAAGTATCAGTGTGGATTTGCATGGGAATGGTTTTGTAGTAGACATACTGTCCAGCATTAGTTAATTTCTAGAAACCAGCATATTTTTAAAGAATTAAGGCAATCAGCTAAAATGGCAGCTCTTCCCCCCTGATGCTTTAATACATAAAATAACATACAGGTATTAGATCTTGATAATGTAAGTTGTTTGAATATTACTTGCGTGTAAGCTTTCCAATGTTGTATTTTATGCCACAGAGTAGAGTTCTTTTATTATTGTAGTTAAAGCTGTTTGTTCATATTTTGTCCATATTGTTACTATCAAATCAAAGCAGTTATAGAGAACTTTTTAATCTTTATTTCATGTGTTAGGATTGCAGAAAGATAATTGTTCTTTCCCAATACTTTATCTGAAAATCCCTATTGTGAGATTTCATGTCCTGACATGTAAGAGCAGAGCCAGTTTAGTACTCTTAGGACAGCTGTAACAAGTCTGTTGACATCAAAGGATACAAACAAAAGCTGTCACAACACAACATGATTTTGTAGCGATAGAAATGCAGCAAACCCACTCCAGCTTTCCCCCTGCTCCACTTCTGTTCAAAGTCAAGGCAATTTTGCTAATTTGGATTGCTATAGAGTTGTCATAACAGATCATAATAGCTGCTGGGCACTCCCAAGCAGGGCTTCCATTTTCTCCCCTTTTAAAGAAACTAAAATGTACATTTGTCCATACCCTTAGTTTAGTTGTAGAACCTACAGATTTGTCTACTGAATCTATTATTCAGCAAATACTGTTTACCAGTGATTAAGGCTATAATTGAATCAAGGTTCATGATTCATAATATCTATCAGAAAAATGTCAGAATAGTTCTGTCTACTTCCACTTGATGTAAATAATCAAACAATTACTTTGCCCCTGTTACAAACACAGACAGAACAAGAACACAGTATTCATAGATCTTTGGTCTAGTCAAATTCTGTTAAATGATCACTAATTATAGGGGAGAAATTGTTTCTCCCATATGTTGTTTCCTTTTTGAGTTATTGGATTTAAGACAGTTTCACTTCTTCCCGAATTAAACATGACTTATCCAAATCCATTGACAATCTGCTGTTTGGCTCCGAGTGTTTGATTAAAGAGTGAAGCAGTCATAACAAGTAGCACATTATGAATCTGGAGCCACTAATTACAGAACCTCTTGTAATTAAGCATCTAAGTAAATTAGGCAGGGAAACGTTAACAACATGTAAGGTCAAGGATAACTCAATTAAAAAGAAGATAATTTTCTCAAGTGGAATGTCACATTTTTGTTAAGAAATGGGGTGCGTGTGTGTGTGTGTAATGATTTGACACACAGTTAAAATCTGTTCTTAATTTTCAGTCAATGGTCCTTCTGCTTCATAGCCAGCGGCAGTACATCTTCGAATATGATTTGTTGGATCGACTTTCTGCCGTCACCATGCCCAGTGTTGCTCGTCATACCATGCAGACAATTCGCTCCATTGGCTATTACCGGAACATATATAACCCCCCTGAAAGTAATGCATCTGTAATAATGGACTACAATGAAGAAGGTCAGCTCCTTCAAACTGCTTTCCTGGGTACAAGCCGGAGAGTATTGTTCAAATACAGAAGACAAACCAAGCTCTCAGAAATTCTTTATGATAGTACCAGAGTCAGTTTTACTTATGATGAGACAGCAGGAGTCCTGAAAACAGTAAACCTCCAAAGCGATGGTTTTATCTGCACCATTAGATATAGGCAAATTGGCCCACTGATTGACAGGCAGATTTTCCGTTTTAGTGAAGATGGAATGGTAAATGCCCGATTTGACTACAGCTATGACAACAGCTTCAGAGTGACTAGCATGCAAGGTGTCATCAATGAAACCCCATTGCCTATTGATCTCTACCAGTTTGATGATATCTCTGGTAAAGTTGAGCAGTTTGGGAAATTTGGAGTAATATATTATGATATTAACCAGATAATTTCTACAGCTGTAATGACTTACACAAAACACTTTGATGCGCATGGCCGCATCAAGGAAATTCAATATGAAATATTTAGGTCATTAATGTACTGGATTACAATTCAGTATGATAACATGGGGCGAGTGACTAAGAGAGAAATTAAAATTGGGCCATTTGCCAACACCACTAAATATGCTTATGAATATGATGTAGATGGTCAGCTCCAGACAGTTTATCTAAATGAAAAAATCATGTGGCGATACAACTACGACTTGAATGGCAACCTCCATTTGCTCAACCCAAGTAGTAGTGCACGTTTGACACCACTTCGCTATGACCTGCGAGACAGAATAACTCGACTAGGTGATGTTCAGTACCGATTAGATGAGGATGGATTCCTGCGTCAGAGGGGTACTGAAATCTTTGAATACAGCTCCAAAGGCCTGCTAACTAGAGTTTACAGCAAAGGCAGTGGGTGGACAGTGATTTACCGTTATGATGGACTCGGACGACGAGTTTCCAGTAAAACTAGCCTTGGACAGCACCTCCAGTTCTTTTATGCAGACCTTACTTATCCAACCAGGATAACTCATGTGTATAACCATTCAAGTTCTGAGATCACTTCTCTGTACTATGACCTACAAGGACACCTTTTTGCCATGGAAATTAGTAGTGGGGATGAATTTTATATTGCCTCAGATAACACTGGGACACCGCTAGCTGTTTTTAGCAGCAATGGTTTGATGCTTAAACAAATTCAATACACTGCTTATGGTGAGATTTATTTTGACTCAAATCTGGACTTCCAGTTGGTAATAGGATTCCACGGAGGCTTGTATGACCCACTGACAAAGCTAGTCCACTTTGGAGAAAGAGATTATGACATACTGGCAGGCCGCTGGACCACACCGGACATTGACATCTGGAAAAGGATTGGGAAGGACCCAGCTCCCTTTAATCTGTACATGTTTAGAAATAACAATCCAGCCAGTAAAATACACGATGTGAAGGATTACATCACAGGTAAATAGTTTGTTTAAATTGCAGTATTTCTCACTTGCTCCAAATGTACCTACCTAATAACTTATAATATGCATGGACATTCACAATTTAAAACTCCCTCCTCAATTTAGACACATTTGGTATGGCTACCTTTTATGTCATAGCTGAGAGTTTGGAATATTTGCCCATGAAGTATATAAGTCCCTACTCCCCAGTGTATTTCTGTATTCTACCCAATGAGTGTTTAATGCAAAAATACATAAGCTATCCTAGAAGAAGGACTTTCACGCTCTTTCTGGCTCTGTGAATGTTACATTCCTGGTTGCCAGTGGCATAGCCCTAGCAGGAAGATGGAAAGAGTCTGGTGGAAAGAGCGCTATCCTGAGCGGTGGAAGATTTGTGTTTGAACCCCTCAGGATGAGAAGGACTTTAAACCAAGCTCTCCAACATCCTGCTAGACTGTAAAAGAAGAGATAGCCACCACCACCTCCATTTGTAGTTTTGAATGAAAGAGCTTTGACTCGTGAACAAAACACAGCCTAGCAGCATGTTTAGCATTATGAGAGCTGGCTTACTACCTCACCCTCTCGGGATTTAGACCAGGGGACACCCAGATTGTGCATACCAAACAAGCTTAAGCATGAAATGGCCCCTAAGGTGCTCTGGTCAACTGACCCAAGACAGTTGAAGTTTTGAGCAGAATAACTGCACTCTAGGAAAAATTTTTAGCAATGAAAAAATAGGTGTGTTGAGAGGTTATGTGGAGTATATTGTGGATTTGTAGATCTGGACCTTAGATTAAATGATGTATTCCAGTTTTCCATCTGTATGAAGAGAAATAAAGTATTTGTGTGTCAACATAAGCTCTTGAAAAATCATATTGCCTGCAGATGTGTCTGAGTTTCAAGATCAGAAATTGTTCAGGTCATCTGTGGTTTTTCATTCAGATGGTGTCAGACTAAAGGAGAAGCTCATCTCCATTTAGTAATGAGTGGCAAGACTCTTCCTCAGAGAAGGAAATCTGGGAACAATTGGGCTTATACCAATTACTTTTGAAAACAGTCACCTACTAGTTAGTTAATAGACATTGACAGGCTGGATAGGAGTCAGTGGCTTAAATCCATCCTGTCCTAGCGGTGCAGCCTAGAAGGAATGGTGTAGCAATCATATTCCTCAAAACAGTGAGAACAATGCAGTTGCCATAAACATTAACTGAAATGCAGTTTTCATTTTTCTATAACATCGTTGATACATAGATTACAGCCTGGGTCTGTGTTAGAGATGAGGCTGTCATTGTGTGACAGTGTCAGGTGGCAGCTTTAGATCTGCAGTTTGAAGGGCCTCATTTATCTGATAGCACTCCAAACCATTATTTTAAAGTAAAGATTTTCAAGCCCTTTTTGACTTTCTGAAAAATACTGCTCTCCCCCTTACCTATTCAGGGTTTTCCTAAACAGAAAGAGTTGGTTTTGATAGCCAGTGCTTTGTCTGCTTTTGTTAAATATTTGTGAAGAATACTGGATAGAACGCAAGCCCCAGAGCAAGATGTCCTTGCATTGCCCAGAATCATGGTTCCACTTTAAACTACCTTTAAAAAAAATTTAAAAAGGAGGGCTAAGATGATTCTTAGTAGTCAGTGTGCCCATCCCTCACATGCACAGGTAATGTTCTTGAAATCACACAGCCATAGTTCTTATTTCACAAGAGCAACAAGGAACCACAGTAAAAACAACAAAAAAACCTCCCTTTGCCCCCCCGCCCCCTTTGGTTTGCTTCCTCTCTTTCCCCATCTCCCTTAAAAGATGCTTCTATTCTGATAACTGGAAAGTGGAACCTTATTTCTGAACAGACCTTCCAGTGAATATTCAGAGTCTAAAATGAACTTTTATTCTCATTAGCTTGGGATTCTGGGCTCTTCCTTGCATCAATAAACATTGTTTAATAAGACCCTTCTATGGAAAACAGCTGAGTGTCCAGGTGTCACTGTGGGCTTCCTTTGGAGTCAGCAGGACTGATCAGGTATAACAAAGTATAGAATATCACCTGGAGAACTTTCTTTTTACTGATAATGAAACATGAGCACAGAAAGAACTCAGCCTGGCTGTGAGATCCTAATGTGATTTAGGAAAAGACCCTTCCTACTTGGCCTGCCATATTCATTCTGGGAGTCACTGAAACACAAACATGAATATCCACAGTGCTTTGAAGTGAGAAAAATGCCACACAACTACTTTTTAGTAGAAGAACGGTTACTTGGAAGTCTTCTAACAATACCTGGGAGAGCAGAATTGTAGTAAAAACAATCACTCTAGTACAAAACAGCCACTAGAGTCATGAAAAGAATAATTTTAAAGAATTCTGGTATGTTACCAAAAATGCAGTTATACCAAAAGTTACTCTTGGATATAAATATACTTGTAACATATAGAAAAATTCTGACATTGTTTTTTCATATAATTTTCTTGCAGATGTTAACAGCTGGCTGGTGACATTTGGCTTCCATCTGCACAACGCCATTCCTGGGTTCCCTGTTCCCAAATTTGATTTAACAGAGCCTTCTTATGAACTTGTGAAGAGTCAGCAATGGGATGATATACCAGTAAGAAATAAAAACCGTACGCCATCACACAGATTGAAAAAAAGGAGTTAGAATTTAGGAGAAGGAATTATTCTAATTGACCTGCACATACCTACATAATCCTCAAGGCTCTCGCTTGCCAGTTTTTTTATTTAAGGCGTGCAGGGCAAACCTGTGCTTTATAAATCTCCAAATGATTTAGTATGTTACAGATGTAATTTTACACTACGTCTTGTAGCTTTGCTAAATTATATATGATTTTAAACAGGCTCCAGTTTGTTTTCAGTAATATAAGAACAGAGGGACAAATAATAAATAGAACTCGGAAACCCTTTTTAGATGTGTAAGTTTCCTAGCAGAAACTCTAGAGATTGGATTTATACCAACACCCTGCCTGAAGGCAGAAAGTGAACGCTGTAATAAAAATAGACTGTGAAATAAACAGAAGAACAGGTGATATAAATTATGCATACCAGGCACCAGTACAATTTTACTTCTCTTTAATATTAACCATGTTTTATATGTAAAGATAAAATATTGAAAATGAAATTACCCCAGGTAAAACCCATTACATTACACAGAACCAAAACTCCAGGTGCTTATGAAATTCCTTGGGGAAAAAAAATCAACTGCAGACCAGAAATCCTGTTACAGTTTTAAGTGATAAAAGAAAATAAATGGAATGTAAAATTGAAAAACTAAATCTGCAATTTAAGAAAATGGCATTTATAAATCCAACCATTCAGAATCAAAAGGCAATGCCCAATAACATCCCAGAAATCTCAGTTAAAGCAAGAGTGATAAGAAATCAAGAACATGGGTAATCCCTTCATAACAATATATAAAGGGATCTCTGATATACAAGAATGATTATATTGCATTTTAAGTAGTAGTTTGTCATTATTGTTAATAAATATTTATACAGGGTCAGGGTTTTGCTCTGCACTTCCCAAGATCATGACCCTGTAGAGTTTGCAATCTCATTTGGCAGAATAAAATTACAAAAGCAGACAAAAGGAATGGTGGGGGGAGGCGTGGTATAAAGGATATAACTTTCTGAGTTATGTTATACGGGAAGTGAATCAGATACATTCTAAAAAATGTTGAAGGAAAGCAGAGACATAAGTAAGTCCAGAGTACAGGAGCGCATAGTGGAATGAAAACATATCTGTAACTTGGAAATAGTGTCGTGACAGGCACGAAGAAGATCCAAACAAGAAAACAGAAAGAAAAGAGTTGTTAAACCCTACAGGGCAAGGCAGGGCATGATGGGAGAGAAGGAAGGAGATGTAGGCAAGGACGGTTGTGCAGATCCTTAAAATGAGAATAAGAATATTGCAGAATGAATCATAGATCTGACCACAGGGCGTGAGGGAGGTTCTGCGATAAGCTGAGTTGTAGGAAAGTAAGTTTTTATCTGCTGATAATTGGATCATTTGTTACTTGAAGTTGGGGATGGAGGAGTGAAGGCAAGATGGAGGGTTTAGTGGAAAGGGCACTCCTGAGCGGTAGAAGATTTGGGTCTGATGTCATACTGTAATATCCAGTTTTAAGGGGCCAGAAAACTGGATATTACAGTATGACAGACAAAAATAGGACCCTCCTGCATTTAAGCCAAATTAGCGGAGTGATTCAGGCATTTGACTGGAAGCTGGGAGACTTTCCCTTCACCTCAGTGGGGTTTGAATTTACACCTCTCCAACTTTTTAGTATAGCCTGTGGTATTAGCCAGACCCTTCTCCAGTGCACCTTTGAAGTCGGTCCCTTTAGCAGCCAAGAAAGGAAGATGTGTGGGGCCACAAGGAATAAAACAAGCTACAGGATTAATAGTCTGTGAGTCAGATACTACCCTGGATAGGAGGACTCCCTGGGTCCTAGCATTGTATCTTCCTCTCAGAACATGTTATCTAATGCTTAGCTAAACACAAGGGGCAGAGGGATGCAAGTTCAAACCTCTGGGCAAGGCAGGGCCTCGAACCTGGGTTTCCTACTTTGTGCCCCAACTGCTTCCCCATTCGGACTAAAATATGAGAGGGCTGCACTCCCGTTTCCCTCCTCTTTCCCCCACCCCCACCAAAATTTTCTCAGACTAACACTTAGAGAGAGAGACACACACACAACATTCATAGCCTCTTGATTCAGTTTGCATCTGCAGGGGCAATAAAATTACAACCTGTGTTTCAGTGCCAAAGATGACACCTGCGTGGCTACAAAGCTGCTGTTTGGGCACACAAAGGGAAATAAAACACCACTGAGTGAGGGAAGGAGGGACGTGTGTTAAAGGAGGATCCTTTTCAGAATAGAAGTAGCAACCTGCCCAAATGCAAAAGAGAAGGTGCTTAAGTGGAGAGAGATGAGACCGAAGGGGAGAGGTAGAGAGCGAGGAAGGGTAGGATGAGTAAGGAAGGACAGGACTTAGGATCAGAGGGTTACTTAAAAGGGGCTTGAATTACACTGAAGTTTAGGATCAGAGAGCTCAACCCAAAGCTAGATGGGGACAAAAAAACCCCAAAGAATGTCCAAGGAAGGAGGTGGCTGAGCTTCCCATCCCCCACCTGTCTGTTAGACCTTTGCAGAAACTGTTACAGTCTTGGACAGAGAGAGAGGGAAGATGAATAGGTGGCAAAGGGTTGCGAGGGATCATTTATTTAGACTTCAAATATAAAAGAAAAAGGACATCTATGGAAGGGTGAAGGAACCTTGTCATTAATAGAACAATCCATCAAAGAGCGAGTGCCATAAATAACATGCGAACAGAGAGCAGAAGGAGGCAAGGGCAGGAACAGAACTGAGGTGACAAAAGAAAAAGGAGGCAGACCAGGCAGGGTGTGTCAGGGTCACCGCTCTTCCTTCAAGCAAAGATGATCAATGCAAGGAAATGATGAGGGCAAATTGTGAGGATGTGCCATAGCTGGCGCCAGAAGCAGCCCAAGTCTGAACACCAGGAGTTGGATCAGCTAAACCTCTGTGGCATATCCAGGAGCCTCACCATGAAGCCTGCCTACCCAGCCACACCTGCTCGGCACACACAAAGTCACAGAAATGAGACCAGGCAGCCACCTGAGTGTGGCGCTGAACACACACCCGTAACCATGCTGAGACAGATTCTCTGAGCAGCGGTAGGGAACACACTCAGGCCTGTGCCTTGGTCTCATTTCCAGGGTAGAAGTGACTGGGCAAAGCGACCTTTATGGCGGTGTATCCTGAGCACAGTATAGATTCAGTGCATGTGTAGTCTGTAAGGCTAAAGCAGGGGAACAAGATTAGTGCCACAGGCGTGCCTGCCCACTTCTTTCTCCATTTGAGGTGGTGTCAGAAAAGAATCCCCTATTCTCAGGGATGGCAGAAGGGTTCAGCGTGACGCATAGTTCCCTGGAGTAGTGCTACAGAAGGTCACAAACACTTTCTCTCTTCACCCTCTCTCCCCCTTCCCCCCCACCCCAAAAAAAAATTGTGCTGGTAATGTTTAATGTGGGAAAGAGCTAAATAGTAACTAATCCTTGAATACATCTCTTCTAAAATATTATCCCCATTTGTCAGAGAAGGAAATGAAGGCAAAGTGCGAGTGAGACAGACTGCAGAGGAGATCAGAGCCCAAACAAGGGAATTGGCGTTGGCTTCAGAAGGGAGAAAACACTGGATAAACCATTCAGAGGTCTGCCCCTCCCCTTCCTTTACCAGCAGCTACAATAATTTGGCAATTGAGTGTAGTCCTAATCCTTTCTTCCCATGACCCATCAGCTGTAGGGAGCAATACAGTCTCACTGCTGTATACCTTCAAGACTCATTGCTGCCTGGTGCGTTTCCTCTCCTATTCTGGCAGAGGCAGGGCTCATTCGAATAGGAGATAAAACCTGTAAAAGTCCTACAGCTCTCTTGAAAAACTCTTATTTAGCAAGACATTCATAGTAGTCATATACTGCCCTTTGCATTGATTTACTTTAGAGTGAATAGGCTAGTTACAGCATCATTTTAAGCAGAAGTCAGGATAGGGTTGCACCTGGTGGACTAACTGAATCACGGATGCAGAAGATTTCATGGACAACAGCTCACTTCATCAGATGCCAAGCAGAGAGATGAGATTACCTGAAAACATCGATTGAGGGCTGTGTACCTACATGCTCATTATAGGCTCTATGCTTTTTCCGTTTCACAGTATGGGTTGACCTACAAAAGAAATGGCTGGGACGCGATGCACAGACTGAAAATTGCATTTGCATCATCTCTACGCCTCACCCCCTACCCTACCTTGCCCCACACACGCCCCTACTCTCCCCCTCCAGAATCAGGATTGTGACCTGCAGTGAAAGAGGTGGTCCAGCAGTGTAAGGACAGAATTGAGAAACCAAGATCTTCTCTTGTCTAATCCCTGTTCTAATGCACACTGTTTTCCATAGCATTGCCTCTAATCCTTCATCTGAAAAATGGGGGAAAAAGATTATAAAAGATGTCCCAAGGATGATTTTAGTTAGTATTTAGGTAGCTCTTTCCTGTGTTAAATGTTACTAGCAAAAAGTCACTTTTCTATAATACCATTAATAATTAAAGGGGGGAGTCGTGTAAGGAGAAAAAGAAAAGAAAATCCAGCAACACACATTGAACATTATAAAGCAAAATAGCCTTTGTAACTCAATGGAACAAGCAGTAGTTTTAATTAACTCTTTGGCACTGTCAGTTATGGCATATCCTATTGTGAACCACGGGCAATATACCAAGAAAGCTTGTTTGGTATCTAGGGGCTACAGATGGCTTTTAAAAACTTCTGTCTGTTCTTGTTTTCAGCCAATTTCTGGAGTGCAACAACAAGTGGCAAGACAAGCCAAGGCTTTTCTGTCTCTAGGAAAGATGGCAGAAGTTCAGATCAGCAGACGGAAATCAAGCGGGGAGAAGTCATGGCTGTGGTTTGCGACAGTGAAGTCCCTAATTGGGAAAGGGGTCATGCTGGCTGTCAATCAAGGCAAAGTGCAGACTAATGTTCTCAATATTGCAAATGAGGACTGCATAAAAGTGGCAGCTGTTCTAAACAATGCCTACTACCTAGAGAACTTGCATTTCACAATTGAGGGAAAGGACACTCACTATTTCATCAAGACAACCTCACCAGAGAGTGACCTAGGCACGCTGAGGCTGACGAGTGGGCGGAAAGCCCTGGAAAATGGCATCAATGTCACCGTTTCCCAATCCACCACTGTGGTGAACGGCAGGACTCGTAGGTTTGCTGACGTTGAAATGCAGTATGGCGCGCTAGCTCTTCACGTGCGCTATGGTATGACACTTGACGAAGAGAAGGCGCGCATACTGGAGCAGGCTAGACAAAGAGCGCTGTCCAGTGCCTGGGCCAGAGAACAACAAAGAGTAAGAGATGGAGAGGAAGGTGCCAGGTTATGGACAGAGGGGGAAAAGAGGCAGTTACTAAGTGCTGGAAAGGTACAAGGATATGATGGGTACTATGTACTCTCTGTGGAGCAATACCCCGAATTAGCAGACAGCGCTAACAATATACAGTTCCTTAGACAAAGTGAGATAGGAAAGAGGTAACACACTGGCTTTGCCAAGGCTGCCAAAGAGACTAACTGTGTACCAGTGTCTTCTAAAAGGGAGACCAAACTGTTTTGCTGCATTACTACTTGAGCCTAAACTTACACCTTTGCTCAGATTTTTCTGTAGCACAATCTGAAGAGACTCTACAGTGAAGAGAGCGCCTTCCAGAAGAATGATATTGCTGAAAACTTTTTTTTCTGAATGACCTTAAAAGGTGATCTGCTTTAAAGAATATGTTTACATATGCATATCGCTGCACTCACATTGGACTGAAAAGTATTAAAAAGGCCTAAAGATTTTACAACAGGCTGACTGTTCCTTTGAGGCACTGTATTTAACTATGATACAGATCCATACAGTGTTTCCAAATATTACTGAATTGTTGACCTTTGCTTAAAAGAAGTAGTCTCTCTTTCTTTCTCTCTCTTCCTCTTTCTCTGCATAGGATGTGGTATATATCTGTTAATTTTACAATGTGGGGCAAAAATTACTGTTTATAGACAACCCAACTGCTTTAAACTGTGCTGCTTTCTAAAAGGACATTGGCACAAGTGACTTATGCTACCGTGGGAATTTAATAATGGATTTTACAATGCTAACATGGTTTGCCTTGGGGGGGGAAAATGGCAAGTAGAATCCTTGTTACAGATAAGCAAAGGAAACCCTGATTTTTTTGTAAATTATGTGAGACAAGTTGTTTATGGATTTTTATATGAATTACAATTTACTGTACATCAAATATTAGTCTCAGAGGAGTTAATTTATGTAAAGTGTTTAAAAAAGTTTATACTTAAAAATAAAATGATAAAAATGTGCTGTGTGTGATTTTTTTAAAAAAGGAATTGCACCTTTTATGTTATAGCTGTACAGTATAAAAGATTATATTGTAGAGATATAACAGTGTATGACTAATGTCCAGAAGTGTTAATATTTTTGTATTAGGTTTAAAACTGTGCATCTTTCTATCACTCTGCTGATAAGAAGGAATACTCCCAAGCGGCTGGCTAATAAGACAACATCGCCCTCCCCTCCCTTTCCTGTCACCCAAGCCAGTGCCACTTCATCAGTCACTCCTAGAAGGCACAGTAACCAAATAAGACTCGTTTATTATGATGGAAAACAAATAGATTGGGTTTTCCTTGTCTTTTCCTGGCCCTAATGTAATAAATGGGTACTGATTCATACCGAGTGGGTTTTCTGTTGTTTGGGTTTTTTAAATGTGGGCTTAGAATGGAGAGAATAGTGTCTCAGGTGCTTGGCAAATGTATGTAGAAGAAGATGATACAATATAGTCTCATCCAGTTCTATCAACTTTGTCTTCTGTATAAACAGCTCTTTTAAATGTATTATTTCATGAGTGAGGCAAGAGCAGCACCTGATCAGATGCTACAGCGTTGCTCTTAGAGCCATTCTGCAGGTTCATACCCTGGCCTTCAGTTTCATATTCAAGTCTCATTACTATGATCAACTGAACAGGAACTGGGGTGGAGATGAAGGTCTTCTCCTAGTACTTACCCTGTATCACAAAACCACTACCCTGTCTGGAGCAGAGCATGCCAAATTAAGGCCCAGTAAATTTGTTACAGGGCAGGCTTGAGATGGGTACCCAGCTCCATGCAGAAATCATGCACAGAACCAACTGTACCTGTGCTGTTTCTCGGCTGAAACCACGATTAGTGCTTTACTTTCATGAGCACTAAATTCAGTCACAAAAAAAATATTTTTAAGACGAATTTGATTTTTTGATGTTCCTTGAAACATACACCGTATTTCTATCCATGTATAATTATGACAAGCTATAGTAAGTGAACAAGTCTTAAATATGAACAGTTCGAGTGGATGTAATAAAAATAGTTTTCTAACTGCTTTGTATACTGAGATTCTATAGTATTACATATGCTAAATTGCACATTAGGATTGTTTGATAAATGGATTTGAATCTCTCCTGGCCAACTAGTTACTGAATCTACAGTATCCGTGCTATTACTGTATGTGTGTATTTGGTAGAGCATACAGAACTAATTACACGTATCATAGAATGCTGATCTTTTGTTAGAATGAAAGCACAGATTAGTTCATATTTTTTGCCCTGGAAGTCTTGAAGGCCCTAAAATTAGGAACTGATGCATCAAACCCCAGAGAAGTGTCATTGTTTTACATTTTAAAAACTGTAAAATGCTAGGTGTTTGCGGTTCTGTTAGGTGACTTCCACAGCACTGTATTTAGCATGCTATAAGTGCTCTGTTGAAATAGGCTCATATTCTAAATTATGTCAAATGTTTCTGTTCTGTTTGAATATGAAAAAGCTTGTACAACATGTCAAAATGGAAATATATCGTCTACTTGACGTGTACTAGTTCCTTCTCCTTTGTTAAGGCACCAATAAACAACAAATTACAGTATCTGTTGGTGATCATTTTAGATAAAGTCAAATCAAGCCAATTAGTGGCCTTGTTAGTAGGTATAATGAGCCTATTTCTTCCTAAAAAGACTTGTGATCTGGACATGCTCCTGCAGGAAATACTAACCTTGGGGAACATGTAAACAAAAGATCTTTTTAAAGGAGAAAAAAATGTATAATTAAAAGAAGCAGCTTACAGGGGGGGAAAATGAGATTCAAAGTATTTTAGGCAATGACATTCAAAATGCTTTCATTATATTTTGAGATGTAAATTTTGTCTGATTTGTATTGTTATTTTAATTTGCCTTCTTAACTTTATATGTGTCCTGAATTTTCCACAAATTGATTACTATAGATTGCATCTGGGCTTTCCAATAAAAGCCAACCCAATGTGTGCGTGTTTATATTTGTTTTTTAAATGTGTGTGTCAGACACTGCAGCTGGGTTATTTCTTTGCTGTTTGTACATGAAGATGCAAAGCGATCCAGTTGCCCTCCTATCGATTCATCTGCTACACAGTTGGTAATATCTCTTTTTTCCCATCCAATGGCCCGGTCTGCTAACTCAGCAAAGCAAATTACTCCATGGGATCTCTCTAGTGGCCTACTTTAGAGAAAACATTAAACACACCTTACAAAGTTAAGTCTTACATAAATAAGAGGAAGGGGAAAAACCACACCCACATCTACACAATGCACTATCTAGGGTTACTTCAGAACTGTTATCTGTCTTGTTATCCTGAGCGGGTAAAATAAGATTAAAAGTATTTGATTAAACATAAGCAGTTTGGCAAAAATAACTCTACTATCCACTGCTTTCTCTTCCCTCCACATACACATATATATACTGCGTTTGCTTCAATCTGCATTTAGACCCAATGCCTAGAAAGTACTGATTTCAGCAGCAGTGCATGTCAGGAGAACATTTTGATTTTAGTTAGAACAGGCAGACTTCACCACACTTGCTTTGTAGCGACAACCTCACGTTGATAACATGTTGATCCAACAGGAATCAGGTCACTGTGCTTGGCTAACTGTGGCCTGTTTCCTGGTACAGGACTTCGTATTTTCACAACCAGTAGGGGAGAGAGATTTGCATTCGTCAAGGAAAAGAGCATGCAGGTTACTGCTGCAGTCATTCAAAGCCACATGTAAAGTGATGGCTTTGAATGCAGAAAGAAACATGCTGTATAAATTAGTATTACAAAAACTGTTCTTGCTGGGAAATAGAATCAACTGTTTCCCCTTTCAAAAAATAAATTAAATCTTTGACTGCAGTCTTAAACCCAATTTAAACCCATCTCAGGTAAAATAGACACAGTCAGAGATGTATTTGATGTGTCTGCTCGATATCAGATTGTGTCTTTCTGGAGGATTTTTAGCAAACTGACCATTCTTTAAAATAAGCTCCTCTGTTTAGTCTCCATTCCACTGAAGGCAGGAGAGAAAATTAAGTAGCAAGCAATCCTGCCAGGGTAATAAAGGACTATAACCACAGAAGACAAAACAGGTGAAAAGTCAAGGCCAAGATTTACAAATGCAAGTGCCTGTGTTTAAGTGAATCGCGTTCCAGTGCAGTATGCTGAGCTCTAGCACAGATCTTACCAGCTCTCTTCTAAATATGGATGTGGGCACCTCAAGTTAGGCTACAAAATGTGCACATTTTAGCTTTTATTCTTCTAAATTGCAGGGAGACAGCTCACAATGTGCTAGAAAACAGAGTCTATTGGTACAGCCCCTAACAATGGTTTGTTTCTTGACTCCATCTGCTAATCAGATGATATAAAACACCTTAAGTCCTGTCTGACACATTGAGGCTGAGACTCAGGCAGTCTTGGCTGCAGTGCTATGCTGGCTCTACTTTTTGTTCCAAGTAGTTCTAATATGCTTACGTGCAAGAATACAACCCTGCAGAGCAAGGACAACAGTGCTGCGTAAGTCTTGCCCTAGGTTTAATCTTGGTTGTGCTAGGCTTCATTCATCTTCTGTAGAAGCCATGGCCTGATTTTTCAGCTTCACAAGTACACACAGTCCCAAGCCCTGCCAGGAGAGGATCCACTGGGAGTTTGGAGGGAAAGTCAAGTACTTGTATATTACTGACTAAAAAAGCCCTAATAAACATTGTGGTGGCAAAAACATATTGCAAACCAGGCCCAAGCGACAGTCACTCAGGTCACCCTACTTTTTAAGTAAATGCACAACAGGCTTATGTGTAGGTTGCTAGCAAACAAATTGGTTTTGCTAGCGTCTCTGCTGTTTTCAAATTCCACTGTAGCTTATTAGAAGAGTCAGCTCTTTTCACATCCCTTTTATTACCGTTCAGTGCTTTTGCAAGTAGTGGTCTCTTGTTATTAATTACTCATAACTTTTTAGGTAAATTGAGTAAACCTTTTCATTTACCAACTTAAAATTCTGTCATGGAGGAATATCAGTTCCTAGAGTCCTGGATAGAAAAATTACTGTGAACTGATTCAAAGCTCACAGTAACATAATTATGCAGTTTAGCGTTAATGGGTTCCACAAAGCAATCTTAATAAATCCTTCTGGGAGTCAGAAGGGAAGAAAAAGTTTCAGAAGCCAAGAATTAGGCTGCAAGGGGAAAAGCTGGTTTGGTTGCATCTAGCTATTACATCACAGCTTTAAAATGTTTCCTGGTAGGTCTGTCTTCAAGAATGCACCAACATTCACGAGAATGGTAGCATACTAGGAGCTATCCAGGACAAAATCATGGAAAAAGATGATAATTAATTCAATTGACAAAGAATTAAAAGGTCGGAGTATAACTAATGCCAGTCAGTAAGATTTATGGAAAATAGATTTTGACAAACAAACCTGATGTTGTGCTTGGAGATTACAAATTTGCAGCATAGAGGTAGTACACTTTCACGTAATGCCACATGACATTTACAGTTTAAAAAATGGACACCATACAATCTCAGAGCACACAATAGACTAAGATCTGCAATGAGGAATCATCAGTGTAGAGTGGGTTTTCCAGTGGGGCATGCTAGTCAGCATTTCATTATTACTCTAAAAGTAAAGAGCAGCTGGTAAAGGTTGTCAATGGAAAAGAATAATGAGGAAAGGACAATCACACAGAAACCTGGACTGCTCAGTAAGCTTAGCCTATTCAAACAACATGGATTTGACTGTATCAAAATACCAAGTTACATGTAAGGGCTAGGGATAGATATTACACATAAACTGGTTTAAGCGATCAAAAACTGGTTTAAACCTGTAACAGAACATAACTTCAGTGCACATAAACCAGCTTCAAAATGGCCAGACACGGTTTGATATAAACCTGTTTGAATGTAATATCAAACTTAACTGATTTGGGTCAAATCAGTTTATGCAACTTCTGTCCAAGACCCCTTCCTGGTATAAGTTAAACCAGAGTCTCCCAGCATCCTCTCTGTTCTAGCAGAGCAGGGCTGGCCCTGCCCCTCTGCTCCCCAGCCAGAGCAGGGACAGGTGAGGGCCTGGCTAAACGCTGGCCATGGAAGGGAGCAGGGAAGAAGTTAATTTCCCCCCTTCCCTCCCCTGTCCCACCAGCATTTCTCCACTGGTTGCACCAGCAGCAGGGTCATGGCCAGCTCTGGGCAGAGGCCTGGAGTGAACTGGCCAGGGAGGGGGTTGAATTATCCCCCTCCCATGGCCCCGATCCAGGGTCTGCTGGGCACTCCCTCCTTGCTGCTGCAGTAGTGGGGTTGCAGCCAGATGTCAGCCAGCATGGCCCCTTAAGCGGGGGGGGGGGGCGGCAGGGAGAGGAGTTATGCTCCCCTCTGCCCCAGGGGATCACAGCAGAGTCTGCCTGCCCCGACCACTGCCACTGCTTGCTGCCTGCATGGGGCAAGTAGTAGGATAAGCCCCCTGCTGCCCGCTCTGTCAGATGCCAGAGAGCAGGTGGAATAACCCATCTCCCTCCCGCCTAGCATAAAGGGACTCTGCCTGAGCCGCTGATTCTGCCGCTGGAGTGGCGAAGGGGCAGGACCCTGATGGGGCAGCAGCCCATCGTGGTGTCTGGGGAGCAAGCCTCCTCCCGGCATGGGGGGGGCCCATCACATAAATGGCCCTACTGGCTGGCATGTGGCCCCGCCCCTGGAGCAGTGAGCAGGGAGCACCCTGATGGTGGCTGCAGCCCGTCACAGAGCATGAGCCCCTTCCCAAGGGGTGCGGGGGCCTGCTGCAGGGCAGTCAGAGCTGCTGCAGACTGTGAGGCAAGCAGCGGCACTGGGGGGGGGGGGATTAAAGGGGTTATGGCCCCCTCCAAGCCCTGGTGCTGCTGCCTGCCCCATGCAATCCACAGCAGCTCTGATCTCTGCTTGTGCCCCTCCGTGCACCCCCCCACCCATCCCTAGCCTTTGAAACAAGAAATGCAGGTCATCCCTACCATGGATTTCACCTTTATCCTGGCAAGTAGTGACTCTGTGAAGGATTTAGGGGCAATTGACTCTAGATATAAGACTCTACCGCACTGCTATGAAAAATGATCTAATGAACCCTTAGATGTATAAAGAGGTGTAGCACAGAGAAGCAAGGAAGCAATTTTACCAGCATGTATCGCATCGGTGAAATGAATATTCTGTATGGTAAAGGTGTCCACATTTTATAAGGATACTGAAAAAACTGGCTATAATACGGGAAAAGCCACAAAATGGTTTGAGTGCAGGAGAAAAAATGCCATACAGTGAGGAATTCAGAGCTCAAATGCATGAAAGATTGAGACGTGACAATTACCATGAGTAGCTAAAATTGTCTGCACGTTAAACACATAAAGCTAGTTTTAAGGACTTGTTATGCGGCTCAAAGTTACTCCGTCCCAGGCTTAATGTAGACACCTCACCCCACCCTTCCCCTTCCAGCTGAAACAGGTCAGGCCCACTGGCCCCCCTCCACCCTTCCCAGTACCCAAGAGCCCCACTCACTGCTCCCCTGCCCCCGGCAACTTACTTGTGGGTATCTGTGCTGTCTGTCCTGGGGAGTAGGCAGGGAAGGGTTAACCTGCCTTCCCAGCCACCAGTGCTGCTCTCTGGGCAGCCTCAGCCCACAGAAAAGCAGCGGGGGTGGGGTTGGAGCAGGCCAGGCAGGCAGGTGAAACTTTCCATGCCTGCTGCCCTGGGACAGACAGCACGGGCAGCCACAAGTAGGTGGGGTGATGGGGGGAGCTGGTAGGAGAATGGGGGGATGTCCTGCAGGGCACAGTGGAAGTCTGGAATTGGTGGAGGCAGATTTTCTACTCCTCTGGCCTGAAGTGTGACTGCTCCAAACTTGAGCTAGCACTAGCACCTATCAACATTTGTACGGCTCAGCGTGAGGTGTAACAAGGCTCTAACTAAAAGCCTCTTCCAGCTAACAGAAAAAGGCATCACAAAAGCCAATGGGAGGAGGCCAAAACCACATCCTGACATATTAGAAGTCCTGCACTAATTGGCAGGAGGGAGTGTGATTAACCCCTGGATCAAACCAGCAACAGAAGGGGCAGAATCTCCCTCTCTTCAGCTCTTCACACAAAAACTAGAAGCTCTTTGTTGACGTGCCACCTAGGCCACATGCAGATTTGGGGCTTCATTCCCAGGGTAACTGGGTGGCAATTAGTCGCAGGTGACCTGAGAAGTCTTTCTGTCCATATACGATGCGGTATATAGAGTATGTTTAAGACGGGGAGCTTTTTCTAGAAATCCCTGGAAGATATTGTTTTCCCCCACCCTACTGGGAAAAAATTCTCATAGATCTTAACCAGGAATATTTTTGGCTTCAATCTGTAGAAATAACTCTAAAACCCCCCCCAAGCCTTTAAGACTGTACATAGCCCCATTCTGTAGTACTTTAAACTATCCAATAGAATTCCATCGCAGAGGCATAATTTTCTATTAAGAAACCTCTAAAAGACATTAAAATCTTAAAGAGAGAGCTCCTGCTTCCCTCTGCTCACATGTATGTCTCCAAGGAATCCTAGCAATGCTTTGGAAATTTCCTTTACCTCCTGTACCAACAGCCAGTGCACTTTGCCCTGAGCACACATTGCCCTCAATTATTGACTCTCCGCTCTCCTTCCCAGGTGTTTCATGCTCCGTCAGCCTCACTGAAGGTGGGATAATATTCAGTCACTATTTGGCACAAACAGAAAGGATGGTTTCTGCAGCACTGCTAGGAAATGCTGCTTACACAGGGGATGCATTCCTCGGTAGCCTAGTTTGCCTGCCTTTAAGTAGAAAGCAAGCCAGTCGCTATGAGTTTATTCTGCTTCCCACAAGAGCTCAGAGTATGAACGGAAGGGAATTAAAATATACTGCCAGCCCCAGACCCAAATGTACCATTATTTGCCCGGTGACACCATTTTAGTGCAAGCTCCAGGCACCCCCTCCACCCCCGCCCTCTCCCCATACACACAGAGTTGGATCTGTGTCTCAGCAGGTAGGCTGGAAATGTATGGGGGGAAAAATGAAGTGATTTCTTTCAGCTGCTGCTGCTGGGATTCAAAGAAAGACTTGGGTGACTGTTTCCCATTCAAAAAGTCCAGCTAACAGGAAGGATGGGAAATGCAAAACCGTTCCCGAATGTCTCTCTCTCTCTTACTTACTCCTGCCCCTATCAGGACAGAGCGCTCTCCATTTGCAATATGCGTAGCCTGGCTGGGGACCTGCTACTAGCTCAGATTTCTCAGGGCCTGATCGTGCGCACGCGACTGCCACCGAAGACAGTGAGAGCTAGGCTTGTGCCAGGAATGCAGGATCAGGCCGCTCATCTGTAGGCACCTACGCTGCAGCCAACAGCATGCGTGCGATAACCTGTAGCAAACCTGTGGCTTGTGTACTGCGCATGAGCCGAGCTGTATGCGTGCAGTGCATGTAATGCACAGTGGCTACATGATTAATATATTCCTTTCTGAAATCATAAACAAGTTTTTGCACCATAAAACCGTACAGCTCATCTCCAGCACCACTGTGGTATTACAAATGCGGCCCTCATCTCCAGCAACACAAACGTGACTCTAGCACCCCCTAGTGACGAGGAAGAGCTGGGAAGGAAACTCAAAGGGAACTGTTAGTACCAAGTCAGCCTCGTTTCTCCATTGTTTGAAGGATTCTAATTATCCTCTGTTTTAACAGCTTAACACTGCCCACAGAGTTTCGCAAATAAAGGCTATTACTGCTGCTTCATGCTCTAGCTCACTGATGCCTGGGCCTTGCAAAAAAATCACTCCCTTAAGATTTCCCTTCACCTCAAGCAGAAACTTTGTCAAACACTGTTCCTTTCGCCTGGCAGATCAAAATGGGACTTGCTGCCAAGAATTGTTTTCTGGTCAGCTGAGTGTAGTAGACCCAGCACCAACACCTCCCACTGCTTTTTAAACTCCCCCAGTGTGTCTCTTTAACATTTAATACCAGCAGCCCTGCAGAGAAGAAGGTGATAGAAAATCTGAATGGCCAACGCCAACTGCAGATCCAGAGTGGCATTTTAATTTTAAATGCTCACATGAAAAATGATGCTGGATCAGATAAAACCTGATGTCTTCTATTCACGGCCAGGGTACAGTACGGGCAGCTTCCCTAGCCAGCCCCGCTAACGTGCTTCTGGCTTGAAATGGCAAAATCAATTGTCCTTCCCCAGACAGTCAGCTCTTAGGTTTCTCCCAGAAGCTGTGGGATTGAAACCACCAGGCTGCTTGTTGTCACTGAGCAACAGAGTTCAGCACCCGAGTGAGAAAAGGCATTTACAGAGGAGCTGGACGGGAAATGAACCTAGCTTTGGTTTAACTCAGATAATACCTTTTAACCCCACATTTCCTACCCTGAGCTGTAGTTGAACTGGTAACCTGTAGGTCTCTTGAATCCCAACCATCAGCCCCATGAGGCACTTAGCAGGTGTGGCAGGTTTCATTTCCCACTGCTCTGTGGATGATGCTGGTTCCCCAACAACAGTCAGGTTCTGAATGGGCATATTTGATGCCAGCCTACCAAGGCAGTAACACTTAGTAAAAAATAGTGGTGCTGCCACTGCTCCTACAATGGCTAAAGGGCAGCCACTAGCCAAAGGAGTCATCCCTTTTCAGCCAGTTTCAGTAAACTTCACTGGGTACAGAGGAGCTCCTTTGGATGCGGTGTAACAGCCCAGCTGTCTGCTATTCTTCCAGTTGGAACTAATTCTGCAGCCAGGAGCTCCAACTAGCCCTGACAGATGAGATGTCAAGATGAGCCTTAAAAGTAAGTCCGTCACCACTTTGGGCAGATTGTTCAGTCAGCTGGAAACATCTCTCGGTAGACACAGGAGAGGTGACCCAGTATCAGTTTAGATGCCACAAATATTTGGGTGCCCTCTGCTGAAAGGCTGCTTTGTAAATACACTCCTCTGTGAATCAGGGCAGATATCCCAATAAATCTTGATTCTTGCTAGGAAAGCAGAAGCCCAGCAGCAGCACGGACTGGTTTGTTTTGTTTTTTTTTATCAGCAGAAGCACATCAGTGACATTCAGTACTCTGCTGGGTCAGGCCTTTACCCTCTGCTAATACCACCAAGTCCTTCAGCTAAAGGGCAGGCACTGACAGTGTTCCTCCTCCTCCTCCTCCTCCCACTACAACAGCAACAAGACTTTGAAGGAGTTGCACTAATTAGTTGCCATTACACTTCTTGGGTGGCTGGAGGATCCCCCTGCCTTTGACCTCATGCTTTGCAATGCATCTAATAGCTTATTACAGCTATTGCATTGCAGCAATACTTCATTTTATAGCTACTTTGAAAGAGCTCTTCCTCCAATGTTGAAAAAATAATCTAAAGACTAATGCCTAGTCTCTCCAGAAGACTGCTGTTAAACTGTCTATAACCAAGTGCCCAAACACTGCACAAGGCTGTTTCATTTGCTTAACATCGACTCACTGGCAATTAATATGCCTGACATAACAGTGCACTACAAGGCCCATAAAATCTGTAGCAGTAGGGGAGTGAAATGATTATAACATTTTTTTTCCTTCTTTTCAATAATACCAGTCTGCAGTTTGGGCACTGTAATCTTTTCAAAGCAAAAAGGAAGCTGAGCTGCATCTGAACAGCTGTTGTCTACTAAAGCAATAATTAGCAATGAGCTCCAGTCAAAATACCTGCTACCAACAGTAACTGTCAACAGCCCCAACTACCAGGAGCTTCCCTGTACCCAAGAACAGAGAGGCTGAGGCCTGAGGATGGAGATTAGCCCTCTGTATGTTTAAAAGCTTATTCTTATTTAAGCTGAGGTTTAAAATACTTCCCATTCTTTAGACAGAAGCATCTGCATCCCTTTCTCCATACTCAGGCATGTAAGCGTAGTCACTGAATTATCTGTGAATGAGGGGCATAGACCTGAGCTTGTACAAAACTAGTACATTTTTCATGGGAGGAACTCTTGTGTGGCAGGAAGGGGGGTATGTTGTGTGTACAGAAGCTGATACAGAGGACCCTGCCCTGCAATTTCATTAATCAATAATAATTATTGCTAGGAGGATCCCTGTTTCTCTTATCCCATTGAAGTTTTATTCCACAGAAGTGTTTATGATTTCCACATCAAGACAAAACCAAGAACTTTCAAAGCTTAACGTGGAAAACCAGCCACACACCTCACTCAATAGCTTGGTGAGATGAGGCAGTGGCTCACATTCTGGGTTCTAGTATCATACGTTACACCAGCAATTAGCCAGTTCTTTCTTCTCCTTTTCTCCTGTTGGAGCTGTTCCACTTTATACTTATTATTAAATATGCATTAGAGCAGGGACTGAACACTGGTTTCCTGTATCCAAGTTGAGTGTCACAGCCACTCATCTCCAAGAGAAGAGCCCCAACGCAGCATAGCTAGTAGTAGTTAGTGTGCTTACTGAGGATGCAAATACCCAGTGCACTGATCTTAATTCAGGCAAAGCAAGGACTTGAACCCGAGTCTCTCATATTTAGATCAGTATCCTAATCAACTGGCTAATTGATTGTTCTCCTCCCCTCCCCCAGTTGAGTGGGTCAAACAACCCTTCCCTTCAGAAATTCCAGTTAAGATTTGAGAATCCTTTCCTGGTAAGGGCATTTCTATTAAAAGCTGCTGAATCAACATTTTCCAAACAAAATGCATTCTTCAGAAAATTCCCAGCTGGCTTGGACTAATAAACCAGTGATCAGCAGGTCTGTAGCATCTAACATCTCCCTGTTACAGATTTCCTCTCTGAATATTCATGTTTTAGTATTTGAGAGTGATCCATAAATATAAGCATATAGGAATATTGCCTAATCCATTATCAGAATGGAGTTTTGTTCTCCTGAGATGTAAAGCAAAAGTGCTTTGACATTTCTTTTTTCCTTTTTATAATTAGAATTACATTTCTCAGAGCACACCTGAAAATCTAGCACTAAAAAAAAATGCACCTAGAATCACTAAGCTAGCAACTGAGAACCTGGATAAAACTGATCAGTCCAGTTTCACTGGCTGAACTCAGCAAAGTGGCAGAGCTGTATAAATGGCAAGCGGGGAGTGTGATGTGTGAGTTTTACAGTTTCAAATCAGCTGATGCTAGGAAGCCAGCGTCCTTTCAGTGACCTTTAGCAAGCAGAAAGCTGCAATTGTGGCAGTTCAGTCATTTATTAATAAACACACTGATAGTTACATCAATGTAAATAAAACCAAAACACAGCAGGTCAGACCTTTCAGGTCTATTAAGACACACCCCCTGCAGCGCTGCAAGGCATGAGGCCAAATGACTTCAACCACCCAAGAAATTCAGTAATGCCCTAGAAGCATATGGCACACAATATTGTTAAATGGAAACTAAGAATAAGTGCAACTTGCATTTCTTACCATCTTATAAGACCCTCAAGCCCCAGGGATGGAGCATCACTTGTGTTCTGGAGTTTTAGGCCCTTTCGCAGTCAAAATAAACACAATATATTTCAGCAAAATGCCAAGGTTGTGACAAAGACCGACAAAGGAAAGCACCAAGCTGACCATTAACACTTCACACACACTTGTGAGCCTAGACCTCCCAGCCTACACGCCACATCCAGTCACACCTAGCAACAAGGCCACTGGGACACCAATTTGAGCTACACTGTCTCAAATAAGGACTTCTATACATACAAAAGATACATGGGGGTCATACAACTACACCAGTATACCAGAGGTGTCAAAATATGCAGCCTGGAGATATAGATCTGGCCCATGGGAGTTCCTAGGCTAAGTATAGACAGTCAAAAAGCCTGAGGCTGAATTGATTCAGCCTTTACAGGTTAATCTAAACTGCAGAGATTAAACTGACAAACAACTGGACAGACATTCACTTTTGATTCAGGAAATGCAGCCACATGCCTGCAGTGGCTCAGACCAGAAGCTGGGGGGTGCACGGCTAGCCAGCATGGGCTGTGGGTGTGCTGCTTCTTCCTGCTGCCCTTGAGACCTCTGAGACTTACAGTCCAGACTCATAGTAGTAGAAGTCTGCAGGGTTGCTCATCACTTTGTCTTCTCGCTTCCAGGTGCCTCTGGGATTTGTAGTCCACAGTCATAGCCAGCAGGAAGTTTTTAGCAGAGTGGGGCAGCTCTGTACTTTGGGGTGGGGGAGGGAAGTTTAACTCCCTCCCTGACTCCAGACCCCAGCCGGGGTTTGTTGAGGGGGTTGTGATTTAACCTGAACCAGGAAGGGGTCTGGGACAGAAGTTTCATAAACTGGTTTCACCCAAATCAGTTAAGTCTGATACTACATTCAACCAGGTTTATCTTAAACCAATTTCAGCCATTTTGACTTACGTGCACTGACCTTCTGTTCTGTTATAGGTTTAAACCAGTTTATGATCACTTAACCTGTTTGTGTGTAACTTTTGTCCCTAGCCCTAGAGGGACTGGGAATTCATGGGGTAAGCATGGATGGGGGCTGCCACTGAAATCCTCAGATGGCGTCCCATTGGTGATGCACGTCATCATCCACATTAACCCCACTTCTACTGCCATGTCCAGGTCTAGTCTGCAAGTAGCCCTGTGGTCCAGATTCAGTTGGGAAAGGGGAGGAGGAGGGAGGAGCAGGCGAGTCTAACACCATCGGTTTAAGCAATGCAATCCCTCTAGTATAGCATCTGTTCCTCTTGTACCAGTTCAGCTATTCCCACTGAAGTAATAAACACACCTTTAAATCAACATACCTGCAGCTACTTACCTAAGGGACTGTAGTGGTATTGCTTCCAACCTAAAGCAAAACAAAGCAATAAATCACACCCAAGTCAAATAGTTGTAGTGGGGGAAAAAAACTATGTAGAGAAATTCCTGCTTTTTTTGCTCCTAGGTATCGTGTCCTTAATTACTGTGTTTTTGTTAAAAGCAGACATTCTGAGCTCTTGCTAATCCAGTCACCACAGACACGTAATGCTTATTAGCACCTTAGAGCTTTGAAAGCAGCCATCTAGGAACTGGGTATGTCCTCCTCCTTTTAGTCATAAAATACTCTCTCTCTGTTCTTACTCTTGAAACTCTTCCCCTGTTCCTAGCATCTCTTTTGATTCAGGCTGCAATGTCTCTAGCAGAACTGTCTTGAGCCAGTACTGAGCAAAAAGTCTGCTGACTGAAATCATGGTAGGGCTGTTGTGTTAGCTTACTGCTCACAGCTCTCCTTTCACCACAAAGCAGAAGCTACAGGTTTGTAAGGGAAGCCCGACCAACCTTCTACAGGCACAGGTGCTGTAACATACAGCACCACAGGGAAAAAAAATAGAAGTTTACAGTAATATGTAGCTCTTTGATAGCACTTCATAACTCAAATTTCGATCACTTTACAAAGACAAGTATTATTATTCCAATTTTAGGGACACTGAGGCAGAGTGGTAAAGTGATTTGTAGCTGATAGCAGGTCAGAATCAGAGGGTGGTGTCATATGTTCAACTTAACACTTCTTAAGTGAAGTTAAAGCACAAGCACATGCATGTTCAAGTAGTTTAGCACATGTGAAATACATTTGTGGCCTTGCAAAGCTGTTCTCTTTCAGGCAAGGTTTATCCTAATACATGATAACTTCAGTAGGTCACTAAATTCCAAAGATCTGCAACTGTTGCAAGGGAATGTATGACACCAATCAGAGCCAAAGGAGGACCTCCCAAGTCCTACTGCTCTAATCCTTGGACCATGCTGCCATAACAGAATACTCCCTTCATAATTATCCCTACAGCAAGGCATAGACATTATTGTCCCAATTCTGATCTCACTTACATTGGAATAAATCTGCAGTAACTGGCATTAACATGAATGCTAGAGGGTAAATGCCAGTATAGCTCCACATAAACAAGATATGAATCAGGATCTATAGGGCTGGTCTTTGTTTTGTTATGTTATATAAAGAGCTTCCTCATTTTACAGCTGCCTTTGGCTTAACCCTAAAACCATGGCCTGAATAGGTACTTAGAAGCCTTCTGTACTCAGTTCCAGCCATTTGGTAAAAGCTCTTAGGAAGTTTTGTACTTATGTTGTGTTCCTCTAGAGAAAACGATTTTCAAATTGCAAAAAACCAGCATCAACTTCTGATTAAAGCCTGCCTCAGCTTGCTGCTTGAACACTACTGGGTGCATTTTGTATAGTACATTTTGATTAGGAACGTGCTGAATAGTCAAAGGAAACAGAGCTGGCCTGTGAAGCATTCCTGCAGTCTCTCCTGCCATGAAGAGCATGGCCAAGACTCCTAAGTGCCCTGGTATCTGCAAGCTACTGGAGAGTTTGGGGGACTGGTAGCAGCCAGCTAGCCTATGCTAGATCAGCCCTCAGGGCTTAAGCGAAACACTTGAGAAAACAGCCAATTTTATCACCATTAAATGAAGAGCCATATGTGCAGCCTCTCCTCTTTACGCTTGGGAGAGAAGTCACACATAAACTGGTTTAAGTGATCAGAACGGGTTTAGACCTGTAACAGAAAAGAAGTTAAGTGCAAAATGACTCAAACTGGTTGGATGTAGTATCAGCCTTAACTGATTTAGGTCAAACCAGTTTATGGAACTTCTGTCCCAGACCCCTTCCTGATGCAACTTAACTCGCAGCTCTCCAGCATCCCAGGATGCTGTGCAGCCCTGGGCTACGCTCCCTGCTCCAGCAGAGTAGGGAAGCACCACCCCCAGCTGTAAGATCCCAGGCAGCCCAGTTTGCCCGGAGCCCTTGGCCCTGCCACCTCCTCTGCAGGGGTGTTGGCCTGGCTCCCAGCTGGGTGGAAATAAACCCCCACTGCAGGCTGGGCACAGCCCAACTGGGGGTCTGGAGCTGGGGGTGCATTTCCCATCCCTCCATCCCTCCCCACAGGGAGGGGGCATGGCTGGGCAATCAGCTCAGCTCCCAGATTGCAGTGGGGGCTTTGCTCTCCCTGCCCAGGCTTTCCAGCAGCCGGGAAGCCAAGGTGATCACCCAGCCATGGCCCGTCCCAGGCTGGCAGGCCAGCTGAGGGGGAGTGTGTGGGGGAGGACAGAGGGCCGCCACCCCGGCTCTGGACCCCCAGCAAGGCTGTGCCTGGCATGGGGGGAAGCCTGGAGTGGGGGCCATTTAATTTCCCAGTCTCTCTTCAGCCAGCCTTCTGGCCAAAAAGGGGCCATGGCCAGGTGATCAAGCTTCCCTACAGCTGGCAGCCAGGGTACAATGGGGGCTTTATTCCCCGTGCTGAGGCCAGGAGTCAGGGCAATCACCTGACCATGCTGACTCCTCAGCCAGTGGACCAGCTCAGAAGGGAGTGGAGGGGAAAATAATGGCCTCTACTGGGAGCTTCCGCTCCACCCTTTCCCAGCACCAGGGAGACTCTGGCTGGGGGTCTGGTGGGAGGTTTCCCCCACCCATGCTCCTTCCTCAGCTGGCTGGAGGCTGAAGATGGGACATGGCTGGGGGAATTGCTGTTTCCTGGCTCTCTGCTGTGGCCATTAGGCTGGGAGGCATGCTCTAGCACCCCGCTTCGCTTCTGGTATGGGCCACTGCAGGGGTCTGGCTGCCTTTCAGGTTTGAAAAGTGAACATCAGTTCACCTTCTAATTAGTTCAGTCTAGGCAGAGATTGAATCAATTCAGTCTCGGTGTTTTTGACTGTCTGTACTTAGCCTTAGCACCATGGGCGACTAGTGCCTCCAGAGTCTGAGGGAGCACCAGCACTGGCAGCAAAACTGGAAGTGCTGGTGCCAGTCTCAGGGGCAGCACTGGCCAGTGAAGGCCAATCTCGGGGAGGTGGGGTATGTGCCCCCCCCATGCCTCCCCTATGTGTTGCCTGTGCATAAAGCTCTCCGAAGCACTCCTCAGGTGCAGTAAGCATTCTGGGTCCTAATCTTTGTTACAGACAGTCTTGCAGAGTGCTTCAGATGCATGGCAAAGGAGACTGCCCTACGCATCTTGCCTCAATGCACTGCTTACAACTCCTGTAAGGGATGTACCACTATAGTTCTGAAAGTTTTCCACAAAACCAGGAAACGGTGCAGCGACACTGGCTAAGGCACAAGACAACCTGACTCTACGTTCCTAGAGAGCGGTTACTGAGAGAACAGAGATAGTTAGAAGAAGACTCCATTTTGTGGGCCTCCCCTCTGCCCCAAATTTAAGTAAAAATATTCCAACCAGGTTTTGATTTGCATGAATTGCTAGACTTAGTGACACCACTGTTTAAAAAGGAAAAGTAAAGATATTTATGTAAGAATCAAAGTATTTAGAGGCACTGCATATACAGTGAAGCATGTCTAAGCAAGTGGCTGACACCTAATGGAGGGAGGTCCAATAAAAGGTCAGACCAAATCGTACTGGAAATCTCTGTGCTACTTTTAAACTAAAAATGTTGCCTGTTGCCAGTGGCCTCTAGTGCAGTTTTCACTGTGTTTAAATGGTAGCTATTCATTGTTGGATAATTATCCTGTTTTATTTTGCTATTTATTTATTGAGTAAATCAAACTAATAAAAACCCAACCCACAATTGCCATGGGAACACTCCAATGAGGACAGATGCGCTGCAGGGCTGGGAGAAAGGAAAGAAAGCCAGCTTCAACTTTATTAAATTATACACAAAGCAATCAATACAACTTAACACAAACAGTCCTTGCAGGCTTTGCACTATTCATGCAGGGAGCTCAACCACTACCTTTTGCAATCCCCCACACCAGTAGTGACTGCTGTGCCAGAAGACTGCAAGGGCAAGGCCTCCTTTCTCCTCCATCAGAGTTGGACCTTCCTGCAGCTAGCCCCCATTCATGACTCTCAATGTGAGAGTCACGCTCTTCCGTGTCCTGCCCTTAACCCTGTGAAGCAGTCTGAATTTACACTGGCTGAACTACAACTGGGTTTTAAATCTGCTTAATTAAAATATTGTAAACCTCTTTTTCTGAACACCTTTAAATCAGATTACAACAGATTTCATAAATTTATGTTGCCTATTTTTGTTATTGTCTTTTCAAATGCTACAACCCACAATAACATAGGAAAATAAAATATAGAGGAAAGAAAAGACTCAACTGTACAGAGGAACCCCTGAACCTCCTCTTGACTTTTCTCTTAATCTCCCCACAGTGTAGAAATAGCTATGGAAAAGAGTTTCCTTCCTTTTATGTTGTTTAAATTTAAAAGCAGGTTTTAATCTCCTGAGCTTTTTGTCTTCTGGGCGCTAAGAAGTATTATAGTAATATGCTGCAGGAAAAAAAGACAGCAGGAACGTGGCTCAACTAGGCTACGACTTTAAGTAGCAGAAAATTATCTGGCAACATTTCCAGAAGATGGGGAAAGAGCAAACATGGTACTTGTTTTATTTTGTTTGTTGTTGTTGTTTTTTAAAGGAGATGTAGACCAGTTATCCTAACTTCAATTCCCTGAAAAATACTGGAACAAATTTTCAATCAATTTCTAAGTACCTAGAAAATAGCACAACAATAAACAAACAGCCAACATGGATTTGCCGCAAACAGGTCACATCACAGAATCCTAATTTCCTTTTAGAATGGGTAGCAGGTCTTGTGGATAGGGGAGAAACAGTAAATAGGGTACATCTTCATTTAAGTAGAGCTTCTGATACTCTCTCATGCAACATCTTAAAGAAGCCAGGGATACATTGTCTTGAGCAGAACTGCCCAACTGAAGGACCATGTGCCATATGCAGCTTGCAAGGGCCTCTGGTCTTCCAACCAGCCACTGCTCCTCCCATCGCTCCAATTGTAGCAGCAGCAGCCAGAGGCTTTGGTCTCCTTCTCTTTCTGCTTCTTGTACCCCCATGCCCAGTGCAGTGGCAATGAAAAGCCCACCCAGTGCAGTGGGAGATGGGAAGGACCCCTGTGCCCAGTGCAGCAAGGGATTATCCAGAAGGCTCATGGCCCATCCTGATGTGGATGCCCCACAGCATGTGGACCCTTCTGGTGTAGCCTCCAGCTGCTAAGAAGTTGGACAGCCCAAGTCCAGAGGAAATTACTGTAAGATGTGTGTCCAAATATTGGCCTCAAAAAGTAGTTACCAATAGCTTTCTCTCAAGTTAGAAAGATGTATCGAATACATTTCTGCAGAAGTCTGTTCTGGATCTGGTGCTATATATTACCTTCATTAATGACTTGGTAGTGAACTAAAGAAAAAAACCCTTTATTAAATTTGCAGGTGATAGCTAACTGCAAAAGGTTGCAAGCAATTTGGAAGACAGTATTAGAATTCAAAATTATGCTGACAAACTGGAGAAATAAATAGGATCAATTCAATAAGGCCAAGTGCAAAACACTGCACTTAGGTAGGAATAAATCAATCAAACAATTACAAAAACGGGGAATGACAACTAAGTAGGCACCCATTCTGCAGAAAAAAATATGTCCAGTTATAACAGATGGCAAACTGAACCTATGTCAAAGTCATGGCGATCATACCAGGATGCAAAAATAAGATTGTTGTTTACGTACATGTTAGATATGTGAAATAATCCTTCCACTCTACTTAGCACTGATAAAGTCTCAGCTGGCACACTATGTCCAGTTTTGGGTCACACACTTCAAAAGACATTTGGACCAATTAGAAACAGTCCAGAGGAGTTATAAAAATGACAACAGTTCTAGAAAACATGATCTGTAAGGAAAGATTGAAAGGATGAGATCTTGTTAGCATTATGATGAAGGCAAGATGACATGATAGCAATCTTTCAATGTATTGCGAAGAGGAACATTACTAACCGCTTTTGCCTTGAGGAATTCCAGTACTGGAGATGCAGCTTTAAAATGGGCGATTGATCACCATACATTCCCGCTCCCAAAATTGCAGGTATCATCTGATAACCCCACTTATTATCTTGTCCATCCACAAAGGCTCCTCTTCCACACCCTCTTACAAATAAATGCATGAAGAAAAGGTACCCCAATGCTACCCTTAAAATTGTCCTATCGCTTCTCTAAATACCCACATTGAATACTCTTCTCCGTTTTCCTTTCCAGGAAACACACAAATCTGGTCACATTCCCCCCACCACCACCCCCAATCCAGACGAATGGTACCTTTCATTAGTATTTAAAGTGTAACACTTGACAGCAAATCTGCATTGTAAGTCCTTCTGATTCTTCCATATGCTCAAACATTATGAAAAACATTCCCCAATCTCCATTACTCACAATCTCTCCTTGCATTGCAGTAATGGTGCTCAAGACTCAGAATGTGTGGCAGAGTAGTTTTGAAGAGAAAGAGAATGTATGTAACTGAGTTGGAAACATTTTGTGTAATGCTACTTCTGGTGTTGTGCATGGAAGCATAAACAGCAGGAATTGGGAAAGTTACAACTTCTATTTCTGTGCCTGTGTTTCTGATGTCATTTGGCGCTCATTCCCTCTGCCAAAAACATTTTAAGCACAGACTTAAGAAGAATGGAGCCATTGCTAATGAGATCTTGTTTATTCTTGATTGTAATGAGCAAGCACACAGGTACACATAAATTGAACATTTCATGATTTACCTTTCCCAAACTATCAAGCTTCTGTGACATCTTCATATTCATCTCGTCTCCTAAAATAGCTTTAATTACGGTTAAGTAACAAGTCAATTGTTCCCAGCCTACTTTACCCTTTCAAACATGTTTATCGCTGAAGCAAGATTATCCATGTGGCATTTGCTAATATATATATAGATATATATTCTAAATATATCCTAAAAAACAGGTTGTTTACCTGTTTATTGCTGCCAGCTGCCCAGCTCACAAAATTCTAGAGCTCTAAGTGAAGGATGTCAAAGCAACGAATAACTGTTTAGCCATTCACGAAACATTTACATGTTAAACGTGTTGTTTTCTCTGCATTAGGCTGAGGTTCATAAGTAATGTCATCTGAGTTGCTAATGTGCCTCATTAAAACAGAAATACAAGAACCCAGACATTTTTGTATTTGTCCAAAACAGCAATGTAGCGAAATACCGCTCATGTAGCAATGTAGGGAGGAAGTGGCAAGGAACTGACCCATCCTTTCACACAAGACAGGCTTTGAATTGTATTTTTGTTAGTAATTAATCACTTTCACTGACCCAGCAGGAAAATATTTTCTGCATATTAACGTATTTCTCTATTAGGTGCATTTCTTCACAGAAATCAGTCCCTGTAAAAAAAAAGAGGATACCAGCTCCATGAGGGCATTGAAGGCTTTCAGAGTGGTAATTCCAAGCAGGGGGGCGCCCATGCCACACCACTTTGTAAGAACACAGTCAAGTCAGAGGATGTGTTAATCTGGATCCTATACTCTGCAACTGCCCTGTTTCAATCCTGGGCTGTGTAAAAATCTTTGAACTAAGTGAAAGTTCACATCTGGGTGCAATCATACAGCACAGACCTGTCTCCAGAAGGAGATGGACTGAAAGGCACTGCCATATGCTGAGGAGACATACTGCAGATGTTTATAGTTCTCTTGCTCCCATAGCAATTGTTTTAATGGGTTGGAGCTCCTGGGAGACCATTTGACTTTTGCTCGTGTCTATGCCGCTCTCTTATAGTGCTGACTATGCAGAAGCCTGAAGCTGTCAACAACCTGCTTTCAGTGTTATTTCAAGTACAGGAAAGTGAAGTGACATCTGATCTGTTGAGAGCGGGCTGGGGATTATTTCTAAAATATAAAGCAAAAAATTTCTGTATGGAATCAATATTAGAATCAATGTTGTTTGCTGCTGTGGAGAGCACAGATCAGTCTGAAGTGCAGGTTCCCCTTCTTCCCTATTGCAGCAACTATCCATTAAAGTCACTAGTACTTACTCTGCCAGGACCGCATCTCTGGTAAATGTTTCTGAAGCTGTGCAGTAATGATTATTGTACAGGATTGCATTTTAATAATTCAAATAAAACATTGAACATTATGGTCTCTGCAGCTAAGGACATACTGCTCAGTGGCTTTGAGTCTTGGAAAGCATTATTCACTTCACTGGAATTGTCCTCTCTGAAAATTATTCTTTTTAAAACATACTACGTCCCCATGAAGAATTGGAAGCCCTAGCCACTCCTATCCAGTGCAGAAGGAGGTTTCTGTGCTTGTGAGAATCATTAACTGCCCATGTTAGAAAGTGAAGTCCTTTGTTATCTGTAGTTTCAAACCTGTGCAGTCAGGTGGGCAGAAGAAACCTGTATGTGCATGAGAAATTCAGATACTTTGCATTATTCTCTGCTAGGCATTAATGTTCAGCACTGAAAACTACATAGGATGATTCCTGTTGCCATTCTTACAAGGCAGAGAGAATTCTCTCCAATGACATTTGGTTGTTTGGTATTTTTAATTCGTGCTATTGAACACAGAGGGTCTATAAAACACAATGTAGTGACCTGTAGAGGGACATATGAGCTAGCTCGGGTACTAAGCAGTAGAGCTGTGGTGGCACATTGCTCCACCCCAGTTGATAAGCCTACAGCACTGTGCATCCTACTTGTGGTACAAGGGCAGGGGAGAAATAAGCAGTTTCTCTAGGAAGCCTGAGTGGAGACCCAGAAAGAAAATGGGAGATAGGGGGAAAAAATGAAGGAAGAGGGCTGAACATGTGTTCATTCATGTGTCTAAGTATCACTGGGGAGAAAACCCAGAAGACACAAAACAGAACTGTATGCTTTATTCCTACAAACAAGCAAGGGTGATTGGTAGATTTAAAAACCGTATCAAAATCCTGTTGATATTATGTACCCCCTTCCTCACCTTTTACCAGCAAACACCACATGTGAAACCCTGGACCCACAAAAGTCAGTGGGTGTTTTGCTGCTTCAGTGAAGCCAGGATTTCACTCACTGTTTTACTCTAAACACAGTCATACTGCTGCACGGTTGGCCGGAAAAACCCAAAAGAACATGCAGAAACCAATTCTCCATTCGCTGTAACCAAGGCATTCCAAGGAAAAAAAGGTAAGCAACCCAAGCACAACTTTCCAAAGGCTAAATGAAAGGAGGTTTTCTTTTCTGAGGACAGTGTACTTCCTTTTTCCAATCTCTAAGCACCTCCAGAACACAAATGCCTATTTCTGTATTCACACTTAAACCACTGGAAGGTTGGTCACTTGACTTAAATAGGGGCTGTAAATCCAAAGGACACTGTTTAATCTGCTAACCTACACAGTTAAGTGCCTTCCATGTTTTTATGTGCATGGCTTCTTACAAGCCTAGATAGGTAGATAAGATTAGGCAGGTATTACCAGAGGCAGAATTGCTATGCATCACTAGCAAATGAAAAGAAGTTAGATGTCTATTAAATTGCAACAGAATTACTAAATGGGAAATGGATGAATGACTGGAATAAATCAATGACTAGCAGGACTTTAAATCTATCTGTCTTTTATTTATGTCCCAAAATTGAATAAACTAATATTTCTCCTACTCATTTACTAGAATATGTTCCTTTCCTTGTGCACAGTTGCTCAAATCCAGGCCCCTAGGAGAACAAGGAACAATCCCATCAGCTTCAGTGAAGTCAAAACACTGGCGGTTGGGAGGAATCTTGCGTTCAAGACTGAAACAGCAGTCAAAAGGGTTCTCTGACAGGTAGGAAATTTGCATTTTCATTAGCAAGGTCTTTGTCAAATGAAATCCTTGAAGGCAAGAGAAGAATGGTGGTGTGGGGGGAGGAATTCATTGTATTAATAAAAGAGGGGATTTATTGTATACCTCAGTGAAATGTAAGAGTTGAGATAAATAAGGAAAGGAAAGACTTATACTCCAGAGAGCTCTACAATGAGGGGATGGTTATTTATGCAAGCTCTCACTGTAGCACAAAACAGAAACAAAGTGCTTTTTGCATAGTTCTGCTTGCTAGTAATTCATCAATGGCTCAATTCTGCTCCTCCAACCCCCCTTCCTCCTAGTGAGCTGCTGCACAGAAAGTCCCTTTGAGACCAACTGAGTAGGGACATCAGAATCAAACCGGGGGTTTAAGTTGGATCCGTCCCATTCATCTCAGAGTGCTTAACCATTCTGGAAGAAACAAATTCCAGCCCCCAATATAAAATACACTTTAAAAGCACCCACGTCTAGAGATTTCAGCCTAAGAGGTACTGAAAGAATCTGTACTAAGGTTCCCATTATTGTATAATCTGTCACCTCACAGTGACTCATATCTACACTAGTTCTGTGGGATTGTACAAAAAATAAACTGTGACCGAGCCCAAGAAAGAGCATGGCTCCAGACAAAGTCTGATCAGTCCTTAAAGGTTTTTCCACTATTTGTGACTAATCTTGTGGTTTTGGGGGTATATCTGGATCCTGTATTACTTTTCTAGTCGTAGTACCGGATTATTATTGCCAAGAATCAAATTCAATGACTTTCTTTAACTAATAAAAGCAACCACATACACATTCAGATGATACAACTGATAAGTGATAAATAAAAATTAGCATGTGACATGGAGCACATCTTAATATATTAAAAATATTCTTTGATTTTTATTTTTTCCAGCAGTAACTTCTCTGATTCAAGGGAATAAACATATGATCTTGCCTAGATGATGCATATGTTTATTGAATAGGTTTATTCAAGGCTTTCCAGCTGTTGGCCTTTTCTGTAACCTCTACCCACAGTATACAAGTACAAGGTGACTTCAGTAATATTATGTCTCCCTTCCACTTTCTTCCTTTCATTACTTGTAATTAATCCATGTTTTACTCTGGGCTAATGCACAATATTTTAGTTTATCTGCATCAGGTGTTTGTATAACACCAACAGTTGGCCGAGTGCTTTGTATTCAGGTATAGAAACAGTCCCAGCTACAAGGAGCTTACAGCCCAAATGTGCCATCTGCATTTATGCACTCATGTGTGCATTCTCACACAGTACAAAACAATTATAAGGACATTATAGATATACACAGCTCAGCAACCAAGCCAGTCAGCTAAGAAAAATAACTCCCAGCTGAAAAAGCTTACACCCAGCCAATTGCTGATAGAAGAGCCTGAGGGTCAAATTTTCAAGAGCACCTAAGGCCTCATCTGGACACACAGAGCTGCACTGTTATAATTACACTGGGGAGGTTGCCTCACTAGCATAAATACAGTTACACTAATATGTGTTCCTACCAATATAGTTTCTTCCTCTTCTTGTACAGGAATAAGCTACCCTAGAATAAGGTGTCATTATACCACTTTACTTACATATTCACTAGGAGTTATATTTGTAAAATATTTTGGTTAAAGAAAAAAAAGTCACACTCCTAATGGAAATAGTTATTCTGGTTCAGAAACTGGACCTAAACCAGGCCTTAAAGTTCAAGTCCCACTGGCACACTGATTTACAGTGGTATTTGTGCTCCTAAATCATTTACGTGCTTTAAAAAAATCCCTTCTTGAGGAAAGAAATAGGCTCTGCCGCACATCTGGAAGGTCAGAGCACTATGGCTCCCTCAGACAGAGAGGGAGAGGGAGATTGGTATTACTGAATGAAAGGTCCAAACTGTGAACAACCGGGTCCAGTCATGCAAATCCAAGGCCTGTCACCTCAAGTAGCAAAAAGGATTTTAGCAGATGGACTGAAGCCCAGTGTGCAGATATGCACACACTGTGTAGACTCTCATTTATTTATCTTTGCTTAAAAACACCATTAATTGTTTTCATTACACTCATATAAAACAGTAGAATTTCTTCAGCCTTTAGTAAGCATTTCCTTTCTAGGCCTGGTTTTTTGCTTCTTCTGTACTTACTTCTTCCTGCCTCACTAACTTTATGGCTGGTAAAGTTTTGCAGCATTTCCTCCCCCTCCCTCTTTCCCCCCAATTTTCACACAGCAATAACTATTATTCAATTCAACAAATGCATACAAATGGTTTCCATTAGAATTTTAATCTACTCTCAAAATGAAAGAAAAGCTTAATATAAATCTTTTTAAATTACCAGAACATAAATTCAGACAGGGACATCTCCACCTAGGCTGAGATGAGTTCACAGTCTGCTGTCCTCGTTCGTAAATTAATTGAGGTCTCTTGCTGCTGTAAATGAACAGTGCATCCTGGAAAAGATCATATCTGTCAAGATTGCAGATTGGTTTCTATCAGAGTTTGCAAAAGTCAGAGCTTACAATGCCTTCATTATGTCGACAAGTATGGCTTCCCAACTGGAAAGAAATGTATGTTTTGTTCTGTTGGGCCAAGATACACAGAAAGCAATTTTCCTCCACGCTCCAGCTATGACAAACCTACTGAAAAATGTCATTTCACAACTTCTTTCATGCAGTCACCTTTTTACTGACAAATATATTCTTTCGGCTCCATGTGTAAGCAGCAACTGTGACATTTAATGGCCAAGTAAGGTTAATCACAGGTGACTACATATCCCTTATGGATATTGTAAGCTATGCTGCATTCATTGCTACTGCTCCAATTTAAAGCAAGAGCAGTTTTGGGTGATCTGAGCTTGTGCCCAATACTCGTAATTTTAAACTTCCAGCTGCAGCTGGAGTATCCACAAGCTCCCCTCAAAAGTGTTAAGTTACATTAATTGTGACCCACATGGAAGAAACTTCAAGCTGTGGTCCCAAAATCATTTTGCTTCTGTCCCGCTCAGTGCGCTACATATGTATGAGAGGTCAAGTGAAGGACACAACAATCAGATTTAACTCATCAGAACTAACTATGGTAGCTTGGCTGAAGCACTAGACCAACGTGGCTCATCTGCTGCCGGTATCCTAGCTAACTCATTTGTTTCTGCAAATGAGAGTAAGAGAGAAAGAAAAGGTAGGGGAACTCTTCTTACATAGAAGGATGATATCATCGCTCCAGTGTCTGAACAAAGATGTTCACGCCTGACTTTTTTTAAGAAGACAGAAAGAGACCAGTGTCACTTGTACTGGTCCTTCGAACTTCAGTTGGGAGAGGGCTTTCAGAAGTGCCTTAAGAAGTTTTGACTTTCATTAGAAGTAAAGCACCAAACTCCTTCAGGCGCTGGGGAAAAAAGCCTGACCCTCTGGTTTGATTCTTCAAGTTTAACAAAAGGAGCCACTACTTTGGGTTTCAGGTTACCAGAACTGCCTGCCCCTAAGCAATACCAGCTCTCAGCTGAGTTTAAGCAACTCCAAAACTAATTTATGAGAGCAGAGTTTGTATTAGCCTAAGCTCCACTATAGAGTCATGGCGAGCCTTGCAGGGCACGGTCATGAGCACTAAGTCTAAATGCCTGGAAACACATGCAGAGATGTGTTCTAGGAGTAGGCCAAGATATTGTTGGCAAACTCTCTGCCTTGCAATGAGAGCTGTCTAGGCAAATTGGGTACCTCCAAAAACTGGGAGGGGCTAGACATACAGATTACAGAAGCAGTGCCCTGAAATAATTCCATATGTAAACATTCAGAACAGAGTTACAGATGCGGATTATTTACCCGTGAAACATTAATGAATCTGTTAATCCCCATTTAAGGTACTTGCCCTTAGCACAGCGGTACCAAACAGTTATGATCCTCCTGCAGTAAGTTTTTAAGCACAGCAGAATTTATAAATTTATAAAGAGGGGATTACAAATAGAAACACTGATAAATGTTATCTGTAATAGCAGTAAGGCATCCCGGCAAGAAACAAGATCCTTTTTATGCAAATACCTTTCTGAAGGTGAATGCATGAGGCTTGCCTATGCAGTAGAGTATACCACAGTTCTTCATTAGACAGAAACAGGAAATAACCCCTTAAGCTTGTATTTGTTTGGATCATACAAACTCTACAATGTTTGCTCATGTTGTTTGCTCTACAATGAATTAGACTTTAAGGATGATCGACCTGCATCAGGTTATTTCAGTGATTCTCAACCAGGGTGCCATAAGGCCCTTTCAAAGGTTCTGTGGGGTGCCATACAATATTACCACTACACATAATTCACAAGATAAACCCAGAGTTTTCAAATAGAAATCCATAGTATCAAAAGCATTTTGACCTGTTGTGGTCATCCTGAGTTCTTTGCAACAGAAGAATTTCTCTATTATTTTCTGTAGTTAAACAACAAGTGAAAGCTAACAACTGGCCAGTGTTTTGTGTCTCAAATTTGATCTATATTGTTTTATATAAAGTGGTGGGGTTTTCACTATAAACCTCATATTTTAACAGATCGCATTTTCAGGTGATTGCCCTCCCCGGTAATTTCATCCTAGTGCTTCTAATTACAAGGCAGCCTTTGAGGAAACAGTTCCTCGGCAGAGTTTGAAATACTTGTCAACAGCGACATGTTCCTCAGCCTTCATTTAGTAAACCTACACATCTTTAATTTCCCTCCTAAGATCTCCAGCTTCCTATTAATTTTTATACCTTTCTCTATACTGTCTAAAATGAACAGAATTGGACTCAACAGAATTAGAAATATAGGATACATCTACCCGAGATGTTTACTGGTGCTTCAGTGTGGGGGGTTGCCTCCCGCTAGCCCCATAGTGTGTGCCAAAGCTGTTATGACCCAGTTCAATGTGCTGCAGTCCTGGACACGTGTTCAAATGGCACATCCAGAGCAATAAGCTCTAGAGTTTATTGGTTCACATCGATTGCATGTGTAGATGTACCCATACGGAAGGAAAAAACTTTTCCTTTTTATCTGAATCTATATGGTGTCAGCCAAGGAGTCAGGCTTTTTAGCTGCTGCATCTCACTGCAAACCCACACTTGACTTGCTGTCCACTTGTTGTTCTACCTCTTATTGCTGCTTCCCAAAAAATTATCCTTCAAACTGAATCAGTGCTTCAGATTATTTTTCCACACATGGACGTGTCTGCTTCCCATATGCAAGCTGAATCATATTTTGCTATCTATAATGTTATCTCTAGGTCCCTTTCCAGTGGCCACAGCTCCTTCTAATTTAGTATCATCTGTGGATTTCGTTACCCTATTATTTACTCTCTCAGACACATAATTAACGAATATGATAACAAGACTCTACTCAACGTGATTCTGAGACACCCAACCATACTTTAGAACAAAGCCAATCACTGCCTCCCTGAGGGCAGGGAAACTGTTCATTGCATTATTGCCTCATTTTTAACATCTTTGCCTGCAGCATGTGTTTCTGGCCACTTTTGGAAATGGGATACTTGTCTGGGTGAGCCATCAGTGTACTTTGGAATTGTCTCACTGCCTAGTCAAGTATTTTATGTCGCAAACTAGTGGTACTCAAGGTTTTGCCTCCCTTTTCCTTGCTCCCGCCCCGATGAATGGTGCAGGACCAGTCCACAGGATGGACAGGAGCTCATGCCACCCCCGCCTGGTTGGGATCAGGTCCTGCACTGCCCTGTATGCTCAACCAGATCTGGCCCACAGGCTAGGGGATGAGCACTCTTGTCTCAGAGAACCGGTGTGTAAATTTAGTCTGTGTAATGGCTGAAAGTCCCATTAGCGCTAACACATATCCTTCAGCTTGCACTTCAGAGAGTGTCTATGTTTTTAAAGAAAGTCACAGATATTATTTTTTTGTATTGCCTGATGATGATGGTTGAACATCTACTGCTCATGTCATTGAAGTGTGTCTGCAACTTCAGATTCATTTAGATGGCAAGAGTTTTGCCCTGCTATCCATTATTTACTTTCCTATGTAGAGATTTTAGAAATACCACCTACCCATAAATATAGCACAGATTTCTTCATGCACATGCTGTTTGGAAAGACCAGAGCTGTGTCACAAGCATTTAACTAGGCATAGATAGAACCAATCAACTTGGCATGGATAGGCTTTGAAAGAACATGACAGTGAAGCCTACAGCTGATTGCCTCTGTCCAACTTTTAGCAAACACCTCATCCCTCTCGTCCAGCCTAGTAGTTAAATAAAGTGTGCTTGCTCATCCTGAAGTTCCCGAATTGCATTCTGAATACTAAAGTTAAATTACACGGAAAAGATCTTGAATATTTTATTGCAAAATCGGAATGCACTATTTTAAACTTAATTCTTTTCATCATAACTTCCTGAACTAAAATTTTTATAGCATTGCGTGCATGTGCAAGAGAGACTGTGAGCAAGCATGCACAAGCAGGATTTTAAAAAGCTACTGCTGCCTGAACAGAAGTCTGCTCTTAGCCAGAAATAGTTCTATTTATCAATAATACTTTTCTTTTCTCACCTCTTTATTATTTAAGATATTTGCATGAAAATGGGATGTTTATTTCCCAAGAGTTCTCAACTATTGCTGTGACATAATTTTCATGGATACCAGTTGTGTATGGTGTTACATACATTTGACTAATGGAGTGAGTGCTTGCTTCTTCAGTTGTGCTTGCAGGCAACTCTGTAAGCAAAACCTAAAGCCTTGTCCTGACAATTGACCAATCGCACAAATAAACAGTCTTGTGTTCCTTCCCTTTCGGCCACCTTGGTGCCCCTCACTCATATTAGCTGCATTACTCCTGCTGTCCAAGTGTCAGTCATGTCATCCACTCCTCAAGGAGAAAATAATGCAAGTCTTGAAGGGTGTTTTTAAACTTCCCCTTAAAACTTAAGATAGCATTTTTAATGATGGCTCTATTGATTTAAAAGATCATAGGCTCTGTTACCTGTCAGCTCCATGTTCTTGGGGGAACCCTGATGCAGGACACAGACTGTCTGACTCACAAAGACTCGCCCCCCGCAACCTAAACAGAAAACCTGAAGCAGAGACTGCAGTAAATTCTGGGATCAAAGAAGCAGGGGAGCACTGCATGATAGGGAAGCTGTGTTCCAAATACTAATCGACCCTTACACCCAGCTCAGCATTTATCAGACCAGTTCTAATCTGGATTTACAAAGGACTTCCTCCCTCCCCCACACACACACACACACGCAACTCTAAGCAAAAGTAAGTTTAACAGGCATCTCGGGCCGTACATTCCCCGGTCCTACTATGGGAGGCCTATTTAAACTTAATTGGCTAAAACTCGGTTGCCGGGTTAGGGAATGCTGAGGCAATAGACTGGGTCAGAGGGGGTATGGGCAACATTTGAACAATGGCACAGGGTTCATCACAATGTCCAGCCCGTTGGAGCCCTGACCACAAGTGTTGTCATACTTTTCCCGAGACGACTGGTGGAAGTCCTCTCCACAACAGGTTAGGAACACTCCAATAAGTGCCTTAAGTCTGTTAAAAGACTATAGTAAGATCTAAAAAGTCATGCTAAGCTAAGGCTTGTTCACAGCAAGCAAAAATACAAAAATCCCTTGTCAATTAAAAGGGTGTTTCTAAAAACGCCAAGAGAGATATCTGCTATCCATAAAAATGTCAAGCTGGCTCCAAGTAGGTGTTTTACTGAGTATCAATCAAGTTCCTGGGATGTTCCACTCAGATAACCCCTTGTCAATGGAGAGGTTGTTGCTGAAAACACCAAAAAAGATATCTGCTATCCATAAAAATGTCAAAACAATTTGATTTACAATATTGACAATGCTTGAAAGAAACTAAACTGAGGGTATAAAATCTGTAAAAAGAAGCAGCAGTGGGGTGTTGACACCACTCACTTTCTTCTGGAGAGGCTGCAGGAGGAACATCATCTCCCTTCAAAGCTCGTGCTGAAAACTTTAACCTGTCAACTTTACAACCCGAGTGCCTTGGACTGGTGAGATCCCAGCTCTCTCTCTCTCTTCTGTTCTCTCCCTCTAAGCATAGATTTCTGAACTTGAACTGAGTTTAAGCTTGAGCTAAGTTTCCCCAAATACTTAGTGAAACCAGGATATACTGTGACTGTTTGTGTTTGTTTTTCCTTTGCATGTATATCACTACTAGTGTCAATATATATATATTTCATCTACTTAGCAATAAATAACTTTTATAGTCAAACTGGTGGTAACTGGGTATATTTCACCTTCTTTACTTCTCTTTCCCCACTTGCTCTGTAGCAACACCCCTCTTACCTAAGCTAAAGATCCCTGTGAAGCCCAGAAATACTGTGGGGTCTGCTCATCAAAAAAACTAAAAGATTGGGACGTGCTGAGTTTGAAACGCATATGGGGATCAGCTTGTACAGGCTGATTGACCCAGTTTGGCTCAGACGTGCCCTAATGAACTGAATGCTGGCCCATGAGGGTGTCATCTGGACACCCGGCCGGATTCAGAGGTATTCTGTTTAACTGTGTGCTTGTGTCTGACTGTAGTTTATTGTTGCTCTGATGAACTGATTTTTGGCATATGAGGGTGTCAGCCTGTCCATGCTGATCAACCCGGCCAGGTCAGGCATGTCACGTTAATCTGTGTGTGTTTGTGTGTATGACTGATTTGGGGACTGGAGGAACCCAGCCCCACTGAACTGAGTCCTGCAAGATAGCTCCATTGGGGGTGAGGGCTTGCAGAAGGGAGAGATACAGCTCTGTATAGAAACACAAGTAACACAAGCAGCACACTGATAGAATTACCAAGACCCTAGCCCTAATAAATTAGCACACCCCAAAGTAGCGGGCAAATCTGGTAACAGCTCAGAGGAAACAGGATTATAGGAAAGTAGGGCTGGGAGGGACCTCAAAGTCATATACAGTATGGTCTAGGCAGGATCATCCCTGACTAAACCATCCCTGCCAAATGTCCATCTAACTGCTCTTGAGAACTTCCAAGGACGGAGAGTGCATAATTTCTCTAGGTAGCCTGTTCCAGTACTTGACCACCTCTTAGTCAGAAAGTTCTTGTTCATCTCCAACCTCAGTTTCCCCTGCTGAAGCTTGAGGTCATTACTCCTACTCCTGTTCCCGGTGGAATTTTCTTAATGGCCCTCTCCATACTCTCTGTACCTCCAGGTGTATGATGACTTATCAAATCCCTCCTCAGTTCTCTCTTCCCCAGAATAAATAACCCCAGATCGCTCAGCCTTTCCTCATTAAGTCTTGCTTTCCAGGCCCCTAATAATTTTTGTTGGTTTCTGCTAGACTCCTTGCAAGCTGTCCACAACCTTCTTGAAGTAGACCATTCAACTTTCTTGAAAACCTTTACCAAAGGCTTTGACAGGCTTCCCCTTCCACTTCCTACTGTACCCGAAACACATGTACATCACCTTCATATACGGAGCCTCTTTTTTTTCCCCCCATCCTTCCTGAACAGGCAGTCAGTCAGCATGTGCTTAATTGCTGAGCCATGAGATGGCATCCTCAGTGGCCGTGTGCAGTTCCTGTAGTCCACCACTGAACTTAGTCAGTGGGCAGTCATCAACCGTATGTGACATGGCGTGTGTTTTGCCACAGCTATAGTCTGGGTTGTCAAGAAAACCCCAATGGTGGAGGTTGGCTGTGCATAGACCTTGCCTTGTCCAGAACCTATTCAGCAAGGCCCACTGATGGCATGGGATCTTGAAGCCAGGTGGGAAGACTGTAGGATCAGCAATAAGGAACTTGTTTGGTGATGATGTCAACCGCCATTTCTCACACCAGGGGATCTTCACTGTGTGGTCCTAGCGTAGCAGTTTGGACCACAGTGGGTGTCATGATAATAAAAGGTGGATTTAAGAAATCATTTACAACGGCAGGCTTGGATTGGTGTAAATTATCTCCAATAGCTTGCTAGTTCCAACTTGCCATCAGATATTAGGGGAAACAATGTTGCTCAGGACTGGGAGACATGGTAGGGGGGAGTTCCCGAGATGATGCACATTATCAAATGTAGCTGCACATCAATGTTAGGGAAACGGGCCCCAAAGGTCACGGTGGGCTGGGCAGTTCGAGAACGAAACAGACAGGATTAGCGGCGAGGAGTTCTGAGTGGTACGCGGACTCGTGCGGTTTCAAAGTAGATTAGATTTATTGACTTATACTTTGGAGCGTAGGCAGAGACGCTTGCTTTGGTTACAGTTACAAAACAAACGAACAACGAAGGGGTCTGTTGGCCCACGGGGTTCCCGAGTGAGCCCTTGCTTTCTACCCCAAAGGATAGGTGCGGCTGCCCACTCGTTAGTCCCAGGGCTGGTCAACAGCTCATTAACGGGATATGAACAACAGAACTGTAACTCAATGAATGGTGGACGAAAATGGGTGGTCGATGGTATTGCCGATGCCGAGGTCGATGCCGGAGGATGTCATGATATCGTCGCCAAGGTAAGTCAGGTTGATCAAAATCGGAGTTGGTGCCAAAATCTGTCCAGTAGCCAAGAATCAATACACGAGAATCGATACGAGGTCGAAAACGAATCACAAAAGCCACACGGGAGGAGACCAATGGGCCGAGAAGCCCTGCTGAGGAGCAGTCCCTGTTAGAACAGCCTCTGCTCTCAGCTTCCGCTCTCTCCTAGCAAGACAGTCCCTGCCAAGGCAGCCTCTGTTCGCCAGTCAAGCGGGTCTCCCCCGTGAGGAGCAGTCCCTGCGATAGCAGCCGCTGCTCTCAGGACTGGGTCTCTCCCTGTGAGACAGTCTCTGCTAAGGCAGTATCTGTTCGCAGGTTGAGCGTGGTCTCCCTCCTGAGGAGCAGTCCCTGCAGCCGCAGCCTCTGCTCTCAGGATGAATCTTTTTCTGTCAGCCCTGCTGTCAGAACCCAAAACTCTCTCTCACTCTCTCTTTTGCTAAAAAAAACCCTTGGGAGGGGCCCCAAGTCTTTTATGACAACCGGGTAGCCAATCAGGTTGTCTTCTCTAAAGAAATTTCTAGTCTGATTACGTCATGCAGTCTGTAGACTGAGCATGCGTCTGGTCAGATTACTTTGTCTGCTGAGCAGAACTGAGCATGTGTGTTGTTACAACAGTAGGTCAGATGTGACTGACAAGCCCTGAGGTCACACCGGGGGGCACATGCTGGGCACGCTGTGGAATTTTCCATAGGCCTCGTCTGCTTGTCTGCGCATGATCAAACTTAACTCTTGTGTTACCAGCATACACTCAAAATTTGGTCCGGACAATCAACAAGTTTGGCATGTGATGACATTCCAGACTAGTGCATAGTACTCTGCCGCAGAGTACGAGATAGCAAGAGCTGACATCCTTAGGGCTGAGGCTCTTGCACCCCACAATGAGCCAGCCAGCTTGTTAAGGATGTTGTTGCATATCTTAACTTTCATTTCAGTGTCTGATCCAGCATCGCACTCAAGTGGATAGACATGAAAAAGCTGTACCCATTCATGACCATACTCCAATTATGTCAATTATCCCACCATGTAATTCCAATTACAGCAGAATTCTGTCCTTACATTAGGACCTCCAATTCTTCCTGTCTGTTCCCCATACTTCTTGCATTAGTATATAGATGTTGCACGTATTTGACTCCTGTGTTCTTTCCCTGAGAACACTGCTAAGACTTCTGGTATTGCTTACTAAGTTTTTATTCAAGCCCCCAGACTCTTTACTTGCTCTGGGCTTTTGTTTATATCTTTCAGAGAACATAGTTTAAAGCCTTCCTCACTAGCTTGACAAGCTTGTATGCAAAAATACTCTTTCCTTTCTTTGTCAGGTGGACCCCATCTCTTCCCAGCAGTCCATCTTCCTGGAACACTACCCAATGGTTAAAGAATCCAAAGCCCTGCCAGCAATACCATCTACTCAGCTATGTGCTAATCTCCAGGAAACTTCTGCTCCTAGTTGGACCTTTACCTTTGATTGGAAGCATTAATGAGAACACCATATGGATAAGCAGCATACAATAGTAGTTAGAGGACCAAAGGAGTCTCTGCAACCTGTGATTTCGGATGCAGGCTCCTAACTCAACAGCTTAGGCTGGCAGATGAATGCTTCCATGCCCTACAAGAGTTGCCAAATCACCTGGTGCTTCCTCTTGGCAGCAGAGGTCTTGATCCTTCCCCCTCTAGGACCTGGCCTCTCCTGCCACTGGATTGGACTCCTTCTCACCTTATTCAGGGCTTCGTATCTGCTCTCCAGCTGGACAGCTGCAGATGCATAAAGGGAATGTGATGTGCTGCAAGGTGACAAGCTGCCAGCTTCCACCTTTCAGAGTACTTGTGTCTTTTTGTGCCTTCCTATACCTTCTCTGGCTGTCCGTCTTCCATGATGCTGGAGATCTCTTTGTGCATCAGGATGAAGACTTCATGATCATGGATAGTTGTGAGCTTATGCACCTTCTCCAACAGCTCTCTTACCCGATTCCCAAAAGAATCCACCAGAAGGTACCTCTCATATTGCAAGCGCTCCCCCACATTTCTGTCACTGCCAGGGGGATGTAGGCTGCAGTTGGTTTAAAGCATAGCCAGAATGCAAATGGAAGCCTTACTGGTCAGCAGTCATCCCTGGACAGAGCCCACACAGGTACAAGCACAGGAAGAGCCATTAGTAGCAGGGGCTTTGGCATTGTGATGGTTTCCAGCTATCCTATTCATTTTCCCAGTTTGCTACTTCTTCCTCTTCTCCTGCTGCTTCCTGGAAAAAAATTCCCTTTTCCTCTTTCATTTGCTTCCACTCAGCCAATTTACAATAAAGGAAGGTTGAGAAAGACAGCATCTGGGCAAACTCTCTAGCCAATTTTCACTCAAACTAGCCTGTTTATTAGTCCTGGGCTGGTGTGTTCTGGCCTGCCTAGCCTTTCTTCTTAGGCAAGCCCCACCTCCTTGTTCACACTCCAGTCATCCACAATCAGTTCATAAATCAACTCACTTTCCGAAACTAAGGCTATACTACCAAGTCTGAACCAGGCAAGCCTTCCTATTCACCAGCACTCAAAAACCCTCTACCCAGGCAATCATATTTCCCTGCTCCTTTCCCAAGCAGGACTCCCACTCAAACTCTCATTTGCTGGTCTGTTTTCTGGTCCTGTGCTGCTGGCTCCCATACCCCCTTTCTCTTTAAGAATATCTCTTTAAGAAATATCTTTATGAAGATACTCCCCTTTCTCTGTAAGAAATTATTCTCTGATAAATAGCTTCATAGTGGACAAAAAGAATTAAATCTCTCCTGTAAGGGAGGGGAAATAATATAAATTTAACATCGTTCTACTTGGATTAAAGTTTATTTGACACATTAATGCCTCAGTGATTTATATAAGAGGAACATGTACTATATGAAAAAATGAGACATTTTCCTCTCTCATGAAATTCAGGTCAGTGCTAATGGTCCTTTCCAAAGAAAATACTTAGCCTAGGTTTGAAGTTTTCCAACAAGCAAAGGTTTTGGGGTTTGGGATGATAGCTCAATGTTTAGTTGGGAGGAGGTATGAATGGGGATTTCCAGAGGTCTGTCCTGTGTTCAGTATTGTTCAACTTCTTCATTAAGGATTTGGATGATGGGATTGAGTGAACACTTAGCAAATTTGCAGAGGATACTAAATTGGAGGGAACTGCAGACACTCTGGAGTTAAGGATAGGATCCTGAATGATGTGTATAAACTGGAGAAGTGGTCCACAATTAGATTAAATTCAACAAGAACAAGTTCCGCACTTAGAACATAGTAATTGCATGCACAAATACAGTCTGGGGAATGACTGGCTAGGCTGCAGAGACCTGGGGGGTAGGGTGGACCAAAAGTTGAATATAAACTAATAGTGTGCTCTTGTTGCAAAAGCAGCCTACAGCAGGCTAGGTTGCATTAAAAGGACTGTCTCTTGCAAATAAAGGGAAGTGAGTCTTCCACTATTCAGCATTGGTGAGGTTTCACTTGGAGTACGGTGTCCAGTTAATCAGGAATGATCTTGCCTTGAGCAAGGGGGCTGTACTATATGACCACATAAGATCCCTTCCAGCCTTACTTCCTATGATCATATCACCTAGTTCTCTCAGATCTCAGGTTTTTTCAAATACTTCCCAGACAACTTGTTTCACACCTTTAACTATGACCATATTCATGGGTGGATCTAGGGTTTTGTAAAGGGGGATGTGGAAGCTGCAACAGATGCTGCAGTGGTAGCTATATCTCTGCTCCCAGGACCCACCACACCTCCCCCTCTCCCCTCCTAATCAGCATCCCCTGCTTCCCCTCCATGTTCAGTGGCACACACCCTTTCCTGCCCACTACTGCTGCCCCAGGGGTGGTGGAAATGCCAGACCTTTTCCTGCTCTGCTCTAGATGGGCTGTAGAGGAAGCCCAACTCAGCTGGAGATGGTAGCAGTTGAGGTGGTGGCAGCAAGGAGGTTCCTCCACCCTGAGCCTCTTTCCAGGCTGGCAGGGAACATATGGGGAGAATTGGGAAGGGAGGGGAAACCCACCTGCTATTGCCCCCTTGGCTTAGCCTGTCTCCCCAGACAGCCCAGCTGCAGTGACATAGGAATGGCTCTGGATCTGTATCCAGGCCAGCCAGGGACAGTGGCAGCAGTGGGCCCAGGAAAAGACATGCCATGGAGCAGACACAAGTGTGGGGATTCTTGTCTGATTCAGGGAATTAAACAGTCTGTGTGATGGGAGCAGCAGCTGGAGTTTAAGCAGGGGCTTCTGCACCACTGTACCCCACTCTGGATCTGCCCATGACCAGTTTCCATTTGATAACTATTGTGTGCCTAAAAATATCTGCCTCTAACCTGGCTTCAGTACTACAATCTCAGAGCATGAGGAAACCCTGACATGAGAACTGTACCGACAAACTGGAAGCGTGCGTCCCCTACCATGGTTCAAGCTGTACAGTATCTTATAACTCTAAAATCTGTTCATTTTATATAACCCTTTTCATGAAACAAATCTCAAAAGCACACCCATGTTGTGCTACTGCCAGCATGCAGCCTTAAGCCCCAAAACAGCCTAAGAGTGTGGCTCAGTTCTGTAGTCTCCTCAAGATGAGCTACGTTCAGGTACTGTGTATGATTTTCAACAGCTTCTCTGCTTTTCTCTACTCCTCCATAGCCTTAGATTTACTTTTGGGATAGACAATGTTTATTCAGTGGTGTAACTAGGAGGACCCGATAGGGGCAACTGCTTTGGGCACTGACTTAGGAGGGAAAGGGGAAGCAAACATGGTTGCTGCTGCTGGCAGCCACACATTCACAATTGCAAATCAGAAGCTGCCACTTCCACTTTGCCCCAGGTCCCGGGCCATGTTCCTACATTGCTGATATTTTTTCAGAAAGGGAAAAAAAAAAAGCTTTGGCTGCCAGTCCACTCTCATTCCCAGGCATCAAGATCAATCTGCTTCCCTGAACACAGTTCCTGCCTCTTGGAGGTTTCCTTTTCAGATGCTGGGCTCCTGAGCTCCTCTCCACAGCCTGCCTCCCCTGCTGCAGCCTTCAACAGATCTTCTTCTAAATCAGAAGAGACACCCCGTAGAGGATGACATGCTTTTGCAATGGTTCCTGCTCACATCTGAGCAGCCAAACTGCCTGTATTCCTAGACAGTAGAGCCACAGATGACAAGGAAAAGAAATAAATAAGAGAAGTATCTGCGGTATACACATACAAGCATGCGTCACACGTAGAACTGTTTCTCTGGAGCCCGTAAAGACAACTGGGCTGGGGGAGGTGTGTTAACATTCCTGTCACCTATTTATAAGCTGAGGGACTGAAAGAAATAACCAAGGAAATAAATAGATTGTGAAAGTATTTGTAAAACAAGATGAATTAAAAAAGCAATGAATTCAAGTCCTGCATGACTGCCCCATTCTAACACCCATTCATGTGACTGATGGAATCCTGCTCATTTGGGATCCTGGTTTTCTGTTTAAAAATTGCGATTTTTATCAGAGTTTGCAGATTCTCCGATTGAAAACCCCTAAATCTGCTTTTGTCCGTGATTAAAATGAAACGCCACTATACATAGATATAGGTATCAGTTGAACACAATATTGTATTGATACATTTCAAATTGTAAAGCAATTTGGAAGCCTACCAGTGCCTCAATCACTATATTAAAATAAATTCTAAATATCTATAAATTTTGGTGTTTGACTGGGGGGGGGGGGGTTGTCATGGAAAAGTCAGAGCTCCTCCTGCCCCCTTCACTCACCAAGACATGGGTCCAGATCCCCCCCTCACATGACTGTGGCATTGAGCAGCCCTGTCCATGCCATTGCTCCTCATTTCTGACCCACAGCCCCCCGGCCCTGCTGCCACCCCTCACTCCCCAGCCACAGCCCCACCCCTCAAGCCCTGCCAGAGGGGACCCCAGCTGCCAGGGCTACAGGGCCAGATACCTGGGTCCACAGTCCCCCCCCCCCCCCCCCCCCCGCAGCAGTGCTCGAGCCCTGGCGGCCACCTGTGGGAGGTGGTGGCTGCTGTGGCAGAGTGGAGCATGGAGCCTGGCTCCCCTCTCCCTTGGGCAGCACAGCCCAAGCGGAGCCCATGGAGGGGAGGAAATGTGGGCTGGCTGCTGTGGCCTTGGACTTCCCACCCTGCTGCACTCCCCCTGGAGCCTGCATGGCTCAGTGGATTGGACCTGGCACAGCTGGGCAGCACAAAAGCCAGGTGGGGATGCTCATTGCCACTGTTGCAAGCCCTGCACCACCATGGTGAGGCACCCCTTGCCCACCTGGCAGCAGCAAGGGGCACAATTCTGTGCCACCACACCAGGCAAGCAGGGGGTGCCACACCATGGCAGTGCAGAGCTCCCAAGGGTGGCACTGAGCTTCCCTGTCCCACTCCATCCTGCTGTGCCAGGTCCCACCCGCTGGGCTGTGAAGGCCCTGGGGGAAAGGCAGAAGGGCAGGGAGCCTGAGCCCACAATGGGCATCCCACACTAGGCCCAGCCCCGCACACAAATCTGGGGGGCACATGCCCCCCATGCACCTCCAGGGTTGTGTGCAGCAAACAGCAGGGAGCCAGTCCTACCCCTACCTCTAGGATGAGCTGCCCGTGGCCCCATCCTACTCCCTGCCCAGGCCCTGCAGCCATATATTCCAGGCCTGGGCCCCAAGACCCATGCACTGCCCCAGTCCCAGTCCCAGCCTCAGCCCCAGCCCTGCTGAAGCCCCTCCCTCCCGATGGGGGCCTCTCCCTCCTCCCCCACACCTGAGGTACTTGCAGGAGATGCTCTCCAGGTTGCCTGTCGGACATGTGCATGTGTATGTGTGCACATGCGCATGGCACCCCATAATCGCCCTCCTCCTGCTCCCTCAGCCCCTTGCAGACTGGAACTCTGTCAGCCTGCAAGGGGAAACCCACTGTTTCCCAAGTTTTTCTCCTTGAAAGGGTTTTTTCTAGTCATCATGGGAAAATGTTGTAAACCTGGATCCCTACTCATCTGAATAGGCCTGTTTCTTCTACACTGAGGTAAATAATACTCAGTTTGCATCTCTCCAGCTATGCCATAGCTTTAAAAGAAGTTTAAAAAAGGAAAATAAAAGAGGAGAGGGAGAAACGAAGAGAGGGAGAGAGACTAACAGACTAAATAAGATGGTTGGGTTGCCTGCCCTTCCAACGAGTAAAAGGGGCAGGAGGGCCTTTAAGGGCAGCCTTTAAGGGCAGCAGGAAACTCCATGACTGGGCTGACAGCATAGGGGCCAGTGTTGGTGCTGATTGCTTGCAGGGGTGGGGTGGCCAGGAGATGCTGCCTGGGGGAACAGGGAGCGGGGCCATGGCCAGGCTGTTGGCATGGCATGGCAGCTCCATCCCAGGGCAGGTGCTGCCACAAACCTCCCCTCCTCTTCCATCCAGTCGACCCTGGGGCTGGACACACTCCATCACTGCCCACTTGGAGTCACTCCACTCCGGCCTGGTCAGGACAGAGACAGCTAGGGCCCCTCCAGCAGGGCTGGTGGGGCAGGTAACTGTGGGTTAGGAGTAAGGGGCAATGGCAGGCTGGGGAGTCTGTGGCTTGGGTTGAGTGCAGGTCACTGGTAGCGTCAGGGGGCTGTAGATTGGGAGTGAGGGGCACCATCATGACCCAGGAGGGCAATGTACTGCAGTTCTGGAGTAAGTGGCACTAGCAGGGCTGGGTTCAGTCAGTTGGGAGTGAGGGGCAGCAGCAGGGCTGGGGTGAGTGGCTTGGCAGTAAGGGGCAACAGAATGGGCAGGGGTAGGACACTGGTATAGCAAAACCCCCCGTTTTTCTTTTTTTTTAATTTTAAAATGCATTCCTTCCCCTTCCCCAACCGTTTGTGACCTTTTCTCTTCCTCTCTGCAAATAAGGGCCCTGCTATTTTTATACAGATATCCACTGTTTTAAAAGTGATAATTATTATGTTTGTATTGATTTTTTTTCACTGCTTTTGTGTAAGTTAGCATGTCAAGTTTCCATCTTGTAATCTTAAGACTCCATCTTATCCCCATGCCCAGTTGTGTAACCTATGACTTGTACTACCCCTCCTATGTTAACTTGGTTCCTGAATGAATGAGGATGAATGAGGGTGCTTGAGATACAATGGCAGCAGGTCTAAAAATAGCTCCCTCTGAATGACCAAACCATCAACACCAATACCTGGACCAATGACCCAGCCCTTGGAAGCACCCTCAGCATTCAAGAAACAAAAGATGAGGCAACTCACCATTGTGCCAGGCTGCAAATGCTCAGCAAGAACACCTGGAGCCCTCTGGAACAGGACTGACCTTGCCTGGACAGGCCCTCCCCATAGGAGACCAGAGGTAGTTTGCCCCATAAAAGGGGTAGTGAAGACTGACTCCTTGGGACGCCCTCTCCATCTGGACCAGCACTATGCCACACCACCTATCCACTCAGAGGCCCTGCCGGCAACCCCCCTCTGGACAACACCTAGTGGACAAAGACCCTTTTCCAGCCTGGATAGATAGCTATCACCCCCACCCCCCCTTCAACCACAGACTTGGACTCTGTTTCTCTCCCCTACCTGGACTTCAGCTCTTCCACTGAGTCTCTTTCTCCTGCTGCCATTGAGTGCATGTGCATGTGTACCAATAACTTCATGGGGCTGTGTAGCGTGTTATCTAATAAAACTGTTATTTGGCCCCCTGAGTTGGGTTTGCTTTACTGTGGTTTGGCCCTGCTCCAATCTCTGCTCTTTGCCCCTCTAACTTCTGTCTCATTTCTCCCTCTCCTGCTTCTGGCTCACCGCCACCTCCAACACCTGTCCTGAGCTCCTCTCTGCCTGCAAACCTCATTTCTTTGCCACTGTCTTATCCCCGCTGCCTTTCCCCCTGAGCTCCCAGGTTTTTGCCTCAGTTTCTTTCCTAGCTGTCTCCTCCTTGCCACCACTTATCTGTCCCCACCCCAATATCCCAGCTGTCTGCCTCAGTTTCCAGCCCCAAACTCCTAGGTTTCTGTCTCTCTCTCTTTCCTGGCTGTCTCCTCCTTGCAACCAGGTTTTTTCTTATTCTTCTTCCCCCTTGCAACAGTAACCTTGGGTAACCCTGGGGCCACTTGATCTTAAATAATCCCAAGCCTCAGTTCCTCAGTCAGCTTCTCTCTAGTCCACCGGTTCTAATCTCACTTCTGGCAACTTTCACTCCCTACACTAACTCTCTCACCTTAACCTTCCCCCCAAGTATCCCAGGTACCCCAAGCACACACATACATACTGTACCATCCAAGTTAGGAACTTACCTGTGTGTGTGTAGGTGGGTGTATGCGTGTGAACTGGTGAGTGTGTGCATATATATGTCATTGTGTGCATGATATACAAATTAGTGGTCTGTGTATGTGTACTGGGTGTGCAGGTATGGACAATTGATTTTTGTCTAACTTTTGGGGTGTATAGTATATGTGCTTGACTTGGTGATAGGTATACATGTGCCTAGGCTGCTTTGGATGTGTGTGTGTACCTAACTGTGTGTTTGTATACGTGCAAGTGTGTCGCACCCTCTTGTCTAACAGAGCAATATTGAGATCCTGAGAGTTAGCCTGGCCCCACAGGGCAACAGTGGCATGTCACTTCCCCTCACCCATATTCTCCCCTCCCTCATGTGACAGGTGTCCTCTTTTTTGGACTGGGAAATATGATAACCCTAATAGGAGTTACTATTATGTTTTTATAATCAAAACACAAAAGCACACATAGTAAGTTTTAGGAGTCAAGAGCAAACATATTCCAGTATCCCTTCTGTAAAATTAGAGAGCAAAATGAATGATACCAAGGTATCAGCTCAATGGTTATCAGTGATATCAAGGCATCAGCTCCTGAGCAGGGGCCTGGGCTGGGCTAGATGACCTCCTGAGGTCCCTTCCACCCCTACTTGTCTATGATTCTACAGAATACAAGTCCAGAAAGGACAAAGTCCTAATAAAGCTGCCCATTTGACACCAGTCAGGCTCCTATATTGGATGCAGCAACATATTGCAAACAAATTGGTCTAAGCTTCTCTGGGTCACTGGACTGCAACCACCATCTGAAGGCATACGTACTTCTGCAGTACTGTCTCTCTCTTCTCCCTTCACAGTAAGGCGTGGTGTCCCTGCTGCCTTAACAGCTCAGATTTCCCAATAATTTACGCCAAACCCTCTCTTGATCTTGCATTTGCGCTCACAGAGCTGCTCTGGATCTGTAGTTTAACCCTTTACGGATCTGGATAGGGACAATTGCATAGGCTTTGTAGGGTTTTTTAGACACAATTACACTTACTCAAAAAAATACAGATCTAGACAAAACAACAACTACCCCTCTGTATTTCAGAACAGAGGATTCCCCCATCCCAGCAGAGCTCTCTCTCTGGAGTCAGATGTCTTTGATTCTGGCTGGTCCTGCAATTAAGCAGAGCCCTCCTGTTTATTAAATACAGCCCCCTCTCTTCTGCCCAAGACTTGTTATTGTGCTTTGTAAGTGTATGGATAAAAACAGATACTGCATTTGAGTTGGTTCTTACACATACAGCTTGAATGACAATTAACTTGAATTAGCTCTGACTGTCCCAGGAAAAAGAATCCTGGATATTTCACAGGTACTTGAAGCTGGAAAATGTGCCTGTAGGTCACAAGGATCTTAGAATAAAAGGCCTTGTCCTGGTAGAATTCCACATGTCTTTACCCTGCATGTCCAACTACCACAGCTGACTCTCCTCTGCTTCTGGGAATTTCCTATTCTTCACTCTCAGCCTTCCCTCCTCCTTCTCTGCAGCTAGTTTTAGCATCAGCCAATCCATAACTTCAAGGTATTTCCACCTGAATAGGTAACCATAAAGTTTTAATGATCAATCATTTTCTGTGGCCTGGCAGATGCACAAGGCAATGCTGATAACAAATGGATTCCACATATACTGGGAATATTCATAATACAGGATTTTCATAAACTGTACAGAGATAGATTTCCCAAATCATAATGCAAGGTATTATATTATTTAAAGCCACAAGGTGCAAAGCTGTAAATCCAAATTTTCAGGATAGTAGAAACATTTCTTCTTTTTCATATTGTCATTCAGATTATTGGCAAAGAGCTGATTGTGTAGAATAAATATATTCTGATATATCCAAACATAACAGTTCATAAGGTCACTTTTTTTTTCTAAAGGAGACTAACCCTGAATTCTGGTTATGAAATTTCTTAGTGACATTTTATAACATTTCCAGGAAAGAAATATGAAAGCTGTTCCATATAACACCATACAAAGGGTTTCATTATTAGTTTATGTAATGTTATGCTGTTATTAAATGTTTTATTACTTATAATGCAAAATTATTATTGTCATTTTCTTCAGTAGTTTACCCAACAATATTCCTATTAAAAGTGACAGCTGATTAAAAAGTAAAGGGGGAAACAAAAAACAGCCAAACAAGCTACACGTACATAAAAACCTATGACATAAAGAGCCTTTCATACAAGCTGACAGCAGAGCTACCTGAGTTATATGAACAGCTAAATTGTGTGTCCAAGTCTTCTTTTGTGAAATAAATTGCAGTATGTCATTGAAGTGGTGGACTGGAAGTATTCTATTTAATTTCCCTTCATGTGTAGAGACCTTTTGAACCCTTGCACAAAAGGGATAGAATACACATTAGCTTAATACAACAAGGGAAAAGTTGAAAACATTGTGTAAGAAATCCCAGGACAGAATATTCAGGGACTTCACTTTTTTGTTGCACATATTCTGCTGCTGAGGCACATCATTTGTTCTGTTTACCACTGTTTGCTCCAAACAAGCTTAAGAATATCAGAATGGAGTAAAATACACTAATAACTAACTAGAAAGGAGCATATAGCTTATGTCCTAGCACATGGCTTGTACTGGTTTCCCTCAAAGCCAGCTGGGGAAAACTGGGGTGAGCATTTTATGCAAGAAAGAGGGCTTCCCTCAGATTGAGGGGGGCAAGTGGTGGTAGCATGAGCTGCTGTAGCTCTAGGAGCCACAGCAATTAACACTGCCTCCACTCCCTGCCAACCAAATTTCCATAGGACGCCTCCTTCCCCAACTGTACCCTAGATCAGGATGGCACATGGGGTTGGCCCACAGCCATGGTCCTGGTCCTGGTACAAGACTCCAGAGCTAGTGTGCAGGGCCAGATCTGGTACATGGCTCCAGCAAAGCCAGCATGCTGGAATAGGCCCTGCCAGACAGCCCCAGCGCAGATTCAGACTTGGCATATGGCTCCAGGCCTGATGGGCCAGGTTGACCTACAGGCCCCATCCAACACATGGGGCTGGCAGCAGTTTTGGGAGCAGGTCTCAGCTCTCTAGTTACTGCTACTCAGTTACCAGAAAATACCTTTTTTTCCCCTTCAGGCTGCTCTTTCTAAGTAAGGTGCATAGTATATGTGGGGGCATGCTGTACACAACAAGTACATGGTAGGGAGCTTACCTTATCATTTTAGTGTCACGGGGGTAGGGTTGCTGATAACAAGAACACACTGACTGAACTAATGGTAACATTTCTACTTAAAACCTTATATGACTAAGAAATCCTTAGTGGCTCCCTCGCTCAACCTCTGTTCTTCGCTTCTTAAAGATAAATAAATAAATCAAGCAGATGCCCAAACAAGTTAGTTCAATTCAATTACTCTGATATTTTCCTTCTTAGTGCTACCCTTCTGCTGAACAGTTCACAGAAAGATGGTGCCCTCATTGTTACTTATTAGTAATGACAGGCAGCAACACTCCTCTCAGATACAGTCCCATTATGCCACAATTATCTACTAATGCCTTAGAGGCACAAAACTACTCAAGACTTCTTCCTTCTGGTATATGTCCTCTAAAGGCAACCAGTTCGTAATACAGCCCTATTAACTGGAACAGTGACATCTTCTAAACATTTCTGGACAGCATAATTCCCTGCAGATGAGTAACATTAGGAACCAAACTAGTATGATTAAGCTCCTACCACAGAAAAAAAAATTCAAACATTGCATCATTACATATTGAGATTAACCACATGCTTCATTAAAGCCTTCACCACAATTTATCAACATAACTGCAAATGCCAAGAGGATGTTGTTTCTCTGAATAAAATGGCACTGAAGAGACAATTTACTTCCCCTCTTCTCCGTTTCCTCAAAGCTTGGGGTAGAAGTAAATTGGTCAGCTTTCAAAAAAACGGAAAACTTAAAAATTAAGCCACATGTAAGATAAATATGACCACGAGAGCTTCTCATGCTTTTCTGAAACTCACTTTTCAGGAGCTCAGAGTGTAGGATCTTGAAAAAGACTTAAAATGCAAGATACAGAGAAGAAGCCCTGTTTTCATTCTCAGCTTGCAGATAGCCTTTGTTAATGTAAAGCAATCATTACACCTGGCTTTTCAAGAGACAGAAGACCTAAAAACACACCAAAGTAGGTCTGTAAAATAAAATGTTTAGGCCATCACCACTGCAAATGTATTCTGCTCAAACATTAATTTTATAGAATCTTGTTTCTTTCCATCAACTCACATAGGAACATCAGCATAGAAAAAAGAACTCACCAGCTGTGATTTTCACCCACATTTCATTCTCAAGCCTTACACCAATTATGCATCATATCAGAAAAGGAGAAAGGAACCCTCCCCATTTTCTAGGTATAACATTGTACAATTTCAGAGCCTCTAGTTGCTTGCTTCACTGTTTTATCCAGGTTTTCTGTATTCCTTCTGTTTGCTTTGAGTTTTCACTACACAGCCTTGCCTCATAAACCTGCCCTGTGTACACCTGTGACAGATTAAGTAGAGACTTAATTTGCTGTTTACCAGTGATCAGGTGGGGGCTCTGCACCTTGTTTAATTTCCTTTAAGACACCACCTCAACCTGCTTTAAAGGGAAGAGTCTAAAACTTATAGTGCAATTTTTTGACCATTCCTTCTCACCCAAGAACCTCTGCAAGATTCATTTCAGGAGCTGCTTTCTCTGTTTTCCTGTTAAAGGATGAGAGCTTGAGCACTTTATTAGAGAAGCTTCTATACTAGGATTTTTTGCCCTCTCTCTGTAGTGGCAACGCTTAAGTGGCTATTTTGTTGACAAAAGTAATCTTATGTGGCCACAGCATTTCTTGAATTATGAGGTACATCTTGTATACTAGTCAAATTTTAATAAATAAACAATAAGTTAACATTATTGCTCAACCAGTTATCAAAGCTATTTGTATAAAGATTTTGGTACTGTAAAACCAAACATTATAAAAACCCTCTTCCCTTTTCTAAAGACTTTGAAAATGAGGTACTGCAGGTTTCTCTGGTTTTTGTGTCACAGTGCGTTCCAGGACAGGACCTTGGAATAAAAAAAAGTAAATGAGAACAGGATTTAGTGAAGATTAAATGCCCAAAATGGGTTTGTATCATTTACCTGAATATCCCTCTCTCTCCAGCCAACATTGCTTAAGTTCCTATCATAAAACATTTGATACATGCGACAAATTGGCCTTATACGACACAATTAGTTAGTCAGGAGGTATTAGCAGAGGAGTTTTTTGCCCTAGAACCCATTTTCCATCTCTCCTCCCCAGAGCCTCCACTTGGTCACCTTCAGCACACACTACAGGGCTCACTTGTTCAACAATATTTTCAGGGTTACTAGGGAGTTAGAATAGGCAGGTTATTAGGCAGTCAGGCTGGTTGGCAGGAAGGTTTCTATGAAGTCATATGTTAGTGAAATGTTTGGTTTTTGCATTGAAAGTTTGAAATGGGTGCAAATGGAGAAAGCCTAAAAGGGGTTGAAATGCAGAGTTAAACATGAAGAACTAAATAAAGCCATTGCTTGGTGGGGGTAGGGAAATAATGGGATTGGAAAATGAAAAACATGCCCCAAAAGGTTTTGAAAGACACAAGCACAAGACTTCTCAGTTAAAATATATGATCCCTATTACGATAAATAGCCACGCTAAATTTAACATTTATTTAGATTTTATGTAACAGCATCCCAATTTGACAGATGTTTAGACAAGTCACTTTGAGCCCATATCTTCTAATGACATATTCTCTGGGTTTATTTAGACCATGTTTTATAACTGTGCGAAGCTTTGGTCCCCAATTCGATTTGGCAGAGATTCAGCCCGACTTGGTGGTCGAATCTCTGAATCCGAATCAAATCAGGAGACCCTTTAATCTCTCCGAATTGAATTGGAAAGATTCTGCGATTTGGACATAGACACAGCTTTAAATGTTTTTTCTACATACCTTAATGTACCAGGCGGCTTGTGAATGCTGTGAAGCTGGGGCGGATGGAGCATCCCACATGAGAGCAGGGGGCTTCAGGTTCACTTCTGGGTCCTCCAGGGAGCATGCAGGGGGCCCCCTGCAACTCCCCCCAGCTCAGCAACTGGTGCCTCTTGGGTCTGGGGGGACACTTGAGATCCCCCCACAACCAATCACCAAGGGGGGGGGCGGGGAAGAGGGCCTGCACGCTCCCCACTGGACCCGGAAGTGGGCTAGAAGTACTTCCGGTCCACTTCCAGGTTTGCCGCCGAGCACATGGGGGGCACCCCCGCACTTTTATGGGACACTCCATCCACCCCAGCATTGCAGCATTCACAAGCTGTACCTGGTACCTTGAGGTATGTAGAAAAAACATTTAAAGCTGTGTCTATAGCCGAATCTGATTCTCTGAAACAGCATTGAATATTCAAATTTGGATTCGGCCGAATCGAATCCGGGACAGTGATCTGAATCAATGAATCAAAACACTGTCCCTGATTTGGGCCGAATCTGAATCCGAATCAAATACGGCCCATTTTGCAATCCACTACCAATTTCCTTAGTTGTAAAGGAACTCCCCTATTCGGGTGCTTATACATGCCATGGGGGTTTAATTCAGTTCAGTTCTCCCTAAATTGAAATGGTGGGTTTTTAAAAACCCACCATTTCCACCACTCCAATTTAGGGAGTATTAAACTGAACTAAACCCCATGGTGTGTAAACAAGGGTGGGGGCCCGACCCTTACCTGCCTCTCCGGTGGTGGAGGAGGGTGGGGGAAGAGGGGACAAGCTGCCAGTGGGTCAAGCAGTCCCTGAGCTGTGCAGGGCCTGGTGGTTCCCTCTGCCGCTGCAGCACCCCTCAGGTGTTCCCAGGGAGTGCTGCAGCTACAGGGGAAAGCACCGCCCCCTCCTCCCCCCAGCCAGGAAGGGAAGCACTAGGCCCCCACACAGCTTAGGTTAGCAGGCAGGGTCCAAGGAGGGGAAAAAAAAAAAGATCAGGCTCCTCACCGCTTTTTTTCCCTCCGTGGAGCCTGCCTGCATGGGCTGCAGCCCAAGCTGTGCGTGGCCCAGTACTTCCCTCGACCGCGGTGGCGGCCCCTGGGCTGGGTGCCAGCAGGCAGGTGTCACCTGGGGGGCTCCCACTGCTGCGAAGGAAAGCACTGCGGTCCCCCACAGATCAGGGAGGCATGCAACCTGGCAGCAGCTCCCCCACCACCACCGGAGAGGCAGGTAAGCTCCAGAATCCCTGCACTGTCCCTGCCGCCTGGGACTGTCCAGAAACGGCTGGTTTGCCCCGGGGCAGAGAGACGAGGTGGCAGGAAGTTAGTTGGCTGGGTGTGTTGGTGGTGGGAGAAGGCAGTAAGGATGGTGCACAGGGTGCTGGAAGCCCATCAAGTCCCAAGCACATCAGCTTCCAGCGCCCTGTGCACTGTTGCACTTTGTTAGGTAGCAAACTAAAACACCTCAGAGGTATTTTATCTTGCTACATAACATCATTTAAAGTGCAATACGCCACTGAGTGTGCAATCAGCAAAGCCATTAAAAGCGCAATACGCTGCCCAGCGTGCAATCAGCAACATCATTAAAATGGTACAAAAGGGCATTAGAGCCGTTTTAAAGGCCAATTTGTCGCATGTACAAACGCCCCTACTTTACAACCTTATTTTTAGAATCAACTCCCTTAGCTTTTACAAAATGCTTTTCCTGTGTACCTTGAATATTCCAGCTAATGCACTATACATACAATGAACAGCACCAAGTCAAATACAATGTTTTGGCGTTTGTCCTCCAAGCCTCTCATGGGACTAATACATAAGAAGTGCCATGCTGGGTTAGACCAATGGTCCATTTGCCTAGTATCCTGTCTCTGATAGTGGACTAGTAGATGCTTTAGAGGGAGAGAATATGAACAGGGTATATCTACTGTGGTTTATCCTATCATATCCACCCTGGCATCCACCATTATTGGTTTACAGATGCAAGAGGATAAACCCCTGACTAGCTTAGGGGCACCTATACACGTGATTAATTCAGTCTGCTATGAGTCTGCTGGAGGGTGCCAATTTGTGCGCTCTAGGAGCCTCTGTGTCACGTCTATTCAGTGTCCCCATGTTTCAAAATGGCAGCGGGGGCGCTTTAACTAAAGCTTGTCGAACAAACTTCAGTTAAGCATCCCTGCCACCAGTTTGAAGCACGGGATGCTGAATACACGTGATGTTGCAGGCGCTTTAATTAGCGGCTCTCAGAGGTGCTCTAATTAAAGCACTCCCCACTCTACCCTAGAGCACATGTATAGACGCCTTAGGTTTCTAAAAGAACCACTTTCATTCTATGGCATTAAGACCTTTCACAATAGCCAAATTCTCTTTGAATAATGGAGCTGTCAAAAAAGCAAAACTTATATGTACAGAAAACACATTAGCTGCAGGCAAATTAATTGCTGCTAGACTCTGCTACCCCACTCCCACACTAGCTGCACCATCTATTGGTGGTGCTCTCGCAGCACAGGTGGCAGCAGAAGCAGCAGCAGCTCTTCATGCTTCAGCCAACACCACATGGCTGTTTTCTGCTGCAGCCAAAGCTGGTGCTCCTGCAGCACTTGTGGTGGCAGCAATTGTTCCTGCTGGTGCTCCTAGAGCCCACACTGAAAGATGTTCAAGAGAAATGTCATTCTCCAGGCCATACACTTACACACTCTAATAAAGATCATAAAAATGTATGAGTGGACAGGACCTCTATAGTCTACAGTCCATACCTCTGTGTTGAGACAAGCTGATGTTTGTTTAACCATTCTTAAAAAATTCTGAAGATTCCAAAACAGAGCTGCTCTTACAGGCAAAAACCTTTTCCCCTCAATATCTACATCTCCCTCAATGCAAATTAAGTTCACTATAATTCGATACAGACCTGTGTCAACATGAACAATAGTTTGCCACCCTCTTACATAGTAGAAATATCATGTCTTCTCAACCTCTCCCAGTCTTCTTTTCTTGAGTCGGATCATAATTCTTGCTATACTCTCCTCTGTTCATCTACTTCCTTTCTTAAAGGATAGAGGTAAATCTGAAAACAGTACACAAGGTCATGCCTCACCAGTGCCAAGTAGTGCAGAATTTCCTTCCATGTTGTATAAGGCATCCCTGTTGATACATCCTAGAATCTTAGATTTTTTTTTCAAACTGCAGCATTGTTGACTCATTCAGTGTGCTGTCCACTATAATTATACCCAAACAAACCTCTACCCCTTGCCATACTACTACCTATGCAATTATTTCTCCCTTTTTTAATGCCTTCTCCTAACCCCAGCCCTTTGCACTTATCTATCTTGAACTTTACCTTGATTCCGGACTGTATCTCCAGTTGATCGAGATAATTTTGAATTCTAACCTTATCTTTTGAAGCTAGGCTTGGCAGGATTTGATTTTTATCAGTAAATATCAATAAAAATTGATTTCACCTCACACTTACAGACACTGAAAAAAATATTTCCATTTTTAATAATCAAAAAGAGAAGGGAAGAACAGGAGGGAGTGGCAGGCTGGAGTACAGAGAGCCAGTCTCTTTAAAGAGGAAAGCAGCAGGCAGCCTAATGACTTGTCAATTAAGCAACTAGCTGCTTGTTCACAGGTGCCAGGAGGCATACTGGAGGGAGATAACAGGCTACTTAAACTCCTACCCAAAGACCAGAGGGCAAGGAAGAATATCTGAGCTGGATGGGAAGCAGTGGCCCTGGAGAAAGGTACGCAAAGCGGCAGTGAGGAGTTCCTGACATCTGAGTGGGACAACTCAGCTGCAGAGAACTCAGGAAGAGACTGTAAAAAGAAGCAAAGTAACCTTTTGGTGAGACTGGTACGTGGAAATAAAGACCCAATTAGCAAGGATACACGTTTTGTGCTTTCCCTTTATTAAAGAGGCCATCCTTAATGGACTGGCAGACACCAACATCCTGAGGGATAGCCAGCACGGTTTGTTGCGGGTAGGTTTTGCTTGACCAATCTCATTTCCTTTCACGACCAAGTGACCTATCACCTGGACAAGGGAGAAGAGATTGATGTCATATATCTTGACTTCAAAAAAGCCTTTGATTTGGTATCCCATGATCAACTCTTGGCAAAACTGTTCACCAGAGTGCCCCCAGGAATGACGAGGTCAAACGGTTGTAAACTACTGCAAGACCATTTCAGGCTAGACATAAGGAAGAATTTCTTTACTGTCTGAGCCCCCAAGGTCTGGAATAGCCTGCCATCAGAGGTGCTTCAAGCACCTACACTGAACGCCTTCAAGAGAAAATTGGATGCTTATCTCGCTGGGATCCTATGACCCCAGCTGAGTTCCTGCCCTTTGGGCGGGGGGCTGGGGTGATGATCTTCCGAGGTCCCTTCCAGCCCTAATGTCTATGAAATCTATTCTTGGTCTTTTCATTGGGTTTTTCTGCCATCCCACGGCAGAAGATCTTTATGTTAGTTTAATTCAAATCAATACAAATAAAAAATAGATGCTTAAAACAAACAAGTATCAATATTATCCATCAAAATTTTAATTCTACCATGTGCAGTGCTTGCAACCCCTAACCTGGTGCCATCTGCAAATTTTAAATGCCGTCCATTCCAGCAGTACATATATAAAACAGCATAGATGTGTGAAACAGGCCATATTCTATTTGAATTCAGCCCAAATTGGGGGCCAGAAATTCAATTGGTTGATTTGGATCACTTTCGCAATTTGATTCGGCTGAATCTGAACCTGAAGATTCAATGCTGATTCAGAGAATCAGGGATTTGGCCATAGACACAGCTTTAAATGTTTTTTCTACATACCTCGATGTATCCCCCGGCCGCATGCTTGGCGGTGTATCCAGAAGTGGAATGGAAGTACTTCTGGTCCACTACCAAGTGCGCTAGGGACCCCACGCCCCCACCCATGCTCACAAGGGATGCTCCATTCGCATCACTATCTCAGCGTTCACAAACCACCTGGTACCTTGAAGTATATATATATAAAAAAAAAAAACCCCAGTTAAAGCTGTGTCTATGGCCAAATCATCAAATCTCTCCTAATCGATTCAGAGGGTTCCAATTTGATTCGGGGAGACTAAAGGGTCTTCCGATTCAATTCGGATTCAGAGATTCGGCTGCCAAATCAGGCTGAATCGAATCAGGGACTGAAGCTTCGCACAGCCCTAATAAACAGGACCCACAACAGGAGAAATGTTATTTGAATAGTCTTCTCAGTTTGAGAACCACTGATCTCTATTAAATTATATCTTTTTAACCATTAGTGCTCCCAGCCTTATAGTAATTTCCATTTCCACTTTGATTTATCTAATTTGCTTATGAGATTGTGTCAAGAGCCCAACTAAAAAGTAGTTGCTTCTATTTCAGACAAAGAAAAAAAATTCACAGCAGTAACAAGTGATTCTTCTCTCTATTATTAATTCAGTGCAGTTCAGCGCATTTTCATGCATTAGGTCACACAGCAGTGGACTGAAATAAGGAGTCCTAGTACAAGCTATTTTAGTGAACAGCGTAAGTTGTTTTATTAAAGTAATTTTTTAGGTTCTCTCTCTCTCAATCAGTCCAATACACCTGAAAAATCTGCACATAAGGTATTTCTAGCAGACAATATTTCAAGGTAGAAAACAATTATGGAAGATGGAATGTTATAAAAGCCTTTATAAACCAACCATCTGAGCACTACATCACGACGTCCTTGTTAGAAACCTAGGGGGTTCATGAACGTTACACTTTATATAACGATATAACAAATGTATAAAATATGCTTTGCATATGACTGTAAAAACAGCAGCACTCTGGAGCCAAGCACATGGTGTAATATTTTCATAATGAGCCTACTTCAGCATAGTAGATTTTAATAAGATTTTAATAATACTGGTAGGAAGCCAAATTACATAATGTCCCAAAATATGAAACCAAAAGCCTTTACAGGAAAAATAAAAGCTCACTGAAGCATAACTATATTTTTTTTTAAATGTGAGATTAAAAAATAAATATATAGAAGTATTTCCTAAACAAAATCATTATGCTTATTTAATTTAGAAAAAGCAAATGAAAGAAAAGGCATTCAAATTTATTCCCAAACCTCAAAATAAAATTAAAAAGGATATTATTTTAAGCAACTTTTATGAAAATGAAGGCTTTGTGCCAGCATTGGGAAACTAACTGAAAACGCAATTACTAGTTTTGGCACAGCCCTCAAGGTTCATTGAATATCTTTTCTATGACTCTCTGTGGACAAGTGATTCAGTTACCTTATAGGTTAGTTTTGGGACTTCACCGTGTTGTATATTCTAGTACAGACTTGGCCCAATAAACTAATTTCCTTTTAGACATGAAAATTAACTCCAAATAGAGTCCCATAGCTAAAAATCCAATGATTTATTCACTTAGTCTTCATTAAGTTCAAGATGTCTTGGGGAAAAGGGTTTAAAGCCCTTTGAAAACTAGCTCCAACAGAGAATATTCTCAGAACATAACATACACACACACACCACATATTAAAAGAAAGTTGCTACTACATTTAGTAAATAACCCCAAGTACAACAGTACAGTTTCATACAACCCAGTAATACTTCTAACCCTTTAAAAGTATTTTAGTGTTATTGTGGTTTGAATTTGTATGGGCAATACCTTCATGTGGATCTGTTATTTAGATCCCATGTTCAATCAACACATCAACATATATTAGTAAGGTTTTCCAGGATGCTACTAGCTACAGTAAATTCTGATGTTATCGTCAGCAATGATCCTGACCCCAATTAGATTGGGAGATGGCAATGAACATTGGAAGAATCAAAAGTTTTCTGATAAACACAGGTTGAACGGTGTCTCTTTGTTACAGCAGATTTTTAAGGAGGTGTGAAAAATGCAGCAGCCAAATGTTTAAATAGATTTAGTTCTATACGGTAACACCAAAAAAATTTCCGGCCTTACATTCTTTAGATGTCTACTTTAGCTGTAGCAGCCATTAAAAAGTTATGTGTAACTTCAAGATGAAAGGCATTAGCAGCTTCTCAGAAAAGGATAATCACAATCTTCTAGAGATTTAATGAGACGTAATTCACAGAGGCTTTTGACTCGGTCTGGTATTAATTGAATCGAAGTCAATTATGATCTTGTTGTACTTTGGTTTGAATTCCCTAAAAATAAAGAAAAAATATAGATAGATATTAGCTAGTGAGTAGTTAAACATTTTGTTTGCTTTGGCTCTAACTAAATTTTTTGAAGGAAAAAAAATTTTCTTAGATTCATTCAGTGTTTTATCTCTACAGGAGCCAATTATAGTGCACCATACTGAGAGAAACCCGGACAAGAAAGACTAAGACAAAAAGACACATGGGGTTGCTTAGTCTGTATGTTCTTCAGCTATTGGAGTTCATAAATTACCCGGGAGTCAAAGGATTTCTAACAACTTAGCTGCAGGAGGCAGCATCATATTATCAGTTTTTCCTACAAAATTTGATCTCTCTTTTTTTTCCCCTTTGCCAAGTTTTCACAAACTTCCAAAGTTTTCTTCAATAGTTCTGTTTTTTTTTTAGCAAAGGGAATATACTGCATTAAGCATCATGAAGGGGAAAAAATTAGTTAAGAGGGAACTATTTAAAAATTATAATTTTGGTATTGTAAAATTAAAATTAATACAGCCACAAAATGCATCCTTTCACATCATTAGAGCATCTGCTACGGCAATTAGCAAGGAAGGTATTTGGGGACTGAGTATATATTTTACAATCTACCAGTAAACAAAGGATTATGCAAATAGTGTGGATTTAGTGTCTCATTAAGCCCTGCAATTCAGTTCAAGAGATTCATTAAGTACAGCCTCTATCCTTAATAATCAATACAAGAAACAAACAGTCAACACACTGAAGAACATACCACTGACCATGGAAATGGTGAAGGATTCTGCTGTTCATTTTGTCCAGTTTAGTAATTTGAAATGCCAGAAACAGTTCTCAGCATGGAGAAAGTGTAGCAAAATTCCACTTGCATCAGAATGATTTATACATCACTTAGTGAAGTAGTCTTAATAGGCAGGAAATACACCAAATGACTTTAAACTGAATTTCAAGTACTGCTTTACTGGTTCATGGATGTTTCTTAGCCCAGTAGGTAGCTTTCATCCTAAATTTTATCTGTCAGAATTGTTAGATTTGCAAATTTTTAGAAGGTTCCATATTAATATTGTAAAACTTCGTAGAATTGTGAAATCTCTCCAGCTGTGTAATTATCCTCACCCATAGCATGTTATTGGTTATCAAATTATATGTAAAACAGATTGTCTTCAGATATCTGTCACTCTCTTTAAAAATCTACGCTTAAAATATCATTCAGATCTCAATACCTCAGGATATATATGCCAAGTCTCCTTCTTTTCCTTAAGAAAGCTAACTACAGAATACTGGGTAGTCATAGGCATTAATACTGTAATAGGTGGTTAATGTGAATCCATCCAGTCCAAACTGGCTGCAGCACAAGTTTGCTTTGCTTCCAATGAGGGCCCAGGGATCCACAAAGTAAAATTTCAGTTCAGTTACAGAAAGTACCTCCTCTTCCCTCCCCTCCCCCACATTTAATGTTTTTAAATTTATATAAAACAGAATTTGCCACAGTAAAAGCTATATTGTTCAAGGAGAAAAGCTTTTGCCTAAAACGGGTCTTCCCTACAGACCAATTTCTTCCTTTGTAATTTTTTTGACTACCGTATTTACTTGCATATAAGACAGGGTGCTTCCACCCCCGCCATCAGCATAGAGAAAAAAGGCTCCTTATCTTATGTTTGCATACAAGGAAGCCTCATTAGATACACTGTCTATCATTAAACTGCTGCCAAAAGCAGCATGTGCTCAGTAACAAACTAGCTACAGAGTTGATTAAATACAGCCAACACTGAGCATGACTATAAAACACATAGCCCATATGGGCAAGCATAGTGATGGAACTACCACAAGGATAGGTTAGGCTACTACATGTAATACATTTCAAATTCCTCGATACTCCCACTGCTGATCTGTGCCTCTTTCCCATTTCCAATCATTCCTGTTTCTTCAACTTAAATGTCTGCTAAACATCACCAAATGAGGCCCCAAAACAGTTCACCCAGAATCCCTCTATTGTCCCTTCTCTCAGCCTGGTGCATATTAGTGTGCCCTCACACTCCGTGAGGTGGAGCCAAACCAGGCCCTATGCCACATCTGCATATAATTTTTTAGTGGACCCCAGGACTCATGACAAAAACACCTGGTTTCAGTCACAAGTGGGGGGCTAAATAGCACATGCATCCTTTGTTGGGGTAGGAGGTAAGGAGGGAGAATCTGGAGTACACACATATATACTGAACAGTGTTGAGCTCTGGGGTCACCATGACTTAAAACACTATTAACCCTGCTAGGGCCCAGGCCAATGAACTATATGGCAAGTTATGGTACTTGTGGTCTTGGACTATATCACACATAGTTTGTACTATATATAAGTAGGCGCCAAAGTGCTGCTCAAATGTGTACTTATGGAGTGCTTATGCTAAAACTTGCAGCAGTGGGAGGGGAACAAATTCAAGGCAAACCTCCAATAATTAGATTTGAAACCTGGAAAAGTAACAAATCTATAAAATTTTCCATGTATAGAATCTAACAATTGAGTGGGGGGGTCATCTTATATTAAGGGTCACCTTATATTTGAGTAAATATGGTAATAGCCACCAGTGGTAATAGCCACTCTTTGTTTTACCTGTATATAATTCCAGCCAAATCGAACATGCGCCGGGCAGCCATCATTTCAGGGAAATCATGGTACTTGTCAGACATGAAAATAACTTCTTTTATGCCTGAAAAGATATTATGGAAATTACTTGATAGAATTCCTTTAATATGAGAGGTTTTAAAGTTGATACAAAGGCTAAAGAGAACGCTTATCGGTACACTCTAGATGGACCTGGCAATCATATTTAAAAAAAAAACACCCCAAAAACCTAAAACACAAGCTGTATTTTTAAGAGTGAAATGGTACAAAACAGAACTCCCAGCTTGTGGGCCAGATCAGGCCACTGGGCTCCCCAAGGGTTTGGAAGTTGGCAGCAGGGGAGAGTTAGCAACTAATGTTGCCACCACTCTCCCACTGCTCAATTACCAAGCCAGGCAGGCCCACATGCAGGATCCAGCAGGTATGCACAGGGCCAGGACTAGAGCAATGGGCCTGATTGGGCATGAGCAGGAGGGTGGGCCCAATCCAGCGCACACGGGGCCAGGCAACAGGTCTGATACATGTGGGGTTATGGCCAGAGCCAGGGTGGGGTGGTAGGCCTAAACGAGTCCCACATATGGGGCCGGGCTGGAACAGCAGAGCCAGGATGGTGCACACAGGGTTTGGGCAAGGGCAGCAGGCCCAATCTGTGTGCATGGAGCTAGGGCCGTGGATGTGGATTTGATGCACATGACTGGGCCCCGATCTGGCATTCTCTGTATTGGGCCAGGACCAACATTTGCCAGGTCACGGCCACAGACTGACACCACACCATTCATCCAGCCTGCAAAGCCAAAAGGTTGGGCACCATTTCTCTAGAACAGTTTTGAAAGTGTGCCTGTGTGTGCATGCACGTGCTGGGGCAAGGGTAGTTTTTTGGGTTTTTTAAATATTTTCCACAGAAAATTGGAAAACAAATACTTTTAACCCTAAAAGTTTGTGTACGCTGTTCTGCACAAAAAGGCAGTGTTCCCCACAGAAAGCATATGCTTATTGAATAATAATAAACCCTTTTAATTCAAGTGAAAACCTAGTTTCCAACAGTCCTAGTACAATCTGTAGCAGCTCTCCCATTAAACTCAGCAACTTAAAGCCCTAATTTCCACCAGACCCTTTGTTAAATATATATCTTGGGAAAACTGCTTTCCCCAATTGCTTTCAACTTTTCCAGACTGTTAAATGCCTATGCCCATTCAAATCCACATAAAACACTGTCAGAAAAGATAATCTGTCTTAATTAACAAATTCCCCTCCAACCTAAATGTGTAGGAAAATGGTAAAGGCCGGAATAGGAGCCTAACTGGAATTGCTATCACATTTGCTTTGCTAAGAGTCCTTTCTAAATTGTATGTAAACATCAGCATTTAACTATTTCATTACTCACCTGGGCATACGAGAAAGAAAAGAAAATTTAGCAGCATAGTAGCAGTGGCAACATTAATTGCCACTCCCCTGCTGCCAAGTTTCCAGACCTGTACGGAACCACATGAGCTGGATAATGTAGCTCTGCATGCTAGATTACCAGTTTGCAGTATGGCTGGTGCGTGAGGTCACTTTACAGCCAAATCCTCTACATAGGGCTGGGCCAGCACACAGTTGGATCTGGCATGCAGGACTAGGCCAATGTGCAGGATCACAATTGCATGCCAGCCCAACACCACTTATCTGGCCTGCAGGGCCACAAAGTTGAACACTGCTGCTCAACGTGTTAAGTTTGGGATAGATTAATCATGGGCATCTTATTCTATGAGAGACATTATTAAAGCTGGATCACAGAACTCTGATATGTATGAGAAAATCTATTTTTAAGATTTTAAAATTATCTACCATGCATCACATTCAAATTGAAATTTCACATATAGGCTCCCAGTAGACCTTGTGTCATGCAGAAGTTCATTCAGTTTTGTAATGCCCATGTTGCTTTTTGGCAGCTCCTAGTCTAAGTTACAAACCTAAATTAGAATCATGCTAAGAATCACAGAGGGCGCAATTAGCACTGGAAAAATTTGGCACCATTCAACTATAAAAACACAAGGAGTATCTTATGAAGTTGGCAGTGCAATTAATTCAGATTTATACAACAGCAATTTAAAGTCAAATACATCTGTGATAAGGTATAGATGAAAAGGCAGAACTGTAACATGACAAATCAATCTGACACCATTCCTTACCTGCCTGGATGATCAGTTTTGCACATTCATTACATGGAAACAAGGCAACATACATGCTACAGCCTTTTACATCCGCTGAGTTTTTGTTCATGATGGCATTCAGTTCAGCATGGCACACTGATTAAAAAAGAGAGAGAGAATGGGACAAATATTCCTAACACTGTTCATTAAAATGAGTCTAAAATTTAAAAAAAGTGTTAAGACAATTGGCTACATCCTTTCAAAGGTAAATAGCTGGCATGGTTTGTCAGAGAGGTCAAAGAACGAAAGAACCAAAAATTTCCAGATCAATGAAAGTCAATTGCTCTGACCAGGCTGCCGATTAGTAATAATATCATTAAGCGCATTAGCATTGCCATTTGCCAACACCTTTAGCAGACAACAAAGCCCTAGGCTGTGGGCCAAGTCATTTCAACCACACTAAATGCAGTAATATCTCAAGACTTCACAACTCTCTGGAGTATCTAATTGCCAATATAAAACAGCTCATTTATGTGTTTACATGCATAGACAGGAACATTCTCAGGATTATAAGACTGCATGGTGTGCTCTTAAAAAGCAGGAGAATCATGAAGTAGAAATGAACAGTTCTATCCTCAGGGTCTCAGAACTGCTCAGTTTTGCTGCAGAACTCTTTCACCTTGAGGATACACAATACACTTTCCTTTCCTTTTTTGTGTCCTTATGACAAGGTATTTAACAGAATTCACAGATTCGTTAGAATCAACATGAACACTTCTGCTATGGCCTTAAACGTGTGACCTCTGAGCTGTGAACCACATGCCTCAGCACCTATGCCACCCCACAAGACATAATCAGAACCATAAAAGCATCCTATCTTTAATATTAACAGAGGTTTCTGGCTCATTTAAAAAAAAAAAATGCTGTCAGGTTTCCTGAACAGAAAACGAACATCCGTCATTTCTCAAAGAACAGTGCTATACTACTTGACTCCAGTGTGTCTCAGCTGCTATGGACAGATTGCATGTTTGTAATGTCTTACGAAGTGGGACAAGAAAAGTTCAGTCTCCCTTGCCATTCCACTGCTACAGCATAAATATCTAGACATGCAAACAAGATGGAGAATATACCTCACATTGTTGAACTGCCAGCTAACATTGAGAATGACGATGGGTTGTGATATTTGGAAGCTTTCTACCAGGAGTGGGAAAAATGGACAGACTGCTACCTTATTTCACATAAAAACCCACTGGTTATTAGGGCTGTGCGAAACAGCACTGTTCTGCTTCAACTTCTGTTTCAATGTTTTGATGTAACAGTGTTTCATTTAGTTTTGAAAGCACTGTTCCATTTTGTTTCATCAAAATTGTTTCACTGTTTCAATGTTTCGCTCATAGGCTATAATGGGGAAGCACGAAACTACCTATCTGCCTATAACTTTGTCATTTCTTGCCTGATTTGGATGAAATTTGCAGGGATGGTAGCCCCTTCAGAGGGCATGAATCCTGCCAAGTTTCAAAGAGATAGATGCAGGGATTTCTGGGAAACTGCACCTCGAGTCACTTGCAAGCAGCAGCAGCCTCCTGTGATCCGGCAGGCAGATCAGGGGCCTGCATCCCTGTGAGTACAGGAGAGCTCCTGCAGCCCTCCCAGGAGCGCAGGCAGGCCCCTGATTTGCCTGCTGGATCACATGAGGTTGCTGCTGCTGGCTGGGGCCAGTAGCAGCACCAATCTTCCCGGCACTAGGTGCGGGCTGTGCACAGCACTGGCAGGCAGATCAGGGGCCCACACACCCAGGTGTGCTGCAGGCCCCTTATCTGCCACCTGGATCACAGGAGGCTGCTCCTGCCACCTGGGACCAGCACTGGGCGTAGCCTGCACCCAGCACCGGGAACATCGGTGCTGCTGCTGGCCCCAGGAGCAGCCTCCTGTGATCTGGCAGGCAGATCAGGGGCCTGTACCCCCAGGAGGGCTGCGGGGGCTCTGCTGGACTCCTCCTGGGGGTGCGGGCCCCCAATCTGCCTGCTGGATCACAGGAGACTGCTAATACTGGCTGGGACCAGTGCTGGGTACAGCCCGAACCCAGCACCGGGAAGACTGGTGCTGCTGCTGGCCACAACTGGCAGCAACAGCATGCTGTCATCTGGCATGCAGATCCAGGGGCCCACACTCCTGGGAGGGTTGGAGGCTGTACCAGAATCCTCCCAGGGGACACGGTCCTCAGATCTGCACCAGATGACAGGAAGCTGGTGCTGCTGGCTGGGACTGGCACTGAAGCCAATTAAGCCTAGCTTCGAAACTTGAAACACTTCAAAATGTTTTGAGTACCCTTGTTTTGTTTCAAAGGCTTTTGTTTTGTTTCAATTTCACTGTTTTGAGCTCAAAATGCATCAAAACAGCTTTGACCCCAGTATTCTTTCCTGCCATGGCAGGGGGTCGGACTAGATGATCTGCTCAGGTCCCTGCCAACCCTACAAACTATGAAACTATGAAACGAAACACCTGGTGAAATTTTACACAGCCCTACTGGTTTTACAATATTAAAGTATTATACGTATCAATTTGGGCTGAATTTGAATGGCTGACCTGAGTATAAAAGACAGATTGTAGTCAAAAGCCCTCACTGCTTACTTCAAGAAATAGAAGCAGAAACTCATCTGATTTGGATCTTGCCCACATAGTAATTTTCCAGTGTGAGGATGTGCATTTAGAGTGTCCTGGCTTTTGAGTACTTACTTCCTTTTTGGATATTTTAAAATATACTGCATTAGATAGAACTGTTCTTAATGTATACTAAGAGTGTTCACATGGGATGTTAGTACTCAATAGCCTGTGTTTTAGACAAACCCTGAAGGACCAATTACTTCAACTGCTGTATAAATATCTATGACCTCTGGTGTCAGTGTGACCATGTTATCCACCTATTTACTTTCTTACAAAGCCACATATTGTATAATGTTAAAGACACCCGAAATTTATCATGTAAAAAAAAAATAAAAATAAAAAATCGTGGTTTCTACTGCAACTGTAACTGCATATCCTGTATACTTTATACCAGAGGTCCAACAGACAGGCCATGGACCATATCTAGCCTGTGGGCTCAGCCATATGATCTGCCCCAGGAGTCGCTGGACTGTCCCCATGTTCTAGCCTCAACCATGCCTGCTGCATACAACATGTGGGCTAGACCCAGTGCTGCATGCTCTGTACACAGCACAGGAGGATGGTCCAGGGGCCAGTCCAGATCAAGCCATGCCAGAACCAGCACAAAGGACAAGTCCTGCAGGACAAGTCCATATGCCTTGTGCTGGGCATGCAGTGTGCACTCCTGGTCCAGCCCCACATGCTGCATGCAGCACATGGGCCAGACCTGGCACTGTATATGGCACAAGGGGTCTAGGGCATGTGCTGCATGCAACACCCTTGACTGACCTTCTACCTGCACCACAATGTGTCCAGCCTGTGCACTGTGGGCAGCACGTGCCCCGTGGTGGCCCCATGTGCCATGGACCCAGCACCACCGGAACTGTGGGGCCAGATGAGTTTGATACCCCTGATTTATACTTATAGCTTACATGCAAATATATGAAGATGTACATTAAAAGACAGAATCAGGAATAAACTTCAAATATGCAACATAGCTAAGTTAATGCTATGTAATATATTTCTTATAATTTTAGTGCTCAATTTCTTTCATTATTTGTATTGCAGTAGGACCTACAGTCTTCAACTAACTTTAAAAGGTTCCCGCTGTTCTAAGCAGTATACAAATCAAAGTAAGCCTACCCTTTTGGTAGGCATGCCACAGATCAAGCACCAGACCCTCCCCAAGTGCCACTCTGATCCTTTCTACTGCCAAATCTGTTATGCTTTTCTCTCCTCTCCGCCCAATCTGCTGCTATGCTTTCTGCTCCCTGTCCTATCTGTGCTGGCTGCTCCCTCTGATCCACTACCTGACACATATAGAGGCTGTCTGTGCCATCTGTGGCACGTGTGCCACAGGTTGGCCACCTCCAGAGTAAGGTATACCAACAGCCTCAAAGAACTTACTTTCTACACTGGCTAGACAGAAAGAGCGTAGAAGATATGGATGACATAAAAGCCAACGGAGGCAGAAAACAATCAAATGATGTTTAGGTGCTGAGCAACTCGCTCCAAATCAGTTACCACTCGAGCATCCAGGTCTGGGACAGACATTACATAAACAGGTTTGAGCCAAATCAGTTAAGTCTGATACTGCATTCAACCGGGTTTATCTCAAACCAGTTTCAGCCATTTTCAAACTGGTTTATGTGCACTGAAAGTCTGTTCTGTTACAAGTTTAAACCCGTTTCTGATCACTTAAACCAGTTTACATGTAACGTCTGTCCCTAGCCCCATAGACTATACACACAAGTTTTCAGTGGTGCTTAAAAGTCTGCTTTGGGCATACTCATGACTGCCTGTCCTGACAGGGTTGAACAGCAAAGCAGGTACCTCACACCTGAACCCTGTTAAGAGCCACAATTTTGGCATTCCTCTACCCATCTCACCTGGAGGGCCCAACTCCATTAAGTGTTTTCATTTCCCACATAACATACAGATAGAATAGTGATGTCCTTTTTCATCAGTTACAACATTCACTCATGAAGTGGAAGTCCTAAGTGTAGTTCCCTCTCCTGCCTGACATTATCTTAACCTGCATACCCCAAATGAATGCTCTGACCACCAACATAATAAGTGCTCATGCAATCTCCCCCACTGAAATTATTCTGCTGTGCTAACAAAAAAAAGTCAAGATTAATCTGACCATGAGTAAGCAGAAGTATCCATGACTCTACAGCTTTACAGTCGTAGCACTGAGAGCAAAGGGGAGATCTAGCTTATATTGTCTGTTGAAATAAATACTTAAAATAAACATTCTCAGAGCAGAAGCCCTATGGTTCCCATTTCCCTTAACTCCCAAGCTGTAGAGTCATCCTCCCTTCTCTTTGGCCCAATGAATATTTCAGCATTCCTTGCAAAGGACAGCTTCACAACAAAGGAAAATTGTAAGCAGTTTCATCCTGGACCAGCCTCTAGTCTGGTGGCTAGGGCAGTCTCTTAGAAAGTGGGAGAGATTAGGTTTGAATACCCACAAGCTGAGGAAGATATAGGTACCTCTCACCTTTAAAGAGAAGATTCTGGGCTGTGAGTTTTCTAAAGAGGAAGGCACCCACTAGTACTGAGTCCCTAAATTACTATCCCTTTCCACAAAGTATGCTGCCTTTTTGTAGATTCCATTATGAGGCTCCTACATACATACCTCAGGGATGCTTATTCAGTTAGATGAGCCAGTCACTTCCATACAACACATTATGGTGCAAGGCAATGCCAGGCAAAGGGAACTCTATATAGACTAGCTGCAAAACCAGTCAGTATATCTGCATTAGTGTTCAATATCAGACTGTATCAGGCTGTGCACTGACACACCAGCTCAACTGCATACAATTATGGAGCTAACATATGCAGAGCTAGTATGCATTAACTTAGCATGGTACTGCATTGTCCTGACGCTGATCCCCATCCTCATGCTAATACTGACAACCAGCTTGTTGTCAGCACTAGCAGATAGGTGACGCAAGGAAGGGAGCAATGCACCTTGGGGTGTCAGAGGATCCACCTAGGATCCATCTTTTGGTGTGTGATAGGCTCATGTTCAAATTTAAGCTCAACAGAAACCAGGGGGGTGAGGGACAGAGAGGAGAGCGAATTCTACATTTTTTGGGCAACACCTTTGTGGCTGGTTGGCTACTTTTTGGCAGGTAGGCCATTTTATCATGCATAATAAATGTAATTTGTGTGAGTGCCCTAAGGTAGTTTTTTGGGCTACTCTATGAATGGCTTTGTAATGACAGGGGTTGTGGGGTAGGGGAAAGAGGGGAAGAGAAAAAGCCACCTCATCTCTGACTGGATACATGAACAGAATAGTTGGAAGTTATTGCAGAAAACTAAACTATACTGAAATGGAGCCAACCTGGCCATACTGCAGAATAATGCTGGTACAACTCAGCAGCTACCACCTCCCATTTTAACTCATAGCTTCTCAGATCAGCAGCATATAGATTCACAGATTGTTAGGGGCTGGAAGGGATCTTGTAGATCATTGGGTCCAGTCCCCCTGCACTAGGCAGGAAAAGATAACTGGTGTCAAGTGACCCCAGCGAGGTGATTGTCCAGTCTCCTTTTGAAGATTTCAAAGGAGGTGACTGCACCACCACCGCAGGGAGTTTATTCCACAGACTGGACACCTGAGTGTGAAGGAGTTTTTCCTGGAATTGAGCCTGAAGCGGCCTTCCAGGAGTTTGTATCTATTGCTCCTGGTCTTCCCCTGGCGAACAGCTCTTCCCCGAGCTCTTGATGTACTCCCCTGATGTAGCGATAAGCTGCTACCAAGTCCCCTCTCAGCTTTCTCTTCTGTAGGCTGAAAAGGCCCAAGTCCCTCAGCCACTCCTTGTATGGCTTGTCTTGCAAGCCCCTGATCACATGGGTGGCTCTTCTTTGCACGTCCTTGTTGAAGTGCAGCGCCCAGAACTGGACACAGTACTTCAGCTGCAGTCTCACCAGTGTGGACTACAGTGAGAGTATCACTTCCTTAGTTCTGCATGACATGCAATGGTTAATGCATGCCAGCATGTTGTTTGCCCTGCTGGGCACAGCCAGCTCATGTTCATGCGATGATAAGTGCATGTGCATACATTCTAGAGAGAGAAAGACAGATAATGGGAACTGAGTTACAACACTTACTATATCCTGAATTAGTGTTCAGGTTCACTACAAAGTTAAGTCCCTTTAAGCAATACATCTTTAATACAGACAGCAACCTAAAATATTTATGGGATCTGCAAAGATAAAACTAGGAGTATGAATCCAACTTCTTTAGTGTACCATAAAAAGCAGACAGACCAGTTTTAAGAGGTCACAAAACTCAAAAATAATTAAAACTGATTTATTTAAAATATATTTTTTTGCTTCTTAGGTGAGAATTATATGACAAGTTAAATTTGTGATGTCTACCTTCAGCCATAAAGAGAAAATTACAGAAGCTGAAAATTTCCACTAGAAGTTAGGAGGAAAGGTTCCTTCATGTCTAAGAGACTCTAAGGACTACATTTTTCATGCATTTAAAAAAAATGAATTTAAAAAAGTAAATAAAATGAAGAGATTGCAGATAAGAAATTCAAGAAAGAACATTTTCAATCCAAAGGCAATGCTTCAGAAGGCTACCAGCATCTCAAAAGGGAGAAAAGTAGAAAAATATTTTGTATTTCTTAAACAATGCCATTCGTAATCATAAGAAAAGAACCTTGGCAGGCTGCTAGTTTACAGACATACTGACTGCCTATTTGTGCATTAAGTTTACCAGTGCAATTTGCCCAATATCATGGAGCACATTAGTTAAATAGCTGGAAATTGAGCCCTGGAGCCCAGACGTAAATCTAAAAACACTTCTCATCTGGGGTTATGGAATTTTGTAACCTCTTGGTATCAACAGGTTGGGAACTCCCCCAATTATCAGCAATGCACACTGCATTCAGGCAATAATGCAATAATTAACTTCCCAATTCATTTAAATTCTGCACAGGAATATAATAACTCTTTAAGTTTTCCAAAGAAACTAATAAAACTAACATTCTTACAAAATCCTCTGGGTAAGGTGTCCCTCTCCACATTAAAATATTCAGAGAGCCAGCAGTAATAAGGTTGCAATGCCCGTTTCCATTCTGGAAGTGACTTGGAAAAGCATTCTCTAAAGACTTAATTAGCAATAGAAATAACCTTGCAACAAGAAGTTTGCCTATGTCCTTGATACTCCCATCATTTGTTAATTTGTACAAGTGGGAAAAAAGGAGGCAGAGGGGCTAACTTAGCTACTTATATCATTTCTATTTCTTTTGCCAATGCATAATATTGTCTCGTGCTACATTTATGAATTTGTATTTAATACCTCACCTACAATGTTACCCAATGAGAAGCCCTAGCTTATGCTATTACTATTACTTTCTGAATGCTGTAAATCCTGCCATAAAGAAGTGGGTTACAATTGTAAAATTAAATCTTCCCACCTACCATAATAAAACGTGCTGGACAAAACAGTAGTTACTATAAGAACCATATGACCATCCAAAGTATGTATTAACATTGTGTTTACTTGACCAAGCTGTGACAAAGAATCACCATATTTCATCAGGCAAGTAGCAATTACTCAGTGCAAAATTTAACATTTTTTAATATTACTATACACAACAAGTACTATATGAAAGCCTATACAAAGTTTGCAATATTGTATAAGCAGTATATACATATAAAATGCACTTAGGACAACATTTTCATTGTTATAAAACAAAAGAGCAGGCTTTATGAACAAGGTTACTTTGGCAGTAGGAGTTCACAAATTGCACAAGTGATGAGTTCCCAATGCAGTAATTTTTTTCTAAAATGTTTTTCGCTATGTGAGAACAAAAAAACCCCACCCAATTGACTCCCATCTGGTTAGTGAAATGAGACAGAGCTCTGGTACTTTGAAAATAACTATTCCAGTGGGTGATTCCCTCCCAAACCCTTTAAGGAAATGGATCTTTGGTGGAAAAATGTTTCTTAAGAACCTTAGGAGGGGAGCAGGATACTCCTCTGACTTGGATGAAATAAAAGTTTTGCTGAGTGTGTGAAGGGGGCTAGAGAAGGAAGGAGGGTTCACTAACAGGAACATGGACTTTGTTTACTTATTCAAGAAGCCCATCCCTGGTGCAGGGTAAAATGAGAGTAGGCCAGCATTGTGATTTTCAATCAATCACAGCTCCAGTCCTGTGCTTGGCTTTAGTTTCTTGGGTTTCCAAGTTAATGGACATCTGGGTGAGAAGCCTCAGTCCTGTTAGGACTCTTTCACACTTGTTTTTTACCACTTCCCTCCACACTCCTTCAGGCATTCTGCTGCCATTGTTACTTGCCCCATTTCCTATTACAGCAGTAAAGAAACTAGTGCTGTTTCTATTTCATTCATGACTAATAGAATATATACTTGGGACAGTGTAATAAAGAACTACTGGTCCTCATTTCACAGGACTATTAGCTCCATCAAATACACTGAAACCTCCTCACTAAATACTAACAGAAGTTTCTCTGGAGTTTGCTGGGGCTACCATACTAAGGGACACTGGCTCCCTCTAAATAAGAATTCTCTTGGTCTCAGTCCCGCAAGGTGGTATAGCCCTCAAGAAATGGCAGCACTGCCAACCACTACAATCTTACTAAAGTTCTGTGACATATGGTATGTTTCTTGAAGCTCTCGTGGCTCTGAAAAGCTTGACCACTTACATTAAGTGCACCAAAAGGTTCTTTAAAAACAAAACAAAAGCATTTTTTAAATCTCACAGTTTTGCAAGAATGACACTAATTTCTAAATGTTTGAGTTAGTAATGCTGCAATTTAATTATAACCTCCCATCAGTTTTTACGTGGTCAAAATGATCCTATATATTCACGTAAGTAACCTGTAATCCTCATCACTGAAGAAAATGACTAAGTAGCATATCCTAGCACAATTGTTAATATTTAGAACAAAAAGCCAATTTGTTTCATTTTATACAGCATGTACAGTGCATTGTTTTTAAATGTGCATATATACTTTATTAAAATTTGAACAAGTCCACAATATTTGGGAAAGGGTTCTGCTCAATTTATTCTTTGTATAAAGCCTCAAAGTGATCTACATTTGCCAGCCTTCTTGTGCAAAATCTCCAATTAGACTGTTTGTCAAAAATATTCTTAGATTAGTGTAGAAACAGAGGGACATCAAGTGAATGAAGCAACAAACATTAGTATAAAGACTTATGTTGATAAAAGCAAAAAAAAAAGAGCACTTTAAGTGTGCTGGAAGCAAACAGTAAATCATCAAAACCGTGGATTTATCTAACAAAACCAGAGGGCATTCAGCTTGAGCTGTGCCTGAAAGCAAAAAATGTGATCTTATTGCCAAGAAGCTTCTGCCTGTTCTACTTTAGGTTCATACACCTTTAGGTTCAGCTTTCAGTAGTGTCGTAATAAGTTGGTGTTCGAGACTTAACCTCCCCAAAATTAAACAGACACACAGAACTTCCATTGACTGGTAGCCTGGAAAAAGCCAATCCAGGCAGGAGATAAAGAGGCCTGAAACTATAAAATATAAATCTCCCCCTGCAGGATGCTGAGTCCCTGTCATCAGCTTGCATGCCTAGGCCCAGGCCAGTACAATTTCTGAACATACTATCTGCTGGTTTAAAAATATACTAAAACTAAAGAACAGTTTTATCCAATTATCACCTGAGCAACTTATCATTGTCCAATGTCTGTCTGCCAACATTAGTTTTTATCCTCACACCAACCCTTTGCTATGAAGAACATACTAATCATAGCCCAATCTGAAAATAGGAAATTGAGACAGACTATAATCCTGACTCTATTCATGTCATTTAAGATTTCAGGACTTCATTGAGAGAACAGAAAAAGAAAAGAAAAAACTTGCCTGCAGTAGCACAATCATGTGGGATTATCTGGGTTGTTCCTAATTCTGAAAGTCCTAATGCAGGTTCTCAGTCACAAACCCACCCTTTCTAATGACATACATTTTCTGTAATACCTTCCTGCCTTATATTCTTAGAGAGAGAAATACTACTTGTAATTGTTCCACTGTCAAAGTGAACTTCCAAATACAAACTAGAGAACAAATACTAATAACTAGAGGGCACGGTTATTTCTAAATGTCAGAGCCACTAGACTACTGCAGATAATAGTCACAGAAAACACAGGTGATGTTATTTTAGACATTTTTGTAAGTTACAGGACCAGGCAGGAGAGAGAACTGGCAGTAGAAAATAGGGTTTGGCTCAAGTCATCCTAAGTTTATTCTTCCATTTAAATTAAAATGGAATCAACAAGAGTAGTTGTAACTAATGTTTTTAACTTCAAAAGAGCTATTTCGAAAGAGCAAGGACCTAGTTCAGGAAGTCAAATTAGAGAGCTCAGTTACATGAATACGGAGAAATTCCTTAATCCCAAAGTGCAAAAGCTATTCAAAAACCAGTATTCCATGCAAAGCAGTGGGATAGAGCAATCACACACTTGCAAAGAAAAGATTCAGACCAAACTGGACACCACGCAAAGGGTATTAAGAATAAGCAAAAAGCCTTCAAGGGATGGAAAAAGGATTGATCTACATTACTTTGCTTGTCTTAGAGATAAAAACAAGAACTGAAAAAAGTTAAACCAAGTTAGACTTTGCAAAGGATATCTGAACAAGCAGTTTAAAAGGTTCCTCGGCCATAAAAAAAACCCGTTAATTTGTTTTATATATAACACATATAAATCCACACACACACACAAATACATATTGTAAATATAAGAACTAGGGCCACAAAGCACCAAGATTAAAGACATTGATGGCATAAGAGGAAAAACATTCGCCGAAGTTTTCAAGAAGGATGGCGAACAAGCATGAAAGTATGGAATTATAATATCTGGAAGAGAAACAAAACTTCAAGGAAAAAATTGATTGGTTATTTCCATCACAGAATTAAGAAGGAACTAATGCACACACAGAGAAAAATCACAAATCCAGCAAGGATTTTTTAAATAAAACCTATTAAGTTGAGAATAATACTGTGCAAATATTAAATATTAAAAAAAAAACTCACCTAAAAAAAATGAAGTATTCTAAGAACCTGCAGGTCTGTCCAACCTCAACAGTATCCAAGGCATTACAATTACCAAACATAAAAGAAAATGGATTAAAATGCAACATGAGTTTCCCAAAAAGTAGATTTTACCAGATTACCTTTCCTACCTCTTTCCCACCACAAGACAATTGATTTTATAGACAAAGGAAATAGAATGGGACTTCTGTGCAGCATTTCAGATACTGCCACGTGGAAAATTAGTTAAAATTGAGAAGACGGGGAATTAATACAAAAACCATAAGGTAAGAAAAATGCCAAAAAAAGTGATGCTTTCTTATTTAATATTTTAATTAACAACATATGCACAAAAGCTAGGAGTATGCTTATAAAATCTGCTGATGACATCAAACATGGAGGCCTAGATGATATAGAGAAGGATGAGAATATCCAGCAAAAAGAACTAGATTTCATTGAGGAATGAAGTTACATCAATGAAGTGACAATTAATACCATTTTCTCCTATAAAATGGTAAGCCAATCGGAAACAGAGTGGGGCTACCAGAATTCAAAAGGCAAAGAAGCATATGACAAGGTATTTCCTGTACAATGGTAATAATCCTGCCATTTTGTGCATTTATATTGTACAAGGAACTCATAAAACCTCATCTAGGGCACTGAATATAAAATTCCAATCATCCATGTGCAAGGAAATCTAATTCAATCTGTAACAGGTGCAGAAAAAGGGCTACTCAAAGGCTCATGGACCACTGTACAAAAGAAGACTAAAAGAGGTTGTCTTATATTTTCTTTCACTATCTTAAGGTAGATAATTGTTCTCTATTAAGTCCATTACAGTGTAAACAGCAGGGAGCTAAGGGAAAATACTGGCATAAAAACAAACATATCAACAACTGGCTGTGAGCAAGTGTAGGATGGAAATTACAAGGGTCAGTTTTGGAAAAGCCTTCATGTATTATGGCGGAATTAATATATATAACCAGTTTTAAGATGGGTATTTATAAGAGAACTAGAGACTAGTCTTCCTATCCTCCATCTTCTAGCTCTACATACAGAAGGTACAATCACACAACTATATTCATTTAGCAATGGTATGGTACAGTTTTAGTGACGGAACGAATTTTTTCAATGCTTAATTGTAATGGAAGAGGAGATGGGGCTGTAGCCTTTCTGAACAAGTCAGGCAGAAGAAGCAGGCAAGGATGAAAGGAGAAAGTTTCAATCTGCACACAAGCACAGTGGCAATTAGCAAAAACAGGGATGATGCAAAATCAAACAGTTTATTACAGGTCTTTTAAATCAGCAGGATGTTTTTAAAACACAAACTACTTGCCTGGCCTCTCAGGCACATGTGTATGCATGATATTTTTTTTCCTGGAAATCTGACCATCCTTTCTAGGCTGTTCATTTAACCAGACTAGCTGCAAAAATGACAACATCTTGTATTACTGGTTTTTGGAACAAATTTTATGGAAAACTTGGGGTCAGGATGAAGTCATCATCAGGGCATCCAGTTATCCTAAATCAGAGATGGCCAACCTGCACCATGAGTGCCACAAGTTGCATGGCCAGCCTCTATGTGGCACACACAAGATTAGGGAGAAGGCAAGGAGCACAGTGGCAGATGAGGCACAAAAACACAAAACAACAAATCAGGCAGGAAACACATGCAAGGAAGCAGAAAGCCGAGCAGCAGAGCAGGCAAAAAGCACAGGGCTGGAAGAAGAAAGCAGAGCAGCAGAATGGGATCAGACTGGCACTTAGGGCAGGTGCAGGGCTAATTTGTGCCTCACCTGCCAAAAAGGTTGATCCTCCCCACACTGTCCTAAACGATCTTATGAAAAAAAATTGTAATTCCACCCCACCACACCCATTTTTTAAATTTATCAGCTTGGATTAACAGTTTTATTTCAGAATCTATCTTGATCTGGCCTATACTAAATCTATCTATACTGATACAGGGGTCCAGCCTTAATGAACTCATTTGTGGGACTGAGATTTTATTGAAAAGGATAACAGTCCTCACATAAAATGCTGAGTACTGGAAGAAGCTTGATTAGAAATAGTATTCTGTTTTTATCAGCGCAGTATATCCAGGATGAATTTTCCATACTTATCCAGGAGGGTAAAAAAAAGCAGCCACTTCTTAAACCCAGGGATAAAAAGTACTCAAATCTTAGTTTTACTGCTGTACTGCTTTAATTATAGGACACCCTGGTAGCAAGATTGAAATAGGAAACTCTGGTCAATATCAAGTAACCTAACTCTGTCAAACTTCAACTGTTCAGGCTAAGATTTTTTTCCAAGCCAGCTTTGCCTCAGGTTGAATTCCCCCCTCTCTTCCCCCTTCTTCAACTGTGTGGAAAATTTCAACCATAATTCATCTATTTCACAGAAGCAGGTTGGGAGGAGCTGGAGGGGGGGGCAGGTGCTGATCTGCCCATCTTAAAAAGTTCTGCTGATTTTTTTTTTTTTTTTTTTAAACTTTGAAGAGTAACCTAAAGTCTAGCAGAGAGGTGGGCATGGGCAAGATCCGGCCATGGAGGGGCTTTATCCAGCCTTTGGTGGGTCACTAGGTCCCGCCTGGCCGAGGCGTCACCCAGCCATGACACATCCTGCCATGCCCTGGGGGCACCAGGTGGCTGGGGTGGCTCCATGGAGGGACTGCCTTTCTAGGCAGCTCAGGCAGCAGCCGCTTCTTTAGTGCTCCTGCTGCTGACCCTGGCCCCACAGTACAGGTGGGGACCAGCATAAACAGCCCCGACCCCAAGCACCCTGGGCCAGCTCCAGGCTCATCCAACTAGGTTGAGCAGCAGCAGTGCAGAGGGAAAAGCAGCAGCAGCAGCGCAGAGGGAAAAGCAGCCCATCCCCCTTGATTCCTGGTGCAGCTGCGCGGGGCTGACCTGCATCTCCGCTGCATCACTGCCACCTCTGGGCTGCCCCATGAGGCAGCAGTGGCAACACAGGGCAAACGCAGGGCAGCCCAGCATGGGCTCTGGGCAGCTACACCAGAAAGCACCGGCAGCTGAAGGGGCCACTTTTGCCCCGCGCTGAGCAGCAGTTGCTAACCCACATCGCCCTGCTGAGCCTGGGTCCCAGCACTGGTTCCAGGCTTGCTCATCCAGGCTGAGCAGCAGCAGCCACAGTAGCAACAGTTGGGCAGAAAGTGTTGCTTGGCACAGGGGAAGTGGCCTCTCCCCCTTACCACCGCTGGGCAGTTTCTGGTATTGCTGCATGGAGCCTGTACCACGCCAGGTCACTGCCTCTGGGCTGCCTCAGTGCAGCACAGCCACAAAGCATCCCAGAGGCAGCGGTGATGGAACCGCAGGGCAGCCTGGCGTGGTGGAGGCTTTGGGCAGCCGCACCAAAACCTGCCCGGTGGTGGCGAGAAAAGGAAGCCACTTTCCCTCTGCCAATCAATACTTTCTGTCTGGCGCTTCCACCCCTCAGCCTAGACAGGCAAGCCTGAAGTCAGCATGGGGTTGTGACTGTGCATGCTGGTCCCTGCTGTTACTGTGGGGCTGGGGCCAGCAACGACAGCCGGAAGGAGCCACCCCATCCCTGCTGCATGCCCAGGGGTGGCAGGATGTGCCACAGTTGGACAGTGTGGAGCAGGCATGGGGCACCCTGGGGCTGTGCACTGTTGGCAGTGGCAGGGAGATGCCTTAGGCACACGAGCTCTGGGCTGTGGCAGAGCGGGTGCTGCTCAGAGGGGTGCACACAGGGGGGCTCCCATGCATACCCCATGTACTCTCAAGCCCTCCTCCTGTAAACCTCACATCCACACCCTTCCCATACACAATCACACACCCCACAAATACTGTACCCACACATATACCCACAGGCCTCTGGAGGAAGCCCCACTCATTGCTACACACTCACACCCCACCACACATGCACCCACACACATACCCCCCAGCCACCCTCTCCCTCCACATACCCCACAGCCCCCACAAACCCCGTACACATCCACACGTCCCAACAAACTCCCTGTACCCACCCACATCTCCCCACAAACCCCATACTTACTTACTCATACCCCCCCCACACAATATAGAAGAGTAAGACTTCATTTTGAGCTATTATGCAATCACTTCTATATATACAGCACAAACACACAAATTAAGACAACAATTTTTTTTTTAATTAAATTAAAATATATTATTATGGATGTTTGATTTTTAGTATACAATTCAGGGCTTTTTTCTGGTTATAAGATGGGAAACCCTGTTCCCAGAAGGAGTACTTCCAGGGACAAGGGGAGGGACTTCTGGTGGCAAAGGTCAGAGGTTAGGGGTGGGACTTCCTGTCCCAAGATGGCAACTAAGAGAGGGAAGAAGGGAACAGGGCACTTGTTAATGGGCGGAGCTACCCTTGCAGCCTTTGACAGCTCACCAAAACTCGTTAAAGCGGCCCTCCAGCTGAAATAATTGCCCACCCCGGGTCTAGCAAGAGATGCTATTTTTACCATGGACATGCCTTTTGCTGTCCCTGTGAAAAAAAACACACTAAAAATTATTTAATTTAAAGCCTTACAGAAAATAGAAGTCCCAATTCATGTGCACTCTATAAAGACTTGCTAGAACTGGGGTGCACCTCTCTCACAGTGAGGTCCCCTTGCAATATGGACTGTCCACTGGAGAGCTGCCAGTAGAGGGATCTATTTTGATCAGATGGAAAACCTCAGCAAGTTTGCACACAGTAAACTGGGCTATACATGCAGGGATTAATGTCAGAAAGTGGCCTAGAAAGTATTCCTTACCATAAGGATATTTTGTATCTAGCCTGTTCTGTGCTGTTCTTGTCCAGGGTAGCACGTCATCACTGCAACCATTAGGCATCCCATTGTATCCAATCCCAACAATCTTGTTCTCGGAATTCACAATACAAGCACCAACCTGAATAGAAAGAAACTTTATTTACTAGTAAGGCACAAGGAGCATGCAAGGTGGTTTATAGAACTGCACAAAGATTCAAGCTAATGTGCTTTAATCATATAAGAGCTGTAAGCCCAGAGTCTGAACCAGGCCTCATATCTGGCATAAAATCAGCATAGTTGTAGTGACATAAAACTGGTCTATGCCAGCTTGTACCACAATATTTGATCATTTAAGACTCCCATCATCTGTTATTTTCATCCACGTGTGTGTGGAGACATTTATTTTTTAATAAGAATGTCCTATTTTAATACAGCTCAAGTCACAAATGCAAAAATTAAAAACAAGCTAGTTATTCTGATGATTAGTTAATATATAGACCAGCCAAGCTAAAGATCTGATCCTGACTGACTGATATGTAGGTAAACTAAGAGGCATGCAATAAAAACAGCAAAGGAGAGTAAAAAAAGTCTAGCATGTACCTTCTTACTGTCATAATTTTACTAGGATTTTACTCCCCTGTTTTCTTACTTATTTTGTTCACAACAGGTTAAAGGGAGGATAGGGCCAACAGGCCTTTTGAAAGTGTATTACAGGAGGAAGATGGAGATCAGAAGGTAATATGTAAATATAGCAAAGGATGCATGGAAGAAGACAGTGGAAAAGAACATCTGAAAGGGAAGGAAGTCAAATGACAAGCAAGAAAAATGTAACCCAGTATAAGATGGGAAACAAATTGCACAGTGCCTTTAAAGTAAGGAGAAATAAACTCCAGCTGGTATGTTGGTTTAAGATTTCATATAAAAACCCAATAATATGATAAGAAAAAAACTCATCATCTCCAAACTTACTTGTATTATTTACATCAATAGCTACATTTACTAGGAGAAAACAGAAATGCATACATTTTCATTCTATTAGAATTATTTTCTAAATGTTAATAACTTTTGATACCTAAGCACTTTACTTAGTAACACCCACAAAACAAAATGCCTGTAGCAAACTTATCTACATCCGGCAAATACCGAAATGCTTTCCAATAATGATCTGCTATTATATGCTATATATGTACTATACCTGCATACTGCATTCTTACCTGAGAATTTGGATCCTTGCTTCTTTGTGCTGACAAAAAAGCTACTGCCATAAAATATTCAGGCCATTCCAAATAATCCTCCCGTTTCTTATGGAATATTTCACGGTCATACCTATAATATGCAAGATTTTTAAACAACAACAACAACGAGTGTGAAAGAGGGCCAAAGAAAATACTTCTACTTCTTGCCTTGGAAAGAATTCCCCAACAGACCACATGTTGTTGCCCACTCTGCTCTTGACAACCACATGACAATCTCTAAGGTCAACAGAAATCAACATCAATGAGACAAGTCCGCTTGGTGAAAAAGCATGAAAGACTGTTCTCAGCAGTTGCTCCTAAGCACTAACTTCCTCCTTCTTGAGACCCGCCAGAGCCTGAAAACTTGGGGGTGGTATCTGTTTTATGTTGATATTCTAGTTGCCTTTGAAGTTGTTTTATAAAACAGGAAAAATGAACAAGAGAATAAGTTACTTCTGTTCTCTTGTTGCAAGATGCCATGAGCCTTTGTTGGGAGGTAGCATGTAAATCTGACAAATATAAAAAAAACTCAAAAGATTTACACCAGCACTGCCAAAAGCAGAATCTGACCAGATTATGGACTCATGCCAAGAGTTTGATGATAAAGCATATCATTACTTGCTTGCCTATAAGCCACATATCCTTTCAAAATGACACCAATATGAGATTGCACACTGCAGCTCTGGGATGAGATAACAACCTGACTTTTGTATGCATGCAGCTTTCAAGAAAGCCTCTCATCCTGTCCCTGAACAAGGGCTTCATCCATCAAAGTTAACCAAACAACAAAGTGGGAGAGAAGGAGGGAGAATCAGCCTGCCTTCACACATATGCTTTGAGGAAAAAATATCTGGAGATCTGCAGTCTTCAGAGTAATGATAGCCAAGCACCTAAACAGAAATCACAGGCATAAGATTTACCATCCATCTCAAGAAGGTATTTCTCCATCCTTAGAACGATATTTCCCATATTTATTTATCGATATTATTTGGTGTGTGGTGATTTTTAAAAGAACAAAAGAGTCTTCGTCAGGAGTATGCTTTTTAAAAGCAACTTTAAAAAAAGGATATCGAAATGGGTTTCTTCCTCTCCTTCTAGATGTAAAATGTCAGTCTGAAAGGTTACTTTGAACTGCTTGCCTTTAACTTTCTAGGCAGAACTGTACTGGGAAGGAAGTTTTCATACCCCATGATGAAAAGGGGGGTTGCGGGGACCACCAAAAATTGTTGCATAAAGACAAAGAAGTTACAGTTATAAAATTTCTCTCTCAAGTAAACCTCAGGCAGAAGACAAAAGAAGAGTCCCTTCCTCGTCATAATTCCATCAATTCTCCAGTATGCCAGAGGGTTCGAGATAAAACAGCAGACAAGCTGTTAACTCACAGAGAAAAAGTTCTCTTTCTGAATGCCAAGTTAACAGTTAGAAAAGACAAATTTGAGACTAAAAAAAGTGCAAGGTAGTATCAATTATAGCAAAGAACATCAAGAAAATGGAAAAAGCCCTCCAAAAATGGGTTTAAGAGTCTATTTCCCCACAGAGATGGCCACTCAAAATGACAGCCAAGCAGCTAATCCCCAATAGCAACACAAGGGACAGGTGCACTCAGCAGACCCAGACCCAACAAATGATTTGGGGCAAGTGTTTTTGTTCCGTTAATTCATTTTTTAAGTTAGCTGTGGTAGCAAGGCCGAAGGCTACTAGTTGCATTATCTACTACAATGCAAGCTGTAAATATAGGAATTTTGGCTCGCTCCAGGTAGGGGTTGAGAGAACCACCTTTGTGATTCTTCCTACTACTGGGTCAAAAATGCAGGGGATAATGCCAGGCACGCAGAACATAACAGTCATCCCTATATCCTGAACACACAAAACAAATAAAAGAATTTGCTGAGGTCAGGGCTGGCCTGAGGACATTCCTAATTGAGTGCTGGAACAAGACAGGACTAGGCAGAAACAAATTTTCTGAGAAGGAAGGAGTGAGACAAAGAGAAGAGAAACTGGAAATCTGTCACAAAGATTCACCCTGAATCCACACACAATTACAGCTTCAGGGCAGTCAAGCACTGAGCAATCTGAATTAATGAATATCAGCAGATTTGAGAGAGAGATTTTAAATGTTTCATTGGAACATACAACAACAAAAATATAAGAAGGAAGAGACTCTTCAAATGATATCTTAACAGGAATTAAAACAGAAGACTCACAATAAAATGTCAGAGGTACATGACTGGAGAGACATATTACAGATGCTGTGGAATTATGCCACATAAAATTTAAAAAAAAAAAAAACGCTCTCAAAACAGCTAATGTTAATGTTAATTTGAACAAAGGAGATCACCATTTTTCCAGAGAAAAATTCTAAACTACTCCATGGAAACCCCATTTGTATAAAACAAAGAATTTAGATGTTATATTTATTATTCCTGTATGCCAACTCTACATAACATGCCACTGCACATTTCTCAAAGTACCAGCTTCCCAGAAAGTGACATATTTGCAAGATGAATTCAAGGCTTGTGCGGAATAGTAGAAGCAAAAAGCTCTGTTATTATTTTGGAAATAATTTGATTTTAGTCAAGACCTATTGACATCTACCCAGAGATGCTTTTAGCCAGGTTCTTCAATTTTATGTATTTTGCTGACAGGTGTGAGTGAGAGCAAAGTAGGTGTAAAATACTATAATTCTTACTTAGCATTAACCAAGAAGCCTGGTCTTCAGGCTGCAAAGAACATTTTAAGAGATTAGGGACTCAGCATAAAACTCAAAACTGATCAGAACCTACTTCAGATGATTTTACAAGGTGCTATAACATTTTAATAAGTCTTAACCATTTTAATACTTTCCAAGAATTAGTACATTTACCTAATAAAAATGGGAGGGTAATTTCCTAAAGTGAAAGAAGTTGAGAGCAGATAGATAGCAGGCTTTTAACTGTAATGTTGAACTCTGCTAAAAAAGATGACCAATTTTAAATAAATAGACAAACAAACAAAAAGATGTCCTTTCCTCAGATTCTAACCCAGAGGTTCTCTACCTTTTTAGACTTGAGGCATCTCTCAGACAATGTCAGCTCTATTTTCACTCATTTTTGACCACACAAAAATAATACAGCAATTCGTTTATTGTAAAGACCACAAGTCAGAATGTTTTGGACGCTATGGATTCCTATTTGAAATCTCTGGGTTTATCTTGTTTTACCCCTAATAATGCCAACATTGTGCTGCACCCCATGGCACCCTTGAAAGGATCTCAAGGCACCCTAGAGGCCCATGGCACCCTGGTTGAGAATTATTGTTCTAGATCTATCCGTGATATGTACAAGTATCTGTCCAAAATGGTACAATGAAATCAGAAAAGAAAGAAAAACTGGAATTAATATGACAATCTACTTTTTTTCAAATTACACCTCTACCCTGGCTAAGAACAACAACAACAAAAATCCTCCAGTAAAAGAGCTACTTCATTAATCAGCTGTTTTCATCCAGGTAGGTTTTATCATCATGTATACAGTTCTAGAACACCTGAAAACACAATACGTCATTTAGCAAACAGAAGAGTGCACTAGTGAAAGATTTGGTTGGAAAACATGAGAGACTGAGTCTAAACCCCACCGCAAACCAGCACAGGCAGTCTTCAACAGAACTCCACAGCTGTAAAGTACAATCGGAAAAGAAAATCATGTCTTGGACCCCAGACCTTGGAAATGCTTAATTTTTGTAGCCTTTCTGCCTTCACTATCTGATCTTGTATCTCACAGTCATACTTATTTTGATCTTTGATCTATACCATAAAGCATGTTACTGAAGATAGATACCTAGGGTTGGACTAGATGACCTAATGAGGTCTCTTCCATCCCTATTTTCCACCCACCAACATTTTGTTGTTCATAGATTTCAGACATTAGGGCTGGAATGAACCTCGTGAGATCCAGCCCCCTGCCCAAAGGTCAGGGGGTCAGATGACCCCAGCAAGATAAGCATCCAGGCATTTCTTGAAGGTGTCCAAAGTAAGTGCTTGCACCACTTCTGGGTGGGGCGCCTATTCCAGACTCTTGTTGTTAAGCCCTAGGGCAGCAATTCTCAGCCAGGATGCCAGGGCAGGAGGAGAGAAGCAGATAATCCCCCTGGCAATCCCTCTGGCCCAGCCCCTGTGTAAGAAGGTATGCAATTTGGTCAAATTGAAAAAGATTTGAGAACCATTGGGCTAAAGATTAAGCGTGTGCTTGCCTTTACTCAAAGACTCAGATCTTCCATGATGTTTCACTTTGCAAGAGAGACAGACATGACCTCACAAGCACGAAAGTGCCATGCTGCATCAAGCCAATGATTCCTCTAGCTCCGTATCCTCATTATAGACCTGTTGCTTCAGCAGGCCCCATGGAGCTCCCTGCCCCACCATCTCAGCAGGCTAGAGGATACCAAACTGGTCTGCCTCCAAACAGCCCACTGCTGCCGGGTCTACATGCTTGTGATCCACATACTCCATCCCATCCCACACAGATACCAAGTGGCAGGACACCCTGCTGCAAGGATGGGAGTGAGGGTTCCCAGGAGACAAATCTGTACTGAGTGACCAGGGACTTAACTACTGGCTTCTGTACGAAGCCACTGCTATGGGCACGCATCTGGTGCACTTTGACGGATGCCCACAATACCTGCCCCTTCTGCCAAGAGGGAAACCCTGGCGCATACCCACCTTGAGTGTGCCAGGTTGCAGTCCCTCTTCCATCTGCTGAGGTTCTGCCTCCACCTCTCCTTGCCCCTTTTTTGATTGCACACTCCCCATTTGTGGTCCCACCAAGTCCCAGGACCTCCCACTCAATATCCTCCTGGCTCTGGATGTATCTAACCACACCAAGGATGCTCTAACCAGAAGAAACTCGGGTGAGCATGGGGCCATCTTCCCCACTCCCAGGCTCAGAGTTTCACCGGTCAGCATCCACCCACTTGGGACAACAAATGCAATGCCGCAAGCCAACTCTGTGTCGTACAATTTAAAGTAAAGGGGACTTTCTCTTGGTAGTGTTAACCTGTCACCTACTCATTGCAGCAGGGCACCCTCCTCCTGCTCTGGGGGAGCCTTGGTTTCCAGTTGGACTAAGGCACGTCAACAGGCACGGTGCCTCGCCAATGTCACCAGGTCTTCAATCTGAAATGATCGTACTGGACGCTCAAAATTCTCATATTGACTGAAAACCTATCGCACGCTGAAAAATTATGCAAATGCCCATGCAAAGTTTTAATTACTTTACATGGCTCACTACAAGTCATCAGTGAGCGAGAACTGGGTCAAAGCTGAAGCACTGCTTTATTCAGAGGCCAGCAGTCATTAAAAAAATGCCCATGGTTCAGCCCAGCTTTGGATATGCTGCCTCAATGAGCTGCCTGAAAAAATGTGGTACATTTTGACCACGTTTACTGTTATTGATAGTGCATCATACGAAGGCTGAAGTTATGATACAAATACGATAATAACCCCACACGTGGCCGCAACACCGAGCCTCACAGTGCCAGGCACCACCCCTCCCCCATCGAGGTCGTTATATAGAGCGGGCCAGACCACCCCGCACAGCGGCGGGGACATTTACTGTGCCCGACCCAGGTGGTTGGCAGCAGCCACCAGTCACGTGCCCGGCCCCCGCGGCTGCCTCTGGGGGAGCAGGCCCCCCCCGGGCCCTACCCGTTGATTGCCGGCTGCTTCTCCCCGCTCATCCTGCTTCGGCTCCAGCCACGCTCCGCGCTTTGGCGCCAAAACGATGACTGAGAAGGAGGGGGCGGAGCCGCACGGCAAAAGGACTAGCCTGCACACCGAGCGGCTGACGGGGCCGGCTGGCCGCGCGTGGCCCTTTAAGAGCGGGGGCGGGCGCCCGGGGAAGAGAGTTTCCCGCGCAGCCATCCCTCGCTGCGGACTTCACCTCCCAGAATGCCGTGCGCCAACTGGGCCTGCGCGGTCCTGGAGCCTGGCGGCAAGGCGTGCTGGGAGCTCTAGTTCCCATCGGCTGAGGTCACTGCGAGCTGAGTGACTCTTGTTGATGTGGGTGCAGTTGCCCATTAGGTGCAGTAGGAGCTGTGCCTCCTCTGTCGGGAAGAAGCTGCCTCTTGGCCTAAGCCCTGAGCACAGGTGTCAAGCCAAGGGCCAGGTCCTATGCAGGCAGGAAATGCGGGGGGCATGGGCAAAACAGCTGCCTGTTGGACAAAGGGATACCTCTGACCCCACAAGTTTGATTACCAAGTGATTAAAACACTTTCAGAGACAAATTCTGATCTCTAGTGCACGCAAGTAGCAATAGAGTGGAGAGTGCAGATGTGAGGGCAGGATTTGGATAATCATTCATGATTTCAGGGGTGGGACTGAGTACATGTTTAACAAATGTTCAGATGACACCAATTGGGTGGAGTTGTGTCCATCTCAGAGGATAGGATTAGGGTTCAAAATAACCTTGACAAACTGGAAAATTGGTCCAGAATTAATCAAAGGAAATGCAGTAAGAATCAGTGCAAAGTGTCCTGCATTTAGGACAGGATAATCACATGCACCCGTAGAGATGAAGGAACCACCGGTTATGTATGCTTCAGTACTGCAGACAAGGACGTGAGTGTTAGTAGACTATAAGATGAATATGAGTTGTCTGTCTGCTTTTGTTGCAAAAAAGGCCACTAATAGCATACTGGGTTGTATAAACAGAAATGTCACTCGCAAATCATAGAAAGTGATATTTCCACTCCATTCAGCACTTGGTAAGGACTCACCTGGAGTTCTGTGTCCTGTTTGAAGCCATGGACAAATTAGAAAAGATCCAGGGCAAAGCAATAAAAATTATTAGAAGGATAGGAAACATAAGTAAAGCTTGGAAGACCTGGGATTATTTAGCTTACAGAAGAAAAGACTGAAGAGGGATTTATTAACAGTCCAGTTGATGGGTAGTTATAAAGAGATTAGTGAAATATTCCTTGGGACTGCAGTGGACAGGATAAGGAGTAGCAGCATTAAATTGCAACATGGGAAATTTTAGTTTGGTTGTTTAGAAAGTACTTGCCTACTAAGAAAAGTGGCATGGCCAAAGAAGAGAGAAAAGCCTGCGCCAAAAAGTTGAGAAAACAGCTGGGTCAGGAAGGCAACAAATCAACCACTGCCATGGCGGACCCAGCCAGGCAGAAAGGAAATTTAAATGGATGCCAAGGAAGCATTGGGGGCTGGACGGAAAGAGGGGGAGGTGAGGCAAAAAGAAAGAAGACGGTGGAGACTGAGGAGAGAGAGAACCGACCCTAGGGCTTAGAGGAAAGTGCCGGTCCCCTGACATACCTGGTGAGAGCCAGCGAAGAGGCTGCTCTGTCTGCTTCGCCGGTGAGTGCAGCCCCGGGGGGGTGAATGTAACCACCCCAGGAACTTGGAGGAGAACAAAGAAATGGACGAGATTATACCCAAAGAGGGGGTGAGTCTATCCTGACCCCGAAGATAAGGATGGAATTAGAATTAAGAAGTAGCTGACTTGGGACCCATGCAAGGAAGAACGGGGCAGGCAGCCAACCTAGGAGGAGGACCCCAGCCAAGAGGTCTATAAGACTGAAACCAGATCATCAGCATTAGAGGTGAGCAACAACACGCTCAGAACATGTGGTGTGGTTAGGGCAGAGGATGGGGATGATGGAATCCTGCGATGAAAAGTCAATATCTTGACCCTATAATCAACCCTTTTGTCTCCCAAGAGTGTTTTGGCACCCCTCTCTCTCAAACATCAAAGGCGTAGCAAGAAATTTTCCAAAGGACAAAATACTACAATTCCAGTGGAGAGATGACTCAACTTCAAGTGACACATCACTGACCTCTTACATTGTAGAATCTCCATCCTTCGAAGTTTTAAAGAGAAAGTTAGACAAACATTTTTCTGGGATCCTTTAGACCAGCAGTTCTCAACCAGGGTATGATGTACTGGTTTTGAACAAGCCTAAGATGAAAGGAGGAAAAGAACCAAAATGTTTGTGGATCTCACCGAAGTATCAATCTATTAAGTTGAGTTGTATCAATCTATTAAGAAAGCTTCTGATAACAATACTAGAGAAATTTGATTACTGTATTTTCCAAAGTAATTGCTCATTTATTGTTGCTGAAATACCAGGTTTTATATAAAAATTTAAAGACTATCACTAAATAGTCTGTTCAGTTAGTTTATAATATATGCTTATTTCTTTGCTTTTTCAAAATGATATTTTTTGCAAGTGGAAGGTTAGATTATTCTGCATGTGGTTTTTGGTTGAATTGTATATATTATTCACTGGGTGGAAGACGCAGTGGATGTGGAAAGAGGGAATTGTTTATGAAGGCTCCTAATCATTGTCTGTTTTAAATTCTGAAAAGTTGACAGGTGCAAGAAGGAACGCTGTCAGGTTTTGCCTTTAAAAAGAAAAACTTACTAAAACAAAAAAAATCTTATAACTTTACTGAAATCTACTCTTTCTTCAGGGCACAGAAAAGAAACCATATAATGTGTTGCATATCTTCAGCATAAAGAAATTGCTTTTAAAATGTTAATATTTTTATGGTCTATCCTCAAAACTATAAACTTTGTGAATAAGAAAAATAAGTGGGGAAAAAGGAAACTAATTTGGAATGAGTAACTGTAGTACTATTAATTTTGTTTCATGCTTGGGAAAGGCACATACACACAAATACCAAAAAAACCCTTGTTTAGAATGATGTTGCATTCTCTAGGGAATAAGATTTATTAAATGAATGTTCTTTAACTTTCTTCATGTCCAAACATAATCAGGTGTTGCATTTCACCTACAGGTTTCTGCTTACCCTGCAGACAGTTCTTTCATTATATTTCTTTTCCTTTCTAAATGTTGTTTTTAATTAATCAACTATAACTTTGCTGGAACATTTTCTGTCCATTTAAAATTAATAGTCTACAGACCTTTTAATCAGGTATTCAGTCCTTAAAGTAAAGGACAGAAAAGTTAGTCCCTTGAAGTAGGGCCTGCTACTGCATTGTTTGACTTTTCTATTTTACAAATAAATAGATATATGTATGGAATGAAACATTTGTCTCCTTTGTAAGTTAGTAATTGTTCCTAATAGGCTGCTGATTCAGTAGTCTAAATGAAATCATTTTTAAGCAATGAGATTTTGATGCTGTTAGTGTCCATTTCTGCTGCCAGTGAAGTAATGAGACTGATCATTGACTTCCATGAGAAGTCATATTTAAAATGGGCAAGAAGTTTGTTAGTTGCATGGTGCAGGAGAGAACCAGTTTTTACTCTCATTTTGGATCCTATGATTGTTTGGAACAAGTGCTGCTGGCCATGTCAATACAGATAAGTCAACTGTGGTGAGCTGGCCTGACAATAATGGATGTCAGCGAACTTCACACACAAACTATTATGTCAAAACAGTGTCAAAACGAAACAGTCGTTGAAAGTTTGCAGAGCTCTAATAGATATCCAGGTTGTAGCTGTATTGGTCTAGTGTCAAAAGCAATCAGGACTCATGGTACAGGTGATATCTTTTATTAGACCAATTCGATTTTTGCAATTAAAGAATTTTTTTGGCAAAAGTCTGCTTGGACTAATAAAATATATCACCTCTACCATGAGTCCTGGTTCCATAATATGATAATACGTTGAAATACTGGTGAATATATAGAGAGAGAGTGACTAGGGCAGTTTTTTTGTTCAAGTAAATAAGATTCCCTCATGAAGACACATAGTGGCATCACTGTGTTTAATGGGAGGAAAAGCATATAGTTTGCAGTGCAGCCTGCTCATCCCAGTAAAGCTAGCAAGCAAAAACTTTTAAACCATTAAGTGAAAACTGTCTCTGGCACCCTAACCATTGAATACTACAGAAAGATTCAGGTTTTGTAAGGGAAAGGAACTTGAAGATGAAACTATTTCCTTTTTTGCGACAGTTACAGAAATTGTCAAAACATTGCAATGTTAAGGATGGACTTAATAAGGCCCTCAGAGACAGGTGTGTGTGTGGGCTACTTAATGAAAACATACAAAGGAAGCTCTGAACAGAGGAAGGTCTTACCTTTTAAATGTGCTGTTGAGATTCTTGAACTCTTATAATACTACAACAGATCTGAACTGTGGAAGAGAACACAGTGGAACCATTATCCAATAGCCAGGCTGAACCACACATTAACCTAAAACCTACCTGTACTTCCTCTCCACCACCCTTAATTTTTAGATAATGATTTGTTCAGAATTCCTCATAGGGTCACATTAAGGCTTTGATGGTTAGGATGTGCTAAGGAGGAGAGCATATACAAAGAACATTTTCTGTTGGGACACTTAATTGACTGTAAGGGCACAGGCAGAAGTGACAATTTTTGCCCAATCTGGCCACAGAAAGTGGTCTATAGTCATGGTGGTCTATAGCCATGACACAAGCACACAGCTACAGGCAGCTTAAAAAATGGCCAGTCGGTCAAAAATCTGAACCCAGAGATGTTTCAAAACATAGCATCTTCTGTAAGTTCTGTCTGCGCTGCCTGCCAGCCTGTTGCTGTTTTCAGAATGGGAGGGGGAAAAGTGAGTGGAGGCTCAGTCTGGGGGTTTTTCCAGTCCCTGCTGGAGGGTAGGGTAGGCGTATTGGAGACCCCTCTTCCCACAAGGTGAGGGGACTCCAATTTACCCACCATACCCTCCAGCGCTGGCTGGGAAACCCTTAGAAAGAGCTCCCTCTGCTCTCTTTCCTGCTTCCCATTCTGAAAACAGACAGGCTGGGATGGAGGAGGGGCTGTTGCTTGGGGAAACCAGCTGCAGGTCCCAGCCAGCTGCTAGATTCCCCACCCTTCTGGAACCAATAGTGAACTTCTGTTTGGTCTAGGAGATCATTATAACTCAGAATGCTTCCTGTGAAGCATTCTGAGCTACAGCAGGGAGCTGCACTTCTGTCTGCACCCTAAATGCTCAGAGAATAAGTTGAAAGTGATTGGTTTTTTCTGTGTTTTAATCTTGCATGCCAACAAAGCTCCATTGAGTAATTCTCTTCCTGGGGTGCATGTAGCAGATCCCACAGCCCAATGTACTTCCCATAGTTCCTCTAGAGGCTGCCTGCCTTACAAAGGCAGAAAAATTCCAAGCTCTACTGGCAGTATGTATCCTCCTTCTCTATTAAGTATAGTTCACCCTATACTCTAGAAACATAGTTCATAGTTGAACTCTTCACCCTTACTGAGGACATCCAATTCTTATTTGTAATGTCATGGAATTAGGTACTTTAAGTCACCTCTAAAGCATGCATGAGCTCTGAAAAATGACTCTCAAGGACCTACATCACCCCCTTCTTTTTTCTGTCTTTATATCTGATATTTAAACGTTTTCATCATTTTTCTTTTGTCCCAGAGAAGGGATGAAGAAGACTGAAGTATTTCAGAAAACCTTTTATATGAAATGGGAGGTTAGATGTTCCTGCTGAGTTTTCTTTTCTTATTTCATAAGTAAGAGCTTTGAGCAGAGCTTATTGCAAGCACATCTGTATAGATGTCAATAAGTAATATTACATTTAGCCACTTAATCTAGTGAGTCAATTACAAACAATTGAGATGTTCTTCTTATAGAGAAGCCAACTAACTCCAAAAGAGACTTACGCTTAAATATTTAACCATCTGGCATCCTTTCATCAATTACTCAAGTAAAATATCAGGATAGAGAAATCAGAGGCATATGACTAACTTTTTATCCTTCTGGCAATAGATTAGCTTTGATCATTTATTTCTTGCAACTTCTTTTGGCAAAACTAGCATTTCCAAACTGAGGTTCCGAAATTTAGGCCTTAAAAATCCCCATTTAGATACATAAATATGGTGTAAGCATTGAACACCCAGAGATTCTGTTGTAATTAGCAAGAGGTGTGTCTGATCAGTATTTGTCAAGTCCGATCATCACTTAAGTATCTCAATATGCTTTTCTGGTGCCTAATCAAAAACAATTCTTCCTTGTTATCCAGCTTACATACACTGCTGTCTTGTCCTAGCAGAACATTTCTTCCTTGAAGACTTTAAGTCAAGACGGTGTTATTAAGGCAATGATTCTCAACCAAGGTGCTGTGGCACCCTGGGTGCCATGAGATCTGTTTCAGCATGCTGGGCTACAGCATCAGGAGGCAGCAAGAGAAATAAAGTCACACCCCTTTCCTGAGGGGAGGGGGAGAGGAGCTCCCCTGGACTGGATTAAAGATTGCAAACTGTCAGGTCTGGAAGACTTTAGGGGTGGAGTCCTGGAGCGTATAAAAGGAGCTGCATGCCCAGCATGAGGGAGATGCGTCGGGGACAGAGAAAAGAGGGCCTTAGAAGAAATGAGGAGAGCTGCTCAGCAGAACAAAGCAGAAACCCAGGAAGAGCCCCTGAAGACTTCTATCAGCGGAGAGTGACAGACGGCTCCAGTGGTTAGGCTCTTGGTGCGCAGCACAGCATCCAGACCCTGGGAACTGCGTGAGGCAGCTCAGGTCTGTAATCTCTGGCTTGCGGCCAGAGACATGGTACACAGGCTGGTGCACAGAGCAGAATCTTTGGAGACCCTTGGGGTAGCTCAGGTCCACAACCCCCAGGACGAGGCTGGGAGCTTAGTGCAGGAGACGCTGCACAGAGGGTGAGAGACCCTGGGAGCTGCTCGAGGACAGCAGGTCAGCACAGACAATGCTGCCCAAAGGGTCTGGGAACAGGCCAAGCCCCAGTGCTGCACAAAGCTGTCCAGGCCACCAACCCTTAGCACAAGGTGAAGCGCCCATTACATGCAGCAGCGCATGTGGCCCTTAGCCAGGCCGGTGGCAGCAGAGTCGAGCGGCAGGAAAGCCTGGGAGGGAACAGAGCTCGACCTGAAGAATGGGATGCAACCTGCTGGGACTGTGGAGTAGTAAGTTACCCTGGAAAGAGGGTCCCAACAGGGGAGGGACCCCCCAGGGTTGTGAAGGAGCACCATGTGGGCTGCTTCTGGGTGATAGAGGGAGGAGCTTTGGAGTCTTTGTGATCTCCCTCTCTCCCTCTCCTTTTCTTTCCCCCCACCTCCTTTCCTGTAGTGGTACCTTGGAGGGCACCCCGGTAGTCCAAGGATTGCTGGTTATATTTGTAGACTGTGCCTTATAGTTTATGTGAATAAGTTGAAGCAATAGTTTGTATATTAATAGAGTTATAACTTTGCCTGATAAATATCCTTTGTTTTGGGTTTTTCTATTGTTCATCTGTATTTTTAAATAATAATTGGTTATGTGTGTGTGTGTGTGTGTGTGTGTGTATGTGTATATATATATATATATATATATATATATATAGTATAGGGTTTATTGTTCTGTAAATTTGTACAAATATATATAATTTGTGCCCTTGCCCTTTAATGGTTTTGTTGAAATAACGAATTGTATATAGTTAAGTAAGTGATTGACTGGGCCTGACTCTACAGGGGACGGAGGTGGCCGCTGGGCTGTTGTCTCCCTCCACAGCACACTCTTCTGCCAATAATTCCCTCAATTGGAGAGGGGAGTACAAACCTGTGTACACCCAGGCTACAGTATTTTTAGATGTGCAAAAACCTATTCAGAAGATAAGCCCAGAGATTTCAAATAGGAATCCATAGCTTCCAAAATATTCTGACCTTTTGTTGTCTATCTGAGTTCTTTGCAATAGAAGAATTTATTATTCATCCATAGTCAAAAAAAGTTGATTAGAGAAAGTTAAACAGATATTTTTTAAACAGTATTTACATCCCTAGCAGATACAGGTTTGAAGAAGTAAATCTGGCTGGACAATCCAGCCAGAATTATTAAATTTATTTCAGAAATATTACATTTCTGATTGGCAAAAAAGCTTCTGTTTCTGCGGTATGAAACTACTTAGAGAGTCTTCACTGATAAAAGAGAGGTAAGGCTGGAAAAAAAAATTATGAGGAAAATAACAGTTAAGCTAAGTCAAAAGACACTGTTACTCTGTATAGACATTCAAGTAATCAAGAATTCCCCCACGTTTGTTTTCCTGGTAGAAAAAACTTACCCAGAGTTGTATATACAGACATTCAAATGTTGAGGCCCTGAAGAGTACAGAGCTTGCACAGTGCAGCTGGAAAGGTAGCAGAGGGGGAGAGGGGAGACTTTTGCACATATCTCAATGTGCTCTGCAGGCTCCCTTAATCTTCCTGGCAATGGATGGCAAAAGTGCATATGGCATTATTATTTGTCTGACCCAGACTATCTCCAGCACAATGTAGAGATTGTCAAGGGGGCATGTTCTGCTCTCTGTTGGAGCAGGAGACTGGTGAGTGACATTGTCTCTCTATATGGGCGGGGGGGAAAGGGATGCTGAAGGACTTTGTTTTTATCTGAGAGAAGCCACAGCATGTATAGACATTTGCTGTCTCAGGAGAAACTCTCCTGGGAGTGATTTAACCCTGGCTTTTCCCAAGTTATTTTTCTCCCAGAGTGGCCATTTTTACCTTGAGAGGAAAAGCCTGAACATCTGTACACTTATGGTTTCTCCTGGGAGAGCAGAGACTCTTCCAGGAAAAACTGAATGAGGATGTTTTGATCATGGATCTTGTTTTTCAATGGTAGGTGAAGAAATTCCAAATTACTGCAAGATAAACTGAAGAATCAATGGAGATGGCAACATTTGTCTTTGGAGAGGTTTTTTTGTTTTTTTGTTTTTTTGTTTTTTTAAGAAAATATACTAGTATAGTAAAAAAATAGGCTTCAAATCATAAAAGCTGGGTCTTAAAAACCTCCAAGGATAGACAGTACACAACCTTTCTGGGTAACCTGTTCCAGTGTTTTATTACCCTCCTACTGAGAAAAATTTACCTAGTATCTCACCTAAAATTCCCTTGCTGCAACTTGAGACCATTGCTCCTTGTTTTGTCATCTGCCATCACTGAGAACAGTCTAGCTCCATCCTCTTTGGAACCACGATTCAGGTAGTTGAAGGCTGCTATTAAATCACACCTCCTCCCCCCGCCCCCCACTTCTCCCGCCCAGTCTTCTCTTCCCCAGACTAAATAAGCTCAGTTCCCTCATCTTCTCATAAGTCATGAGCCAGCCCCCTCACCATTTTTGTTGTGCTCCGCTGGACTCTTTCTGATTTATCTACATCCTTTCTATAGTGGGGGGCCCAAAACTGGACACAGTACTCCAGATGTGTCCTCACCACTACTGAATAGAGGGGAGAATCACTTTCCTTGATCTGCTGGCAAAAATCCTGCTAATGCAACCCAGTATGCCATTAGCCTTCTTCACAACAAGGAAACACCATTGGCTCATATTCAAACTTATTGTCCACTGTAACCCCCAGGTCCTTTTTCTCCAGAGCTGCTACTTAGCCAGCTGGTCTCCAACCTGTACCTGTTTGTGGTATTGTTCTGCCCTAAATGAAGGACTTTGCACTTCTCTTTATTGAACATCATGAGATTTCTTTTGATCCAATCCTTCAATTTGTGTAGGTCTCTCTGAATCCTAGCCATACCTTCCAGTGTATCTAAAGGTATATCATGTCCACTGTTCCCTCTACATCCACAGAGCCAGCCATCTTATCACAGAAGGCAGTCAGGTTTGTCAGGTATGACTTGCCTTTGGTGAATCTATGCTGACTGTTCCTAATCATCTTTTTCTCCTCCAAGTTCTTAAGAAATGGATTCCTTGAGGTCCTACTCCATGATTTCATTCCAGGGACTGAGGTGAGGCTGACTGGTCTGTAGTTCCCCCGATCCTCCTCCTTTCTTTTCTTAAAGATAGGCACTGTATTTGCCCTCTTCCAATCATCCACAATCTCTCCTGACCACAACAGATTTCCAAAAATAATGTCCATTGGCTCTGTAATCACATCAGCCAGCTCCCTCAGCCCTTGGGTGCATTGCATCTGGCCCCATAGACTTGTACATGTCCAGTTTTTCTAAATTGTCCCTAACCTGTTCTTTTGCCACTGTTGGCTGCTCACCTCATCCCCAAACTGTGCTGCTAGGTACAGTAGTCTGGGAGCTGACTACTCCTATGGTTAAACTGTAATAAAAATAGAAAGCCTTTCAATGCAAGTATCTTTTAAATGGACTTCGGGAGTTTTTAAAAATGGATTGAAGAACTGTTCTTCTTTATTAAGGCTTTTAGCCCCTGGAAAACATCTTCAAGATTCTGAACAATGGTTCAGATGAACTGCAGTATGAGAACCTGAAATTATCTAGTGCACTGGAATCAATATCAAGCAATATTTTCTCTCTGGAAGAAATTCAGTCCGACAGAAAAGAGTAAGAGCAATGTAAGGAAACCAAGACCCTGGCTAAAAAGCTGAATATTGAAATTCCCTGTAAAGCAGCACAAATTAGTTGATGTCACCAGAGCAAGAAAACTGTAGTGACAGAATAAAATGTTATCTAGGTTCCAGAATACTTTATTACCATCACCATAGGTCACTAAGCTTCACAAGCTATATCCGTCAACTTTGATAGCAATGTATGTATACTAACAATAGAAGGTAGAAGTTTCAGTACTATAATACACTAGCAATTTACATGGAGACACCTGGGTTCAAATTTGAATTAAGACACAAATTAAATGGGTTTGTTGGTCTAGGCCTGCTCTCTAGTGGACAACTGCACATACATGAAGCTATACAATGGCTGCTGGGGAAATCTGCAGTTTCTGACCAATACTCCTAAGAGAGAAAATTTCAAGAATTCAATGCATTGGCCAAGCTGCTGGGGAAATTTGCAGTTTCTGAGCAATACTCCTAAAAATTAAAATGGGAGTAGAGGCCTGGGTTTTCTATGTTCTACAAAACCCTAATGACAGGTACTGAAGGAATTTTCTCCCCATAAGTGCTACATTTAGTCCAATCTCAAAAAGGATTTAATAGAATCTAAGAGTCCAACACAGATGTTTAGAGGCTTTCATATAATGGGAATAGTCCTAAAATTATCAGGACTATTTAAGAAGGAGATTAATAGAACTTGACATACTAGGGATATATGAAATAATGAATGATATTGCAAAGGTAAATTAGTTACTCCTTTTTTTCCAGAATACAAGGACAGAGACACCAACTTAAATTAATAGGTAAAAATGTAATCCTGATTAAAAAGTCTTTCCACAATGCCTAATGAAACTCATTCTTTAAAGTTATAACTGAGGCAAAGAACTTAGTAGAACTGAAAAATGTTTATCAACAAAAAATATTAGTTTGATAATATCTTTTTATTGAATCAACTATATAACTTGTAAAGTTATATAAGCTTTCAGGCACAAAAGAAGCAGATACAATAATATTCAAAAAGGGTTAGGTAATTATATGAATAAAAGGTATGCTAAGAATTATATGAAATAGGATTATGAGGTATACAGAATATAATTCCTCATTGTTAGGATATAAGGCAAACACTAACTCCGTGGCATTAGAAAGCGTGTAAGAGGCAAGGATTCTTTTTGTGGTGATATCTTTTATTGGACCAACTGCATGGTTGGAATAAAATTAGACAAACTTTTTGAATGCAAGACATGTTTCATCAGGATTTAGAAAGAAACTTTCCTCAGCAAAATTCTAATGCATGTTTGGCTAATACAGTTGTTTTAGATCAGGATGGGTATCCCTAGGGACAGGTAGGTTTTATATGCTGGAGGACTCAGGTTTTAATCTTTTTATGGCCTTGCCTAGTACCCAAGTTAAATATTTGGCTAAGAACTTTGTGACCTAATTTCAAGTTTTTTAAGTATTCTTGATTAAAGTAATATAGAAACTGCAATAGCAAGGCCCAGCTTTATTGACTTAAGTCTTGTTAAATATTTGTAATGATTTTAAATAGAATATTAATGATCATTAACTTGTAATCCATCATTCACATATTATCACCCATTATTTGTAACATAGGCACTCTGGTATATACACGGACAGCTAAATCACTGTTTGCATCATGTCATCTAATTAACTTGTTCACAATAATATTCAGACAATATCAATGTATCTGCATTTTAAATTCAAGAAGATATCTCTTTCCCAGTGTAATTTAACTCATGGAATAGATACTGTCTTTGGAATTTGTATGATGCTAGTTACAGGGATTGTATAAAGTCTAAATAAAAAGATTGTATACATCTAAAGTAACTAGTTTACATTCTGTTAATTGGGAAATTTATTAATCACCATGTTCCACAGGTAAACATTTTTTCCTTTTCACTTTTGCAAAGACTGCAACTGGAAAATAGTATTAGAGGGAGGACTTTCAAACATTAACTTTCAACTTTTAAAACTATGCTCAGTTCTCTCTGTGTTCATTCCACTATTCCACAGTTGCTTTCCCCCGTTTTCCAGGATATTTTCTCAGTGTTGAGATCTCAGGTAATTTTATCATGAATCATGGTAGTTGATGTTTTTACTTAAAACCTGAACTTCTGCAGACAGATGTTTACATGAAAACCTTAGCTATCATTTAGAAAAAATCTTCAAATTCCTAATACTAATAGTTGTAGAAAAAACACATCACATAAGCTCTATACATACTAAAAGTTTTTTTAAAAAAACAAAAGTGACCCCAAATAAATGTAACCCTCAATGTATTTTATTTTTTAAAATCTCATGACTTTTGTGGGGCTGATCCATTTTTTACCACTTCAGAATGACGATACTGCTTGTAAGAGCAAAATATTTAATCAAAAATCTATATTTATAGACAAGATTGACATGTGTGATTTCTTCACATAGAAAAGATGTAATTATAAATGTTAACTAGCGGCTAATTTTAACAAGTATGAAGCAGAGGGATGAGTCAGGTAAGACTCATATAACTTCAAAAGAATTTAAATTATGCATTTAAATTCAGACCTGTGGCACAAACTGAGATAATTACTAGGAAAGTATGAGCTTTTGCAGTCAATAATAGACACTGCATAGAGTTTGTCAATTTTCTGAGCTGACAAATGAAAGATGATATCCACTGAAATGAGTTACAGATTATATGAGAACTACTATGGCTCATGTGAGCTCATGTTTATATTCTCAAAGCCTGCAGCTATAAAGAATATTAATAAAGCTATTTATGTTTTCAATAGTTGTAGTATAACAGGTATCCAGTAACACAAGGAAGCTTTTTGATAAAAGTAATATTTTGCTTCCAACTGGCACCAAGCACAGGTCTTTAAAATAGCTTCTCTATTCTTCTGATAATCCTATAGCAGTAGTACTAAGAATATTCTGTCTGAGGTACCAACTGCTTGAGAAGAATTCTCCTGACTGTGGACTGGCAGCTACTGCTTTATTATAGAAAAAAACATAAAGCATAGCTGGAAGAGATGGACTGCTGCATCTCCAAATGAATGGTGCTGAAGGAATGAGATACAATATATTGTATGGTAGAGCAGTGAATTTTGCTTCCACTATCTTTTCAGTGCAGGTAGCAGACATATTAACCAAAATCAATAGTTACACAAAGACCTGGGTCTATGATCCTGTACAAGAGCCATGGAACCCTTACATTGTGCGAAGCAGAGCTCCTTGCAAGCTAGAAGAACCGAATGGATTCACTACCATAATGGGGGGCGAACCTTTTTGTCAGCTGTGCCACAAATTAGCCCTACTCAATCTGCTGCTCTGCTATCTATTCCCTGCCCTGCAATACCTGTCCGGTCTGTTGCTCTGCTTTTTGTTCCCTGGCCTGTCTGTCACTGAGCTTGCCTAGCCCTTCTCTGGTCTGCCATGTGCCAAACAAAGAAGCTTCCCATGCCACTTCTGGCATGTATGCTCTAGATTGGCCTCCCCTCCAGTACAACATAGATATACCACTGAACCACCAGTGATGGCAAGAGCTACTGAAGTGTCAGGAGTCCTTTTCCTTTGCTCCCTCAGGAACCTTGAAAGAGCTTGGTGCTTTGCATTTGGCATTTTTAGGAAGTATTCTAAATGCTTATTTCACATTTCATTAGGTTTCCTTTATTAAAATAGTGCTCCATCTTATAACTGTAATTTTCTTAGAGGTGTTTCACATCTATGATTGTACTGCAAGTATCACAATGCTGGTGTTCTTCATAAAGCCCCAGCTTCTGGATTCATGTGGTTCCAAGAGAATCTCAGCTTTTGTTAAAACACAAACCTTAAAGGCTCTAAGAGAAAAAAAGACAAATGAAAAAATTCTCAGTTTTGTCATTTTTAAATGTATCTATTTTAAACCAGTTGTGCTCAGCCTCTGGCCTGCAAGCCAAATCTGGCCCACAAGGCTGCATTATCAAGCCTGAAAAGCTCCCCACGGCTCCAGAAATTTGGCAGTGGGTGAGCAGTGTGGTAGTGTTAATCGGCACAGCTCTAGAAGCTGGCACACAGGGTTGCTTTGTGGCTAGATCTGGTGCACAGAGCCAGGCCAGTGCAGGAAGTCAATCTGCAACCAGATCCAGTGTGCCAAACAGAAGAACCCATAGACTGACCCTGCACCCCTGATTCGGCCCATGAGGCCAGAAGATTGAGCACCACTATTTTATTTTAAACCAAAGTCATGATTTTGGATTCAATCATAATATTTAAACAAAGGGTTAGGAATACTTCTATTGAGGAATCAATATTAGGGATAATTAAACCCTTCATCTTCAGTTCAGTGATCCAGATTCTAAGTTTGTAATATTCCAGACTGATACTGACAGTTCTGTAACCTCACAGAAATTATTTGGTGGTATCACTGCAATTCTTATAGCACAACATCATCATTCTGGTCACCCCTCTTGGCAGAAAGACCAGTCAAGAGGGCACTGAGAAACAGATATACACCACCTATTTTTTGGTTAAGCAAAATACTTCAGTCTCCAGGGCTGTTCATTTAGCACCATGTATAAATACCAGAAAAACAACAGCTCTATCTCTGAATTCATTATGGTATTTTTTATTAGGAAATTAATCTGAATATATAAAGTACATTCTTGTATGTGCTTATATGATTAATGTATAATATAGGAAAAAATTGCCCCACTCAAGAATCTAGATGCCCAGGAGAACTTGTGGGTTAAGAGCTGTATGTTGAAAAGAGGCCCAAACTGGAGTCGTTATACACTTAGAAATTCCCACAGGGGTTTAAATGGCCAGGCATGCAGGATCAAACTCTAAGTATATAACTGTCAAACAGGTTAAAACTGTAATAATTCTTTCCACATCAAATTTAATGGGTACTCTTTAGATTTAATGTGTTTGTTACACTTTTGCAGACTCATATTTCCTTTGTCTGAATATTGCTGTAGAGCTTACACCCCCCGGGTACCTTATGAAACTGCAACTGTTATAAAAATTTGATTGGCAGATTTCTGTGTGTAAAATGTGTTTCATGGCATTTTAAAGTATTTCTTTATGGAATCTATTTTGTTCTCTATTAGGCTGTAGTTCACTTCTATTATGTGAAATCTCATTTTTACACTAGGGAGTGTCACAAATACACTGTTTTCTGTATTTGTACTTGTATCTCAGTAAAATATTAAATGCTGCTCAAGGCATTACCATAGGTACATAAAAATGCAAGAAAAATGCCTCTTTTAGTAAAGTGCTCAGTGCTTCCCTGTAAATAGGATTTTAAATATTTCTATGCAAAGATTACCAAAAGGGAAGCCATACATAATGCGCTTGCTTAATTTCTTTGAGGAAGTGACAAAGAAAGCAGGCAAAGGTGAACAAGTATACATAATTTACTTGGATTCCAAGAAGGCTTTTAATACAGCACCATATCAATTATTAATGAATAAGGTTAGAAAGTACTATGCTAAGGATGTAATACTAAACTGGATAAAAAAAAGAGTCTTGGTTACAGTCAGAGAATGATGGTAAATGCTTACAGATTGCATAGGAGAGAGGTGATAAATGCAGTGCCACACAGATCAATAGTGAATCCATTCTTGCTCGCAGCAAATATCTGTGAACGGGAAAACTGACAGGGTGTGTCTACACATGGTATTAGAATGCAGCAATAAACTCTGGTGTGTATCATGCTGGAATGCATTGCTTTCGGACGTGCTGTTTGAATGAACCTGTGCCTGGGACTGCACGTGTTGAGCCTGGTTCGATCATCTCCAGCTGGCAGGGGGCTCGGGGTCAGCTTGCCAGCCTGGGGTTGCTTCAACCCAGCTCAACGTTCTGTGGAGGGGCCAGCTGGGGGATGAGGGTGCTGTAGTGTGGGGCTAGCTGGCAGGCAGCCTCCACTCTGAAGCACCCTTGTGCCCTAGCCAGCACCCTTGTGCCCTAGCCATGCGTTGCTGCAGAGTAAAAAACTCCACAGCAGGGTAGTACTTGTGTGGAGCTAATTAGTTTGCTCCAACCTAATAGGGGCACATGTATAGATGCAAGACATTTACTGCAGAGGTAATTAGTCTGCTTTGCAGTGAACATCTTGTATAGACATGCCCACTGACTGCTGAGGTGCCGGTGGATGTCATGGATGTGGGACAACTGACCAGTACTAGTAAAGAATGAGTTTGAATTCAGATGCTAGAAAAACATGGGGCTCCTTGAGCTAACAAACAGCTTTTGTATTTGTAATTGTAAAATGAATAAAAATAATAAGGATAAAGTTAAAAATGGCAAAAGAAATTATGACCTACATTATGTACTACACCAAATAAGTAAAGGATCTGGCAGTGATACTAGACATAAACATCAGTTAATTAGATGAATGATTAAATTAATTAATGTTTTCACAGCTCTGGAAAGATGTTAAATACTATATAAGTGCAATTAGCAGTTCAATGTCTGGCAGAAGTTGGAAAGGACAAAAATGCAACATAGAAATTGATGAATAGTGCAAAATACACCCCGGCTTGTTAAAAGGGAATGTGAATAGATGCAGAATTTATATCATAGATTTGAATCTATTGCAGTGGAATAGAGATTAAAAGTAGTCACCCTTGGATTTCTTTTTGGCTGCCAAATAAGTTGGTGTGATTGAGACTGAATCTTTCTCACACCTTAGTGTTATTCCCAGAAAGTTGATGTAAGGTGCAATAATAAGACCAGTATTTGTGGGAAGCTTGCACTGCTTCTTCTGGGGATAAACAGTGATTACAGTCTCTGCTTTTTGCAACCAGTTTTCTGTTATAAGGAGTAAACTAATTTCTAAAACAATACAAAATTTACCTAGTTTCAAATATTTCAGATGCATGCATGTTTGTACACATGATGAAAACTACCCATTTTTGCTGTTTAATTGTGTCATGCTGTACATGTACAGGGTTTTTTTTATTTAGATGAGTTTGTTACGTTGCAAACTAAACCACATATGCATGTAGTTTAGTTTGAAACATAGCTATTTGTAACATTGCAGTCTTTTGACAGCTCACACCCCTGTCAGCCATGGGAGAGGCAAGCTGAAGACAGAAGCAGCAAGGGGTCCAATCTTTTTTTTTTTTTCTTTTCACAGAGCCTTCCCACGTCTCCTGCAGCCGGGGGGAAAGCTGTCGGTGAGCCAAGTAGGGGTCCCTGGTCCTTCTCTCCATGGCAGCGGTGCCCCATGGGGCTGCCCAGGCAGGCTGCTGGTGGGCCAGATGCTGCCCCAGGTTGGGCTTGGAGAACAGTTGGATCAGGCCGGGTGCTGCCTCTGAGCTGGGTGCCACTAGCCGCCTGCCTGGCTGGCCCTGGGGGCACCACCGCTGCAGAGGGGAAGACCAGGGCCCCCCACAACTCCAGGCCTGACAGCAGCTGGCCCCCAGGCCACAGGAGAGGCAGTCGGGCTCTGGAAAAAAAAAAGGGATCAGGCCCCTTGCTGCTTTTTTTTTTCCTGGCAGAACCTGCCTATGCAAGCTGCTGGTGTGCTAAGCAGCTCCTGAGCTGCGTGGGGCTCTGGTCCTTCCCTCTGCAGTGGCAGCACCCCCCACCAGGTGGGGTGCTACCAGGCAGGTGCTACCCAAGCTCAGAGGCACACCTGGCCAGATCCAACTCTTCCCCAAGCCTGCCCAGGAAGCAGCACCCAGCAGGCTTCCAGTGGGAAGGCTTGGGGAAGAGTTGAATCTATTGGGGTGCTTGCTACCTCTGAGCTGAGCCAGCCTCTGGCCCACTAGCACCTTGCCAGGATGGCCCTGGGGTGCTGCTGCTGCAGAGGGAAGGACCGGGGATCACTGTGGCTCAGGGATAGCTTGGCCCACCAGCAGCTTGCCCCCTGGCCACAGGAGATGCAGGTACACTCCATGAAAAAAAAAAAAAAGGACTGGGCCCCTTGCCATAATGGTGACAGAAGCCTCTAAATTGAAATGGTAGGTGGGTTTTTAATCATCACAACTAAAAGCCACTGTTTCAATTTACCCATTATGTGTACAAGTGCCCCATATTAAGAAGTTAACATTAAAAGTAGGTATCTGTTTTCTGTAAAAAGTAAAAAACCTTTTAAAATCACTTTTGTTAAAAAATAGCAGCCATCAAAATTGTTTTACTTAAATTTACATACAAATATTTTAAAGTAGTGTTGCTCAACCTTCTAGTCATGAGAGTCAAATGAATGGCACAGGATTGGTCTGTAGACCAAATTCCATGCAGAGTAGGGCCATTCATGTGACCCCATGCACTTCCCCAACTCCACATGTGGGATCTAGTCATGGAACAGCGCTGTGCATTGGCCTGACTCTTGGCACAAACTTATCATGCAAACCAACTTATCTGACCCAGAGGCCTTCCTATGGGTCCAGAAATTTGGTGATAACTCTACGACCACTCCCCTACCCCCAAATTTCCAGACCTGTGGAGAAGCCCATGAGCAGATGACATGGTTCCATGGGTCAGATCTGCTCCAGGGGCTGTGGGTAGAGCACCCCTTCTATAAAATTTGGGAAATCACGTTCTTTTAAATCTTTTTAAATAGGAATGTCAGTTATCCACCTTCAGAAGGGTGTCAGAGGAGCAAGAAGGTTTGTGTTTGAAGAAGAGAGAAAACTTTCAGTGGAATAAATATTCCAGGGAACTAAGGACCATCAAAAAGCTCATCATTAGGGATCCTGGTTTTCTCTGATAAAAATAATCCCCAATTTTTGGGTTAAAAAAGTAACCCAAAATCCACAGTTTTCCATGATTATAATGAAACACATATATATAAGTGGCATTCCATTTTGATCATGGAAAAATGTCAATTTTGGGTTACATTTTTAAATCCAAAAACTAGGGATATTTTTTTTATCAGAGAAAACTAGGATCCCTGCTCATCACCTTCTGCTCCATTTTCTTTGCAATCCTTAACTCAACTACATTACAACATGTATGTTTAACACCTGCCCTGAGGTGTTGGGAAGAGTTTGAAAGAACAAAAGACATGTAATGGACTGTTTAATGTACTAGTGGAAAGTGCTCAGGTACTTCCAAGTACCTGGTGATGAGCAGGGATCCTGGTTTTCCCTGATAAAAAATTGCAAATTCTCTGATAAAAATTCCCAAATCTGTGATTAAAACTAAAGGTCCCCCACAGCCTCCCTGGCCTTGCTCATGCCCCTCAGTCCAACCCCCTCCCCCGGAGTCCATGCAGCCCTCCCAGCCCTGCTGGTGCCCCTCAGTCCCCAACCACAGCATCCTGTCCCTGCTCATGCCCTTCACTCCCCCCACAGCCCCCATCCCTGCTGGTGTCCCTTGCCCCCCACCCACAACCCCTGTTACCCCAGCCCTGCTAGAGGGGGCCCTCAGCTGCCAGGGTGATGGGGCCAGGGACCCAGGTCTGCAGCCCCCTGCCCCCGGCAAGAGGTAATGGCTGCTGCAGCAGAGCAGAGTCCAGATCACTACACTGCTGCCTGCCTGCTGCAGGTTTGGGCAGGGGGGCTGGCTCCCCATGGCTGTGTACGCTCCCAGGGTCAGTGGTGTGTGGTCATGCCCCTTGCTGCAGCTGCATGCGCAGGGGACACATCACCAAGGCAGCATGGAGCTCACAGCAGCAAGCAGCTTTCCTGCACTGCCCGGCTCTGCCTTGCAGTACTGGGTTGCACCTGCTGGGCTCTGGAGGCCGCAGAAGAGGGCAGCAGGGTGGCAGCCTGAACTCACAGTGGGCAGCGTGCCCCCACCCCATGCACAGATCTGGGGGGCATAGATCCCCCCTGCTTTCCCAGAAGTGCGCACAGTGGCAGGGAGCCAGCGTCACTCCCACCCCGCAATGAGCCACCTGCGACCCTGTCTCCGTCTCTGCCTGGGCCCTGTGGCTGCACATCGTGACCCCAGGCCCCCAGTCCCACACACTATCTGGCCGAGCAGCAGTCCCAGCCCTACCCAACTCCTTCCCTCCCTCCCTATAGGGGCCTCAATCCTCCAGCCCCCCTTACCTGTGGGAGCTGCTTTTCAGGCTGTCTGGCCACCCTCCTCCTGCTCTCTCCCAGCCCCCTGCAGGCTGGAATTGTGCCAGCCTGCAGAGGACTCACTGCAAAACTGCAAAATCCATGGGTTTCTTTGCTAAAATAAGAAATCCGTGTTTTACTCTGGTAAGGAGGGAAATCCACATTTTACTCCATTTTTCCAAGGAAATGGAAAACCCAGATCCCGGTGATGAGTGAAGCATAAGACCCTAACTAGAATGGAGTAGGTGGGATTTTTTAAATTTTTCCTCTGGAAATTATGCACTCCATAATCTGGAAGAGCAGATTTCACTTTCTACTGGCTTGAGGTATGCAGCTGTGTGTGTGGAGAGAGAACTAAAAGCAAATGCGGTTGGGGACCAGAGCATTTCATGATTTCACATTGGTCTCTGTACTAGGGAATTAAGGAATGAAAAACCCTTTCCTCCATGTCTGAATCCTTTCAGCATATTGACTCCTGCTTTTAGATCCTCTATGTTTTTAAGCCCCATAAATTCTCAATCTCTCTCTTTCCTTGAGTAGTATTTGGTAGAGAGATTCTTTCTATAGTAAGGTAAAGAAGGGTAAAGGTGTCATCCTGTAGGAACAAGTGGCAGCAGTATGTTTCAGGTAGAAGTGGCCTGCCCGTGTTAGAAAGGTCATGTTGCCAGTCTGGCAAGTACTGTGTGTAGCTGCCATATTGGAATCCAAGGTGGCTTTCATGGATTCACAGTTGGGTCAATATTTCAGCTGCCACTAGGGTTAGAAAATTAATTCCAGCTGCCACTAGGGTTAGAAAATTAATTCCAATGACAAAACCAACATTGCATGAACTAAGGAGATCAATCATAACTTTTTCATCCTGGTAGCCGTATTGGATTCTAAGATGGCTGCCATGAGTTTACAGTTATGTTCATTAATAAATACCCAAAAGGTTTGCAAAATTGCAATATCAACTCTGTCCTGTTTCATATTACCCTACCTGAAAACCTGTGATGGATACTGTTGACAAGATACTCGACCTTATTGCCCTTAAACAAACACTGCAATGGAGCCAATAGTATCACTGAGTTCACCAAAACACATAAGGTACAACTCAGCATCTACAGGATGCATCATAGGTCTCAAAAAAGATTCACAGTCAACAATTAGCCAAAGTATACCTGCTGGAATTACGCAAATAAACAAAAACTCATTCAACCTAGGATAGTTGCTGAATTCAACTTATTATGGCAGTATTCTTCACAGACTATCATGTTGTGTTGATCCTTTGCTACAACATTTCAAAAGCCTCATCTGGCACTATTCTTGCTACAGTTCTTTTACACACAAAGGACATATTGAGAGACTATTAAGGAAGTCATGCAAGGTAGAAGATGAAAGGGAAATAATATTTCCAACAATATCAAGTGAAGAACACAAGAGGACATCAAACAGATCATCTACTCCAGCAGTTCAGTGTAGGATGTGCATATTCTGCCAGAAACATTTTAATAAGAAGAGACTGAGTCAAGTGTTGTTGTTTGAGTTAGACAATGCAATATACAGGCTGGCAAAGAAGAATGAAGTGTTGCATTGGTGCTGAAGATCTAATAGCTGGTGAGGTACATTACTCTCCAGGCAGGAGGAGCAAGGGAAGCAACAAGTCTCTTGTTCCCATTTGCCTATGGAGATTGCTCAAGAAGATATTCTTTCTCTTAAAGCAAGAACATATCGTCATTCTTCACCTCCCTTTTCTTGTGCAGGGACCAGGACTTCCCTGCTGTGGTGCAAGATGGACTTGAGGGGAATGCCTGCAGACCTCAGGTTAGGGAGGACTGGGTTAGAGAGGTTCTGGAGGGGCTGGAAGTGTTCAAGTCAGCGGGTCCAGATGCTCTCCACCCCAGGGTGTTGAGGGAGCTAGCTGGGGTTATTGCAGGGCCCTTGGCACGGCTCTACGAGCACTCATGGTGCTCGGGCCAGGTGCCAGATGATTGGAAGATAGCTAACGTGGTCCCCATCTTCAAAAAAGGGAAGAGAGAGGACCTGGGCAACTATAGGCCCGTCAGTCTTATCTCAATCCTAGGGAAACTCTGAGAAGATCCTCAAGGAGCACATCTGTGATGGGCCGGCTTCGGGGGTGATGCTCAAGGGCAACCATCACGGTTTCATTAGGGGCAGGTCATGTCAGACCAACCTGATTGTCTTTTGTGATCAGGTCACAAAGGCAATGGATGCAGGTGTTGCTGTGGACCTAGTCTTTCTAGACTTCAGCAAGGCCTTTGACACTGTCTCCCACCCCATCCTCATTAAAAAAACTAGGCAACTGTGGCATTGATGCCTACACAGTCAGATGGATTGCAGATTGGCTCAAGGGTCATACTCAGAGGGTGGTGGTGGACAGGTCATATTCCACCTGGGGGGAAGTGAGCAACGGAGTCCCCCAGGGCTCAGTCCTTGGGCCTGCACTGTTCAATTTCTTCATCAGCGATTTGGACGACGGGGTGAAAAGCAACCTATTTAAATTCGCGGATGATACCAAAATTTGGGGTGAGGTGAGCACGCTAGTAGGGAGGGAAAGACTGCAGCAAGATCTGGATAGGTTGCAGGGGTGGGCTGACATAAACAGGATGCATTTCAATACTGACAAGTGCAGGGTGCTGCACTTAGGCAGTAGAAACCAGCAGCACACTTACACAATGGGAAACTCCCTTCTTGAGAGCATGGAGGCAGAAAGAGATCTTGGAGTCATTATTGACTCTAAGATGAACACGGGCCGACAATGCGAGGTCACAGTTGGCAGGGCTAACCGCACCTTGTTGTGCATCCACAGGTGCATCTCAAGTAGAGCCAAGGAGGTGATCCTTCCCCTCTATGCGACGCTGGTCAGGCCACAGCTGGAGTACTGTGTCCAGTTCTGTGCGCCCCACTTCAGGAGGGATGTTGACAACATTGAAAGGGTCCAGAGGAGGGCTACCCGCATGATCCGGGGATAACAGGGCAGACCCTACAGTGAGAGACTGCGGGACCTAAACCTGTTCAGCCTTCACAAAAGAAGGCTGAGGGGGGACCTGGTGACTGTCTGTAAACTCACTAGGGGGGACCAGAAGGGTTTGGGGGAGACACTGTTTCCCCTAGCGCCCCCTGGCATAACAAGGAATAATGGACACAAATTATTGGAGAATAGGTTTAGATCAGACATCCACAAGAACTACTTCACAGTTAGAGCGGCTAGGAGCTAGAACCAACTTCCAAGGGAAGTGGTGCTGGCTCCTACCCTGGGGGTCTTTAAGAAAAGGCTTGATGCCTACCTGGCTGGAATCATTTGAGTCCAGTTTTTCTCCCGTCCAGGTGGGGGGTCAGACTTGAAGATCTACAAGGTCCCTTCCGACCTGACTTCTATGATTCTGTGATTCTATGCACTAGATGCTGGTTCTGCACAGAAAAATGTGTACAGTCTGAAAGATATACTTGAAAGATATTGCAATTTAGTAGAGATGAATGTGTTGAATGTCCTCTGACCATACAAGCAAATGAAGCAAGAACTTCAGACTTGCTACAAGACAGCTATTCAGTTTCAGCACCAAAGAAATGAAAATCTTCTACTCCTTGTCTTCCAAACTGTGACAGCTGGAAAAGCCATACAAATGATGAGGAAGCCATTGAACTGCAGTTCAGAGAAGAAGTTTCAGATACACAAAGCTTGTATTATGCTGCCCTCAATATCAAATCAGATTTGAAAGTTATAGCCAGCATGAAGGGATATAGCAACTTGAATGAAGAGGAAGCCCAAAAATGTGTCCCTGATAGCCATTACACACTGATCCATTTGATTTTGGAAGATGTCAATGACAACTTAGATGTTGAAAGTCATGTGCAAGTTAACAATCTAGACAGAGATTTACTGAATATGTCAGAATTTGGTTTACCTGCAATCAAGGGGCAAAAAGCTAACATTAACATGTTGGGTTAGGCTTGGTGATATGTCATGCAACTAGATCTAAGAAGCTGGTACAAAGTCTCCACGCTGCTGGGTGCGGCATACCATATAACACAATTCATCAGTTCAAGACCACCATTGCTAAGAAAAACTTAAAGGAATTTTGGGAAAATGGAGTTGTTATCCCAAGGAATTTAATTCCTGGTCATTTTGTTCAGTTTTAATTGGACGACATAGACATCTTGTAGGAGACATTGGACATAAAACAAACATTTCAAGCAACACAATTGTAGCGTTTCAAAGAGGACCATAGAAACCAGTTGAAATTTGAAAAAAGCACTGACATAATAAGTAGGAAAAGAACCCTGAAAAATATACCACCTGAATTTAATGAAGTCAGTCTGGCGATGATGACCCATAACAAGTCATTGAAACCACCCATCCATAGTATGAGTAGTAATATGAATGAAAAGCTGGACAAACACAGCTGTTCAACAGATGTCAGCAGAGCTACCATGGATACTGGGTAGAATATCAGCTGACAACCAGGACAACATAGCCATACTAGTGTGGACATTGTTTAACAAGTTTCTTTCTGATGATACTTCACCACCATTGTTTGTTGGATTTTGTCCCATATTTCCTGCACCAGCATCTGAGTATGATACCATTTGGATTGTCACAATGTCATGAAAACAATTGCAGGATATCTGGGACAGCAACACACAGTCATAACATTTGATCAGGCATTGGATTGCAAAGCAACTTAACTTGTATGGGCTCAGCCAGAAGAGACTGAAGGAGTAATTATTTGACTGAGAGGTTTCCATATCATTATGGTTTACCTAACAGCAATTGCTCAGCATTTTGTCATTTCAGGATTTCAAAATTGTTTGACAGAAATTGGATTATTTCCAGAAAACACCATGTCTGTGTGCTCTCCTTCAAGAGGCTGAAACCCTGTACATCCAGGATATGGCATGCCTGTACCACTCTGAATTTGGTCTAGAAGCACCGTAGTCCAGTCTGCTCAGATGGAGTGCTTTTTCCTGCCACAACTTGATGTTATCACATAAATTCTTGGGAGCTGGAGGAAATGGACTGACGGTAATCCCAATAGTTGTAGGCCAATCTTCTTATGGGGTTTCAACCTCCCCTTTACCCCATCCTAACCACATCAGATGTACTTCAGCAGGAATATTCGGTGTTCCAGTCTCTCCTCAATTTCTCTGAGCTCCATACAGCTCTAACCTTAGGTACAGGCTGTCTACGAAGGGACAAATGCACACAAGACTCTCAATAATGCCTGGTCCTTGGGCATAACCTTGACCCAAGACAAGAAAAAGGATAAATAGCAGACTAATAAAACACAGTCCATAGCCCCCTGGCACTTTGTGGATGATGATCCCATCCCTATAATTCTTCAGCTCTTCTCCCCTTTGACACAGATTAATCAGGGGCTATAACTGAGTCTGTAATGCCACCTTTGAAGGAATACTTCCTCCCAAATAGACATGAAAAATAATTAACAACAAATAAAAAAAAAAAGAAACAAACAAGTAAGAAAGAAAAAACTACTCTGATAACTCATCTGTGATCCTTGCTTCTTCAGCAGGCACAGGGTTCCTGCTAGTAGTCATCGCAGTCCATTTGTCCCAGGTCTGCAGCTGGAAACTCTAGTCTCTCCTTAATACACACTGGGAACCCGCCTTTTCTTCTCAGGATTGCTCCTCCACTATCTGCTCACAGGCATGCAGCTCCTGCCTCCTGGAGGACCGGTTCACTGCCAGTTTCCGACTACCCTGAAAGTGAGACGGTATTGCGATCCAGTGTCATCCTCCTCAGCCTGCCCCTTACTGGGGCCAGAAATAATCCTGCTGGATGCCTCTCTTCCTATCTGGAGTGAGACACTGCTTTTAGACGCCGCATCTCTGGTGTGGTTCAGCTTGTTGAATCTCGTAATGTGTAAGTGTGGGGCCATTCTGCTGCTGTTCCCCGTAGTGTTCTTTGATCTTCATGGCCCTCTCCCAATCTCCCACACCGCCACCAACATAATGAAAATTTTACAACCATGTACTATCAGAGAATAGAAGATAACATTCAAAGCAATATGGCATATTTTGATAAATAAATTCACTGTGGTTGTCCAATTCAAGCAAAGGATTAGATTGTGATGTCATTGACCAACTTTCTAGTAGTATAATGTTGCATTCAGAAATTATGATTATGCAGGAAACAATGCAGTGAAAGAAGTATTAGTGCATCTGCCAATGGCTGTCACTCTGTGTACCCACCTGGCCTCATAGAGTCTTTCTCTGGCAGCCCTGGAGTAGGTGCCCAGGGTTAGCTGTGTGGGCTGCCCAAGAAATGCCCCGATACTCACTTGCCACATCTTGGATCTTTCATTTAGTGGTGGGTCTTGTAGTGGTGTCTGTGGCAGGCATTGTCAACAGCTCAGATGCTCTTGGGGTTCTATCTCCCCTACACCCTAGCCATGCACCAGCCTTTTGAGATGGCTGATAGATGGTCTGCCAGGTCCCCTATAGCGTCACCTCCTGTAACCTCTTTGCCGCTCAGGCTCACTTTGCCCTTTGAGCATTGCTTGTGGCTCTCCTCCCTTTGTCCTGGGCTCCAAACAACTCAAAAGGAAAAATACTTACCTAAAATCCTGGGGTGAACCTCAGCCTGCCCCCACTCATGTTTCCCTTGCCATCCCTCAGCACCTTCCCCTTGGCCTGCCTCCTTCATTGTCTGGGGTGGAATCTCCTTTAATTACATATCAGACCTCTCAGTTGGGTTCCTCTTCAACTTCTCCTCCCCTTTCCCAGGGCAGTTCTTGCCCATCCCAGGAAACAACCCTGCAGTTTGCTCTCTGCTGTGTCCCCTGAGCTGTTTCCCCACCTCTCGCTTTTATATTTGCCAAGCAATGTTTTTCGATGACATCATCTTGCTGTGCTGGTTTTAGCCGCAGATAAAAGCAACTGATGAACTGTGCATGAGTTCCTTCCTTCGGCGGCTCATTTGGCTCAGCCATTCCTACACTGGGTAAGTTTGCCCTGTTTTCCAGGCTTTTCAGCTTGTTGTCATGGCAGGCTGTCCCCGCCTTAACCCATGCCGCGGGAGGGGTCTCCTGCCCCTTTTCCTTCATCCCCCTGGAGTAATCTACTTCAAGAATTTATGGAAGAACACTTCCATTGAGATATGTTCAAGTACTGGATGAACTATTTGGAAGTGGTCAATACACTCTTGTGTTTCATCAGGGATGAATGTGAAGGAGACTGGCATGAGTGTTTACATGCCTTTGAAGAAATGCTTCTGCTGATAGCTGCACATGATACCAATTACACACCATGGGATCCAGTATATCTTGAATGTATGAAGGAGCAAGTTTTGCTCCTATGGTGCATGTTGAGCTTTTGAAGGATGCTGAACATTTTGGTGTATGGTGAACATTTGATTCGGGGTTAATGCAACTAATCTCCCATTTGTAAACACTTCAACTGGCCAGACAATAGAGCACATTAACGAGGTTTCCAGAATTGCCAGTGGCGTAGTAAACATAACACACAACAAATCAGTTAGACAATAATGGGAGCTGAAATACAATGAAAGAGATCACCTAACCAAGATAGTAAATCAAATGTTTGGATCAATAGAACATCTTTCAATCATAATGAAAGACAAAGGACATAGAGATTACAATGATGTAATCAGAAAAAACTGCAATTACCCATTGTATTAGTGTTATATACACTATTGTATTACTATTATAGTACCATTGGATTAAACTATTACATTTTCCTATTGCCTTGAGCTGAACATACGTCCATGTGTTTCATTGCCATTGAGTTATATATTATTAATATCTGACTTACCCACATTCTGAAATTTTAAAAAATTGTATTGTCTTATTCAATATAACTTGAACAAGTAGGCTAGCCTGAGTTATAATGCTTTCAGTACTATAGGCCTGCTATGAAATTTGTAGTGATAGAACTTGTGAGGATTTAGTATTAGAATATTGTTTACTAGGTTTTTTAATTATATTGAGTCAATACATACATGCTAATATATCAGCCATCTTGAAATCCAATATAGCTACCATGACAGAAATGTTACAATTGATCTCCTCAGTTTGTACAATGCTGGTTTTTTTGTCATTGAAATTAATTTTCTAACCCTAGTGGCAGCTGAAATATTGACCAAAATGTGACTTCATGGCAGCCATCTTGGATTCCAATATGGCAACTACACGCACTACTTGCCAGATTAGCAACATGGCTTCTCTGAAATGGATAGACCACCTCTGTCCTGATGTTGTTTGTGGCAATGATTTGCCTACAACAGTAAAATCTAGAGACCTTATTGGTCAATTTATACCTTACTACTAGACTCTTTTTGCATGTTCCTCTGGTTAACAGATGTCATGCTTACTATAGCAGTGGCTCTAGTTTATTTTTGTTAATAGGTTCCAGATATTTTCATCTTTTCTAGATAATTCTAGAGATAATGGATTATTGTCCTCTCTGATATTTCTTAATTTATTATGTTGATGATTTATACATCTTAATTGATGTTTCTTAATTGATTATAATTATGTTCCATTTCATACCTATTGTTTTTCTTTCATTTTCTTTCAAAGTCATGAAGATGTTTATACCTTTGATCAATTTCCATCTTTCAAATTCATATGTTAAGACAGAAATAATTCCCTTCTCCCCACAGATCTCTCTTTATGATTTCAGTCTTCATATTTGCAAGTAGTTTTCACTACTTGTAATGGGAGACTCCTAGCCCCATTACTAAGAGGGAAAAAAGAGAGGAAGCTCTCTTTTAAGGCAGGCAGCTCAGAGAGGGAGTCCTGACCCTGCTGAAGCATATGAACCAAGTAGCAGGAAGTGTTTAAAACGCCTTGCTAAATTCAAGGTACAGGCATACCTCGTTTTATTGTGCTTCACTTTATTGCACTTCGCAGATATTGCGTTTTTTACAAATTGAAGGTTTGTGGCAACCCTGCGTCTAGCAAGTCTATTGGCACCATTTTTCCGACAGCATTTGCTCACTTCACATTTTTTAGCAATAAAGTATTTTTTAATTAAGGTATGTACATTGGTTTTTTAGACATAATGCTATTGCACACTTAATAGACTACAGTATAGTGTAAACATAACTTTTATATGCACTGGGAAACCAAAAAAATTCGTGTGACTCGCTTTATTGCGGTGGTCTGGAACCGAACCCGCAATATCTCCGAGGTATGCCTGTATATCAAATCTACTGCTTTCCCCCCATCCACAGACTGTCATCTTATCAGAGAAAGAAATCAGGTTAGTCAGGCATGACTAGCTCTTGGCAAACCCATGCCTGATCATATTCTTCTCCTCCAGATGCTTCACAATGGATTCCTTGAAGACCTGCTCCATGATCTTTCCAGGTATCAAGATCAGGCTGACTGGTCTGTAACTCCCCAGATCATCCTTCTTCCATTTCTTAAAGATGAGCACTATATTTGCCCTTTTTGATCATCTGGGACATCACCAAGCTCCATGAGTTTTCAAAGAGGATAACCTAAATTACCTCAGTCAATTCCTTCAGTACTCTAGGGTGCATCTCAACTGGCCCTGCTGACTCAAAAGTATCTAGATAAATGAAAGTATTAGATATTCTCTAAATAATCCCTAACCTGTTCTTTTACTACTCTGGCCTATTTGACCACATCCAGATGAGGAGGATGCTTGGAGCAGCACAAATAGTAGCAACATAAATTTGTGCTGCTACTCTGCTGCAGCTCATGCCCCTGCACATGTGCTTTGTTGAGAGAGAAATTGTCCCGCCTTGGGAAGACTGCCCATGCCGTGACCCGGGGCTGGGCTTTATGTGCTGTGGGTAGGGCTGGCTGGGGCACATGGTGAGTGGCACAGGGGTGCCTGCTCCCCTAGCTGGAGGTACACTGCACTCCAGCAGCCAGCCTCTCTGCACTCTGTGGCTGGCTGGGGTGCCAGGTGCCTCAGCTCAGGGGCGCCACAACATGCAGAGACAGAGGAGCAGGCAGCAAAGCTGCTTGCTCCCCCATCTTCATGTTTGTTCTGGCACACACTACTTTCACATGCTTTGCCCCATTTTTTTTTCAGGTTTTTTTTTTTTCCTACTGAGAAATCCTGGTAGCAGATTTTGCCACCACACTGCAAATTATCAGCATGGCGCATGGTTTAATGTGCAAGGTTTGCAGTTCGTGGTGCTATGAACCTCTTTGTTGTGCCACAGACCTCACGTGCCTGCATGCGTGAACTCAGCCTTTGTCTCCTTCCTTATCTTTGTTCTAACTGTGCTCATGATATGGTAGCTAATCTTATTTGTGAAGACTGAGGTAAAAAAGGCTTTAAATACTTTAGCCTTCTCTGCATTGTCTATAACTAGGTTTTTTTTATCTGCATGTAGTATGGGACATACATTTTCCTTGGTTTTCCTTTTACTTCTGACATGTTTGTAGAATCCTTTGTATCGCCTTTTAACATCCCTTGCCAGTTGAACCTCAAATCATGCCTTACCTTTCTTGATGTTCTCACTTCATGCCTGTTTGATTTTCTTATATTTTCCCAAATATTTGCAGTGTTAATGTTCACTTAATGTAGTTTTTGGTGTGAAATATACAAAATAGGCTGACTCCCACCTGTCACTGATGGTAGCCTCTCCTCATAGGGCCTGCCCTGCTGCCCCCTGATCATGCAAGTGGCCCTCCTCTGGACCCTCTCCACGTTGTCCACATCCCTCTTGAAGTGTGGCACCCAGAACTGGACGCAGTACTCCAACTGCAGCCTGACCGGTGCCGCATAGAGGGGGAGGATCACCTCCTTGGACCCACTCACGATGCATCTGTGGATGCATGATGAGGTACAATTAGCCTTCCTGACTGTGTCCCCACACTGGCAGCCCATGTTCATCTTAGAGTCTATAATGACTCCAGGATCTTTTTCTGCCTCTGTGCTGATGAGAAGGGAGTTCCCCAGCCTATAGGTATGTTGCTGGTTCTTTCTCCCTAGGTACAGTACCCTGCACTTGTCAGCATTAAATCCCATCTTATTCTCATCCGCCCACCCCTGTAACCTGTCCAGATCCAATTGCAGCCTGTCCCTCCTTTCTAGCGTGCCCACTTCTCCCCACATCTTAGCGTCATCTGCAGACTTGAACAAGGTGATTTTCACCCCCTCGTCCAAGTCGCTGATGAAGACATTGAACAGTGTGGGCCCAAGGACCAAGCCCTGGGGGACCCCACTGCCCACATCCCTCCAGGCTGAAAATGATCAATCCACCACCACTCTGGGTGCAGCCCTCCAGCCAACTGGTGACCCATCTGGCTGTGTAGGCATTGACACCACAATCTCCTAATGTTTTAATGAGAATGGGGTGAGAGACAGTGTCAAAGGCCTTCCTAAAGTCCAGAAAGACTACATCTACCATGTAGTGGTGAATAATGAAACTGCAATAAGAATCGAGTAAAGATAAGAGCAGAAACAGAGGTAATCTGTCAATATGCACTATAAAACAGCTATATAGTAAGCCCTTCTTTACAAAAAGATGAATTAATATATCCAGCATATCTATTGGTACATCATTTGGAGCCAGCCTTTGGTCACCATAAGTGGCCTTTATGAAGACTATAAACATAGTTTTTTAAATTTTCTACATTTATGTTTTGTTCTTTAATAGCATAATTGTCAAAAATGATGTTCCAACTGATGTTAGTAATAAAAATTAACATAGTTTGAGGCATCAGCTGGCAATATTGTCTGAGTGAGGCTTGGGGGAAGAGAAATCATGAATCTTGAGAGACAATCAAGTGTTAAATCAAATATAAAAATATAGTCTCTTTCAGTTAACCTTTATTGCTTATTGTTATAAGACCCTCCAACACTTAGATGCCTTAAGCTTTAGGCAAATAGATCTTGGATAAAGTTCCTATAGTTTTGCTTGATATTGAAATTAATTATAATAATCAACAATATTTTTCTTCCATATTTTCCTGCTTGTCACTGAATTTTTAAGGCATTGCAAATGCAGCCAACTCCTTAATGTGTCCATCTGAACTCAGTGTCAGGTCCAAGTCCTACAGAGTGACTTATCATCTTGGTGTTTCCAGATAGAGATAAAGCATCTTTTATGGCAATAATAATTAGTTGTAAACTACTTTTTAATCCTTCTGGCTGCCCACATTCATTCCCATGATTTTCGCAAAAAACGCTAATGCAAAGGAAAGAACTGAATGCTACAGGCTGAGTGTGACCCAAGCCAGTGGATCCAGTGAGTGGTGGGGCAGGCCTGCATTGCATAAAATTCCAGGGATTTGAATTAGTGGGTTATTTTCAAACGCAACTGTAGGTAGCATAATAGTTTCCTTTCAGGTTACTGTTTACAGAGCCTGTGACTGTTGATATTTTAGCAACTCCCGCATCCTCCAGTCAAACTCTAAACTTCAACTAATAAACACATTTTTCCTTCCCTCTTCCTTCTTGTGATTTAACCAGCTTTCGATTACTCCCTGACATACCCAGCAGTCAGTCCCTCCAGCACCTTCAAAAAAACAACAACTCAGCTAAAATTAATAACCACAGTAGGACTGTGGATATATTTATTTATAATTACAACTCCATAGCATTAGATACATTTTTTAAAAATCAGTATATACATGAAAAATGAATAAAAATAAAAAATATAATGATGTCCCACCTACAAAATCACCATATAAAACAGCCTTATTCTGTTATTACATCATTCAGCCTTCTCATCCTCACTGTCCTAAAACTAGATAAGCCTTGGTGACTATCTTATCCAATCCAATAAATATATTGACAATAAAGTAGAATTTATTTTCCTTATATGTTCTTTTTCATGTGACTCAAGTTATGCAGTGGCAGACCAAAGAGGGGGGGCCATGACCCCCGGGCACCAGGCTGATGGGGGGAGACGGGGATACCAGCTGGGCTCTTCAGAGTTCATAATGTGCTATGTAACTTTATTGCTATGAGAAGGACAGGGGGAGGGGGAACACAAATGCAAGCATTGGCCCCCAGGTGCCAGAGACCCACAGTATGTCACTGATGTTATGCTTTCAAGTTTATTTCCCCACAATTCCATCCTTCTTTCCCAGCAAAAAACACACTAAATGCAGGCAGAGAAGAGTAGCACTAACTGCAGGTACAGGCAGTAATATGAAGTATGGATACTTTTTTTTTACAGATAAGAGTGTATTTACCATCGGGATCTATGAATACTGCCACATACTGAGGAAAAGGTTTAAATTACATAAGACCCAATGACAGAAGTACACTATAGCTTCGAATCTGCATGGTGCTAAGCTTTTTCTGAAAGATTTACAATGTTCTTAACTCCCCTGGACTGCAGTGAGAATTGAGGATGCTCAGCAACCTGAACAAAATTGAGACTGTACCTGACTGGGGTCTCTCTGAAGCAGACAAGATTCCATGCAAGCACTTGCAGAAATAAACTCTCAGATAGCAAGTACCATTGCAGTTCAAAATAAATTGCTGCAATGAATTGTCTTGGTAAAGCTTCCAAATTTTTCATTAAGCATGTCATTAAATGAAACAAAGTAAACTCTTAATCTCCATTTCAGGTTTCAGAAAGGTAACCTCAAAAGAGGAATTCCAGCATACAACAATAACATAAAATAATAATAATTATTAACTGATTAATTAATTCATTATCCACTTCATCCCCACAGCAATTTTATTGTCAACAACTGACACTTCCTCTAATGTAACTGGGGGGAAGGAGGGCAAGCAGGGCAGCAGCCCTGGGAGCCGACTACTGTGGGGTACAGTACTACTGTGGGATCTTTGCCATAGCAGGGGAAGCCATGCATTGCCAAGCCATAAGAGCTGGGCAGGCACAGCCTTACACTTAGCAGTGTATCTGTGGGTCAGGATGAGATGAGTGGAGGTGAGAGGAATGGCACCCCCCCAGACACAAGCCTGTACCCAATAACGTACCTCAGGGAGTTGTGATGAATGAAAAGGGCACCAGAGGTGGCTCCCAGACAGCCTGTCATAGGGCTGTTGCAGCTCCAGCCAACACTACTATGGAAGCAGTGGTAGCAATAGCAGCTGCCTTCACTGCATGGAGAGCCCAGGCAGGTAAGACTTTGTCCCCCCTCCCCTTCCCCTCACAACCACATCCCATCTCCAGTGGTCAGCCTGCCCCCATCCTGTCATGCCATGGGCAATGAAGAAGCTCTCTACATCTCTATCCAAACTGTGGGCACAGCCAGAGGTATAACTGAGCAGTTCTGTGCCCTGGGCAGCAGCAGTGCACATGGCAGCAGCATGCAATTGCTACTTTTTGTCCCTCCCTCCCTACCCCAAGCCATTGGCAATGTGTAGGGGGTGCATGGGGATGCACGTGCACCTTTTGAGATTGGCGGTGCACCCCCTGCAAAAAGCACTGCCAACACTGCCAGCAACACCTGCGGGTGGTCGCCACTCAACACCCTTCCCCCCCGCTCTCACTGCCAACACCACTGGTGGCATCTGCAGGCAGTCCCCTGATCACCGCTGGCTGCCACTTCCAGCCACCGACCGCCAACAGCGCTGCCACCACCTGCGGAGCTCTCCATTCCCCCCCATCATCCAGGGGCATGCAGCATTCATGAACATAGCCCCCCAATAAGCCAGCCTCTTCATCAGCCACCTGGAAGAGGAAATTTTAGAAAACTGTGGAATCCTAGAATCATAGAAAATGAGGGTTGGAAATTACCTCAGGAGGTCATCTAGTACACTTGTATTACACAGATGATATTTACATCATCTGGAACAAACACCTGGACTCACTTGTTGACTTCTACCATAGGTTCAGCAACTACTGCCCTCCTGTCAAATTCTTTCTGGAATGCTCCTACACAAACATCAACTTTTTAGGTACCACGATCCACATTTGGAATAGCACCCTATGAACCGCTATAAACAAAACCCCCATGAATCATCATACTTATGTCCACAAAATCAACCATCATCCCAAACACACTAAGAAAGCTGTAATGTATAGTCAGGCCCTCAGATACCACAGCATCTACTCAGAGGTGAATACTTGTGATACCCACATCACTGACCTGAAAAATTAACTTTACTTTAGCAAGGACACTCTAGCAAAGAGGTGAACTGCACGTCTGAATGAGCCACTTCACATAACCTACAACGATATGAAAATAAAACCCTCATTGACTACAAATCCCTGGCTGTCATATAACATCCCACATTGGAATATCAAACAGTTGTAGCCTATATTTGAGGAGGATCAGTTCTTTAGAGAAATGTTCCCACCCCCCCAACTTTCCCTCAAGGGAAATCTACAAAGCATCTTTGAAAGATGGGCCTGGGAATAAAAAGTCATAACCTTAGTTGACACTAAAAGCAATGAACTAAACACAGTTTATACAACCTACCTACTATCACTGCCAACCTCTCTACATTCCACAGGAAATAAGGGCCCCATCCCTTTTGAAAGGTCATTATTCTTTTACATAATTATGTTATTTTTTCAGCTGCATTTCCTTTGTTTTGAAAGTGTTGGAGTGCATTTGAAAGCTTATCTAGCTTTATTTCAACCATGTGTTTGGTTCAATAAAAGATATTACTCCAAAACAATCCTTGTTTTGAAACTTCTTCTATTCATCTCTGTCTGCTCCCACCTCATGGCCATTCTCCATTTCTTAAGTCAGTAGTTTTCAAACTGTTTCACAGAACACTGAGGTTCTGTGCTAGGTCATTAGGAGTTCTACAAAGAGATTGGGTGGTAATGGTGGAGTGAGACAAGAGGCAATGTCCTGCCATTGTGGGGCTGCAGTCTTTAGGATAGAGTTTGGGATTCTGCAGTAGAAGAAATGATATGAAAGGGTTTTGTGACTTTAGGAAATGTAAAACCCAATTCCCTAAGTGTTTTTTCTTTACACGGAATTGAACACAAATCTGTTCTTTCTCCTGTTGTTTAGTTTAGCTTATTTCTCAGACATAAAGGCGGACAATGTCAGCATGTCTACATGTGCATTTAGGCGTGCCTACATTTAATATACATTAGTTTAATACTCATTAAGGCAATTTAGGTTCACGTCTACACATGCACACATTAAAGTGAATTAATGCCATGTGCACAGACTGATATGGGACTGAAGTTAGTCCCAAGTCAGTTCATACACAGCGTTAATGCGCCTAACACATCTACATGTGCATTAATGCGCTTTAGCTATTTGCACTTAAATTTGACACCTGCTTTTGCAGGTATCAAATTTAGGCGCAAATAGCCTAAAATCACCATTTTTAAGGTGTATTAAGGGTGTGCACGTGTAGACACGCACACCCTTAATGCATCTTAAATCAGGCTAAAGTGCCTTTAATTGGCACATGTAGACATGCACTTTATGTACAAAAGATTTGTTCAACAACACTTCCATCTATACAGTTTGTTGAATAAAGTTATCATGAAAAAACCCCTTGCTTCTTATACATTTCCTGGACCATCACTGCTACAATACTCTAGGCAGCCATAGTTATTAAGGATCAAGTCCTATGAGCCCTGTATGAAAGCACTAACATTGTAATATTGCTGTAGCCGTGAAGATCCAGGGAATATGCAAGAAGCAAGATTTTAAATGAAAATGAAAATTATTTTAATTTATATAATGGAGGTAAATGAAAGTCATTATTTTACCTAGTATTTAGCTTAGGCTATATGGCTTTTTCCCCCAGACATGAGGAAGGGCATATTGTGCCTGAACACTTGTCTAACACCTATGCCAGCTACATACTTAGTTTAATAAAAGATATTACAAAATAAATTTTGTTTCCCTCTCTGAAAGAAAGTCCTGTGGGCCATAAGTGATATGTAGGTCTTGTGCGGGTTCTCTGAACAGAAGTTTACTTCACGTATACCTCAACAGAAATTGTTCTACTCAGTAACATAATCCCATTGCAATCTAATCTAATTTCACAATGCTCATTTCACTATCACACATGAACTTGTTCTAGAAGTTTGTGGCAAGAAAACCCTCTCATTCATTTTAATGGCAATTATTATTGTTTTAAGGTCTAAAAGACTTAAAGAAGTACTGAATTCTCATGGAAAACTTTGAAAATCATTCTGCTTAAAATTAAATCTTCATGTATCACATTTTTAGATGTTTTTCCTCTCATTCTTTTTAATTACTAGTACATTTGCATGAAAACAGGATCTTAGTTTCTTAAGAGCTCATCTGCTCCTATTGCTTATTCCTCACTGAAGATGTCACATGTAGAGGGTTATATCTTCAGGTGAGGAATAAGCAGCAAGAGCAGATGTGCTTTTAAGAAACAACCTTTTTTTTATGCAAATAACGTTTCTAACATAAGAAAGTAAAGATAAAAAAACTGCTCTGAAAACAAAACCCAAAACTTTTTTTTTTGACATTGAAAGCAGTAAACAATTAAGAATGTAAAACTTGAATGCTGAATATAAAATTATAGGAATACAATATAACGTAGAGATGAAAGAGACAATACAATCCTCAGAGATTGCTATTAGCTTCATATGAAAGGAATAATGGTGATGGAGATAAACTAATATTTTACAAACAGTTAAATTAATTGCAATGTAGAGGGATAGTGCAAGTGCTGCATAATAAGATTTCACTTAAGCCCTTAAAATAGAATGCAAGTGGGACATAAGTCTTCTCTTGACCCCCTGCAGATATATTGACAATATGAAATAAAAATAAAACAATAGTGCATCCTGACAGCAAATTTTCAAAATATTCTATTATCAATTATGCATATCATCACAGAGACCAGTTGGCCCAGAAGATTGGTACAGTGATTGATACAGAATTTTTATTCCCATATTTCCTATTTGAATTGAGATAATTTCATACTGGTTGAAACGATAATTATCTTTCAGTGGCTGCTTGGCGATCTTTTGGGAAGGACTGGTTGGTCTCAATTTAATTCTCAATACACTGTAAACTGTAAAACCAATCACTCAAATTTGTACTCTCTAATAAAAGAAGCTGCTAGTATGAAGGATGTAAAGAATTACAGAGACTGAAAGGATGTAAAGAATTACTTATTGGCCCAAACCTGTTCAGGTCCAATTTGAAACACAATGGTTGGGTAGCACAGGAAAGCTTGCTTTGTCATTTGCCTTTGTTGTCTATCAAGAGGAAATAAAGGCACTGTAACACTCCTTTTCTTGGGTGTCATGTGCCTTATGTCTGCCTGAAGCCCATCAGACAAGCATCCTAAAATTCACTTCACTCGTTGGCCAGTTGGGTAACTACTGCAAATAAACAGTTCATCCTATTAACCAAAGCTATAGTAAAAAATGAATAAAAAGAGGTAGCAGCAACAGAACGATGAAGTGTTATTAACAATGTCTAGGCTTTAATTGCCATTGGACCTGAAGTGAAATGTAAGGCAGTATTTCATCTCTGCAGAAGGGGGCACCACTTCTTTTTTAAAAAAGGGGAAAAAAGAGGAGGCTTGAGAATGCGTTCTCCTATAGACAACATGACTATCAAAAAGCCAAATGTGAAACTTAATCTCACTTCCTTTGGAATATGGAATGCCAGTAATGCAGAGACAGGGCCTAGCAAGCTTTTCACCTAGAGCCAAGAACAGACAGACTGTGCTCTCAAAAGATGTTTTTCAGATCTATGATCAGATTGACTAATACTAATATAAAAAGAATACAGAGCCCCCCTTGACATGGTTTTTGCTATTTAAAAGACAAACATGTGCACAGTGCAAGCCACAAATGGATAAAAACTACAATGAGAACTTCTAAGCCATCTGCTAGTTTCCTAATGAGGCCAGTAACTGTTATTGTTTACAGTGGAACACTAGGGGTCATGAGTATTTGCTGCAATGAAAGAGTCAATGCATCACTGCAGATGCTAAAAGAGAACTTTTTTTTTGCCAAAGGCTGATTATAAATACAATAAAACAACAACATTTAAAAAATCTGTTCATCTCCACAGAGAAATAGGACTTGATAAACCAAATATTAAATGTAATACTGTTCTGTTTTCTAGTAGTCTTCCCTTGTCACATTCTGATTACACAAACCAAACCATAGAAAGTTACTCTTTAGTATTTAACTAATAGCTAATCACCAAGGATTACTTTGTCCCTAACCATCTAATCTTTGAAAAACCTCCTGTGTCATTTGAATGCATTGTACTCCTGAATTTAATTATAAGGTGTGAACTGGCACACTGCCACTGTATCTGTTGTTCTGTTTCACTGTTTTCTGTTGCTTGATTGTGATACCTGAAAGGTAGGCTCATTTAGTCTATTAAAAATATCCTAAAACTGCTTGGGTTTGGTTTTTTTTAAATGTTGCATAAAGATAAATATATGCAGCACTGGGATATACAACTTTCTGTTACTGCTGTTCCATAAAGCAAGCAAAATAATATCTTAGACAGTAACAGTCTCAATATTTAGAGAAAGATATCATAGTAATTAAAAACTTGCAGACAAAAGTGACAATTGTCACCTGATCTGGCCACAGAAAGCAGTTTATAGTTGTGACCAAACACAAGTGCACAGTTGCAAGCAACTGAAAAAATGGCAGATCAGGTCAAAATCGGACCCCTCATTGCATTAGGTATCAGATAAAGACATTTCAAAATGTGGCGTCTTTGGCTCTATGTAGACAAAATGAGAGTCATGTGTGCATGACACTTTAAAGTAGGCTAAATGGTTTTGCACTGCTTTAATGGTGTTGGTGTTTGCACACCTCGATGGTGTATTGTGCATCAATTCCAGCCACTGTAGGAAATTCGGTGGTGTAATGCACCTTAAATGACTTGGGGCGCAGCAAACTAAAACTCCCTCAAGGAGCAGCTCCACGACTCTGCAGGAAGCCCTGCATTCAGCCTCACAGCAGCATGGGAATGCAGCTCTGCCCAAGAAAAGTGGTGAGCCTGATCTTTTTTTTCCCCTCTCCCTGGAGCCTGCCTGCCTACCTGAGCTGCGTGGGGGCCAGTGCTTCCTTCTGCAGCTGCAGTGCCCCCTGGGACTGCCTGAGCTGGGTGCTTGTGGATGGGTGCTGCCTAGGGGGGCAGCTGCAGCTGCTGTGGAGGGAAGCACCAGCCCCACCCCAACAGCCCAGGAACTGCTCCGCCTGCCAGCAGGTCACCCACCCTCCCTTCCCCGCCAGAGAGGTAGGTAAGTCAGCAGGATGTGTGTATAACACGAGAGTTTAAAAGGCCCTAAATTGAAGTGGTGTTTTTTAAAACCCACTGCTTAAATTTAGAGCCTCTGTTTCATCTACACACAGTAACTTGTGTCTATGGAGCTCCCAGCCTGTCTCTGTTTTCAAAATGGGAGGGGAGAAAGGGAGTAGAGGAGGCTCAGTCTGGGAGGGGTTTCAGCCCCCTCCTGAGGTGGGGGGGCTCCAATGTACCCACTCCACCCTTCAACACCTGCTGGGGAGCCCCAAGAATGAGCTCCTTCCACTGCCTTTCCCCCATCCCACTCTGAAACCAGTGAGCACTAGCAGAGAGCCCTGGGCATTGCTAGGGGAACCTAGCTGTAAGCTCCCAGGCCCAGCTAGATTTCCCTCCCTGGAACCAACAGTGAACTTCTGTTTGGTCTCGGTAACGTAAGTCAGAACATCTCGTAAAAATCCTTCTGAGTTACAACTGGAACCTGCAGTTCTGTCTGCACCCTTTATGAACAACCTTGCAGTCTATAGTAAGCATCCTATCTTTACCTGGCCCCAGATTCAGCAAAACACTTTCAACGTTTCTCAATCCATGGGTCATGACCCAAAAGTGGGGCACAAGAATATTTCTAAGGGCCACAAGCCTGTGCCAGGCAAATGCATGAAAGTGCAGGTTTCTCCTTTCAGGCCGGCAGCGTATCAGCCTCGAGGGGAAACCCGCACTTTTGCATCGTTTCAGCCTGCAAGTAGCTGCTGGGGTCGTGGCCAGTGTGCAGCCAGGCAGGGGTGTGGGAGCAGCCCCAGATACCAGATGAAGGTAAGTATATGGAGAGCAGGGAGTTTGGAGGGCCAGGGCTTGGGGACTGTTGAGGGGGGGCAGTGTGTGCATGTATGTGTGTGTGTATGTAGAGGGGAAGAGTACTGGGGGGGGACAGGTGCCTGCCAGCACTGGGAGAAGGTGGTTGTGTGGCCAGGTGCTGAGGCTACAGCAGGGCAAGAGCATGGGGCTGTGGGTTGTGCACTGGCAGGGCCAGGGAGGTGCAGTTTGGGACAAGCCATTGATCTTGGCAAATGGGTCCAGGTAGGAAAAAGGTTGAGAACCACTGAGGAAACTCATTCTTGGGGCTCCCCAGCTGGTGCTGAAGGGTGGGCTGGGTGCATTGAAGCCCCCCCACGTTGGCGGGGGGAGCTCCAATGGGCCATGGGCTAGGTACAAACATTACACATAAACTGGTATAAGTAATCGGAAACCAGTCTAAACCTGTAACAGAACAGAATTTCAGCACAGATAGACTGGTTTAAAATGGCAGAACCTGGTCTAAGATAGACCTGGATGGATGTAGTATCAGACATAATCAGTTTAGGTTACACCAGTCTATCAAACTGCTGTATCAAATCCCCTCCAGACTCAACTTAGTTTGCAGTCTGCCAGCATCCCAGGCACCTTTGTTGGATCCCCATTACCCACCCTCACAAGGTGGCATGCTAGCCTTCCACACTGGGGAGCCTCTGCTCTCCCGCCCCACTCTGCACTGCCCAGCTCAGATGACAGCCTCATGTGGCTCTCAGACCTGGCTCCTGCTTGCCTGTGTCAGCTGAATCGGGCAGTTGCAGGGTGGGAGCAGATGCCCCCACCGCTACCACTGGGAGCTGGCCGCTAGTGTGGCGGGCCTGGGGAGAGACACTGCACTAGGACACATGGGAGTGCCCCCTGCCTTCTGGCCTCAGCCAGTGCAGTGAAAGGTACCCACTGAAAGGCAAACATTTGTTTCATTTGCTCCCAATCCAATCTATGCAGCTTAGAGAAACCTGCATAAGTTTGATCAATTCCGCCTTGGGTTTTTTGAATGTCTGTACTACCCACAAGGACTAATGAACATGCTTCCTGCTTTGCTGAATTAGAGCTTTAAAATGGATGGTCGTGTTGATGGATGGCCACAGCAGCTGCATGTGTTCATATTCCTTAGATATTACCAGGATCATTACCCAGCCTTTCTGTGATTAGTGCTTCTTTCTTGCTTGTATGACTAGCATGAGCAGAGAAAGAAAAAGCTGTCAGATACTCTGGAAATAGATGCAGTATAAAACCCCAAATAGCTAGCTAGATTGGATTAGATTCATAAACACTGGCAATTCTATAGTGCTAGATTCAGAAACAAAAAAAAAGGCATGAATATTATTTCTCCACTACAGCCTTATGTATTGGGAAGATAGGGTGAGGAGCCTGATGCTGTCTAATGAGGTCAAGTGGTATCTAAAAACAAAGGCAAAAATAAGGAGTATAGCAAGTGGAACAGGACTGCTTTGTTTTTTTTCTTTTTGTATCTTAGTAACAGTAGTGATGGCAAGGGGAACAGTATTTATTGGAATAGATGGAAAGGAATTTATAATAGAGTTAAGAAAAACTGGGACTTTGCAATGACCCTTGGGCCTAGATCCTCTTTTAGCAGGTTGGTTAGATTTCCTCATGCAAAGTTAGTAAATAAAAGATATTTGACAGCACAAATATGTGCTTTATGTGTGTACATGTGCACTTCAGTAAATCCACCTTCATTCTCTTCCCTGTCAAATCCATGATATTCTATAATACTTATTTACCTACACTACAGGGAAATGTAGGGGAACATACTTTTCACCCCTACATTTCAGGGGTGTTGCAGGGATTAATTAGTTAATGTTTTCAAAGTGCTTTGAAGGCAGAAAGTACTCTATAAGTGCTCATTATTAAATCAAAGGTTTATCTAACTTTATTACTGAACCACTAATAAAATAAGTTACATAGCAGTTACAGGTTTGAAAAGCCACTTTTACTGTCTAAAAGATATAAAGGTTTTAATTAGTGAATGTTTTGAAAGTGCTTCACTGATGAAAAAAATGCCAAGTATTATTAAAGGTTTTCCCTAATGAAAACAGTTACAAAATATGAACTCATGGATGCAACTATAACTTCTGGATGTATTACCTAAAGTTTTGTCCCCTGACAATAGTATTTTCATTTGATGCTCTTGTTTTGTAATGTTGATGAAAAAACCTTGATTACACTTGTCAAATAAATGTTCATAGGCAGTCCAAGATTAAAGGTATCATTCTTATTATAGAACAGAAGAATCTAAAGTGTTCTACCAGTTTACATATTAAATGATTTTCTCATATTTAAAGTTAGTGTTGCATTTTTTAATAGAGGCTGTTAGATCTACTTTAATTTATAGAGCTCCCCTAGTTACAATTTCTACAAGGGCCTTGAACATCATGTACATACCTGACATGTTAACCAGAAAGCCATCCCAGAATCTCAGTATGTGGTTATACTTGACTCTGATACCACCAAATAATGAAAAAGATTGCATGTTCAGACTGTCTTCCTCCATGCAGAAGCTGTACACCCATGTAACATCTAAGTTACATGTAGGTGTGGCAGAATTAGATTTTTATTGGTAAAGATAGATTAATGGTAATGTCACCTCAGAGTCATAGACTGGTGAAAAAATGTTTCCATTGTTAATAATTGCAATTTATAGAAAGGGGACATAAAGACTAGACTGTTGGCACAGTATTTGGGCAGGCTCCTGCTAAGCAGCAGCTAGAGGCAGGGGGACAGGCTGGGCACTGTGTGTCTGTGTGTATATCTGTCCCTGTCCTCTACCTCCCCAGCTTGGTGCCTGTAAGGTGACAACCAGCCAGGCCCTCCCTTGCAAATTCAGGCAGGAGCTGGCGGGCAGAGCAAGCTGTTGGCTGCAAGGGACAGATGATGCTGCAGCAGTTGAAGGTTTCCTTGCTGGTGAATGAGGGTGGAGAAGGAAGGGGGAGAGGGAGCAGTGGCTGCCATGGGACAGAGGAAAGCAGGCACCGAGCTCTGCAGCGCTGTGCTGGGTGGTGGTAGCACAGCATCTTCTTTTGTGCCTGATGCGTGGTAGGCTGGAGGAGGAAGTAGGTGTGTGTGTGTGTGTGTGTGTGTGTATGACATACGTTTGGCAGGCACAATAGGCCCTGCACATTTATTCAGAGATGCACACTAACTGCTGGGCTGAGAATGAAGGGGCCATCTGCTGCTTCCCCTATTCCTATGGCTTGTGAAAGGAACATCTACTTCTCATTTCTGACATGAGAAGGACCTCTGCTGCTGCCTCATATTATGATTTACCTCAAGAACTAGATTGCCATAACATGGCACTAAATTTGTGCCAGTATAACTTCACTGATTTCAAAACAAATAAGCTATGTCGATAAGAAGGCTATAAAATTTACTATATTTCTCTAAAAATATTGAGATAGATAAAAAATACAACTATAATCTAAATGATCATTGCGCTACTCTAACTTTGTATAAGCACAACTCCCTTATGGACAGGAACAGAGACACTACGATATAATAAAAGAGTAACACTGGTGAATAAAGCCTAGGGTATTATTACCATTACTAGTACCACCAAGATTTTTCTTGTATAGTTATAGAAAATTTCACAGTACTTTTGACAAGCTTATTGATTTTGAGTTTAATTTAAAGGATGTAGTAAAAGACTAGATAAAAATGCTTGTAACTGAGAAAATATCTCTCTTCACTCCCTTTGATTGTTAATTCTTCAGTAAATCACAGGATTTTATAGTATGCTAAGCAGGTACATTTATCTTTAGTTTAGCAAACATGAAAACAAAATGTCAACTTTAAAAAAATTGATATTTTGGTAAAGGCAGGCATATTTATTTGAGTTCTACCTTCCCCACCATTTATTTTTAGTCTATTTAGCTGCTTAGATTGGCTTTTTCAAAGTGCTGACAACTCCTATGCTATGGGTGCATTAGTAGATGAAAATGGTAGAACTGTCAATAATCATGCAGAAAAGGCAGAAGTGTTCAATAAATATTTCTCTTATGATCTGGGGAAAAGCCAAATGATGTATTTATAGCATTATCATATGATGAAGATGCAATACATTCCACTCCAGCAGAAATTCAGAAGGCTGTTAAACAGCAGCTACTAAGAGGGGTCACTGAAATAGAGCAATCTGGATTGCTTAGTAGGCAACCAATATAAATTTAAGTATGGCCAAATTCAAAGTCATACGCTTAGACCTAAAAATGCAGATCATAGTCACAGGACGAGTGCCTGTATCTGCTATCTGGCTAAGCAATTAGCCTGAAAAAAAAAGCTTGGAGTTATTGTGGATAATCAGTTGAACATGAACTTCCAAATGGACTAATACAAACCTTGGATGCATAAACAGAAGAATATTAAATATCAGTAGAGAGGTTAATTTTCTCTGTAGTTGGCCCTGGTGTAACCACTTGTGGAACATGACATCAGTTCCTCTGTCCATAGTTGAAGAAGGATGTTGTTAAATTAGAGCCCGTTCAGAGAAGAACCATGAGTAACAGTAAAGGATAGGAAAAGATGCTTTTAGGAGCACAATCTGTCAATCTTATTAAAGAGAAGATTAAGATGTGATTTGATCTATAAGTACCGTGACAAAAATGTGCCCTCACTGAGGCATTAGGCAGTCAGCACCAGTTCTTATCTTTTGCTCTCTGGCAGAAGCTACAACCATCAAGGCAACACACATCTGGACTCGGTCTGGACTTTGGATTCCGTCTCAGTGGTCTAACGGGGGGAAGGTAGGTCTTAGGCAGCCTCCACTCCTCCATACTCTTGCCTAGGCATACATTTACAGTAAGGCTTGCCAGAATCTGGAACGGGCTTCCAAGGGAGGTGGTGCCCTCCCTACCTTGGGGGTCTTGAAGAGGAGGCTGGACATGCACCTGGCTGGGGTCATCTAACCCCAGCGCTCTTTCCTGCCCAGGGCAGGAGTCAGACTCAATGCTCTACTGAGGTCCATTCTGACCCAAACATCTATGAATCTCTGAATGTCAAAATTCTTGGTGTCATGGACTCCAGGCAAACTGATTCATCAGGCACTTGACTAGACCTCTCACACATACACCATGATGCAGAGGATCGATAGTTGCCTATAAGTACCGACATTGGGAACAGAAGTTTGATAAGAGACCTCTTAAGTAAAAGTATATCTAGATCTAATAGGTACTGAAGCCAGACAAATTCAGGTTGTTTTTTTACAGTGATGTAATTAAACTTTTAAACAATTTATCAAAGCTTGTGTTTGATTCTTCATCACTGGACAATTTAAAATCAAGATGGATTTTTTTTCAAGTAATAAGCTCTAGTTCAAATAGAAATTAATTCAGTGAAATCCTATGGCCTTTGTTAATTCAAGAATAGATTATCATAATGCCTGTCTTAGGCCTATAGCCTATGAATTCTGTATCTAAAAACACCTTTAATAGTCTTGCAAAGCTTTGAGCATTTCCCCCCTAGTCCTCTACCATTATCTAAAAATACAAAAAGTTTTCAAAAGTTTTCTGTATCTGAAGATTTAATGTCAGATTTTCAAACATGTTTAGCATCCATAAATTAAGGTCCATACCTAAATAGGAACTAAATGCTTTTGAAAATCTAGCCAGTGTTTTCTAAATGCTGTTCCTTTTTTTTCTTTTGCAGAACAGGTTCCAAAAGTAGCAATGTAACTTTCCCAAGTTTCAGTTCCATTAATTTTTGAAGGAAGAAGAAGGTTGCTAGATTTAAAAGTCAACTTTTCATAACTTTGGACAAAATACAATAGGCTTTAAAGGTGAAAAAATTCCTAAAAATGACACAAATCAGGAAAAATATCTTTAAAAATGGTGAAGGTAGATTTTTTTAATGCCAGCTCTGTGACTGTTTTGGGCCTAAATATCTACCGCCTTGCATTTTTGCAGACATTTCCACTTAGCAAAATGAATATAAAACACATTAGAATGTGTTAGTGGAAAATTCTTATTTGATAGTATTTTAAGGTGCATTTAATTAAATTAGGTGCAAAAAGTTAGTGAATAAAACCCGGTATTTTGGGAGGATAAAACATCCGTTTGTCTAGCTTGCCTTCAAACAAAAATAGATTTGTTGGAGTATAAAATAAAAGTCACCTGTCTGCTGCTAATTATGTCTCCTGAAGGGATTTGAAAATAAGCTGGAAATGTTTTGTTGCAAAATGGTTAGATGATCTGTTAACCTTGCCTGGTTCAGCAACTTCAATTTCCTTCCTAGCTGCCAGATGTCTGGTCTCCAGAAACTCAACTTCTATCATTAATTCCCAAATAATTTGGATCACTTGTGCAGGTGCTTAGATTAAAAATAAGATTAATGGCAGCCAGGCTCTGAAACAATCTCAATATCAAGAATCTTGTAGAGGGATCTAACTAGGTTATAGCCTCTTGCTGCTCAGGAAAATAAAAGTTCTGAAAAGGCTAAGTAGCTTTGTCATACTTCGGAACTGACAATGGTCCCCCTATATTTGGCTAGACCAGCGATTCTCAACCACAGTGTCATGGCACTGTGAGGTACCCTGAGGTCCTTTCAAGAGTGCTGTGGAAATGTTAAGTGTGTAAACATGATTCACAAGGTAAACCCAGAGATTTCAAACTGGAGTCCATACTACTAAATACAGTCTGACCTGTTTTGGTCTTTCTTACTTCTTTAAACAAAAAAAAATGCTCTATTTTTTTTCTGTAGTCAACAAATAAGTGAAAAAAGAACTAGGATTTTCTGAAGGGTGTCTGAGGTCTAACACAAGATGCCCTGAATCTAAAAAGGTTGAGAACTAGGGTTGTGCGAAATTTTGCCTAGTGTTTCGTTTCAAAGCTGTTTCAATGTGGTTTGAGCTCAAAACAGCAAAATTGAAACAAAAGAAAACACTTTGAAACAGCTTCAGAATGAAACAAGGGCACTCAAAATGTTTTGAAAGTTTTGAAAAGTTTCAAATTTCGAAGCCAGGCTTACTTGGCTTCAGTGCCGGTCCCAGCCAGCAGCAGCATCTTTCTGTCATATGGCAGGCAGATCAGGGGTCCGACCGCATCTATGGGAGGTTTGCAGGGGCTGTGTCAGACTCCTCATGGGATGTCTGCTGGATGACAGGAGGCTGCTGCTGCCAGCTGGAGCCAGCGCTGAGCACAGCCCACACCCAGTACTGGGAAGATTGGTGCTGCCACTGGCCAGCCAGCAGCACCAGCCTCCTGTGATCCGGCACGCAGATCAGGGCCCCATGCACCCCTGGGAGGAGTCAGTTGGGCCCCACAGCCTTCCCAGGGGTGCGGGGGGCCTGGATTGCCCTGCTGGATCACAGGACGCTGCTTCTGCCACCAGGAATAGCACTAGGCGCAGCCCGCACCTAGAACCAGGGAGATTGGTGCTGCTGCTGACCCCAGCCGGCAGCACTAGCCTCCTGCCATCCAGCAGGCAGATCGGGGCCCGCCCACACCCCCAGAAGGGCTGTAGGGGCTGTGCCAGACTGCTCCTGGGGGTATGAGTCCCTGATCTGCTTCCCAGATCACAGGAGGCTGGTGCTGCTGCCTGGGGCCACTGGTAGGTAGGTCTCCACATGAGCTGATATGCCCCAGGCCCTGTACCAGAGCTGGCCCGAGGAGGGTGCAGGGCCTGGGGCAAATCAGCTTGCGTGGGGACCCACCTGCCACTGGCCCCAGGTTGCACCACCAGCCTCCTGTGATCCAGGAGGCAGATCAGGGGCCCATACCCCCAGGAGCAGTCTGGCACAGACTCCGCAGCCCTCCTGGGGTTGTGGGCAAGCCCCAATCTGTCTCTGGATGACATGATGCTGCTGCTGCTGGCTGGGGCCAGTGGCAGAACCGATCTTCCCGGTGCTGGGTGCGGGTTGCACCCAGTGCCATCTCTGGGATCTGGCAGGCCAATTGGGGCACCCCCGCACCTCCAGGATGGCTGTGGGGCTCTGCTGACTCCTCCCAGGAGTACTGGGGGCCCTGATTTGCCTGCCCGATCACAGGAGGCTGGTGCTTTCAGCTGGGACTGGCGCTGGGTGCAGCCTGCACCCAGCCAGCAGGCAGATCAGGGGCTTGCCCGTGCCCCAGGAGGGCTGTGGGGCCTGTGCCACACTCCTCCCTCTTGTGCAGAGCCCAGAACTGGACGCAGTACTCCAACTGTGGCCTGACCAATGCTGCATAGAGGGGAAGAATCGCCTCCCTGGACCTGCTTGTGATGCATCTGTACGACAAGGTGTGGTTAGCCTTACTGACTGCTTCCTCCCATTGGTGGCTCATGTTCATCCTAGAGTCAACAATGACTCCAAGATCCCTTTCTGCCACTGTGTTGACAAGAAGGGTGTTCCCCAGCCTATAGGTGTGTTGCTGGTTCCTTCTCCCTAGATGCAGTACCCTGTACTTGTCTGTGTTTAATTCCATCTTATTCTCATCTGCCCACCTCTGTAACCTGTCTAGATCTAGCTGGATTCTGTCCCTCCCCTCCAGTGTGCCCACCTCACCCCACATCTTGGTGTCTTCAGTGAATTTGGACAGCGTTCTTTCCATACGCACATCCAGATTGCTGATAAAGATGTTGAATGGTACAGGCCCCAGGACCGAGCCCTGGGGGACCCCACTGCCCACATCCCTCCAAGTCAAAAATGACCCATCCACCACCACTCTCTGAGTGTGACCATCTAGCCAATTTGCCACCTATCTGACTGTGTAGGCATCAATGCTGGAGTCACCTAGTTTTTTAAAGAGAATGTGGTGAGAAACAGTGTCAAAGGCCTTCTTAAATTCCAGGAAGACGATATCCACATTGACACCCTCATCCAGGGACTTTGTGATCTGATTATAAAAGGAAAAATATTTAAAAAGGCTCTTAATGATACATGTAGAAAATGTTTTAACACTTATATGGTAAGTAGCCACCCTCATTTTTGTATTGCTATTTTTTATTATTTGTAAATGTTCTTTTGAGCTTATTAAAAACTAGGCCTCCTTCAAGCATCATGTTTTTCTTAATAAAAAATACTCCAATCAATGCAGGCATTCTACAGTTCTCCATCTTTTCTGTTTTCATTTAAAAGTGCATTGTGAAGCAAAAAAATGCACGGGCCCATTCATGATCTACAGAAATAACCTCAGATATCTTCAGATTACCTCTGATAATTTGCTGTACCATTATTTCTCCTACTCTGCTTGCAAGATCTTTGTAGTACGTAAATGGTCATGTCATATAAAACTGTAACACAACTCCTCTTTCTCCACTTAATAAGGAATTGATACTAATTCTTAGACTACCTAATGTTTGGATCAAGGAGATAGCTGAACAGAAAAAATGATAAACATAGAAAAATAAAGTTGGTAGGGACCTTAAAAGGATGACAGGAGGCTGCTGATGGTGATTGGGATCAACACTGGGAGCAGTCCGCACCCAGCACCGGGAAGATCAGTGATGCCGCAGGCCCCAGGGTGCAGCACCAGCCTCCTGTCATCCAGGATCAGGGGCCTGCACCCCAGGGAGGAGTCTGGCACAGCCCTCACAACGCCCCCAGGGATGCGGGCAAGCTCCTGATCTGCCTGCCAGGTGACAGGAGGCTGGTGCTGCCACCTGGGGCCAGCAGCAGCACCAATCTTCCCAGCATGGGCTGCTGGTAGCACCAGCCTCCTATGATCCAGCACGCAGATCAGGATCCCTGCACCTCCTGGAAGAGTCAGCAGTGTCCCCCAGCCCTCCCAGGGGTGTGGGGTCCCCAATTGGCCTGCTGAATCATAGGAGGCTCCTTCTGCAGCCAGGGAAGATCAGTGCTGCCGCTGGCCCCAGCCAGCAGCATCAGGCTTCTGTCATCCAGCAGACAGACTGGGGCCCACCTACAACCCCAGGAGGGCTGTGGGGGCTGTGGAAGACTGCTCCCTGGGGTGCGGACCGCCGATCTGCCTCCTGGATCACAGGAGGCTGGTGCTGCAGCCTGGGCCAGTAGCAGATGGGTCCCCAAATGATCTGATATGCCCCAAGCCCTGTAGCGCCCGAGGAGGGTCATCCCCTGATCAGTGCTAACTAATCCCTGTGTAAACTATCTCATTCAAGTATTTGCCTAATGTACTTTTAAAAGTTTCTAATGATGGAGATACTACAATCACCTGTTTCAGTGCTGAACCATGCTCATAGTTCAATTGAATGCCTTCTCTTTCAGCCAGTTGATGAAGATAACTAACGATATGTGATATATCTTTGCCTTCTCTGGAGACCTGTCACAGGTCATCCACAGTAAGTGCTGTTTACATGCACACGGTGACAAAGATGATGTCTTCCTCCGTACACAGGTAAGGTGAATCAGGGAAGGTTTGTGGACAACATACATTTTTTTCCATGTTTTTATATTATATTGGTGTCATGGTCTTGAATACATACATGCTTCCATTCCACAAGGATCAGAGCTCCACATACAACTTAATACCCAACTATCCCTATCACTGCTACATTCTCCTTCAGAGCAGGTGCAAATTTATTTTCTGTTGGTCCACTTGTTTTCATCACAACCCTTCTTAGTTTCTTGTCTGTTTTCATTATGAACAGCATCTTTCCTAATGGAATTATTCTCAACCAATATATTTGGACCCAGATCTAGGTCTTTGTCATGTCAGAAAAGATCAATTTTTATGTGCTTTTTTCTAAACATTTCTGGCATATGCTGACAATTAAATGACTTCTTTTTTTGTTTTAGTAAATTCTTATAAAAAGTATAATTAGTGATTAGGATCTTTGACAGTGTGGTATATACAGTAGCTTGTTATGCCAGAAAAAGGAGTGAACTCCAGCAGGCTTTGTGGACACTGCTGATTTGCTTGTCATGACCTTTTCTAAGACCTTCTTAAAACAGACTATATTCCTTTGGTGGAGAAAACTGACAGGCAGATATACTGAAATTGGTCTTACATTTTTTCCAAGTGTTATCCTCAGCAAGCTACTGGAAAGAATTGTGTATAGCATGTCTCAAATGGGATTTTCTATATACCAAGATTTCATCTCAGTAGCTGAAGATTTAGAGGGCTCATTTTCAACAAGTGTCTTGAAATATTTCTGAGCTGACCATGTTCCAAAATTTAGCTTTTTGTATTGTTTCAGACCAATGTGTTAAGAATGTTGTAATACAGTGGGTCTCAGGCTTTCATGCTAACTGTGGAATTAGCCTTTCTGGGTAGTCACAGTATAAATACTGAGAAAAGAGGTAGTCCACAAGATGATGCCCCTCTTACAAAGTGGTTTGTGCAATTAAAAGCTGGAGTATTGCAGCTGTAAAATACTAAATTGTAGGCAACAACATCTTCTGCTGAGATTATCATTAAGACTGCAGTAGATGAGTAATATAACTAGCAGTTGGCAGATAGCAATGAATGAGTCTCATATCAAAACAAATTGTTTGAACTATTTAGATTAGGAGTTGCCTAAGTTGGGCCCATGGAACAAAACATGGCCTGAGAGCCCTTTTGATATGGTCTACCACTGAGGACTACTTTTTTTAAATAGCCCTTCAAGGGCAAAACTGTTGGAATCTCTGGCTTAGCTGGAATCTGTAGAATCACTTTCCAGCTCCAGTGCTCTGTTCCTCTACATTCTGCAGCAATCCCTCAACTTGTTTCTTCAAGATAAAAGGAATTATTCTGTGCTGTTCCACAGAATAACTAACTAATCCTGAAGGCACCAATTCATCCCCATGTTAGGGAACTCAGAAACTTAATTTTTTTGAACTAGCTATAGGACAGTCACCAAATGTATTTTTCTTTAATGCTGAAGATTACTGAGGGTGATATTTTGGATTTGAAGGAAGAGCTGTTTTTTACAGGTGAGAAGGCTTCTGTGTTGCAAAATGTAGGTAGCCATATTACTCTGAAGTCAGGTAGAAGGAAGAGTAGAGTTGCACCTTATAAATTAACCAAAGTAAATATATAATACATAGCTTCAGCTTTTGTGAGCTGAAGCTCACTTTATCAGATGCTGTGAAAGGATGTGCACAAAGTCTGTGTTGCTCCAAAGTCTACAGTAGATGGAATCTGTACTTCTTGTACTACATGTCCAACTAGACTTAAGTGCAAAAAAAGGCAGTGATTCCAAACACTAATCTGTTGAGATTATTTTGTTGCATGTGTGTTTTGAACTAGAGTGCACTGCAGCTAGTTTGCTAGGCAATATTATCTTACTCTGTACACATTTGAAATATATGACTGTTTTAGGGGACTGGTATTTATTGTGAAGGAAGGTGACTTTGTGAAAGGTGCCGGATGATTATGTAATAGCCATACCTTACATGAGCAAGAATATTGTGCTTCACTTAGTAACATTTCTGAGATTTTGCAGATTGATTCAAGGATACTTGAATTTTACAAACTTCGCCTGAATATTTACATCATGTATCATGCATGTTTGTCAAAGAACACCAGCTTGTGATCTATAATTAGCAGAACATCCAATCCAATGATGTTTTATTCAGAAGTGGTTTTCTGGTTGAAAGACATACAAAAAACTAGAACTCTGGGTTCCAAAACGATACCTCTTATTAGAACAACTGGAAAATAGCAAGAAAATTGTCCTTTTCTGCAAGCTTTCGTGATCAAAGTCCCTTCATCAGGCTCTGGGAAAAGTGTAGATGGTACAAGATGGTAAAATGTCCCCATAGGTAGGAAATAAACTTCATTTTTGCACAGAGGGAACTGAAGATGGATGTCTGTCCCTTTGGGTCCATGAGTGTCTTTGTGAGCTGTGTTGAGTAGCTCTTTGATGTGTTGATCAGGTAGAATTCCTTTCCTGGAGGTGTCAGATGGCAGCAGGGAGGCAAAAAAACCTAGTTCTAGTTTTTTGTATGTCTTTTTGTCTCAGACCAACACGGCTACCAAGTACACCCCTGAAACATGGAAGATGCCAAATTTCAGCCGATTTTGGATTTTAAACTTCATTGCAGAACAACAAGGAAGTTTTTTTGCCTCCCTGCCTGCCATCTGACACCTCCAGGGAAGGAATTCTACCTGATCAACACATCAAAGAGCTACTCAACACAGCTCACAAAGACACTCATGGACCCAGAGGGACAGACTTCCATCTTCAGCTCCCTCTGTGCAAAAATGAAGTTTATTTCCTACCTATGGGGACATTTTACCATCTTGTACCATCTACACTTTTCCCAGAGCCTGACAAAGGGACTTTAATCCCGAAAGCTTGCAGAAAAGGACAATTTTCTTGCCATTTTCCAGTTGGTCTAATAAAAGGTATCAATCTGCAACCAAGGGTTCTAGTTTCTGGTTTAAACACACAAATGCATACACCTAAAACTTTTGCCTTTATTAACCAGCTCTGCCAAGAAACTCACAGGGGTGAATACATATAACAGTGTCAGGTATCTCCATGGACAGTTGGGATCTTATTGTATACACATGGCAGTACAGAGTACACAGTTCTGCATTTTAAATGGGTCTGGAACATTCAAGAAAGTTTTTTTTAACACAACCTGGGATCTATTCCTGGAAATGAGAAAGCTTTTTCCATGCACTTCTGAGGAAGCAGAGTGAAACAATAGAACTCAGTGCAGTCTAAGACTCAGTACAGATGTCAGAAGAATTGCAAATTATCAATGCACTTCAACCACATCTCCCAATTTTTTGATGGCTTAGTGTAGCATAGTTTGCCAGAAATCAGGGGCGATGCGTAGGGGGTGCATGCAGGTGCACATGCACTCCCTGAGCATGGCAGTGCACTCCCTACAAAAAGGCGTCACTGACACTGTCGGCAGCACCTGCAGGCAGTCGCTGCTCACCACACCGTTGCCAGCACTGCTGGCAGAGTCTGTGGGCAGTCCACAATCACTGCTGGCCACTGCCAACCTGACAGAGGTGCCTGTGTGTGGTCGCCGACCCCTGGTTGGTGCTTGCCACTCCCCCCCCCCCCCCACAGACGGCATCTGTGGGAGCTCTGTGCTTACTGTCACTACACTCCCGCCACCACCAGCGCAGCTGTGCTCCCGCAGCTGCCAGGGGCACACGTCATTCATGCCAGAAATGCATCGCTTCCATTTTGGTAATACTTGTGCGGCTGTTGTGCAGATTTTATTTCTGTAGCATTGTTTTCATATCCAGGTGGCACCACAATGTAAGCATAATGCCTTATTGCTAGCTGGCATAGAAGTTGTAAAATATTTTGCGTTCCGCCTAGGAGACTGCATCTCTCCTTTTTCAGGAGAAAGATGAGAGTCTATGCAAAGAAACATTTTCTTTCTTGTATTAAACCCTGGTTCTTTGTACGTACCTGTTTTGTATTTCAAAATAGGATTCTTTTGTCTGTTAAAATAGGCTTCCATAACTCACTTTTATAATTCAAATTAGGTTCTTTCTTTTCTTTGTTGTATTTAGAGAGGTATTATTTCTTCTTTTCTTCATACTTTGAAGCAAGGTTATCTTATTTTCTCATTTTCTTAAGAAGCTGAGTCCTTTCATTTTAAAGCAGTGTTTTCACTTGTTTCATTAAGCCCTTTTTATAGTCCTATCTAAATTAGAGAAGTTTGACATGCTAACCAGTGTGTGGTTCTTCCTACATACATTTAACACATTTTATATGCACACAAATCCTCATGCCACCATATAGCTGTTACTACTATGCTTTGGATTAGACTTGCTTAAAGCAAAGCTACCCTCCTCATTTATCTTTTACTGTGATTAGTTATGGGTAATGATCTAAATAGTGTAAATAGTTCTTTTCTGTAAGGTTCTTGTACACCCAAGGGTGTGTCTGCCCTCAGTTGGAAGGGATAGATGAGGCACGTGACAGTACTGTGAGAGGGACACTGATGATTTGAGCTCGGGTTCCTCTTTCCTCTGTAGAGTCAACTCTACACCAATGCTCTTAACTATTTACAGTTTACTGAATTATAATATATGTATTATTCTTATCTATATCTATAGCTATATAGGTAAATATCTTAATAGGTATCAAAGGAAAACTTCCCGTAAGTATCCCCAATGATATCATTCAACAACACCAAAAGCATACGTATAAATATTTACCATATGGTAAGCCAGAAACCACCTCCTGGGACTGCTTGTCTCAATGAGCAGCCTGCTTAGGGATGGCCTTCTCAACCCTGTGCTCTACAGATGCCTGGTGCAACTGGTGAGAGTTCTCAGGGTGCCCGTGGGAGGAGAAGGGGTGAATACCCAGATGGGTGAACCACGTAAATTGGGATCAATGGGTAGTTTACAGGGAACCCAGAGGAACCATTGGCAGAGTACAACCAGGTAGAAAAGGAAGGAGGTGGGGAGGGGACAGTGTGAACAGGCACCCCACCAATGAGGAACCAATTATACAAACTAAACCAATCCCATCACATATTATACAACATATCCATAATTATGATAACAATCTTACAAAATATAAGGTGCAGTTTTACATGATATAAGGCATGTCTACCCCTGGATCCCAGCTAGCAAGGGGTGCTTCTCCTCCTACGGGTCTAGCTAGGAGAGAACCTTTCACCCAGTGCTTCCCTCTGTGGGGGAGAGGGGGAGAGCCTTATTTCAGGAATGCCTCCCCTGTGGGACCTGACTCCACCAGCAACTTACAGTTCTGTTTGAGTAGCGGTCGACCGGGCCTCAGGGTCATCCGCTTAATCAGAGGCTGCCCTGGTGCTGTTTGCTTCTTCTTGAGACCTCCCCACTTTGGGCACCAAGGGTTCTTCCAGTTCTCAGGGGGAACCTAGCCACTGCTGGCTGGGTTTACCTAGCCTTACACCTGGGCCTCCTATTTCCCAGGCCCTGCTCTAGACCCTGGGGCTCTTTTAGTTTTTTGAGCCAGGCCACAATGCAGGGCTCCGGCTATCTGGCTTACATCTCCAGGTGCTCCCAGGCCCAGCTCTCTGTATGCCAGTCTGCACACCACGTGGGGCTCAAGCAGCCTCAAGCTGCTTCCAAGACAAACTCTCCATGTGCTGGTCTGCACACCATGCGGGGCCCAAGCAGCCTCAAGCTGCCCCCTGGGCCAGCTCTCTGTAAGCATACCGTGTGGGGCCTGAGCAGCCTCAAGCTGCTCCCAAAGCCGGCTCTCTACGTGCCAGTCTGCGGCTCCATCTGGCCCCCTGCTGGGGATGCAGGCTCAAGCTGCCTTGACGTGGCTCCCAGAGCCTCAGCCCCATGTGGTGATCTGCACACTGCTGGGGTGAAGAAGGGATCTTGGGGGAGGCTCTTCCCTTTCCAGTGTTCCTCACCTCGGTGTCCTGTGCAGCTTATGCTGCTCCTTTTATACCCTCAAGGGGCTCCTTCCCCTGAAGTCCAGCGGACCTGTAGCTTGCAGGTCTGAACTCGGTCTGGGGCTCCTCGTCCCCTCCCTGCAGGAAAGGGGAGGTGCCGGTTCCTCCCCACTCTTCCCCAATTGGTGGATGGGCTCCACCAATTGGCATTGAGAATTCTTGAGCCCAGGATGCACTGGTGCTTGAGGAGGTAAGTCGGGCACATACTACACTACTAAAGGGTCAAGTAAGTCAGAACAAGTATAATTATGGAGAAGTGTGGTCACATTACTGGATAGGCTGGTGATTCAGGCCGACATGGACAAGCTTGCAAGGTGGGCAGATCAAAACCTGATGGCACTCAACATGGAGAAACATGGAGGCTCCACCTCCAGGGAAAAAAATCCACATCATATTTATAGGCTCAGCAGTGCTACACTCACTAGCACCATGACTGAAAGAGACTTGGGGATCAAGACTGACCACAAGACAAACATGAACCACCAATGTGATGCTGCAGGTGGCAAAACAAACAAAACCCTGGCTTGTGTCTACTGATGTATCTCAAGCAAGACCCAGGAAGGCATCCTCCTGCTTTACTTGGCCTTGGTGAGGCCACAGTTGGAATACTGCATGCAGTTTTGGGCTCCGCACTTTAGAAATGATGTGGAGAAGCTTGAGAGAGTCCAGAGGAGAGCCAGGTGTATAATTAGAGGAAAAGAGAACAGGTCTTTTGAGGAGAGGCTGAAAAGCATGGGACTTTTCAGCCTGGAGAAGCAAAGGCTCAGGGGGGACTTGGTGGCAGAAGCGGACTGGCCAAGTTTGCCAACAACACCAAACTCTGGGGTAAAGCATCCACACCTGAGGACAGGAGAGTGATCTTGACAGGCTCATGAAATGGGCGGACGAGAACCTGATGGTGTTCAACACCAAAAAATGCAAGGTTCTCCACCTTGGGAGGAAAAACCTGTAGCATGCTTACAGGCTCGGTAGTGATACTTTGGTTAGCACTACAGATGAAAGGCACTGCGGGGTCATGGTTGACCACAAGATGAACATGAGCTTTCAGTGTGATGCTGCGGCTAGTAAAGCGAGCAAAATGCTGGCTTGCATCCATAGATGCTTCTCAAGCAAATCCGGGGACGTCATTCTCCCATTGTGCTTGGCCTTGGTGAGGCCACAGCTGGAGAACTGCGTCCAGTTTACGGCTCCACAATTCAAAAAGGATGTGGAGAAGCTTGAGAGGGTGCAGAGGAGAGCCATGTGCATGATCAGAAGTCAGGAAAACAGACCTTACGATGACAGGCTGAGAGCCATGGGGCTCTTCAGCCTGGAAAAATGCAGGCTCAGGGGTGATCTGGTGGCCACCTGTAAGTTTATCAGGGGTGCTCATCGAATCTGGGGGAATGTCTGTTCACCAGAGCGCCCTGAGGGATGACAAGATTAAATAGTCACAAACTCTGAGCCCCCAAGGTTTGGAATAGACTGCTGCTGGAGACAGTTCAAGCACCCACTTTGAACGCCTTCAAGGCACATTTGGATGCTTATCTTGCTGGGATCCTATGATCCCTGCTGACTTCCTGCCCCTGGGGCAGGGGGCTGGACTGGATGATCCTCCCTTCCAGCCCAAATCTCTATGAATAATTATATAAGGGGTGTGCATCAGGAACTGGGAGAATGTCTGTTCACTGGGACACCCCAAGGGAAGACAAGGTCTAACAGTCAGAAACTCCTGGAAGACCATTTTAGGCTGGATCTAAGAAAAAGCTTTTTTACTGTCCAAGTCCCCAGACCCTGGAATAGACTCTCCACAGAAGTGGAGAGCACCTACTCTGGACACTTTCAAGAAACATTTGGATGCCTGTCTTGCTAGGATTCTTTGACCTCAGCTGACTTCCTGCCCCTTGGGCAGGGGGCTGGACCGATGATCTTGTGAGGTCCCTTCTAGCCCTAATGTCTATGAAATCTATGAAATCTATTAAACTGATTCACAAAACTTCCAACACCACTGAATAGTAACCTTTTCTGCTAACGCAGTCTTGGTCTTGGTGCTGGTAGTGAGAACTGCAGGAGAGGTTCCTGAGTTTTAATAATGATTTCCATTCAGCTCAGGAATCTTAATGGAAAATCTTGCAATGATATACCATGTATTAACCACATTCATTAGGTATCTCCTGCAACATGAACGCCACGTGCTGCTGGAGGCTTGGTGGGGGCACAGTGAGCTCCTGTAGGCAGCAATGGTGCTGTTAGCAGCAGGAGCATGGTGGTGGCAAGTGGGGAGCTCCCACAGGTGGCCACGGTGCTGTCAGCAGCAGGGGAGTGGGGGTGGTGAGCAGTGACTGTCCACAGGTGCTGCCAGCAGTGTCAGTGGCACCTTTTCGCAGGGAGTGCACCACCACGCTCAGGGGGCGTATGTGCCCCACCAATGTCCTGTAACAAAGTATATTCTTTTCCACAAACCTCTACCACTGCAAATCTGTACAAAGACTCTTTGTCCCCAGGCTTGTACCTAACTGACTGGGAACAATTTGGGGTAGATTCTTTCCAAAGAAAAATCAAGTCTCTCTACCACGTTGAGGAGAGCTCTTAGTGCACTTACTCAAGTTACAGTTTTCATGTGATTGGGCCCCTGAAAGCACCCTACAGCCACGACGTAACACACATGTACAGCTGCAGAGTGCTCTTAAAATGGCCCATTGTGTGAAAAATTAACACTTTTCAAGTCAGGTATTACATAAAGGCCCTGTAAAGCAGAGCATCTTAGGGAACTTGTGTTCCCTCCAGGGTTAATTTTTCACATGGGGGCAGGTCTGGGCTGGGCAAGCACCAGCCCAGACCTATCCCTTGGGTTGTCAGCAGGGGAGGGAGGGAGAAGGGCAGGGGAAAGGCAGCAGCACAGAGCTGCCAGCTGGGGGTAGGGTGTGGGATGTAATGGAGCCCCGTTACTTCACAGGCCCCCTCCAGCTACCCCAGCTGGGATATTTGGAGGAGCTGGCCTGGGCCCACAAACTAAGGGGGGTCCCTTCCCCCACCTCCCACCTGGGCATCTTGACGGTGGCAACAGAAGCTGCCTTCTGGGCTTTGCAGTAGCCAGAGCTGAAGTGGGGGCAGGGCAGGGAATACGGGGGGCACAGGTGGGGATAGGTGGAGCAAAGCTCCCTTGCCTTTTGGGCCTGGCCTGGCTCCCCTTGACACCCCAGCTGAGGCTTGAGAGATACTACTCAGAAGATCCTTTTCTCTGTTGCCAGGCTTATACCAGCCTAAATTTGCATAAATTATTTTTCTTTCTCAGAGTACTTTACATGTTTATGTTGTATTAATTTGAGTTTATGCTATGCTTTTGGAATTGCTGTGATATAACATAATGAATGTAAATATGGAAGTCAGAAGAAATCACGAAAATAACCTAGAGCAGAGGTACCTAGCTGGAGGGCCACAGGCTGCATGCAGCCCACTGCCACATGGCAAGGTAGAGCCCAGGGTGTTGGGGATCATGTACCATCTGAGCAGTGGATGAGAGTGACTCCCAGGGGCCCATCCCTGCAGTGTATGGCTGGCCTGAAGTGTGGCCTGAGAGCCAAATGCCCATACTGCATGTGGCCCTTGGCTGCAACAATTTGGATAGTCGTGACCTAGTGAAAGTGGCTGAGAAGGTAGCTTGTGGTCTCCATATGAGAAGGAAACTCAAAATAAACAAGGGAACACAACTGGTCAGTCAATGGTTCTGTTTGCTCCTAGGTTCCTATGGGGAGGCTGAATCCTAAATGGTTCTGACTTTAATCAGGCAGTGGTGACATTGGCAGAAGTGGCTTTAAAACCAGACAGGAGAGTTACAGGTTACTGGGAGACCGTGCAGTTGTTGCAAGTCCTGTTGGACTCAAACAGACTAGCTTAGGAGACTTGCTTCTTGATGCCCATTTGACCCTGAGTCTTATAAAGCTGGATTTGTTCAAGAGGTCATTAATGGGTAAGGTTTATTTTTAGAATAAGTGTTATGGGTCTTAATAAATAAGGCTGTTAATAATTTGAACAATTGAACAATCAGCTCTACCTTCATCCACCATTTCAAATTTTCTATTATCTATACGTATGATTATTTTTCCCCTGAATAAGAGGTAATTGCAATTTACAATTTCGAAGGATTCCTGAATACGTGTAACCAGGAAAACTACACTTGTAAAGGTGACAAGGAGTGTGAAGGAAAAGCAGAATTTAACTATAATTCTTAAAGCTTGGGCTAGATAGACTATAAGAGAGGGACTGGAGTGAATCATTTAAGTTCCTGAAAGAGACCCTTGGACATAATTGAACCTGATCTTTACTACTACAAATGACACCTGGCAAAATGAATCACACATATATTTATCTGGACTACTGTGTGCAGTTCTGGAGTGCACATTTTAAAAAGGATGTGGAGAAGTTAGAGAGGATTCAGAGGTGGGCAACAAAGATGATCAAGGGATTGAAAGCAAGTCATACAAGGAGAGGCTGAAGGAGCTAGGCATGTTCAGCACGCAAAAAAGGCACTTAAGAGGTGACATGATAGGAGTTTTAAAATACTTGAAGGGTTGCCATAAAGATGAGGGAAAGCACTTTGTCTCTCTTGCTGCAGAGAGGAGACCATGGACCAACGGCTGGGAGTTACAGCAAAGTAGGTTTAGATTGGATATCCAGAAAAAAAAAATCTTCACTGTTAGAACAGTGAGACACTGGAACAGACTGCCTAGGGAAGTTGTGGACTCTCCATCACTGGAGGTGTTCAAGAAAAGGTTGGGCTGGTTGGGGGTGATCTAGGTATAGCTATGCCTATATTCTACCACAGGTATTTCCCATGCTTCTGGTCTTTGATGGTTGCCCCCTTCCCCACTTTTCTGCTATATATGTCAGGGTGTTTGTAAGCCTTGCCAGAGACATTGGGTGTTGGTTACAGCCAAAGTTGGGGATTTTGACTGGGGTATGCCTGTGTTTCTGCTGGGACCAAAGCCAGAGGTTCCTGGCTAGAGGGTTTTACCCCTCTGCTCAGGGTCAGACCAATCGCCATTTTTGGGCTCATGAAGGAATTTTACCCCATGGTCAGATTGGTATGGACTGTGGGGTGGGGGTGGGGAGGGGGGAATTCCTTCTTTTGTAGCAGGGGGCATGGTCCTCTACCTGGGATTTCTTGAGCGTAAATTGTCAACCATTTATAGAAGCCGGACACTGGCTGCCATGGTTCCCCTGCTTTACCTGTGGTAGCTTAGGGTGTTACGTCTGTGCTATGTCGGTATTGATGATGGTCTTATGTAGAGTTTAGATTACAGTTTGTATAGTATGGTTGGAGTAGGGATGATCCTGCCTCAGGCAGGAGGTTGGACAAGATGACCTCTGGAGGTCCCTTTCAGCCATACATCTCTGACTCTGTGAGTCTATGTGACATTCAGCACTCATATCTGGGTATTCATAACCTTGGTGTCTAACAGAGCTGTTTGCTAGCTAGTGAAGTTAGCTGAAATCTGATGCCAATGTGAAAAGAGCCTATTTAACAAAGACATCCTCTCATTTAGCAAACCTTCTCCCTGTGTGTTAAGTCATATATGTTTATTTCAGCAACCAAATTAAGTTTTTAATGATCTTTTTATTCCCATTACCCTTGCAGAGCCAACTCAGCTGGATTCTATTCTAGACCTGGATTCTATTATTTCTTGCCCATCATCCACAGAATCATTTACTAAGTTCCAGTTAACTGGTCCAGTCATTTACACCTGGGCACACCACTGAGAAGAGTCTGTACAAGTGTCACTTACGGAATAATTTGAAAACAATGGGTTGCAGATGTTTACTTGAGGCACAATTTGGCTCCCAAAGCCTCTAGTACAGATGATGATTCATGAGAAGGAAAGAATCCTTTTTGATTCAGATTCTACCTTTTGTTTGCAGTTCAAAATAATATTTTTTTTACTTGTAAAATGAGTGCTTTTGTTCTCGGAATATAAGGTATAAACACAGAACTCTACAATGCCATTTTAGAGGTGCTTTACAAAGCCTATGCGTATATGCTACTATTTATGTTTGATCCATTCTTCTCTATGTTTTCACTAAGTAAGGGCTTTGTATGTATTACTATTGTGTTTGTGCACATATTTGTAATACTAGGTGTCCAACTGGAGGTCCATAGATTGCACAATGTTTGTGGGCCCCTGCAGTTACCTCTTCTATAGCTGCAGGGAAGGGCTTGGAGGGGCAGAACCCACACAGCAGGGGAGAAGGGGGTTTCCAAGGGTCCTCCCAACAGCATATGACTGGTGTGGTGTGTGGCCTTCATACTGCCCTGCAGTGGACAGCTCTGATCTAGAGAAAGTGGATCACCCTGAGCAGATAACTGTATCTGAGTAGGGAGCTCAAAATCAATAAGGGAACAAGAGCAGTTAGTCAGTAGACTATCTCAGGTGTTTGGTGGGCTTGACAGAAATGATCAGTTCTGGACAACCAGGGAGCTGTAACAAGAGACTTTCTCCTGCCCTTTCTTGCTTAAGAGGATAAGTGAATAAAAGCCCTTTGCTGCCTTCTATCTTCCATGGGGCCTGGGAACCACACACGCTGTTAATTCCCTTAGCCATTTTCAAACAGAAAAAGGAAGTAGTGTCTACCACTCTATAGCCATAGGAAAGGCAGATTTGTGTAGACATGTTACATAGCTAATAGTCTACCTTGTATCAAAAGATTGCACAACAGGATAATTTCTCAAGGAGCAGTAACATCAAAGCTATGTACCAACGGTGGCCTGCTGAGTCTGTGGGCTATCACTTTTGGGAGGCTGCTTTAGCTATGATCAACCCTACAGTTTGTGGGACAAGTAAAAACATTCTGTATCTTCCTTCTTGTTCCAAAGAAATATTAGCAGTGTGAATCACAAATATTAACAGCCTAGAATCAATAGGTAACAAATGCCTTTGCTGTTCTTTGGGAATATTCTGTCATGAAGATGCTGGTCAGAACTCTCATTAAGGTTGCAGGTAATGGTCCATCGTAGGCCTTATTTAATCCCTTCTTCCACCTATCCTTCCCAACCTAACTTTTTAGTTGAACTAGCTATTGCTCAACATTTTCCTGACAAATCTGTCCGTGGCATTCCCAATGACAAAAAAAAATCATGTTTTTTTCACCCTATTTTTTCTGAAGTCAAGTTTATTATTAAAGTTTGAAATTTCACATGCATACATATTAAACTAAGGCTCACTTGTACTCAGACAGCCTTTTTTCACATGGCATCCTGGTTCCGCAGGAACCTTTTGCAGGATGATTGAAGTGTCCCAGTCATACATTTTATCAGCCAAAAATGCTTCTTCAGTGTATAATTTTATAACAGAATTTGCTACATATTTACCAGAAGCAGCTAGTCCAGTGGAACTTAAATGGGAAAAGGTTTGGACTAACAAAGTACATTTTTGAGAATGTAACTGAAGTTGTTCTCTTGCTCCATCACTTCTGCAGTTTATCATGGTATACTCAATTTAGATACAGTGGGTGTGTCTACATGTGCATTTATGCTGGCTTAAATTTACTGCACAGTAAATTATTGCACAGTAAATGGGAAGAGGCTGGTGTCAACATGTGTAAAGGATCTGGGATTAAATTTAGTCCCAGGTCAGAGCAGCCTGCTCTGTGCCCCTGTGGCCACTGGGGGGAGCTCCAACCTCTGGCCACATGGCTGCCAGCCCTTGGGACTAACTTTAGTCCCAAACTGAAGCCAGGAGAGGTGACCAGCCAGGAGCCCTGGGGCTGTGCTCAGGTTGGCCTTGTAGTGGGTGAGCAGACCTAGCAGGGAGGCTTCCCAGATTACTGTGCAATAATGTGTCTGCACATGTTACTTTGCATTAATTAATTGGGCATGATGCAGGTGTCAAATTTACACTCACATCGGCATAAACCGCCATATTTACTGCACAGTATGGGTGTGCATGTGTAGAGGGGTGCCCGTATTGTGCAGAAATTTTGGTTACTGCCCAGTAAATGCGCATGTGTAGATGTGCCTAGTGGGTGCATCTACATGAGACATTTACTGCTGAGTAGACTAATTAGCTCTGCAGTAACTGTTGCACATCTACACATGCACCCCTAGTAGACTGGAGTAAACTAATTAACTATACAGCAGGGTAGTTCTTGTAAATACAAGTACTATCCTACCGTGGCGTTTTTTGGTCTGCAGCAGCACACGTGTAGACACTGTCCTGGCTGGCTGCGGCACAAGGCTGCTACTGTGTGAGGGCTGCCTGCTGGCTGCCTGTACTGGACCACCCTCGTGCCCCAGCCAGCCAGCCCCTCTGTAGCACATTTAGCCTCGGAGAACAGCCCTGAGCAGGCAACTCTGATGTGGCTCAACATGCTGCAGCCTGGGTGCACATGTAGATGTAGCACCTGGGAGCAATAAAATCCAGTATGATAAGAATCAGAGTTTATTGCTTAGCATTAATTGCATGTGTAGATGTGCTCAGTGTTACTAAAAATTGTCTACTCCAAGAAATAAGGAAACATCAATGTTGAGTCAGAAGTTGAGAGTAATGAGAACATAAACAAAATACACATTTTATGACTATTTCACAATATATTAAAAAACTCTGCTACAAAAAAATCTTGCTTTTGAAAATGTGGTCCCCTTCATTTAAATTCACTATTATGAATCTTGTGTACAAGATCTTATTGTACTAATATTTACATTTTTTCAGAATTTTACAGTGACTGTACCCCATGGAGACTATTGTATAACATCCGTGTTGTTAAACAGATTTGCCATACAGAACTTTTAAACATACAAAACATCCAACATATATTGCATACTTGCAAGCTTTTTCACTAGGTTCCAGCTTAAGTTAGAGCTGAACAGGAGCTGTGGTGCTAGTTTCCTCAGGGATTTTATTCAAGTGTGCATAGAGCAAGCATTATGACAGAAAAAGGTTCAGACAATGTGTTACTTGTAGCTATAGTATGGGCAATATTTACATATGAATCCCCCACCCAAGTCAACAATGCCCCTTTAAAGTTATAAACACCTTTAAATTCAGTTTGACGAAGTTCGTTATCTGGCAAGAGTTTTGGGGAACCAAAGAAGACTTCGAATTACATACATGTCCAGTGCAAAGTTGGGTCTGCATGTGAGACCTATGGATGAAGCATGGTCATGGCAGGTTCTACCAGATCACTTGTAATCTACAATTCCACTAACACCAGCAACACCAGCATTACGATATAATAAATGAATGACACTCCAAAGTACAGGAAAAACAGTGCCTCATTAGTATTAACATTGTTATTTACAGTATATAGTAGTGTTGAACAAAAAGTTTCAGAACTCTTGCACTGAGTGTTGAACTTCTGACCCTGCAGGTTCAGTGACCTACTTTTGAGTATATGAGCATGTGCAGTGTACATATTTTAGGCGGGGAAAGCTTCCCTGAGGAAAATTTTCCTTGCTGGATTGACTGCTGTATGCAGAATGAGAGTGAGGAGTCCAGAAGTGAATGTGATGTGTGCACAACACTATGATTAGTTAAGAGAATGAGTGACAGCTGTCTGTCACTGAAGGTATAAAAGGGACATGACTGAGAAGGTCTTGGTCCTTAACTCCTGGGTGAGTGACAACTTTCTATGTGTGTGTCCGTAGCAAGGCAAGTGATCAGTGTGCGATTGAGCAGGTCAGTACAAGTGACAACTGGAGTGGTTAAGATCGTGTTGCGATTGACTGGCAAGTATACTGTGGTGTGACAGTCCGGGGCCATCGACCCAAGAAGGGGTCACCACACCGAGTGTGTGTGTAAGTGTACTGCTCAATCGTGTTCATGAACTTGTGTTGTATAGCTGAGTGGGTGTGGACCAGGGTGCTCAATCCCCTCAGAGTGTGTGGTGCAAGGTAAGGGTTGAGGGGAACAATATCTCTGTAGAGGGGAGAGGCTGGCTGTCTGGCTGTCAGGAGTGATGAGTGGGAGAGAGCCTGTTGATCTCTAGCTCCCTCTGGGAACCTTTGTATATAGTGTAGTTAGTGTCATATTGATATTGTTATTATTGATGTTCTATTTAATTGTATTGATTGATTGATTGTTGTGTTTGTTGCTGAACAATATAGTTGTGTTAAACCCTTTCCATTTGTGTCACATGTGATCACTATCAATTATTGACCGTTGAACCTGTGTGTGAGATCAGGCTGTAGATCTATGCCAAAAGGAAATTAATCTTTTTAGGGCTGAGAATCCACAGGAGGACAGGAGCTGATTTGGAATGTATTGTTGTTGCCTTGTTCCCTCCCACAGTAGTATCTACTTGACTTTGCAATCAAGTCATAGCTGTATAGTTCTAGGCATTGTGCAAACACTGGTTCTGATCCTCTGCTACTGTAAGTGAGTGTAGCTCATCTGAAATCAGTAGAGCTATACCAACTTACATCAGCTTCCTTAAGAGAGTAAGGCTCTGTTCCCTTTAGCGGAGGTTCAAGTGAACAGCTAATTTACTATGTTGGCCGGAGTGGCCAAAACCTATTTATAAAAGATTAAAACAGCTTGTCTCTGTTGTTCTGTGCTTTTAGGCAACTCCTGTACTTTCATACTCCTGTGTTTCTAACAAAACATATTTTACTCTTCTGAACGATGCTGTATTGTGCAATTAAGCCAAACCATCTATGACATGCTGTCAGTTGACAGTGTCAGCACAATATGCCATACATGCTACCAGTTGAGATGTAGGACATGTACTTGCAAAAATGCTTTGTAGAGTTTACTAAAAGGGACTATTATGATCGGAGATCCTGGTTTTCTCTGATAAAAAATAAATCCCCAACTTTTGGATTTAAAGAAGTAACCCCAAATCCACATTTTTCTGTGGTTAAAATGAAACACCACTACATATATCTCTATATATCCATGGCATTTCAGTTTGATCATGGAAAAATGTGGATTTTGGGTTACTTGTTTTAATCTAAAAATTGGAGATTTTTTTTACCAGAGAAAACCAGGATCCCTGATTATGATCAACTAGGCTGATCTGCTGTAGAACACAGGCCAAGGAGTTCATAGAATCATAGAATATCAGAGTTGGAAGGGACCTCAAGAGGTCATCTAGTCCAACCCCCTGCTCAAAGCAGACCATCCCCAACTAGATCATCCCAGCCAAAGCTTTGTTTAGCTGGGTCTTGGAAGCTTCCAAGGATGGAGATTCTACAACCTCTCTGGATAACCCGTTCTAGTGTTTTGCTACCCTCCTAGTGAGGAAATTCTTCCTAATATCTAACCTAAACTAACCCTTGAGACCATAGCTCCTTCTTCTGTCATCTGCCACTACTGAGAATAGTTTAGCTCCATTCTCTTTCCAACCCCACTTCAGGCAGTTGAAGGCTGCTATTAAATCCCCAGTCTTCTCTTCTCTAGACAAAATAAGCCCAGTTCACTCAGCCTGTCCTCATAAGCCATGTCCCCCAGCCCCCTCCACTGGGCTCTCTCTAATTTGTCTACATCCTTTCTGTAGTGGGGGGCCCAAAACTGAACACAGTACTCTAGATGTGGCCTCACCAGTGTTGACTAGAGAGGAATAATCTCTTCCCTTGACTTGCTAGCAACACTCCTACCGATGCAGTCCAGTATGCTGTTAACCTTCTTGGCAACAAGGGTACACTGTTGGTTCATATTCAACTTATTGTCTACTATAACCCCCAGGTCCTTTTTCTGCAGACCTGCTGCCTGACCAATCAGCCCCCACTCTATACTGGTGCATGAGATTGATCTGTCCTAAGTCCAGGACTTTTCACTTGTCCTTGTTGAACCTCATGAGTAGGAATTCTGGTTTTCTCTGATAAAAAAAGACTTAATGGAGCAGGTTGGATTCTGTTGCCTACAACTGTAATATTTCTTCAAAAAGCTGCAATTCTTGATAAAATCATAGACCTGAGATCTCATTTCTACTAATTCCCCTCTATACTGTTCTGGATCCTAACAGCTGGCATTGTCTGCCATAGTCTACAATGATAAATACAAATATAATAAAGCATGGAGGTCAAACAATAAAAAAACCAAGAAGTATAGCTTAAATCATATTTAAGTGTGAGTATGCCTGTGTGGGTACATGCACAAAAGATAAGGCTATTATGGGTTTGCCTCAGCAGATACATTCCCGTTAGTCAAGAACCCCCACTTCCATTGACTTATACAAAGAGATTTTTAATATTTTTTGCAGAGTTTGGCCAAAAGGATTCTTGCTTATAAATTTAAGTATGGGTCTTGTATTACCAATGAGTAAGGCTTTAATTCAAATGTATTAGCTGCCATGTATCATGAGACTAGTATTATACGTATTACCTCAGGTATCATTATCTAGCATGGGGAAAGGATGAAACAAATGCGATTTCAGTTTGGGCTCAGTATTGCAGATGTTTTCTGATCACATGCCTGCCTTTGGGTGAACTGCTTATATTAGAAGTAGTAGCTATGTAATATGCCTGCTTTTTTAGTACAATTAAGGATCATACATTTATACAAATTCCACAATAGCTGCTCAAATAAATAGCTGGCGGCTGGCCCCAGAGAGGAGAAGAATGTTCTCTTTAGTCTTTTTAATTTATGTAATCAAAAATCTTGCTAATAAAACAGATCACATTTGAAAGCAAAATTTGCCTGTCGCTTATATGGGGTCTGATCCTACAACTGACAGTGAGCAGACAGGTTACTGGGCTTGTGTGAAGCCCTGCTGAAGACATTAAGACTGCGCAGCTGACTCTCCTTCAACTGAAGGAGTAGATCTTGCTTAGCCTCTGGAACTGCATTGCATATTACTGGCCAGGATTGATATGAAAACAAAATCTTTTCTAGGTTTTGCTTTTAGGCCTGTTTTTGGGTACCGAGGGAACAATCTGCACGGAAACAGAAGGAAAATGATTAACGTGGCATAAATTCACTGACATAAGTAGAATTGTCAAGGAAGCCTCTGTTCCCTGTTTTTAACTCTCTGCCATCCTGCTTGGTGACTGCAGAACAGAACAGGGAAGCAAACACATACCTAAGTCTTGAGAGCATGAAGTACTTTATAGTTGCATAGCAAGAGGGGGAAAACAATCCCTATTAACTCTGTCTGGCAAGGTTTAAGTAACTGGCAAGGTTGCTTTTACAGGAAAATCTGTAAGAAGTGTAGGTTCCCAAAACAAGTATTGGCGACGCATAGGGGCTGCACATGGCTGCATGTGCACCCCCGGCAAAAAGGCACTGCTGATGCTGTCAGTGGCTCCTGGAGGTGGGTGCTGCTTGCCACCCCTCCCCCTCCCTTGCTGGTGACACTGCCAGTGGCATTGTGGACAGTCCCCAATTGCTGCTGGCCAGGGGCGATATGTAGAGTGTGCATGGGGACCCCTTGAGAGCACCAGTGCACCCCCTGTCAGGCCACGCTCCCTGTTTAGCTGGCGGGCGGGGGGGCAGTGCTGGCCAGGGAGCAGGGCCGTCAGCAAAAGCGTCCGCGCCGCTTCCAGAAATGGGTGCAGGAGTTCCAGAAGCAGCATGGCTGCTTTTAAGGTGAGTGAGATTGGCTGTGGGGGACCTTCCCCGGTCGCTGACTGGTGTCAGGGGGAGCATGTGCCCCCGACTCAAGTGGCATCAGACACCCATGCTGCTGGCTGCTGCGGGCAGCGTCTGTGGGTGGTCACTGACCATGGGTTGGTGCTCATCACCATCCCCCGGCTGCTGACAGCGCTGTGGCCACCTGCGGGAGCTCACTACTTGCTGCCACCACTCTCCTGATGCTGACAGCAGCTCACCGTGCCCCCCCAGCCTCTGGGGGCACATGGCGTTCATGAAAACAAGTGCCCTATTCCCAGCTTAGCAATGACCTGAGATCTCACAGTGGCCAGAAGAAATGTTACAAGGACGTATAGAAGAAAGACTGTGAGAAAACTCATGCCCACGTTGAGAGCTAGGAGTCCAGTGGCATCACAACCTCAACCACATGGCAGCCGGTTTTGAGGGGAAGTGTCTTGCCCTTAAAGCACAGAAGAGGGACTGGAGGACAGAAAAGGAGAAAAATCCCAGCCTGTGGCCTGCTCTCTGCTGCGGAAACACCTGCCACTTCTGCAGACAAGTTTGTGGCTCCAAGATTGGCCTCATGAGTCACCTCGAGACCTGGCAACGAGCCGTGGCAGAAATCATCCTCCCATCCCAGGACTACCACCCACCCTTACACAGGCAAAGAAAGCCCAGGTGCCCAGGGCAAGCCCTGAAAAGCAAGCGCTGCTGAACTCCAGCAGTCTCTGGAGACTGACACGGGCATCTCTGTGTAACCCCCACAGCTACAGTCCCGGAAGTGGGAAGCTCCTTGGTTTGGGTGAGGGCAGCTCGTGGGCCCAGCCCCTGAGGGGAGGAAATCTCTGTGTCCTCTTGGGAAATAGGAGCGAGTTTGTGGCCCTCCTGGTTGTGGGGAGGGCGAGGGCGGAGAGCCAGGCGCCTCCATGGCAGAGAGGGGCAGCCGGGGATGCCTGTCGCTCTGGCTGGGGGTGCCTGTGAGAGCGGTGCGAGCCCCTGCCGCCCTCCCGCGCGACGACGCGGCTGGCCGGCTCCCTGTGCCTGTGCCCGGGCCCGGGCGGGCAGGGCTGGGCCCGGCCGGCGGAGGAATGCGGCGGCGGCGGCAGGAATGTGCATGCAGATGAGATGGATGCTAATCTCATGCTAATGAGCCGTCGCCGCCGCCGCCGCCCGGGGCTGAGCCGGGCTCCCCGCACCCGGAGCCAGAGCCCGCGACCCTGAGCCGGCGGCGGCGGCGCGCGGAGGCAGCGGCGGCCCGGCCCGGCCCGGCCGGCCATGGTGGACTGAAGCCGCGGGGCGGGGGGCGTGGGAGGAGGCGGCTTTCCCGAGCGAGCGGCCCCGGGGGCTGTTCCCGCGCCGCCTGCGTCCTCCCGGTGCGCATGGAGCAGCCCCCGCCGGCGCCGGGCCATGCCTAGGCACGCGGGGGATGGGCAGCTCCCCCTCCCCGAGGGCTGGGAGGAGGCGCGGGACTACGACGGCAAGGTCTTCTACATCGACCACAACAGCCGGCGCACCAGCTGGATCGACCCCCGCGACAGGTGGGGGGCCGGCCCGGGCTGCGGACAGTGAGGCGGCGACCCCGGGTGCGGGGCTGCCCGGGCGCTCCCGCCTGGAGCTGCGGGGCGGGGGCGAGGCGAGGCGAGGCGAGGCGAGGCGGGGGGGGTGCTTTCACTTCTCGCCGGGAGGCTGAGAGACCCGCAGGCCTCGCCCGCGCTGGTAGGCCTCGGCTTTCAGCCCTGCCTCCCCTCCAGGGCCTGGGATGGTCGCCTCGTCCTCTCCTTGCCCCGGCCCCAGACAACCCTCCCGTGGCGGGCTGGAGGACTGGGGAATTTTGTGTGTGTGTTGGGGGCGGGGGAGACTCTTCCAAACCCAAAAGGGACCTGAAACGAGTCGTTCAGCCCCGAAGACTGCCTGCAACTTTACAAAAGGGCTTTTCTTTTCTTTTCCTGTCTCCCAACATCAGCTTTAACACCCTGTCCTCTCTCTGTGACTGGGAGAGGACAGATTGGCAGATTCTCTGGCCCAGAAAAGCTCAGGGTTTACCACAGGGATTTCTTTCGCTTCCGTTGTCTTGGAAGCCTCAGCCTTGTCCCTAAAAGCGGGTCATCACAAAACAGAAACAGACCCCCCCCCCAATGACTTAGAAATGACATTATGCCTTTATGGCTTGCGCCTGGCTGAATTATCCATGAAGATCTGGGCTTGTGTTTCCCTAATGAAATGAGAAAAGGCACCTTGGGATGCGACTTGCTGGTGTCAGAGCCGTGCTGCTCTTCAGTGGCGTGGTGAAAATTTTGACCAGTATGGTAGGCAGGGTCAGGCCTGCTTCCCTGACATATACCATATACATTATTAGGACTATCTTATAAACCTGATAATCGGTTTCCTGTCCACTGTGAGACAGCTTACATGCGTTTGTACATTCCACCAGTGTGGCGATGTGTTCGCAGGGCAATGGTATTTGTTACACCTGCTTTAAATACTGACTTCTGCAGTTGCTTGGTGACTGTTTTTGACTTCTGGTTATTAGCATTGGTGAAACAAAGTTTTGGGGTTTTTTCTTCCAGTTAGTTTTGTTCCAGATCTGTCTCCTAATTTGTGTTGTACAAAACAGACGACAAGAAAGCCTAAATGCCTCAGTAAAGCAAATAGAAGGTGAAATAAAATTATGATGACATTTATCTCTGTTACTGCCTCTTGAGCAAGCTAATTTAAAAATGAAAGCAGCACTAAACAGTTTGACACTTTTTGGTGGATCCTTTGTCCTGAAAATATTTAACAGTATTTATCTTATATTTGTCTCCTAGTAAACGTAAGCCTTTGGTCCAGTTACTACTATGCTTTCTTTTGAATATGTACCTACAGCTTGCACCTCTCTCATTGTACAAGGATTAACAGAAGTATTATTATGTCTTTGTGTGTGCTTGTGTTAATTTATTGATTTGAGGCCGAGTGAAACAGTTTGAGTCATATTTAGCCTTGAGCTTGATTGCATTTTCTTTAATGAGGACTAAAGAACTGAAATCCTTGTTTAAAAAATGTAGGGGACAGTGTTTGGACTATCTCCATTAACTCTTGTCAATCTTGTTTCTCGCTATTACAAAGCAAACAGAAGAAGGTATGTTGCACTAGGCACTCAAGGTGAGGTAATCTTTAAACTAGCATACATGGCTCAATTATTAAACCAAGTTACTTGCACAGAAGAAGACTGATGAAGAATCTATACACTATCGGGTTATAATGTTTACATGTGCAAAATCTGTAATTTATATCGGTGACCTGGTTTGAAACAGTAAAATAATTTTCTTGAAATGCCTGTGATATTTTCACTTTAGGCCCCATTATATTTCCAGGCAGTGTTATAAAATGCATACCAAAACTGTAAGGGGCATATTAAAAAGTGGCAGGTAGACTAACAATGGACTTTCAGGTTTATGGTAGCACAGCAGAATCTGGATTCTTGTTGATCTTGGAATGTATGTGAAATTGTGTAAAAATGAAGATAGGGTGGTGGTGGACACTATAAAAGATCCTGAGAATGACTTTACAAAATGCTAATACCTGTTAATCTACATATGTTCAACTTTACTTAGACACCTGATATAAGTCATAACATCTTTATAAAATACTTGTGGAATACATTAGTACAGGGGTTCTCAATCTTAAGTAGGGTGACTTTTTAATAGGCTGTCTTGAGGGCAACTTCCATCCTATTTGCAATGTCATACTATCCCTGTGGGAGTAATGAAAAAGGTAATATTTGGAATTTTTCAATTTTTTTAAATCTTTTTTTTTTAGAAATCTTGGAGGATCTAGCACCATGTGCTCCTTGTGCTCATCAAAAAGTTCTCCAAGAGTTACAGTTTGGAAATTTCTTCATTAGTGGAGGAAATTAACAGCTTCTAGAAACAGATCTGACAATCCAAACTCCTTTAAAGATTTGCTGAAATTTAACTAGCATAGGAATGTAAGAATTTTTCATTATATATAATGACATAGTTTGAGTGCTTTATAGGTCGTCATAACATGATATCCCTGTCTCCAGAGCACTTATATTCTAACATCTTGTTACTGAGAGTATGGAACAATTCTGCTGATATAGTGATATTCTTGCACAGTGATGAAGAAAAGCCGGAATCAGTTCCTCACCCTTGGGTTTCGATTTCCTCACTTTGCTTGTGTGACTAACCCCTGGGATTTGGATGAGACTTTCATTTCAAGCGGAGAATTATTTGGCTCCTGGATTTATGCCTTTTAAGTCTGTGTATATTGGGAGTGCACTGGAAGGTATGTAGACTTTGTGGAAGACTTGGTTAAGTCTTGGTTCAGGATGGTTTAAAAAGCTCAACAGTTACACTTAAGGTGTTGTGCTGGCCTGGCTAGAAGATTTTTGGCTAGAAAGTGTGTATGGAAATGTATGGAATGTGAAGCATGCTAACATGAAGAAATGAAATTGAGTTCCAGCAGTAATATTTTACCGTCTTGGCTACAGTATCTCTGCTTCTGCTCATATTTTTTCAGGATAGAGCAAACTGAAAGCTAACCAGTCTTGTCAGTTTCACCAGTGGTATTTATATCCAATTAGGCAGAAGTGAAATGAATAAGAATAAAATAGATACTTTATTGCTCAAGTATGAGAACTGTAGAGATGGCTGTCAGCTGGGGAAGAAGACCCAGTAGAAGGTAGGAGAGGGTTAGAGTAAATGTGCCCTGCTTTCCTGTGCTCCTGTTTGACATACCTTTGAGGCAGAACAGAAGCTGCTGAAATAAGCTACAAAAATCTAGGGTAGAAGCAAAGTAACAAAGGCTGCTTACAGATGTGAACTCCTCCTCCCCAAAAACAACAAAAAAAACCCAAAATCCCCCAACAAACAAAAAAACCCCAAAACCGACAACAGTGCTTTAAGCTCAGTGTGCCTGTTCATCGAGTTCATTAGATGCCCAGAAGAGGCATCACGTTAGTTTGACCCAGCTTGCCCAATGTCTGTATAGATCCCATGCTTCAGATGAGCTTTTTGGCGCTTTTATCTAAGAGCTGATTCAATCAGCACCAAAAAGCCTTGCTGAAGTGCCTGGTCTATATAGAGGCTGGGACCCAGGTCAAACTAACCTGCTTCCTCTTCTGGTAAAGCACTTGTTTTTTGTTGTGTTTTTTTTGGCGGGGGGGGCATGTCTGCCAGTGGCCAGAATGTTTCAGTCTTCCAGCAAGTAAGCACATAGACCTTCTGTTGGTTAGAGGATACCCTTCCTATTGGAAGCTAAGAATGGTGGAAGCCAAGCATAGTCTTAGAGAGAGTAACTAGATAGCAGTTCCATCTCTGTCCAATTTCAAGCTGTTCATAGGCTTCAAGGTTTCTTTCTTGGAATGTCAGGCTCTCTGTATTTTATATTAGTTTCTGGGCTACTGGGTGTTGGGTGCATTTTGAGTGTCCCAGTTCAGATTGCCAGACACTTGCAACAGGTGTTCTTCTAACAGCTTGCATAAAATGAATTCCACATCATAAACCCAGTTGGCCTTGATCAGTGAAATAATTAGGACAGGGCAGCAGGGAACATGGCGGAAAAAAAATGGCTGTTATGCAGCCATGCAGTTGTGCCCCCAATAGAAGTTGCTGCTGCTCGTGTGTGGCAGTTTCCCCGGGCGCCCCCCTGCTGCCTTATGCCTCTGCCCTGATTTAAAGGGTCACCTTACAGTTTTGTCAAAGTGGTCAGGAAATGAATTGGCATGAAGACCAGTTAATCCCTAATTGCTTCAAGGGGTATTTGTGATCTATCTAGCTTGACCTATTCAAAGATACACTGATATGATTTCACAGATGAAAGTACTGCTCTTTAGGTGTGTTTTCTTGTTAGAAACTATTTTTTTGTTTGGGCAGAACATGTTTGAAGGCATGTCAAAGTCAGTCAGCCACAGAAAATTTGAAAATGCAGAAGAATGAAACCTGTGGCAATGAACTGCCTCCATATGACCAACTTGTCATAAAGGAAATATGTGAGAATGTGGTGCCAATGGTGAGGGAGGATACCCTTCATATGCATAGAAACTGTGGCGCTGAATTTAAGTGGTGGAGACTCAGGGGTGGTGATGAGCCAAAGTCAGATTGCCCCAGAGAGGCCACTGCACCAGAATGGTTTAAAGCCATGCACAGGATGGTGGTGAATGACAGAAATCAGTAACCAGGGCCATAGCTGAGACAGTTGGCATTAGCACTGGTCAGTTCATGCTATCCTAATGATTTGAGTGTGAAAAAAGTGTCAGCCAGATGGATGGCCAGAGTGTTCAGTGCTGATCGGTAGAGAGCATAGCTTGTCATTTCTAGGGAATATTTGGGGCAGTGTCAATCAAACCCAGAAAGAATACTGAGTAGGATTGTGACTCAGGATGGGATCTGGGCTCACGTCTGTGATCTTGATATCAAACAGCAGAGTGTGCAGTACAAGTGCACACTATCTTCATGTCCAGATGAAAATCTAGAATATAGCGTCAGCCAACAAGGTCATGGGCACAGTTTTTAGGACACCAAATTGGATGATCATGACTCTCAACAGTGGGGAGTATTATATTAGTGAACAGCTGTGCTTGTCTTGTGAGAAGCCATTAAGAGCAAGAACTGAAGAAAGCTGAAGCTAGGAACAGACACTGCATTTGTCCCTGGACAAGCTGTACTTGTTTGTCCCAGAAGAGAAATATTCTGGGATCGGCAGGTACACATATCACTCTTTTAATCAGGATTTAGTGAGCAGGTGGCTGCACTGCTTTTCTACTGTTGCCTCGATGTTGCAGCCCCAGCATAACCATTCTGGTGCATTTTGCAATGTCCTGGCATAAACTGTTTGTAATTCTTGTCCTGAAAGCCTTTTTAGGATTTATCGCAGGGCAATGGACATAGACATCTAAATGATTGCACTTTGTCCTGGGATAAAATGGTTTGTCTCGGGATGAATCCAACATCTGTTTTTAGCCTGAGTTGAGGAGTGGTGCTTCTACAGAATAAAACATCATGCCACACATTCCAGGTTGTAGTGACTTCTGTGAGCAAATGTGGCTTCAGCTGCTTCCTTGTCCAACTTATTTATAAGATTTAGCTCATTCAGACTGCTTCAGTTTTAGAAACAGGCAGACCTTTGTGGGAAGAGTTCAAGTGATGATAATGAGGTGGCTACAGTAGCTGAGGTGTTTCTAGACATGTAGGACAAGAACTTCTACAAAAGAGGCTTAACCAAGTTGGAGCTTCAAGGGAACTATCCTGAAAAATAAGCAAACAGTTGAGTGTAAACTCCTTTTTGTGCTTGAATGTTTTGGAATGCCCTTTGCATCCATTCACTTCATCACTTCCAATTCCAGAATTGGAATGCATCTAAGAAAACTTAGTTCGTCACTGCCATACTAAGAAATATTCCTCTCATATTTTAGTGTTTCCCTGATAGTGACTATTTTAGAAATACTCTGTCCATGTAACCAAACCCAGGATTTAAAAAAAAACCCCGAAACCAGACTCTTAGTGGCCAGAGGCCTAATCTTATTATTTATTAGTGGCTATGAAAGATAATTTTGATGTGTCAGCACTGAAATGGAGAGGATACGCTGCTTGCTTTATTACTTCCAGTTTCTGGGAAGAGGAGGTTGAGCTTTTTACAAAGTGAACCTGAACCCTGCTGGAAAGTATTCATCTTCTGCAAAAGTATATGGAACAGCCCTGCTGATTTATAGTGGTTTCATTATGTACTGAAACCTGGAACTATACTGTGCTGGCAAAGCTGTAGGTAGGATCAGGGGCAACGTGCACCCCCTGAGAATGGCAGTACACCCCCTACAAAAAGGTTCCGCCAACAGTCAGTGGTACCTGTGGGTGGTCACCACTTGCCACCCTGCTGCCGACACTGCTGGCGATGTCTGTGGGCAGTCCATAGTCCCTGCTGGCCACTATTGACATTCCTGGTGGCGGCAGTGGGTGGTCGCCAACCCTTGGTCAGTGCTTGCCACCCCCCACTGGTGGTGGCATCTGTGGAAGCTCCCCAGCTTACCGCTGCTACCATGCTCCTGCTACCACCATGACCCCCCCCAGCCACCAGGGGCACCATTGTTCATGGGTAGGACTGGAAAATTAAGACCAAGCAAGAAGGTGAGAACAGGAAGGGTGACATTGTAAGGCAGCAGCATTAGAGAACAGAAGTAACTGGTGGATCTGCTCTTCTGGGTAGAACTAAGCAGAGCTATGACAGATTAACATAATGTCTGTTTTTCTTTGTTTAAATACAAAGTCCGTGTGCAGATGAGTGCAGCTGTGCAGTATGTGGTGCCGCAGACATGTCTGTAGTGCCATGTACCACATGTTCAGTTGTTCTCCCTGCTGCAAGGGAGCAGTGCAGGGTTTTTTTTTGACCCCTGGATATCCAGGGGTCAAAAAAAACCTGCAGGAAAAAAAGTGGAGCAGTGTCTGTGGGGACAGCTTACACTGCTCAAAACTGGAGCCGGCTACTGGCCAGGCTTCAAACAGCAGGATTATTGCTCCTGCAGCCCCAGGACGTAAATATATAGATAGGGCTCCACAGGTTACATAGGGAAGTAAATATATAGATGAGGTCCCCCAGGACCCCAGGAAAGGCTGGTGGGGCCAGCCCAGTGCTTGCCTCAGCCTCCCCTACCCCACCCAGAGCACACCAGAGAGCTTGTGACATAGGCATTCCCTGGGAACAACTAGCAGCAGCAGCACAAGGTGCGCCCCTGGTAGTTGCCCCCGGGCAACTAAACATCCACACTTGTGTGGTTGGGACCAAAGTGTCCAATGTTCAGGATGTGATGAAGGGATATTTTTGTGTAAAATTAATGGTTGTCATGATTACAGTTTCCTTAGCTAAGAAGGCCTGAAAAAGCTTTAAATATTCATGGAAAAAAATTAAAAAGGGTAAAGTCATAAGTCCTTGATTCCAAATGCATAGAAAATGCAGTTGTCCTTTATAGTGTTAAATTGAGAGGCACAATCTAGTCATTAGATTGTGAAATATGAGTATTTTAATACTGCTTTAAGTGCAAATGTCAACATGACCTTAACCATAGAATCACTAGAGCATCTATCTAATACATATTTTGTACAGTAATTTATAATAGCTTTCTCTTTTTTTTTTGGCTGCCAAGAATAAGAATATGTAACAGATCATCTGATGATATACTGAGGAGTACAGCTTTTTATATGAATAATTCTACTGAGAATCTTTGGCATCTGTTGCTGTTCCTCTTCTTTTTGCTTCAGTCTACGTGCTAGCACTCATTCTCCTTTACCCTCACACCACATAGTTAGGTCCCATCTGTTTCTGCCTGACCACGGGCCTGCCTTTGACCATGTATAGAAACTACTGGTCCCTCGTTCTGATTTCATTGGCAGGTTAGGAACTCCTTAATCTGACTGATAGGTTTTTATTTTAAATAAAAAATGGGTGGTAGAGGAATTTAATCCATAGTGAGATGCTAGCAGTGTTTGAACTCCTGGCCTTAATTTCAGCTGCAGATCCTGTTGTCTCCCGGATTTAAATGGTGCATGAGACAGAATTCTAGTATTACTAATGCATTGGGGAACTGTGATAGCATCAGCCAGCCTTACAGACCAACAGAGATTGTGTTTTTTAACAAGACTGCCACTTGCTGTGAGTGTGGGTAGGTCTGCTTTTAAGCTTCCTAAATAAAATATCAAATATTTTTTACCATAAATTAAAATACCATGGTGACTCTCAACTAAGAGCTTTATCGATTATATCTTAAGGGTTATGAAGCTACTTGACTTTCTTCATCTCAACACACGTAAAGTTGACTAGTCAGTGGGTGTTGTGTTCACTTATGCATGCAAGGTAACTATGTTCTTATGTTTAAAGTAGAGAATTGTCAGGAGAGACTTAGGTTCTGTCCTTGTTTCCTGCTGAATTGCTACACGTCTTCAGGCAAGTTATAAATGCTGGTACCTTGGTTTACCTTTCTATATATTTACCTTATTTTGAGAGAGTTTTAATTTAGATATAATTGTTGATATTTCCACATAAAGTATAGGCCCCTATTAATGGAAGAACTGTGTGCTTGGGGGAAAACTAACTTTTTGCAAATGACTCGGGCCTGGTTCTTTGTCTTGAATATCCTACTACTAATACATGGTTAGACAGAGTCATCTTTCAGAACTGGCTTGTGTTTATGCACTAAAAGGAAACAGTGTACAACTGAATTCTGGTTGGGAATGAAGTTTTGCTTAAGCAGATGAAGAATTAAATGGATTTAATTATTTACAAATATAGGCTTTTAAATACTTATATTAATCTTTTTTGAGGCAGGTAACTAGCTTCCAAATCCTGGGGTGAGATCTTAGAGCTCAGCCGTTTCTGAAGGTGATCTAGGAAGGAAAAATGTTTTTTTTTTCTGTCTTCCTGTGCCTTCGCCTCCCGTCCCCTCCCTCCCCCATTTTTATTTGTCTTTATACTTTTATTTGTACTTTATACTGTGTGGCTGCAAGGAAACAATAAAAAGTTGTGGAATTGTCTAGGAGAGTTGCCCATAGTTTCCTACCATACTGGAGTCCTCTTCTGTCTAGGCTATCCTGGAGAATTGCTAATGGAAGGAGCTTGGTCTGCGTTGTTGCCTTTGATTGCAAAGTGAAGACTCTGCCCAGGTTTTGTTTTTTGTTACTAAAGTTACAGCATATTCACAGCTTAGAGGGCCTGTCTTTGCAACTCTTTAATGTGAAACTCTTACTGAAGTCGTGGGACAGCTACAGAACCAGCCCTTGGTTGTTTGCTAGGAACAACCTGCATTTGGCAACGTTCCAATAAATGCTTTATTCCTCAGCTAAGTACAGACCATCAAAAGGTCTGAGGCTGAATAGATTCAGTCTTTGGAGGGTAGTCTAAGCTGCATAAATTGAACTGATAAACAAGTGAACAGACATTCACTTTTGATTCTGGAAATGCAGCCACATGCCTACAGTGGCCCAGGCCAGAAGCTCTGGGGTGTTAGAGTATGCCTCCTGGCTCTGTTGGAGCAGACAGCTTGGGCCAAGGGTAACCCACACATCCTGTGAGGAGTGGTTTGTAGGGGAGGTGTAAAGCATCCTGGTATATGGGGGGCTGTTAGTTGACTTGAATCTGGAGGGGATCTGGGACAGAAAACCCAATTTAACCTAAATCAGTTAAGTCTGATACTACATCCATCCTGGTTTATCTTGAACTGGTTTTGGCCATTTTGAAAGTTGTTTATGTGCACTGAACTTCTATTGTGTTACTGATTTCAACCAGTTTCTGATCACTTACACCAGTTTATATGTAATTCCTGTCCCTAGGCCTCGTGAGTGAAAGTAGACTGGAAATTCCTAGACCTCTTTTAGTACATGTTCATTTTTTTTAAATGTGTGCTTTAGACACTAGTGTCTTTGGTGTGCCAGTATGAAAGTTTGCTGTATTCTTACCCTGCAAAGACTGGGCTGTAGTAAATTGAGGGCCACTGAGAAAGGAAGGAATGCAGTAGTTTCACTGCAGCATAGCAGCATCCACAAGCAGATAATTATGGAGGAATGAATAGGGAGGTTCTTGGAATACTATTCATTCTTCTTCTAATATTTGATGAGGTGATTACAGAGGGATTATCTACATGTAAAACCATCTTAATTTGGAAAGAGAATAACAGCAAGGCCTTGTCATAATTCCTTGGGAATCTGATGTGGGAATTTTTTGTTTAGAATGTGTATTGAAGCAGTGACATAATGAAATGAACTACAGTACAGTCGCAATTTACACGTATTTAACTTGCGTGAGTTCAGCTTTACGTGCTTGGCTGCTGGGGCTGGCCGCTGGGTGCTGGCCGGGAAACTGCGCGTAGTGTGGCGCCATGTGGTATTTGCCTGCACGCGCCGGCATGGCTAGGGGGCTCACACTCAGCTAGCTGCCTTGTCTGGGCCTGGTGGCGGCGGCGGTAGCCACTTGGCATCAAATCCAGCAATTTCAGCTATACACACTGACCTGGGAACGTAACCCCCACGTAAGTTGTAATTGTACTGTATTTGTTTATCTAATTTAGGGTTTATATATATAAAAATAAAAATATACTGCTGCCAATCACTATAATATTTGAGCACCTTTTGTGTTTAAAAAATTGATAGCAGATTCCCTGCTGGAATTCATAGAATCAGTGGCTCTTCTTCTTTTAAAGGCTGATTGGTGTAAACATTTTTTGCTGATTTTTACCTTTTGTTAATATACTTTTGTTAAGGTTGATTTGTTTTACATTTTTTGGGGGGATTGGTTCAGGCTTTTGAATTAGAAGGAAGATGTTGATTTTTGTCAATGTGTTCTGTCAAGTGAAACAATAATTTGCATTTTGGATAGTAAGAACAGATGCAGTTTCCCAAACTTGAACAGTGTCTCTTCTTAGGAGTCCCTTGAGCTCTCTCATCAACTCTGAATCAATACTGTAGCAAAAGTAATTGCTCAGGCATAGGAGTTCATGAGTTGTTTGGTGACATGCCTTCAGATTTTGATCCATTTTTGCTGTGCAGCACACAACAATAAAGTTCAGTCACTGCATTCCTATGCTGTTTATTCAGCGCTAATGAGATCAAAATTCAGTATCCATTTTCAGAAGGAAACAGCAGATTGTCTGTCCTCTGGTGATGATTTTAATGCCCATAAAAATGAAACTTTCTGCCTCTTAATGGGAGTGAACATAGGGGAAGATGCAGAACAATATGCTTCTTCAATAAGTCTGTTCACCAACATTAAGTAACAGACTTTTGCTCTTTTATTAATATAGGAACAATACACAGCAGCACAAAGTTCATTTGAGCAGGCAACAAGCACTGTTGATTCTTAAACCTTGGACTAGATGAATGATTCTCAATTAAGCCATCATGACACTCTGGGGTGCCTTGAGAGCCTTCTAAGGGTGCTGCACAATATTAGCACAGTTATGTGTGCAAACACCTAAACATTTCACAAATCCAGAGATTTCAGATAGGAATCCATAGTGTCCAAAACATTTTGACCTGTTATGGTCTGAGTTCTCTCAAACAGAAGAATTGCTTTATTATTTATCCACAGTCAAGAAATGAGCGAAACCTAAGCTGGCATTTTCTAGACTTGAGTCTAACATGGTTGAAAACCACTGGACTGGACTTAACCTTGCTAATTAGCTTCTGCTGCATGCACCAAGTCACTTGGTAAAAGTGTTTGGCAGTGGTTTCCAAAGAAATGCCATTTATCCCATGGACCTGTACGGAGTGTATAAACACTGCTTGCTTTGATTAAACTACAGACTTTCAATTAAAAGTTCTTGCATGCAAGTTGCTGTTAATAACACTTCATCTGTATTAAACTTGGTCTTTTTCTTTCCTTCCCTGTTTGAAATTTTATCCACATATTCTAAATAAGTGTGTCAAATTTAAATAGATGTTTTATATCAATAAGCAGTAGGAGTGTGTTTTTTGTTTGTTTGTTTGTTTTTGTTTGTTTGTTTAATAAAGAGGTTTTTATAATGATGATGCATCAAGTGCAGGAGTGGATTCAGGATTTCCCAAAGAGGGGGTGCAGGAGAGGCAACCTGCATTACAGGGTAGCTGCTTCATTAGCTCCCTGATTCCTTCCCCACCAGTGTGAGCAGACTGCCCTTGAAAGCCTCCAATGATGTTAAGTCCTTGAAGCTGGTGAAAATCCCCCCCTTTCCTTACCTTCTCTTCCTCCTTCCCCAAACTGTTGCTTTTGGTTTTCCTACTAATCTAGGGGCTGGGAGAGCACCAGAGGTGTTCCCACCTGTCCCAGCCAGGCTGCACTGGGGCAGGGCTCATTTGGGGAGGGTAACCGTGACAACAGAAGGTCAGAAGAGTAGATTTCCCCCTTCACTGCCCTTGCCACCAGGAGCAGGTGCAGGGAATGGGATTCTCCCTGCCCCACCTTCCCCATTGCCATTGCTGCTTTCTTTGTCCCCAGCTGAACCTGGCCCAAATGCAGCCTAACTGGAGTGGAAAGAAACACTCTGGTGCTTCCCCCACCCTGGGATGGAGGGGAAAGCAAAAGCAGAAGGGGAGGAGGGAAAGGAGGGGAGCAGGATTTTCACTTCCTTTAAGGGCTTAGAGTAGTCCTGGGAGACTCCTGTGATGTGGTCCAATCAAAATAGGGAGTGCAGTCGTGCCACTGCACCCCTTGTGGATCTGCTCCTGAGCAAGTGCTTAAGGCCTGTGATCCATGCCATGTAGGCTTTTATGGTCGTGCAGTAGCACTTTGCAAGAAGAGAGAGGGTCTATCTGTGATTCCAGTTGGAGGGCTGTGACCCAAACAATGTTTGCCTTGATTTACATGATATTTGAGTTTGAAGTTTGACTTCCATTTTACACAGGTTTACTAGGAAGAAGTTGTCAAAATCATTAAAAAAAATTTGATTAAGCAGGCAGGCTGCAATGGCTGGGATTGGGGCCTTTGTGAATATTGTTTGGTGAGATGAAGGGAGCATTACAGGTAATGGATTCTAGACTGTAAATAAAGAGTGAATTCATTTCTTTTAACCAATGGTAACTACAGAATGCAGCCTCAAGGAGGGAGTGTGCTGCATTTTCATGAGAAATATGAGCGGTATGAAACTTCCTTGTTGAAAACAAACATGCCATTTACTTCACAGTAATTTGTCATCACTCAGTGTTGTTAAAGGGGAAACCCGTAAGTCATTTGTGCATTCCTTTTTGTTGTCAAATGTACTTCATTACTTGGGTTTTGATTTCATTTTTAAACCACTTAATGTTTCTCAGATGGCACAGTATATCCTATACTAGTAGCTTGTCATATCTCTTAAAAAAATGCTCTGACTCATAAGCTTTCTATCAAGTACACTGCTTTAACTCAAAAGCTTTCAAGAAGCTTTGCACTGCAGAAATAGTTGTATTTACTCTTAGGACTTATGACCAGGCACAAACAATTGTCTTCTCTTTTGGAAGTTTACAGCCCCTTTTAGAGATGTGTGTGATAGGAACCTACCTAAATCACGGTGAGACAAAGGGCTTTTCACCATGTGGAGCTGATTTTGCAGCAGCCCTGCTCCTCAGGACTGATTGGTGGAGAGGCCCCAGGGGGGAAGAGGGGTCGGGGGTGGGGGGGCAGCTGCCATCTGGATGGTCGACTGCCCTTTATGTCACCCCATCCCTTGGTGCTTATTGGTGGAGCAGCCCTGGTGGGGTGAGGAGAGACAAGGGAGCAGCCACCACCTTGTCTGCTGCCCTTTGTGCCACCCTGCCAGCCAGTGCCTTCCCCTCCTGGATCACTGTCCACTGGGGAGCCAGCATTTATTTTTATTAAGTTTTTTTTTCCATTTTGCAGACTTTGTGGACAGTCCTGGATTTTGAGGTTTCTGTGAAACTGTGAATTAAGTACTCCCTAATCCTGATCCTGTATTGAGAGCCATGCAGATTTGCACTTGTGCAAATATTTGGTATTTGGAATATCATAATTAGACTTTGAGACTTCCTCCCACAAAACCCCCAAGCATGTAGACTGGGGGTGGTTGTAGGGCCCCTCTAGGAGTTTTGGTGACTTGTGGAGGTGGGGGGTGACAACTGATCTTATCTGACCTGCCAGCCACTGCTCCACTCTCATTCTGCTCTGCTCTATAGCAGTCAGAGCTGGGCCAGGCCACACAGCACGCTGACTCCTCTGCTCTCTCTCATCCATTCTCCCCTTGCCCCCCTGCCCACACCAGGAAAGTCGGGGGCAGTTGCCCTGGGCCAAGCTTCCCTCAAAGTGGGCACGGAGTAATGGCACTGAAGTGGCAGTGGCTCATTGTGGTGGGCGTGTGGGACAGCTGCTTATCACACTGTACTGTGTCCCCTGTGGACCCAGATGCTGGCAGCCATGGTGCCAGGACTGCATAGCTGCAGCACCAGCAGGAAGCTGGGTTGGGGAGGAGGAGTCTGTATGCTGCCTGGCCTGGCCTCAGCTGCTGCAAAGTGGAGTGGTGCAGGGTGCAGCTCTCCCTCCTAAAGCTCCTGGTGGTGGCCAGTAGGGCTGTGCAAAGCTTTGGGCACCTATTTGATTCAGAGGAGATTCATCCCGATTCGGTGGCCAAATCCCTGAACTGGAATCAAATTGGGAGACGCATTAAAAAGTTCAAATTGAGCTCAAAGCCCCTGAATTGATTTGGAAAAGATTTGGAGATTCACATCCACTGGGGAAAAGGCAGGCACAGCCAGGCGGCTGCAGGTTCTCCCATGGCTCCTCTGGCTGTGCCTGCCTCTCCCCAGGCAGGGGGAGCCGCTGGGGAAGCCCTCATGGTTGTGCCTGGCCCCATCTTCTGCCCAGCTCCAGCCTAGTCCCGGCACTTTAATTAAAAAAAAAGAAGAAAAAAAAAAGGCCCTGCACTCACTAGCTGCAGTGGCGGAGATCGGGGATGTTGGGTGCTTGTGGCAGAGCTCCCTCCATGCAATGCAGAGCAGTGGGGAGTAGTGGGGATTGCCCCCCCTGCCTGGCACCTGCAGGCAGCTGCTCCATGGCATGGGTGCAGTGTGGTTTAGCAGAGTGCTGTGCACAGTCTGGGAGCTAGAGCCACTGGGGCTGAGCAGTGCTGGGTTCCAGTGATAGGTGGAACTGCCCCAGCTTCTAGACAGTGCGTGGTGCCCTGCTGATCTGTGCTGCACCTGTGCCATGGAGCAGCTGCGTAGGGAGGGCTCTGCCAGAAGCACTTAGAGGCCCTGATCCCCACTGCTGCATCCGGTGAGTGCAGGGCTTTTTAAAAAATTGCCAGGATGCTGGGCCTGGGTAAGGTAGCCATTGGGGCTGGGGCTGGGGGAGGGGTGAGATCGGGGGCCATGCGGGAGGCCTCTGCTACGTGGCCTCAGAGACCCCACAGCCACTGCTACTGCTGGTGAGTGTGGGGCTTTTTTATGTGCTGGGAAGCTGGTGCTGTGTGGGAGGTGGGGCCAGGCAGGGCAGCCATAGAAGCTTCTCCCACTGCGCTTTCCACCTGGGGAGAGACAGGCACAGCTGGAGGAGCAGCTACCTGGCTGTGCCTGTCTCTCCCCAGTGAATCTGAATCAGCGCCGAATCAGTGCTGAATCTTCAATTCTGATTTGGCCGAATCAAATGGGGACAGTGATTTGAATCGCCGAATCGAATCACTGTCTTCCAAATCGGCTGAATCCGAATTGAATAATACCCTATTCGCACAGTTCTAGTGGCTAGCCATGTTGCAGTCATTTTGCAGTCAGAAATGCTCAACTCCATTCTCTTAGTACCTACTTTGGTATATTATTATTGTTCTGAAAAGTACCCAGAAATATAGTATTAATATGAAAAATACCATTCAATAAAACCCTGATTGTTACAGCATCTGTATAGTTGTAGTTGCTTGAATAGTCCCATGGACTTCTGTCAGGATTGAGTAAAAGTTGTGCATAAACTATATATGTGGGATAATTTTTTGCATTTTAATTGTTTTAGTTCCTTAGCTATGCAGAGTAAACATCTCATTTCCTTTTTTAATTGATGGACAATGCCTTATTGATGAAAGATTTTGGTTTGAAACACTAAGGTCTTTCTCACTGGGAAATAATCTACTCTTTGAATTTAAAGCACAAAAGCTATTTTGCACTAGCTTTCAAATTGGACTGTATTGATCTGCAGACAGTAGCCATAGGATGAAATAGCAGGAAACTATCATAGAATTAGCTATTCTGGGCTGTTTCTTTGTATTTAGGTCTCCCTTGGGTGTGCTGAAGTCATAGGTTCTGGTCTCCTTAAAACTGACTTGAGTTCTTTTTTAGCTGGATAGGTAGTGTTTAATCATTTTACTAAAATGTAATGCTGGTATCTGGTAAGACTCCAAACACTGGGGCCCTGACTGTTCTGCTTGTATGTTAGAAATGGAAGTACCCTGAATATAAGGGTTTGGTCAAAAGTACCCTATTCCCTGCAAGATTTTAGAAGATATCAAATAGCTTCCTTTTGCCAAGATGTGACTGCCCGTGGTGGTGTTTATATGACCAGCAGGTTGGTAGAGATCCATTTGAATGGAATGTGCTGTAGATGTAAAATGTATTTCTCTGTATTTGAGTAACAAATAATTGTGCCGTACATAAGGACATATGTCTTGAGTAATCTGTCATGGAGTGAAAACTTCTCTGTTGTGAGCATTGCAGTGTATAAAATAAACTACTAATACATTTACAGTCATCTTGGCGAATGGTGGAATGTGGAGATGAATAATTATCTGACAGGTTTACAAAACATTCCTCGAATAGTATTCAAATGACTGGAGAAATTATGGGATGCAGCAAAGCAGCCAAACATTGAGCCTTTTAGTCAGACTTTGTGGTTTACTATTATGGTAAGTGAGATGCAATGCATAGTAAACAGATGACTTATTCTGAGTTTCTAAACCTCTGATGCTCTTTTCCTTTTTTCTTATTCCCTCTTCATTGTTCTAAACTTCCTCTTTTGTACCTTCTCTTTTGTTTTCATAGCTTGATAAAGCTAATGAACAAAAGTCTGAAGTTCACTAAGAAATTGTTATTAATCAGCTACCTTTCTGTGTTAGCTGAATTAATGATGCCTACCAAAGTGTAGAACCTGCACTGCTTTTAGGAAAACAGAGTGTTAGAAAGTAATCTGAATCCCTTATATTAGGTCTGCTTCCTTTTTGTGAGCTGTTTGCTGTGTTACTGTGAATTGCTTGCTAGGCATTATAATTATATAAAATGATCTTTGAATTTCTGGTTCATGGAAGTGTGCACGTTTCTGCTCTGGATTTGGATGACCTGTTCATTGAGAATTCCTCCAAACTAGTGATCTTTTTTTCCCTTCTTTTTTCAGACACAGAAACTCATCTAGGTTCGGGGCAGCATTTAATGCTTAAAAAAGTTCTTTCTACTCAGTTTCTCATCCGTAATGCGTAGTTGTGGCACTATTCCTTGTGCACTCTTCATATAACTGCCCACCTATTAAGATGGGCGCCTGCCCCATTAGCCTCTCAGTTTGATGGATTTGTTAGGAAGAAACTCAGTCTCTGCTCTAGATCATTTTGTAATACTTTAACTTCAGTTTTGAGTGTGTTTTGGAAAACAGTTTTTAAAAATTATTAGACTTGAACACCATTTTGCTGTTTGGTATTGTTACTGAGCTGAGAATTGCTTTTGTTTAGATTCTTTTTGCTTTTTTCCAATGTGCATGAGAGATGCTATATTATAGGTATGTTCCATGATAGCAAAGTCATAGCAGTTTAACCTTCCTTTAAATTGGTCTAACAATTTACTTGACATTTGGCCTAAAGTAACCAACTTTTTGATGCACTGTGTTCAATCCTTAATTTATCTGCTGAGAGTAGGGGGACAATTGTAATTGTGTTTTTGAGGCTTGCAGCTGGATTGAGACTATCTGCTTGTTTCATAGAGGTCCCAAGCAACTGTTGCATAGTGATGTTGGTTAAAGGGTGGGTTTGAACCAGTGATTTAGAGAGAAATGTTCCATATCCCATTACTAATTACTTGAATTATCCAGTCCACTTGCGAAAGGCTTACCAGAGCTAGGCCTACCAGAGTTAGTAGTAACATAGATAGCAGCAGATTGTTTTAGAAGTATGTTATTTCTGTCCTCTCCATAGATACATTACAGTCCAATCAATGAGGGGGTTTACTCAGCTGCAGGTTGTGTGTATGTGTTTGCTTTTTATTCCTGGAAACAATGATGGGGTATTCAGAAAACCTACTTTGTGATAGTGTAAAGGATTTTAAGCTGCTGGGCAACTCTAATTTGCCACTGCAAATAAACAAGAAATTGATCTGATAGAGCCAAATAGCATTTGGGTGAAATTCCATACCTGACTATATATGAAATATGTATGGACAGGCTAAGGTAATGCAAGGTTAATCGCTGGTTTTAAATTAGACTAAATGCAAAAAATGTTAGTAAAAAGTATGCTTGAAATCAATTGTGTTTTTTTGACAAGCCTATAGATGCATATACAAACGAAAAAGGGAAGCAGAAAAACAATGCAGCCCAGTATTTTACCATACAAAATGTAAGTCATATTCATAGCGTAGTATGGAAGGTGCCATAAAATTCAGCTGTTGAGATGACTATCAGTTAGTACTTGTGTTGAAATATTTGTATGATAGGCGGAATACCAAATATCCAGAACCTCTAACTGTTTTACAGCATAGGTGGTTGTTGAGCAGTAATTGTTTTAATTGCAGAGAATTGTTTAAACACCTAATAAATTCCAAACTTATTCACATGCATATATTTGCTCATGTCTGCTGAGCAGAGGGCAATGGTAGTATGAGGCATATCTTTAAGAAGGCAGTTCTCTCACCAGTCTTGCATCTGTTTCTATAAAGTCTGATGTAAGTACTGTTACAAAAGCTCTCTTGGATCTCACCATTGTGAAATTCAAATAGGAAGCATACTGCTTCAACCTTCATTTATTTTGTTAGCCTGATAAACCAGAAAAACTAAACTACCAGTCATATCCTGAAGGGAAAATGGTAGGATAACCCGCAAGCAATGTATGCAAACCATTTCTATATTTCTGTTGTTGGCAGGCTTCCTGATACTCAGAGTCTAAAAACCTGAGTAGAAGACAGTAGGCAACATGGTTGCAATATTTAGTATTGTTCATTTATCAAAGTTGGGGCCTAGTGAGATTATTTTGGGACTCTGAGAGTTTAAGACCAAATAAAATGTCATCTTTATAACTTCTTAACTTAAAAGTTTATGGGTTTACGATATCAATGGATACATAAAATATAAACAAAGAATGATCCCTGTGTGTGTATTGAGAGGCTTCCATTTACCATATTTATTCAAGTCCATCAGGAGAAAAAGCCCTGTCTTGGACTGGAGTACAAACTTGGGGGGCAGGCAACTGTTGTGGCTCCTGCTCTGGCCCTGACCCAGGCTTGGGATCAGAGCTACAGCCTCCCCTCCCCCCACCACCTGTACCTCCCTGCTCTGGCTCTGGCCTGGGGCAAGGAGCATATAGCGCCTCTGACCAGAGGTGGCTGGGGGCATGGGGAGAGATCGGGGTCAAGCTGCCTAATTTGCCACTGCTTTCCCCTCTGCAGCAGTGGGAGGGGTGAATTTAAGATGATCCTCCAGTAACTGGATTCTGTATGTGGAGAATTATAATACATTTATGAACTTTCCATGTATAGAAACTAATTATTGGGGGGTCATCTTAAAATCAAAGTTATCTTGAATTCAGGTAAATATGGTAATTTTTTTTGAGCAGGTTGTGAAAGCAAAAGGAAAAACGTTTTGGAAATCTTTCAGTGAGTCAATTTCCTATCTTCAGCCAACAGAAATTTGCAGGGTGGAAACATTATGAGGGAATTTTCTGTCTGCCATAACAGCATGTACAAATCAAGCCTTGGAAAGCTTTTTAAAGCACCATTGAACAGCTTAAGAGGGTGTACTGCATTTAGGCCTTCTTCAATCCAGCCACAATCCTCAGAAACTGCATGGAGATTATGGAGAATTGTATAGTCCAAATGAGACCCTGAGGGATGGACTTTCCAAAACACTTCCATCTACAGTATGCTTTGGGTGAGATAATATAGCAAGCGGATTCCTATCTGACTTCAAATGTGGAGCAATTTTGTTTGCAGAGATGACTCTTAGGCAAGCTATTCCTGAGATTTATTTTTTTTTTATGTAACAAAGTATCTTGCGTGTTATGACCCCTAATATGAATGAGCCTGTTTACTACATCTTGCAGTTTTAAAAACAGCAAGTACATTTAAAAACACCTATGCCAGCTTTGTACCAGTACTTTTTGGACTCTTTTCATCTCATTGTACTAAGTACATGTAGTGTATTAGGTGTTTCACAGCATACAGAAGAAGGTATGGCATGGTCCTAAGCAGTTCAAAGTTTTAAGAGCTAAGTAGGAGGTCTGACAACCCTTCCTGATCAAAAATTTAGAGCTCAAATAGAGAAATAGATAAAATTAAGAATACTTACATAGATGGGAGACTAATGCCGTCACTAAAGATTTCAAAGGATGAGTGGTATGAGGGTTTTGATAGCAGGTTAATGAGAACTATCTTTTTGGATGCCTTTCTGGTAGCAGTCATTAAGGGCTACATCCTGATTTACCTTTCAAGTACTTAAATGCAATGTAGTTGGCTGCATAACTTGCAGTTTTTGGCACTTATGCATAGTGTGGGATTTAGTCTTCACCTGTGGCAAAATGCATGTGTACTTGGTGGAACTAAGGGAAAGGAGCAAGAAGACTGCCCTTCATACCTTTTAGCTCAGTAGTGTAGGCATTTGCCTAAAGAACAGGAGGGCTAGTTTCTAGGCTTCTCTTAACCACTGTGGCATTTGAACCTGTCTTTCTTGAGTCTTGGAAAAGGGCTGTAACCATCAGGCCCTGAGACATTGTTCAGAGTGCTTTTCAACCCTGCCCTTGCACTTTGCATTTAATAATGATTGGATGAACAGTATTGGGATCATATCTGACCCATTGGATGAGGGAACCTGGGGCCTCTCCCTTTCAGGGTAGTATCTATCTCCCTGTGTCATTCTCCTTCTAGCCTCATGTATCATGATTACCTCTTAGCTAGTGGGCCAGCTTCATTTAAGGGGTGGAGCTGTTATGGGCAGTACTTAGCTTGTACTCTGGCAGTTGGAGCACACTGCTGGGAGGCAGGACACGTCTTCAAACCCCCTTTGTTTTACAGGAGCTTGGAATGTGGGTTTGGGATTCTGTTTCCACCTATGGCAAAATAAGATTGGTTTGCTTGTGCACCTACTGGTAGTGAAGTGGGGAGAAATAGGGAGACATCACATCCCCTTTTAGCCTGGTGGCTTGGGGATTTTCCCAGGGAGCAGGAAATGCAGCATCCAGTCCTCAAACAGAGCCTTATTGTGTAGTCTTCCCTCCAGGAGACATGTGCACTTGCTATGTTGTCCTTGCTGTGTAGGACAAAAATATCAGATCAGTCCAATTTATTCAGAATTATTTGTTATAGATGGACCAGTTGGTAACTATTCGTATTGCCTTATCATTTGCTTGAAGATTTAGTAGTAAAATGTAGTGGTGCCCAACCTTTTTTCCCCTTATGCTAGATGGATGTTGCTCAGGCCATCAGCAGTCTGGATCTGGCCAGTGGGCTAAATCTGGCCAGTGGGCCAAATCTGGCATGTGGTGGTGAGGTAGAGCCCAGTTTGGCCACATGGGCGGTTTGGGAGTGGTCCAGCCTGATCCAGCAGTGCGGTGGGTAGGGGGAGTGGCTGAGCCCAAATTCTGTTTTGTAGGGCTTGGGAATTTGGCAGCACGGGTGGCAGGAGTGACCAGGAATAATGGTCACAAGCTGGCTGAGGGTGGGTTTAGGCTAGATATCAGGAGGCACTACTTTACGGTCAGGGCGGCTAGGGTCTGGAACCAACTTCCAAGAGAAGTGGTGCAGGCTCCTACCCTTGGGGTTTTTAAGAGGAGGTTAGATGAACACCTTGCTGGGGTCGTTTGACCCCAGTACTCTTTCCTGCCATGGCAGGGGGTTGGACTAGAAGATCTACTCGGGTCCCTTCCAACCCTAGAAACTATGAAACTATTACTTGCTGCTGCTCCCCCACCACTAAATTTCCTGACCTATGGAGAGTGGCGGGGGCGGGCCGCTGTGGTTCTGTGGGCTGCATTTAGCCCACTGCCAGAGGTTGAGCACCTCTGCTACAGAGGAATATTCTTGCTGATTTTTTTTTCTTTCTTTCGTGATGGTTTAGTATAATAATAAAATTTTGGTACGTTATTATTATAATCTCTAAATTGGAAACTATTTCTATCACTTTTTTTTTAATTTTATAAATTTTTCCAATATTATTTGCTCTGTATATTTTGAGCTGGTCTGAAAACTTCTCGGTGTATGCTCCCCTCAAAGCATTTAGGCACTTCCTTTTACTGTATCCACATGAATTTTAGTATTTGCCTTGGAATGAATCTGGGACTACAGTTTACCAAAATCTTGGGAATAGTGGAGGCTTGCATTAAAACTAGTGTTTAAATAACTGGATATCTGCACAACCTACTTTCATAGTTTATAATCTGTTTTCAAATAAGGAAGGACTTTTAACACCATTAAATATAAATATAAAACTCTCTTTGCTAATGGATTTTCTTTCCTAAACCAAATAACATTGAGACCAGAGCCTGCTAATATTCATGATAACTAAAAATGCTTTCAAAGGTAGGATGTATATAATTGGCTGATTGTCAGATATTTTTCAGCTTTGTGATTCTTTATGGGATTTTCATACACTCATACATTCAGTTTGCATTATGGCTGTCCCCAATAGCACTTGCATAATCCAAGATCCGTAATAATTTTGTTATGAAACCTGTTTTTTGAAGGGTTGTAGTAATGTGTACTTGACTAATCCATATTCCAACTATGTATTATTTATATATTGAAATAAAATGAATAAATAAAATATGGATTTTTTAAACTAAAATGATTGAGTTACTAGTTCCTAATATAAAATCTGGAGTAAGTTCTATGTATGCATATGCTTCACACAATACTATATATTGGAAATAAAAATATGACTGGGGGAAAGAGGGGTGGAGCGAATCCTTCAGCCATAATTAAGCATCTTGTAGAGAAAGAAATTGGAAGAGAAACAAAGCCAATAAGTATATAGATTTCTGTATTGTTTGTCATTGTGTTACAAAAAAATGTAATTAATGCTCTACTATATTTCAGTACTGGGTGTCTTAATGACATAAATTGTTGTAGAGATTGTATTCATATCTTGAGTATCAGAGAGAATTTTTTTTCAGAGAAGCAAAATGGTTCATAGTATAATTTGGTTAGTAACAAGCCAGAGGCACCATTCAGCAAATATGGAGCAGTTGAAGAAGTAACAAGTAATTTTACATAAAAATATTTTAGTGGAGGCGCACCAATTGGATTGGCACCGATAGAAAGAAAATTGACTGTATCAGAAATTGGCCTGATGTGACTGATAACATGGCCAGTAAATGCCCAATGCATGCGCACAGCTGCAGCGCAGCACATAGGCAGCGAGGAGCACAGCCCAGCCACTTGAAGGGCTGCATATAGCTGGTAAGTGTTGTGGTGTAAGGGGAGGGACACGGGAAGGGAAAGGATGGGTGTGTGGTGGGGGGGAGATCAAGGCCTACACGGTGAGGGGCGGAAGTGGGGCTGGAGCAGGTGCTGCTCAGCCAGGGCAGGGCGAGGCATGGGACGGAGCCGCGTCTTGTCTGGGGGACACGGGGAGGGGTGGGCAGCTTCTGCTGTTGCGCACACCCCAAGAAGGCACAGGTGGGGGGTGTGCCCCGTGGAGCTTCACGGGGCAGGCTGGGGCTGTGCAGGGCTCTTCCCAGCCAGGGCTGGGGCAGGAGGTGGCAGCGCTGGGAGGGTTGGCTGTGGGGGGCTACAGTGAATTTTGGGGTGGCTGCAGCCCCTCCACCGCCGTAGCCCCCTCCCAGCACTGCCATTGCCCGCCCCCAGCCCCAGCCTGCCCTACCCCACGCAAATCCAGGGGCACATGCTCTGCCCATGCCGTCCCAGGGTGCACGCAGCAGCGGGAGCTGCTCCCCATGCCCTCCCGATGAGCAGCAGCTCTGTCTCTCGCCCCACCCTGTCCTGGCTGGGTAGTGCCTGTCACAGCCCCAGTCCCACTTGCTCCTGCACCTCAAGAGCCTCGGTCTGCCCCTGCCCCCCCAAGCTCCTTCTCATCCCTTTCCCATTACACCACAACAGACTTACCAGCTGGACCCTGCTCTTTGAGCTGCTGGCTGCATATTGGAAATTGGAGCAGTATCGACTGATATGCCTGCCTAAAAATCGGCTATTGGTATCTGCTCCCAAAATCTCTATTGGTGTACCTGTGTAGCAGTTTTGGAAATAATATCTCAACCTGTCACTACCGAGAATTGTACAATGCATTTCCTATTATGACCTGTGATGTAGTTTTTTACTCCAGTTTTTCATCTTGCGTTCATTCGCTATTCCTGTCCATCTTCCTTTGGTGGTAAAGTTTTTCTCATGGTTTGCTAAAACCCAAAGATGACAGACAAATAAAAAATAAATAATTTTTTTACAGCAATTGCAAATTGAGTTAGACAGCAGTTAAAGTTTAAAAATGTTTTAGACTTTGAAATATAGTTCTGTCATATGTTTTGTTTGGGGAATTTTTGATAACTCAGACTTTATTTTTTGGGACTTGTTCGTGCACGTGGTTTTCAGAGAGGAAACCTTGCTTTCAGAAGTTTGCAATGGATTTTCATCTTCTAATCTTGGTATGGATGAGCTGGAAAGCATGATATAAACACTTCTGTTCCTCGCTTCCCAGGTGCAGAGTGGGAAAAAAATTGTGATTTTTACTTTACTGTATGCCTTAAATAGTGTAAATTCTCCCACTCAGTTTACAGATCTGCAGGCTTCTACTCCTCCTTTCCGACTGCTAAAAGCTTTGAAATCTTCCTCTTCCTACTGTCAGCTGTTTTCTCTTGAAGTTAGCAGGTAGTGTAAATTTCAGTATGTGAAGTCTGGTTATTGCTGGAGATTGTCCTAACAACTTACTGCCCTGCTGGATGATGATGATACCTTTTCTTTTTACTCCTTCAGCAAATCTTTTTTGTGGCTATTTTAGATTTATTCCTCCAGGTAAAACACTCTTTTTATTTACCACTGTTTTCAGTGCTTGTAGGATGGACCTTGACCTGATCTTGTGGGATTTCTCTTACTTTTGTTTTGTTCTCCCAAGCTGTTTTTTGTCACTAATCTCCTCTTGCTCCTGATTTAGCTCCCTACTGCTGACATTTAGAACTCTCCCAAGCAGCACTGTGAAATGGACCTAATTATATATGCACCAAGTACATTTGATTATAAAGTTCTGTATAGCAGACCGTACTCTGCTGAGGTGCAGCTTGTGGGAGAACTATGAGCAGCACTGCACAAGTACAGACTTTCAGAGATAAAGTTTAGGGTGACAGCTGTGCATCTATTTAACCTCAACATATGTATGAAAGGTACCCCTAACTATAAAGATTAGCAGATTTTATTTTTAATGAAGGCTTTAAACTCTGTAGAAGCTGATAACATTTACCTGGGAGACTTCTATTACCGTGGGTGATTGCCTTTTTCAAGACTTGCCTTTAGGAGCTAAGTTATTCATAGTGAAGCATTAAGTTACTGTTACTAAATCTATGTAGTCCAAACAGGACAATTTTTATCTGTCTCCTCCAAACACAACTATTGGAAGGGACTTCATATTACAACCCAATGCCCTGAGGTTGCCTTTTAAAATGTCCTCCTGGCTAGATGATTGAGTACAACTCTCCTGAATGGCACCTTGCCATGCTTAATAGATCATAATGGCTTCCTTCCATAATTCCTGCAATTTTAAATGGATGCATGTGGGAGTACCTAGATTAATGGGACTACCCAGCTTCCATCTCCCAGGGTCACATACTTATGTCCCAAGCTGGGGAGGGTTGATATGTATGGCAGGCACTTGGCTTTTTTGTGGAATTGGTCTGCTTTCAAAGCTTATCCTTTAAAGTCTTAAATCTATGCTGTTTTTTCTAAGGTTTTGGCTTTGCATCACTAGAAGCCTAACTTCTGCAATACCTTGTGGCTATAGGATGATAACATACTTTGCACTGGGGTTCCAGATTTGTACAACAGTTATTTAAAATATTTTTAATGAAAAGTATAGTTAAAATGACTAATTGGGGTGGTACAGCTCAAAGATTTAAAGTTCCTTTTTGTAGGGTTCTTATAACTGATTTGGGTTTTCTTTTTTTCCTAAAACACTGTTCTTTTTCATATGAGCTTTGCCTGGATGACACTAGTGTGTTTTTTGGTTGGAGAAATAGTTCTGTGACATGAAGCTGGGTCTCCTGAGTGAGTTTGATAAATTACAAGTTTAACGGGAAGTGAAGCTTTGGTATTTGGTTTACGTCTCTTGCTGACATTTGCAGAGTGCAGGTTGCATACTTGGGTTTAGATGGGTTATGTTATGAAGTTGTCTTGCAATTAAATCACATGGAGTGGAGTTTTGAATTATAGCAGTTTTGCCAAATCCTTATTGTACATTTAATTTGTAAAAGTTTTTTCTAGGGGGATGTTGTATGTTACATTGTTTTACCTGCAAAATTTGCAATAAGTTTACTACTATTTCTGGTCAGAACATACTGATATGCTTCTGTTTTAATCAAGCACCTCTGTTAAAAGCATGCAGTCCACATAGTGCTGTCCTCTACGTGGGATATAATTATTCAGGTGGAATATAATTATTGTTATTGCTTCTCAGCCCAATAGGCTCAGATCAAGTGCTAAAGTGGTGACTTCTTAAGGGATGCAGAAATTTACTTGGGCTGCTCTATTTATAAGAAATTCATTCCATAATGGGAAAACTTCAACAGATATTTGTAAGCACTATACTTATGTAAGCTATACTGTTTTAATGTTTTTCATAGAATCACAGAAAAGTAGGGCTAGAAGGGACCTTTGGAGGTCATCTAGTTTAACCTTCTAGCAGAGGCAGGATCATCCCTCCTATTACTAAAACTGCTATTGCCACAGGTAAAGTAGAGGGACAGCAGCGATCAGTGTCTGCTGCTGCAAAGGTTATTCAAATACACTTGAGATGTCCAAGGAAGAGGGCCCACACACCCTGCTACAGAAGAAGGTAGCACACACACTTCCTATACCAATCTTACCGTGGGGTAGAATTCCTTACTGACCCCAAATGTGATGTTCAGTTTGACCCTGACTGAAGTTCAAGATCCTCTAGCCAGGAATCTCTGGATTTTAGTCCCATCATGAGCATTCAAAATCCCTGGCCTTGCTTGCAGTCAAAACCCAATGCTTCTGAGCAAAAACCCACTTTCATGTGTAGGAGCAGGAAGGGGAGAAAATTACTGGCTGTATGTGGTTATGAGCAAAACACGGAAGCTTGGGAAACGTCCATAGTACAGTATAGACGTAGCTACTGGTAGCCCATTTTGGGGTACTGCTGCAATATGAGTTGCAAGCATCCCTGACTCATGCTTGTCCAACTTTTTTAATACTTCTAGTGATGGAGTCTCCACAGCTTTCCTAGACAGCCTGTTCTACTCCCAAACTGCTCTGATAGTGAAGAAGCTTTTCCTGCTATCTATTCTAAACCTGTGTTGCTGTAACTTCAGCATTGATCCGTGTGTCCTGTTTTCTGCACTGAGAGAAAAGAAGTTCTTCCTCTTCCTTATAGCAGGCCTTTAGATATTTGGAGACTGCTGTCATGTCCCCTCTTAGGCATGTTCGGCTTACAGGAAAGGTGTCTATTTCCCTCAGCCTCTCCTTGGATGGCTTGCCTTCCAAAGCTCACCCACCTTTTTTAATCAAATTCAACTCGTATTGTAGCAGTACCCCAAAATGGGCTACAACCTTTCTAAATACAGTGGTGGACATTGGTCATCCTTAGGCATGGGGGCCATCTTGAAAAAAAAGATGGATGACTGATGAGGTGAAACTGCTAAAACAATATGCTCAAGGCAGTAGATACAATTAGGAGAAATGTTTGAAAAAAATGAAATGTTACTCATATTTGCTTTTTTGTCAAAGCTAAAACATTTAATAGAGATGTAATTGTGTTTTCAAGAAGCTTTTGTCAGGAAAGTTTTTGAGGGGGGTGGAGGGGACTGAGTGTCATGTTGTATAGCGGTGAGTGCCAGCCTTTTTGGTAGGTGTGCCACAAATTAGCCCTGCATCCTTCTTTAGTGCCACTCTGATCCCTTTCTTTGTGTTCTGCTCCCTGCCTTGTGCTCCCTGACCAAGCTTTTGCTCTGCTTTCTCCTTTTCCTTCACTGTATTCTTTCCCTTACTTTAAGGGCACGATGCTGTACCTTGAAATGGGATGCCTCCTGGTTGAGGTTGTGTTGCCATTGGGGCTGGTTGGCAGCCAGCTCCTCCTAGCTTTTGATGCCCAACATCTGTTTTCTTTAGTTATTCCTTCAGTGCGTTCCTGTAGTGCTTCCTCTTTAGGCTCTTGAGATGACAATGGTAGGCCACCCACATTTCACATCCGTAGAGGAGAATGGGGATGAGTACTTCATTGTAGACCTGCATGTTGGTGTCTTTCTGAGGACCGTGAAAGACACCAAGAGACGGCTCCTGTTGATGCCACTTGTGGCATCTGTGCCACTGGTTGGCCACCCCTGCTCTGTAGTCTATAAAACTAGCCTGGGATAAAGGACACAACTCAGATTCAGGTCCTTGCTGTGATTCAGAGCTATTTGGGATTTATAAAAATTCCTCTACTCTGAATGAGACAGAGGTGGCACTTGGGCATCCTAGACCAGTGCTATAATGAGGATCCACAGAAGAGCTCAATTTTTGAACATTTTGACAGTTCTATTTTTACAGAAATGCTTAATGAACCAAAAAAATCTTCAAAGCTTTGAAAGTCGCTATGAAATGGGACTGTCATCTTTCAGACAACTCTAGTGCTAGGCAGTCCTCTTACAATTACAAGTCATCTTTGCCCAGCTGCTTACAACTTTTATGACAGCAGCTTCCAAATTTAATTATGTTGTTCTTTTTTGCCCTCCACTCCCTACAGTTGATCACTACTCTGTGTAAATAGGCTGTTCATTCATAAGAGAGATAAAAAATGAGTATATAATATAATTATCATGGAAGAAGTGAGTCTTCTGCAAGAAATTAAATGAGGGTCTGGTGGTTTCGTTGGCCATGTCAGAAAGATAATTCTATGTGGAAAAATCCACATAAAAGTGCTAGCTATGGACAGTGAAAGAATGTTTACTGTCACAAAAGTTTACTGTTTTGTTAAAGTAGGCATGTAGCCTACTTGCAGTTTGAGGACAGACCTGAACTTGTTGACAGATAGTAGGAGAATGGCCAACCTTTCTGAAGCTCCACAGGACATGGGCAAGCAGGGCTCACCAGGCCACCTTGTTGCAGGTCTCTTCTGTGGAAAATTCCCAACTTCAAATTTTTAATAATAATTGGGTTCAGCGGTTCCCACTCTTGTTTGTGGGAATTGTTTACCCCTCTGGTTTTGCTCTCTGTTTTTTGAGGAACTTCAGCAGCTAAAGTTATAGGTCAGTGTTTTTATTTCCTTTCCCAATCCTTTTATCAGGTTTCTTAATGGGAATTCACTCTCTTAAGCAGGATGTAGTTTCCCCCTCAATAGTTTCAGGCAGTAGTTTCCTCTTTTTCCTTCCCTTACCCCCATATTCTCCACCCCAACCTTTTCTCAAAGCAGAAAGGGAGGCAGGAAAGAAATCAGGAGCTTGCTCTTAAAGGAAGTGTTACCATCCCTTCTCCATGAGACACCATTAAAACAGAGCACCAGATGGTTGAACTTGCCTAGGTTCCTAGGATTTGCAGCCACTACTCACCGCCACTGCTACCCTTGCCACTTATGGAGGACTTTCGCCATAGTCTAAATGCTGTAGTAGTGTAGAAAGAGGCTTTGCATCCCAGAACAAAGGGTAGAGACACAAGTACCCCAATCTAGTATGTTCATTTGGCACTATCAAGTGCAGCCAACCAGATCACTGTATCTAGCTATCAGTGCAGCTGCGCAGGTTCTTGTGCTTTTCCCAATAGCTGGTTTAGGAGGGTGGAAGGCACAGCAGCCGTGGCACACTCCAAGAATAAGTAGGCAGTGAAGATCATCTTGTACTACTCTCAGAATCTTATTCATTACTTTCTAGCCTCTGCTTACCCAGTTATACAAAACCATATATTTCCTTTATGTGTTGTGATACAAGTCTAGCCAGATGTTGTTCTTTAAGGTAAATGGGACAGTATTTCTTGGTGGTCAGAGATTGTATATTTTACTGGTGTGGTTGGATTCTTGAAGGCACAAATCATGTCTTGACAATGTTCCTTGCCATTAATTGTTATATTGTAACATTTTTTCGTAGATTTCAAAGACATTAAGGCTGAAAGAGAAGGGCTGGTCATTTTTAAATCTGAAAGGGACCTTTGAAGATTTTCGAGTCCAGCCTCCTGCCCCAGGGGCAGGAAGTCAGCAGGGGTCATAGGATCCCAGTAAGATAAACATCCAAATGTCTCTTGAAGGTGTTCAAAGTAGGTGCTTGAACCACCTCTGGTGGTAGTCTGTTCCAGACCTTGGGGGCTCAGACAGTAAAGAAGTTCTTCTTTGTGTCCAGCCTGAAATGGTCATGGAGGAGTTTGTGATTGTTCGATCATGGAGGAGTTTGTGACCCTTGGGGCACTCTGGTGAACAGACGTTCCCCCAGATCCTCGTGAACACCCCTGATAAACTTATAGGCGGCCACCAGATCACTCCTAAGCCTGCGCTTTTCCAGGCTTTTCCAGGCCATAGCTGTCAGCTTGTCATCGTAAAATCTGTTTTCCTGACCTCTGATCATACGTGTGGCTCTCCTCCAGACTCTCTCAAGCTTCTCCACATCCTTTTTGAATTGTGGAGCCCAAAACTGGACGCAGTACTCCAGCTGAGGCCTCACCAAGGCTGAGTACAACAGGAGAATGACATCCTGGGATTTGCCTGAGAAACATCTATGGATGCAAGCCAGTGTTTTGCTAGCTTTACTAGCTGCAGCATCACATTGAAGGCTCATGTTCATCTTGTGGTCAGTCATGACCCCCAAGTCCCTTTCGTCTGTAGTTGTAGCCAGCCTACCAGTGCCAAGCCTAGAAGCATGCTGTGGGTTTTTCTTCCCAAGGTGGAAAACCTTGCATTTTTCAGTGTTAACACCATCAGGTTCTCATCATTCATTTCCTGAGCCTGTTAAGGTCAGCCTGGATCACCCTCCGGTCGTCAGGTGTGGAAGCTTTACCCCAAAGTTTGGTGTTGTCGGCAAACTTGGCCAGTCTGCTTCTGACACCAGTGTCCACATCATTAATGACGATGTTGAATAGTGTTGGCCCAAGGACAGAGCCTTGGGGGGACCCCACTGGTCACAGGGCATGACGACAATTGACTTCGGTCAACCACCACCCTCTGGGTCCAACCATGGAGCTAATACCCCAGCCAGTGGACCGTGGTGAAGCCGAGGCCGCAGTTGGCCAGTTTTGCTAAAAGGTGATCATGGGAAACCAGGTTGAAGGCTTTTTTTAAAGTCAAGATATGACATCAGTGTCTTCCCCCTTGTCCAGGTGATAGGTCATCTGGTCATAAAAGGAAATAAGACTGGTCAAGCAAGACCTGCCGGCGACAAACCCATGCTTGCTATCCCTCAGGATTTTGCCATCAGCCAGTCTGTTGAGAATGGTCTCTTTGATAATCTTTTTTAGGATCTTCCCTGGGATAGAGGTCAGGCTGATGGGCCTGTAGTTTGCTGGATCCACTTTCCTCCCTTTCTTGAAGATAGGCATCACATTGGCCTTCTTCCAATCATTGGGCACTTCACCAGAGCACCAAGAGTTATCAAAGATCCATGCCGGGGGCTGAGCTATGATGCATGCCAGCTCCTTGAGTACCCTAGGGTGTAAGCTGTCAGGGCCAGCTGACTTGAAGGTGTCTAGTCTCTCAAGGTGTTCCTTTACAAGGTCAGCATTGATGGACAACAAAAAGTCCTTTTTCAAGCACACTGGGAGCAAGAAGGCACCAGGCAACATAGGGCCCCTGCAAGACTCAAATGGTAACCTTGTGGCTACGCCAGATGAGAAAGCTGATATTTTTAACAGTTTCTTTGCCTCTGTTTTCTTGAACAGGGACCGGGACATCCCTCCTACCAGAGGTAGGGGCAATCTTGGGGATAGCTCTGTCAAGCCTTGGGTCAGCACAGGTATAGTTGGGGATCTTCTGGAAGGGCTAGACATTTTTAAATCTGCAGGCCCAGATGCCCTCCACCCAAGGGTGTTGAGGGAGCTAGCAGGGGTCATTGCAGAGCCCTTGTCCTGGCTGTTTGAGCATTTGTGGTCATCTGGCCAGGTGCTGGGGGATTGGAAACTAGCTAATGTGGTCCCCATCTTTAAGAAAGGGAGGAAGGAGGACCCAAGTAACTATAGGCCTGTAAGCCTCACCTCAGTCCTCGGGAAGATCTTGGAGAAAATCATCAAGGAGCACATTTCGGGGGGGCAGCAGGGGAGATCATGCACAGGGGCAACCAGCATAGGTTCATCAAAGGCAGGTCCTACATGACCAACCTGATTGCCTTTCATGAACAGGTAACTAAATCCTTGGATGATGGTGTCGCCGTGGATGTAGTCTTTCTAGACGTTAAGAAGGCCTTTGACACTGTCTCTCACCCCATTCTCATTAATAAATTAAGCGACTGTGGCTGTGATGCCTACACAGTTTGATGAGTAAGAAACTGGCTGATGGGGCACACCTAGAGAGTACTGGTGGACAGGTCGTACTCAACCTGGTGAGATATGAGCAGTGGGGTCCCCCAGGGCTCAGTCGTCGGACCCGCACTGTTTAACATCTTCATCAGCAACTTGAGTGAGGTGGTTGAAAGCACATTGTCCAAGTTTGCTGATGACATGTAAGATGTGGGGCGAGGTGGGCACACTTGAAGGGATAGGGAGGCTGCAATTAGATTTAGACATACTACAAAAGTGGGCAGATAAGAATAGGATGGGGTTCAACATAGATAAATGCAGGGTGCTGCACCTTGGGAGAAGGAATCCACAGCATACATACAGACTGGGGAGTTCACCTCTTGAAAGCAAAGAGCCGGAATGGGATTTGGAGTCATTATTGAGTCCAAGATGAATGTGAGCCACCAGTGCCAGACCACAGCCAGCAAGGCCAGCCATACCTTGTCATGCATCCAAAGATGCATCTCAAGCCAGTCCAGAGAGCTGACGCTCCCCCTCTACGCGACATTGGTCAGGCCGTAATTGGAGTACTGCGTCCAGTACTGGGCACAGCATTTTAAAAAGGATGTGGCCAGCCTGGAGAGAGTTCAGAGGAGGGCCACCCACTTGGTGAGAAGGCAGCAGGACAGGCCCTATGAGGTGAGACTGAGGAACCTGAACCTGTTCAGCCTTGGCAAGAGGAGGCTGAGGGGGGACTTGGTGGCGCTGCCTACAAGCTCATCAGGGGAGATCGTCAGCGAATAGGAAGATCCCTATTCTCCCCAGCACCACCTGGGGTGATGAGGAACAATGGTAATAAGCTGATGGAGAATAGGTTTAGGTTAGAGATCAGGAGGCAATATTTTACAGTTAGGGTGGCCAGAATCTGGAACCAGCTTCCTAGGGAAGTGGTCCTCACCCCTACCTTGGGCAAATTAAAAAAGAGGTTAGATGATCACCTGTCTGGGGTCTTGTGAACCCAGCATTCATTCCTGCCTGTGGCAGGGGGTCAGGCTAGATGATCTGTTCAGGTCCTCCTGACCCTAGCTACTATGAAACTATGAGAGTAAGGAATCTCCCAGGCCTTCCCATCCTGTTATGTGACGGTGTTGAGTAGCAGAAGAAATAAGTAGTACAATTTTGTTGTCAAGACTTGACACAATACCTTATCTTGTCTTAGAATTGAATAAAAACAGTGTTACTTAATGACTGCTGCAGTGCCATTTGAATGTCTCTCCCTAACCCTTCAGTGGGGTGCTATCTATTTTATAAAGCTGTGTATACCAAAACAGAATTGTTGTTTGTGGTATTAGGTTTTGACAGTGTAACACAACTTTGGCCCTGGCAGTGTAGTAATATAGATAAAGAGAATGTGACAGAGAAAAGTAAATGCTGTTGGTGTGTCTTTTGCATGTGGTAGTAGTGTCATCATTGGATAGAGCTTAGTTTATTTCACTGAGTTTTCCCATAAGAGAGGCAACACAACCAATTTTTTAAAATTTAGAATTCCTCAAACTTAGGAGCTTTAATTAAAAAAAAAAATCAGGCAGACATGGATTTTTCTGCCCTGCAAATTTCAGATTGAAGCCGCTCCCCCTTTTAATTGTGGGAGTTTTGTGTAGCTTGAATAGATACTTAAAAACTTACTCTGGTTCGAATTAGAAGTATAAGTGATTTCAGCCTGCAGTTGTATTGCCTTTAGAACCATTTAGAAACGGAAGAGATTTTTTTTTCATCTGAGTATTCCAAACTATCGCTTCCTCAGAAACGTCTAACGTTTCAAAAAGCTGATGGAAAATCGAATCTTCCTTTTCTGTCAACCAAAATTCCAAGCCGGCATTTGAAAACACTTTTGAGATTTATTCCCCTTGCAGTTCTAAACTACGTATGCCAGATCAGGAAATTCCAACTACTTGTCTTAAACTTGCTAAAGAATCCCCAGAGTTCAAGACATAGAAAATAGATTTGCAGCAGTGTGTGAATAATTGTGCTTCTTTTTCTCTCCCTCTTACCTCACTTCCTGTGTATATGCAGAACTGTAGCCATATGGAGTTTCTGGAAACCATCTCAAAAAGTATGAATTTCCCTCACTGTTACCAATATGATGTAAAATCTATTGTCTTATATGACTAAATTCTGTTCTCCTTGTACGTACAAGCAACTCCCTTTGAAGTTATTTTCAAATATGCTCAGAGGTTGAATAGGGCTCTGGAAGCCAGATTTTCAAAGGTATTTAGCTACCTCAAGGTCCAGATGGCCACTGAGATTTCAAAATACTGGATTTAAGCTTTCCTTTAGTTTGAGTGGAGGATAGGCATCTATAGTTTAAGCATCAAAATACCTCTAAAAATCTGGCTTGTGAATAGAACCTACAAGGGGAAGTTCAAGCGAAGCCTTTCCAGTTTAAAAAGCCTCTGTTCTTTTTAAGTTTGAATGCAACTCAAAGTCATTTCTAAAAGCACACAGAGATGCCTTGTAGAACTGGAAAAAGAAACACTACCTAAAATGCTTTCATTCTTATTTTAATGAATTCCTTAGAGGAAGTCATCATAGATCTATATATGGGAGATAATAACATAGTTTCATTGAAAAATTTCAGGAGAGATTACATCAGTCATTTGATAGTAGACCTCTCTGTCTGGTGCATCTCTTAAAAGCAACTCTCTTCCATTTAGTGTAAAAGAATAACAAATGGTAAATAGAGACATAACACTTGTCCTGGCAAAGAGCAGCCACATATTTCCAGTGAATACAAGCTAATATTTTGTTTTTTCATTGCTCAGACTGAATGGGAACTTTAGTCTTAGCCAAATGCTCCAAAAGTGATCTTATCAAGTAATCCTGTAAAAAATGTAGTTTATAAGAAATTCTAGAAGTCTGTGAAAATACAGTTTTCCAGTCAGCTGATCTTGCTAAAACCTTGCTTGAATGGAATCTTGCCTCATCTAGTACAAAAGATATGTGCAGCGTATGAGGTTACTGTTCAATCAGTACTTTTTGCTTAGGCACTGTTTTTCTGTGAAAGTCTCTCTGTTTAAAATGAACTCTGTGGCTTTCAGTTACTTTTCAAAGTTCACTTTTTTCAAACTTCCTCAGTAAAGAGAGAAATTCTGGCTTGGAGGAACATCCTGTTAAAAGTTAAAGCCTCTCACAGAGGGACTCGGTGTTTCTTCAACTGAAGCACGATCCAAGAAGAAAAGGTTGATTTTGCACTCATTGAGGTCTGTGACAGAGCTCTTACGGTCCAGGCCAACATACTGAGCAGTCTTAAATCACCTGGTAGAAGCATTCAACCTGTGCAGAATCTGGCTCTTCATTGAGTGTATTGTTTTACTTGGAAATTCAGATAGCCATACTCTGAGCTGTTGTGACAGTTAAGAGTTTTACTGAGCAAAGCGTTTCCATTTTTTATAATGCAGCAAGAAATACGTATTGGTTATCATACAGTTCTTCCTTTGTGATAAACTGTTTGAGAATAGGAGGGCTAACTAGACAAGATTCTCAAGTTATGATCAATGAGGGAAGAGAAGAACAAGATTAAAGAAAAGACAAAGGAGGGTATTTTTCCGGAAGGCAAGGACTGGTCTTCTGTCAAATGTGCTGAGAGATCAAGGAGGCTGAAGAGATGTTGTATTTTATTTAGTCTGTATTTTATTTAGTCATGAAGAAAATCAGGGTGACATCTCAGCTTTTCAGCTCTGCAGGAAAAAAAGCTACTGTTGAGACCAGACCAGAGGCTAATTCTGGATTAAATTAGTTTTTTCATGTTATTACTAAAATGTAATAGTGACCGTTTATTATTGGCGATAAATGGGACTATTAACATAAATTCAGAGAAATATTAAAGGGGGTTTTTTAGACATATTTAACTTGAGAAAACCTTTGACCTTAAACTAACAAAAGCAAGGAGGATCTAGGAAAACACCAGAGACTCATAGCTAAATATTTATTAAATAAGAATACAATAAAGGAATTTAAATAAGCCATTTATCGATGAGTTACAATATCAAGTGCTGTTCATGGCAACAGATATTATAAGGATTCTTTCTAGCAGCAGTCTAATTTGTTTATGTAGCATAGGTATGAAGTCATTTGCTTCATAACTGGAAAGCAGTGGAAATCAGGTTTTAATATGGTGAGTTAACTAGTATAGTCTGCTATTTTTTTAAAACTGTATAGCAGATCAGTTAGACTTTACAGGTGCATGGGAATTTTGATTTACCCAGTTTTCAGAGATACAATAGACTTTTTTCTACTACTTTGACATCAAACAGTAAGAGAGCAGCATCTTGTTTAGCTCGTCTACACTATTTAACATATTTGTTTAAATTAATTTCTTTTCCTCATAAATATGAGGAGGAGCAGAATGGCTTTTGTACAAATAGAGGCTTTTTAAACTAATTTTCTTTTTAACTCAGGCTTTGCAGCTAGTGGGGTTACTTTCATCATACTTTTTAGATATCAAGGCATAACAACCTTGGTCAACAGATTTATTCTTCATTTCTTTTTCTTTGGACTGTAAAAGAAGGAGTGAATTTGATTATAAAAATGCTAATAGTTTTCTTTATGTACATAGAATATTTGATATCTTTCTCCAATCTGTACCACAAGATAAGTGGTTTATGTTCTGCAGCTGAATATGGCATCATAACCAGTGAAACTGTTTATGTGCTACCAGGGGTATTGAATTATTTAAACTATTATTTTAGCATCATAGTGCCTGAGAGGTTATATACAGCATCTTGTGATGAGTAGAAGATGCTATACGAATTAATCTGTCATAATAAGAAAACATTATTGTTTTGGATAAGACATTAAACTTCCAGGAGTCTAACCAACAAAAGAGGACAGAAGAAATCCCTTTTTTCAAGTACTGTTTTATAAAAAGACTGTTTTATAAAAAAGATTGACTAGGTACTTGTATTATAATTGAAGTATGAAGATTTGAAGAGCTGATAATGTATTATGATAGACTAAAGTATTGAAGGCAAGTAAGTTTACTATGTTTTCATGAAGTCATCTTTCTTTAGAAGTAAATTTTGTCTTTGATACCAACCACTGTTAAATTGTAAGAAAAAGCCTTTTTTATATATGTGAGAAGGGAGGTAGCAGCATCCCAAAACTATTGGAATCAGGAGATCCAAGTGATGGGCAAGCCTTACAGTGGAAGGCTTCAGTGGGTAGGGTGTAGCTAGGCGCTTGGAAGACCCTAATTAAATATCCTGGATGGTGCAGACTTTCAGCGGGGCCTGGACAAGTCATTTCAGGCCAGTTTTTAAAAAAGTTCTTAAGTGTTTAATTCACTTTGATTAATTTGAACCTAAGTGCCTTTGAAACTATCTTTAAAAATCTGACTGTGATCCTCTCTTTGTCTTCATTCCCCATCTATAAATTGGGAGAGTTACTTAATCACGTAGTCAGGCAGAAGGCATCTTAAGAACATCAGAGTCATTGGTCTTAAACAACAAAACTTAAAAATTAACTTGAACACGAAACTGCGGCACAAGAAATCATCTACAGACCGGACTGTTAAGTGCAAGCTCAACAGAGACTCTTATCCTATTACTAGAACTAAATTTTAGGTTCCATATTCCTTAATGGATGAATTGCCTTGTTTATCCCTGTTGATCCAGTCAACTTACCTTTAGGTCTCTCAGCAGTGCCTCATCCTCTGACCCTCTCTCACCTGTTTTTAGAGCCTCAGTTTTCATCAAGTCCATTCATAACATGAGACTAAGTAGGCTAGTGCACATGAAAAGTTATGCCTCTTTGAATTGGTTAGTCCTTAAGGCACCACCCTGCCCTGCCTTTTGCCATCTATAAATGGGGACAATAGTACTTTCCTACCTTTTGGAGTAGGCTGTATAAGTCACAAAATGCATGGAGATGCAGTTTGCTTAGGTCTTATGGTAGGTAACAGGTTGTTTATGTACTGAAGATAGAAGTTAAAATAATAAAGGGATGAAGGCATGGACAGTGAAATCAAGAGTTTAGCATCCAAGGTAACATACATACAAGGTCATGATAAGCTATTTCAGAAAGATTGCTTTTGTGATTTGTTCTGTCTGCCATAGCAATGAATGTCTGTGCTAGGTTCCACCATGCTGACATAGGAATATAATATTGGAAGGGCAACTTGGATTGTCAACTCCAGTCCCCCTGTACAAGCAGTTGTCTCTCCAAGGAGTCCTAAAAACTGTTCATTCCAGCCTGTCACACAACACAGTCACAAAGTATTGTATAAAAACCAAGCTAGAAACACTCTATGATGTGTCAGAGGTTTATAAGACCAGGACACTGTCATTTCCCTGCCACTACAATAACCAAGAAGTTATTAAGTTGGTGTATATTGAGATAAGTCTAGAAGCACTGTGTGTTATGGACTACATGGCCCTCTCCTACCCCCAGTCCTTGCTAGTCTGACCCAGGGGTGGGGGTGGGAATTCCATCCTGACTCCACATCCCTCTGACCCTGTCACCAGCTTCTTATTAATCTGTGCAGCTGGAATAATTTTTGCTGCTCCATATACTGATTTTATGGCTGTATTTGAAGTAAGTGTGTGCTCTGTTACAAGTAAATGTGTATACAGTTGCATAGGAAGAGCGTTGCAGGCACTGGCTAGAGGCTTAATCTAATAAGCAGGGTGCTGTTTCATAAGTTATTCTAAATGTGTGTAATGTATGTGTTTTTTGTAATAAAAACTCAGTTTAGTTTCATATGGTTTTATTTTGGTTCTTAGTATAGTGACAGGATAAAACATTGTGTGACTTTTTCTGGTTGTGAAATAAAGTTCACAGGCAGAGTCAAGCACAGTCAAGGTAGTACCTTGACAAGTGGAAAGTACTTTTGTTTTGAGAGGGAGTCTTGATCAATGAGTGGTATGCTGAAAATGGAAAATGAGCTCCTTTTTAATTCCATCCTGATAACAGCAGAACAGCATATTTGACCTGCAAGGCTATCGCCTTGTGCAGTAACAGATGGGTACTGGGTTGGGGGTGTGAGACTTTGTTCAATGAAGACTTCTTGCTTAAACAAAGTATGGCATTTGGGCAGTATTTTTAGTCACCAGTAATAGCTAACTGCTGTATTTATTAAAACTTGTGAAGGAGGTTTCAGAGAGTGGGTGTGTAGGAAGGAAATCACAGCAGAAACACTTGGATGTTTCGTGTTATATAATTGTTTCATATTTCTCATGCATCAGATCTTACTGTGAATGGGAATAAATCCCATTACAAAAGACTTGAATTCAATTAATTTTACAAATAAAGAACGTAGAAACATTAGAGATGCTTAAAGGATGCTGCACTTAAGGCAGAAGAAATGTATATTTTTTGGTTAATGTAGCGTATGAACATCATGTATCTACCTAGGACTGCACATAGGAAAAAAACATTAAATTTTAATAAATGTGCTGACAAACACAGTGTTGAATATATAAATAATCCAATTCTTTGAATATATGGACAGGGTTAACAAGTTCAAGCTGGTATACTTAAAGCATTTAAATACAGATGAAGTTGCAAATATTTTGATATTTTCAGTATATGAGGTTTCATATATAGCCATACAATTTTTACATTTTGAACAGGAATTGTTTTGTTAAACTGTGAAGGTTTTTCCTGTTTTTTTTCCTTCAGTATTCAGGTCTGCCTAACCTTTCCAGTACATTTCACTGCTGCAAAGTCCATCACTCTACCCACTCTATAGTTCCTCTAGAGAATGCTGTTCTTGCATGGAATCATACTGAAGTGGTTTGAAGAAATCTTCTGGGTTATCTAGCCCAGGGCTTGTCAAACTTTTTCTTGGTTACATCTTCATATAAATATTTTTTCTTGACTAGATCTCCTCCATTCCGTTTCTTATAGACTCTGCCTCTTACAGTTATACCAAATGCATGCAGCACTCTTCTTTACATTTAAGCAAAGCCTAATAAATGTATACAGAAGCATAACAAACAATTTTGTGTCCTGTAAATATTGTTTAAAAAATATTTCTTTAACCTTCTCTAATTATAAAAGTTAAATGATTAACCAATAACCAGCTCAGATACAGCTGCTGCTGGGAGGTAGTCCAGGTTCCTAGGGCCCTTTTACTGTGGGGACGGATGCAAGCCCAGCCAGACAATAGTCAGGGGTGGGCAAAATGTGGCCTACGGGCCAGATACGGCCCACCAAGCCATTCTATCTGGCCTGCGGGGCCCCTAAAAATTTAGAAAATTAATATTTATCTGCCCCTGACTGCCTGTCATGCAGCCCTGAATGACTTGCCAAAACTCAGTAAGTGGACCTCCACCCAAAATAATTGCCCACCCCCGCCTACGTGAAGCTCTGCACTAGAAGGGTGAGTGCACTTGTGAACAAGCAGGTAATTGCTCAGTTGATGAGTAGGGATCCAGGGTTTTTGTTTGCTGTGGAAAAACATGGTAAAACCTGGATTTTCTCATTTTAAGGAGAAAAACCTGGATTTTTTTCTTTTAAGGGGGAAAAATGCAAGAAATGGTGGGTTTCCTCTTGCAGGCTGGCAGAGTTCCAGCGTGTGTACTCCCAAGGCTGAGTGGGGGGGCATGTGCCCCCAAAGTTTGTGCATGAGGAGGGGGTGTCCCAGGCTGCCCACTGTGGGCTTGTATTTCCCACCCTGCTGCCCTCTGCCCAGGGCCTCTGTGGCCCTGCAGGCAGGACCTGGTGTGGCAGAGCAGGATGGGGAGGCTTGTGCTGCTGCAGGTCGTCTCATGCAGCCATAGTGAGGCAGCCCCTGCCCACTCTGTAGCAGTGGGGGTGGTGGTGCAGAGTTGTGCCCCTTGCTGCTGCTGGGTGGGGAAAGGACACCTTGCCATGGCAGCACAGGGCTCCCAGCAGCAGCACAAGCCTCCCCACCCCATTCTGCCCTGTTGTGTCGGTTCTTCCCCTCAGGGCCGCGAATGTGAACCGTTCACATTCCTACTGGGCAGCAGTGTTGGGGGTGCGTAGCTCTGGAGACTGGGCAGAAGAGTTTTACTAGCTGCTGCTAGGGCATGATCTCCCCCGAAGGTTGCCATTCTTGAACTCCAGAATGAGTGCTTTGGGTGGGGCCCCACTCACGTGCTCCTAATTATGCTATTTCATTTATCCTTACATTTACATTATGTAAACTAGATATCAGTAAAAGCATGGGCAAGTAAAAAAAAAGTTTGGCTGTCAGTAAAAAGCTTGCAGATTACCAGTAACCCCCTCCCTCCCCCCTTTTCTTAGGTTAGCAACCCTCGGCATGGGGGACAGATGGGGGGGCAGGCACTGAGGGGCAGAGGCTGTGGAGAGGCTGCAGTAGGCTCCGGGTCAGGGCTTGAGCCAGAGCCACAGCAGCTGCCTGCTCCCTTACCTCCTTGTATTCAAATCCAAGAATATGGGCTGCTTTTTCCCATATTAAATGTTGGGGGGAAACCTCATTCTGGATTTGAATAAATAGAGTAGGTCAGACTTTTTAAGCTACGTTTTTAAAATACTGTGTATACAATCATTGCGTTTTTGTGTGCAATCTCAGTTGTACATAAGCAGTTCATTTACCAAATCATACAGTTCTCTATGTAATGGTGTGCTGTCTTTTTCTAGGTGCTTTGAAAGTCATTTATTCTGAAGTTAATATTTACAGAATGCAGAGTATTCTCCATCTACATTATCAAAGTTTCTGAAATATTGCAGTGGAAGTATTGATCTCTATAATAAGCCTGTCTTTGTATGATCATCCCAAACACACTATTTCCATCTTGGTGTCATTTGATTCCCTATTATTGTATTTATAGTGCCTGAGTTTGGGGTGGAATCTGTTTGGGATAGAGATCTTGCCTCTTATTTTTGCCCATGAAGTATCTAATTTTATTTGAATATCTGAAACAAATTAATTGCAAGAACTGTTTTTCTGCCCCTGTGGTGAGATTCCTATTGATATCTTTTTTAGAAGTAAGATAGTTGCCTAGCATGCAGGAACATCCTTTGTGTTAACAAACTGTTGTGTGAAACCAGAAATAAGGGAACAGTGGCTGGGGAAATACTTCCAGGTCAGGCTCTCTGATGGTGGCTGAACAGATGGGGAAGAGCTGGGAAAATTTTTAAATGTTATGAAAAATATTAAAATAATATTTATTCACTAGATTAGTGGCTTGCTTTTTTGAAACAACTTAGTTAGAGATGTCAGGTTTCTGTCTTGCCAACAATGTACAACTTCATTTAAAAATAATGAGCAATAATGCTGAACATGATGGCCTTTTCATGATTGCACCACGTCTGAGTTTCCTCTGGAAATCTCGAAGGTCATATCTTTTGGCTTATGGCTGTGGAATGATCCCTGGGCAGGCCAGGGTTATCAGACATTCTTAGCATTCCATGCGTCTAATATTTAGGTCTTACTTGCTAATGCAGGGCCTGCTGCTGCGTTGAAGAAAAACACTGGAGAAAACTGTTAGAATATTTTCTGTGCTGTGGAATTTGATACACGCTGCATTAGTCATTTTTTGTAGGCAAAATACTAGAGTGGTGCACTGAAAATACTACTTTATAGGGATTTTTTTTTAATTTACTTGATTTTTTTTTCAGAGCTGAGAGAAAATATAGCTTCATTCAGCAGGACATTTCTTCTAGGTAAACTAATTTTGCTTTCTGCTTAGAAATACTAACATTAGCAAAAAGGGAAACCAAGAGCTTTGCCAGCATGCAATTCAGCTTAGTTCTTCTGTGCCCTATGTGTATGGATCCTTTCCTTCCCAAAGGCATTTTTCTTTGCTACATTTCAGTTTATATCCCTCTTTCTGAGCATCTTGTGAAGGGGCACAAATAATATGATGCTAAGCTAAGCTGACCCTTTATAACTGGGGAACAGGAGATATTCCACCTTCCTACCATTTTGTAATGCAAGCAGTGGCAGGCCTTAGGAGAAAAATTGCATTTGAAGGCAACCTAACTTTTTCCTCCCTTAATGACTAGACTCTTTTCTACTTTTTCCCAAGCTACTCTGTGTGCACATACAAGAGATTTAATTTCCTTAATGTTTTGAAAAAGGCTGGGAGGTTTCTAGAGGACTTGAAGCATAATTTCCCAAATTTCTTCCTTCTTTCAGGGAGGGAGATGCTGAATGGTTGAAAGTATACTTGTTTTTAATTTGGACATAGAGGTTTTGAGTCTGAATGTACCAAAATATTTTGCAGTTTTTAGGGTATTGTGGTAGCCTTCCTGTAAAAGTAAATTTGTGGTTTGCTTGAACCAGTGGGGTAAATGATGTCCTTGGGGAAGACCCTGTAATCCAGCATATCTAACTCTTGATTTCTGTTTGGATTTTTTTTTTTAGAGTTTTATTTAGGAAATATGATTACCTGCTTTAGATTTCACTGTCTCTTCTTGAGGGGAAAATAAAGATACTTTTTATGTCTATGAAGGAATATTCATTCTCTAGTTAATTTTCCCCACTGAAGAGGATGCTTCCCCACAACTACATCTTGCATGGTGTGCTATCATTAATATGAATGAAGTCTGTAATTCTTTGCAGAGATAACCTTTGTAAAACTAGAATCTACTTATTATTACTTTTAGTGAACAACCGTATCTCCCCTGTGAAATGCCTTGCTTGAAGTACCTCATTGAATTAAAATGGAATGAGGTTGTTAGTTGTAAAATGTTTGTTATTGATAGTAGTCAAAGGCCCTTATCTTGCTTGGGGCTCCATTGTGTTGGGTGCTGTACTCCAGTAGAAATGAGGCTTCCCGAAGAAGGTGAATTGTGAGTTAATCAAGTTTTGGGGAAGGATATTTTCTGTAGTATGGTTGAAAACCATTTTTTCCATCTGTTTCAGCAGTTGCATCCTCTTCAGAAGTGGCTTCAGGGGACCAGTTATTGAAAAGTATTTGAGGAATAAGACAATTTTTTCTTCTATAGACAGAACTTGTCTCTGAAACCAGTCTCTAGTGAGAAACAGTCAGTTATATTGTTAGTATGGAGTGCTCAGGAATGGAAGGCTACATGGTACAATGTGTGTAGTTGTAGGTAGGTCAGCATTCAGGTTATTTAGCAGTAACAGTTAAGTGATAATAAGTGATATTACCAGTGAGGTACCAGTGGCTGAATAGGATTTTATAGAGGAGAACTAGAGACCCCAATTCAGCAAACCATCTTATTCAGCATACCATTTAAACATACGTAAGTGCTTTGGCTTCAACTGGGGCCTAAATTACTAAGAAGAGATACTTTCTTTAATAGTTTAATTAGCGTAAAAATCTAGCAGAGCAGAAAAAATTGGCCCTTCTTTCCTCCTCCCATTTTAATATCTTATTGCTTAAGTTTTAATAGAATTAAGCTTCCCTCTTCTAAATAAGAGAATGCTGTTCCATTAACTTTCTTCTCTCTCTTTCCCCCAATCTAAATTCTAATTTCAGAAAGAGAAGACAGAGCACTACTGATGCTGTCAAGAATCATAATCATTCCAAGTGTATTCCCTAATTATGGCTTTTAAGCAGGGGTTCTCAACATTTTAGATTTAAGGTACCCATTGTTAGACTCAAATACCCTCTTGGAAAATGCCAGATCTTAGCTTTCCCTCATTTTTTTTAACTATAGAAAAGCAATGCAGCAATTTTTCCATTGTAAAGAACTCAGACCACAATGGATCAGAATGTTTGGACATTACGGATTCTTGTTTGAAATTACACATACCAACTGCAGAAACTTCTTCAGCCTGACAAAGGGTTTTTAAACCTGAAAGCTTGCTTAAATATATATATTTTTCCAACTATTTACATTGGTCTAATAAAAGATATCAGATTCATCCAAAGAATCTTGTCTGTTTGAAACATGATTCATAAAATGAATGCAGAGATTTAGGTTTTTGCACACCAGTAGTGCTAATGTTGTGTGGTACTATGTAACACCCTTAAAAAGTTCTTGCATTATTCTGGTTGAGAATCACTTCCTTGGTGTCTCAAGGCAAGTCAGATTTTTATAGTGAGCTACAAAATAACCAAGTTTTGGGATAATGATTAGCAATCGAGCATCTATTGACACATCTAATGAAATGCCATTGGAATAGCAGAGCAGCCACCAACAAGCCAATCTGTTTGTTGTCCTCTGACAGTGGAGTTCCCGCTTCTCTTCTAAAAGAGTATATTCCTGAAGGAGGCAGATGTGATTGTATACAAAAGGTCAAGGTCAAAGTCTGAGCCAACAACTGTTTGGGCTAACTGTTTAAGGCATGCCAGTTTCTGTATAACAGTACACAAGGTAGTGATGTGGCTAGCATCACGTCCATCTGCCTGTCTTTGATTCTTCAGTCTGAATTAAGCAGGTACTCATTTACAGGTGAGTCAAATGGAAGCATCCTTGGTATCTATGAGTCCAGATCAGGATTTGAACTCATGCTTTTAGAACTGTAGTGGAATGCCTTGCCTGTTCTGTCACCGCATCTAAGCTGTCAAGATGTGGTATAAAATGGCTTGAACAGGTGCCTCCACTGCCTGTCATTCAGGTAGCAAAAAAAAAGGATGACAATGTTTTTTGGCCAAGGAAATTACACAGGGGACCTACTAGTTTACATAACTGGATGGGTGCAGGAAATAGCAAATGAATAATTTTGGAGAAAGTGGCTGCAGTGCTTCCAAGTTTACTTTTGCCTATAACTTTTGGGAAACTGATAACATTCAAGCAGTCAATGGATTTAATGAAGAGTATAGAACTTCTTCCCTTTTCGGCCTTTTAATATTTTTCTTTTACCTAGTGTGATAATTGAAGGCTTTACAAAACATTGGCCTTGTTCTTCTGGCAGAAACTGAGTTCATAAATACTAAGGGATTTTTTTTCCCTTTAGTATTTTGCATCTTGTATCTTGCAACTCTTCATGAAGTGGCTTGCTACAAAATGAAGCATAATCTGGTGCCAAAAAATGGAGGAAATACCACACTTCATATTTCATGCATGCACTTTTACTAAGTATTTCCTATTCTTTTAATTTTATGTTATAAACTTGAGCTCAGAGAACATGGGTCCTTTAAGCAAAGAACAGAAAACTCTGTAGCCAGACATCAAGGATCATTATCTGTTTATGCCAGGTTTGTTTGGTTTTTTTTACTGATTTTGCTCTTTACAATTAATAGGGGATAGACCAGTGCAAAAATAAACTTTATCCTACTTGGACTATTAGACATAGTGTTCTCTGGCCTGCGTGGACTATTAGGCATGCCGTTCTTTGACCTCCTAACTGCAATAATAATTAGGAGCAAAGGAAGGATTTAACATTTTAGATTTCCCTTGTTCAAAACAAGATGAGGAAATGGTTGAAGCTGATTGTACATTCTGTCTACTGTATTTGCCCCAATTAAAGTTTTTTTTTCAAATTGTTATGAGGAAACACCAGGAGGTAAAACAAAAATGTATTACCACTGTATTGTGGCAGCGGAAAGTCTTTTGTTGGTCATAGAAACATTTCTTCTAAGTCCTCATTATTCACCACTATGAGGAAGTGCATAGCCAAGTGAGTCAGATTCCAGGTAGGTGGTCCACTGACCCTATTCTGTCACTAGATTGCTTCAGTTATGTTCTAATAAATGTTCATTCTTGGTAGTCTAAGTGATAACATGTGCGTGCTTTGCCTTGCTTTTCTAGAGTGTGGAGTAGAGAAAGAGGTGTGTTTCTCTGAACACTTGAGAATCTATGAAAAAGGTTCATAACAAGTGCCCCATTGTAGGACAAAATGCATAGTATGTAATACTTTGTGCAGGGCTGAAGATTATACGATGAAACCGAATCTAGGCGGACCTGGACAGGTTAGAGAAGTGGGCAGAGGACAATAGGATGCAGTCCAACAAGAACAAGTGCAAGGTGCTGCACCTAGGGAGAAAGAATCGCTAACACACCTATAGGCTGGGAGATGGCCCTCTCAGCATCACTGTGGCAGAAAGAGATCCTCGGAGTCATTCTCGACTCCAAGATGAATATGAGTTGTCAATGTGACAAGTAATTAGCAGTCTAACCACACTTTGTCATGCATTAGTAGGTACATCACAGACAGGTCCAGGAAGGTGATGCTTCCCCTCTATGCAGTGCTGCATCCAATTCTGGGCGCTGCAATTCAAAAGAGATATGGACAACCTTGGGAGGGTCCAGAGGAGGCCTACTCGTATGGTTAGAGGCCTGCAGGGGAGGCCCTATGAGGAAAGGCTGAGGAACCTGGACCTTTTCAGCCTCCGCTAGAGAAGACTGAGGGGGGATCTTGTGGCAATATACAAATTCACCGGGTAGGGGGGAGAGGGGGCAGCAGGGAATAGGAGATGCTCTGTTTACCAGAGCACCCCTGGAATAACCAAGAACAACGGCCACAAGCTGATAGAGAGTAGATTTAGGTTGGACATCAAAAAAAAGTCTTCGTGGTTAGGGTTGCCAGAATCTGGAATGGGCTTTCAAGGGAGGTGGTGCTCTCCCCTACCTTGGGGGTCTTCAAGAAGAGATTGGACAGGCCCCTTGCTGGGGTCACATGACCCCACCACTTTGTTCTGCCGTGAGCAGGGGTCAGACTTGATGATCCATTGAGGTCCCTTCCAACCCTAGCATCTATGAATCTATAAGGAGTGTGCATCAGGATCTAGGGGATCACCTGTTCACCAGAACACCCCAGGAGATGACAGGGTCCAATGGTCACAAACTCCTGCAAGACCATTTTATGCTGGACATAAGGAAAAATTTCTTTGCTGTTTGAGCCCCAAGGCTTGGAATGGACTCCTCCCAGAAGTGGTGCAAGCACCTACTCTGGACACTTTTTCAGGAAACATTTAGATGTTTATCTTGCTGGGATCCTTTGACCCTAGCTGACTTCCTGTTCCTTGGGCAGGGGGCTGGACCCAATGATCTTATGAGGTCCCTTCCAGCCCTAAATCTATTAAATCAAACGGGGGTATGTGGCAGTGGTGCGGAGAAGCCGCTGGCACTTCCAGTTTTGCAGCCGGCACCTCTGGTTTCGCTGCCCCATGCCGTGCAGGGAACCTCCCCCACCAGCTCAGCAACTGGCTGTTGGAGGAGGACCTCCCCCCCCCTCCAATTCTTGACTGGCTGCCGGGGGACTCCCCAGTTTTCAACCAGCTGCCTGAAAAACCCTGTTCTAAATTATCCTTTATAAATGCATATTTTATGGAAAACGTACGTCAGTAACCCCAAGCTAGCCTAGGAAGCATAAAATACTTCAAGGTATTTGTTTCCTAATCAAGAAACAGTGTCTAATTCTCTAGCATGTGTAGTCATTTTCTCATATTTTGGGGTTTCAGGCCTGAGAGACAAACTTTTCCTTCTTTACCATGGTTGTCCAAGAGATTTTGCAGGGAAGACAACACATCAATATGTCCTTATAGAGTTTAGGACATACGAAATAGAATCATGTAGTTTTGTCACATCATCAATCTGTGCTTTTGCCTTTCCACTTTATAACTAGCCTTTTTGTTAGCTTTTAATGCACAACCTTATTCCTGTAGTCAGAAGGGTAGAGCAGAATAGAGATTATTAATGATATTTACACATCAGTTTTTATAAGTGGCTGGGAGCTATTCCAATTTTACCTTTCCAGTAAACTTAAAAGTATGGAAGAGATGATGGATTTGTGTTGGCACTGAACTAAAATGAAACAGTTGGAATTCCAAATTTGTCTGTGGGCCCTAATCCTTTGCACGGTTAAGTCTGAGATGAGTTAACAAGTACTGTTAGTACTTCTGAGTTCTTCTGTGTCTCACTATAGAGTTCAGCAGGTGACAATTTTTATTCTTTGGAAATTGTACAACGTACCTAACACTTTTGCATTGGTCTAGTACCTAAAAATTAATATGTAGAGTTGAAATGGTAGCATTACTCTTCAGTGTGTAAATCTTAACTGCCTTCTAGTTTTCCATTTATCAAGTGATTGGCAATGACATAATTATTTTGTTTGTTTGCATATTGCAGTTCTAAAACATTCCCTAGCTTGCTCATGAGTGTAATGAAATTGGGTGTCTTCTGGTATTCCCTTAGGACAGCGGTATTCAACCTTCTGGCCCTTTGGGATGGATGAGTGGTGTGGGGCCATTTCACGGATTGGATCTTGCATGCGTGGTTAGTCTCTGGATGCAGTCTGGTATGCTTGCCTGGCTTCACATGGCCTAATCTTACACGCTGGTTATAGCTATATGCCAGTGTAACCTCACGTGTTAGATCTGGCTGTTTGCCAGGTTGACCCTGTGCACTGGCATGATTCTAGCACATAGGGCTTTCACTGAGTCCAGAAATTTGGCAGTGGGGGGGCTTCAGATAACATTATCACTATGTCCCCACTGCAAAATTTTCAGGTGTGGGGAGACCCACATGCTGGATGACATGGCATTGTATTGTGGATCTGGCCTGGGGGCTGGAAGTTGGGCATCCCTGCCTTAAGACATGGGAGCTGATAGAGGGGACCTAAACAAAAAATGTGCCATTGAAGTTAAGGCAATATCACCTCAAATATTTCGTAGATTTCATAGCTTTCATAGGCATTAGGGCTGGAAGAGACCTCAGAAGATCATTGAGTCCAGCCCCCCACCCAAAGGGCAGGAAGTCAGCTGGGGTCATAGGATCCCAGCAAGATAAGCATCCAATTTGCTCTTGAAGGTGTTCAATGTAGGTGCTTGAAGCACCTCCGATGGCAGGCTGTTCCAGACCTTGGAGGCTTGGACAGTAAAGAAATTCTTCCTTATGTCCAGCCTGAAACGGTCTCGCAGTAGTTTATGGCTGTTCAACCTCTTCATCCCTTGGGGCACTCTGGTGAACAAACGTTCTCCCAGATCCTGGTGGTCACCCCTGATAAACTTATAGGTGGCCATCAGATCACCCCTGAGCCTGTCCTTTTCCAGGCTAAAGAGCCCCATGGCTCTCAGCCTTTCATCATAAGGTCTGTTTTCCTGACCTCTGATCACACGCATGGCTCTTCTCTAGACTCTCTCAAGCTTCTCCACATCCTTTTGAATTGTGGAGCCCAAAACTGGACGCAGTACTCCAGCTGCGGCCTCACCAGGCTGAGTACAAGGGGAGAATGACGTCCCGGGATTTGCTTGAGAAGCATCTATGGGTGCAAGCCAGCGTTTTGATTGCTTTAGTAGCCGCAGCATCACATTGCAGGCTCATGCTCATCTTGTGGTCAATGATGACCCCCAAGTTTCTTTCTTCCGTAGTGCTAGCCAGTGTAGTACTGCGGAGCCTATAAGGATGCTGCAGGTTTTTCCTCCCAAGGAGGAGAACCTTGCATTTTTTGGTGTTAAACACCACCAGGTTCTCATCCGTCCATTTGCTGAGCCTGTTAAGGTCAGCCTGTATCACCCGCCTGTCTTCTGGTGTGGATGCTTTTCCCCAAAGTTTGGTATCATCGGCGAACTTGGCCAGTCCTCTCCTGACTTCAATGTCCACAACATTAATGAAGATGTTGAACAATATGGGTCCAAGGACAGAGCCTTGGGGGACCCCACTGGTCACAGGACACCATGAAGAGTGACTTCCATCAATTATAACCCTCTGAGTCCGACCATGGAGCCAATTTCCCAGCCAGCAGATTGTGGTGGACCCAAGGCCAAAAGGTGATCATGGGATACCAGATCAAAGGCTTTTTTGAAGTCAAGATATATGACATCAATCTCTTCTCCCTTGTCCAAGTGATAGGTCACCTGGTCATAGAAGGAAATGAGATTGGTCAAGCAAGACCTACCCGCAACAAACTCGTGCTGGCTATCCCTGAGGATGTTGGCGTTGGCCAGTCCATTAAGGATGGCCTCTTTAATAAACTTTTCTAAGATCTTCCCCAGGATAGAAGTCAGGCTGATGGGCCTATAGTTAGCCGGATCCACTTTTGTCCCTTTCTTGACGATAGGCACCACACCAGTCTTCAGGCACTACACCAGAGCACCAGGATTTTCAAAGATCTGTGCCAGGGGCTGGGCTATGATGCTCGCCAGCTCCTTGAGTACCCTGGGGTGTAGATTCTCAGGGCCGGCTGACTTGAAGGTATCCAGCTTCTCAAGATGATCCTTCACGAGGTCAGCATTTATGGAGGGCAGGGGATCTCCCCCATCCGGAACTCCCTGTCCCATAGCGGGCATGGGCGTCCCATGGGACTGATGAAAGACCGACGCAAGGTACCCATTTAATAGGTTGGCTTTTTCCTGGGTGTCAGTTGTCAGTTGCCCATCTGGTTCAGCAGGGGTCCAGTGTTGCCCTTGCTTTTCCTCCGGCTCCCCACATATCTGAAAAAGGACTTTTTATTGTCCTTGATGCTCGAAGCTAGTTGGAGTTCAGTTGCAGCCTTGGCTTTCCTGGTTTGCTCCCTGCAGGACTGGACCAGTGCAAAATAATCCTCCTTGGAGATTAATCCCATCCTCCATCCTTTGTAGGCTTTTCTTTTTAGCCTTAGGAGGTCTGCCAGGTCCCTGGAGAGCCAGGGGGGCTGCTGTGCCCTCCTGCTGCCTTTCCTTCGAGATGGAATAGACTTAGCTTGTGCTAAGTATAGGTTACTAATGAATATTATTTTTCAAGTTATATTTCATTTGTCTATTTCATAAAGCACGTGACTCTTAAATAAGGATTTTTAAGTCATCTGTCTCTCTTAAGTATGGCACATGTTTGTTCCATGGGTAATGCACTTCCATATTATATATAACCTACTATATACTGTGTTTTACAGATAATAAATCAGTGGAAGTTTCTCAAGCCTGAGAGTTCCTTGTGTTTAGGTCTAGTATTGCTTCTGTGACATTTAAGTGTCAGCATCTCTTCCTGTTTCAGCCATCTGTTTGACTGTAATGTTGTCTTTTTATTGGTCCTCTCTGAGGATCGTCATCTTGCCATGGTGGAGAGGCTTATGTGTTCCAGTGACCTCGAGAGTGATGCTGTCTGGAGCCCATGCTCCTGGTTGGGCCACCCATGGTGGTAAGGTTGAGAGGGAGGTTCCAGACAAAGAACAATCCAAGAAGTTCTCAGCGGCAGAGCAGGCAGAGGAAGGCTGCGGCCCCAACATCTGCGAAGGTGGAAGAAGGCTACAATGAAGAAATGGCCCCAGTCGTTATGGTTCGCCATGCCACTGAACCCAGCTACCAACCGCCAAGACTGTGTGGACCCAACTGTGCACCGGAGTCTCCACGCTAAACATGCCACGCATAGGCTTCTATCAGGTGCAAAAGCCCTGTGGTGATGGAGGGTTGGTGACGGGGGCAGGGCTGTGATACTTGGAGGTCCCCAGCCAAGAATCTGCACACAGGCAGTGGATGCGTGATGGTCATCGGGCACCTGCGTTTGGACAGGGGTGTCCTTCAGCTTCTGCATCTGCAACTGAGCAGCCCTTTTTAGGATACTCTCTGCTCACCCCAATGGGGAGGGGGCTAGAAAAGATGCCTCAATATTAGGTTGTTGCATCTCTCTTGGCTGGGAAACTGCACCCAGTAGGATCACCATTCCTGCAGTTGAAATAAGAAAGAGAAACCAACCTGGGGCTGTGAATCCCACTCCCCTGCGCAACAACATGCCCCCATTGCCAAAGAATGTGTGCATCCAGGATCGAGTTCCTGAGTTACCTGAGGACGTCATCCTTGACTTCGAGGGACCACCTCCGCCGACTTTGTATTGGTGGTGACATACACAAAGTAGGTAATATTTAACATATTTTTCCAGGAACGTTTCTAAACATAATCTATGGATCTTGGGGCTGTGAAGTTCCCTTCTGTTGGACAGTGAAGTGCACGTTCATGTGGTCATACTTCCTTCACTCACTAGGGTTGTGGCAAGCCTCCTTCAAGTCTGGGTCTGGGTCTGGGTTTGTCTGTTCTTTGTACCCTACGGAACTTCTCATGTGCCTGCTGCTTTCCACTGCCCCTTGAACTTTTCAGATTTTTGTGAGGGATCAGGCCATCTGCACCCTTTTCACTGTGGTCTTGTTATTTTTCTCATCATCTCAGTTACTGCATCTGCATGTGTTGTGAGAAGTTGTCCACTCCCATTTTTATCTGTGACCAGAGGACTTATGAGAATAGATCATAGGAGGGTAGAATGCCTAACTGACCCGTCAAGCAGCAGGAGAGTGACCTCCAGTGGGGAGAGGAGAATATTTGATTAAAAATGGACATTCAGAAAAGGGGGGTCAGGGAAATGGAGAGTTAATGCAATGGAAGAGCCAGGACACTAGCTGGGATTTCTGGGGCTCCCAGACATAAGTATTACTGCAGTGTTTAATTTAATATTTACTGGACAATATTTATGTGTTTGTACTGTGAATTTGTTCTCTATAATATTTGTATTTCAGCAGTTTTACTTCAGAATACAATCTCGTAATTCTATACTTAATATTGTAATGGTAGAGTTAAGGTTGATTTTTGGAGTATATATTTAATTTTTATTCAGGCTAAAAATGAAGGATTTTGAAGATAGATTAAAAACGTATGCATTCTAATATTAGATAGGGTTTGGCTACATTCATTTACTTTGCAATGAGATGCTTTTTGATAGGTGCATAAATGGACAGCTGTCTTGTTTCACTAAGAGTCATTGCAGATAAGGAGTGTGCAAGTAAACAGACTGCCTAGCTGGCCAGGTTGGAAAGCAATGTAGGAAGACACCTGGAGAACCAGCAAATACCACATTTCTTTGCGTACCCCCACACATTTTCCTTAAAAAAACAGCCAACCAAAATCGGGGTGCTTAAATGAGGAAACTGAATTTCAGGCTTGAAAGGAAGCAGGGAAATACAGGAAGCAACACTTGGCACCAGCTCACCGAGGGCTGAATCTTCTGGTCCCATGAAGCAGAGGCAGAGTCCCTCTATTAACATCACTTTGCCCTCTCCTACTACAGGATCAATATGGCTACAGGGTTAAACATTTCTCAACCATTTCCAAATTGGCAGTAGCTGTGTTGAGTGAGCTGGGGAAATGGGGAGCAAGTGATACTGTTGATGGGACTCCATCCCTGCTCTATACAGCTAGAGGATTTGGCACTGGCTTGGCTAAAAAAGCTTTTTTGACTTTGGAAAAATCTTTTTTTCTTCATTCTTCCTACCCAAAGCAAGGTGTGTGTCTTGTTCAGGGGTGTGCACTATCCAGATAAATGCAGTACCATGCAGCACAGATCACTGCTCAGTGAGTTACTTTAAATCTAAGTATCTTCTCTTTCAAAAACAGTATTGTGTAGTATCCTGTCAGTAGCTCTGGACTAATTAATTACGTCATGTAGACACAAAGGCTTTGAGTACACTACTATATAGGTTTAGTGCAAAGTAAATTCCTTGTGTAGACAAGCCCTTAGGGTTCTAGGGAAACAGTGAAGGCAGCTAAAATGTTAACAAGATTTTAATTGATTTGTAATGTTGAGGGGGATTGATTTTTCTTATGAAGTTAGACACCGATTATATTTCAAGTTAAGTGTAGCAGTTCTTAAACGGAATGACATTTCTACTTGAATCTATAGGGGAAATTTATTTATAGATAACAGCTTTTTTGGCTGGTCCAAAGTTGATTATTCCCCAAAAGTGTTTGTATTACATATACAAATGAAAGATAAGTCACTGCGGACCTTAGCCAGAATTTATCCTCTTTTTTTTTTCAGTTTTGTTTTTCTTTATGTCAGCTTCTGTAGATGGGTTATAATCTAGTAGGTTTACCGTGAAGTGTAGAGGTTTTTGTATTTAGTGACTACTTGTATTAAGTTTTAGTTTTCTTGAGGTGAATGCATCTTGAACTTTGTGTCTGAAGTAATAGGAAGAGGTGGGATGTGTTCAGTGACCTGCCATAATTGAATAGGAGGGGTGATGGTCCATGCTCTCAAAACTATAAAAGCTTTCACTTGTCTAAACATTGACATCTAAAATCAAAATCATCACTATTCTGTTTCATGGCTTAGCTTCAGATGCATAAAACAATATAGCCAAATACTTCATTAGATAAAAATGTCACCACTGATGGTTGTACCAATGCCTAAAAATTAGTCATTGAATGATGCCTGGACTACTTTTCTGTCAATTACTTGCCCATTTTGCAAAACCTCAGAATACAAGTAACCATTTGTGTTCAAAGAAAGTGGGTTATTTGCTTAAGCATCTGATAGGTCACACCTTGTAATACTAATAACAGTTCTGTTTTTTGGACCATCAGTTTCCAAACCAAACTAGTGCTTTGGTTCCCTGGAAGACCCAGCTGCATTAAAAATGTGTATTCTTAAAATGGAACTAGCGTTGACTTTAAACAAACATAAATGTTCTTTCGACTAAAGAAAGAAATTATAAATGTATTCTTACAGCCTTGTAATCCTGCACCAAACTCTCCTTCTTGGCATGCCTTATCACATAACAAATCTCAAAGTAATTGCAATAAATTAAAAAAGAGGAGGGAAAGAAGGAATTAGGGTCATTTTCTTTTTCTTTTCTTTTTTTGTGGTAAGGCAGGGCTGCCCAGCTTCTCAGGGCTAGGGGCTGAACACCCTGTGCGTCACCTGTAGGGCTTACATGTCCACAGGCCACACTAGGGTAAGCCACAGTGTGCAGCTGTCCCCACCCAGTCCCACGTGGGAGCCTCCTAATCTGCTGCACTGCATGGGTACTGCCCCTCACTGCTGCACTATGTGGTCCCAGTCACAACCTCAGCTTTCTTGGTAGTGCCATGCTGCCCTGCCCCCTGGGGTGAGGGCAGGCAGCAAAGCTGGGGGAGGGAGAGAGAGCCTGGAGACTGACTGTAGTTGTAGTGGGAGTGATAGAGGGGAGCAGGAGCCCAGGGGCTGCAACTTATCCCCTCAGCCTGTGGGCCACCAGGTGGACAACCCTGCTGTAAGGGTTTGTGTGTCACATTACATTTATAATAGTGAAATGACAATAACAGGAGACCTCTCACAGCAGGCTTCAGAATAAAATTAAACTGAAGCTGAAATGAGCATGGTTCATGCAGTTAAGTGCTGCTAATGTATACCGTGATTATTTCTTAGCAAGCTCACTTTGACCTAGCCTCCAATTTTAGCGATGTGTAATATATTAAACTGTTAATGTTTTAGGGACAATAAATCCAATAAAATCCAAAATCCTCTCTCCCCTCCTTATCTCTTTTATGAATATATCAATAACCTATAAAGCATTCAGACTCTGGTCTTTCAGCAGGAAAATATAAAACCCATTTCATTCTCGCTGAAGCAAAACTATAATAATGGAAAGTGTTTTTTCCAGCCTTAATTGTGGAAGAGACTGTCTGTTTTAAACTCTGTCCTAGTCCCATATCATGCTTATCATCAGAAATATGGGTTTTGTGCTAAAGTATATTAACCAACGTAGAGAGTTTCTTTCCTCAAAGTAGCAAATTCCACACTTGTGTACATGCACACCTACTCTTTCTCTTTATACTTGGACATTTCTTCCAAAAATGTAGTAATCCTGCTTCTTGCTTCTACTTGTTTTTTCAAGGATAAATGCTCAACAAAATTATAATTATATGTATGGCCTTGTTTAGCTACTTTTAATACTCCTAAGATTTCTGTGCATGATCACCCAAGGAGGATGACTTTATGAGCAGAGCAGAACACTGGTAATCAGATCAAGGTTTGAAAGGCTTAGGTCCTTCCACCTTCCAGGGAAAGAGGAAGGTTTTTTTTACTGCTGGCTACTGGGGAGTCTGTGGTGGAAGATGTTGTATTGAATTTCCTATACGCCAAAAAAAGGAATTTTGGGGGGTAATTAATCCAAGATTTTTCAGGTAATACATTTAGAAAGGCATTCTTGGAAAGGCTTTAAGATGTGCTGTTATTCCTGGATTTCCTCTGTCCTCCTCCTTTACATCTGCTAACCAATGGCAGCTTCTGGATATGGAAAGGGTTATGAAATGAACAAGTGTAGGTGCTGAGATATCCAGGAAAAAATACTATTGTGCTTAAATGCATTAATTTAATTTATTTTTAGGTTAACAAAGCCCTTGTCATTTGCCGATTGTGTGGGGGATGAACTGCCATTGGGATGGGAGGCTGCATATGATCCTCAGATTGGTGTCTACTACATCGATCACATCAACCGTAAGTGTTTTCCAATTTATTGTATTGATTGTATAAGACGGCTTAGCTAGATGAGATGTGCTTGACAAATCTTACATCAGGAGTTGGGATAGAAAATGCTTTCCTGTCCTCATAGCAATTCCTATCTAGTATCTTTCTCAGAAAAACCCAAAATGTCTCAGCACTTTTCTCTGTGTATAAGGGTAAAACTGACTCAGAACTATTTAGATAACACACAGTCTTCTAAGATTTGCTGTGGAAGAAGTTCGCCATTTGGAAATGCACTGTAAATAGAGAAGACTTGCATCCTTAAGTGTGTGCTTTGGAACTCAGATAATTGTTAACCAGAGGCAGACTGCAGGGCATTTTGAGTCTAAAATATCCAGTAATTCATGCTAACAGCAGGCAATCAAAAGCAAATAAAGAATGTCAGCTTCAAACTAATGGTATTTGGGGAACCAAAGGATAGGTGGAATTGAATGAGTGTTCATTTCATACAATTTCTAAATGAAGGCTAGCAAATATACTGTAGTTTTAAGAATAGCATACTTTTAGGATAGATTCTGGGTGGCCGATAATGGCATGGTCTACAGTAAGTAGGGAAAGATGAAAACATTGGAAACCCTAATATAGTCACCGTGGCTTCAAAGGGCTCACAGGAAGAGACAGTTGGTGGAATAAGACAGTTGCACCTACCCTTATGTTTTCAAAGTTGCATGGGGTTTTCTCTCTAAATCACATGCAACATTTTGAAAATCTTAATAACTGAAAAGTTTCAGGTTTGTGAATTTTCCCCAAAATGAACATTTCTATCTAAGGCAGGCAAGATTCTTTGAGTAGATGTGGTATCTTTTATTAGACCAACTGAGTAGTTGGAAAAATTTTCTTGGCAAGCTTTTTGGGCACAGTCACCCTTCTTCAGGAATGGGGAGTCTCATGCCTGAAGAAGGGTGACTGTGCCTGAAAGGTTGCCAAGAAATTTTTTTCCAACTATTCAGTTGGTCTAATAAAAGATACCACATCTACTCAAAGAACCTTGCCTGCCCATGTTATTAGACCAAACACGGGTACAACCAAAAACTCATTTCTATCTAATGCGTTTTTTCCAATTCTAGTTGTTAAATACTGAATGATGCCTCCATCTGCATTTTTAAGACCCAGTATGTATGTGTTGTGTCATATGAATAGATTTATGTGTAGCTGAGTAAAAGAGAGCAGTGATTTCTAACATGTCATTATTATGGTTTAAATTTTTCTGAATTGCTATTACAGTAGGGAAATACTTGACTGAACCTAAAAGGTAAAGAGGCAGCTTCCTTCTAAAACTAAATTCTGAGGTTTGTGGGGGCAGTTTTTTCCTCATTTGTCTCTACCTTGATTCTATGCGTCACTAAAATTTAAAAAAATAATCAGACTCTGGAATTGTTTAACAAAGTTTTTTCAAGAACCTTGCCACTGAATTCCTGCTAGACATATTTTTAGAGTGAATGCTTACTACTACAAATCTGTTTGATCAGAAATAGTGTCAGAAACTTAGATTTGAAAAATGTATTAGTAATTTTGAGTTCTTTAGTTTTCTGGGTGCCTGATTTTCAAAAAACCTGAAAGCTCTTAACTTTTTTGTTGTTTTAAAGTTTATCTTCATAGTCTGTTTCCATGCATAGACAGGAGCTGTTGTTATTGGTTGCTAGCACTATGTTATACATGTACGAATTTCATTTTTGCTCAGCTTTGTTTTAAAATTCTCACTGTTAGTATTTCTTTGGCGGTTTGTAAAGTGAATGCTTCCGTCAATTATATACACATTATAGAATGTTTTGTGCCTCAGCTGTATGCACGTATAATTTTGTGACTACAACAAAATAAAAGTATTTTTAGCTAGCTTCAGTTCTTCTTTTGTAAATGATTTTGATGGATGGTAATGGAATGCAGATAATTTGTTCAGCTTTTGTTTAGTTAAACTGTTTTTTCTCTACCATTGTTTGGGAGTGAGAGATCTGACATGTATGGCTCTTGTTATATTAATCCAGGTTCCCTTGTAGCAATTTCAGTGAAACTTATCTTCTTATTTTGGAGAGCAGTAGCTGTGTTGAGTTGTATAAGGTGGTGTTTTGAAGACAGCACTCTTTGTTTGAGTCTCTGGGAAGTAAACTGCCTGTGATGAGGGTCAAAGGCAGGTCATTTGTCTAACATGCCAAATGTTGAGATTGTAGCTTTAATTCACCTGACTGGAATGCATGTGTTGCTTCAGATGCTGTGGAAATACAGAAGAACAAAGGTAGTTCATTGCAAAGATTATCACTACTTTTTTAAAAAAACAGCAATTTTTGCTCCTGCTTGCTACTTTATTCATATCACAGCAGTGCAGGTAGGGTAACGTTGTACTGTCTGGAAAGGAATTCTTAGATCTGTATCTTTGGAAAAAGCAGTTGAACTTTTTCCCTATTCCTTCAGTAGTCGTGGTCTTTGGGTTCTGTCCACAATTTTGATTATAAGGAGGGCCATATTAAAAAATACATTTTATGGATGTGAAGGGAGAATAAGAACCTTTGGTCTCTGACTATTAGGTGTGATACAGATTGTGGAACTGGAACTCATCAGTGGCAATAATGTGGGGCAATACCTTGATAAGGTATCCTTTCCCACCCACAGGGAAAGTGGAAGTCACTGATCCCACAGGTCTTGTGGAGTTGTTCCATTATCAGTATCTGCTTCTGACAGGAAAGTATGTCTGATAAATGAGAGAGAGAGAAGGCATAATTCATCTCTTTGACTCCTCTTCCATCCCATAGCTTCATGCTGTATTGACTGTGGGGAAGAGGGGAAGTATCATTACTCCATTCCCCATTTACTCTTTTTTCTTTTCATACCATCTGTTCCTGTTAGCAGGTGTCCCAAACCATATTATATTGATATTATTCTTGCCAGTTCCACAGTTCCCCACAATGCTCTTACCAGTCCTAAGTTTTAAGCAGTAACAACATTAGCAACTTAGACATCTGAGTGGTTAGTCTGATAACCCAGAAGATAGTACTGTATTGGCTCATGGTACAAAGCTTTTGTCCAGAACTGCAAATGAAAACGTTGTGTGGGATTGTTATAAGAGCTTGTGTGGGCCTAACTCTATTTCCAGTTAAGCCAGTTGTAACCCTCCCAACCCCCAACTGATTTCAAGGAAGCAGTGTTGGACTGGTGCTAAGCAACTTTTGAAAATCCTACTAAGCTTTCTGTTACTGTAATTTAAATTCTGCAAGGATGGATAAATAGGTGAGTGATTCCCAAGTTGTGGCCCTTGAACCCATGGTAAAAGGATCACACTGTCTCTTACCTCTGTTTTGTTTTGTTTTTTCAATTAAAGCTGATTAGGCTGTGCTGACGTCTGCCGGATATTTTGAATGTTGACAGGTATCCTGTTGCTCCAAAAAGTTTGGGAACTTTTGGTTTAAAGTAGGGCTCTCCAGCTTCTAAGAGGCCAGGGGCCATAAACTGCTCAGGCCACACTGGCAGGAACCACAACAGCAAGGGCATGGGTCCTGGGGGCTGCACATCCCCTACCACTGCTACTCCCTGTGCTTCACTGCAGCACTGTGCATCCAGGACCCTCCTGTTGCACTGCACACCTAGGTGCCCCCATCACAGCACCTTTTGCCCTCCCTGCTGCTGCATCCCATGGCTGTCTGCTGCACTGCATGCCCTGGCTCACTATGCCATGAGCTCCCTTGCTACACTGTGCCATTCATGCACCCTGGGCTAAAGGCTCCCCTGACACTGCAGGCTGCACTGTGCTGCAATGCAACACCCTCCACACTAGAGCAGGAGCAGGAAGCAGAAGCCAGAGGGAGGGGGTATTTTGGAGCTCCCACTACTATTGTAGCTAGAGCAGAAGGGGTGGCAGCAACTGGGTGCATCTACACATGCAGCTAATGCGGTGTAATAAACTCTGGCATAGTTTGCACCAGAGTCAGCTTCTCCTGGATGCAGGATTTACATGGGTGCAGCACATTGAGCTGGGGTGGAGCAGCCCCAGGCTGGCACAGGGCCCAGGGGGGCAGCCCCAGGCTCCAAATGGTGGTGTCAGGGTTGGCTGGGGCATGAGGGTGCTACAGTGTGGGGCTAGCTAGCAGGTATCCCTGCACTTTGGCACCCTTGTGCCCCAGCTGGCCCCTGTCCATCTACATCTTTGTTTGATTGCATGTTAAGTAGTCTGCTGTAAAATAGTACTGTCTCCCACAATACTGTCTTGCAGTGGAGTTAATTAACCAACTGCATCTTAATACCCGTGCATGTGTAGGTTGTGATGCTTTGCTGTGGAGGTAATTAATTTACTCCTCAGTAAAGCAAATGTGTAGATGCACTCACTGGGTAGGAGTATGAGGGCTGCATTTTAAATCCTCATGGGGCATATGCAGCCTGTGAGCCACCAGCTGGACAGCCCTGGTTAAGACTGTTGTCTGTCCTGCCTTCATTTATCCACTTACTAAGTACTAGTTCCTGCCTGACATTGACAAGTAGTAATTGAATCCAATGTATGCTCTGACATACTGAAAAATTGCTGTCTGTGAATTTGGTCAAGGGTGTTTTGTTTAATTGAAATGGTTGTTGAAATGGTAGACTTGGGGCTGGGGAGAATATATTTGGTTTGTGTATATTCGTATTAGAAAGAGAGAGCTCATGCCCTGGTAGGCTTAGGTTGATGGAATGTTTTATTAAGCGCATATAAATGTTGTATTGTATATTCTGCCAGAGATGACGCACTGCACACTTTTTGAATTAAATAAAATCAATATTTGGAGGATAGGAAAGAAGAATGTTTGAGGTTCTGCCCATTTGTAATGATGGCTTCTGTTCTGTCTAGGTACTAATGTCGCCCTGATCACTGTAGTACCTGAACACCTAATTTCTCAACCGATTGTTCCTTGAACAGTGCTTGCATTTGTTATACAGATTGGTGAAAAAAGTGTTTCAAAAACCCACAGTGATTTGGGAATACAGTATCAATCCAGCTTTACATACCAAAATGCTAATGCAGGGCACTTTGATCTGGTGAGATGTAAAACAAAGCCTGAAATTTAAACTAAAGTGTAAATAAAGTCAGTGTAAGGTTTTATTTATTTAGTATCATAATTACTTAGTGCAGAGGTTAAAATTTAATAATCATAAGTGTATGAGGAGCCATGATGAATAACATCAGTATTATTGTATGAAGAGCCATGCTATTGGAATATTTTTAAATCAACTAATTAAGTAGTGTGATATAGACCTTAACCACTATGCCTTGACTTAAATAAAATAATATAAAAAGCTCTTAAATTAAACCACAAATTATTTTGATTCCTGTTTTCTGTTTATATTTTGGTTGGGAATAAACCCCATAGTTCTATTTAGGGGAAGCTGTGAAATTGCCTATGTGAAAAATCACGTCAAAGGCACAAAGTCCTTTAAAATACCTAATCTTTTTGGTTAATTTTCATTTATAATATTAGAAGTTGCTTCTAAATAGTAAATATAGTATTTGTCAGGAAGGAATAATATTTTTAATTTGATAGTGTCTTTTTAAAGCCCACCATTTCATACTGTTTATCATTACAATTAACATCTCATTTGTTGGGGATGGAGTTTTCCTAGGAGAAGGGTTGGTTTTTTTACTGTTGGTGAAAGTAGAAGATTGTAAATTTGTGTCTCTTTCCCTTTATCTCTCTTTACCTTGTTATAGAACAGGGATCGGCAACCCCTGGCACATGTGATGAACATGGCACGCAAGGCCATTTTGCTCGGCATGCCACTGCTAGCCACCCGGCCCCAACAGGTGCAGTGCTGGCACCTGCTGCCTTCCTGGAGCCTGGGGCTGGGAGACAGCCAGGGCTGGGGCGAGGAGGCAGCAGCTGTTTACAGCCTCCCTTCTGCCTCTGCAGAGCAGTGTGAGGAACTCAGAGCGGCAGGCCACAGCGGGGAGGCGCACGACAGCTGCCTGACGCTCTGCGCTCCCAGCTGCCCAGGCCACACTTCCCCTGCAGGTGGGAGCAGCAGCGAGGGGTATAACCCTGCGCTGCTGCCACTGTGCACACAGGGGAAGTGTGACCCCAGGGTATTGCGGGGCTTGCAGCATCAGGCAGCTTCCTCATGCGACCCCTCTGTGTGCTGCTCCTTCGGGTTGCAAATGCTGCGTTCCAGGCTGTGCTGCCCTCCTGTGGGCCCTTTGGAGCATAGCATGCGCAACCCGGAGTGACAGCGCAAAGAGGGGCCTGGCTGCACAGGGAAGGTGCCTGCTGCTACAAGCCCTGCACTGCCTTGGTCACACTTCGCCACAAGCAGGGCTGGGGGGCAAGGGACAAGAGTAAAGCTGGGGGGTAGGGGCTTTGGACGGGGGGCAGGGGGCACAAGCAGACCTAGGAGTCTGTCTTGGGGGAACCCACACAAAACAAGTACACAGGATCAAAGGTAGTGTCAGAAGTTTTAGTAATTTTCTGGCATGCTGTCACTCCGGCACCTTCCAAGTCATAGTGGTTTTTTGGTGCTCTGGCTAAAAAACGTTGCCTACCTGTTATAGAACCTTGACCCAGTTGCCCCATATTGCACCTCAGTTTATCCATTTGCAAGAAAAAAAGTCATGAATTGAGGAAAGAGAGAAAGCCATATTTCACTAGTATATGATAAGTTTTCTGAGATCTTTGGACGTTAGGGGTTAAATAAATGCCATGTCCAAATACCTAGTTTTTTTTCCCCTTTCAGATCTTCATTTCTCCATTCTCGTAATAAAATCCTAAAATTACCTCCTAGGTAATTTTTAAAAGGACTTTATTCCTTTTTTATTCCTTTTAACTCTATTGTTTATAGTTTATAGTTAAACTCACATTCTAAATCACTCTTTTTATTTGACCACAACTTCCTGACCAATTTTTATTTTAGGCTGTGTGAGAAGAGTAGTCTACAAATGTACAGTGTTCTTGTGCACGCTTCACTAATTGATATAGCCCATTGCTTTAAGATGACAGATAATGATAGCAGGTATTTGTGGTTCCAATTATTTTACTTTTAACATTTGTTTTGTATTAAATTTTGTATTTGCCTAGTAGTGCATTCAGATTTGTTTGATGCAATAGGCACATCTTATTTTGCATGCTTTTGCAATGTTTGGAATAATTTGGTTAAAAAAATAACCTTTCCAGAATTTCAGTGAATTAGTAACTTCCTGTTTTATAAATTTCATATTCCAGTTGTTTTTAACATTGCCAATTTATTACAGATTTTTATATTAGAATGGTTTCTGAAAGCTATCATACAGCAGAATGAATTAGTAGCAGAAATTTTTCCCCTGATCAAATGGTTAAAGTTTGGCTTGTGGTTTTGATTTTTCATGTGTTGAGACGAAAGAAGAGTGACCACAAAAATTGCTAGAAGTAAAGGTTGCTTAGTACGGTACTGAATGACAAATGCTATTTTTGTGTAATTTCATTAAATCTGAATTTGCTGATGTTGGCTTCTCAGACAATTCTCAGTATGACTATCAGAGATGTTAATTATGGTAGATTAACATGATTGCATCTACATCTCTGACTTGTATTAAGATCAGCGCTGATTACAATACATACGCCCACACACACACATGCGAGAAACAGAATAAAACAGTAAGGTTCTGATTTGAATCCACAGAAACCTGAAACTTGGCCTAGATGGATGTTTTGAAAATACTGTTAATCTCCAGAAGCTTGATTTACACTGATTTCCTAAGGGTGCCTATGTCCTTTCTCGTGGAGGGAAAGAGTAGCATGTTGGAAAGGGAATTTGGAGTGGGATGCAGCCTGAATCATCATCTTGTTCTCCAGTCTGTTTCCTAAATGACCTGTTTTCAAATTGACCACTCCCTAGGGCCAGGAAACAACAGGTAGGAACTTGACTTTTTTCATGCCATCTGTCTGATAAAGTGGTTCTCGACAGGGGTTTCATGAGACCTTTTCAAGGATCTTGCAGTGGAGCTACTGCCACTGTTGCCACCAACTGAAATTCATAGTTTCATAGGGTCAGAAGGGACCTGAGCAGATCGAGTCTGACCCCCTGCCATGGCAGGAAAGAGTACTGGGGTCAAATGACCCCAGCAAGGTGTATGTCTAGCCTCTTCTTAAATACCCCCAGGGTAGGAGCAAGCACCACTTCTCTTGGAAGTCGGTTCCAGATCCTAGCCACCCTGACCATGAAGTAGCACCTCCTGATATCTAGCCTAAATCTACCCTCTTCCAGCTTGTGACTGTTATTTCTAGTCACTCCTGGCAGTGCTTGGGGGAACAGGGACTTTCCCAGTGCCTGCTGATCCCCCCTGACTAGTTTGTAACAGGCCACTAGATCCCTCCTCAGCCTTCTCTTCTGGAGGCTGAACAGGTTCAGGTCCCGTGGCTTCTCCTCGTGGGCCCTGCCCTGCTGCCCCCTGATCATGTGGGTGGCCCTCCTCTGGACCCTCTCCAAGTTATCCACATCCCTCCTTGAAGTGCGGCACCCAGAACTGGATGCAGTACTCCAGCTGCGGCCTGACCAGTGCTTCATATAGTGGGGGGATCACCTCCTTGGACCTGCTCGAGATGCATCTGTGGATGCATGACAGGGTGCAGTTGGCCTTCCTGACTGCATCCCCACATGGCCAGCCCATGTTTATCTTGGCATCAATGATGACTCAGAAATCTTTTTCTGCCTCTGTACTGACAAGAAGGGAGTTCCCCAACCTGTAGGTATGGTGCTGGTTGTTCCACCCCAGGTGCATCACTTTGCACTTGTCGGTGTTGAATCCCATCCTGTTCTTATCCGCCCACCCCTGTAACCTCTCTCACCTGTTCCCAGGGAGCACATGCAGGGCCAGACCAGGAAGTAGCTGCAGTAGGAGAGAGCACTTCTGCCTGCATTAGGTTATGTGATAAACTGAACTGTTCATAGTCTTCATATGTGATAAACCTAATGCTAGTAGGAGTCCACCAGGCAATGGTGTGGCATCCTGGGAAGACATTTCATGGAAAACCACTGCAATAGGCAGATGCCATCTACGTCTCATGTGAAGCCTAAATCTTTAGGGTACAGACAGAAGTTGGGCGCAGTCACTCTTCTTCAGGCATAGGAAGTCCCTGCTGTAACTGAGAACACTTTGTAAAAGTGTTCTGAGTGACAGTGATCCACCAGACTAGTGTTTCTTAACTCATGGTTCACAACCCAAAAGTGGTCGCAAGAATGTTTCAAAGGGTCATGAGTTGCAGGAGGGTGGAGGGGCAGCAGGAAGGCACCTGTCCCTTCCAGTGGGAGAAGATGGCAGGAAAGAGCTGTGTGGCTGGTCTGGTGACACTTCGGCCAGTGCCCATGCTCACGGGGGGCGATATGACTGGGAGACGCTGCTTGGGGAGGTAGGAAGAGCCATGACCAGGCTGCCTGGCTCAGCGTGGCAGCCCCAGCCCAGGGGGGAATGAGCAGAGGGAGCTTGTTCTAGTGGTGCTGGAAGGTGGGTTGGGTGAATTGAAGCCCACCCTCCAGCAAGGGCTGAACAAACCCCAGACCAAATTCCCTCTGCTCCCTTTCCCCCCTCCCATTCTGAAAACAGCTCAGAGGCTGGCAGGGAGATACAGGTTACAGAAGACGCTTCATTTTGAGACATCTTCATTTCTTGAGGGTTCAAATTTTTCCCCGATCAGTCATTTTTAAGCGGTAGGCAACGTTTTGTGCCCGGAGTGCCAAGAAAACCACTATGACTACCGTGGAGGGTGCCAGAGTGACAGCGTGCCAGAAAATTACTAAAACTTCTGATACTACTTTTGATCTTGTGTATTTTGTTCTGTGCGGATCCCCCCACAACAGCCCCCTAGCCCTGCTTGTGCTCCTACTACCCCAGTCCTGCTCATGCTCCTTGCCTACCACCCAAAGTCCTTGCCCCCCAGCCCTGCCGGAGGGGCCCCCCAGTTGCCAGGACCATGGGGCCGCACAGGGAGGTCGCACAAGGAAGCTGCCTGCCGCTGCAAGTCCTGCACTGCCCTGGTCACACTTCCCCTGTGTGCATGGTGGCAGCACAGGGTTGTGCCCCTCGCTGCTGCCCCCACCTGCAGGGGAAGTATGGCCAGGGGAGCTTGGATCAGCAGGCAGCTTTCATGTGCCTCCTTGCTGTGCCGTCGCGCTGGGTTCCGTACACTGCTCTGCAGAGGCAGCGGGGCGCATCGACAGCACCTGCTGCCTTCCCAGAGCTCAGGGCCAGGGCTGAGGCTGGGAGGCAGCTGGGGCTCGGTCCACGGCTGGGGCTGGGTGGCAGCACCTGTTTGCAATGTCCTGGCTGCAGCTCGCCTAGGCTCTGGGCAGCCCAGGCTCCGTGGCTATCAGCAGCTACCCAGAACCTGGGAAGGCTGCAGCCAGAGGCTGCAAACAGCTGCTGCCTCCCTGCCCCAGCTCCAGCTGTCTCCTGGCCCCAGGCTCTGGGAAGGCACCTGTTGGGGCCGTGGCTGGGAGGCTGGCAACGGTGGTGCCGAGCAAATGGCCTCACATGCCATGTTCGGCACACGTGACGGGGGTTGCCAACCCCTGCCTTAGTGTTTAGGTGAGTTACCCTGAGCGGTGTGTGTGTGTGTGTGTGTGTGTGTGTGTGTGTGTGTGTGTGTGTGGAACAGGGAGACGGTAGGATAGTATTATTATTATTACCATTCCCACTGTCATTATTATTAGCATGCCCACTTAATTTTTTAGCAACAAGTTGTGTAACTCCTAGAATAGGGTTGTGCCCGAGGTTATGTTCTGAATTCTAGGTAGTGCTAGATGACCTTTGTGGCAGATGGGTTTGGCTAAATACTAGCATAGGCAAGGACAAACTGCATTTATTCTACTTGTCCAAGGGCATTCTTAAATAAAATGATTTCAAGTACAGTTGTGGGTAAGAGTACTACCATGCTTGCCAGCACTGAATATATTTTGAATTTGAAGTAAAATTATGAATTAGTTGCTATTGACAGATTCATCAAACAACAAAGTTAGGCTTAAATTCCCATTTGGAGATTCAGATATCTCACAGCATTTAGAACAGTTTTAGAAATCCTGATTCAAATTTTTTTCAAGTAGATCTAATTGACGCAGTGCTTAAAATGCTGCCAGCTCTTTTCTTACTAGAGCTCCCAAGCTTGCTAATGCCTAAAGCAGTGGCTTTCAACCCGGGTGCTGCTAAATTTGGAAAAAGCTATGAAGGGATGCTGCCTGGAATCTAAACAAGCTTGAGAACCACTCATCTTGTAGCACATCAGAATCAGTTGTGAGGCTGGAATTATTTGATGGCAAGGGGGCTATGCAAAAGAAATTGAGTTTGTAGTAGCAATGATATGCTGTTAGGCTGCGAGGCTGGAAAGAGAGCAGGATTTAGGGAAGGGCAAGGAACATGGTTAGACAATTATTCCACACAGGAAAAGCCAAAGAGTATATTTTTAGAGGTCTTAAGAAGCTATAATGTAGCTGCAGTAGTTTCCCTATTTTTGGCATAGTTCCCTCATTGCCCCAGCCTGTTTAAAGATGGAATCTTTTACACTGAGTGTCAGAACATTTGGCGATTTTAACTAGAATTTGTGTTTTCTCATTGTACCTTTTCTTACAGGAATAGCACAGCCTATTTATTTTATGAGCAGAAAGTGACAAATAGTATTTTTTCATAAGCCTTTCCTTTCAAATAGATGTGGAACATGTTTTATCCACCTTTATCCTCTTGCTTTGCCATTTATACCTTCCACAGCTCTTCCCTAATTAGTTAGAAGTGAGAGCTGGGCAAAGAAAAGGATTTCTTTTTACAAAGTCCTTTGATGTTTGGAATTTTCTCTTATTTCAGTTTGAAATGAAAACCAAAAAGATCTAACTGAAATACCACCCCCAGAGGCATCTGTTTGTCAGGCTGCCCCAGAACCACAGGTGCCAGGAGCCCTATCTGGTTTCCTAAAGAACCTGGTCAAAATCAGACCAGGCCCATGAAACATTTCACTTCTGATAAATTGGCTAATTCTGATGGAAAATGTTTCATCAGAATTTTTCTGCCTAACAATTTAAAATATGTGATATCTGTGTTACAGTCATCAAATTCTATCTATGCAGCATGCAAAATTTAAAGAATAGTTGATACCATCTTGTTACTTTGGACTTTAGAGCATGTTCCTTTTTGCTTGTCTGAGGTAGATTTTAGTAGTGGGCATTACTGTATTATGAAAAGGAAACTCTCTCACATACATTCTGTTGAAGAAAATGTGCTATATAATTTAGGATACTTATAACTAGATTGTTATGTTTTTGAGGAAAAATAATTAAACTTATTTTAAAGGAATTAAAAAGCCTCTTCATCTCTGAACTTGGGAGGATCAAGTCCATGATGCCATGCTACAAATTTGGGACAGCCACACTTTCCAGAAGGGGTTGGTCCAGGACAGAGTTGGGCTTTGTAAACCCTCACACCTCGAATGAAAAGCAGAAGATTGTACATGCTTAAGCCATTGTATAATATAGGCTCCACACTGTTGTACAGCTTCCTCTTTTATCATAGTTTTCTATACAGCAGGAGCATTTAACTCCTTGTGCTCCATGGGCCAGATCAGAACTTGAAGGGCTCCTCTCAGGCCAGATTCAGATCTGACAGCAGTAGGACTTGCGGCATTGGTGGCATAAGTGATGGGCCAAAGTGTGTCAGGACAAGGGGAGCTATGTCAGCTCAGCCCTTGTTGGCTCCTCTGTGGGTCCAGGAGCCCCAGATCCTGCAGTAGGCTTCACCCATTAGCTCTGCCCCCAGATTCCTTGGACTGTATTTTTGATGATCCTGCTTTACAGAACTATTCCACTTTCATCCACCCAAAGGGATCTCTTCTCTAAGTCCCTTTTGCACCTCCAGCCTGAAAGCCTAGAATGTGCAGCTCAGCCCTTTTCTGTGGGCTGCTCTCTACTATTGCTTCTGGATCCTTGCATTGTGAGTTTAAAATGTAATGGATTTACTTACTCCCACATTTGATTTTCTCCTTTCTGCAGTTGAGATTGGTAGTCTGTTTAAACTGGCCATGAGCAAAACAGAAAGAATGCCATAGCAATTTAATCTCCAGTTCCTGGGTATGATGTTTTGCTGGTAGGGTCAGTCTTCTCTTTCCACCAACCTGGTGCTAGTTAATCTGGGGATGCTCTTGGAAAGGGAAGAAATTCACATAATTTACTTGTAGCTTCAGGCAGCTCTGAATGCTGCTTGCTCAGGCATGTAACACAGACTTCCTCAGTCAGTCACAGTTCTCTTTTGTTTCCAGGGGAGCACCCAGCCTTCCATTTTCCTAGAACCTTCACTGTCAGCCACCAAAAAATGCATACAATGGACACCTTATCAAACTTGCTTGTTACGAGGTAGCTTACCTTCTTTAGCTGAACTACAGGAAGAGCATCTAGCCCAGCGGTTCCCAACGTGGTGCCCACAGGCATCATGGCGCCCCCCCCCCCAAAGTTTATTTGGGTGCTCACGCACATTTTCACAATCAGTAAAAATCATTATTTAAACAAAAAATGCTGTCATATTGGCATCCACTGCTTTTTCTTTTAAATTTGAATGTGCCCTTGGGCGCACAAATGTTGGTAACCCCTGATCTAACTAGTAGAGGACTCCTTAATACTTGGTAGAAGCGCACTGATACATCAGTCCATATTTTATTGGCACCGATAAAAGGAAAATTGACATTTATTGGCAATTGGCTTTTTTGGCTGATATGGCCGATTAATGTCACCAATAAATGCCACATGCCACCCTGTAGCCCCTCCTCATGCTGCTGCTGCCCTGACCAAGCATAGCCCTGGTCCAGCCCCTGCCGGGAGGAGCCCAGAACTACCCATAGTGGCAGCATGCCCTCGCCCCATACAAAGATCTGGGTGCATGCAGTGGTGGGAGCCACCCCCTGTAGCACTTCCCGCGGTTCCATCCCACAGCCACCCCAGCCCCACTTTCTCCCCGCAGGGGCCTTGATCCTCCACCTTCTTGCCTCCCCCCCGCCCCCCCCCAACAGGCATACCAGCCAGATGCTGCTCTCCAAGCTGCCAGGCTGCATATCAACAATCAGATCGGTATCAGCTGATATGGCTCATTAATAATTGGCCATTGGTATCAGCCCAAAAAATCTATCATTGTACCCCTAATACTTGGAATACTGGCACAGGAGTAAGATTTGGATGTGGCAGAGGGTAGGGACCAGGATCAGAACTGAAGGCAGCAGGCAGTTAGCTGGTGTAGAGGAAAAACCAAGCAACCAACAGATTGTAACTATTGAAAATAACAGTGTATACTGTTTTTGCATCTTATTTATGCAACCCCTATAAAAGAATCTGCTGCTACTTGAAGAATGTGTTCATTTATAAGAACCCACTGAGGGAATGGCTTATGTTGAGCATGGTACTTGGAGTTTCCATGGTATGTGTAGTATGTGGAGCACGTTACTAGGTATAAAGAAGGGACTGGTGAATGATGAGCTCAGGGACACCGCTAAAATGTTGTTCCACTGTTCTCAGTAGAAATCTTTAATAATAGACTTCCTAAGAGCAAGCAAATGTGTGTGTGTTCATGAGACAAAAAGTGTGCTTTCTAACTGTCAGTGTCAGGTGCTGAATTATTTTATGTTAAGGGAAACTGAGTAGAGCACAGGAGGAGATAAGAATTTTTTTCTATGTAAATGTGTCTGCAAAGTATTCTGAACAATCTAATGTTCCATCATGTCTCCTTATAACTTACAAACTTCCCTATCCATAAAACCAGTAGAATGTGATATTTTTTTTTTTTGTTTGTGACATTTTTATCATTGGGTGATATATTGTATTATTTCACCTTCCGTATTTGAGATAACACATAATATGGTTTCAGAAGTTATAACTGTGTGATCTTGTAGGGCCACAGGGTCTTATCCATTGCCTCTGTAACACACTTAGGCTTCACGTATCCATTGAACAAATGTATTAGATGGAAATATCAGAACATTTCTTTTTGAAATTTTCCTCAGAGGTGTCTTTGGGAATCCTCTTTTGTGGCTCATGCTTGAATTGTGCAGTATTTCACAAAATGTAAATGTTTCCTTTAGAAAGCTTCTGAAACAACCAGTAAGGTAAAATATCTTAAACCAATGTAATGGCATTTTTTTGTTCTCCCTTAAAATTATGCAGGTGTATTTGCTTCTTTTATTGCTCATTAAGACTTCCAACTTGGTTGCATGCATTGCTCTGCTGCTTTAACTGAGCTTGGAAATTTGTTGTTTCTAATAGCATGAAAAGATTACAATTTAAATCCATGATGGTTTTTTTTACTGTTTCTACACCTTGTTTGTTTTCTTTGCTTTTCTTGGATTGACGAGAGCCTGTTTTCATATGTATACACCAGAGGCTATTATTAAAGACCAAAAGGAGACATTTCCCACTGCAGGTGTCTAGGAGTCTAGTCATAACCCCGGCAGAAAGCACCCAAAGATCCACTTAGATTTAGTTTGGATCCTCTTCTTTTAGCTGCCTTTGCTCTTTATCAATTAGCATGGAATAAGCCAAGTCTCAAGAGACGCACCTTGGAAGAAGCATATGAATAGACAGCTTTTTTTGGAAGGTTGTGGCGAGCTAGTAGTTTCTTTTTTTTCCTTTTCCCCTGTTACTGTAGAAGGGATGCAGCTTGTTTTTAGGGTGAAATAGTTTTGAGCAGCTGGGAAAACTTAGACAGCCATATAACTATGGGTTGCGTTAAGCAAACTAATGTCAGGTGAAATGAAACAACTTTTTTATCACTGAATTAGTATATAAGCAAAAGAGATTACTGAGGTCATTACTATGGTTATAATTGGCAAGGTACAGTCCTGTGTGTCATGGCGCTGCAGTTACCCTTCCCTTGGTTTCCCTTTCTTTCTGATGGATCTCCTAGCTTTCAGCATGGTTTGGTTTCTGAGATAACTAATCACTTCAATTGCTTTGCAGGTAACCAGATAAAAAAAAAAAACCCAACCTGCTGACACTATTCCCAGAATTGTGCTAGACTCGGCCCATATACCTGAAATTCTGTCCTGTTAGATGCACCAGCCTCCAGACTTCTTTTTTTCCTGGGCAAAACTTCCAGTCCTCCTGTGCTGGAAGTCTGTCTCTTCTCCCTACCATCATATCAAGAGTTGCTGTACCCCTCACAGGAGGAGATTGCCATGGATCCTAGCTGGACAAACACCTGACTGCTGAGTTGTCTGTCCTAAAACTGAAACTTACTTTTTTCTCACTGCCTCTTTCTTATGGCATCCTCTCCCTTGGATCTTCTCTGCCTAAACTACTAACCACAACCCTCTTTCCTGGAGTTATGCCTACAGTAGGAGTGCTTTGATGATACAAAAGCATTTGGTACACTGTATTCCTGCTCCGTGATCAGTATTGTGAGACCATCGCACAGCTGTTCTGGAGACCTGGCCAACCTCTGGTTTTTTATTGTGGGATTTCTGTGAGAATTCTGGTTTTGATCCAGGCAGCCTCCCTACAACTAGCTCCTTACTTGAAGCTTAACTTCCCCTGAGCAAAGAGTAAGTCTTCATAATGCTCAGCGCGTAATCACCTAACCGTCACCCGGTCGGTACACATTTCCAGCCTATTCTTGAATGCCTGCTGAATAAGAACATGTTTTGGAACAGACTTGGCTGACTTCAGGCTTTTCTGCCCTGAAGCGGGTAGAAGAGCCCTGTTACCATTGTAACGGGAGTGTGCGAACAGGTGCCAAATCTTTTCCCTGTATGAGCTGTATAATCCCAGAAGTGCTAGTATTTGTGACCTCCAATTTAGCATCTCTGACACTTTTTTCTTCTTGAGAATCCCTGAGAGTCTCTCATTTCCTACCTCTGCAATTTCCCTTACTGTTGTTTTCTAACTTCCTCACCTAAATGAGACGTCTTTGGCAAGACAGAGCATGATGTGGCTTGCTTTCTCTGGAATCTCTCAACACTATGACTCGAGTTAACTAGGGTGATGCTGGAAAACATTGCTTCCATAGCATTGATAATCCTGGAATAAAAAAATACCCATCTCTCTTCTGCCGGGTCTTCCCTCATGTTCCTAGTCTAGCCTTTCCCCTGGGTATTTTCTATTGCACTTTTAATTTTATTTATTTTATAGAAATATGATCCACTGAAGATAATATAATAGTTTCCTTTGCTCATAGAGGGCTATTAAAAAACTTGGCAGAGTTGCATGGTAGCAGACAGGAACAGCAATGTCTGAAATGAGCTCATGAAAAATTGAAATGCCTGAATGTTCTTAGAAGGATTTTGCTTCCCACGCATGTAAAGTGTCGTACTGAAAGTTTTTTGGTTTTCCTTTTTCCTTACAGTCTTTTTGAAGAGCTGCATAACTAAAAATCCTAGTCTACTGGCATTGAATTATTCTTTGGCCCATATTCATTATGTGGGTCAACTACTTTGAACCATGAATGCTTTTGGCTGTGATAGCTTCCATGGGTGGCAAATAACATTAAATGTTACATACATAAAAGGAGGTGCAATGATTGCAGTACTCAGAGCAAAGCAAAGCTTCTTTCTTTCTGTGCAAGTTCTCTACTAGGGACTTTAAGTATTTCACAGAATCTTCCCCTAACACGTGAAGTCTTCTAGATTTTGAAAACCGCAGGAAATAAGTTATCCAATTGTCTTTATTATTAAGAAAATGTACTAACATTCCCACTGCAGTAGCATATTATAATTTAAATGAATGCTTTTTAATAAAGGTTTCTTAGAGGAATTGAATAATTTTATAATTCAAGTGCTTCTGCCAGATAAAACTACAAAAACTGACAGATCAATTTTTGCCCATGTAAAAGATCCTATATTCAGATTGTGTTTTTATAACTCAAATTTCTGCTAATATTGATTTTTCTTTTCCTTCATGATTAAACAAATTAAGTTAAGATCAGAATGCAAGTCAAATGGACTTTTTGTCTCTTACATGCTTTTTTATTAATCCTTGGTAGGTATCTTGTGGGTTGTCAACTTTTTCTCTTAGTCTTTTATGGGTCTTTTAAAAAAAAATACATAATAGAGACACATTTTGTTCACATCTAATAGTGTCATTACCTATTTCTAAAATGTATTTCCTGTGATATAAAATGGCTTTCTCACTTTCTCTGTGAGAAACAGAAGATTATCATGAAAGTGACTAGCTGGCAATACAGAAAGTGTTGATATGGAAAGGTCATGACCAGCTATTTTTTTTTTAAATCCTGGGGATTAAAGTTCACTTAGTTATCAACAAAACAGATACAGCCCCAGCAGTGCAAGTTTCCCCACTGCACTTTGTCAATGTTCCTTCACCCTGATGTGAATGAGTAACTTTTACTGGTAAGAGTATAGATCACAATTCATGGTCATTAAATAGTTTTGCTCTAACAACCAAAAAAATTGATGGTTGCATTTTGTGATTAGGATGCTTGTCTACTGGAAATTGGGATGAGATTCCCCAAGTTCACTCCACAAAGACTGTTGTATAACATAACGTTTTATGTTAGCTGACACTTTTATTTGCATAGAGTTTTAGCTCTGATGTTGGAGTTGCAAGGCTCCATGTTCCACTATCAGTTTTGGAACAGTCAAGCCCCTAAGTGGCATACCAGTAAGGTTGACAAGAACAGTTCTCATTCAAAGAAAAATCTCTTCTCCTGGGCATTGTATGGTTTTACTTTGAGAAGTATAATCTGTTTGGGGGTGGAGGAAGGAACTTTTAATTTCCACTGAATACTACAAAGCACAGTTGCCAAAACAACCATAATACTTCCCAAGCTGTAACATGACATTTTCAGGAAGGTGTGAAGAAGTCTTCAGTTCTGTCTTTGACTATACCCACTGTGAGAAGCTGTAGTTGATCATATATATGTTCAGATGAACATTAGTTTAGAAATGCTATTGCATGTGAATTTATATACCTATTTATTAAATGAATATTATTTACTCTCTAATATCTGAAAAGACCATATAGTGAAGAGGGTGCTTTATAGCTCCTCTTGAGGAGGTCCTTAAGCCTTATCGACATGGAAAATGGACAGGCGAGCTAGTCTAGAATTGTTATTCCATTATATTTTACTTCTCTGGAGTGTTTTGTGATTGTTACTCTGGAATAGTATCCCAGGTTATTCCAGTATATCTGTTGTAAAATAGTTCATTCCATAGCAGCTATGCTAGACATTTTTTCCTCATAGATAAGGCCTTAGTCACCTGAACCTGAATCCACTGAATGTAAGCAACTTTCCAGGAGCTTCTAGCTTGTTTATGAATATATGTGGTAAAAAAATAAGCTCACGTAGTCATAATGTTGGCTTGCCTATATAGTTTGAGAGGCAAAAGAAATTGCTTGATGATTGAATTTCTCAACAATAAAAATCTGCGGTTGATCAGCTTTGTCCTTGTCCTACAGTCACAAGGACAGGGAGGCTGTAGGCCACATTTTAGCACTCTGCAGGCTATATTTGGCCTTCCAGCTACATGTTGAGCAGTCTGGATTTAAACCTGCAAGACAATTACCTACCACATACTCAAAGATGAGCTCTTCCAATCTTGTAAGATTATTCTTCATTGCTTGTAGTGGTAGTCATAATATACAACCACATCATTACATCCTTCCAAAAAACCAACATGACTTCACTTATCCTGTTTGATCACTGACCCATGAAGAATCCTGTTTGATGCTCTGCAGCCTACTGCGGAAGAAGGAACACCTCTGTAAATCCAGCACTCAGTTTTTTGTATAAAGAGCTGGGAGGGTGGAGGTGTGTTAAAGCACACGGGCAGTAAATAGCCACTGATGTGGACATTTGTTGATCATTTGAGGGGAGAAGCGGTATTGATTTGCTTCTTTGTGTGTGTATGTGATGTCTCTGTGGAAAAGAGCAGGTGACTGTAAACATGGATTTTTGTTTTGTGTGTGTAGCTAAAGTGAGTTGTTTGGAGAGAGATTCCCTGTTGAGGTTATTGGAAAGCCAACTGTGTATAAAGCTGCTCTGCTTTAATCTTTTATGCAGTGCACTTAGGTTTTACATGATGGGTACTCTCCTTCTATGCTTGCTTTGTGTACACTTGAGAAATAACTTTTCCACTGCACAAGCCTGTCATGTTTTGTACTTGGAGAAGGGGTCATCATGATGATACTTTCAACAAAAAGCAAACCAAAAAAATCCAGCAATCAGGCAAACCTTGTTAGTTTAGTGATTTTAAAAAAGTGTTTAGTTTTTTCCTTTCATTTTAGTTCTGCCTCTTGGTTTTGCATGATGTCAGCACCAAAAAAAATCAATTTCAAAGACTACCATATAGTTGTGTATGGTACTGTAAGGTACTGCTGTAGGTAATTATCGATCTTTTATTGTTAGCTTCTAATGTTACAAAATAAGGGGTTTTTAAAAAGTCTTCTATGTCTGTGCCTTCTTATAGAGATGGCCATATGAAAAAATATTTTTAGTGATTTAGGAAGTGGAGTATAACAGAATGCTTGATTATACTAGAAACTCATTTTTTGGTTTAATATTTGTGGAGTTGAAGATGTTAAGTGTTTCATAAGTGCTACATTTTTCTTTATTACCTTTTCTCATACAGAATTTTTTGTTCCTTTTAATTGATAAGTTTTTCCCTGAACTGAGCCAAGAATGTTAATATTCTTGCATTGTAATGGAGTGCCTGCATTGTGGAAGATTTGTATTTAAGTTTCAGATTGGATAGCTCTGTCAAAGCTATGTCTTATGCTAATAGCAACTCTTCTCTCCTGAATATTATAATTTTTAAATAGACCATGTCAGGTAGTCAGCCAAAGACTATGTTGAGCAGTCAGGCAATGCTAAAACTGAAGCTGACCATGCAACTTTCATTGCTCCCCTTTGCATATCTGCATTAATACATTTTTAAATCATGTGATGACTTGTTTTGCATGTAGTGTAATAATCTTTTTGCAGTCTTGTATATGTAAACATATGAGTGTGAATTTAAAGACTGTTTGTCTTGTATGTTTGCCAGTATGTTGTATAGTCAAGTCTGTTTTCTGAAATGATTTGTCTCTCTCTCTTTTGTATGGGAACTTGGTGCTACTTTAATAATGGAGAAAGAAAAATAACTTTGCAACCAGCAAAAATGTGGAGAAAACCATTATAAACAAAGTGGTTTAAAATATCAAAAAATGGTAACAGATCTGGGGCAAATATCTGTCTGAAACTTTTATTTTTGGAAGTGGGCTAGATTTCAAGTTGCCTGTGCCCATATAACTGGGTCACTAAAAAGCCTTTGTCTGTAATAATTGCAGTGCAATGGTTTCAAGTTATTAGTTTAATAGACAATAACAGTAGCGCAGATATTTATATATTTAAAATGTACATTGTTAATATTAGAACATTAGTGATAATTTTGACATCGGTGTGTTAAGCACTATTTACCCATACAAACCATCATGACAAAGTACTACCTTCATAAAAATGAATTGCTGCACTGCCTAGTAACCAGATCTTAGTTGTCATCTTAAATTAACAAGGTAATTAACTTTGTTTGAAATGCAAGTAGTACCAAGAAGTTAGAAGCTTTCAGATTCTTTGAGACAGATAATTCAGATGAAGAAATTGGGCAGTATCCAGACTATTTGCACTGCCTTTCAAGCTTTTATTACCCTCACTTTTTTGTGGAGGAACTGGCCTGATGGTCTGAACTTACACATCTGTGAATTACAAGTATAGCCAAAATATCGGAGTTAAAGAAGTATCAAAAGTTACTATCATTTGGCAAATGTTGATTTAACTAAATTGAAGCTTTTTAAAACTATGTTTTTAAGAAACAACACAAATAGAAGATCCTCGAAAACAATGGAGGCAAGAACAAGAGAGAATGCTAAAAGACTATCTTATGGTAGCACAGGATGCACTCAGCACCCAGAAAGAGCTATACCACGTGAAAGAACAAAGGCTGGCACTTGCCCTGGATGAGTATGTACGACTGAATGATGCCTACAAAGAAAAATCAAGCTCTCGAACAAGCTGTAAGTACACTGGAAATGCACTGTTAGATTTTTCTGTGGCCTGCAATGGCTCTTGTTCTCCTTTGGGGTACATTTCAGTTTGCCCTGAATATCTTGGACCATGGCTGTTATACAAACAGCCTTTCCACCTTTTATTTCCTTAAGGAAGGGTACTTAACCCCTAGCTATCAGGCCAGACCCAATCCATGGTGCTGTTTCATTTGGTTCACAGGACTTCCCAGGGTCCAGAAATTTGGTGGCACTGTTCCCTTACTGCCAAATTTCCCAACATGCAGGGGTAGTGTCGGAGCAGTGCTGGGCCCCCAGGGCCCAGTCCTTGTGTGTGGGCCTGGGAGGGGGTGACAGCAGGCCCCTGGGTCCCAGTTCCAGCAGGAATGCATGGTGCCCAGTCCTTGGGGCCCAGTCCCGCCACATGGGATTCCATCTGGCCTATGGACCAGCCCCTGGCCACTCATCTGGCCCACGGGGCCAGAAGGTTATGCACCACTGTCCTAATACAGTGGTGTTGTACTAGAAGGAACTTTTGTCTGTCCACTACGATTGAACTCTTTCAGAGCTGTAGCTTATGATTTTTGCTTCTGAAATCTGTTCTGTTACTTAATTTTCCAGATCCTGGATCTAGTGAGTTTTTATTCAAAGGGTATGGGATCACTGTTGCGCTTTGGCTTGTGGGCATTAGCTTATCTTAATGGATGGCAGTGACAAAGGGACTAGCAGGTTTGACTGCGAACTTTTATCAGCAGTTTATTTCAGTTTTTACAGTATGTGTGCATATATTGCTGAAGGCTGCAATGCAAATACCTGGGATCTTTTTAGTGTAAATGCTGAGAGCAAAATATAAAGACTCTGTGGTACTTAGCCTGATGCTTTGTGAGCCCTGCAGTTGAGTTGCTGGGTAAGAAGCTTACTTTCTAGCATTTGTAATGTTATAAATCAATGTATGCAGATGCTGAAGAGAAGAGCATTGAGTCTTAGTTGCTGAGCAAGTCTGCTTTCTCTTTCTAAATATTATTTTTAATATAGCTCTGTAACAGGGGACCTGCTCGGGGCCAATCTCGCTGTCTCCCGCCCACCCATTCCTGGGCTAACTGCCCACGTTCTTGCCCGCCACACCTTATGGTTAATTAGTTAAATAGATGTAATTAAGCAGGAGGCTGCCCATTTCCTGCCCCAGTGCCAGGGGGTACTATCTGCGGCTCCTTTCCTCCCCTACACTGCAGCCCAAGCCTCACAGATGGCATCTATAGTTCTTACAATCACCAGCCCCCACACTGAGCCCCAGAATCCTACTGATGAACCCACCCACCTGGGTTCCTTTCATCAGGCGGTCTCTTCCGCCTTCATACCGGGCAACATAGGTCCCTGAGCTGCTTCCTCTTCGGGTGTGATCCCCACACCAGGACCTTTGGCTCACTAGCCCTGGCCCGCCTCCAGGCCAATCAGAACCCCAGGCATGCAGCTCTTGAGTGGTCCTCGCGGTGGGCCCATGCCCTTTGACCCTTCCGGTCCTGGTCCTAGCATGGGTCAGTCAGGCGTTCAGACAGGCCTTGAGTCTATGGCCCTTACTCTTTCGCCATGGGGTTCACCTTCCCAACCCTACAACAAAGGGGTAACCCACCTGGTTTTGGGGGCTAGAGGTTAAGGTGCCCCGACCCACCTTTCACTGGGGTGGTAACTGGCCTGGCATTTCCTGGGGGCTCCGGCACCACTGGGAGACCCACCAGGCCACCCACTCCTGGCAGGGTGCAGTTTTCAGTCGTACCCACGACCAGGAGCCTCCTTACCATCCCCTGCAGCGCCTCCCTTACCTCCAGATGATATCAGCAGACCTCCAACCAGGCAGTGTTGTTGCCTGGCCTCTCACAGCTGAACTGCCCTGTTTATATGGGCAGGCCTCAGTTCAAATGGCTGCCCTCATTAGGCACCTGGCGGCTGCCAGCTCCAGGCCCTTAAAGTGGCAGGCACACACAGTGCCCTGCCACAAGCTCCTTTGAGCTCTGAAAATTGTTTGGGGTTCTCTTTCCCCCCCAGTAGGAGAGTGCTGTTGACTGCTTCTCAGCTTGAAGAGGTGTTAGCCAGGAGCTAGTTTTTGAAAGCTAGGTAGAACTTGGAGTTGTCATGTGCTGTTATCATAGACAGTCTTTCCTCCTTTATGGCTTTGAACCCACCTGAATAAGGATAGGAAGAAGGAGAAGAAAACATTTGGAAAATAAATCAGTAATTTTTACACTGATAACCATCCTGCATCCTAATGTAAGGGCATACATTAAAATGATTAATATTCATTTTGTCTGCAGTATTATGATAACCTCCCAGTTTGAAATCAAGAATACTCTTCAAGGATAGAAATAATTAATGGTTTGAAAGTAGTTAAATGTTTGTTGTGTTGTTTTTTTTTAAATAAGTGTTCTCAGGCTCTTCATCCAGCACGAAATATGACCCTGACATTCTGAAGGCGGAAATCTCCACTACAAGATTAAGGGTGAGAATGTTTAATGTACTTCCATTTAAATTCTGCACAGTAAGGTTCATGACTGCAGTGCTACACTTGGGCTAGCAGAGAGTCAGATCTAGGCCTATTGCACTCTGATATTGAAACCTCCTACTATTCTTCTAACTAACCATCATTCAAGGATTTTAATTACATTCTCAGCCAAATCATCCCAAAGCCTGTACAATTAACTTCTACAGGGAACACCCTCAGCTTTGAGAAGTATATTAATTGGAGAAATGTTTAACTATACCTCATAATTAATTCCACCCAGAAAATAATTGAATAATTGATTATTTTTTCTCTTTTTTAAGGGAGAAAGCTGAGAAAGGAGTGGGAGAAATCCTTTAAAAATGCCTGTGAATAGCATAGGGATCAGCACCAGTGTGCTTAATTAAGAGAAGAGAGTCTTTGTTTATGAAAGCAGTTTTGGGGCTCTCATGGTAGAATTTGATTTCAGATTTGTAAAATGCTGGGTAATCAGGGACTTTAAAAAAAAATCTGCACATAAAAGCTGAAAGGGAAAGAGTGTTTTAATACTGCATCTTAGCAACAATTTTACACAACAGTTTTCTGTCAAAAGTGCAGGTTTTGCAACATTGAAATCTTTCATCAATTTTTTGGTCTTCTGTTTGCCCTTTGAAAGGGAGTAATAAAAACTCTAGATTTTTTTCAAATGTTTCATTTTGATATTTCTAAATGTAATTGGATTTTTCATTTTGAAATGATTATTCACTTCAATATTTCCTTCAATTTTATTTACTAAAATACACTTTAGCTTTTGTCAAAAAGAAACATTTTTATCCAGAATAATAGAACAACAGTGTTTTGAAATTGCCAAAACCCCTCAAAAAACTCCACTCTTTGCCCAACTCTGTTCAGCATAGGTGCTAGCACAGATTTATACATATCTTAGTCATTGTATTTGGTTATCTTTTAATGATGTGAAAAATTGTTTTAATATGAAAAATAGTCTCCTGATCAACCCTAAGGAAGAAGTAATGGGATAAATATGGAGCTCAATTATTTAAACCATAGCATATCATGCCTTATAGACAGGTACGGTTCTCTACATTTCACAAATCAAAACCTGCTCAGCCAGGTTGTCAAAAGACAAGACTTTCACTTGGCCCCTGACTGTGAGCTGGGGATGCGTAGGGTCTTCATGCATAGAAACTATAGGAGAGGTGCTAGTTACACAGCTCTGTCATTGCCCCCTGCTGGACATTAGTGAAACAGCTGATCTGGGAAGTGTGAAACAGAACATGATTTTGTCATCTTCAAATCGTGATAAGGTTTATACATATGTAGTATTTGGGAGGTATTACACATTTAACTTTCAACAAATTAAAAAAATTAACATACATATTTACTAGAATATGGTACGTATGTTATCTCCCATACTGTACGTGCCTTCCCTTTTTCCCTACCCTTTTATGTAAAGAACTGACTTAAGCCTAACTTCACTATAGCACAATGCTTAATTTTGAGAAACCTGCTGGCCAGCCTGCAGAGTGAGAAGCCTGCTGACCAGCCTGCTCTCTAAGAAAACATATTTCAATAGCAAGCAGGAATTTTTGAAGAGGTGTAAAACCTTTTATCGTTAGGAGGTTGAATTTAGTTTGTAGGGGAGTCTGACAGGGCAGCTGGACCAGAGAGTAAGGTTCAGGATGTAGTGCTTTTAAATTGGAGGGGAAGGGACAGAAGTGGACAGGTGCTAAGCTGTTCAAAGGTGACTGAGGACATTACTTGTTTTAAAAGATGTGGGTATGCACAGAAAAGTAACTTTAAAATGATGCCTCATTCAACAGATATTTTTCTTCCCTTTTACAGTCATGCCTAACTGAGATAGGATTTTATTATCTTTTAATGTTAATCGAGAACAGCCAGTACAGTCAGAAGAGGGCAAGACACAATTCCTCTTTATGAACCAGCTGATTTGTTTACTAATCAAGTACAACTGTGCAATTCTCTGAAATACGTATAGCCTTAACATGGGCCATCATAGGCATAATTTGGAAAATTTGGCCTGCAGAACCTCCTATTATTGATAAAAATGCTTATGAAGAAAAGAACCAGCTTAGACTTTTGGAGCCTATGATGATGAAGGGTAGTCATGTACAGAGCTATAATGCATATGTGTGTATGCTAGCAGGTTTCAAGTCAGCTAGTCAGAACTGAAACATTGACTAGAGAACAGTTGAGTTAAATATACTACACTTCTGTCACATACTGGCTGAAACTCAAAGGTTTTCTAAGATTTGCAATAGTAGCATAAGGAGAAAAAAATGTAAACCTTTACAGGAAGTTTTGGAGAGGTTTCTAGACTCCTGCTTGTTAACATTACCTGCACGGTGTACATTAACTTTTTGACACATGAATTCTCTACTGTTTGTTTTATGATATACAGAACACCAAAGGCATGCTTAGTGTTTGTACTGAATAAAGAAAAAGTTCCTTTCCAAGAAGAATTTAATTGAAGCACCTGATTCTGCAGGGGGTTCTGCTTGTGCAGTTTGGAGTCTTAATTAGTAATTGGTAATGCAGTATAAAGAACAGTGAGCATACAGGATCATAATGTATATTAAGAATATGTGATGGATAGCCTTTATAAAGTAGTGAGCTTTTCATTCTGTTCTCCATTTCACCCTTATTAGCACAAGGGAGCAGGGGGGCAGAAAAGGTTAGCGCTGAAGAGCCTAGCTAAAGATGAAATTTGAACATGAAGTGGAAAGTTGCTGTTGAACAAGGGACAAATTCAAAGTATAGGCATGAAAGAAGGCATAAAGATGTGCATAAGAGAAGGGACTGAGAGGGCTGCCAGGCAGGAAGCTCAGAAAGGAGCAGGGGTGTAGAGAGAGAGTGCAGAGAGATATGGAAAGGAGTGGGGGAGCTACATTAAGTCTTGAAGGGGAGGACAAGGAGCACAGGAATGCTTGGAGTGCACTAAACACACAGGAGCATGGATTATCATGTAGGTCACATTCTTGTGGGTAACAACCTAAGCTGGTGGCGTAACATTTCTTGATAATAAAATTATGTTGAATTGCAGTGGAGGACGTTTAGAAAATGAAGGCAGTGAAAACTTCTGGGTAAGAGCTAGGCAGGGATACCAACTGCTCAGGCTGAAATAGTGTGTGCCCTCTGAATTTGTAAGTTCTCTCTTCCTGTTGAGAACATTCTTGGGAAAGGCAGGGAAGGGTGCCCTCAAGGTGGCTTCACCACCTTGTTGCTGGATTTGATGTGTATGTAGTGGGAGTGTATGAGGGGGATAATGTTCGAGTAAAACCCATTCTGAGACCTGAAATTTTCATGTACAATTGTTCTGTATTTGCTGTTTCTCTGAGAAAATATTCAGCCAGTCAAGAAAGAAGCATCTGAAAAACAACTAAAAATGTCCCCTTTTTCAGTCTGTTGGATCTTAACTATACATTTCTGTTCTTATATTTTAAGTTTGTTCTAGTTATAGCTACTTTTTGGGTTAAAGTTCTAATGCAACTAAAAAAAATCTAACATAATTAATTGAAAAGATGTTTCATCAGAGGAAGCATTTAAAAGTTTTAAGTTCCAAAAAGGTAAATCTGACTCCTAAATTTAGATGAAAATCTTTACTGGGGGAATAATTTGAAACCTTTTATTCCTATTGTAGCCAAAGCTTCACACTTGGACAGGCTGAAGTATTTTTGTAAATCTTAATTTGGGGACCCAACAGCAATTACATTTTCCAAAGTACTAAAAACGGCTAGGTCCCTTTGAAGAGTCTAGGAGCTGTTAGTTCTTGATACCTTGGAATCAAAGGCTTATTTCAGATAGGAACTTAAATGTGGCTTGAAAATTTTGACAATAGTATGCATACATTAATATATTTTTTGCAGGGATGAGGTGGGTAGGAAGGATCTCAGATGATATATAGTTCTAATCTTTCATTCCAACAAATCTTTATTTGTTGATGCATTTAAAAATAATTGTAAATTTAAATTAACCGGAAATTTGTGATGTAACCAGACTTTAACATTTTCAAATGGCAGGAAAGGAAATCTGAACATGGTATTCCCTCATTTTTGTCTGTCATCAATTTCTGTATACCCTTTCCTTTAACTTTACAATCAAAGGTTAGACTGATAACTCCTTGAAATGAGGGCTTTCTCTCTTTATATTACTTTAAAGTGCTATTTCTGCTTAAGGTTCTTAGGTAGAGAATATACTCAAGTGGTTTATGTTATTATTAGTTTGAGATGGGAGCATTACTCATGAATGGTGAAGCTGTGATTGAGTTGTGCAGATCATCTTAACTTAATGAGTACAATAAAATCTTCATACAAACTCATTCTTGTCTGTTTTTCACACTTACTCAAAGCCTGCTGAAATAAATTGAATCTTTCAGTTCTAATTCAGTGGTCTTTTAGATCAAACTATGTGTGTCATTCTTTAGCAAGAAAATATTTAGGGAGGTTTTGAAGAGTTTTAGAAGTGTAATTGGGCCTACATTTCATAGTGCTTTGTCTAGACTTCCTGAGCAGTTTAAGTCCAACTAATTTCAGAAACCTCTAAAAGTTTCTATTTTATTACCTATTTTAAGAGCTCTGTGCAAAATATTATTGTAATTCCAAAACATCCAGTGTTTCATGATCCTTTCAGTGCTTTAAGTAAGAGCTGTGTGTCTCTTTAGAAAGGTGATTTTCTCCATTTTCCAAGTGACATGCCACCAATTTTCAGTTATATGGTGTTGCTCACTTTTTTGTTTCACTGGGTATTGTCCATTCTGGACCTGAGGCAAGTGCAATCTGGGAACAGATATTCCATGATTATAGGAGAAAGCAGGAAACATTTGGTAGGGTTTTTGTTTCCAAGTCATAATTGCTTGAAAGCGCTTGGGAGTTTGGAAGGCTAAAACTAGGCTAAATGTGAATTGGGATAGTGTGCAGAGTTAGATGTGTGTGGGAAATCCAGTTTATCAATAGATTCCCCTATTTCACATGGATATTTCTGTCATCACTATGTGGGATTATAAATAATTATATCTTATAACTGAGTCCTATCCTTGGCCTGCAAATTTTGTCTTCGTGTGTATGAAATGTGTAAGTGATACTAGAAAAAAATGGAAGAGCTCTTTGTTTCAATTTGAAACAAACTTTTAGTATGATGCATGCAAATCTGTCAGCTGTTGACATAGTAAAGTTAACTGCTGTAGTAGTTACGGTAAAAAAAATAGGAGGGTAAAAAATAAGACAGATTTTTATTTAGATGATCAAAGTAGCGGGGAAAGATAGTTGGTATGTTCACATTTGCACCCCAAATGTTCCAGTATAGTATCTGAATCTAGAGGATGGTGATTCTTAGAAATAAAAGTGAAATTAACTGATTGTTTTGACTTTTTTGGGCTGAGAAAAATGCAGGAAGTAAATAAAACAGGCTAGGCCAACCAGTCAATATCTTTGAGTTTTATAAAAGGGATAATTCATGGAGAAAATGGAACCAGTCTCTTTTGAATGCATTGAAATATAATGGACTGAGCGCTTCTGGGGATGAAAAAGCGAAAATGTAGTAATAACCTGAAAAATAAACAGAAGCATCCCTCTAGGACAGTTGGCATGCATGCTTAACAAGTGAAAAATAAATTACATTTTAAAATTCTCTCTGGTTTAATAACCCAGCATGATGGCAGTGCAAATAAGGAAATGTGTATTATTTTGCCTGTGTCCCTTTAACACTAAGGCATGTTACGCACAGAGTTGAAGAGGACAAATACTCTTCCTTTTAAAAAGTATCAGTAGACCAGTTTACCTTCCCCCCCCCCCATGTAGAAAATGCATTAATTGTTCAAAGCCATATGTGATGCTGTTTAACAAGAGGCATTTTCTAATTCTTACTTTGATTTCACAAAAAAGGTCAAGAAGCTGAAGGGGGAACTGTCTCTGATGAAGCAGGAACTGCTGTATAAGGAACAGGGCTTTGAAACATTGCAACAGTGAGTACCAGAACATTGACTAAATTCAATCTCCTAGTTACAACCAAAGCAAACAGAATTACTATTATTATAGATTACATAGATTTGCAGAAAAAAAGACTAGGGATAGAGAAGGGTTGGAAAGAATCCACAAAAAATAAACTTCTGGGAATCTAATCACTTTCACTGGAACTGAAGCTTTTTTTTTTTTTTTTTTTTTATTAGACTACAGGAAATCATAAAACCCACAAACCTGGTTTGGGAGTGAAAAAGCAGTAAAACTAGTTCCATTTAACTGTTGTGTAATAGACCAGTAAAATGTGTTGGAAAATGGGGGAAATGGGGTTAACAGGAAGAACCGCGACCAGACCTTTAATTCCTGTAAGATGCTTGATAAGATACTGTCTGCCCCCTCCATTGGCATGGGCAGAGAGAGATGCAACCTTGGCAAGTTGTGCACAATGCACAATGGAGATAAGCTTGGCATGAGTCACAATTCTGTGTGTTTTTTCAGTTGGTCACTCTCAGATGTGCATTTTGAATCCTCTCCATATCATCACTTCTGGCTTCATAAGGGCAAACAACCTTCAGCAGCTCTTACACTTAACAGTGTTAAAAGGTGGATTTTTGTTTGCTATATGTTTTGTGTTTCAGGTTTTTTAAATTAAAATTATACATCCATTTTACAACTATGTCCTAAATCAGATCTACAAACTATCTTGGAAGAACTGATTGTGTTATTAGGCCAATGATTCTCAACTACAGTGCTGTAATATCTTTTAAAGTGAGGAGCAAAATATTATCCCTTTGGCATGCAAATGCCAACACAGGTGGCAAGATAAACCCAGATTCCCAGTGTCAAAAACATTCTGACCTGTAGTGATCTTTCTGAGTTCTTTGCAACTGAAGGATTGTTCTGTAATTTTTCCGTAGTCAAAAAAAAAAAAAAATTAGTGAAAGATAACAGCTGGCATTTTCCAGGATGGGGAGGATGACTCCAGTCTAACAAGGTGTGCCTTGACTAAAAAAAAAAAAAAAAAGTTGAGAATCATTAGTTTAAGCTAATACCACTCAGAGAAGAACTCCAGTTTCACGATGTAGCAATCCATTCAGATTTTTGGAAGCTCTTTGTACAGCAGTTACTCTTGGCTTCTAAAAATTGGTTCCTCAGTCTACAAAGGTGTTTAAGCATTTAAGTAAGACTTGTACATCTGAATACCTTTGCAGACCTAGGCATGAGGTATTAAGCATTGCTCAGAAATACCACTAAAGAAGGAGATTGAGCTGTGTCCCATTGTAGCCTAGAGTTCAGATATGCTAACAAGCATATTTTCTTGATTAGTCTGAACAAAGATATATTATTACTACCACTAATAATAATTTGTATGGTGGCAACACTTGGAGGACCCAAGAGGGATCATAATCCTATAGCTTCTGGCCCTGTACAATAAAGCTGACACTAAATTTCATCCTGAAGAACTTGCTGTATTTATTCAAATACAAGACAGGATGTTTTCCCCCCAGTTGGGGGTGGGGGTGGGGAGAGGAAGCCCCGTAGCTTATAAGCGCATGCAAGGATATCTCACTAAATATGCTGTCTGTCATTAAATTACTGCCAAAAACAGCATGTGCTCAGCAATGGAAACCAACTAGGCAGCTGATTAAATGCAGCCAACACTCAGCATGACAGTAAAACACATGGCCCACACTGGGCAAACATGCTGATGGGAACCTTTTTTTTTGGTGTGGTCCTTTAAAAAAATAAAATAAATAAAAAGGGTGTGTGGGGGTGGCGGGGGGAGTTGTTCCCCCAAGAGGGAACACGTACTGGGTCTGGAGGCGCTTCAATACCAAGCTGGCACTTGGATAGGCCAGAGCAAGCTCTGACACCCTCCCTTGGTGCTAAAAATGCTGATGGGAGCATTTGTTTGTTTAATTATTTATTTTTAAATGCATTTCATCACCCTACACTTACAAAGCTTCACGTGTTGAGCATCCTTGTTACCAAAATTTCATATGGTCAAAAATACAAAAACTACGTATTCAAAAACATACAGCTACATGTATTAAACCCTGAAACAACATGCATCAATTTCCTACAAAATAACCCATTACAGCACTCTTTCCCTCATACAGAAACCCATGGAAAAACTGTTACCTCGGTAGCCACCTGAAATTTTCTGCCCCTCCCATCAGTCCTCTCTGTTGGTTTAGCGAAACGAGTGTTTCCAGTCCTTTTTCCTCCACTCCTTTTTCCTCCACTTCTTCTCTGCCTGCTCTTCTCCAATCTCTCCTTTGTCCTGATTGATGTAATTTTTCAGTTTATCCAGCCCCAGCTTCAGGCACTCTGTTTCAGTGAAAGCCAACCCCTTAAACACCCAGAGGTTTCTGTCCATAAACTTGTTTTCAAACATGCAAATAAAGTCCTTAGTAGCATTTCCTTCAGTCCCTTTGGTATGAGTGTGTGTATGTATATATACACACACATACACACACGTATATATAATTACATCAGCTTTATTTTGGTGACACACAGAAAGTGGCATATGATTAGTGTGAGCTTGCCGTCCATGAGGTGAAGCCAGACCAGGTTGCTCTGCACTTCATCTGCTTCTCAATTTTTGGAGGACCCCAGGACTCGTGACAAGAACACCCTGTCCCAGTCATGAGTGGGGGCTAATTAGCACATGGCTCCTTTGTGTGAGGGCACCAGAGTATACAAACTTACTGAGCAGCACTGTGCTGTACATTCACCATGGCTTGACATACTATTGACTGGTGTGGCCCAAACTAATGAACTATGTGGTAAATCAAAAAGCCTTTGGCTTTAGACTAATACTATACTTAGTTTGTTCTACATATGAATAGGTGCCAAAGTGCTGCTCAGAAGTGTGTTTTTGGAGAACCTATGCTAAAACTTGCAGCATTTTCAAAAAAAAAGTAACATACATCAATTCTGGCTGTACTAAGTGTATGGGTACTATGTGAAAATTGCTACAGCAGTGTTTAATTGCAAGTTATTGTTTTCAAATTTACTTCTCACTTCTATGTGCTAAGGAAGAGCAGGGTCTGGCAGTAAGGAGAGGGGAAGGGGGTTGCCAGAGGAAAAAGATGGCGGGGTGGGAAGGGAAGCAGAGAGCCAAGGGGCTACCTGACCTCCCTTTCCCCCACCAAGATCTCTTTTCCCAGTTGTAACAGTGGGAGGGCAGACAAATTCAAGGCAAACCTCCAATAATTAGATTCTATACCTAGAAAATTATAACCAATTTATACATTTTCCATATATAGAATCTAAATAATGTGGGGGCCATCTTATAATCCAGCTCATCTTCTATATGAATAAATATGGTACGTTGCACATAGACAGGACAGACAAAGGTAGGGAGAAGAGAAGTACTAGTTCCTCTTTGCAGGTAGGAGAGCAGAGATTCAATGGGATGACTTGTCCTGGTTCAGGACAGAATGCCTATGGCAGAATTGGGAATTGAACTATGATCTCTTATGTCTCCATTGCATGTCTAATGCCAAAAGGCTGTTGTTCTTCCTCCAACATTATTTGCATTAGTGCTAATGGAAAACTGGACTTCTTGCTTTGTAGTTTTATAGAGCAGTTTTACCTAATCTGATTCTCCAGGCTGGTCCAGGAAACCGTGAATATATCTGTTACCATCACCATTGCATTGATAGTACTATGAGGACAAAGATATTGCTCTGAGAAGAAATTAAATTCATTCCGGCATGCTGGCACAAAATAGCAAAGTAAAACCTGAATCGGAAACACTCAGCACCTCTTGAAGTCAGGCCCGTAACTTCCTTAATTTGAATAAAAAGGAGATGTAAGATTGGTTCATTATTTTAGGACATATAATGCAATGACAAGAGGGAGAAGAAAAAGGTAATTGCCTGGATTTATTTAATCATAAATTAGATTTCACTTGAGGTACGGTCTTAAAAAATTATTCTAAAACTTAAAAGTAATAAAAACTCATGCCACTGTCTCAGGATTAAAGGTTAGCTAAGCACGCTGGTTTTATTATATTAATGCAACAATGAAGTATTGTTTTAAAGCAGCTTGCTTGCAAGCAATTTTGATAGGAATCCAAAGCATGTTTGAGAAACTGTCAACAGCATACCACAAGAAAACAATGGGCGTTTGTTGTAAAAATTCAGGCAGACACTTTTGAACAGCACTAATCCCATTAATTTAAAACAGGAAGATGGAGTGTTTCATGTGTCAGAGACCCTTCATGTCCATCTTAAGTATATAAGGAATAAAACAATTGTAGTTTGATTGTGGCATATCATACTATTAAACAGCATGCAGTGCATTACTCAACTACTCATTCAGGGTGCCTCATCCATTGCACATGCTGTAACTTTTTGACTTTAGTAAGCTTATAACTTACAAAAAAATCAAGTGCTGTCTGATAGTAAATGTGTCCCTGCTTATAAAGAATTGCAGATTTAAATAAAACCCCACTATGTTACTGTCTGTGTAAAACTAGCGCTGAGTGAAAATGATATACAATCTGCTCTAGTGCCCTTTCTTCCAACACTTTTCTCTGATGTCACGATCTCCATGTTATAGCAGTGTATTCTAATCATGTGAGCTAGTAACTACACTTAGATAAAATGACTTTTTATTCTTGTGGTGTGCATACTTTGTAGTTTCTAGATATAACTGCCTTACTTTATGGTAAAAATGCAGTGGGCAAATATTGCAGTTTTCTGCTAAGTAATAAAAATGTGAGGCAACAAATAAATGATATTGGATGGCTTTTTGTTGTAGTAGTTAATAGTTCATAGACAATTTTAGTGCGAAGTTTTGCAAAAGATGCTCCCCAGTTTGTCTGTACTGTGTGTCATTTAGGTACAAGCTGGCCAATCAAACAGTTGTATACAGCTGTTATCTTTCTGCAGGTAAACAGCATGCATCTGTTTTGTGATTCTTTTAGAAAAGATGGTCTTTGTTATTCCAACTTCTGTAATAGTTGGCACAGTTCTTTCATGGCCAAGCTTCTGCACAAAATATTTGTTTAGTGTAGGCAGGCTGTCTTTCTGCATGCAGTTTTGAACAAAATGTTGAACATGAAAAAATGTGCTGCAGTTTTGGAGCTGTCTATGGACATAGAGACCTCAATTTCCAAAAATCATAAAAACTTATGACTCAGTACAAGTATTTTGCAAGTTTCTGTACATGCATTGGGTAATCAAAACCACAGCTGATTACCAAAGTGCCAGCACATTCCTCACTCACAAGGTTAATATCTTTAAGTGAAAATGATGGACAGTGATAGAAACAGAAAGGCAATTGCATTAAAAAGAATGTATTCTCTGCATGGTGCTGGACTTTGAAGATGCCTGTTTTTAATTTTGTGAAGCACAGCTGCAGTTGTTGTATAATGCTTTGAAATATTCAGTTGAATAGGAGTGGTGGGAGAAATGTGTTTTACAGGCGGCACTTCCTGAAGTAAATATGGTAAAGCTGAGTTGACATATCTTTTGACTTCAAGTTCCATAGTGTTTGTATCTCTATAAAGCTATGTCTTAAAAAATTGTTGATGTTGCAGGAATTCTCTATACTAGCTTCTGTAGGGCACATGATAATGATTGTCTAGAGATTCTGTAAGGAAAAATAGAGCCTTCAGATTATATGAACATAATAGCTGTTCTTAACCATTAATGCTTAGGAGTAATGTACACCAGAGGGAACCCGAGGGTTCAGACAGATGCAGCACTTGAATTGTTCCAAGAATGTCACTGATTGGGAGCTGGTTCACAAATGAAGCTGGACAGAAGAGTTTACATTTCATAGATTTTCATAGATTTCATAGACATTAGGGCTGGAAGGGACCTCAGGAGATCATCGAGTCCAGCCCCCCTGCCCAAAGGGCAGGAAGTCAGCTGGGGTCATAGGATCCCAGCAAGATAAGCATCCAATTTACTCTTGAAGGTGTTCAATGTAGGTGCATGTACACTGCTAAGAGTTCACAGTTCACATTTTAGGGAGCATCCAGATATGCGTGGATGTTTGGTTCCCCAGGGACAACTAGCAGTGGTGCAATGCCTGTTCCATATGTGCTTTGATATGTGGCAGGTTGCCCTGGGTGGGGTAAGGGAGGCTGGGGCCAGCACAGTGCTGGCCCCAGCAGCCTTATTTGGGGGGGGGGGGGGGGGGGGGGAGGGAGGACAAGTCTTGGGGTCCTCCCGGGGCTGTAGCTGTGGGAGCAGTTCTTCTGCACAGAACCTGGCTGGCAGTGGAGCACTGCTCTGGGCAACCTGGCTCTGCATGTGCTGCCCAAGCTGCACCAGGGGTTTTTTCCATTATTTTTTTGTTAGATATCCAGGGGTCAAAAAAAAACCTGCGGGGAGAAAAATGAGAACACTGGGCTATGAGATATGTGGCCCAGCAAATGTGTTTGCGGCACCACATACGGCATGACTGCGCTCATCTGGATGCACCCTTAGGAACTATGTTGCTTCATTAATGCCACCGGGGGCTGGTAGAGCACCTACACTACCAGGGATCAGTAGTACTTTCCAGGGATCAGTCCTTGGAGTTTTCTCCAGGATTCCTCTAGAGGAGGAGCAAGACGTGGGTTGGGGAAGGGGGTTGTAGTGGAGGGGGTTGCCAGGTGTTGGGGGTGCTCTGTATCCCCCCCGCCCCGCTTATAGTACCCAGGGGACTGACTAGGTGTATGCTTACCCCTTCCCCCCCAAGAACTCCCTGGCTTTTCCAATTTTCCAATCAAAGGGGGAATTCTTTGGGGCAAGGATGGCTGCAGGAGTGCTAATAAGTGCCCATTTTTCTATGGCTCTGTCCCTCCCCCTTTTCCTCTCCTGTCCCTTCCCCTTCCCTCCCAGCTCCCCAGCAATTGATAGACATTTACTGTTATAGGCACAACCACAAGTAGGAGGCCACAAAGTGCCCCTCCCATAAGCTGGCTGCCACCTCACCCCCACCCAAAATAAGCATGGTATCTTCACCAAGGTCCTTTAACAGGGAAATAAAACTGACATAGAGGCTTTCTGCATCCCCGTCCTTGTAGACTGTAGTCTTTGTAGGCTAGTGGTTTTCAACCCTTTTCATTTGCAGATCCCTAAAACAATTCAAATGGAGGTGTGGACCCCTTTGAATTGTGTGCGTATTCACATACTTTTGATTGATCAGAGTCATCTTTGATGGACCCCTTAGACAAAGTCTGCAGACCCCCATGGGTCCATGACCACAGGTTGAAAGCCACTGCTGTAGGCAGTAGATCTTTGGGCAAAAGTCTTGGTTGCATCCCAGAGCAGTCCCCTTGCCCTGCAGTGGTTTGGGATGGGTGAGTAGCAGCATAGTGTGCAATGCCTGGAAGACTGATGAGACATGGAGTGCTTTGTGTCTGTGCATAACATTGAATTAGTTTGAGGAAGACCAGCTCAAAATAGTACTTTGTTTTTTCCTGTGTGATTCTTGAAGTGTTTTAGGATGTTTTAAACTGGTCTAAAGTAAACTCCTGTCCATGTAAACTCTTGAGGTTTAGAGCATTTATAGAATATTCTAAGTGTTACATCTGTCTACACCCTGAGACAAGTTTTCTTTCTTTCTTTCTTTCTTTCTTTTTTTTTGGGGGGGATTGGGTTTAATTAGAGTGGTTCCCAAACAGCTGCTCTAATTAAAAGGCTCATCCTCATGTGTATTAAGCTCCCACATGTTGTAAAGTGGCCTCCGGACGCTTTCTCTAAAACTCATTTGATGTTTAGATACCCTGTGACCATTTTAAAATTCAGAAGGGCTTAATGCATGTGATGGTGAGGTGATGCTTGAGCGTTTTAATTAAAACATGGAGTAGGCTTGATTAATCGAATCTGCTCTGATGCATTCTAATTAGGACACAAATGAGCATGTGTTGCCTAACTGAAGTACCACAACATGAATCTGGGTATTATTATTAACAGCAACATTATTACTGGTGCCTCCCAAGTCTGGGGCGGGGGTGGGCATCAGATCACCAACGGGGGGAGAGGGGCGTCCCCCAGTGGCGAAACTTCCAGTTTCACACCTGGCACTTGCACAGGGTGCATGTGCACCCTACACGTTGCCGATGGTCCTGGGAAAGTATACTTGGTAGCCACAAGTTTGTCTATCTCTGTCAGCTTTACAGTTTGTTCAATAAAATATATTGCACACAGAAATCCTTGTCTCATGTATTAACAGAAAAAATTCTAGACACGCCTTCTTTTGTCCCACAGCTAAATATTCAGAAGTTAACATATTATTAACATTCTACTCAAACTTTATATGCGCTAGGGGAGAGTAGGAAAAACAATTCTACTGGTGGTGTCATCAATCCAGTTGTGCTTGCATTAGCATCAGCAGCAGTCTTACTATAGACATGGCTCCAACAGCTTCTGGTGTCTCTACTGCCAGATTAGTGAAACCACTGCTGGTGTCCTCTCTGTGCTAAGGCTGCCAGGAGTGTCCTAAACTTGCTTGATGTATACAAAAACTATGTAGCTAGGAACTACATAGTGTGAGAGATGGTTTGAGGGGTGTGTTCATGGGGGAGGGAAGACTTTTGGGGAGGGGTTTAATGCATAAACCAGTGCTTCCATTATAAACATTTTAATGAAAACTTATTTTCCTTTTTTCCTTTTCACATCTGTTAACAAGTTACTTTAACAAGGGAAATATCTCTAACCTCTTCCAATATTCTAATTGCAAGTTCTCCTGAAAACAGAACAGCAAAGATCTCATTTCTCTTTGTCAACCATTAATAATATTTCTCTTTACAGAATTGACCAAAAAATGTCTGGAGGCCAGAGTGGGTATGAATTAAGTGAGGCCAAAGCTATTCTGAGTGAGCTGAAGTCTATAAGAAAGGCCATAAGCTCAGGAGAGAGAGAAAAACAAGATTTAATGCAGGTATTCTTATATTTTGTGGAGGGAGTTTCTCTAAATTGTTTTGAATCCTAAAATACTTAGTGTATTCACTACTTTGCACTGTTATATAGTGTCTTTAATTAAAGGATCTCAAAGTATTTTACAAAGCTGAGTATCATGCCATTTTACAGATAGAGAGATTGAGGCACATGACTTCTCTGAGCTCAGACAGGACATCTTTACAGAATGAGGGCTCTGCTATAAAAAGCCAGACTCATAAGCCAAGCCAGGTCCAGACATGCAAGAGCCTGTGCTTGCAGTGGCAGAAATTGCTGCAGCGCATGCTCCTGCACAGGCACTTTGTTGTAAGATAAACTGTCCTGCAACGGGGAAACTGCCCTTGCCCAGCTCTTCCTGGATCTTCAGCTAGGGAGGGCTGGAGGCTGGGGTCAGCATTGGTGCTGGCACCAGCAGTCTTACCTGGTGGCCCAGAATAGCAGGGGCATAGGTTGAGCAGCACGGGGGCCTGGCTGTCAGCCAAAGCGTTGCTGTGGATGGCCTGGCTTTTGTGTGTGCCAGCGCATGCTTGTGCATGTGTTGTGCTGGTTTTTTTCCCAGGGTGGGGTGGGGGCTGGGGTTTTTTTGCTACTGGGAAATCTCGGTGGCAAATTTTGGCCCCACACTGGAAAATGCAGTGAAGGTCATGTTTTAACATTTACCGCATGCGGTTTGGGGCACCACAAAATGATGAATGCCCCTGCATGTCTGGATCATGACTTTAGGGTCTGTCTGCACAGTACAATATTTGAATGAGTTCTAACTCACTCTTCAAAAATTAAAATGGATAAAGATGTGGTAAATATTTTTGTACTTAAAAACTGGAATTAAATCCTTGCCTTTTATGAAGTCAGTGAGTATGTGGCCATTGATTTCAGTGAAACCATAGTTTCGCTTCCTGAATCTTAACTTCCTTTATATCCATTTCTGAAAAGAGGTTTTGGCATAAACCTAAATAGTCATTTTTTGGACCCACTAGGGGAAAAAACCTGCTTCTCGTCACAAAGTGAAGAGTGTGTGCAGTCCTTTATGCTGCCAGTAATGACATATCTGCTTTATTCTGTTGCTTTTGTATCTTTTGCATTTTTATGGCATATATTGATACCATCTGATTAAAAAAACCCAAACAAGTCCAAGTTTATATTTGAATTCTTTACATGTTTATTCTGAAATGATTATACTGTTGGCTTGGATCTACAATTCTTTATAAAAATATTAAAGTAGAAAAAGATTGACTTCAGAGTCATATATAGGGAAACGTACATTTGGAAGCTAACAGGCTTTGTTTTATGAACTTTCCTTCATTTCATCTGGTCCTGCTGATCATTGAACTTTGACTGAAAGTCATGAGACCATGATTCTTGCTATTGTCACTGCCTTGTTCTGTGATGTTGAGTGAACTCAGCCTCTCCCACTTCTTAATTTGGCTGTCTAGTGATATGGAGAAAATGACATATTGAAGTAGTGCCCCAAATGGGCCAGGGCCATTCCAAGCACTAAGGAAGTTGCAGCCCATTCCCCAAGCATACTCTATTTTGCTTGGGAAATGGATTGCGGCTTTTTAATAGAGAGACATGTTACAGGAAATAGAGAAATTAATAAATCTATTTGGATGGAAGGATACCCCATTTAGCACTAACTGAAATTAGAATGTTTATCCTTCGTTAAGATTTTTGGAATGCATCTATATCTTAGACTCTCTGTGATGGGGAGTATTAGTGTAAGAACAAGAATGCAACAATGAAACATTTCTGTTTTCTGGGCAGAGTCTGGCAAAGTTGAGAGAGAGGTTCTACCTGGATCAGAGCACTGGGAGATCTGAACCAGACTTGAGATCTAGCTCTGTAAGCTCTCAGTTGTCTCTCTCTAGACAGACGCTGGATGCAGGGTCTCAGACAGACATTTCTGGTGAGGTAAGTTTTTTTTTTTTTCATTATGGGAAAGGTAGAAAGAGGAGAGTAATGGCAGAATGCTGCTGTTGTGGGATTTAAGTCCGATGGCTGTTGCTGTCATTCCACACATGCAGTGGGGTTAATAAATGATCTGTCCCAATCTCAGGTACCTTACTTTCTCCCTGATTTTCAAGTTAAGATGCATGTGATATTTTTATTATTATTACATTGCAAATGTAATCTGATTTTACTAAGCAATTCTTGTGTACTAACGGCACAGACGTTATAAGTGGACCGTATTTCTTGGATTTATTTGTGCAATCTCTTGCATTTAAAAATAGATTGTGGCAATAGTTATGTAAAGATTAAGTTTAAAGCTGATTTTCAAAAACAGGATTTCAGAACTTTCTGAATTTTCCTAATTCCAGTTGATGGAGTTGGCCTCACTGTCTTTCATTACATTTTCTTTGGAGTTTATACTGTAAGTGTAAGAAAGAGATTATACAAGATTTCTAGACTGGGCAGTGTCTTCATATTTGATATTAGCAGGTGAATTTTTACTGAAGTCCTACTTTCAGTTGCACAGGCTTCTTCCAAAATTGTGGAGTTAAGGTAAGAAGTCAGAACTTGATGGAATTCATCCAGTTCGCAGTGGGACTTTAGTGGAATGAGACTTGCTTACACCCTGGTCTACATGTGGACCTAGCAGCACATCTGAAGTGGAAAATGAATAAAAACAAACAATATAATAAAAAAATCACTGTGCTTCATGAATTTAAGTGGTTTATTAACTAGAACTTATTGAAGAACAGTTGGCAACCATATTGCAACTACATGTTTCTGTTTTAAGTAAGTAATTTCTCTAGTACATGCATTTGCTTTGTGTTGTGAATGTGTTTTTAAATGACGTTTTATACCATATAATAAGATTGATATTTTTCTCAACAGATTGGAGTGAGGGGTAGATCAAATTTAGCTGAAAAGGTCAGACTAAGTCTTCAATATGAAGAGGCAAAAAGAAGGTAATAGGGTTAGTTGCTTTGTTAAATTATATAGCTTGTGAGTTGGAACATGCTTCAGCAAGTAATGTGTTCTACAGCCCTCTAATGAATCTTGCGTTTGCAATGACATCTAGTGGACCCATCTGTGGATGAATTGTAGTCAATACATTCTTTTCAAGGCAGTGTTCCCTTGTTCTTAAATCTGTAGGATCCTTGTATGCTGATTTATTCTTATTATGAATTTAGTCGTTCATGTTTATAAATCAAATACAGACATTGGCAGAAATGAAATGCTATGAATGCAGTTCAGAGGATTAAGGAAAAGGAGTAAACTGATGTGTTAAGCTCCCATCCCAGATGCTTGCAGGTCTTTTTTTCCATGTAAATCCTTCTGCAGAATCATGGACTTAGTTTACTGGACCACAGGTGGCTCTGTAGTTTTATGGAGCTGCCTCTACTAAGATGAGTTCTAATGCAGATTTTGATTGGCTCAACTAATTCCTCCTTGGGGGCTTGGATAATTTCAATAATTGTCTTTCACTTTGGGTGAGGCTTTTTTTTAATGATTTGCCCCAGAGGAAAAGGAATCAAAACAGTCAGAACTGATAAATGTGGAAAGCCTTTCAAATAAAATGCTCCAGTGGCCCCTTATAAAAATAATGCCTTTTTAATAAAGGCTGCCACACCACCAGTGTACAGATATCACAGGGGAGAGTGTGCTGAATTGTACGTTGTGCGTGATTTTTCTGGAGTACCAGAAGAACATTTTTCTCTCATAGCATTAATGATAGATTTTGTCTATTTATGTGTATAAATCCCCTGTAATTAGTGCACCAGGAATTCTTTGCTATTATAATTTGTTACTTTTCAACAAATTGGGTGTGTCAGTCAGGCTTTTATGAGAAACATAATTTATAATTTTAGCTATTTTGTGTCTGTAATCAGAGGGTCATGAGAATAATATCACAGATCGACATTTTTACTTTGTGCAACACAGAGATTCCCTGACAAAAAAGTAGCAAAAATACCTTTGGCATTGTAAATGCATGTCAGTCAGATATGAACAGTTATTGTAATTTGGGAAGAGAGGTATTTCAAGACTAGATGTACAAACATAATGTTTTTATGTTAAAAAAAAAATTTCAAAGGTAGAGGATTAGCAAACAACTTTTTATTATGACTAAATCAATATCCAGACACTGCCAATAAAGTAGCAGCTATTAGTCTTGCTGGGAAACAACTGTATATCATTTATGGTTTCAGTATGAACCACAGAACTTTATTTTACTGTTTATGAATGCAATCAACAAAGAGAACCAGGACTTTTGTTTTTTCTTTGGTATCTATTTTACATGATTTTGGTTGTGGTTTATAAAAGTGAATTATGTCAGATGCCATGTAGTATTTTAGATGGAGAAGTAGCTCACTTTTTCCATAGTAGCCATTGATAAAACCACAGACCAGCCTCCATTTGAGGCATGTATTGATGTCAGGATGTTATGATGTTTCCATCATGTTATGTCTTATCTCTATTAACAGAGGCCAGAACTATTGACTAAGGAGAAGCGTACCTTACGTAGAAAGTGTAGATGGAGCTTCTGCTCCAGAGCACTCCATGCCGTGACTTACATCTGCATGATCCTGTAGCAGTACAATTCTGCTTTGTCACTGTGTGCACTTACACACATGCAGGGAGCCTGCTCCAACACTCTGAAAATCCACTACATCAGAGCAGACTCAGTTGAGCCTGCCAGAGCACGTAAATTGAGGCGCTTTGGCAGCCTCGCACATCACATGTATTAGCGACACAGTGCATCTCCGCACTAAGAAAATGGCAGCGGTGCACTTTGAAATAAAAAATGTTCAATCTGCCTTAGTTCAGTGTGCCCCGCTGCCATTTTCTCAGCGTGGGGACGTGCTGCACCACTGGTACATGTGATGCACGAGTGCTTTTAATTAGTGCAGCTTGCTAATTAAAAGCGCCTGGCACCACATCAGGAACACATGTAAAAATGCCCATTAACTTTGATCAAGAATAAAATAGGGCTAAAGGGGAAATGGTTGCACTAGTCCCATATCTCTGTGGAGCACATTCTAGAGAATACATAATACTCTTCCTTTCCCTGTGTCATGCATGGATGATGAGCTGGAATTTGGGCTGGAGGTAATGTTGTTTCTGAAACCTTAACTTAACCTTTTAATAATGTTGTTTTAATTAAACTAATCTCTCTGTTTAACCTGTATCTTAATGGAGTTTTGTCTGGGATTAAACCAATACCTTATATTCTTTTCAGCTCTAATAGAGAGTGTGAGACTTCCCTGCCAGGTGCACATAAAGACTTTTTTTAAAGGGATGGAACATACTGTTTTCATCATTGCCTTGAGAATGGCTTTAATAAAATGTTCATGTCTTGAAATAATGAACAAAAGGTACCACTTTGCCCATAAACCTCAGTGTGTAATTATATCACAGTATCTCCCATGTCAGTTCCTGTTGACATACTTATTACTTTATAATGATTATTATTATGACCCTCTTTTCTGAAGTGGCAAATGTGTGAATTTAACTTTTCATGTATTTAAAAGAACCAAGGGAAATTAAAAAACAAAACAACAACAAAAAACAAAAACCCCTTTAAAATGGATTTCCTAGTTTGGAAAGGGTCTGAAAAAATATTTTAGTCTTTTAATGCATTTCATGATAATGTAAAAGTAATGTTTTTGATCCTTTAATATCACTTAACATAGAAAATCTCTCAAATAGGTGGGATGTAGTCTTTAACAGCAAAAGTAGCAAATTCTTGGGGCAGGCTCAAATATTACTTCTAAAAATCAGCTTTATTGGCTCAACCAAAGCAGATAGACGTTTTTAAAAAGTACTTGAATGGCAGTGCTCGTAGGGGCTGAAATCTTTATGCAAAGAGAAGAGGTAGAGCACAGTGAGAATGCTACAGTATGGTGAACCTCACCAATGTGTCTTGTGCTTGTTATGTGGAGATAGTCTCAAAGAGTGAGACAAATTCAGTTTTCTTGTCTGTTTAGTCCTTTTCACCTCTGATGAGACTGCAAACAAGGATGTCAGTTTATGATGACAGATAGCTGTCTCCATCTGAGAAAGCAACAGCAGACAGTGGCATACAAAGTTAGTTTGATTTGAACCAATGACTTGGAGATGAAAGTCTGCATGCCATTATTAATTTGAAGCCATCCAGCTGGTTCTTCTCCAAGCCCTTCCTCCCTTACGTTCTTTTCAAAAGAGTGTTCAATATAAATTGTATATGGACAGCTGCAAAAAGGGTTTAAACAATTTATTTTTCCCCTCTCTTTGACTATTTGGTAACTGTCATGTTGAAGATTAAATTATTGTTTACCAAGTAGGTTACATTGTCATTGTGTAAAGCATGCTACTGAGTGTTTGCAGGCTTTTTAAAGTTGCTGTTTTACAGATATTTGGAAGGGGAAGCAATCTCTGGGGTTTCTTTGTGATTCAACCGAGTTTTTCCCCTCCAACTTCTAAATTAAGTAATGGGGCGGATAGCTTTCTGAGAACCTCTTTTCTCCTTCCAGCCTTTGTCTTCTGTGATTAATGAAGCTAATAATATCATGCTTATTTAGCATTTTGACTATTAATTTTCCAGTACTTTGAGGCAGTTGTTTATAGTTTTTGAGGTTGAAGCTAAATGACCAGCTGATATTGAATTTATTATGATTGCAGAAAGATTGTGAATATCAGCTGTGCGCTGTGTGCCTGTGAAATATTGCTCAGGCCAGAACCACTGGCTAGAGTCATTGACTTTGAAGTCACATTGACTTACACCAGCTGTGTGTGTCTGACCCATACATATTTAACAATGACAAAAACCTTAAAAGTATTAAATCACTGGCTCTTGCCTGAGTTATTTTGGAACATGTTTCACTTTTGACCTTTCCTTTCTCTGTCCTTCTCCCAGTCTAAAAGAGAAGAGGTACTGTGAATGGCTCAGGGGATTGTTATGGGATGGGTTGTATAGAAGAACCTTTTATGAACTCAAAGGCCACTTCAAATCCAGCTTAGGTTGGCAGCAACTGAAAATGACTAAATTTCCATCCAGTAGTTATGTGGCCCTTGTGATGTGGATTTTTTGGTCTGTGTAGTTCCCAGCAGACTAGATGTCCATATCACAAAACGCAAGCTACTAATTTGCCTGAGTCTCAGCAGAAAGGTCAAGGACAGAATGGTTATGGAGAGTGAATGACTAGATTTAGTTCTTCCTAGTCAGGATCATGTCACAAGGGCAAGATAATGTAGGGCCATGGTCTCTAAATAATAACATATCTGTTCTGCAAAGAAACAGAATGTTTGCATCTTCCAACCTTTCCCTGTAGCATCTTTGGCAAGCATTGGTGTTGTAAATTAGTGATCTCCTTTCCCTTCTGCTGGGCATGGTCTTAGTACCTTCCATTTGCACCCGGCTTATTGAGGTATGCTTCCTCCTTTCAGATTCACACTTGTATGCTTGCCACTAGGATTTGTGCCCAGCTGTCATGCTCATTCTCTCACAGAGGCCAAGTGTGCTCTTTCCGCAGTGCAGCTAGTCTCCAGCAGGTTAGGGTAACTGGATGACTCTCTTGGCTCTATTGTCTATTCAGGAGCAAAGCCAGGTGCTTCCATAGTGTCACCAGACTGATCATCACTTTATTCAAACATTCAGGTGGTTAATTGAATTGCAAGTCAGTTTTTGGACAGCAGGAAAAATGCTTTCAGTGCATAACACTATTGGTTTTAGTGTGCATCTATAGATGAACAAAGGCAAATCTATAGAAGGGGCATAATTAATTGTGCTTAAGGGCATAAGCTAGGCATTAACCACCTGGGATTTGGAAGAAACCTCTCTATATGGGGACGGAGTGGGGTTTCTTGTACCTTTTTCTGAAGCATCTCTGAGAGAGACAGGACACCAGAGTAAATGGCTCACTGGTCTGATCCAGGATAACAGGCCCTGTGTTCTTAGGAAACCAAATTAATTCTAAACATAACTTTCAGTTTTCATGCAAATTCTATACACAGCTCACCTGTCTTGACAGTTCCAAATATTCTCCTCCTTTTTACATTCCAAATTCTTTGGAGCTATTCACTTATTCTGAGCTCATATACCTTTTGTATTTTATTTTAGCATGGCAAACTTAAAGATTGAGCTGTCTAAGTTAGAGAGTGAAGCCTGGCCTGGGGCACTGGATATTGAAAAGGAAAAGCTGATGCTGATTAATGAAAAGGAAGAACTCTTAAAGGAACTCCAGTTTGTCACCCCACGGAAACGCACTCAAGATGAACTAGAGCACCTGGAAGCGGAAAGAAAGAGGCTGGAAGAAGAGCTGTTGTCTGTAAAAAGTACACCCAGTCAAGCACTTGCTGAGAGGTAAGTTTTCATCTTTTGCTTATGGTAAGCACTCCTTTCTGCAGTTTAACCTTTGTACTCATTGCAGAGTCTGAACTATGCTTTGATGGGCCTTTTTTCTTCAATAACTGTTCTGTGTAGATCTTAATTAAATTTATTATCAGTCTACTGGGCAGTAACACAAAGGACCCTTCTGTCCTGTGACAGAGCACATACACCCTGTATGTGCTCTGCAATATCAGTTGCTCTGCATTTGTTAGCAGCATGAAAATGCCTGTGACAGATGTTAAATAACTAAGGAATGTCCACCAACTGTCAGGAGGGCAACATCATTCACTGCTTGCCGATAATAGCTGTAAAGTATTTGAACTCCGGTTATTTGAACTCTGATTTATCTTGATGGTTGCAACATCTGAAACCCTTCACTGTGGGTTTCATTACACAAAAAATGCAAAAGTTTATTGCTTTTAGCCCAGAAGAAGAGAATAATTGCTGCAGTCTCCCTGATTCACACTAGTGACTAAGATGCCCACTGCAATGCACTGAATTTTGCTGGCTAATGAGCTTGAGAAAATTAATGGAAACTGCTTCACAAAACATTACATTTACAATTGTTTTGAAGTTAAATTTATTTACAATCATTTCTAGCACATTAAATATATTGCAGCTTACACACAAAATATATGAGTGTATGCAGTAGGAAATATAGTGTATGAGACTTGATAGAAATAATGAAGTCAGGACTGTGATCCTGCTCCCATTAAAATGAATGGCAAAACTTCTGTTGGTTGCAGTGGGAGCCCTAAATCACTGGTGAGTAGGACACTTCCCACTTTTATATGCAAATTCTGGAAAACTGCATATTTGCAAAGTGTGCATTAAGCAAGGTTTAATATCATCTTATTGCAGCCTGTTAAATTGAGTTTTCTTTAAACTATCCAGAGAAGCAAGTGGGCAATTATCTGAACCCTTAGGAAGAAGTATTTTCAGTAGTCTCATAACTTTTTCTTTGTTTGCTTCAATAAGACGTTTTCATTTGAGGGCTTGAAATATTAAAACCGTCTTGGGAAGGGAACTGACCCCACCCTAGTGGGGCTAAGCCCTACCCCATAATTACTAATAATTTAAGACAGATTTTTGCAACCCAGCAGTGGTGTGAGCAGGCAAAGGCTGTCTGAGTGCAGTATATATAATGTCCTCAGTGCTGCCAGTGATGTCTACCATCTGAGCTTGCCAAACCTGAAAATGCAGCAGTGAAGGGAAAGAGAGCTTAAGAGCATCCACAGGAGGGGGCCCCCCAGATGGCTTTGCTGTATCTGTTCGAGCAGGGAGCATCTCTGGCAGTGCTTTGGATACATGTAGATGTACTGTTTGTGCTGCATTCAGAAATCTGCCCTTGGCAAGAAACGGTGCTGGGTTTGTGGACAGGCTGTAGGGAGATTTGTTGGAGGAGGTTGCCAGAGGGAAACAGGGCTAATTGGATAGAACAGAGTAGAGTGGGATTACACCAGAAGGAAGCAAGTGCATCTAGTGTGTTTGTTTTGATACTTTCTCAAGAATAATTCTTGAATCATGGGTCCAAAGATGGCAAATGTCTTGTGGACGTAGGGCTGTGTTTTAATTAAATTAAATTTTCAAGGAAGAAAATAGCCAGCTGTGTTAGTAATGTCAGAATTACCATGGATATATGGTCCCTTTTAGCATCCGTTAATCAAAGAACAGAGAATAACAGATCACCACAAAATCACATTTATAATAAAATTTGAAACTTTAAGTCCAAGGATGTGATAATTAGGCTTAATGTAAGTAAGAAATGAATTGTTGTTTCTGTGGTCTGATTTAGCACTTGATTTTTTTAGGGTCTGAATATTTGTTTAACACTGTCTGTGCATGTATTTTGATGCAGATTCTTAATTCAGGTGAATATAACAAGAGTGTAACAAGCTAGTTCTATACTGTTGTCAAGAAGATAGTTAACAGCAACATTTTCCATGACTATGGGCTAGAGGTGCACCAACAAAAAGAAAACTGACTATATCAGAAATCGGCCTGAAGTGGCTGATAATTTGGCCAATAAATGCCCGTGCATGTGCACAGCTGCAGTGCAGCACACAAGCAGTGAGAAGCACAGCCCAGCAGTGTGGAGAACTGTGTGCAGCTGGTAAATCTGTTGTGGTAGAAAGGGATGGGGGAGGGAAGGGACATGGGGGGCGGGGGGGGCTCAGATCAACACCCTCCATGGTAAGGGAGAGAGTAGGGATGAGGCTGGAGTTGGGCGATGCCCAGCTGGGGCAGGCGTGGGATGGAGCTGCGGGTTGTGGGGGGATCTCACTGCTGCGCGCAGCTCATCCAGCGGCTCTCCTGCTCATCTGGCGACTCCCGCAACTGCTCTTGCTGTTTGTCCAGGAGGGCATGGAGGGGAGGGTGCCCCCAGATTGGTGCATGGCAGGCTGCAGCTGTGGGCAGGGGCCAGGGACCTGCACTCAGGGTGGGTGGCAGCATTACTGGGAGGGGGCTGTGGTGAAATTTGAGGTCAGTGCAGCCCCCCTGTAGGCCCCTCCAGCACCACCACTGCCCGCCCTGACCACAGCACAGGATGGCCCCTGGCCCCAGCCCACAGCTGCACCCTGCCCTGCCTCGCCCTGCACAGATCCAGGGGCACGTACCCCTCCCCCCCCCGTGCCCTCCTGGACAAGTGACAGGAGCAGCAGCAGGAGCCATGCCCCCCAGACAAGCCGTGGCTCCCATCCCATGCCCACCTGCCCTGTGGCTCCGTTCCACGCCCGCACACCCCGCACCTGCCCCAGCCTCACTCCCTCTCTCCCTGTGAGGAGCATTGATCAACCCTCCCATACCCCTTCCCTCCCCACTCCCCTTTCACCACAACAGACTTACCAGCTGTACACACCTGTATCAGAAATCAGATTGGTATCAGCTGATATGCGTCCTTAAAAATCGGCTATCAGTATCAACCCCCCAGATCTCTATCATTGCAACCCTACTATGGGTGGAGCCATGATTTTGTAAAAGACAGTGCAAGAGGAGTGACTGGGGCTTCCAGCTTTGCCCCCACCCCACTGGAAACAGGCAGACCATATTTCAGGAGTAACATCTGGGGCCTTTTTAAAAATCTCTAAATCAGGTAAAAATACCACCCACCTCCTCTGGCACAAGCCCCCTTTCCCCTCTCCCGCCTATGCTCAGTGGCACATCCCTTTCCATCCCATTTTCCCTTTCCTCATCTACTGCCCCTGGCAGACCTGAGGGCAAGAGAGAAACTCTAGAAATGCTCCTGCCCAGCTCTATCCAGGCTCTGCAGGGAGCTGGACTTAGTTGGGGACGATGGCAGTGGTTGTGGTGGCAGGCAGGTTTTGCTTCCCTGAGCCTGCTCGTGGACTGGCAGGAAACACCTGGGGTTCAGGCAGGGAGAAGGGACCTGCCTACTGACACCACTGTTGCTGTTCCCAGCTGCGTCTGGTCCCCATGTAGCCTGGTTGGAGCAGGGCAGGAGTGGCTCTGGAGCTCCCCTGACCCCTGAGTGAGCCAGAGATGGCAGAGGCAGTGGCAGGTGGGTGAGGGGGGATGAGAGTGAGGAGACTTGTTGTTGAGCATGGAGGGGAAGGAAGGGGAGTGGAATTCGTACCTGATTCGGGAACTTAAAGAAAGTCCCCAGCTGCTGCTCCCACAGTGTGGTCCAAAAGGGGTATGACCACACTAGTGCATCCCCTCTGAACTCCCCCTGTGTATGACTCCTGCTTTCATTGGAGCAGCTAGTTACCAAGTATTCTGTCTCATTCGGAGGAAGATGCATCTCTTCAAACTCTTCCACTTACATTTGTTTCTAGAGCAACCTGTCTTTCCAATTAGAAAGGCAGAATACTCTTGCTTTTCTGAAAGTGCCAGAAGTTCTGGTATCCTAATCTGCCAATTGACCAGCAGGTGGTACATGAAGATTAGGGTGGTTTATGCTTGCTTGAACATTGTAATGAATCTTGCCCTGTAACTTTTATGATAATATAACTAAATCCCCTGGCTCCAAAGTATATAAGGTCATTTTACGCAAATCCTATCCTTTTCTGTGACTCCTGCTGACACAGGTCCTCTAAATTTTGCAACAAGGCTCTAAGGGTGAAACAATTCCTGAAGTATGCTAGTTTTTATTTTTTAATTAATGTCTTAGATGGATCCTCAGAATGTTATTTCCTGAAGGTGAAAAGATGCTGCCTACAATGTTTGTGAGTGATGCCAGTCCACAATACCTATTTGATCCTGCTACGCTGCCACTGTTGCTGCATCAACATCTTATTTTATAATGTTCAGTGAATACCTTAAGCTTGTCTGGTTCAAATGAATGTTTTCACTGACTGCTGCAATGAAGCAACACCTTAGAAAGCAGCAGATCCTATCAGTGTGTGACATGAATAATAGGGGAAAGGGGGGAAAACAGAAGATTTGTAGCATACTCATATGTATCTCAGTGAAGCCTAGGGATATTTTTGAGTGGGCAGGTGAAATTGTACTGAGTGTCAGTTTACAAAAGTGGGATCGTAATTTATCGGAGGTTAAAGACAATCACAGATGTGATTTCTGTAAGGAGACTCCCACGTGGTCACGCAGAAATAGCACTCCATTTTCCCTAATTGTGGCTTTGTTGAGAGGGCCATCTGCTGCCTCTTCTCCCCTGCTTTCCATCTATACCAGTTTCCTTTATTTTTTTGACCTCAGACAAAACACTGTGAGTAATCACAGACCTTTTGGTCTTTAAGGAAGCAATGATTTAATGAATAAGCAGGAAATTTTCCTCTGTGGTTTTTTTTGCTGTTCGTTCCCAAATGGTTCCCTTATTTTTCTTGTCATAAATAACCATATCCATAAACAAAATAGTGGATCGTGTTGAGAGAAGAAGGTGCATGGTGCATTTTGATGCATCACTAATTCAAGTAGAGCATTTTTTTTTTCATGAAGGAAGAATCCTTTCATCTTGAAGAATGACTGACAGGACTTTAGTATCTCTTCAGTGTTGTAGGAAACTCTAAGGATCAGGCTTTTAAAGGTTTTAGGTAACTAACCTCCATTGATTTTGCTGGGAGTGAAGCACTTAATTGCCATTAGTATTCTGGTTAAAGACAAGTTCTCTAATTTTTTAGAGGCTCCTCTGATGATTGAGAGTTTAATTCCTTTAAAATACACTGAACATTTTTGGTCACTGTACCCTCTCACCAGAGGTCATGACCTTGGCTGCTCTCAACTGGTATAATTTCTTCTAACTTCCTTAGAGCTGTACTAGTTCACACCAGCCAAGATTCTAGGTCAAAATATGTTTCTTGTTAATATTTTAAGTCTTCTCACAATGATTTCATCTAGCTGTACATTTGCAGAAATTAAAACTAATGTAAGTAACCCACAGATGATAAGGTTAAAAAATGAATGACTTACCCAGGTGTTTCAAATATGCACGTAATTACTTAACACTTGCACTTTAATAATAAGAAAATGTATATTGTCAAAATATCTACAGATACCAGTCTTTTAGTTAGGATCAAGTCATCTAGTGCTGTTTGCTTTTCTTCTGTTTCAACTTGACTATCAAGCTTTAAGTAATTAGAGTTACCAGAAATCCTTGGACAGAAAGAACATAGCTCTAAAACAAAAACTTCTTGTTGTCTTTCTGCATTATATATTTAATATGAAATATAGCATACAGAAACCCTAAGGTCTAAAGTCTGGTCTTAAAACAAAGAAAGTCTTTTATTTCAATCAAGTTATTTTATTTTCCTCAGGAAAGACTTTGGGTGAAATACTGATTCTCACTGATGTCAGTGGCAAAATTTCCACTGGCGTAATTAAAGCCAAGATTCTACACTTTGTCATTTAAAAGAATATTACATCTGTGTCTCCACTTTGGACTTGAGGATTTGTTTACCATCTTTGCTCAAACCGTGGTTGTTTTTGAGAATATAAAATATTTTCTAGGAGTATTAAAAGAAGACTTCAAAAAGATCAACAAAGTCAAAGTTTTGAAGTAGAAGAAATAACATCAATAAATTAATTGATCAAATATAAAACATTAAGAAGTGGCTGATATCCACTTATTGGAAACACCTAAAATATAAATATTACATGTCTTACAGAATTATGCAAATCTTTGGTTTTCTAATTTACATGATGTTGAATTTAATCCGTGCAAGGGCTGGTTGGGTATTTTTCTAGTTTTTCATTAGAAAGTGTTGACTTCTCAAACCCCAAACTCTGCAGGAATGTGAAAACCACTTTATAGGAAATAGAATAACTCAGACAGGAGGTTTAAAGATAGTCGTCCCAGATGGCCCTTGAACCTGATGGTTTGGGCACTTACCAAGTGTATGGGAGAGTGGTATTTAGGGATGCCCAACTGTTCTTTACCTTTTTTTTTACAGACGGTCCAAAAAAATGCATGTTCTTGAAGTCCATAAAATTAAACTGCCTATAAAAAGCAGAAACACTGAGGTCATTTCATGTTAGACGGGGATCAGAGCAGTGCCACCTGGTGTCAAAGTGAAAGCACTACTCAGAGCCCTGCAGCGAAGCCTCTGGTCCACTGGAGCATTCATAGCTCCATCCACCATTCTGTCCTAGCGAGTTCAGCTACTGAGTGTCCTGGCCATTGCTGAGCCAGGCAGGACAGGGATGGAGCTGTGTGGCTGGAAGGGGAGGGAGAGGTAGCCTGCTGGGCTTCCCCTGGGTCCTACTGCCCTTGGTTCCTGTCATTTTTGGCAGGAACCACAGGTAGATAAATATTAATTTTTTTAATTTTTTAGGGGCCCTGCAGGCTGGATAGAATGGCCTCGTGGGCTGTATTTTGCCCACCGTGGCGCAAGGTCTTGCATTCTTTATGAAAAATTTGGAATATGGTTGGGTTGATCTTAATATAAATTCTAAACTTTTTTTAAATCTTGGAAACATTTGGGAGATAAGAAAATTGTTTCTGATCGGTTTTTGTTTTTTGTCAGTTCCCATGATAGTTTGCACTGTCAATTTGTGTTAGTTTCTAATGGTTTATGTCTGAAATCTTTAAGATTTGTCTATAGAGTTGATTCAAAATTCATGTTAGTGTTCAGTAAATTAACATCTAGTATGGAATCAAATTAATCAGATTCATTTCTAAGGACTGAATTACATAATAAATTGAATTTCTAGAGATAAATCAGAAGTAGAACCAACTCTTTTCAGCAGAGTGTACAACCTCAGTAAGAGACACAAAAGACTTTGTGTGCGTTTCTTTTGTTTTTCCCTACCCTTTTCTTTGTCACTGTTGGAAATTAGAAATATTGTACCTCCTTGATGAGAATCCATCTTTAAAAAGCAACACAAAATGTTAGTAAATGATTAGCATTGCCTGAGGAGAGAATGGCAAGAGAAGTTTATGGGTAAAAACTGTAGAAAACATTGAAAAATTAAAATATAGCAAAAAAAATGGAGGAGAGACATCTGACATTATTGACTAAGATAAGTAGCTATAATAATTAAAAGGTTTTTTGGGTGAGCTTTGGAAGCTCATCTAGAGCAACCTGTAATCTATAAAATATTATTTCATATTCACTTAACCTCTCATAAATTTTGTAATGTTGTTTATGTTTAAATATAGTTCTCTTTAACAGGTTGAAATTAGAAGAAAGAAGAAAAGAACTGGTACAAAAACTTGAGGAAACTACAAAATTAACCACTTACTTGCATTCACAACTTAAAAGGTGAGGCTGAATTTTGTTTATTATGTTTAAAAGTAAAGATATATTTTCAGTTGCAGTCCAGCAGACCTAAATACATTTGAACTTCATTCTTAGATTTTCTGCTAGCTGGAAGCTGAAACAAATTCATTTGATATTTGTTCCAAGAAAATGTAAGTGCAATGGCTTCAAGCATTGTGACTCTGTGCAAATCTACTCTAGCTGGATAGTTTCAGTAAGTGCAAAAGGATAGATGTTTCTAAGCAGGTTTTGTAATTAAGCAAGGGGGGGTGGGGAAGGCATCTTTCTATTTAGATTAAAAAATGTTCAGAACAATCTTTAATACATGAGATGTCTCCAGAATGGCCTCTTTCCTAATGAGAAAAATACCCTTTGTTTTTAAGTCTGAGTTTATCCAGAAGCTTGGCTGCATGAATTATAACTTTAATTCTCCATGCTAACTAGAGAGATTCATTACATACACAGCGGCATCAGTGGGAATGTAAAGGTTGTTATGATTGTATTTTTTCACAATAGTTACTAAATTACTTTTTTTTATAATGTTCATTCCAATGCAGTTTAACATCAGTAACAGTCTGCCCTGTTGCTTATTGTTTTAAAAGTCTGACTTCATTATAATCTATTATTATTCACTTTATTATGATGACAGCGTGTTGGTCACTGTACATATTCATTGCCTTGATGGGAATGAAACATCTTTGTTGCCTTGATGGGACTTAAAATTTAAATACCTCATGTCACAACTTTGTCTCTTGTGGTCTTTCTGGGTGCATCCCCCCAGGTGTCAAGCTTTGTCCTTTTACCTGTCCCAGGGTAGTCTTAACATTCTCTGAGTCATTGGTGAGATCCTGGGTTACTGTGCCTGTCATATTCACCATGTTTTATCTGACAAGTCTGTCTAATGCTTGAAGTGTGTTTCAAGGGGCTGTGGGCAATGACATAAATATTCAATAATCAGATAGTTTTCTTAAAACAAAAATGTTATCTTAGAGTTGTCGTGCTTAACCTTCCAGCGCTGGACCAGATTAGTGGTGTGGGCTGACCCTGTGAGCAGGGTCAGTCCATGTGCTTGATCCAGCATGTTGTCAGTCTATGGGTGAGATTCAGTGTACCAGCCTGGGTGCATGTGCCAGCCCAATCTCTCTTACACAGCCCAACCCCTGTGCACCAGATCTAGCCGTGGATTGAGCCCTGCATACTGGCCGCACCATGTGCCAATGTGATCTAGCATGCAGGATTACATTATCCAGCCCACAGGGCTCCCCTTAGGCTTAGAAATTACACTGCCACCGCTGTTCCTGCTGCCAAATTTACAGACGCATGTGGAGATCCATGGGCTGGATGACATGGCCTTGCAAGCTGGAGGTTGAGCACCGCTTTCTTAGAGCTAGGAATAAAGCTTTCTGAGAAAAAGCTTTTAAAAGCTATGTGCATCTCTTACTCTACTTAAAGCCTTTACCTCCTTGTGTTGGTGACCTAGGCAGACTGAAATTCTTCTGAGGCCTAGGCAGTATCTTGTATCTCCATCTGCTTTCTGCAAAAAATATTCTCTCTGTCCAGAGAGTCTTTTTTTAATCTTCCCAGAATTCTGTTTTTCATCAGGATTTTTTGACCGGGTCAAAAGCAGTTTTGCAGGTTGGCTGTCAACGGTGGTAAAATCATCAGTGCTAATAGTTCTGGTTTTGAGCTATAACAACTTCTAAGTGTTGAGACCTGGCTATTTTGAGCCTTTCTTTTCCAGGCAGACTCCTACTAAGCTAAAGTTATATAGTAATGCAGACAATACCTTGATAACCAGGACTACATATAGTATTCATAAACTATTTCAGAACAGGTCCCAATTCATCACATCTGTCTTTATGGTTAAATAATGATTGTCAAGTCTTTAGTAGTTTAGTTACATAGTGGTTCTTTTTTGCTTTCTTTGCAGCCTTTCAGCTAGTACATTATCAGTGTCTTCAGGGAGCAGTCTTGGATCCTTGGCATCCAGCCGGGGCTCTTTGAACACATCCAGCAGGGGGTCACTAAACTCCCTCAGCTCCATGGATCTCTATTACAATCAAGGTGATCAAATAACAGATTTGGACTATCAGTATAAACTTGACTTCATATTGCAAGAAAAAGGTGGCTACATTCCTTCTGGGCCTATTACTACTATTCATGAAAATGAGGTAGTGAATTCCCACGGAAGATTGGGTTACAGTAACTCTTCCGGATCTTCAGCAGCGGGCCATGCACCAAAATTGACTGAGCCTCCCAAATCTGTGACATCACTCTCTTCCAGATCCTCCCTTTCCTCCTTGTCCCCTCCGGGTTCTCCCTTGGTTTTGGAAGGTGCATTTCCAGTGTCTGCACAAGATTCTCCTCTGCACCACCTCAGCACAGACTTTGAAGATTGTGAATTGCCTGGTGACTTTGCAGACATTAGTCTTTGTGAGAACCAAATGTTGCTGGATTCTGAAGCTAGAGCAACATCGCAAGCTCTTACAGATGATAAAGAACTCAGTGAAAGTGTTGGACAGCCTCTGTCTCCTTTGCATGAAAGAAATACAGGTAAATATGGTTGTAATGTCAAACTGACATGATTGTTAAATGTAGGATTGCGTCTAATATAATCAACATTTGGGTGAGATACATCAGCACTTGCATAGAATCAGCAGATATTAATTTAGGGTTTTATCCTGCAAAGCGTGGAGCTCTCAACTTCCATTGAAATTGGTTCACTGACGCTTTACAAACTTGTCTTTGCTGTTTATCTTAAAATGTATTTTGTTGATATTTAACATGGGATTTTCAAAATGTTCTCAGTACAAGTTTAGCTCTTCTGTTGAAGTCAACTATAAAAGCTTATTCTAAGTGAAGATATAATCCATTTCATTTGTTAAAAAAACAGCTCAATGACTTGCTAAAAATATCTGGGCACAAGCTATGCTGATACATGCACTCATGAGCATGTTGTTAATCATATTTCACCATGAGAAGTAAGGATGTCTCGTAGTTTTTAGGCCTAGAAGGATATGCTTTCTTTTAAAAATTTGCCTGAGGAGGAAAATAGTAGAAAAAGGAAGAGGCAGTTAGCGTGCAGTTGCACTGCTGAGCTAATTAACAGTTGGGATTCAGTTACCGCTGTATAGGCTGTTCAGGGAATCCCATAGTAATATTCTTATGTTCCATTTCAGTTCTGTATGAAGAACTCTGCCTGTTTAAGTGTTGTGGTGGAGATACTTTATTGAAGACTGGAGGGGGAGTGTTTTTTTATGCACAGTATTGTTGTGCCATCTTCTGGCCAAAATGTTAACTTGCTCTCCGGCTTTGGTTCCCACTTTTATTCCTGTCCTGCATGTCACCCTCTTTTGTAGTATTAATGTTTATCATTTTTTCAAAAAGCTGGTACTTTGAAATCTGGCTCGCACTTTTTTACCTTTGTGGCATACTGAGGTCTGGAGCCAAATCTGGTTAAATAATAACCCTTAATCCAAAAAGACTATAGCAGGCTGATGTTGATAAAGTTGAAAGCATGAGTAATGAAGGAATCCCACATCAAATACTTTCTAGCATTAAGAAACTCCCAAAACCTGATTTCTCTGGAAAAAAGCTGGGACTTCAGGCATTGCAAAGAAGTGTGGGGAAGATTACATAGTCAATTTTAATGAATACTTCAGTTCTCAACAATTGTGGATTTATAATCAGAAATTTTGAGGAATAGTAAAGCATCTGCCAGTTCCACAACTGCCCTCCTAAAGCTTCTGTCCAAAAGCCTGCTAAAGCTTGGTGGAGGGGGCTGGACCCAATGATCTTCCGAGGACCCTTCCGGCCCTGCAATCTATGAATCACTTGGTTTTCTTTTACACATGTCCTACAGGGGCAGCTAGGGGTGGGGGAAAGCAATTAATTGGGTAGCAGTGGTAAAGTAAATTCCTCTCTGATGCTTCTTTGCTTCTCAAACCATATGACTGTTAGTAAGCCAGAGGCCCAATAGAGATTGTAGTCTGGCACCTTGGTTACTGCCTTGCCCATTTTTTGGAATCAACTGAACAGTGTAAAGAGGTTCTATTGATGGTACCAACATGTGGAGGATTAAGGTCAGCTTGGTATGCAAAGCCTTTCATTAAAAAAACTCTGTCTTTGCACTGATGGTTGATAATCTCATTTAGGCTATTCAAAGCAGCAGCACTTGATCGCACTTGGAGAGAGAACTTTGTTTGTTGACAGGTTTAAAAATATGTATTTTTAAATCTTCCGTTATGGAATTGTCTCGTATTCCTCCTAAGCAGGGGTCGTAACATGGCAAGATGTGGCAGGTAGACACCAAATCTACTGCTAGTTTTGTTGCAGTTGTTGAGGTGAATGTATGTTATGTTGCCTCTGCATATTTTCTTATTGGCTTATGGTGAGCTTTGTCAAGCATTTAAGTATGATGACAACATTAATGTATTTATGCTGTTTGGTACTGTCTCCATTATGCTGATGAAGAACTCGGGCATGGAAATGAAAGAGCCGGAGTTCTAAGCGTGCTGAGTACCTGCAATTGCAGCTGTTTGGGAGACTAATGCTCAGCCAGCACTACTAAAAATCAAGCCCCCCAGAGACCTGCCTGAGGTCACATACTGACTCTATGGCTAGTAAGGAATATAATCCAGATTCTCATGAGTTCCGGTCCTTAATCACAAGACCTTCAATTGCCTTTTTGCATCACCTGTAAAATATTACTTCTTTCCAGCCTCAGTCTCCGTTTGTGTGTTATTTGCTTTAGCTGTCTGCAGCATGCTTTCTTGGGATAGACACCCAGTGCACAGTTGTTATGAATCAAACCAAGGGTGTACATTTTTATGTAAGTTTAATAATTTTTTTTTCATTTTTTAAAAGAACATCATGTAACCAGCACAGTGAACTGACTCCTAAGTGCAGCAGGGTTTCTATTTCAGCATTTCAGTTCTACACCAGCATTTTCTCCTTGACATAAGGGTTTGTGTACCTCAAGCCAAACATGGTAGGCCAAATGCAGAATGTGGTACTCAATTTAATTGCCTGAGTTTGAAAATTAGGGCCATGGAGCCATCAGGTATTTATACAATTTAACAGTAATTAAAAAGTACCTGGAAAAAAACAAACATCGTAATAAATTGCAAATGAGGCGCCAGAAGAGGAATATAGATTGCATACAGTACATTGTGAGCCAGTTATACACAATACTACAGAGTGACTAATGATCAAGTGGCCTGAATAATGCAAAAATATAGCTTTTACTGCCTTTATCCTCTTCTTTTTTGACATGACTTAACTTCCTTTGCTTTAGAAGGTTCGTAGAATTATAGTTAAGATAGAAAAATGTAATCAAATTCATATCCTTAATTACAAGATGAGATCCAACCAATTTAAAAAACAAATAAGTTTACAGTAATTTCAGTAGGCTGGCAGCTCACAAACTCCAAGTGGACAGGGCAAATGAAAAAACAGTTTGAAATATGGCTGTAAGAAATCCAGGGGGTTTATTTTGCTGATTTGAATAAACTAAATTTTAAGTATTTGGGAAAGGATGATATGGATGAAAAGAAAATATATGAAATTCAGAGCTTTTTTGGTGTGGCTGTTGTTCTTGATAATGTCACTGGATCATTAATTCTAAACACATTTATAATAAAAAAAATCTACAGTGAATTGTTCTTCATACTACAATTTGCATATATTGATATGTCATGCCTAATATATAATACACAATGCTAAAAAAGCAGCATTAAAAAAATTTTAAGATTGCAAAGTCAGACACTCAATTATGTGGACAGGTCAGAGTAAATTAATTCAGTTCCCCAGAGTATGTGTTCTAAGATACCATGTTTGATCACATATTGATGTACCTTTGTTCTATAAGACCCTGGTGTCATTCTATGCCTAAGATGGACAGTGCTCAGAAGTGAATGAGGCTGTTGCCTGGAGGAACCCTGCAGAAGCAAATATAGGGAAAGCTGTGTTCAGTTCTGGGAGGGACTGTGTACACTGATCTCTTTTAGGAGATGAAATGCATTTAGTGCAGACAGAATCATGTATGGATTTAGCTGCCTAATTCCAGTCCATTGAGCACTTAACTTGCCATCCTTTTTTGGTAGGATTAGAATTTGGTTAAATAATGGGGCAGCATAAGGCATGTCTTTAGTAGCAGAATTACACTTGTGGCCGGGATGAAATTCAAGTTTCCATTCCAAAGCATGTGGGCGTTGAACTTCCTCAATAAAGTAGTCATGAAGATTTATTTTATCATGGGCAAAACAACCTTCCTAACTCACCGCCCCTCCCACCCCCCCTCTGACTTCATTCTTGGGAATGGCGCTCAGGTTTAATTGATCTGTTTTCCAAAAAAATTCAGCCTGAGGAAGATGTGCCCTGCATGGAAGACTTCAGCCTGGAAGGTTAAAGCCTGACAAAGTTGTAAGCATCTGTAAACAGGGTCTTACAAAGGGCTGTCTCACACAAACTTCACTATATGCAGTACTAATGGTGCTGCTTATAATAATACAAAACCCTTCTGCAAGCATTCTGCTAACTTGCCTCTCTTTGTACCTGTCCCTTGTAGGCTCTTCTGGGGAGGTGTGAAGCATAATACGTATTTACTCTCCTGTATGGGTCCCTGCTGGGAGCAACCGAGTTGGAATAACTATGAAGGTCTTCCACAGTCAGTCTGTGTCATTGTCAAAGTCAATTTTAGGCAACTGTGGTAATTCCTGGGGGTAATCAATAAATCATGTCATCACTTCACCCCTTGCATGATGGGAGGGAGAAAGGAGGAAGGGAAAGAGCACTTCATCATCAAGGAAAAAGCATCTCTACTGCCACAAATAAAAGTAGAAATGCAGCAATCAATCCTCTAATCTGAAGCCTTAAAATTTAAACATCTTAACAAGATGTAAAGTCATGACTCAGGAGGGGAGGGGTTGTAACGCATACCAATATTCTCACTCCTTGGCAGATAAAAGAACTCCACAGGCGTGCAACTTATTACATTGTAGAATGCGGCTTTCAGTGAATGCTTCTTGCTCACTGCAGGACACCAGCGTATGAGTACAAGTTGGAAATTAAAAATAAGTAGTAGTCGGTACCACAGATTCTGTAACGTCAGAAGTTTTTGATGAGAGCGTTAAGCATTTTTTCTCTTAAATCAAATGGGATTTCTCATTTCTAGTAGGGATTTCACAGGCAAGGGGGAAGGGTACCTGAAGCTTCTATCTGGTTTCTAAATGTTTAATAGACTGTAGTCATGGGCATTGGTTTCATGTGCAGCTGAAAGGTTAGTCCAGTGAGAATTTAAAGCTGGTAAATGTGGGTTCAAAGCTTAAGATGAAGACTAATAAGGGTGATAGAAGCCTGTGCTTCAGAAGGGGATAACAGCCATACATTTTCAAGCTCATCAGTTTAGACATAAAAACCTCTAACCAGAATATGTGTTAACACTAATACATTCTGTATCTGTTTAGTGGTGTGGAACAGAATTACTCCATGATGTTCAGCTAAGGGTCACTGCTTTCAACTTGGCAATGTTCTGTGCTGTGCACTTGTCTTTTTCTGATGATTAATAACTAGTACTAAATTTTATTCTTTCTTTTTTGCTTAGGTGTCGACTTACCGAGAAGTGCAGTAAGTCACCTGCTTGAGGAAAAAGCAGCTTGTGTGTCTGCTGCAGTGTCTGATGAATCTGTAGCTGGAGACAGTGGTGTATATGAAGCTTCTGTGAAACAGTATGTTTAAGAAACAATGCAACTTCTCTGACTGGAACTGAAATGCTAGCACTGCAGCGCAAGGAGATTTTTCTCTGTTTTTCCTTTCCTTTCATGTATAAGGAAAACCATTCAACAAAATAGGCAGCCTTATAGAATTACTTTTCAAAGATTGGAAACACAGATATTAACACTGCTTTAAAAATCTTAGCTTGGCCCTGTTGTGCTAACAAAGTATCTTCCATTCCTACTTTTAAAATCATATCTTAACCAAAACTTTTATCTATAAACAATGCAGGTTCTGCCACATAGCTAAATAAATGCTGTTGTGTTTCCTAATTTTTATGTATGTAATTATCTGTGCAACTTTAATATTATATTAACCTGGGTGTTTATTTGAATGTCTCTTCCTTATGAAGAGCTAGAGAAGAGAGAACAAATTTCCAAATTTTGATATTCATATTAAAATAATCAAAGTTAGGCTTAGAAGTTTACATTTCACTTAATTGAATGGGACAGAAGTGTTTGCACTTGCTGTTTTTTGACTGAGGACAGGTTTATCCGAGGCTTGTCAAATCCTTGCATATTGTAATAGCTCCTTCTCAGCATTGAGAGCAATAAACAAAATTTAGCAGAGGTAACAGCATTTGAGAAGTATTAGAAACTGTACCAGAAACTAAGGACAAGTCTCTAGAATCTCCTGGTTTCACATCAGCAATTTTTGTATGTTCATTATACCCAAAACTTCTTATCTTTCTGGGGATTTCATATTACATGTTTTAATCAGATATTTTACATGATATGGCTTATGCAGATGGTTCAGTAGCAGCCACAGTGCCTTTCTGGCAGGGTGAAAAAAAGATGCATTATGGTTTTACAGAGGGTGTGAGGTTTCATTTGCTTTTGATAGAGCTCTCAATGCATATTAGGCTTTCTAAAATAGAAAGGTAGATAAGAGAAAGCATACAAGATATTATGAGATTTCTGCCATTCTGCACCTTTTTACAAGAACAACTCCTGAGAATTCCCAGCCCATTCAGTCTAATCATAAATGGTGGATCTTTACTTCAACCAGTACTCTTCAGTCCTTATCTACTTCACATTACAGTGATTTGATGGACTTAAATTTGCTTCTCTCGATCTTCCCTTTTGGCTATCAAGTCAGGTGTAGTCATGAAGTCTGTGAGCTTGACAAGAGCTAATTCTTTTTGGTTTAGTCTTAGTCTATCTTGGCCATAAATAAACCACACTTTGCTCGTTACAAGCACAGGAAGTGCAGAGCCCATAGATTCCATGAGGATCATTACCTTTCCCACCAAATAAGGATGGTTGAGCAGGCAAAAGAAAGAATAAATCTCTCTCATGCCTACCATTAATCAGCAGAGGAAAAAGGAAGCCACTTTCTTTGGGCTTGTTTACATGACGGAAGGCACTGTGCAATAAACTAGGATGTACTTTATGTGCTATGTACTTTGCTGGAATTCCCAGTGTGAATACTGAGCACATACAAAGTCGGAGGCAGGTAAAATACGGCCCGTGGGCCACATCTGGCCCACCAGGTCTTTTCATCTGGCCCATGGCTCCCACCAAGTAATTGCACCCTGCCCAACTTTTCTGCCCATGAACGTGGGAATGAGGTGCCCATGTATACACACCCCCTGCTAACATACCCTACTGTGCCTCAATCCCACCCTTGTAGGCAGAAGGGCCTGGCCCGGCCAGCATGCAGCTTCCAGGCAGGGCTGCTGCAGCCACCGAGGGAGTTGCTCAGCTTCCCAATCGCCCCAGGCGCCAAATAGGAAAGCAGTAGGGTGGAGGCAGGGACAGCAGGGGAGCTGCAACTGTGCAGGAGCACAGAATGTGGGGCTGGGGCTGGTGGCAGTGCAGAGCCGCTGCCCAGGGTGGGCAGGAGCAATGCAGAGTTCGGCTGGTCAGGGTGTGGGTGTGAGAGAGGGTGGAAGGGGTATGTGGTAAGGTTGCCAACTCTAACTGAAGGTATTCTAGATTTTTTTTCCCAACGTGATGTAATGTCATTAATAGGGGTGCACCGATAGAGATTTTTTGGGCTGATACCGATGGCTGATTTTTATTGAGACATATCAGCTGATATCAGTCTGATTGCTGATATGCAGCCGAACAGCTTGGAGTGCAGCATCTGGTTGGTAAGTCTGTTGTGGGGGAAAGGGTGGGCGGGGTGCAGATCAAGGCCCCTGCAGTGAGAGGAATGGGGGCCTAGGCAGGAGCAGGCACTGCATGGCTGGGGTGGAGTGTAGGACAGAGGGGCTTGGGTGAGGGTGGCTCCTGCCACTTCACACACCCTGGGAGGGCGTGGGGGGCATGTGCCCACAGATCTGTGCATGGGGTGAGGGCATGCTGCCGCTGCAGGCTGGGGCCAGGGTGATGCTGGGCTCTTCTGGCGTGGCTGGGCCAGCCTGCACTTGGGGAGGATGGCAGTGGTGCTGGGAGGAGGGTGGGGGCTGCAGCCTCCCCAAAATTCACTGTAGCCTGCCTCCCAAGTGCATCCCAGCCCAGGCCCCCTGCTGGGAAGAGCCCAGCACCATCCCCAGTCCCAGCCTGCAGCAGCAGCCTGTCCTTGCCCCGCACACATATCAAGGGGTGTATGTAGCAGTAGGAGCCACCATCCCCTCCCTGTGCCCCGTCCCCAGGATGAGCTACTTGCACCTCCATCCTTCACTCTGCCCTGACTGTGCAGTGCCTGCCTCAGCCCCACTCCCTCCCTCACTGCTGTGGCCTCAATTTGTGCCCCCCCACCATCCCTTCCCTTGCAACAAACCTGTCAGCCATACCTGGCTACTCTTTATACTGCCAGGCTGCGTTCCTGGCCACCTGCTTGCTATGCTGCATCTGGGTGTGTGCACAGGACATTTATTGGTGACATTATCAGCCGATTGGCAAGACTATCAGTTTTTCTTATATTGGTGCTGATCCAATGTGGGACCTGTGTATCAGTGCACCCCATGTCATTAATTCTACTGTTCAACCAATTCACAATATCAATCTTCTAGATTGTTTTCATTAGTCACTGGGAGATCAATTCCGGGCAATCCAGGAGGGTTGGCAAGCCTAGGGTGTAAGGACCCCCTCCCACTCCCTTTTTGGCACGCAACCTCTGCAGGCAGCAGCAGCAGACAGGGGCTCTCGTTCCTGGAGCAGCATGCGGCTCCAGCCAGTTATGCACATTGCAGCGAGGAGCACAACCTGGCCGGGCCACCTTCATTGCTGGGGCTCCCTGCTGCACAAACGTAACTCCTGGACTCGCACACCACTGGAGGAAAACTCCATGTGCTGGAGCTGGCTGCCTTCACTGCTTTCTGCCACACAGGTCTTGGGACTCCACAGGGAAGCGGGGGCCAGGGCTTCCCTCCACTTCTGGCGGAGTTCCAGGACCTTTGCAGCAGGGAGCTTCCCTCTGGTGGCATTGTGAGTTCGGAAGTTGTATGTGTCTGGTGGGGGAGGACCAGTGCTGGAGGTAGCCCAGCTGGGCTGTGCTAGTTGCTGTGATGTGCAGTACTGGCCAGACCAATGCACCACCAGGTATCAGTGCCTGCACCAGGCATGAGCACCCCAAGTGCCCTTACCTGCTGCTGCTGGTGCCACTGCCTGCAGGGGCTGCACACCATGAAGGGAGTGTGTGAGGGGTCCCCACAGATGCCACACACCCACATTCTGACCCCCCCCCACATATACATGCCCCCAAGATACATGCCCCCACACAGCCACATCCTCTTATAAAACCCCCCACCCCACCATATACTCACCCCACCATGCACCCCCCTACACCCCACCATACATGCACACACAAACACACCCATACTACAGTATACACACACACCCCTCCAGCATACACACATGCATACCCCCCCACACAATATGCAAGACTAAGACTTTATTTTTGAGTTAGTATGCAATCACCCTTATACAATACACAAACACAAATCATGACAAAAATATTTTCTGTAATAAAACTAAAATATGCTATCGTATGTATCGTGTTTGACTTTTAGTATATGATTTGTTTTTTCTGGTTCTAAGATGGCAACCCCCCCTTCTCCCCACACACACCCAAAAGGAGTATTTCTGGTGGGCAAGGAGAGGGACTTATGGTGGCAAAGGTCAGGGGTTAGGGGTGGGAATTCCAGTCCCAAGATGGTGGCCAGGGGGCAGGGTAGCTATCAGGGGGCGGGGCTACCCATGAGGCCCTTGAAAGCTCACCAAGTCTCATTAAGTAGACCTCCAGCTGAAATAATTGCCCATCTCTGTACTAAGTTCAAGGCAGTAAAAAAGTAAGCTACCTCACATAAGTAGTCTTGATGCTTTTACTAAACTTGTTCATGCCCAGGAGTTAGTGTGGAGAAGCTAATATGTTACAAATGTACACCCTAAGTTACTGAGCAGTAACTTCCCCATATAGAAAAGCCCTTATTTCTAACAACAAAAGATGGAGAGAAAAGTATAAAAACACCCACTCTGTTAGGCAGCAGCCATGAAGGGAAGCAGGAGGTAAAGGGGGAAGAAGTGTTATGAACATAGGGTGGAGTCTGTATTACAAAATAATGGCATAATGTCTTGACATATTGCATGTGTGCATCATTCTTGCATCAGTAAATGACCTAATTGGCTTGTATCATCCAGAATGTCAGAACAGATGGCCACAATGATCATTTTCAGCTTTACAATCAGTACATCTCAGTAAGGATATGTCCTTGTTGAAAGTCCTTTGGACAGCTTTGTGATTCTTTGTTTAGGGCTAGAGAGGCCCCTCACCAAAAAGCCTGAGAATGGGTGCTTCTGAACAAGGTTCTTCAGGAAAGGCATATTTTATTTACACAATTGGAGAAAGCCCACGGCCCTCGTATATTCTTAATAGCAGTATTTCAGGTCCAGCCTCCATGTGGTCAAATGTTTCTTCATTCCCAGGCCCCAATTATTTTTCTGTTCCCCCTGAACATATCTAGCATACGTAACTGGTCACCATTCCTGTACCACCTTGGATAACTAACTTAATGTCTGTCCTGAGTCACTGTACTACAGATGCTGAGAATTTTAGTTCTGCTGTGGTTAGATATGTAATTAAATCAGTCTGTCAGGAAGCTTATGCTTTTCTGTTAACTATCATTTTCTTATTCTTGTATCCTTGTATTTATATATCCTTATTTGCTCATTTGCTGTAGACCAAATGAAACAGAAGATGTTATATATAGCGAAGATGATGCAATTTTAGAGGCTGCCCAGATACAAGTAGGACTGAGGTAGGTCATCAGCAAATAAGAAACTTTATATTTAAAAGCTTGTGGCCAACTCGCTCATCCTCTTGTTATACCTTAACAGATATGACCCAAGCAGTTCAAGCTTTGTGATAATTGTTGCCCAGCTCAGAAATCTTCCTGCCTTCTCTGTCCCCCTCAGCTCCAAAGTGTAAGTAATACAGTTATTGAGCAAATATATTGAAGTATTGAGCCTTGATAATGTCACAGCTTTTTCGAGGAAAGGCTCACTTCATTTTTTTAACAGCACTAAACTCTATGTATAACTTTTCAAACTGTAATATTACACAATTTTACAAATGCCAGGTTAATTGGGGGGAGAGCAGGATATTATAGATACATTTTCATGTTACACTAAAAAAATAATTGTATCTAATGGAACAGAAAATGTTTTTTGCAATTATGCATCATTAGTTTCTTTCAGAAGGGATGGTAACTTTGCAGTTATTGTATAATTGTATTTTATAGTTATTAAAAACAGCAGGTAAAACAATTCTTTGTTATGATCTTCCATGCTAGTGCTCAGAATTCTGTTCAAACACATGAGCCTATGTTTATGTAAAATTGTGTTAAATAGACCACTTTCCGAGTTAAAAGTAACTTCATAAACCATTAAAGGTAACTTAAAGAATACAGGTGTGATGAAATATTTTGGGGCCTTGCTGAAGTTAGTGCTATACGGATAGCAGAAGTATAAGTAACAAAAGTAAGAAGGCATATTTATGAGACTAGTGAAAGTGGCTAAAGAAGGAAGACATAAAATGGAAAGCTCATAGAAATTAGAGTGGGGGGCTTGGATTAAAGATTCTATCCAGTTCAATTCCCAGTTTCTATTTCCATCTCTAATTAACTTGCTGTGGTACTTTATGCACAGCTTGTACCTGTTTTTCAGTCAGTGAATTGGGTGCAGCAATACTTCATTTTTTCAAGATGCTGTTGTAAGATTTTTTTTAGGATCAAAGGTAGAATAAAGCCAGCCCACGGAAAAGAGGTTTTGGGGGAGTTTTGTTTGTTTTGGGGGGGGCGGGGTTGGGGGGGCGTTGCTTTGTTTTGAAGGAGAACATAATTTTTAATTGGATTTACAGATCAGTAAGAAACTGTGAAATTGAAGGAAGATATGTGTGATATGATCTTGTATTTTGCCGTGAATAATTGTGCACTTACTGGTAGCCTTTCTCCTCAAAGCTTATAGTGCTAGAGTTTAAGGAAGACTAAAAGAAGAAATTGACATAGTTGAGATAAAATGTTAACATACAGTATAAGGCAAGGCAGTGTGGCAGCTTGTAGACTAATTTGTTCAGAGAGGCATGAGTTTTCATAGGCTGTAGCCTAATCTGTCAGGTGCAGGCTGTAGCCCATGAAAGTTCATGCCTGTGAACAAGTTCATTTATAAAGTGTCACATTGTCCTGCCTTCTGTATAACTTCAGATTAACACAGGTTAATCTCTCTATGCTTTTACAGTGCTTTAACACAGGTTAATCTCTCTGTGCTTTTACAATGTAAGTAGGGCTGTCTACAGAGTTAATTCAAAATCAGGCTAGGAACAAATAACAGCAATGTTTACAGTGATAGTAAAAGATTAAAAAGAAAAATGTTGATTTCAAGATTTTTAGCATGAGATCGTAGGAAGGATTAAGGTCACATTTGGACTTATTTTTTAGCCCACAAAAAAGATTTAAAAGTCATATGGTCAGTTTCAGAATCACGAATTGTCATAGTCTATTACTAACACCACCGTTGCTTTGTTCAAGTATATAAAACTTATAAAACCCAACTTCTTAGGCCATATTTACAATTTTAGCTTGTGCAATAAAAAAATCAACAAACTCAATTTCACTCTCATGTGCTTAATACTAACGTGTATTACAGCAAGATAATATTAATTTAGAGAAAAGATACTTTATTATTGGTAGGGACCTACTTAATTCACAGTTTTCCAGCTTTTGTGGAAACTGTGAAATTGGCTATTGTCTGCGAAATCAAAAAACCCCCAAAAAACCTTACTAAAAATAAAATGCTGGCTCCCCAGTGGGAGTCTGTGTTGGGAGAACAGCCAGGGTGACCACCACTTGGCCACCCCTGCTGCTGATTTAACTGAGAGGGCTGCCTGTCGTGCAGCTGTGCCTCTCTTGGCCAATCAGTAGCAAAGGGCAGGGCTATACAATGGACAGCCATCTCAGCCAGTCAGTGGTGAGGGGTGGGGTTACCGGGGCCCCTCAGCCAATCAGTGGTGAGGGCCAAGCTTGCCACAAAATTGGCTCTGCACGTTGTGAGCGGTCCACAAAAATCCCTTTCGCTCACCCCAACTGAGGTAGATCCTTATTTATTGGCCTCTTTAATTTGTAGAAGTGTTGATATTTATGGTAATCTTTCAGATTTCAGAGTTTTTAAACTGTTTAGGAAAAAATAAGTTCAAAGCATATCTGTAAGCTATAGAGTTAAACAGTAAAGTTATGGCATCCATAAAAACAGGCTGTAGGAATAGAAGTTGAGTGCCTTCCATATAAGAATAGAAGTCAAAAGATGAGACTATCTGTGAAGTAATATTGAAGTCACCTGAAGTGCAGTGATGGATAAACGAAGAGGTCCAAGTGAAGTGTCTTGGAAAAGAGAGAGGAAGGAGTATAGAAAGGCAGGATTCAAATCAGGCAGTAAATCAACGAATGGGGAACTACAGTTTCTTGGCCATGGGTGCAATGACTGTTGGACTTAGCATGGTGTTTTTAATACCAAGTAGGATACAAAAAGGGGTGACGCCTGTGAAAAAGGATAGAGAACTAATAACTTCTCAGTTAAGTCAGTAAGCACAAGTGGGTTTTATGGAAGCTTGAGTTCTGTTGGACTAGCTTTTGTTCACTTGTATCAGATTGGCTGCTAGTAACCATGTTATGGACAAACCTACTTTAAGGATAGTGTTAAACCCATCAAACTACATGAGACCAATGGTGAAAGGGTCATTTATTACTACAAATAATACCAACATAATTTTTAAAATATTATGTAAACCCATTCCTTGTTTGCATTTCAGCATGTTCTCTGTGTTTTAATTTAGTCTGTTCTCTCCTTTGAGATTAATCTCAAGATTAATACTGCTGCTCTGTTTCTTTGGCTAGTATCACCCCTTAAAGCAGTTTTCCATTTTTCTCATGTTCATTTCCTTGGGAATTTCAAGAGACAGCATTTTTCCACCCTACTTAAGTTACTGTGACTTTTCTTTCTTTTCCAGTGCCCCATGCTCCTAAAGACTCTTTCAGCTTTCTAGTATTTTGGTTTCCATTAGGAAAATGTATTCCACTTTGTGGCATAATCTTTAGCTTCTCTCACTTGATCCAAATGAATCCTTTGCTTTAGTATTGAATCAGCAATACCTTCTTCATCTGTCACTACCTTCCCAAGCAACAAAAATAACTTTTTGGGAAATGGTTGTGGAACATGCAAGTGGGAAGTTTCGTTTATCAGTCCTCTCCTCCTCTCTCCTTTCCCACTGAATTTTTGTCTGTTTATTTTCCTGGCATGCAGTTTTCTTTCAGTCCTTGTGTTCAGCTTCCCTCTGTGGTGGAAGGCAGCTGCAATGATGTACCTTTTTCTTTGGTAGTTGGCAAGTGTCCCCTGCAGTCGTGCATGAGAAATTACAGGGCTAAAACATTAAAAAGTTATTAGGGTGGGACTTTGTGAATGATCTGGTAATGTAAATGGTGCACTCTAAGGTGCTATTTGGTACACATGTGGATTATTTTATTTTGTTCCCTTCAGGTATGTTAGAGTAGCAGTACTTCCATCTTCAACTGACATCAGCTGTCTGTTCCGCACTAAAGTCCATCCTGCTATGGAAAGCATTTTCTTCAATGAGATATTCAGAGTAGCTATTTCCCAAGCAGCTTTGCAGCAGAAGACATTGAGAGTAGATGTCTGTTCTGCCAGTAGAACTCATCGGGAAGAATGCCTGGTATGCATTTTTGTTATTAGCTTTGCTTGGCATGCATTTGTTTGGGTTTTTTATTTTCTTCTGGTAACGAGGCTTCAAGAAGTCCGCAACGCTTCAAGAATTCTGCAGCACATCATACTGATAATATACAATTCCATGTCTGTACCATCTGATGTTGGGTGAGAGCAGTTTTAAAAGCCCTGTTTTAATATTTTGCACAGTCCCACAATGAATTTTATCGCCCTTTCACTGCAAGCAAATAGCCCAATTCTGCAATCCTTTCTGTAGATGGAAATTGTACTTACCTCTTTCTACATGTCAGTGGAGCTGGCCAAGTGTAAAACTGATGTGGAGAATCAGGTCCACAGAATATATAATAAAATGATACACAACATCTTTGTAAAAACAAAAACCACTGTATGGAATGTAAAATAAAATAATTCTCCATATATCGCTGTGGATTATATTATGTTCCCTCTTTTGAGTCTAGTATGCTTCATTGAAATAAAGCGACTTGACATTTATCAGCCAGGACACAGGAGGCTGACATTATCAATTTGCCTGCCTCTGACGTTAAGTGCCGTCATCATTACGCTAATAGCTTGTTCTCTTTTTTGCCAATGCTACCATTGTATGAAAGTGACAAAAAAGTATTTCCTGTCTAGGAGTCATTCATGGAAAAAGGAGGACTGCTTTATTTTAAAGTCTCTCTGTCTAGTTTCATTTTTGATCACTGTTATTACCTTGTAAGGTGGATTTGAAAGTGGGTGCTCTTAGCATAGATGGGGCTGATTTAATAACTGGATTTTCTGTTATATGAACTGGTAATATCTAGTGCATGATGCCAAAAGGAACCTCAAAGCCTATGGAAAAATAGCTTGGACTTCTTGGGATCAAGAGAGATTCCTGGTTCAGGTAATAAACAGCCATATTTTACCCTTGCCGTTACCTGAACCAGAGAGCTCTCTTGAGCTGTCTTGTATACATCGTATTTTGTTTTGATTACTGTTTTTAAAAAAACTTTGTGTTTCATTGTGAGGATGAAGTGTCTAAATGTTAAAGTTTTTAAATATTTAAATGCTGATCTACTAGCTTAACATTCATAATCATAAGTATAGCTGCTTATAGGCATGGGAAAAAAAATGAAACGGTGCTTTATTTTCAGCTCAGTGCACCCCTGCGCCAAGCACAGTGCATGCCCAGAAGAGGCATTGCATCAGTTTGACCTGACTTCTCCAACATCTGTATAGATCAGTGCTTCAGAAGGGCTGTTTGGTGCTTTTATTTAATAGCCGATTGAATCAACTTTACATAAAAGCACCAAAAAGCCACTCTGAAGCACCTGATCTATAAAGACGCTCGGGGGCCAGGTGAAACTAACACACTTCCTCATCTGGTAAAACACTGGGGTGTTTTTTTTCCCCAAGTCTGTCAGCACCCTACTTGCATCATGTAGACATAATACTGTGAACTAAATGTATTTGGCAAGGAAAATATAGCAAAACGGAGTAGAGCAAAAAATACTTTCAAAAAACAAATATTATCTGTAATCTCAACACCTCTAATTCAATCACTTACAGAGAAATGTATTTTTATTAGTTTGAGATTTATCATGTTGTTGAGTAGACTGTTGTATTATAAGTTCTTCTACAATTTTGAATGGACTATATGTAATTTAACTGCAGTACTTCTAAAAAAAAATCTTTTAGATTTAGACCTATCCTGTAGACAGTAAACTTCAATTTGGCTTCTCACCATGAGTCTGATTAGCAGCATAGTGGGACATAAATGATTTTCATCCTTTCTTATTACATTTTAAAAGGATGCTAGAAACAGAATCTAGTGGAGTTAATAGATTTCAGCAGGCCAGGCCAGAGGGGTTTTGCCTTTGTGTTTTGGAAGTGAATTAAATGCTTGCGGATAGCCTTTGGGTTGGTGGACAGAGTTGACCAAAACTATGAAGCACTAGGTTACTCAGAGGGAGTGAGCACACCATGCAGAACACAACAGCTCACAGAGTACAAAGAATGAAAAAAATGAGGGGGAGGGGTGCTGGGGACAAAGTCAAAATGAAGGACTGAGAGACGGGCAGTTTGCAGAGAGCCCTGCACAATGCGTATAGCTAAGCACAGGAATAAAGCAGTCTAAGAATACACTGGATGTCATCTAGAGAATCTGTGCTTGAAATGTGAGGAGTGCAGAGACCCATAGTTGCCAAATACTTCTGTTCAGTTTCCTCTTTCTAGAGGCTAGATGGCCATCTTCAGAGGCCAGTTCCACGAAGAGGTAGTCAAGGAAGTCCTTGAACTTTGTAGAACCACAGACAGGGAAAGAATAAAAACAGAAAGTGGGTGAAAGTGCAGTCAAGAACCTCTTCAGGGGATCCTAAAGAAGCCAGAGGAGGAGTTGACACCTGATATGCTCCACATACATGTGTGTCAGGCTCTCTCCCACTGCAGAAGGGACAAGTATCTGGCATGTCAGTGAACTGAGCCAAGCAGGTGCCCAGGTGGCTCTGGAGGTTAAAATAGAGCATGCTTATTTCTGCAGTATGGACCCAGGAGCAGCAGCGGAAGTTTCACCCACGGTATTCAGCCATTCTCACTTGAATGCCTTCCCCCCCCCCGAATGAAAAGGCAGTGTAGTCTCTATGAGTGTTTACTTTTGTGTTTTCATTGACACTGCCATTAAGGTTAGCAACTAGTATCTGTTGTGTGGGTGATTTTATTTTGCAATAGACCCCGCTACCTGCTGGGAAATGAACTGAGATAGACCTGAATACCTTCCATGTATGTATCTGCCAATGGCATCATGGTTCACTCTGCAGCCAACTTCAAAAGCTCTTTATTATTTAATATTATAGAACAATAACCCCTCTCCCACACTTAATTTCATTCTTTATATTGGGCTCAGAAGCTCCTCTCCTTCCTCCCACTTTTTTTTTTAATAGGTGAATAATTAATTTATTTTAAAAAGAGAGAGAGTGAAAAAGGGGGAGGAGTGAGGGAGTTTATACAATGGAAATTAGCTGGCATGTATTTTCATTTGCTTTTTAAAATCTGTTTCATCACTAGGAGGAAAAAAACAATGTGTTTTGATCTGTGAGACAGCCAGAAATAGGCATCAAACTTTTGACATGCATTTACATGAAAAATACCATAGAATAAATTTTCAGATGTCATAAAGGAAAAATGACCTATCTATACTTTTTCTTTCCCTTTCTCATTCCATGTAGGCTGGAACTCAGATCAGCCTGGCAGATTTATCATTTTCTAATGCGACTTGTACTCTGTGGTATAACCTGCTGCCTTGCAAGCAAATTCAAGGCAATAAAAACAAGATACAAATTGAGGAATCTGTATTTCTACTAAAACAGCAGTCATCAGGCTCATTGGACTTGGTGAGTAACATTCTTTGGCTCCTTCAGTAAAAGCAAAAAGAAAGGCAGTAATCCTAAGAAGGCAATCCTCCTTAGTTATGCTTCTTATCTCATCATCCTCACTCACTGGCTTCTGCAGGGCTGAGGGCCCCACGTATGCATACACTTTTTGTGCGTGCTCTTGTCTTTATTCCAAATAGTTTCACATGGTGTAGAAGTTCCAAGCATGTGCAAAGGTGTTTGTAGGATTGGGGCCTAATTGTAGGTTACAGGATTGGCTCTGGTATTCAAATAGCTTTTCTTTTCTGCTTTGTTGTTGGTATTGAGGTAGGCTCTCTCTCTTTGTTGCTAATTTTCAAAACAGCTTTGTTTTTCATTTCCTGTCCTTATATTTGCATTGCATTTAAAAATGCTGTGTATATATACACCCTTGCAGTTGTTATAACCTTCCAGTTTTGTGCTTGTTTCACAAGAAAGCTTCAAGACATGATTTTAACATAACGATCTCTTTCTATTTTGGGTATTGTAATCAATCAGCAGGAGAGAAGCATATTGGATGGCATTACCCTATTAAAAACATAATGTACTTTTTTGGGTGCTTTCACATTAACACAAATGTTGAGTTGTTAATACACTTGGAATGCTGATCCCAAACTTAATTGTTTGCAGTTTGCCTTTTTATTGTGATCACTTAGCCATATTTTGTTGGTGTAAGGGAATGCCAGGGAAATATGGCTCTTGCGAGAGTTCTCATTTTTTACCTAATGTACTGTGTCATCTAGCTCTGCATTCATTTCCCTTATTTGTATTACTAGGATGCTGTGTCAGCTCTCCTGGAGAGGACATCTGCTGAGTTGGAAGCAGTAGAACAGGAGTTAGCTGAAGAGGAAGAAGAGGAGCAGGAACAGAGGGGCCCTGAAGAAGACTGGTAAAGCTGTTCTTTCTGTTTGTTCTTTCTGTAAACTTAGTACTAGGCTTAGGAAAGCAAGCACTTTGCTTTCCAGGAAAAGCATTTTAGGTCCTCTGCGGGGACAATTAATTTATTTTCATTTAGGTTTATTACAAAATACATCGCTGGTTCCAGTATAGTTCTGTGAAATCCACTCAGTATTTACTTCTTCACTGAACATCCCCCAGAATGACACACAACAAATATTAGTTGTTCAGTTTTATTGCAACCAATATAGGTTATTTATATAAGTGAATGAGATAAAATTGAATAGGATTTGTGGGGAGGAGAGAAACTGCTGTGAGTTATGTACCGTTGACTGGTACTCTTGTTTTTGGAGCAGTTGTGAACTTTCTCTCTGAGTGGAAAAGGTTTCTTGCTAAAGTATTACATCTGTTCTGGAATTTAGGAACAGTCTCTTTCTCCTTTTCATTAGTATACAGTCATGCAGAGGGGTGGCATGGGGGCTTGTAGATATTTTTATGAGGGTTTGTGAGAGCAGTAAATTATCACCAAAGCAGCCTGTGGCTATCAGAGTTAGTGTGCATGTTTTAAAAATGTTCTCAAAGGTGAATTGTAACAGAGCTTTACAGGTTTTTTTCCCGGAGCATGTAATTTAAAAAAGCAGTCATATGAGCAATTTGAAAGCCTTTTTTTTTTTTTGGTGATACTTTAATCTTGCATTTTGTAATCAAGGTAACACATTGATGACAATATACCTTTTGTACAAAGTGCAGGACCTGGGCATTCCAATATTTTATCTAGTGCTCCTTGTCAGTTTAAGGATAAACTTGGCTTACTTTTGTTCTTACAGGTTAGAAATGCTAGCAGAGGCAGCTGATGAAATTGTGGATGAAGAGGAGGACGAAGTTACACTGGCAGTGAAAGACAAATGTATAGATAACCTGGGGTTATGCACTGACACCACAGACACAGATGAAGGCAATGATGGGGAAGAAAGTAACCATGCTGATGCCTCTCACAATCAACTGACAGCCCTAGTACCAAATCTGGTGAATATTTACTTTAGACTTTGATTCCCTAACACATACCACATACTTGTTAGAAGATAATTTTTAGCGTTATGAACTATATGCATGCCCCTTTACTTAGATATATGCTGTAATCAGGATTGAAAGCTTAAAATGTGTCATGGCATTTCTATTATAGCATTTTTGGTATAGTAGTTTTGAGAAAAATTAGGTTGGTCACTTGAGCTGTGCAAGTAGTAATTCTCAGCCAGCTTCCTGTGGTGCTACCAGATCCTTTGAAGAGTGCTGTGAGGGGATAAGCAAGGTGTGAGGAGATAAGTAGATAAACTCAGGCTCAGACCTGTCCCTGCCTCCATGATCCCTTACCCCAACTGTCTGGTCCCTGCAAGGAAGTAAGTACTGTAATATATAATTAGGTCTTTGAAACTGGGTGCCACTTAACTTACGAAAGTTATGGAGAGGTGCCTCAAATCCAGAAAGGTTGAGAACCACTAATGTGTATGTAGTAAACTCCTGCCATGTTCTCCCTCTGAAACCTGAATTCTTTTAACTTAAAATCAAACAGAAAACTTTAGTCTTCATTTGGCTTCTCTTGAGTAAGGGAAGATTTCAAGTGGGAAGAAAATCAGTGCAATAACTTTAAGCTTATGAATGTTTAAGGTTATCTATCTATCTATCCCCTTTTTTTCTAATTCTTCTGTTAAGTTTGTAATTAAACAAACAGAAAGCCCTCTGACCTTTGAAGGAATGAGGAGACTCAGCTCTACATCTTTCATTAGTTTTAATAGCTTAAACAGAAAAGGTTGTGTAGAGTAAGGAGTAAATCATTCAAAAGAGGAAATTCCAAAATACATAGTGTCTTTTACACCATTCAAATCAGCCACAATGCACATAGCATGTGTAGTAAATTCTGCTTCTGTATCCTTATTAAATGAGAGTTGGTATAAAAAATATCTTTCTGTTCTCAGAAATCTCCGTAGTTCAATGAACATACCCCAAGGTGTCAAGTTACAAATCCTAAAACTAATATCTCTTTGCAACACCATTCTCAAATCCAAAAGGCTTAATGAAAATATGTAGCTATGTGGATAAGCCTTGGGTATTTGTTCCATGTGTCAAAGAAAGGGAAACAAAAGCAGCAGCAGTAAAGAATGACATCTTAGTTCTGTAAAAATCCTCCTAACAGCAAAGTTTGATACTTGATAATAACTATTGGAGCTGTCATAAACTCCCAATTAGTGAAGGAAGCAGGGAAATAGACCTAGCACCAGTTCAAAGGGCTTTGGGACCCTTCTGGGTATCAGGCAGATCCAGGTCATGGGCCTTATTAATCAAGGTATTAACTGCATGTCTGAGACATGAGCATTCACCTTCCTTCAAGTTAAGCTCATGCTGAGGTATTTTGCTGAGTAGAGGCTTGGACTAGGTAGTAAGTCAGGAGCAGAGCAGCCTATGACATTGCATTAATAGTTTGTGTGAGATTAGTTTTATTATGGACGAACAACTTCATAATAGAAAAAAGGGAAAGAACCGTATATGTTTCAGTGGCACAGTAAAGGGAGCATAGCAGAAATCAAAAATTCATCTATATTGAGGACAGAGTTTTAGTACAGAGTACTGAACTTGCAGATTAGCAGCTGTATAGGAGATCCAGGGTGCCACAGCCACAGCAGTAAGTGTTCTTGTCTTGTTTCAGGTTGATCAATCTGTTTTAGGGAAGCCAGGAACCAGGGCACTGTGAAATTCCCAAGTGACCTTTTGGGTTCATGAAAGCATCAGCTGTTTCTCTAGCACAGTGCTACAGCTGTGCTGGTCTGCATCTCTGACCTGCAGATTGAAGGGCTTGCCTATAGTACACATTTTCAGGGTTATGGTTTACAGATTAGTGAAGGCTTTATGTAAGTTTCATATGAAAATGACAAGTTTATTTGGCACAGAAAACACCTACAGAGGTTTGTCTTCTAGCCTTACTTAACTAAATGCTGCAGTATTCAATTATATGCAAATTAATTTGCTTTCTGTGTTGGATTTCACTGGTACTGGTGTGGGGGTAGAACTCATTGTTTGTAAGATGCACAGAGATTTTATCTGTCTTGTATCTGTGTGTGTGTGTAATTTGTTTTTATAAATTCCTTTTGACAGGTTGATAAAGAGACTAACACTGAGGAAGCAGTTAATGAGAACCTGGCAGTCCGACCCAAGGACAGAGCCAGCTTGAGTTCTAGACAGCGTCCTTTTGTCAGAAACAGCATGATAGTACGCTCACAAACCTTCTCTCCAGGCGAGCGGAACCAATACATCTGTAGGGTAAGAGGAAAAGCACTCTGTGAAATGCCATTAACTAAAGAGTCATTTAACTCCTTGGCAGTGACACGTTTATGACGACAAGTTACTTGTGTACTGGAAAAGCCCAGTTTCACCTGCAAGAAGCTAAATCCATGCACTTTCATAGATTTTTCAGAAAAACACACCAAGTGCAATGGAATGGGCTTATACTTGAAGGTATTTCTTCGTACAGAATCTTTTTATTAAGGATAAAATTTGCTCTTTCGCAGAGGGCCAGCATGAAAAGTCTTGTGCTGGCTGTCTGCACAGGGGTAGGTTTCACTGCACGAGCAGAGCTATAATTCACATATATCAGTGCACTAAAATAAGCTGTCCCTGATCTGTGGAGCCTGTTAGGAAAGAGTTCACTATAAGCAATCCCAGAATTACCATTTTCTAATAACATACAATTTAAAGGTAATATAGTTTGAAAGAGCTTGGCCACCATCAGTTTTAAATTGCATCTTGAAGCTTAATGTGACCTCAAATTGGGTAGTATGGTTAGCAACTTGACAATGCCATTCTGAAACCCTGTTGCAACTGAGAAGCAGGGTCTATTAGCCGAAGCAGAGCTTCCCTCTGACATAGCTATGCTTCTGATACCCAAACAAGCTAGCTTAGGTATCTCTAGACAGCATTACTCTAATACCTGTGGTGAACATAGAGAAATAGCACAGATCTTCCAAGCCGTGATTTACTGCCTAAATCCCCAGACAATCCCTCCTCCCTTTCTCTGCAGTGTGACACTGAAAAGAAAACATCAGGTGGGTGTGTAGTCTGATCAGACACCTACTGACATCCACTCCCTGCCTTTGAGTAATGGGTGCAGTGTGTTTAGCTCTATAATGCATCTCTTCTCTTATGATGTTTGAAGGAATTCATCTGGAGTGTGTAGGAATCAATACAGGGGAAGTTTTTCAAAGGCACAGAGGGCAAGTGAGCACCCAAATCTCACTTGTGTCTTTGGCAGTCTCCCTTGTAAAGTGATTAAGAAACATTTAAATATTGAAGTATGATCATTATAGTCAGTGATGAGTGAACAGCAGAATGTCTATGGTGGGAAGACTGATTTCTCCCTAGGGAAGTATATTCATCTTGCATATTCATTGTTTTCATGTACGTGCTGCACTTGTGTGTTTTAGGGCTCTGGGTTTGTCAGTCATTGAGGTTTCAGCAGTCGAATTTCTGCAATCCATATTTATTAATACCCTTTCCCGAAGAACTGAACGAAATCTTAAAGATAGATATTTAAAGCCTACTATGTCATTTTCCTTGAATTCTGCCACCATATGCACTGATACACTAATAGACTGTCTACTTGAAAATGATCTATGAGAGGCTGCCTATGGTATTTACAGCAAATTAAGAAAAGATTGCTCTTCCTGGAATACAACCATCAGAGGTCCTGATTGCTGAGAAGTAGGAATATAATGCAAGGGGATATATTCATGCATACGTTCCTTCTAAATAGGACTAAGGATATTACTTGCTGGACAGGTGAATGCCCAGAGCAAATTGCTTTTCTCTTGCAGTTCTGTTGATAAGACCCCAGGCAGATGACTGGCAGACTCAACCTTGGAAACAAGATCATAACCCAGACAGAGCTTTGGCAGTTTGTCTTAGCTCATCTAATGAAACAATCCACAAGACACTTTTTAGTAATATATGGTAACCTGTGAATGATTAAATTGTGGATTGTGATAATTTTGTAATAAGTGACTGTTGATGCAGTAGCATGAGTAATCTTCCACCATTTGCACCACTTGGTTTGTGCTGTAACTAGCATGATTTTCTGAGGAAAGAGCTGATTGTCTAAGGGTGTGGACAGACATAACAACTGAAATGTTTCCAAGTGAAACGCGTTTGAAAACATTTAATAAAAGAAACCTTTCAGCCACATGACAAATGTATGCCTCTGGCTGAAAGATTTCAAAAGCTGTAGCTTCCTCTCCAAGGAGCACTAGAACAGGCTGCTTGTCACTCTTCCCACTGCCCACACCCAACCCCTTCTCAGGGGCTACATATATAAGAGACATTGACTGCGCAGTTGTTACTGCACAGTCATTTAGTACTTGCATACAGAAAAACTAAATGACTGCCTGGTAGCATCCCAGGACAGCTTCTTAGTGATGCTGACTACACAGTAGCTTGTTACTAGGGCTGTGCAAAACAGTGCCATTTGGTTTTGACTTGTTTCGCCGTTTCAAAGGGACAGTGTTTTGTTTCTTTGTTTTGTTTAGTTTGAAAGCACTGTTCCATTTCGTTTCATTGAAATTATTTTGCTGTTTCAAAATGTTTTGCTGTATTGCCCATAGGCTATAAAGGAGAATCATGAAAATGCCTATAACTTTGTCGATTCTTGCCTGATGTGGATGAAAATTGCAGGGATGGTAGCCCCTTCTGAGGACATGAAGCCTGCCAAGTATTAAGGAGATAGGTGCAGGGGTTTCTGGGAAACTGCACCTCACACTGCTAAAATCAAAACTCGTGTCACTTGCCAGCAGTGGCAGCCTCCTGTCATCCTGTGTGCAGATTTGGGAACCGACACCCCTGGGAGGGCTGTGGGGCTCTGCTGGACTCCTCCCGCAGGATGACAGGAGACTGCCACTGCTGCCTAGGACCGGTGCTGGGCATTGCCTGCGACCAGCAGCGGCAGCCTTCTATCATCCTGCGCACATATCTAGGGGTCTGTACCCTCAGGAGGAATCCAGCAGCACTGGGAGGGCAGGTTGCGCGCCGTAGGGCTGGCAGATCCACTGGAGCTACTTGGAGCACAGCCCTGGCTCTGAGCACAGCCTGGCGCCTGGAGTCTCTGCAGCCCCACGATGCTGAGCCTGGTGGCAGAAGGTGGTGGAAAGCCAGTGACAGAGCTGCTCGGAACACAACCCTGGCTCCAAGCGCAGCCCTGGCCAGTGGCTGTCCTGCTGCCAGGCACGGGCAACTGGTGCCTTTTGAGCAACTGCGGGGGGGTCCCCGGGCGGCTGATGTCACTGATGGAGGGGGGGTGTGAGGGGGCGCTGATCTCACTTACCAAAAAGCGGCCACACCACTTCCAGAAGCGGCGTGGCCACTTTTGCTGGCGGCCCCGCTCCCTGGCTGGTGCTTGCAGGGGAAGCACTGGCACTCCCACCTTCCCCCTGTCCATTGCCTAAACAGGGAGCATGGCCTAACGGGGAGGGCACCAGCACTCTCAGGTGGTGCACATACACCCTCATGCACGCCTTATGCATTGCCACTACCACCAGTCTCAACTCCATGGGACTGGCGGAGCTGCTTGGAGTGTGGCCCAGTGGTGGATGGCAGGGGAGAGTCAGGACTGCACTCCAAGCGGCTCTGCCAGCCCCACGGAGCTCAGCCCAGCACTGGGAGGTGGTGGGAAAGCTAGTGGTGGAGCCACTCCAAGCACAGCCCTAGCCAATGGCTCTCCCCCACCTCCCACCGCTAGGCTCAGCTCCATGCAGGTGCAGAGCCTCTAGCCACCGGGCTGTGTTCACTAAGGCTGTGCTTGGAGCCAGGGCTGTGCTCCAGGTGGCTCTACCAGCCCCATGGAGCTCAGCCCAGCAGCGGGAGAGCCAGTGGTGGAGCTGCTCTGAGCACAGTCCTGGCTCTTTCCCCACCTCCTACCACCAAGCTGCTTCAAAACTGGAAATGTTTTGAAACTTTCGAAACATTTCAAGTGCCCTAGTTTCATTTTGAGGTTGTTTCAAAGCCTTTTGTTTCGTTTCGATTTCACTGGTTTGAGCTTGAAACATATTGAAACAGCTTTGAAATGAAATGCCCGTTGAAATTTTGCGTGGCCCTTCTTGTTAGTACTGTGCAGTAGCGTTGTGTCACACTTCAGGCTACACAATGCTACTGCACAGTAGTAACAAGCTAGTGCATGGTTAGCATCTTGTGTAGGTACAGCCAGGGAGGTTAGAGTCAAGAAGTAAACAGGGCAAGGGGCTCCTTGGTCTCACTGCTAGGACTGTGATACTCTAGCTGCAATCCCCCTCTATTGCTCCCCTCCTCTTTCAGGTGAGCAGTTAGAGGGGACTGGGTGTGGAGGGTCCAGTTCTGGTAGGTAGCAGAGGCTCTGTGAGTTGGCAGGGCGGGCAATTGTGGGGACAAGCCCAGCTCCAGATCTGGTGAGAGTCAGGGTCCCAGTGTGGCCTGTGTGAGACACTCTGAAGTAGTACCACATTTACTTTGGAGTGTTTCAGCAGCTTTTAGAATATTTCAAAAGGTTTGTACGTGTCCCCACTGGGCCTCCGAAACATTTCACAGGAGTTTTGGAGAATGTTTTATTGTTACATCTGTCCACACCCTAAGCCAACATGGGACACACATACCTGGGAGGTATATAAACAGTATGCCAAGGATGAGTGGCAGACAAGGTTCTTTGGGTAAATCTGATCTTTTTTTATTAAACCAACTCAAATAATTGGAAAAAAATTTCTTAGCAAGCTTTTCAGACTGAGGAAGCACCTGCAGTGGGTGTGCGCTCTTCCTGGATGGAATGAATCCATCATTCATGTTACTTGCCAGCAGTTGGTGTGTGCCATCCAGGAAGTGCACACACCAATTGCAGATGCTTTCTCAGCTTGATGAAGGGTATTTAAACCCAAAAGCTTGCTAAGAAGAATTTTTCCAGCTATTTGAGTTGATCTAATAAGAGATCAGATCTACCCAAAGAACCTTGTCTGCCTATGTCCTTAAACCAAAACTGCTACAACCTACACCCCTGTACCAAGTATGAGTAGAACTTTAACAGTAAAATGCTAAGAGAGAGGATTCTGATCGCTGCTTCTTCCTGAAAGAGATGGGTCAGCTTTAAAAAAAAAGAAAATTCTGAAACATTAATTTTGGTTAAGCAGTCAAACTGTCAAACAGTGGCTGTCTCCTCCATTTGCTTCCCTGTAAAAGTCACAAAAACAACTCAATAACCACAGACTGGGGGATGACTGGCCAAGGTGTAATACTGGCAGAAAAGGGTTGGGTTTACAGTGGACCGTAAGCTGAAAATGAGTCAACAATACACTGTTGTTGCAAAAAAGACCAATAGTGTACTGGGCTGTATAAATAGAAGTGTCATTTGCAAGTCAGAGAAGGGGTTTCTTCCTCTCTCTCTCTTCAACATTGGCAAGTACCTCATTCTGGAGTACTTTATCCAGTTTTGGGCAGTGCACTTCAAGACATGGACAGATTAGAAAGAGTTCAGCAGACAGCTCCAAAAATGAGCAGAGGTCTGGGAAATATGACTTGTTGCAAGGGAAAATTGGACAGTCTGGGGTGACGTAGTCTGGAGAAGAGAGGACTGAAGGGGAGATTTGATAAGTCTTCAAATATCTGAAGGGCAGTTATGAAGAAGAAGGTGATATATCTTTCCCTTCGGCTTTAGGGAAAAGGACTACAAATAAAATGCAAAAAGGGATATTTAGGTTAGCTATTAGGAAGAACTTTCTTATGAGAGTTGTTAAGCATTGGAACAGATCAGAGGGGTTATGGAGTCTCCATCCTTGGCAGAGCAGGTCAGACAGACACTTGGCTGGCATAGTTTAGGCAGATCATTGAACAGGGATTGAACATACTCCTGAGATCCCTTCCAGCACTACTTTTCCATGATTTGTGCGATTCTATGATGTTTGTAATGGGATGTCCGTGTTTTATTCCTTCTGTGGAAACTCCCATATTGTCTGCATTTGCCATGAAAATTAAACACTAAAAGTTGGCCTGAAATGACCTAATTGTATCTCTCAGGACTGTTTAAATAATCTAGTTATGTAGAATTGGTAAGCTATTTTTAGCTAGAGACATTTACTAAAAGAGAACTAAGAAGCTATCTCTTCCTGGATGCTCATTTACCAGGCTATTAGAAAATTTGTTTTATCATAGGAATGAAACAAATGCAAATCAGCATTCTTGAGTTTTTTTCCTGACCATTTACAGCTTTAATTCAAGGCTTGTTCTGTCTTTAAATATGACTGCTCTGTATTGCAATGTTATATCTTGCATGTTTTGACAGTTGAATCGAAGTGACAGTGACAGCTCAACACTGGCCAAAAAGTCACTCTTTGTGAGAAATGCCACAGAACGGCGGAGCCTAAGAGTGAAAAGGGTAAGTAACTGTATGTAACTTGTAACTGAATGTGGTTTCAGTATTTGCAACCTTTCTCATTTTGTTTTAAATTATCAGCTTAATTTTAAACACCAATAGTCTACAAGTGGGGTGGCCAACCTGCACCACGAGTGCCATAAGCAGCAAAGGCAGCCTGCATGGTACATGACAGATCAGAGAGGATACAGGTAGCATGGTAGCAGGTGGGGTAGGAAGCAGACCTAGAACAGGAGACTGGCAGCAGAAGGCAAGAAGCAGAAAGCAGAAAATGAAATTGGACAGGGAGCAGAGTTGGGAGCAGAAAATAGAGCAGCAGATTGGGCAGTTCGGCACTTGGGGAGGGTGTGGGGCTAATTTTGTACCATGCCTCCCAAAAAGGTTGGCCTCCCTGCTCTAGAGAGTGCTTGAGAAAGCTTAAAGAAGAGGGACCTCCAAAAGTCATCTAGTCCAACCTTCTGCCTGAGGCAGGATCATCCTTGTCCAAACCATCCAATACAATCCATAATCTAAACTCTACATAAGATTACCAGCAACATAGACTTAACGCCCTAATTTGCCACAGGTAAAACGGGGATCATAGCGGCCAATGTCGTGCTGTTATGAAACGTTGTCAGTATATGCTCAAGAGGGACCTGGTAACTGTCTACGGGACCTGGTGACTGTCTGTAAACTCACTAGGGGGGACCAGAAGGGTTTGGGGGAGACACTGTTTCCCCTAGCGCCCCCTGGCATAACAAGGAATAATGGACACAAATTATTGGAGAGTAGGTTTAAATTAGACATCCGCAAGAACTACTTCACAGTCAGGGTGGCTAGGATCTGGAACCAACTTCCAAGGGAAGTGGTGCTGGCTCCTACCCTGGGGGTCTTTAAGAAGAGGCTTGATGCCTACTTGGCTGGACTCATTTGAGTCCAGTTTTTCTCCCGCCCAGGCGGGGGGTCGGACTTGAAGATCTACAAGGTCCCTTCCAACCCAACTTCTATGATTCTATGAGATCTTGGATAGAAGGCCACATCCCCTGCTATAGAGGAAGGCAAAAACTCCCATACCAGTCTGGCCATGGGGGAAAATTTCTTCCTGACCCCAAATATGGTGATTGGTCTGACCCTGAGTGGAGGTGCAAAACCCTGGCTTTGGTCCCAGCAGGAGCGTAGGCAGACCCATTCAAAGTCCCCAGCCTTGGTTGTAGCCAACATGCAGTGCCTCTGACATCGGTTTAAAAACACCCTGATATGTGTAGCAGAAAGTGGGGAGAAAAGGCAGGGGCAACCAGTAAAGCCCAGAAACATGGGAAAAAACCCATAGTAAAATATAGGCATAGCTATGGTTAGACCATCCCTAACCAGTGACTTTGAAATGCCTGAACCTCCTGGAATCTCAGGTCCAAATTTTGATACAGTTGCCTCAACCTTTCCTCCTTCCGGAGCACATACTGTGTCTGGGTCCTTTGCGTTCTGTCTGCTGCAGATGGATGGCAAAGATCCCATTGTGTTCCTTGTTTGAAATGGGGTTTGCTCTGGTAGTCCTGTCTGGAATCCCACCTTCCACCCCCCACCACTATTCACATATGAGTTAGCTGGCACTTCAGAGTTAGTCATTTCAGTGGTGTTCTGGTATTTTTGAAGAATATTGGGATCCTCCAGTAATGGGAGTTCCTATACATATGTATTCTATATACATGTAGAGAACATCTAGATCATATCCTAGGCATACTTTTTTGTGGAAAGTCTAGGGAAAAAGTTATACTTTCAAGGGTTCAGGTGCATTTATATACCCTTTTTGTAGTTATGCTTTCTGCTCCAAGAACTTCTGTGAAAAGCGAAGGGACTTAAAGAAAAGGGAGTATTATGACACCACATAAAATGAAGGTACACTCTCACAGAGGGCATTGTGTCATGGGCATCAGCTCAACCTGCCCTCCTTGGCTGATTAGCTCAGCTGGTTAAGTTGTGATGTTAATAATGCTAAGACTGTGGGTTCAATCCCCATGCTGACCACCTGCCCTCTTTTACAGAAAGAATATAGACAAATTGGAGAGACTCAGTGGAGGGCAGTGAAAATGGTTAGGGGGCTGGGGCACATTACTTCTGAGGAAAAGGTGAGGGAACTGGGCTTATTTCGTCTGGAGAAGAGAAGACAGAGGGGGGATTTAGTAGGATGGAGCTAGGCTGTTCTCAGTGGTGCCTGCAGCAGGACAGTAGGGAGTACTACTACACTGAGCTTCCCACCTCAGTGTGCCAGGCCCAAAACCGTGCTTCAAGAGTCTTTCCTGGGATGCCTACGTCTGGCTGTCCCCCTTCCTGAAGCACACCCTGGGGTAACGCTGCCACCACCTGAGCAGTGGTCTCTGTTAGGGCTCTGTGCAGCCCAGGGTACATAGACCCTGCAGACTTTGGGGGTGCTTTGTCCCTTGGTAATCTCTCTAGGTGCTTCTTATAGCCTGAAGCTTCCCAGGATAATCTCAGGTAGGGCTGTTTTAGTTAATAAACAGCCAGGCTCCCCTCAGCTCAGCTGAGCAAAAAAGAGCAATAAAGTTTGTCTCTCTCCTCTTCCCTCAAGAGTACACACCCAGGCAAGCTATAACAGATAGTTTTATTGATTAGAGAAGGAGAGAATGGGGGAGGGGTACAGGAAGAATGAATATTAAAAGAAAATGCCTTGACCAAAACAGAATAATGTGAGCCTTTCAAATATAGGCTTGTGGCCCTTTTAACATGCAGCTGAAAACTTAGTTCTAAACTAGAAGCCAAATTCCAGATTTCTATTTAAAATCTTCCAGAGAGTCTCTCTCTCATGGAGGCACATCCTTCTGTGTCTGTGTTCCCAAAATGACTGCCTGTCTCATTCCCAAAATGCCTGCTGTGTAGGACAAAGGAAGAGCGAACTCCCCACTCCCTTAGGAATTATTACAGCCCAGTCACCTAGGTGCCAGATTGACTGAAACCAGGCAGTGTGGAAAAAACAGAGGGGCCTGAGCTGTCCCAGTGCAGAGGTGAGGCAGACCGCGGAGGATTTCTTCACACTGGCAGATGAGAGAACAAGAATCAATGGTCTCAAGTTGCAGCAAGGAAAGTTTAGGCTAGATATTAGGAAGAACTGTCTCATGTGGAGGGTGGTAAAGTACTGGAACAGGTTATGAAGAGAGGTTGTGAAATCCCCATCCTTGGAGGTTTTTAAGACTCACCTAGACAGCACCTTGGCTGGGATTATATAGTTGGGGATGGTCCTGCTTTAAGCAGGGGGTTGGACTAAATGTCCTCCTGAGTCCCCTCCAACCCTAATTTTCTGTGATTCTACAACAAAAACCAAAGGGCTCAAGAAGAGGTGATGAGTTAAAAATATGGAAGAGTTTACATAGAAAAGGTTACAGTCTTGGGTTGTTAACCTTGAAGCTTCAAGGAAGAGCACTTAGGGCAAGTACAGGAAGGAAATTTGAAAGCATGAAAAATAAAACTGTAAACATCTGGGGTGACCAAGTTATGGCTCTCAGGCCTGGAAATTTGGCCATGGGGGAGGTGTTGCAATGGTGAGGTGCGGTGACCCTGCACCACACATCTGGCTCATGGGTCATATGGGTTGGACACCATTCATATAGTCGTCATATAATCAACCTTTGCTATTTGCCTAGGCCCCCAGTTAGTAAGGTGTTTAAGAAAATACTGTGGTTGAAATCAGAGGAACTGCTCCTGTACTTAAAGTTAAGCATGTTCTTAAGTACCCTGCTAGATAATTTAATACCATTAGTAACATTTGCACCTGGGAAAGCGTAAGACCATTCAGAGCATAATTACATTGCTGTGAGGGTCATCAAAAGACTTTCCCCTTTTGTTGTTAAAATAAAAATCTTTGCACATCTGGCTGAATTAACAAAAAAAAAATTGACGTTCGTTTGAAACTTTAGGTATGACCTAATGCAAGAAGCAAGATTCCAGAGCAGATAGACCTTTGGACATTGGTCTGATCTGGTTTGGTAACTTTGCTCAGAAAAAAGTACATTTTGATCGCACATTGCTAACCAGTGCCAAATCCTTACATTGGCATTTGTATATTAAATCCATTCTGACTTTAGACACTCTCTTTTCTGAACCCCTTCAGCCTGCTTGCCAGCCGATCATGCGACGAGCAACACAGGAATGCCCTGCACGTACTTCTCTTGACTTGGAATTGGATCTCCAGGCATCTCGCACTCGCCAGAGCCGTCTGAATGATGAGCTTCAGGCTCTGCGCGATCTAAAACAGAAGCTTGAGGAGATGAAAGCCAGAAGAGAGACGGACCTTCCCCAGTGTGTACTGGAGGATGAGCGATTCCAGAAGCTCTTGAAACAAGCTGAAAAGCAGGTAAAAGCAATCATAACTGTCTATCAATTTGGGTTGTTCGTTAATTTCAAAAGAAGTAGTGCCTAAGCATATTAGTACTCATCCTGCTGTGATGAAAGCCAAAATGAACAATGTCTTGTAATGCATCTGTAAATGGAATAGATGTGCTGTAAAAATAACCCATGCATGTCTTCCTGGAGGTTCATTGACATAATTTGATATGTTGTTTTAAAAGCAATTTAGAGAAGTATCAATTTTATGACTACTCACATGGCTGAATTAGGTACCGCAATAAAGATACCACCCCACTTGAAACCTAAAGCAAAATGTATACCAGAGAATTAATCCAGAGGCCAGTGATCATCTATTAAAGTCAATTTGTTGACTACCCTGAAGTATCATTGTTTCTGGAGCCGCATACTTCCCTAGCTGCACAAGTTTATTTTTGACTAGGACCACTTAGGAACAGAAAGGGTTTTGGTCTTGTGAAACAATGACATTTATTTAAGTGTTAGCTTGTTAATCTTAAATCCCAGTTCAGTTCCGTGAAGTCGGTCATGTTTTTTGCTCTTCAGTGGCAGCTGGCAACTGCAAAGCCTAGAAGACTCTATAGAGAGGGCATAGAGAGGCACTAGACCATTTGCTGTAACTGTGGAATGGACTGTGCAGCCTACTTCCACCCCAACCTGCTTTTTCACTAGGAACATTACCCAGTCTTTGGCCAAAGGGAGCTGAGTTTCTCCTACTAAAATGTACATTTATATCAGAAAAGATTAAGAAATTAGTAAGAGACTGTAGGGGAAATAGAGCAGCTTTATACCTGGAACAGTGTAAATTTATAAACATTTTAAAAATCCAGCCCCTCCTCCCCTATGTCTTCGCCCCCTCTTCCTCCCTCCCCCCCCCAGCCCAAAACAGAAGTACTCAATTTTGTCTCAAACTGAATACAATACCTTTTCCCAGCCTCCACCAGTAATCATGTTAAAGGACTGGCAGTTATTAAACACTGAAGAATTGGACCAATTCACTCCACACTTATCCATAATACTTTATATGTGCTTCTGTAATGCTCTTTACTATAAGAGCTCCAAATACTATTTACATTTATTATCTTGATGTAGCTGATACCTCAAAGTAATATGTTCTGTACCTAATACCTGTCTGTCTCTGGTCAGTTGTTCAGTGGGTGAAGTTCACTCAGTGTAAAATCTGAGCCTTTTATTAGGTGAACAAAGGGTATATCATTCATACTGGAGGCTGCATAAAGGTTGGAAGGCCACAGTACATTTTAAAGGCCCTTTTTCCAGGCTGAGGATCCAAACAGTATTTGCAGATTGCTGTTTCCAAGACTGTCTCCACTGACAGCTTTTACAAAGTATCTCATTGCTGTTTTAGTATCAATACAACCCTGGCAGTGCTAGCAAGGTTGAGAGCATGAGTGTACTCAGGTCATTGCCATTTACCTCTGTGTCAGGTAAACATAGTAGTCTAGACAACATGGAAATGGGCTGGAAAAAAGAAAAGCCTACAGATCACATCATAGCTAGAACTGAGACAGTTGCAGTGAAACACAGGAGAATTAAGAGATATTCCAAAGCAGAAACCAGATCTGAGCAGCTGTGGGATTCTGCCCATCACTGTAAGCAGAAGTTCAGCGGCTCCTTTTTGGCTTGCCACAAGAGTCTGGCCAGGATAACATATTTGTGGCCAATGAGGAGATCCGTTGTGCAGAGCCCTTTGCACCAGAGCTGTTGGGAAGCATTCTTAGTGCAGAGCCTTGTAAAATTCCACTGGCATGGGGGATGTTTGACAGAACCAGAAGGGGGATGAAAACAAACATTCCTGGGCATTTCAAAATAAAGCTGAAGCGTTCCCTAAAAACAAATCTTGCCAGTTGCTCAGTGTTCAGCCCTGACAAGGACAGCACTTCTCTGCAGTTTTGGAAAAATGCCCTCTGTTTAGTAAACTTCCCTGTCCATGTGAAGCTAATCTATAATTACAATGTTAGTACCACATAAATAAATCTTTTGTTCCTGGTTTTATATACAATTAAGTGAATTTAAACAGAAACAGTTATATGCATTTGGCAGGAGACTGAGCAATATGAGGTGCATTTAAGTTCCTTGGCTTTAGTTTTGCCAGTTCGATACAGTCAAGTTTTCCAATTCTTTGCTTTCTTGGAGCTAAATTCTGCACTCTGATGCATCTGTCAAAGTTAGGGGAAACTTAAATGAAGTTGTTACACATATCTGGAGTTGAAATTCATGGGGCAGAAGGCTACATCACACCTTTTCATAGTTTTGTATATAAAATTGATTCTTTTTAATGCAGATGCAGAAACAAAAGTAGCATGTATGGAAGAAATAGAACACCACCAAAAGAATCAACCATGGAGGATTCTTGTAGGTGATATGTATTTGTTTATAAGTACCAGGCCTGAATCACACCTAAGATTTTATATGCCCCACAGCTTAGACCCACAGGATGGAAAGTAGCGATTTTAGACGTGCTTTGTTGACCCTGAGGCTCATCCCTTCAGCATATGATGCAGTAGTCCGGTGATGCTGTCCTGAGCATTGCTAAAACCAGAATCAGCAATAGCCAGTGTGCATTGCTTTTTTCAGAGCCTTCTGCTTCCTCCCCTTTCTGTAGGTGGGGCATACAACGAGCAGTGCAGAGACTGAATGCAGTCTTTGGGGCATCTTCCACCAACCCCACAGAGTCTGGGATATGTGATCTAGGAGGTTTTGGGATGAAGAAGATGAAAGGGTTTTGTTGGCTATGGTAATATTCTGTCATACAAAACTCTGGTCACAAGGAGGTTCCAAAAGCAGTGACTGGAGAGTCTTAAGCAGACTCCACACTCCTCTGAGTTCAGAAGAGTGGGAAGGCTGGGAGCCAGTAGAGTGGCACAAGACCTGTTCACAGAGGCATTTGCGCCTCCATGGATTCCCAATGATCTGCTGAACTCCTTGCTGAAGAAGGGCAGTGTCCTTCCTTTCACAGCGTACGTGGCAAAAGAGGGACTTAAGCATGCAGGGGCTTTTGGTACCCAATGTAGGAACTGCCTATATTAAGAAAACCAGGCCTGCCTCACCCTGTTATTTCAAATGCACGAAAACTTAGTTGTGTGGAGTTTATATGAAGGCTCTGAAACGAGCTGAGAGTACTTTGATAAATGGGTTGTTAGGCAGGGGGGTAACAAGCAGTTTGATATCTGGCAGCCTTGCCAATTTTTTGCCCTTGCCTGCAGCGTTCACACAAATACCAGGGGTGCTGTTAGGTACAGAAGTGAGTTAATTTGAGGTTTGATGGGCAACGAAAAGCCCTACCAGTGACTCCGTCGAGTGTTGTCCCCAGGTAATTACAAATTGTATGCTGTGGCGTGATGAGGATACACTGTGTGGCTGCCCCTTTCTTGTATTGAAAGGTTATCTGGTGTCCCTGGAACTTCTTTAAGTGACCCTCTCTGCTGTGCTCAGATTGTTTTGTAACACTCATGTCAAACACTAAGTCCCTCGCCTGTCCTAGCAGTGGGAGAGAGAATGGGGCTATTTTATCTTACTTGAAGAGTGGAAGAGAACTATTATCATGTGGCTCTGACCTCTTTTGCACTGTTAGCAATAACACCTGGCCTGAAAATACAGATCTGAAACAGAGAGCTGTTTCCAGATCTGCTGAGAATTTTTTTCCGACAGTCTGTGCCTCCTACGGTAGTTGTTTTTGTATTCATCAGACAACATATTCCTGCACCGTGTTTAAGAAGATACTACAGGACAACTTTCAAAAATATCATAGATAATAAAAAACCTAATAGCATATGCTTATGTGTTCCAATGAGCAGAGTTAGCTGGGGAAGCTGATGATTAAACATATGGCCAATGACAAAACAGGCATGAATGTTCCAGGTTTTATTTTACATTGCTAGCAATAAGTTGTAGACTGCTATTCCTGTTTAGTGTATGCTGTACTTATTAGTGCAGAAGTAGGAAGAAAGAAAAATATTTGTGCATTAACCTCATTTTCAATTTTTTCTTTCTCAGTATTGCTTGGAGAAGAGGGTAGGCAGTGATCAGTAATGATATAAATACACACTGGCCATAGTTTTTTGCAAGGTGATGTGTGCATTCTGGCTGCTGTGTATAACAGTCCCTGAATTGAAAAGATCATAACCTAAGGTGTTCACTCTGCTTCGTTCTTCCCTGATCTTTTAAAATATGTGCTAAACTAAGTGTTCATGTTCTGAAATGAATAACTCCTCCTTTAATTGTACAATTCTTTTTATTAAAAAAATTAAGTGCAGAAAATCAGAGCATATTAAGAATGAATGAAGTTGAGTTTGTTGAAGGCAATCTGGAGATGTACTATTACAGAAAGCCTGTTGAAAATGTGCTTCCAAGATGGCTGAAGAGGAGTTGGATTTTTATGGAAATAATGTTTCCTTCTAGGAAGCTGGTAAAATGTCAGGAATCAAAGCTGTAAATATAGCATAAATGAACAAAAGTTACCTTTTAAATATTAGGCACTCTGTCTTCTCTCCTCCTTTAACAAAACAGTTGGCGTGGCAATATCTGATATTGTTCATACAGGTTTGGCTTTTTGTCTAATTATAAACCCAGGAAATGCCACAACTAATTATCAGCTGTACTGTTGAATTCTTTCTTTCTCTACTAAATTAATGCCATTGTTTACTACTACATGCAACATCAGTAACTTTGTGTTTTCTTCCATTAAACTCTTATATAAGGAGATTTTGCTTGACGGGTTTGTATGGTTTTCCTTTTATAGCCTTTCTAAATCTTGTTTCATTTCTTTGATACTGTCAGTTGCTATATGTTGTAATTTTTTTTCTACAGGCTGAACAATCAAAGGAAGAACAGAAACAGGGTTTAAGTGCTGAGAAATTGATGAGAAAAGCTTCTAAGGATGTATGTCGGTTACGGGAGCAGAGCCAGAAAGTGCCAGTGCAAGTGCAGTCATTCAGGTAAAGCATGTTCTGATCTTCTGTCTTTTCTAAATCCGTAAAGGCAGTCAATATAAGCTGTCATCTTAAGAGTATCTTTTAAAGGTTGGTCAGTGTGCTGTAACATGAATTATTTATTCACATAACCTACTACACCATGTAGCATTAGTCAAAACCACAGCATTGTCTCCTGGCTTTGGACTCTAGCCTCTGAAACTATGAAAAAGATCGGAGAAGGGGAAATAAGTCTAAGTCATTTTCATGTTTTAATAAAAGAATGATTGGCTTCAGGTGATAGTCTATCCACCTGACCTACTAGTGAGCCTTATAGCAATATGTACTTGAGTAGGAAGTCTTCATAGCTCACAACAAACTCTGGCTCTAGCTCACTGAACTTTGATGGGAAGGCTGATTGCAAGGTTTGGGTCCCTCAGTTCTGTTTTACAGCCACCAAGGAGAGACAAGGGAAGAAGACATGGTTTAGGGTTTTGTTTCAGCACAAGCAAATCTCAGCTGTATTTCACCTTTCCTGTACTTTATTCTTAGGACGCTGGCATGTAGGCAAAGATTCCAGCCTTAGGCTCATGCTTTAAATACAAGGCTGATGGCTAATAAATTGTCATTCACCATTTCAGGATGAGAGGCCAGATCTTGCATCTATCTCCTAAAGCTGGTAGGACAACACTGATGGACCAGTTTGACCTAGCTAGCATCAGCCAAGTATTCAGTACAGAATCAGCAGGGAGGTTGGTCTCTGACCTTTTTACCTCCATCTCAAAACAGCATAGCCAGAAAAGGGCTCGAATTCAGGCAGTCTAGGAAAGTAATTACCTCTGATGATAGATTGCATCCATTTTGCTAGAAAATGGACCTGTTAGAAAGGTGCCTTCTCAAAGACTAATGCAACTAGAGCACTTCTGGAGATTCATAAGGGAAGGTACACCTCATAAAGATGACTGCACTGAAGGCTCCATGGAAGCTTGTAAACTGAATCTCCACTGGCTGCATGATAGTTGCTCATAGTTCACTTGGATTTACAGACAGCTGCTGCACATGGAGAGATACCAGTGAAAACAGGGATTCCTAGTGATGGAAATCTAGTGCGAGGCTGACAGACAGATGCAGCCCTTCATCATAAAGGGGGCCTACACATGTGCTCCAGTGCGTTCTAACTAGAATGAGTCTGGTGGAATATTCTAATGAGAGAGCTCCAGAGTGCTGCAACATCACGTGCAGTCAGCATCTCGCATTTCAAAATGGCAGTGGAGATGCTTTAACTAAAACTCATCAAATGATGATCCTGCAGCCATTTGGAAACATGGGACGCTGAACACACACAACGCTGCAGTGGTTCAATTAGAGTGGCTGTCCAGGAGGAGCTCTAATTAAAAGCCCCCCTCTCTCCCCCCCCCACCCCATGCTGGAGCATGCGTGTAGACGCTCAAAGAGACTAAGTGGAATGTATAAGGACTTGGTGTCTGTGCTGAAGATTATATGAAAACATTACTACCATTTTCCAGACTTTTCCATGTTTTCATCAATAAAATGTTAGCTGCAGACTAGTGGAAGTGGGCATAGCTGCTCTTTGGCATGCTCTGGTCCTTCTTCAGTGAGCATCCCTCAGATGTAATATTGTACCTTATCCCCTCAGGACATTGTCAAAATTCTGTTTTGTCCCCATGTTTTTACAGTTCATTGGGCTGCAGGGAGGATTAGTATGGAGGTGTGGGCTGCCATACTTCCAATATGCTGTTGCCACCCAGCTCTCTGTCCTTATTTTAAGCCATCCAGTGCTGTTCAATGTCTGGCTCAGTGCCTGGCTGAAACTAGTGCATGGATGATCTTGCTAGCCAAAGCACAATCCAGATAAGACTGAGGTGATGATAGATTAAGGGAAGCACCTGGAAGACATAGTGACAATTATATCTGCCTCTTCAGTGGTTTGTCCAGCTGTTACTGTCTCACTCTAGATTGCCCTTGTAATTGCCTTTCTAAAAATCTGGATCAGATATCAAATGCTGCTTTGACATTTCACAGTGACAAAAATATATTTCTTTTCCTTTCCAATGCCACATCAAGATATATAGTTACTATGGTCAGTATTTTTGATGAGGAGGTCTATTGTTCCTCTCAGCATTGCAGTTGAAAAGCTAGTTTTCCATTCATGCTGGAATGTTCATATTTTCATAAATATACCTAGTATAGGAAGACCTTTCCTCCATGCTTCTGGCAATAGCTGTCCTTGCAGGCATGTGCACTGGATACTGTGAAACCTATATTTGAAAGGTCTGTGCTCTTACATTTTACACATACTGTACAGGATGCTGTTGGCATTCCTATGACATTTGATCCACTTATCACTTCAACAGAAAACAGTAAATGGCTTTTCTCTTCTAATTCTAGGGAGAAGATTGCATACTTTACAAGAGCAAAGATCAGCATACCATCCCTACCTGCTGATGATGTGTAATTACATTTTTCATTGAAGTATTTTTCCACTTGCTCATCTTTTTTAGATGAATTTTTGTAGTTCTAGCTGCCTGCTTTTAAAGATCTATTTTACATTCAGCTATAGATATATGTATTGTATAATACAGTGAACTGAATTTTCATGTTTAAAAAAAGAAAAAAAAATAACAAATACAAACCACCACCGCCAGCAAACCAAAGTAGAATGATTCTGGTACACTGATGCTAATTTTGTACAGTTTGTATGTATTGTGTGTGCGCTTTTATTTTGTAAAGATGGAACAAAGGCAGTACCAAGTGTGTATCCTGTTGAACCGCACTGTGTTGAGAATATTATGTTCAACAGAAGATTGTTTATCTTTTCACTATTTTCATGTGAGCAGACTGTGAAGATGGCTGATAAGCCATGCAATATTTTTATACAAGTGTGACTTTTATAGTTTGAAGTTAACCATAAGTACAAGCTCCTTTCCAAAACAGCAAGGCTGCCTTAATAACAGGTGCTGTTTAGATTCCGTCACCTACATGGGGATTTTGTTTCTGGAAAAAAAACAAAACCCTTTCCTTTCTGTCCTTATTATTATTTGCATGAAGAAGAAACATAGAGTATCAAGTATAACTATGTGAATATACAGTACTTTGGGCTGCACTAAAGGTTTCATGGGCCCCTGCATCTATTGGAGGGGGGGCGGCAATCTATAATCCTAAAATCTTGTTCAACTGAAGTTACCAAAAGGGCAGCTGCTTTTTTGAAGCTGAATTGAATTTACATCAAAGTGTTTAAATCTGAGTAATCGTATGCTGCATGCTAAAAACCTTGCATTTAAATGTCCTAAATGTTCTCTAGTTTTGGTAACTAGGAATATAGGGGGAGGGAGGGGAAAATTCAGGTTTACAAACGCTTTAAAAAAATTGTGCCGTTGTCAAAATAGGGTGGAAAACCCCTTACCAAATACACTCTTAATGGATTCATTGTTTCAAGTACCAGAAATACTGGTGACACAGAAATGCATAAAGTCCCTGGGTAGTAGGCTTAAAATATTTCGGTGGGATATGTGCTACACAGTTCTCAGATTTTTAATATGCAGAACACAAGCTGCTTTTCAGAGTGACGGTGGTTTAAGTTGACAGCTATCAGAAGTAAATGTGAACAATCTCTCCAAACAGAATTTTAACGTACTTGTCCAGAATCTTTGTTACAAAAAGGTAAAAGACAATGTGGATGTGCTTGTCATAAGCCCTTGAAATCCTGCATAGGGCTGCTTCTCAGTATTTACAGCAGCCTGTCTCAGAAAAAGACATTCGAGAGTTGATTTTATCTTCAAAAGAATGTAACTAATCTAATCATGTTTGCATCTGCAATCCATGGCTTCAGACATTTTTCTCCCAAAATGTTATGCTAGATTATTTTTCCCCATTTTTTGGATAGAATCTTTGTTTCCAAGCTCCAGACCACACTGACAAGCTACCTACACATGGTACTTTACTTTTTCAGAAAGTAATTTTAGTGAAGTAGAAAGATGGAGAGAACAGTGTTTTCGCAAATGTCTTAAGCTCAAAGTAAGAAAATTCCATGCCCAGCATTGTGTGTGTTAAGCTTATCAAGGACTTTCTTGTTATGCACAAATACATCTGTGGACTCAAACTGTTCAAATCGATAACTGGATGCCACACTGTTTTGAACAAGAGGTCAGTCAGGTTAACTGACTGAGCATGATTTTTTTCATGCATGCCCCATTTATTTTTTAAAAGACTACTAGAAAGAAAAAGATAACATGGATGTTTGTGAGGTCAATTTTAAGAACAAAAGTTTGAAATTATTTAACGTAGAGGTGAAATGAAGGTTGACTGATTCAGCTTCTCAGTTTGATTATATAATATGTTTGTAGAATGATGTGTAGAGTGTTGTACCTTATGATTTATTTTCTTTTATTTATTTACAGTCTTATTTATGTTCCGTTTAATATAGTTCAGTTCCATTTAAAATGTTTGACATTAAAGAGGTTATCATGAGAAATGTTTTCAATATTCTAAATTTTTGTCTGACTAGGTGATTCTAACAACATTCACAAGAGTATTAAAGTAAATTTTGTTTGACTGGTAACTATAGGTGTGGCCCGGACTAAGTTCTGTTGGCTTCAGTTTGCAAAATTTGCTCATTTTTAAAATGAGACCGGCTTAGGAGTGTAGACTCTCTCTCCTTACTTTCCAAGTCCTCACTAGTATTACAAACCTATTTATAAGCAGCTTTTAACAATTATGATTTTTGTTTATATAGCTAATTCAAATTATTCACACTGATGAAACATTAAATATGCTGAATTAAAATGGATATGGACAAACCTATATGAAATCTAAAACTTATACATATTACTCTTAAAGTAGCAGAATTTACCCTGCACAGGGTAAGAAATGTAACATTTAGCTCTCCTGTCTCAATTATCAGTATGTTATTACAACTGTGTGTATCAATATCTAAGTATTACAGGTACAAAACAATATTATTGCTTAGCCAAATGGACAAAGTTTAGCAGAAATTGTAAAACGAAACAAATCAAATCAATTTTTTTTTTTAAACTATTGCAATGTTTATACTATATTAAGTATCAAATGCTCAGGACTGAACTAAATATTTAATCAGGTTATATTCCGAATGTGTTTCTGTTTTAATTTTGTCTATAACAAAGAATGCAACTACATCACGTAGATTAATTTTTGTCTCTGCACTTTCCATGCGTTTCAGTGATTGGAAAAAAATACAATTTTTTAACAAAGCTGCTGCGCTGACTTACTGTTTTATTTTTGTCCATTCTAATTGCTCTCAGTCACTGCAGAAGTAGATGTTTCCTTAGAGTTTGTCAGCTTCAAAAACGTTAATTGCTAGGACTATTTAAAAAAATTGCACATAGTTCTTAGGCTCAAAGCAGAAGTGTTCTCAGTTTCTCACTTAAACTCAGTTCTTTAATGGATATAAAGTGGTGTAGAATAGCAAATGCAACTGCCAGGAAAGATAGTGACTTTCACACTCATGCAAGACACCTGGGTCTCTTGTGAGTATGAGTTTTTGTGCTGTATGTTTGTACGTGTGGTGCTTTTGTGATGCATATAACTATGGAATATGTAAAATGGGAGCATTAAAATACACTGATGCTTAAGACAGAATTTCAACAACTTGTAGATGAGTTTATCCAGAACCTCTGTTGCTTTTGTCCCCTCCTCTGTCTCACCTCAGCCCGAGAGATCATTTACATCTGAGGTAGATCTTCACATGGTGCAAATGGTCATAGCTCCATGCGATGTGATGGATCTTGAAAATTTACAGCACCTGGGAGTCAGCTCCATTGGCTTTGCTTAAAATGTTTGAGGGGCACTGAGCTTCCTTGTTCTTTCTGGGCACAGCAAATTCACCCCTTTCTTACCAAATCAGGTTTAAAAAAAAAAAGCAAAACTAAGAACATTGAGTCACTAAGAGTTAGGTGCCAGAGTTAGTGAGATGTTTTTCTATTTTCATAGGTTAAATTAAACTTGGCCATTTGACACAAACTGCTCAGGACATTAAAAAGTTACCTCACATTCTTAAAACTAGAAAATGCCAGGTTTTTCCATTAAATCTGCAATGATTATAAAGCTCTACCATAGATAGACACCATCAAAGTAAATAGATCATTAATGTAGAAATAAAATAAAATCAAAATTTAGATTAAAAATGAGTTTACTAGACTTGCAGGAAGAACCTGGATTTTAGAGTGGTCAAGGCACAAAAGTTTAAAAAATGAAAAAAGAAAAGAAAGGAGAGATATTGATATTATCTTCTGGGTAGTCACTGCATATTAACGTAAACCTCTGAATCTTGAACTGAAAGGCATCTTATCTTGGGTTAGAATATTAGAAAAAGCTGGTAGCACTTGCTACCCTTCTCCAAAGGCTTCAATATTCAGTTTCCCAGTGTTGATGAATATCCTGCATTTCTACCATTGAGTAATGTTCTGATGATGGAGGATCTGTAGGTGAACAGGCTGTGCACGTAAGTATTGACCCTCCTACAAATATAAAGAATCCACCAAACCAGCCAGTAAATAGTGCATCCCCGAATTCCCATCTGGGGACAATCTCTGGGATATCCTCATCCCAAAATTCTTGTATTATAACATGGGCAACCCAAGAAACTGGAACTAAGGTCAAAGCTCCAGATAGCCATAAAACTATTCCTCCAAACAGTAACAGTCCTTTCTTGAGTTGCTGTTGTGTGTGTCTCATCTTCAGGAAGTCCAGACCAAAACAAGAGAGCAGGAGACTCAGAAATCCTAGCACGTTTGATGTACACATTAAAATTCTGAAAACCTTGAACTCCTGCAGGCAAAACCAGAAAAGAATCAAAATCCTTACATTGTGTTCTTCCAGTTTCATTTTGGACTATACAGGTTTGCCAGAGTCCCATGGTCCAGGTCTCCAGTACATTTATATCTAAGCTGAGATTTTTCCAGTCTGGCAAGTAATTACAGGAGCCAGTTAAAACCCACCCTAACAAAGAGAATAACATTCCAGCTAGTTGCATCCAGCGTCTGTGAGCTACAGCCATTTTTATAGTAGCCATAAAAGCATTAGAAATGTCTCTATCTGGGCCTACAGATCTCTCCTCTGTTCAGTTCCTTGTTGCACTGAATATAATAGGGAATGACATGTATAAGTAGAACAGTCTCTCCTATACATACTGTTTTAGAAAAAGGACTTCTGCCAGATTTTAGATCATCTGGTTCTGTGTGGAATTGCCTTGAGTATAAGGAAATACTGTGGTAGACTATTAATTGACAGGTGTGGCTACAACTGATCTTACATTCCATGCACTTTATTTTGCAGCATAAAAAGCTGGTCTTTTCATAGAAAGTCATGTTCTTTAAGATCCTTTCTATGACTGCTGAGAAGAAGGGGTCGTTGTTATCCCAATGAAAAGGTTTCAACAGTTATGAAGATCTGGCATCTCAATAGTTAGAAATACAATTAACAAACTGAATATAAGCCATAAGTACAGGGTGTTTGGATGAGCCCATGCTAAAATTATTTTAACAAATATGGGCTGCATGTAGTAAAATAAAAGCAATATTTATCAGATTTCAAGCCATGTATTACAATCAATGTATTGGCATGTACAAGAATAATCGAAATATTTTCCAGCCACTCGTATTGTAATCTTGTTTGTGTGTGTCTAATATATGCAGGTGTAGAAGACCCATTTTAATTTTTCTGTCTATGTGATCACTCTATCTCAATCTAAAACTTAGCTGTCCAGGTAGCGTGGATTACTGATGAATTACAATGTAGGATTAAGAAACTAAAAAAAAAAAAATTAATGTATGAACAAACCTTACTCTCTGCAAGTTTTGTTGGTTTATCCAAGAAAATTCTAGGTTCCTGGAACACTAACACAGTTCCTACATAGACCACCCCTCTCTCTGTAGAGTGTCTACACCCAGAATACACATGCTTTTAAGAAATTTAAGAGTTGCATATATTCCGCACTAGTTAGGGAGAGGACTTTGCTATTGGGAATAAAAAATAAAAGCTTTGAATCTCATTTAATTGATTTCATATGAAAAAGAAACTTACATTTTGGCTGTCAACCAAACTATAAAAAGAGCATGCTTATTCTTTTTGGGGGTTTCACAGTTCAGTTAGACAGCAAACAAAGTTGTGGTGGTTCTTCTCCACAGTCCATGGTAGCTTTAATGTCCTGCTGAAGAACTGTTAAATCTTTTGTTTCACAAGTGAGGGAAAATACTGCTTTGAAATAACAGTTAAAGGAAGAAAGAATTAGACACACAAGTTTAGTGAATAAACTAGGTAACAAAGAGTCCTTTGAATCATTGCTGGAACAAGCAGAGTTTGTAAAGAGAAGAGTCCTTCTACACTTCCTAAGCTCTTAGATTTTCAGGTCTATTTTCAGTTTCCAAGTGTTGACAGTGATCTTGTACTTCTGCTGCTGCATAATGGACAGAGGATGAATGGATTTCAGCCGAACAGACTGTACAATTAAGCAATAACCCTCCTAGTATAAGACAAAATCCAGCAAACCAGCCAATAAATAGTGCTTCCCCAAAATCCCACCTGGGGACAATTTCTGGGATAGTCTCATCCCAAAATTCTTGGACTGTAGTGTGGGCAACCCAAGATACTGGGACTATGGCTATAATTCCCGATATGCAGAATACTATTCCTCCAAGCAGTAGCAGCCGTTTCTTTAGTTCCTGCTGTCTCTCACCAACCTTCAAACAGTCCAACCCGAAGCCTGAGAGCAAGAGGCCCAGAAGTCCTAATCCATTGGAAAAAAACATTAAAATCCTAGAAATCCTGAGCTCGGGAGGCAAAGCCAAGAAAGAATCAAAATCCTTGCATTGTATTCCTCCTTCCTCTTGGACAACACAAGCTTGCCAGAGTCCCATGGTCCAGATCTCCAATTCATTTAATTCTAAATTGAGATTTTTCCATTGAGGTAGATAGGTGGTGAGGCAGGATAGAACCCATCCTAGAAAAGAAACCAAAATGCCACTTAATTGCATCATAGTTCTATAGACTAAAGTCATTGTGAGAACAGTCTCCTAAGAGCTGTAGGAGGAATGTCTACCCCGCAGCTCTATAAGAGCACCTATCTTTTGTGGTGGTTGGAGCTATGATGCTCTTAGTTCTCTGCTGCCCTGAATATAAGCTTTTGATATTAACCCTTTGAAAGTTCTGAAACGCTTTTTTGTTCTTGGTGAATATAATGTTTCATGTAGAGGATGGAGGACTCTGCTAAACCATGAGTTAGGCTTTCTGATAAGGATTTGATCTGTTACCTTCCAATTTGCTTGGTAAAATTATATCCCAATGCCTGATGATTACAAGTCTGAGGATGAACAAAGAAGGCTCTATGACCCCTCACCCTAAAATACAACAGAAATCTTTGTGCTTCAATACGGATTAATTAGATTTTAAGTGGTGATAAAAAAGCTGCTCTGTCTGCAACAGGACTTCATTGTAATAGCTAAGTTTGAGATTTCAGGGACGTAAATCAAGGCCTTGTAAAGAAAGGTAGACTGTTTCCCTATAATCTTTATTCTTAGACTTCCTCAACATACACAATGGCTTCTCCTCCACTCTCCTGTTCTATGCCACAAGCTCTGTAAAATACACTGTCAAAGGTGGTCTTTGTTTCACATTTTCCACATTCATTTCTTTTAAAATGGGCTTTGTTTTAGGACTGACCCTTTTAAGGAGCAAAGGAGGAGAGAGTGAATGTTCAAAGCACTGTAGAGAATTAAATCCTCAACTTTCACTTGTAAGAATGAACCCAGGGCAGACTTTCACCTGGGGTAAATTGTTACTGTTCAGCTGGTTTCAATGGAGCTATGACCGGTTATGCCAGCTGAACACTGTTCTATTAGCTAAGTCTCTCATGGTGCTGGGTGTTTACTCACGAGAGTTGTCGTGTTAGGCATTTCCTGCCCCAGTGCTTCTAAAAACAAGTCCTGCTTAAGCACAGGCAGTGGGAGAAGATGGCACTTACATGCATCATAATGCTTTTGCCCTGCTGTGCGCTTCTGAGGTCTGTCTCTTCTCATCCCCAAGCTCTAGGAAATTGATGATTTGGGCACACATATCTATGGTGGTGGCCATGGTTTGATTGTTCACCTCCAACTGATAGGGCCGGAGTTAACTTCATAGCCTGTAAGGGCATTTAAATATTAGTTTTAATAAGGCAGCAATAAAAGCCATGCTTCCCATTCGCTACTGGGCTGTGTGCATCGCCCTTCTCATATATCAGGATGGGATGTAGGCAATTTCCCAGCTGCTAAAGAGCAGCTCCACTCTGAGAACTGGCTGTTATAGTGAATCTCCCATGTGTTTGCAAAGTTATACCTGCTGAGCTTTATGACATATATAAAGGTATCTTTACTGCCATAAGCTCTGAGGAGATAAACACCACAGATAATCTGTTCCCAATTCCTCCTCATGCATAAATCAGAAATATTTAACCACTTCCCATCACTTCCAGCTGTGCAGACACTGACCGGTCACATCTACCTACTTGCCGCATGAGCATGACAGAAAATAAATGGGTTTGCATAAGGGAGGCACTGATTTGGCCTGAGGATGTTGCAAGAGAAGGAAGACGGCCCCCCATAGAGACTTCAGGGCTGGCAGTGATATTTTTCCCTCCTTTCTGGTTTTGGAGCGAGCGCCTTTGTTCTGGAAATCATTGATGCAATTTAGATGAGCCCTTATGCCAACATTTTATAACTCAACAGTGTTTATGTGTTCCTTAAGATTGTTGATCCACAAAATTGTAAGCTACAACACTGTCCTTCACTTTACTGTTCCCCAAATGAAGATCTTCCTGCTAGGCTGCCTTGTTTGAAGCATAATCATATTATTCTTGTTTAGATCCTCTGTTTTTCCTTTTCCGCTCCCCCATTTTAGGAGTTGGGTAAGAACAGACAAGTGGACCTGTCACACTGACCATGCAATAATTAAAGGTTAGAGATGGAAAGACTTTGTAGACAAATTCAGTTAGCAGATGAAAACTTAATCACAAAAAGGAAGCTTATAAGAAGTGGAAATGTGGACAAATAACTGGGAAGGAGTATAAGAGCATTGCTTGGGCATGCGGGGATGAAGTCAGGAAGGCCAAAGCGCAATTGGAGTTGCAGCTAGCAAGGGATGTGAAGAGTAACAAGAAGGGTTTCTACAAGTATGTTGGTAGCAAGAGGAGAATGAGTGAAGATGTGGGTCCTTTACTGAATGGAGGAGGCAACCTAGTAACAGATGATGCTGAAAACGCTGAAGTACTCAATGGCTTTTTTACCTCAGTCTTTACAAGCCAGGTCAGCTCCCAGGCTACTGCACCTGACAGCACAGTTTGGGGAGGAAATGAACAGCCAACAGTGGCAAAAGAACACGTTAGGGTCTATTTAGAAAAGCTGGATATATACAAGTCCGTGGGGTCGGATGGGATGCAATTGAGGGTGCTGAGGGACTTGGGTGATGAGATTGCATAGCCACTGGTCATCATCTTTGAAAACTCATGGCAATCAGGAGAGGCCCCGGATGATTGGAAAAGAGTAAACGTAGGGCCCATATTTAAGAAAAAGGAGGATCCAGGAAACTGAAAAAACAGTCAGCCTCACCTCAGTCCTTGGAAAAATCATGAATCAGATCCTCAAGGAATCAAATTCTGAGTACTTGAAGGAGAAGAGGGTGATTAGGAATAGTCCGCATGGATTCGCCAAAGGCAAGTCATGCCTGACCAACTGGACTGCCTTCTATGATGAGATAACTGGTTCTGTGGATGTGGGGAGAACAGCAGATGTGGTGTACCTTGACTTTAGCAAGGCTTTTTATACGGTCTCCCATGACATTCTCACAGACAAGGTAAGGAAGTATGGGCTAGATGAATGGACTGAGGGGTGGAAAGAAAACTAGCTGGAGCATTGGGCTCAGAGGGTAGTAATCAATGGCTTGATGTGTAGTTGGCAACTGGTGTCAAGTGGGAGTGCCCCAGGGGTCAGTCCTGGGCCCAGTTTTGTTCAATGTCTTCAACAACCTGGAAGATGGCATAGAGTACATACTCAGAAAGTTTGCAGAGGACACCCAGCTGAAGGGAGTAGTAGATATGCTAGAGGGCAGGGCTAGGATTCAGAACAACTTAGACGAATTGGAGGACTGTGCCAAAAGGAATCTCATGAGGCTCAACAAGGACAAGTGCAAAGTCCTGCACTTAGAATAGAACAATCCCATGCACCAGTACAGGCTGGGGACTGACCTGGGGGTTAGCGTGGACAATAAGCTGAATATAAGCCAACAGTGTGCCCTTGTTGCCAAGGAGGGTAATAGCATACTGGGCTGCATTGGTAGGTGTGTTGCCAGCAGATCAAGGGAAGTGATTATTCTTCTCTATTCAGCACTGGTGAAGCCACATCTAGAGTACTGTGTTCAGTTTTGGGCCCCCACTACAGAAAGGATGTGGACAAATTGGAGGGAGTCCAGCAGAGGGCAAGGAAAATGGTGAGGAGGCTAGGGCACATGATTTATGAGGACAGGCTGAGGGAACTCCCCCAGGGAGTCCAGGCTGAGAGGCATGGATCTTTGAGAACTCCCGGTGCTCTGGTGAAGTGCTCGAAGATTGGAAGAAGGCCAATGTGGTGCCTATCTTCAAGAAAGGGAGGAAAGTGTATCCGGCAAACTACAGGCCCATCCGCCTGACCTGTATCCTGGGGAAGTGAGTGGACGTGGAAGACGACATGAGACCTGCATCACAGAGACCAACTGGCAGCTTCGGGAATGGTGTCTCGAGGCAGGCTTCAGCTTCCTAGACAACGACCCGCACATCACGACGAGAGAGACATGCTTCAGTGGGATGGGCTTCACCTTTCCCCCAAAGGTAAGTGTGTATTCTCTTCTAGGTTGGCGGATCTCCTCCAGCGGGCTTTAAACTAGGCTTGTCGGGGGAAGGGGAAGATGAGGTCGGAGGAAGCCTTGGACCACTAAACAAAGCAGCACCCACAAGTACAGCCCAGCCTAGACTGACAAGCAGAACAAATATGCAGGTAAGCAACAGGGGCCAGGGCAATGCTGAGTTTAGAGGGCCAGTGCGCACATCTTCAGGAGGCCTCAAATGCCTCTACACAAACGCTCGTAGTTTCATAGTTTCATAGTAGCTAGAGTCGGAAGGGACCTAGGTAGATCATCTAGTCCGACCCCCTGCCTTGGCAGGAAAGAGCACCGGGGTCAGATGACCCCGGCAAGGTGCTCATCTAACTTCCTTTTAAAAATCCCCAGGCTAGGAGCCTGCACCACTTCCCCTGGAAGCTGGTTCCAGGCCCTAGCCGCCCTGACTGTGAAGTAGCGCTTCCTAATATCTAATCTAAACTTACCCTCCGCCAGCTTGTGACCGTTATTCCTGGTCACTCCTGGCAGCACACGGGGGAACAGGGACTCCCCCAATACCTGCTGATCCCCCCTGACCAGTCTGTAGCAGGCCACAAGGTCCCCCCTTAACCTTCTCTTGTGGAGGCTAAACAGGTTCAGGTCCCGTAGCCTCTCCTCATAAGGCCTGCCCTGCTGACCCCTGATCATATGAGTGGCCCTCCTCTGAACTCTTTCCATATCGTCCACGTCCCTCTTGAAGTGTGGCGCCCAGAACTGGACACAGTACTCCAGCTGCGGCCTGACCAGTGCCGCATAGAGGGGGAGGATCACCTCCCTGGACCTGCTCGAGATGCATCTGTGGATGCATGACAGGGTACGGTTGGCCTTCTTGACTGCCTCCCCACACTGCCGGCCCATGTTCATCGTGGAGTCAATGACGACTCCAAGATCCTTTTCCGTCTCCGTGCTGGCAAGAGGGGAGTTCCCCAACCTGTAAGTGTGGTGCCGGTTCTTCCTCCCCATGTGCAACACCTTGCACTTATCAGTGTTAAACCCCATCCTATTCTCATCCGCCCACCGTTGCAACCTGTCAAGGTCAGCTTGTAGCCTATTACACCCTTCTAGTGCACCCACATCCCCCCACATCTTAGTGTCATCAGCAAACTTGAACAGGGTGCTTTCTACCCCGTCATCCAAGTCACTGATGAAGATGTTGAACAGTGCGGGCCCGAGGACCGAGCCCTGCGGAACCCCACTGCCCACGTCCTTCCAGGTCGAGAAGAACCCATCCACTACCACCCTCTGGGTGCGGCCCTCCAACCAGTTGGCGACCCATTTGACCGTGTGGGCATCAGCACCACAGTCTCCCAGCTTTTTGATGAGGACAGGGTGAGAGACAGTGTCGAAAGCCTTCCGGAAGTCCAGAAAGACTACATCCACAGCAACCCCTGCATCTAATGATTTGGTGACCTGATCGTAAAAGGCCACCAGGTTGGTCTGACAAGACCTGCCACTGATGAACCCATGTTGGTTGCCCCTGAGCATGCATTCCCCCGCAAGGCCCTCCTGGATGTGTGCCAGGATAATTTTTTCAAAGAGCTTACCCGGGATTGAGGTAAGACTAACTGGCCTGTAATTTCCCGGGTCCTCTTTTTTTCCCTTTTTGAAGATAGGGACCACATTGGCCCTCTTCCAGTCCTCCAGCACCTCACCAGAGCACCACGAGTGCTCATAGAGCCGCGCCAGGGGTCCCGCAATGACCTCGGCCAGTTCCTGTAGAACCCTAGGGTGAAGATCGTCCGGACCAGCGGACTTGAACACGTCCAGCCTCTCCAGAAGTACCCTAACTAACTCCTCACTAACCCGTGGCCCAGGCGTGTCTCTCCCGGGGCCCGAGGGGGGCCCAGCAGGGAGGTGGCTGAACTGGTCCCTACTTAGGAAGACAGAGGCAAAGAAATCGTTAAATATGTTAGCTTTATCATCTGGCGTGATGACTAAGTTGCCCATCGTGTCCTGCAGGGGCCCCACATTACCCGGGACCCTCTTTTTACCCCCTATGTATTTGAAGAAGGACTTCTTATTGTCCTTAATCCGGGAAGCTAGTCCTATCTCCATCTCTGCCTTGGCCCTTCTGACTGCCCCCCTACATCCTCGGGCGACTGTAACATAGTCCTTCTTGGTGATGACCCCATCTCTCCATTGGGTATATGCCTCCCTTTTAGCAAGGAGACATTCCTGGATGCTCTTAGTGAGCCATGGGGGTTTATGTGCCCTCCTGCTCCCTTTGACCCTTGTTGGGATTACCTCCCTTTGGGCATGGAGGATCGTCTCCTTAAGGAGCAACCACTCACCTTCGACATCTGATTCCCTTCCCCTCTGGGTCCTCAGCGCTTCCCCAGATCCTCCTTAGCTTGTTGAAGTCAGCCCTCCTAAAGTCTAGGGCTGTTGCCTTGCTGCAGCCCTTTGCCACCTTACGCTGGATGGTGAATTCCACCAAGCGATGATCACTGTCTCCCAGGTGGCCCATCACCCGCAGCCCCCTCACCAGGTCATCACCCGTGGCCAGCACCAGGTCCAACAAGGCGTCTCCCCTGGTGGGACTGTGCACCTCCTGGGTTAGATGGAGGTCCTGCACTCTGGCTAAGAACCGACGTGAGCGATCAGACTTGGCTGACTGCTCCTCCCAGCAGATGTCTGGGAAGTTCAGGTCCCCCATGATGACCACATCCTTAGCCCTCACTGCCTCTGTGAGCTGACCTAAGAATTCCTGGTCGAGCTCTTCTCCCTGGTTGGGAGGTCTATAGTAGACTCCCACCGTTAAGTCTCTCTCCCCTGGACTGCCTTTTACTCTAACCCAGAGCACCTCAGAGTGCCCCCCCTCTACCCCCTTGCTAATTAACGAGGAAGTATATTCCTCCTTGATGTAGAGTGCTACTCCTCCACCTTTCCTTCCTATCCTGTCCCTCCTGTATAGCCTATAGCCCTTGACACTCACCGCCCAGTCATGTGATGAGTCCCACCACGTTTCTGTGATCCCTACTATGTCAGGGCTGGTGACAGCTAGGAGGAGGGCGAGTTCCTCCTGCTTCTTCCCCATACTTCGAGCATTCGTGTAGAGGCATTTGAGGCCTCCAACGGTTGTGCCCACTGACCCCCTAGTCTCAGCAATGCCCCGTCCCCCATCACTTACCTGTTTCTCCCTTTTGACCATTGGTCTGGGCTCGCTGGCTGTTGCTGGGCCTGGTAGTTCATTGTCTCCTCCGCCCTCATCTTCCCCCTCCCCCGACGAGCCTAGTTTAAAGCCCACCGAAGGAGGTTCACCAACCTGGAAGAGAACACACGCTTACCTTTAGGGGAAAGGTGGAGCCCATCCCATCCCAGCATGTCTCTCATCACGATGTGCCGGTCATGGCTGAGGAAGCCAAAGCCCGCCTCATAGCACCATTCCTGTAGCCTCCAGTTGGTCTCCGCTATGCACATCTCGTGGCGTCTGCCTCGACCGCTCACTGGCAGGATGGAAGAGAAGACCGCCTGTGCGCCCATCTCCCTCAGCACGCCTCCCAGAGCATGGTAGTCCTCCATCAGGCGATCAGGGGCTCTCCTGGCCGCATCGTTAGTACCCACATGGACAAGGACCATGGGGTAATAATCAGTGGGCTGGATGATGGACTGGAGCATCCCCTTCACATCCTGAATCTTCGCTCCGGGCAGGCAGTAGACCTCACGTGCTGAGGGATCCTGGCGACAGATGGGGCCCTCCGTACCTCTCAGGATGGAGTCACCAATCACGATGACGCTTCCTCCTCTTAGGCCTCTTGACTCCCGCCGCCCGCACAGGACATTGTGTGCGCAAAGTCTCCTCCCTGGTATCTTCCACTGCTCCCTCCTCCTCCAGGGCTGCCAGGGCCTCATATCTGTTCTCCAAATGGACAGGAGGAACTGGTGCCACAACATGGTTAATAGCCCTGGCGCGGGAGACCGTCTGCCACTCAGCAGTGGAGGGCTCATCCCGGGCTGCCCTCTCCTCTGTCGTACCACCCTGCAGAGAAAGAAAATACCTATCAATTTCCTCCTCTGCCTCACGGATTCCCCTCAGCCTGCTAACCTCCTCCAGGAGCTCCCGCACCCGTTCCTCCAAGGTCCTAAGGCGGATACCTACAGGACAGGTGCAGGAGTCCCCAGTCCCTGCCCCCCCAGACCTTGCCGGGCAGTTCCCGCAGGCCAAGGGGTTGGAGGACGGCAGCCCCCCCGAGGGCTCTGTCTGGGTGGAGGCCTTGGACAAGCCCCGGGAAGGCCGCGCCCCCCGGGCAGGGGCCCTGGCAGAACTCCGTGTTGACACCATCGCAGGAGTTGCTGCCCTTACTAGCAGAGCAGGGGTCAGCCTCTGGGCCCCGCCTGCTCACCCGCCGGCGCGAACGCCGCCGCAAACGCCGGCGCGCTCTTACAGACCGCGCCTGTTTGCGCGCTCTGTTCGCGCGGCTCGGGAGCACGGCTCCCTACCGGCTCGGCTAAGAGGGACCCGGGGGGCTTCCCCTCCGGATCCGGCTCAGCTGCGCCGGCCCCTCAGTCCCTCAGCCCCACTTACCTTAGGGGGATCAGCTGCTGCTGCCCCCTCAGCTGCTCCGCTCGCCGCCGCCGCTGCTACTGCTGCACTCTCCTCCGCTCCAGGTCCAGAAAGGAGGCACACGTGTGGGAAGGACACACGTGCGCCTGTGTCCCTCTTCTCCCCACTGCTCCTGACCTCCAAGTATGTGAAACAAGTAGGAGGAACTTACCCTCCTGCTCGCTGACACCAACCCAGACATAGTGGGGCTCACAGAAATGTGGTGGGACCCAACGCACAACTGGGCAGTGAATATTAATGGCTATAGGCTGTACAGGAGGGACAGGACAGGGAGGAAAGATGGGGGTATGGTGCTCTACATTAAGGAGGAATACACATCCTCATCAAGTAGCACAAGGTCAGAGGAGGGGCACAAGGAAGTGCTCTGGGTTAGAATACAAGGCAGTCGAGGGGAAAGGAACTTAACGGTGGGGGTCTACTACAGTCCACCCAACCAAGGGGAAGAGCTAGATCAGGAATTATTAAGTCAGCTCACGGAGGTAGTTAGGTCAAAGGACGTGGTCATCATGGGTGACCTGAACTTTCCAGACATCTGCTGGGAAGAGCAGTCAGCCAGGTCTGACCGCTCACATAGGTTCCTAGCCCAAATGCAGGACCTCCATCTAACCCAGGAGGTGCACAGCCTCACCAGGGGAGACACCCTATTGCACCTGGTGTTGGTCACGGGCGATGACCTGGTGAGCAGGCTGCAGGTGCTTGACCACCTGGGCAACAGCGATCATCGCCTGCTGGAATTCACCATCCAGCGCAAGGTGGCAAAGGCCTGCAGCAGGGCAGCAGACCTAGATTTCAGGAGGGCGGACTTCAATGAGCTAAGCAGAATATTTGGGGAGGGGAGTCGGGAGTCTGAGAAGAGTAGTCTCTCCTTAAGGAGACGATCCTCCAAGCCCAAAGGGAGGTAATCCCAACACGGATCAAAGGGAGCAGGAGTGCGGAAAAGCCCCCGTGGCTCACCAAAAGCATTCAGGAATGTCTCCTAGTTAAAAGGGAGGCGCACACCCAATGGAAGGGAGGGGCCATCACCAGGGAGGATTATACTGCAGTTGCTCAGGGCTGCAGGGGGGCGGTCAGGAAGGCCAAGGTGGAGATGGAACTGGGACTAGCTACCCAGATCGAGGACAACAACAAGTCCTTTTTTAAATGCACAAGGGGCAAAAAGAAGGTTCTGGGTAACATGGGGCTCCTGCAATTCACGCTAGGAAATATGGTTGTCACACCAGATGACAAAGCTAACCTTTTTAATGACTTCTTTGCCTCTATTTTCCTGAGCAGGGACCAGATCAGCGCCCCCACCAGGACCCCCTCAGGCCCCAGGGGAGGCGCACCTAGCCCAAGGGTCAGTGAGGATCTAGTCAGGGAACTTCTGGAGGGACTGGACGTATTTAAATCAGCCAGTCTGGACAATCTCCACACCAGAGTGCTGAGGGAATTAGCTGTGCTCATTGCGGGACCCCTGGCATGGCTTTATGAGCACTTGTGGTGCTCTGGTGTGGTGCCAGAGGACTGGAAGGAGGGCCAACATGGTTTCCATCTTCAAAAAAGGGAGGAAGGAGGACCCAGGAAACTATAGGCCAGTTAGTCTTACCTCAACTCTGGGTAAGCTTTTTGAGAGAATTATGCTGGCACATGTCCACAAGGGACCAGCGGGGGAGGTTATGCTTAGGGACAACCAACACGGGTTCCTTAGAGGCAGGTCCTGTCAGGCCAACCTGGTGGCCCTCTACGACTAGGTCACCAAATCCTTAGATGCAGGGGTAGCAGTGGACGTAATCTTTCTGGACTTTAGGAAGGCCTTCGACGCTGTCTCTCATCCCATTCTCATTAAAAAACTAGGGGACTGTGGTGTCAACACCTACACAGTCAAATGGGTCGCCAACTGGCTGGAGGGCCACACCTAGAGAGTGGCAGTGGATGGATCATTCTCAGCCTGGAGGGATGTGGGCAGTGGGGTTCCGCAGGGCTCGGTCCTCAGGCCCGCACTGTTCAACATCTTCATCGGTGACTTGGACGAGGGGGTAAAAAGCACCCTGTTCAAATTTGCTGAGGACACTAAGATGTGGGGGGATGTGGGCATGCTAGTAGGGAGGAATAGGCTGCAATCAGACCTAGAAAAGTTACAGGGATGGGCGGATGAGAATAGGATGGGATTCAACACTGACACGTGCAAGGTGCTGCACCTGGGGAGGAAGAACCAGCACCATACCTACAGGCTGGGGAACTCCCTTCTCATTGGTGCAGAGGCAGAAAAGGATCTTGGAGTCATCACTGATGCCAAGATGAACATGGGCCAGCAGCGTGGGGATACAGTCAGGAAGACCTAACCTTGTCATGCTTCCACAGATGCATTTCAAGCAGGTCCAAGGAGGTGATCCTCCCCCTCTATGTGACACTGGTCAGGCCGCAGTTGCAGTACTGCATCCAGTTCTGGGTGCCACATTTCAGGAGGGAGATGGACAACATGGAGAGGGGCCAGAGGAGGGCCACTCGCATGATCAGGGGGCAGCAGGGCAGGCCCTACAAGGAGAGGCTACGGGACCTGAACTTGTTCAGCCTCCACAAGAGAAGGCTGAGGGGGGGGTCTAGTGGCCTGTTACAAACTAGTCAGAGGGAGCCAGCAGGCATTGCGGGAGTCCCTGTTCCCCTGAGCACTACCAGGAGTGACTAGAAATAACAGTCACAAGCTGGCAGAGGGTAGATTCAGACTAGACATCAGGAGGCCCTACTTCACGGTCAGGGCGGCTAGGATCTGGAACCAACTTCCAAGAGAAGTGGTGCTGGCTCCTACCCTGGGGGTCTTTAAGACGAAGCTAGATGTACACCTTGTTGGGGTCGTTTGACCTCAGTACTTTTTCCTGCCAAGGCAGGGGGTCAGACTTGATCTGTTTAGGTTCCTTCTGACCCTACAAACTATGAAACTATGAAGGTCTTAGAAAAGATTATCAAAGAGACCATTCTTAACAGACTGGCTGATGGCAGCATCCTGAGGGATAGCCAGCACGGGTTTGTTGCAGGTAGGTCTTGCTTGACCAATCTTATTTCCTTTTACAGCCAGGTGACCTATCACCTGGACAAGGGAAAAGAGAGTAATGTTGTATATCTTGGCTTTAAAAAAGCCTTTGATCTGGTATCCCATGATCACCTTTTGGCAAAACTGGCCAACTGCGGCCTCATCTTAACCGTGATCTGCTGGCTGGGGAATTGGCTCCGTGGTCGGACCCAGAGGGTAGTGGTTGATGAAAGTCAATCGTCGTGGTACCCTGTGACCAGTGGGGTCCCTCAAGGCTCTGTCCTTGGGCCAACACTATTCAACATTTTAATTAATGATGTAGACATTGGCATCACAAGTGGACTGGCCAAATTTGCTGATGACACCAAACTTTGGGGTAAAGCGTCCAAACCTGAAGACAGAAGGGAGATCCAGACTAACTCTGGCAGGCTCAGCAAATGGGCAGACGAGAACCTGATGGTGTTTAACACGGAAAAATGCAAGGTTCTCCATCTTGGGAAGATAAACCCACAGCACGCTTATAGGCTTGGCAGTGCTACACTGCCTAGCACTATGGATGAAAGGGATTTGGGGGCCATGATTGACCGCAAGATGAACATGAGCCTTTAATGTGATGCTGCGGCTAGTAAAGTGAGCTTCTCAAGCAAATCCTAGGATGTCATTCTCCAGTTGTACTTGGCCTTCGTAAGGCCGCAGCTGGAGTACTGCATCCAGTTTTGGGCTCCAGAATTCAAAAAGGATGTGGAACAGCTCAAGAGAGGCCAGAGGAGAGCCACATGCATGATCAAAGGTCAAGAAAACAGAGGCTGAGAGCCATGGGACTCTTCAGACTGGAAAAGCACAGGCTCGGGTGATCTGGTGGCCACCTATAAGTTTATAAGGGGTGCTCACCAGGACCTGGGGGAATGTCTGTTCACCAGAGCGCCTCAAGGGATGACAAGGTCAAATGGTCACAAACTCCTCCATGACCATTTTAGGATGGACATAAGGAAGAACTTTACTGTCTGAGCCCCCAAGGCTTGGAATAGACTGCTGCTGGAGGTGGTTCAAGCACCTACTCTGAACACCTTCAAGAGAAATTTGGATGTTTATCTTGCTGGGATCCTATGACCCCTGCTGACTTCCTGCCCCTGGGGCAGGGGCTGGACTTGATCTTCTGAGGTCCCTTCCAGCCCTAATGTCTATGAAATCTGTGAAATTGAGCTTATTTAGTCTACAGAAGAGGAGACTGAGGGTGCATCCAGACAAGCATGCACATAGTTTCATAGTAGCTAGAGTCGGAAGGGACCTAGGTAGATCATCTAGTCCGACCCCCTGCCTTGGCAGGAAAGAGCACCAGGGTCAGATGACCCCGGCAAGGTGCTCATCTAACTTCCTTTTAAAAATCCCCAGGCTAGGAGCCTGCACCACTTCCCCTGGAAGCTGGTTCCAGGCCCTAGCCGCCCTGACTGTGAAGTAGCGCCTCCTAATATCTAATCTAAACTTACCCTCCGCCAGCTTGTGACCGTTATTCCTGGTCACTCCTGGCAGCGCACGGGGGAACAGGGACTCCCCCAATACCTGCTGATCCCCCCTGACCAGTTTGTAGCAGGCCACAAGGTCCCCCCTCTTGTGGAGGCTAAACAGGTTCAGGTCCCGTAGCCTCTCCTCATAAGGCCTGCCCTGCTGACCCTTGATCATACGAGTGGCCCTCCTCTGAACTCTTTCCATATCGTCCACATCCCTCTTGAAGTGCGGTGCCCAGAACTGGACGCAGTACTCCAGCTGCGGCCTGACCAGTGCCGCATAGAGGGGGAGGATCACCTCCCTGGACCTGCTCGAGATGCATCTGTGGATGCATGACAGGGTACGGTTGGCCTTCTTGACTGCCTCCCCACACTGCCGGCCCATGTTCATCGTGGAGTCAATGACGACTCCAAGATCCTTTTCCGTCTCCGTGCTGGCAAGAGGGGAGTTCCCCAACCTGTAAGTGTGGTGCCGGTTCTTCCTCCCCATGTGCAACACCTTGCACTTATCAGTGTTAAACCCCATCCTATTCTCATCCGCCCACCGTTGCAACCTGTCAAGGTCAGCTTGTAGCCTATTGCACCCTTCTAGTGCACCCACATCCCCCCACATCTTAGTGTCATCAGCAAACTTGAACAGGGTGCTTTCTACCCCGTCATCCAAGTCACTGATGAAGATGTTGAACAGTGCGGGCCCGAGGACCGAGCCCTGCGGAACCCCACTGCCCACGTCCTTCCAGGTCGAGAAGAACCCATCCACTACCACCCTCTGGGTGCGGCCCTCCAACCAGTTGGCGACCCATTTGACCGTGTGGGCATCAGCACCACAGTCTCCCAGCTTTTTGATGAGGACAGGGTGAGAGACAGTGTCGAAAGCCTTCCGGAAGTCCAGAAAGACTACATCCACAGCAACCCCTGCATCTAATGATTTGGTGACTTGATTGTAAAAGGCCACCAGGTTGGTCTGACAAGACCTGCCACTGATGAACCCATGTTGGTTGCCCCTGAGCATGCATTCCCCCGCAAGGCCCTCCTGGATGTGTGCCAGGATAATTTTTTCAAAGAGCTTACCCGGGATTGAGGTAAGACTAACTGGCCTGTAATGACCGCTTTGAGACACTGCAAGAGGCATGTGTGGGAACAAAAAATGTTACCTGCACTGCAAATTTGCAGCATAGGGGCAAAATTAGACCCCTGGATGTGGTCAAACAATACTCTGGAGGAAAAAACTGGGTCAGGACACAGCCCCAACCATGCCCTGAAGCAACCAGAGGCTCGGTCCTCCACAGAAACACTCTGCTAGTCTGCCAGAGCATCTCTGTGGTTGGCCCTTTCCCTGTTGCTGAAACATGCTGGCTGGGACAGGAAGTGGCGCAAGCTGCAGGGACCTGGACCAGCTTGGTGCCAGGTAAGTAGGGAGTTGGGGGGCTGGAGAAGGTGGGGAGAGGACCTTGGGGGAGGCCCTGCCTGACCCCCCCTTTCTTTCCCCAACTCCCTTCCCCATTTGTTCCCTGCTCCCCATTCATTCTACCAACTTCCCGTTCATTCCCCCAGCTCCCCGCTCGCTTTCCCAGCCCTCCCACCACACACACACACACACCCACACACACACCCACACACACCCACCCACCCCCCGGCAGTAGCAGAGAAGATAGTAGGAGGCTGGAGACAGCAGTGGAAGTCTCCAGTTTATCTCCAGAGTCTTGTCTCCAGCCCCCTGCTCATTCTCCTGCTTGTCTCTAGCCTCCCAAGGCTACTGGGGGAACAAAAGGGGGGAGCTGAGGAAATGAATGGGGAATGAACAGGGTGGGGGGAATGATCCTCCTGCCTGTTCTCTCCAGCCTCCTGCTAGTTCTACTGCTCATCTCCAGCCTCTGGAGGCTGGACACAAGCACGGGAATGAGCAGGGGGCTAGGACCCTGCAGGCAGGGTAGTTCATGTGCTGTGGAGGGGGGGTCTGCCCTGGGGGGGGTAGGGGATCCACCCCTCCTAAGCAGCCCCCACACCCACAGTCCCCCCACACCCACCCACACACTGACTCATTGGCAATGCATAGGGGGTGCATGTGGGTACACATGCACTCCCTGAGCATGGCGGTGCATGCCCTAAAAGGCGCTGCCTGCGGGCAGTCGCTGCTCACCCCACCTCACCACCAACACTACCAGTGGCGTCTGTGGACAGTCAGTGATGGCCGCTGCCAACGGCATCTGCAGGTGGTTGCTGACTCTTAGTCAGTGCTCATCCCCCCCACTGTCGACAGCACCAGTGCCTCCCCGCTTACCGCCACTGCACTCCTGGAACCGCCAGCACCAGCCACCAGTGCATGAACAACGCGTGCCCCTGACACATCCCCGCCACATCCCCCCACCCCCTCCTGCAGACCCCACATCCCTCCATCATACACCCACCATGTGATTATGAAACCAAAAGCAAACAAAACATATAGATATTTAGGATTTATTTTATGACAATGCTAGAGACATTGGTACACTTCCATATTTCTTTAACACTGTAAATATAGCAATAAAACATTGCCCATCTGATCAATCCCTTTCTCTCTCTTTTGTTCTAATTATGGAAGAATGTAGATTTTGGGCATTTAAAAAAGTGAATTTGGGATGCTACTTCAGCAGTCTAGCTGACACAAGGGGCTAGTGTCCCCAGATACCAAGTGGCTGGGCCTCAGAAGATCCTGAGGGCAAGTAGTCCTGATCTGCTGGCCAGGGCAGGTTTTTATACTGCTGGAGCCAGCACAGGTGCTGGCCCCAGGCTCTAGTTCCCCCTGCCTGCATATCTGGGAGGAGCCAGGCAGGGTTATTTTGCCCCAAGTGGCACAATTTGCTCCACAACAAAGTGCATGTCCAGGCACATGGACTGAGGCAAAAAGCCCCGGCTCAAATTTGCACCACTTCTATTTGCGCTGCTGCAAGTGCACGTGCTCGCATGTGTGGGCGCAGCCTCAGATGGGATTTAATAACAGCCTTCAACTAACTGAAGGAGGGTTTGAAATGGGATGCAGCTAGACTGTTCTCAGTGGTGGCAGATGACAGAACAAGGAGCAACAGTCTCAAGTTGCAACAAGGGAAGTTTAGGTTAGGTATTAGGAAGAATTTTCTTACTAGAAGGGTAGTAAAACACTGGAACAGGTTACCCAAAGAGGTTGTGGATTCTCCATCCTTGGAGCTTTTTCAGACCCACCTAGACAAAGCCCTGGCCAGGATGGTCTAGTTGAGGACAGTCCTGCTTTGAGCAGGGGGTTGGACTAAATGACGTCCTGAGGTCCAACCCTTATTTTCTATGATCCTATGAAACTTCTCCATGTAGTTCCACATCTGATAAAAAATTCCCCTAGTTTTCCAGTTACCAACAGATGAAGTATTTACTAAGCTTAACTTAATCCTTCTTAGAGTAGTAGCTAAAAAAATGTAAAAACCTGCCATTGCATGTTTAGACACCATGACCAGGTACAGAGAGCTATTACATCGGGCCAGCTGAGAATTCTTCTAATGGAGGAGTTCCCCACTGGCCGGAAGTGAATGTGGATGGTTTCCAAAGCCTGTGCAGATGGCAAGATAAGAATCAGAAAGGTCCAGAGCACAAAGATAATGTCTCTTTTTTTTTAACTTTTGGGCAATCCTTTGGCTGAAAGCTAAGGCTGAAGAAGCCGGAGAATTGAGGAGCTGTAACTGCTTGCTGTTTGTCCCCATCCTCTATATCCAGCAGATCATAGCACAGGAGAGAATGTAACACATTATAATACTTGCCCAAATAAACAAGGAAAAATACTGAGATGGGAACATTCATCTCTTTAAAGTAGATCATGTTTTTTCCTTTTTCATTCCCCTATTTCCAGGAGTTTGGTGAGAATAGGCGAGTTCAACGGGATAGGAATTTTAGGACACCTATACACATACACTGAGGCTGCTCTGATGCACTGTAATTAGAACATGTCAGAGCTGACTCAATCAAGTCTGCTGGAGCATGGTAATTACCACACTCCAGCAGACTCCAGCATCACGTGCATCACCCGCTGAGCTTTAGTTAAAGCGCCCCTGCTGCCCCACACTGATACATGTGACGCTCTGGGTATTTTAATTAGAATACCTCCCCTTCCCCTCTCCACCTTCCTCCCAGAGCACCCGTATAAATGCCCTTAGTGAGCTCAGCAGGAGGTCAGAAACCTGGGTGTAACTAGCTTCCTCCTAAAATCACAAAAGGTGAGTTTCCACGTTTAAACTAGTAGCTGCAGCAAAATGAAAAGCTACAAAAGTGGCTTGGGCATTTAGAGATGCAGTACAATAATATGACAGAAGTGTTTAAAGAACCCTTATGGGTTTGCAAAAGAAAATGAAAAGCAGAATGTCAGAGTAGTTAAAGTAGCACAGGTCTTATGAGATCTGTCACTCCTATAAGCATCCCATTTCAGATTTTTGATTAATGTGAACTGAACAAGATGACCTAGAAGGAAGGGACTATGAAGGGGTAATTAAACAAGGCAAAATTGCCAGTGCCATTTAATGAAAGAGTCTGGATTTACCCTCATTTTCACTTGAGACTAAAGCATGCTTTATATTAAACTTAAGGGCCACATGCCCAACCCCTGAGATTGCAAGGGTCCCGATTAATTCTACATCTCTGGAGAGGAATAATGTTATGACTACATTCATAGAAACCAGGGGAAGAGAAAGTAATGTTAGATTGTTCAAGATCCGTATTATATCATCCCTCTGCAATATTTACATGATATAGTCTGGCATTTCAGTCAACTACCAAGTCCTGCACCTAAGGCCCAATCCTGCAGAAGGCACTTAGTTGGCACCTTCTAAGCACTGAACACCTGCGCTGCCTGGCCCTGACAATGGGCTGAGTGCCCTCAGCTTTTGCAAGTGCCGGGCCTTCAACAGACAAAGCTTTAGTGTAAGTGAGAGTGCTCAAGTCAGCATCCCTTTGGTCGGAGGAAAAGGGACTGTTGAGGCAACAGCCTGAGCCCAGCTGGTATTTTGATATATTCTTGACTTACACAGCATATCAGCTCACTTCAGACAGACAAAACCTGCTTTATTGCTGTGTCTCAGGTCAGGCTAACACAAAAGCCTACTCTTTCCTTCAAGTGCTGAATGAACCCTCAAGAATCTGCCTAGGCAGCCTACACCTGCAAAGCCATTTTATCCATCCTGCAGAGCCAGGGGGCTTTCCCACATAGCAGCAACACCTTGAGGGGAGCGGTGACTGGCAATAGGAGTGACAATGTGGGCCAGGTTGCATGCATCTTATGCTCAGAGCTAAGCTGGGGATGGTTGTGTACAGATCAAAAAAATGCAGGACTGGAAGAAGACATAAAAGTCTATTAGTTTCCTTTCTCTGAAGGAAAAACAGGCATGCTGAATTTGAGTTCAGGCTGGGGGGGGATTTTGCCTTCCTCTGTATTGTGGGACATGCCCCTTCTCCTAGGACCATCTGAACTCAAGAGTAAATTGACCTATGACCCCAGCTGACTTCCTGCCCTTTGGGCAGGGGGCTGGAGTCGATGATCTCCCGAGGTCCCTTCCAGCCCTGATGTCTATATATAACCAACTGCTTCCCTGTGGTTGCAGAAACAGGACATTGGCAGTGCGCTCATCATCCCACCTTTTGTCTACTGCATGCTACAGGCGGGTTTTTGGTGTTCATCGTGGTTACAGGTAAGGGTCTCAAGTGCCTACTTTGAAGATCCTTTGAGTTAAATATTGCAGGCAAACAGATAGGACTGCACTCTACAGTCTCACCTCTTCTTAAAAGCCCACAAAATTTATAAGATTCAAAAATTTTCTTTGAAATCCTGTTCTAGCGCTCAGTTCTCCTTCTGCTTTGATACTTGGGGGGGAGGGTGTCGGGAAGGAAGAAAGAGAGAGGCTTGACTTTCTAATCTAAGTCAAAGTCATCTTTGCTGCAAATTATCCTCAGTGCATGTTCAGAGTTCCTTTACAAAAAACTTCCTTATTTGTGTGTGTGTGTGTGTGTTTTTTTAAGGGATAAGATGCCTTGAAAATGTGACCTATGAGGAGAGATTGAAAGGAATGAGCCTGTTTTAATTTATAGAAAAGAAGTTTCTCTCTCATTATATATTTGAGAAAGACTTCTCTTCTATAAATTAAAACAGGCTCATTCCTTTCGATCTTTCCTCATAGATCACATTTTCTAACCATCTTATCCTTATTGCTGTCCTCTGGACTCTTCCCAATACATCTACATCTTAAAGGGAGGTGCCCAGCTGAGGCATCACCCATGCCAAGTAGAGCAGAATAATTACCTCCTGTGCCTTACATACAACACTCCTGTTAACACATCCCAGAATGAGACAAGCCTTTTACAACATGATAGAATGTGAGCTTACAAACACATCTGTGGTCCTCTACAATTTCCTTATCCATTTTTGCAGTACTGCTGCCTAACCATCCATTCCCCATTTTCCATTTGGGCTGTGGATTTCTGCTCCGTAAATGTCATGCTTTGCACATGTCACAGAACTTGGTCTTGTTGATTTCAGGCTCTCTCCAGTTTATCAAGATTATTTTGAATTGTCTTGTTGCTAATGCTTGTAGCCCCTAGGCTACAAGGCTTGGTGTCAGCCACAAAAATGTTAAACATACTCTATTCCAGGGGTCAGCAACCTATAGCCTGCAGGCTACATCCAGCCCATGGAGCTTTTGGCATGTGGACATAGTACTTTGGCAGTGTTTTGTTGGGGTGGAGGAGTGGGGGCTTCAGCTATAGTTACTGCTGTGAGAAATAGCAGCAACAGAGGGGTGGGGGGGGGTGGTGCTTCTAGTGCATACCCATTCCAGAGCTGGAAAAAGGCTGGCTTCCACACTGTGCTATTCAATCAACCATGTCACTAATGAAAATATTAAAGAGAAATGGGCTCAGGGCATGCACCAGCAGGACCCCACTTTTAAAAGAGTCCCCCACTTTTAAAAGAGTCCTCTTAATTTGACAGCGGACCACTGCTAACTGCTTGCAGGACATGTTCTTGCAATCAGTTGTGCACCCCACTTACAGAGATCCTATCTACACCAGATTCCCCAATTTTCTTAAGAGTATCATGGTAGCATGCCAACAGCCTTTCTAGCGATGTCTGTTGTTTCCCTCATACCAGCTTCATCTTGTCAAAGAAGAAAATTAGTTTGTTAGCAATGATTTATTCTAGAAAATATACACACAGTCTGTAACTTGTTTTCCAAGGTGCTTATAAATAGATTATTTGTTCTAATAACTTTTCGGGAACTGAAGACAGGAGAATCCCAGGAATCACAGACCAGTCAGTTTTCTTCCCCTTTGTGAAGAGAGGTACCGTGTTTGCCCTTCTCCAGTCCTCTGAGTTCACTTATGTCCTCCATGAGCTCTTGAAAATAAATCACTAATGGTTCAGAGACTGCTTTAGCTAGTTCCTTACATACTCTAGGGTGAACTTCATCAGACCTGGCAAACTTAAATGCATCTAAATTTTCTGTAACCTATCCTTCTCCTATTCTGGCTTGTGGCCTTATCCCTTTGTTAAAATTAATTGCATTAAGTATCTAGTCACAATTAACCTTTTTTGTGACGACTGAAGCAAAAAAAAAGCATTTAATGAATGACACAGTGAAGTCTGAAATGTTATTTGCTCTCTTTCCCATTAAGCAATGGATCAATAGTTTCTTTTGTCTTCCTTCTCTTTCTAATGTATTTATAGAACTTTTCTTATCATCTTTATGCCCCTCGCCAATTGTAACTCCTTTTGCTCCTTAGCCTGATTTGATTCCACATGCTGGCACTATTCCATGATTCTCATTTGTAGTCACATGTCTTAGTTTCCACTTTTAACTGCTTCACAATGTGCAAGGGAAAGGATAGTTCTAGATATCATCACATCCCTGCTGTAACATGCCTGGGACTGGAGCAACAAAGTCTTCTGCCTGGCTCGCCACCTGGTTCCTACCCTCTTAGCCCCTCTGACCTCCCAGGCTCTGTCTCCCACTGTTATCTTTTCCATGCCTGGATATAATTTTGTAGGGAGGCTGCCTCTAGGAGGTAAGAGTGTGTTTTGGGATGTGGCCTCCTCTGGCCTTGGTCCACTTTAATCTGGCTGGGCTTTTCTGCCGAAAGTCTGCTGCACTAAAACGCCAGACCCCAGCTTGCTCCTTGGGCTCTAGGCCCCTGGGTGCATCCTTCACGAGCTTTGAGCTTGTATCCCCCCAGTCTCCGCTGCCAGGCAGTGCAGGTGTTCAGTCCTCTGGCATAAAAAAAGTCCTCCTCCTGCAGTGTTTGGTTTTTTGCCCTGCCCTGTTCACCTGGACTTTAAGCCCTGAAAGTGCCCTATGATGGGTGTCCCTGCAACACCCGGTGGCCTCCAATCCTCCTCTGGTCTAAATGTAAATCAAAGACAGGAGCATCTCCTCCCAAACACAGGGTTCTGCGGTTGGCGTTAATCTCACCCCACAATAGCAGTCACAAAGACTCAAGACACTTAATCTCTTGCTGCTTGAGGTACAGGATTTCTTCCACCCTTCTGTGGCACAAAGTCCTCCCTCTGTAGGTAGCCTGGACTGACTGGCGCTTTACCTCCTGCAGCTCCTACCACCAGACTGCCTCTGCTAGGCTAGGCCCTGGGTTTATAAGCCCCTCCTTGTGTCGGCTGATCCTCCACTTCCAACCCAGGCCTGCCAACCACCACCTGCACCTGGAACAGGCAGTCATTTTCTTTAAGGCCCCCTTGCCCTTTTAAGTCTGTTCAGGGGGCTGGAGATGGCCAGCAGGCCCTGGGCTCCCACGCCCTCTCAGTAATGGGGCAGGGGCCCTGTTATACTACAGGTGAAGGAGCTATAAAGTTTAGCGAGGATGGTGTCTTTTCTAGAGAGTGGGCCAATATTTGACCATAGAGGTGGCATAGATTGCTCCTGTTCAATACAACTCAGGAGGAGAATGGGTGAAATGCTTATTGGCACAACACTCACAGGGCAGAATTAACTCATTTCCTGGTTTTAAAAATGTTGGATTTGGCTGAGCTAAATTCTCTGGATGGGGGTAAAGATACCACCTTAACTCTGCCTTAATCTTTAAAAAAAATCACTGAGTTTACTAGTTTTTTTAATAAAAGAAAGAAAAATGCTCTGGAGCTGCTGATCATTCAGGCAACTGTAGTTATTATATAGAGTAACAACTGACATGCAAGTAGGTAAAGGCAAAGAATGCTAAGTAACATCTTATGTGCTGCTCTCTCCTGTATACTTGTTCATGCCACAATGGGGATTGTTGTCATGCTCTGAATGGTGAACTAGCCTACTGAGGGAAAATCACTGACATGGTCTAGGTCAGGGGTGTCAAAACTCATCTGGGCCATGGGGAGGGTTAAGGGTCTCTGGGCTGGTCCATGTGCCAGATCTGGCCATGCTGAAGCCCATGGGCAGGTTGGTCTGGTGGAGTGCTGTGTGCAGCGTGCTCCCCATGCTGGATGCACTGGCTCCACTCCAGGGCTTGCACTGCAGGTGAGGCTTGGGCTGGACCTGGTGCTCCAAGCACTACCCACATGCAGCACCCCCACCAGACTGGCTTTGAGCGCTGGTTTCAGGTCTGGTCAGGACCAGTCCCCAGGCTGGCTGTATGTCTTGGAGTCAGAGCACAGGGTGGCTGCCAGGGCGCCACGTGCAGCATGTGCTCTGTACTGGGCCCCTGTGCCTTGAGCAGCACCTGCAGTGCTGGGTCCAGCCTGCACACCACAGGCAGCAAGAAGCCCTGGGGCAGGGTTGGTTTATGGTGCACAAGCCAGATCCAGCACTGCAGGAGCTGCTCATTGCCCAGGGGGCTGGTACTGGTGTGTGTTGCATGCAGACCTCCCCAGACAGGCTTATACGCTGGTTCTGGCATGGCCTGAAGCCAGTGCTCATGTAGCTCATGTTCCAGACTGATCCCCGGTGCCTACAGCACCAGATCCAGTCCATGTGCCAGGCCGCACAGCATGTGGGTCGGTCTAAGACCCACAGGCCAGGTCATGCACCTCCACGGACTAAACTGAACCTGCAGGCTGTATAATTGGCACCCCTGTCTTGCATCATATCAGTTTTATTACTACAGGATTACATGAATGTAATCAGAAGGCTGGTGTGCATCTCTTCTCTACCACCAAACAACCCCAACAGCATATAGCCTGTCTGCCATCATTGCCAGCTTCACTTCACCTCCCATTAAGCCATCAGTATCTTGGCTGCTAGTGGTCAAAAGCAACAGTTGCTCCTCTGTTGCTGTATTCTTATCTTGCAGGCAGCAACTTACTGGAGAGGGGAGGTGGAAATCACACATTCCCTTGCTACTATAGTCCAAGGTGCAACCCAAACAAAACAGCCCTGTCTTACCATGTTCCCCCACCAAGATAGTAGTCAAGCCTCTCCCATGATGCTGAGCTCTTTCCATTCTTCCTGTGGCCCATCCCCCACCACACAGAGGGGTGAAACATTGTATCTCCTGATATTCAAGACTCAAGTTTGTGCTTACAACTCCCACATCCTGCCTCATCGGCTGGGTAGGAAAAGGGTTCAAAACATATGGGAGATGGACCTCTCCAGACCCAACACCATATCATCACAGGGCAAGGAGAGGGGTGAAGACGCTTTCCCCAAGAATGGGAACGCAGTCAGATCCTGATTCTTACATGTAGGGAAGGTAGAGGGGGACAGCGAGATAGACAAGGCCCCCAAATCCTAGTACACAGACGGACTCAAGACTGCCAGAGGGACAGGGCCCCCAGTTCCTGATGCATGCATGGGAAAGGGGAATGTGATGCTAACAAGCACGCCCAACCATCTTCATATCACCCCTCTTAATGTCCTATTCTTAGTGATTCCAGCTCTGAGCTCTACCTTCCCATAATCCCCCAGAAACATCACAACTACAAGAATTTGCATGTATAATTTATTCTCTTTTCAAAAGATACTTTCAGCACTTGGGAATTTTTTTGCTGTGCTCAGATTGCACTTCCCCAAAATAAAAACTCATTTGATAGAGGCAGACTGTAGCAAGATGCTTTCCTTTTTCTTTTTCATATTTCTGCTACGGGTCAGAATCAAACTGACACTGTGGAAACTAGCAGGCTCTTGGCTACTTTATCTGTTCACGCTCAGCATAATTCCTCGGTTCAGTGGCATTAGCTTGTACCTACTTAGACAGCCTGACTCTCTCTCTCTTTTCTTTTTGAGTACCGTTTTTAACAGGAGTAGTGGGAGTTGTTTCCCCCAGTGAGGTAAACATCAAGTGAAAGGAGACCTTTTTTGGCATGATCACACCCCTGCTTTAATCTTCAGGCATGTGCAAAACAAGCTGGTTGAAGTCAGCAGCCTTAAGAAAAGCCTGTGCTCTGGTTACAGAAGGACACTACTAAAACTTGTATTCCGTGGATTATCTGCAGTGGGGCATAAAGAGATAGTTCATAGGGTCATAGGAAAGTGGGACTGGAAAGGACATCATGAGGTCATCTAGTCCAGCCCTCTACTCAAGGTAGGGTTATCATTTATCATTCCTGACTAAATCATCCCATCCAAGTTTCTAGGATGCTCTAGGATGGAGTAAGGAGCTGCTGAATACCTCCTAGAGATACATTTGGGGGTTGTTTGCCACCTGAGTTTGAGTTGTTTATGGCCTGAATGGAAATGTGTGGTTGGGATGCCACAAGCAGGTGCCTGGGAGGCATCCTGGTGCAGGAGAAGCTAAGGCCAGGGGGAAGAGCCCTGAAAAGGTCGGGGACCCTGAGGGCTGTGTGGGGCTCAATCCAAGCAGTGAAAGAGAGGTAGGGCCAGGGGCCCAGTGTTAGAGGAAGAGAGTGCTCCAACCAGGATCAGGGACCAGGTGGGCAAAGCATTGGGACAGGGGGCCCAGGGCACAAGAAGGCAGGACAAGAGGGCGCCTGGCAGTATGCAGGTGGTGCCTGCCAGGCATAAAGGATGAACTAGAGGGTCTCAGACATGCAACCCTGAGGCTGGGCTGGATGCCCAGAACTAAGAGTGAGGCAGGGCCAGGGGGCCCCAGAGCAGAGAAAGGCCAAAAGAATAACATTAGGGCCAGGGAATGCCCACCCAGGGATGAGTAAGGCAGAGTAAAGCACCTACAACTTACTCTGATCTCTGAGGACAGCCTCCCATATCTTATTGATTCATCAAGGCATGGCAGGAACTCACAGGGCAGTAGCCCAAGATACCAGTGTGCTCAGAAAGGGGCACTAGGGGCTGCTAGGGGGCACCATGACCAGCCTCTGCAGTCAGGTCCTGTCACATGCAGGCAAAGCTCTCAGAGGACAGGAGGAGCAGAGGAAAGGAGATGAACAGCAGCGGCAACAATGCTCAGCTTACCCTTGCTTTCAAGGTGCACAGGGGTTGCACACTGCTGCTCAGCCCTTCCTTTCTCCTGTTGCTGAACTGGGGGGAGTGGGGAGGAGGGACAGGGGGGAAAAAGCAATCAACAGTAGGATCCAGAGCTGCTTAAAAGCAGGGACTTGGGGCAAACTACCTGGCAAGATCATGGAGTTCACAGCTCACACAGAGCTCCAGCAATGCACTCAGAATACAGTCTTCCCAGATCACAGCAAAAGTCTGCAATCACACCCCATTTGGCTGTGTGGCATGAGCACAGCAAAGAGAGGTCCTCAGTCCATTGCCACCTCCTGGATCCGTTACACTCCTGACAGACTACCTAAAGAGGACAGAAGGCATTGCTAACTTGCTCATCTTGTGCCATTTTTTTACTTCCCTGCTGTTTAGGACAACTGATAAACAATTCCCTGTTATTTTACATCCTCCTTCCCTGTCTTCAGACTGTCTCCTACTGAATACAACATAAATCAATTTGCATTTCAGTCTTTTATGTCTTCATTTTGTATGCTCTCGACTTGGCAGTGCAAGAATCCCAAAGACAGAATTGCTAACAAAGGCTTACTACACCAGGTGGGCCCAAACTGCCACTCAGATGAGTAGAAATGGGGCACAGTATTTAGCTTCTCATTTGAGTAATGTACTTTTAATAAGCACAACACTCCTCTAATATAACACTGCCCTAACCTTCTGGCATTGGACTTTAAGGCCATGGCACCATGCTAATAATATTTGTATACAACAGAACCACTAACTCGACAGCTAGCTAAGGTACAGGCCGCAGCCAAAAGAATTAAGTTACAGCTTCCTAGCTTCTGTATGAAGGTTAGTTATCGTTTATGTACTAGAACACAGCAGAAATAGAAATGAAAAGCTATTGGAAACCAATGAGCACATCTAGACAGACTGAAAATGGGACAACATAGTTTTGTTGAAACTTGTGAAAGTTTCAGCAGTGGGACTGATATTGTGAAGCACTTTAATATAATTTGGCATTGTTTTCCATGGTCTGAAAGAACAGAGGACAGTTAAAATAACTTAAGGCCAGAGACTAACAAATGCAGACACCATGCAAGCGATAGGCAATTCTAAGAGCTCACCCAAGAAATAAAAAGACTTAAAAATAAAAGCCAAGAACAATGTACTAGCACAGTGATTCCTAAAGGGTGTGCCATGGCACAGTAGTGTGCCACGAGAGCAGTGGAAGTGTGGGACAAAAAAACGTGCATTGGGCTCTAGCTACACAATGGGATCAGGCTGTGACGATGCCAACCCTGTACGGCAGGATTGGGCCTACAGTGAATGAAATGCACCACTAATTTTAATCTAGAAAAAGAAGTCTGCCCCATGTATCAAAAGTTTGGGAAACACTGTACATTTTGACAGCAGCAGCCAAGAAAGCAGATTTGTAGTTTGGACAAAGGAAAGCAGGGCAATTTATTTGAGGAGCTGCCTGGAAAAAATACTATCAATTGAAACACAGAAAGTACTAGATGCAATGTAGATTAGAAAATTAATATTGCACACTTGCCATGTTGTATGGCTGTGGACATCTGATAATATAAGATATCTAATTTATGAAGAAAACCAGTAGGGCCTTTGAGACAAAAGGAGGAGGGGCGGGTGAAAATCATAAAAGCTCTATTCTTTCCAAGATTTTACATAGGAAAGACAGGGGAAACAAGAGAGACCAAGCAAAATTCAAGACTTCTTGGCATATCTACATGGATCTTGACGCACCTTAAACGGCAAGCATGGTATTTCTTTTTAAACCGGGAACAGAGCTCTGCCACTTTTCGTCAATTCTAATGGAGAAAAGCAACTGAGACATTAAAGGGTGTTTATACACATGCTCCGGGAGTGAGGGGAGTGCTTTAATTAGAATGGTTCCAAGAGCCGCTCTAATTAAAGCTCCCAAAGCACCTTGTGCATCAGCATCCCCGCACTTCAGTGGTGGCACTATAACTAACTCATTGAATGAGTTTTAGTTAAAGTGATTCCACTGCCATTTTGAAGCGTGGGGATACTGATACAACAGGCGCTGGAGCACGGTAATTACCACGCTCCAGCAGACGTGATTGAGTCTGCTGCGACACGCTGTAATTACAGCACATCAGAGGAGCCTCACTGCACGTGTATAGGCATTCTCAATCTTTGCCCCTACCAGTAATAAGTGGGCCGCTGCTTCATATTGTCGAATGCCCAAGTAAACGTGTGTGTTCTATGGGGAAAAGAAGTTATTTCTAATCTCCTAATATTTATGCCAAGTCTACAGTTAAACTTTTGCTAGTGTAATAACATCAGGTTGAGGGTGTGATTTTTAACACCCAAGAAACCTCCTGTGTAGATACTCTCAGGACAGCAAAGAAGTGTTTTTTGCCTCTAAAGCTCATTTTGTCTGTGGGACCAGTACAAACCATACAGGCAGAAGCACTTTTGTTGGCATAAGCCAGGTGACCTTCTCCAGGGTGCTCCTGAATTTAAGAAATGACTCTGGAGTACATTTATCTCCTAGATGAAGAGAAAGGGGCAAGCTTATATAAAGTCTTCATATACGAGGTATTGATTTTTGTACCCCACTAATCAAGTGACACTCTACCTAGTACTGATTTTTATTTTTTCAGAAATGTAAACTTGTTATTAAAAATTAAATATATTCAGTAAATCTTTCCCACCCTTAAAATATACTACATATTGTACAAAAACAACTTCTTGGTGTTCTGGATTAGCCTTTACTGATCCCACTGATTCCCATCATGTTTTTCATTGTTGCTTTAACTTGATGTGTCCTTCCCACACCCCAAGGTTTGGTTTATTGATGGTCTTCATTTTGTTATCTCCAGATTACATTATAAACCCCTCTGGGCAAAGACCTGTCTAATTTGTTCTGTAAAAGTGCCATCTACCCCTACAGTGTTATATAAATTACTCTGACAAGCCAAGATTTCTCATGTCTAAATATTAATGCTGCACTTTAAGGAATCTTCTGCTGCTGCAGTCTGATTGTAATTTTTTATTTAATTTGAAAACAGAGAAGTAAAAACAAAAAAACAAGAACCTCTGCCAATTATATATCCATTCAGTTGAAAATGTTAGAATCTAGCAGGACTCTTAAGTCAGATAGACTGTCCGCGATAAAAGCCAATTCCTTTTCCTTGATTTAAGTTGCAGTGTTCAGTTTACATTTTTGAAGGACAGTTTGCACCATAATGTAAGCAGGCACAATTCCATTTAAGCCAATGGAAGCAGCATGTCTAATGGGTATAGGGTAGGATTGGCTATTGGGGACCTAGGCTTGAGTTCTGATAGCTAGCAATGCTGCGTGTTTGGAAGTCACAGTTACATTCATTGTCCCATGATGCAGTTAGAATGCAATGTGGTTTACTAGTCCTAACCAATATACTACACAGCCAGAAGACCAATCTTCAACACAAAGAAACGTTCTTTAGCTTCTGGTGTTTATTCCCAGTTACATTCTAGCATCACCATGGTTACAAACACATGTTACATTTTTCCTGCGATAAATCATTGTATCCCAGGACAAAGACAAATTGTTCAGAGGTCCATGCCCATTGTCTCAGGACACATCCTAAAAAGGTTTACAAGATAGTTGTTCCACATTTAACGTGGGGAAAACGAGGCCTCGTCTTAGAATTAAGTATGGGATCACTGGGAGCTATGGGAAGTAGCAGCATCCCTGGCTGATTTGGGTGCAGGGAGAGCCCCAGGGCTATTCCTGCCCCGCACTGCAGTTGCCAGTTGTTCAGGGAGGGCAGCTCAATCTGGGACAGCAGTGATAGTGCACAGATTCCTCCTTCTGGTGCCTACTCTCAGCCAACGTGGGGCTCTGGGGCTCCCCCTATGCCTAGATCAACTGGGGGCAGTAGCAGAAGTGGGGCAGGCATGAGGGGGAGAGAAATGGTGGAGGACATACAGGTGTCGGGGAGGGAGAGAGTGGGGTGCAGGACACTTGCCTCCCTACTACTTTCCCCCACCCCCCACTGCTGTTTACCCTGTCATTTGCTTCCTTGCTGCTACTTTTCCTGCTGAAGCAGTGGGGGGATGAATTTAAAGATGGCCTATGAATAATTAGATTTTATGCATGGAATATTGCAACACATTTATCATTTTGCACATATAGAATCAAATTTAAGATGACTGCCTCCCCGGTAATTAGAAGTTATCTTGCATTTGGGTACTAACAGTTTATCCTGGGACATTACTAAGTGCATTGGAAGGGTTATCCCAGGACTGCATCACTGAATCAATGGCATAAAAGTGGCAATGCATTCCAATTGACCATTCACTAAACCTGATTAAAAGGGTGACATGTACATGCCAAATCTGGGATATCTCCATTCCAAGACAAACACAGATACAATGTATCTACCTCTGTTCCTATCCCTTATGATTTCAGGTAAATCACTTCCTAAAATGACCTGTTTTCATATCTGTAAAATGGGAATCAAAATTAAGAATCTAAATTAGTATTTGTAAAGTACTATACAACAGGAGCAGTAGTCAGGCATTGCTTTTCTTGAGGGTGTGCAAAGTCATCTCGTTTGCATATTCATGCCAGGCATTAATTTCTAAAAGAACAAAAGGGATTTATATTCTTCTATACAGTATTTTAGGAATAGATCTAGTGGAGTTAGTATTCTGAGGAAAGCGGTCCTGAGGGCTGATGCATCCCATGACTGTAGGAGAACTGATAGCAGAAAGGAGTTTTTGATGTTTTATTTAAAAGTTTTGCTCAATAATTCAATAAAGAGATCTGTTATAATCACAACACAGTATTTCTGCTTTCATGGCAAATTCTGAGAATAAAGTAACACGTAAAACAAACTAACAAAATATTCATAATTTAAGGGGGCATACGGTCTACCAATTTGCCCTCACTGCAATAATTCACTTGGAAGGTTGTGGGAGGGAAAAACCACGCTGATCTGCATTCCAGAAATGTCCCAACTGAAATTCTTTCATCCTTGGAAGAGAGAATGGATGAAAACAAAAACATGCATGCTCATCTGTAACAGAAACAGGTGATCAAGCAAGCAGGCTAATCCCAGTGATGCCAAATGTGTTTCCTCTACAAGCCTGGAAGTCACAGCTAACAATAAGAAGCAAAGTTAATAACATCTATGTGAGCCCTTCCTCCTTTTCCAATACTGCTAAGTCAGTCTCTGATGTCCCAAAGACAGATGTAACAGCAGTATGAACCAATAATGGAGCAAGACTGTACTGTGCTAGGTACAGTACAAAACACAGATGAACATGATCCTTGCTTCAAGGAACATGCAATCTAAATTTAGGAAACCGAGGTAAGAGGAACAGTTGCCAGTGATGAACAAGCATCAGCAGTGGGATCAGCACTCTAGGCTTCGTGCTGCCCACCACTTAACTCCATTTTCATTTTTCCAGTTTGTCTACATCTGTTCAAGGAAGGAAGGTAGCTTGCACTACTCTAACTCTTCCTGGTACTGCTCAGTGACTGCCATTAATTTCACCATCCTGATTTCCAGGGAGAGAATACAAAGCAACTTGGCACAGCCCCAAATGATGTGCTAGCTGCATGTAGCAAAGACACCAAACTAATAAGGAACTATGTTTCCACAGAACTCTTCCATTAATACCTAGCAGATCTGGCATTCATCGACCATTCAGCATACTGTTATGCTGAAATTATTCAAATGTCAACAGTGGTTGTTATGAAGCCAAATTGTCAACTTCGAATATGAGAATAGCTGTGCTGCCAATCCTTAATACAAGAATCACAGGGGCAGAATCCTCCTCCCTCCCCCCACAGGGACTTTCTGAATTCATAATAAGTAAGAAGGCATGACCTGTTTCCACAATTAAATCAGGACCAAACAACAGGCAGTTCTTTAGGTAGCTTCTAGCTGTGCCCCTCTATTCCATCATTGTTTTCCCTGGAGGTGAAACTTTTAGGGGAAAAAAACCATTTAACATTGAGGCCTCCTGTTATGATGGGAGTGGGCAGGGAACACCTTTATAAGAGAAAAACCAAATAATACTATGATACTCAACAATGAATAAGGTAACATTCCTGATGACCACTCTTTTCCTGCTTCCTTTCAGGTGACCATAACTTCCTTCACGGCGTACCATCATTCAGACCACTAGTTCAGCATTAGTGATGTGCTTTGAAAAAGTTCTTGGCTTTCTTCTCTGTTGTTGGTATGTAGCTAGCCCTTACATTGGTGACATTTTCTGGGAAACAAACTCTTCCTTTTAAATTTATCTCTTGCTGTTTCACGTTCCTAATCTAAAGTCAAATGCCATTAGGTTGCTATGCATCAATGGAAGTTTATGCCTCTAGATGGAGAATAGGCAGCCCTCATTTGTTATCATTCTGCTCCTAACAAGGTTGAGAGAAATCAATGTCTTGAAGACATTAGTGATGAACAGGATCTGAGAATGAGCTGAGCCTGCCTTATAGTTTTTGTTGTCAGCTGGAAAGCCAAAAAAAGAAAGAAGCAATGAGGCAACTTACCTCAAATTCAAATGTAAATCCAAAGGAAGATTGCTCTGCCAAAGCAAAGCAGCAGCAGAAGCAACACCTGACAAGTGCTTCAAGAATAAAACCTCTCCTTTTGAGCTTCCCATTGCTTTTGTTGCTTTTTATTGGAAAGCTGCAGCAGAGCTCTCCCCCTTTAAAGGTTCTTGCAGTGGAATCATAAATATTCAAACAGAAGAACACTCATATTTTTAGCAAAGTCTTTGATCCAAGGCAGCCGACTGTTTACAGATATGTTAACAGAGATAGGAATCTGCTTCCTGTTGCTATAGTTGATTTTTAACTGAAAGTCAGAGATCAGACAAAGATAAATTAAGCTAAAGTTGGAATTCAGCACTGAAAATTTTACATACATTACAGGTGCTGCAGGTAGCAGTGACTGTTGATAAGGATGCTTATGTGCAAGTAGGTAATATGTTTGGCCCTTGCTGTTGCATCTACAGGACAACAAGCTTTAGATTAAAGGTAGTAATTCACAATGTTTTTTTACTCCTTTCTCTTTGTATTATAGTAATGCCCAAAGGGCAATGCTCCCAAGTTGGAGTAGTACTAAAAAGCACAGAGAATGGCACAGACCCTGTCCTGAAGAGTTTAATTACGGACTTTCAAGCAAAAGATAGCATTGTCTTCTGTGATAGTTGCCTACAGGCCTGATAAAACCGCTGAGCTTATTAGTATTGCAGTAGCATGTGGAAGCCCAAACCAAAGAGTAGGAGCCCTATGTTGTTACATGCAGCACATTAAGAAACCGTTCCAGGTTCACACAGTTTAACGTAGTAGGCAATCCATTAATGATGGGGAAAAAATGAACCAGCCCCTTCCCACCTCAAAAGATAGACTTGCTTATGGTCACATGGCAAATCTGTGGCAGCACTGAGAATTGAAGCCAGATGCTATAGCTGAAGAAAACAAGTATAAGGAGAGGATTTTTTAAAACCTTTTTTAAATACTGATTGACTGAGACTGCTCTAAAGAGTTTGGAATGGTTGGAAAAAGTCTTGCTAAAAATAAACTAGTTGGCAGGCAGCATCAAAAGTGAAACATAAATGTAATCAGTCACATGGACATTTCCACATATGATGTGGAAGCACTATATACCTTTAAAATCACAGTGGTGGGCCACACAGTTATAAACATAACATAAATAAAAACTCCTCCACATGGTTTGGACAGGCAGGGAAGACTTTTGCAGCAGCGCTCTAAGAATTGTCTATCCTCCCTTTGCCAGAAAATAGAGGAGACAGTCAGGGACACATCAGATGGGACACTAAAGGCCCATGTCTAGGTTGTTTTGCCAGTTCCAGGAGTTGTATTATTACCACAAAATCTAAGCTCCCATTCAAAAAAATGTCTAGTGTAGAGTACAATTAATTTAGGAATGCCTGCCCGGATCCGCAGGAACCCCAAATTAATTGCTCCAAGAGCACTGGCAGATCCAAGATTTTGTAAAGGGAGATGCGGGACCAACAACTGCTGCTACATATCTGCATCCTTGCTCCCAGCCTCCCTCCCCAACCCAAGGGGCAGAGCAGCAGCTGGGGACTTTTTTAACGTCCCCAAATCAGGTAAGAGTTTCTTGGCATCTCTTCCCAGTGGCATGTTCTCTCTTTTCCTATTCCCCCCTTCCCATTGTTGCCACTGTCCACAGGGGAGCTCCAGAGCTACTCCCACCTGTCTCTAGCCAGGCTGTGCAAGGAGCTGGGCTTAGCTGGGAACAGCGGCAGTGGCAGGGGGTAGAAGAGATAGATGATAAAGAAGGGCGTGCTGCTGAACCTAAAGGGGAATAGAGTTGGGGGGAGTCTTAACTGCTTCAGGGACTTTAAAAAGTCCCTGGCTGCTGCTCCTGTGCCATGGTCTGAAAGCAGGGTGTGACCATGCCACAACACCTCTTTTGATATGCTCCTGTCCAAGAGGTACAAACTGTGTCCTGAATCATTAGGATTTATGAACACAAAAGCTACTCTGGAGGAGCACGTCAATAGTGTTATCTGTGTGGCAGCAGGCTAAGAGTACTTGTACCTTCTCCAGTTGCTCGTTTAAATAGAAAGGCACCCTTACAGCCGCTGCTGCAGAGACGGGACTCCCACTGGCAATGATGCTCCAAATAGGGGTTGGAACCATGGAGAGACCTCACTCTTAACTCCAGCAGCAGAAACAGCACAATCCCTAAGCGTGTACACCAAATTTTGCAGGAGATACTCCTGTCAATTGTGCACATCTGCTAATTGAAGAAACCTCATGACAACCTGTGTGCGCCTGGACAGAGGCATTAGCAATAAGGACAGTTAAGATGCTTTGTTTCCCTGTAAGTAACATATATTATCTTGTTGTAAATATTAACTTTGCTGGAGTCGGAAGCTTTAAAAAACACAAGCTAAAGTGGAGTTCAAGGGAATGCAAAAGAAGGTACTTTCTTAATGATCTTCTTGACGGTGCCCCTAAAATGCCCAGGATACACAAGGGAATTCTTGGGAGAAACATTCTTGTGAAGATCTTCACTGTGGAATAACTTTAGTAGCGGATGAAGTAGTAAGTCCAGATACACAGAGATAAGAGTAAGAGATGAGAGATACCATATTCTTTGGTATATAACACACTTATCGTAATAAAAGTTGATCACAATTCAATCAAATGTATTGCTTAAAAATATTTCCACACAATTTTATCCCCCCTTTTCTGTGGGTGCTCTTTATATACAATTTCAATTATTGTTTGTTATGCGGCTTGGGTGTATAAGGCACACCTTAATTTTATACCTTCTTTGTTGGAGAAAAGACTATCTTATATACTGCTGTTATTTAAAAGAGGTGCTTTAGTGTTGGAAGCAACAAATGAGGAAACAATGTTCAACAGGTACAAAGAGACTAGAAGGGTTACAGGAGAATCTCCTTAATTGGGATGTCCTAGTCTACCCAGCTAAACAGAAGGTATTATATTAATAGCAATGCTGTCCTTCAAGATACCACAGAGTCCAGGATGCTTATAGATGGGCCTGTCTGAGGAACAGTATTATGTGCTTTGACAGGAACCTGTTCATTCAACAGTATACCACTAATGGCTTATACGTTTCAGTATATGTTCGATTTTGTAGCTATGAGATAAGGACAAGGAAGTCCAGCCCAAGTGAATTAAGAAAGGAGCGATTAACAGGATACAAATGGTGACCAAATCCATGTGTCCCAGCTAAGGAGGGACTGAAAGCTGCTTTTACAGGAGTAGATTTGGAGAACCAACATGAGATTGAAACATACCTGGTCCAAATCATCTTAGGGCACTTATACACATGCAGTAAGGCTGCTCCAATGCATTATAATTACAGCACATCAGAGCAGATTCAATTAATTGAGTCTGCTGGAGCATGGTAATTCCCACGTTCCAGCAGACTCCAGTGTCATGTGTATTGGTATTCCCACACTGAAAAACGGTGGTGCTTTAACTAAAGCTCATTCAACAAGCTTTAGTTAAAGTGCCCCCACTGCCATTTTTCAGTGCAGAGACACTGATACACATGACACTCTGGGTGCTTTAATTACAGCGGCTCTCAGAGCCTCTTTAAAATTCCCCTCTGCTCCTAGAGCGCATGTATAAATGCCATTAGTGTTTTCCTGTTGAGGTAACTGTTCTGATTAAGCAGAGTACACGTCTTAATTTTAATTGGGCCTTGTATTGCTATTGGAGTTAAAAGGCTTTGTCTACAATGACAGCACTTTCAGTCCCTTAGCTGGAACACATGGGTTTGGGTCACCATTTATATCCTGTTAGCTACTTCTTTCTTAACATACTCGGGGTGGACTTCCTTGTTCCTAATTTGTAGCTGCTCTACATATACTGATGTTTGCATGAACAAACTCAAATTCGATGCACGTTTGCAAAACCTAATTCATCAACCAACAACATCAACTCCCTGAACAATATAAGCCCTCAGCCAGCTGTAACTGTCAGCACAATACCAGTGCAGACACCACATTATGTCAGTCACAATGACATCCTGCAATATCCCTCTTCCCACAATTTTAATCTCCATAGCTCATGGGGACACTCTCTTTTTAAAAAACCTCTGCATGGTTTGGAAACGCCTCTCATCCTTGCTAGCCCAGGTCCATGTGAAAAGAACCTCACACTCCTGTCTGGATCCCCTAAGCTGGAGTTGGGGTGGAGTGGGGTGGCAGAAGGGGCAGACAGGGGCAAGACAGGAGAGGGAGGGATTGTGCAAACAGGATAACTGCAGAATGGGTAGAGTTAGGTTATTGCAGCAGGGATGTAAGCCAGGGAATACAAGGGATAAGATGCTAGAGGGTTAGAGGGTCTTTCCCTTCCTCTCAGAGTCAGACTGACTGCCATGTTTGGGGTCTTACTCCATGGTCAGATTGGTATGGACTGCAGAGGTTTCTGTCTCCCTCTGTAGTGGGAGGTGTGGCCTTCTACCTGGGATCTCTTGAATGTATATTGATAAAATGAAAGCTGGAAGCATGGGGGCAGAACTAGGCTGAGAGACATAGCCTCTCTCCCTGGATGGGCTCCAAATTGGAGCTTCAATCTTCAGGGTTGGCCCACAATTTTTTGGGGCCCCCTGCAAGATATAGTTTTGAGGCCCCCAATTTGAAGAAGACAGTGTTGGCGGTGCGGGTGGAGGGTGGCGAGCAGCAGAAAAAGCCAGTAGCGATGGCAAGGAAGAAGAGGGGTGGTGAGTGGCTGGACGTGAGGTCAGTGGTGGCAGCGGCAAGGCAGAGTGGTGGCAACCGCCCGCCCCCCTTGCTATGGCACTGATTTGGAGTGTTCACAGCCGCAGCGGGCCCCTTGGCTACAGGCCCCCTGCAGCTGCAGGTTCCACAGCATAGGATGGACCAGCCCTGTCAATCTCTCACCCTCCTGACCCAACAGCTAACATCTGTTGGGTCGGGAGGTTTGCTTTAACTCATGGCACTTTCTATGAAGCGCCATGAGTTAGACCCAGGAGCTGCACTTCTGTCTGCGCCTTTAAATCTCCACTGCACCTTTGCAACTCCCTCCTGCTTCTGGATGCTGCTCCACTGCACAGCTCATCCTGTTTTTATCCCTGACTCTCTTCTCCAGGTCTCTTTGTTATGGATTTGAATCCCTTAGGAACAAAGACCCCCAGTACAGCTTCCTAGGGATCAACACATCTTTACTGGACATGCTGGGGGGTGAACAGAGCAGTTTTTATCAGGAATAGATAATAGACATGAAAATTGTAGGTAAAAGGCTAGTTTTATTAGAAAAGCAAGGGCTGTTAACACCTATGGAGTAAAGATATAAGCAGAAATCAAGACAACAATAATGGGCCATGAAGTCAATTGACTCCATCAGCTCTATCCAAACAGAAATGCAGCTGTTCCTGCCACAAGGTTTGTTTTAAATTTTCAGTGGAGCAGGAATCAAAGGAGGGAGTGCATGTGACTGCACCCCCAAATGTCTCCTCAATGCAACCCTGTGCCCGTGGAAAGCTAGGGAGTACACATGTCCACAAACCTTTAAGCATAGTCTTCCCAAGCACTTTATTTCCCCCCCTTTTTTTAATTGCATCATTTAAGAGAAAACACAGACACATTTATAATTGTTTTTCAACACTGAAAAAACATTTGCATGCTAAAGACACTGTTAATTGCATTGTCTTTGCATTTAAGTTCTCATCTGAAATGCAGGACACAAAAGTATTTGGAGAGCCCAAGGCAGGAAAGACACTGCCTGCAGTTGTAGTCCAGTGCAGCAGAATATCTTTAATTGTTTTACAAACTTCCATGACAACTGACTGGGAAAACTGTCCCTGTAGGACCCTTATCTATAGATGCTCTCCTAATCAGACTGTGTAAAACTGTGAGGTGTACTGATTCAAGTATAATAACTATTTTCCAAAAACAGTTTGATAACTGACATAGATATAGCCTTTTATTTGTATGACCAACCCAGAGATGCCTTTATAGCTTTCCTTGATGCACGTGAAAAATATTTGATGCTTAATAAGAGTTTCTCTCTTCTTCCGGTGAGTAGGCGGGGATGGTGACACGAGGCCTGCACTGGTGTGGTCAACCAGAGCTTATGCAGCTGGTGCCACCAGGCAGGCTTTGGGTTCCTTGATAATGACCCATGCTTTCGGGCGGGGGACTTGCTGGGGTGGGATGGACTTCATCTCTCTCCTAAAGGCAAGCGTGTCTTCTCTTCCAGGTTGGCTGATCTCGTACGGCGAGCTTTAAACTAGCCTCGCCGGGGGAGGGGGCCTCAGGAAGACAAGGAAACGCCATCCGAGCAGGACGGGTGACAAAGGCAAGGAGTGCTAAGGTAAGAAACGGGGGTCCAGACAGTCTCCCTAAATGGGGGATGGCACACACAGTCTTGCAAGGCCTTAAATGCCTATATACCAATGCTCGCAGTATGGGGAATAAACAGGAGGAACTCGCCCTCAGAATAGCTCATTCAAACCCAGATATCATAGGGCTAACAGAAACGTGGTGGGATTCGTCCCATGACTGGGCAGTTAGCATTAGGGGCTATAGGCTTTACAGGCGGGATAGAGAAGGAAGGAAAGGTGGGGGTGTAGCACTCTATCTCAAGGAGCACTACACATCCTCTGCCAGCAGAATGGGATCAGAGGAAGGGCAGGCTGAAGTGCTCTGGGTTAAGATTCAAGAGGACCATGAGGAGAGTGATTTGACGGTGGGGGTCTACTACAGATGCCCCCAACCAAGGGGAGGAGCTGGACTGGAAATTTTCGGGCCAACTTGCAGAGGCACTTAGGGCAAGGGATGTAGTTGTCATGGGTGATTTTAATTACCCAGACATCTGCTGGGAGGAACAGTCAGTCAGGACGGACCGTTCCAGGAGGTTCCTAGCTGAGATACAGGACCTCCACTTAACCCAGGAGGTGCACAGTCCCACCAGAGGAAACGCCCTGTTGGACCTGGTCCTGGCCACAGGTGATGGCCTGGTAAGGGGCCTCCACGTTCTTGATCACCTGGGCTATAGTGATCATTGCTTGCTGGAATTCACCATCCAGCGCAGGGTGTCAAGGGCCTGAGCAAGACGGTAGCCCTAGACTTTAGGAGGGCCAACTTCAACAAGTTGAGGACACTAGTGGGTGAGGCGCTGGGGTCCTTGAGGGCAGGGGAACTCAGTGTCCAGGATAAGTGGTCGTTCCTTAAGGAAACGATACTCAGGGCCCAGAGGGAGCCCATCCCAACAAGAAGCAAGGGGGGCAAGAGTGCCCGGAAGCCGCCCTGGCTCACCAAGGGCGTCCGGGAATGCCTGCTTGCCAAAAAGGCGGCGTACACCCAGTGGAAGGGGGGGTGCTATCTTCAAAGAGGAGTATACCTCCTCTGCTCGGGCCTGTAGGGGGGCTGTCAGGAAAGCTAAGGCGGACATAGAGCTAGGCCTAGCGTCCAAGATCAAGAATAATAAAAAGTCCTTTTTCAAATACATAGGGAGGATGAAGAAGGCACCGGGTAACGTGGGGCCCCTGCAAAGTACGCTGGGCAATCTGGTGGTTGCGCCAGAGGAGAAAGCGGAACTCTTTAACCAATTCTTCATGTCCATTTTCTTGTGCAGGGACTGGGACTTCCCCGCTGGGATGCCAGATGGACTCGAGGGGAACGCCTCCAGACCTCAGGTTGGGGAGGACCAGATTAGAGAGCTTCTGGAGGGGCTGGACGTGTTCAAGTCAGCAGGTCCAGATGCTCTCCACCCCAGGGTGTTGAGGGAGCTAGCTGGGGTTATTGCAGGGCCCTTGGCACGGCTCTACGAGCACTCATGGTGCTCGGGCCAGGTGCCAGATGATTGGAAGATAGCTAATGTGGTCCCCATCTTCAAAAAAGGGAAGAGGGAGGACCCGGGCAACTATAGGCCCGTCAGTCTTACCTCTATCCTTGGGAAATTCTTTGAGAAGATCCTCAAGGAGCACACCTGTGATGGGCTGGCTTCAGGGATGATGCTCAAGGGCAACCAGCACGGTTTCATTAGGGGCAGGTCTTGTCAGACCAACCTGATTGCCTTTTATGATCAGGTCACAAAGGCAATGAATGCAGGTGTTGCTGTGGACATAGTCTTTCTAGACTTCAGCAAGGCCTTTGACACCGTCTCCCACCCCATCCTCATTAAAAAACTAGGCGACTGTGGCATTGATGCCTACACAGTCAGGTGGATTGCAGATTGGCTCAAGGGTCATACTCAGAGGGTGGTGGTGGATGGGTCATATTCGACCTGGGGGGAAGTGGGCAGCGGAGTCCCCCAGGGCTCAGTCCTGGGGCCTGCGCTGTTCAATTTCTTCATCAGCGATTTGGACGACAGGGTGAAATGCAACCTGTTTAAATTCGCTGATGATACCAAAATTTGGGGTGAGGTGAGCACACTAGTAGGGAGGGAAAGACTGCAACAAGACCTGGATAGGTTATAGGAGTGGGCTGACATAAACAAGATGTGTTTCAATACTGACAAGTGCAGGGTGCTGCACTTAGGCAGTAGAAACCAGCAGCACGCTTATAGAATGGGAAACTCCTTTCTTGAGAGCACGGAGGCAGAAAGGGATCATGGAGTCATTATTGACTCCAAGATGAACATGGGCCGACAATGCAAGGTCACGGTTGGCAGGGCTAACCGGACCTTGTCGTGCATCCACAGGTGCATCTCAAGTAGAGCCAGGGAGGTGATCCTCCCCCTCTGTATGACGCTGGTCAGGCCACAGCTGGCGTACTGTGTCCAGTTCTGTGCGTCCCACTTCAGGAGGGATGTGGACAACTTTGAAAGGGTCCAGAGGAGGGCCACCCGCATGATCCGGGGACTACAGGGCAGACCCTACATTGAAAGACTGCGGGACCTAAACCTGTTCAGCCTTCACAAGAGAAGGCTGAGGGGGGACCTGGTGACTGTCTATAAACTCACTAGGGGGGACCAGAAGCGTTTAGGGGAGACACTGTTTCCCCTAGCGCCCCCTGGTATGACAAGGAACAATGGACACAAATTATTAGAGAGTAGATTTAGATTAGACATCCGCAAGAACTACTTCACAGTTAGGGCGGCTAGGAGCTAGAACCAACTTCCTAGGAAAGTGGTGCTGGCTCCTACCCTGGCGATCTTTAAGAAGAGGCTTGATGACTACCTGGCTGGACTCATTTGAGTCCAGTCTTTTTCTCCTGCTCAGGCGGGGAGTCGGGCTTGAAAATCTACAAGGTCCCTTCTGACCCTACTTCTATGATTCTATGAGACCTTAAAAAGACATGGCTTCAGAAAATCTGTTCTGAAATGGTTGGAATTTCTGATGAACATCAGGACCATTCAGTGAAGAGGGGAATGGCACCTTTCATGTACCCATATCTTTCAGTAAGAGGTACACAAAAGAAAGAATCACCTTTCACTTTCAACTTTCAGCTTATGTATATAGAGGGATACCCTTGATGTGGGGGAAAAGTGGGGAAGGCTAGGGGGAGAAAGAGAGGCATGTACATCCACCTCTGCTGGAATTATTAGCACTGTAAATTACCTGTCTGTGCTAATAATGCTAATCCCAACAAGACTGCAGTTTATCAGTAAAACACAACAGTAGGACACAACTACAGAAGTCAAAGCCCATATCTGACGTTATTTAGGAGCTCAGCTTTGCCACCCACGTTCACATTAGGCAATATCTTTCTCCAGTTATCCTTCAATAAAACAAACAAACAAACACCTGAAGTAAGTGGACATGCACCAATGTTGTTGAACAAAACAGCAATAAAAAAATAACTGATGCTCTGGGCAGTGTGTGCACAGTAGAATGTTCCTTCTTTACAATCTAAGCCTAACCTTTTTTTCTTTGAGAAAGTATTCTTAATTCTTTGAGGAAAAAATAATCAATCACGTTAAAATGTCTGTTCCTTGCAAAAGAGCCTGAGTTCAAATTAAATCAATGAGTAAGCAATTTGCAATGCATAAGAACCTGACTGTATCAAAAACTAAAGTCTGTTTGCTGACTGCACAAAACCACTCACCAGATGGGTCTGATATTAGCTGTGGTAACCTCAACAGTACTCAAAAGGAATAAAATAATTCCTGATAATTATGTCTCAGGATACTAAAACTGTGCTTTGAAATGTGTCAGACACAAATGGGCCTTTTCATGACTTCAAGCTACATGTTGATTTGGCACACACTAGAAAACAATAACAGCATACGGAGAAGTACTACAATGAGAATGTAGAGCAGGGGTTGGCAACGTTTTTGGGCAGAGTACTAAAAACACCCACAACCTCAACTTGTAAGATGTTGGCACACCACGGGTGGATGGCAGGGCAGCTACGAGGGGCCCGATGCTTGTTGTGTCAGTACAGCACTGGCCCCTTCCCCACTGTCTGCCTCGAGGTATGCATGCTAAGCAACATGCCTTTTTGTGCCACAGTCTGGCATGCATGCCCAGGGTTACCTACCCTTGGTGTAGAGGGTCTGCTCCATCCATTCTCCTACTCCCAAGACTTTTTCCCAGCCTTAACAAGAGAACCTGGGCCTTATACAGTAGGCCATGTGTGTCCTCAAAGCCTGGCACAGACGGTCAAAGGAACTAAATCTAAATCTGCTCTAGACTCAAGGGCCTTCACTTGATCAGTCAAGTTTAAATTGTTACCTTTCTGTTCCCTATGAATAAAAGAGGTTTTAAAGACCTCCATCTCAAAAGATAAGGGAGGGGAAATAAAACCTATAATAGGAAATGCTCATGTGAGACTTGTTTACCCTAGGAAATTGGTATTACAAAGGAAACAAAGCAAAACAAAAAACAAAACCCTTACAAGAAACTCAGAAAATACACACACATACTTGCAAATGTTAACTATTCTGCTATGGTTGAGATACTCTATAGTGTCTTTTTGTATCATTCTTCTGGAGAAAATAATATTTATCTAGAGTTCAGGAAAGTGATTTGACAGAATAACCCCATGCCAAACTTCTTTAACTACACTTGTAGTGCTACAAACCATGTAAGAATGGAGGTTAGAAATACTCAACCAGCAAGTAGCTCTTACTCTTTACAGTAATGCTGTTATACAGTCCACCCTGAGGACCCTGCCAGACTCTGAATTAGAGGCCTGATTAGGAACTATGAGTACAGTGAAAATAGAGCAGCGGTTCTCAACCTTTTGAGACTCAAGCTTTCACCTGTTTCTTGAGAATGGAAAAATAACAAAGCAGATCTTCTTTTGCAGAGAACTCAGGCCATAGGAGGTCAGGACGTTTTTGATGCTATGGATTTGAAATCTCTGGATTTATCTTGGAAATCATATGTAGAGGTTTGCACACAAAATAATGCTAAGATTGCACAACACCCTTGAAATAATCTCATAGCACCCTGGTTGAAAATCACTGAAATGATGGAGGGGTTAAAGTGGCACAGAAAGGAGACTTACCTCTTAGCATGCCCCTCTGACTGGACCTTGCACAAGCTTTGCTCCCATCCAGCACCCACTACAGCCTGCCACTCTGAGTCTTGCTGTGCTCTGCATCTAAGCCTTCCAGGTGGGTCACATTTAATCCCACCCTTTCCACGGTATCAACCTCCTTCTCCAGTACACCAAACAATACTGGCCATTAATGCCACAACTTTGTTCCCTCCTGAGTATCTCTTCAGCTCCTCTTCAGATCCAGCTTTTTTCATTAGTCACCCAGTGGCTCTCAAGCAAAATCCTGTTGTGGGGGGGGCGGAGGGGTTGGGCAGAATACCATCCCTGTCTCTCTCCAAATTTGGTTGACAATTTCGTTACCATGGTCACTCCTCTGCCCCATCTCTTTGTGTGACCCTAAGCTGGATACATTCCTGAGGCAGGGGGAAACCTGCTCCCTCTGCCTACATGACTGGTATCACATACCTGGGTGAGGGGCTTATGCCCCTATTGTTCTAAGCAATGCCAACCGGACTGGGATGGGGCTAGAGACACTGCCAGTCTACTCAGCAACCAGTGAAGCATTTCAAATTGGTTGGCTGGCAGCCAACAGGTGCTGGTCTCCATTGGACCAGGTAAATGAGGTCATAAGGTCTATATAAGTTAAGGACTGCTCAGGAGGAGGTGCAGTAGCCATGATGAAAACTTTAAGAGAAGCTGGACCATCTGAAACTTGCACTGTCTCTTGAAACTCAAGATCAACGAACTGCCTGCTTCTAGAAGGAATCTCCACCTGCCTCTAGATGACACCCGTGAGTAAGCTACCTGAGATCTAGCTAGATATACAGATTTCAGTAACTCAGATGTGTGATCAAAGGCTACCCAGCCACCCTGTTTCCTATATGGGATTTCTCTGATATTGCTCTACCCTGTACCCTATTCCAAACCTACTCTTTGTAACCAATAAAGTTCTCCTTTGTACCTAGCATGGGAGACTTATTGAGAGTGGGTCTAGATTATGCCTTGGGATCCCTTTGGTTCAGCAGACTAAAGGAGATCACTACTTGTGCTTCAGACTGAGGGAAGCACCCCAAGTTCTTGAAGAGGGTTGAGTACCCTCAAGGGCTGCTAGGCCTGTGCTTCCCAAGGACACAGATCCATGATCAGTCCAGACCCTAGGTGGTGGCAGTGTTACTTCCAGGCTAGCAGTTGTGCTTTAGGAAGGGGGTCACATGCGGCAGCTGCCACTACTACCACTTGCTGGTGAAGCCATGCCCATGCAGCTGGCTGTGGGGAGGCAGCGGTGGTGTGGTGGTAACTGCAGCTGCCGCATGCAAGCTCCCACATCTGCAGCTACGGCTCCTTAGACAAGTGACAGCAGCGGCGCAGGATGGTGGTGGTGGCGGCTGCATGCCAGCCAGTGGGGACAGGTGGGGTGGAAGTGGGGCTTGCATACGGCAACTGCCACCACCTTGCACCACCGCTGCCACTGTTCTTCAGAGCTGTGCCCGCAGACAGGGGCTCTCATACAGCAGCTGCCTCTGCGCAACCACAGCTCCATAGGCAAGCAGCAGCAATGGGCAGCTGCCATGTGCAAGCCCCTTTCCGCCACCTGGCCGGCATGCAACTGCCACAGCCACCACCCCACAACGTCGTGTAGCTATGTGGCCAGCCATGGGGCACAAGCAACAGTGCAGGGGTGACTGCCGCATAAGAGCTCCCCCTCTCCTTGCCTCCCTCCCTCACTCCCTTCCTCCCCTGCTGGCCAGCCAGCTGGGTTGCACATGTGCGGCCCACACATTACAGCTGCCACCGCACTGCTGCTGCTGTGCCCTGCATCACTTGCCCGCAAAGCCATGCGGCCTGCTGTAGGAAGGCAGAACGGGGCACAGCGTCACAGTTGCAGTGGCAACTGTCACGTGCGAACCCCCCCATCAGACCAGCTGGCATATATATGGCCCGCAGAGGGGCACCCCTGCTCTCACCTCACAGCCCTGCTCCTGGGAGTGAGCAGAGGCATGCTCTCCCCCACTTCTTATAGGTTCATAGGTTCATAGATGTAGTGTCAGAATGGACCTGAGCAGATCATCAAGTCCAATCCTTTGCCCTAGGCAGGAATGAATACTGGGTTCATATGACCCCAGCTAGGTAGTTATCAAGTCCCCTTTAAAAGACCCCTAAGGTAGGAGCCAGCAACACTTCCCTTGGAAGATGGTTCCAGACCCTGGCCGCCCTGACTGTGAAGTAGTGCCTCCTGATGTCTGGCCTGAACCTACTCTCAATCAACTTGTGGTCATTATTCCTTGTTACTTTGGGAGCCACTCGGGGGAATAGGGTCTCTCCCATTCCCTTCTGGTCCCCCCTGGTAAGTTTATAGATGGCCACTAGATCCCCTCTCAGCCTTCTCTTGTGAACTCCTCGTAGGGTTTGCCCTGCTGCCCCTGATCATGCAAGTGGCCCTCCTCTGAACCCTCTTGTTGCTGGCCACATCCCTCCTGAAGTGTGGCACCCAGAATTGGATACAGTACTCCAACTGTGGCCTGACCAGTGTTGCATAGAGGGGGATGATCACCTCCTTGGACCTGCTCATGATGCATCTGTGGATGCATGACAAGGTGCGGTTAGCCTTACTGACCATGTCTTCGCATTAGTAACCCATGTTCATTTTAGAATCGGTAATGACTCCAAGATCTCTTTCTGCCACTGTGGTTTTGAGAAGGGAATTCCCCAGATTATAGGTATGCTCCTGGTTCTTTCTGCCCAAGTGCAGTACCCTGCATGTGTCAGTACTGAATCTCATCCTATTCACATTTGCCCACCCCTGTAACCTGTCCAGGTCCAGTTGTATCCTGTCCCTCCCTTCTAGCATGCCTACCTCACCCCAAATCTTGGTGTCATCAGCAAAATTGAACAGGGTGCTTTTTATCCCCCTTGTCCAAGTTGCTAACAAAGAAATTGAACAGTATGGGCCCGAGGACTGAGCCCTGGGGGACTCCACTGCCCACTTCCCTCATCTCCACATGTCTCCAGGCAATCTTACTGGGCAGTGGAGGCTCTGGAGGTAAGCACCTACATTTTTTTCAAAACATCTCTGCTGGAAGAGGTGTCTTTCTTTTCCATTCACCCAGAATATGGGGGACCTGGTTTAGTTCCTGCCTTTGCCTGACACAATTTAATCATGTATCTTGCAGAAAACTACCAGACTCCAGGGCATTTGGGTGTTCTCAAGTCCTGCTTCTGTAGCTGTTCCACTTTGCACTAGATAACTAAATACTTAGAAGCATGTGGATATGACTCTGTGGCTCAATGGATAAGGTGTTAGGGTAAGTGAGACCAGGGTTTCAGTCCTTGTTTCAATTACTATTTAATATTCAGTGCAACAGAGGCTAGAAGCCACATATTCCCTTTTCTAAGTAAGTACCCTAACCAGTAGGCAATAGAACCATGCTCAGGCTTTCAGTCTTCTCTGGCCCAATAAAAAATTTTTTCATGTGAAGCAGAATAGCTTTATCAGAATTAGGAAGACTCTACAGCAAATACCCTAAAGCCTGGTGGTAACAGCATTCTCCAGGGATTTCAGCCAGGAAAGGGATTTGAACCCAGGGTTCTTCAATCTATGTTCTAGTTACTGAGCTCTTAAGAAAGAAACTGTTGGCTGTCCTCTGTGAATGATGTGGAGGTCAAGCTGGAAAGTGTACTCGAAGAATGCCTCTTAGCTAGTCAAAACAACACCTAGTCCATGGCTTCTAATGGAGCTTAGGCATGAGAGATACCAAACTGATCAGTACTGTCAAGACCAAGGCACTCTTGGACATGATCCATGGGTACAGAGAGAATGTTAATATTGGAAGCTGAGGTACTGACTGAATATAGGATACTTCAGTGTTCAGTGCCAGGTAGGTAGGTTTTTAAAAAACCTAAAATTTTGGATTTAGGCACCTAAGTTGGCAGTTAGACAACCAAATCCTACTTAAGTTTGTTTGTGGATCTAGCTCTTAGTCCTTTATTTGTAAAAACAATCACAGTGTACAATCACCCTGTACTTCACTGCATATCCCTATTCCATTTGAGCTATTTCTTTCAATTGAAAACTGAGGCAGACAAGACAGCTCTCCTAGGACCACGTTTCACAGACCAGTTTAAGAACAATGGAGACAAAAAGTGAACTTGCTTAATATGCACAACCCTCAAATGATCCCTAAGTTCAATGGCCATGAGGGCCTTTATCCATAAAGCTGCTCTTGACAGGAGGCCAGTAGAGAGTGGGAAATCTCCAGGGCAAAACAGCTCTGGGACAAGCTGTTTTACATATTTTTACATAATATTACATCACCATGTGCCCAGCTCGAACCAGATTTGTCTGCTGGCAAACACTGAATGACTCCAGGAATTTACTGGTCATGAAACATAAATCTTTCTCTGGGTTTTAATATTAGCTACAAAATACATTTGGGGACTAAGCCCACCTAGCATTTCACACTAATATGAGGCACAGTAACAAAAAGATTGTCTGCTTAAAACTATATAGAAATAAATCCAGAGGATCAGTCCCACAGAGGTATTGAGATTATGGGCCAATTGCTGATCTCAAATCCATGTAGCAAGCTCCAGGACCAGGGCTAGTGTTCAATAAAGAGATTATTCAGGGATTAAGCCTTTCTTTGGGAGGCATAGAGAAAACAAATCTCCCAATTATCTTCAGACTTGTACTCTGGCCATGATTTCTGCCTCTTGGGAAAAATCAAGCATTGTATTGTCTTTCTTTAGTTTAGTGTTTGAATTCTTTTGCTTAGATTTTTTTTTTAAATAGTAAAGAATTTTATAATTTACAATGCATGGTTTTTAGCCACTGGATGTATTTGGTAATAGTTGGAAAACTTTGGTAATTATTTCTGTTGTGTCTATATATTTTTATTCATACTAAAAATTCCTCTTTCAATAAATTGCATGCGTTTCCCACTCTTAAAGGTGACCAAAAGTAATTTCATAATGGTTTTATCCTTTATCATATACACAAGGAAAGTTAAAAGAAATATCATGTCTTTTTGCTGGAAAATTTGGTGGATGACAGGAGAACAAGTAGGCATCTCAAGACTGGTATCAAAACCACCACGGGAGAAGTATTTAGGAATGTTAGCCAACTAATTTTATTCTTGACAAATACTTGGGAAAAATACTCCTTACTAACAATTTAAACATCCTCTGGATCATAAATAACTTTCCCCATGCTGGGAGGAAACATGACCTCCAAAAGAAAAAAATGACCATGATACTTCTTCTGTTCAAACTGGGGTTTGAAGAAAATAAGATTGACAGAAAATCTGAACAAATCTTGATTTAAAGGATGGAAATCATGGGTCTCTATCTCCTGGATAAGGTGAGGAAGAGAGAAAATTGATTGGCTTTCCTTCCAAGAAGTGTCTGTGAGAGAAAACATGATGTGTGACTATGACAGCAATAGTTCAGGAAGCTCTGTGTTTTAAAAGAACTGTAAATGAGTGAGATCTGGACTGGAGATGGGGAAGGGAAAAGAAAATAGAAACTCAGTGAAAGAAAAGAAGGAAAATCAAGATGGAAAAGTAATAAAAAAAGAAGGAAGGAGATTGAGGGCAGGTGAGAAAGTGAAACAAATATGAAAAAGGAAAGAGAGAACATAAAAAAGGGAAAACAGTATGGTTGAATGAGAAGAGAAGAAAAGGAGTGATCAGTGATACTGCTGGCATGGAAGCAAAGACACTACAAAGAAAAGAGGAAAATATCAGTAAGATACAATCTTTGGTTACATCTCAAGTGATGCACCACAGATGTGGAACCTGCACTATGGGAGATATTAACTCAAGGCCAACGCACTGAAAAGAAAGATGCACAGCACTGAACAATAACTTTAATAGGTACTGGGACAACTTAAATGCAGTTCATCATTGAACCAAAATTAAATAAAACGTTTCAAATTTCTAAACATATATAGAAAGACCTAATACAGGTCATATATCTAGACCTAATTTTCAATGAACTTAGTATTTTGACTTTTCATCATGCATCAGGCTTAAAATAGATGTCGGTAGATCAGGATTTCCTAATGTAATTCCATTTATTTGAAAGGGCCCACCAAACAGGGAAAAAAATGCTCAGTTAGGCTCTGGAGCGGTGAGAGACGCACGGGTGAAAGCCCGCTGCGCCCCCGCTCTCCCGAAGCCCCCCAGACACCCTGTCAGCAGCCGCAGAGCCCCCTGCCGACCCCCAGCACAGCCAGAGGTAAGTGGGCTCATGACGGGAAGGGGTTAACTCCTCGCTCCCTGGTAGGAGGCGGTGGCTGTGTGGAGCCGGGTAGGGTCAAGCCCCCGCCCAGGCCCCTACTTGGCCCAGCCCCCCAGGGAGCCCTGTGACCAGGCTGCATAAACAGGCGCTTGAGTAAGCGCAGAGTTTGCGCAGGAGAGGGTGCGGGAGGGCACGAGACCCTGCCTGCGACCCCCCCAGAGTAGTCAGCCCCAGCCATAGCCAGCCTACCAGAGGCATGACACGCATGGGCAAGCGCTGCACCCCGAGGGTCCCCTCGGGCTCTGCGGCCCCCCATCGGGCACCTCAGAGACGGCCACCCAGACGGAGCCCACGGTCCCGGGCTCCACGCAGACGGAGCCCCTGGCTCTTGGCTGCGGGGGCTGCCTGTCCCTTTTTCAGGCTCTGGGGCCCAGGAACATGGCCACCTCCCCTTGCGGGGTCTGCTCCCTACTGGGGTCTCTGGCGCGCCAGCTAGAGGAGCTCCTGGCCACACTCCAGAGACTGCGTGCCATCAGGGACTGCGAGCAGGAGATAGACTCCTACTGCCAGGCCCTTCTCCCCCGGGAGCCGCAGGTGAGAGCACCGTCTCCCTCCAGGACTAAGGAGGACTCTGGGACCTCCTGCTCTGCCCAGTCAGGGGCATGGACCAAGATGGTCAAGGGCCCTAAGGCCCGCCGCACCAAGGCCCCTCCCTCGCCAGAGCTTAGCAACAGGTTTGCACCTCTTGCAGCCCCAGCAGAGCCCACACAGTTCCCAGCTCCCGCAGGCAACCCAGGCTCAACCACAGCTACTGGCCCCACTCTCCTCAAGACAAAATGAAAGGTGTTTGTTGTGGGAGACTCCATCCTGCGGGGCACTGAGGGGGCAATCTGCCGCCCCGACCCCTTAGCCCGGGAAGTCTGCTGCTTCCCGGGGGCCCGCATCCGAGACATTGCAGAGCGGATCCCAGAGCTCCTCCGGCCCACAGACCACTACCCCATGCTCCTTATTCACATGGGCACCAATGACACGGCTCGGAGCACCCCCAGCCAGGTCATGAGTCACTACAGGGATTTGGGAGCGGGGCTTAGGGGTCTGGGAGCTCAGGTGGTGTTTTCATTGATCCTCCCGGTCTCGGGCTATGGGCTGAGGTGGGAGAGGAGGATCCACGCAGTGAACCAAAGACTGCGGAGCTGGTGTCATCGGGAAGGCTTTGGCTTCCATGACCACAGCCCGCTCTTTGGCGAGAGAGGCAGCGAGCTGCTGGGAAGAGATGGCCTCCACCTCTCCCCCCTGGGGAGGAGGCTCTTCTCAGCCAGGCTGGCTGACCTGCTCCACCGGGCTTTAAACTAAGCCCGCTGGGGGATGGGGGGACTACTCCCTCGTCCAGGTGATAGGTCACCTGGTTGTAGAAGGAAATGAGATTAGTCAAACAAGACCTACCCGCAACAAACTGCTGGCCTGCTGAGCGACCCTTGCAAAGCCAGCAGACCAAGGCACTTAAGGGAGCCCACTCCTGCCCCAGCCCTGGCACAATCTGTGGGCAAGGCAAGAGCCCCCAAGGGGACACTTGCCTGCCTGTACACTAATGCCAGGAGCCTGGGCAACAAGCAGGAGGAGCTCGTCCTCCTGCTCAGTGCAAAGAATTATGATGTCATTGGGATAATGGAGACCTGGTGGGACTCCACCCATGACTGGACCACGGGTATAGAGGGCTATACCCTGTACAGGAGGGATCGTGTTGACAAAAGGGGCGGGGGTATAGCTCTCTATGTGAAGGAAAGCTACATGTCCCTGCAAGCTGATGTTGGCGACCAGCATGGACAGCTAGAGACCCTCTGGGTAAAAATTCATGGGGAATATGGCACAGGGGACACAACGGTGGGAGTCTACTACAGACCTCCCACTCAAAGTCCTGAGCTTGACCAGGAGTTCGCCCGGGAACTGGCTGAGGCCGCTTGCTCCAGGACCTTGGTTGTCATGGGTGACTTCAATTACCCGTACATCTTGTGGAAAGATCACTCAGCAAAATCCGAGCGGTCACAAAGCTTTCTCTCGTGTGTGGATGACCTCTACCTGACTCAAGAAGTCTATGGGCCAACGAGAGGCAAAGCGCTGCTCGACCTGGTACTGGCTACGGGGGATGACCTAATCGGCGACCTAGTGATCGATGGGAAGCTGGGTGACAGCGACCACGAGCTGATCACCTTCACCATCCGCCGTAAAGCTGGCAAGTCAGTCAGCAACACAGAAGTCCTTGACTACAGAAAAGCCGACTTTGACAAGCTCAAGAGGCTTGTCGGTCAGGCCCTTAGGGACCATGACCCCAGGGAGATGGGAGTTCAAGAAGAGTGGTTGCTTCTCAAGGAAGCGATCCTCAATGCACAAGCTAAATTTATTCCAACACGGAGGAAAGGCAGCAAGAAGGCACAGCAGCCCTCCTGGCTCTCCAGGGATCTAGCGGACCTCCTGTGGCTAAAAAGGAAAGCCTACAAAGGATGGAGGATGGGATTCACCTCCAAGGAGGATTATTCTGCACTGGTCCGGTCCTGCAGGGAGCAAACCAGGAAAGCCAAAGCTGCAACTGAACTCCAACTAGCTTCAAGAATCAAGGACAACAAAAAGTCCTTTTTCAGATATGTCAGGAGCCGGAGGAAAAGCAAGGGCAACGTTGGACCCCTGCTAAACCAGATGGGGCAACTGACAACTGACGCCCAGGAAAAAGCCAACCTATTAAATAGGTACTTTGCGTCAGTCTTTCATCAGTCCCATGGGATGCCCATACCTGCTATGGGACAGGGAGATCCGGGTGATGGGGATCCCCTACCCTCCATAAATGCTGACCTCGTGAAGGAACACCTTGAGAAGCTGGATACCTTAAAGTCAGCCGGCCCTGACAATCTGCACCCCAGGGTACTCAAGGAGCTGGCAAGCGTCATAGCCTAGCCCCTGGCATGGATCTTTGAAAACTCCTGGCGCTCTGGTGTAGTGCCCGAAGACTGGAAGAAGGCCAATGTGGTGCCGATCTTCAAGAAAGGGAGGACAGTGGATCCGGCTAACTACAGGCCCATTAGCCTGACTTCTATCCTGGGGAAGATCTTAGAAAAGTTTATTAAGGAGGCCATCCTTGAGGGACTGGCCCAGGCTAACATCCTAAGGAATAGCCAGCACGGGTTTGTTGCGGGTAGGTCTTGTTTGACCAATCTGATTTCCTTCTACCACCAGGTGACCTATCACCTGGACGAGGGAGAAGAGATTGATGTCATATATCTTGACTTCAAAAAAGCTTTTGATCTGGTATCACGATCACCTCTTGGCTAAACTGGCCAGTTGTGGCCTTGGCTCCACCACGATCCGCTGGCTGGGAAATTGGCTCCATGGTCGGACCCAGGGGGTTGTAATTGATGGCAGTCACTCATCGTGGTGCCCTGTAACCAGTGGGGTCCCTCAAGGCTCTGTCCTGGGACCCATACTGTTCAACATCTTCATTAATGATGTGGACGTTGGAGTTAGGAGTGGACTGGCCAAGTTCGCCGATGACACCAAACTTTCGGGCAAAGCATCCACGCCAGAAGATAGGCGGGTGATCCAGGCTGACCTGGACAAGCTCAGCAAATGGGCAGATGAGAACCTCATGGTGTTTAACACCAAAAAATGCAAGGTTCTCCACCTTGGGAGGAAAAACCTGCAGCACCCTTATAGGCTTGGCAGTGCTACGTTGGTTAGCACTACAGAAGAAAAAGACTTGGGGGTCATCATTGACCACAAGATGAACATGAAGCTGCAATGCGATGCTGCGGCTAGTAAAGCGACCAAAATGCTGGCTTGCATCCATAGATGCTTCTCAAGCAAATCCCGGGACGTCATTCTCCCCTTGTACTCGGCCTTGGTGAGGCCGCAGCTGGAGTACTGCATCCAGTTTTGGGCTCCACAATTCAAAAAGGATGTGGAGAAGCTTGAGAGAGTCCAGAGGAGAGCCACGCGCATGATCAGAGGTCAGGAAAACAGATCTTACGATGACAGGCTGAGAGCCATGGGACTCTTTAGCCTGGAAAAGCGCAGGCTCAGGGGTGAGCTGATGGCCACCTATAAGTTTATCAGGGGTGACCACCAGGATCTGGGGGAACGTCTGTTCACCAGAGCGCCCCAAGGGATGACGAAGTCGAACAGTCACAAACTCCTGCAAGACCGTTTCAGGCTGGACATAAGGAAGAATTTCTTTACTGTCTGAGCCCCCAAGGTCTGGAACAGTCTGCCAGCGGAGGTGGTTCAAGCACCTACATGGAACACCTTCAAGAGTAAATTGGATGCTTATCTTGCTGGGATCCTATGACCCCAGCTGACTTCCTGCCCTTTGGGCAGGGGGCTGGACTCGATGATCTCCCAAGGTCCCTTCCAGCCCTAATGTCTATGAAATCTATGAACGGTCATAAACTCCTGCAAGACCGTTTCAGGCTGGACATAAGGAAGAATTTCTTTACTGTCCGAGCCCCCAAGGTCTGGAACAGTCTGCCAGCGGAGGTGGTTCAAGCACCTACATTGAACACCTTCAGGAGTAAATTGGATGCTTGTCTTGCTGGGATCCTATGACCCCAGCTGACTTCCTGCCCTTTGGGCAGGGGGCTGGACTTGATGATCTCCTGAGGTCCCTTCCAGCTCTGATGTCTATGAAATCTATGAACAGGTCTATTCCAATTTATACTACTTTAAGCCATGATCCTGTGTGTATGTACATGTGTATGTATGCACACACACACAAATATATGTGAAATATATAATCCACTTTATTTGTGCACATAGATGCAGGTATCATTAAGAAGATTTAGTGCCAAGCAGACATTTCAAATATAAATAAAAAAGAATATTTCTCAGTTATATTCTCTCTGTGTGTATATATGTATATGTGTATATACGTGTATGTATACAAACATCACAAGCATTCTCACTAGTCAATGTTATCTCTTTGCATCTGAACTGTACGTGCTGTTAAGATTGAGGAAAAATAGAACATTTGTTTGACATATAATAAAATGGCTATCTTGATAAGATATTTTAAGGTATCATTCAGAAAGCTTTCTTGTACCATAGTTCTGTTGTGACTAGAGTAATTTTTTAACATCGGGGAAAATGAATTTGGCCATCAACTAGTATGAATTCTGAAATTATGTATTTTGGGAAAGAAAAAGAGACAGATAAAATGCAAGATAAAATGGTATATACTGCAAACGTGTAAGACATTTCATCTTTTCCTCCTGAAACTGAGTGACCTCATTAATCATACACATGAGAAAAGAACCTTTTCTTTTCAGAGTTTGTTTCTGAAAAACATTTATATCTGAATTGTTAAGAGATCAAGACGATGAACTGCTCAAGTGTTTCCCAGATCTCAAGTAAATCTGCTTTGTGTTAAGATTACTTGTCTTCATCATCAGCACATGAATTTTAAAGGTGTACATTAGTCGGTGCTACTTATACCACCAGACAGAAATAACAGATGTTCTCAAGATTTTCCAAGCTGTGACTCCAACTGCTATGCTGAAAATGTCATGACCTAATTCCCTCAAACATATTAAAAGTTATATTAATTTTTATTTCATTAGGCAAAATTGCATTACTCCTTTTATATTATTAATGCTTTCAGCCATCACAAGGATGACCCCTCTAAAGTCAATATCCATACTCCTACTGAGTGCTATAGCCCATACTAAAACAATGACAAATAAAAGAATCACTGGTAATTAAACAAAGTCCAGTCTTTGCATACATTCTACATTTCTGCTATGTTCTGACATGTAATGGGAATTGTATATGAACGTAAATAGATTGCATAGAATCAGGTCCTTACAAATTAAGCCTCATATCTGTGAGGCAGACACATGCTGAGTCACTGAGGGTGCGTCCAGACGAGCATGCACATACACTTTGCAGTGCCTCAAAGGCTTCTGAGGTGACACCAAACACACACAGTGCAGGTGAAAAGGTTCTCTACAGAGACAGAATTAGACATCAGGAAATCCTGGTATCTAAAAAAAACCTACGCCAAAAAAATCAGGGCAGTGAACATGGCTGCAGCATGTGCTGCCCTAAACCAGAGCCTGGCTGCTGTACACCTCAATCACTGCCTCTGCAGCCCCAGAAAGCTCCCAGAACCCCTCCCCTACTCCACCTGGGGCAATCTGCTATGCACCACAGTGTGCGTGCAGAGGCATTCCCCAGGAACAAGTAACAGTCGCACAACTGTGCTGTTGCTCTTTGTCCCCAGGGAAATGCACGTGTGCGCTCATCTTCACGTGCTTTGAGAGATTAAGGATCAAACCTGATTTCACATTTACATGCATAAGTGCTATCTATGTACATAGCAGATATTAGATTCTATTTCTATTTCAGGATCACCCAGGTACAAACACAACTTGGTCCTGGCTCCACACTGTCACTGCCCCACCCCTACGGAGACCCACCAGACGCTGCACAGGCAGGGCATGCGGTGGACAAGATAGGGCTGCAGGTAGGTGTTATGCTGTGCTTGGGGCCGGGATCTTGTGGTGATGACCGTGTGGGGCCAGAGCAGAGCCACAATCTGCTCCTGGCATGCCCCTGGCCCCAAAAGCAGGGCCTGTTGCAGAAGTGTTTGGACAGCAGGGAATTTCGTGCTCCACTGGGAAAAAAGGATAAAAACAAGGGACTGCTGTTCGGACATGTGAAGGAAAACAAATTCTGCCCAGAATGCCCAGTCATTCAGCTTGATATATTGCTTCCACATGATAACTAAATATGACAGACTCACCTGGTGCTCTTACTGCTACACAGGCCTTGTTCTTTTCTTTTCAAATGATCACATGTTAAGCATTCAGTGACTTAGCGGTTTAGAAACTCTGGTTAAGAAAAATGGCAGTTATAAATCAGTCATCACTCTAAGGGGAAATTTCTTGGTTGTGTACATATATGCAGGTCCAAAAGATATGTTCATGCACATAACCAAAGGCAGAATTGGATTTTCAGTGCTCAACCCCTCCCCCCCCCGAAATTAAAAAAAACAAAGTTCATTTTGAATTTTTAGCCACTTATAGCTAATTAAGAAGGAAAAACCAAGGCTCTAATTAATTGTCTGACACATGTTAGGAAATCACACAGTATGATGTGACTTGGTATAAAATCAGTCCTATTGTCATCATCCAGAACATTTTATTTTCTTGAAAGTCTATCTTGACTTTCCTAGAAAATTAATGGTATGGAGACAGACTCATTCTTTCTTCTAACTTTATTAAATCTAAGGCCTGTAGTTTGCAACCATATATTAAGCAACTACATAATGTGCTACAAGAGGCACAAAATTGAATATATATTACTATCCTTTTTTTACTTGCTTATAATCAACTGATCTCTATTAAATTAACAAAGTAAGTACTTTCTACTATGTTAAGAAAAAAAATCAAAGGTCACTCAGGGTTTTAGACATGACTGTGACAAATTACTAGTGTTACTACTATGATCATCTAGACTGACTTCCTAGATAACAGAGGTCTTCAAATATTTATTTATTAGATTCATATGCTGTCCTCCCCGCAAAAAGTTCAAGGCAGCTTAAAATAAAAGACAAAATAACTTAATATTAAAGTAAGATAGTATATAACAAAACAAACTCCCCAAACACTACCCCAAAACTTAAAATTCCTCTCCACTATACCTACTCCCAATCCCCTGCCTTTCAGAAAGGAAAGTGTTCTCCTCTTCCTCAAGCCAACGTCAGTTCTCAAGCTTCATTCACGTTCTTCATTAAAGAGAGAGATCTCCTTCCCATACTCCCTCCCATCTGCACCCACTTTCATTCAGTTCCTTCCCTGAATGTCCTTCCCAAGCCCATACATCTCCCTCTCATGGACAGGGTGCAGGAAGAGGGTGGCATAGCTGTCCCCAAAACACACTCAACCTTCCCTTCCCCCATGACTATATTATGCAATTTAAAATTGTTATAGGTACCAGAAACCTCCCTGTTCCCACCTCTGTCACTGCTGAAGGACAACATGGAAGGGTGATTCCCACTCTTCTTCTAAGGTGACAGCACTTCTAGTCCAACCCTACTTTCTATTAATGAATTTCTGTGGGCCTTGAGACCCCACTTGTTAAGCGCTACCCCTAATTTGTTAAATTACAACCCCTAATTTGGTAACACTTGCCTAAGATTTTCACCCAATAATTCCCAAGGAGAGTATTATGCTTCTCCTTGGTCACTGATAAAAAAATAACAGTGCTAAGCTGAGAATCAACTTTTGTCAAAACCCATCAGGGCCTACTCCCCACCAGGTGTTGATTCCACAATAATAAAGTTGATACGCTCTCCATCAGTAAGCCAGTTTTTAATCCATGTTATACGGGCCACATTCGTTTTGGCAAATGCTAATTCTTTAAGCAGACTGTCATGTAGTCCTAAGGCTACATGACAATCTGCCTTATAAAAATTCAAGTATGTTATTTTAGTACAGTTACTTTTATCATCCAGGCTTGTCATCTTGCCAAAAACAAGATCAAATTTGCTTGACAAGACCTACTTTCACTGTAAAAAAGATACATGACTCCATTGTAATGAATGAAAATGTAATTTGTTATGCTGCTGAACAAAGACCAAAGCCACATAGACCTCCAAGTGCTCTTGTTCCCAGAACCTTGTGACAGTTACTGCCACCATAGGTGGCTGTACAAATTTCAGCTTGAATAAAGCTGTCAGTGAGCTAACTTTCACCCTGATCCCACTGACTCCAGCTGGTTTGTAGAGGGTGAAAGCAGGTTCTTTCTGACTAAATGACCAGCAATAGAAACTAATGAACATATTTTACAAAGGGACCTCAAAATGAGGAAAGAAAGGACATTTACACACTAACTATTCCTAAACTAGATTTATGTAGGAACTGAATTCTTCCCCACTATTCAAAACAAAAATTCTGTATGTTTCTGGCTACCTTTTTGCCTTGTGGTCAGGATTCTGAGATTTAAGCACATATTTATGCAGTTATACACCTTTTTCACCTGTTAAAGATTCCTTTCTGGAACTAATTACTGGCTTCCAAACTCAATGGACTATTTTGTTTCCTTTTTCTTGCAGAAACAACAGTAAAATGGAAAAAATTATGAGTACCTAAACAATAATGAATTATGTAAAAAAGGTTCAGGCAAGGTCTGTACTCCAGTCACACTCTCGGATGTGGTCTATTGGGCCAACAAGCCAATGGGTATTCATTAACATTATTATTGTTGCTATTATACCACCTCGAAGCCAGGATCCCATTGTATTATGCACTGTACAAACAACAAAGAGACAGTTTGGCCCCTGGCACACATTTATTTAAAGGCACCATGGTATCTGAGCCCTGATCTTAACAATTTTTCCATGCCACACACGCATGGCAGGAAGCACAATTTCAGAATTAGGGATCAGATCCCAATTATATCTTTTTAACTTGCCAGTGCAGGGCAAGTTAAAAGCCAGGTGCCTGCAGCCTGGTGTGACCTGGTGTGTGGTGCTTTGCTGTTCCCCTCTGACCTGTGGTCTGACTCTGCTCTCTGGTCAATCTCCCGGTTTCTCAACCTGGCTTGCTCTCTGATTCTGCTCTCTGCCTGGTCTCCTGGCTTCATGACCAAGCTTGTCCCTGGATTCTGCTCACTCCTCCTGAGCCTGGTTGGCATCTCAGTCCCCAAAGTGGCCCCACATGATCTGGCATGACAGGAAAACACTTGAGCACATTTCTAATTGCAGCTCAGTTTAACAGTTTTCAGTGTTTTCTCATGATGGGTAGTACTATTGTTCAGTTCAAGGTAGCAGTATAGCTGTTATCAACTTCTGGCATTGCTGTTGTCTTCCCTTCACAACTTAAAATTAAAAATTGCAAATAAGAAAAGATTCAAAGTTACAAGGTCAAATCCTGGTACCTCCTACAGGTCATTAGCACTGGTCACAGACAAATAGCTTGGGACAGGACATCTCAATTATGCTTTCATAATTTTGGCAACTAGCTGGCAATGAACATGTACTTAGAACAGGGGTTGTCAACTGGGGGTATGCGTACCCCTGGGGGTACTTGGATCAGTCCTAGGGGGCACGTGCAGGCAGGCAGGGATGGAACATTGCCGCCTCCCAGGAGCAGGACTGGGGTGGGGCAGCTCGCACGCAGTGGCCACTACTGTCCTCACCCCATGCCAGTGAGCTTCCCCACCCCACCCCGTCCCTGCTCCTGGGAGGCAGCAATGTTCCATCCCTGTCCGCCTGCATGCTGTCCCCGCCTCCCTAGTCTGTGTCTGTCCATGTGCCACCTTCCCCACCCCTGCTGTGACAGCTCCTCCACCCCCCTATGCATCATCCAGCTGTGCACTACCCCCCCCCTCAACCCCATACTCATTATTTGGCTGTACACTACCGCCCCCTCCCCTGCTCGGCATCTGGCTGTCAGGAGTACTTAAGACTGAAAAAGGTGAAAACCTCTGATTTAGAGCATAATTTCATGAAAACATCTTCTCTGTTATATGTACCTCTGTAGTCTTTGAAAAGCTTCTGTGAATATTATTTGTTTAGGCTGGTGTTACTTCTTTAGCTAACTTTGCAGAACTCTGTGTTCCTTAACAGGATTAAGTTTTATATATTTGCAGAAATGCCTATTTGGAAGGCTTCTGGTCTTTACACATAATCTTGCCATACCCTTTGATGCTGTTAGAAATGGATTTAATCAGTATGCTATACAGCAAAATAAAAGCCATTTGCATTATATGTGTCGGGATGTCACAGCACCAGGAGGATGAAATAACTGCATAAAGCTTTAACTCTGCCAGCACCCATTTTCCCCCATTCACTTTGAAGACTGGATCAGTTATGCTTCTTTCTGATCTTTGGGCAGAATTATGATCTTTGTGCACCCAAATCACAGTTTTCTAGTTGCATATTTTTGGCATATGCACAGGCATTCTATTACCTCTGCACCGTGGACACACAGGTTTGCACATGGAGACTGAGTATGCACAGTAGTTTACACTTTGCATCCCTTTTGAACATGTAAGTTACAAAAACACAGGCTACATGAAACCCACAGCTAAAAGGTGCTAAATGCAAGAGGACAGGATGACACTCCTTTGTTTTAACACAAATAGCTAAGTGGTTACAGCACTTGCCCAGAAAGCAGATCCTAGGTTCCCCTGCCCAGATGTGGGTTAAGTTTTCAGCTTTCTGACTTCACAGCACAGTGCTCTAGCCACCATCATTTACAGGTGAGGGTATATAAACTAAGTTTCTTTTTTAAGCTGGTCCCCTTGAGAGCCATATACCTGGGGCCTGGAGAAAGCCTGCAAAGTGGAGGGCATGTGGCTCAGTGAGACAGCTCCTATGCTGGAAAAAGATTAGTCTGAGTTCTAGCCTGGCCCCTTGCTCCCAATGGGGCAGAAACTTCCCCAGTGGCACTGTTCTACATCCTTGTTAAATGCAAAGGGTAGAGGCTCAGCTTCAAAAGGAATTCTGGTAAAGAGCCAAGAAATTACCTATCCTGTAGTCTGGTGCTTGGCACATCATCCTAGAAAGTCAGAATGATGCACCTGCCAGGTCCAAGCCAGTTTAGAACTCAGGTGTTCTTTGTCTTGGGTGAGTTCCTTAACCACTCAGCTACTGGGGCTAAAATATAGGAAGGCCCTCTTTTTTTCCCTAGACATATGCTCAGGTGTGTGTATATGTGCTCAGTCAGTGTGTCACATACTGTGCATGCTCAGTCTACATACCTATGCTTGTGTCCACAGTGCAAACCAAGGGACAAAAATGGCCAGGACCAGGAGTACAGGTAGAAATCTGGCATTCTGGCACAGAAAGGAAAACAGAATTCTGCCCTTTCTGTCTACAACTATTGAGCAGATGGATGCTCAACTCTTGACTCTCAAAACAAGTGCTCTATTCCCAGCTTAGTTGTGGCTTGATATCTTGTGGGGGTCACAGGAAACACTACAAGGACATACTGAAGGCACACCTCAAGAAAATGAATCCCAACATCAAGAGCTGGGAGGGGCTGGCTGCTAACCGACTCCAGTGGTGCTACAATCTCAACCAAGTGGCAGCCCACTGGAAAGTAACGTGTCTTGCCCTCAAAGCAAAGAGAGATTATTTTCATACCTTTTTGCTTTATCTGCTAAGTATTTTCATTAGACAACATGTCTGATGTAAATAAAATCATACCTTTATATTTGTTGGTTAGCCTGTTAACAACTTACTGAATCTTGTGATTGATTATAAGGGGTCTGATGCCTTACTAAGTCTTAATTCTCTGTACAGTTTTTTCAATGGAAGTTCTTTTCTAAAAGTTCCTTTACCTATAAAAAGGTGATTTTATTTCCTCAGTCTTGACTACAACATCAGGTAGGACCATTTATAAATCATCACTGTGCATGCTAGGGCAAGAGAAGGAACATGAAAAAAGAGAAGTTCCTCATTTACAAATCAATCAGAAGTTTGTAATTAGGAACTTGATTAGGAACTACAAGAACCCATTCATGTAGGTTCTTAACCTGCATGCAGGACCTTCACCTAACGCAGGAGGTATACTGTCCCACTAGGGGGAATGCCTTACTGGACTTGGTGTTGGCTACAGGGGAAGACCTGGTAGGGGAACTACGGATTCGTGGTCACCTGGGGGACAGTGACTACCAATCAATCAAATTCACCATACGGCGTAGGGTGGGTAAAATAACTAGTAGGGCAGAAGTGCTTGACTTTAGGAAGACTAACTTCAGTGGGCTCAGGAGTCTAGTCAACAACGCACTGCAGGATAAGAGTATTGGTGAGATGGGAGTCCAGGAAGGGTGGTCGTTCCTAGAGGAAGTGATCCTTCAGCCACAGAGGGAAACTATCCCAGTATGAGGGAAAAGGGGGAAAGGAGCCAATAAACTTTCTTGGCTGAACAGGGAAATCCAAGATAGCCTAAGGGCAAAAAAGAAGACGTATAGGTGGCGGAGGCAGGGGGAAGTTACCAAGGAGGAGTATACCTACTTGCCCCACACTTGCAGGGAGGCAATTAGAAAAGCCAAAGCAACTTCAGAGCTGAGGCTGGCAACACAAATTAAAGACAACAAAAAGGGTGGGGGGGAGGGTTAGGTATGTAGGGAGTAAAAGGAAGGCACAGGGCAGCATAGGACCCCTGCTGAACAAGGAGGAGCAAGCAGTGACAGACGGGGCAGACAAGGCTGAGGTATTCAATGAGTTCTTTCCTTTGGTGTTCCTGAACAGGGGTCAAGATAAATCTCCTAATGTGTTCTTAGATGGGCATCAGAGGAACAGCAGCGTACCAACTGTTGATGCTGACTTGGATGGACTGGATGTGTTCAAGCCAGCAGGCCTTGATGAGCTGCATCTGAGAGTACTGAAGGAATTGGCTGGTGCCATAGCAGAACCACTGGCACAGCTGTTTGAGCACTCACGGCATTCGGGTCAGGTCCTGGAGGACTGGAAAAGGGCCAATGTGGTCCCTATTTTCAAGAAGGGAAGGAAGGAGGATCCAAGTAATTATAGGCCAGTCAGTCTCACCTCCATCCTTGGAAAGGTCTTTGAAAAGATTATGAAGGATCATATTTGTGGGAGTCCAGTGGGAAAAATAATGCAGCAGGGAAACCAGCATAGATTTGTAGCAAGTAGATCATGCCTGACCAATCTGGTTTCGTTTTATGACAGGGTCACAAATTGGTTAGATGCAGGAGTAGAGGTGGATGTAGTTTTCTTGGATTTTAGCAAGGCCTTTGATATGGTATCTCATCCCATTCTCATAAATAAATTAAGAGGCTGTGACATAGATGTTTACATGGTCTGGTGGGTGGCAAATTGGCTTAGTGGTCACACCCAGAGAGTGGTAGTAGAAGGGTTAGTATTGGCCTGGAAGGATGTGGGTAGTGGGGTCCTGCAGGGTTCGGTCCTTGGACCTGTACTCTTCAACATCTTCATCAGTGACTTGGATGTGGGTGTGAAGTGTACTCTGTCCAATTCTGCGGACGATACTAAATTGTGGGGTGAAGCGCACACTCCAGAGGGTAGGGAATGACTGCAGGCAGACCTGGCCAAGTTGGAAAAGTGGGCAGTACACAATGGGATGCAGTACAACAAGAACAAACGCAGAGTGCTGCACCTAGAGCACAAAAATATCCATCACACGTACTGGTTGGGAAGTGACCCTCTCAGCAGCACAGAAGCGGAAAGGGATCTCAGAGTCACAGTGGACTCCAAGATGAACATGAGTCATCAGTGTGATGAAATTATCAGCAAAGCGAACCGCACTTTATCATGCATCAGCAGATGCATGACAAATAGAATCAAGGAGGCGATACTTCCCCTCTATGCAGCATTGGTCACACCACAATTGGAGTACTGCATCCAGTTTTGGGCACTGTACTTCAAGAAGGATGTTGATAGACTTGAGAGGGTCCAGAGGAGGGCCACTCGTATCATTAGGGGCTTACAGGACAAGCCCTATGAGGAGAGACTGAGGGACCTGAACCTCTTCAGTCTCCACAAGAGAAGGCTGATAGGTGATCTTGTGGCCACCTACAAATTCATTAGGGGGATGCAGCAAAGGATCAGTGATGATCTGTTCACCAGGGGACCTCTTGGGGTAACAAGGAACAATGGTCACAAACTGACAGAAAGCAGATTTAGGCTAGCTAGCAGGAAAAACTTCTTCACGGTAAGGGTGGCCAAAATTTGGAATGGGCTTCCAAGGGAGGTGGTGCTCTCCCCTACCTTGGGGGTCTTTAAAAGAAGGCTGGATAGGCATCTGGCTGGGGTCATCTGACCCCAGCACTCCTTCCTGCCTAGGTAGGGGGTTGTACTCAATGATCTGCTGAGGTCCCTTTTGACCATAGCATCTATAAAACTATGAACCAAGTTGTTTCTCAAGTTAAGAATTTATACTTGGCAAAGAGAAAACATCTTCTGTAGTTTGCAGCCCATCTGTCACTGAGGTAACATTATTCATAACATTAATGTTTTGTGGGAATCAACATCATCGTTGAACTTTCTGTACATGCAGCATGAACCACATACCATCAGGATAGCAAACAGTGCTCTCACAGCACCAGAATGGCATTAGATTTTTGCAACAATGTTTCATTTTGAGCTTTTATCTGTAGCAATGAATTATCTATGACTGCTTCCAGGCCTTTTTATTCTGTTCCTGTTTTCTAAAAAGCAGAGTCTGTGTTTAGATGTATAATGATTACTAGTTCTTCCTAGGTGTATTACTTATCTATATTAAATCTCATTCCATTCCACCTCTGTCCATCTCTCAAGTTTGCCCCCAGCTCTACTCTCCAGTGAGGAATGATCCCCACTCAGAGCTGTTTTGTTTATGGAATATATTGCTAGAAGGGTGGTACACCTAAAATAATTGTTTACCTCTTCTAGAGTTTTCATTTCCTTTTTTGTACCTCCTGATTCCACTCCCTGACCTGGTCATTGATTTCAGTGCAATAAGGAATAACCATTTGAAAAGCTGGCCCTTTGTCTGGATGCTGATTATGGACCGGATATTAAAATTTCCTAATTCTTTGTTTGGATGAAATGTCTTGTTCTTGCCTGAAACCAGCACAAGGGATGAGAGAAGAGATCAATTTACATTATGCTGCATCTAAATCTGCAGAAGTCTTTCAGAGAAACTGTTTGTAAATACCTTAGGTGTCTGCAGTTTGTATACAGCCAATGCAGGTTGTTTAACTTTATTTCAGGGCCCGACATTAGGTCAATTTAACTCTGTCTGTTACTGCATTGGACACAATCTTGATTTTTAATTGGCAGCTTTGGTCATTTTTTGTTTTTTTCTTATTTTACATTTACATTAATCTTGTGCTGTATCTGCATCCCAATCTCTCTAATCTACTAGAATTCTTTGAACATGTCATCAAAATAGAGCAGACACCAAGGGAGACCTAGCTGATATAGTTTATCTGGACTTTAGAAAGCCTTTGACAAAGCTTCATCTATGCTGTGGATTTGCCCTGCTTCTAGCATTTGGTATCCAGCCATCAAAGTAACTGAACCACTACAAGTCTCTATTGTGGAAAGGCAAGGCTGCTATTTCCACTGCTAACACCTATTTCTCCTCAAAGCTGGAGTATGTTCCCTGCATACAAAAAACTGCTTCGCTAATCTACAACTGGGGTTACACCTGTGCAGTTATATTAGTGACTAGCATCCAATGTCTGCAATTCTCAGGTATAGACAAGAAAAAGATTCCTTTTAATAGACTATTACGGAAATGAATCAGCCAAGAGGAAGAATTAGAATTAAAAGGTCATGAATTAGAAACTGGCTAAGAGAGGGTGGAAAAACCGATCGGTTTTCAACAGATTAACAAGAGGGCAATACAAGGTATGTTATTATGACCAATGTTGGTTACTGCATACACTCATGCTACTGACTTCTACCTTAATTATAGCCAGTCAGGAAAAATGGTGTGTACTGCTGGGACCCCCATCTTGACTAGGACTATTAGCAGAATGTGATAACTAGGAAGCAATACAACACCTCAAATTCTAATAAAAGGCTTTAACGTGTTTAACATGCTTCAACCTGATGTTTAAGCATGCGCTAAACTGGTTGAGTTATAGCATTAGGGCTTTGTCTTCACCAGGACAAACATGTTAGCATTTATTAGTTAACACGTTAACTAGAGTACTGCCCACTACACCTGGACAGGTAGGGAAGTCAAGAACCTCTAGAACTACAGAAGAAGCAGAGGCAAACCTGTATGAAGAACATATTTAGGGTTTGGGACTAGATGTAGGGATGGAATTGATTTGAGGGTGAACTTATGTTTGGGTTGTGGGACAGAAGTGGTCTGGAAAAGAAATGATAAAAGGTTGGAATGGAGACCTTCAAACTGCATTCAAAACCTTGTTTATGTGTATCCCAAACATGCAGTTAGGCCAGGGGTTTTCAATCATTTTTAGTCTAAGTACCCCCGGCAGACAGACACCAAGTGAAGGGGCAGCATGTGCGTGCCTAAATGCCGGGGGTGAGCGGTAGCATGTGGCCAAACACTGAGCATGGAGGAGAGAACAGCACATGGGCGGGCAGGGATGGAGTGCTGCCGCCTCCCAGGAGCAGGGACAGGGCAGGGCAGAGAAACTCACTGGGCTGGGGTGAGAGTAGCGGTGCCCCTCCGTGGGGCAGGAAAACTCACTGGGCTGGTATGTGGCAGTGGCAGCCACCGCATATGAACTTCCCTGCTCCGCAAAGGGGTGCTGCTGCCCTCGCTCCACCCCAGCCCTGCTTCTGGGAGGCAGCGATACTCAGTCCCCATCCACCCGCCCACATGGACCCCCTAGGACCAGTCCAAGTACCCCTGCGGGGTGTGTAACCCCTGGTTCACAACCCCCAAGTTAGTCCAATAAAAAATATTATCCGCAAAAAATCCTTGCCTCATATTTCTTGGACTGGCACAGCTACAACATATCTCCAACACTACCATAATGGTGGGGAGATTCTCAATCTTGCTACAAAAGGCATAACAAGATCCAGTGGCCAGAAACTGTGAGTTAGACAATTCAGTCTTGAAATCAGATGCAGCTCCTAGCAGTCAGAATAATTAAATATTGGAACTATTTATGAGGGTAAATAGGGGCCACACCATGGATTGGGGTCTTTCAGACAACGTCAGATATCTTTCTAAAAGACATGTTTTAATCCAGCTTGTAGGAAACATTCTATGGCCTGTATATACAGGACCCCATTTTATGTGATGACATTGTTTCCTTCTAGCTTTTGAATATGTGAATATAAATCGCTGAATCTAATGCTATGTGACGTCAAACCATACTGATTGTGTAGGGGAGGGGCTATAGTCTCAAACTGGTAACATCACTTTTGAATGAAACAGTGCCAGTGAATTCCAGGCACAAATTTGCTCTAAATATTTATAATCTACTATCTTGAGACAGATTTTTAAATTAAAACTGTCAGGAAATCAAACATGCATTGCCTATAAATATTTACAAACTTTTCATGGTTAATGCTGTTTTTATGTATCACTTTTTAAAAGCTTTTTGCTAAGTGCCATGATTTTAAAAGTCAGTGATTTCTAGCTGTTCATGCACAAATTTTCCTGGCAGATACGATGGAAAAAATCCTTACCAAAGATACTATCAAGAAGGATAAAAATTGCAAAATATTAAATTTCGTTTTGTTGCTTCTTTACTATGTAGCTGTGTACTTTACAGGTTGTTTAAATGTATGCTCCTGCTATCATGTGTACTGCCTCTGACATAAACTGAGTAACAAATAGGTTGATGACATTATAAAGTTTATTGTGATTGCTTGCATCTTCAGGGAACTAGATCCCTCCTGTGACATTAAACAATTTAAAAACACTAGGAACAACCATTCTAATAGCAGGAAGCTATTAATTTTCATCATTTTCATAATTTCACAGATGTCAAGTCTTAATCCATTATGCTCAAGCACATTATGTTACATAGCTCTGTGCTGACTTGCCATGGGCTAATTATTGATGGTTTACTACATATCTCTATCATGTCTGCCTATCAAATAAATGTGAAGCAATAGAGAAAAGTTGCTAAATGAACTACTAACTCCTTTAAAAAATACTGAAGAGGAGAAAGATGCACCGTTGTCTTCCCTTTCCCAGGACATGCTGTATATAGCCATTGTATAGAGTTCTTGTTTCACTTTTTAATGTACCTAATTTAACTTTCTTCAATAAAGACTTATCTTTGGCATGAAAATCAAACTGGACATTCCTTCCAAATAATTTAAAAATGATGCTTATGCATTTTAAATCACTTTTTTTGAGAAGACCACAGCTATTCTGTCAGCAGCTCTGGAATCACATCACCAGCAGACACAAGGGAGTTTACGCTGTATTTAGGGTCACATTTCAGATCTTTGTCTCTAAGAAGAATGATCTTGGGATTAATGTAGTGGGAGATCGGAGAGCTGGGTCCTACTCCCAGCTAACAACAGACTTTCTGTGCAACCTTGGACAAGTAATTTAAGTTCTCTGTGTCACAATTTCTTATCTGTCAAAGAAGGATAATATTATGAAGGTGCCTCTCCAAGGGTTTTAAGCCTTCATTCATTATTTTTAAATGCTTTGATAGACTGGAACAGACAAAAATTTCAACACTGAAAAAATATCACTTTAATGCCATTATGATAATGTGGTTTCCTATGTTTTAAGAAGAATCAATATAGAGAGGGAAAAAAAGAGAACAGAAATCATGCAGTCCATGAACTATGTTAGCAGCATGGTTCCTGACTCCCATTTTTCCTGCCTCTTGTTTTGTCATTCACATCTATGCAAGAACAATGACTTTTTGTTTGATAGCACATTATGGTCCCGTGGCATAGGTGTAGCTGTAAGGCAGTGAAGAATCAGACCTGTGATATTCAGAGATTATCTTTTGAGGCACTTAAATGTCCGCCAATTCCTAATATTTTGGAGTGTGTTGTTTCTAAAACTTAGATTATATATCAGTTCAGCACTGAGCCTGGAGCAGCAACTTTGAAAAACATTTTTTTTAAACAGTCTCCTTGGCACATGTCCTGGCATGCCAAGGAAAACATCTCCATGTGCCACAAATAGGCATGAGTGCTAGGGGTTGCCTATCCCTGGCCTAACCATTTACAGAAACACAGAACCAATCTTAAAGGTTGAAGGTCCACACTCCACTTAGATCATACTAAGGGCACTTAAAACTTATGGAGCTTCTGCATATTAAAGCTCCTTAAGTCATCCTAAGTGCCCTCAAAATGTCTGAAAGTTACAACACTTAAGGCAAGGGCTATGCTACCTAGCTCATGTTAGGATAACTTCAGTCTGCTTCACAGAGCCAAAACAAACAATTTACAGTTCTCTTGCATCCCAGGACGCACTGCTCCCAGCTCCACCTGTTTATAACAAGTCCACACTTTCAACAATCCCAAAAGTAGGAACCATTTTTCCCATTATGATGATGCAGCAAACTGACTAACCCTATTGCAGCAAACATCTTTTAATAAACTTTTTCCATAGACCCATGGGGCTTATTATAATGTGTGTATACAGCAGGGGCAGGCAATTATTTTGGGTGGAGGGCCGCTTACGAGTTTTGGCAAGCCATCAAAGGCCACATGACAGGCAGCCTGGGGCAGATAAATATTAATTTTCAAAAATTTTTAGGGGCTCCATGGGCTGGATAGAATGGCTTGGCGGGCCGCATCTGGCCTGCAGGCCACATTTTGCCCACCCCCGTATACAGTCACAACAACAGGCCAGTAAGAGGCCAGGAAAGAAAATGTTAGAAACAGGGTTCTAAAGCAGGGGTGGGCAATTATTTGGGCAGAAGGGCCACTGGGGGAGTTTTGGTGAGCTGTCACAGGCCAAGTCAGCACCCCCCCACCCTCCCACCAAAACTCTGTAAGTGGCTCTGCCCTGTGAGCAGCCAGGTGAACGGGATAGGGCTGCAGGTGAGCAGGGAGCAGCATCCAGGAGTGGGATGGGTGGGCAGGGCTGTGATCTTGGGCTCACAACTGTGGGGCCAGTACCTTACAGGTGCTGGGTCTGCAGGCAAGGGCATGCAGGAAGTGGATCATGCCCTGAGCCCCAGCCCCATGCTATCACCACCCCGCAATCCCAGGGTCTCTGTGGAGACTGGCAGGACCTGTGCAGGCAAGGCAAGTGGCTAGGTGGATGAGACGGATCCATGGCCAGGTGGGGAGCAGTATCTGGGACCAGGATGGGCAGGCTGGGGCCAGGATCTGGGGGCAGTGACAGCTTGCGGGGGTGACAGCTTGGAGCCAGGGCCTGGGGCAGAGCCACAATCTACAATCCCTGAACCTCCTTGCCTGTGAAACTAGTGCCCATCACAAACGCATGCGAAGAGTGGATCGTGGCCCTGCTTTGGGCCCAGCCTGGTTTGCCCATGTGCCCTGCCTGTGCAAGTCCCAGCCTGGTCTCCATGGAGACCCCATCTGTCCGCCTGCTCTGGCGTCAGTGGCAGAGCCTGGCAGCAGCAACTGGCAGGAGCTGTCATCACTGGGGCTCCTGGAGAGTGAGACTGGCTGATGCCCTGCTCCAGCCCCACTGCACACCTGGAGGTGGGTGGACCAGCTACATGTGTTCTGGACCAGTCTGCCCCCAATGCCTGGGCTGGGTGGGGCTGAGGGACCTGCCGTGGGCCAGATCCTGGCTTGGGGACCATGTTTTGCCCACCCTTTTTAAAGGTATCTGAGAAAGTCAGAGAAGCATAAAGTAGGCCTCAGAAAAGAAGGTTGCAGTAGTTAGAATGGGAGATGATAAGGAGCTGGGTAAAGATTTTAGTGATGTTAACATGAACGATGCATGCCCCCGGCACCTGCGGGGGGCACAGTGGCAGCAGGAGCACGGCAGCGGTAAGCAGAAGCTCCCACAGATGCTGCTGGCACTGTCAGTGGCAGCTGGGGGGGGGGCAGTGGTGAGTGCAAAGATAAATGTGCAAAGCTTAAAAGATTTTATGGAAGAAAAGGTAGCAAGATTTGCATACAGGTGGGAGGTGCAAGTTAAGAAACAGAGTCAAAGATGACTTCCACATTACGCGTCTGAGTGATAGGGAGAAACTGCATTTTCAAGACATGATCCAGGTCCTTACCTAGAGCAAGGCAGGGCACCTTGAAGATACTTCCCCTGGAGCTCTCAAATCTGGTGGCTCTCCCAAACACTGACTTAATTCTCCTCAAATTTGCAGGTACAAGTTTTTAATTTACAGAGATTTATAGAAAATTCTTATGCATTTTAAAGCTAATTTAATTAAAAGTTAATTTTCAAGGCTTTGCAAATTATCATTTTGAGCTTTCAAAGCAAAGCATGAACTTACTGATGTAGTCTAAATAATACTTCGAATGGCCTTTCAAATCCAAACCAAGGAATATGCAAAAATCAAATACTTACATCTCACCCATGTCCCCAGAGAGGACTCAGGGATATGGAGAGTTGGGGCCCTGATTTAGATTCAACACTGCAATTATTCCTCTGCTACTAACTTGTAACTACAGTTAGGAGTTCTTAATAGATGCTTTGATTATCAATATATTGTATCAGAATTGAAAACTGGTTCCTACTTGTCTGGTATTTCATCAGTGGCACAAATAAGGAAGCCACTGTCATTTTTAAAAGTTATATTGAATTTCTGGATATATTTACACACGATCTTGTCTCCTTCAGTGCCATCCAGTGGAATGAATGTGAAATATCACAGCTGTAAGAAGAAAAGATATAAGGAAATATTGCAGCATGCAAAACAACCCTGTATCTTCAGGATGTGTTGTTTATGCCAGGTAAATTGCAGGTTGTCAGGGCTATTGGTATAACAACAATGAAAAAACAGAACTATGATTTTCTATAACAATAATTCAAATTAGACCTGACATTTGTGCCTGGAGTCCCCATAAAGCTTGCTATAACATTTCTAAATCAGTTATTTGTGTCTGTAAAATATGTGACACATACAAAATTCATGATAGTGCAGTGCAGTATAAAGATTTAATAGCATCCATTTGTGTAATGCAGCCATCCCCAACTCATGCCAATAAAATATTAGTTACAATTTTTCTCTCCCTCCAAGGCCTGAGCAATGTGGCTTAGGAAATGAAGGCTCTAGATTTACAGGTACTCATAGCCTCAAAGAATACATGCATACACATTTATATTTTTATATTTAGAATAAAAGAAGGCATCTTTTCACCTTGTTCCAGATATTTTGGAGAACCATTTTACTCTTTGATATTACTTCTATTTCTCTTGGGTTACAATGATCTTACTCTCATTTTACTATTATAATTAAAAATCTTTGGACCTTATCACTCCTTTCTTTGTTTCAGCTGTCAACTGAAATCCTATTTTACTTTATGCACCCAAGTAACACTTACCCAGCTTCATAATGGCCTTTTTGCCACTTCTGCACAATTTGCAGTCCTATTCTGTGCACAGTGGACACATACGTGTCCATAAGGCTACTAATCATGCACACCAGGCTGTGCTCTGGCCAGACAGGTAGGTGTCCCTACATAAATGCCTGAGTGCAAGTCCCCAGATTATAGCTGGTCAAGAAACAGAGAGAGAGGTTAAAGGGGGAAGAAAGAGGGCAGCCCTCCCATGTGTTAGTCCAATAGCTTCAGTCTATTGGTCAGTCACCCAGGAATGCAGAGACCCAAGTTCTACGTCCCACTTACCTAGATGGTGATTGACTCTGCTATTCTCTGACTTCCCAGTATAGTGCTTTGAGCACAGGTAAGGCATCTAGCCCTCCTCTTAATGCAGAGCCACCACCTCTTGCATTTAACAGTATTCAGATAAAATGAAAGGAATAAAATGGCTGGCCCACTGGGAGCACGGGTGCAAGCTGGAACCTATTCCCTTCCAAGCCAGTATCATTTTCATTCAGTCACAACCTTGAGCTTGTTCTTAACCTCCTATGCCCACATATCTCCCTTGGCTGCCCAGCTTCAAGAGGAGAATACCCAACCCATGGCTCAGTGGTTCAAGCACTGTGATAGCAAGTCAGAAAAATGTAGGCTTGTACACCCTCTTGCTGAGGAGATCCCTAGAACCTGGGCCTCTCATTTCCTGGGCAAGCTCCCTAACCACTAAACTACTGAGCTAAAACATAGGAAAGCCTGTCTGGCTACAAAATTTAAGATTTATGCTCACTCAGGTATATAGCTGTATAGATCTCCCTAGCAGGAGGGCAACTTACTGTGTGCATTCAGAAGCCTTATGGGCATTTGCACATCCACAATGCACACCCTGTAGAACTGCAAACTTTATATAACTGCCAAAAGTGTAGTTACTCAGCTGGGTAAATGCCATTTAGTAACAAAAGTGAAACAGGAGTCTGTCCTTACCCTTTGTAAAACTTTTCAAGGTGACTGCAGGGGTAAAAAATGGGACTGAGTTTTTGTTTTGTTATGATGTACAAAGGAGGTATGAAAGGCTTTAGACATGAAGGGCAGGGGGCCTTTCCCTTGGTTATTACAAGACAAACTCAGGTCTTGTTTATCCTAGCAGGAGTTATGAAAAATGAAGGAGTATTGAAATGCTGACATCTCAAAAGCTAGACATAAAAGCTTAGTAATTTTTAGTTCAATCGTTTACAACTTTGCTTACCTCTCAACTCCTATGCCTATCCAGGACCCAAAAGAAAGTATGTCTTCATTATAGATCCCTCATCTCCTTCCCCCAAACAGAGGACTGACTAGAAGAAAAAACAAAGGCCGCAGTACTCTTTCAGATCTTGCCCAGGAAATCAGCTCATCCCTTTTGAATTGCCAAGCTAAAAGTGTGGACAAGAGATTGCACAACGTTCCAAAGATGTTACTTTACAAACCTGCTAGTTTAGCTCTGTTCTGATTGGACTTCACTATGGCTCCTGAGCCCTACTAGGCTCCTTGAGATAAGTTGTGGTATCTCCTAAGCACTAGGGGCAACACATAGGGAGTGCACACGGGTGTATGTGTACCCCCCGAGTGTGGCAGTGCACCCCCTACAAAAAGGCATCACTGACACTGTCAGTGGTGCCTGTGGGCAGACGCCGCTCGCCAACCCACCACCACAGGTGTCTGCAGGTGGTCCACAATCCCCACTGGATGCCGCCAACGCATCAGAGGCATCTGCAGGAGCTCCCTGCTTACTGTTGCCATGCTTCTGCCACCATTGCCGCGCTCCCACTGCTGCTGCCACGCTCCTGCTGCCGCCATGACCCCCCAGACACTGGGGGCACACATCGTTTATGCTAAGCACCATCTACTTCTGGCACTATGACAAGACCTCACTGCAGTGAACTGTACATAGCTGAGAACCTTCAATTTATTCTTGTGTGTAGAAAAACATATAAATGATCATTCCTGGGTGTCTGGCTTAACATTGTCTTGAGATGAATGGGGAACTTTATGTCTTAGGGCAGATGTGGAAAGAAGGAAGTTCTTTGCAGAACGATCTTAAGTGAAGTATTTTCTTCAGTTTCTTATTAACTTCATTTATGAAGAATAAATGCAAAAAATACTCTTTCTGTACCTCCACTTATTTAAGGACATTATATTGAACTTCAGAGGTCTAGGATTTTTAGAGTAAATTTCTAGATTTTAGGGTTGCAAAGAAAATATACAATATATAAAACTGATGCAAAGATAAATGTCCAAAAAGGCCATTTGCCTTGCTATTTTCCAGTCCCAGTCTCCCTGTTCAGAGAGACTAAGCCTCCCCTGCCCCCATCCCTGAATCCCTGCCTCTTCGACAAGTGAGCCAGAGTTTATCTTCCACTGATTTCCAGCCCCTCATCTAGCCAGTCCCAGTCTTCCTCCTCCATGCCTATTTCTCTACCAGTCCTTCCAGTCCCAATCTCATCACACACCTTGAATCAGTATGGGAAGATCCATCTGGGACCCCTTAGCTCACAGCTGGAGCATTCTTAACCACTTTGTGGGGGTATCATATGCCCAATCTCAGGGCTGCGTTTATACCATACTGGTATTTGAGAGTGTCATACAGAGAGTATGAGGCAGGCTCAGCAAACACTGAACTATCAGTGATTTTAGGTGTTAAAAACACAAAATATATCCTGAGTAAACGGATTTTTTTCAAACTATTCCAAATTTAGGCAGATTTTCACAAGGAGGGCAAAAATACAGTTCTGATGCTCATGAGGCAACCCCTCTCCCCAATCCCATCTCCATTAAATTGTAAGTCCCTGCTCCAAAGCATTGGGGCACAATAGTGTTTCAAAGAGCTGGCTTCAGGAACGTTTTGTGATGAGCAGAACATTTTCAGTGTTCTAATGCTGGCTGAAATAAAAAGATAGAATAGAATCAGCCTTAAGCATATACTTGGCATGGGAAATTTCAGCAAAATAGTTATGTTTTAACTAAACTGAAACTATGGTCATTTAATGGAAAATACTGGACAATCTTATAATCGAGTACTATGCAATGCTTTTGGCTTCACACGTAACTTATTATTAAACACAAAAGTTCTAACATTAAAGATCAGATGTTAGCACTGCACCAAAATGCACAAAGAAAAGAGAATCAGTTAAAACGTTCATTGCTAACTGTAATTTTATCCACTGTGCTTGTATCATAATTGATTCTCAATTACAAAGCCTCAGAAACTTGCATGATTCTACAAGTTGTACTGAGTGGCACAACAGGATGAAGTAAGAATTCAACAACTGTCTTAATCTGGCTTTCTTTTGCCAATGGGCTTAAAGAAAGCCCTCAATGCTACTTTAACAAATATTTCTTTGTGTATTGGGTAGCAACTGAAAGTGTGGTACCTAACACAGTTCCATGGTCTGCAATAGTTAAGTCAGAGGACAAATACCTATTTCCATGTTTCTAGCACATTGCCTGGGCGTCGGTCAGTGGGTAGGTGTACATTCACACACATAACACCTCAGAGGAATTATAGCACACTAGTATCTCTTGCTTGGATGCGAGAATTCCCATGTGCTGCTCTAATAGAAGATGAAAGCCATCTTGTGCGATAGCGAAACTTCTGTTCCAACTTCCTTTTCCAGGCTTCTGTCTACTGGAATTTAACATGGAGCTTTCATTGTAAGTAGCTGATTATAATTACTTCTTTCAAGGTTCCACCCACGGATGGCGTTCAGAAAATTTATCACAATCGCTATCAAGCTTCCTCAGTTGTTACCCCTCTGTGATATTAACCCTGAGCTCTGACTTTGTATTGGTGTGATATTGGGTGCATCCTCATATAAAGGTGTATAAATAGTATAATTGCTTATCATGCTTATTGCAAAAATATAATTGAACTCAATGGAGAAAATGACCTTTTAGTGTTTTAGTAGCATCTTGCTTTGTAAAAATAACTCTATCTAGCTATACTAGTTTAAGGAGGCAGAAATACTTTTTCTTATGCAGCAAGTGAGAGTGCAATAATCTGACTAAACACCCTGGCACATTTTACCGTGAGATTTTAGTTACTCGCTAACAGAAGCCATTACCAAGCCTCAAATGACTCTGACAACACCAGCATCAATGAGGTGTTTAGAACTGTTATGCCTAGTGGGAACAAAAACACCTTTTTTGTTCCTATCTTGAAAATTAAATGCACAGTATTAGTACCATCAATGAGGTGTTTAACTTCAAAATTGCCTTCCCTGGTGAGAATGAAAACACTGCTTGTTTTCTTTTGTAAAATTAGCAGCACACTATTTCTCTCTCTGCTCTCCTATGTAAACTTCTTTAATCAACCTACAGCAATATAAATGGATGGGGAAAAGACAAGGCCCAATTTTTGCTTCTGCCTCTGTGCACCTACAAGGAGTACTATATAAAAGGACTATAAGGTAGCAGTTCAAGGAGCTCCTGGGTCTAGCTGTATCCAGTGTTAGGAATTCCTGGGAAATGACAGAAACTTAGGGTGTTTATTAGGGTTACCATATGTCCAAGTTTTCCTGGACACATTGTCTTTTTGGTTCCTCCTATCTCTGTCTGGGTAGTTTTCTTGAAATTTGAACAAACGTCTAGGATTTTGCTTTGCTCCGCTGATGGGAGCACACATGTGGCCGGCATGCAGCCAGGTAAGTGGTGGGAGAAGCCTCAGCAGCTGGATGCAGGTAAGTCTGTGGGCAGTGGGGGTTGGAGGGCCAGGGGGTGGCAACTGCCCATGTCTCTGTCCTTGTGCGTGTCTGTGTCCATGTGTGTGTGTACCTGCCTGCCAACATAGGAGGAAGCTGTCTAGGTGCTGGGGCTGCAGCAGGGTGTGGGGGAGGCACCTGCCCCTCCAGCAGAGGAAGGGGGCAGAGGGGCCCTTTCAGGGGTGGCAAGGAGCTGTGTAGCTGAGCTGGCAGCAGCAAGACTGGTGCCTGTGCTCACAGGGGTGGGGCAGCTGGGAGATGCTGCCTGGGGGCACTTGGTGCAGTGCAGGAGCCCCAGACCAGGTGCTCAATCAAGTCTGCTCCGACATGCTGTAATTGCAGTGTTGGAGCAGCCTTGCTGCACATGTATAGGCTCCCTTAAGGGAGTTAGGTGGGCTCTGTACCCTAGCTCTTTCCCAGCTGTCACCATACTTAAGGGGCAGCCAGCAAACAATGGGATGAAATGGTCTTCCACAGTTCCACAACTGGGAAGGTACAATTTTCTTCCATTGCTACTATCTTGAACCCTAGCATCAAAGAACAAATGAATGAAATCTCACCAACAACCACAGTTCTACATTTGAAAGTCTTTGTGTGGTAATTCAAATTATTTCACACTTAAGAGACTTGTATTCACAAAGAATGTTTTTTCTTCTTTGGTGAACAACCTGGTACTTTAATGCAAATTATTAAATTCATTTAGGAAGCAGCTTCATTAAGATATGGTATGAATTCACCCACAACAAAACAGAATTGGACGCATCTCCATCTCAAAGTAATTGCTGTATACACCATGCTGGTGTTCCACACCATTTTGTTGGCTACTTGTCCATTTATCTGGGCACACTCTGTTGTTAGTGTTCCCAGTGTTAGTGTTAGTGGCTGGAGGTCACTTCCTGGTTTAAATGCTGGTATGCTGCATTTCCTGATTCCAGATTATGGGGAGCTTCCATCTCTGTACAATATTCTTGATTATTTTGAAGACTTAACTTCACACTTCAGCATGGTACTATACAGAGAGGTTAAACATTGTTTGCCTTGGAGGAGAGGTACACGTACGTGCTCACTTGCAGTCATTCAGGACAGCTCTCTAAGTCGAGTCCAAACGAATGCTAGACAAGGACTCTCAAATGAGATGCTTAACTCCTGCTGAAATAAGGCAATGGAACTTCAGGGCATGCAGGACTGTTATGCACAGGGCTCTCTGGGAGAGCTTGCTTGGTCTGCAGCTGCTATGAGAAGTTGGATGATATGATCCCACCACTCACCCACTGACCACAACTGACCGTGAAATCCAGGATTTTGTAGAGTTGAAGAGATGCAGGACATATCCAGACCCAAAATCATGGCTTGAGGACCCCCATCCAAAACTCAGAGCCCACCTAACTCTTTCACTAAATTGCCACAAGAGTCACCCTACCACAGACCCAGATGTCCCACTCAAAGGTGAATTAGCAACATTTTGCTATCTCCAAACTCAGCCAAAAGTGGGAAGAATGTTTGAGAATAGAATTCTAATGCCAAACAGAAAACATTTCATCTCTGCTGCATCAGACTCTGCAATCTGGATAATCATCTATATTGTCTGTGTCTGTTTTTTGCTTTGCACCACTACACTGACAGGGAACAAGAGGTGGGTGGAACAGAAAGAGAAGCAGAGGGACAGACTAGCTGCTGGGAGTGGGACACAACTTTCTTGGAGCTTGAAAGCACAAACTTGTTTGCATGTAACCATTTGTCTTTTTACAGTTTGTTAATGGCTGCAGATGTCCAACAGCTTCTTTTTACTCTCTCCCAACGTTCAACTTTGCATGTCATTATTGTTAATTAGAAACAATCAGAAAAGATGTCTTTACATTCAGGATTTTACATATTGCGTAATTTAATTAACCAGCATCATCCAAAAATCCAACTAATTTTATAAAAAGATCCAAATGTGCAATATTATTACAGCTTTCACTAAAACCCTACATGGTAAAATGGACAAATGAATCAGTAGAATCTTGTCACTATTACATTGACATGCAGTCATCCTGCCTGATGTCTTTTTCTATAAGACAAACATTCTTCACAGATGGCCTTCTAGATTTGAAGTATTAGCACTTAATGTTGCTTGCATTTACAGAACAGGGACCAAAAAAACCTGCAGATTAAATCAGGATAATGAGAACATGGTACCTTTTATTGTCCAAAACAGTTCACGGAATAAGGAAGGAAATGTCCTTTGTTAAGTATTTATCAGTTTGGTCCTAATGATCATAACAATGTTATCAGTAATTACCTCTACAGGGGGGGCAACAGCAGGAACTGAACACCAGATCTACAGAGCCACATCACATGCATCTTCCAATACATAACTCTTTGCTAGAGAATAGTCAGGCAGGATTCTTGGTCTAGAAAAGTAATGTGGTCAAATCACTTAAGAAGTGATTACAAGATTTGGAATACTCATTTCAAAATATAATATACCTAGATGAATGAGACTTGGGGCTCCCTTACCCAAAGTAACAATTCTGTTCTTTGTTGTGCAAGAAGATAGTCCTCTGTCACCTCTCAGTTACCTGTAAAAAAAGGAATGATATTTTTGTAAATGTGGAGCAAACAGAAATAGTAATAGGAAAAGGAGTCAGTCTTCTGACTTTTCAGCTGAGTACACCTTTCCCTAGGTTAGGGGGTCGGATTAGATGATCTACTCAGGTCCCTTCCGACCCTAGAAACTATGAAACTATGAAAACCTGAGGAAGAAGCAAATCTTCTGACTTCACACCATCCCTAGACTTAAGATTTGCAGATGAATGTCTTGCATTCAAAAGCTTGTCTAACTTCATCCCAAACTACATAGTTGGTCCCATAAAAGATTTCACCCCAAGAAATCCTTGCCCCTCACATAATTTCTAGACCATTATGGCTACATCAGACTTACACTATTATAGACTAGAAACATCTCGTGTTGGTAAACATTCACTTGGTGTGACAGGATTCTGTGTGCACAGATCAAACAAATCTAGTAACAACAAAAAAAAGTCACCTTTTTAATTGGTTGGGTCCTGAATTTTTACATATACCATTGGCATGAGAACAGATGGAAGGCATTTTATGGAGATCCTGTTTTTGTCCTTTTCCCTGAGAATTTAGTCTGAATGTAGCCTAGACTCTAGTCACTAGATACAGGCACACATGTAGCACAACCTTTTTATAAAAAGCCAGACAATCCCAACAGCAAGAACTGTTATCTTCTTGCTATTAAGCTGTAAACAACCAACACAAAAGGCAAGGATTTCTTTAGCTGAGATCTTTTCTTGGACTAACCATGTAGTCGGGATAAAGGTAGATAAGCTTTTGCATGCAAAGCGAGCCATTCTGTGCCAGGTCTCTAGTGATCTCAAGACAAACCCTGCTATACTGGGCACCTCTACACATTCATTCATGTGCCTCTGCATGAGGTGGTAGATAAAGCTGCTGTGGTAACACATGGTAGCAAAGGTGAATGTTTTTTTTCTGCTTAATGCGGTGTAGGCTAATTCTACTGCACATTAGTATGCTTTTTGTCTTGATGCATAAAACAGTACACTGAGCATTAAGACATCTCCTGCAGATGCACCCAGTCATTAACTCCCCTCGGGGGAGGTCACAAGGAGACAGCACCCGGCTGATCACGACGTGGGCAAGAGCTGCAAACACGGCCTGATAGGCTGAGGCTGCCCCCATGAACCCCAAATCCCCTCCACACTGCTCCTGCCACGCGGCGGCCGAGCCGGGCCCCCCGCCCAGCCACCTGGCTCCCGCCCACGCTACGAGACCCAGAATGCGACCCTACGTCACAACACCCCAAAACGCGGGATGGGCTGGGACGGTTCTATTATAACGTACATCACCACGCCCCCATTGGGAGGGAGGGAAAGGAGGCAGGCGGCGCAGGGCATGCCGGGATGGGACTCGGCGCCTTCCCTCCGCAAGGCCGTCCACCGGAAGCAAGGTCATCATGAACAGCCGGAAGGAAGCGCCGGGGCAGCCGCTTCCGGTGCAGTGGGCTCGGCTCGAGCAGGGCCCCGTGCGCCCGGGGCGGCGGCTCGGGGGGGCGGTGGGGCTGGGCCGACGGGCGGGGCTGGCTGCGGCCATGGCAGGGGAGGGTGCAGAGCCACTGGGTCGCAGCCGCGCGGAGCTGGCGTGGGCCGAGGCGCTGCGCGGGGACTGCGAGCCCGAGCATCACTGGCGGCACCGCCGCGAGTTCCTGCTGCGCAACGCGGCCGCGCCGCCGCCGGCCCCTGGCAGCGCCGAGCTGCAGCGCCTCGTCTCGCTCTCCATGGTCTGGGCCAACTACGTCTTCCTGGGCTGCCGGTGAGTGCGGGGAGGCCGTGCCCGGCGGGGGAGAGGGGAGGGGGAGGAGCCCTGCCGCCGGCGGCGCTGACCCGCTGCCGCTCTTGTACCCGCGCAGGTACCCGGCCCAGGTGATGGCGAAGGCGCTGGACATGGCCCACGGGCTGGTGGTGAGCAGCGCACCTGCTCGCTCTGCCGCCACCACCGCACACCACCCGGTTGCCAAGGTGAAGAAAAGAGGCATATCGAGTAGCAATGGTTAGCAGATCCGAGCCGCGCCCCCGCAAGGCCTGCGGGTCACCCTTTGGGGTGGGAAGGGCACTGGGAGCCCGGGGAGGGGCTGTGGGGGCGGGAGCATGGGGCAGTGCCCTGAGGGGAGGCAGAGCAGGGTGCCCATGGGCCTAGCAGGGAGGCAGTGGGTGCCACCCAGTGCAGCCGTGTCCAGAGACAGGTGTGGGTGAGGGGCGAGCCTGTTTGGTGTGTGTCAGAAAGCGAGGACAGAGCCCCACAAAGAAGCTGCCAGCCCCACCTTGCTAGAGAAGGTCAGTAACTGTACATCTGCAGATGCTGGGGGACAGCCAAAGTGTGATCGGGAGGAGAGCGAGGGTTGGGTGAATCACACGTGCTCTGTGGGGGCACGCAACAGCGTGTGCTGGCTAGTGTCCACTGGCTCTTGAACAAGCCTAAGGAGCTAGTGGACATAGTACAGTGCAACTGCCCGGAGATATGAGCGGACGAGGTTCAAGGTGGCTCATAAAGGATCATGGGCCTAGACAGAGCCGGGTGGTAGGGGCTGTTACGTGTGTACCAGGAGAATTCTTGGAAGGACTAAAGCAAGGACAAGGAGAGGAGTGAGCATCAGAGATGAATGGAATCATGGAAAATTAGGGTTGGAAGGGACCTCAGGAGGTCTTTAGTTCAACTATTTGCTCAAAGCAGGGCCCTCCCCACTATATCATCCCAGTCAAAGCTTTGTCTATGTGGGTCTTAAAAACCTCTAGGATGCAGTGTTCCAGTAACAGGTGCTTCAAGGGGAATGCTGAGTAGAGCACATCAGCCTGTGCCCACTGCCTTTCCAGCGAGTCCAAGGAGCCGGTCAAAGCCACCCAGTGCCTGGAGATGTGAAGCCACCCAATGCAACTATACTTGGAGCTGTGAAGGGATGAGGGGCAGGCCTATTTGAGAGCTGGAAGAATCATGGGTGTGGGCCCATACAGAAACAATACACCCCCCTCCCTTTACAGAGGGGGCTATTAAGTATGCACCAACAGAGCTGTGGGACAACTAAAGCAATAACAGGGATGGGAGTGTGGTTCAGAGGTTAATACAAGTGCTCCAAGGGGAAGGTACCAAGTGGAGCACGCTGGCCCTTCACTGATTTCAAGGAGCTAGTGGAAGCCACCCAGTGCCTGGAGATATGAAGGCATGAGGTATAGGAAGATAAGTCTCACAGTCACTGGAGTCCTGCCAGCTGCATCCTATTTCCTGGTCAAGTAGATGGCTTGTTTAGCTGGGCCAGGAGGAGGTTGTTCCACGTGGTACACAAAAGAATTATAGGTATAAGTCTCCACACACCTGGCTAGCCTCCTTTGTTCTTAGAGGGGGCTATTAAGTGTGCACCAGTAGAGTTCTTGGGACAACTTAAGCAATAACAGGGAGAGGAGTATGAGTCAGAGGTTAATAGGTGTTCCAAGCGGGGATACCACACAGAGCATGTGAGCCACTACCTGCTGGTCCTCCAACAAGTCCAAGGAGCTAGTGGATACAACCTAGTGGAACTGCTTGGAGACATAAATGAGGAACAGCAAGGCGGTCCCCAGGGACCCTCCCAGTTGTTGCTTCCTTCCTGGTCTAGTAGACAGCTAATTTAGCTAGGGCTAGAAGGATGTTGACCACGAGCTCCCAGGAGTTGGTGTGGCCACAGACAAGGTGTAGGGCAGCCAGAACAGGAGTCAGTAACCCCCCCCCCCCGCATATGTGCCAGAACCATGACACACAAAGGCATTTCATTTAGCACACATACCTCAGGGTGGATGGTGGGGAAAGGGGTGGGGCTGTGCTGCCACAGCAAGGATTAGGTCCCTTGCAGTGCCCCGGCATGCCAACATCTTATAAGTTGAGGCTGCAGGTGTTTTGGGCACTCAGCCCAAAAACGTTGCTGATCCCTGAGCCAAAATCTCAGCAAGAGATTCTTGTGGATGCAGTGAAGGGGCTGCACACTTGAGAGAGGTGTGCATAAAGGTCTTCCTCTGCTGATGGAAGGAGCTGGTGTTGGCATGATCTATAAAACATGCCACATATGCTCCTGTTGGTGTTGGCCTACCAGGACACCGGGCCTATTTGACACACAGAGTCATGGGTTTGAGCCTGCAAAGAACCTGCTAGACCCGTATGTTTTTTAAGGGGATCGCTAATTGTCATAAACTTATGACGGGGGAGAACAAAAGTAAAAACAGATAGGAGTGGGGGTCAGAGGTTAAGAACAGAGCACCTTGGCCAGCACCTGTTGGCCCTCCAATGAGTCCAAGGAGCCAGTGGACACTGTCTGGAGACGTGTGTGGATAAGGGGTAAGAAGATGGTTTCAGTCTTGGGGTCTTCTTGGCCACTGCCTCCTTCCTGGCCAGCTTTAGCCAGGGTCAGGAGGAGGCTGACCAGGTGGTCCCAGGACTTAGTGGGGCTATGGATGGGAGAATAACGCAGCCAGAACCTCAGCAAGAGGTTCTTGAGGTGGCAGTGAAAGGGCTGTAGCCTGGCACACTTGAGAGAGGTGTGTGCTAGGGTCTACATCTACTGACTAAAGGGGCAGGTGTTGGGGGTCTCTGTAAAGCATGCCAGATACGCACTTTTGGTGATAGCTCCATAGAGGAGCTGCCAGGGAACTAGGAAGGTTTCATGGCCATGATGAGTCTTCCTTCAGGTTTCTTCCCTTCCTCCCTCCTCTCTGTTTAAAAAGGAAGTAAGGAATAGCCCAGGTTCAAAGCTGCATGTGATGGGCTTGTCCCAGTGCCAGCTTTGGTTGGTCTCAGTGCTGTGCTGGAAAGTGCAATGTAGAGTGTCTGGGGCTTTGCTTTCATTGATGGTGCAGTTACAGATTTGCATAAACCAGTCTCTCAGAATAGCCAAGTGTTACAGGAATTTGCATCTTTGGGATCCAGTTCTAGTTGTACCCCAGTTGTAATGCCTGTTAAAATGACACTTGAGTAAGAGATTATAATAATCTTTCAGCTCCACTCATGTTGTATCAAGTGATGTTCCCCAGTTGGAGCTTTGGAGAGCCTGTGGTAAAAAATCAAGTTTCTTGCTACAGGGTCTATTTTTGTTTTGTTTGTATGTCACTTATAGTGGAGTTTGTGTCTACAACATGGGCTTCCTTCCCTGTTAAAAGAAGGGATGAGTCTAAATCAAAGCCATGCCTTTTTTTTAAAGGAAAAAAATGGGAAGAGTATGTGTGTGGTGGGCAGGGGGGAAGCGTACTGAAATGTCCGAATAGCATTTGGAGTCTGATTCTGAACTGAAATGTTTTGGCCCATCTGTAGGAAGTTTAAATCAACTACCAGTAGTCAGGTACCTGCAGTACACTGTTAAAGAATTAAAAAGTAACACTCTATTTGTTTTTAGAAGGGGTAGAGGAGCCTTGCAAGAAACAAGCTGTTGAGAAGAGCAAAGATTCCAAGGATGTTGGAAGTGACGGCAAATCTACAGAAGCCTGCAAGGAGATGGAGAGCACTTTGCCTAAAAGGCAGAAAAAGGATGCGGATGAAAATTCAGCAAAGGATTTGGAAAGCTCAAAGCCAGCCTTTACTTTGAACCAAATACCTGGCACAGCACGAGACGCAGGCACAGAAATGAAAGCTGCTGGTCATGAAGCCACCACCAAGCATAATCCAGCTCCCACCTCTTCACTGGCAACTGAATCAAAGGCAAGCTGTGGCTTGAATCTGAAGGATGGCAAACAAGAAAATGTGTTGCTGACTGAAAAGAAAAATATATTGGTGAGCGCTCCAGCACTGGTGGCCTCCAAGAGCGGTCCCCAAGCAAATGCTCCAGCGCCAGTGGCCTCCAAGAGCAGTTCCCAGGCTGTTGCTCTGGCACCAGTGACCTCCAAGAGCAGTCCCCAAGTGGGCACTTCAGCACCAGTGGCCTCCAAGAGTGGTCCCCAGGCAGGTGCCTTGGGGCTGGTAGCCTCTAAGAGTGGTCCCCAGGTGGGCACTTCAGTGCCGGTGGCCTCCAAGACTGGTCCCCAAGTGGGTGCTTTGGCATCAGTGGCCTCCAAGAGTGGTCCCCAAGTGGGTGCTTCGGCGCCAGTAGCCTCCAAGAGTGGGCCCCAGGCAGGCTCTTCAGTGCCGGTGCCCTCAAAGAGCGGTCCCCAGGTGAGCACTCCAGCACCGGTGGCTTCCAAGAGCAGTTCAGGGGCAAATGTTCCAGTGCCGGTGGCCTCCAAGAGTGGTCCGCAGGCGAGCGCTGCTGTGCCGGTGGCCTCCAAGAGTGGTCCGCAGGCGAGCGCTGCTGTGCCGGTGGCCACCAAGAGTGGTCCGCAGGCGAGCGCTGCTGTGCCGGTGGCCACCAAGAGTGGTCCGCAGGCGAGCGCTGCTGTGCCGGTGGCCACCAAGAGTGGTCCGCAGGCGAGCGCTGCTGTGCCGGTGGCCACCAAGAGTGGTCCGCAGGCGAGCGCTGCTGTGCCGGTGGCCTCCAAGAGTTGTCCCCAGGCGAGCGCTCCAGCGCCGGTGGTCTCCAGGAGCAGTCCCCAGGCAAGCGCTCCAGCGTCGGTGGCCTCCAAGGGCGGTCCCCAGGCGAGCGCGCCAGCGCCTGTGGCTTCCAAGGGCGGTCCCCAGGCGAGCGCGCCAGCGCCTGTGGCTTCCAAGGGCGGTCCCCAGGCGAGCGCGCCAGCGCCTGTGGCTTCCAAGGGCGGTTCCCAGGCGAGCGCGCCAGTGCCGGTGGCTTCCAAGGGCGGTCCCCAGGCGAGCGCGCCGGCGCCGGTGGCTTCCAAGGGCGGTCCCCAGGCGAGCGCGCCGGCGCCGGTGGCTTCCAAGGGCGGTCCCCAGGCGAGCGCGCCGGCGCCGGTGGCTTCCAAGGGCGGTCCCCAGGCGAGCGCGCCGGCGCCGGTGGCTTCCAAGGGCGGTCCCCAGGCGAGCGCCCCGGCGCCTGTGGCTTCCAAGGGCGGTCCCCAGGCGAGCGCCCCGGCGCCTGTGGCCTGCAAGGGCGGCGGTCCCCAGGCGAGCGCCCCGGCGCCTGTGGCCTGCAAGGGCGGCGGTCCCCAGGCGAGCGCCCCGGCGCCTGTGGCCTGCAAGGGCGGCGGTCCCCAGGCGAGCGCCCCGGCGCCTGTGGCCTGCAAGGGCGGCGGTCCCCAGGCGAGCGCCCCGGCGCCTGTGGCCTGCAAGGGCGGCGGTCCCCAGGCGAGCGCCCCGGCGCCTGTGGCCTCCAAGGGCGGCGGTCCCCAGGCGAGCGCCCCGGCGCCTGTGGCCTCCAAGGGCGGCGGTCCCCAGGCGAGCGCCCCGGCCCCTGTGGCCTCCAAGGGCGGCGGTCCCCAGGCGAGCGCCCCGGCCCCTGTGGCCTCCAAGGGCGGCGGTCCCCAGGCGAGCGCCCCGGCCCCTGTGGCCTCCAAGGGCGGCGGTCCCCAGGCGAGCGCCCCGGCCCCTGTGGCCTCCAAGGGCGGCGGTCCCCAGGCGAGCGCCCCGGCCCCTGTGGCCTCCAAGGGCGGCGGTCCCCAGGCGAGCGCCCCGGCCCCTGTGGCCTCCAAGGGCGGCGGTCCCCAGGCGAGCGCCCCGGCCCCTGTGGCCTCCAAGGGCGGCGGTCCCCAGGCGAGCGCCCCGGCCCCTGTGGCCTCCAAGGGCGGCGGTCCCCAGGCGAGCGCCCCGGCCCCTGTGGCCTCCAAGGGCGGCGGTCCCCAGGCGAGCGCCCCGGCGCCTGTGGCCTCCAAGGGCGGCGGTCCCCAGGCGAGCGCCCCGGCGCCTGTGGCCTCCAAGGGCGGCGGTCCCCAGGCGAGCGCCCCGGCCCCTGTGGCCTCCAAGGGCGGCGGTCCCCAGGCGAGCGCCCCGGCCCCTGTGGCCTCCAAGGGCGGCGGTCCCCAGGCGAGCGCCCCGGCCCCTGTGGCCTCCAAGGGCGGCGGTCCCCAGGCGAGCGCCCCGGCCCCTGTGGCCTCCAAGGGCGGCGGTCCCCAGGCGAGCGCCCCGGCCCCTGTGGCCTCCAAGGGCGGCGGTCCCCAGGCGAGCGCCCCGGCCCCTGTGGCCTCCAAGGGCGGCGGTCCCCAGGCGAGCGCCCCGGCGCCTGTGGCCTCCAAGGGCGGCGGTCCCCAGGCGAGCGCCCCGGCCCCTGTGGCCTCCAAGGGCGGCGGTCCCCAGGCGAGCGCCCCGGCCCCTGTGGCCTCCAAGGGCGGCGGTCCCCAGGCGAGCGCCCCGGCCCCTGTGGCCTCCAAGGGCGGCGGTCCCCAGGCGAGCGCCCCGGCCCCTGTGGCCTCCAAGGGCGGCGGTCCCCAGGCGAGCGCCCCGGCCCCTGTGGCCTCCAAGGGCGGCGGTCCCCAGGCGAGCGCCCCGGCCCCTGTGGCTTCCAAGGGCGGCGGTCCCCAGGCGAGCGCCCCGGCCCCTGTGGCTTCCAGGGGCGGTCCCCAGGCGAGCGCCCCGGCCCCTGTGGCTTCCAGGGGCGGTCCCCAGGCGAGCGCCCCGGCCCCTGTGGCTTCCAGGGGCGGTCCCCAGGCGAGCGCGCCGGCCCCTGTGGCTTCTAGGGGCGGTCCCCAGGTGAGCACTCCAGCACCAGTGGCTTCCAAGAGCAGTTTGCAAGCAGGCACGTCACTGCTGGCTTCAAAGGGAATTTCACAAAGTGCTCCGGCACCATTGGCTTCCAAGAGTGGGTCACAGGCAAGCACACCAATGCTGTTGGCTTCCAAGACTGGTTCACAGGTGAGCATTCCAATGCTGTTGGCTTCCAAGGGCGGATCACAGGCAAGCGGTTCATTCTTGGCTTCCAAGAGTGGATCACAGGCAAGTGCTTCACTCTTGGCTTCCAAGGCTGGGTCACAAGCAAGCGAAAGTTCTGCTAAAGTATTGCGTAAGCCTTTAACCAGTGAAGATGCAAAGGAAAGACAGCCTTTTTTTAATAGATTGTACAAAGCTGTAGCCTGGAAATTGGTTGCTGTTGGAGGCTTTAGTCCTAATGTAAATCATGCAGAACTCTTGAACTCATCCATTCAGTCTGTAAAAGCTACCTTAGATGTTGCTTTTGTTCCACTGAAGGAACTTGCAGACTTGCCTCAAAATAAGAGCACTCAGGAAAATGTAGTTTGCGAACTGAGGTGCAAATCTGTCTATTTGGGTACTGGATGTGGAAAAAGTCAGGAAAATGCCAAAGCAGTTGCTTCAAGGGAAGCTTTAAAATTATTCCTGAAGAAAAAAGTTATTGTAAAGATCTGCAAAAGAAAGTACAGAGGAAGAGACATTGAAGATTTGGTACTACTCGATGAAGAAGCAAAACCTTCAAACTTACCTCCAGCTCTGAGAAATCCTCAGGAGATTCTGTAGGGCAGTGGGGGAAATCACTGTTTATACCATGTATAGTATTCCAACGTAAGAACTGAAGGTTAATTTTGTACTCAAAATGTAGGCTTCCAGAGATTTTGTATTTCTTTCTCGGTTATGCAGAACAGTTATATTGTTCCTTTCACTTGGTAGCAATTGTAAATAATTTGTTAGAGATGAAAAGTGCGCATTTAAAGATATGCCTTAACATATAGCACACTAGTGTGCTGTTTTATTTGCTAAATAGTCTAAGTCTTCTATTTTTAATTAAATGAGTAAGGTACAATTTGCTGTTTATAGTCTGAGAATTTTGTAATCTTACAGTTTGGTGGCTGTGTGCTCAGTTGTATACTACATCTTTTTTTAGCTGCATAGGAATGTGTATATAGGGACCATAGCACTTGAATGGTCAAAAGTTGTTAAAAATTTCAATTAGAGTTTAATCATTTTGTTTGAAATACATGTATGTTGCCCATAATGCTCATTGTTCCTCTTGAAAAGAAAGAAAATAGTTGTTGGACTATTTTTATGAAAAGTTGTAACATTTTAAATCTAATTATAAAATGATATGCAGATTCTATTTAACATTATTATACTAGCAAATTATCAGTAAACAATCACCAAGGTGACTTCAACTACAAAAACTCTAAGCAGATTTAATTTGAGATTTTGTGAAATGCCACTTACACAGTTTTTCCAAGTAAACATGGATTTCTATATTACGCATATTTTATGACTGCTACTAAAACAATCTTCTGAGATGCCCTCTTCTACTGTTTTGTTTTAGCTGTTAAGCATTTTGACCATTTTGATGATTGTTGGTAACACTTTTTTTAAAAGAAATGTACACTAGCTTCAGTGTGAGGGGTTTCAGGAGGTAATCCCAGAAGTACTAGTTGCTCATTCTGTATAGTTTTATTGAGGTGATACAGATGTAAAACTCAGAAAGCATTTTCTAATAAACAATGGAATGCACACTAATCGTACGCTTGTGACATAAATTAAATAGTTGGTGGATAAAAAGCACTTTTTCTTGAGCAGAGAAGTTGCTAAAGAAGCTGACACATCACAAACTTTGCTTTGGTTCCATGATCAATGATTTTAGGTAGCTTCAAGCAAAGCTAGGGAAAATATGGGTCTTTATACATTTGTGACAATATTAGTAAAAATATGGTAAAAGAATATCTCTCACAGTCTTTCATCTCAGATGAGTTACACAATCTAAATAACTAGCACCATTTTATAAGAAGGTACTTCTTGGTTGATAGATCTGCTGTCAGCTAGGTACTTCAGGACTGAACATGGGGTTTTGAGAATCTCTATGGCAGCTAATATTGGACTTGAGGTGTTTGTTTTATAAAGCGGGGGTGGGCAATTATTTGGGCCCGAGGGCCTCATAAGGAGTTTTGATGAGCTGTTGCAGGCTGGGTCACCACCCCCCTCCCCACCCCCCGACAACTCACCAAAGCTCCCTATTGGGCTTTGGGTGCACAGGGAACAGCAGTGTTCAGGAGTGGGACTGGCATGATTTGCTCCCTGCACGCCCTGCCCTGTGGGTGGGGAGGGGAGGAGGATTGTGGCGGGGATGAGGGGACTGTCTGGTAGCCAGCTGGTGGTGAAGGGAGGGGAAGATGGCTGGCATGTGCAGTAGAGCTCAGCAGGTCAGTGGCTGCCCCTATAGCACTCTGCATGGGGCCAAACCCTGTGTCCCAGCCCGTGTCCTGCTCCCACTGGCACTTGCCTGTCCAGGCCCCAGCTAGCACACAGCTTCTGGTGGAGCTGTTCCCAGTCTGGCTGCAGCTGGCCGGGCTTACACCCTCACTGGGAGGTGAGAGGAGCAGAGAAGCATTGAGGTGGCTGCAGCCACATAGAGAACAGCCCCACCGGAAGCTGCACATGCTGGCCAGGGCCTGGGCCAGCAGGGCTGTTCTGTTCCTTTTGCCTCCTGCTGCAACTGCTGCTCCTGCTACATCACTCTGGGTGGGCAGGGGGAGAAGCTTCAGCTGGGCAGCTCCTGCCCAGTGCGTGGAACTCCAACTGTGGCTCCTGGCTGCCTTTCACCTGCTCTGATGGCCTGTAGGTGGCCTCATCTCTGGGTGGGCAGGAGGTGTGCAAGGCAGTTGGGAGCTAGAGCTGGAGCTCTAGGCACTGGGCAGCAGCCGCTCAGCTGACTTCCCCCCTGCCCTCCCGGAGCAGCCACAGCTGGAAGCAAGGGGAGCAGAACACGGGTTGCTGGCCGGCATACACAGTCCAGTGGGGCTGTTCCCAGTGCAGCTATAGCCACTTGGGTGATGCTCTGCTCCCGTCACCTCCAGCGGAAGCTCCTCCCACTCTTGTCCCTGCTGCACTGCTTCAGATGGGCTGATGGGATGCTTCAGTTGGGCAGTTCCCACTGGAGTTGAGAGTTGGGAGCAGAGCAGTGTCTGATCAACTGCAGCAGGACTGGGAACAGCCCTGCCAGAAGCTGCACTGGGGCCCAGGCTGACAGGAATGTGGGCTGCCCTGGCAGGAGCAGATGAGGGGTGGCCTCGTGGAGCACTGGGGGCAGCTTCGGGCTGGATTCAGGCAGTTACTGGGCCAAATGCAGCCTGTAGACCATATTTTGCCCATCCCTGTTACAAAGTCACAGTGCATCTGGCCTAAATCCAAATATTAGCTTAATGTGGATCAGAGATCCTCAAAGTCCTTACATGTTTGCTGTGTAATCACATGGCACCTAAAAACTCTTGGTAGACAGTACTAATTTTGTCCGTGTCTTGATGCTGTTAAGCTGCTCAGAGCCATAGTTTATACCTAAGATCGGGTAGACTTCTCAGAATAGGTGCTCACCTGATAATCATTCCTGCGGGGCCTGGTTGATGACACTTACTAGGCTGGATATCTCTCAGGATGAAAGAAACCGGTGGCAGAAGAGTATGTACTGCACATTTTGCCAATAACAGTGGTTGGGGCTTGAAATAAAGAACGGGGAGACCCCTCTGAATTCCTAGTGAGTGTGATTATTTGCAACAGGAAAGGCAGAAGGCAGGGCAGAGTGGCACCTTGAAGAATCATTCAGATTTGTTCTGAGTGGGTTAGTCAACAGGCCCTGCCTTCTGCTTGAGTTCAAACAACACAGCTAGCTACCTCTTTACAGCAGAAGAAGGCAAGTCAGTGCTTTTGCTAACTGGTCATGGAAGAAAGTTGTGCTCACTGAACAGAACTTGTCATGGAGTCAACAACCTGAGGGTACTGTTTCTTGTAACATAGGCAAATTATAACATTCTTTGAATTCTTCTCCTAATCTCTACCAGGTTGTAGGGAGGTTGCAGCTTGATAGTTAAGCTTTGTTGGAACCTGAAATAAACACAATTAAATGTGAATGGTTAATTAAAAGTACTCTAAACCATGCCATACACCAGGGATTGAGGATTGCAGAAGCTGTGATCTGACTGCAAAAATGGGGGGAAAATAATATAATTTGAAATTACTCATATTTCCAGTGAAGGCATTTAAAATGCCTAAAATGTATGTCGTGCTATTATTGTTCCATTAGTAATGGCAAACTGCTAATTAAGTTGATAAAGGAACTCAAGGCAGCTGCAATCAAAGAAAAGAGGATTATTTATTTATTTATTAGGTGCCTGTGCTGCCTTCCCTAAAAGAGTCTCTAAGTGGCTTACAGTATAAACTAGATAGATTATAAAAGCGTTAAAATGGTGTATCATAAAATAAGCTCCGTAGACAGTACTCCAAATCCTGCCAGCTGAAAGCCTGCCTAAATAAGAAGGCCTTACAACCTTTCCAGAATATGTCCAGGCTTGGGCTTTGATGAATTACAAGGACAGAAATGCACTGGGTTTTTGTTTTGTCATTTTCTTAATTCATTTTTTAGGTCAACTACTTTAAATCTTGGGTATAGGTTGTAGCTGTGTTAGTTTAAGGACACAGGCAGACTTTGAATCTTGCACTTTTATTTTACATGTAAGAAACTGGTATATGAGAGGCTATTTTGAGGAATAAATGAATAGATAGGAAGTTACATTTGTAACTCTAAATTTCTGCTTCTCTAATTTAAAGTATTTTATTGATCATGTGAGATATATTGGTGTCTTGCTTGGTTTTCTTCCATCCAGTAGCAATTACATATTATTATAATTCATGAAAGAAAAAGCTTGTTTCTGTGATTAGTGTATGCTTAGCTACTACATAAATGCCATGCTTGTTAGGGTCTCACATTGAAGTGTAGAATTTCTATTTTCCATCTACTCTGAAAATCTATGATCTGGTTATTTCTATCACTTCTGTTGTGATAGAACATCTATTATGGAAACTTGCATCTAAAGTATTTTGTGCTTGTAGGTGTCTTTCATCAGAGGGCACCAAAGGACTTTAGAAAGGTGGATAAACCCGTTCTTCTGTGGAGAAGAAAACTAAGGCATGTAGGTTAAATGAATTTGCCAAATTCATGTAGCAATGTATCCTGGAATTAAATCCTTTTAATCTGCCAGTTCACTGATCAAAATTCTGGAGTAGTGGTGCTCTCAAACCATTTGGTCCCATGTACTGGACGGATGGCATACAGTTGTTAGTCTATGAGTGCAATACCAGCTACAGAGCACCCTTGTACACCAGTCTGACCCCGTATGCTGGATCTAGCTGTGAAGCAACCCCATGTGCAGGCCACAGCCCAGCCCTGCATGCCAGCATGATCTGGCACACAGGGCCATGTCATCCATCCTGTGGAGTTCCCCACAGGTCCAGCGATTTGGTGATGGGGGAGCCGTGGCTTCCAAAGAATAGTAACACAGTTGATGCTGTTAATGCCAATCAAGGGCAATTAACGCTGCTACCTCTTTCCCACAGCCAAATGTCCAGACCACTGGGGAGTCCCATGGATTAATGTATTTCCTTCATGCCTAAAATCAATATTATTGCTTTCATGGTAGTGGAACCACATGTAAGGTCAAATGGAAACGGCTGAAGATGGGACAAGACAAGGCTGGTGTCCAACTTTAAAATATAAAAAAAAGAAGATGGGGAAAAAGGGAAAGGAGACATATCTTTAAAGCATTTAACAACTGTAGGTGTTTCAGAAAGCAGATTGTGGACTATATCCAGCCTGTGAAGTTTAGGCTGAGCACTGCCCTACTACATCATATACAGTCCTTTGTGAATTTGAGCTTTGAGGTAACAATATTTTAGTTTGCTTGCTTTCAAATAAACAGCTGGGTTTTTCTAACAATTGTCATCACTATTTCCTACAAGCACAAGTAGAGTCTCTTGAAAAAGTGTGAACATCCACTGTTAATATAACAAAATAGATTCCCAGGTCAAGGACTAAAGCTATTATTTTTTAATTAATCTATTCTACTAAGAGCTGCGATGTGGCACTAGTAGGAGTGAATAATGGATGGATGGACTATATATGGGTTGTGTAAACTTAGAGAGTTGCAAAAGTAATTCAGTTCTTCCTGCTGTGCCCCTCATGTCTTCTTGTAAAACACATTTGTGCCCTGATCTTTGTGCTTCTGCTATATTTGAAACAAGCCTATAAAGTCCTAGACCTGAAGATGCAAGAAGGTCCCTGGAGTTGTGTCTACCTCTACGTTTGTATAGTCAACAGTGTGCATATCATCATCAAAATAAACTTTTTTAACATGTTAATACATGCTTTGTTGATGTTTTACTCTACAAAATCTACTGGGATTTTAAAACCCCTTTCTTTGCAGGCTTTGAATAATTGAAAGGTATCTCAAAAGACTCAGGTAAATAATGTGAAGATAAGCTGTATATATAAAAATAACATGCGAATGCTTATACCTGCCTCCAAGAGCAAATATATCTGAACATTTAGAATCCTTTGTATTCCTCAAATACCATAAAAAGTAGGACTGTGGACAACTCTTGTGGGTATTTGATGTATGTGTTAGCTTTTACTCATTTTTTCTTTTGCCCGCTCCTTTATAACATTTATAAATATAGTTTTTCAGTTTTTAAAATCACAAATGCCTACTTCATTATCAAGGTGCCTTATGAGAAACTATCTTGTGGGGCTAAGCAGTTAAAAATGCAGATGTCCCAAAATACAAGGACAAGATGAAACTACAGGAGAGATAGGGGGCACAGCTATAAAGATACAAAATAGCTGATCTGAATACTGGTTACCTGCTAGGCAGCTCCTGTTGTTTCTCTAACTATGTATTATTAAACCCATCACTATGCCTATCTGAGTTCTGTCCATACCCAGTCCTAGAACTCTACTGGATTTCAACCCAGGTAGTATTTTAGGTGGAAGCCTTGACAACAGTCCACTGTAGTTAAATACGAAAAAATGATTATGAGATCATCAGCCCCTCTCCTGTCATTCCTGGAGTCTGACCTCTGTTTGAGAAGGTGCCACCAGTTGCACTTATGTCAGTCAGTGATAGAAGGTACCAAAACTCTTCTCAGTGCCTTGCAATAAGCTCTATCTAGTCCTTAGTGTCTAGTTCATAGAATCATAGAGATGCGAGGCTGGAAGGGATCTCCCATGGTGCCCAACATTTTTCCCCCTTGGGCTAGATGGACAGTGCTCAGTGCCTTGGTGAGCCCTATGGGGGAAGGTGTGGCCTGGTCCCCATCCATAGGTGTGGGGGATGGAACGGGGCATGGCCTGACCCTGATCTGGTGGTATGGGGGAAGGAAAGGGGAGTAGCTCAACCGCAATCCAGCCATGCATGGAGGGCGGGGGGCAGAGAAGGGGCTTGGCCTGGCCCTAGTGTTGCTCTGTAGAGCTTGGGAATTTGGCAGCAGGGAAGGATGGCAGTATTGCCAGTGCTCCCGCACCCCAAGTTATCCAGCCAAAGGGGAGCCCTGTGGGCCAGATACTATGAATCTACAGGCTGGAGGTTGAGTACCCTTGATCTAGTCCAACCCCCAGCCTGAGGCAAAAATCAGCCCTATTGAAACCATCCTGTACAAAGCCAGGCAAAGCTAACCTCAACCCTGACATAAGCACAAGACCCAACACCCTAGCCTGCCACAGGTAAAGCAGGGGTCCCATGGCAGACAAGATCCTCCGATTCTGCAAAGGTTGTTAACAGCTACAGATCCTAGGAAGGGGGCCACATCCCCTGTTACAGAGGAAGGCAAAACTCCTCACAGTCCATACTAATCTAGCCACGGGGTAAAATTTCTTATGCCAAATATGATGATCAGGCTGACCCTGAGCAGCGTGGCAGAAGCCTGCGGCTTTGGTCCCAGCAGGAGCAGTGGCACACCCCCTTCAGAGTCCCCAGCTCTGCCTGCTGCCAACACCCAATGCCTCTGAGGAAGACTTAAAACACCCTGGCCCATGGAGCGAAAAGGAGAGGAGGGGGAGCCATCTTGCAAAGAAGTTTTCCAACTATTTGAGTTGCTCTAATAAAAGATACGGGATTTACCCAAGGAGCCTTGTTTGTCACAGTAGAACATAGGTAGTGCTGGGCTTTAATCATCCCCAGCCAACTGCCCAAACTCCTCTTAAAGCACCTCCAGTTATGGAGAGTCTGCATCTTCCCGGGGCAGCCTGTCCCCCCGCCTCCCTGCTCTAACACTGACGTTTCCCTGCTGTCCAGGCTAAATGGAGTTTGCTGCAACTTCAAGCCGTCGGTGCCGCCAGAGACTTCCTGCAGCTACCCCCATACCCCGACCCCAGGACTTCCTCGGGCTACTCAGGGGGTCCGCAGGAGTCCCCTCAGCCGCCCGGCACTGGGGCAGGGTGGCAGAGCAGCGCAGGTCAGGAGGAAGGCCGGGGAGGACAGGGGGAGCGGGCACGTGCGGGCGCTGGAAGGATTTGCCACGCCCGCCCGCACGGGAGGAGGAGTCACGGCGGTCTACATTTGCATAATGTTTGCAGAAGGACCTCTGGGTAAATGGTTTTCTCTCACAGGCAGCGACTCATAAAAGGGCTCCCAGGGAGTGAGTGCCCGTGCCTACCCGGAGGGAGCTTTAAGTCGTAGTCAGGACTCCTGTCCGGCAGAACTGTAAAGGCCTCATTGGCCGTCTTCCTTACCGTGATCTGTAAGTGAGAAGCAAGAGCGAAGCATATAAGATGGCGGGGTACAGGCAGTTGACGGGCGTTCTGAAGACCTGCTTTCTAGGCCACGTGCTGAGGACACTCGTTCCTCCCGGGCCGCGCGCCCGCCTAGGGGAAAGTCCCCGGACCCCGGGCAGAAAGTGCCGCGCGCTATGGCGCGCTATAACCTGTCCCGCCAGCTCCGCTAACACCGCCAAGACGCCCCCGGGCGGAGCGGGGAGCTGGGATAAGGCGCCCGTCAGTCCCACAGGAACGCAGGTGGTGCCGCCCGGCCGCACCAACACAACGGGGCTCACTCTCAGAACGACCGGCCTTTTGTGCGATTTTCATCTTTTTTTGCCAGTATTTACATGGTATTTCAGGCACTGCTACTACCTCTTCCCGTACCACTTAGTTACAGGTTACCTTTAGTTCCAGCAGGAAGTAGAAGGAGGTGGCATGGCAGTGGCAAATTTGGGGGGGGATGTCATTGGTGGTGCATTACAGTAAGCAGAGAAGAGGGCAGTTAAAATGCACAAGGTGGGAATATCTGAAGACAACAATACAAGGTGACATTCCTGACATAATTGAAATTCTCTTAGGACATTGGAAGGGGAAGGAGGGTGGAACCAGATAGGTTCACAGGAAGTCACTCTTGCACATAGGCGCAGGAAGAAACTTGGCTGTTGGGAAGTTGGTGAAAGACGTAATCATGTCAGGGTTAACTGGTCTGACCAGCTGTGAACCTTGCCATATCTAATTATAACGAATTAGGGACTCCTCAGGTGCCTCAGACATCCAGCCATTTAAATACATTGAAAAGAAAAGGATAACACAAATATGACGCACACCTGGAGCCAATGGGATCATTGCTTCAGCAAGCTGATGATGTACAAAGTGGATGGGTGAAATAGTTTTCAGTGGACATGTCTACACGTGTCCCTACAGCACCTTTATTCCCTCTTTTTGGAAGTACTAAATGACAGGCTGAGAGACATGGGACTCTTTAGCCTGGAAAAGCGTAGGCTCAGGGGGTGATCTGATGGCCACGTTATAAGTTTATCAGGGGTGACCACCAGGATCTGAGGGAATGTTTGTTCACCAGAGCGCCCCAAGGGATGACTAGGTCCAATGGTCATAAACTCCTGCAAGACCGCTTCAGGCTGGACATAAGGAAGAATTTCTTTACTGTCCAAGCCCCCAAGGTCTGGAACAGTCTGCCAGCGGAGGTGGTTCAAGCACCTACACTGAACACCTTCAAGAGTAAATTGGATGCTTATCTTGCTGGGATCCTATGACCCCAGCTGACTTCCTGCCGTTTGGGCAGGGGGCTGGACTCGATGATCTCCCGAGCTCCCTTCCAGCCCTGATGTCTATGAAATCTATGAAATCTATGACAGTACAGTAACAGCCCATACTGTGCCATGCACCTGCTGTGCAGTTTTTTTAGCTGCTGTCACCATAGCAACATGCTATAACAAGGGAGTGCATTGCTATGATGACATAGCCATGACATCATGGCTCTTGCCCGCAGACGCTACGTCGCCATAGCACATTGCTATGGTGACGTATGGTCATGTGTAGGCGCACCCAGTGAGCTCAAAGAATCAGGACCATTAGGAGGAAATCGCTGCAACAGGCCAATGAGACATCCACATCTTGTGCACCTTATGCATAGGAACAAATGGAAGTAGGATCTAGGCTTTAAGGGGCTAGTTGCGAGAATAATGGAAGCAGTGTCTGTGCCCAAATCTCAGAAATTAAAGACAAATTTTGGCTTGGTAACACAGAACAAGGTAGGTGTTAGCATGACTTTAATGGCTTGACTACAGATGTGCTGATAAGAAAGGTAGATACAGGGGCAAACCTAACTGCAGCGCTGCTGAGAACATGACAGCATGGGAATGGTCACATTCAGCTCTACAATACTGTTGCTCACCAGTGAGTTTGGCACACAAGTTGCCACGCACAAAACCAGGATGTGCATACTCTGGACTGTTGGTGCACCTTATGAGCTCCTCTTTCAGGCTGTCTACAAACTCATCCATACCTTGCTTATACTCAGTTCACATTTTTAAAGTCTTCAGCTCAACTATACTAGCTAGAGATTTAAAACGCTAGATAACAACATATCTTCAGAGAAGTGCCAGCACAGCATATGATCATACACTGGTAGTTTCTGAGCCCTGCTCTGGGGCCTCTCTCAGTTGGGGGTTGTTGGTTTCTAAAAGAGTCACCTGGAACAGTCATTTTGTTACTACCTGGAAGTTCACCATTGTTCACTTCATAGTTGTTCTAATTTTACCTTTTTCTTCCCTTCTGTCAATCTTTATGCTAATCAGCCATAGCAAGCTAAGCTAGGATAAAACAAAATTAAAAAAAAAGAAGGAAACATTATCAAAGAACAATCCTTAAAAAAGCCATCAAGGGATGGCATAGGTCTGTGAAGTTGTTTTTTTCAGAGAAACTGTAATGAAATCCCCAGTGTCCTAGTTTCATCAGATATTTCAGGCTGTATAAAGCTAACATTTCATGCTTTGGTTCATGGCTAGTTTATTGGAGGAAGCAGCTTTTTCTCTGTCTAGAAAGCTATTTGGAGTAAAGTGAATAAGCAGGTGAAGCTACAGTTTGGAATTAGCACTTAAGCCTTGTATCTGATTCAGGTTATAGACACTGAAGGACTGAGCTATAGTATATGCATAGTTTGGACTGGTTTTCTTTAAATGTGCAACACAACTCCTTTTACTTGCAGATTGTAATAGTTGGAATCGTTCAACCATGTTAGCAGAGAGAGACAAGTATAAATACAAGCTAACTTACAGTCTTGAAACTAATTTAGAACGAAATAGTCTAGTGGCCTGAGAATTTAAAATGAGATAATCAAGGGATCTGAGAACTGGAACTAACAGCAGAGGTCAGGGACCAGGTAGGTCAGAGATATTCTGAGATAACTTTTGATATTGGCTGTCCTGAAGATCTCTGTCTCAGTTTCCCTAGCTGCAAAATGGGTAATAAAAGCTACTTAATAGAAATGTATTGTTCTCAGGTTCTTCTATCTCTGTTTGCTATGTAAATTTATTTATCCATAAAGTGTTTCATATATGATATCTAATTATATGCAATGGACAAACCTGTTACTTTGTGTGCCTTCTAGATGACTTTGTTAATTGCTGCTATTATAGAAGTTTCTATTTACTAGGTCTCCCTTGAAACAGATTTTCCATCATTTAAGCTCATTTCCCCTATTCATTTCATATTTGCTGTCATATTTTAATCAAGTGATAGATTCTTAGGTTTTTCTAGGATAAAATTAATTTTTATCAAGGTTTCTCATGACAGAAAAAGGAACATATTTGACTCAGAATTGATTTGACTCAGAATTGCATCTGAATTGATTTGACTCAGAATTGACTCAGAATTGATTTGACTCAAAATGGCATCTGACATGCCAGGTGCAGGGGCCTGGGGCAGCCCTGGTGGTGGCTGTGGGGACGAGAGCCCTGGCGAGGGCTCTGGGCAGCTGCAGTGAGAATGATGTAAAAATCGCGGTTCGTTTCTCGGGAGGCGAAAAAAACCTTCAGCCACAGACACACTCTATTAGCAACACAAAAGGTATATATTTGCAAATAGGGTCAGAGAGAGAGACAAAAGATCAAACACTCTGCTGCCCCCGAGGGAAACTGCCCAGCTGGCTTTATCCCCTCTCTCCTGACCACGTGTGCAGAAGGAGGAACTTTTACAACTCATTTCCGATTCATACAAACATGTATGTGAATACGTCAAATCATGTGTCGCATGTGTATTATAATTAACTACTTAAGTATGCGGGGCGGATAGGCTTAATATGTATTAGGTTATTGCGCATGGGCAGACAATATTTGAGGTTACAAGAGTTTGAAATTTTTCCTTGCTTGAAGGCTAGAACTGCAATCTACTCTTATCTGCATGAGAAAAGCTGAGGAGTATATGCTTTACTGTAACAAAGAGATAGTAACTTTGCAAAACAAAGAGGGAGTGATACCTTAATACAAAGAGCTTTCAGTAGCTCTTCCAGTTCTTTCACCAGGGAGGGCTGACAGCTGCACTGTTTTAACAAGACTTATTGATAATGCATTTTTAATAATATTTCTAACAATATTCCCCCCTCAAGATGCTTTCTGATCTTTACTTCATTTGGGCATATCAAGATAATTACGAGGAATTTTTCTGAGGACCATGACTTTTGCTACAGTCTGTGCTTTTAGAGGGACTGCTGTGACCTGCATTCCTTCTACCGTGGTGGTTATCAATCTAGTAAGACAAGGAATGAGACAAGGGATAAAAATCAAACCAGTTAGAGCACACAAAAGCACAAACCCTACTTTTTTCCACCAGGGTCCTCCAAATAATTGAAACCACCAGTCCTTATTCCATGTGGTTTCCCACGTTTGTATTGGTACATGGGCTATTTTCCTAATCTCTTTGGCAATCTCTAAGACCGCTTTCCCGTTGTCATCTATTTGGAGGCAACAATTAGAAAGGTTGAGCTTTCTGCAGACTCCGCCATCCTCTGCAAGTAAATAGTCTAAGGCCATCCGATTTTGGTATATGGCTGCTCTCATCTGAGAACTTTGTCGGGCCAATAACTCGAGAGCAGTGGCGGTCTGGTTAGTAATTACTTCCAAGACTGCCTGCAACCGGATGATTCTATTCAGCATATATATTGGTGTCCGGTATCCCTAACTCCCATTATTAGCCCATGTAGCTGGTCCATAATACTCAATAATCCTCTGAGGAGGCCACTCATCCTCCTTCCACTTTTGGGAGCTACCCTGTGTCAAACTTACATCAATACTTCTCTTGGCCCTTTTCCAATCATCATACAAAGAGACTCCCAGCTTATTTCCAACCTCAGACGGTAACAAAAAGAAAGCTGGTATAATTACTCCCATATAGCAAGTTCCTGTCCACCCCTGTGGTAATATTGTATAGGCCCGTCGTCCACAAATCCAATAGTATCCTCTTAAGGCCCTATTTTCTTTATTGGTGGCATTTGGAGGGGCTCAACCATAGGGCATCTCGGGAAACCTCAAGCCTCCTTCTGGACCCAAAGGACCAGCAACTGCGTGGCCTCCTTTCATGGAACATTTCCATAGCTCATCTTGGTTCTTGTCTGTACAATCTGTCCAATCATCACTTCGATTTGTGGCACTCCAATACTTATTAAACTACACAATTGTTCCATTAGGATGCTGCCACACTAGCCGATTATACCCTGGGCTATTGGGGTAATAAAGCCGTTCTAATTTTGTAAGGTTCATCCACCTTACTTTTAAAGTCCATATGCAACGGCTGTGTTCCAACCTCTTTCCTGTACCATTATTACTGATGCAATACTCTCCCAACGCCACTTGGGAAAGTTCCCAACTGTGGTTCTCATCCCATTTTTGACTAGTACTTTTAACATCTGCCTTACTACTTACTAGCCATTTCGGGGCCAAAGGAAAAGCCCTCCAAGGCCACTGGCCTCTGGCCTCCCGAAGCCCCCCACAGGCCCAGCAGTTGGTAAGACTAAAAGTACCTGCAATTCTTTCCATCATGTCAACATACAAATTTGTCCCTGGGGAAACAACTGGGGAAAGCGGGGGCATAGGCCAGCGGCTAAGGCTACGCAATCCTGCTTCTTTCATTATACAGATAACAACAAGGCACATTAGGATTCCCACCATATTTTCCCTTTTATGAGATCAAACACAGCCTAAATGTTTTCCTTTTACTTTCTTGTCTAATTTTCTGAGCTTTGATTAAGCCGTCTCAGGCGCACTTGGAGATCACCAGTAGGTTCACAGCTCCACTTGCTGGCTTCTTGTTCCGAAGACGACTCAGCTTCCGGAGTGAGTTCGTCTTGGGAGTTGTTGTCCTCTGACGCTTGTGGATGTCGTTTCACACGGGTATGGTGTATCCAACGGTCATGGCCAGCAATCTTTACAGCAGTGTGGGTTGTTAGAAGTACCTGGAAAGGGCCACTCCACCTCTCAGTCAGAGGTTCCTTTTTCCACCGCTGCACCAAGACCCAGTCTCCCGGGGAGAAGTCATGTACCGGTACATCTAAAGGCAGACGCTGAAAGGAGGCTGCATACCTGTGAAGAGAAAACAAGACAGACTGCAAGGCAATAACATACGTATGAAGCTCACTATTACCTAATTCAAAAGTTACATTCTCTCGCATCCCAGGAGGTAAGACTCGAGGCGGCTTGCCAAACATAATTTCATATGGGGTCAATTTGAGGCCCCGTCGGGGAGTGTTTCGAATGCAAGTAAGAGCTAGCGGCAATGCTTGAGGCCACTTAAGGCGTGTTTCAATACAGATTTTGGTGAGCAAAGTCTTTAAAGTTCTATTCATGCGTTCCACTTGTCCTGAACTCTGTGGTCTCCATGGTGTGTGTAGTTTCCAAGTAACCTTGAGAGCTTGTGCGACTTCTTGAACCACTTTTCCCACAAAGTGTTGTCCTTGATCCGACTCGATGGACTCAGGCAGGGAATACCGGGGAATGATCTCCTGTAACAAATACTTCACTACTGTAGCTGCAGTGGCAGTCCTGGTGGGCCAAGCCTCGACCCAACCAGAGAGCTGGTCTACCATGACAAGTAAAAACCCGTGATGTCCGGACCGTGGGAGCTCGGCAAAATCAATCTGCCATGCCTGTCCAGGGTACGCTGCCCAGGGTCTACCTCCCATTGGCACAGGGGGTTTCCTTTGAGGGTTTACTTTCTGGCATGTGATGCACTTGGTAGCAGTGCGCTGAGCTTCTACATATAGCTCTGGGGCTACTGCTTGGCGGATCACTAGATCACCCATGGCCAAACCTCCCATATGGGTTCTTGCATGGAGCTGTTGCAGCACCTCCCGAAGCAATGGCCTGGGTATCATGACTTTCCCTCCTGGTACTATCCACCACCCCTGGGAGTTCTTTTCTGCACAAGCTTTCTGTGCAAATTTATCTTCTTCAGGGGAATACTGTGGGACTAAATCCTGAACGTATGGCCATATGGCATGGGACATGGCCTGCTTGGATACCTCTTCCGCTTCTCCCCCAATAAATGCAGCTTCCTTTGCTGCTGCATCAGCCTTTGCATTTCCAAGCTTATGCTTTTTCTCAGCAGCCTTCCCATGGGCCCGCACATGAATGACTGCTACCTCTTTAGGCTGGTGGAGTGCCTCTAGTAGTTTGATAATCTGGGGGCCATTAGCAATCTTATTCCCAGAGGCAGTAATGAAACCCCTTTCTTTCCACAATAGTCCGTGCGCATGGACTGTAGAAAAAGCATAGCGAGAGTCAGTGTATATATTAACCCGTTGGTCTGTCCCCAGCTGTAATGCTCGGGTGAGCACAGTGAGTTCCGCGGCCTGTGCCGACCATGAGCTCGGCAATGACTCCCTCCATACTACCTTATCCAAGGTTACCACTGCACATCCTGTTCGTCTTTTCCCATCGATGACAGAGCTGGAGCCGTCCACAAAGTATTCAACATCTGGGTCTTCAATTGGGTCCTCAGCAAGATCAGGTCGCACCTGCGTGGTCTGATTCAGGACCTCAAGGCAGTCATGCGTCGGTTGCCCTGGCTCCGGCAGCAAGGTTGCAGGGTTTAAGGCTGTAGTATGTTTAAAAGTAAGTCCTGGATTAGAGAGCAAAAATATCTCATACCGTGATTGTCTGGAGGGGTTAAGAAATTTCCCTCCCTCAGTCCCTAGGATCTGGGGAACTCCATGAGGAGTGAGTATTTCCATATCCGCACCCATGACTATCTTCTGGGCTTCTTCAACAACCACTGCTGTGGCTGCCACAGCCCGAAGACAGGCTGGCCACCCGAGTGCAACTGGATCTAGAACCTTTGAATAATATCCCACGGGTCTCCAGGTCGGGCCCGATGGCTGTGTCAGCACCCCTGATGCAACCCCTCGATTCTCATGAACATACAGTCGATATGGCTTTTTACTGTTTGGGATGGCTAAGGCAGGGGGCTGGGTTAATGCTGCCTTCAGCAGATCAAAAGCATGCTGCATTTCTTTATTCCATTTCCATTTAGTGAGACTCTCCTTAGTCAGGGATTCGTACAATGGTCTAGCCTTCCCACCGTAATCTGGTATCCATAGTCGACAGAACCCAGTTAGCCCTAGGAATGCCCGCAGCTCCTTGGGTGACTTAGGTGGGGTTAGACCTTGAATCGCCTGTATGCGATCTGCACTCAGGGCTCTGACTCCTTTTGAGAGCTTATATCCCAAAAATGTGACTTCAGGCTGACATATTTGGGCTTTCTCTCTAGAGACTTTATATCCTTTTTTCCCCAGAGTGTTTAGGAGTGACCTGGTGGCTTCCTCGCAGAGCTGCAAGTTTGGGCTTGCAACTAGCAGGTCATCCACATACTGGAGGAGAGTCACTGCGGGGTGTGATCCCTTCCATTCCCCCAAGTCCTTCTGAAGGGCAAGTCCGAAAATATGGGGGGCTGCTATAAATCCTTGTGGAAGAACTGTCCACATGAGTTGGGCTTTATGGAAAGTATCTGGATCCTCCCATTCAAAAGCAAACAATTTTTGACTCTCTTGGTGAAGGGGAATAGAGAAGAAAACATCTTTCAAATCTAGCACTGAAAATATCTTAGCTTCCCCCAGTACTTGTGTCAAGATCGTGTGAGGGTTCGGGACTACAGGATGATCTGAAAGGACCTTCTTATTTACAGCTCGCAGGTCTTGGACCAGTCTGTATGAGACCCCATCTGCCTTCGGCACTCCAAGGATGGGGGTGTTATAGGATGAGGACCCTTCCACTAGCCATCCGTACCTCTTGTATTTCTCTATTAACGGCTTGAGTCCAGCTCTGGCCGCTCGGCTGAGTGGGTACTGCTTTACCCGAACGGGCCCCTCCCCATCCTTGAGTACAATCCTTACCGGGGAGACGAACTTAGCTCGCGCAGGGGTTCCATCAGCCCATACCGAGGGGTCTACTCCAGTCATGTGATCTTCTGGACTTACTGCAGGGCATCGGTCCTCCAGGAGAGCCATCTGATAGTTCGAGCTCTGCTTGACAGGTAGCTGGACCACCATCTGATCGTCTCTGAAAAAGATCTCAGCTTGCAATTTTGTGAGTAAGTCCCGCCCAAGGAGTGCAACCGGGCAACTTGGAGAATACACAAAGGAGTGCTCGAGCAAATGGTCCCCCACCTTGGTGAGGAGTGGTTTACAAACAGGGAGTCGGGTTTGCATTCCCTCAATCCCTTCCACAAGTACATGCTGTTCACTAGTTCCTGCACAGGGGGGTTTTTCTGGAATCATTGAAAATGTAGCCCCAGTATCCACCAAGGCTTCAAAGTTTTTGCCACCAACCCTAATGGTTACCATGGGATCTTCTCGGGCTCCAACCCGAAGGGTAGTGGTCTTAGATCCCTGTCCCCTTCATTCTGAATCCTCACCCTTGTCTTCTGCCCGCATGAGGTGACCTCTCAGTTCCCCCTCTCTCTTCTCCTTCAACTTCGGGCATTCCCTCTTCCAGTGTCCTTTCTCCTTGCAATAAGCACAAACATCTGCTCCCACTCTTTCTCCCTTCCTCTTCTGTATCCCAGCCTTTCCAGGGTTCCCTCCAGTTATAGCAGCTGCTAGTGCTGCCATCTGTCGCTGAGCCTTTTTATCCTCCTTGCGCTCCTGCACTTGCTCACGATTCCCATACACCTTATATGCAATTTCCACCAGCTCTGAAATCGGTTTCCCAGCACCTCCCTCAGTTTTCTGTAACTTCTTACGGATATCAGCAGCAGATTGACCAATAAACATAAGATTTACCATACGCTGGTTATCTGGGGCTTCTGGATCCAGATCCGAAAACCTGCGAAACGCCTCATACAGCCTCCCAAGGAAAGCTGAGGGATCCTCCTCTCTTCCCTGTCTCACCTCATACAATTTAGACAGATTGGTAATCCGAGGCACTGCCTTTCCCATTGCTTCCACTATAATTCCCAGATACCGTGCACTTAGCTCTCTGCCCTCTGCAGTATGATTATCCCATCTTGGCTCCTCTACAGGGCAGGTATCATGCAGAGTACGACTAGCAGCACCTTCTGACTCAACTCTAGCCACCGCAATACGTTCCGCTGTCCCCAACACTAATCTCCTCTCCTCCGGGGTTAGGAGGGTCTGGAGCATCATCTGGACATCAGCCCAAGTGGGTTGATGAGTCTGCCCAATAGATCGGAACAGGTCCCTCATCTTTTCAGGGTCTTCACGAAAAGAGGGGCTCTGATTCTTCCAGTTAAATAAATCTGAAGTGCTAAATGGGGTGTAGACAAAAGTTGCAGTGCCTCCTTCCCCAATAACCTCTCGCATCGGACAGTTCAACACCGGCTGTGACTCTACAGGCTTGCGCAAATAATAACCCTTATTTCCTGATTCAGATGAGGCACTTGGCGGAGGCTCACGCTCTAACTCATTAGGTATGCATTGGTACGTCGGTGGTGGTCTCTCTAAGGGAGGGGGCAGTGGTGCAGAAGGACTGGACCCCGAGGAGGCATCTGACTCATCTTCGCTACCCGACAGGGCAACCGGAGCGCGGGTCCGGTACTCAGCCAATTCAGAATTCCCCCCCTCATTAGACTCAGGAAGTACAGGCGCCCCCCCCCGAGTCTTTTTCTTAACAAGCATCACATGAGACTTTACTAAGTAATTCTTAATCCAAGGTGGCTGATTTTGAACCACCCACAACCAACAATCAATATAAGGAAACTGATTCCAATACCCATTCTGCATAACAATTTCATGGATAGCTATCACTTCTTTTAGCACAAAGGATCCTTTCGGGGTCCAGTGGACCCCAAATGTTGGCCACTCGAGTTGACAAAACTTAGTTAAATCACCTTTTTTCATTTTTATTCCATAATCGGCCGGCTTTGCAAATTTATTAAAATGACGTAATAAGACTTTTAGAGGGGTATCAATATTGTTTTCTACACGAGAGCTACTCGTACCCATTTGCCCACAAAAATGCGCCCAAGGCACACCAAATACCAAAAAGATCTCAACAACAGATGATTTACAATGAGAGCTGAGCCTAGAATTTCTCAGCAAACTTACACATCCTTTGTTTTAGATCCGTACACCAGATTGGGCAAAGGGAATTCGTATACTCACTCAGATACCCCAGAGATCTCGATCCAAATTCCAAAGTGTGTCTGCCTCTCCAGAAACTCAGAATTTACATGGGATACTTCCTTTAACTTCCCGGATATTCGGACTTAAACCTCAAATTCCAGGGGCGAGTCCAAAGTCGGCTTGGTGCGCACTTCCCCTGGTACCGGAGGCGCTCCGTCACTGAATTCCGGGGTAGTCCTCGAGAAGCCCCACGTTGGGCGCCAATTATTGATGTAAAAATCGCGGTTCATTTCTCGGGAGGCGAAAAAAACCTTCAGCCACAGACACACTCTATTAGCAACACAAAAGGTATATATTTGCAAATAGGGTCAGAGAGAGAGACAAAAGATCAAACACTCTGCTGCCCCCGAGGGAAACTGCCCAGCTGGCTTTATCCCCTCTCTCCTGACCACGTGTGCAGAAGGAGGAACTTTTACAACTCATTTCCGATTCATACAAACATGTATGTGAATACGTCAAATCATGTGTCGCATGTGTATTATAATTAACTACTTAAGTATGCGGGGCGGATAGGCTTAATATGTATTAGGTTATTGCGCATGGGCAGACAATATTTGAGGTTACAAGAGTTTGAAATTTTTCCTTGCTTGAAGGCTAGAACTGCAATCTACTCTTATCTGCATGAGAAAAGCTGAGGAGTATATGCTTTACTGTAACAAAGAGATAGTAACTTTGCAAAACAAAGAGGGAGTGATACCTTAATACAAAGAGCTTTCAGTAGCTCTTCCAGTTCTTTCACCAGGGAGGGCTGACAGCTGCACTGTTTTAACAAGACTTATTGATAATGCATTTTTAATAATATTTCTAACAAGAAAGTGGCAAGGGGGAGGAAGCTGCAGTTGGCGCCAGGTCCCACTTCTTTCTCGTGTGCAGCAGCAGCTTCTGCCTGGCCCTAGGCAGAAGGGGGTCAAGGTCTCTGTAGCATTCACTCCAGACCTGGTTGCCCCAGATATGGTGAGCAGTAGCAGCAGCAGCTGGGCAGGAGCTGCTGCTGGGCACAGGAACTGGCAGTGGGCAGCTCCTGCAGCTCCTACCTGCTGCTGCTGCTGCACCACTGGAAGTGGGGCCTGGGGTGGCCAAGAGGCAGTATTGGTGGCAGGGAAGAGCCTCAGGGCAGCCCTGGCACAGGTTCCAGGCAGCAGGATTGAGAAAGGCTTGCCAGTGGCAAGGGGGAGGCAGCCATGTTTGCCACCAGGTCCCACTTTTTTCCTGTGTCCAGCAGCAGCTTATGCCTGGTCTCCACCACTCATCGTGGCTGATGCGGGTGGGTCCAAAGTAGGCATAGGAGGGGTATTGACCCCCTGCGTGGGGTGGGCTGGGTCTGTGCACTCAGCCCTAAGCTCGGGCTCTGCCTGCACAGATCCTGGCCAGTACAGTAGGGCTGTGCAAAGCTTCAGTCCCTGATTCAATTTGGTGGAGATTCGGCTCAATTTGGTGGCTGAATCTCTGAATCTGAATGGAATCAGAGAACCCTTTAATCTCTCTGAATCAAACTGGAACCCTCCAAATTGATTCAGACAGATTTGGAAAGATTCGGCAATTTAGACATGGACACAGCTTTAAATGTTTTTTCTACATACCTCAAGGTAGCAGGCAGCTTGTGAATGCTGCAATGCTGTGGTACATGTAGCGTCCCGCAGGAGCACAGGGGGCTCCCCAGCACACTTGGCAGCAGACCCAGAAGTGGTCCAGAAGCACTTCTGGTCCACTGGGGAGTGCGCTGGGCACCTCCCTGCTCACCCCTGGCTCAGTGGCTGGTGCCACCTGGATCTGGGGGGGCACCTGGGGTCCCTCTGCAGAAGTGCTTCTGGTCCACTTCCAGGTTCGCCACTGAGCATGTGGAAGTCCCTCTATACTCCTGTGGGATGCTGCATGTGCCCCAGCATCACAGCATTCATGAGCCGTGCTGGTACCTTGAGTTATGTAGAAAAAACATTCAAAGATGTGTCTATGTCTGAATCGCTGATTCTCTAAATCAATATTGAATCTTCAGATTTGGATTCAGCTGAATCAAATCAGGGACAGTGATCCAAATCTATGAATCGCATCACTGTCCCTGATTCAGGCCAAATCCAAATCAGAACTGAACAGGGGCTGCTTCGCACACACCTACTGGCCAGTCTCTGTGGGGCCGGGGTCAGCAGCAGTGGCAGCCAGAAGAAGCCACCCTAGTCCTGCTGCGTACCTGGAGGCAGCAGGATGCACCATGGACCAGATGGTGCCTGGGTCAGGCAGAACTCAGGGACGTGCTATAGACTGGACAAAGTCCCTTGATATTTAGCCCACCCCTGAGCTACATATAAGACAATGTGGGGCTGACTTTCAGTATGTCCAACTGAGCATTTTTTCCCTGAAGCAGTCTTCCCCCTCCAGAAAATGAACTGTTTAGTTTTGACATCTGAAACTAGAACCCATTAATTAAAGAATTGCCAATAAACATTAATGGTTTGGCTCCAGTAGACTGCAAAGCTACTTCTTTTTAATGCTATTGTCTGGGATGAATGTATTTGGAGAAAAAATAATTTTACCTAACCAGAAAAACAGATTTAACCACTCCTTGGCATTCCACCGCCTAAAACTTCCTGTATTTTTTTTACCTCTATAATGTTTTAAGAAACTTAATAGAGGTAGAGTTATTCACTGAAGTGCTGCCAATATTTTAACAATAGTCTTCCACAAGAAGGCTGTCCTTGGATTGTGATAAATGCCAGGACTTACCTATATATGTTTGCACAGAGAAGGAGTGAGGGGGCTGAGTAAACTATTTATATGTTGTTTAAACAAAAACATTTTCCCACAGTCAGAATCAAAGTGGTCATCAAAAATACTAATGTTGATCCATAAACGCAGGCAAATACTGAGCAGAGTACCTCAGGTGCCTGTACATGAATGCGCAGAGCTTGGGAAACAAGCATGAAGAACTGGAGGTCCTCACATAGCCACAAAACTACGATGTGATGGGAATAACAGAGACTTGGTGGGATAGCTCGCATGTCTGGAGCTCTGTCATGGATGGGTACAAACTGTTTAGGATGGACAGGCAGGGGAGAAGAGGAGGAGGAGTAGGATTTTTATGTAAAAGAGCTATATGACTGCTCAGAGCTCCAGTATGAAACTGGAGATAGGCCTTTTGAAAGTCTCTGGGTTAGGGTCAGAGAGGAAAGCAACAAGGGTGATGCTGTGGTGGGTGTGTGCTATAGACCACCAGACCAGGAGGATGAGGTGGATGAGGATTTCTTCAAACAGCTAGCAGAAGCTTCATGATCACAGGCCCTGGTTTTTATGGGGGACTTCAATCACCCTGACGTGCTGGGAGGTAGAGTCGGCCAATGTGATTGCAGAGCTGCCAGCCATTATTTTTGAAAACCTGTGGCACTTGGGAGAGGACTTGCATGATTGCATTGATTGATTGGAAAAGGGCAAATATAGTGCCCATGTTTAAGAAAGGGAAGAAGGAGGATCTGGGAAACTAACAACTGGTCAGCCTCACCTTAGCCCCTGGAAAATTCATGGACCAGGGCCTCTAGGAATCCATTTCTAAGCACTCGGAGGAGAACAAGGTGATTAGGAACAGTCAGCATGGATTCACCAATGGTAAGTCATGCCTGACCAACCTGATTACTAATGACCTACTCAAATCACAATTTCACAGATTTTGCAGAAATCGTGAAATCAGGCAACCTCCACAAAATCTATGGGAAAAAAAAACTTACTAAAAATAAAATACTGGCTTCCCAGTGGCACAGAGGACTGCCAGCATGAAACTGAGCAGGTAAGATGGCTGCCACCTCTACCCCTTGCTCTTGATTGGCTGAGGCTGCCTGTCACATAGTCCCCTCGGCAGCAAGGGGGCAAGGCTGTATAATGTACAGCCCTCTCAGCCAATCAGCAGCCCACGAAATCAGCTGGCTGCCACATTGAGTTGTGTAGGCCCCTACTGATTGTCTTTTGTGATGAGATGATTGGCTCTGTGGGTGCAGGGAGAGCAGTGGATGCAATATACCTTGACTTCAGCAAGGCTTTTGATTAGGGCTGTCAGTGAATTGCAATTAACTTATGCAATTAATGCAAAGACAAATTAATGCGCTATTTTTTTTAATTGCATTAATTGCGCAGATTGTTTTGACCAGTGAAGTGGACCAGCTAGAACCATATGCACAGCCCTGCCCCCAGCCCGCCTCATGCCTGCTCCAGACTCACCCACCCATCCTGAGCAGTGGCAGCGGTCAGGCAGAAGCTGGTACTTGGCACTGGGGAAAAGCAGTCCCTCTCCCTCACCACTGCTGGGCCCTTCTTGCTGCAGCCGCCCAGAGCCTATGCCTGCGCTGCCCCATGGCTCCTCTCCATTGCTGTCACCACCGCCTCTGGTCTGCTCAGCTGCAGTGGCAGTGTAGAGGAGCTGCAGGGCATCCTGGGCATGGGCTACAGGTGGCTGCAGCAAGAAGGGCCCAGCAGCAGTGAGGGGTGGGGGGTACTTTTTCTCTGTACTGAGCAGCAGCTTCTGCCTGGCCGCTGCTCAGTGTGGGGAGATGAGTCTGGAGCTGGCATGTGGTGGACCAGGGTCAGAGCTTTTTGCACAGGTTTCAGCTTGTCTGCTCTGGCCAGGGCGAGTTTGGAATGGGACGGGACAAGGCTATGCGCTCTTGGTGGTGGTGATGGGGAGTTGCAGGGCACCTGGGCTCTGTGCTGTTGCATGGGGGGGACTGACTGTTGTTTAACTGCAATTAAAATTGTGATTAATTGTGACTTTTTTTAAATCTCACAATTGATTGCTATTCTTTTTAAAAATCATTTGTCAACACTATTTTTGATATGGTCTCCTACAACATTCTTGCAAGCAAGATAAGGGAGTATGGGTTGGATGAATGGACTATAAGGTGGCTGGATCGCTGGGCTCAAAGAGTAGTAAGCATCAAAGGCTCAAGGTATAGCTGGCAGGCACTATGAAGCAGAGTGCCTCAGGGGTCAGCCCTGGGGCCGGTTTTGTTCAATGCCTTCATCAACGACCTGGAAGATGGGATGGAGTATACCATCAACAAGTTTGCAGATGATACCAAGCTGCGGGGAGTAGTAGATACACTGCAAGGTAGGGCTAGGATTCAGAGAGACCTCAACAAATCAGAGGATTGGATTAAAAGAAATCTCATGAGGTTCAATAAGGACAAGTGCAAAGTCCTGCATTTAGGAAGGCATGATCCCATGCACCAATAAAGGCTGAGGACTGACTGGCTATGCAGCAGCTGTGCAGAAATGGACCTGGAGACAATAAGCCATGGACAATGAATTGAATATGAGCCAACAGTGTGCCCTTGTTGCAAAGAAGTCTAATTGGTATACTGGGCTGCATTAGCAGGAATCTTGCCAGCAGATCAAAGGAAATTACTTTTCACCTCTTTTCAGCACTCGTGAGCCACATCTGGAGTGCTATCTTCAATTTTGCCTCCCCCCACCTCCCACAGAAAGGATATTGACAAATTGGTCCAGCAGAGGGCAATGAAAATGGTTAGGGGGCTGGGGCACATGATTTATGAGAAAAGGCTGAGGGAACTTGGTTTATTTAGTCTGGAGAAGAGAAGACTGAGAGGGATTTACTAGCCACTTTCAGCTACCTGAAGGGGGGTTCCAAAGAGGATGGAGCTGGGCTTTTCCCAGTGGTGGCAGATGAGATGTCACAATAAGGAACAATGGTCTCAAGTTGCAGCAAGGGAAGTTTAGGTTATAAAGTAGGAAAAACTTCTCACAAGAAGTGTAGTAAAGCACTGGAACAGGTTACCCAGAGAGGCTGTGCACTCTCCATCCTTGAAGGTTTTTAAGACCCCAGCAATCAAAGCCTTGGCTGAGAAGATGTAGTTGGTGATGGTGCTGCTTTGAGCAGGGGGTTGGACTAGATGACCTCCTGAAATCTCTTTCAACTCTATGATTCTAAGAAATAGGGAAACAGAACTACATCTGTAAGTGGCATGGGTGAGATCATTACTGGAAAACTAGCTCCTGTCCATATCACAAATATCATTACCATAACTAATCAGGACTCATGGTAGAGGTGATATCTTTTATTAGACCAACTAGATTTTTGCAAAATGATTTATTTAATTGCAAGCTTTCGGACACTTGCAATTAAAGATTTTTTTTGTGCAAAAATCTAGTTGGTCTAATAAAAATATATCACCTCTTCCACAAGTCCTGATTGCTTTTGCTCATAGACCAATACAGCTACAACCTGAATACCCATTGGCAGTGGGTATCCAGGTTGGTAGTGTCAGTTAAAAAGCCAAGAACAGAAATGTCATGGACATTGAGATGATAGTCACCCACAGAGGCATCCCTGCCAGACTAGGACTGAGGCCCTTGGGAAGAAGAGGAAATTTTAAGATGGTGCTCTGCATGCTATAGATAAAAATTGGACTTCAATCTCCTAGGTTGTGATGGCTGCTGAATATCTTTTTTTAAAGGTCATTAAAAATTATTATTTTAAGATAAGCAAATTGGATGCTTATCTTGCTGGGATCCTATGACCCTAGCTGACTTCCTGCCCTTTGGGTGGGGGGCTGGACTCGATGATCTTCCGAGGTTCCTTCCAGCCCTAATGTCTATGAAATCTATGACTGTCAGGGAGAATGATTCCATTATTTTCTTTCAGTTGTAATTTTGTGTGAGATTATAAGATTACTTCCAGTTTGGCTATGAGCAGACTCCAGGTCTGTATGAAGCAATTGTGGTTTCCAGCACCCAGGAATTAAATCCTGCTTCTGTATCACAGGCGAGGACAACTCCCAGTAGCTGGATCCTCAGCTGTCCAGCCCTAGCTAGCAGCAGCTAGATTAGGAGACCACTTTAATTTCTGCCATTGTTTTAAGATCCATATATACTGCTCCATTATACTCCTTCCCATGCCCAGAGTACCACCGGCATCCACCATTACAGAAGGGATGAAGCTGGATAGCACAGATGGTGGCAAAGGTGCTTTTCTCACCTTGCTGCCAAGTGACAATTTTCCTACACAAGGGAATTCTCCATTACCAATTTCTAGTAATTTAAAGCCAGCAGCAGCTAACAGTATCCAGGATTTCTTTGCTGCCTCTCTTCCCTTCCCCATTCAATGAAGCAGCCAACTGAGAAAAAATTTTTTCAAGCTATCCAAAAATATCAGTTTGATGTTAATGATATGTTCTTAAATGACACATTTTACATGTTTAGGTTACCGTTCAGCAAAAGAACGTGTAAAATCAAGATGGGAGAGTTTGTCACAGCTGTGTCCTAAATAGTGCTTGCCTTGCAATGCCACATAATTAGCAAATGTTTATCCTGATTAGTAAAATTACACAGAAGATACAACCTTCTATACATCATTTTCATGCTCCTTATGAATTATCTGGAACTGACTTTCCTGCATGTTACTGGTACTTTTCCAATAGTTCATTCTCAGCTTTATTGGTTTTCATAGTTTATGTACATTAATTCAATATATAAAATGCAACATAGAACAAACAGCATAGGTCTTCTTGCCTTTGTTGCAGGAATCAATGAGATTTCCTTCTGACACTTGAAAATATTACTAGTGTAGCAGAGATCACAAGTAAGTGGCTGTAAAGGGATTTATGGATGAAATCCAAGCCTTTTGGAAATTGAAATAGCTTAATATAATTCTCCCAAGTCTTTCACTACTAAGATGTACAAGCCTATGTTTCTTATTATCAGTGTCAGGTACAAGTTCTGCATCAGACCTTGGGGAGACAGGATGCTCTATCAAAACTAGAGGTTGTTGGCTTGCAAGTGGACTTTAAAAGACTACATTTCTTTGATGCTTTATGTAAAATTCACTGAAATTACTCTTGGGGGATAAAATGTCACTGAGCTTCCTTAAATAACAGTTTTCCATGAATCATTACATTGCTCTTCTTGAGGGATGAGTAGGATAACTCTTTTTGTGGGCTACAAAGGCCTAAGACAGAGCTACTCACAATTCAAAAGATATAAATTACTGAGGCATCTCACCATTTCAATTGCCACTGCAAGAAAAGTGTGCCTTCAGAGCATATTTTAGCATAATGGAGACTTATTGTGTCCTGAGTATAACCTGTAACTATTCTACTGATACAAACTTCTCCCAAACCTGAATATTGCTCATCATTTATATATATAGATATATATAGATAATAGATAGATAGATAGATAGATAACCAGCATAATGGATGGCAGTGTTTGGTGGTCAATGTATAAACCACTTGCAGATACCATTTATTACCGAAGATCCTGGTTTTCTCAGTTTAAAAATAGCAAATTCTCTGATAAACCCTCCCAAATCGACAATTAAAATATATAAAGAGAGATCAACTGAACACAATGCTTTATTGCTATATATAAACGTTTTTAAAAGGGCTTGCAGCGGCAAGGAGCTTCCCAGCCCGGCCCCACTCTGCCCTGCTGCACTGGGCCCTGCCTGCTGGGCCACGGAGGCCCTGGCGGGGAGGGCAACAGAGCAGGGAGCCCCGAGCTCGCAGCAGGCAGCCCACCCCATCCCGCACACAGATCTACATGGCAGAAGTCTGCCTGCCCCCACTGGAAGTGCACTCAGTACTGGGGAGCCAGGCCCCTACCCCCAGATGAGCCCTCCATGACCCCATTCTGTCCCCCTCCAGGGCCTTGCGGCCACACATTCTGGCCCTGGGCCCCAAGCCCCAAGCACTGCCTGGCTGAGCAACAGCCCCAGCCCTGCCCAACTCCCTCCCTCAATACCTGCCCCCGCCCTTCCAGACTTGACTTACCTGCAGGAGATGTTCCCCAGGCTGCCTCAAGGCAATGTGCATATACATGCACTTGGCACCCCCTTCCTGACTGCCCTCTTCCCACTCCCCCCAGCCCCTTGCAGGCTGGAACTCTGCCAACCTGCAGAGAGCTCTTTGCAAAAGTGGAAAATCCACGTTTCTCCATTAAAATGAGAAATCTGCATTATTCTCAGTTCAAAGGGAAAATCCACATTTGGTCACATTTTCTGTGGGAAATAGAAAACCCAGATCCCTGTTTATTATCTATATATGCATTAAAATAAAACTAAAACTTAATTGCTAGGATACAATGCATTTGGAAAGTAGCACTTCCAGAAATTAGGTTTCAGCCTTAGAGAATTATATCCTCAGCAGTACCAGGAAGGTGGGACCTTCGGCATGGCAGAGCAAAGGGACAGGACTGGTTGTCTTCAAGTGTAAAAGGGAAGTTGACATGAATATTTTTTACATCAAACCTTCTGGGTCCTTGATGGGCCTCTTTCTGTAGGTGTATGCAAGAGAAGAGAATGGTAGTGTAAGAGTGATATTGTAGCTCTGATAGTGCAGAAATGAATACAGAATTGCCATTTGTCAGGTCAAACCATAGATCCATTTTGCCCAGTCTTCTGTGTCACATGGTGGTACAGAGTGAATGCTGAAAAGGAGAGAACTGGGTATTACCAGGGTTTTTGTTTTCCACTGTTCCCAACTCACTTGCAGCCTCCTGCATTTAAGGACTAGGAAGTTCTAATTCAGAGGCTGTGTCCTAAGGTGATCTCACCCATCCCTAACTGGGTGAGACAGTCCTGAAATGCAAACATCAAGTCCTGCCCCAGGCTGAATGACTTTGTTTCTGGGACAGCATTTGTCCTGGATTCCCCTTGACACAGTCAAACCATCGGGCCAGTATCATGTGCAGGGATCCAAGTTTTCTGTTCGCTGCGGAAAAACAGATTTTCTTCTTAAACAGACAAAACAGTGGGAAACTGCTGGATTCCCCTTTCAGGCTGGCAGAGTTCCAACCTGCAAGGTGCTGCTTGGGGCTAGTGGAAGCAGGATGCAGGGCATGGGCGACTGGTGTCTCCTGAGTCAGGGGAGGCGCCAGTGAGCAACCCGGTGTGGGGGGCCCACGGCCAATCGCACCAACTGGGGTTGGGCGGGGGGGGAAGAGGTAACTGGCATTTCCATGTTGGCGTGATCAGCTGCGGGGGAAGGTCAGCGTGATCGGCCACAGGGAGACCACAGGGATTGCTTCTCCTGGCACCCCCACTTCCCAGTGCTCTTGCGTGCACTCCTACCGGTCACCTAAGCGGGGAATGCTGGCTGTCAGGGAGTGCACCAGTGCTCTCAGGGGGTGCATGTGCACCCGTGCACCTCCTACACATCGCCACTGATGCAGGGGTGTCTCAGTACCACCAGGCAGAGTGGAGAGCAGCTCCTCCACATGCCTATAGGTAAGTCTATACTGGGAAAGGGAGCATAGGGAACCTGGGAGGAGACAGATTGATGCCCCCATGATGAGGGAGGGAGTGGGGTGGGGTTGGCAGCTAGGGTCGGGAGGTAGTGTAAAGGGCGCAGGACTGAGGCAGGAATGTGATTATAAGATAATTACTGCTGAGGCAGTGTAAGGGGCTCAGGGTTGAGGCAGCTCCTGGCCAGGGACTAGGACAGAGCCATGGGCAGGTCGTCCAGGGGGCAGCAAAAAGGCACGCGTCCTGCTTTTGCATTTGGAAAAGATGCGTCACCCTATTGTGTCCCTAACTCCCATGCTCAACAGCTACAGATGCCCCTTTCCTCCAAGAACCTGTCCTATCCCTTTTCGAACCTGGCTAACCCGACAGCTTTCCACAACAAATCCAGCAACTGAATGAGACATCATGGGACAAAGACCTTCCTTGTGTTGCTTCTGAACTTCCTGCCTACAAGTTCAGTGTAGCGACCCCTAGTTCTTGTCTTGTGAGAGTCCATAATCAGTCCCCATTGACTGCCTTTGCCATCTAGCTTTTTGTAATCCCCTTATCGTGCCCTCCTCCTTCCACAAGGTAAGGCTTTCTTAGGCCCCCTCTACACCTTACATGTCCTACCCAACCACCTGGTTAACTGTGCAATTCATCTGCAGCAGGTACACGGAGAAATTCACTATCCTGCCTCAAAACCAACTCTCAACTGATGGCTGGCAAATGTGCAGTAACTTTGTAGCTGGTTTCTGTCCAGGTCTCCCCTGTGCGTGTGTGGGGGGGGGCGTAGTTTTTATGGGACCCACTGCACATGGCTGGGAGAGTCAGACAAAGCTGCAAGATGCTACCTCAGCTGTGCAGGCGTCACCCTTCCTCAGGGAAGGCAACACGACGTGCGTCACGTTTAGAGCAACTACGTCACGGGCTGGCAGCCTACAGCGGCCCATGAAGAGATGGAAGCCCCGGGCGCCCAGGAGCTCAGAGCTGCGCGTCCCCCACCCCGCTATCAGGCTCGTGCCCTTCGCTCCACAGCCCTGGGCACCTCGTGGCATCAGCATGACATCACTCCACCCCTCCCTCTACGGAAAGGCAAGCCCCAGGGGGCCGATCACGCTCCGGCTCCTTTAAGAGCGCTCCGCCTCTTTGCCACTTCCGGCCTCGTGCCCGGCCCGCCAGCCAATGCGAGAGGCCTGGGGGCGAAGGCGGGAGAATGCGAACCCCTCGCCGCGCCGCTTAGCCGCGCCTTATAAGGGCAGGCCCCCGCGCATGCGCAAAGCTTCACCGGCCAGGGGCGGGGGCTCGGAGGGGGTTTGCTTCGGCAGCGGCGGCGGCGGAGGCCGCGCGGGGGGAGGGGCGGGCCGGGGCTGGCCGGGGCGCGCGGCCATGATGCTGGGTGGGCCACAGCTGGCAGCGGGCCCGGCGGCGGGTGGCGGCGAGCGGAGCCGGCTGCTGGCGCTTTATGTGCAGGACTACCTGGAATGCGTGGAGTCGCTGCCGCTCGACATCCAACGCAACGTGTCTCTGCTGCGCGAGATGGACACGCAGTGCCGAGGTGAGCCTGGCGCGGCCCGGCCCGCGGGGCGCCCTTCCCCCACGCGCGACCCCGGGAGCCGGGGGGGGGAAAACCGAGCCAACGCGCATGCGCCCACGGGCGGGGCGGCCCCCACGCCGCGCGCACGTTCGAGGCAGCGCGTGGGGGGGCGGTGCCAGACCGACTCCCCCCCCCCGTGCTAGTGCCACCCCTCTTTGCCACTCCCGCCCCCCTCCCGCCAGTGCCTCAGTCCCGAGGCACCTGCCTGAAGCCCCTTGCTGATGTGCTGTCCCGGCCCCCCCAGTCCTGTCTCTCCTGAAACACCTCGGGGGCGGGGCGGCTGCCCAGGGTCACCCCCGTCCCCGGCTGGGCAGGGATGCGATGGCCCCCTGAACCACCCATCCCTGCTAGGTGAGCGAGCTGGCCCCAGGTCAGGAACTTCATATTAACCAAAGGCAGTGTTTTTCCCATAGCGGCTGGCTTGGGCATGGGCCCAGGAGCACTGGAGCTGATGTCCCACTAGGTCAGAGCAAGGCTGAGGCAAATCCTAGGAGGAAAGGGGCGCGGGTGTCTGAAGACCACAAGCGAGGGGCTCGGTCTCTGCATTGGAGCCTCCTTGCTCAACCTAGGAGGCTGCAAGTAGGAGAGGAGCAAGGGGGAAACCCCGGTCGGACCCAGCTTGCTCTCCCTTTCAGCCTCCCCTCCCTGCCACTATATGGCACGGGGCTAGACAAACTTGTGGTCTGACCCAGCCAACGGTAGCTCCTGTGCACGTACGTGCTCTTAAGTTGGTAGCAGAGGGGAATGGGATCAGAGGAAAGTCAGGCTGGGAGGAACCTTGGAAGGGCTAATCCAGTCCCTTGCTCCAGGCAGGAACATCCCTGGCCCAACCATCCTAATAGCTGTGGCCCATTTCTCATCTTGCTTTTAAGTTCACTCCTAAATCTGAATGGAGGAGAAGGAAGAAAACCATTTTCAGTGGTTCTCCACTCCCTAAAGGATGCTGGTAGTGCTTTCTCCTTTTACCCCTCTTCGCCTGAGCCTCCTAGGCTGTGCTGTCTCCCCGTAGCCTGGTTGATATGCCGCTAAATGGCCAGATGCATCCAGGCTGGGCTCTCCGAATGAAAAACTCACTTGGACAGTTTTCCATTAACAAAAGCTGTTTCTTTCCTTTGTATGAAGTAGGAATAATGTCAGTGTCAGCATGCCTGAAGATGCAGGTGGGATTCATCATTATACTGACAGCTGTGATCATGCTGCACTGTATATTTGATGACGTGTTGACTTAACATAGTACTTGTTCAGATGTCCAGAATGCCCTTTGTAATCAGCTAAATAACTGCTGTTATGTTCAGGCCATTTTTTCTACAAAATATGAGCTCCCTCTAAACCAGGGGTGTCAGACTCTCACCTGGGCTGGATTTGACCCACAGGGCTCTTTGCAGGCACATGGCACGCAGTGGTGGCAACAGCTCTGGCTCCTGTCGATATACCCCATGCTGGAGCCACTGCTGTGTGCACTGTGCTGTACTGGGAGCTCTGGTTCTGGCACAGGGTATATAGGAGCAACTCCAGCATGGCATGGGGGTAGGGCAGCAGTAGTGGTGATGGGCAAAGCAGCCAGAGGGGTACCAGGGCTGTATAAACTCTTGCTCACTTGCTCTCCTGCTGCCAATTGCCCAGTGTTCGCTGTGGTCCAAGGGCCCAGATTCTCTGGCAGGCCACTACCCTGGCCACTCCCCCAACTTCCAGTGGCCTCTCAGTCCAGATGGAGCAGTTCCCCAGGCCTTCCAAGTGAAATCCCTGCTTTAACTGATTGATTTGCTGTAACGAGTTGGATTCCCTCTGTACTTAAACCAGAGAAACCATTGTGTTTCTGCTAAACCAGCCTGTAGTACAACACTGCACTTAAATTTTTTCACTTGTTCTGGATTGCAATTTAGACCTGGATTTAAAAAAAAAATCTTTTAAGCTATTTAGCTCTAAAGCCTATCCTTTCTAGTTAAGCCTAGAAGTGACAGCTGTTAACTTCTTTCTCTCTTCCATCTTTCAGTCAATAATAGTGGTACACCGATGTATCAATCCAATATCGGATCGGTACAAATATAAAAAAAAAAATTGGATATCGGCCTTAAGTGGCTGATAATTGGGCTAATAAATGCCTGTGTTGCATGCAGCCTGTATGCAGTGAAGAGACAGCCTGCAGTGTGGAGAGCTGCCTCCAGCTGATAAGTCTGGGGGGAGAGGGAGGCAGGGGCAGGGGCAGGCGCTCCCCAGTTTGGGCAGGTGGGCAGAGAATGAAGCCTCAGCTTGTCTGGGGGGCGTGGGATAGAGCAGGGCTCGTCCATGGGGTGCAGAGCAGGCAGAGGCAACTCCTGCTGCTGCATGCAGCTCATACTCTGACTCCCGCTGCTGCTGCTGCTGTCACTTGTCCAGGAGGGCACAGCGGGCGGGAGGGGGGCAGGTGTCCCCAGATCTGCATGGGGCGGAGCAGGCTGGAGCTGTTCCCAGCAAAGCCTGGGCTGGATGAGGTGCGGGGTGGGTGGCAGTGCTGCTGGGAGTGGGGGCTGTGAGGGGGCTATGGTGAATTTTGGGGTTGTTGCAGCTCCCTCTGTAGCCCCCTCCCAGTGGTGCTGCCCCACACCCCGTGTAGCCCAGGCTCTGCTGGGAACAGGCCCCAGATCTGTGCAGGGCGAACTGGGGCTGGGGCAATTCCCAGTGGAGCCTGGGCTGGGTGGGGCAGGGGGTGGTGCTCCTGGAAGGGCGCTACAGGGGGGGCTGTAGCCACCCTGACATTTGCCATAACCCCCTTATAGCCCCTTGCTCCTAGCAGCATCACTACCCACCCCGCCCAGGCCCCATGGGGAACAGCCCTGGCCCCAGCCTGCCCCTACCCAGTGCAGATCTGGGGGTACATGCTCTTCCTCTTGCACCCCCCCTGCATGCCCTCCTGGATGAGTGACAGCAGCAGTGGCAGGAGCCACCTCCCCCTCCCCCTGCACCCCCTGGATGAATTCTGCTCCATCCCACACACCCCCAGATGAGCTGCGGCTTGGTCTCATTGCTGGCCTGCCCTCCCTGACTGTGCAGGGCATGCCCCTGCCTCCCTCCCTCGTGGTGGGGCCTTGATCTGACCTCCCTCCTCCTTCTCCTACCACACCAGACTTACCTGCTGCAGGTAGTGTATTGGATATCGGATCGGTATCAGCCAATATGCCTCCTTAAATACCGGCTATCGGTATCGGCTTCAAAAATCTCTATTGGTGCACCCCTAGTTGATAATATACCAGGCTATCACTAAGAGGGGAAGTATCAATCCTTATTCACAAGAAGCTACTCTACAGGATATTATATAGCTTTAGTTAACATAAGAATGGTTTAAATGGTCTTTAATTTTGGGATATTATTAAGGAATCAGACCTCAGCGGTAATGCCTTTTATTAGGCCAATTAGATATTTGCAAAAAATATATATATTTGCAAGCTTTCAGACAAACTAACCCTTCCTCAGGCATCAGAGAATGCAAGGATTGTAAAATTTCTCCTAGGTAGAACTGAAAATTCATATTTTACAGGAGAGCTGAAGGTGTTCTAAAGTCTTGTGGTTGAAATAGTTCAGTTTGTGCAAATTAGGTTCAGATAAAAGTTAGAACAGTCTTTTTACCTCTCTGTTGTCTGATGTCAAGCAGGATGTTGAATTACATTTCCTTCTTGTTATGATGTTTCATATTTCACAGGAGGATGATGTGATGGATGCTCTCCTGGGCAGGAAATTCTCTCCTGTTGGGGCGCTTTGAGCTGTGTGAACATGCAGATTGAGCTGGAACAATAGGCAGGAGCCAGGGTGTCAGCTTTCAGGTTGTTCCAAGGTGGTGAATTTGTTTCCTTGTAAAATTATCAAGTTTTATACTATTAAGGTATTAAGCAGGCATTCCCTTGAGATGCCCATTGTTGCTATTGCAAAAGTAAGTCTGTACATTATCTTTCTAACTGATAAGGAAGAGAGCATGAGAACAGGCTTTTATGTAAACTTTTTAAAGTTCTAGCAGTTTATAAAATGCTTACCTTTTTTGAGGGTAAGCACTTAGAAGAGGCCTAGCTACTTAAAAGAGGCTTACTAGGTCTTTACTGAACCTCTGTACAACTAAACAAACTAGTTCTACAAGCAACCAGTTTTTTTTGGACTCTTACCTTTTAATTTCTGATCTTGTTGCCAGGCATTAATATGCTGTTCTAGGCTGAAGGGTGGGTGGAGCATTAACTTAACTTATTTTAGTCTTAACTTATTTTAGATTACTTGTAAACAAAAGGGGTTTTTTAAAGCAATCTAACTAGATGGGGAAGCTGTTTCTTTAGGCTTTATCTGAGGTTAGTTTTCTAAACTTGGACCCCTGTTTATCCAAAGGTCTTATCTCTTCCCCACCCTTCAGGCATGTTTAGGAGGATGGGTGGAGAGGGTTACCTGTTTTGCTCATTCATGATGCGCTTGGTGGTGTGTATCTTCAGGCAAACGTGCAGCACCTTGTGTATGTACCTAGGGTACAAACCAAAATTCTGATCTTCAGTTTCCCCTTTTCATTTAGATTTTAATATTGGAGCAAGGAGTTGTTAGGCCTCTTTAGTTATACTGATACTTAGTGGAGAGACTAGAAGAAATACATTCCATCCCTTTAAATTGTAGAAATGAAGGTTTGTGTTTTCTGTAGCGTTGCACCCAGTATATTTCAAATCATAGGGCAGAAGCATCCAGACTTTTTTTTTTTTTAAGGCCCTAAGTTTCCAGCCTTTTCAGTCCAAGGCCTGCACTATTACTTTAACCAACCCCTCCCCACTTCCCCCTCCCCCCCGCTCCCAAAGGAAAAGGAGTCGTGGGATCCCTGTCAGTACTGTTGGGGACAATAGCTTGTTTGAATTGTGGTCTTTGTTCTTCTTGCTTCACCTGAATTAAAACAGAGGTTGCTTCTAGGTTTTGCTGTGCAGGGACTCCTGTGAAATTGAGGTAGCCAGTTGCAGGTAGTTCCTATACTTTTTAGTCCCATAAAGCAGAAAGACAAATTCTAAATCGGAGAGAGTATAGATAAAGCTCTGCTTATCAACTGTTAATATGATCCCCCTGAAATCTGCAGGCTATTTTAACCTGTGCCAGGCAAGGTGGAAAATCTAATAAGTGTATGCAACTGGTTTGTACCAGTGAGTTGATGGTTTAGCAATTGTTTTGGGATGTCAGAAATTTTGGGAGGACAATGGTGCTGCAGGTTTCTGCTTCGTATTAAGCTTGTCAATCACGGGCTAGATGCAGATCTCTTAAAATGGAAACTAGGTTGTGGCGCATAATTCTAGAGCAGATTCTATAAATGTTGAAGTAGTGCGCAATTCTGAAGCTCTGGGTTTAATTCAGTTGATTTAAACTGTTTGTATCAAGAAATCCTCTGTAGTTTGTCACTTCCCCCCTGCACTCAAACTTCAATAACGTGTGGTCTGGCAGTATAGCTATGTTGGCAGAACTCCTGGTGTGGGCTTACTTATGCTGTTGGAAATATTGTACTGGTCTAGCTTGTGATGTTTTGGGAGGTGGCAAGGCAGCAGAAAGACCCCTTCTGGCTTGCACTGCATCTCAACTAAGAGACAAGGCCAGCATGATGGGTAGCAGGGGTTCCCACTCGTGAACTGTGTCTAACAGTGCTGAGCTGTCATCAGATTCAGTAAACTCCTTGTCAGCATTTGATCCATTTAATGCTCTAGCAGGCCTTTGCCTTTTGTTTTGAGTGCAAAGGTTTTGGGCTCACCATTGGTCTGGGGAAGGACACTTGACACAGAAGAAGAGAATGGAGGCTCAGTGCAAGTTAAGCTCATATTTGAGTACAAAGTAAGAGCAGCTGGCTTCTAAACCTGGCATCCTTTCACCTTTTTACTTGAATAAAGTTGAACTTGTTTTCATAGGAAAAATCTTGCACTCAGGATTCTGTGCAGCTCATCTGAGAGAACAGGAGAGATGATAGTGCATGACTTGCAAAAAAAAAAAAATGCAAATGCTTCTAGAAACTCAACAGTGAACTGTATTAGTGAAGTTATTTTTGTATTGTGATTAAAAGTATCCTGTGATGATACACCAGAGACATGGCTCCTACCCTGAAAAGTTCAGTCTATAGCCTTTTCTAAATGAGGTGGTGGTGATAGAACTTGTGTTAAAATTTTAATGATAATTTTTAAAAAGGCCAACTGTAAACCAGTTCAAGTGGATCCCCAGAGGTATTTATATTTATCATACCATGTAGAACTAAGCCTGATTTCTTTTTAATAAAGGAAAGAAAAAAGATTATCTTTAGTACTAAGATTTTTTATGGAACAGGGGGGTGGTTGAATATTCTTAATATTCCTGTTATTCCTAGATGTTTAAGTGGCCACTTGTGTTGTGTCAACAAAAATATATAATGCAGCCATGTCAATGGTATAGAGCAGCACAGTACATTATTACTGTTCATTGCCAGAAATGAGCCATGTGCTACTTATAACTGGCTGGACCAAAATTCCTGGCTTGTCAGTTGAATCTTGGAGACTCAGATTATTGAAGCCTTCTAAGTACCAAGATTAATTTTTGTTAGCTGTGTACAGGGTTATACAGTGTTCTGAAAAGCCTTATTTTCTTCCTTAGAACTTGGAAGAATTATTTTGCAAGAGATTGTGATATATATTGGTCACTTGAAATTGGCATTCCATTTTTGAGTAACTTGTTTATCATTAGCACTAAGAATTGGTACTCTTCCTCTGGCACGTGCTTCTAACAGAAGATATTGTATCAAGCAAACTGGATTGCTGTTCAAAACATTTTGAGAAGTTCTGGGTTTTTTTTTTTTGTTTGGGGTTTTTTTTGATGCATAAGCCATTCCCAACTGAGAACTATTCTGTTTATTTCTTCTCTTGTAGAGGCATTAAAAGAAATAGATGATGTCTATGAGAAATACAAAGCTGAAAATGATCCTGTTCAGAAGAAACGTTTGCAACAGCATCTTCAGCGAGCGCTAATCAACAGCCAAGAGCTTGGAGATGAGAAGATTCAGATAGTTACTCAGATGCTTGAACAGGTAGAGAATAGGGCCCGGCAAATGGAGACCCATTCTCATTGTTTCCAAGATATGTCTGAAAATGAAAAACCTTTAGAAAAGGCAAAGGTGGAAACTTGCCAACCGGAGAGATCTTCACGTAGGCCTCGTCGCCAGCGAACCAGTGAAAGCCGTGACCTGTGCCATATAACAAATGGGATAGAAGACTGTGATGATCCACCTAAAGAGAAGAGATCCAAATCTTCCAAGAAGAAGAAGCGCTCCAAAGCCAAACAAGAAAGGGAAGTTTCACCTGTAGAATTTGCAATAGATCCCAATGAACCAACCTATTGCTTATGTAACCAAGTGTCTTATGGAGAAATGATAGGCTGTGACAATGAACAGTGCCCTATTGAGTGGTTTCATTTTTCATGTGTTGGACTTACCTATAAACCAAAGGGGAAATGGTATTGCCCCAAGTGCAGAGGAGATAATGAGAAAACCATGGACAAATGTACTGACAAATCAAAAAAGGATAGGAGATCGAGGTAGTGAATGCAATTCATGTTTTAAAGAGTTGCGTATTTTATATATAAAAAAAGTTTAATTTACAGAAAAATGTTTTAAGAAATGCATAAGACTATGCAATAATTTTTAATCTATAGTATTAATGGGGTATTCAAGGCTGTTGTACTTTGTTCTCTAACATTCTGCACTGAATAATTGAACAGGGTGGCTTCAGAACTGCACAAAGAGAATTACCAACTTTGGTGTTCTGGTTTCAGTTTAACTCCAGTAGCATTTTTAAGTCCCGCAGCCCCACCCCAACCCACCCCTAAAACAAAACAAAAACAACCCATAAAAGCCTGAAAGAGCAATTGAGGAAAATACTGAAGAATTAGCTGTGTTTTATTGGAAGTGGCATTTGACCTTTCTTACTTTTTGTTTAACATCCTCTGTTACTAAAATCTTGTCTGTTAATCGAGTTGTTCCATCTCCCATACCTTTAAAGTTTTCAGATGCCACCAGTTGTGTGATGTTACATAAACGAGGTTTTGAGAACTTTGCTGTAATTGTAAGATAGTCTTCCAAGCCAAAAGCAGCCTGTTTCCTCAGTGGCTTTATATGACCAGTGTTTGTTTCAAGGAAGAAAATTCCACTAATTTATGCCTTTTATGTCAATATTAAACTCTTGCCTTGGTGACTTTATATTTGGGAGTCAGTTTCTGGGTAGGGTAGTAATTTGTAATGGTTGCTGATTTGATTTATCTTCATATACTTACTGGGCTTGTTTCTGGCACAGAGGTTCTAATCGAGGATTATAATACAGGCTCTTCTGTGACTTGGTAAGTGTGTCATGTGGGTGGTTGCTTGTGTAAAGTTCTAATTTTACTTCAATCTAGAACTGTTTCAGAGATTTCACTCGATTATCACTATTCTTATCTTGCTGTTACCTATATAATTCTAGAATTGATACCAGGAAGCTAATATTGATAGTCTCTTGAGTTTCTTCATCTTGGATCTGACTCTCAGTAGACAGTATAGATATTCTAAATGTCATTGTATGTGGAATGGGCCTATATTTTAGCCTTTCTTTTAGTGGTGTTCGGAGAGATCAGTGGCCATTTCAACACTGGCTTGTTAATAAGTCCATGATTTCCAGGAGGTATAAGGAGACCAGAAGCAGACTGTTCCTTTTTAAGTGTAAAGGAGAAGGGTTCATGGAAGAAAATGGCAGAGGCACTCGGAGGGGTTTAAAGTCAGGGTCCATGAGGTGGGTAATGCTCAATGAAGCAGTTTCTCCAGGAGCCTCTTTCATGGTGATTTGTTCCCTGTCTTCCATGTAATGTCACCAAATTTGATAGTCAAGCAGCTGCATATGGCTGTTTTCTCTTTCAACTGGTAAGTACTTTTGTTAATAAGATCCTATATTAGGCAAAATCTACATTAAAAAGTTTTGCTGCTAGCTAGAAGTCGGCTATAGGTGCTATTTCACACACGACTGTGTTGGCAAAATCTTTAGTTTAAATGCAGCTGTGGTGAGAGAGAGCTTTTTGTTAGCTAAATTTTCCTCATTCAGGGAGATAGTGTAGCTATCCCAGCAGAAAAACTCTGGTCAGCATATTCTGTGTTTCTACTGGGGGCTTTGATGATAAGCTGTATTGGCATAGCTATAGTGCCAGAAGCTTCATAGTGTGGATGGAGCCCAAGTGTTTCAGGTGAGAGGCTTCAACATGACTCACTTGAAAAGAGATGGCAGAATAAATTAAATAACTGGGATGGTCCTGCTACTTATCCAGATGATTCTGGGTTAATCTGTGGTTTGGGGAAGCATGGGTGGATATGTGCATGCCTGTGTGCTCTTTTTTTGGAGGTTTGGGGTGTTTTTTCTTTTTAAATGTTGTTAGCTATATAAAATGGACATAGTTTAGAGAACCTGCTTGATTTCCTTTGAATGCTAAGAGTCCTGCCATTTGGATACTTCAGTTCAACTGCAAACAATTCAGATTTTCAAAGCTTTTTAACTCGGCATCAGGCACATAGGCCAAATCTGTCAAGGTAACTAAAACAATTGTTATACATGAAATTACTGCCTTATGGCATCCTTATGCTAACTTGTTTAATCCCACAGACTGTTATTTACCAGGTGAATTGATGCTGTGCCACAACGTAGAGTCCCCCAGTTCGTTCAAACCAAAATTCTGGAGACCTGGAAGCAAGTCTCAAAAGGCATTTTTAATATGCATCTCAAGTAGGTCCCAGTTCCTTGCCTGTTCAGAGCATGTGTAAATTGCTCAGTGATTAGTGCACAGGAAATGGAGAGGTTGATTCAAGGTCCTACTTCAATAAATACATTAATTATATAAATGGAGGAGTTTCAGCAGGAGTTTCTTCTGGGGTATATCTCAAATCAGCTGTCAGGTGGCTGGTTTACTCTCCTAGGAATTGAACCCAGTTTTCTCATAACCTATTCTGCTGATTTCCAAACAGACTTGAATCTGCATCCACTCTGTGCTTTAACAACCAGGCATTTGGCTATTTGGGAGATGGCTTTGTTTTTATGGCCAAGGATTAAGCCACTCCCTGCAGGAGGAGGCTTACAGAGCAGGACTGTGGGGAGTTTGCTGGCTGGTCTGGTCATAAACAAATGCCTGAGTCCCCTTTTGTGTTTCATGCCTGCATAGTTTAGCTTCCTGCTTAGCTGGTTTCTGAGGACTCTTTCCTTGAGTGCTTCAACTCTCCTTACACATTGTATATGGAGCTTGGTCATTACGCTTAAGTTGAGGATTCCACCTGGCATCAAGGTACCTCTTATGCAATGGGTAAATAGTAGCTAACTCTCAAGTGAGAAGGTGTTCAGTGTTCCTTCAGTTTTCTGAAGGCAAGGAAATTATTAGGGAAACTGCATGGAGCTCTGAAAAAGTGTAGTAGTTGTTCATGCTTTTGGTAATGGCATTTCAAAAAGGCAGTATAGGTGGAAGCATATATGGCTCATCTGATGGAAATCTCATGTTAAGGCTTTTGAGGAAGTAAGCTACACCTCTGTGCAGTCTTTCAGGTTAGTCTCCAATTTAGCATAGACAACAAAGAAAAAACATGAATCTTCCAAAGATGACTATGATCAGATTCTTAAAGGCAAGGACACCAAATTGGTTGGGTTACCTGACCTCTTGGCCACTCTTCTCTTTCTATCTCCTTCCTGGTGTGATTTATCACTGAACAAAGATCTTGTGATGCATCTCAAACATTTGTCTGCACAGTACACATCTTTAATTGGGTGCAGCATTTCCCACAGCCACGTCATCTAGGCTTGACAAATCCTGTGCAGTATTGTTTCCACTGGGATTAGGCAAATCTTTCCAGTAAACTTTGTTTTGAGTGTATTGCCTAGATGTAGCTTTCAGGTTCTGACTTCTACAATGCAGCTGCTATTGGCAACGCTACCAATTGCTTACATTGTGTTTGTATATTATTTTATGGGCACAAAACTGTGTTTTTTTGGGGGGGTTTCTTGTGGAAGTTGTTGGCTAGTGCTTTTTATAAATGGATTCCTTTTCAGCAGTGTGGATTCAGGTTCCCTAATCTGGTACTGGTGGGGCTTTAGAACATCACCCTACTGCTTTCCCAGCCACTGTTGCTGAAAGAGCCCTAAAACTGTGCTGTAGAAAGAGCAAGAACTAAGGTGAAGGTACAGAGTTCTGACTGATGCCCTGGTCATCTGTAAGGAGCCAAAGATTCCTCATGGCAAACAGCACTTGAAGGAATTCACTTTGTATGCATTGCAGCAAAGGGAGGCTGGCAAAAAGAGAATACCACAGGCTAGAACATAAGATTTTTCTTGCACTTTTGGGATTTTTTTCTCTTTAAAATGGGCTTCTAACACCATTTCTAAAGTGGTATCTTGCTTCCTGGTATCCTAAGGATGGTGTACACTTGGTAGTTCAGTAGGAAAGTACTTGTGAACATGGCTGCTTACAAGTGGAGACCTGTCCCTATTCTATTCTGGATGTAAAGACTTTCTGAGGTTTTCATGGGAGACTTGCTAACCCAGCATCACCAATAACTCACTGTTGGGGCACTCTCCTGGGACATGGCAGTGCCACATTTAAGGCATGGATTGCCCTAAACATGTTTGTCTTAATCAACTGGCATATGTAACTTGAAAAATTTCTGACCAGCTTAAATTAAAATTTATGGCTCTTCATTTCAGAAGCTAGTCACTTGGTCATAAAATACTCTGTGCTGGAATCTCAAACTTTAATATGAGTTTATAAGAGTGAGAGGTGATTTGTGCAATTCCCTCTCTACAACTGAGCAGGCTTTGAAGCTATGCACCTATCTCCATGTCGGAGTGAGCGTGACTGGGCATGTGCAGGGGTGTTCCCACTCACGGGGACATGTGCTCTGGCCCATGGCAAGTTGCCCTAGGTGGGATGGGGGGGCTGGGGTCATCACCTGGGTTGGCCCCAGTAGGCTTACTGGGCGGGGAGCGGGAAGGGCCTCCTTGGGTTCCAGCAGTGGCGATTCAGGTGCACGCAGCCTGGCCAGCAGCCAGAGCATAACTCTGGCCAGCTATGCTTTGGTTTTGGGTGGTGCATGTCCTGCTTTTCTTTAGTGCAGGTTTTTTTTGACACCAGGATCTCCCAGTGTCAAAAAACCCAGCTGTGCTGCAAATTAGCAACACAGCAAACGCCTGCATGTGTGGCACTGCAAACTGCACATGCAGGCTTGTCTGGATGCGCACACTAAGTGCACTGTGTCCTGCAGCTGAAGTTTATAATGTCAAACAGGGAAGCTGTGGACATACAGCTGGTCTAGACCCCACTCTTTTTGTATACAACTACCTTCATTTATCAAAAGGGAATCTTCTTTCTTGCACAGATATTCAAGTATTGGATGTTACAGATAAAAAACGCAAAGAAGAAAACTAAGATTGAGACTACCTCCCCACGCAACTTAAATTTCAGTATGCTGTTCCCAGCTCTATTCTTACATGGCATTTTTTATTCAGTGTATAAACCTGTATATAGGAAAATCATAGATTAGCTGAAATGGGATAATGATCCAACTGACAAAAAGTTAAGTTGTCTTTCAGTAGAAACAAAAAACAACATCCTTGGCCATAAGAACTTTTTACTAGGGGTGCACCAATAAAGATTTTTTGGGCCAATACTGATGGCTGATTACTGACCAGCCATATCAGCCAATACCAATCTGACTGCTGATGTGCAGCCTGGCAGCTTGGAAAGCAGTGTCTGGCCGGTAAGTTGGGGGGGGGGGGGGGGAGGGGAGGGAGAAGGGCAAGGGCAGGCACTGCTCAGTTGGGGCGGGAGGGGGGCACGGGATAGAGCTGCACGGGGGGGAGAGGAATGGGCATCTCCCACTGCTGTGCACACCCCTGGCCCTGTGCATGCAGCCTGACCTTGCCCCACGCACAAATCTGGGGGACACATGCTCTCCATGCCTCCCCCAGATGGAGCAGCTGATGCCCCCACACCCCTTGGATAAGCTGCCTGCAGCTCTGTCCCGTGCCTTGTCCTGCCCTGGCTGGGTAGCACCTGCCCCAGCCCTACTCCCTCTGTCACCATGGGGGCCTCGATCTGCCCCCCCCATGACCTTCTTCCACCCCCCACAGACTTACTGGCTGGATACTACTCTCCAAGCTGCCAAGCTACACTCTTGGCCATGTGAATGCTGCTGCTGAATGTATACACGCAGCATTTATCAGTGACAGTATTGGCCACATCAGCCAAAAAAACCTGATTCCCATTATGACAATCTTCCTTTTATCAGTACCAATACAATATGGACCGATACATTGGTGCACCTTTACTTCTTACTCATTCAAGCTATGCCTTTAGTCAAGTCACTTTACATGCTGTACAGTGCCTCAAAAGTAGATTAGAAAATCATGTTACTTCCACAGAGCAATTAACAGAATTGTAAGTGGGGATGTTCTGAAGTAAGAGTTGTAAATTATGCTTTTTAAAGGTACTTTACTACTTTTTCTAGCAGAATGTCAGAAGATGGATGACGGTTTACAACATTACTTTTATAACATTAATGCTTATACAGTTTCTAAACTGACTTAATTTTACTCATTGCTTTAAAAGGAAAATTATTTCTTGTACTAATTCTGTATCTCTAGTACATTACAGGGCTTGAAAAACAACTGCTGCTGTTCCTGGGGAGATGTCCATCTGATGCTACTTTTTTGTTTGCTGAAATACAGGAGCTAATTACATCTTTACTACAACTTCTTATGTGAACAGATGCTTTAAGATGGGACGGTAGCAATTTTGTAAACAGACAGACTTTGTTTGTAGTACTAGGTGTAAAGGTAGACACTGAAATCCTGGTTTGTTTGAAATAGAAGGGAATTTTTGCCACTGACTTCAATAGGGCCAGGATTTCAGGCAGTGCGGCTGCTGACAGACATGGAGGAAAAAACCCCCAAACAACACTTTACCTGAAGAGGAAACGGATCAGTTTGGCTCGGCTCCCTAGCATCTTTAACATTGTGCACTTCAGCAGGGATTTTTGGCACTTTTTTTTTAATCTAAAACTCGTTCAATCAGCTGTTTAGATAAGTACCAAAAAGCACTGCTGAAGTGTGCAATCAATACAGACATTGGGCAAGCTGGGTCAAACTAACATGATGCCTTTTCCAGGCATGCACTGTGCTTGGTGCAGGGGTGAGCTGAGCTGAAAGTAAAGCGCTAGGGGGGTTTCTTTTTTTTTCTTCTCAAGTTTGTAAGCGGCCTATATGTCTGTAGATAATTTAGCAACTAGAACTGGATGGATAAAAGGACGTGGGTACAAAAGGCTCTCTCTGAACATGCCTCAAAGAACCTCAGTCTTGAGGAGCCTAAGCAATGGGACAACTGAGGTCACACCTATGCATATAATCTATAGGTCTGCCTGCAAAGTACAGTCCAGTTAGCATGCAGCACAGCATCCCTCTTACCCAATCATATTTAGTTTCCCATAATTCCCTCCCCTTGCCTGAGTGGATTTGAATGCACATGTGCTAGTCACTAGGCTATAGGCTACTTTATGATGGGGCTCTTGGTAGCTGTTCCACTCAGTAGAGAGTTAATTATAGCCAGTGGTTGTATCACTAACTTGGAGAGGAGAGACCCTGGTTCTAGCTCCTACCCATTGAATGTTCAAGTATTTTAATTAGTCATCAATGTAGAACATCCATCTTCCCTGCTCCCAGCCCGTGTCAACTGATTACAGCCCAGTGGTTGCATCTACACCTGCAATTACTGTGCAGTAAAATACTGTGTAGTATGCTTTCCCTAACAGGGCCTCTGCAGGTGCTCTCATTAGGAGCAAATTTGTTCCCAAAGGGAGTAGTCCAGTGCAGGGCTACTCCAGCCTTGCTGTGCTCCCCCACAGCAGCCAGGGGAAGCTCCAGGCTCCCCCAGGTGCCAACCCTGGGCTGACAGTGGCACCAGAGTCAGGGCCTGGCCTCTGGGAGGTAAGGGAAGCTGTCTCCTAGCTCTGTGCCCAGTCTGCAGACAGGGACATGAGGCTGGGAAAATGTGCCCACCTGCAGCAGCTCTTTCCCAGCCTCGTGTCCCAATCAGCCAGTGGGACAGCTAGCAGTGAGCCCCCTGCTGGGCAGGGAATCCCCACTTAGCCAGGGGCTTGCTGCTAGCTGCCCTGCTGGTGGGACAGCTCCCATCCAGCCCCTGGCTGAGCAGGGAAAGAAGAGCTCCCCAGTCCTGGCACTGCTCATCCCCCTGGTCCTGTGGGCTCCCAGCCCTAGAGCACCGGGAGGAGGAGGTGGGGGGGGGCAGAGAGGGACCCAGTCCCCACACCGATCAGCTCCCAGCTCCTGGGAGGAGCTGCCTTGCTGGGAACGAGTCTCCTGCTGGTGTGGCTGGCCAGGAGCAACTTTGCTTCTGGTTATTGTCACAAGCCTTACTGTGCAGTATCTACTGTGCAGTTAGTTTTAGTACCTGTATTTACAGGTACTAGCTAACTGCGTAGTAGACTAATTTACTACACGGTAGTTTGAGCACAGTTACTTGGTGATACTTTATGGCACAGTAGATTAATCTGCTGCACAGTAAAGTGTCTTGTGTAGACCACTAAATCTCAGTCACTGCACATAAAGAGGAACACCATATTTACTCAGTTCTAAGATTCATAGATGTAGGGTTGGAAGGGACCTTGCAGATCTTCTAGTCTGACCCCCTGCTTTGAGAAGGAAACAAAATGGCTCAAATGACCCCAGCTAGGTAAATGTCAAGCCTCCTCTTAAAGACCCCCAAGGTAGGAGCCAGCACTACTTCCCTTGGAAGTTGGTTCCAGATCCTAGCCGCCCTGACTGTGAAGTAGTGCCTTCTAATGTCTAGTCTGAACCTACTCAAACAATTTACGGCTGTTATTCCTTGTTACTTTGGGAGGTGCTTGGGGGAACAAGGTCTCTCTCATTCTCCGCTGGTCCCCCCTAGTAAGTTTATAGATGGCCACCAGATCCCCTCTTGGGCTTCTCTTGTGAAGGCTGAACAGGTTCAGATTCTGTAGCCTCTCCTTGTAGGGTCTGCCATGATGAGGCTCCCTCCTCATTTAAAATGGGGAAGGAAGTCCCTTGTCTTAACGTAGAGTATGAGAGCAGTGGGAGGGACAAGCAGCTATTGTGGCTTGGGATGCTGAGGATGCTGCTTGCCCCCCCCATCCCGTCCTCTGGCACCCTGCAGCTTCTTCTCCCCTCTTTCCCTGCCCTCTTGGTCTGTGCTGGCAGGTTCTGAGTATGATGCAGCTTGTGGCACTGAGCATTAGGGCTTTGTGAAACGGCACTATTCTGCTCTGACTTCAGGTTCGAGGTCTGAATGGAACAGTGTTTTGTATCAAATATAGTTTTGAGTTGAAACAGCCTCACTGTTTCGCTTTGTCAAAACAGTAAGGCTGTTTTGACGCTGTTTCAACTCTCTTTTGCTGGACCACGGGGCTGGGAAACGGAACTCAACCCAGGTGGGCTGAGTTCCCAACCCCAGCTGGGGGCTAGATCATGGCGGGGGGGGGGGGGGGGTGAAGCAGCCCAGCTGGACTGACTTCCCATCCCTAGTGCTATGGTCGAAACATTTCGACTTTTGAAATGTTTTGACTAGCCTTGTTTTGTTTCAAGGCTATTTCGATGGCCTTTGTTTCATTTAGATTTTGCTGTTTCAACCACAAAATGAGTCAAAACGGTGTTGAAACTAAACGGCCATCGAAATTTTGCACAACCCTACTGAGCATGGCCCAGCTTTGCTCCATAGCAGCAGCGCGCAGCCTGCATGGCTGCTAGTGGGGCTGGCGTGGGGCTGTGCGCACTGCTCCAGGCTAGAATGGTAGAAATGAGATGGCAGAGCGGAGGCTGGGTGGGATTGGCAGGCAGGGGGCGGGCACAAGTTGCTTGACCTCCCCACACCACCTGCTTCCCCACCTGCAGCATTGAGAGGGATGAATTAAAGATGACCCTCTGATATTTAGAATCTATGCATGGAGAACTCTAAGGATGAGAGGACAGACTGAAGGAGCTAGGCATGTTCAGCTTGTGGAAAAGTTGTTTAAGAGGGGTCATGATGGCAGTCTTCAAGTACGTGAACGGCTGCCATAAAGAAGAGGAAAAGCACTTTCTCTCTTGCTGCAGAGAAGAGGATGTGGATGAATGGCTTGAAGTTGCAGCAAAATAAGCTCAGATTGGGTATCCAGAAAACTTCTGCACTGTTAGAATAGTGGGGCAGTGGAACAGACCGCCTAAGGAAGCTGTGGACTCTCCATCACAAGGTGTTCAAGAAGAGGTTGACAGCCACTGGTTGGGGATGATTTAGGCATGGCTATGCCTGTGTTCTATGGGTGGTTATTTCCCATGATATGGGTGAGTATTTCCCAAGCTTCTGGGCTTTGCTGGTTCCCCCCACTGCCCCTTTCTGTTACATGGGTCAGGGTATTTTTAAGCCCCCTTCAGAAGCATTGAGTGTTGGTTACAGCCAAGGCTGGGAACTTTGACTGGGGTGTGCCTATGTTCCTGCTGGGACCAAAGCCAGAGATTCCTGGCTAGAGGGTCTTCCCCTCTGCTCAAGGGCAGACTGATCACCATATCTGGGGTCAGGAGGGAATTTTACCTCATGGTCAGATTGGTATGGACTGTGGGGTTTTTGCCTTCCTCTGTAGCAGGGGGTGTGGCCCTCTGCCTGAGCTCTCTTGAGCATATATTGGCAACATTTCATAGAAGCAGGGCATTGGCTACTGTGGTTCTGCTTTATCTATGGCAGGTTAGGGTATTAGGTCTATATTGTGTCAGGGTTGATGGCGGTGTTATATAGAGTTTAGATTATGGTTTGTATGGGATGGTTGGGGTAGGGATGATCCTGCTTCAGGATCTAGGGACCTTTGGAGGTCCCTTCCAGCCCTACTTCTCTGATTCTATGATAAATTTTCCTTGCATAGTATCTCATTATTGGGTGTCATCTTAGATTTGAATAAATACAGTAGCTTTGAATATGACTGAGAATCCCAGCTCAGGATGGGCTAGCCTGGTGCTTTTGGCTGCCTTCCAAGACTTGAGATGTAGTTGAGGTTTTTTTTGTGGGATTTTTTTTTTTTTTTTGTTTCCAGGCAGACAATATAATCCAGGTCTGCCACATTCTGGCTGAATGAACTAACCCAGTAGTGCTCAATCTCTGGCCTACTGGGCTCCCCATGGATCTGGAAATTTGGCAGTGAGAGAACAGTGGCTGTAGAAGCTGTGGCCATCGCTCCTCCGACAGGTTCCCAGATCCAGGGGGAGCCCTATGAGTTGGATGATATGGCCCCATGCCACATCACCCCTGCGGACCAGCCACACTAGATTTAGCCCGTGGACTGACAGTGTGCCACTCATTCAACCTTGATTCTGGAAGCCTGAGCATCATCTATGTGGTAAACTACTAGACTAACTCCTGTGCACGAGGCACCTCCTGGATGCGGGATCTCACTCCAGGAGAAGGTTCAGTTGTGAATTCCAGTTGAAGATGAATGCCATGCTCTAAACTGCAGGGGTGTGCTTAAGTCCTTGTGAAATGCAGGACTTCAGGTTCATGCTCTCCTCAGCATTTCCTAGCAGCTCCCCACTTATCTTTTAGGGAACCTAAATCCTGCAACACTCCAACTTAAGTCCCTGTTGTGGATCCAGTCCTTAAGAGTGCATGCTTCAAAGTTTTCTGTTTGAACTTCTAGTTTTCTTCAGGTTCTTCTTCACTGCTAGTAGATTCTTCTCCAAATAAGTCTCTTTCAGTAGAACTAACAGGTGCTTTAGAACTGGATGTCTTCAAAGTGATAAGAGCAGGGCTGTTGCTCACCCCCAGAAGAATAGTTTTTCTGTCCAATGCTACTGTTAGGCAGGAGATTTTGCTGTCAGGTGTAAAGACTGACATTACTGTGCAACTGTGCAAGTCCCATAGGCTTACCTCACCTAAAAAATAAATAACACAATTACTCTGAAAGAACCATTTGTTTTTTGGAAAAAAATGGAAAATACTGTTCCTTTCATGACCAGCAGCTTTTAGTATTGTGACAGGACTCTTGAAAGACTCAAGTTTTCCCTAGAACTATTCTATTAAAACAATTCCACTAGCTCTGGCCAGAAACCAGGTTGGCTTTGTAAGGGGTTGCATTTTTCATTAACTGCAGTGATCAAAACATCCTATTTTCAGATTAAAATTAACAAAAGTCTTTGACCTTTTTTGTCAAAGTGCACTACTGGAATAGACCCTCCCCAAAACTTCTGGTTTGACAGAATTATTTATATATCCCATCTCTCCCTTCATAGGAATGGTAATTTAATTTTTAAATAGTGTTATAAAGGTTTGTTGGTTGGGTTTGGTTTTTCTTGGGGGGGGGATGGGGCTTAGAGGCTTTTTTGAGGCACACATTGCTGCAAATGGATAAACTATTTATTCTGTTTTATTCCTAATGCATCAGTAGTAGCTGAAGCATTACTACCCAAATAAGCCAGATCCTACAAAGAATAAATTTAAATTACTTGTATTTCTTCTCTTCAACATTATATCCCCTGAAATAAGGGATTAACACTTACTGGCTAAATTGAAATTGCAAGAGAATTAAAGGGTCTTTTAATGGTATATTTAGTTATTTATGCAATTTATATATTGTCCTTCCCGAAGAAATGTCCAAGGCAATTTACAGGAAGAGGACAGGACAACTTCAAAGAGCAACTAGAATTCAAAATAAAACAGAGACCCACTAAAAGATATTTCAGCTGAGTTTTTCAAATAAAATCTGGATTCTAAGTAATTACCCCTTCCATTTTTATTGGAAGAACATCATTTAGATAAGGTAAGTTAACCTCCTTGTGTGTTTAAGCCTGACCCTGCAGCACAGACTGGCACTACTTGAGCTATCGGACTAGCTGGCAACAGAATGCAGCTGTTTTTCCGAGAAGGAGAGCCCAGCCCAGCTTTCTCTAGTGTCATATATTGCATCACAGAAGGATGAGTGCCTGATAAGAGCCCATCTCATTTCTTGCCCCTTGTAGTATAAGCTTTTAAAATGGGCAATTGAAACTGTATGCTAGCTTCAGAGTCTGGCTCTCCTCTTTAATGATCAATCAGATGGAGATGAACAGAGAAACTTTTCTTTCTTTCTTTCTTTCTTGAAAGTAAAAGTGTAGAATAAATTAGACCAGCACTAAGCAAAGAACACCCAGATCTCTAACTCCTTGTTGAATATGTGGATATTCTGGTGCTGTTAGTTTCCTTGCCCTTCTTGTCATAGTCCCTTTTCTGATTTTTGATATGCCTTTTCTTTCTGCCTGAATGCAGATGATAAAAACAGGGTCTTGGAGCATGCTTTCTTTTTTGTGGTGAGACACTAGCATAATTTTCTGTGTTTTCCCTATTGAATTGTACATCCTCCATTGAATAAAAGTGAACCCTTAGAGTGGTCAGTAGGTGAAGCAAATTTAGATTACATCGACATGTACGTGAGACAGCATTGCCAACTACTGCTTAAAAAACATTTTACCATATAAAAATTACCAATAAACTGTCAGGAGTAAGCTAAGGCATTGCATGGAATTCATGCCAAGTTCTTTTTAAAATTAGTATTTCATTTGTACCAAAGCTCAAGGACAATAATTGCATATTTAAATTGCTGCACTCCCCTTTTGCTGTACAAGTTCTCAGCTTTATTACCTCCAATTTAGTACAAAGAGTGCAGTTAAAAGTAGGTAGAGTGTGTATCTGGTTTTCATATTTATCACTCAGTCCCAGTTGTAGTTTTTTGGGGAAGGATGGGGAGGGTAGTATTGGGCAGTGTAACAGGAGGCTAATGCAAGTTTCACATACCTGCAAGCAGGACTGCTTTTGCACCTCCTTCCAACACTTGCAGTTTGCTGTTCACAGTGAGATGAAGGCTTTCATAACCTGAAATAGCCTTGTGCCCATGTTCAAATGGATCCCAAACTTTAATCCTAGAAGGAGTCAACAAAAACATGCTCAGTCACTTCTATAAAAACAAGACACTTAAAGGTAAGTAGCACCTTACTAGTAACAATAGTAAGGGATGGCAATACTTCTAGCTCCTGGTAAAGTCAGTGATTTACCAGAGTTAGCTATCATCACAGTTCAGCTATAGATACAAATTAATCCTCTTACTAATGGCTTGTGGGGCATCTCTGAAAATCTGAAAAACTGAAATGTTGATTTAGTTGCATTTCAAACAATTTAGGATATTTATCTGTAGAAAAGTCTTTGTGATCAGTAAAGAGCGATAAATAGTAAATAATACTTTAAAAAATGTGTAAGAGTGACTCACAATCTATTGAGGACATGCTGGAGCAGAGGCGTTCAGTTCCACTTATTAGATGCTTAAGTACACTCCACTCCTATACCAATTTACTCAAGTCATGATCTTTATTGTAATCATCTTTATTTTAGGACTAAGTTGGATGAAGCAGTGAGGAGGAGAAAGACCTACTCAACTTGTAATCAGGGGTGACGTGTAGGGGGTGAACGCCTTGAGTGTGGCGGTGCACCTTGTACAAACAGGTGTTGCTGGCGGCAGTGGTGCCTACAGGCAGCCACCACTCGCCACCCTGCCGCTGACACCGCCAGTGGCGTCTGTGGGTGGTCCACAATCCCTGCTGGATGCCACTGATGTTGCTGGCAACAGCGCTTGCCACCACTACCCCCGCTGCTGCCAACAGTGCCAGTGGCATCTGCAGGAGCTCTCCTGCTTGCTGCTGCCACACTCCTGCTGCCACAGCCACTGGGGGTGCGCATCGTTCATGCTTGTAATAATAGTTCTCAAACTTGAGAGAGGGTGCAATAGAATTATACTGATAGGCCCAACTCCATTATGTTACCTAGTGGGAACATCTACACGTGCATTAATGTGCCTTTTCTAGTGTGCATTAGGCTGTGCTAATGAGCAGTGGTGCATTTGCATGCTTTTTTTTTTACTGATGCTTAATGCGCAGTAGACTTTTACTGTGCATTAGTGTAATGTTACATTTTTTTTACATGACACTTTAATGTGCAGTAAAATAGTCTACTTCACATTAAAGAGCATATGTAGATGCACCCAGTATGTTTAATCTATCCCTTAGTATTTAGTGTAATTTGTTACCTCAGTTCCACTTGTTAGAGACAGAAGTGGTAGCTCGATCTAGATGCTGAATTCTGTAAAACTTGATTCATTAATAATATTTAAGGATTGGTTTGGGGGTGTTCTGCTTAGCACCCTTACACTTTAATGTGGTGAATGTAAGGATGTTTTGGGGCCATTCTTCATAATCCATAGTGATGTAGTGACTTCTGATTATCATGCTGCAGAGTACCAGTCATTCTGAACTCTGGGACAAAACTAACATCACTCTGTTCCAAGTACACAGGCCCTGACCAGTTAAACTAAAAGCGAATCTCTGTGTTGTCATGTCTCTACCCACTAAAGTCTATGATGCACCTAACAATGCTGCTTTTGTCCTTTAGATAGCAAAGTATTCACAGACAAGCCACTTTCTCTTAAAATCAAGGCATTTTAAATATTTTTCTTAGTGTGCCGCTTCCTGTCTCAATGTACGTGCTCAGACTTTTGCAAACTCTTAGATGATAACATGATAGTACAGAGAGTGTGTGAAAAGTGATATTAAGTGTTACTGTATTTATCTAAATCCAAGATAACCCCCCAGTACATGGATTCTATACATGGAAAATGTATACATTTATTTTTCCTAGTGTAATTATTGGAGAGTAATCTTAAATTTGTTCCACCCACCACTGCAGCATGGGAGTCAGCAGGGCAAGCAGTGTGGAAGTCAAGTGTCTGCAGTGGGGGTAAGAATGGCAAATCCAGCAGCTGCAAGTCCAACTCTGAGCCTGCATCTGGGGTGGGGCTGGATTTGGAACTGCAGCAGTTACCTTCACTCTCTTCTGTACTCAGATTCGACACAAAGGGCTAAACATGCATGCACGCAACCCTTGTTTTGGATATGAGTAAATATGGTAATTTCTCTAGAGAAATTCAGGAGTGTCCTGACTACCACACCTTGGTGGCAGCAGTGCCATTTGAGGGGAAGCAGTAGGGGTGCACCAATAAAGATATTTCTGGGCTGATATATATGGCCAATTATTAACCAGCCATATTGGCCGATACCAATCCGATTGTCAATATTCAGCCTGGCAGCTTGGAAAGCAGCATCTGGCTGGTAAGTCTGTTGGGGGAAGGGGTGTGGGGGGCTGGAAGGGATGTGGGAGGAGGTGGATTGAGGCCCCCCCTTGGTGAGGGAGGGATTGGGGCTGGGGCAGGGGCAGGTGCTGTACAGATGGTGTAGGATGGAGCTGCAGCTTGTCTGGGGGGAGGGTGGGGAGTGAGAATGGCTTCTACTGCTGTATGCACTCCCAGGGCAGGCTGTGGTCAGGCCAGGTGGGACAGGGTGGGCGGCAGTGGCGCTGGGAGGTGGAGGTGGAACTATGGGTGGGGAGCTATAGCCACCTCAAAATTTGCTGTAGGCCCCCTCTCCTACCACTGTCCACCCCTGCCCACTCCGAGCACAGCCCAGGCCCAGCTCCCCCACTGGGAAAAGGCTGATGCAGCCTTTAGCCCTGAGCATGTAGTGGCAGCTTGCCCTCCCCCTGTGCACAGATTTGGGGCATGTAAGGGATGTGCAGAGTGGCAGGAACCTCCCCCTGCACCCTCCAGACGAGAGACAGCCCTGTCCTGCACCCCATCCTGCCCCAGCTGTGCAGTCCCTGCCCTAGCCTCAATCCCTCCTTCACTGCAGGGCCCTTAATCTGCCCCCCGCCCTTTTCCTCCCCATGTCCCTCTCCCCCACACAGACTTAGCAGCTAGATGCTGCTCTCCAAGCTGCTGGGCTGCACTCCTGGCTACATGCATGGTGCAGTTATGCACGTGCATGTGACATTTATCAGTGACATAATTGGCCACATCAGCCAAAAAAGGCCGATTGCTAATTTTCCTTTTATTGGTGTGAATACTATATGGACTGATGTATCAGTCCACCTCTGGACCCAAGTCTAGTTTTTAGCAAAAAAATCACTAATAACCAAATGTATCTTGCTTTTACTGATATGTCCCCTATGCTACTTGGAATAATTTGAAGTGGTACACTAGTGAGTACACAGGTAGATTTCAAAGATACAGTGAGGGTGGGGTCCCCAGAGTCCAGTCCCAACTAGCAGGGGCACTGTAGGGTCCCTGGGGCTCAATCCTTTTTGGGCAGGGGAGGTGCAGGATCCCACACTACATCCACCTGGCCAGGATCAGATTTTATAATCCTCTGCTGCCTCACCCTGGCCCCATGGGGCTGGGTCCAATGGGGGCTAGGGTGACCACCCATCCTTAGTTGGGCAGAACAGTATTGAAATGGGAACATCTAGTCCCAGACTGTACGACTCCAGAACAGCATTTGTCCTGAATTTGCAGCACTGTGCAGGGATCCAGGTTTCCCCTTGCAGGTGGGCAACAATCCAGCCTGCAAGAGGTTGCTGGGAGTGGGACATAGGGCGCCAGTCATGTGCATAAATAACTTTATTTATGCACATGACTGGGAAAGAGCTGGGTGGCCTGGAAAGCACTTCCCTGCAGGTAAGTTTATTGCGGGGGGGGGGGGGAGAGGAGTGTGGAGGAGGCATGGGGAGGCAGATCAAGGTCCCCACGGTGAGGGAGGGATTGGGGCAGGGGCTGGGGATGTTGCCATGCCAGGGCAGTGGATGGGGGGCCAGGGCAGAGTGGGACTGCTACAGGTGGCTCATGAGGGGGCGCAGGGCACGTGGAGGGGGGTGGCTCCCCACTCCTGCATGCATCTCAGAATTGTGTGTGGGGTGGATGTGGGTTGCCTGCTGCAGTCTTGGGGTTTCCCAACCCTGACCCCAGTGGTGTGGAGTTTTGCTGCCAGGTGGTGCACGGCTGGCGCAGGGCTCCCAGAGGAAGGGCAGTAATACTGTCAGCAAGGTGGGGGGGGCATGCGTCCTGTCTTCCAATTTGGAAAAGGTGGTCATTCTAATGGGGGCCCACCTTTATCCAGCCAGGACTAGGCTCTGCTTGGGTGAAGGCAACATGGGGCCCATCCCAGCTTGTGAGGATGGCATGGGGCCTGATTAGGGCCTGCAGACTGGCCCTGCATCATTTATCTGGCCCACAGGGCCCAGACTATGATCACCACTTCCCCATTGATATCCCCTCCATATAGCCAATTCTTAAGATTAGTGGAAAAGCTATTATAAGCAGAGATCCGGGTTTTCCATTTCCCACAGAAAAATGGAGAAAACCACAGATTTCCCATTTTTTATCTGAAAAAAACACAGGTTTTCCCTTTTAGCAGAGAAACCTGTGGATTTCCCCTTTTTGCAAAGAGCTCTGCAGGCTGACTGAGTTCAAGCCTGCAAGAGCTGATTGCAAAAGGGGTGGGAAACCCCCAGCCCTGCCTGGAGAGGGAGGAAGTTGGGGAAGGGCAGGGCCTGAGTCTGTCAGCCAAGGCTGGGCTCAAGCTCATTCTTTGCTCCTGGAGCCTAAGGTAAATGGGATGCAGGGCAGTGCTGGGGGAGGGGAAGCTGGCAGGGGGCTGAGGGGAATAGGTGTTGGGGGAAGACATGGGTGCCTGCCTGTGGGCTGGGTAAACACTCCATGTGGGGCTTCCTCCAACACCTCCCTCTGCCTCAGTCCGATCCGGCAGGAAAGGCGGGCAGAGACTGAGCACATCCTGGAACACGGCAGTGGTTTCTCCCCTAGCGCATGCCCATATTTTCCTTCTTACGGGGGGGGAAGAGGAGGGGTGTACCAGGTGCCTCTGGTCCCACACAGCACACTGCAGTGCCTCCTTGCCCTCGCCTCGGCTTGCTCTCTGTGCCTGCTCTGGGACCAGGGCCAGGAGGGTGAGGGTAGTGGTGCCCCTCTGTGGACTGCACATGAGCTGGCCAGCTGGCTGGTGGGGGTTTGCACACAGAAGTTGCTGCTGTGCCCTGCACTGCCTTTCCATGGTCAGCTGCACAGCTTTGCAGGCACGGCTCTGCAAGCAAGGGGCACAGCAGCAGCAAAGTGTTGGTGGCCACCGTGTGCAGGCTGTACACACAGCCACTCTTACACAGCCACTGTAAGAGCCTCTTCCCCCACAGCTGGCCAGCCAGGTGGTATGCAGCTGCCACCACCCCATGCCGCTGCTGCTGCGCCTCTTGCCTGCAGAGCCATGACCATGAAGCTTGCCCGTTGAGCTGTGCAGCTGGCTGTGGGATGGCAGCTTAGGGTGTGGCAGTGGTGGCCACCATGTGCAGCCTGTTCGTATGCAGCTGCAGAGGGGCACCGCTGTCCTCACCCCCCTGGCCCTGTTTCTTGGAGTAGACACAGGACATCCCTCCCTTCTTGATCTCCCCCACCCTTCCCCCCCACACATACTTACCTGCTGGGGTGTGTGCCTGCATGTGTGGGTCTGTGTCTGCCTGCATCTGGGAGGCTGTTGTGGGGGGAGTGAGGGGCACCAGCAGAGCCAGGGAGGCTGTGGGAGGCCTTTAATTTTAATAATGGATTTTGGATTTCTTATCAGAGAATTTGCGGTTTTATTTATTTATTTATTTATTTATTTTTATCAGGAAAAACCAGGATCCCTGATTGTTTGTTTAATTGGACCCCTAGGCACTCTTCAAATAGGTAGGTGAGGTTGTCTTTGTCTCTCAAGTCTTAGTGCCTAAATAAATGCAGACAAAGACAGGCACAACTACATCTGAATCTTTTAAGTTGGGAACTATTACTCATTTTAGCCATATTGCAAGTCCCACAATGTGTTAATGTGGCATATCTTACTGGAAGATGTCTGTATTTTTAGCAATGCTCGAGTCTTCAATGGAACCACAAGTGAGGAAGGGCCCACAGGCCCAAGCCCTTGGACTCTGACACAGCTATAACCTTCTTCCAGGGAATGAGGGTCTATGCATTGAACACAAGATTTATTGTCAATGTCTCAAGCAGTTTACAGAAAGCAACTGAAACATGGGCGGATCCAGAGATTGTGTAGTCGGGGTGTGTGACTGCACCACTATGATTCCTTGGCATGGTATTAATACCAATAAGACTGTGTAGTGCACATTCAGCGTGCTTTCCACTGCCTACCATCTGGACCCCCCTCCCTTTTTCAAAATCCTAGATCCACTACTGTTGAAACTCTGTTGTTGTTTTCACAATATTTTGCAACCGTATAAAAGATGATTTTAGCAGTAAGGTGAACTGTGAAGTAGCACATCACAAATCTGCTCATCTAGTCAACCTGATTTGAAGAGAAACCAGAGTTAAGCCAAGTACTTGAGTAACACTCAGTAAGGAACAGATCTAGTAAGACTGTTGTGCTGCTGTTTCTCCTGGTGATATATTTCACTGCCTACTCAACAAATAAATGGCACGTGTAGCTGTTCACTGCCTTTTCCTCCATTATAGCCCAGCCTGAAGAATCATTAAAAGGGGTTTGCTCCCTCATTGTGTTTTGTGTCTGTAGTTGTGAATGCCTGCAGGACAGGATCACAATACAGCATGCTCAGAAGGACAAGACAAATTGGGGAACAGGGTAGAGGATCTAAAATTTAAGTAAATAACTCTACTTGTCACTTATGCAGTTAGCTTTTGCTATGTAAATGCTATTTGCTCATTTAAAAGGGAACTGGGTTTGTAGCCATGTACTAGTGTTTCCAAAACACAATTTTGGGGAAGTTTTGAAATACGTAGTTTCTTGTGAACTGGAGATTTGATATTCAAACAATTAAATGTGGTATAACTATGATTCCTCTGGGAGCCAGATGTCACCCTCATGAATTTAATCTATGCCCTTGTCACTTCCAGTGGGGCTGTAGAAAACCACTTAAAGTTCAAGCTGTATAAAATGTAGCTGTCTAATTGGATGATTTTGTGTTATGTAGATATTAGAGGAGTTTCTATTTAACTAACTTCCAGGTACAATTCATTGGACATGGCTGGTAAATCTTTCATACTTTAGGTCCCTTTATCTCTTAGAGATTGCCTTTCTCTTTGTGTTGAACCCACAATTGTTAAGAGCAACAGGGATACCTGACTCAAAAATAATACCTTTATTCAACAGGGAGTGGGGCAGAGGCACATCTAAGCGCTTGTGTGCCCTGGGCAGCAGTGGCTATTTTTGTGCCACCATTAAGTTAGTGCCTGAGGCTGATGCCCTATTCTCCCCCAGTAGTTATGCTACTAGGGAAGGATACCTCCAGTAGAGGGGCCGTAATTTTGTTCATGTACACTGTGTGGCCTATGTAGTGAGCTATATCTGGAAAAGAATGAGGAGGTTGGGGAAAAAAGCATGAGTTCTGTAGACTTAAGAGTTCTTTGAATGCCATTCTTTACACTTTCATTATTATTGGTTACCTTTCAAAAATATATAGAAAGGTATAGACAACCTGTATAAATCAAAAATATTTTTGAAAGGAAAATCTACGCACACTAGAAGGGATGGGGGCATAACAGCCATAAATATGTAGGAAAAGATCACTGCAAGCAGTTGAGCAGTGGTCTGATACAGCTGTCCCTGCAGAATCATTTGTCCATTGGGTTTTCAGAGCTGACAGAAATTAGATCTGTCTTCCGAATCTAAGATAAGTGGTGGCGAAGGCATTATCTTCCTTCTGTAGAACTAAACTTCCCTTAATGCCATAGTCCTAATTACTGTGTAGAGGTACAAGTTTCAACTTCCCAGGGCATCTACACAAGACATTTGCTGCATAGTTAGCATGGCACATGTATATGTGAGACATTAGGCTGCAGAAAATGAATAAATTCTGCAGCAGGGTAGTACTCAAATACAAGTACTATCCTACTGCAGAGTTATTAACTAACTATGCAGCAACACATGTGTAGACACTGATGTGGATATAAATTGCACCTAGTCAGCCCAGCCAGCAGGGGGCCACACTCCTGCCTGCTGCCTAGCCACTTGGCTTGGCAGCTGAAGGAGCACTGTGGCCCAGCCAGCTCCTCCATTGCCCAATGCAGCCACCTGCTACCTAGTCCTGACCCCCTGTGCTCCTTGCCAGCCTGGGGCTGCCCCCAGATGCTGAGCCACACTGCTACCACCAGTTGGAGCCCATGGCAGACCCCCATGCTGGCGTCTGGAGCTCCCCCTGGCTGCTGCAGGGGGGCAGAGTAGGGTAGGAGTGGCCTTTGCCTAAACTGCTCCTTCCCAGCTCAATTTTCTGTTGTCCTAGATGCACATTGCTCAGCAGTTTATCCAGTGCCATTAATTGCATGTATAGACATGCACTCTGTGGCTAGACAGTGAAAGTACATTAGGGCACTGACAGACATGCAGGCCTGCACTCTAACTCATGGTGCTTCACATAAAGTCCCATGAGTTAGTTCCCCTCACTGCCCCCGCCTCCCCTCCAGTGGATGGTAACCTGTTGGGTTGGGGGAAGGGATCAATCAAGCTCCACTTTAGAGCTGATGGGACCTGCCTGCAGCCTGTCTCCCTTAGTGCTGCTGCTCCCCCTGCCCCAGTGCTGTCTACAGGTAGGGAGTGGGGGGAAAAAAGAAGGGGGAGTGAGCTGCTGGCTGGGGTTTACCTGGCTTGAGTTGGAGGAGGCAGGCTGGGGGCATACAAGGTGTGGAGGGTCTAATCCACACCCCCAAGCTCAGGCTGGGCAAACTCCAGCCCACAAATCACTCCCCCTCCCTTCTCCCTTCCTGCAGACAGCACTGGGGGCAGAGCATGGCCAGGCTGAGGCAGCCCAGCCCTGATTACATAACAGATTGACCCTAGGGAACAGAAGTTCCCTATGGCACTCCAAATTTAGAGCATCTTTATCTAATGCCTCACTTGAGAGTTAATTTATCATGCCATCAGCCACTTCTAAAGTGCTCTGCAGCCACGCACATGTGTTACAGTACAACTCTAGAGCACTTTCAGGGAGCTGATCATGTGACAAATGTAACTTCTGTCTGTGCCCTTAGTTTCACCATGCTGAATTTGTCACTGAAGACTTTCAGGTTTTTCTAAAGCAGAATGATTACTATCTACTCTACCTGGGGATATCCGTAAAGCTTTTAGGTTGGTAGATATTCACTTTAGATGCACTGTAAAGAAAGCACAGATGTGATGAAAACATCTGCCTCAAGAACTGAAATATTGTTCAGCTTAAAATTTCACCCTTTAATGATGTAATACATGATTCCCAACAAAACACCCAACTCATTCTTGACAAGTGGCAAACCCCTTGCTAATCTCCTGTTTAGGACACTGGCTTATTCTGATGATCTGAAAATCTGAGCAGAATTTCCAGAAATTCTCTTTTTCATCTTGAAAATATATTCTAGTATCTGCCATATGTTCACCATAATTTCTTACCATAGAAAGTATTTTAGTTCTTATTAATTTGGTTTAAGTGGTGTGGGAAAGGAAGAATTTTGCAAATACAATTTAAAGCAGTTATTCCAGACATGCAAGATCCAGGCCTAAAATCTACTTATTCCCCATTTGTGTTCTGCTGGATTCTTTGACTAGCATCAGTCCAGGTAGACTGGGAAATAGAAGCAGGGCTGTCTCAGTCCCTTTCTCCTGAACATCATGGTGTAGGAGAGAACCAGGCCTATAACTGTACTGCAGGTATAAAGAAACCATGATATGTTCAGGAACATCTTTTACCTGTTTTCCACCATGACACCAAAAACAATCCGACTGGCATCATCTGTAATGGCCATACAGCACACATTTGGCTCGTTTTTTAATCTCTTCTTAACCTACAAATTTAGGGGGAAGAAATTATTTTTAGTAGCTGTTCCTTAAATAGAGCTACTTGTTTTACTGTATGTTTCTAATGAGTCCTCACAAGAATACAATATGAAAAAAGTTGTCCAATAAGGAATATTTCATTTTACATGGCTTAGTAAATGCATCTTTCTCTCAGGTGTACACTGAAGTATTTTAAGCAGGTTTTCAGAATGGATCAAAATACTATACATCAGATTTTAACTGTTCTAACATTCTCAGAAAATAATTTGTTTCATGCAAAAAGTTTCAACTCTTCTTGTTTGCAAATTGTTCATAAAGAAGCTGGCAAAGTGGAATCTGTTCATGTTTAGCAATATTTTGGGTGAATCTCAAACTAATCCTTGCTCTGAAGACCATTGAAGAGTCCCATGATTCAAACATTCACAGATACCATGTTTACCAAAATTCAAGGTGGCACCCCAGTTATTAGATTCTATAAATGGAAAATTTATAACTGTTACAATTTTTCATGTACAGAATCTGCTTAATGGAAGGTTGTCTTAAATTTGTACCCCTCACTGCTGTGGTAGGAAAACCAGAGGTGGATGGCAAGAGGCCAGACCCCTGCTTCTTGCTCGCCTGCCTCCCGTCACCTGCCCCTGTGCCTGTACCTGCCCTTGCCCCCATGCTTCTTGCCTCCAAAACCTGCTTTCCCCACCCCTTGTCTCCCCATGCCCCTCTGTCTGTCCAATTCCCCTGTGCTTGCCCCCAACTCCCTGCCTACCCCTTCACCCTTACTGTTTCTGCAGCTCTGCTTCAGTTCTGGGGCAGTCAGCAGCAGCATCCCAGTCCCAGTCTCAGCCTTACCCCTGCCCAACCAGAAGTAGCATCAGCTCTGCCAGGCCAGGTTGGGGCTGGAGAGACCAGAGCCAGAGCAGAAGGTAAGCAGAAAAGGGGCAGGCAGTGGGGAAGAGCAGGGGGTAGGTGGCAGGCATAGGCACAGGGGTAAGGAGTGGGAAGGCAAGCTGCAAGTTTCCCCCATCCCCACTGTCCCCTCCAGGGGCTGCATGCCCCTTTCCCTGCCAAATAAGCCATTCTGGCCCTGGCCAGTATTTGAATCCAAGATGGAGCTCCCCCTGACACCCCCCCCCATTCTGATTAGGGGAAAAAATCCTCATCTTGGTTTTAAGTAAACACAGAAGTTCTGCTTTGTATTTGATAAAGTTGTGTGTTGCTTTTACAGTCTTTTATGGAATAAACTATTGAAAGCTGTCAGAAACCATGTTACCTTTCCAGTTTGTAAATTCCACAATGTGATATAGCTGATTTTCTCCTCATCACTGTAGTTGGAAAGCACCAGGTAGTTGCCAGTATAGGTCAAAGCGGCATTGTGCAAGAAGAGCATGGATGTCCTACTTTCAAGTGTATGGAGGTGGGACAGGGTTTTCAAACTGAACACAGAAAGGTGGTGTGCATAATACGAACACACTATTACCTGGGAGAAGAAACATCTCTGATATTTCAGTCACGTGTTTAAATACCCATCTGTATTCAGACTTGTTACAATCCTTGTTTCTTTTTTAAACTTCACTTGATTTTCACCAAAGTAGACTATGAAATGGATACTTTTGGAAAAATGTTGTTTCTTTAGAAATATTCTTAGCACATTTTCCCCCTTTTGAGTGGGTGGTGGTAAGAGTAGTAGTTACAATAAAAAAATGAACTCTATAACATTGTTTAAATGACTCTCAGTAGTTTTCTGCAACTAGTTTCCCATAGAGCTCCACATATAGACTTATTATAGTGACCAGCTTCTCTAAAGAGGATGCTAATTGGTTTCGCTATTTGCTCAATCCTGAAATGACAGAAATCAAACCAAATCCTTTCACAATGACGCATTAGGCAGGCCTGGGAACAGTAAACCAGTGTGATCCTGTTCATTATAAACCACTAACAGCACAGCGGCAAAACAGCAGGGCTTACTAATTAATATCCTGGATACTTTACAGACTTAAAAAAAAAGAATTTTAACTATAATTCTCTACGTTTAGCTACAATTATAATATACTCTGCTTACAATTAAAAACCTTGCTCTGACAAAGAATATGGCTGTCACTTACAATAATGATTTTTTTTTTTATTTAAATGTTAAAAACCAAGGGACATCCCACAGCCCTACGCGAAATGGATATTTTGCTTAGTTATTAACATTATTAGGCTCTTTTCTGAAACACTTGTTTATGTCAAGCTATTCCTGTGGAGCTAATCATGACAGAACCAATGGAACAATGACAAGGTAAAAGGGGAGTCCAAGAAAAAATAAAGGGAGACAAAGATAGTAAGTTCAAATGGTTGTGAAATTGTCATGGGCCTTACCAAATGCATATATTAGTAACCAGAATAGAATCCGGGGGTTTAAGAATAATAGTTATATTTATTAATTTTCTATTGTGTTGCTAAACAATTTTATCATATCAAATAATGAAAAACTTTTTGCTACATCAAGTAATACTATTTGTATTAATTAGCATGATAGCAAAATACATTATCTGCATTCTAGTGTCTGCAGTGTACTTACTAGATGCATTAAAGGTTCAGTGCCAGTTCAAGGACTTTACAGTCCTACATTTCAATCCTACAACCACTTTTACAGATGTAAGAGCTACTCAAGTAAAGAAAGCTACTTGCAAAAATGCAGAAAAGCTTCAGCATGTTTAGGCCTGAAGTGTAATTACCAAACAGGCTTAATTAGTGCACCCTTAAATTAAAACACTTTGAGAGTTTCAGATGAAAGGTACCACATAAAAATGCAAAGTTTTATCATTACGTATGTACATGTCATTGCATGTATACTAATGTCATTGTTCCAATCCTCACCTTTTCATCTCCACTGAGCAGGTACTCATCAATAGCATTATATTTCTCATTTGCAAGCTGCTGTAGCTTTCCAGGGTCCTCTCTTACATTTTTGTCTGACCTCCTTTTCTTTCCTTTCTTACTTTTATCATGCCTTCCCTGGGGGGCCTGAAGTACTAAAACAAAGTTGATGTGAAGAACAGGGGTAGAGCTACTGTAGAAAGATCTTTATAGGAAAGATTGTCAGGCAGCAGTCTGAATCTATCTGCTGGCCACATCACTGAACAAAATTCCATGTGGGGAAGCAGCCTAACGTAGTAATAGGGAATCACTATGGACAAAAGCCTTAAGGTTATTCTGGCCCATTCTCCTTCATCTCTGCTGTATTTCAAATGGATGTTACTCCTTTGGTCATAAGTAACTACTATACATCAGCTGTGGTGAATTCGAGATTATTCTGCATTTACTCAGAAGTCAAAACAGTGAAGTTGAGGATGTTATGGTGCCACTTCTGTTCTCATGATAAAAGATGGTTTGATTGAGAGAGCAAGTTGGAGATATGTAGGTACTTCAAAATATATTCCCCAATAGAATGACAAATAATTAGCCAAGAAAACAACACTGTATTCTGTAAACAGAAATAAAACCAAGATATCTAAATGACCTAAATGATGAAAAGAGCCCCATTAGGATCCAGAGAGTGCCTGTATGGGGAGTCCACCTTGTTTAGTTTAATCCATGTCAACTCTAGAGCTTCCTAGAGGAGCTAATAGAGACACTGTCTGAAAAGGAAAAATTCTCAAGGCTCATCATCCTGAGACTCATAAAAGTCCTTTAGATAACATCTCTGGCTTCTCTATCTTGGGTTTCTCATAGGAAGTCTGCAGGCACATGTAGATATATCAGGGACATTAAGAGAGTCCATGTATGAAGATCCAGACAAATTAATTTTGAACAGGTTGTCAAGTTTCAAACTCATTATCACAATGAATAACAAGCAGTGGTTCCTATTTACTGATGCTAAGCTTAACAAGATTTTCATTTGGGCATATCATACATACACAAACTATTATAGTATTGATGAGACATTCTTGTGAATCATATCTATAGCTATGTAACAAAATGTATTTTTCATACCTAGCTGAAGTCTGGACTTGCTCCAGTATTAAACCACATGACACAAATTGCATTCAAATAATGTAAGAGCCAAATGGTACCCTTAAGTGACACTGAGGGCACGGCTAAGCCCCACACCATGCTAAGAGGAGTTTTGACTGGAGTTGCATTGGGAGTTATTGAGAACAGCCAATGCTGGACCACTGTGGAGCATGGTGCAACATGAATCTGTGACTGTCTACTATAAAATAGCCATAGCTGCGGCTTCATGCCTCCCTTGGGGCAATTAGTGCTGGTAGTTCTTGGAGGAAGCCATTTCTTTTGCACAGAAAGTTCTGGAGGCTTTTTGCTTCCTCTCCAGTTTTCCCTTCCAAGGCATGGGATAGGCAGTTTAGCCTTACAGGTATGAGCCAAAACACAACATTGTCACCTGAAGCTTATGTGGCATTGTGTCTTTATTTCATTTGAATTGCCTACATTTCATTCTCAAACATATGACTCCACTCCTCTGGACAACACCATTTCATTTGTGGCACTAGAGCCTTAATTAAGTGAAAATGAGGCATTGCTTACCTGTGGCTCCCTTTCCTCTTTCCCTTTTGAGCAGCATATCCTTGTATAGGTCCACAGTGTCCTTTGACACAAGCTGGCCAGGCAGAATGGTTTGCAAGGGAGGCTTGTCTTGATACTCTGGCCTTATCCGCTCCTTTATAAATCCACTTTCCAAGTTCCAAATGATCATATGGTCTCTGAACAGATAGGAATATACTCTGACCTCACATGAACCATACTGCATTGGGATTAGTAACAACAGAGCTTTTCCAAACCATCCTCTCAAGCCACACAAAGTTTAGAACAGTGATTCTCAACTAGGATGCCTTGAGAGCCTTTCAAGGGTGTTGCAGTTTGCCCTGCAATGTTAGCACTGTCACATGCACAAACACGATTCACAAGATTAACTCAAGTGATTTCAAATGAGAATCCATAGTATTAAAAACCTTCTGACCTGTTGTGGTCTTTTTGAGCTCTCCGCAACAGAAGAATTGCTCTATTATTTCTCTGTAGTCAAAAGATTAGTGAAAGCTAAGAGCTGACATTTTCTCAGGGGGGTCTTGAACTTATCAAGGGATGCCTTGGATCTAAAAAGGTTGAGAACCGCTGGTCTAGAGACACCATGCTCAGCCAGGTGAGTGCACAGAAGCTGACGTTATACCTCTCTGCCCTGTTCACGTTCAGTCTTTAGTTTTATTTAGAAACATGTAACCTAAACAAACAGGTGGCGTTTTAAAGTAATATCAAATTAGGGATGTCATGTTCTGCTTGTGTTACCAGGACAGCCTGGAGATCACCCTGAATCTCTTTATAGTTCCCACAACCTCTATTTTGATTGATTTGCTGGTTTTGTTCCACTACACTTATTTTTCTGGTAAGGCTCAACATTAGCTCTTTTTCTTCTGGGAAGCCATTTTATCCAGTTTTGTTGTGCAAATGAGAGATTTAGCTTAAGGGACCATAAACCTCCAATCTTTGTTGCTTCTCTCAAGCCAGTAAGGTGGGGGAGTAGTTAACCATAACACACTGTTAGCCTTAAATTTCTAAGAGCAGGACGTTTCCCATTTAAAAAAAAAAAGTTTTTAAAATCAGTGGAAAAAGCCAAATAAGAGGGCCAAGTACTGCTGCCAGATAAACCCAAGCTATCTCACTGATGGCAATGAGATATTGTGGATTTAATTAAGGACAGAAATTGGTCTATCTTATTTACTTCTACAACTCTTAAGCATTTGATGGCTTTTAGGAGAAAATGAATTGGGGCCAAACACTAATGAAAATATTTAATCATTATCACTTACAAAAAGAGAGAGTTGGCTGAATTATGATACCAACAAGCCTTCTACTCGCATTTAGTTAACTGAACATATCATGACTGTACAATCTGGGTTAACTGAGACATGTGAAGCTTTTTGTACCACCTTTCTAGGAACCAAAATAACCTCTTACCTATTCTCAGAGAGGCCAAGTAACAGTTCTCCCTCAAGAATCTTGTACTCATGATTTTGGCAAGGAATGATGTAAAGGCCTGTCTGTTTCTTTACGTATTTCTTTTTCAGAAGGTCATAAATAAGAAGGGTCTGGAGAATCATAAAGGAAACCAAGTTGTTTGCTTTGTATAATGAATAATATCAGTAAGCATCTCTTACTTGTTAGCTTCAAGTTCAGCGCAGGGGGTGTTCAACCCCTGGGCCCTGAGGCAAAGCCAGCCCACAGAGCCAGACCATCTGACCTGCAGGACTCCCCACAGGTTGGGAAATTTGGCCACTCTTCCCCTGCAGCCAGACTTTCAAGCCCTGCATAGCTGAATCAGGCCTGGGTCAAGCTGCTACCATGTGGTGGAATCGGACCCTGGGCATCCTGGCCCTGCATGCCAGATCCTGCCTGTGGATGGGCTTGGCACTACCCATCTGGCCTGTGGGACTAAAAGGTTGGGCACTGAGTTAGTAAGTAACTTAAAACACATGTGAATGCACATGCACATGCTCACAAAATTTGAATAAAGCTGTGTTTAGTACCTGAAAAATGGATAGTGGAGGGTCTGTAAAGGGAGCCATCCCCTTGTCTGTCAGGACAAAGAGTTTCATATCTCTAACCAGCACAATGTCTGTGTTCTCCACCAGCCCTCTCTCCACTCTTACTGCATTGCCTTTGCACTTTGATTTCACTATGTTCCACACTGTAATGGCTCCAGGACTCAGATTTCTGCATACAACGTACCTTCAAAACCAAAAGAACACCATTCACCATCACCTTACCAACATTTCAGTCTTTTCAAGCAAAAACACATAGCAGATAGTTCCCAGAGATGAAATCCTGGCTCTGTTTGGTTAATTAGAATACAGATCTCACTTCAGATATTTTGTTAGTAAGTTTCTAAATCTTAATTTTTCTTCTTTTTGGTGCATTATGAAGTACAATTTAATTTTTCAAAAGTTGTGGCTCAACATGTTGCTACATGCAGTCTAACGTGATGGGCTTCTCTGTAAATCATAATCATTCTTAACAGCTGGCAGTCTGTATAGAAAAAGCTGACAATAGGGACCAAATGAGAACTCATGTGGAAAATCTGGGCAGTCACCTCAGATCACAGTTAAAATCATGTTTGGTGCAGCTGAGTCTTAATAACACCTATATATAACATTCAAGATAAGATTCAGGTTCTTTTGTCAGGCTCATCAGGAGAGCATCAGAAAATGAGATTGATCAGCAGCTCCATTTTTGGAAGGCCTTTGAAATAGGTTACTCCCTTGGTACATAACATCGATCTTTCCATGTCCTTCTAGAACTTTGGTTAGGAGTTGATCCTGCACTCTTTGGGAAGAAAGTAAATAGTGTATTTACTTGAATACAAAATGACCCTGAATATAAGATGACCCTCCCCACCACCAATAATTAGACTTTATATATGGATAACTTATACATGTTATAATTATCCAGGTATAGAATCTAATTACTGGGGATTTGCTTTGAATTTGTCCCCCTCCTACTGCTACAGCAGGGAAAATAAATCTGGGGAGGTCAGGAGCCCCCTGCCCTCTGCCCCTCCCCCAACTTCTCCCTCCTGCAGCCCCTTCCCCTATTATTATGGTGCATTAATGCACATGTAGACATGCCTGGTTCATACTATATATAAGTAAGTACAAAAGTGCTGCTTAAAAGTGTCTTTATGGAATGCCTGTGGTAAAACTTGCAACATTTTCAAAAAAAGGTATGGTGCACCATGTCTGTATGAATTAAGTTTATAGGTAGTATATGCAAATTACTACAGGTCTGTTTTTTTTGAGATTAGTGTTTTCAAATTTGCTCTTCATTTCCATGTGCTCAGTGAGAGCAGGGTCTGACAATGAAGGTATTGTGTTATGCCTATTTGTAAAAATTCAGAGTGGAAAGCACTTTTGGATTGACCATTTTAAAACAAACACTGGCAGTGTATTCAATAGGGTAATACATGTAGAAAAGGCCTCTGCCTCAAGCAGTGTGCAATTTAAATCAGTTTGTTTAACATAAATGATTTATAGAATCACTCCCAAAGTAGCACACAGTTTACAAGGAAAAGCAGTGGAGAAACATCTCCTTTGAAAGACTTTACCAGTGGTTTCCCAAATCTAACATCTTGCCTGAAATGCTGCCTGAAACAGGGAAGAGTTCTCTAAATGAAAGAACAGTCTTTTTTCTGCACTTGCCTGGGATAGTTCTGTACAGTTACAATATCCTGTATTCCACTGATTTTCTTTGGCTTGTTTGCAGTAACAGTCAAAGACTTGTCGTTGATCTTGGAAGCCAGGTTCCACGATCGAAGGCAATTCTCTCCATCACAAAAAGCTAAACAGTAATGAAGATCAGAGCACACACCTACACATTTAAGATTAGGTGGAAAAAAAATAAATGAAATGCCTGTACCACTGGGAACAGAATATACTGCAGTTATAAGAACATATTTGTCCTACCTGGAGCCAACCTTAAAGACTGTTTGGAAATCCTAGCTTCATTTAATTGCTAATGTTTTTGGAAAAGCAGGCCAAGTATAGCATGTTATCTGATGCTCTGTACTTTGCATTGGCTGTCAATTCACCTCTTAGGTGAACTTCAAAGCATTGTTTATAAAGCACATATACTTTGGAACCAACTATCTCCCTATACCTGCCTTATCATGACACAAGGAATGCTTTGTATCCAAGTTATGGTCAATGGGAACTAGAGACTGGGCATTCTTGGTAGCACTGTTCTTGACTTTGATCCTGAATGTATGCCTGAATCTGGCCTTATTTGTGGCAAGATGCAATATCTATACCCTTTGTATAAACAGCACAGTTACTAATAGAAAGCTCCTGAGCATGGCGCGAGAGTTAGCGCAGGAGTTCATGTACGAGGGTGAGCGGGAGGGCCCGAGGCCCTGCCCGTGAGTCCCCCAGAGCAGACAGTCCCAGACGTAGCCAGCCCACCAGTGGCATGACCTGGATGGGCATGCGCTGCACCCTCGGGGTCTACAGCACCCCCTTCTGGCACCTCAGAGACAGCCACCCAGACAGAGCCCATGGTTCCAGGCTTCACACAGACAGAGCCCCTGGCTCTTGGCTGCGGGGGCTGCCTATCCTTTTTTCAGGCTCTGGGGCCTGGAAGCATGGCCACCTCCCCTTGTGGGGTCTGGTCCCTACTGGGGTCTCTGGAGCACCAGATGGAGGAGTTTCAGGCTGCAGTCCAGATACTGCATGCCATCAGGAACTGTGAGCAGGAGATAAGACCTACTGCCAGGCCCTTCTCCCCTGGGAGGTGGAGGGTAGACCGCGGTCTCCCTCCAGGACAAGGAGGGACCAGGGGACCTCACTTTCTGTCCATCCATGGGTTTGAACCAAGGTGGTCAAGGGCCCCAAGGCCTGCCACACCAAGGCCCCTGCCCTGCTGGAGCCTTGCAACAGGTATGAGCCTCTTGCAGCCCCAGCAGAGCCTGCTGAGTTGCCAGCTCCCGCAGGCAACACAGAAGACACTGTAGCTACCACCCCTACTCTCCCCAAGACCAAACGCGAAGTGTTTGTTGTGGGAGACTCCATCCTGAGGGGGACTGAGGGACCAATCTGCCGCCCCGACCCCTTAGCCTGGGAAGTTTGCTGCTTCCTGGGGGCCCGCATCCATGACATTGCGGAGAAGATCCCTAAACTCCTCCAGCCCACAGACTGCTATCCCATGCTCCTCATCCATGTGGGCACCAATGACACGGAGTGCTCCTAGCCAGGTCATGAGGCACTTCAGGGGTTTGGGTGTGGGCCTAAAGGGTCTGGGGGCACAGGTGGTGTTTTCTTCGATCCTCCCAGTCTCGGTCTATGAGCTGAGGAGGGAGAGGAGGATCCACATAGTCAACCAAAGACTGCGGTGCTGGTGTCATTGGGAAGGCTTTGGCTTCCATGACCACAGTCTGCTCTTTGGAGAGGCAGTGAGCTGTTGGGAAGGGATGGCCTCCACCTCTCTCTGTTGGGGAGAAGGCTCTTCTCAGCTAGAATGGTTGACCTGCTCCACCAGGCTTTAAACTAAGCCCACTGGGGGATGGGGGGACTGCTGCCTCTGCTGGCCCACTGAGTGGTTCACGCCAGCAGGCCAAGGCACATAAGGGATCCCACCCCAACCCCAGCCCTGGTACCAAATGTAGGAAAGGCAAGAGCCCCTAAGGGGACACTTGCGTGTCTATACACAAATTTCATAGATTTCATAGACATCAGGGCTGGAAGGGACCTCGGGAGATCATCGAGTCCAGCCCCCTGCCCAAAGGGCAGGAAGTCAGCTGGGGTCATAGGATCCCAGCAAGATAAGCATCCAATTTACTCCTGAAGGTGTTCAATGTAGGTGCTTGAACCACCTCCTCTGGCAGACTGTTCCAGACCTTGGGGGCTCGGACAGTAAAGAAATTCTTCCTTCTGTCCAGCCTGAAACGGTCTTGCAGGAGTTTGTGACCGTACGACCTAATCATCCCTTGGGGCGCTCTGGTGAACAAACGTTCCCCCCAGATCCTGGTGGTCACCCCGATAAACTTATAGGTGGCCATCAGATCACCCCTGAGCCTACGCTTTTCCAGGCTAAAGAGTCCCATGTCTCTCAGCCTATCATCGTAAGATCTGTTTTCCTGACCTCTGATCATGCGCGTGGCTCTCCTCTGGACTCTCTCAAGCTTCTCCACATCCTTTTTGAATTGTGGAGCCCAAAACTGGACGCAGTACTCCAGCTGCGGCCTCACCAAGGCCGAGTACAAGGGGAGAATGACATCCCGGGATTTGCTCGAGAAGCATCTATGGATACAAGCCAGCGTTTTGGTCACTTTATTAGCCGCAGCATCGCATTGCAGGCTCATGTTCATCTTGTGGTCAATGGTGACCCCCAAGTCTCTTTCTTCTGTAGTGCTAGCCAGCGTAGCACTGCCGAGCCTATAAGGATGCTGCAGGTTTTTCCTCCCAAGGTGGAGAACCTTGCATTTTTCGGTGTTAAACACCATCAGGTTCTCGTCTCCCCATTTGCTGAGCTTGTTCAGGTCAGCCTGGATCACTCGCCTATCTTCTGGCGTGGATGCTTTGCCCCAAAGTTTGGTGTCATCGGCGAACTTGGCCAGTCCAGTCCTGACTCCATTGTCCACATCATTAATGAAGATGTTGAACAGGATGGGTCCCAGGACAGAGCCTTGAGGGACCCCACTGGTCACAGGGCACTACAATGAGTGACTGCCATCAATTACAACCCTCTGGGTCTGACCACGGAGCCAATTTCCCAGCCAGCGGATCGTGGTGGAGCCAAGGCCACAACTGGGCAGTTTGGCCAAGAGGTGATCATGGGATACCAGATCAAAAGCTTTTTTGAAGTCAAGATATATGACATCAATCTCTTCTCCCTCATCCAGGTGATAGGTCACCTGGTCGTAGAAGGAAATGAGATTGGTCAAACAAGACCTACCCACAACAAACCCATGCTGGCTATCCCTCAGAATGTTAGCCTGGGCCAGTCCATCAAGGATGGCCTCCTTAATAAACTTTTCTAAGATCTTCCCCAGGATAGAAGTCAGGCTAATGGGCCTGTAGTTAGGCAGATCCACTCTCCTCCCTTTCTTGAAGATTGGCACCACATTGGCCTTCTTCCAGTCTTCGGGCACTACACCAGAGCACCAGGAGTTTTCAAAGATCCGTGCCAGGGGCTGGGCTGTGATGCTCGCCAGCTCCTTGAGTACCCTGGGGTGCAGATTGTCAGGGCCGGCTGACTTGAAGGTATCCAGCTTCTCAAGATGTTGCTTCACGAGGTTAGCATTTATGGAGGGTAGGGGATCCCCATCACCCGGTTCTCCCTGTCCCATAGCAGGCATGGGCATCCCATGGGACTGATGAAAGACTGACGCAAAGTACCTATTTAATAGATTGGCTTTTTCCTGGGCATCAGTTGTCAGTTGCCCCATCTGGTTTAGCAGGGGTCCAACGTTGCCCTTGCTTTTCCTCCGGCTCCCCACATATCTGAAAAAGGACTTTTTGTTGTCCTTGATGCTTGAAGCTAGTTGGAGTTCAGTTGCAGCCTTGGCTTTCCTGGTTTGCTCCCTGCAGGACCGGACCAGTGCAGAATAATTCTCCTTGAAGGTGAATCCCGTCCTCCATCCTTTGTAGGCTTTCCTTTTTAGCCACAGGAGGTCCGCTAGGTCCCTGGAGAGCCAGGAGGGCTGCTGTGCCTTCTTGCTGCCTTTCCTCCGTGTTGGAATAAATTTAGCTTGTGCATTGAGGATCGCTTCCTTGAGAAGCAACCACTCTTCTTGAACTCCCATCTCCCTGGGGTCATGGTCCCTAAGGGCCTGACCGACAAGCCTCTTGAGCTTGTCAAAGTCGGCTTTTCTGAAGTCAAGGACTTCTGTGTTGCTGACTGACTTGCCAGCTTTATGGCGGATGGTGAAGGTGATCAGCTTGTGGTCGCTGTCACCCAGCTTCCCATCGATCACTAGGTTGCCGATTAGGTCATCCCCCATAGCCAGTACCAGGTCGAGCAGCACTTTGCCTCTCGTTGGCCCATAGACTTCTTGAGTCAGGTAGAGGTCATCCACGCACGAGAGAAAGCTTTGCGACCGCTCGGATTTTGCTGAGTGATCTTCCCACGAGATGTCCGGGTAATTGAAGTCACCCATGACAACCAAGGTCCTGGAGCAAGCGGCCTCAGCCAGTTCCCGGGCGAACTCCTGGTCAAGCTCAGGACTTTGAGTGGGAGGTCTGTAGTAGACTCCCACCATTGTGTCCCCTGTGCCATATTCCCCACGAATTTTTACCCAGAGGGTCTCTAGCTGTCCATGCCGGTCGCCAACATCAGCTTGCAGGGACATGTAGCTTTTCTTCACACAGAGAGCTACACCCCCTCCCCTTTTGTCAACACGATCCCTCCTGTACAGGGTATAGCCCTCTATGTCCAGTCATGGGTGGAGTCCCACCAGGTCTCCATTATCCCAATGACATCATAATTCTTTGCACTGAGCAGGAGGATGAGCTCCTCCTGCTTGTTGCCCAGGCTCCTGGCATTAGTGTACAGGCAGGCAAGTGTCCCCTTGGGGGCTCTTGCCTTGCCCACAGATTGTGCCAGGGCTGGGGCAGGAGTGGGCTCCCTTAAGTGCCTTGGTCTGCTGGCTTTTCAAGGATTGCTCAGCGGGCCAGCAGTGGCAGTAGTCCCCCCATCCCCCAGCGGGCTTAGTTTAAAGCCTGGTGGAGCAGGTCAGCCAGCCTGGCTGAGAAGAGCCTCCTCCCCAGGGGGGAGAGGTGAAGGCCATCTCTTCCCAGCAGCTCGCTGCCTCTCTTGCCAAAGAGCGGGCTGTGGTCATAGAAGCGAAAGCCTTCCCAATGACACCAGCTCTGGAGTCTTTGGTTCACTGCGTGGATCCTCCTCTCCCTCCTCAGCCCATAGCCCGAGACTGGGCGGATCGACGAAAACACCACCTGAGCTCCTGGACCCCTAAGTCCTGCTCCCAAATCCCTGTAGCGCCTCATGACCTGGCTGGGGGTGCTCCAAGCCGTGTCATTGGTGCCCACGTGAATAAGGAGCATGGGGTAGTGGTCAAATGCCAGGAGCCTGGGGAATAAACAGGAGGAACTTGTTCTCCTCTTAAATGCAAATAACTACAATGTCATTGGGATAACAGAGACCTGGTGGGGCTCCACCCATGACTGGACCATGGGTATAAATGGCTATACCCTGTACAGGAGGGATTGAGTGGACAAAAGGGGCAGGGGCGTAGCTCTCTATGTCAAGGAAAGCTATGCGTCCCTGCAAGCTGACATTGGCACCCACGGTGGACGACTATACTGCGGTTGCTCGGGGATGCAGGGGGGCAGTCAGGAAGGCCAAAGCAGAGATGGAACTGGGACTAGCTACCTGGATCAAGGACAACAAGAAGTCCTTTTTTAAATACACAGGGGGCAAAAAGAAGGTACTGGCTAACGTGGGGCCCCTGCAAGACAGGCTAGGAAATTTGGTCATCACACCAGACGACAAAGCTAACCTATTTAACGACTTCTTTGCCTCCATTTTCCTGAGCAGGGACTGGATCAACCCCCTCACTGGGCCCCCCTCAGGCTCCAGGGGAGGCGCACCTAGGCCAAGCATCAGTGAGGATCTAGTCAGGGAACTTCTGGAGGGACTGGATGTATTTAAATCAGCTGGTCTGGATGATCTCCACACCAGAGTGCTGAGGGAATTAGCTGAGGTCATTGTAGGACCCCTGGCACGGCTTTACGAGCACTCGTGGTACTCTGGTGTGGTGCCAGAGGACTGGAAGAGGGCCAGTGTGGTTCCCATCTTCAAAAAAGGGAGGAAGGAGGACCCAGGAAACTATAGGCATCTCATGGTGGTCTTACCTTGATCCTGGGCAAGCTTTTTGACAGAATTATTCTGGCACATGTCCACGAGGGGCCAGCAGGGGAGATTATGCTTAGGGGCAACCAACACAGGTTCATTAGAGGTAGATCCTGTCAAAGCAACCTGGTGGCCTTCTACGACCAGGTCACCAAATCCTTAGATGCAGGGGTAGCAGTGGACATAGTCTTTCTGGACTTTAGGAAGGCCTGCGACACTGTCTCTCACCCCGTTCTCATTAAAAAACTGGGGGACTGTGGTGTCGACACCCACACAGTCAATTAGGTCACCAATTGGCTGGAGGGCCGCACCCAGAGAGTGGTGGTGGATGGATCATTCTCGACCTGGAGGGATGTGGGCAGTGGGGTTCCGCAGGGCTCGGTCCTTGGGCCCGCACTGTTCAACATCTTCATCAGTGACTTGGACAAGGGGGTAAAAAGCACCCTGTTCAAATTTGCTGAAGACACTAAGATGTAGGGGGATGTGGGCATGCTAGAAGGAAGGAATAGGCTACAACTGGACCTAGACAGGTTACAGGGGTGGGGAGATGAGAATAGGATGGGATTCAACACTGACAAGTGCAAGGTGCTGCACCTGGGGAGGAAGAACCAGCAGCATACCTACAGGCTGGGGAACTCCCTTCTCATCAGTGCAGAGGCAAAAAAAGATCTTGGAGTCATCATTGATGCCAAGATGAACATGGGCCGGCAGTGTGGGGATGCAGTCAGGAAGGCCAACCGCACCTTGTCATGCATCCATAGATGCATCTCAAGCAGGTCCAAGGAGGTGATCCTCCCCCTCTATGCGGCATTGGTCAGGCCGTATCTGGAGTACTGCATCCAGTTCTGGGCGCTGCACTTCAAGAGGGATGCGGACAACATGGAGACGGTCCAGAGGAGGGCCACTCGCATGATCAGGGGGCAGCAGGGCAGGCCCTGCAAGGAGAGGCTATGGGACCTGATCCTGTTCAGCCTCCACAAGAGAAGACTGAGGGGGGATCTAGTGGCCTGTTACAAACTAGTCAGAGGGGACCAGCAGGCACTGGGCGAGTCCCTGTTCCCCCAAGCACTACCAGGAGTGACTAGAAATAACAGTGACAAGCTGGTAGAGTGTAAATTCAGATTAGACATCAGGAGGCACTACTTCACTGTCAGGGCGGCTTGGACCTGGAACCAACTTCCAAGCCAAGTGGTGCTGGCTTCTACCCTGGGAGTCTTTAAGACTAGGCTAGACAGTCAACTTGCTGGGGTTGTTTGACCCCAGTACTCTTTCCTGCTATGGCAGGGGGTCAGACTTGATGATCTGCTCAGGTCCCTTCCAACCCTACTAACTATGAAACTATGACCTGAGACCCTCTGGGTTAAAATCCATAGGGAACACGGCACAGGGGATACTATGGTGAGGGTCTACTACAGACCCCCTACCCAGAGTCAAGACCTCGACCAGGAGTTTACCAGGGAATTGGCTGAGGCTACACAATCCCGATTTATGGTTGTCATGGGAGACTTTAACTACCCAGGCATCTCATGGGAGGTGCGCTTGGCCAAATCCGAGCGGCTGCAAAGCTTTCTCTCATGTGTGGACAACCTCTGTCTGATGCAGGAAGTCTACGGGCCGAGAAGAGGTAAAGCACTGCTTGACCTCATACTGGCAACTGGGGATGACCTAATTGGCAACCTAAGCATTGAAGGGAAGCCAGGTGACAGTGATCATGAACTGATCACCTTCACCATTTGTCACAAAGCTGGCAAGTTAGTCATTTGTACAGAAGTCCTCGACTTCAGGAAAGCTGACTTTGACAAGCTAATGAGACTTGTCAGAGAGGCCCTAAAAGGCCACAACCCAATGAAGAGGGGAGTTCAGGATGTGTGGTTGCTCCTCAAGGGAGCAATCCTAGATGCGCAACCAAAGTCCATCCCGTCTCAGAGGAAAGGCAGCAAAAGGGCACAGCAGCTCCCTTGGCTCTCCAGGGAAATGGCGGACCTCCTGCATCTTAAAAGAAAGACCTACAAAGGATGGAGGACTGGAACTGCCACCAAGGAAAAATACTCTGCTGTAGACCGAACTTGCAGAGCAAATCAGGAAAACCAAGGCTGTGATGGAACTCCAGCTAGCTACAAATATCAAGGACAATAAAAAGTCCTTTTTTAGATATGTGGGGAGCCAGAAGAAAAACAAGGGCAACATTGGACCCCTGCTAAACTAGATGGGGCAACTGACAACTGACACCCAGTAAAAAGCGAACTTGCTAAGTGGGTACTTTGCGTCAGTTTTTCATCAGCCCCATGGGATGGCCCTGCCCACTATGGGTCAGGGAGGCCCGGGTGAGGGAGATTCCTTGCCCTTCACCGAAGCTGACCTTGTGAAGGAACACCTCGCAGGCTGGACACCTTCAAGTCAGCCGGCCCTGATGGGTTACACCCAAGAGTACTCAGGGAGCTGGCGAGCATCATAGCTCAGCCCCTGGCATGGATCTTTGAGAGCTCTTGGTGCTCTGGTGAAGTGCCCAATGATTGGAAGAGGGCAATGTCGTGCTTATCTTCAGGAAAGGGAGGAAAGTAGTCTGGTAAACTACAGGCCCATCAGCCTGGCCTCTATCCTGGGGAAAGTCTTGGAAAAAATTATTAAGGAGGCCATCCTTAACAGACTAGCTGAAGGCAATATCTTGTGGGATACCCAGCATGGGTTTGTTGTGGGTAGGTCTTGCTTGACCAATCTCATTTCCTTTTATGACCAGGTGACTTATCACTTGGACAAGGGGGAAGAGATCGACGTCGTATACTTTGACTTTAAAAAAGCCTTCAATCTGGTATCCCACGATCACCTCTTGATTAAACTGGCTAACTGCGGCCTTGACGTCACCATGATCCACTGGCTGGGAAACTGGCTCCGCGGTAGGACCCAGAGGGTGGTGGTCGACAGGAGCCAATCATCTTGATACGCTGTGACCAGTGGGGTCCCACAAGGCTCTGTCCTAGGGCCTATACTGTTTAACATCTTCATCAATGATGTGGACATTGGTGTCAGAAGTGGACTGGCCAAGTTTGCCAATGACACCAAACTCTGGGGTAAAGCATCCACACCTGAGGACAGGAGGGTGATCCAGGCGGATCTGGACAGACTCATGAAATGGGCGGACGAGAACCTGATGGTGTTCAACACTGAAAAATGCAAGGTTCTCCACCTTGGGAAGAAAAACCTGCACCCTGCTTATAGGCTCGATAATACTACGCTGGTTAGCACTACAGATGAAAGGCACTTGGGGGTCATGGTTTACCACAAGATGAACATAAGTCTTCAGTGTGATGCTGCGGCTAGTAAAGCGAGCAAAATGCTGGCTTGCATCCATAGATGCTTTTCAAGGAGATCTCAGGACGTCATTCTTCTGCCCCACAATTCAAAAAGGATGTGGAGAAGCTTGAGAGGGTGCAGAGAGCCACACGCATGATCAGAGGGCAGGAAAACAGACCTTATGATGAGAGGCTGAAAGCAATGGGGCTATTCAGCCTGGAAAACCGCAGGCTCAGGTGTGATCTGGTAGCCACCTATAAGCTAATCAGCGGTGCTCATCAGGATCTGGGGGAACGACTGTTCACCAGAGCCCCTCAAGGTATGACAAGATCGAATGGTCACAAAATGCACTGTGACCTATTCAGGCTGGACATGAGAAAGAACTTCTTCACTGTCCGAGCCCCCAAGTTTTGGAGTAGACTGCTGCCGGAGGCGGTTCAAGCACCCACTTTGAACGCCTTCAAGACACATTTGGATGCTTATCTTGCTGGGATCCTATGATCCCTGCTGACTTCCTGCCCCTGGGGTCAGGGGCTGGACTCGATGATCCTCCGGGGTCCCTTCCAGCCCAAATCTATGAAATCTATGAAAAACCTTTGGCATGTAGCTTATTGGCAGCTGTCTGTTGATTTACTATGCAGAGAAGCTAAGGTGAACACAAGAGAGAAGCAGTTATTGTTTTAAGTTGTAGAAGTTCTAAAAAAGCTCAAACTTAGATCTTCAGTAATAACAACATTAATGTTATCGAAATGCTGAGACTACAAGATGCCTGAATTTAACGAAGTATGACATTCAGATCTGGATTTTCTCAGTCTGGAGTTGTTGAGATTTGGCACATGTTGGAGATAAGGGCTAGTCATGAAATTTGAATCCCAGTCCAAACATTTCAAAGCTTGGAAGTATTTAGCTCCAAAATTTTGATCCAGGCTTCTCCTCTACTTGTGACAAGGGTGGAGATGCACTTACAAAATGTCCCCTTTCATTACATGATTTAGTTTTGAGCAGTTAGATCCAAATCCTATTTTACCCTTAAGGTATATAACAAGTATTCAGGTTTTTAAAGGCAAACCTATTCCATCCTGCATAAGTGCCTACAAAAACAATCATGGATCAACTTTCTAACTCACCTTTATGTCATTCCTAAGAATAAATTACTCAAAGCAGCAAGAAAAAGGACAAACCACCCACCTTTTGCACTAACCTATTGCATTAATGGTATTTCAGAGACTTAGGAATAGGATTGTAGTTAGCTGCCTGAGTACCACTCAGAGTGTCCAAGATGTGAAATAGGATTTGGATCTTAGATTATTCTCTAATCATCTTGCCATAGAACATTTCATATTGCCATCTTTGTTGACATACTTTCTAACAGGTATAAAACCACCATGGATTCTAACAGAAAAAGCTTATAACAGTGGTCTCCAACCTTTTTAGGTCACAGATCACTTTTGGAATTTAAAAGGAACCAAAGATCTACCTCCCCCCGCTCAGCAGGTAAGACTGTGGGCAGGGGAGAGGAGAGGGGGGAAGGGAAAGGGCCATGGGGGATGAGACATATTGAGGCCCCAGCCCTAGCCTCACTCCCTTACTGCTGGAGCCTCAATCTGCCGCCCCCCACCCCCAACAGTGGTGAGGCAGGGGCAGGCCCTGCACAGCCAGGGCAGGGAGGGGTACAGAGCCATGAGCGGCTCATCCGGGGTGGGGGGGCATGCAGCCCAGGAGGACATGGGGTTGTGTGTGCCCCCAGATCTGCACATGGGGTGGGGTAGGGTGGGTTAGGGCTGGGGCAACACCAAGCTGTTCCCAGCTGGGCTGCACTCAGGCCGGGCAGCTGTGGTGGCAGCACTGGAAGTGGGGCCACAGAGGGGCTGTAGCTCCCCCCCAACCCCTCTCCCAGCGCTGCTGACGTGTACTGAGTGCAGGCCTGGTGAGAACAGCCTGGTGCAGCCTTCCAAGCTGCAGCTGCAGCCCGCCATCCCCCACGTCTGCCAGCCCCTGGGCCCCATGTCCTCAGGGGGCAGGGGAGGCTGTGCTGTTCCCACTGGACTTGGCCTGCATTATGCTTGGTGGCAGCGCTGGGAGTGGTTATTGAGGGGGCTACTGCCCCCTGTGGCCCTATTCCCAGTGCTGCTGCTGCAGCTTGAGCACAGCTCACCCAGCTTGAGCACAGCTCGGCCAGAAACAGCCCGGCACTGCCCTGGCCCCAGCCTCAGCCTGCCCCACCCCACCCTGTGGGCAGAACTGGAGGCATGTGCCCCCCTCAGTGCTTTCCTGGGCTGTGTGGCCCCCTCCCCCAGATGAACCGTGAGTGGCTCCATCCCCTGCCCCATCCCAGCTGCTGCTGGGGGCTGGGTTTTGTGTCCCGAGTCCCACTGCATGTCCCCCTGGGCCTCTGCCCCTTACCTCCCCAACTGACTGACCTGCTGGACTTGTCAGGGGGTGGTGCACATGTGTTCAGCCCTGGCAGCCAAGGATTGACTTCAAGAGGCTCTGGGACCCACCAGTCAATCCCGATCAACCGACTGGTGACCACTGGCACTGGCCTATAACAACATTGTGAAAATCTTATATGTATAATAATGCAATGCAGTAGTAGGGACTAAGGATAGAACTGAAAGTGTAAGGTTTCTGTTTTACATAATTCCTACATAATTCAGTCAAACCCATTTCACAATAACAAGGCTCAACAGAAGTGGAGTCACTCACCACCAACAGGGACTGAAGGTAATTTGGCCAGATGCTTATGCTCTTCAGATTCCAGATTCCATACTATTATCTCAGTGGTGCTGGTGTTTGGGATACAGCTGAATGCCACAAGATGGGACCCCAGGTGATTAATAAAGTAGGTGGAAATAAAGTCACTGCAGCAACCCTTCAGTGTGTGAGTGTAGACAAAGGTACCAACACTGAAGAGTTCTATATGAACAATATCCCGCTGTCCCATGAAGGGGCATCTACAGAAAATGAAGGAGATGTACAGAAACTAGTTTAAAATAAATACTAAACCAAGACTGGATACTAATCCCATCAGAAAGGTATTTTACAAAGGCAGCAAGCAAGATATAAATGAAAAGGTACCACATCCACTATGAAAAATATTGAAAAATATTGAAGAATGCTATTTTCTACACAACCTCTACCTGAATATGACAAGGAAGTATTCCTTAGTTATGGCTACTCCTTCAACTGCAACTCCTGGTTCTTGACTTGTCAGTTTAGCAGTCACCTGTCCCTTTTTGGCACTGAACACCATAGCTTCTTTTCCACTCCTGTCAAGAGAAGAACAAATGAAACTAGAGATTCTATGTCACCATTCTCACTTTGCCAAACCACTAAGCACAGTATGATGGCTAGAAAATGGTATTTAGAGGTTTACTTTTAGGAACTGACTTGTAGGTAAAGTAGATATTCATTAGAACGATGGTCAGGGGAACAGCAAGGGTGAATTGGTTTCAAAAAGCCTGTTTGGGACAGTTTCCTTCAAGGCCCACCGTGTCTGAAGCCAGAAGACACACTGGTTGGGAAACTGAAGACATGTACCACACTGTTCCATAATATGAACAGTGTACCCAAACAGAGATAAGGGTTTCTGCAGCATTGGTGCCAGGTCACAATGCCCAACTGCAGAGCCCTTGGGATTTCCAGCTTTGGTGGATGGACCAAATTAGGAGAAACCAGTAAATAAGCAAATTAAGATGTGTGCATGTGATGGGTTTGTGAAACAAGGAATAAGCTGACAGAACAAAATGTAGACTGTATTATGACCACAGGGAAACATATCAATGATGCTGAGGAATGAAGAGTCATCAAAGGGAGATAAAGAATACAAACAGAGGGATTTCAGAGCAGCATAAGGCCCCAAGAAGGGAATCCAAGGCGACCATGAACAAAGGACGCACCACCAAAACATCTTACCCACCCCACTATGGGAATGGGCCTTGGCCCTCGCTCTCCAGGCTGCTGACATCTGATATTCAAGAGAGAACCTCAAGGTGAAGCTTGATTACTGGCCAGACATATCTTCCCTCTGTGACAGCTCTGGGACTGGTATATATAGACTCTGCTTGCCTTGCCTGCATTATTCTTATTTGCTATCACTGTCAATGAAATTTGCCTGTTATCAAATGGAGAAGTCATGGTCAGTCTGAGGGTTTGGGTCTGCTCAGAACAAGGTATCTGGGTCATAAATTCAGTGCCAACAAGTCCACAGATAGAAGCCAAACCCACAAAAAGCAAACCCTGTAAATGCTGCCCTACACTTTGGACACAACAATTAAATACACAAATACAAATTGGGGAATAAGAACCTAGGGGTTAAAGTGGACAGAAAGCTGAATGTGAATCAATAATGTGCTCTTGCTGCAAAACACTCAATAGCATACTAGATTGTATTACTGGATTGTATTAACAGGAGTGCTGCCTGCAAGTCAAGGGAAATGACTCACAACTGGTGAAGTCTTACTTTGAGTACTGTGCTTAGTTTTGGGCACAATACTTCAAGACAGACATAAACAGATTGGAAAAGGTCCAGCAGAATGCAAGGAAAAAAGTGATCAGAGGTCTAGAAAACATGACGTATGAGAAGAGGCTGGAAGAACTGGGATAGTCTAGAAAAAGAAGGTTGAAAAGAAATTTGATAACATGCTTCAAATCCTCAAAAGGCATTTATAAAGAGGATAGAGATAGACTATTTTTTGTAGCCTCAAAGGATAAGTAACAGTTTTAAATTGCAACAAGGGAAATTTAGGTTGGCTATTAGGAACTACTTTTTCATTAGGTATCAGTTAATGCATTGCGACAGATCACTTAGAGAGGTTATAGAATTTCTATCCTTGGAAGTTTCTAAGAGCATGTTAGACAAACAATTGACTGGGATAGTTTTGACAGGGGTAATTTGGCCTTGAGAAGAGGGTTAGACTAGATGACCCTCTAAATTTTCTACGATTCATTAGATTTCATATACAACCCATAAGAGTAACCCTGTCAAAATGCCATAACTACAGCTTTACTGCCTTATTCTGTGCTGTGCTATTTGTGTTTCACTACAGTTATATTTTAGAGAAATATACTGAGAAATATTGGTATGGCTTTACCTTATTTCCTTAGAAAGCCTATCATTTTTCAATGAACAAAATATTTACATACAGTGAAATTAGCTATGAAACTTCTGATTGGCCAAAACACTGCTGTGCTGCGTAAGCACAAATTTACTTCTCAGAAGCATGAGCTCTTTTCCTAGTTTTCAGTTTGGTATTCAATCTGACCAAATATTTGTGAGTCTGTATTTTATATTTGTGTTACCACATGTGTTTGATGAACACACTGTGCTATTAAACACAGCAATGTAGATTATTATACAGTCCAGTGGGTAGAAAATCGGCTTGGGGGACGCACCCAGAGAGTGGTGGTGGATGGGTCATTTTCAACCTGGAGTAACGTGGGCAGCAGAGTCCCCCAAGGCTCTGTCCTGGGACCGGTACTATTCAATATCTTCATTAGTGACTTGGAAGGGGGAGTAGAAAGCACCCTGTCCAAGTCTGCTGACGACACCAAACTATGGGGGGAGGTACACAAACTAGACAGCAGGGAGTGAATCTAGGCTGATTTGGATAGGCTGGAGAAATGGGCCGAACAGAATAGGATGCAGTTTAATTAGGGTAAGTGTCCTGTGTTGCACCTGGGGAGGAAGAATCATCAACACTCCTACAGCCTGGGAGGTACCACTCTAAGTAGCACAACTGCGGAAAGGGATCTCGGAGTTGAAGTCAACTCCAAAATGAACATGAGTCACCAGTGTGATAAGGTAATAAGTAAAGCTAACCGCACCCTTTCTTGCATAAGTAGGGGCATTGCAGACAGGTCTAGGGAGGTGATACTTCCCTACTATGCAGCATTGGTCAGGCCGCTGCTGGAGTACTGCATCCAGTTTTGGGCGCCACACTTCGGGAGGGATGTGGATGGCCTGGAGAGGGTTCAGAGGAGGGCCACTCATCTGGTTAAAGGCCTACAGAAAAAACCCTATGTGGACTGATTGGGAGACCTGAACCTCTTCAGCCTCCACAAGAGGAGGCTGAGAGGGGATCTTGTGGCACCTACAAACTCACTGGGGGGAGGGGGGGGCAGCAAGAAATAGGGGACACAATGTTTACCAGGGCGCCTGTCGGGGTAACTAGAAATAATGGCCACAAACTGGAAGAGAGCAAATTCAGATTGGACATCAGGAAAAAATTCTTTACAGTGAGGGTTGCCAAAATATGGAATAAGCTTCCAAGGGAGGTGGTGCTGTCCCTTTCCAGAGAAGTGTTTAAAAGGAGATTGGACATAAATCTGGCTGAGGTCATCTGACCCCAGTACTCATTCCAGCCCAGGGCAGGGGGTCAGACTTGATGATCTAATAGGTCCCTTCCGACCCAAACATCTATGAAATTATGAAACTATAAACCAAAAGAACATATATTTTCTCACACAGACAATTTGCCAATTTCAAGTTATATTTGTGTTAGGGGAAGGGAAGGTACAATGAGAGAGGTCATAACTACAACAGATTCCTTTTAGCTTAATGCCCAATTACAGTGCAGACTGTTTAATGACAATACAAGTCTAAGGAAAACAGAAGCAGACAGGACTGAAGCAGAACTGCAGTGATAGAAAGGCTGGGCAGGACAGCTGAATTTGAAGAGGGACTTCATTTGTTTATGGACCTGTGGTAAAACAGTTTCTACTAACCTGTAAGCACAGAGGACATAGTCTTTCACTGAATTCTTTGATACCAGTATGGAGTGATCCTTGTGTACAGGGGCATCATCTTCTGCAAAAATGTGTGCTTCATGGAGCAGCTGGCATGAATCAGTCAAATCAAACACCTAGAACCAGATAGTAATTTAATGTACAGGTTCATGGACATAGCTGCCCTTGCTTATCACCCTCCTTCCTGTGCTTCCCTTTTTTGGGCCTTAGAACAATATCTGAAGCAAGTGACGTTATTTGAGGAGATAGGGAAGAAGTAAAGGAGAAAAATTAGATGCTTGCAACAGTCAAGAAGAAAGAGCTTCAAACAGTAAATAGGCAGAAACTGAAACAAAATGGGAAGAAACACAAAGTGAGAAACTGCCAGAAGTAATTGAGAGAGGAGGGGAAAGAAATACACAAAATCCAGAGAGAAAGAGGATCACAAATTAGTTTATTTAAAACTAATATGGCAGCTCAGAGAAGTTCATATATACCATATCAGTGGTTCTCAAACCTTTTTTTCATGGACCACTTGAAAATTGTCGAGGGCCCTGGTGGACCACTTAAACTTTTTTTTGTTCTACAAATCAAAGCACACAACTCATATTTTAATATCAGTAGTCTTACCTTTCTAATGCAATAGATGTGCCTGTTTTTTTGAGCAAAGTTCTGGGAAGTTGGGTGTAGTGTTTCTCAGCTTTCGCCTTAGGTCACCTTTCTGCGGACCACCTGAATGCAGCTTGCAGACCACAGTTTGAGCACCTCTGTACTCCAAATCAAGGTTTTCTTTTCCCCATTCAAGGTGGGAAAAAAGCCTCAACTTGGATTAGAGTATGGCTTGTGGCAGGGACAGGGGCCAGCTCCAGTTCCAACAGGGGCCCAGGGTCTGGGGTCCTGGCTGGAGCCAGAACTACCACTGTTGCCTGGGATCAACAGTTTTGGAGTTAGCAGTAGCTGTGGTGGGTCAGGAGCCACTGGTGTGGGTCAGGGAGCAGGTACCAGCACAGATCTGGGAGTGGGCAGGGGGGCAAGTGATGGGGGAGAGGCAGGGGACAGGTGCAGGGGCACAAATAGGGGGCTAGTGGTGATGGGGGCACAGTGTTGGGGGTCAGACTGCCTGCCCCCTCACACCACTTGCATCTTACTACCTATCCCCCCACTACTGTTCTCCCTGCCATTTGCCCCCACTGCTGATGCTTCCCATGTTGCAGAAGCTAAAGGAACACATTTAATATGATCCTGCAATAATTAGATGCTATACATGGAAAATTATCAACAATTTATAATTTTCCATGTATAGCACCTAATTATTGGGGGGCATCTTTAATTCAAAGTCATCTTGGATTTGGGTTAACCTTCCTCCCAAAAGGCTACGGTTTTCTCCTCTTCATTTTCCAGTCATTAAAAACCCTGCAGTACATTTCAGCAATTGTTCAGGACACTGAACATCATAATTATTAATTTAACATCAACTAGTTAGTCTCCTTTTCTGGTGGGTTATTTTCCACTGACACATTACCACTGAAAATCTTCTTTGGGTAGAAATAGTCTGAGAAGATCTACTCACTCTATCTTTAAACTGGGTGTTTTAATTGGATTAATTGTTAAACTAAATAAAGAAATGTCAGCCTCCCTGAAATATTGAAAAATGGAGCCCATCCAAAAGATTCTATTAGATGGGATTAAATATTAATGAGAGTTATTAAAGTCTCATTCTTCAGGACACAGGGTAACTATTAGCTGAAGATGTTTAAGAAGAATAGTATCCCATGAGCAAATCATTTTGAGTTGGGAGGGGCGAGGGAAGTCAGGGAGTGGAGGAGGGAATCTGGGGGGGTTTCTGCACTTTCCTCTAAGGTATCTGTCAGTGGCCACGGTTACATAGGTTATTGGCCTGGAAGAATAATTATTCTGAAGTGAGAATTGGCACATTATCATATGCAACAACATTGAGTTCTATGACAAATTTTGAAGGTCTGTTCAGCTAACTGTTTCCCTATGACCACAGTTGTGATAGGAAGTATATATAGCTGCTGTCTGGGTAAGTCACTTAACCTCTCTGTCTTAGTTTCTCCTACTTAATAGGGATAGGAGAGATTAATTGACTAATGAGTTTACAGTGCATCAAGGATGAAAAGTGCCATAATAATACTAAGTATTCTAATATTTACCTGAGCCTACAAGGTACTTGTTCAGAAAAACCTACCAGCACAGAACACTGCTCATCTCAAATGTATTTTTCTGAATTACTGTGTTTTACAGGTTTTCCCATTACATTAATATTATCTAGCTCTGTCTCCACCCATCTTTCCTTTCCACATCACTTTATGCTTATATTTGTAACTTGAAAAAGGTACATAGCCCAGTGCTTGCAGGGCAGCATAAGTTCTAATTATGTGTACACGTTTTCAGCACCACATTCATATTGTCTGCTGACATGTATGTCCTGAAAAAATAGTACAACTATTCAGAATGCCAACAAGTTTTTACAGGAGCTCCAGTGTGTCTTCTTAAAATGCTGTCATCCTCCCATTCCAGGATACATATTAGCACTCAGTCACACGTCTAAGTTTAATATATATTTGGATACTCTTTAAAAATTATAATTCACCCATTTTAATGTTCAGGTGATCTTTTTATTTTGAGCCAATTAAAAGAGCATAAAATGTATGCATGCACTCACCTCACTGATATGCTATTTTAAATGGTTAAGGCTATTTGTTATTATATGAATAAATACTTCTGTAAAATGCCTGTTCTGTTACTGAAAACCAAGTTGTCCTTATCATTTGTTCAGAGAACATTAAAAAAACAAATCTCACCTTGACTCGCAGGCTTCCATCAAAAAAGACCAAAAGGAATTGCCCATTCATTGCAGATGTCAGTATTGGAGTGTCTGGAAAACCATCAGCTTTATAGATCACTTTTCCCAGGGAAAGATCCCAGATTTTAAGGGAGTTTTTTTCAGTCACTGCAACCAGCCTATTTTCTTGGCACACAGTAATAGAGTCAATGTTCTTCCCAGCCCCACGCAAAGTGAAGGTGGCTTTACCAGTGTTCAAATCCCAGTATTTCAGAGTGCCATCCTGAGATGCTGTAACAACCATGAGATCCTTCTGGGTTTCTGCAACTGCTGTGATCTTGTCCATATGACCTAGGAGTTCATGGAAGTGCAAATTCTAAATGACTTACATAATAGTCCAAATTAAATTTGGTCACTTTTTGTAATTACATATTACTGTCTGCTTCCAGTACATTTAGTCTTGATGAGATTGATATTTCTGTCTTTTTTCAGGTTTCCTCAAGGGTTTCTACCATAATATATTCTAGACAGGAACACTATAATTAATTCAATACTTTATAATAGAGAAATCAATTGCTCAGAATTCAGGAAATGTAGAGGTAAACCTAAAATATGTATTAAATTTGGCCTTCTCTTCATATTATTATTAGTATTATGTATTTTTCACTTAATACAAAATATAAATATAATGTCAAGTGGATAAAAACCACCAAACTGAAACAACCTACAGATCCACATATACTAGCAGTTGCAAGCTCACAGTTTAGATAACCTTAGTCTTTCTCCAATCTGCATCAGATTTTCCTAAGCAACTTTTTTCCTTCTCTTTCTCTTTGTCTTCCAATTTTAAATGTAAACTGTCCTTACTTCAGAAATACTCAAGCAACTGTGTTCAAACCAGGCTTATTGCTTAGCACTCGGTATGATCTACAACATAATCATGTGGTTTTTAACTTGCTGTTGTCAGTCACTTTTGAGCTAGTAAGGTACAGCTTCTGATTGGAAAATAATGGGAAAAGGTTGTGGAGAAAGCGTACTTTCTCCAGGAGTGCATTTTGCAGACTGGAATAATGATTTTATTTTTTAAAAATTTTTTCACAAGAACTCCCGCTTTGGTCAGAGACCACGCATAGTCCCCAAAAAACTTCAACTCAAGAGGAACTTTGAGTGTAAGACAGTTGTGAACAATTAACAAAGGAGACTAGGTTAAAACTGGGACACCATAAATTCATTATTTTATATCAACAATGCAACAGTAAAGCTAGCCATGTTAGTCTGAAGTCAGACAGAAGGCAGGGCAAGGTGGCACCTTTGAGACTAATTTTTTCTGTACTTTAAACAGATAAAGCCGTCAGATGCTAATTTGGATCTTTTCTTTTAAGCACAAGATAAAACGAGTTGGAGGCATCTGTTATGGGACTTGGGCATTGTGAAGCTGAGTGCTGTTAGGCCCACTTGTTAGGCCACTGGAGTGGAATCAACAGCCCTGGGTGAGAACCGATAATTGGTTCTGTAGAGAAGCAATGCCACACAGATTCAGTTAGCCTTTGTTGTTAAAAATTATTTACCTCAAGAAATAAGGAATCATGAAACTTAGGTCATGGTCAGAACCAATTTCACAGCATTCTAAGTTTCCTGCATAATCATTTCTTGTCTCCCCTTAGTATAGATCTGTCACTTTCTACCCATTTTTGTGCAGATTGAGAGGTATGCTACTCAGAATCCCATGCCTAGTTTTCATATTCAGTTGTTCATCTTCTCCAAGGCTTTTGTCCTTGGTTTTAAGCTGTTTTTGAAAAGCTCAACAAACAGCTGGCCGTAAAACAGAACTGCTGGCAAATTAATCTGAACAAGTAACACAAGAAAGGAATTTGCTGACACTACTTCTGCTGTGTGCCATCAGAGCACTGCCTTACAACTGGCGGATTTGTTATCTTTTTTTATCAAACAGCAAATAAAAATAACAGTCAGTTTTCACAAGCTTCAAAATCTAGGAATGCTGAATATTTTATTGTCATAACTCACTAAACAATGTGATCCTTTCCTTAAATTGGGAGAGAAGAGGCAGATTGCTAATGAGGGTCCTGATTCTACTGTTCTTAACCAGACAAACCTCCTGCCAAAGTCAGGCTATTAAGTAAGGACTAAAGAATTTAACCCCAAACCCTTTACAAAACATTTCAGAAGTATTTTTCCCACCTACCTGGCAGAAGTTCACAAAGGAGGCCACCAGGGGCCAGAAGACAAGTTGTTGAAGGCACAAGAACAGGGATGGAAGACTTTTGGCACTGAGATAGCAGAGCTGGCAAGTGCGGGTATTTTTTAGGATCACCTTAGTTAAGAACAAAAGAGCACATTTGATACTTCGTATCTTGAAACTTCTGATTATTCAATAAAAAAACCATTGGACACAACTGTGACAAAGCACTGTTAGGTTGCTCGCAGGGCTCCAAGCTACTCTTCATTATTCTGAGGGTTGTCTACAAGGAATAGACTAAAATTTGCCCCTTGTACAACTTCTTATCACAGGACAGCTTACTTCCATGTGCCCTTGGACTAGACCTTGCAATTCCAATAGCACTAGAGGTCTTACCCTGGTTTGTACAGAATTATAGGGGATTGTAAATGGGGCAAGCCTGAAGTGAACAATTGCTTTGAAAATCACTTTCACCTCAGGCAGTCAGTAAAATAAATAAAACCATGAAAAACTCATTACACAAGAGAGTTAAATGGTACAAGAAAAAGTAACCATGGAACATGAAGATAGGATATAGATACAAAATGTAAGAATCTCACACTCTGTTCTGACTCTAAAATAGTCCTTTGGAGAGCAATGTCGGTATTTTCAGAGACCAACTTTCCTGCTGACTCTACCAGCACTGACAGCTAGGGATGTGGATTTAGTCTCCAACTTCCCAATAGGCCCTCCCTAAACACCTTAAAACCTCCCAGAGGCTGGGTGCCTCCATGTTGCATTAGTCCTCCTGTCCAGGAATGCAGGGACACAGTGATTAATGCCGTCACAGTCACCCCTCCCCACGCACCTCACCAAATCTCCAGAACCATGGGTATCCCTTTTCCTTGCATATAATGTGCACCCCATTTTTCCCCAGCTGCTTTTTTTGGAGGGGGGAGAGGGGAATGTGCAGATTATGTGCAAGAAAATATGGAAGATGACCAAGTCTTTCATTATACTGAATTTCTTAACATCTTCCAATAACCAGTAGTTCACAGGTTCTTCTATAATAATGATAATGTTTTCACCCCCTCTGACTGCTCCAGATATGTGGGCATGGAAGATAAATATTGGGAACATTGTTTATTACTATATGCTAGTTTCAATCATTTAACAATGTTCTTATTGTTTCACTCAAAGTTACTTCCCATTCATAAAGGCAAAAATAACAAACCTTTAATAGTTTAAGTTCCTTTTTAAAACACAACTATTTATTAAAACATTTTAAAATCCAGAGCCAGAGAATGCTAAGTACAAATGCCATGGTCAAGAAATTGAATTTATTATAAATAAATAAATAAATGTGGTATGTATGTACCTGGTGCTACTGGTTTATCTGCAGCTACAATTTGATGAAGACGACCTATAAGCTGTGAAGCCAGCTGATATGGGTCCTTTAGTAAAACTTTCTTGGATAACTTGAGAGTTTCACTTAACAGATTCAAGTCAAGTAATGTCCTGTGGGATAAATAAAACAAACAAACAAATGCTCTATCAAATAATGTATTGTTTTTACATGGAAACTCAGAAAAAGACACAGGTGCGTTTAGAATTTTTTCATCTAAAGAGAGTTTTATTAGGTTTTTTTGACTGAGACAGTTGATGACCAAAGTAGATGGCAGATGTGCTTTAGCTGGAGACCTTGGCCCCAAGAGGAGAATGGGGCATAAGAATACTTACCAGAATTTTATATCCTGAGGGCCTAGTTGTAGATGGTGACATTTATATATAAAATAATTGTTAGTGAAAGAGAATAGACCATGCTAAAATACTATGCTGCTGTTCAGAGGCAATACATACAATGCTGGAGTAGTGCATGGGAATAAAGAAGGGAGGCTCAGGTCTCATTTAATTTCCAGATCTATTACTATTATTATTGTGCTTCTTAGGTTCTATTGTAAACTCACCTCTCAGTACTAGCAGCTGCTTTTAAATCCTCTTCTATGCTGATCACTGATAAAGCACATGCTTTATGTAAAAGAAACTCATAGTTAAACAGGCATTCTGTTATCAACATGGGAATATTATTGGATTTGATCAGGTGATATGAAGTTCCAACAAGCTTGCGAAGGTTGAAAACATAACTGACTTTGGATTCCTTCTTCAAAACCCAGGCCAGAGGTTGGGAAGTGGTCATTTCACCATTTATTTTGGGAGCCTTGTGTCCCAGGTAGTAACCTGCAAAAGCAGCATGCAAAGACAGCTGCAAATCACATGTTTTCAGGTATCGCTCCATACAGATATGCTTCAGAAATGAATGAGTCCAGCTGAAAACGTAAGTGTTCTCACTCCTTTGTTCTACCAGATGTTCCCCAAAATCTTTCTGAATTTTCATCCATAACACTTGGGGGAATGCTAAAACAGAGACCTTCTGATATTTTGTTATTTCCTGCATTACCGTTTCATCCAGGGACAAGAGATCAAGCAGTTCTTCCAGTGCTATACCATTTTTTGACAGAGTGATGTAGGCTGCCATTCTTTTGATGACTTGCTCTCCATGGTTTTTTTCCATTTTGGCCAGTAACCACAAGTACATTTTAGATAGATCTGGAGGAAGATATACATCTGCCTCTAGGCTAAACGATGTCCACAAGAATGATTCTTTATAGGCACAAAACATATAGAGTGGTAGTGGGCAGGCTACACACGCCTCTATTAAGAGTTGCTGCTGGTAAGTTGAGAGTATTCGACAATCTCTTTTCAACCAGCAAGTGATAAGATCATTTATTTCTGTAGGTGTAAGAGAAGGTATTTGTAGAATATTCTGTTCTACTCCAATTTCCTGCAAAAACAAAATAATTTAAAATGAAACCAAAAGGATTGTGTGTGTGTTTTCTGTAGTTGTGTCTTATCCAAAAACTGCCTTAAACAATTAAGTGCTTCCCTACCTTCTCACAATAGGCACAATCTTGCCTAAATTTACATACTCATATCCCCACTGAACTGGTAAATGAGGAAAATTCAGCACCAAAATAAATTTCAATTAAATGTGTAATATTTTGATATTTCTAGATTCATTGAAAATCCTGCAATGCATTTCTAATAAGACTCTTGGTATTTGTTATGTCACATTTTGTGTTCAGTAAATTAGGGAAAATCATGATATGCTCAAAGAAGGCTTTTATTTTTATAAAAGTAGTTATGTTAAAACTTATTTCTCAGACAAAATGCATACCCCACCATAATAAAACTACTCTTTTCCTGCGCATGGTTATTTAATGATGTGCATTAGCCTAATAACACTGCACAGTAGGTTATTAGCACAGTTTTTGCCATGACACTCTACTGCACAGTGTTATTAGGCTATGTGCAGTAAGCACCTCATGTAGATGCATCCACTGCGAGTCAAACCAGAATACCAAAGACAAACCTGATTCACAGCATATGCACTGAGGTATTGACATGGCATGCAATAGATGTATTATATATTTACTCTATTTCTTGCTAGGATTTGTTCACTGTACCATCCTGAACATGTTTTAAGAGTATAATAGTAAAATCAACATGGCATTGTAATATTTTTTTAAATCACATGTATTCCTAATATAGTCCAGAGCTTCAAGCTATGAAAATACATGGCAGAATTGTTTTGTAACTGTCATAAATTACCTGTTTAACAACTGAGTTCACTAACCAAATATCAAACATGCATGGACTTAAAAATTATAGAACAACAGACTACAAAACTAGACCTCTGGGTTTCACCTGTTATACTACTCTTTTCCTGCAGTCAGATCTGTGCTGGCAGACCTCTGTGGCCTAACCAACCTCCACGGACAGAAGATCCAGCTGTACAGTTCCAACTGCAGCAACAGGATACAAATCAATAGGAGCTGAAGATGGTCAGGTCATTGCAAATTCAGAACTTTACAGGTTAAGAACTTGATTCTGTGAGACTTTCCTCACAAGCACGATTCCACTGTTACCAATGGACTAACACTTGAATAAAGATTATTCACACGGGTAGATGACAGCCATAATTTTCAAGCACAATGTTTAAAATAAATCAAAGGGGATATATCTTAGGGGATTTATTTATTTAGTGGGGAGGGGATTATGGACAGAAATGCTTTTGGTTGCATTCTGGAGGGTTAGTATGTACATTTTTTACTCTTTCTGAATTGTGTGTATTTGGTTATATTTGTCCTAAATTATTCTAACCACATTTCATTATTCCCTTAATAAATAAAATACTCGAACATGAATAATAAAAAGTGAAACTAGATATTAAATATCAACATACATTGTGTTCCTTAATAGACAAACACTGTTTTACCTTCAATGTTTTTAAGCATGAGCAGTTTGATTCTGTGGATGTAGAAACCATAAAATATACATTTTCAGGTAGTTTTGTGGGTATCCAGGATAGGTCAGCTCCATATTCCTCAGACAACTCATTTAAACCATCCAGACTTATCAGAAGTGCTTTATCCTTTGTAGCGAATTCCAGCAATGAGGCAAACTCCTGAACCAATGCTTCAAAATCCTTATTTGAAAAAGAGGATATTTTTAGCCATGTGAAAATACTTGTCCTATTGTACTTGGTGCATTTTATGGCTAACCCAGATGTCTCTGTGACCACTTTTGTCTGAGGAGGGCTGGTTCATCAGTAACAATGAGATCACTTGAGAAATCTGGCTCTTGTAGGAAGTACTGAGACCTGACTGGGAGAGATACAAAAGATGTGGAAGAGGACAAAGTCCTCAGTTTCTGTCTAGCATACAAATACTGTGCTACCACAGTGCTAGGACCCAAGAGATTCAGATGTCTGTTAAAATGTCAGTGGAATACATATGTAAGTAAAGTAAGCAGGATTTGAACAGAATGTTACTTGTGGATCAATAGTATCCCAATCCACGAGGCTGGCTTGAACAGGCTGCTTTGTAACCATAAAGAAGGAAGAGTCAATTCAATGAGAACGCAGTGGCATGCTGTACCAATTTTTTATCACTTTAAGTATGCTATATTTTATGGACTATCAACTCTTGGCTTTGCTTTCAATTTAATTGGCAGCTCTAGATTTTCTTTTGCCCTGAAGCTTGCACTGAATTATGCTGTGACTTTAAGTAACTGCTGGAAGTAGCAGCCATATGAATTCTGAGTACTGAAAGTACTTAAGGAGGATAAATGTGAAATTTTTTGTTGCTATTTGCAAATTAAGCTATTACTGTTTTTCATTTCGGAATCAGCTGAATGTCACAAGCACATCAATAACATTCTTGGTTGCAGCAGAGTTTCTTTACATTGCTTAAACAATGGTTATATGCCTCAGCTTTAGAACTAAATATAAAATAGTGTCAGCTAAATCCATCCACCCTATTGTAATGGGGGGGAACAGATATACTTCCAACTGTAACCTCAGCAGAAGAATGGATTGCCAGTACAAATTGCTAACAGCAGCTGGTTGAGTGCATATTGGTATTCTTCTGCTTTACTGAGCAGGAGTAAAGCATCTCACTAGCTGTAATTGGTCAGTGCCTGCCATTGACACAGGATACAGGTTTCCCTCACTTATGCTGTATATGTGTTTCTGGAAAACAGCATATAACTCAAATTTGCATAAAGGGAACCCACTTTACAATGTAACAAATAGGGATATGTCGCAAGACCTTGACTGTACTGACCCCCAGACCCATTTGTACAACTTTTACAAGACAATTTTGGTACTCACCAACAGCAGACATTACACACAAGCACAGGGTAGTGGCGAATGTTACTATAGTGGGGATGGCAACTACAGAAAAATGTGTCGCAGACAATGAACGAGGAACACAGATCCATAAAGGAGACTATATTTTGCTGTGTATAATTCTCCCACAATGCAGTGCACAAAGCAGCTGACTGTGGGCTTCCATCACACCGGTCTCATAAGGGTGAATTTACCTTGCATATAATGAATTTTTGGTATATAAAGGGTCATCGCATAAGAGCAAATTCACACATACAGAACTCATATAAAGCGAGGGAAACCTGTACCTAACTTTAGAGTTTTCTCTGATTCTCATTATTGTTGTACCCAAAAATTTTCCATCAAAAACCCAAAAAAACAGATCTGCAGATCTAAGTTCAAAGAAGGGTATATGTATACTTTTACCTGGCTCCAATGCTAACTTTAAGATATTCAGAATGATCAGTAACACACCCCGCCCCAAAATAAAAAGGACTTGGGATATCTTTTTAAAAGTCAATGAATTTTATAGGACTCTTTTCTTACCCACATTGTCTTTTCCTATTTGCTAAATACTATTTTTGCCTTCCATACTTATAACCAAGTATGAAATTACCCTATCAATCTGTGTTGGCATTATTACTCTAAATTACATGTTTGACCAAATCCTGTAAGCTATCTGAACACAAATTTGCTGCTAAGGGTATGTACAGAAGTGCTCCATGCACATTTCACAGTGCTATAATTTAGAGCACTTTTTATAGCACTATAAGGTGACAGAGTTCTTAAACATGACAGAAGTGCAGTGTTTGATCAGAGGGGCCTCTGAGCCTCCCTGCACTTTTCTGACCAGTGGAGAAGCCCCAGGAGGCTGTGGAGTGCTCCCTGCTGTCTAGCCTGGAAAGTGCAGGGTGGCTCAGAGGCCCCCCTCCGACCAAACCAGAAGTTGCTTTTTTCACCATTTAAAGCACTATTGCTGTGACTTAACAAAAGGTGTTAACTTAATGTACAGTAGACTAATAACAGGTGCTAACTGAAAGATACAACAGGTACTAACTTAATGCGAAGTAATAATGGCACATTAATGAACATGTAGATGCTCCCCCTAAGTACAATAATGAGATTTTTAGAAATCAGAAAGTCCCTCACCCGCCCAATTCTGACTGAAGTTAGAACACTGAAATTCTGCATTTGATAAGCTTTCAGGATTGTCCAGGGAAAGCAAGGTAGTTAATTTCTGCTGCATCTGCTGGTCATAAAACAGCAGAACACCACAGAAAATAACAGGCTCTAGCAAGTGTGCCTTTAAAAAAAATACAAAAACCAAGATAGTCCCATCATGTAGTAATTTTAATTACAATCAATTTTTAATTTTAAACTTAGATGCAGTTGCTTTTAAAAGTAGAGGTAGACCTAATCTGTTATGTCTTCAAAATTCAGTGACAAATAGCCAGATCAGAGCTAATCATCCAAGCCTATCTCTATTTACAACACTTGGTGTTGATTCGCTGTGATGGAGCAGCTTCAGTGCAATGTCACTTTATGGGCTGGACCAAGGGGTGATGATGGCCATTTTCAGAGCTTAGTTATAAGGACACAGGAGAGCAGTTTGTGGTAGCAGCTGTGGAGGCAACATCTGGCTGAGTCCCTGCTCCAGGAACATCTTGGAGGTAAGGGTGAGGCTATGGGGAAGGAGGAGACCTCATTGGTCCTGGACATGACCTGAAACTGCACCTTGCTGGGATAGGGAGGCCTGGTGGTCCAGCCTGTGGTGGGGCAGGGCCACTCAAATACCAGGACCAAGGACCTCCCCAGTGTAAGACGGGCAGGGGTACTTAAAGTCCTGCCCCCACCTTAGGTGGGTGTGTTAACATGCCCTAGAAGCAGGACAGTGTAGTAGGTCAGGTATGCTAAGAAGGGCACCTGAGCCTATGGGGGTGTTTGACCCCATGCCCTAGGAGCAGGCCAATGTGATGAGCCAGGCACAGTATGTGCCTCATTGTGGAGGCAGAGGTGCAAAATAGAGTGCACAGGGGCACCTGAAGGGCTGCACGAGAGTGGCAGTTGTGGGTCCCTGGAGAGAGGGGCGATGTGAGAGGGGCGTAGTTGAGAGGCCCTGCAAATAAGTGGCAATTGGGAACCCCTGGAGAAAGGAGGTGCAGGACAGTATTGGCCATGGCTGAGGAAAACTGGGGCCCTGAAGTTGGGCTGAGAAAGTTGAGGCCTGGTGTGTGCCACCAGCGTGGAGGTCCGGTACCTGACTGATGAAAACTGAGGGCCAGGTGCTAGGCCGTGGATGAGACCCAGTGTGTGCCACCAGGGTGGAGGCCTGGTACAAGGCTGATGAAAACTGGTGCTAGGCTGAGGAAGATAAAGGCTCAGTGTGTGGCACCAGGTTGGTGGCCAAGAACAAGGTCAATGAGTGTGTTATCTGTGAGGCATAGGACATGTGTAAAGGGAGGTTGGAGTATGTATGTAGGGCTGATGGTACAGCTGGGCCTGCAAAAGGCAGCCTCCTACCTATTAATAACTGAACAATTGAACAACAAGGCATGGCAGGTGAAAGAGACAGGCAGTTTGCTCATTAACAAGGGGGCGGCTTGGTGTGCAGACCGGGCTTGTGAGATAACCCTCTTGACATTAACATACAATATAATGAACTGGTTAAGCTATATTTCTTTTAAGAGAACATCCTCTTGAGAAACCATTTCCATTCTTGACATATACTTGGAGACTTGAAATTTGATGTCTCTGGTCAATGCATTTTTATAGGATTCAGAAAGTTTTCTTTGTTCCATAAGTGTGATTCCTCATCATTTTCACTAACATGATAGGAGTTTTTGGCATATGCCCATGGTAAAAAAAAAATCTGAGTTACTTTCTTTTAATGCTGAAAAAAAAACGTTACAAGCATAAACAATATTATCCCTGGAGTTAACAGGATTCTCAGTGCATGTAAACTGCCACTCAAGGGATGGAGCTATGACAGTTTCCAACTGTGGCAGCAAGATGCCCTCACAGGCTCCCAAAGGGGAGGGGGCAGTCCCCACAGGCCCCAAGCCACACAAGCAGCCCCTCTACCAGGGAAACTTACCTTTGGGGACTCAGCTGTACCTGGAGGAGGGGCTGTGGCTGCGCAAGCCAGCATTATGCCGGCTGTTTAATCAGCTGTTCCCCGGGCAGGGAACAGCAGAGCCAATCACAGTTGCTGGAGCAACCGCCGCGGGAAGATTTAAAAGCCCTACCGGAACCCGGCTGGGGAGTGGAGAGGGAACACGCCGGCATGGAGCACGCCCGGCGTGGTGAGGCTCCTGTGGTGGGCACGAGAACTGCAGCCGGCTCAGTGCTGGCATCCAGAGCCAGAGAAAGCTGAGGCCCTGTAGAAGGCTGGGAGGGAGGAGGCAGTTCCAGCACCTCTCCACCCCGCCTTTCCAGTGGTCTACTTGATAAAGAGCTTTAGAGGCATCCCGCCCAGAGGCGGCAAGGAGGACGCCAGCTGACAGAAGCCTAGCCCATCAGCATCCGAGGCAAAGACGCTAGCTGTAGTGACAACAGGGCTAGCCCACCAGAACCCGCACTGACGCCAGTCTCCCTTATGAAAGGGGTTGATGGGGCACAGCTGAACTATGCAAGCATCACCCATTTGTTTGGCAAGTGGACGGGGTGTAGGGGATGTGGGGCCCTGAGGAACATCACGTCAAGACCGTGTGTACTACCATCCCTGGGGTCCCCCAGGAAGATGATCTCCACTGAGCCCCTCCCTTTCATTCAGTAAAACCAAGTTGTGGCAAGCGAGTTGAGGGAAGGGGCCCCGCGCCAAATGGATCATACAGTTCCCGACGTAAACCACATCTTTGGCACTGCCACACCAACACATAAGGATCTGCCACACTACTTCTTGATGGCTACCAGTTGAGACCTTGCCCCATACCCTTTCCTGCTTGCATCATGTTACAGGTTTAAAGAAACAACAGGAAAATATATTGTTGTGACAACAACAGGAAAATATATTGTTGTGACCAGGCTGGTACATTTTCAAAGGCTGAGGGAATAAAGGTAACTAGATACTGGCAACCAAAGATAAAAGATATCTGCAGTGGAAAAATGAAATGATATGTTTAAATTAGTTATGTTTTATATCTATATGGGATTATACACATCTACATAGGATTATCACTTTAAAAAGAGAATTGTGAAAATTAAGTGTGCTTTATAGTTGTATACAAAATTTAGGCCTCCCACATAATGGTATTACACACTATAACAGGGGGGCCAACCCACAAATTAGCCCCACACCTGCCCCTGAGTGCCACTCTGATCGCCTTTCTCTGCCCAATTCACTGCTCTGCTTTCTGCTCCCTGCCCTATCTGCCCATATACTTCCTGCCACCTCCTTGGTCTGCTACATACAGAGGCTGCCTTTGCCACTTGTGGCATTCATGCTGCAGATTGGCCACCCCTGTACTACAATATATTAAATTATAACCATGCTGTGTCCTGACTGAACTGGTTATCTTAGTAGCAGAATCACCATACTATTTGTAATCTTATGAAAAGAACATTAATCACTGCACCACTGAAGCAAAACTGAGATTTACTTTTGTTACCTCTGATAAGTTTACGGAGATCTGGTAAATGTCAGCAATCTGGTAGCAAAGGCTTAAGAGAACCAATCGGACATTTCTGCTTTCACCAGTAACACCAATAAATCGGATTATGACTCTGAGGTCCCTGTGAAAGAAAGAAATGCTGTTTTTCCACAACAGCTTACTTCTTGATCTTAAGCTGGTTGTTTGGCATAATGACAATATCATTAAGGTCTCTCCACCAAAGCCCTTAGGCTGCCTGATTTTATGTTGCTCTCACTCAGCAACAGTTGAACGGGTCTGTCATTTGCTCATTCATTAAACTCATACAACCTCCAATCCACATCTATTTAAGCACGTTAAACGGCAAAACGTGTCTCACACCAATATTTTAATTTTCAAAACCCCTGGATATGTTATGAAAGGAATTTCTTTTACATTAATATGGACCCTAACAGTGAATTCTTAAGCCAAGCTTCATATACAAAGAGCCTGATACCTGCTACCTGTTCTAGTGAGCAAGGGGAAGAGAGAGAACTTCCTTCCTGTCAACAATATACATTTTCTGTTTTCTATTGGTCTGAGTGATCCTTACCCTGGTATCCAATGAGGAGCTAAGGATGCTGCCTTTGCCATGAGAGTACTTTTTCCACTTCCTGCCTCTCCATGCAACACAATTAATCTTCTGTTTGAAGATAAAATCTGATTCTTCACATGACACAGAAAAGTTTCTCTTCCTATGACACATTTAATCCTATATGACATGGAGGTAAAGACATGGAAGAATGAAAAGCCAGTGTTAAAAATTTAAGCTAGTGTCACAAATCCCTCATGTAATTTGGAAAACAGAAGGAAACCAAGCTGAAGGGGCAAAGAAAGTCAAGGCAGTAAATTTTCCAACTTTGAAGAAACTTTTTCTTTGTGAGAAACAGAAGTTCAGTCTCATCATACTTTTATGTATTTTCTGTATTGAAATTCTCACTGTGTCCCAAAGTTGTTGTTTTTACATAAAGTGGTAAATTAAAGACACAACCTTACTGATAGTGAAATAATCTTTTCCTCAATTTTGTATGCATTGTTTTCCCATTATTTCATATTTTCCCCACACATCTAATATAGCTATAGTTTTTTTTCTAGGCTCATCAATCATAACTTCAGACAACTACCCATTCTTCAATTAGATTATCAAATATCTCACTAAGTTATGTCTGAATGAATGCTACTGAATCAAACTACTTTATCATCATCACTCCATTCATGAAACAGAAATTTTAACACGTATTTAATTTGTCTACTAGATGACCAATGTTCCAAATTATTTTTGCAAACTCTATACTGTTTTCCATTCATGAAGCCTAAGGGAGCATGTTATTAAGCTGGCCCCATGGAGAACCAGTGATGAAGGGATGCTCAAACTATACTGCTGGTTGCATTTTTTTTTAATTTCCAAGAAATGTCATTATTCATTTTTGTCCCTTGGAATTTGACAGGGAAATTGTATTTAGTGACACTTTCTAATTCTCCATCAGAAAGAAAGTATATTTACTTGTGTTTATTAAGTATATATTACTTGTGTTGACATCTGCCATGCATGCACACTGTGCACTCTGCTGTAGATTGGGAACTGGTATGTTTATTTAGGAGTCAGTATATTCTAGATTAAGGTATTAGCTGGAAGCAGACAACCTGGAAAGGGACCAGTAACCAGCTTCAACTGTGTTCCCAAGGTAACTGTATCTATGATAGCTGAACTATAAGAATGTTGATTTTCTGTGACCAAGGAGTTTAGCATGGAGTCTGACTCATAGGTCATATAACACAATGAGACTTGCAGGAAGCAATATTTGCCACCTTTCTCATGGAATAAAATACACACTAACATAATGACCAGCAATCTGGGCTGATCCTAGACAACAAATGTTTATCTAAATTAATATGTGGGCATAAAATTTCACAATAATATAGCACATTTTAATGTCAGAGAAAGCTTGGGCCTCACCCATCTGAAGCATAAAATTATTTTTACTCCATTATATTCTCTCAGAAATGGTTGATCATGGGCAAATAACCTAAGCTTCCAAAAACTTCACTCCCTTCTACTTGAATCTGAGAGGAAGGCAGGCAAAGCTGGACACCGTTTTTTAACCTTTGCAACAAGTCTCAGTGCAGGATGAGATGACATCTTTTCCCTGGGACCTGATTTCATCTATTTTTCACTTTACCCAAGCAATTATCTGGTACACTGTCTTATCCAGAAAATGGGGATGCGTGAAAATGGAAATGGAAATTGGAATTTCAATCCAGAAAATTGAGATTGAAAAATGCACTTGTTCTAAAATCTTACCAGCAAACCGTTTCTTTGGAAAAAGTAAAACAAAATAAAAATTAAAACCAGCAACTATTGTCCAGACTTAGATGTCCTGTTCAGGATTTTCACATGCATACAAAGCCAGAAAGAAAACAAAGTGATATCCTCTCACATGAAAGGAAAAATCTCAGCAAAATTTTACAGTCAGGTAAATTATCCTAACTCCTCTTTTAACCAAACCATGTTCCATTTGTTTTGTGCTGATGTGTATAAAAGAAGCAGCAGCCCATTGCTGAACTCACAGTCCCTGGCAATGCTGGATATGTTCTAGGATCTCTTCATCCCTCTGAATTCGGAGTATTTGCTTTCTTCTCCTTGCGTCCAACACATCTGGAATTTTTTTTGACTTGATCAGCCTAATTGAAGAAAAGCAGAAAAAAAGGCTCTAAGTTAAACAGATTTACTTTCCCACCCCGGGAAAAAATATATACTCACAGCTTGTCAAAGATAAATGAATATTTTTTCCTTAACAGTGACTAGCAAAGCCAAAAAAATAGTTTCGCTATGTATTAAAAACACCTGAAGGTTACCTAGGGTGAAAGCTATGCTCTTAAACATATCTGAACGATTGGATTATTTTAAGAGATTAGGAGCATGCACAAGCAAATTAAGATTCATTTCAGTTATCTTAGTCATTTCAAGTGTACTTCTTACAACAACTCAACATTTTTTCGTAACCGCCAAAGTTCCTGGCATTAAATTTAATACAGAGCCCAATGCAGTTGTATGGTTTGCAGTACTGGTCACTGTCTTAACAACCACACATCAAATAAAGACAGCGAGTGAGGCTATAGAATTATCACTGACAGCAAAACTAGCAACTTTCTAGTTCCAAATTTTCATATTCTGTTGAAATGCTTGATTTTCACATGGTCTTTTACTTGTTTTCAATCAGACCATTCACTAGTATGTAAAAATTAAAACAAAACCCCTGTTGTAAATACCAGTCTTGCAAACTAGGCAATATGTCAGCTCAATTTTTTCAGGCTTTTGTTCCTCTCGAGCCTGTTTTGTGATTAATTTGAATGTGAAAGGATTCTTCAGTAACTTAGTGCAGATAAAACTCAGACCAATGGGAGCATGTCTTTCGTCTCTCCATACGATGTATTCTTTCCCTTTTTTGTCTCTATAGACAGCGCTATGCAACTGACCTGCTGAAGTGAGTGATGACTGTTTTTTGAAAGTCATTGCAGAGGCGTTCAAGGTAGTAGGCATGGGATCTGTTGTGGACAAAATCAATCCCCTTTTTTCCCCAGCTAATACTTTTCTCATATATATTAGTGTGATGGAGCTGTAAAGACAGGGAAAACAATGATGTACAAATGCAAGGAACCAAAACTGGTCCTTGTAACAAAAAAAAAAAAATCTTGGATTAAAAATTGTAACACTGTCATTCATCGGTGTGACTTTTAGCCATGAAATGTAGTAAGGCTTAAGTTCCAACAAGTCTGTATGATTTTTTTTATACTTTACAGTTTTTACTTTATGGTGTTTGGTTTGTAGATAGAAATGAAAAACGTGGAAAGAGTGGTTTTATTAAAAATAAAGAAAAGGAGCGAAGAGGAACTGTGAAAAGATACATTTAGAAATATAGGGAGGCAAATGAGTCAAACTGCGATGAAGGTCAGAAAAGATCCATTCAAACTCACATGGCCCATTATGAATAAGTATAAATAAGGCATGCCAATTTCTGTATGTAATGGTGAACAAGGAAATGGTGTAGCGAACACTGTAATAAGCTGCGTTTGACTGCCATCATCTGAATGAGTAGGTACCCATTTACAAACTGGGTATCCAACCAACTGGAGACAGGCTTTGGCACAAATCCAAACCAAAGCTTGAACATATACTTCTGGATTAACAAAAATGATACCGTAACCTCTCTGCTACTGTACCCTGAGTGATGAAGGAGGAAGGAAAAAGTAGCAAAGATAGGGAATAAAACATAGGAAACTTGATAATGTGGATTTTGCTTTATAAATCTGCACAGTCAATGGGGTTGAGGGCAAGGTTCCCTCTAAGGTGCGCACATGCACAGCCATACATAACTAAAAGTGTGGCCACGCACAGCCTTTTCAAGGCCGCGCAAAAGGACAGGCTGGGGCTGGAGCCTGGCATGGGCTCCGCTGGCTCTGGGGAAGTGGTCCACTCCCCCGCATCAGGGCCAGGGAGCGCAGCACTTCCCCGGAGCCAGCAAAGCCCGTGCCAGCCCCCCACCACAGCCTCCACCCCTGCCTTGCCTCACCTTGGGGTGAAGCAGCTGCCTGCCCTGAGTGAGGCTCTGCCAGCTCCAGGACACTGCTCCACTCCCTCTCATCGCCTCGGGGAGCAAGGAGGTACATGGCGTCAGGGCTAGGGAGCGGAGCAGTGTCCCGGAGCTGGCGGAGCATCACTGGGGCAGGCAGTGGCTCCTCCCCAAGGTTAGGCAAGGCAGGGATGAAGGCTGGTGTGGGCAGCTTGCATGGGCTCCGCTGGCTCCAGGGAATTGCTCCACTCCCTGGCCCTGATGCAGGGGAGCAGAGCACTTCCCTAGAGGTGGGGAGCCCACAGCAGGCTCTGGCTCCAGCCCCTGGTCCCCGGCTCTGGCACCTGGCCCCAGCCTCTGGCCCCCGGCCCAGCCTCCAGCCACCGGCTCCCAGCTCCAGCTCCAGCCCCCGGCCTCTGGCCCCTGGCTCCCAGCTCCAGCACCTGGCCCCCGGCTCCCAGCTCCAGGTCCTGGCCCCCAGCCACTGGCCCCCAGCTCCAGCCACTGGCCCCTGGTCCCAGCCCCTGGCTCCTGGCTTCAGCCTCCGACCCCTGACCCCAGCCTCTGGCCTCCAGCCCACAGCCCTCAGCCCCTTTCGGTAAGTGTCCCATGCCAGACAGAGGCAGCGTGCTCACGGACCAAAGTGGCATGCTCATGGATTGCTGCTCCTTAGAGGGAACATTGGTTGGGGGCTGGGGAGAAGACTTAAGGAGAAAATTAAGGTAGAGAGAAACCAAAAATAATTATGCACTCATACTGCTTACCTTAATAGATGGATACAAATTGCTTTGCTGTGAGTTTACTTGCAAAAATAAATAAATAAAGTAATTGGCTCAGTTCTCATGCTTACAGTATGTCCAAGAACACAATTTAGTCTCATATTTTAACACTTCTTGGTCTTCATTAGATCCACACAACATGTGGATTAATCAATTAATAGCTATTAATACTGTTATTACATACTGAGGTTCAGATTCTCATCTCATACTGAATAATACTTTATTCCATAACTGGTCTCAGTGTGACTCCTCATGGAACATTCAACATGAATTAAGAGCGGTATAATATGAGCCTTACATAACACCATAGCTTTTCTTCCAGAAAGACCCTGTCCACAAAAACAGAAAATAAAGCTAACAGACAAAGCACTAAAGTAAAGATGAGTCAAATAAAGTATATAACAAATAAGAGTGATATGTGAGGGTGACTTAGAAGACTGAAGTTAGGGCAAAAGTAGCATATGCAGGAATGAAGGTCAAAGCAGGAAAAAAACAAGGTGAAAGAAGTAAGTTGTGATAAAAGGTCTGATGGAAGAATAAAAACACTTGGCTTTGAAGAAGAGATGTCATTGCAGTTGCAGGAAGCAGTGTAAAAAAAGCAAAAAGTTGGATGCATGGGAAGATACACAAAATACTATTTTTTTCCTGACTAATGCTTGATGCAGTGGGCAGAACCAAGCTATTGGAAAATGATAATTAGCATACCCTTGTATAAATGCTTTTTATGAAGTTCTGGTGTGCTTCATACATTCCTATATTAATCTCTGGTTTCAGAGGATGGACATCAACATATTTTGAAGCTTGTTTTCTGGACAAGTTGAATTGTAAGTCACAGATGTTCCTCTTGAAGCAGTGACAATGGTCTTCAGGAGAGCCATGGACACAGAGCCCTTGATCAACCTCTTGCTGCAAAACTTATAAAGGGAAAACATAGTCTGATTCTTAGTGAGCATGTGGGTACATAAACACACAAACACACTTTTTAAATTAAACTTTGATCACTTAAAATAATATTCTGAAAAAAGTGGCTTAGAAAATAGGCAAGATACTAGGACAAAAGTAAGTATCTGAAAATTGTGTTTTGCTAGTGTCACATATATATATGAAAAGGCCAATACTCCTAGTAAACTCTACTAAATTAGACAATAGCTGTGTTTTAATGATTATGGCTGCTGTGAACACAGTTTCCAAGTCAAGACAAATTTTTTTTTCTGACAACCAAACTTTTTTATTGACTGTTTTATATAGTGTAAATGTTACCCTTACCCTTCTGCCAGGTCCTGAACAGGGGCCAGATTAAAGTTAAGTGGTTTAACACCAATCACAGTACAAAAGTTTGGTTGCCAGTAAAAATGTGCAAACTGTCAGTAAAAAAAAAAAAGATATTTCAGCTCCTTCAAATTACTTGCCCATTTCTTTTCTAGTGGAGTCTACTATTTTTTATCCTGGAAACAATGTATTGTTACTCATTCCAATTAAGTGACATATTTTTCTCTTCTGTATCTTCACAACTCACCTGTTTTAAGTAGCATACTGGCTGTGTCTTGGCCAACAGCAATTGAAGCATATTCCTGAAGTATCTTATGTAGCTTCTGAAAAGAGCTCAGCCATTTGCTTTTAGCTTGCTGCTTGCGTACAGGATCCTTGCTGAATATGTCCTTGTAAAATGTGCTATGCAGAAGAATGAGACAAATCATATGAAAACTATGAAAAATATTAGTATCATTATTAACAACACAAAAGTAGATTTTGTTTTAAGTAATACTTTCTACTTGTATCTGTGTTGTTCATTTAACCACAGATACCAGTACATTGCAGAAAAAGTTGAAAGGCACTGCCTTGCTCATTAAGTTCATCCTCTTTTGCAGCTCCTCATGCTGGAATGTTTATTTTACTCAGCTGCTCAGTAATTTACCTTTCATGGATTTTTTTGAAGTGATCCAATTTTGGATTAACTGAAAATAAATCAATCTCTCAAATGGTTTGAAATGAAAAAATCGATCGATCGATAGATTCCTGAATTAATAAACGTCAAAGCAAACGTAACAGAACTCTAACCTGATGGGCTGCAGGCTGTAAACACTTGGGACATAATTTTCATCCAATCTGTACCACTGATTAAGAAGCCACAACTCTTTCTCATATTCAGCTGCAGATTTATGTTCTGTGAGAGGGGATCTATTAGACAAATCCTGTTCATCTGAAATATTTGATTCCAATTCTTTATTGTCATGCATCTCAGTTATATTTTCTTCTGATGACTTGCCTGTTCCCAGAAACTCTTTAAAAGTGTCAGGTTGATTATCATCTACATGCTCTGTTTTCTCAGTTAGAACTGCCTCTTTTGTTCCATCAAGCTTTACACCACTTGACATGTTCTGCTTTTGCTGTATTGCAACCAACTTGAGGCTTTCAATTGTGTTTTTAATTGCCTCTAAATTCTCCTTTGATATGGTATGTGGGATGACAGGATCATCATGCTTTTGCCCAATGAAAACCTGAATATATAATGATAAGAAAACACTAAGGAGAAAACAAACATACACAGGAGACAAATATACACTTGGTCTACACCTTCTGTAAATGGTTCTGAGGCTTGACTCAACATTAATCAGTAGATTATCTGTAAATAACCTCTCTTTTTCCATGTTCTGAATTTGTCAGATACATGTTGTTTAACATGAATACAAATCCTAACAAATATTAAAAGTTAAACACAGCAAATACAACCATAGCTTACAAAGAACATCTGATGTCCTAACTCCTGACACTTCTTCAGAGCTTCCAGGTGTAATGAAACCATGTGGTGATCATTGCTGACACCATCTGTTAGTCCCCACCTCAGGTCCAGCATCCGGAAATCATAGCCTCTTGCTTTACAGTAACTGTATAGCTGTGGGTATGATCTTTTCATTAATTCATTTCTTTCCTCTTCTGAATCTGATATGAAAACAAGCACAGTGAATATAAACTGTTATACTGATAAACATGATAGCTTTGCAGTATTTGATGATGAAACAAAAATTTGAGAGGCAACAGAATCACGATTTTTCAAATAAAAAGGAGTGTTTGGAGAGCATTTTATATATGATGGTAGATGGATTTTTAAATTTCTAACTAAATGTTATATATATACAGTATATCCCAGCATGATTGCATTATAGTCTGTATTTGAACGAATCTTGCATATTTTAATAGTTCTCCTCATAGGATGTACATTGACCATAAGAAATTTACGTACTCCCAGATATTTAAAATCCAGATCTATATTTGGACTGTTGTCCTATCCTCCCCAATGCTATGAACAAAATGGACAGTTGCCAAGGGTAGCAGAGAGGCTATGGCCCCCTCTTTCTACAATGTGACAACCAAACTCCAAGTTTACAATAGCCCTGAAATTCAGGTTACTCAAAAGTCTGAATGAAAATCTAAAGCCAAACTTTGGAAGCTTTGGGAACAGCATCTCTTTGCATGCTGGAAACTGCATTTACTTAACAGAAGGGCCTCCCAGTTAAAATCAAACTTGGTGATTTGTTTCTGTATGTAAACTTTTGCCGTATCTTTTTGCATGCATTTTTAATTACCTTACAAAATTATTTTGTCCTCTTTAAAATGTATTAGACATAAATACAGCATGCTTGATAACTGTATTGAAAAAAAACCCAACCCATGGAACTGCCTTGTGTCTTGAATTCCCACCGTTTCTACTAAGACTAATGGTACCTCCACACCAGAGACACAAACAGGGAAACACAATCAGGCAATTTCTAATAAAGCAAGGTTGAAGGTAGGAAGGCTCAGGATTTGAGGGTTGGAAGTATTTTGGTGTAGTATTTTGAGTTTTTATAGTCTGAATTATCCATACTCATTTGATGTTTGGTAGGATCCTGGACAACCCCTGTTAAAAATAAAAAACTTCAGATGACTGTTGCTTTGTCACACACACACACACACACACACACACACACACACACACACACACACACACACACACACACACACACACACACACACACACACACACACACACACACACACAGAGTGTAATGCCTGTTTAAATACCAAGTTCTTCAGGGAAGGATTTTCCTTTCCCCCCTCAATTTCATATTTACATAGTAAGCTGAAAGAAACAGACTTTAACCCCAGGAAGTGGGTAGGTGTGCTTTATTAAGCCTTCTGTGTAGAAAGGGAAATGGAGAATAAGTGAAGCAACTTGCTTATGGCACAGTCATCTGATACCAGTCAAGAAAAGAACCAAACTGCCCTCACTCCTAAACCTAATGCTTTTTTTTTGGTTCTTGTTTTTTTTCTCCAAACCACATTTCTTACCACAATTCTGGTAACTGCAAATAGTGAACAATGATAAGTTCAGGTGCAGTGCATGATAAACCAGGAATCTCAGGGTGAAGAGAGTCTGCAAAGGGATTAGAGCCAGTTTCTAGATGTCATACCTCGATAGCTTCCACAAATATAGACCATAAATGTTCTCTTTCTGACTGAACACGGTGTATTGATAAAGCCTCTTATTGCAGCTCTATCAATTTCAATGTCAGGGGACTTGTGTTGTTTATCATCTCCCAGATCAGTAGGGCCATCCCAGATCCTTGGCAACATGGCAGCATATAATTTAGTTTTTTCCACCTGGCTTGCAGATTGGGACTTCAGCTGATCAGTAGTTTGAAATAAATGTTCATTGTAGACAGGTCCATCTGCTCCATTATCTTTCCAGGTATACTCATTTTTAGTTAAGACAGTTCTTAGTGAAGTGTTATTCAACCAGTCTGTCATCACTCTGCTGCTTTCCTTGTCAACCCCGATCTTGTGGCCCTCTGAGAAAGGCATCTTTTCTTCTTTCAATGCTGGCAGATCCCAGCTATTTACATTTATCCCTCTTGGCATTTCTGTCTTGTTGCTTTTGAGAAAAAACTCTTCTTCACTTTGCAAACTGCTTTTATCCCTACTTTGAGATTCATCTGTAAGTGCACTGGAATTTGCATGACAACCTCTGTCTTGATCTATAGTTTTTTCTTTGTGCTGAAGAGAAATAAAAAAAATCCTAATTTCAATCAACATCAGCAGGAGTTACACATGTGCATAGACCACCAGGGGCTGAACTGGTGGCTAGTGATAAAATTCTTACTGAAATCTGAGCCCTGGCCTCCTGTTCTTAGAACTGGGAGCAATACTAACACAACACATGAAACACATGTACAAGCAAGGACCTCATGATGCCAAATGGAAAGCTCTTTCCGTTCCCTAGAAACTCCCTTTCAAATTATTGTTTCTTCCTGCAAAGTGAAGCTCTTGATCTTCATCTGTATAACCTTGTCCCTCTCTCCCCACATGCAACTGATGTTTCTAATAATTTTTATTGCTCTCTCAGGGCGGGAAGAAAGAAAGTGTCACTGAAAAATATGCTGCCCAAGGGGATACCAAGGGAAAGACCAATTGGAAAACTAACAACATAGGATGAGAGAGGTCAAATGAGCACTTGTTGAGGAACCACATTCCCTGAACCCACTCTTTGTGCTCCCGTCACCCTCCCAAATAATCAGATACGAATTGTCTTCATCTAAAACAAGGCTGCCCAACTAGTGGCCAGCCCATGGGCTGCATGTGGCCTGGGAGGGGTTAAGTTGCAGCCCATGGGCTCCTACCTGGCAACTGCTCCCCCATCATTTCAGTTGAAACAGCAGCTGGAGTCTCCAGGCTTCCCTTCCCTCTTCTGGTTTTTGCTGCCTCCCTCTGCCCCAGAGGGCAGGGCAGGGCAGGGCAGGGCAGGGCAGGACAGGGCAGTATGGCTACGGCCAGGCAGGCAGGTGATGTGGGGGGCGGGTAGGGGGGAAGCATATGTGCAATGCAGTTGTGAGGGGTGTTAGGTCCCACTCAGAGACATGGTACAATTGTGGGGTGCACAGTGAAGCAGAAGGTAACACCTGTGCAGCACAGCAGGGCAGGCATCCACATGGCATGCTAATAAACTCTCCTGGGAGAGTCTGTGTCTCATGCTTGTGTGGCCTGCAGATGTACAACCCCTGCTGTAGCAACCTGTGGGGTATATGGCCCCCAGCTGCTTAGAAGTTGGACAGCCCTAACTTAAAACATTTATTGCCACCCAACTTAACTCAGGCCCTGCTTCCAAATCTATGGCTGTAAGATGGATGATGTTCACCACTTCTTACCCTCAGAGTAAAATCCTCTGTATTTCCTAACGCAAATCGATTTTCATTCTTGAGCATTAACTCACATCCAGAAGGCTGCTTCAATCTTTGAGCAAGGCGATGTTGCATATGATGCTAAAAATGTGCATTAGAGATTTATTAGCAAACTTTAATTCTGTACTATTCCATGCAAATTGAAAACAAGAAATAGTTATCACATACCTTTAAATGGGTCTTCACTTGTGTGTGTGTTTCTTCACTTATTTTTACATATGGCATATGCCAATGGCAGTCTTGTCTCTAAATGTCACAATAATCCAAAAAAAAAAAAAAGGATTTCCTCAACGGTACATTTACACTTTAATGGTGGAAGTTTTGTAGGGTCTTATTAATCAATATGTACTCAGGGCCGAATCCCAATTGCCTTATTCACACAAACAGGCCCACTTCAGTTATTAGGAAGATTAACAGAAATAAGTGAACACTGCTGTAGCTCACAACTCTCAGGTTAAAAATCCTGATCTAGAGGAATAACAATACTTGCATGAATGAAGCAAACAAGACTGGGCTCCCAAGTACACTTTCTGGTCTTTACCTATGGTATTAGTTTTTCAATTTCCTGAAATTACACTCTTTTATATTTAAGGAAAAATATTTCCTCACAGTTAAAAGGATTTTTCTAATAACATATTTTATAAAAATAGAAAATGAAAGGATTTGTTTTCATAACTCAAAAATGTAACTCACTGCAGTCCAATTAGAGCTACCAGCTTTGTACATAGCTTGTTGGGGTGATAAGATCTGTGGGAAGAAGAACAATTCCTGAAGATATCTGGAGGATGTCTGGCTATTCATATTACTGTACTACTACTAATAAAAGGAAACTATTTGTTAATGTATTATTTTTAATTTCTTTGGTTCAGTAAATTTAAATAAACTGTTACGATGCAAACTGACCTTCTACTGAAGTGAAGTTATAATCTCAGTCTAACAAAACTTGGTTTACAGAATATAGCATGTTCATATTTTACTACAAACCCGAGCATAGAGCCTTTATGAAAACTAGCCTGGGATGCAGATGGGGAGAAAAACACAGTGGTAGTCCCCTAAGTTTTACTTCAAACAAACTCCAACTATTTGTGATACTACAAAGTGACACCATAATAAAATTCACAAGCTGATTTTCCTTCTCCTGCCCTGGATGCTTTGATCATAAGTGAAATAGTTAAAAGGCTTACTCAACTTTGCTGGCGGTCAGCAGACTCTTGAAGTGAATAGGGGAAATCTTAATAGTCCCTACTAGCAGCATTGTAGTGAGATTGTCCTGGTTGATATTAGATATAGGTATAACCACCTCATAGATTGCTAAGTGGTGTGCTATATTCTTTAATATCTCCTGATTAATTTAAAAAAAAAATCAAACCTGAATACTTGTGATTCACTGGCTGTAGAATTTGCTGCAGAATTGTGCTCCAGAATCTAAGCCAGTGGTTCTCAACCTTTTTAGACTCCAGGCACACCTCCATAACTTTTCTGAATTTAGCAGAACTCTCTGCAGATGTGGACTCCTTGTCCCCATGCAAGTGAGATATATGTGGGGACTTTTGCTTTCATGCATGAAGCCTGGGGTACTCCAGTTTAGATTCATTGATTTAGTTGCTCCTGTTTTTGCAGAACTCAGCTGAGACACTTGAAAAGGACCTGATGTAATTTTTAAAATTGTAATCCAATTTTTAAAAATGCTGCACACCCACAGCTCCCACTGAAAATCAGGCAAAAAAACCCCTTTGTTTTATCTGCACTGATATATCCCTTGCATAGCAAACATAGGCACACATATGCATCCAAACACATTCTCATATGCCAGACAAATGAACCGAAATACATTTTAACTTGACATGTTGCGTATCAACTAAATTACATTCACACTTTTCATTCTAGCATTATTAGAAGGTAATAGCAATAACAATAACAACATTGATTTTAGGTGATTGTGCAGCTACTGCTCCATGTGAACTGCAAATTATCATTAAAAGATGATGGTTTAAATTGACTATTTGCTAGATCATCTTTCACATTTATCTGTACATGAAAGCAGCTTTTAGATGCTGGGTAATGTCCAGAGACAGACCTTTCAGCAATGTAGTGTAGCCTGGGACTTGGGAGAACCTGAGTTTACTTACATGCTTCACTACTGACTGCTATAAGACCATGGACAAGGTAATTTTTCTCTGTCTAGCTTCACATCTGTAAAACTGGAATTATACCAGTAATACTGCAATACCTCATTGGGATGCTATGTGGCTAAAGAGATTAAAGATTATGAGATACTCAGATATCATACTAATGGCAATCACAAATTCTTCACTCAAGAAAAATAAAATACAGAATTCCCTCTGAAATCAACTGCGGACATATGGGAATATAACAAAACATAATCTGGCATGAAGATACAGATAATATTTTATGTTATAGACTGTGGTAACTGAAAATAATGTCTAATTATTCCTTTCATAGAAGTCTCTAAAAACTGCTGGGTTTTCACCAAGAGAAAGTATATTATTCAAATACTTACAGCAAGTGCATTTTCTAGGTATCTCTTGGAAATTGAAGGGAAACAAGTTGTTTCTTTATATCCCTGGATGAAAACAGTGCAATATAAAAATATCATTATAGCCCAACTTTACAAAACTGTATTCACTTGAGGCAAGTCAAATATTTTTTATCATGATTGCTAAAGAGATGAGGAAATAGATGTTTCACCTGGTTTGGTAAACATTTAAGCTACTTTCACCCTATGGAAATAGTGTGTTCTTTCCTTTATGCTTTTGTGATCATATGTTGGTCTATTTTACACTTTTAGTATAAAAGGGACCATTATTTTTATCATACTGATCACACACAGACAATAAAACAATCATAAGGTATAGAAAAGAGAACCATATAGAAAGTCTTTAGCTAAGGTCTCCCCATTCAGCAACTGATATAATAAAGTTTCCAGATGTTAAAATTAAAAACTGCCAAATTTTGATTATGTTATCAGTTTAAGTGAATCACATATCCAGCTAAAACAGCTCAATACCACTTACCATGTATGGAGTTTTTTGAGAAAAACTTTCCTTTGTATAAGCAGGCCACATGCTTTGGTACAGCTTTTCAATGTGTTAACAAAATGTTGAAGAAGGTGAATTTAAGTTTCTTTCTTGTTTTGCTACAGTTTCACTAGCTATTTTTTAAACTAGAAAACCACAAAATTCCAGCTAAAACACTGTTCTGAATAACTGCTTAAAAACATTGTCCAAGAAAATAACATACTTTATTTAGTAACGTTCAAGTAATGAAGGTAGTTCATATTCTAGTCACTCTTATTTGCCTGAAAGGGTGTCAGCCTATTATAGTCTTCTAAGGTTCCAGATCCTTCAGTTTGGTTGCAGAGAACAGCGACGCTGTATTTATTTCCAAAACTCCAATGATAAGAGAGGGTGCTTATATTGTCTTCCTCTTGATTTTCCTCAAACAGTACATTCATCCATTTTCCCCTAGTTTCTGACCTTCGTAGCAGGTTTAGTTTACTGGCTCTTAAGGAACTCCTTAACAACAATAGCAACGCCATCTGGCTCTGCCTGTTTAGATTGTTGTACCTTTTCCCACAGACACGGTTTCTTAGCCCTTGAATATGCTTTTCTCATATGCAAACAGTATTGTTACCAGGATTCACCCATAACAAAACATTTGCCAGCTCAACAGGAAAATGGGAGTGGCATGGAGTAGAAGAGAAATATTTATTTTTCAACATTTAACTCTATGAATCCTTTCTTCTTGTTAGTCTAATAGCTTGTGTATTTGGTTGAACTATTATAGGGGTGTCAAAATATAACATCCCAAACAAGAACATTTGTTGTAAGCATTATTCAGGACAAAACTGCCTTTGGTATTAGCAAAGATTCCATTGGCCTAAATAAGCTTAATACTAGCAAACGCCAGTCTCTCTTCTGACGAATCTTTCTCTTCCAAGGCAGCAAAGAGAAATCTAAATATGACCTTAACAGTCTGGCTACAAAGACCCTGGTCCTAGGAAACATGTGGCCATGAGTGACTGGAGCCACCTTAGTCAGGGGGGGCACATGGCCCCCCAGCGACCAGTCAGTGACTGACGGGGGGAAGGGGTTGCCCTGCGGCTGATCCCGCCGACTGGCAACAGGGTACATGTTTTCAAAAATGTTTTGGTAGGGTTTTGCTTTAGGCTGTGGACAGAGTAAACACTTGAAACATTGCAAATGGCTTTGAAATGTTTCAGCAGCTAAGTACATGCCTGATAAAACACTGATACATGACAAAATGTACCTGGAAGAAGTTGGTGCTATTTTGTACTGTTTCCTTTTAGAATACGTGTATATAGGAGGTTTGGCCTCCACGTACCTGCAGTGCAGTGCTCTTCCCTCCACATGCCTCCAGCTTTTGAACTTTGGACAAACGAGGCTAAGAGAAGTCAGGTTCATTAGACTTATACCTCAACTTGGCCAACAGCAGATATCTGCAATGGTTTCATTTCTGAAACCATTCTTTGTTCGGCTTCTATCAGAAGACACTGATGCTGATGCAGTGGCAAGCAGACAAATGGGCCCTTTAAGTTGATGTGGCCTGAGGCCAGGTCTAAGTACAGATAGTCAAAAAGCCTGAGCCTGAATTGATTCAGTCTTAACAGATTAGTCTAAGCTGTGTAGATTGAACCAATAAGCAAGTGAACAAACATTCACTTTTGATTCCGGAAATGTAGCCACATGCCTGCAGTGGCTCAGGCCAGAAGCTGCGGGGTGCTAGAGCAGACAGCTTGGGCCAAGGGCAGTTTATCCACCCTGTGAGGGGAGGTTTGCAGGAGAGGTGCAAAGCATCCTGGGATGCTGGGGGGCTGAGTTAACTTGAAATTTGAGGGATATGGGACAGAAATTCAATAAACTAATTTTATCTACATCCAGCAGGAAGATAAAAGATACCATAGAGCAGGGGTGACAAACATACAGCCTGAGGCTGGATGGTGGGGCTCTGCAGGATGGATCCAGCCCAGGGGCTGTATGTTTGACACCCCTGCGCTATGATATCTCTCATCTTCCTGCTGTAGATTACGTGTGAGGTTCAGAACCAGTGCTGGGGTCGGCTTCTATATAAGGTGGCAGCCCTGACTAAGTTGGCAGCAGCAGGACTGGAACCAGGTCGCATGGAGCGCAGGTTCCAAAATGGCTGGAGCAGCCACCCAGATCAGGAGTCTGTGAGCCCAATATGGTCTAGTCTGATCAGACCCAAATGGTACATGGTGCAGGGCTAGTCCACAGGCCATAGTGAGCCTATTATTACCAAACTAGGCCTTAGCCTAATTGAACAAGCAAGTGTGCATACAAATTAGCTAATAAACTGTCTGCTTTTGTCCCAGCCAGTCAACTATGAGTGGCTTGCGTTCAACAGTAAAATAAACATGTGCTTTGAAAATTAGCAAAACAAAAAAAAGGCACATACAAGTGTCAGATGAACTCTCATATACATTACAATAATTTTCTTAGTGAAGTGCTACCTTTTTCCCTCCTCCAGACCATTTACAACTTCTGTTAATCATGCCCACTTGCCCTTCTTGAAAAGTATGAATTTTGATTTCTCTCCTTCTAGAGAAGTCTGCTGTGTAACTTCTTGGGAGAAACTGCATACTTTGATCTTTTCTTCAACCAGCATCTTTCAATGAGAAGTAAAAATGTCATCAGAGATCTTTAATAATCTACTAGAATCTACACAAATATTTATCACAAACATTACTTTCAAACATTTAATCATGTATATGTGAAGACCTACAATATGACTTGCCCTTAGAAAAGTTAACAAATTTGGCATTTATTTCTAATTAATTTGGTATTGGTAGGACAGTGCTAATTGACTTCCTACCTTGAGGAACTATATTCAGTCCAGTCCTGGAAAAACTTTATCACCTACACAACTTAAATTCAATTCCCTTACATCAACCATTTTGCAAACAGGTTCAGTAGGAAAAATGCATATAATCATCCAACTAGAAACTATTATGATACAAACTTTTCAGCCCTTTTTCAAAAATTATACAAGCTACTTCAGAACTGGCAGCTGCTTGACTTTGAGTGGAAGCACTATTTGGATTGGAAGCACTATTCTGATCTAGGATTTTTTTTTTTGGCAAGATTACACAGGATTTTTTTAAATGCCTGATTTGAAAAAGTCTGTACAGGAGAGCCTCGCCATTCATGGACTTGTAATTTGTGGTTTCGAATATTCACAGTGTGCCGCGCCAACCCACGCTCTCTCCTTGCACAGCATGATGACACTTTGTTATTGTGCTCTGGTGATACTTTTACATTCAGTATATTGCAGCATTTCAGCATTAATCCATACCCTTAATCAAAAGAAAAGTGAATGATAGTGCAGCGAGGATCCAGCCTGTTATTGGTACAGCACAGTATTTGCAGATTTCCCCATTTGCAGGGATCTCTAGAACGTATCCCCTGAGAATGGCGAGTGTCTCCTGTATATGAGGTTAGTGATGTTGCTAAGAATTTGTGTCAATCTTCAGAGAAAAACTAAAACTGATAATGTTAAAGAGAATTTGCCAAGCAGAGACCATTTACTTACCAACATCTTTTCATTACTGGACTATATTCCCTCTTTTCTGTTATAAAAACTCTTCAAGGTCACTGGAACACCATTTTTCCCATTACTAGAGATCAAATGGCCTGCTATAGTGAAGATTATAGTCCACTTGATAGCACTGTTCTTCTCATTCTTATTTTCCCTGCAGGAAATAATAAAATGTGTTATTGACAAAGACACTCGCCTGATTCTTCCCCAAAAGGTGACACTACATGATGCATCAAAGGGTTTTATGTTTATTGTCTCTCAGTGATGCCCTAATAGGTATTTGCTTTAGCTTTTTTTTGCTGAATGATACTCTATAACCTCACTTTGGGTTCTGAATTCTCTCTTTCACTGCCCATCAGCAGCAATAATAATACTGCAGAAAAAAATATGGCCTCAGAGACACCTGCACAATATTAATGATCTCCAGTAAATGTGCATAGCTATCTTGTGGCCTGATGCTCCCTGCTGTTACTAACTTATGCTCTTACTTTATCAGATCTTATAAGATTGGAATATGGCATTCAAATAAGAGATTTTTTAATTTTCTGTCATGTTTTAGTTTTCAAAAAAGTTAATATCAAGCACTTAGGATGGCACAACCTACCCAACCTGGTGAGAGGCAACCTGTAAAACCTCAAAAAGATATAGCTCAGAGGGAGCTCTTTGAGTCTTTCAGAGAATATCTATGCCAATCAGTGTACATATTCACTAAATTATCCCCCATAGTATTCTTCACTCTGCTCCAGGTACTGTTAGGGAAAGGAAGAATTTGTTGCTTCTGTCACCCTAACTAAATCTGTAAACATGGTTTCCTGTATCTCAGTTAACCTGAATGAGCTTTGAAAGCATACTACTAAGAGACTACAACTAAATCTTTGATCACAGACTGTTTTGATGGATTTAGTGAGGGGAGTACAGAACGTTAAAGATTAAAGTAAAGGGTATCTCCTCTTCCCCAACATAACACCTAAACCTCTTCTCTCACTTCAAAACGAAGCTGACATCATGTTATAGCAAAGACAGAAGTTACAGAGGAGGAAATAGTACAGGCAGTCCTCAACTTACAACATTTTGAGTTACAATGTTTCACACTTACAACATTTATAAATTGACACCCTGTTTCAACTTTCGACATCAGTTTCAACTTTACAATGCTTGGCCTGATGACGCCACACCATCTAACAAGTTTGCTGTGTCACCCATCTCCCTGGAGAACATCTGTTCAGACTTCCTTGGACACTTAAAGAAAGCAGACAAGACTCCAGAAAAACTTGCCGCCAAGACTCCTGAGAAGACTCCAGCCAAGAGCTCTTCAAAAAGTTAAGAGTTACGACATTTTGACTTAAGATGCAGTTTTCAGGAACCAACTGTATTGTCAGTCCAAGTACTGCCTGTACTTGCCCTTTAATTTTTTGTCCTATTCCAACCTTGTCACTGAATTTTCAGTTCAGTAGCTGGACATCCAGCTTTTATTTCAAAATCTTAAGAGAAATGTTATTTCTTGTGCTCTTCTGAATTCTCTCTACCATGTTTTGTGCATACATCTTCTCTTCTTCTACTCTTCCATCCTTACATAACTAAATATAAGGGTTAGAATTAACAAAGTGCTACATAAACATTTCTTTCCTCCTACATCTGAAAGAAATCTGCTACTCATCTTGACTGCATTGAGGTAAGAAGCACAAGCACCAGCATTAGCATAGGCCAGCTCATAACTGACTAGAAGTATGCCTAGACTGATACCGGATATAAGATTAATTGCAGCATGAGTAGATGTGCCCAAGGTATCTTAAATCTAGCCAGTTGGGGTACTATTAGCAGCTGAGACATAGGCAGAACAGGCTTACATGGGACTTTGGGTACTGTCACGGTACTGCCATGTCTTCACTCCACTTCATCTAGCAGGATACCCAGGCTAGCTAGATTAAGGTTAGCTAAATCATTCCTACATGGGCTGCAATCACACTTTCCGTTGCAGGGTAGGGAGACCTGAAGGGGTGGTAATATAGTTGAGTTCCTGTTGGCCTGCTTGGAAATAAAATTGAAGTGAAATCTTTGACTTCACTGGAATATGATTAAGGAGCAAGTGAGTTTCATCTAGCAGGCAGGTTAATACCATCTGACAGGGATGCCCTGCAAGATGTATACATGCACTAAGTCATGCTGCTGTCAGTTTTTCCAGCTTTTTTGTGTTGCTAATCTGTAGTGTTCAGAAAAACCCATGGCAAAGCATTGCTTGTAGAACTGACAGGACCTGTGCAGATGCTGAAAAAGAGGATACTCTTGTTTTGTGAAGGCATATGATCTCCTTAAGGCAAAGGATACATGTCCTGTGCAGACGGTAGCTGCCATTAAGAGGCAGGGCTGTGCAAAACAGCATTGTTTTGTTTCAACTTCTGTTTCACCATTTGGATGGGACACTGTTTCATTTCAAGTTTCATTTAATTTCGAAAGCATTGTTCGTTTCGTTTCATCAAAACTTTCGCTATTTCGATGCTGTTTCGATGTTTTGCCCATAGGCTATAATGGGGAAGCACTGAACAGCCTATAACTTTATCATTTCTTGCCTGATTTGGATGAAACTTGCAGGGATGGTAGCCCCTTCTGAGACTATGAAGTCTGCCAGTTTTTAAGGAGATAGATGCAGGGGTTTCGGGGAAACTACACCTCAAGCTGCTATCAAGCAAAATTCATGATGTGTGACTGTGTGTGTGTGTTAAGGTGCAGCGTGGTGATAACTGCAGGCATGGTAGCCTCAACTGAGGCCATGAAGCTTGCCAGCTTTCAAGGAGATAGGCACAGGGATTTCTGGGAAACTGTCCCTCAGGCTGCTGACAAGCAAAGTGTGTGACTTTGTGTGTGTGTTAAGGCACGTCCTCACTGGCACCGGGACCTACACGACACGGTAGTGTACCCAATGAGGTTTCCTCCTCCCCTACACCCTCCACCACTTTAAATGACAACAGGTAAAAAGTTGAGAAGCAGCACAGTAGCATCAGCAGCATCTCAGGCAGCCAAACAGTGACAGAGCCTTTCTTTCCTCTCCTGTAGGAGCTTCTTTTCCAGCAGCTGCCAGAGAACTCTCTCTGCCAGCCCCAGCCTGGGGCTTAGATGTGCCCAGGGCCCTGCATCCTTCCAGTCAGCTGCTAGGGGTGTTGGTCTAAGGCACTGGCAGACAAGGTCGTTTGGGTCAATTTAATCTGGTATCTTTTAGCAGACCAACTGAATAGTTACAGAAGTATATCTTAGCAAGCTTTTGGGTTGAAAAACCTTTTGTCAGGCTGAGGAAGCACCTGCAATTGGTGTGTGTGCTGTTTCTAGATGGAAGGAATAGTAAAGAAACCAGAGGCTGGCATGCAATGCAGGCAAGAAATCCAGTCAGTGAAAATGGAAATGGAGGTATCAGGAGGTGAGGGACAGGTTGGGGCAGGGGGAGGGGGAGAGAAGGGGGATGTAGCAGTGCAGGTGAAAGTGGAGAGGTATCTGGGGAATCAGATTTCATAGATTTTATAGACATCAGGGCTGGAAGGGACCTCGGGAGATCATCGAGTCCAGCCCCCTGCCCAAAGGGCAGGAAGTCAGCTGGGGTCATAGGATCCCAGCAAGACAAGCATCCAATTTACTCTTGAAGGTGTTCAATGTAGGTACTTGAACCACCTCCGCTGGCAGACTGTTCCAGACCTTGGGGGCTCGGACAGTAAAGAAATTCTTCCTTATGTCCAGCCTGAAACGGTCTTGCAGGAGTTTGTGACCGTTCGACCTAGTCATCCCTTGGGGCGCTCTGGTAAACAAATGGTCCCCAGATCCTGGTGGTCACCCTTGATAAACTTACAGGTGGCCATCAGATCACCCCTGAGCCTGCGCTTTTCCAGGCTAAAGAGTCCCATGGCTCTCAGCCTATCATCGTAAGATTTGTTTTCCTGACCTCTGATCATGCGCGTGGCTCTCCTCTGGACTCTCTCAAGCTTCTCCACATCCTTTTTGAATTGTGGAGCCCAAAACTGGACGCAGTACTCCAGCTGCGGCCTCACCAAGGCCGAGTACAAGGGGAGAATGATGTCCTGGGATTTGCTCGAGAAGCATCTATGGATGCAAGCCAGCATTTTGGTCGCTTTACTAGCCACAGCATCGCATTGCAGGCTCATGTTCATCTTGTGGTCAATGATGACCCCCAAGTCTCTTGGGATATCCGGCAGGTTGTATGTAGTGTGTCAGAATTCCAATGTCAATATTGAGTCTATCAGTTTCTGTACCTAATAGACTGATGAAGTGCAGTTAATAGTCTTGTCTGTGAAAAGTCTCTGCATGTTTTCTGTTTGAGAGTCCAATACTGAAACATTCTTTGCTGCAGATTCCTACCCACACTAGTGATACTGCTATTGCCCGGGATCTCTGGAGGGAAAGTCCATGTAAGAGCTAAGATTTATTATTTAAAATGTCTGTCTACAGCAGTGGTGACATGTGGAGGGTGCACAGGGGTGCACGTGCTCCCCCTGAGAGTGCTGGTGCACCCCCTGACAGGCAGCCCTCCCTGCTTAGGTGACAGGCGGGGGCAGGCAGGAGCGCCAGATCTCCCCCTGCAAATGCTGACCAGGGAGTGGGGATGTCAGATGGAGCCCTGCTGGCACTTTCAGGAGTGCCGCTTCCTGGTTGGCGCAATCAGCCACTGGGGGGGACATGTGCCCCCCAACTCAGGTGGCACCAGTCGTCCATGGTCTATAGTGACCAAACTGTTTCATGGCATTCTCTCTTGCAGGAGTGGACTGGAAACTCCTGCTTGCCATTGTTGTCCCCTTGTTCCTCCTCCTTTTCCTCCCTGCCAGTGCTTTCTCTCTCAACTTTTTGTGCAAAGAAGTTGCTAAAAGCATAAAGAGACCTGAAGCTTTGGTATGAAAAGATTGGGGATGATGGGGGGCAATCCTGCTGCTAATCCCCTGCAAGTCTTCCTAATAGCAAAGGCAGGCAGGGAGGCAAAGATGCTTGGCACTTAGAAAGGGTGAGCCAGTCAGATAGGATGCTCCAACATACTCCTTGCCATTTGCATTGCTGGAACAGTGGGCAGCTTTGCTCAGACAGGAGCCTCTTTGCACTGGGCACTCTGCATACATGTAAATTAGCATAACTCCACTGTAGCCTGCTGTGGCTCCATTACTGATAGGTCCATGATCAGAGTCATTCTCTAAGGCTGTGATGCTGGCATCTCGCACACGCATTGCCTTGGCTTTAAAAACATCAATCAAAGAAAAAAAAAATCCCTTTAACCTGCAAATCTCATTTTCCTATAGGTTTTTTTCCTATTTATGGCCTGCCATTGGTTCTTGAGAAGAAGCCTAATGAGGAAGAAATCTTCGTGGAAGAACTAGAATCACAGAAGAGGAGGAACAATCCTTCAGCAAGAAACAACATATCACCAGCAGCTTCTCTTCTTTCCTGGTTGGAGGAGGAGGATGACAAGAGTTTCACACCCTACATTGAAATGCCTTTGTTCTCTAAGAGAGACTGAACTGGCAAGTGTCCGGCATGAGTCAGAAAAGGTTGGAGCCTAGCTCTGAATCAGGAGTCTCCCAGGTGGATGGAAGGTCCGTGCCCAAACTTACAGGGTGTGGGTTCTCTCATTTTGTCTGAAGGGAGACTGAGGAGGACACCTCAGGGTTCCAAAACAGCGAGAAAACCTCCCTTTCAGACAGCTCCTCCTTGGGAGACTCTAGATATCCAGCAGAAGGATATGAGCATGTGGACAGGTGCCAACAAGAGGCCTTTCTTCAGGTGACAGGGTCTTCATTTTAATCCTTCCTCTGAGGACCCACATCTCCCTGCAAAGGGGCAACATTTACCCTGACCTGGAGAGGCTTTCCTTCGCTAAGCACATAACTCACTTGAAAGTATAAGTCTCTGAGGACTCCAGTGAGCTCCTTCCCCAGGACACTGGCCTTCAGACTTTACAGTTCACAGAGGACGAGGATATTTCAAGTGACTGTGACAGTGAGACAGGCTTTCCGGCTATACACTCAGCAGGAGGAACACTGCCTCCAGCCACCATGCTAAGGGAGACATGGCAGGTTTCAGTCACATGTGGTTTGGGACCCAAGCTGATCCACCACCAGTTGCTTACCCAGGGTTGTGAAGTTATTCACCCTCCTTGGGGGCAAAAGTAAAGGTTGAAATTTGTCTCCTTCACAGACATTTTGCCATGTTTGTTTTCTGTGGGATTGGGAGAAACTCATGGTCACCCCGTGTCAGAACAGAGAGGAAAAATCAAGGCCAAAAATATAGGCTGTGTTATTTTTTCATAGATTCATAAATGTTAGGGGCTGGAAGGGACCTTACAAGATCGTTCAGCCCCCCTGCACTTGGGGAGGAAAGACTGCTTTATTTTGGTTTGTATAAAAATACATGCGTTGGATGTGAAATGTATCTTGCTGAGCAGAGTAGCTCAGTGCTGCTATGGATTGATTGATTGATTGATTGATTGATTGATTGATAACTGCATGTTTGCATTTGGCCAGCCAGCCCAACTGAGGGCACCTCTACACACCTGGGAAACCTGCTGCCTTGGTCTGAGTGATATTCTAAGTACTCCATCTCCTCTCTCTCCTCCCCGGGCACTATTTGCTGTCAACTGCTGGGGTTGCAGTTCCCATGCTGGGTGGATCTTGATCTTGCCCATCCCTCTGAGCAAAGTCAAAGCTTCACTAAACTACATAAGGTCAGGGGGCAGGCAAAGTGGCTGATGGTGAGACCTTGCACTTTACTTATATTTCCAAGTCAAAGGAACTTGTTGCTGTTCTATTCCAATAAAGGAAATAAGGACAAATGAAACTACTAAATAAGAGAGAAATGCCAGTAGCACATCTGTAGGATGTATTGGCTTTGGTGGAAGTTCATGTGCTGTCGTTGACCCCTTGTTCACAAGGAGGGAAGGACAGCAGGGTACTAATGGAGGCCTTTAATGCTCGCCTGCTTCCGAGGACTGAGAGTTTCAAAGGGCAGATCAGATGATGTGGGAGCTGGTTAACTGCATGCAAAGCCTTTCATCCTCCCTTATCACTGTACCTCATGTCTTTTATGACTAGAGGCAGCAACAACAAGGCTCTGAATGTGACTGGCACTCCAGAGTATTGTTTCACACCAGTCCCAAGGCAGGACTGACACCTGTCTCCAGAGGTCTGTGTGAAGAATCTTAATCCAGTTTCTGTAGAGGGGAATCATAGCCCCAGACACAAAACCAGACTTCCTTCCTTCTTTAAATCTGAAGAGAGAGCATGAGCTAAGATGAAATTGAACATGGAAAACATCCCATTTCTTTATAGAAGGAGTTAAGATTATGGCCTAGTTTTCAGAGAGGCTGAACACTTGCAGGAGGAGTGAAAGAGTGATGCCCATTTTTGAAGTTCAAGCAAGAAGCATGCAATAATCAAGGGAAACTGCTGCACATACTGTATGCCTGACCTGCCATTAGCAAGCACTATTTTAGAAGACTTATGTTTGTGCTCGGTGCCCTGTAAGAAGCTGCACAGCCAGCCTTAATAGCATGGCAAACTTTGGCATAACTTCCCTGATATGGAATTGAGACATAGTGCACCTAAGATCACAGGCCTTGCTGTTGCTAAGTTCAGAGAAAAGTGCTTATGCAGGTAGTCCTGTACAGAGGGGGTGTCAGCCTCTCATTATGCTAGGGGAGTCTGGTTTAAGTTAAACTAGCAAGGGGTCTGGGACAGACATTGTATAAAACAGTTTGACCCAAATCAGTTAAGTCTGATACTACATTCAGCTAGGTTTATCTCAAACTGGTTTCAGCCATTTTCAAACTGGTTTATGTGCACTGAACATCTGCTCTGTTACAGGTTTAAATCAGTTTCTGATCACTTAAATTGGTTTATGTGTAATGTCTGTCTCTAGCCTTAATGCAGACTGGGGCCAGTCTATGGGCTGTTGAGAAGCTCCTCAACCTGGCAATCTACAGGGGACACTCCCTGCTCTGGAATCAGCTTTCCCTGACAGTCCCTTTAAGGGGATGCAAAACAGTCTGTAGAGTGTCACTTCCAGCTGGGATGAGGACTACTCAGCTCCCATCAGCTCGCCCAGCTTCTGCATGGATTACCAGAACCTAGCAAACCTGCTGCTTACGCTTGTGGGCGCATATTTGGGTCCCAGATGTGTCCTGGGCAGGGTGCAAACATCCATTGAGACCTGTACAGTGCTTAAGGTCATTGTACAGCTAAGGGAACAATGAGGGTTTTCTGTTTTCTTTTGTTTCAGAAAGACAGACAGTTAAAAAAAACTTATTTGCAGATCAGTCTGAAACATTTTTTTCTGGCTTGTCTCACTGAAGTGAAAACCAAGAAAATGTTGTTTTGGTGTAGATGGAAGAATCTCTTTTTCAAGCATTTTTAGCTCTCCTTTTAAAAATTAAATTTAGCTAAAATGAATCTGGAAGTATTGTAAAGTGTGAAATTGTTTTGTTTAAAAATGTGGAAGCAACCTGTTTCTAAAAAGCACTTTACTTGATGCAAACATTTATTTTCCTTTTTTTTTTTTTTTAAACTCTTAGCCCACGTCAGCACCAAATAGCAAAGAGTTTCAGTGTAATGCAACTGTAATTTTTGCTGAATGAAGTATTCAGTTTGAAAAACACTGCCTAGTTCAATACCTTTGCCTCAACAGAGTATGTGAGCTACCTATATTTACTGTTGTGTTTGTGTTATTGATCATTTGTAAAGGCAAAAGGCACCACTGTAGGTAGAAGATCTAAGCACAGTTACTGGCTCTCATCAGAATCTGAAAAAGGACTTTTACAAGACCCAGAAATTATGTCCCAAATGTACATACTGATTCATTCATAGATGGTTAAAAACCACTTTGAGTCTGGAATCTGTCATCTGGGTCCTGGATTGGCTACTAACTTTGGGGTGAGTCACTTCCTTTCTGTGCCTTAGTTTCTCCATCTGTATAATGGCAGAAGTGGAAATGACACCAGGCACACTGAGAGGCAGAGTGCACTCATGCTTATAAAACTCAGCTCTTAAATATTTAAGAACTATATTATGGTGGACTGAAAGTATATGGTGGATTGAAAGCATTCACTGTGTCTTCTCTAAGGTATGTGGAGAAAAAAAGGCTTAACAAAATCGAGTGCCAGAACATCTCAAAGCCTTTTTGTAACCTCACACGAGACAGAAAACTTCACTGAGTACTACTATGCTAGAGTGTGGGCCATGGTGCTGAATGGCTACTCCTTGGACTGGGTCTGATCCCAGAGATTTAAACTTGAACAGCATAGTAGGTGGCTCTGTGGAATCCACTGACACTTGCAGGCTCCATCCTGCTGCCATTTGCAGTGACATCCATGTTGCAAGCCCAGATTCATTTACAGAAACAAGGTTGCCAGCTTTTCAACCCTGAAAGGGACTGTGCTGCTGGAGGTGGGGGGGAAGGAGGAGGCTGGGAGTATGAGAAGGTGCTGGGGCATACCCTGAAGTTTCTGGCCAGAGTGATCCTGGAGAAAAGACATTTGTGGCCTGCTCTGAAGGAATAGAGGGCAGTAGTTCCCAGACTAGAGATCATAGTCCCAAATGAGTCCTGAAATGGTATTGGAAAAATCAGGCTTGTACCACATGGTGTGGTTGTAAACCTAGGATTGGGGTCGCATGCCCAGAAAGTTTGGGAACAGCTGGGAGAGGGGAAATATGAGAGACAAGAAAGAAGGGCTTAATGGGGAGCCTACTAGCAGCCAATAATCTGCCCCTGAAGGCTGTGAGATAACAGAGCTCTTGGTGGTTAGGATCAGCAGCCAGACTTATGCTACATACTTCATATGCCAAACCCCAGAGTGCATGTCTGTCACTGATGTTCAGTTTAACCTTGCGCAAGTGCCTCAGTGTCTCCATGCCTCAATTCTCCTTTTCATAAAATTGGGAGAATAATGACTATGTCTGGTTCATAGTGGCGTTTGAACACAATGCATGTGAAGAAGAGTGAGAGCCTTCCACAAACACACTATAAAAGAGTGACATGATAGCCCTACTTATTAACATATTCTTTTCACTGAAGCACAACACAGATGAATTTACACTACATCTCAAGGCCATTCACTTGACTTTTTAAAGCTTGTGGTATCAGAGAGCTAATGGAGGTTGTTTTTATGAATGGCGCATGCCTCCGGCGACTGGGGGGCCACAGCTGCACTGGCGGTGGTGGGAGCACAGTGGTGGTGGTGGGACCCTGGGAGCAGTAAGCATTCAGCTCCCGCAGATGCTGCCAGCACTGTTGGTGGTGGGGGAGAGGAGGGGATGGCGAGTGCTGACCAGGGGTGGGTGACCACCCACAGCCACTGCTGGCAGCAGCGGCAGTGGCCGGGGCGATCGTGGACTACCTGCAGATGCTGCCGGTGGTGTTGGTGATGGGGTGGCGTGCAGTGACTGCTTGCAGGAGCCGCCAACACTGTCTGCAGCACCTTTTTGCAGTGGGTACACCACCATGATCAGGGGGTGCACATGCACCCCCTCTGCATCTCCCTTGGCTGCTTTCAAATTATATGGTCATGGGCTGAATTCAACCTGACTGTAACTGCTGGGTGTAACTGCTGCACTTCATTAACCAGAAACATAAAATGCAGTCAAGCTCCTTTGTGGGACAGAGCCATAGGCAAGGTTGGTTTAAGAGTTGGCTACACAGGCCAAAGTGTGAAAGCCACACAGGGGTTTCAGGTCCATCTGAGATATCTAGATGGGCCAACATTTTAGCCAAAAATAGTGATACTCACTGTAACAGGGCAAAGACAGCTCCTTTGATGTTACTAAATTGTAGGTAGTCAGGTCAGGGACAGGGCAAAGTTAATTACTTAGTAAACACAGTTGGGAAGGGGATTGCACCTGGGGTATATATTAACTGATCAGGAGCCAGCAGCTACTTAAGTCCACAGCAAGTGGTTTTCTTTTGCCCCCTGGGGCAGAGTGTGGGGAGACTCAGCAGGGATGCCAGGAGCGGCAGCCCAGTGCTGGAGCAGCTTGTGGATAAGACTAGCTGACTGGGTGTAAGTAACCACAGTGACTGGTGAAGTAAGGAGGTGACGAAAAGAGGAGAAACTTACTGGCTGAGAAAAGGTCCCATGGGGGAAGGATCCACTGGTACCACAGGAAAGAGAAAAGAGAGTGGGACTGGAGTGGAGCCGACTGACTGGTGGAAGTGGGCTGCACAGCGGTGGAGAAAGGGAGACCGCGAGCTGTAAGAACAGCCAGGGTGCTCCACAACCTGTGGGGAAGTTACTAATACACCCACTTTCTTTTATCCTGCTTCTGGGGTGATTTACTACACTCTCTCTCTTTGGGGAATTAATTTCCTATTCTTCCATCATTCCAAAGTGTGGCAGGCGAGTCTCAGGGAGAGAGATTTCATGATTCACCCCCACCCAGCCACACTCACCAAACAGATGTGCCAGTAACTCATCACCTTTAATCTCATTAAATTACTTTTCCTGCTTTATCATTTCCAGCTAATATTGGGGCACCAGAGGTGAAGTATATTCCTAATGTTCAATCCATAAAGTTTCTCATTCAGCCTCCCTACACATCACTCAAAAATGAAGACCATCAGCTAACTGTTGAGGACATCTATAGCCTTGTAAATTCAAACAAGCACTGAACCTCGCTAACCTCATCACCAGAAGCCAACTTCCTACAGCCCAAAACACACTGAATGGATCCAGGCCTTGCCATGACAACGCACGCAAAACCTGCCAACAATATCTCCAGTACGGAGATCTCTTCACCATATAATATATATCTCATGGAAAGTACATGGAGACACCAAGCAACAGCTGCAGATCAGAATGAGCACACACTGACAATCTATCAAAGACAGCAACAGAAAACACCACCTGTCTCCAATTTCTCAGGCCTGATCCTCAAAGAGAATTTACAAGCCACTTTTCAAAAAAAAGACTCAAAGAAGAGTCTATGAACTGCACTTCATCAACCTCCTAGCTACAGAAACTGATGGACTCATTATAGAAATTGCAATTCTGACACAATGCAACCTGCCAGACATCTGACTCCCCAGGTACCCCTGCACTTTTACCTGCACTGCTACATTCCCCCTCCCCCCCCAGCCTGTCCCTCATCCCCTGACGCCTCTATTTCCATTTTCACTGACTGGCTTTGTTGCATGCATTGCATGCCAGCCTCTGGCTTTACTATTCCCTCCATCCACGAACAGCACACACACCAACTGCAGGTACTTCCTCAGCCCGACAAAGAATTTTTCAACCCAAAACCTGACATCCCAGGCAGCTAAGCTGAGCTCACCTGGAGCCTCACAAGTCCACTGCAACCAGCAAGCCTCAGGCCTCTCAAAGACATGCCAGGTCTGGGCTTTCCCCAGCCAGGACTGTGTGTGTGCATGTGGTGGCTGAAGATTATGGCGCCTCCTACCTGCCTTTCACCAGGGGGATCCTTGGTCCTGGCATTTCCTGGAACTATCGTGCTGCCAGGAGTCCCACCAGGCCTCCAGACCCTGGCAGAGTGCAGTTTTAGTGGTCATGCCCAGAACATGAGGCCTCCTCCTTCCCCATAGCCCCAACTCATATCTCCAAGTTTGTCCTGCCACAGAAGCTCAGCAGGGCCATGTTCTTCCCCTGCTCACTGCTGATTCAGTGAGTGCCCCCTCCAGCTCTGAGAGTGGGGCTGTGGCAGCAAGGATTGTGCTGCTCTTCCTAAGGAGATGCCAGGGACTCAGAGAAAGGGACCCAAAGATAATAAAGAGTGCCGGAGAGGGTGCTTTGAGCACTAACACTTACCTGACAGCACACTGGAAGCAAGAGAACTAGATGTGGGAAGATCAAAGATGCCTAGATTCATTAGCTGGGCACGGGACAGAGAGCAGTAAAAACTGCACCAGAAACAGCTGTAGGAGAGTTCAGGGGAGAGACAGAGAGCAGAACGGAGAGCAGATCAGAGGAAGCAATTGGAAGAAAACAAGAAAAAAGCACATGGACCATACTGAACCACAAGGGATCAAGCCATTTCCTGATGCCCTCCTTCAGTCACCTCACCAGTGCTTGGACGTCTCGTGACAGTGGCTTGCTCCATCCAGGAACATTGATCCCCTGGAAGCTCTCCATTTGGCTCTGAAATTCCCGCACTGTAATCACTTGGCTAAGGAGGGCATTGCCAGCACTGAGGGTCTTGGTGGTCTTAAGGAACGGCTTGAGGATCACCAAGATCTGGGAGATGGTATCCCACTCTGCTTTGTTCAAAGGGATCCCAGTCTCCCCAGGTAAGGCTATTTCATGGATGGCCTTCTGTTGCTCCACCAGCCTCTTGAGCATCAGGTATGTGGAGTTCCACCGAGTCTCCACATCCTGGATGATTTTGTGCTGCAGGATGTTCAGCTCTGGTTGTTTGTCCCACAGTATCTTGCACCACTTGACACTCCAGTGGGTGTAACCTGCCACCTTCCTGCATCTGGAAATGAGCTTGCTGGTGGTGCTGGCACCATCACCGGCAGCCCTGTCCCCGTCCAAGGCATCCCTGACAATGAGGTGGAACTTCAGCCACACAGTGGCATCATGGACCGCCTTGACCATATTCGCCTCATTGTCAGTGACCATGATCCTGCAGGTGAGCTCGCCCTGCCCAGCGAGCCACCCCTGGACCAAGTGGTTCATGGCCCCCATGATCTCTGTTGTTATGTTGGACTCATCTATCACCTTGGCTTGAACGAGAGCCCACTGACAGCCTGACTGGTCACACCAATGCCCTGTGAGGAAGAGGTAGGCATGATCTCCACCCTGGTTCCTCCCTGCAGACCTGCCTTGTGCAGCTCCTCCCTCAAGTGCTCCCTGCATGCCTCATACAGGGAGGGCACCACTGTCCGGCTGAAGGTGGTGCATGCAGGCACTTGGTATGATGGGGCCACGAGCTCCATGAGCTGATTGAATTCTGGCCTCTCAACTAAGAAGGGCTGGCCATCCACAGCAAGCATCTCCCCAGTGCTCTGGGTGATCTCGCTCACCCTTGCAATGCACCCTGCTTTCTGTCCGCCTTTCCCCACCTGTTCCAGGGTGGCCTGCCTCTGCTTTGGGGGTATGGAGGCTTTCGAGCGAGAGGGGGACTTCCTTTTGGGCATGCTCCTGCTGGTGTCAGGCTGAGAAGGATCAGCCGCAGAGCCCCCTGCCAACCCCCAGCACAGCCGGAGGTAAGCAGGCTCGTGGTGGGAAGGGGTTAACTCCTCGCTCCCTGGGAGGAGGCAGTGGCTGCCTGGTGCCGGGCCGGGTCAAACCCCCGCCCAGGCCCCTACTTGGCCCAGCCCCCCAGGGAGCCCCACGACCGGAGCCGCGCAAACAGGCTGCGTAAACAGGCGCTCGAGTTAGCGCGGAGTTGGTGCGGGAGGGCACGAGACCCTGCCTGCGACCCCCCAGAGTAGTCAGCCCCAGCCGTAGCCAGCCTACCAGAGGCATGACATGGATGGGCACGCGCCGCAACCCGAGGGTCCCCTCGGGCTCTGCGGCCCCTCTACTGGGCACCTCAGAGACGGCCACCCAGACGGAGCCCACGGTCCCGGGCTCCACGCAGACGGAGCCCCTGGCTCTTGGCTGCGGGGGCTGCCTGTCCCTTTTTCAGGCTCTGGGGCCCAGGAGCATGGCCACCTCCCCTTGCGGGGTCTGCTCCCTACTGGGGTCTCTGGCGCACCAGCTGGAGGAGCTCCAGGCCACACTCCAGAGACTGCATGCCATCAGGGACTGCGAGCAGGAGATAGACTCCTACTGCCAGGCCCTTCTCCCCCAGGAGCCACAGGGTAGAGCACCGTCTCCCTCCAGGACTAAGGAGGACTCTGGGACCTCCTGCTCTGCCCAGTCAGGGGCATGGACCAAGGTGGTCAAGGGCCCCAAGGCCCGCCGCACCAAGGCCCCTCCCTCGCCGGAGCTTAGCAACAGGTTCGCACCTCTTGCAGCCCCAGCAGACCCTGCTCAGTTGCCAGCTCCTGCAACCCAGGCTCAACCACAGCTACTGGCCCCGCTCTCCCCAAGTCAAAGCGAAAGGTGTTTGTTGTGGGAGACTCCATCCTGCGGGGCACTGAGGGGGCAATCTGCCGCCCCGACCCCTTAGCCCAGGAAGTCTGCTGCTTCTCGGGGGCCCGCATCCGAGACACTGCGGAGAGGATCCCACAGCTCCTCCGGCCCACAGACCACTACCCCATGCTCCTTATTCACGTGGGCACCAATGACATGGCTCGGAGCACCCCCAGCCAGGTCATGAGGCGCTACAGGGAGTTGGGAGCGGAGCTTAGGGGTCTGGGAGCTCAGGTGGTGTTTTCGTTGATCCTCCCAGTCTCGGGCTATGGGCTGAGGAGGGAAAGGAGGATCCACACAGTGAACCAAAGACTGCGGAGCTGGTGTCATCGGGAAGGCTTTGGCTTCCATGACCACAGCCCGCTCTTTGGCGAGAGAGGCAGCGAGCTGCTGGGAAGAGATGGCCTCCACCTCTCCCCCCTGGGGAGGAGGCTCTTCTCAGCCAGGCTGGCTCCACTGGGCTTTAAACTAAGCCCGCTGGGGGGATGGAGGGACTACTGCCACTGCTGGCCCGCTGAGTGACCCTTGGAAAGCCAGCAGGCCAAGGCACTTAAGGGAGCCCACTCCTGCCCCAGCCCTGGCACAATCTGTGGGCAAGGCAAGAGCCCCCAAGGGGACACTTGCCTGCCTGTACACTAATGCCAGGAGCCTGGGCAACAAGCAGGAGGAGCTCGTCCTCCTGCTCAGTGCAAAGAATTATGATGTCATTGGGATAACGGAGACCTGGTGCGACTCCACCCATGACTGGACCATGGGTATAGAGGGCTATACCCTGTACAGGAGGGATTGTGTTAACAAAAGGGGAGCGGGTGTAGCTCTCTATGTGAAGGAAAGCTACATGTCCCTGCAAGCTGATGTTGGCGACCAGCATGGACAGCTAGAGACCCTCTGGGTAAAAATTCGTGGGAAAAACGGCACAGGGGACACAATGGTGGGAGTCTACTACAGACCTCCCACTCAAAGTCCCGAGCTTGACCAGGAGTTCGCCCGGGAACTGACTGAGGCCGCTTGCTCCAGGACCTTGGTTGTCATGGGTGACTTCAATTACCTGGACATCTTGTGGGAAGATCACTCAACGAAATCCAAGCGGTCGCAAACTTTCTCTCGTGCGTGGATGACCTCTACCTGACTCGAGAAGTCTATGGGCCAACGAGAGGCAAAGCGCTGCTCGACCTGGTACTGGCTACGGGGGACGACCTAATCGGTGACCTAGTGATTGATGGGAAGCTGGGTGACAGCGACCACGAGCTGATCACCTTCACCATCCGCCGTAAAGCTGGCAAGTCAGTCAGCAACACAGAAGTCCTTGACTTCAGAAAAGCCGACTTTGACAAGCTCAAGAGGCTTGTCGGTCAGGCCCTCAGGGACCATGACCCCAGGGAGATGGGAGTTCAAGAAGAGTGGTTGCTTCTTAAGGAAGCGATCCTCAATGCACAAGCTAAATCTATTCCAACACGGAGGAAAGGCAGCAAGAAGGCACAGCAGCCCACCTGGCTGGATACCTTCAAGTCAGCCGGCCCTGACAATCTGCACCCCAGGGTACTCAAGGAGCTGGTGAGCATCATAGCCCAGCCCCTGGCATGGATCTTTGAAAACTCCTGGCGCTCTGGTGTAGTGCCCGCAGACTGGCAGAAGGCCAATGTGGTGCCGATCTTCAAGAAAGGGAGGAGAGTGGATCCGGCTAACTACAGGCCCATTAGCCTGACTTCTATCCTGGGGAAGATCTTAGAAAAGTTTATTAAGGAGGCCATCCTTGATGGACTGGCCCAGGCTAACATCCTAAGGGATAGCCAGCACGGGTTTGTTGCGGGTAGGTCTTGTTTGACCAATCTCATTTCCTTCTATGACCAGGTGACCTATCACCTGGACAAGGGAGAAGAGATTGATGTCATATATCTTGACTTCAAAAAACCCTTTGATCTGGTATCCCATGATCACCTCTTGGCCAAACTGCCCAGTTGTGGCCTTGGCTCCACTACGATCCGCTGGCTGGGAAACTGGCTCCGTGGTCAGACCCAGAGGGTTGTAATTGATGGCAGTCACTCATCGTGGTGCCCTGTGACCAGTGGGGTCCCTCAAGGCTCTGTCCTGGGACCCATCCTGTTCAACATCTTCATTAATGATGTGGACATTGGAGTCAGGACTGGACTGGCCAAGTTCGCCGATGACACCAAACTTTGGGGCAAAGCATCCACGCCAGAAGATAGACGGGTGATCCAGGCTGACCTGGACAAGCTCAGCAAATGGGCAGACGAGAACATCATGGTGTTTAACACCGAAAAATGCAAGGTTCTCCACCTTGGGAGGAAAAACCTGCAGCACCCTTATAAGCTCGGCAGTGCTACGTTGGATAGCACTACAGAAGAAAGAGACTTGGGGGTCATCATTGACCACAAGATGAACATGAGCCTGCAATGCGATGCTGCGGCTAGTAAAGTGACCAAAACGTTGGCTTGCATCCATAGATGCTTCTCGAGCAAATCCCGGGACGTCATTCTGCCCTTGTACTTGCCCTTGGTGAGGCCGCAGCTGGAGTACTGCATCCAGTTTTGGGCTCCACAATTCAAAAAGGATGTGGAGAAGCTTGAGAGAGTCCAGAGGAGAGCCACGCGCATGATCAGAGGTCAGGAAAACAGATCTTACGATGACAGGCTGAGAGCCATGGGACTCTTTAGCCTGGAAAAGTGCAGGCTCAGGGGTGATCTGATGGCCACCTATAAGTTTATCAAGGGTGACCACCAGGATCGGCGGGGAACGTTTGTTCACCAGAGCGCCCCAAGGGATGACGAGGTCGAACGGTCACAAACTCCTGCAAAACCGTTTCAGGCTGGACAGAAGGAAGAATTTCTTTACTGTCCGAGCCCCCAAGGTCTGGAACAGTCTGCCAGCGGAGGTGGTTCAAGCACCTACATTGAACACCTTCAAGAGTAAACTGGATGCTTATCTTGCTGGGATCCTATGACCCCAGCTGACTTCCTGCCCTTTGGGCAGGGGGCTGGACTCGATCTCCTGAGGTCCCTTCCAGCTCTAATGTCTATGAAATCTATGAAGGGCAAGGGGATGGTGCCTATGTGGTGCTCATGTGTTTTGTTCCCTTGTCCTGACTAGTTTTGGCTCAGCAGTGCAGGCAGATAGTGTATGTGGGATTGTCTGCCAGCTCAAAACGATCCCAGATCACTATCCGCTCACTTCTGGGATGTGGGTGCATGTGTGGATGCTGCAGTTTCCCCTTTTGAAATATTTTGACTGCCTTCATTTCATTTTAAGGCTGTTTCAAAGCCCTTCATTTTGTTTTGATGTTGCTGTTTCAAACTCAAGTCAAAACACTCAAAACAAAACAGCTGGTGAAATTTTGCACAGCCCTATTAAGAGGTTATTAAGTACATTGCCTCCTACAATGACTCTCAATCTTTAAAGACTCAAGGTACCCCCTGGAGTTTTTCAGAATTTAGTCACACCCCATTCAAAAGCAAGGTTATCATGTATCAAAAAATAAGACTGGAAATACTTTTTGAAATTTAGATAAATCACACATGAAAAACCATTATAAGTAATGAGCCAATTGAGCCTGGCAGTTCTTGCAAATACCCTGAATTCATGGCTGAATTAAAAGCACGTAACTCATTTCCTCGTTCACTGAAAGAAGTTCTTCTCTCTTGTTCTTTATGTTGTTAGAGCAGAGGACCCCAATTCACAAAGTAAAACCCATGGCTTGGTAGTCTTCATTGTACTGCCTCAGCTTATCTACTTCCTGGCTCTCTAAAACCACTACTTGAACTCATGCTTGCTTCCAATTCATCTTTTAGTGAACACAAAGAGTTACTCTGCATTATTTTTTCACTACAAGACAAATTTTTTTGCTTTTATTATAACAAACTTATCTGTTACATCAGTCGGAGCCATGCAGAGAGAGCGCCTCTATTTTAGCATGATGCATGTAAAGAGGGCATTGGGCACTTTCTTCATCCAGTATGCCCAGCATCACACAGATTTGACCCTGGGTCCCACAGAGTTCTTGAGAGAACAAAAGAAACTAGGGCTGTATTAGGGACTGAGCCAGTACTTTAAACAACATGGTGATCACTGATAACTCTAATGAAGGTAATCATATCTAATAGCTAATGCAGGCAGAAATGTCCCTGCATGTGACACATCAACCCTTCTTGGTCCAGCACCACATGGAAAGACAGGGGAAGAGGGCAGTTCCACTTGGAAGTGTAGGTAGTGTGATAGATGTCACTCCCATCCACAGAACTGCCCCACCACCAGGTAGAACAGCCTTCCAACTCCGTTTGTTGGAGCCAAACAGGAAAGTGGCTGCAGAAAAAGTGGTTCACCTGCCTCCTTGGGTTTAGCTACTAACCCTAATCCAGGCAAGAGTGCCTGATCATGCTGCAGATCTTTCCAGTCTGGTCCTACACATGCCTAATGGAAACAGTGTGGGACAGATGCTGGTGTTGTTGTCACCAAGTAAAACTATCTTGACATCTGCTGCCGCCACCAGGGCGTGAAACTGCGCTGTGCAGCTTGATTTTTCTGTAAGTGAGTCGAAGTGGAAGCAGCTGCAGCACAAATGGCATGCCTGCCTACATAACGTAATGCAGGCAATGGGTCTTCCTGATACAGTCGTTTCCAGTTTGGCTCCAATGCATTACCTGAAAAACCAAGCTGGGTGGGGCAGTTTTGCCCTGCAGCAGTAAAAATAGCAACGCAGTACCCCTAGCAGGTCCCTGTGGCATCCCAGTTGAGAACCACTGGCCTGGTACAATGTGTCCTGGGACCTATGGAAAGCATATGGAGCAGGGGTGCAAGGGGAAGAGACCTAGAAAGTGGTGGGGGAAAAGGTGACCTCCTGCTGAAAAAGTTTTTTCTGAAAGTAAGGTGTAGTTTAAACTATTTCAATTTTTTTTTGTAAAATTTTGTTTCTCTCCTAGTTAGAGAGAATAGAATGCAATTTCTATTTTTACTATTCAGAAAGCAGGTTTTATTTGAGTTTTTAATTTTTGCTCCAGCAGAGACAGGAATATGATACTGAAAGAAAGTTTACCCTTGTATCAAAGAGAATGACTACCATAAATTCGTATTCTCAAAACATGAAATTAAAACATGAACAATAAAAAGGAAAACCAGTGTGAAAACTTGTAAGATGTGGCTAACTAACATTGGTATTACCATAAGGATATAAAATGACTTTGCTAAATTGTTTCTATGGAAGAAAGATTCTCAGAGGGAACAACAGATGAGTTACGTAGCAGAGACTAGGCAGGAGCTGTTGATAGCTCATATACACTAGCATTTCAGGGTAGTCAGCCTTTTAACTGGCAGAACACATTAGGATGCATGTCTGAAAAAGCATTCATTGCTATGCATCGTTATCTCCTTCTTGAGCCTTTGATCATTTTCCACTTCAGTTTTTCTGCATTTTTCTCTAGCATGCCTGAACCCTCCCCATTTAAAAATGCAACAGAAAAAGAGAAAAAAAAAAAAACCAAAACACAATCCCTTTCACTACAGAATTAAAAGTGCTGTGGCTATTTGGTTTCTACAACCACTAATTTTACCAGCTTACAAATAGTCCAAAGTACTTTTCACCAGTACTTAAGTTTAGCTGCTAGCAGTAGACATCCCTGTTTTGAGAACTCTTGGTACTAGAGTTCCATTCTTGTGCAACATTTACATTTAAAAATGTATTTCATCCCCCTCCCTCCAAGCACTGCTTGAACAAATACTGTTTGTCAAAACACATTACCTTGCAAACTTTCATGGAAGTCAAGCATTTATCATTGAACAATCATTTGCATGCATTTGTTGTTGTTCCTTATCCAGATTATCTTCCTTGGAGATAAGCCTGCTACAAATACAATTTTCTGTGTTAATAGAAAGAAAAGGGCCAAAAGCTATTTGTTGTTCTGCAACTGCAGCAGCTCTCCTTTGGGTACAAAGTGCCAGGAAACTTCAGAACAATTTGCACTCTATAAGCCTTTAGTTAAAAAAAAAAAAAAAAAAAAAGACCTGTCAAGAGCCTCAGAAACTTGCTTCTGTGTATAGTAGCACTAGGAGAGGAAGGAGGTGGTTCTCATTTGTTCTCCACTCCAACTGATCCATTCAAATAAATTACCATGGTAACTACATTTATATACAGAGGCAACTAGTTCAGGCAAGCTAACTCTGGCTGAGAGCTTTGGAATAGAAGAGCCCATCTTTACAGTGGCTGGGAGAGATCAAAGCTGCAGTGTTTTCCCTTGGGAGCAGCCCATGCACCTACCAAAGGAACTTTTTCCTGAAATGTTAGAGACTTTCTGGCATTCTTACTGAGATTACATGAGTACCTTTTGTTTAGTAAACCACCCATTATGCTTGCAGCCATAGGTATCAAGCTTGCATCAAACATTCTGCTTCCTTCAGGAGATGTACTTTCCACGTGTATTTAAAAATTTCCGTAAAAGCTGTTGAACACCAAAAAACGCAGATCTTCAGATGTTTAAAATTCCATCAGGATAATCAGTTGTTGGCTTCTTGATTTTAAATCCTGTACAGTTAGATCCTGTTTCCTTTTGGTTTACATTGCAGATTATTTCAATAAAAAGCACAGCTCGTCATTGGGGAGTTACAATTCCCTTGAACTGTCAGTCTTGCAGAAAAGACTGAAGACAGCACAGTATTTCCAGTGACCTTTTCTTCCCTTCCAGACTCAATGGCCATTTCATACCACTACTGTTTTGAAGCAAAAATTGCTGCAATTTTGAAGTAAATGTAATCCATCCTGTCAGTGAGAGACAGTGGGGAGATGTAATTTACTGAAATAAACTGCATATCTGCAGCATATGAATTCTAGATAATGACCCACACGCTTCAATAATCAAACAAACCTACTGACCAAGATTGTAGTCTGCTTCTGTCCTCAAGGATGGTGTAATTGGCTCCACTCTTTAAATGGACAGTGGGGCTGCTGTATATACACTGAGAATGATATGAGGATCATCATCCTCGTCATCAGGATATATATAACCGTTGAGCTGTAAGCCTTATGGCTCAGCAGGTATATATATCCTGCTACAGAAATGTAACATATTACATCCCAAATTAAGAAGCTTAAATGATTATTTTGAAGAATATACAAGTGTACAAAGATGGAGAAAGAGGGCAGGGAAGAAAGAATTCTCTTGGCAGTTAATTTGAAAATGCTCTGCTTCATGGATGGGAAAATGTTATACAAATGCAAATTTACCTCATTTGTACAGCAGCCACCATCAGAAACTTAAGAAGAGAACTCACAACATGGCAGATAAATAGGTATTTATTAAAGTCAATCTCAAAACAAAATTTAATGACATTAAGGCATCTTCTACTCAATTACTGTTTACACAGTAAGAGGATTTTTCTTTTTTGATACAAGACAACAGACCTGTACAAAAATGTTTTCCAACAGATTTGGCAGGGGGGTGACATTTTCCCCAACATTCCATAATTCTGAGAACAAACCCGCATGGTGAACCCATTTCCCCAATGGAAGAAAACAGAAGAGATCAGCACAGCAATTCATTATCAAAAGGAGTGCAACTTTCTCTCCCTCAAACCCCCAGGCCTTCTGTAAAGATGCACATGGGAGAAAGACTAAAACAGATAGTATACTGCACAGAACAAAGAATACATGCTGGTATAAAAACTGCTCATTATCTTCTACTTTGAAATTGTATAGCTCAGACATGCAATCTTGTTTTAACTAGCATTTGCAACTGTGGCAGTTAAGTTAAAACAGGACTACATATTTTAGCTCAGACAAATCTTTAGCAGCATAATCATGTTTTATTGTTGTTCTACATTTGTAATTAGGGAAACAAACAACAACAGTTTTATTTAGTGAACAGTTTATTTTTAATAGTTATGCTGTCAAGTGATTAATCACTGTTATAGTGTTTTTCTTCCATTGGAATAAGAAGGTCAGGAAATGCTTACAATGTCAAAGGATTCACTATAACCGGACTTCACTATATTTTACTAAATAGTAAAATATAAATTAACACTGCATATATCCCTATTCTTCTCTGCTATAAACAGAAACCAAATAAGCTCTCTAAAGTTCAGTATATTCTGTCATACTTTTACCTTCCTTTAAGGCAAGATTTTATTTGTGAAGAAAAATGAAAAACCAGAATACCCTGGATAAAACACATGTGGCCAGGTTTACTAGTCAGGAAACTGTCCTTTATAAAATGGTTTTACTTCAACAAGAAAATTACTAAGAAAAAGATGCTGACCCAAAATTGCACTGTATTAAAAAGGTGGAGTTTTCTTGTATCAAAGTCCTTTATTCATCATCTTTAGAACCAGTTTTGCTTAACTATAAAAGACACAAAAAGAAAAGTGTTCAAAGTTTAGACTGTTATTTCATTTATTGGGAATCAGAAACTACATTATTTCCAATGTACATTGAATACAAGCATATTTAGTTACTAATACAAACTAATCAAGCTATTTCATCAAAATGTTTTAAAAAAAATTATTCTATTTTAGTTTACACATTAAATAACCATAATTGTTCCTGGAGCTAAAACTCTGCCTTCTTTTATATGAAATATTTTAAAATACAAAAATAAAGATACTCCTCAATGAGACTTTGTAAAATATAAATAATTTTGGGTAGTATCTCCATTAAAGAAAATGCAAATCCAATCCTCAGTTTGGTTAAACTGAAACAAATGCACTTGAAGGAATTATCCCACACATTTTTAGGGCATCTCTTATCTTCAATTAAAACAACATCTAATTGAATGTAAATGGGCCCTGCCAAAGCGTATAACACCATATGATTACCTAAACAAACTTGGGAAAGTTCTCTGGAATCTGAGCTCTCTAGAAGTTCTCTGGAATCCAAGACGCCCATTCTAAACAGCCGCTTTTAAATTTTGAAGCATGGCACACAAAATAACAGCTGTACCTGACTGATTCCTACAAGTCATTTTAACACTATTCTCAGAAGTATGCTGGCAGTGGTTTGGTTGTTCTGATAGACAATCAATGTTTTTTTCTGTTATGCAATGAAATGTGTTAAAATAGCAAGATGAATTTCCATTCAAGAGCAAAGAGGGGAGAAGAAAGTTCTTTGTGGGGAAGGAAAGGAAGAAGGATGCAGGCCCACAGGAAGACAATATGGAGATCTCACTTGGGAGACAAAAAGGTGTTGTAATTTTTTTTTGCTTCTACTGATCCACAGTTCTGAAATGTTCAGACCATTCTGTTAATGTCACTTTTGCAACTTGTGACCAATGAAAATACTGAGAATTGTTAGTGTATTCTGAAAGTCACAGCTAATTTACATGCTGTAAACTCTCCTCTCTAAAGCTTAAATTTTCAGTGCTCAAAACGTGGGAAAAATACATTTCTTCTTCGAATTCAAGAGTTATTAGTCAGTCAGTGTTTCACTTCATATGTAATTTACATATTGGAAGAATTTTGTAAGTTTTAAAGCCCAGTAACAGATTATCAATGAATTAAGATCTACAGAAACAGGTAACAAACTCCCCTACTTCTCAACAAATCTTTTTTTCAACATTTAAGAAAATAATGTGAAAATACTTACATGCTGGAAGTATATAGAAATGAATCAGAGACCACAGTCAAATCCAAACATTGTTAGGAAGAAAACAAAAAAACAGATTAAATATAATTTGTAGTTACATATGCATAAAACTATTGTGCATATGCAGTACTTTCACAGTTGTAACAGTCACGTTACCTTAATAACATCCACCCAGTTCCATCCTCGAGGAAGCTCTCCTTTGTGATCTACAAGAATAAAGCGCATTCATTTTCAACTGTTAAACTGATGAGAAACCTTAGCTGCTGTGTACATTTTCAAAGATATGAAACAGCTGTAAGAACAAGTATAATACAATGCAATGCAATTTTCACTACATATTAATGTAATAGCGGTAAGTTGTTCACAGACAATATAAATATTCCTTGAACACTTGTAAAATTGTTAATGTCAACAAAGAAAGTTTAAAAGGGGTTAAGAAAACTGAGGATATCAGCAATAAGCCTCCTGGGGAAAAGACAATTTTTTTTTTCCCCCAGAGGATAAAGTTACACAGCTTCACTAAAAAGGCCTTTCTAGGGCTTGATTTAGGGGGTAATTTGAAATCAGCATGTGGAAAGATTTGTCAAAGAGATCAGATCTTACAAGAGGAAAATACATAATCTAGTCACTGAATTTAAGTAATGGTACACAGGTAATTCTGACCACAGATTATTAAATGATTCACATAAAATTATATGAATTAAGAGACAGCATGACCATATAATGGCTAATATGAAAAAAAAATCTTGATTTTATTGAAAAAGAATCCCCGTACTTTCTCGCATACCTTGGGCCCTGAAATGAGATGCACGTTTTGTTTTTGGAAGGCAGGATGAAGAAAAAGATTTTTCTAGAGCTATAGCTGCATACAGCAGGGACAGAGCCTAATCTTCAGCTCACTTACCCTTTTTCCTGGTCAGGCAAAAGCTACAGTTTTAACCCATTCAGAGCTGAACTGTCAGCAGCTCTTGGCTACTTAGCTAAGTAAAAAGTAGTTAGCAAGAATCAGACAAATTATAAATAAGGGTCTGTAATAGCTGAACTGGTCTGACTGAAGCAATGTACAGTAAGTGCATTTATTGAAGCAACGAAATGTTGTGCTAGCTACAGTCAGGTAAGTTTAACCTGAAAGTTTAGCCACTCGATTCTGCTCACTCACCCCAATTGTCATATCACTGCCATTCCACCCTAGGGTCCTATGCAGAAACTATCATTTGTGAAAAACTGTTCTCCAATTTTATTACCAAAACATGCAAAAACTGGGAAATGATCATTACATTCTCACTTGCAGTGCAAAGTGTATAGGAACCCTGGCCTTTAAAGGAACATAATCGCTATTAAAAAAAGCACTGCAACACTTTCTCAAGTCTGGAAAAAAGGTGTAAAATATGTTGAACTAACCTGTTTTATCTGCCAGCTTTCGTTTCTGGGTTTTGGACAACTGTTCCTTTTTGTCTTTTTTCTTACTTGATGAGACTACATCAGGAGTTCCTACTGAAATATTATTGCCTCCTGAAGGCTGAGAAAAAATAGAAAGAACTGTTAAATTTCTTGTCAGCAAGTGAATTGACAATGCATACCTAGATATTACACTGACTGGTATTCTACAAAAGGTACAAGAATAATATTATGTCCAAATTCTTCTTGGGACACTGCGTCTGTTCTTTAATTCATTACTCAAAGAAGCTTGCACTTTTTATCAGAAGACAGTTATGGCTCTAGTTTTCTGTATTTATGTAATAATGCATTTCTAATGTGCTTCTTATGATGGCAGGTAATTCAAATGCTTCCATGACCTCTGAAACCACCCACATCCCACTTCTGTTTAGTGGGGATTGGAAAAGTTTCCTCTCCGTGTTGACAATAATACCACTGTCAAAAAGGAGGCTAGGTGGCTAAAATGACCCCACCTAGCAGGGGTCATTGTACCCCAGTATTCTTTTCTGCCCATGGCAGGGGGTTGGACTTGATGATCTGATCAGGTCCCTTCCGACCCCACCAATTACGAAACTATGAAACCAACAATAAAGAAAAAAAAACACATCCCACACACATTTAAGAACAATTTAGTAAGTTTCAATGTGGTGGGGTTCACACTCCTCACTCATTAATATAATTCTTTCTTAGGCACATAAACTTGTAGGAGCATAAAACTGTCTTCATAGATGGAAAGAGAGAGAAGGGCAAAAGAAGAAACTAATATGATGTTAGCCCTGAAAAAAACAGTGTTCTCGTATAATCAACTATTTCCATAAAGGGCTCCAACTGTAAACAGGTTGAATACCATGTTTTCTTGCATACAACACACATTTTTCACCTCAAAGTCAGCCAGCCCCTCCTCCCTCAAATTGGGGTGCTTGATTGGGGTGCTTGTATTAAGTGTGGCAGCTGATTTTCTGCCTGGGACAAAAGCACCATGCTTTGATTCTTGCTCTGCAGTGCAGCAGCTATGGTATTACTATTCAGGCAGCTAAGGAAATCAGTTGACTTAAAGGCTCACTGTTCTTTACCCCACATGTGTTAACAATCATCTTCGCTTTTTAATGGTCTTGATGTTCCACTTAAAGAACTAACCATTCTTTGGGAATTTTTTCTGTCTGCTGCTCTCTCCTCCAATTTCATAGCCTTGGAGACTCTTTAGCTCTTTTCAGAATCATAGATCCATCCATAGAGATGAGTCTTTGGCAGCAGCTAGGATTTCAGCTTTAGTCAACCAGCAGGTCAGGCCATCTGAAGATTAGACTGTCCCTGCTCTCTGTACCCATAACTCTAGAAAAAGTCTTTTTTTCTTTATTCTGCCTTTCAAAAATAAGGTGCTTATATTCTGAGGCATGCTGTATGCAACAAAATACAGTATTTGTCCCTGAAGTAGAACTAAATTGTGTTTCAAAAAAAGACATGAAATAACTCCATAAAATAGTAATGATGCAAATTAATCTGATTCATTTGTTTTCAGATGTACAGTTTGAACTCTGTTCATCTCAAAGTCCTCTGAATACCTAAAAATGAGCATTTTGTTTTTTGAAGTGAAAGAAGGTATTTGCAGCTCACTGTAGAAACACACTGGCAGTTCTGAATGTGTATATATACTGGAGTTCATCCAAGTACAATGCTCCTCGTAAGAGCAAAAGGAGGATTTTACTTCTCAAGCCAATTTGATCCTGGGCCTCTTTGCCAGATTAACAAATGTCTTTGAGTTGCTGACAAGAGTATTATCACCACATGTCCACCTGTTAGTTATGTCCACCTCATTATCTGCTGATCATTGCAGAAAAGAGCTAGATTCGAACAAGTAATCTAGCAGTTAAAGTACAGTATCTCATTTAGAATATCAAAAGCCATCACCCCAAAAAGCCTTTGCTATTGAAACTTAGTTTCTTGCTTTTCTAGCACGTACACCACGACAAAAAAGTGATAAGATCCCCTAGCATGAATGGTTCTCTAAGCCACACAGAAAGATCATATGAAGAATAAAGCTTCAACATTTCCTTGCTTAAGCTGTAGCTCTCAAGAGTCAAAACATTTTATACATATAATCCAGTCCCAAACAAAGTAAAGAATAAAGTAACTAGACAGTAATGCCCACACTCATGTACATATCTTCTCAAAGCAGACTAGACAGGTCTCCTACTCTAAGTGGGATGCCACTTTACATGGTCTTACAGGTGCAAATCCACTGGTTTGGATTATCATTCCAAAGATGGTTATAGTGCCTAAGCACAAACTTCACCTTGTTCCGGGCTGCTGGATCATTAAAACTAGATGCAACATAACACTATCTTTGTTTTTAGCATTAAAGTATTTTATTACTTTCTGCTTTTCTGGTGTTCTTTACCTCAGTTTTCCAATCAAAAATTCATTGCTTCAGAATTTTCATATACCAATCTGAAGCGTCACTCACTCACACTGGAGATGTTTGTCATACCAAGAGTCAAAGTTCACATACCTGTTCTCATTAGTTTTGGTTTTGTTGCAAATTCCCCAGATCACCCTTGGAGATCAGCTTGCTTTGTATCCCAGATTAGGAAGTATTTGCAATCACTGCTTTTCAAGAAACTTTTTCTTAAGTTGGCTAAACACTAGAGAAGTGATAAATTTCTATGCACTATCTTCTAGACACCAGCCTATTTGCATGCTGTGTAAAATATAGTACACAAGTATGCCTCCATACATGCCTCCCAGAACGTTATGATAGCAATTAAGTATTTGAAGGTTTGAATAGTCATTTCAGATTTTTTTGTATGAATACTCATATCTAGACAAATATTTCATCAAAAAAAGATTAAAAACAAATATTATAAACTTACTGCCACATACGCAGGTTGATTTTCCATAAACAATTCTTTATTATCTTTGGCGTATTCAAAAAGTGTATACGTCATGGCAGTTCCAAGATTAACGTCCACTTCTGTCATTAATTTATCCAATATGCTTTGCTTTATAGATGAAGATCTAGAAGAGACCGTATAACCCAGTTTTAGGTTCAAGGGATGAGACTTGAAAAAAGAACATATAAAATAGAACTATTTTAAATATTTACATTGTGTTGTTGAAGAAAGCATCCATGGATATGACTGGAGCCGTCTGTGGGTATGTTTCTGGCCAGGAAATTTCTATTAAGAAGGCTTTAGGATCTCCATTTTCACCTATCTAAAAAAGAGATGAAACACCTTAAAAATGGAAAGGTTTAGTCTTATCAAACCTTGTAATATCACATTCTGTATGCAAACCTCTCACTATTTATATCTTACCCAAGTTATTTTTAAAAGTGATCGAAAACTGCCATTCAAAAACAGTAAGCTTCAAAAAAACCATTACTAGCATAGTATTTTCACATGTAAGTATATAAAACCAGCATAACTATTACCTCTCAATTCTCCCCTATAAAAACCAATACGAAAGGTTTGATGAAGTATTTAACGTTATGGAAAAGGTTTTCTTGGATCTAAATGGCAGCGACTGCAATCAAAACACTGCAGCATTGCAAGAGAACAAGCACTCACTTTCCATTGCCCAAATTAAAATATTTGGATACTTTGTAGAACTAAGTTCCTTACCCCGTGAAAAGCTGAGGGTTTGTAATGTAAAAGGAACCAGGGGTATACACAAGCCACAGTAAATTGCTGTGTGCGACTGCTATGGTGCTCCAGGTACTTGCTACACCTTTTGTATCAAAGGGTACTACTTCTCCAGTCAGCTTTGTGGGCCACTGAGAAGCAGTGCCCTTTTGGAGTCAAAGGTTTGAAAAACAACTTGAATTGCATGTCCTTTATTCATCAACCGCTGCAAATAAAGTTGGTTGTGAAACACCCATCTATGAATGAACTGGGCTCTATTGTACAGTATAAAAAGCAAACAGAATAATGGTCTGTTATGCAGGGCAGTGGGATAAGCGGTGGCAGCATGGGTTGCCAGCAGGGCTCCAGGTCCTGGCTCTTGGGAGCAAGCCCTGCCCCTGAATTCCTGGCACTTATGGGAGCCCTGCTGGCCAGATGACAAGGCTCCATGGGCTGAATCTGGTTCACAGGCTGTCTGTTTGACATTTCTGAGTTTAACAAAATGGCCTCTGCTATTTGGTTTAAAACAAAACAAAACAAAACACACAGCTGGAAAGGGTGGTAATGCTCCCTTCAGTCAATATACAACAGTTAAAATAAATTGGAAGAGCAGGATTAAGCCACAGGCAGCTCAAACCAACATACCCCAGCTTCCAGAGAATATCCTAGGCACCAGGCATTGTATTTTATATTCATGAGTCATTGGATAAAAAGACTAAAACCGATGTCTTCTCTACTGTCGAAATGAGTGATCTAGCCAGAAGGATATAGAATCTTGTTTACTCTTGCTCTCTTGAATTATCTTGCTCTGGAGAATCTTGAATTCTTTTCTGCATTCTCTTGGGATGTAGAAAATATAGCTTTCTACTCCTACTGGCTCAGGTAATCACTAAACTTAGGGTTTTCACATACAGGGTGAGTTCTTTAACTACCAGGATGCTACATAAGAGACCATCACTGCAACTTTCTAAAAGACTGCCTAAAACGTAGCAGGTTTTCTTTGCCTTTTTTAAATAAATTATTCCGGCATCTAACTGCAGGAGAAAGGTTTTAAGCTATCACTCTTAACTGGCAATACTTAAGCACCAGAGAAGGTATGGCTTGAGATATACTCCTGTTCTTTTTTTCTCCCATCATTGGCTTGCTTAGGAGATGCTCTCCTCAGCCTGCTGGCTTTATGGAGCTAATTCTGAGATGCCTAATTCTGACCATGCTTTATAGAGGGACCCCATCACACTAGGCCTCTCTTGGACTGCTATCTGGTACCATGCCAACTGGTACAGCCTGTTCCATGGTTGGGTTGTCGATGACTAAACTGGTATCTTCACCTGGGCGAGCCTGGGTGAGGAGGGCATGTGGATGCCCAGCAGGACTAAAAACAAGACCTGTCAGAGGGCACATGAGCTCCCTGCGAGCCAATGGCCCTCCATACTTGGAGAGGAGATGGGTGTCACCAGGTCACTCTGCCCAAAGAATCGCCAATGATGCACAGCATCCAAGGTGCCTCAATGGTCTCAATGGCCTCAGGACTGACTTGACTTTATAGAGAACTGTTGATTCCACTCTAGAAGCCAGATGCCTAGTGCCTTTAACACACCAGAAAGATGACACTCGAGGCACAACACACACAAAAAAGCAGGCTCTCGGGAGAAAAGATAGCCACTCATCCTGGGGTATCTGCCACTATTGCAGGTGGGGCTGAACTACTTTTAGGGGCTCTGACATGGTCAGACTGATCTGCCACAAATAACCTGTCAACGTGCCCATGGCCCAAGTAGCTTCATCAATCTAGTTCTTTATGCCATTATTGTCCGCCAGGTGAATAGCCATATGTTTTAAGAAACTATTTTGTAATATATACAAATTATTCCATTTCACTACAAAACTTCATAAAATCTTACCCTGTACTGAAAGGAAACAGGACTAAGTTCTCTGAAACGCTCATCTCCTTCGTAAATAGAACGCAATGCTTCTAGTTCCATCTAGAAAGAGGAGATAAAGAAAACAGTTAACAATTTTAATCTAATACTTCAACTTAATGTTTTTCTAATGTTTTATGTAAAAAGGTCAATGCCAGAACAACCACAGATATACCACACACACACAAAATATACATTCATTGAATTGTCTTTACGTAGGTCAATAGGTCCCATAAAAATACAGCCAACAAATGTAACTGATTCAGTCTTGTTTGGTACTGCTATAATCCAATTTCAGTCTTCCAGAAAACAAGTTTAAACACAGGATACCAATCTAAATTATTTTGGCTAAGCTGCACAAGGGTGTCAAACATGCTCCAGGGTAAGCTACACAAGGGTGTCTAAACATTAGCATAAGCTAATAATCTGTCTTCATAAAAAAAAAAACTTTCAGAAACTCTTCAATTGAGCGCACATTATAGGATTTCAGACAACTAGTACTTTTTAAATCTTAATTTTGGGACTTTCCATGGGAAAACACCAAAAAATATTACCTGAAGAATGTTTCTATCTTCCTCGTTACACTTGCTATAAATAAAATAGCTCCTCACTTACAAGATCCCTTTTTATGAAAGGGGTCCAAGTAGCTCTGTCCCCAAATAGAATCCAAGGGTACCTACAGACATGGTGGAAAGGTTGCTCCAGCACACCGTAATTACAGCATGTTGGAGCAGACTCGATTAATCGAGTCCGCTGCAGCGCGATAATTAGCTTGCTCCAGCCAGTCTCTGCATCTTGTGCATATAATCAGAGAAACTTAGGGTTGGAAGGGACCTGCTCAAAGCACGACCATCCCCAACTAGATCATCCCAGTCAAGGGTTTGTATAGCCGGGTCTTGAAAACCTCTAAAGATGGAGATTCCACCACTCGGAGCCGTCCCTAGGATACGGTGAATCAGGGCAACCGCCCCAGACCCCGCAGTTTGAGGGGGCCCCACAGAGCTGGGTGGAGTGGCCATGGCCCCTCCCACAGGGTGCACCTGGACCTCGTGGCCCAGCCCCACACTGCGGAAGAAGCACGGAGATTTCCTCCACCCCCTTTGCAGGGGTACCACGGCCCTGCGCAGTGTTAAGGGGGCCCTGCACAGTCTGATTTGCCCCAGGCCTCGCAGCCCATTATAGTTGGCTCTGCTACCACCTCTCTAGGTAACCAGTTCTAGTACTTCACCACTGACCTAGTGAGAAAGTTCTTCCTAATATCCAACTAAACCTCCCTTGCTGCACCTTAAAAACAGTAACGAGCTGAAGTTGAATGAGATTTAGTTCAAGCACCCTCGCTGCTATTTTGACATGCATGGAGGCCGATACACAAGATGCTGCAGCATTTTAATTAGAGCAGCTCCACTCTCAGAGCCAGTCCAATTAAAGCACTCACCCCCAAAATACATGTAAAAGTACCCCAAGATGCCACTAGCTGACACAATTATAGTATTATGCCAATGAACCTGACGTTGGATCCACTAAAGTTGTAAATCCACAGTCACCAAACAAAGCCTCCTGGCTAATCTTTTCATAATAAGGACTATGGAAAAACTGAAAACTCTTTCTGGAGCTTGTCAGCTGCACAGTGTGGTCAAATGACACGGGGGTGATTTTTTCCTAGTGCCTGGGTCAAATGTTGCATCACCTTCTCATACCCTTCCAAGTTAGAGCTTTAAAAATTACATTTGTAGAAACAGGAGTCAGCAATACCAAGCAGCTGCAGAAAAAAAAGAAAGAAACAAAAGGCTGTTTTGGGCTGCACGTTGACAAGAGCATTAGATGTAAAGCCGGGCCGGATTCACCCTTTAGCGCGCCCAAGGCAAACAAACTTGTGGGCCCCCAGTTGTAGATGAGGTTTTTATGACTTTTTTCACTCAATAATTATAATACATCAAATCATCACAACTGCCCACTCTGCACTTAGGGCCCCTGGCACGTGCCCAGCCTGCCTATGTTTTAATCCTGCTCTGTGTAAAGGACAGGTGACAGCGCTGCTCTGCTCAGCACCAGCAATCTCCATTCACACCTAGCAGCACCGGCTAACCGCTGGCGCTGGGTCCCCTCAAGCCACTACAGCCCTGTTCCCTCCTCCAGCTCCCAGCACCTGCCCCATGGGCCATCCCTGTGCAAAGGCAGTGGGCCCTATGGCACTGGACGCTGCCTTCAAGTCAGGCCTCCCCTACGTTACATTTATGGCAGGCGATGCAATAAACAGTGCCTGCAGGGTCCGGGGGGGGGAGGGACGAACCAGCCCTAGAGACAAGGCCAAGCCAGACCCGGCAGCACCTGCGGCCCCTTTAAGGCGGGCACCCGAGAGCAGCCCCGCCCCCGCAGTGTGTGACGTCTTCCCGCGGGGGGGAGAAGGACAGCCCTGTAACGTGTGTGGGGGGGTCTCACCTCCTGGTCTTCGTTTGCCGTCATGGCGCGTGGGGGGGGAGGGGAGAAGAAGGGAGCCCCCCCCCCGCAAGTTCCTGCCACCGCCCGCCCTCAGCTCGACCCGGCAACACGCGAGCACACAAGAAAACCAAGCGCATGCGCACACACCAAGCCCCACCCCGCCGCTCCAGTTCCTCGGCCAGGCCGCTTCATGGATCGCCGATTGGTCCCCGTCCCACCTCGCCGGGCCTGCCCCCTCCCTCTCGCGATTGGCCATTTTCGTGGCCCCGCCCCTCGTGCTCTCCGCGGACTGTCTCCATGAGCGCCAATGATGGGCTTGGTCGTTGGGTTGGGCATCGCCGATTGGCGCAGTGGTTTGTCAATCGGGCGCTTGGCGCTTGCTTCCGCAGGGGAGCTGCCTGGCTCTCCTGGCCCTTCTCTGCTGTCCGGAGCGGTGCCGGCGCCGGGTGGGCTGGACTGGACCTGGCGGGAGGAACCACGGGCGCTCAGGAGGTGAGAGCGTTGCCTAGGCCCCGGGGGCTGCGTTTGTGTCCCCCCGGCTGCCTCCTTGGCCTCGTGACTGGGTCCCAGCCCCGGCGCAATCTGAAGGCCTCTGCCCTGGAGCTGAGCGTGCGCGGTGGGCTCCTGCTGGGGGCTTGGGGAGTATCCGCAGCTCTGCATCAAGCCCTAGGCCAGGGAGTCTTGGGGGCAGGAGACTTGCCTGCCCACCCAGCCCTGCAGACTTGACGGTTGAGTTCTGCTCAGTCGAATTTGGGAGCCTGGCTGTTGGGCTTTGGCCCATTCAGCTTGGAACTGGTCTGGCTGTGAACAAGATACAAAACAAAAACCTCTCTGGGTGTCTTCAGTCTGGGCTGGAAAGAAGCAAGAGGTGAGGGTTTCCCAGTGCCATCTCTCTTCAGGGAACAACCCCAGTCAAGGGTTCATCAAGGCCTTCATTGAGGCTTCTTAAAAACAAAACCATCTTAAAAGAAAAAATGTCAGTGGCTGAGAAATGCCTGCATCTTCCATGTTCCCAAAATGCATTTTGCCTCAGTGGAGCAGGCCAGCCTCTTGCTTGCAGAGGCCAGCTTGCTTTCATTAGGAGAACGATGGCTGTTACATGTGGTCAGGAACTGATTGCTCCGGAAGTGGTCTGAAATATGTGGCGCTTCTGTATTTCAGGGTTAAGACGAGCTCAAGATGACCCCAACGCAGTGGGACTTCCCTGTGGAGTTGTGCTGTCGTCCTATGGCCTTTGTAACCCTCACGGGCTTGGATCTTATATACAATGCTGTTCATCGTGCAGTCTGGGATGCATTTTGTGCTAATAGAAGAGCAGATCGTGTCCCGATTTCTTTTAAAGTACTTCCTGGGGATCATGAATATCCCAAATGCAGAACAAAGGTATAGTCCAAAGTCAGTCTATCTATCTCATTAAAAAAAAATTCAATCTTATAGGAGATATCAAATTCCTATTGTAAAACCCTTGCTGTTTGTGATTACTTTGTGTAAAACTTTACTACTACTTTCTGCTATGTGGAAGGCAGGTAGAATCTCTGCTGAGACCGTATTTAGCACAGGCCTACCTGTGGGTGATTTCTTAATCTGCATTCAGGTTGGTTGGTTTTTAATGATCTGTTGCCTATGAATAGCTACTCTCTGGTCAGTGATATCATTCCCAGGAGTTAGTGCAGGCTTGTGGGTGCCTATACATGAGCAGACTTGATTAATCATGTCTGCTAGAGCATGGCAATTGCTGTGCTCCAGTAGCATCCTGCGGCTCTTATATCGGTGTCCCCTCACTTCAAAATGTCAGGGGAGCACTTTATTTAAAGCCCATTCAACAAGCTTTAGATAAAGCGCCCCCCCACCATTTTGAAGTGTGGGGGCACTGATGCATGAGATGCTTTGGGTGCCTCTGTCCCCATCCTGGAGCATGTGTATAAGTGCTCTGTGCATCTTTTTAGAAAAGATGTTGACTTGGTCCTTAATTATGGTCTCAACAGAGGTTCTGGATTATCTCTAGACTATCTTTTTATAAGCCTTATGTCCTTCAGTGGGTTAACTGCTTTGTTTCTCCCTTCTGATGTCTTCAACCCACTGTTGCCTCTCTTATCAGTCCTCTTCCCATGTCCTTTCGCTGTCCTTATATTTAAGTTACTTTATTTTTCCTCACTTGGTATCTTTCCTCTCTGCAAGTACATTCACAGCATCTGATGAGGTAGACAGTCACCTATGAAAGATTATAACTTTGTGAAGGAGTTGGTCTTTGACGTGCTACCCTGCCCTGCTTTCTGCCTGAATTCACATTAACATGGCTCTCTCTACACTGTAGTTAACTGAAATCTGGAAGCATTACATGTTAAAGTCATAAATCTGTAACTTGGACAACATCCGAACTCCAGCTATTCAGTTTTGACTGAGTGAGTTGCAGTAGAAGATTAGTATTTGTAGCCTACTTACTGTGCTGCAGAAGGAGTTAGGAAGTACTCTCAAAGTTTGGCATGTGATAAGCAGCATAGTCCATACCAAGGGCTGAGAACTAGACACCAAAAGACCTGGCTTCAGTTCTCAAATTTTGACTTCTTTTTTGCTCTACAAAAAACTGGTTGTTTATATTTTTTGGGTTTTTTTTTTTTTATTTTGCACAAAATGATTCCCTAAGTGAAGAATATAACTTTTTATCCCTGGACGTAATCTGTATTTTAGTATCGTCTTCTTTTTCTCTCCTTCTTGTCCATCCACTCCCATCTCGGTTCCCTTGGATTTCAAAGGCTTCTGTTTTTATCTAATGTTCCAGTGACGTTTGTCTGCTTATAATACTAGTTGGTTAAATATGATGGCTAAATGAAATCGTAACCCAAAGATAGCAAATAGGTTTCAGTGTAGAGGGCAAGGTTGTTGGATAAATGCATCCTCAAGATCAACAATATACAAAGAGTTCCCAAATATGGCAACTCCTAGTTGTGACTGATAACTGATTGTTTTTAAACAATTTCAGAGGACATCTTATGAGTGGTACATTCCAAAAGGGATACTGAAGACTGGTTGGATGAACAAACATCTGAATCTGGTACCTGCACTTGTGGTTGTGTTCTATGAACTGGACTGGGATGAGACACAATGGAAAGAAAAACAGTCAGAATGTGCAACTAGAGTTGAAATTGTCAGGTACACTTTGTGTTTGTATTGTCATCCAGCTGAAACAAATCAGCACTCGGGTATAGGTTGCACAGTACTTAGACTTGCTATACAACAGTTTAATCTCTTTTCATAATTTCTTACATTTCTTGTTTCTTGTAATAATTTTGCAGTGGCCTGCCTTGGGGCCCCTCTAGATGTACAGGTGAAGGCGTGATGGGATCTGATGCACAATCCACACAACTGCACTTCCTGTCACGCTACACGTGCATGGCAGGAGATCTGATGCGTGATCCCACAATCGCATCCCATCACACCTTATTGCTGGTGCAGGGGGAACCCAGGTCAGCTGTGGACTTCCAGCCACAGGAATGTACTCTGCCTCTGGCTGAGACCTGGGTCAGCTGATGGGACTTCCTGCCATGGGGTGCACGTGACCACAAGTTCTGTTAGTGGTATGATAGGACTCGGCCACAAAATTATTACATGGTTTTTAATGAAATAACTGTGGGGCTTATTCCTCATTTTATTGCATCATTAATAAATTGAAATTATGGCTGGGTTACAACTTAAGACATGGTTAACTGGTTAATCACGCCTTAAGTGTAGTGTGTGACAAGGGCCTTGGAGATAAAGTGGCTGCAACTGAAATTTTGCTTTGAATATTTAAGATGCAATTAAATGGCTGTAAGGAAGTCTTATTTCAGAAGGTAATTTGACAGAGTTGTTTGGTAACTGCCTCTGCTTAATTCTTGTTGGCTAAACTTGTTATTAACAGTTCAAGGGTTGTAGCATCTTTAAAGAGTAGAGAGAACATTTTCTTCTGTGGTCGATCTATGTGACATTTTATATCCAATCTTTTAATGCCTTTGTGTAGACTGATATTTTTTTGTTTTGTTTTGGATTTTTTTTTTTGTTTTGGTTGTTTAAAACCACAGGCTGTCAGTTTGACTTTGTAACTCTTTTTCAGGCAGAGTTTGCAGGGAAGAAATACAAAAGTTGCTGTGGTTTTGATTCAAAAGAAAACACCCTTGCCTCCAGGTACAGAGAGAAATCTCCCACTCCCCTACTTTGTCATGCTGAAACCTGTAATTAAAGGGAGTTATTTCCTTGCCTTAATATTGACAGATTTCTTTTTTCTGTTTCAAGCACATAACTCAGATGTAAACATGTAGAAATAAAATAGCTCTGTTACATGGAATTATGAAAACTCATGTGACTAAGTTCCTTTCTTTTTCTTACAGCTCTAAAAGTCACTTGGACTGAATTAAAGAAGTAAGAGTGTTGTTAATTTTGGGCAAAGCATTATTTTTCCACCTAGAATACACCAACCGGCTGTGGAAGTTTTTATTAGATATTTTTTTCAAAATAACCACATGGCTAGCACTGAATATATATCTATTAGAGTTTTATTCAGTAGAACAGCTGAGAAACTGAATTGCCTCCAGAAAACTTGGGTAATAAGCCAGCAATACATTTTGTAAAGAGTTATGTATTGCTCTTTACAAATGTATTGCTGGCTTATTACCCAAGTTTTCTGGAGGTAATTCAGTTTTTCAGCTGTTTTACTGAATAAAACTCTAATGTTCTAGGTGAAGTGTAGGGGAATCCATCTTTTTGTCAATGTACTAGATTTTTCTATATTTTGATGGTTAGTTTTTGAGAAGAATATTGTTTAAATTGTCTCTGAACTGATGTTTGTGCTGTCTCAACTTCCTTAGGGGAAGATGTTATTGCATCAGAAAGAGCAGCAGCTTTATGTAATGCTTGTGACCTCTCTGGAAAATCCCTGTTTGTGCTGCCGCATACTGATCATCTTGTTGGATACATTATAAGGTAGGTGATTTTTGGTAAAAGTCTTTTTTCCTCTATAGTGTGCATTTTGTTCTTGGGTTGCTTTTTTTCCCCTGGGTGTTAAGGAACATTAGTTGATCTATAGTGGATGTGTGAGAGAGAACTAGAGAACTTGCATTACAGGAGACGCTCACCGTTCACGGGGGATACATTCTGGAGATTCCTGCAAATGGCAAAATCCGCGAATGTCAGGAGTGCAGAAGCAGTAGCAAGCACAGAGCTCCCACAGATGCTGCCGGTGCTGGCAGCAGCAGGGGGGTGGGGTGGGGAGCATGTTGAGAGCATGTGGGGACGGAGCGTGAGTTTGAATATTTGAATCGGTGAATGGCCAGCATTTCCTGTACTCACATTTTATCTGTTGTTGATTCTTCAGCATGGTGGGGAGAGTTTCAATCCTTAACTGTTTTACTCTCTTATATTAAGTTAGAGATGTCATCTCAAACATTGTTCTCTGCTTGGCTTCATTTTATTTTTTTTAACATGCATTTTATTTCTCTTGACTATCAGTATTTCTAATAAATTTCTATTTTTATGCCCTTGGACATGAAATTTCTGGCATCTTGTCAAGATATTTGAAAAATAAAAGTTCTTTTTCCTTGGTTTTCAAAAATTAGAATGTCTAATTGAATTCTATCAGGGCTTATTCATATTTGCATTAGTGTTTTAGTAGAGATTTTTTCATTTAAATTGTTTATTACTTTGAAAGGATTATGTCCTAACCTTTACATAAAACATTTTCTGTCTAACATTGTGTATGGACATAATCATATATTATTTCAATGGATTAGTAATTGTATGGTTAAAAAAAGAAGAAAACCTGTGGGTTAACAGTGGCCAAAATAGCCTTAGAGGCAGCGTCCAGAAACGCGTGAACATTGGTCTCCCCACTGCTACTTGTCCCCGCTGCTACTTGTCCCTGGGAAATGCTTGCACCCGGCATGCTCTGGAGCACAGCAAGTTACCAAGGGTGTGGTAGAAGAGGCTGGAGCCAGCAACCGCTAGCCCTGGCAGCCTTACCTTAGGCCCTAAGTGCTTCCCAGGGCTGCAGCTATGGCAGGAAGCCTGGCTGGCAGCTGGAGCATGGCTCCAGCTGGCTAGGCTCTGGTTCTGGGCAAGGTAGCAGCACGGGAAACATCCACGTGCAGTGTGCGGCAATGCAGACGGGTCTGCAGCACCATATACCGCATGTCCACGCTTGTCTGGACACGGCCAGAGAGCCTGTTTGCAAAATGCAGAAAGGAAATAATCATTTGAACGACTCCTTATATTTTGCTTACAGCTAGAAAGAAACTATTTGACATTCACAGAGATTTATTTTTATTGTTATCAAATTAAAGGCTAGCAAATTTCTTTAAATTTGCTCCTGACTTTAATGTATTTCATACTAAGTTGTATGCTTCAAATATGATTACATCCTGGTATGGGAATTTTAAAAGTCCCTTCCCTTCTTATGCATAGAGTAGGGGTGAACCGATAGAGATTTTTGGGACTGATACTGATAGCTGGTTTTTAAGGAGGCATATCGTCTGAAACCAATCTGATTTCTGATACGAGCCCAACATCTTGGAGAACTGCGTGCAGGTGGTAAGTCTGGTGTGGTGGAAGGGGTGTGGCAGGGCAGATCAGGGTCCCTGCGGTGAGGGAGGAGTGGGGCTGGGGCAAGTGCTGCCCAGCCAGGGTGGGATGGGGTAGGATGGGCATGGGACAGAGCCACAGCTTGTGCAGGGCGGTGGGGGGCAGTTCTTGCCGCTGTGCACTGCTTGTCTGGGAGTCTCTGATCCAATGCTCACCTGGCGGCTCCTGCTGCTGCTTCTGGAGCTGCATGGGGCTCTTCCCAGCCCACCGTGCCCTGTGCAAATCCAGAGGCACGTGGTGCGTGTGCGTGCGTGTGTGTGTGTGTGTGTCCCATGCCCTCCCAGACGAGTGAGCAGGAGCTGCTGGACAAGCAGGTGAGTGCCAGAGCAGCTGCTCCCAGGTGAGCAGCCCGTAGCAGTGGGAACCATCCCTGCCCACCTCCACCCGTGGATGAGCCGCAGCTCTGTCCTATGCCTGCCCCAGTCCCACCCCACCCTTACTGTTGGGGTGTTGATCTGCCCCCCCACGCCCTGTTTTCCCCTTCCACCATAACAGACTTGCCAGCTTGCATGTAGCTCTCCAGACTGCTGGGCTGTGTTCCTCGCTGCCTATATGCTGCACTGCAGCTGTGCGCACATGAGCATTTATCGGCCAAATTATTGGCCACATCAGGCCGATTTCTGATGCAGTCAGTTTTCTTTATATCAATGCCAATCCGGTATCGGACCGATTTTGTATTGGTGCACCTCTAGCATAGAGATATGGGTATACCACTTCATATCACTCTTTCTTCTTTAATGTTTGGATGCTTTGAACATATAGGAACACAAACGTGCTAAATATTTTTATCTATTTTTCTGTCTTTAAAGGTAAAAGTAGAGACTGTACCTCCCTGCACTGACTTTTTTTTTCTTTTTTCCTCCAGCCTTTTTTCCGTATCATATCAAATATAAGTTGTTTGTCTTTGTTTTCTAAGCCCATCACTGGCTTGTATCTCCCCTTTGATTGGGCCATGGTCCTAGCCACCACTGTTTTTCTGTTATCACTCTTTATGCTTCCTTCCATTCTATGCCTTGTGCCTGGGAGAGCCTCCCTTTAAATATTAGCAGGGCTAGTTCATTATACTTTTCTAAATCATCCCTTAACTCACCTTTGTTATTATTTTAGAAAGTAAAACTTAGTCAACCTATACACTAGAAGTTCTACCTGTCCTGCTGTCCAGTTTTTGTCTTGCTTCTTTGTGCTCCCATCTGTCTCTTGCCTCATGTTTAGACTGCGTGCTGTCTAGGGCAGCAGCATGTTGTTCTGTATTTGTACAGCACAGTTTCCCTGCAATTGCTAGGATCCCAGACAAGTAAAGTAATAAAAATAATTAATGCAAGTATCACAAAATAGTATCCCTAAAAAGCTTATCTTTGTTCCTTTTTTTTTTTTGTTAATGATTAAAGTTGCTGTAAATTGTCAAAATTTTAATTTGTGAAGGATTGGTGCTCAAACTGAAGTTCTTTTCTAAGGCCTCTTGAATTCTCTGTGTACTGAATGTGTTTCTATAATGGGGCTAGTCTGAATTATTTTCTTTTACAGATTAGAGAATGCCTTTTATGAGCACGCTCAGACCTACTACTATACAGAAATCCGAAGAGTTAAATCTCACAAAGAGTTTTTGAACAAGACAACACATCAGGTAAAGCTGCTCCTTTAAACAGTTTAAGGAAAAAAGTTGATGTGTCTATTCTGATTGATGTATGTTCAAGTAAACTATTCCTGTTTTTACATACTATTGCCCATTTTTCTCTCATAGTCATTTTCCTACTTTTCTAAAGGGTGAATTTGATTTCATATTCTTTTGAAGACAAACTCTTAATAAAAAAATACTGTAGAATGAAATCTAGACTTACAAGCTGAATGCTTCCATGCGTCAGATCTTGTAGAAGCAACTGAAGAGCATAGAAACAAGTTTCAACCAGCTGTTTTCTAAAATTGGTGCTACTAGCTGGTTTAAGATATTCCAAAATGCAGGGTCCAAATACTATGTGCTTTATTGCAGTTCATAGAATTAGTAATATTGGGAGGTCACAAACTGATATTTCCTGGGATACCATCTAAGAATTATGATCTAAGCAGATTTTAAAACAGTGGCTAACAAGGATAAGGAAAATTTTGAAGCGGTCTCTGTTTTTTTTTATATATATGTGTGTGTGTGTGTGTGTGTGTGTGTGTGTATATATATATATAAAAAAAAGAACAAAAAACATCCCCCACCCCCCGATGCTGTCTAAATCAGCAGGTTGTAGGTGGGACTCAAGCCCAGATTTCTGTGATAAATTAGTTCTCATTTGTTTGTCAATTTACCAAATATTTCTCTATAGAGACAACTTTGTGTTGCAGCCACTGACTTCATTTGTTTTGGAACACCAGGAATGAGTTCTTTAAGCACACAGTTGTGCCCTAAAGCAGGGGTTGTTAACCAGGGGTATGCATACCCCTGGGGTACTGGGGAAGGCCCTAGGGGGTACATGTGGGTGGGGATGGGCAGCAGTGCTCTTCTGCAGGCTGCACAGGTGCCACCCGGCTGGCCGGATGCAGAGGGAGCAGGGGAAGCTCGCATATGGCTGCCACCACCACCCACAAGCTCATGCTGCTGCAACTCCACATCTGTCTGCATCGGTTCTCCTCCCCACCCCAGCAGTAGGTTAGGTTTAACAGAGGCACCATATGGTATAGAATGCTATTGAGCAAGTACTACTGCCATACTTTTTTCTTAGAGTCTCTGCTTATTTTATAATCTGCAAATTTATAAGTAATCATCATCATATAAACTAGCATCTGTGACTTCTTTATATAGAAATTAGATATTCACATTTATAAATGTATTCAGTTAAACGTATATTGGTTATGTTTTGCAGCTTTTATTTGTTAGGCATCAGTTCAAAATAGCTTTCTTCAGTGAGCTGAAACAGGATACGCAGAATGCGCTGAGGTAAGACTTGTATAAAATTTGTTCTTTCATAATGACTTCTGCTGCTATTATAACTTCAAGACTAGTGAAAGTAAAACAGATCACATAGTTTGTGTTTCTGAGTTCTTTCCAGAAGGGGAGAAATTAAGCTTGATTTTTATTTATTTTAAGTATTTTGAAGAGAATTTTTGTGGGGAGGGGTTTCCCTTGCAGTATTATGTTCCATTTTCTCATACTTTAAAAAAAGTGTTTCAGTGGACGTTGGTGTAATGTGTCTTTTTAAAAGACAAATAGTTTTTATGGTTGTCTGACTGACTTGGACAAGTATTAATCCCACTTCTTATGTATATGACAGTCTTAGCCATTTTGCATACACTGTACCAGTTCTGACTTCTTCCCTACCAGCTACCCTCTGTTCCCTCAGCATACTTCATAAGAGCAGAACACTAGCTCAGATCCCAAACTAGTCATACATTAAGTTAACTTTATTTTCTGATTGGAATTTTATAGTGTCTTCCCCCCTGCCAAAAGCTCCCCAGCCCAGGGCAGGCAGCGTCTTGGCTCTGGCTTTGGTCCCAAGCCGAAGCCCATCACCTGCCCTGGGCCATGCTCAAATCTGAGATGCAGCTTTTTTTTTCCCATGGTGACTGGGGGATAGGCAACCTAGCCTTCAACTTGAGTAAATACAATAAATGCTTCACGGAGCATTAATTGTTCCACTCCTGAATGGCATCCATCTGTGAAACCTTATATTCCACTAAAATAACTCTGCATCTTTTTCCGTGTTTGCTTTAGTGAATATTTAGAAGAGTAGGTTTGCCAGTTCCACCTGTCTCTTTGAAATGGTCTCAATTAGCCTCTGAGGATCACCTTTCCACTGAGAAAGAGCAAGGGATAGAACAGATGACTTCTTATCCTTTACTAGTGTTGCTTTCCAGTAGCTTTGTATTAATAAATCAAACAAAATATACAGATTGGTCAAACTATAAGTATTTGCCTAATATCAAGTATTGTGCTTTATACTCTGGATTGGGGCAACAGACTTGATCATTGGTGCTTGGTTAAGTGTTACCATGAAGTGATATTCCATTGTGTATCTTGCTAAGGAAAAGCATCTGAATGAGTACTTATAACATCTAAAACAGGGGTGAGCAAAATATGGCCTGTGGACTGGATCCACCCTGCCAGCTGATTTAGATCTGACCTACTGGCAGACACCCACCGGTGAATTGTATTTGGCCCTGCCAGCAGCTGTGCTCTGCATGAGGCTGAGTTCTGCCTTCACCGTACACACACCCTTACACCTCCCAACCACATACCACCCCCACCACACATCCCCTTACTCCTCCACACCCAATATACCAGCAAACTCCCCCCTTCCTCAAAAGGAGTACTTCCTGGGCGAAGAGAGAGACTTCTAGTGGCAAATCTAACTAATATTTTATATTAGTAAAATATACATAATATATATACATATCTTCTGACTTGTGTTTTATCTCCATGTTACTAGTTGTTGGATTTCAAACTGTGCTAATATTTAAAAATATATGTGCTTAATACATTTTTTTTCAGTAGCATGTGACACTATAACATTAGTACCCAAGATTTTTTTTCTATTTTATGTTTAGTTTTTTTGTCAGACTTAAGCAGGAGAGTAGCCTTTTTTTTTCTTTTTCATTGTTTCAAAACAGTTAATTGAAACAATCAGAAAAATTGTAACAATGTTTGCTTGAGGATGTAAAATGGTAATGTTTGTGTAAATTTTTTTCTGCCAGAATTTGTATTTTTTTTTCTGAGTAGCAGTTGTTTTTACTTTGCTTAAATAACTATTTGTTTAACATTCTGACTTTTTTTTTTTTAAATAAACATTTCACATTTTAGGAACTACAGAACAGCTTACAACCTAGTGCATGAACTGAGGGCTCATGAAACAAATATGTTAGAAATCAAGACCATGGCAGGGTTTATAAACTACAAGGTAAGTCATCCTTGTTTTAGTTTTTTACAGACTTGTACATTTCAATAATCCAAAAGTATCTGAATAATCCAATTGAAAAAGATTTAAGTATTAAAAATTCCTTTTCCATCGCCGATAGGAAGTTAGCTTTAAATTATTACCTGGCTTTATATTAAGTTCAGATAGCTTTTAGATCCAAAAAGAATACCTCCTAGGTAGAAGCTGTGCTCTGCTGATTTTTGTTTTGAGGTGCTGTTGCATGTATGTGACACACAGGTGTTTTGAAGTGAGTACCTTTAACTCCTACTCAAATTCAGTGGAAATAAACTGTGCATTTTGAATTCTAAAAGCATAGATCCTTTACCTTCCATTTTAAGAGGAAGAGGAGGAAAAGCCATTTAGATTGCTCTGCTGGGTTAGCAGAAATGTTGTCCTAATTAATTTAAAGAAAAATGTTCTTAGAATCGGTCCTCGTCAAGATAGGTCCTAGAAGGTTGAATAATCTGGTGCTATCTATATGTTCTCTCCGAAGCTAAGCTTACAATTCCATGCTAGTCCTAGGATTGTGTGGTGTTCAATCTAGCGGTTATTGTCCATTGTCATCAGCTCATTCTCTGCAAAAAGACATCAGTTGGTCATAAGTATTTAAGTTACTTATGTCCATGTATATGGTTTTATCTAGTCTTCATTTTACATTGTCTGACTTGCTGAATCTTGTATAAGAATTTGCATATTATATTTCAAAGTTTGAATTTAAAAAGTTTTAAAATCCTTAACTCTAATCAAAGTGTTTGTCTTATTTCATCCTTGTAGATTTGTCGCCTCTGTTTTCAGCATAATACACCTCTGGACGCAATTGCTCAGTTTAGGAAGCACGTTGACTTGTGTAAGAAAAAAATAGGGAGTGCAGAGCTGGCTTTTGAGCATGCTGCCTGGATGTCCAAACAGTATGTGTTTACTAACTAATACATAAGCTAGAACAGAAATATGATTTTTTTTTTCACAAGTCCTCAGTTTGTATGACTAGAGAAATAATAGAATCTTGAGTTTCTTTCCATGAAAAAATGCGGAGGACCAGTGGCAGTTTAATACTACCATTGCTCCCCTGCTGCCAAATTCCCAAATCCCTGAGTGATACCCGGTCCCCCTGCAGAGCCATATCATGGCTGGGCCACACCCTCTTCCCTCTGCATGGCTTGCTTGGGGCCAGGCCATGGCCTCTTGTCTCCTGTCCCTCCACACACAACCAAGTCATTTCCCTGAATACCTGGAAGGGGGCCAGGCTGCTCCCCCTCTTTCACTGCAGGACTGTACCATACTGCCTTCCCTCTCTCCCCACTAGTTGCTGAACCTTCAAGCCCCATTCCCCTGCATGGCTAAATCAGGCTGCCCTCTGCCCTGGACTCTGAATTGGGACCACTGGCCTGATCTGGCCCACAGATGGACTGGGCACTACCCATCTGGCTTGCTGGGCAAAAAGATTGAGCACCACTGCCTTTAAATAGCCCCTCTAGCTTTGTTTGATAAATACCTGCCTGGACTTCGCAAAGATGTCCAGGGTCAGGTTCTGACAGGCTCTGGAAGTCTAAGGGAGTTCCAAATCTGTGGAGCAACTGCTGAGACTTACCCTCCACACACACGGTTTCTCCAAGGAGATTTGGCATATCGATGGTACTTGTAGAAGTTTGCCTTCAGTTGACCTGGGTATCTGCAATAGAGCATAAGAGAGAAGGCAGTCCTTTAAGTATGTAGGGCCCAGATTGTGACACTGACATTGCAGTTTGACAGTGGCAAAATCACATTGTTCAAATCTGTGTATTATCATACTTTTACTCTTGCTGCCTTTATTGTGTGCAGTTGAGTTTTAATCTTATGCTCCCTAGTTACATTTACAAGTAGGAAAACTAATCTTTCTTCTTGTTAAAGATTTCAGGCTTTTGGAGACTTATTTGATGAAGCTATTAAACTAGGGTTGACAGCAATTCAAACCCAGAATCCAGGTTTCTATTACCAACAGGCAGCTCACTATGCACAAGAGCGGAAGCAGCTAGCAAACATGCTCTGTAACCATGAGGTAAGTTGCAGATGGCCTGTTGGCTAATTTTTGTTCTAAATCTCTGTTTATTAAAGCTTTACGGCAAATTAGACCAAAGCAAGTTTTATATATGTGTTGGTACGAGTGGAAAGTGAATTGCCTTAGTCTCTATGGGTGTCTTTATACATGCTCCAGCTGGTGGGGGAGGGGGGAGGGGGGAGGGGGTGAGCCAGGGGACACCAATGAGAGCAGCTCAGAGGAGCCACTCTAATTGTAAAGTGCCCACAGCATCTTGTGTATTCAGCATCCCATGCTTCAGAATGGTGGTGGTGGCGCTTTAAAACTTGTTGAACAAGCTCTAGCCAGTGCCATTTTGAAGCACAGGGATGCTGAATACACGAGACACTGAGGTTGTTGGAACATGCTAAATTAGTGTTGGATCCAATGTTCTGCACATTTTACAGGCACCCTGAATTTGGAAGGGTTGGCTATGAATGTATAAGCTAGTCTTCAAGTTGTACTACATGATTTCCGCTGTGAATCAAATTTTTGGTGGCACGGAGTTCTGTAAACTATTTCCTAAATTGTCAAGCAAGCAACATACAGACAATTGGCAGAGAAGTTGTAATGAAAGAACCTCGTGACATTCGTCCATAGATTTTCATGTATAATTAGATTTACTTTAATACTATCTTGTTACAGTATTGTGAAATAGGGCTGTGCGAAAAAGCATCATTCTGTTTTGACGGAACAGTGTTTCATTTAGAGTTTTGTTTCATTTCAAAAGCACTGTTCTATTTCGTTTTGTCGAAACTCTTTTGCTGTTTCAATGTTTTGCCCATAACCAGTGCTGGGAAGATTAGTGCTGCTGCTGGCCCCAGTTGGCAGCACCAGCCTCCTGTCATCTGGCAGGCAGATCAGGGGCTTGCCCGCACACCCCGGGAGGGCTGCAGGGACTGTGCCGGACTGCTTCCGGAGGTGCGGGCCTCTGATCTGCCTCCTGGATCACAGGAGGCTGGTGCGAGCATGAAACAATTTTGGAATCGAAACAGCTGGCGAAGCTTTGCACAGCCCTATTGTGAAATAGTATATTGGATTCCTGTTAGTGCAGTTGGATGATCTAATTAGGAATTAATAGGAAAGAATGGATCAATAATTGCTTGTAACTGCAACTTTTTTAAAAAGAAAAGTATACACTAAAAACAAATTAAATCTAATTGGCTTTTGCCTTTACACTGTGTTAAGCAGTCCACTTTTTCCTCATGGAAACCCAAGTAACTGAAATAAGCTGTTTAAAAAAAAGTATTTAACTTCTAGCCATTTGTTTAAAATACTAAGTTCCTACTTCTTTCTCCATAAGTGAGTCTACAGTACTTATTTTGCTATATACTGAAACATGAGGTCAACTTTTTTTTTATATATTTTATAATATGAACCATTTTTCAAGGCTATGTTTGCTGAATTTACAGTCTTCTGTGACATATCCCAGTCCGGATCCGCTGGAAACTCAATCTGGAGTGCTTGACTTCTATGGACAAAGATCATGGCGGCAAGGAATACTAAGTAAAAGCTTTTTCCTGTTTTTAATATCTATGGAATTCAAACAAAAGGATTTAAATCTGCAACCTTGGTATAATTCTGGATGGGTAGGCACTGCATTTGTCCAGAGCTGGTTGACTTCAAAATTTTGAGGAGTTGTGGGATTGAAGCATTACTTGGTTCTTTTGGTTAGCAATATAATCTTACACGCAATGGAGAAAATGTGTTCCTAGAATGTTACTTGGAACCATCTTTTCTGCTTTTATGGATTAACGCATCTAGGTTTTCACTACAGATTTGGTCAAAATTTTTAGTTCTAGTGTAATAGAATACAAGTAGTGCATAAAAGTATGAAATTGGTTCTATAGCTCTTACTCATGTGAATTTTTTCCCTGCCCCATTTAAACACCTGTGGGAATGATTGCTGTTTTACAAATTTAATAAGGTCAGTTACCTTACTGTGTGCTGCCTTTGAAATTCTCTTAAAGAAGATCAAAAGGAGGCTAGACAACGTAGCAACTAGAGATATTGCAGTCAGGTGTGTGACTGTACCTTATATGGACTTAGCCAAACTAACTTTTCATCTGGTTAGTTTGGAACAGTGAAACCACAGTAGCTTGGGATACATTCACAAGTTTGAGGTCACCAGGCAGTCTTGTAAATTTTATGCTGAAGTCTATGCAAATATGCCTTCATGGCTATTGGTAGCTCTGCTAGCAAAATTATACCTAGTTTTGTGTATTTAGAAGTCACATCTCTTATTGCAATGTAGAATGAGCTAGAAGATGGAGGGAGAGATGCAAGAATGTTGGTGTTAAGCCCATATATAGAGACCATAAGGTAAATCTGTACTCTCTGTAAAATAATCATGTCTCTTGGATATCAAAGTATATTTGAGATGAAAAGGTGAATTGCTAGATGTGAAGTTGTGAAAGATCATTGTAGGGGTTCAACTAACAGTAAAAAAACCATTCTTTTCAAATTTCTGACTCACAAGTCTGAGCTTATGCATGAACATACATGCATGACCTTGAAATATTTGCATTATTGATTTTTGTCCTTTGGTCATGTTTACACCATATCAGATGGAAAACACTCATGCCCACTCATTCCCATTCTATACCACTGGATATGGAAAGTGTCATGTTGCTGCTGTTAATGGCACATCAAGACACCCAAGACTGAACCAGAGAATACTGCTGAGCATTGTCTAAAAATCAGCTTCTTGGTATTTGGTGTGTATGGAGCTGGGCAAGTGGGCAGTGTTTTCAGGCTGATGCTCCTCAGCACTGCAGTGTACGGCAGATATGTCTGTCTTCTCAATAATCCTTTTTACTATATAGTGGTAGATTTAACTTTTGGATAGCACAGCTTTGCTGTCCTCTTGAAATGTTTTCCATCTGATCATTAATACATTTTGAAGAGTGAATTAGCTAGATAACATTTGAAAATAGCAGTTGGGTTTGTAATCAAAATAATAAATATTGCAGGATTTCGAGATTAATAGAAACTTTATTACCAACTGTGGGAATTCAGCATTTGGTCTTCCTGCTATAGGTAATAGTCTTGTGAAATAACAGAAATAAAGCAGGGAACAATATTTTTTGCATTGCTTTAAGTGATTCTCAACCAGGGTGCCATGACAGCATAGCATGCCTTGAGATCCTTTGAAAGGTGCTGCAAGGCGTACAAACACAATTCACAAGACGAACAGGATTTCAAATAGGAATCCATAATATTAAAAACATTGTGATCTGTTGTGGTCTTTCTGAGTTCTTTGCAACAGAATTGCTCTGTTGTTTTTATGTAGTCAAAAAAAGAGTGAAAACTAAGCATTTTTCAAAGGGTGCTTTCTGTCCATCAAGGGGTGCCTAGAGTCAAAAGAGGTTGAGAGCCACTGCTTTAAATGCTAATGTCATGAACTATTGGTGGAGAAACACAGAACTGAAGTAGTCCTTTTTTGAGAACTAGCGAACAGGAACAAAGCTGACAGTGCTAGAACAGTTAAGCATCTTTGCTATGAATTCAGAAGTAAATTCAAGTCTTTCTCCAGGCTTGTACTAACGGCCCAAGCTGATGCAATGGTGAATGGCTAACTACCCGCTTGGGGTGGGAATCAATCAAGGTTGCAGGACATGATGCTTGTCGCATGTCTCCCTTGTCTGCAGAGATAGACATGCCTTAACCATTCTAGCCTGGTGGCATTTTGGGCTTGGGGGACCTTTTGACTTCTTTTTACTTCTATATTTGGATTAATGACTTGGGCCCTCTACCACAGTTCACTTTTAAACAGCAAGAACTTCTGCTCCGAAGTGTTCTTTATAGAATAGAGCTAGGTTCTCAAAATACAAACATTCTTTTTCCTAAGCGATAACAGTATTAAGAATGTGAGCGTGCCTGAATTGGAACTGGCAGTATATTTTGAAACAATGCAATAACTTCTTTTGGGACCGGACAGTATTTTCAATTTAATGGATTTTTCATTGTCCTATGCAGGCTTTGATCTTTCTGATCCTGAAAAAGAGAAGCTGGGAATTTTAGCTCTGCAATTGAAAGAGAGAAGTGTTCTTCACTCGGTAAATATTATTCTAAAACCTACTTCTGTGTTCTAATATGGTTATTAAGTATCTCTCTCTTTAACAGCATTTTTGTTTTATCTGTTAGGAACTGATAATCACTTTGCTGAGTAACGCGGTTGCACAATTCAAGAAATACAAATGTCCAAGGATGAAGAGTCATTTGAGTAAATATCAGTTATCAAACTCATCTTTTAACATTTTTTGCAATGTTTTTCAGTATTGACAGTTTGACTTCGTTTTTTTTCCAGTGGTTCAGATGGGAGAAGAGTATTACTATGCAAAAGATTACACTAAGGCATTGAAGTAAGTACGTTATGAATGCCACTTCTGTGCTTTATTTTTCTCATTTTAAACACACATATTTATATACATAGGATTGTATTGGCAATTTCATTCAAGGCCTTTCTTGTACTAGATATGGTCTGGGAGTAAATTTTTGAGTTTACAGACACCTGGTGACTGAACCATTTTGTACTCTTGCTTCTTGGCTGAAACCTAAACATTGTTCCAGTTTGGAAGTTCCTTCTGAAGGAGAGCAAAACCCAGTCAGTGAGCAAAGGTGGCAAAATGGAACAGTCTGATATTGTGAATATTTCGTCTGATAACTGCAAAGAGAACTGTTATCTTTCATACAAATCTGGCTCTGCAGAATGCAAGAAATGCATTTAAAAAAAGGATTATTTGTATGTTGAATAAATTAGAGAAGGCAGTTCTATATTTAATATTCAAAATAAAAATAAGTCTTTACTTAACTGTTACAAATCAAAGAAATGGAAAAGCTATCAGAAGCTTGTCACCTCAGTATGCACTAAAGCTAAACGTACAATTATTTTCTTTTATGAACTTCCTATTTTGCATTTAATTTTTTTAATTTTTTTACTTCACGGGGGAAGGTGGGGAAGAGGGGAAGACGATGCTAAAAGTAAGCATTGTAATTAATCTGTTAAGGTTTGAAGATCACAGTTTCTATGAACAAGAGAAGGCAGGTTGGCTGAGAAGGATGTTGTCCTAAGTTTACTTCTCTTTGCTGGAAAAGATCTTTTGAAGGGCTTATCTCATGGGGAAAAAAATTACTTTATGTTGATAAACTTAGTAAAACCTAATTTTAATTTGAACCTATCCCTCAGTATAAACTAAAGCCAAAAAACTGCTCTTATATTGGAATTGGGGTATCTCTACTGGGAGCATAACTATATTAGTAAATGTATGGCTTTGGGTATACTAAGGAGACTTTCTGCCTGCGTAGACTTTGTTTTTTCTGTTTAGTGTGAAACTTTCCTAGCACTAGTGAAGATGAACTAGTGTTACAATGGTGGTAAGGGTTGGGTTTTGGGTTTTTTTTTGTTTTTTGGGAGTCTTTTTTTTTTTTTTGTGTATCCGTTTGTTTTGGGTTTGGTCTGCATGTCTGTTGGTTTGGTGGGGGTGGTTTTGAGGTTTTTCCCAAATTTTCCATAAGATAGCTAACTCCTGTTATGGTAGAAGATGAACAGTTCTTAGCAAAAAAGGACAAAAGTTTTTAACGAGAATTTAAGAATATATGCAATACCCAAATTTTAGTAAGACCTTGTTAAACATTTGAGCCATGCCTTCTTTCTGCTGATTTCTTTTTTTCCTGTCCTGGATGCCAAGATGGTCAATTTGAGGATTTTTACTGTTGGTATCTTTCCTGAAAATTGTCCGAACTTGAGAATGGTATATCTATTCCAGGGGTTTCCTTCTTTCCAGGATGTGATGAGTAGATTCCGTATAATTTTTATTGTCATTTTATGTTCCTGAAGTGCCATTTAAAAAGAAAGGGCTATTTATTGCTTTCAGTAATCACATTTGCCATGGTTTTTTCCACTCTGTCTAGGCAAAATTAATTAATGAAGTAACCCTCCTTTCTAAACCACGGTGTCTACTGCCTAATAGAAATAATGCCTCTGTCTTTCAGAAGGCTCTTGGTTTACTTTTTTTGTAAGAGACTGAAACTAGCTTACTACTTAATGTCAAAAGTTAGTAACAGATGTTTTGTTTGGCATGTATTTTTGTGTTTGTAAGACGTGCTTGTGCATTATGTCCTACCTCTGTTTAATTCTCTTCCAGGTTGTTAGATTATGTCATGTGTGAATACCGTAGTGAAGGATGGTGGACCCTCCTTACTTTCATCCTGACAACAGCTCTGAAATGTTCTTACCTTATGGCACAGTTAAAAGATTATATTACTTACTCTCTGGAGCTGTTGGGTAGAGGTATCCTTTAAACTGGTGATTCCCAAAGGGTGTGTCATGAGAATAACAGAAACACACTGCAAGATTTCCCTCTGTGTGAGGAGGTAAATACTAGGGAGTGCAAAGCAGGCCCTATTTGATTCAAATTTGGCCCGAAACAGGGACAGTAATTCGATTTGTTGATTCAGATCACTGTCCCTGATTTCAGTTCGGCCAAATGCGAATCTGAAGATTTAATGCTGAATCAGCGATTTGGACAAAAACACAGCTTTTAAATGTTTTTTTTTCTATATACCTCGAGGTACCACCGTGGCTTGTGAACGCTGCAATGCTAGGGCGGATGGAACATCTCACAGGAGCATGGAGGGGGCCCCCCGACCTGCTCAGCAGCGAACTTGGAAATGGATCAGAACTACTTCTGGGTCCACTGGGGATCAGCCACGAGAGTACCCCGAGTGCTCCCCAGACCCAGGAGGCATCAGCTTTCAGGCTGGGGGAGGGGGGTACAGGGAGGCCCCCAGCACACTCTCTGGCAGACCCAGAAGTGGACTGGAAGTGATTCTGGTCCACTTCTGGATCTGTTGCCAAGAGTGCTGAGGAGCCCCCCACATTCCTGTGGGATGCTCCATGCACCCCAGCACTGCAACATTCACAAGCTGCCTGCTACCTTGTGGTACGTAGAAAAAACATTTAAAGCTGTGCCTCTGTCTGAATCTCCAAATCGGTTTTGGAGGGTTCTGATTTGGAGAGATTAAAAGGTCCTCCATTTCGGTTCGGATTCAGAGATTCAGCCATCGAATCGGGCCGAATCTCTGCCGAATTGAATCGGGGACCAAAGCTTCATGTAGCCCTAGTAAATACTTGCCTACCCCAGCCACTCCTGCAGCTGCTCCTTTTGGGGACTGCTGCTGTTGCTGCTGGTGCTTCCACCCCCACCTCCCCCTTCCTCATTCCTAGTCAGCCCCTGTACTGACCCACATTCCTAGCAGCACACTTCACTATGAGTGGGCAGGTACACACAGATGGAGTTGCACTTTGCAGCCTAGATCATCCCCTCCAGTTCTCCCATGCTCCCAGTCCTGGCAGGAGGGGCCATGGAGATGATTTGCCAGTATGTGAGACCCTGTAGGAGCAGCCTTAACAGTGGGGGCTGCTCTTACCCCAAGGTACAGACCAGGGATGAGTAGGGCAGATGGTGGACAGAGCAAGACACCGCAATGTGAGGTCTTGCCCCTGCTGCTCCTGTGTGGCAGCTGCTACATCAGTGATTCATTTGTTTTAGTTTTTTTAAAGCCTCAAGGCCCCTCTCCATATTTTCCTTTTTTTTTCTGAATTTAGATCTTATCTCACTGACTTTTTTACTGGGAGGCTGCAAAATTCAGAAAAGTTATGAAGGGGTGCCTTGAGGCAAAATGTTGAGAAACACCGGCATAGACTAAACCTTTGCTTAAAGAAATATGTTTGGCTTTTTTTAACAGTGTTGGAATGATTTCTTTTGGCAGGGGAGTGGAATATGTTACATGCTTAGAAGTGTGTGTGGTACCATGAGCACACACCCTATCTTTTTGGGTGCAAGAGTGAGGTAGGTATGCCACTGATTTTGATCCAGAAAAAAGTATGCCCTGGGTATTAAAAGTTTGGGAAATGCTGCTTTAAATAGTGCATTTTAGTCATACAGTTGTGTAGTAGTTGAGATGCATCACTTTATATATTTTTAAGGTGATCTGTCAATCTGCACTCATTTAAATGTCCCACTGCAAGTAGGTGCAGTTCAGCACTTGCTTTGAAGCCAAATCATTTTATGCCAGGGCTGAACTTTTGGGTCTTTAGTTCTGTACATTGAAAGGAAAACTTACTGGGCTTTTTTTAGTTTAAAAGCATCACAAATCAAGAACAAACTGGTAGTAGAGGAGGTGCAATGAATATAACTCTCAATTTGCGACCAAAAGTTGCCAGGTTAAAATAATACAGTTGAAAGATGTTGACCACGTGGAAAAAAGTTTTGTAATGGAACAAGACTAAAGACAGACTACTTGCTCATGCATGCAGTACATTAATTTAGTCTGGACCACTTTCCCAGTCTATCCCCAGCTGCACTAAAACATGAGGATAGAGTACTCTTCAGAGGAGTAAATGATGCAAGCCTTCATTTAATAAAACGTTTTTAACCAAAAACTGCATCCTTTGCTTTCAAGAGACTGTATTCTTCACAAGTAATCCAAACATTTTCCTTTTTGCTTGTTATTGTTAATAGAGCAGCAATATTTCCCCCACTCCCTTGATGCCCTTGCTTCCAAAGTACTATCCCTGATTACAGCAAGTGTTTTCAGTTCTTTGTTCTAATATGGCTATGCTTTTGCTGCTTTTATTAGCATGGTCTCACTAACTATTCCAAATCTTTTCTCCTGTATAAAGGGAGGACTCTTGCTCCTTTTTCTGTGTTTTGGTTTTTAGATGCCCTGTCCTGCGCTCTTTACGGTTATTAACCAGGTTTTATTGTAATATGTCAAACCACGCTGCTTGTCCTTATAAACAGAAATAACATGAAGCCTTTAGCAATGTTTACAAAACAAGGTGTAAGAGTCTGGCTCAAGATTATTTTGTCTTAGTTGTTGTCTTCACCTTGATTCATGTGTGAATAAAACAAAGGTCTTGGAGCAGAGAAAAAAGACTTCAAGAATTGATAGAATTGTTGTTTGCAGATACCAAAATGTTCATGTAATGTCTTTCATGCAAGTTCTAGGATTCTCAGGTTTGAAGTTCAAAGACTTAAGTTTTTATTTTTATTTTTTTAAAATTGGCATTATGAGGATGCTTTGCCTTTTTGTTTTGTGGTGTTTTTTGTTTTCCTTCATTCTGTTCGTTAGCATCTACTCTGAAAGAGGACCAGAAATCTAGGATAGAAAAGAATCTGATTAAAGTTTTAATGGTAAGTTGATTTAACATGTAATTTGCTTTAATTATTCTCAAAAGATATGTCAGTATCTGGCAAACGTTTGTAATCTAATATTTGGGTACAGAATGAGAACCCGGATCCTGAACCTGATTGTGATGCTTCTGCTGTGAAAACGTCACAGAAACTGTGGGCTGACCGAGTTTCATTGGCAGGCAGCAATATCTTTACAATAGAAGTACAGGATTTTGTACCATTTGGTAAGTAACAAATGTTGAAGTACAGCCATGTTCAGATAAATGTGCAAAAAACATTTTATTCCAATTTGCACCATCAGCAGTTCCCGAACTATGACAGATTGTGTACCACCAATTTAAAACCTTAAGTACCATCAGCAAACTTTTGTCATTATAAAGTAATCACAATAACTATGTTAATGCGTACCACTGGTGGTACACGTACCACAGATTGGGAACCACTGACTTGTGCCAACAAATACACCAGCAGTGTAGGTGGCTTTAAGTGTAAGAAGATGGTTAGAAACGTTGAGCCATATTTTTCTCATACATTTTGGGAGCAGAAGAAATTTGATCAAAGAAACTTGAGAAAAATGTAGTCCTGAGAGCAGTAGAGGATTTGAAAAACAAGTCCCCTGAACTTCAGCTAAAGTTATACTAGGCCCAGTATGGGGGTAATTCAGTTCTGCACCGACTCTATATGTTACCTGCTTTGTAACCAGAATGGCACAGGAATGGGGAAGAAAGCTTTGTACTAACTGACCCTGATTTCCCACCCACTCATCTAGCCCATTACAGTGACGCATGTAGGTTGCACTGTGATCTGCAAACATAGTAAAAGTGTCCTAGCTTTCTGTTTGTCACTTTTCTCCTTCCCAGGAACCCCTGTAGGTCCACTTGCACAGCCTTTTTATTAATTTGGTTTAATAATAATTTTTTTTGGCCCTTAAAAGTTCCATCCACTTGTAAGCATATATGCAGATGTGCATGTGTATTTACACACATCTGTATACATGTATGTAGGATACAGCTGTATGTATCGATGTCATACATAGTGTTTAAAAAAGAGGGTGTTTATGATAGAATTCAGTCTTAGCAGGACAGTATTATTCATGTAACAGATCTTTTTCTCTTAAATTCTAGTACAATGCAAAGCAAAATTTCTTGCTCCAAGTTTTCACGTTGATGTCCCTGTTCAGTTTGATATATATTTGAAAGCCGATTGTCCTCATCCTGTCAGGTTTTCTAAGCTATGTGTCAGCTTCAATAACCAGGTAATTTTGTTTTCTTTGTTTGAGCTTTTGTTAGAGGACAGTTAGTTTCTCATAATAGCACTTACTGTAGTTTTGCAAGGTTCATGGCACTTCTCTTTTTGTGGCTTTAATATTGCAAAATAGCCACTCTGACACTTCAAACTGGAAAAGCTTTTCTTTCTGTTGGGTTTTTTTCCCTTCACTTTTCTCCTAGGAACTAGATTAACATCATGATAAATCTCCAATGTTTCTTTAATACAATTTTTTTTCTCTTGTAGAACTCTGAAAATGTCCTTCCTGAAATTAAACATTTTATATGAAACCCTAGAATGAGTGAGGGTTTTTATCTCTCTACTAAATTCACTAGGGCAGTTAAATTTTAATTAATAGCCCTATTTAGGGTAACAAGCTTCCTTATGAACATACATCTGATCAGTGACTATTCAGAAGGATGGGTTTAAGAATGTTTTGGCATAAGAGGATAGTTCTGTGCTAAGTAGTGAAGAGGTAACAGTAGTTCATATGTAGCATACATCATCAACATGCAGTACAATATCCTCCTTTTTAAAAAAAAATTATAAATGTTAAAATCTCAACTTCCTTTGTTTTCTTCACTTGCTTGTAGGAATATAATCAACACTGTGTGGTAGAAGAAGCATATCAGAAAAGTGATATTCTGGAACAGTCATCCCAGGGAACAATGTGTCTAGTTCCTGGTAAAACAAGGAAGTTCACTTTTATATTTGTTGCAAAAACTGAAGATGTGGGAAAGAAGGTTGAGGTTTGTTAATTAGTCTCACAATGTTGTTTGCTGTAATTTTATTTTCTTCTTACGTCAAAGCTGCTTTAGTTCTGTGCTAATTATTAATGTACCAGTCTTTCATCTATGGTTTCTATTAGTGCTTTTAAAGATAATTCCAAAATTGAAAGTAAAATTGCACTGTTGACTTCTGGTATTGAAAAGTTGAGGAGTTTTTTTTTATATAAAACCTTTTTTCCTAAAACAAATCACAAACTCGGTGAGTTTCATGACATATACTTAAAAGTGAAAAATACAAATAACTTTATATCAGCATGTTGAACATCTGCATACCTAGTGACCTGGACAGCTATACTCCCAACAGCCTTTGTGGTTTGCTATGTGATATACATGAAATGTCTGTATATACGGCAAAATAACTGGAGTTTCATGTTGGCAGAGTGACCAGAAAAACCCCAGATATCTATAACATGCTTGAATGAATTCTTTTCAGATTACCTCTGTGGATTTGATCCTGGGTAGTGAGACTGGCCGATGTGTGATTTTGAATTGGAGGGGAGGCGGGGGAGATGCTGCTTCATCTCAAGAAGCCTTACAGGCAGCCCGCTCCTTCAAACGGCGACCTAAACTTCCAGATAACGAGGTTCATTGGGACAGCTTGACTATTCAGGCAAGCACCATGTAAGCAAAAACTAAAATGTGTGATGATGCAGTTCATTCATATCTTCCCTGTGTATTATATTTGTTGGGGTAAAACAAATAAGCTTAAAAATAATACAAGCAGACTAAAAGATCAAATGGCTCTTCAGGATTCCATTACTTTGTTTGTTGTTTATTGCCCTAAGTTGGTTATTTCTATATCTGTCAAAGAAATAAAGAGCTCTAATATGTTTTTCCAGATCTACAGGTTAACCTAACCCAAAGGCAAACCATACAAGCTTCAGTTTTGCTTTAAGCATCTCGCCCAAATGTGCAAACTTGCCTTGTTGGCGTAACCAAGGAGTTATTTACAGCAATTTGAGTATGCAAAAATGGCCTGAAAAGCTGTATTGCCAAACATACTAATGCTAACTATAGATGCTTTCAGGGACATGATATATTCTTCATGACAACATATGTTTGCTGTGGGCTTTTTGTTCATTTTGCTCACAAAATGTGAGCTCTCCACACTTGCTGAGCCTCCTGTTAATTCTAATGTGATTTGTTCCAGAATATTTGCATACTACTATTTTTTAAGGTGTTTCAGATCCAGTTCCCTTGTCTTCCACCCTCAGAACTGTTTCAGCAATATGCAGCATTAGTCTCTTTAGTTAGGATTAAACTTTTTTTATCCAAAGAAATGTGCTGTAACTGAGCTTTCTTTTTTGTGTGATGCAAGGATAATTTCAAGAGTGCCAAACATTTCTGTTCAGCTCCGACATGAACCTCCTGCCCTGACTAATGAAATGTACTGTTTGATTGTGACAGTTCAGTCACATGAGAAAACGATTGCCAAAGATGTTAAGCTCACTGCAGGGCTGAAACCAGGTATGTTGCTTTTGTCAAGGTGGCACCTTTATTTCACCCTTAGGCACTGTATAAGTTAACTAAAACCCAGCCCCTGCTCCAGGCAGCAGCTTGCCAGTAATTCTAGGGTATAAAGAAAACATGATAGGTGAATTAAGAGCCAGGTAGGATTGGGGGTGAAAGGACCAGGTTACAGTGAAAACAAGTGGGTATGATGAAACTAATAACAGTCCCATTTGACTTGGTTTGGCAGCTTAAGTGCTGTAATATGGTGATGTTTTGTAGGCTTCCCAAAAAACCTGTTTCTAGGGAGGTTTTGAGGGAAGTGAAATCCTTTCCCCACTCTCACAAACTTGCCCCTCTCTACTTTTATATTGTATATTGGACTTTTCAAAATTATTCAAGTTTGTGTGAGACTGTGTGCAGAGAGCTTCAAATACAGAACTAGATGAGCATTTCATTTAAAAAAAAAAATGCTTTTGTGCATCTTCTGGGAAACCTGGGATCCAGTCCTGAACCATTTGAAATCAAGTAGCAGAACTGAAGTCTGTGTTCATTACAGGCCTGAAAAGGACAGTAGCAACAAATATATTTTGGGTTCAGTTAGTTTCACATGGGGCCCCTCTAGGTCTTCAGGTGAAGATGTGATAGGCCCTGACGTGCACATCACACAATTGTGCCTCCTGCCATGCCACACGTATGGCAGGAGGCATGATTGTGGGATCCAGTATTAGATCCTATCATGCTTTATTGCCAGTTACAGGTGAAGCCTGGAAGATTGTCATCCCAGACTCCCCCTGCATCAGCAAGTAAATTTCTGTAGCTGACAGGACTCAACCTAAAGTTCTGTAGCTGTGGGACTCATCGTGGCCACAGCCCACGGCATTGGGATAGAGTCTTGCAGCTGTGGACTCTTGGTCCTGGTGGTTGTGGGGCCTCTTCAGCTGGGAGCCCAATAAGCAGATGGGGCTCCCAGCTGTAAAGGCAGACCCTGTTACACGTGCAAATTAAAGCTGGATAGCAGCCAGCTACAAAGCTTAGTACACATTTTCAAGACCTAATTTTTATAGCTGGTTAGACCTTTCAATGGTGAGAGAGAGGCTTTGCATGTGTAGCTGGTCTCAATTAATTGCTCAGTACCTGAAATGTGGTGAGGCGGCCATAGTTACTTGCTTGTTTGGGCTTTCTATTTTGGATATTCATTCTACCTGTTGGTACTAGTAGCTTCCAGAATGAACAATGGTAGTTCTGAAATATTTTTGCTTTCTGGTAATAACTCTGAAAATGCTTCTACCTGTAATTTTAATATAGTTTCATATAGAATTAGATGCACTGAAGTAAGGGTAGAGGCTTTATTGGGTTTTTGGAAGCTTTAGTCTTACAGTTATTCAATATTAAAATCAAGTTCCTCTTGACCTTTTAATCTTAACTTGTTATCTGACAACCTTCTGGGCTTGCTGATTTTGTGTTGTTTTTTTCTTTTAAAAAATAACAAAAGAGGAGCTGAAATTGATTCTTCTATCATTGAAAGGCTCTGTGGCCATGATGTTTTGACAAAACACAACGTCTAGGATTTTTCAGACTGTGGCATGATCTTTGTAAAGCCTTACCTCCAGCAGAGTATGCCTGAGTGACCGATTTTGATTCCGATGAGCTTTTACAAATATATGTTTACACGTGTTAAAGGAAGAATATGTTTGTTTTTTTTTAATTATTTGAAACTGTTAGTTTTAATATTATTTTATTTTGCAGTAGACACTAAAGATGTTTATCTTGTTCATAGTAACATTTTCCTTAAGACTTGTGCATTTGCTTCTCCTCTCCATTGGCATTGGTTGCCAAACTATCAGTCTGTTTACAAAAAAAAAAAAAAATCTTCTGTGACACAATAATAGTTTGGATGTTTCAGGGTAGCATTTACGGCCAGTTTCTGCTCTTCTGACTATTCTACATGAAATAGACCAGACAGAGTTAAAAAATGTTATAACAGATATAAGCCATATTATAATCCAAATTAATGAAAGCCAGTGTACTCTGGTTTGTTTTGCTTTCTTATTTGGTTGAAGTGTATTTCCAGTAGCAGTTATGATTCTTAATGTAGCTTTTTGTGATAAATACATAATAACTATTTACTAGTGGTAGGTAACATAAATGGTTAAAACAATAATTTGTGGGTGTAAAAGCATAATATTTTTATCATAGGGCAAGATGCCAATTTGACACAGAAAACCCATGTGACCCTTCATGGGACAGAGATGTGTGATGACTCCTACCCTGCATTACTTCCTGATATTCCAGTAGGAGATTTGCAGCCAGGAGAAAAGGTGATGCTCTTGACTGACTCCTTTGACTCAAATTAAGGAAATGTTTCTTAGTTAACCTGAAAATATGCATTAGCTGCTAGAAAGATATGCATATTGTATTCAGAAGGGCTTTAGATATGATAACCAGCATATGGATAGCTTTAAAGTAGTTTGCCTCAGGGCTGACTCTGTTGCTGTTTTATGTTTTAGTGTATTAGGGACTGGATCACAGCTCACAGGGTCTCAGCTGTGTGCTGGGAATTGGTAATACTGGCTCCTAGTTCCTATTAACTAAATTATTAACTAAGAAGGTTGGTCTTGGCTGGGAAGCATTTAACATAAATATACAATGAAATAGAGAAATTGCTTTCACAGGGATAGGCTATGCTTCTGCCACCTTTTGTATGAAGCCCAGTACTGAATAGAGGGTAGTAAAGAGGTTTGATACTGTGATGTGAAGCTGAAAAGAAGGAAAAGTATGTGAAGCGCTCTGCAAATTCACCATTCTGAAAAAGGAGAATGAGTTTAGGGTATGTAAGTAAACTGGTTGTTGGTTGAGTTTGAGATGTCAAGTCTAATTTAGGAAATGGCAAATAGTTTGGAACCAGTGTGTAGCTTCTAAAAGTGAATAGTGGCTGCACTGGTACTTGTCAGCAGCCTGGGTGCTATATCTCTTAATGTGTGCTGACTTTTTGGAGGAAGTAAGGAAGGGAGGATTCCTGTTCTTGAAATAGACAGAGGTTAATAGCAGCCACTAAAAGTAATTGTCTTCCTACCTGACTTGTATACATAAGAGCAGTACAGTAAAACTCATGAATATTTGAACTAACAGCTGATAAATTGCAACTTTGTTGCATCAAATAACACCGTGTGATTGTTCCAATCTCTAGTACTGTAAGTAGTAGGTGAACAATAGTTAAGTGACCAATATTGTCTCTAACTTCATTCTTTTATTTTACAGCTTGAAAAAGAAGTGTACATTCGTTGTGGGACAGTTGGTACAAGGATGTTTCTTGTTTATGTCTCCTACTTAATCAATGCTGTTGTTGAAGAAAAAGAAATCATCTGCAAGTGTCACAGGGTAAGATGAATTAAGTGCAGCAGTTGCTTCCGATGCAGTCTTTGGATGGACCTCCCATTGCACATTTGTTCATTCTGAAATGTTTCTAAGAAATGTGGAATTCCTAGAATATGAGATCAGTGGTGCAAATGGTAGGATGGTATTAAATGAAGTTACCAAGTAGAGTAATTGGGTGACATGGTCATGCATTTTACACTTACTCATTTTCGTATTGGCATTAAATGTACAGAATATCCAGAGTGGAAGTGCAACACTTTGGGCTGTTAGATCTATATCAAAGAGAAACCCCGACTCAGGTTGCATTCTGTGACAGGATTACTTTCTGAATGGAAAGAAAGGTACACCATGCTCCTTTGACAAGTAATTCAAAACGCAAAACCAAAGGAGGTTACTTGGGGAATGATGTTGCTTTGTTGGCAGCTCCTGTTGAAAAAATGAAAGGCTCAAGGGACAAGGTTGAAGGAGAAGAGAGATGGAGAAAATGTAGGTGGACATGCAGTGAATGATATTTTTGAGGTGATGCTGTTTCTGGCAAGTGTAAGAATATAAATTTGTTTATGAATAACAAATATAGTACTGCAGCAGAAGAGGATTATATACTTGGAGTAATGGAATTCCATGTACTCAAGTTTGACAAATCTGGTGCTCTCACTGAACCTGTGGGGACACTGTCAAATCAATATCTACTTAATAGTAGATATTAACTTCAAATCCTGAGTTCCATATCTATTCCCTAACAGTGGAGCCAGAGTGCCAAAAACACCCCAATGCTGGCTGCATGTGCCTCTGCGGGCGGATAGTGGAGAATGGGGCCAGGGTTGCGCTGACCCAGCCCCTTCCCTGCCCTGTGACCTGAGGTGCACGTGCAGTCACCATTGACATGGAGCCAGTGCTGGGGCTCTGGAGCTTGGTGCAGATGTTTGCAGCGTGTCTGCTACCTGCTGCAGCTGCCCAGGTTGGCTGTGGTGGGTGGCCAGGAAGCTGCAAAAGCTTTGCGAGGCTCTGTGGCAGCAGTGGGTGCATGTGTGCCTCTGGGCAGATGGCAGGGGAGGGGCCTGGGACAGTCCAACTATGGCCCTCCTCCGCTGTCCACCAAGAGGTATGTGTGCAGCCATACCACCAAGGAACCCAACCAAGGGCTCTGGAGCCTGGTGCAACTGTTTCCAGCCTCTCAGCTGCCTGCCACAGCTGGCCTGAGCTATGGGCAGCTGGAGCAGGCTGCAAACAGCTGCAGCAGTCTCTGGAGTACTGGTACCGGCTCAGTGATGGCGGTAGTTGCACATGCACTACTGGGCAGACAGTGGGGAAGGGACTGGGGTTGCGCTGCTCTGGGTCCCTCCCATGCTGTCTGCACAGACGCGTGCAGTTGCTGCCACTTCCACGGAGCCCAGCCAGGGCTCCAGAGCCCAGTGCAGCTGTTTGCAGCCTCCTGGCTGCAGCAGCCTTGGGCTCTGGGCAGCTGTTGCTAGCCGCAGAGCCCAGGCTGCCTGCAGCAGGACTTGGATGAATAACTTCATAAACCTATGTAAAAAAGGAAAATGTTGATTACTCTGGTTGCCAGTATTGATGGTTGATGGAGTTTTTTTGTTTTTAAATGTTTGTTATGGAGGGGAGGGGTTGAGAGGAACAGTAGCCTGGGACAGCTTGGTGATTATCACTGAAATTTGAGACCCAGTAGCAGCAACTATTTTATGTATAATCTAATGTCAGTATCCAGACCTGAAATTGAATCATGTCACTCTTTCTCTCTATTCAGGATGAAACAGTAACTATAGAAACTGTGTTTCCATTTGATGTTGCGGTCAAATATGTCTCTACAAAGGTATGTTCCTGAAATTTTTGTTGAATTTCTGTGATTTTTTTTTTTCAGCCTCAAAGTAGACAGATGTGACCAACACCACCTTTATGTTGTCTTTTTAACAGTTTGAACACTTAGACAGAGTTTTTGCAGACATACCCTTTTTACTAATGACAGACATCCTGAGTGCTTCACCTTGGCCTCTCACTATTGTCAATAGCCAGCTACAGCTTTCAGCTTCCATGATACCAGTGGATCAACTGGAATCTTATGTGGAGAATGGTAAGAGTTTAGATTGTTCTTGTTTCATAAGAAGAATTATTTTTGCATGGGTTACAGATTCAAAAGAATTTCTATATAATACTGTATAGTAGTACTATATACTGTACAGGATAGTACTGTATTCACTTTTTTACTTGACAGACTTCTAATTAATCTGTCAACACTATCAAAAATAATATTGTCACTCATAGCTAAGGTTGCGAGAGAGAGGGAGGAAAAAAAAGTTGAAACGGAAAAACTTCATCTGTACCTCCTTGAGTTATGCTTGGGTACCGGCATACCTCGGAGATATTGCGGGTTAGGTTCCAGACCACCGCAATAAAGCGAGTCACACGAATTTTTTGGTTCCCCAGTGCATATAAGAGTTATGTTTACACTATACCATAGTCTATTAAGTGTGCAATAGCATTATGTCTAAAAAAAACATGTACACATCTTAATTAAAAAATACTTTATTGCTAAAAAATGTGAAGTGAGCAAATGCTGTTGGAAAAATGGTGCCGATAGACTCGCTCGAGGCAGGGTTGCCACAAACCTTCAATTTTGTAAAAAACCACAATATCTGTGAAGCGCAATAAAGCGAAGCGCAATAAAACGAGGTATGCCTGTATTTGAGAAGGAAAAAAATGCAAGATCTAATTTAGGCAGTGAATGATCTCATTTTACATAAAGACCATTGTACAGAAAACAAGTTAGAAATGACCCACCAACGAGCTAAGCATATTTGTTTACTACTGCTTTCAGGAAGTGGCTGTTAACTTTTCTCCCAGACGGTAACAATTGCAAATTGCATTTGAAAACAAGTTTTTGGTACAGTAGTTAATTTCTTTACCTTATTTTAAGTACCATTATGCTGTTTGAAAGGGGGATATTGGGATCCCTTATGAGCACAGATCCTGGTTTTCTGTGACTTCAAAAAAACACAGATTCTCTGATTGATTTTTTTTTTTAAAAACCACCAAATCCATGGTTAAAATTAAATGCCTCCCACAGCCCTGCTGGAGGGGGGGCCCCAGCTGCCAGGGCTATAGGGCCAGGAATCCAGGCTCACAGCTTCCTGCCTCCAGTGGAAAGCAGCAGCTACTGCAGCAGGAGCACAAGCCAGCTCCCCCTCTGCTGTAGGCTCAGGCGGGGCTGGCGCCTGGAGGTAGCATGCACTCCTCGAGGGCAGGGGGGACCTGTGCCCCCCAGATCTATGTGGGGGTGGGGGCAGGGCAGGTGTGTGCTGTGGACTCGTGCTCCCCGCTCCCCCAGGCCCTCTAGAGCACAGCATGTGCAACCCAGCACAGCAGCGCACAGGGGGCACGCACACAAAAGCTGCAAGCCACTGCGAGCTCAGCACTGCCCGTGAGGTGGGGGCAGCAGTGAGGGGCACAACCCTGTGCTGCCCCCATACGCACAGCAAATGTGGCCAGGGCAGCATGAAGCTTGCAGCAGCAAGCAGCTTTCCTGCATGGCCCCTCTTGTGGCCTGCCGCGCCAGTTGCGCACACTGCACTCCAGAAAGCCTGGGGGTGGGTAGCAGGGCAGGGAGCACAGCATTTGTGACCCAGGGTTTGCAGCCCCCCAGTCACTCCGGCTGGGAAGGGGGGGCGGTGTTTGCAGCCTCCCTGCTCCCAGCCGGAGTGCCCAGCTGGCTGCAAACTCCCCCTCCTGGCCAAAGAGTGCCCAAGCTGGTTGAGGGAATAGGGGCGGGAGCAGTTTGCAGATGGCCAGGCACTCCAGCTCAGAGCGGGGAGGCTGCAAACTCACCTCCCTCTCCTCCCAGCTGGAGTGCCTGGCCAGCTGCAAGCCTCCCTGCTCCCTTATCCCCCAGCCCTGCCCTGCAACCCCCAACCCCCTCTTACCTCTAGCAAGAAGAGTGAGCCTGAAGCAGCCTCCGGTAAGTGCGAGCATCAGGCCCTGCCCTGCCCTTCCCCCTCTCCCTTCCCCTCGGCAGGGTTGGAGATTTCCCTGCCCCTTTTGCAAACAGCTCTTGCAGGCTGAGACTCAGCCAGCCTGCAGAGCTCTTTCAAAAGGGGGAACTCTGCAGGTTTCTCTTCTTAAAAAGAAAATCCGTGTTTTCTGTGATTTTAAAAAATGGGAAATCTGTGGTTTTCTCTGTTTTTCCATGGGAAATGGGAAAACCCAGATCCCTGCTTATGAGGAAATATGAGGCAGTTTATGGCTCCATATAGTGATGTCCTCGACTCTCTTGGATTTGATCCAGTTTCTTTTGGGTTAAATCCAGTAAAATTGCAACAGTGTTTTGCTCTTGATTTTAAGGAGACACCAAAAATTTACTATAATCTCTGGCTTTAAATGTGTCACACCAGCTAGGGCAGGAGTTGACAGCCATTTGTTGGCAGAAGTTGGACCTTGTGAATTTCTGCCTTGTCTTCCCCTGCCGCCCAGTGATCAGCTGCTTGCCCTCCCCCTCACTGTAGATACCTGACCCCTCTACAGTGAGGAAAGCACAGATGCAGCACAGGAGCAAGCTCTGTAGTGGAGGGGAGCTCTTTGGAGGGGTGGGTAGAATGGCATAGCTCACGGGTTGTCAACCAGGGGTACGTGTACCCCCAGGGGTACTTGAGAAGGCCCTAGTGGGTACTCATGGGCGGGCAGGGACAGAGTGCTGTCAAACACCATCCCACTCAGGCACTGCCTGCCTGGCCGGATGCAGGGGCAGGTGATGGTTGCATGCGGCAGCTGCTGCCACTCTGCATCTGGCTGCTGGGGGTACACTGACCCAAAAAGTTTGAAAACCCTTGGCATAGCTTCCTATCACCAGTTCCACCATGTTGGATGAGACCTTTGCAGGCTGGATTGGACCATTTCGTGGGCTATAGGTTGCCAACCTGTGACCTAGAGTGCAAATTAAGGAAATTTAACTTAAAAAATAACCTAAATTATCACCCAGAAAGTCCAAAAAGACACACCTGCAACACTTACTTTCTTACCTGTGTCATTTTAATAAACAAAACCACTTAGATATCCATGTGAAATACCCAAGAGCACAGTACTCTACCAAGCCTTTTATAAGAAGACACATTTGATCATGTTGACTTCAATGTATTACCTATGCCTTTTTGAAATGCGAGTACTTAACCACTCTAGAGGCAAGATCTAAAATGTATACTAGTCTGTGCACATAATAGCAAACAAAGCTGAAGAGTGAATTTGCAGACTAGCCTAGGAAGAAAAATTGTGTATATATATATCCTGGTCTGAGCTAATACTCACTTTTTTTACTAGTAAAGTGTAAAGATATTTTATCTAGTACTTTTTCCTCATCCTTCTGAGGCTGAGTAAGCACAATATAGGGAAGCTGGTTAAAAATACTGTTACAAAACAATTTTGTTGAAAAGTAATAATTCAACAGAATCAAAAGGTTCTGTGGGAGCATGTTAATTCTATTAAAACTTTAGTGGAGACCAGGCAGGCTGGTTGACTGTGTGTGAGTTGGTGCCAGCCTGTCTTCCAGCCACATGGCTGCTGAGTGGGCTGTCTAGGTCTCTTGATTTTTCTGCTGTCTACTTGGCCAGGCTTCCCTTGTCACTAACTGTATATGACATTCCTAGGTGTTCTCTAGGCTGAGTTTCTGTGATCAAACAAGATTTGAGTACATTTAGTCCAGTGTAGCTGTGGAACACTGGTTTGTCCAGACTGCCTGCCCTCTCCAGCTACAAGGCTCCCACTTGAGTCAGCATTTTTTGACCCTCAGGCAAACCAATGTCTAGGGCAGTCTGAGACAATATTGTCTAGCTCTTTGTTTTTACTACCTGCTAGTCTAACTGGGACTTATTTCAATATGTCGTATTTTTTATGTATTTCATTCAACTTCTCTTGCTTGATATTCTAGTGAAACAAACTGTTTTGTTTTGGAAACTTTTACATTTCCAGCTTGGCTCTTGTTTGGAAAATTTCTGTGGAAAATCTTGAAATTTGTACTTTTTGTCCCACAACAAAGTGAAAACAAGCTTTGAATTCTTGTGCCACAACAAATCTCAATCTGTTTTACTGTGCTTATTTACCCCTCTGCATGTAACCTGAAATTGGAGATCGCTTTATCCTGGGTATTAGAGAACCCATAGTTCTTTTCAGAAGGATAGATGCTAACTACCAGGGTAAACATATTCATCACAATCCCCATTTCCTTAGTTGTTGATGCCTCTCAAAGTTTAATGTTCTGTACACGTACAAGGATTCTTCAGGCTGAATATATTGTGTAAGTTCTGGGTATTTGGAATGTGTTGGGCTTTTATATTTGGCCTGGTTTCTGCATGACTTTATAATTTATACCCTATAGCTTTTAAAATTAAACAAAATATTGCTGATTAGTTGTTTTACAGACAGGTGAGAGTGCTAGTGAATGCTTTTGCCTTCGTTGCCCTCCCATTACTGACAGTCAAGGTGGAGTCGCTACTGGGCGTTACATTATCTCTTGGAAGAGGTAACTTATCCCTTGGCTTTTTGTTTTAGAAGTAGTCTGTCTGGGCTCTTCACTCTTCAAATGATAAGCATGGCAAACCCTTCTTGGGTAAATGCATTAGGAACCATTTTTAAAAGTGTTCATGCTGATAAAATGGGTTCTAACTGAAATAGCTGTATGTGAATTTTATTACCTTTCCATCAGTTTGATCTATGCCAAATAGCTGGTGGGGGTGGGGGGAAGAGAAGCAAGGAAGTATCTTCATTGGATGGGAGTGGGGGCTCAAACTCTTAAAAACCTGTTCACATATAGTAAAACTTTTTAAATGGTCAAATTGAACAACAAAACAAACTTCTTATTTCTTTTCTTGATTCATGGCTTTGTGTCCAGATTTGTAATTAAATATTAAAATGAAACAGATAAATATATGTTTGTGTTGTGAACCCTTTCTGGTATTAGAAAAAGTTCAACCAAAATAAATTTTGGAACATTGCCTGTCATCACCTAGCATAGTGATTATAATTCCCAAATTAATTGCATGCCTTTTATTAAGCTAACTTTCAACTACTGGACTTTTTTGCACTGCTAGGATTGCTGCAAGCATTGCTTTTTTTAGTTTGCTGCTTGATTCACTGTTCTGTTGACTTAATGACTCAGTCAAAAATCCAAATGCAGTCCAAATATGTAATATTTCTTTTCATAGGAGTTCAGCTGCAGAAAGTGTACCTGTTGTTAGCACTGTGATCACTCTGCCACATGTGATTGTAGAGAGCATTCCACTCCATGTCAATGCAGGTAATGTTAATACATGCTTGAAATATTTTGGTGACAATTTCTGCTCTGGGCATGCATAGAGCGCCCCTGTGAAGTCTGTAGAAGCCCCCAAAATTTTGCTTTTATAATACATACATCCTTACCTCCCACCCCTTTTTATTACTGAAGACTGTAGGGTGACTATATCTCCTTTTTTTTTCTTGGGGGGTAGAAGTAGAAATGTGTGTGTAGGTTCCCCTCACTTCATTTTCCACGCCCCGCCCCCCCCCCGGCCCCGCAAGTGGCAGTAAAGCTTTATAGTTCCTGTGCCTGAGGTTTTCTAATTTTCTGTAGTGTAAAACAGGAAGGCACTGTTGGATGCTTTCTGAGGCCAGTGAGGGTAACTCCACATTGTCATGGTGGTTTAGGAGAGGCTCTTCCCACTCCAGTGCAGAGTAGGAGTGGGAACAGTTGGATGATCAGTTCTTTCTACTGTAACAAAGAATATTGGAGGAATCACAAAGGCACAGATCTCTCTGGGTGTTTGCTGAACTGGTTCCTCTATATTCCTGTTACAAAATGTTCTTGCATACACTCATCCTCAACAGCTTCTTAAGGAAAAGGAGGCTAGAAAGAGCAGCTGATTACAACTGAACCCTTGCCATTCCAGTGTTGCAGTTGTACAAAAATAACACTGGAGGGAAGAGTCTGGTTCATGTTTCATAAACCATGCAGTTACCTACCTCTTATGTTTATTCTAATCTGTGCTGGTATGTTATCTCTTCCATTCAGTTTAGAGCAGATCAGTCATACCATGATAGATAGAACTATCCTTGTGATTACTACAGTAATCTGGTAAAGATTCACTTTATACAATGTTTTTTTTAATGACAAAGCTGTCTGAAATCATTTTAGTTACATGGGTATTCCTTTCTGTTTTAAAATGTATATATTTTTATGATCTATGCTGTTGCACTAGGTACCAGGTATGCTTTTCTGGAGTTTTTTGATCAGATGTCACAAATCAAAGGATGTATCGATCTCTCTTATGCCTCTTCAGATCTGTCTAATGCCTTTGAGCAAAACGACTTTTTATGAGAAGCTGATGGATCTGTTTGTCTATGGGGTCATTTGTTTTGTCTCCAAAGATCTGCCTTCATTTGGACGAGTCAGAGAATCCTTACCAATCAGATATCACTTGCAAAACAAGACCAGTTTGGTCCAGGATGTGGAAGTATCAGTGGAACCCAGTGATGCCTTCATGTTCTCTGGTTTAAAACAGGTACAAAATCTCATCATCCTCACTCCTGTTTGTTTAACCTAATGACACTGAGGACTTGCACGGCTGTTCTTGCAGACTTCAATATGCATTTTTTTAAAAAAGAAACACTGAATACTATATATAATGTAATATACCTATGAATAATATTCATAAAACCCAAATATATCTTTTAAAATACTGACAAGTCTGTAAAGCATCTCATCTCCAACCAGGGTGAGGTTTATGAATTTTCTGCTTCTCACATTTTTACTACCTTGTATTTCAGATGTTACCCTGTAGCATGTGAGCTTAGTATAGAGTCTACTATAAACTGATCAAGTCACCCTCAAGTTGCTTATCTTAGGAGAAATATATCTGGAGAAATAGGAGAAATTATATCTGGAAGAGAACCCACACCCACACTTTTTTTTTTCCTTTTAAATGTAAGAAGGACTGAAAATAAATCTCATCAGGCATCTGTTATCATATAATGCATGTTGTTGAAAAAAGAAAGAATTATACTTTGTAAAGTGTTTCAGACACATTGAGTAGAGGAAAGTAGTTGTAAACACTATTCCTAACTTTATACTATAAACTGTAAAGATTGAGTAATATGTCTTACAGTCCTTCTTTCTGGGGCTGTTTGATTTTTAGATACGATTGCGAATCCTCCCGGGTACACGGCAGGAAATGTTATATAACTTCTACCCTCTTATGGCTGGGTATCAACAATTACCATCGCTCAGTATCAACTTGCTGCGGTTCCCAAGTTTCACCAATCAGTTGCTCAGACGATTCATACCAACGCACATTTTTGTAAAGGTAAAGTTCTGAGGGAGACTTTTTGGCTGCTTGTTGTTGAATAAATTATTGGGATTTGCCTTGCTTTTGAAGATTTCTGCTCTATCTGTACTCTGTGCTGTTAACTTGCTTAGACAGTTAAGTATAAGCAGAATTGAAATGTTTTGCAAAACTGTAGTATATAGGCAAATTACTGCATATACCTAGAGGCCCATTGGCAGTCTGCTCTTGCAGTACATATTGTAGCAGTGGGAACTATATTGGCAACTGTATGTTGAAATCAGGCTATAGCAATAAACACTGTCCTTCTAGTCTCAGCTAGAATTGAAGTTCCTTCTATATTTTGTCTTGGTGGTTAAAGTATTTACCAGTTTCAAGAATGATATAAATACAATGATACTATTAGGTGACCGTTAACAAATGAAAGTAAGAATTGATTGCATACAGTGAAATGGGATTTTCAGTATGCGATTAGGTATTGGGTTGAGAGAAATCCTAGCATCCACATAACACTAAATGACTTTTTTAAATCTGGAAATCTTCAGTGTAAATAACATATGACATTAGTATGACTTCTGTAATATTCTCCAATATTATGTAGACTTTGTGACTAGTGATTTTGCTTTTTCATGGCCTTCTGCATACTCTCTGGCCCTTGCCTGTTTGTTTTAAAGCAGTTCACCCAGAACACTACTCTTTCAACTTGCCCTGTTGCTTTTTAATCCAGAGTATTGTTAACCTTTTCAATCTGAGCTTAAGCAGAGAATGAGCAGCCTGAAAGAGTTCATTTGTGTGTTTTGAGAGGCTTGTTCTAACATCTATAATCCTTTGTTCCTTGCAAACGGGTTTTGCATTTTTCTGTTTTACTGCAGCTAAGAGCTGGGTGGAATCTATTTTTCATAGGTGCTGTCAATCAATCTCTCCTATATCAGTCGCCAAGACTTACTGCTAGGTCAGCACAAAGGTCTGCTTCCCTCAGGCATGGAGCTAGCATTTGCAAGAGAACCTCTTTGGGATTTTATTTTTTGTCTCTCCTCTTTGGCTTCATCAGAACCCCAAGGTTCTTTCTTAAACAATCTGGTGCAGTTGCATTTCTTTTCTAAAATATTCCTTTTCCTATAGAATTCCATTTGAAAGTCCACCTGGAACCTTCCAGGACTGTTCATATTTCATGCACTGAATCTTCATATCGATTTTAATGTTTTTTATATTGCAGTAGTACTCAGCGAGCTTTAATTGGGTACAGGCTCGCGTTGAGAGCTATTCAGACATGTGAATGAGGCCCATGCCTTTGGAATTTAGTGGACAGTCACAAGGATTAGAGGCCCCCTCTTAAGCATTTACTCTTATGGCTTGGGGTTTGAACGTACATGTTGTGTTGCCATTTGAATTGCTCTGAAGGTAGGAAGGGTCTGACCTTACTGGTATATAGTGTAGCATCTTGTTTGTTTGTGGACATTTGCTAGATGAATTCTGTAACGGTATTTAACTTGATTTGTTTACAAAATTTCACATTTTTTCCTTTTAAAGCCACAAGGTCGACAAGGAGATGATGCCTCAATTGCAGCTGCTTAGCTGAAGACATGGACATATGCACTTAAATGGGACGTTGCACAGAATGTATAAAACTGCTTTTTGAAACATAGCTTTGATCAAACCGTATACAAATTACAACTTTATTTTTAAATTACAACTATAACTATCAGTGGAACTAATGTTTAAAACATTTAGTCTTTCATGGACTTCCTTTAATGAATAAATATATGGAAAGAGTCAGTGCTCTATTTAACAAGAACCTGCTTTCTTTTGAAGTTAACTTTTATGAATGTCAAACGCTCTTTAAAGTATTATTTAATATCACTGTAAAATGTCTTGAGAATGCAAATGAGAAGTGCAAGTTCATGTGACCAAAAAAAAAAGAAAGAGAAGAAACAACATTTTCTTCACTAATGATGGCTCAAGGTGCAATGTCCATGCTATTTTTTGGGAATTACAGCATTGAAAGTAGTGATTTATTACTGAAGCTTATTTTGTGCCATTTAAAACTGGAGGGCAGAACTGGGTGTTCAGTAAGCTGGACTATCTATTCTACCATGGTTAACTACTACAGGCAAATCTCTTGGCATTGGGTGACTTATGGCTTAAGCAGAATTACTAATTTAAAAGGCCCTGTTTCTACCAGGTAAGCCACAGTTTATAATTTTTACTCTGCAGAGATCAGTAAAATGTGAGGCTTCTATGAATAGCCTCATTTAATTACAGCTGGATAGTCCAGTTCTAACCTGATGTGGTTTGAGTTACTTAAAATGCACAGCTTCCAGGTTAAAGAGCTATTTTGGCAGTTCCTGCTAGATGAGTGCAGAGCTAGACATTCTGGTGTTGTACAGCTTAAACTGGTATTTAAAATGTTCGCAGTAAATCATGTAAATAAAAATGGCATTGTGAAAATTTCCATTAACTTTCTAAATAATTAAACAACTAAATTTTGATCTCCTGGAAAATCTTATTTATTGTATAAGTGAAATCCTATTAAACTATTTGCTGTAACTGAAATATTTCTGAAACAGAAATGAATGTGTCCCTCTCTTAATTCTGTTGATCTGTCTGTTGTTTAATGGCTAAGTGTGGTCCATTGGTTTGGCAGATAGATATTCTGAGCTTGATGTTTTTCTTTGTCATTTAAAGAATATATATATTTCTGCCAGTGCCTGGAATACCTTAGGCAAAAACTACAGTAAAGCCAGAAAGTGGCTTGGGTTTTGTTCTTGTTTTGTTTTTTGTATGTCTTTCTCTGAAAGGCCTGGGGAGTCTAGTCCCAAGTAGCTGCTTTATAATCTCAGTTGGAGGCTTTCAACCACCTATTGCTTACAACTGAATATGGTCTTTCTGTGTGTGCCCATGCAGCAGTATTGGAGGGAAGTTTAAGTATTGGGATGAAAAAAAAAAACAAGCTGAAAAGCCTATATTTCCTTTACCTGTCCTCAGCTGTGTTTTCTCCTGTGTCAGATTGAGTTAAGACACCTGCTTGGATGACTGGTCTCGTCCCTTGCTTTCAGAAGTGAAAAGATCAGCATGTTTATTCAAACAGTTAAAATCTATTTATCCCCACAGATGTTTGTTTTTGGTTTTCAGCAAAACATTTTGTTTAAATAGCATCTTATACTGAAAGTAGCTTTGGCACCTTGCTGCTGCTACTTAAAAAATAAAATTAAAAAAAAAAATTCTATACAGATGTAAAATGGAAAGCTAAGTCTCTCCCAGGACTCCTCCTTTTGAAAAGATTGTGTGCACACATTCCCCCCGCCTCCCCATGTACCACATTCAGTTCCAACAGGATAAAATGTTTCGAAGGCAGGAGTTTTTTTTTTTCCCCCTAATAATAATTTTAAGATATATTTTATATAAAATAAGTGAGGTAGTAACAATCTATTGAAGAACAAGGGTAAAACTTACCACAGACATTTGCACTGCTTCACTTCTATTAATTTACCAACCAGAAATTTAAACTTGCATCAGTTGGAAAAGCTATCCAAGAACTTTAAGTACTTTTGCCATGGGTTGTATCTTTATTCTGTTCCTCACTTTCTACCTTTTTAAATGGCATACTTGCAGCTCAAGAACTGGGCATACTGGCCAGCAGGAACGGCCCCAGTTGGATTGCAAGGGGAAGGTTGTCTGTGCTCCTGGTGTGTTCTTCCCCTCCCCACTTACACACACCTTTATAGCTATATAAGTGGAGGAGGTAGGGTGATTGAGGGTGAGGGGGCAGATCTCCACAGGAGGCTCATAGAAAGCCCTTTCACTTTTTCCACCTGAGCAAGAGTGACGTAGTTGTCTGCAGTCTGGGAACATTAATGGGTATATGAAAATCAGCAGCCCATTAAAGTACCAGGAACCTTAAAAGGCTCCCAGGTGCCCCAAGATGAGCTCCAGCTGCCTTTCTGGGCTGCCTGGGAACTGAGCTCACTGACAGGGGCCTTCTCACTGAGTGCGGGGCCTTCCTTTTTGCCCCTGAAGTGGAGAGCATTCCTTTATGTCCAGCCAGACTGCTTTGAACATCTGGCTGCCCATAGCACTTTATTTTTTGTTTGTAAATTTTGTACCAAGTTTGTAGCCCTACAACAATGACATCTGAAGACAGTCTTAGAGAATCATCTTTTCTTTCTTTTTCTCTCCTGAGGATACCTACAAATCTCTTCAACCTCATCATCTTTAGCACAGTAAGTTTTCACTGAATGTTGGAAGATGAATGGGAGAGCAAGCAACATAGCATTCATGAGGAAAAAGCATAGTCCAGTAGCTTTTAAACATTTAGGTTCAAGGCACCCATTAGAAAATGCCAACTCTTAGCTTGCACTCACTTTTTATAACACAAAAAATGCAGAGCACTCTTGTTTTCATACTAAGCACGCAAGAGGTCTATTGGCAAGCAGTGCCCGTATTGATTAGAGTGGGTTGGACCTTAGGGAAATAAATTAAAAACATTTGCTAGCAATACTTCTAAATGTTGCCCATTTTTCATTATGCTATGTTCTTCATCTCTATAAAGGAAACATGATTAAAAATACAAATTTGTGTATTTGGACTTGGAGATGAAAAATGCGTAAGATAGGACTGCATAAGGCGGTGTACTTTTCATCCTGCTCTAGTGCATGTCCTATATAATCCAAAATTATCCCTTTACTCATGTGTGGGCTTGATGGATAATTCAACCCAAAACCTCAGCCTGAACTTTCTAGCTAGGGCTTAATTTTCCTTAGGTTCCTTTATGCAGGCCTTTAATGTCCTATGCTTAGAGACTCCAACTCCTTTCTATACCTTTAGTGCTAACAAGTGTTACCTGATGATATGATTTAGTAGTGACTACAGACTACATTGTACCTTCATGCTATGTTCAAACACCTGACATCAAAATAAATCTGATCAGGACCCTGCACTCCATGTAGGGCTCTGGTGCAGTGGTGCTAATCGTTTTGGCCCTGCAGGCCAGATGAATAGTATATGGCTCATCTGTGGGCGAGATTGGGTCCTGCACTGCCCCTTTGTACTGGAATGAGGCTCAGGGGCCCCATGCTGCCTCTGCCCAGTTGGAATTGGGCTTTGGGACCCTATGCTATTCCCATCCAGTCCTCACATACCAGAATTGGATCCCACACCATGCTGCATGCTTGATCTTGGTATACAGGGCCATGGCTTACAGGGCTCTCTACAGATATGGGGAACCCTATAGTCCAGATAACAGTGCCATGGGCTGAAGGGTTGAACACCTCTGCTCTAGCATTTGCCAGTTCTTTACATGTGACTGAACATCTTTCAGTATTGTTTGGGTTCACTGTTTGGGTAGTTAGTGATGCACTGAGGTCAAATTCAATGGGCCAAGCAAATCCAGAATAAGTATTAACAAATAAAGCTAGAATTTTAATTATCAATAGGTGCTTAGAACAAGTAGCACTTACTGCTAGAAAGCATGTGTCACTGTATATATTTCTTGCAATAAAGAAGGTTTTTCTAAATATTTATATGATAAATCCTGTCTGATTTCCCTATGGGCAGATATACAACTTTGAAAATGAGGGTGTGGATGGTGTAGTGCATTATCACATATAACACAATACATATTTTTCTCCAGTTAAAAAGAAACTAGAAGTGTTACTAATATGCTAGGGCCTAGGATTATATTACTCAGTTTGATTGGAACAAACAAATATAACTTTGTTGGAATGTGCATTATGTGTAATTTGCTATATTGTCTATTATGTATAAAAAGCACAACATATTAGGCAAAAATAATCAAAAGATGTTTCATTAGTCTTGCAGTCATTAAAAATAAATGTATACCTCTTTCAGATTCATAAAATAAAACTAGCCTTATTGAGCATCTTCACAGTGCATCCAACGCTTCACTAAAAGTTATGTTCACTTGAGTTGATGCTTCTAGCTAGAGTTAAAAACAGTCGGCGCATGACAGGGTGGCAGAAACGCCCTGTCATGAAAATGCAAGGGGAAACAAAGAATCTTACCAGGAGAGAACCCAGACAAAAGGTGAACCATGGCAAGCCGGGGTGGGAAGCATACCACGCCTTGGCTTATCAAGGGAAACTGCTGAGGCCCCGGCAGATCAAAGGTTCTAGTTCAAGCCTGGAGCACAGAGAGAGATGTGGCCAGGGAGAAGAAAAGAGCTTGGCTGAAGACCCAGAGAGGGAACAGCTGGGAAGACAGCGACTCGCATGCTGCCATGGCAAACACAGCTGGTCCAGGAGGGAAATTTAAAGGGAGGCCAAGAGTGCAGTCATTGGTCCCAGGAAGAAGAGAGCTGAGAAGACATGGTGAAGGAAGAGAGAGACAGTGCAAGGAAGGACCAATCCTGGGGCTCAGAGGAGTGTCCTGGCATCTAACTTACTCGGTGAGAGCCAGCACCGAGACAGAGATTTCCCTTTTTGTTGTGTTCAGTCCTGGGGGGGCAGAGGAGGGTGAAGATAACCTCTTCAGGAACCTAAAGAAGCAAGGAGACAGGGACAAGGTAACACTCCAGAGACGGGTAAGTCCGGACGACCCCGAAGGTTAAGGGTGGGATTTGAACTGGGACTGTCTGTTTTGGGACTCGTGTGGGGAAGAACGGGGCAAGCAACCAAGATAAGAGGGATACCCTCAATAGAAAGTCCATAAGACTTCGATAGATGAAGAACATGTCTGGAACATCACGTATATTTATGGCAGGGTATGGGGATGGTGAAGCCCTGCAAAGAGGAGCTGACCTATAAGCCTATAACAGATCCTTTCTCAAGAATAGTGTCTTGGCACCTGTCTTTCTAACAAAGATGTGGCAGGAGAGTTTCTAGGGACAGGACATCCCATTCCAGCAGAAGGAGACAACTTGACTCCAAGCACATGCCACTGACCTCTCACACTGCAGGGCTGTGAAATAGCAGCTCCTGGTAATATATCTCCTAGCAGACAGTAGACTGACAGAAGAAAGTCTAGCTTGATTAGTGGAGTATCAGGACCCATTAAAAAGGAGTGAAGTTTGTTAACACCTGTGGAATGAAGAGTTTAGAAGGAATCTGGTAGCTTTAAATGAACCATGAAGTTAATTGACTCCCACACTGCAGCCTGAATAGAAATGTTGCTGTTACTGTCAGGCAGTTGACGTTAAACTTTGTGTGGAGGAGGAATCCAAGTGGGGTTCAACTACACCACTGTACTTCTTCCCTTTTCTCTTCCCCCTCTCCTGCCCCGCCCCCCCAGATCACTGCATCTTGCCCTTGATTTCCCTATATAGAGCTCAGAAAATAGTAATTTTAACATAGAAAATAACTATCAATATTTTTAAGCATTTAGCTGTTGGAGGCCCAAAAAGGGTGTCTGCAGATAAGGGCTGCTGTCTTCCAAAATGTTACAAATGACCCACTGGGACTAATTAGCGGTGCTGAGTTTAGTTCATCTCAATCCAGCATTTTAAAAGTGCAGTTTATGAACTGTAGTGTCCCAATTATATATGTTACAATACTGAATTACCTTCTCAGCAAGAGTTTATGATACTGTATAGGAAAAAAATGTCTTGAAGGATTCAGTTACTGGGATTATTCCAAGTATATGCCCATTTTTGATTTAGCAGACTTTTTCAGTCAAAATAAAACTGCAGAATTCTATGGTAGTTATGAGCTGTTTCAATCTTGCAACTATAAATGTCAATTAGACACTATTTAAAATCAGGTTGCAAAACTCCTTCTACTGGATCAGACACTTGAGTTCAATTTCATGTTTCTAGGCTCCTGCACTCTGTACCAGTAAAACTGAGAGGGAGAGCTTCATTCTGCCAGGAGTAGGATACTGAGTTTCTGGCACCCCACAATACCTCCAACCCAGCAAAAGCCGGGGAAGAAATGTAGGTGTGAGGACCCTGTGCTCTTTGAATAGGTTTCATTAGCTGTGCTAGACATCGAGGCGCCAGAACTGTAGTTCTGTTCAAAATCTCTCTACACCTAGTTTTCAACTACATGCACTCAGCAGAAAACAAGCAGGTGCTGAGCAGAACATTGAAATAACCAAACCCCAAATTCAGGGTTGTTGAATAGGGATGACAGCATTAACAGCCCTGCTCCTTACATTTCAATTTCTACACACCTTAGGTTCCTGTACCAGACCACCCTCTAAAAACTTGGGGTGTCTGTTAATCCCGGAAACCTGTGATCCACCCAGGGCTGCAGATAATACTGCTTAGGGGAACAATGGCTAGACCTGCCATGAAGTATCACCCCTGCAAACACTACAAACCTGGCAGAAGCCAGGGAAGACATGTAGATGTGAGGTCCCTGCAGTTTTTTTTAATAGGTCCCATTCGCTCATCAAGAGCTATGTCAAACAGCGAAGTGCCAGAACCACTGAGTAATATCACAGTCGTAAATGTCCAAAATCTCCCTATACCCAGTTTTCAATAACACATGCTCAGTGGAAAAAAGGCAGCACTGAGCAGAATACTGAAATGGCCAACCCTGAATTAAGGGTTGTTGAATAAGGACATTAGCATTAACAGCCCTGTTCTTTACATTTCAATTCCTACACACCCCAGGTTCCTATAACCACTCTTCCTCTAAAACCTTGGGGTTTTAGGTTTTGGGGGGATTACCCCTGAAATCCATCAAAGCACTCAACAGAAAAAGGGCAGGTGCTGAACAAGACTGAATGAATGAACCACAAACTTTCCCCCCATCAGACCAAACAGACCCCCCAGGAACACCACTGAGCAATTGATATGTTGGACAGTAGTGCCAGGAGAGGGGAGGAGGAGTGTGTGCTTGAAGGGACAGCTGCAATTCCTTTCAAGCTGCATTGCAAGCTGCAAGGGAAATAATTTTCAGTGTGCAGCAGTGAGCCTTTAACAACACTGGCAATGCATAGGGGGTGCATGTGGGTGCATGTGCATCCCCTGGAAGTGCCAGTGGCAGTGCTTGTGCACTTCTGGTTTCACTGCTGGCTCAGTGATTGCCCACTGGGGGACCTCCCTCCCCCACCACTGGTGATCTGGTGCCGCCCCCAGACTTGGGAGGCACCAGTTGCCCATGCTTAACCAACTGTCCTTCTGCACAATGGGGAATCTGGGGTAAAATTTGAGGCAAGCTATGGATGTCACAGGTGTTCTGTTAGGAAAGATCACATACTCAGATTTCCCTGAGTGCCAGTACTGGGACACATTCGCACCCACATAGTTATGCATATGTGAAAATTCAGACCTGCACAAAAAGGTTCCATACACATGTCTATATAACTGCTCTCAGCTGGGGGCAGAGAGCATCTCACGACTCTAGTCAGAGCATAGCGACCCCCCTCAGTGACTTATTTTGGCCCCAAAAATATACTCAATGGAGGTGCCAAAAAACAAGCCATGTCTGTCAAGCTTGGAGCAGAAACCAGTTACATCCCTAAGCCATGGCCCTAACTGGGCCTGGGAAGAACTGGAAGATCTGATTGATATTTGGGGGGAACAAAAGGTTCTGGAGCACCTGGAAAATTGACAAAATAAGCCAGTCTATGTGGCCATTGCCCAGGAGAGGAAGGTGTGTGGCCACAGCCGAGACTGGGCACAGTGCTGCATCAAGATAAAGGCCCTGAAATGTGCTTTCTATCGTGCCAAGGGCCAGAATTCTTGGTCGAGGGCAGGATGCACAATAGCCCCATTCTATGTGCAGCTGTCCTGCATTCTTGCTAAGGACACAGGCAATGCTTGCTTCCAATCCTTCAGGACAAAACGGGTGCAGGAAGCCACACTGTCACCTAGCCTGCAAGGATTCACAGACTGTCCTGCCACTGCAGCAGTCAGTGTGATATGCACTGCACAACCTTCAGGCAACCAGTCAGAGGTGGGGGGGTGAGTGCTCACAGCAGCTTAAGGATAGGGACAGCCAAGATAAAGTTGCCTTGACCATGACCCCACTCTCCCCAATGCCTTGCCCGCATAACCCAGGGGAGTAAGACGCACTGAATTCCATGCTGGTACTGTCCCCGGAGCTGTGGGACACACCAGAAATTCCAGAGATCCAAAGATCGGTGTTGGGGTCAGAGATGCCTGAGGATCCATGCCCAGGGACTTGTAAGTTACGGGGAAGGGGCATTAGATTGGTTTGGGTCACTAGGGCTTACCTGGACCTAGCCCCACTTTTGCACCAAGGCCAAGTGCAGCAAGATGGGAGGGAGGGCATTAATTTTGTAAGTGGCAAATAAATATGTCCATTGCTTGCAGTCACACAACGTTTCATGTACATGGGGGTGGACATGCTATGCCCTCTCTTAAAGTTGCTTGGGGAAGTGTTAATTCTTTAGCAGCAGGAATTGGTGCTACTGAGAGATGTACAATGAACTCCTTAGTGGACTGGGGAGACATCTGGGTTCCTGCATAATCATCCTTTGTGGGTGGCTGCGTTAATTCATCAAGTGGCAGGGATGCTGATTGGTGATTGCCAATAGTCCATCCGCTACCAGGAGTGGGGATGAGATCTTTTACCATGGACACCTTTTTTATTCATCGTTTCTAGGGTTGGAAGGGACCTGAGCAGATCATCTAGTCCGACCCCCTGCCATGGCAGGAAATAGTACTGGGGTCAAACCACCCCAGCAAGATGTTCATCTAACCTCCTCTTAAACACCCCCAGGGTAGGAGCCTGTACCACTTCAATTGGAAGTTGGTTCCAGACCCTAGCCGCCCTGACCGTGAAGTAGCGGCTCCTGATATCTAACCTAAACTTACCCTCTGCCAGCTTGTGACCGTTATTCCTGGTCACTCCCGGCGGTGCACGGGGGAACAGTGACTCCCCCAATGCCTGCTGATCCCCCCTGACTAGTTTAAAACAGGCCACAAGATCCCCCCTCAGCCTTCTCTTGTGGAGGCTGAACAGGTTCAGGTCCCGTAGCCTCTCCTCATAGGGCCTGCCCTGCTGCCCCCTGATCATGCAAGTGGCCCTCCTCTGGACCCTCTCCATGCTGTCGACATCCCTCTTGAAGTGTGGCGCCCAGAACTGGACGCAGGACTCCAGCTGCGGCCTGACCAGTGCTGCATAGAGGGGGAGGATCACCTCTTTGGACCTGCTCTAGATGCATCTGTGGATGCATGACAAGGTGCGGTTGGCCTTCCTAACTGTCTCTCCACACTGCCGGCCCATGTTCATCTTGGAGTCAATGATGATCCCCAGATCCCTTTCCGCCTCCGTGCTGACAAGAGGGGAGTTCCCTAACCTGTAGGTATGGTGCTGGTTGTTCCTCCCCAGGTGCATCACCTTGCACTTGTCAGTGTTGAAACCCATCCTATTCTCGTCCACCCACCCTTGTAACCTGTCTAGGTCTGATTGTAGCCTGTTGCATCCTTCCAGTGTGCCCACGTCCCCCCACATCTTAGTGTCATCAGCAAATTTGAACAGGGTGCTTTTTACCCCCTCATCCAAATCACTGATGAAGACGTTGAACAGTGAGGGCCCAAGGACCGAGCCCTGCGGAACCCCACTGCCCATGTCCTTCCAGGTTGAGAAGGACCCATCCACTACCACCCTCTGGGTGCGGCCCTCCAGTTGGCGACCCATTTGACTGTGTGGGTGTCTACACCACAGCCCCCCCGGTTTCTTAATGAGAATGGGGTGAGAGACAGTGTCGAAAGCCTTCCGGAAGTCCAGGAAGATTATATCCACTGCTACCCCTGCATCTAATGATCTGGTGATCTGATCGTAAAAGGCCACCAGGTTGGTCTGACAGGACCTGCCACTGATGAACCCATCTTGGTTGCCCCTAAGCATGCAGTCCCCTGCTGGCCCCTCCTGGATGTGTGCCAGCATAATTTTCTCAAACAGCTTGCCTAGGATTAAGGTAAGACTAACCGGCCTATAGTTTCCCGGGTCCTCCTTCCTGCCTTTTTTGAAGATGGGGACCACGTTGGCCCTCTTCCATTCCTCCGGCACCTCACCAGAGCACCACGAGTGCTCGTAAAGTTGTGTCAGGGGACTTGCAATGACCCCGGCCAGTTCCTTTAGAACTCTAGGGTGGAGATCATCCGGGCCGGCTGACTTGAATACGTCCAACCCCTCCAGAAGCTCATTCCTCATTCCTGTTACCAGCTATCGCATCCACGGGAATTTTGGGACGTGCGCCTGAAGTGCAGACACTAGCATGGACCAGAGCTGAACACATGCGTGAACATCGCTGCAGGCAGCAATGGTAAAGAGAAAGCATGATGAAGGCTTCGGTGGTGGCCTTGAAATTGCAAGTATGGTCTGCAGATGAATGGTGGGACAAACTCCGGGAGGTGTCTCAAAAAGTTGAAGAGTGAGAGACGGCAGCTCACCAGGATATTATGGCCAGCACAAGGGAATTCCTTGACTTAGCCAGACAGTGCTGTCAGAATATCATGGAGAGCTGAGGAATGGAAGACATGTTTAGAGCAGTTGCTCCTTAGATGCATGATCCCGGCCTCCATTTGTGAGCTGCTTGCCTTGGGACCACCCATGTGACATCCACTGTGCATGCCCCTATCTGTGAACTGACCCTCATAAAGACCCATATCTGTGTCAGCCCCACCCCCCATAGCAACAACCTCCGTGACAGCTACTGTACCTGTGAGCAAGGGGCACCCCTACTTAAGCAGGCCAGGAGCACCACCACTACGCTTTAGGAATGAAGGGGAGAGTGAGTCTGGGGACACAGAGGGGAAGAAGAGCCTATGACAGGTGATGGATTTTTAGTTGTTAGTGCTATTGCTTGTAGGAAATTGGGGAGTGAGCATTGTGTTCCTGCATTATTTTGGTTTTGCTTCGGTTGCTGACAAAAAAATAATGGCTTTGGTGAAATTAAAATGAATTTTCGTCTATGTCTGTCTGCTGTCATGGGAAGGGTCGTAGAGGCATGGGTTGTGGTGGGGAGGTAAGTCAAACCAAAGAAAACCAGGCTTGTTTCAGATACTTCGCACTAATGAAAAAGGACACACCTACCTCTGGACTTCTGCTGGGGGTGTTTGCCCAGAATGTGCATACCATCGGGTATGGCAGTTTGCAGTAATCAGGGGTGCTGCACAGCACCCATATTTCCTCTGAGTGCATGCAGCTACTCAGTGCTCTTTGGCCACTCCACCCAAAGAGGGAGCTGTGGTGGGGAAGGGGGAGTTTTCAAGGCCTGGGCTTTTATTATTATAACCAGAGAAAGACACAGCAGCCAAACCAAGGCCACGTGGTGGTGGGTTGGCTCAGAATTTTGTTAATGTGGGAGCAGTAATTGGATAGGTGCTGCACAGTGCACATAATATTTCCTCTGAGTGCATGCAGTTTCTCAGGGATAAGGAGTTCAACTGGATGATTGCCAGTGCAGGAGAACAAAGCAAATTCAAAACTAGTCATGCAGGCTTAATTAACTGCTAATTGCCACTACAAGCCAGGGGGGTGCCCTCTCCCCCACCTTTCTATACTTTCCCTCTTACACACAGGAAACATGAAGTGAAGAATCAAACAAAGCAAATAGAAACCTTTATTTAGAAACCAAATATTTACCATAATTAAGCAAACCACAGAATAGCTTTTATAAGATAAGAATCCATTATTAGGACAACAGAGGTATTTCTTTTTACTACAGTAAAAAAATGATCCATGAAAAAAATCAATTTAATCAATAATCATTTCTAAGTAAAGACTTTATATCTAAGGTGGACTTTCTGAACTTGACTGTGTACTGGTGGATGGCAGAACACAATCCGTACCGGCCTGATCTGCTCCCAGGCAGGAGCGGGGCCAATGACCAACAAGCATAGAATTGCTGCAAGGAGCCTGGTCATTATTTGCTGGTCCTCCCAGGTCTGGGAATGCCTCCTGGACTTAGAGCAATTCCTGTCTTGCTGGACAACCATGAATCTGCCCATAGCCAGACAGATCTGTCTCACTATCTCACAGAGCCAATGCTTGCAGTCCCTGAGGGTATTCATGATCCTGTCCATGTGTGCATTGGTGACAACCTGCCTCAGTAGTCTGTGTGTCCTCAGCAGTGGCGTTGCAAGCGGAGCTGAAAATCAAGAAATGCAGGAAACGGAGTGAATTAAGGACACTTAGCGCTCTAAAAAGATGCACTCATAGAATCATAGAAGTTGGGTCGGAAGGGACCTTGCAGATCTTCAAGTCCGACCCTCCACCTGAGTGGGAGAAAAACTGGACTCAGATGAGTCCAGCCAGGTAGGCAAAAAGCCTCTTCTTAAAGACCCTTGGAAGTTGGTTCCAGCTCGGGGCCGCCCTAACTGTGAAGTAGTTCTTGTGGATGTCTAATCTAAACCTGGCATAACATTATTCCTTGTTATGCCAGGGGGCGCTAGGGGAAACAGTGTCTCCCCTAAACCCTTCTGGTCCCCCCTAGTAAATTTATAGACAGTCACCAGGTCCCCCCTCAGCCTTCTCTTGTGAAGAGGTTTAGGTCCTGCAGTCTTTCATTGTAGGGCCTGCCCTGTTGTCCCCGGATCATGCAGGTGGCCCTCCTCTGGACCCTCTCAATGTTGTCCACATCTCTCCTGAAGTGGGGCGCACAGAACTGGACACAGTACTCCAGCTGTGGCCTGACCAGCATCGCATAGAGGGGAGAATCACCTCCCTGGCTCTACTTGAGATGCACCTGTGGATGCACGACAAGGTCCGGTTAGCCCTGCCAACTGTGACCTTGCATTGTCGGCCCATGTTCATCTTGGAGTTAATAATGACTCCAAGACCCCTTTCTGCCTCCATGCTCTCAAGAAAGGAGTTTCTCATTCTATAAGTGTGCTGCTGGTTTCTACTGCCTAAGTGCAGCACCCTGCACTTGTCAGTATTGAAACGCATCCTGTTTATGTCAGCCCACTCCTGTAACCTATCCAGGTCTTGCTGCAATCTTTCCCTCCCTACTAGCGTGCTCACCTCACCCCAAATTTTGGCATCATCCACGAATTTAAACAGGTTGCTTTTCATGCCACCATCCAAATCACTGATGAAGAAATTGAACAGCGCGGGCCCCAGGACTGAGCCCTGGGGGACTCCGCTGCCCACTTCCCCCCAGGTCGAATATGACCCGTCCACCACCACCCCAAGGGTTGTACTCAACCCTTGAGCCAATCTGCAATCCATCTGACTGTGTAGGCATCAATGCCACAGTTGCCTAGTTTTTTAATGAGGATGGGGTGGGAGACAGTGTCAAAGGCCTTGCTGAAGTCTAGAAACACTACGTCCACGGCGACCCCTGCATCCATTGCCTTTGTGACCTGATCATAAAAGGCAATCAGGTTGGTCTGACATGACCTGCCCCTAATGAAACTGTGCTGTTGCCCTTGAGCATCATCTCTGAGGCTGGCCCATCGCAGATGTGCTCCTTGATGATCTTCTCAAAGAATTTCCCTAGGATTGAGGTAAGACTGATGGGCCTATAGTTGCCTGGGTCCTCCCTCTTCCCTTTTTTTGAAGATGGGGACCACATTAGCTATCTTCCAATCATCTGGCACCTGGCCCAAGCACCATGAGCGCTCATAAAGCCCTGCCAAGGGCCCTGCAATAACCCCAGCTAGCTCCCTCAACACCCTGGGGTGGAACGCATCTGGACCTGCTGACTTGAACACATCCAGCCCCTCCAGAAGCTCTCTAACGTGGTCCTCCCCAACCTGAGGTCTGGAAGCATTCCCCTTGAGTCTCTCTTGCATCACGGTGGGGAAATCCCAGTCTCTGCACAACAAAACGGAGGTGAAGAATTGGTTAAAGAGCTTTGCTTTCTCCTCTGGCGCAACCACCAGATTGCCCTGTGTACTTTGCAGGGGCCCCACATTGCCCGGTGCCTTCTTCATCCTCCCAATATATTTGAAAAAGGACTTTTTATTATCCTTGATCTTGGACACTAGTCCTAGCTCTATGTCCGCCTTAGCTTTCCTGACAGCCCCCCTACAGGCCTGAGCAGAGGAGGCATACTCCTCTTTGGAGATAGCACCACCCTTCCACCAGGTGTACACCGTCTTTTTGGCAATCAGGCATTCCCAGATGCCCTTGGTGAGCCAGGGGGGCTTTCGGGCACTCTTGCCCCCTTGCTTCTTGTTGGGATGGACACCCCTTGGGCCCTGAGTATCATTTCCTTAAGGAATGACCACTCGTCCTGGACACTGAGTTCCCCTGCCCTCAAGGACCCTAGCACCTCTCCCACTAGTCTCCTCAACCTGTTGAAGTTGGCCCTCCTAAAGTCTAGGGCTACCATCTTGCTGCAGGCCCTTGACACCCTGGGCTGGATGGTGAATTCCAGCAAGCAATGATCGCTATCGCCCAGGTGGTCAAGAACCCGGAGGCCCCTTACCAGGTCATCGCCTGTGGCCAGGACCAGGTCCAACAGGGCATTTCCTCTGGTGGGACCGTGGACCTCCTGAATTAAGTGGAGGTCCTGTATCTCAGCCAGGAACCTCCTGGAATGGTCTGTCCTGGCTGACTGTTCCTCCCAGCAGATGTCCGGGTAATTAAAATCGCCCATGACAACTACATCCTTGCCTTAAGTGCCTCTGCAAGCTGGCCTGAAAATTCCTGGTCCAGCTCCTCCCGTTGGTTGAGGGGTCTGTAGTAGATCCCCACTGTCAAATCGCTCTCCCCATGGCCTCCTTGAATCTTGACTCGGTGAATCTTGTGAGTGGATAAGAAGCTGTTGGCCCATAATGACCAAGAAGGGGTGCCTGACCATGGGTGGTAGCAGGCCCTGAATGGCTGCAAACAAGTACCCACCCACTTTGGCCACAGCTGTGCCTCCCTGCTATGCATTGCCCTGTACCTCCCTGCACTGCCCACTAACTCCTGGGATCTTTAAAGCACTGTCCTACACTGTCCCCTCCCCACCTTCACCTCACAGCCCAGCCTAATCACAGCTGTCAGTTCAGGTAACAAGTGACTTAAAGGGTCCCAAGGACTTCACATAACAGGTATGGAGGTCAAGCTACTCAGTCTATCCTCCTCGGAAGTGGCAGGTGACATGACCCGGACCCTGCCCCTATCTTTTCCACTGAAGCCCTACCACAAATCACAGCTGTGGCTGGCAATGTCTCCACAGATGAGGATGCCCTGGAGACCTCTATCCCTGTGCATTCACAATGATCCAGTACTTCCATTAGTGGCTGGAAGTATCTGTAATGGGCCACATCACAAAGTGGTGTGCCCTGCCACTGTGGTCTGGTGACATCCCTGTGAAAAGCAGCCCACAGCATCTTTGTCTTGACCCAGCACTGGACCGCTGTCCTATTGTGCCCCTGCTTGCCCATTCTCCTGGCAACATCAAGGTAGATGTGCCAGTTGGCCCATGAGCTGCAGACAAACTGGCCCATGATCTCAGGGTCTCCTAGCACCTGCACCAGGCTATTTGTTTTGGCAAAGGTCCTATGGGACCTAGACCTACACACTCTGGTTCACTCCCTTCTCCCCGAAACATCAGACATCTCAGATTAATAAGGGACACCCCAGGGAGGTGCAGGCTTAATTTATAAGTCTTGAGGTGACAGGGCCAAGAGAAGTTCACGCCCCTCCCACCCTGCTGTTGCTGGGTAAAGTTTGGACATCAGACATGCTGGCACCAGGCAGGGGCAAGGCAAGGTGGGGGCTCTGCACCAGGGGCAGCTATGTATCTTATGGACATATTTGGTCTGTGATCTGTGTTTTAGCCCTACTAGGTCTTTTAGCCCTGTATATGCCATGACACAGTACTGTGGCAGGGCTCTCAGGCATCCTGTGACTGAGAGTGGAAATAGCTCAGGAGAGACCCCTAGGGGTGGAAAAGGGGAGGCACAACTGCCAGTTACTAGGATTGCGCAGGTGCCAGTTGCCCTAGCAACCAGGGAAGCCAGAGCCAGGAAGAGGCAGAGCTTAGCCCTTCTTAAGTCCAGGTAGAAAGCCGGGAGTTCAGTTCCCCTCTGGCGACCGCAGGAGCAGGAGCTCTGCGGGTGAGCTGAGCAGCCCGGGTCAAGGGTTGCAGCCTGACCGGCCGCAATGATGCAGGGGAAAAGGGAACTTGGATGGAGGTAAGGCAGAGCCTCCATAGAGTGGAGCTGGATCTATGAGCTTGGGGCTTATGAGTATGTTACGAGCCGGTAGGCTTCTGGTTATGTTGTAGCTGCTTGGCTCATGATTTTTGTTGCTGTTATACCGGAGGACCAGGTGAGGCTGTAGGGGTGTGAGGAGGCCTCACAGGAGCTCCCCAATAATCCAGGGGTTCCTGGTGCCCAGCAGCTAATGGTGCCGGGCAGGCACAGCTCTTTGCACCAGTGGGGCGGTGTTGAGGGGTGTTGACCCCCGCCCCGTGGGGTGAGATGAGAGAAAAGCCCTAGTAGGGCAAGGGACCGAGACGGTGGTCTTGGGGGCCAGGCACGGCTGTGGCCACCTGAGCCCCAACCGGGTTAGGACCAGGAAAGAGCCCCAGAGGGCTCCCTAGTGCTGGGGACTCTAGTGCCACAGTGGGCATGGTGAGCGAGCGCCGTAGAGGCGCCTGGCGTATAGGGGTTGAGGCCCCAGCCCAAAAGGGCATGCATTGCAAGGAGCGCGAGAGGCGCGGCACAGGCCCCAGAGGGGGGGCAACAGCCCGAGAGGTGCGGCTTAGGCCCCAGAGGGGGCAACGAGCACGGGCGGCGCGGCAAAGGCCCTGGGGGGGGTGGGCAACGAGCGTGGGAAGTGCGGGACAAGCCTGGACAAGGGACAGTATAAAGCCTGAGAGTGAGAAGGGCGCTGAGGACCCAATACTATGTCCCGGGGGAGGTTTATTCTGGCAACAATTGTGAGGCTTGGGCTGCGGTGCAGGGGAAGAAGGGAGCCACAGACAGCGCCCCCGACCATCGGGGCACATATAAATGGGCAGCTTCCTGCTAGGTGTCATCATTCTTCACTTATGGACAAGATCAAGACGTGGCAGACGAGAATAGGCGGGCGGTGGGCCCATTGCAGAAGTCCAGAGCTGCACGTGCAGAGAGGCTCCAAAAATGAGACTCCTGTCACAAGTAGCAAACTACCTAATGAGCCATGTACTGAGAGTCTGGCCCTCAATGGGTGCCCACAGGCTCCCTGTTGGGTCATGGCACAACAGCAGGCTACCCAGTGACCTATGTGTTCAAGACACGACTCCCAGTGGGACATGGTCTGAACTGCACTGAGCAATTCAGACATAGCTGGTGAGGGAGTGAATGCTGACAGAACTCACCTGCTATTCATAAAGTGGTTGTGCTTAATACTCATGATCAGGTTCACAGAACTCCACTTGTCCGGTGTACATAAAACCAGCAAGCAACATAATGGTGTTAAGGAGCTAATTATGCCACAGCCAGCCAAAAAGAGATATTTTAGAGGTACAGGGTGGAGGGGAGCAGGGCAGGGGTTTCTCATAGCTGTTGCCGGGCAAGTCTGGGGTTTTTTGCTGGCATGCAAGAGCTATGCTTTGCCTGTTGCAAGTTTTGGCACCAGTCAGTGGCATTCACCAGGGCTCTCCCCTGGTGTCCTAAAACACTCATTACACACAAATACCTGCAAATTGTAGTGTCATGTGTACACTAAACACCAGTCATGTATACAAGTGCCCATAGTATATACTGTTAGGTATTGGAAACTAATTTTCAGTGTACTGCACTTGGGCAGTAGGAACCAGCAGCACACTTATAAGCTGGGAAACTCCCTTCTTGAGAGCACGGTGGCAGAAAGAGATCTTGGAGTCATTACTGATTCCAAGATGAACATGGGCCTACAATGCGAGGTCACGGTCAGTAGGGCTAACCATACCTTGTCGTGCATCCACAGATGCATCTCAAGCAGAGCCAAGGAGGTGATCCTCCCCCTCTGTGTGGTACTGATCAGGCCACAGCTGGAGTACTGTGTTCAGTTCTGGGTGTCGCACTTCAGGAGGGATGTGGACAGCACCGAGAGGGTCCAGCAGAGAGCCACCCACATGATCCAGGGACAGCATGGCAGACCCTACAAAGACAGGCTACAGGACCTTAACCTGTTCAGCCTTTGCAAGAGAAGGCTGAGGGGGGACCTGGTGGCCATCTATAAACTCACTAGGGGGGACCAGCAGGGTTTGGGAGAGACCTTGTTCCCCCGAGCACCTCCTGGGGTAACAAGGAATAACGGCCACAAATTGTTAGAGAGCAGGTTTAGCCTAGACATCTGAAGGCACTACTTCACAGTCAGGACGGCTAGGATTGGGAACCAACTTCCGAGGGAAGTGGTGATGGTTCCTACCCTGGGGGTCTTTAAGAGGAGGCTAGATGTCTACCTGGTTGGGGTCATTTGAACCCTGTTTTCTCTCCTGCCCAGGGCAGGGGGTTGGACCTGATGATCTACAAGTTCCCTTCTGACTCTATGGGATAATACAAAGTTAAATGCTTTCATCTGAGTTGTATTACAGTTGCCTATATTAATAAATTTAATAGATTTCATAGACATTAGGGCTGGAAGGGACCTCGCAAGGTCATTGGGTCCAGCCCCCTGCCGGAAGGGCAGGAAGTCAGCTAGGGTTGAAACATCCCAACAAGACAGGCATCCAAATGTTTCTTGAAACTGTCCAGAGTAGGTGCTTGCACCACCTCTGAAGGGAGTCTATTCCAGGCTCTGGGAACATGGATAGTAAATAAGTTTTTCCTTATATCCAGCCTAAAATGGTTTTCCAGGAGTTTATGACCATTGGACCTGGTCATCCCTTGGGGTACTCTGGTGAACACGTGTTCCCCCAGATCCTGATGCACGCCCCTTATGTACTTACAGGCTGCCACCAAGTCATCTCTTAGCCTACGCTTCTCCAGGCTGAAGAGTCCCAGGGCTCTCAGCCTCTCTTCGTAAGGCCTGCTTTCTTGCCCTCCGATCATCTGCATGGCTCTCCTCTGGACTCCCTCAAGCTTCTCCACATCCTTTCTGAATTGTGGAGCCCAGAATTGGACGCAGTACTCCAGCTGTGGCCTCACCAAGGCCGAGTACAGCGGGAAGATGACTTCCTGGGTGTTGCTTGAGATGCATCAGTAGATGCAAGCCAGAGTTTTGTTCACTTTGCCAGCTGTGATATCACATTGGTGGCTCATGTTCATCTTGTGGTCAGTCATGACCCCCAAGTCTTTTTCAGTCATGGTGCTAGCAAGTGTAGCACTGCTGAGCCTATAAGTGTGTTACAGGTTTTTTCTCCCAAAGTAGAGCACCTTGCATTTTAACATGTTGAATGCCATCAGGTTTTCATCCACCCACCTTGTGAGCCTATCAAGGTTGGCAGATCACCAGCTTATCCTCAAGTATGGACACTTCCCCATAGTTTGGTGTCAATAGCAAACTTAGCCAGTCCACTTCTGACACCAGAGTAACAAAAATTCATATAATTTGTGACCTTGATGTTGCTTTTCACTCAGAGTGGATTTGAACTTGGGAAGTTTGATATGTTTATTGCACAGGAGCTAGAGTGATGCTGATAAGAATGACTAATGAAAGCAGTGAGAGTTTTCTAGGCAGTAAGAAAGGAATGTTGTTTGTTCTATCCCAGATAGCAAAATTCCCCAGAATATCATTTTAAAATTTAGACATGGTTCTCTTTGACATTTTTGCTACACACGCCACAGATTTTGGGAAGGAATAAATTGTTATGGTGATTTACATCAGCTGAGAACATACAGGATGCACCAATTAATGAAAGAGAGCATTTCTGAATAGTACAAACCCACCTTAGCTTTGATTTTATTATTGTTATGAACAACTGACAGATTGGCACTGCTTAGAAATAGTTACTTCTTCTACCAGGCACTAAAACTGTCTACATTGGTATTAGAACTCATAACAATCAGTTACAGTTCATATGTTTTTGTTATTTTGGGAAGTCTGTTAGGAAATTAATCTGAAAATAAAGTGTTCCTTTTTCATGCTGTATTATATAAACTCCAACTAGGTCATGTTCTGTGGTCCAAAGTGGTTAGAACAGTGGTTCTTAACTTTTTTAGATTCAAGGCACCCCTTCAAAACTTTTATGAATTGAGCAGAACCCCATTTCAAAACCAAACTTATTTATTACAGTGTTTACCTCCTCACAGATGGACTAGGCATTAAGGGTAGAGGAATGACCAGGCAGGGACAAGCCTGAACCTACTCTGATCTGCTTCTCTTCTCACTTCTGCCTTATTTCCTCCGACCTCCTGGCACCCCAGAGTGCTTCAGCACCCTGGTTAAGAATCACTGGGTAAAAATATTTGGGCATGTTCTGTATGTTCTCTCCATCAAAAGTACTTAACTTCTACTAGCTTCTTGTAGGTTAAAGGTAAGAAGTAATTACACTTTGCATAACTATCCAAAATGCATAAACCAGTTTCCGATTCACTTTCAGGCCAAAATTCACTAGAGACTAGAGCCCTGATCTCCTAGTGGTCTTCTCTACTCTGTGAGCTGATGAAGTGATGGATTCCTTGTTTTATTTCATGTAAGATTAGCAAATATAATACTCCTAATATAGTCCCCAAATTCTGGGGAGAGTTGCTTTTGCACACAGGAGCTCCTTTCAATGCAATATACTGATGTGGTGAAAACAAACACTTGATTGAAGAGCTGGTTCCTGCCTCCTCCATTCCTCACAAATTCTATGGACCCATGTGCTCCTGCTTTGAGAAATTGCTTATTTCTATTTAAGAATGTCCTTAGAATTGGCTGTAGAAAGGAAGGTTTGACACTCCCTCACTCTGGGCTAGCAGGACATTCTGGCTCCACAAATCTGTGGCTGTCTCAAGATCTGGACAAATTTCAAGAAAACAGTAGAAGAAAAATCAGTCCAGTTCATGACTCCATAAAGTCCTCTGACATGCAAAAGTCATTGTGCATTCCCAGATTCTGAAGATATAATGTTTTATCACCAATACTCCTGGCTGTCCAATAAGAAATCCACCTGAACCAATTGCCAGCCATTTTGCACAATGGCAGTTTACCATCTTTCCCAACCAGAACCTCTACTGTGCAAAGGGAATAGTTTGGGGTTAGTGGGGAAATGCTACTGGCTAGCTGTCTATGGTCAAACAGCCAAGTTTTGCTAACCTTTTAAATACCGTAAATTAGGGTGTAAACATACAGATGCACTTAAGTCTGCAGAGGAAAGGCCTATATGCCATCAGGGACTCTAATTCCTAAATTGGGACTTGCTTGTCAAGCCTGAAAACATTTATGCAGCTGCCATACTTTTTATATATAGCAGCCATTAGATAATATACTAAAGCATAACTTGAAGCATGGCTCATAACCCAGCTCCCCCACAGAGGGGTTCTTTACATATATCTGGCTCCATAGCTGGACTTCCTCTTTCTGCTTTCACAGCTCGATGAATACTGACATTTTTTTCCACATGGTGGAATAGTTTCAGCAGAGGAAGTAGAAGATGCCTCCCTGTCTCCCAGAGTAGCTTCTAGCCTGGTATTCAAGGCAGTCTCTTGAGTAATGTGGGTTCGCACCCCTATAGGCAGTGGAGCCAAGTCTCCCACATAATGACAGAAAGCTCTAATCACTATACTGTTCCATCAAGAGAGGTCAGTGGTGGCACCTCCACTGGCTGTGCTGTAAATGAACAGAATTACCACTCCATTTTTGCAAGAGTGTAAATTCCTGACTCCAGGAGGTGGGTACCAGGCTCTGGCTGATGAATGGACAGAAGTGCTTCCCTGCAGCCTTGAATAAGATGACTAAGCCCTAGAGAGGGGCAAGATTTAAGTCACGCCTGTGATCTCAGTATTTCCCTGTAGGCAGCATGCTTTTGGATCCCATTCTGAAACATTGAACTCTCTGCTTATTGCTAGCCTGAAGCCTAGCACCTAACATGGACTCTGGATCCCACTTCTAAGACCAAGGACCCTTTTTTTGGATCTAGCTGTAGATAGACCATTTTCTGGTGAAGTCATCCTGCATGAAAGAGCATAAGAGTGAGGATGAAAAACTGAATGCTACCTACTAGTCAGATATTGCTTTTGAACACATAAAGCAAATGGCATTTTCTAAATGGCTGCAGTAACGCCACCTCTAAGCTGCTGCTTGGTAAATGCCTATAATGTCCAATTCACAGGAACAATCAGTGCATACAGTCTGCACCCTTGATGTATTTTTGACCTCATGCCTTTCAACACTAGAGGTATGCCTCAATGCCTAGAAACACACTTCTATTGTATGTTACTGCTCAGGCATTGCTTTGTCAATTACATCATCCTCTTCTATCCCTGGTCACTAGTGGAAAAAGAAGAAACATTTTTAAATGAAGAAATGACATGTCAATGATATATGTGCTATTTGAAAATTAACTTGGCTTGTACTTATCCATATTTATAATATTGCAAAATGAGCTAGTGACAAGCAGAGAAAAATCATAAAGCACAGAGCAATAACCAGGCATCACCATGCTCCTGACACTTTTTTTGCTGGGCAGACAACTCATGGTTCTTTTATGCAGGTTAGTATTAATACACACAGAAAACAAGTAGCCTTCATGCTGATGAATGTTCAGCAATGATCTAACTGCCCATGTAAGTTCCACTATTATTATTTCTAATAGATTTTTGTCATCAAATAATCAGAAAGCTTCATATTGTTTCTCTTGGTAATATATGCTCAGCCCACCTGGCTGTATGCTACCTGCTCTTGGCCCCTTTAGTGTAAAAGTTGTGCTAAATTGACTGTGGAAGAACAGGTAGTGGTGTAACTTTGTGATATTCTGGCAATCTCTAGGCCCTAAAGCTTTAATTAAGCTATTCACATGCTTTAAATTAGGCACATACCAGTAATTAAATGCTTTGTCTGCTACCTGATTTTCCTCCCATTAAGGCTGGATTGAAACCAAGGACCTTACCATATTACCAGTTACCACAGCTGTCCTGTTCCCTATCTTGATACTTTGACTCCTTTCTACACATTACCTGTATCATGCAATTACCAGGTTAATTGCACAATTAATTTAGACTGGCTACACATACAAATCAACAATCCTGCCAATAAAAAGGTCCATAAAAATGTATAATAACTTTCTAGCTGGTTCCTATCTGGCTTAATTTGCATGTATAACAGGGTCTACCCCTGTGGCTGGGAGCCATGTCAGCTGACTAGGCTTCCAACTGCAGAGGTGCACCATGCACAGCCAGGGCTGGGAGTCCCGCAGATGAGGGCACTGTCAGACCTAGCAATACCTGGCAGCTGTGGGTGCTGGATCCCAGCAGCTGAGAGGCACAGCTGCAATCTCCCAGGCCTGGGTCTGCCTGGGGTGCCACTGTGGCAGGGAGCCCCCTTCTTGGCAGTGATGGGAAACCCAGGATTAGGCTCCCCCTGCATGAGCAATAAGATGCAATGGGACTTCACAGTCATGCCTCATGCATGTGGTATGGCAGGAGGCATGATTGTGTGAATTGCACATTAGATCCCATCAAGTCTTTACCTGCATGTGTAGCGGGGCCTTAAGACATTTAAAACTGTGGTTTGTGCATTAGTTTCTAGTCCACCCTTCTCAGTTCCTGGTGTATGTTGGGGTCATGGTGTTGGTGGGAGGCAGATAAAGGTTATTGTACTATCTTTCCTCTTTTCAGTTAGTTTCTAAGAGTCTGCTGCATTTCTCGGTTCTTCATAAACCTCAAATTTTAGATAAAAAATTTAAAGATCTTGTTCTGAATATAACTTTCAATCACAGCAGTCCTGATATCAAGTTTGATTTCAGTGCTTTACTTGCAAAAGCTGCGTAAATATTTTGACAACGGATTTTTAATTTAAAGCAGTGAGCAAATTAAAAGTTTGCAAAAACTAGGAATACACAGCCCTAGCTTTGAGTCATTTCTAGTATGGCTAAGAATTGTACAGATTTTCTCAGAAAGCAGAGCCATTCAACTATTCACATGCTTTAAATTCAACTCCAATCCTCACCTATAAAATCCCTTCACAGTTTCAATTACCAGTTCCTTTTGAGCCAGTTATGACAAGCTGGCAAGTAATGGGAAGCAGAGGGAGACACCTGAGATGAGCTTTGATCCTAGGCCTAACAGGCTGGTACACAAACTACTACCAAGCACTGATCTCATAGCAAAGGGGTTAAGAGTATTGTACTGACTGCCTGAGACAAATAATTTCTTACCACATCTCATATAAGGATATGGATTGTGTGTGATCTCCTAAAGAAAGAGGTACTTTGACATGTGAAACAAGTGAGACTGGCACATGACAGTAATAGGATATGCTAGGGGTTTGTTCAGTGTTGTAGCAAGAAGTTTTGTATCATGAGAGTGACAACAGACTATCATCAGGGGAAGGAATCTGAAATCCTAAAGTCAAGTGACTGCAGATGGGACTATTTCTGTGAGTAAAGGGTATTAGATGAGGCCTCTGGCCAGCCAATCTGTGGGAATTCTTAGTAGGCATTTTACTACTATGTTTAAAACAGAATGATGGGATTTCATTTTTATCTTCACATACTTTATCACTTAAACAGGTTTTGCTGAAGCTGTCCATTTCAGAAGTACTTGGCCAGAGGCTTCTCCCATTTAAACAAGTACTTCATGTTCTTTGCAAACTGAACAAAACTTTAATTAGTAGCTGCTGCTTCTCTTTGGTTCAGGCATCATTCACAAAGAAACCACCCCCTGGAATCGGTATTGGATAATGAAGGGCTGTTTAAAGAATTTAAACTACACCTGTCAAAGAGGCAGACTTGGGAACTGTACATTGATCTCAGTAATGGCAATAACGAGTTCTAAGCCTTTCAAAGAGTAAAGAGTTCCTGTATTAATCAGTGAAATTTTTTTCATGCTAATGGGCAAATTGTCATGGAAATTGTGTGGAAATTGCTGTACACTGAGACAAGGGTAAACCTTTTGGCTTTTGCTCTGAGTAATTGGAGTAGCTTTACACGGGAGAACAGTTAAGATAAGCATAACTCTTCTCAGCTGGGGAAAGAATAAAATTACCGCAAAACAGGTTAAAAAGTATTATTATATACTTGATGAAGGACTAAGGGTGAAATCCAGAGGCACTTGAGGCACCAGAGCTTTCAACTCATGTGGGACTAAGAATTAGCTACCTGGTGCTGGCAGGGTGACGAAAAGAAACAGAAGTAGGCAGCTTTGTTCTCTATACAGTCAATAGAGAGAGTTAGGCTCTCCATTTCACAGGGAGTTTAGGAACCTCAGAAGAGAGTGATCTACATGTTGAGCATGAAATCACCAGGAACAAGCCAACAGGGAATGCTGGGCACTGAGGGGTGCCTGGGTTCCTGCCTCTCTCTAAAGCTTAGACATCTTTACTTTGGATCCAGAACCAAGAGTCTTCTCTTCAGGATAAGTGACTATCTACAGAGAATGTGTTCTTCTATAACTGGACCAAGGGAAGCAGATGGGGTGATGTTTTACCTAATAGTCTAGAGCTTAGCACACTTGCCCAGAAAGTGGGAGATCTGGGTTTCAGGCCTGCACTTAGTGGGGTTCAAACCCACATCTCTCAGCTCCCTGGAGAGTGTCCTAATGCTAGGCTATAAACTAGCTCCACACCATTCCCAATGAAGGTAGGCCACTATGTAGTCAATTGTGCCAGATTACTAAAGCCAGAAGGAAAATAAGCAAATAGACCACTGTAACCTAATGATAATGGCACTACCTGAGAGTGAGCTAGTTTCTGGGTGTTGTTTTCCAGGACACTCATATATTTTCCATGAGACAGCCACTGGATGTAAACCAGAAATAACCCTGTAGGCATAGAGGGTTCCGCCCCAACCAGAACAGTTCTGGAGGCTGGTAGCTACAGCTGTCTCCTAGGAAGTGCAAGAAACAGGTTGTAATTCCTGAAGGAGGCCTAGCTCTCAGGTCCTGCTCGTTGGGCCAATGTTGTAACCCCTAGACTGTATAAAATGTTTTTGCTCCAATCCACTACCAGCACCTGAATGAAAGTGTCTGTGGCTGCTGCATGCTATCTAAAATTCAATGATGTTGAGCGTGCGTTGGGCATGCTCAGAGCAGGCTTGTTACATTGAGCATCTCTGGGGACTTCGACAAGAACTACATGCTATGCTCCTGGGACTAGGGAACATGCATGGAAGCCCACATTTAAGTGCTGAGGGAATTGTATCATTCCAAGCATAGGCACTGAATGAATTTGGAAGCCCAGTGGGGGTTGTGCCCCCATGGAGTTGGGTTTTTCCAGATTGCTTCTTTGGACTTAGGGGCCTAAATTTCACCCAGGTTCTGTTTTAGAGGCCTGAAATGCCCTTCTAGATTTTGCCCTAAATTTGTTGAAAGATGAATTTTATCTGTTCAAGGACCCAGAATACCGTGTTTTAATATGATTAGGCTATGCCAAAATAAAATATGGCAATGCCAAAGCAAACAATTCTTAAAGGAATGAAGTGATATGTGCTACATTCTGTAATGTTAATGGCCTGCAATAATTTGTCTTGTTAACAGCCATCACCCTGGAAAGGTTTCTCCAGATCTTTTCCGGCAAAGCACTTATTTTTTGTTTTAAATTAGTGTTAGTGTGATATTGTTTCTATTAGGACTGTCGCACCGAAAATATATTCTTCTTTAGTTCAGATTTGCAACTGAGCTTGTGTAAGAGTTAGTGTTACAAATGTTAAACATTTCCTGAATGCTGGGGTTATGTGTGATTCTGTATGTATTATTCTGAATGTTAAGAGGCTCAAGGTTTTTGAAAGTACTACAAATTCAAAAACAAGCAAAATCAATTGCATCGTCTCATATTCAGAGATTACTCCCAGCTCTGTCATGCAGGAATGTCACCTGCACTATCTACTTGAAGCCTCACAGTGAATATCAACTTTGAGTAAACCATCTCCAGCTAAAGTCTGATTCTGTAATGCAGGGAAAGTAGTTGGAATGAGGAACAAAAGGAAACAGGCAAGGAAAAAGAGGGCTGGACTTGGATGCAGATCAAAACAGAGTAAGAGTGAAAGAGTGAGAAGCGTGGGACATATGAAAAAGGGTGTCTAGGAAGGAAAGAAAAAGGCAGTAAGATTGTCACCTGGGAAGGAGAAACGGGGAAGGGAGGAAATGGACAAAGAGAAAAGGAAGGAGCCAGGTACTCTTTTCTTTTTTCTCCCACCAGCAAAATCCTGCTGCATTCACCTCCGTGTCTCCCAACACCATTCCCTATGAACAGGTGTCCATTCCACATCTTGAAAATCTGTTGTAAATTAATTTTTCTTTTGGGGCAACTCAAACACTCACAAGCAGCTCACCAGCTCAAAAAGACATGCATGCTTTTTGTGCCTAGGACTTATATTTTGGACAGTTCCTACTAACCCATCAATCTTGAGTATCTCTTGACACACTGAAGATGTTTTGAAAAATTACAATAGGCATAGTCATGAAAATTCACGGTACAACATCTGGTGAGCATGTTACAACATAATGAAATAAAATGTTCAAATATATAATCAATGTAACATAGTAAAAAGGTTTCCTGTATCAATTAATGCAGGGCTGGTGGAATCTTCATCAGTGTTTAAATCAGAATGATACTCATCTACATTTGCTGAAACAGGCTTGTGGAATTGTGGAATTTTTTACTGCTTCCTGCCTCAAACTATGGAGGCAGGGAGAGCACTGAATTTTGCAAGTTTGGACCACCTAAAAGTCTATTCAGTCAGCCAGAAAGATAACATCATAACAAAATCATGCTGGCCTAACAGTTAAGGACAGATAAAAACTGGAAAGGAAAAATCAGAAAGGGTTTAATTAATTTGAATGATATAACAAGAGCTCTATAATTAAAATTAACCACATTTCACAGTACTTGAATAACTAGAAGCATTGGAAAAAAATCAGAACATTGCATAATGCTGGGAAAAAGTATGAAGGATGTTGCTGTGAAAAAATTAAACATCAAAAAAATGTGCACTGGTCAAGTCTTGTGAAATATATATTTTTCCTGCTAGGGTCTAAAGTACTTCTAAAGCATTTCTTCATAAATGGCATTTACCTATACAAACCTGTGGTGAACTATGATCTCATACCAACCTGGTTTGTCTCATTATCTTTTACTTACCTTGTGGGCTTCTTCTGTTCACATATTGTCTTTTGTCTTATATTTATTTTATAAAATCTTCAATGCAAGAATCATATTTTTTTTCTTCTGTATTTGTATGCTTAAGAAAGTGGTGTCAGACCTATTATTAAGTCATTCTTAACTGGTACAGTAATATAAACTATAATTGAAAAGGACTTTGATGTAATGGTAGGCTTGTATTTAACATTATCACTTATTTGTGATGTGTTTACTGTATTGATGTGATCCTATTTGTCAGAATGACCTATGAAACAATGGAAATATGCTTAGGAGAGACTGTATTAAGCATAAAATGAGGAGTAGGAAGGGAGAGATTTGATGAAGATAAATAGATTGCTTTGAGCATTCTGTAGGGAAATACTGTTGTAAAATGATTGTCATCACTACTTAAGCACTAGGATCTCTAAAAAGAAATTGTGTTTGTAAAGGACTGTCTCTGCTATGGCACACTATGCATAATTAATAGCAACTGCTTTGCATACCTGAAATCTGTAAAACAATAAGACTTTAGTGTCTTATTATTCAAAGAAAAATCAAATCTGAATATTCAGGGTAGCATAGCATTAGGCCCACAGATAATCTTCAAAGAATTGGAATAAAACTGAAATGGCAGTAGACTTTGGGAAAATTCAGATCTGGCATACTTGGTTTGCAGACGTGTGTGTGTGTGTGTGTGTGTGTGTGTGTGTGTTTGTAAGTCTGCTGTTTTCATTTTATGTCAGTGTGCTAAAGGCAATTTTCTCTGTCATATGTAGACTCTTGACCTTGTTGTCATTATGACAAGTTATCATTGGGTGAGGCCACACCTGCTACCCTATATTCCCTGGAAAATAGGTTGTCTATGTCTTTTATTACAATGCTTTAATAAACATTTCATAAAAGAGCTGTCTTAGAACAAGAACTCCTCTGTCTAATCTCAGGATATTTGGCATTAGGACCAATGACAAGTAAGGTTATTGGTCTGATTTATAATCCTGACAAGCTGAGGCAATACCAGTAGATTGGAAAGAGGCAGGGTCACTGGTGCAGACAACCAAGCTAGAGTTCAATCTTCTTTAGCTTCTGCTAAAGAAACAGCTAGCTACATAGTGTGTAGATCCTTTAATGAGTCTCAAAGCTGTCACCTGCCTTACTGGTATTTTGCGTTCAAAAATATATCTTTGACTGCAATTCCTGAGAACCATTCATATTGTTGATGCATTTATCCACACTCAAAAATAAACAAAAAATAAAAGGTTTACATTTTAAAAGATGACTATTATAACACCCTAGTGCAGCAGCACAGGGTACAGAAGTGTGCAGGGCTAATTCTCATTTCTCTGGTAGTAAAATGGTGGTCTCCAAGTGGAATGAAATTACACGTGCACCCACTTCCACAGTTCTTTCTCCTTCCTGTGATGCAAAGGGTAGTAATAGGGACAGATGTGAAAAGAACTGAACAAAATAGTGCTTTACTGTGTACCTGGGTGTAGGTCAGCAGCAATGTTGTGGGCTACCTGTGGCAGTCCCAGTATCAATCACTCTCCCCCTTGTGTTACAGTTTACTGCACCACTGGGTACATGGAGTCTTCTGCCCTGAGGCAGACTTTCCCATTATCCACCCACCACGTCTTGGTTGTCAAACGTTGGTAGTTCAGGAGGGAGGTTCCTCAAAAGGGAATAGGAGACTCTCCAACCTCGGGCTGGCACGGTTCAGATGACTCAGGGCTCCACCTCCCCTATACCCCATCCATCTGCCATCGGGGTCTGGTCACAATAGCCATGATCTAAGAGGCTGTCACACCGAGTATTCTAGCTTACTTTCACAAAAAGGTGTGTAGGGTGCTAGTTGCATGTAGACACTCTTAAAGTCTATAATGCCTCGGTGTCATCCCAAGGCATCCTAGTACATGTCTCATCTCTGGGGCAGTGTGTGGTGCAGCCAGGTGGTGCCCTTCCACGCTGGCTTTCACGCTCTAATTAAATCACAGCTGCACAGCTCTCCTTGCCAGGTTGCTGGGGGCCTTTCCAGGGGTCTCTCTCTCACCAAGATAATGAAACCCCGGAGTGCTTCATATGGGGCTTCATAGGGAAAAAGGACTCACACATCTGGTGTCAAGGTTCAGTCCTGATGTATATCCCACCACTTGGATGCATGCCTCATGGCTCCTGTCTTCTGAGGTGAGAACCCCTGTGGGTTCTCTGCAGTCAGGCTCAGTGGCGGCTCTCTGGCATCCCCATTATACCCCACCAGGTTAGTGGGGAAGCTACCTGCTGCTTGTGCGGCTGGCTCCTCTGTCCTCCTGGGTAGCTGCCACTACACACTGAAGCTACAGACACCTTTTTCTGGCATCATTCTCAGTTCGTCCTCTCACATGCAGGGAGAATGTGCTTTTAAAGCAACACAGCAAAGACGCGTGTACGTCCTCTTCTAGGGCTCAGTGGGCTGCAGGTGAGTAAGGCTGGCCCTCAGCGCTTTCCAGGCTATGATCCCCCATTGACCAGGAGCTGTCAGGGGGGTCTCCACCCCACTCCTGGAGCACCCAGGAGCCTCATCACTCTGTGCGGCAACATACTGGAAGAGGACGCACATTAGTTTGACCTGGCTCCCCAGCGTATGTATAGATTGGGCACTTCAGTGGCCTTTTTGGTGGTTTTATCTAATAGCTGATTCAATCAGCTATTAAATAAAAGAACCAAAAAGCACTGCTGAAACATGCAATCTATATAGACATTGGGCAAACTGGGTCAGACTATCACAATGCTTCTTCTGGGCATGCACTGCACTTGGTGTAGGGGTGTGCCGAGCTGAAAGTAAAGTGCTGTTTTTTTGTTTATTTTTTCCATGTCTGTAAGCAGCCATAATGAGCAGTGGGTAACAGGGACACCAGTCCTGGGCACTCACCTAAAGTGGACACAAAAATGGCAGCCATTACCACTCCTGGATAAATTCTTGAAAGTCATTCAACATGGAAAAAAAAATCCCAATATTGGAATAACTTAAGTCAACTTTGCTAAGTTAGGCCAGCTCATTATCTCAGTACCTGAGATGTACAAATGACCTTTCATTCAGATATTTTGGTGTCAATCACAATTGTAAAAGACTGAATGGGAGATGGTTAGAATCATGCTGCAAATAGTATAAGAGATTATTTTAGTGATTTTTCAGTGATTTTCCACAACTGTCTCAATCTTTTGTAGGTATTTCTATGGTACTGCCTACCTTGGCATCAAGTGTGACCTCAGACACTGTTAGGGCCCTTTCCTCCTGGGTACAGAGTGCATTGTGGAAAGTGTTGAGCACTTCAGCTGATTCTAATTTGCTTTCACAGGGAGTTGAGAGGAGTCAGTACCTTTCAAGAGGCTTTCAGCCTTGAGCTATTGCATCTTGGATTTACAAAGGCAGATGCACATCATATATCTGGCTAGAAGAGAGTGAACTGACTACAGCAAACTATACATTTAAATAGGGTGTAAACTGGGACTTATATGGTGTACAGTCTTTCAGCTAGGCTACTGCAGGGGATTGGATTTCAACTTAATTGAATCAAATCCCTTTTCCTGTTTGTGAATTACTCACAAGGATTCTTAGCAGCTTTTAAATGCATTAGTACATCCAAATTATTTGACAAATAATAAACACTAGTTTATGGATTCCTTGCAAACTATATATTACTGCTTTGGTGCAAATCACCTAAGTTAGGGCCTTGTTACATGTTGCTTTTTGAGCTGCTCAGATGTTGATCAGTATTAGTGCTAGCTCGAGTCTGGAGCAGTCACACTTTGGCCAGATCCAGATGCATAGGCATGTGAGGTTTATGGTACTGCAAGCCTCTTTGCAGTGCAACAAACTAAATGCCCAGCATGTTAAAATGTGCCTTACACTGCAAAGTTACAGTGCAGGGGCAAAATTTGCTACCAGGAAATCCCAGTAGCAAAAAAAAATGCAACAAAAATGTGGTGTGGCGCATGTTCCTGGAGTGTGCACTGGCAAACACAGAAAATCAGTCCTCCTGGGAGACACTCTGGCTTCTGACCAGAGCAGCTCCCCTCTTCCAGTTGTCCCCTTGCTCTTCCAGCATGCCAGGAAGAGCAGGCAAATGACAGTTTCCCTGAAGTGGGTCATTTTGCCCCACACCAAAGCCCATGTGTAGGGGCATGTGCAGTGACAAAAAGTAATAGCACAAATTTCCCCACTTCAGGCACATGCCCCTGCATGTGGGGATGTATCTCTTAAGACTTAAAACCTTTTTTGACTGGCCCCCACTGGTACAGCTGTGACTTACCCCTGGAGGGCTGGTGAGCAGACTAAGCTACAGCTGTAAGTTGCCACCACAGGGCTAGTGAGCCAGGACAGGCTTCCATCCCTGCTCTAGGTGGGATGGGGAGGGGAGCGGGGTGAGAGATAGGGTTGGGGGGCAGGAACATGAATCTGGGAGGTGGAGAGTTAATGGAATGGGGGTGGCTAATGAAATGGTTGGGGGGAGGGTGGTGAAATGAAGGAGGCTAACCACTGAAGGATAAAATAAAAAGACTTTAATGAGAAATAAGGAAGTATATTAAAGAAGGTCTCATGTTTTAATAAATAGGAATTGGACTGAGGTGTAGGGAGTGCTAGTCATGCTTCCTGGAGTGACTGGGAGGTGGGAACAGTGAGGGAATGTGCTTTTGGGGAGCTACTGCTCCTGCTCTGGGAAGGAAATCCTAGCTTATGGAGACCTGATCCAGTCTCCTACTGTTTCCCCCTCCCCCTCCCCCCACACCTGTACTGGACCCCTACTCCTGGACAAGCCTATGCCCTGCAACCTAGCTAGCTGGCATATGTGCTCTGAAAGCTGTTTGCATGGGGTTGCACCCCTGGAGGTGAGAGTCACGGAGGGGGAGTTGGTTTGTTGCCAGGACCTTACCCTGGGCTGTAGAGTTCAGAGGGTGGAAAGTTTGTCCACAAAGAACAGAAGGGTTGGGGAGGGGACACCGTATCCTAGGATGCTGGAGCGCTGCAACCTGGGCAGCTTATCTGTGGGGAATGGCTACACATTAACAGAATACGAGTGGGGTAACACAAATCAGAGATGAGCCTGACCTGGACTTGTGTAACATTAAGCTGCTTAAAGTGTGCTTAAAACTAGTTTCGGGTGTTGATGTGTGGACAACCCAGGGGTTAAGAGCTCCAGGAGCTGCCTAGAATTAATATGTAATAATAAGGCCTTTACAAGGTATGTTTTTAAACTCTTGACTGGACGGTGCCCAAGATCATTCAGGGTACCTATATGACTAGTTCCAGCATGAATACTTATGTAAACAAAAGAACAAAATTAGCATTTTTCTTCACTGTGAACAGTCTCACAAACCAATTTGCTTATATTAAAGTTGTTGGAGAGTGTATAATACATGTCTCAGACACCACTGAAGGGAATTGGCAGTTTAGGTTGGAACTAGCAAATACTTCTGTAGGATTCACTCAGCTCTGGACAAAGGCAATATATCTCATGTTAACGTTTTCGGAAAAATAGTATAGCTTTTCTTAGCTGCATAATGCTCTTGGATTCATTACTTTACAGCACTTTTAAAAATAACTATCAGATTTCTGCTGGGGTAAAAAGACTATTCAGTAAATGTTAAAACACCCATCATAAAATCCTGCAGGTGTCTTGAAGAAATATATTATTCAGTCCTCCATTTCACAAATGCAGATTCTTTTTTGAGAAGATGGCACTTCTATTCTAATAAATTAACAGCTCTACCCTTCCTTGTGTATCTTGGCTTATCTGTGGAATACCCTTCCAGAATCAATGAGTAAAGCCACTCCCTCTCCTTCTAATTCATCTAGTATTGTCTAGTAATGTCTCAAGCTGCAAACCACAAAAGAAAATAAGGAGGGGTTAAACTTCATTGTTCTTTCATTTAAGGAGATCTTGAAAATTAATGGTGATATTTGTTATTGTATAGCAATGGCAGGGGCAGGATCAGGGAAAGCAGTGGTTGTGTTAATTGCTGCAAGCTCCTGAGCTGTAGGGATTAATGCATCTATCATTTGCCCTTTCAATATGCATCCCCAGCAGGGATCCATTTGCCAAAATTTAGCAGTGGACCCCACCCCCACTTGCCCCATCCCGAAATTTCCAGCCTATCCAGGAGCATTATGAGTCAGATGATATGGCTCTGAGGGGTGTATCCAGCCTGCAGGATGTACCTTTGACACTACAATGGTTTTATAAAATTCATTTAATTTACAGTTTCTGGTAATTGTTAGTAATATAATCACAAAAAATACATTTGTTTTTGGGTCTTATCGCATGGTCTGCTTCAAGGTATTTTCTTGCAAGGCAACTGTAATAAGCAAATACTTTAGGTGAACTGGTGAGGCATTTCCACAATTAAGCATGTCTATTGTAAAATTACATACTACCTGTAAATATCAAGTCATTTGTACCTTCTAACAGAAGAGAGCTACATAGTTCAAAACCAAATACTGTGTATGTGAAATTAATTGCTAGTTTCAGCTCAGCGTCTACCTTGTGGATGTTTCACTATATAGATCCTCAAGGAATTTATTGCGAAGCACCAAGAGGTCATTAGGAACAGCCAGCATAGATTCACCAAGAACAAGTCGTGCCTGACCAACCTGATTTTCTTCTATCATAAAGTGGCAAGCTTTGTGGATGTGGGGAGAGCAGTGGATGTGATATATCTTTAGCAAGGTGTTTGACACGGTCTCCTGTAACATTCTCATTAACAAGACAAGGAAATACATACTAGATGAAAGTACTGTTACCTGAGGAAAACACAGATTTCTCATTTTAATCGAGAAACTCATGAATATCACATGTTTGTAAAGACCTCTCTGTAGACCAACAGAGTTCTAGCCTGTGAGGTGCTGAAGGAAGTGGGAAGAGGATAGTCAGGCAGGGGGCATGCCCCCCGGGCAACCTAGGGAACATCTCTTGCAGGTAAGTTTTGAGGGGGTGGCGGTGGGGGTGGGCTAGGGCAGATTGCAGCCCTCATAGGGAGGTAGGGAGGGAGGGAGTTGGGCAGAGCTGGGGTTGGGGGGCTTGAGGCCCAGGGCTGGAATGTGCAGATGCTAGGCCCCAGCGGGGAGTGGGATGGGGCTGTAGGCAGCTTGTCCGGGGAGCAGGGGGTGGGGCTGGCAGCTGGAAGTGGGGGAGACAGCAGGCTTCAGTGCAGGGCTTCCCCCAGTGCCAGGGCTGGAGCTACAGGCATGGGGAGCAGAGCCGCAGGGAAAAGGCAGACTCCACACCATCCTCTGTGTAGCACTGCCCAGAGCCACACCTGTACTGGGCACAAGCAACCTGACATTCCTGCCCGCTGCTGCTGCCAGGCAATGGGAGCTGCCTGCCATGGGGGGAGTGTGTGGGGGTCCATACAGCCCCCACCCACACCCACATCCAGCCTAGCTAAGCTCTGTGCTCCCACTGCCCCTCGGGGGGAGGAGGTAGAAAGGGAAGAATTCCCCCCAGCATGCAACAGAATCTCCCCCTGTACCCCCCACCTCCCCCCGCTGTGGGGCAAGGCAGCACTGCATAGAGCCCCTGCTCCCAGCCCCAGCATGGAGGGCCTGGCAGGGGGGAAGGGGAGGAGGAGGAAGAGTTCCTATCCAGAGTCCCCCTCCCCACCCTGGGAGGAGGAGGAGAGAGAAGAGTCCCCCCCAGCATGGAACAAAGCCCCCTTCCCCACCCTGCCAAACAACCTACTCAGCACAGCCTCATTTAAGTGAAGGGGGCAAGGATAAAGGTTAATTCCTTCCTCCATCCCTTCTCTGCAGCCAGGATCTGGCAGCTCCAGGGGCCACTGCTGCAGCCCCCTCCCTTCTGCCCCTTGGCAGACAGGCAGATCCTGGCTGTGGTGGGGGAAGAGGGGAAGAAAGGAAGAATTAACCCCCTCCCTGCCCACCTTGCTTTAATGGGGCCATGCCGTCCCGTGTCTCAGCTAGGGCTGGTCCCTGCTCCCGCTAGAGAGCAGAGGGGAGGGGCCAGCTCTGCTGTGGAGCAGAGAGCCCTGCCCAGCCCAGAAAGCATGCTGGGATGCTGAGGGTGACTGGTTTACCTTAAACCAGCAAGGGGTCTGAGACAGACATTGCATAAACTGCTTTGAGCCAAATCAGTTAAGTGTGATATTACATTCAACCAGGTTTATCTTAAATCAGTTTGGGCTATTTTCAAACTGGTTTATATGCACTGAATGTCTGTTCTGTTACAGGTTTAAACCAGTTTCTGACCACTTAAATTGGTTCATGTGTAATGTCTGATCCTAGCCAAGGAGAAAAAACAGGGGGGAGTTGATAATGGTCTTTAAATACCTGAAGGGCTATTACAGAGCATAGAGATGGGCTTTTCTCTTTGACCAAGGGGGGTAGAAATAGGAGCAATGGCCTCAAACTTCAGCAAGGGAAATATAAGTTGGAAATCAGCAAGATCTTTTTCAGTATGAGGGTGATCAAACATTGGAACAGACTACCTAGAAAAACTGTGGCATCTTCCTCCTTGGAAGTTTTCAAGAGTAAGTTTGACACTTGGCTGGGATGGTCTCCTCAGAAATTATTCTGTCTTGAGCAGGAAGCTGACGTTGTGAAATCCTTTCCAGCCCTACATTTCTATGATCCTAATATTGCAAGCACTACCACTGTAGCAGGCACAAACTGACTTACTAGTTGGCTTCTTCAGCAGAGAAAGGGCATGGTTTGAAGGGACATGGCATTTTTCTGTCATAGCAAAATTAGTTCTGTGAAGTAACAGGGAAATTCTTATTCCTTCTTAAAGCCACATTTTTCTAGGTAGTCAATGAATTCCCAGGCAGCCAGCCAGTTAATTTATGTAGAGCCTCATCTGTTTGCATTGTGATTTAAAATATATTACTATACACCATTTAAATCAGTCCTCAGCATCAAAACCTTGATACACCTTACCCTCTCTCAGAATTTCATAAATAAAATTAGTTTAAGTGGCCTCTGTGTCAGGGATGTGAGTGATATTTATTTATGCACCTGAATATAAATGCCCAAGATCTCTATTTAGATTGGATAACTGTTCTGTGAATAAACAGAGAACTTAATTTTCCAGGGCTGTTAGTAGGCGATCTCTGGTGTCTTTGTCAAAGTGCCCTTGCCTAGTAAAATGGGTTTCCATGTTCAGTGATGTGTGGAAGCTGAGCAATCAGTTCAGTGAGTCCCACATGTTATTAGTCAGGGCTATACCAGTTTCTAACTTAATCTAAAGTGCCTTAGGCATCAGACCATCAGTATGAATCCAAACTCCTCTGTCTAAGCAGTAATAATCTCTCTGCAAAAACTTTAGTTGCCAATGCTTTTCCTCAAAAGGAACACAGACACACCCACTTTAACCAGCAACCTCCCCTCCTTTTTCAGCGTGTCCTGCTTCATTCCTTGCCTCAGGATTCTTCCTATTGCCAGCACATCTGAGCCAAATGAAGGTGCAAAGCTTAAATATATTAAGTCAGCTATTCCTTGTGCTTGATTCTCTATTGCTTTGCTGCTTAACTTGCAACCATTTCCTTGCTCCTTACCTGGGAAAACTTTCAGTAATTTCAGTGGAAATTTACCTTGAGTATGGCTTTTTAATTGAAGATATGAGGACAGAATCAAAAATACTTGACTCCTAACTAATAGTAGTAATCTGCTGTTGCCTAGTGTTTTTATTCAGTAGGTTTCAAATCAATTTCCAAAGAAGGGCAGCAGCATTATACCCATTTTTCGAAAACAGGTTTTCAGAAAAAGGAGAAAATGGAATAGGATCCATGGAAGTAGTGTTGTATGACAGCATTTCTCAGTCCGTGGGTTTCAAAAATATATGCAAGGGTCATGAACAAACTGTAAAAATGGATCAACAAACTGTAAAAATGGATTCTCCTTTAAAGGAGAAAAATGTGGGAAACTGGCTTTTCCTGTGCAGGCTGCAGCCTGCAAGGGTGTGCTTGGGTCCCCATGCCCCACACTGGAGGGCTGGGGTCTGGGGGTGGGAGCAGGGGCAGTGGGTCAGGAGTGAGTGGCATTGGATCAGGACTGGCCATTGATGTTTGTTTACAAATGGGTCCTGATACAAAAGAAGTTGAGAGCCACTGTTGCATGATACTCTGCCTGGAAATCAATGCCACATCTTCACTAAAATCACTGCAGCCCCTGCAAAGTTAATAGTGATATTTAGTGATGAAACCTGCTATAGACCTGAGAATATATTTAAAGTATAGCTACTGGAATTCCTTTTTCTTGACCTGTATATTTTTAGATAGAGTATGCTGTGATCTGATTCTGTTCTCACTTAAACTGCCCTTCAGTTTACATCACTGAATGTAATGATGTCATTCCTGACTTCCATCAGTATAGCTGACAAGAGAAACAGTTCTTCAGTTTTTCACACTTATTCTACACAAAATAGAGAAGAGTCCATGAATGGGCAATATGCAAGAATTAATTGGCTCTTTGCTACAGAAAGTATACGTAGCTTCTTCGTACTGGTGCTACCACTCAGAGCTTTTAACATTGAAGTACTATGTCTGTACTTCAAGCTTTCTTACTGGGGCCACTGATCAAATGGGACCAGCTATTGGGATGGATTCTTCTGAGAAACAGCACATCAGGTAGAACCCAGAAATGTGGGGTGAGGAAATCCTGGATCTTTTTCTTTGCACTGTTTGGATTATTGTTTGCTGGGGGCATTGAAATGGGTTCCATCATAAAGTTCTGCTGGGAAAGTTCTAATTTATAGAAGCCTTCCATGGGCAGCCTTGCACGCCCAGCCTAGCATCTGGGCAGCACTGCACCTGGTAGGCATCCTTCCTGATGGCCCTGCCCTCACCAACATACCAATTACAATGTGGTCTGCTAAGCAAGGGCTAATAGAAGTCTTTGTACATTGACCCCAAGTTGTTTCTTTCTAGCCTGTCATGTAATGTTCCACTGAATGGGGGTGGGGGGCAGACTCTGCCTAATATTATTTCTAATAAAGCAAAAATCAAGCTGTTGAATGTTGAGTTACAGAATACTGAAACCTGCTTAGGGCTGTAAAGTTCTCTAAGGTTCAGCAATTCTTGTTGTTGCATTGTAGAGACATTTAGGTTTATGCAGTTGCATCTCAGATCTGGCATCAGGGGTAGCACTGTTACTAAAACTCACAGTTATACACGTCTTCTGTCTAAAATCTGTCTCCCAAGGCTGGAGATGTTTCAAGAATCTTCTTGTGGTTTGTAGTTCCATCACTGGCACCATGTTCGTGACATTGCTATTAGCAAGCCAAGGATCCACTTAACTCTGTAAAAATGTCTACTTACAAGGCAAGAGGAGAGGGCAGCTTGCAGGAAGATTTGCTCTCTAGTGAGTGTGCCTCAGGTCTGGATTTTTTTCTGCTGATGTAAAAATGTTTACTTTAGAGATTATTTAAAATTGTTTAAGAAATATTCTTTAAAGAACACTCCAAAAATAAAATCTTGAGGAACTTACTCTTGACTGAACTAACTTTTTGATTGCTCAGACAGGTGGTCTGTCTCACTGCATACAAACATGCTCTAACATTTCCCTGGCAAAGATTGAATGTTTTTATAAAAAAAAAACAAAACTGTTTTCCCCTGAGTCCTTGTTTTTCATTGTGTGGCACTGCCTTATTTGGGGGGCAATTTCTTCACTTGTTTCCTATTTCTTTACAACCTCTATTTCCTCTCTTACTGTCTGTCATAGGAAGGAGAAATGCACTTGTATTAGTAAAGCCGAATACGCCTAAGTTCTGGATCAGACAGTACAAGTAGCATAAGAACAGAGTTATATCGGATTTGTTTAGCTTTCTGCTCTCAGCTACAAGAAATAAATGCAACACTTTGAGATCTCCTACCACTGCTGACTCTTTCCAGTAGCAAGGGAACAAGGGGTTGCATTTCAACAGCAAGTGAAGCTTCTAACCTCCCAAAATACTTCAGTTATTTAATTGCAGATTTGCCATCTTTTCATTACTTACATGTATGTGAAGGATTTTTTGGCTGCTTGATCGGTAAGATTTCTATTGGTAAATATGATTAGCATTTAACTATCAGCACATCTCATGTATTTGAAAGTTGCCTTTTGAAATGAGAGATCAGCAATGGATGAGAGGAAAGGGGATGCTGATTTGTACAGAAAGTGAAAGCAATAAAATGAAAACAAATCAAATGACCAAAGAACAACAAAAATATAAGTAGGATAAAATTAATGTGATGGGACAAAAGAAAAAAGGAAATAAAGAATGACACTTCAAGTTGCAGTTTTATGCTAAATAAAGTGAAAGGAGGTAATTCACTTAATTTCAATATACTTTTAATCAGGGCCTAAGGGTACAATTCAATTACGTTAGAATAAATGTGTGTTTTTCCACTGACCTTAATGTGAATTGGATGTGGCCTTGAGAGTATGAAATATTTTTTTATTCATGCCAGAGCTACTGTACTCAACCAAACATCCTTTGGACAAATAATACCCAATTATCTTTTCATCTGCCTTGTTGTTACATTTGTCTGTCTTACACACGTGTGAATAAATGCATTTAGACCAGTTTAAACAAGTTTTAGTAATCTTCATCACCTGTCCTGTCTTTTCTATCCCCTTTGTAAGCAGTAAACAGATTTCAGTGAATGCAATAGATTCAAAAGAATGCATTGTTCCTTTTTAAACTGGTGGCAGGGATAGAGAGCCAAGATATTATTGCATGAAATATGTAATGTTTCTGTTCCTGTTACTACCATAAACATGGTGCCCCTGGTACTTAAAAAGAAAGAATAAGACATTCTCTCTCCATGCCTGAAGGGGATGGCAGAGTAACCAAACTCTGAGAGTTTACGTAAAGATGGAGAGATCTGTGGTGTGGCTGACCATAGAGAAAGATTCCTGGAGAAAGTGAGTTTGAAAGTGAACAGAAAGTATCCCTGCTGGATGGGAATCAGGAGGTTAATGCAATCACAGCAGACAGGATGAGGAAAGGTAGGAAGCTGCGAGGAAGTTGGAGAGAGCACTGATGACAGAAACGCTGTGAAGGTAACTGTGCAGCCTGAAGATAATCCTAGCAAAGGGTACAGGAAATTCTGACAGGACAAAAACTGAAAAATAGATGTTATTTTGACTGCATTTCAAACAGAGAGGAAATGCTAAGTGATATATTTTTACCAGAGACTTGCTTCAGAAATAACATTTGAAAAAAAAGTAAAGGGAGAATGATGAATATTATTTATTATAGGCATCTCAGATCTTCAACCATTTACTTGTGTTTGTCTGATTGCACAAATTCAGCAGTCCTAAATCTGTTGAGAACTTTGGGTGGGAGGCCACTTGGGAATCTTAGGGATGGTAGGTATAAACAAAGGTCTCACAGTTAAAAACACACTGAATAGTAGATAATAAAAATTGAATGAGTGGAAATGGAAAGACTTAATTCATCCCATCATCATTTCAGAGCTGCCAGACAGGAATAAAGAAATAAAAAATATATTGGATTGCAGTAGTGCTTAAGGATCCTAGTCAGCTCAGCTTTGTACAAATACAAATGCTGCTCTGAGGAATTTATGATCTAAGTATAAAATGAGGGACAACATCTAGATAAAAAGGGAACCAGACAGAAACAATATGTACAGTATCATAAATGGTAGCTGCAGTACATCAGCTACCTATCTATTTATTTTTGATGGGCATCATCACCGTAGCCCTGGAATACCCTTAGCAATACATCTGAGAATAGTGTTGAAAGTGTGTCCTGCCTCTTCCTGCACGCACAAAACTTGGGAATGAGACAACGAATTTGCTCCAGGAGTTTCTTCCCCTTTTATCATTTTCCCCTTTTGTATAGTTTTTCTGGTGTATTTTCTTATTCTTTTTGGCTCATTATTTACACTTCTGACTTTCTTTTTCCTACTATCTCTAATCTCCTCTCTTAGTTCCCTTGTGCTTCATAGAGCTATGTGCTACTGAGGAAGGGGGCACCCATTAGTACACCCAAGGATAAGGTAGAAGCCATGGTAATAGGTAAATCTGGGTAGATTGCTGCTCGTGCACTTATTCCCATATTACATTGGTGGTTCTCACAGGCCACAAATAAGCATTAATTTCTAGTGGTGAAAATTTTCATGCCTTCTGAAAGTGTAGGGAGCAGTGTTCCTGATGATCTGGGATCCCTGATCTGCAGAGCAGATGGAGAGCAGCAGGTGGCTGTTCCCTCCCTTCCCCTTCTGGTCAATGCGGGGAGTGAATATAGCTGCCTCTGTGCCTTCTCCAGACTGGGGTTACCCCAGTGTTAGGCAGGCACAGGAGCCTTTCCTCACAGTTCAAGTCCTCCTGAGACAGGAGGTGAACAGCAGCTGCTCCCTGTGACCCCAGTCTTAGGAAGGCACAGGAAGCATTTCCCCACCACTCAACTTCTGGCCCCTGAGAGGAGTCAAGCAGCAGTGAAATACACATGCATTCATTCTCCCAGGAGAAACTCTCTTTGGAGCAACCTCTATCGGGTGGGAGACAAGCTTTTTTTGCTCCAGGAGAAACTGTGTGAGCACCGCTACACTTGTGGTTTCTGCCAGGTGAGCTGCAATTGTCCCAATAGAAATGCAACACCTGCTTGTGACCATAGGCAGCTACATTAGGGGCCCCGTGGGAGCAATACATAGGGTAAGTTTTTTCTAAAGCATCTAAGTGACTCGGGGATCTTAAGTTCTATATTCAAAAGTGTTCTAGGAACTTGGTAGTCACGATATGGAGTCAAATAGGATTTAGGCTCCTGAGCTCCTAAGTCATATTGACAGTGTTAGAGGAATGTTGTAGCAATGAGAGTTCAGGAATTAATGTGACAGTTATATAATGTTTAATTGCATAACCAATTGCATAGTTGAGACAGAATTAGACAAGCTTCTGAATGCAAGACGTTCTTCATCAGGTCTGAGCGCTAAAACCCAGTGTGGCGTAGTTTGTGCAACTCAGATCTAAGGAAGAATGCTTTGCATTTGAAAGCTTGTCTAACTACCCTGACTATGCACTTGGTTCAAAAAAGATATCACCCAAAGACATCCTTGCCTCTTTTATAAATCACTTTTGAAACACAACTTACACTCTTGAGTCACTGAGGTACTTTCGACATTTCCCCTGTAATCTTGTGGTGAAAACCCCTTGAGTGAGTGATTCTGGGTTTGGGTTAAGAGGATGGTGCCACAGGGGCACAAATGTTCCACCTGTATCTGTGTTCAAAGGGGGCAAGAAGCTCATACCTAACTGAAGGGGCCAGTAGGAAGCCAATTTTTCTGTAATTAAAAAAAACAAAACAAAACAAAAAGCCCCAAGACTATTTCAAGCTAACACCCCCCTTGAGTATTTTCAACTGTTGTGTCAGAGCTGGCAAGCTGGGAGAGGAAAGGTGTTGTGGTAAAATTCTGGACTAGAAGCATCTGGGTTTGCTGGTGCTGACCTCAGGCAGAGCCATCCCTAGGGGTGCGTGGGGCCCTCAGCATATCAGGCTGTGCGGGGCCCAGGGTGGAGGGGCCGGTAGCCAGAGCGGGCAGAGCAGGGAGTGCTTTGCAGTCAGTGGTGGCGGTAGAGCTGGGGGCTCTCAGCAGCAGTGGAGCTTACGCGGCACTGACTGTGGGGTCCCCCAAAGCTTGGGGCCTGGGGCAGTCACCTCGATTTGCACCCTTCTGCCCCTAGGACAGCCCTGCCTTCAGGCCTCACCTGAAGCGAAATAAATGGGCGAACCAAGTGACAGAAAGGGGGCCTGAAAATAATAAAACAAAAAAATTACAATTGGAAAAAACCCCAAAAAGTTGTAACATTGTGCATATACAAGACTGGCAATGTTATCAATTGCCAATGAACTATTTAAAGACATCGATACCACAAAAAAAAAAAAAAAAAAGCCACAGGCTGGAATTTTTATAAAAACGTGATGTGACGTAAAAAAAATAGAAAATCAAATGTTCCCATCTTTGTATTTGTTGTCTATTAGCGTTTATAAAAATGGTATCCCCCCATTGTTCAGTTATTATTATCGTTATCTGGGGGGGTGGGAATACTAGAAGTTGACCCGGGGCGCCAGGAGTCTGGGTTTGGCACTGCAGGCACCTACCGGCTTCAGGAGCAATTGTGGAGGCTCTGCCCTCTAAAAAACCTCAGGACTCTCTCATTTAACTCAGTCCCTTTCCTCCTGTCCATGAAGAGGCAAGACCCCTATGCCAGGAGGAGCACCTGGCTCGATTGACGAAGGTTTGCTCGGAGCTGCTCTGAGGGAGGCGAGCCCGAAGTATCAGGCGCACGGAATGGGCGGGCTGGGCTCTCCGCCCTGAGGGAAGACCCCAGCCAAGGTTCAAGGGGCAGAAGCCGGGAGCCTCTTGGCTGCCAAGCGCCGCTCGCCGGGGAAGAGGGAAGCAAGCCGGGCCGTGGGCGAGCGGTGGGATCCCGCGGCCGTGGGGCAGGAGGAGGAGCGAAGGGGCCGGGCGGCGGCGGCGGCGGTGCGCCCCGGGGCTCCGCCGGGCGGGAGCAGCCCCGAGATGCGCCGGCCGGGCGCGGCCGGGGAGGCGGCGGCGGCGGCGGGAGCGAGAGCGGGAGCTGGAGCCTTGCGCCCCAGGGAGGCGGCCGCCGCAATGCCGCGGAAGATGGAGAAGTGCCTGCAGATCGCGCCGCACTCCCTGGCCATCGTACTGAGCCCCGGCGAGCCCGGGCCCGCGCGGCAGCCGGCGGCCGAGGCGGGGCCCGGGCGCCGCCGCATCGGCTACGAGGTCTTCGCCGACTTCAAGCAGGAAAACATGCAGCACTTCTGGAACCGGCGCGTGACGGCGGCCGTGGCCGAGACCTTCTTCCTGGGCTGGATCGACGAGCAGGTGCTGCTCGTGCAGGGCAAGGAGGAGCACCTGGGGGTGCTGCGCGAGGGCTGGGCGCGCCGCGCCCTCAAGCCCCCCGCCGGCTTCCGCATCCAGTGCCTGGGTAGGTGCGGGCAGCCCGGGCCGCGCGCGGGACCCGCCCGCAGGGGGGGCAGTCCGAGTCGGGTCGGGCCCCGGGCGAGCCGGGCTCCGGCCCCTCCTGGGCCCCGCCAAGGCGGGCAGCCGGAGCCCCCCGCCGTCGGAAGGGGCGAGCGGGAGCCTGGAGCTGCCTCCTGCCTCCCCACGAAACGCAGCAGCAGCAGCAGCTTTCTCCTCGCGCCGGCATCAAACGCTCTGCGGGCTGAGTAGGATCCCGGAGGGGATCCGAGCTCAGCAAGGAGGCTTTCAGCCCGGGTCCCTGGCCAAAGCACTGCCCCAGATATGTGTATATGCATGGCTATCTGTAGATATAAGTCTAGACGGACAGATAAATCTCTAGCTCTGTTTCGATATAGATATCGATAGATGTATATGTGTATCTAGATCTCTCTACAGATAGATGTATACACATATCCATCTCTGTATCTATACATCTACCTGTCTAGATAGGTGTATGTATATCTGCATCTATAGATAGGCATATTGATAAATAGATATACATATCTACATATATCTAGATAGGTAGATGTATAGATATAGAGATCAATCTATTGATAGATGTGCATAGATATATAGATAGATGTATATGCATACCTATATCTAGAGATAGCTAGAAGTATATAGATATTTAGATAGCTGTATACCCATGTATCTATTTAGATACGGACACACGTATAGCATAAGCTTTTGTGGCTTTGTTAGGGAACCAGGTTGGAAAGATGACTGGTTAAATTTAGATTACCTCCCGGACAGTGTGTATGCATTGTTCTTTTCCCAGGCCTTGGAATTGATTTGTACTCCATTAAAACTTTGAGACTTATTAAAATGAGAATGAACCAGCAACATCAAGATCCATAAAGAGTTTCTCAGCAGGTACAAACTGAGTGATAGCCAAGTTCAGCACAAAGTTTGCATTTCCCCATAATGTTTCAGCTCACACAAAACATAGTTATTTGATACACATATTATACAATTTGTTTTTATGCTCAATGCATTGCAGAGCATAAAAAGGAATGAGCAGAAAATTTAAGTCATTAAACATTTAGGTTTCTTTTGTTCCCATTCATTTAACTGGTTTGGGAACCCTGTGATTCCTCAACAGCTAAAGCATGTCATATGCACACCTTGTAATACAGTTTAACCTGTAAAATAGAATCAATGGATATTGCAAAGTTTTACAATCTAGCTATTATTGCTCAGCACAGGTGTGGCATTTTAGAGATGTGACTAGTGCAAAGTGTGTGTGTATATATATATATATATACTTTGGTTACTTTATACCAGGAGTGGGCAAAATGTGGCCTGGGGGCTGGATGCGGCCCAGCAGGCCATTTTATCCAGCCTGGGGGGCCCCTAAAAAATTTAGGAAATTACTGTTAATCTGCCCTGGGCTGCCTGTCATGTGGCCCTTTATGGCTTGCCGAAACGCAGTAAGCGGCCCTCTGCCCAAAATAATTGCTCGCCCCTGCTTTATATGGTACAGATCTACCCTGCCTTCCCTTGTCTCCATCCAGATTCAACAGATTCTTTTCACTAGGCTCACTTTCCTGATCACAGATACAATTTCAATGCATTTATCATTCCGCAAGTTGACCACATCTCTGTAAAAAGCCACACTGGTGCTGAGCAATAACAGCTAGATTGTAAAATTTTGCAATACCAATTGATTCTATTTTACAGGTTAAGCTGTATTACAAAGTGTGCATATGACATGCTTTAGCTGTTGAGGAATCACAGGGTTCCCAAACCAGTTAAATGAATGGGTACAAAACAAACCTAAATGTTTAATGGCCTAAACTTTCTGCCTATTCCTTCTCGTGCACTGGAATGCGTTGTATATGACAAATTTTATAATGTACATATCAAATAAATGCATTTTTTCTGTGTGCTTAATTAAACATTACAGGGATATGCAAAGTTTACATTGAACTTGGCTATCAGTCAGTTTGTATAGGCTGAACAGTAGACTGCTCTTTTTGAATGCTAAATATCGATATTTCACTTTCCCCATATCATTTTAGTAATTCTTAAAGTTTCAGAGGACTAGAAACAGTTTTTAAATTCTCAAAACATTTACCTGAACAGAAAGTAAATAGATAATATGTGCTATTCTGTAAATACAAGTGATTGTTCTTAAATTATTAGTTAATAAGGGTGTTCAGTTATTTAAGTTCAAACATGGATTGAAAATGCTAGAGATAAATGTAATAGGATCAAATTTCTAATGTATTCCCTCTCTAAAGAGTAATTTTAAAGTGTTATTTAAAATGTCTATTTTACTTCAAACATCTTGCCCAGGTTAGTTTTCTTCCACCCATCCTTTGTGTCCACTTGTCAGAACCTCACAACAAAATTGATGGGAGCTTCTGAGGAATGATACGTTTTTAGATCCTCCTAAGAATGTTTGTAAAAGTGAATACTGGCACTAGTAGTAAAAACTGACCTCTAGTTGCCCTGCTAGAAAAATAGTTTATAAAAAATCTTGGATAGTTGCTGCTCCACATGCTTGGTGTCTTGAATGTATTTGTGCCAGCACAGGCATTTCTATTGTAGAAAAACAAAAGGATTAAACTAGGAGTGAACTTCTCCTGCAGTACAGCAAAAGTGGTATTTGAAATAGTAATTGGTAAGTCTGTCATGTTTTGATGAATGAAGATCTAAGTAATGGTGCTGTCCCTGAAGGGAAAATGTTGCATTCATGCAATATTTCAGTCTGCAGTCTAGGAATTAATATGTCTTTCTAAGTTTGCTTAAAAAGAGAGCACTTTGTTGGATTGCACACACAACAGAAATGTTTGCAGTAGTTAACATGATCATGGACAAGGGGCTACACTTGGACTCTTTAATGCATATTGAGAGAGTGATGAAGGATCAGGAACTAAAATGCGGATGTGTAATTTGCAACTTGTAGGCACAATTTCACTTACAAAGGAAAGATCAAGACTGGGGGTTTGGAGTACAGATGTAAAGATTGTATTGGTGTTCCATGGTTAAGATGGTTGGCTGGGAAACAAATTGCTGTTTTCCTTGTACAGAACTTTATCATTTGAATTTTATAAAAGTGGTTTCCTAAAACAGCTTACAGAATTGAAGTGATGTCATGACTGAAGTTGTGTATCTTTTGAAAAATAAGATATTTTCTTGCTTTTCCCATACAGTTTGGCTGAGAAGAAAAAACCTGCAATTTCCTTTTTTAAAAATTAATCACACAGATAAAATAAAATCTGAGATTTTTATTTGGCTTTTTTGCCTTATGAATATTTCACTGGCCACTTGTACTAATACAGAGAGAGTCTCTCTGCCTGAAAAGTTTGAACGATACTGTGTGAAGAGGTCTTGAGCTGTCTGATTTTTATACTGCTCGGTCTGTATTTTTAAATTAAACTTTTTCAAACATGGCAAATCATCTAAACTATTCTGAGGACTAAACCCAGTGTAATTTCCCTTGGGTTTAAGTTAATTGATAAGCCCTCTTTCTACACAGGGCAGTATTTCTTCTGGCCAAGCCAATGAATGGTGACCTGAGAAGAGTGTCGGAAGTCCTCTTTTTGTTGGGGGGTTTCCTACCCTTTAAACCTTTCAAAAAGGGTGGGAGAAATTTGGGCAAGCAGTGGGTTTATGTCAGACTGGGAACTGAAACAAGAATTGCCTTAAATGCCACTAGTTAATGAAGAGAAACAGGAGATTCAGCAAGGTTGCTAAGTGTTTACATCTCTAACTTTTTAAAAAATATGCCAATTCATTGTTTTCACCTGCCCATTGGAGGTACGTGCAGAGGTTATGCCAGCTGGTACGGTATCTTGTATAGGCTTTGTGGCTCCAGTGGGTTAAAGCACCTGGGTGAGAATCATGGCCTGAATAAGATTAGAGGTTAGTGTGTCTTGTAGAGGGTTGGTTTCTTATTTTATCTTGACATGTCTGGAATCCACACAGCAGGTTTGCCTATTGAGCAGGTGGAGTCTATAAATTCCTTGGTCTTCATTGTGCAGAGGGCTACTGAACATTATCCTATGATTAATACATGAAAAATAAAAAATGAAATTCAAACAGGACATGGGATTCTGTTTAAAACATGGAAATCTGAGGACACTGACAGATGTTACATTTATTGTGCAGTTGGTTTGTTAAATTGCATGATGTAACCTGCCACATATTCAGTTAACTTTACATACCACAAAATAGCAAACCATTGAAGAACACCCTTTGTAGCTGGTTTGCATGCTGCTTTAATTTTAATTTAATTTGTGTGGCATGTGAAACCTTGCCCAGAGTCCTGCATGCAGGCTGCATTGTGGAACTTTTAAAGACATCAGGGTCCAGGGAGCAAATGGACTCTCTCCCCCTTTTCCTGTCGCAATGTTTCCAGCCTTGCCACATAGCCTGCACTTAGGGCAAGGCTGAAAACTTGAGCCAACAGGCTAGCCCTGATGGGTATACCCTGGCTAGCCCTGATGTGGGTACATCCTGTAAACCCACATAGTGTAGCCCCATGCCAGCCTACATAACAGGGCCATAAACTTGCCAGTGTGCATGGAGCTTGCTATCTGGATCTAGATCCTAGGTATCCTAGGCACTGGCAAGTTGAAGGGGCATGTCAGAAAGCCTGGCACCGGTGACCAGTCTGTGATGCCACACTTTCTGTGGCCTCCTTTAAACATCTGGGTGGTGAGGACTAGGTGTTCATGCAGTGGAGGTGTGGCAGACTTTATCCTGCATCCCCAAAAGTATGAGTCCTCCAGCCAGGGTTGCCAACCCTCCAGGATTTCCCTGGAGTCTCAAGGAATTAGATGTAAATCTCCAGGAGAATGCTGAGTTTCACACTGTAGATAAATGATAGGGCATTCATTAAAATAAATATTAAATGTTGAATCCCATTTATATAGTAGTCCAGTAGGTTTTTTAAATGTAATAGTAATGTGCATTTGCCTTCCGGACATAAAATTCTTGCACCAGAATCTGTAACTGATATACACAAGCATGCGGGTACATTTGTGTTGTATGTTGTGGGCACGTTGCTGTTCTGGAAACCTCCTGGAATAGACTCAGAGTTGGCAATTCTGCCTCCAACACACATCTGGCATGGCTAGACATATGATTTTTGGGGGCGGGGAGGGCAAGGAATCTGGGATAATTTTTTTCAGGTCGTAGTCATGTGACTAAATTAACATTTAATAAGTTTCATAGATTATATAGACATTATTACTGAAAGGGACCTTGCAAGATCATCAGGTCCAGCCCCCTGGAAGTCAGCTGGGGTCAAATGATCCCAGTAAGATAAGCATCCAAGTGTTTCTTAAAAGTGTCCAGAACATGTGCCTGCACCACTTCTGTGGGGCGTCTATTCCAGGTCCTGGGGACTTAGATAATAGAGAAGTTTTTCCTTATGTTCACCTAAAACAGTCTTCCAGGAGTTTGTGACTGTTGGACCTTGTTTTGCCTTGGGATGCCCTGGTGTACAGACATTCTCAAAATTCCTGATGCACATCCCTTATGTACTTATCGGCTGTCATCAAGTCCCCCCTGAGTCTTCACTTCTCTAGGCTGAAGAGTCCCATGGCTCATTACCAGAGGCCTGACTTGTTTAAAAGTTTGTGTTAATAAGTAAGCTTTCAGATATGTGAATAACATAAATTCCTTTATCTTTCTTTATAAAATACCAGGCCCTCAAGATTACATCTGATTATTTTTTAAATATTAAATACTGATGTGTATTTTGTGTTAACAACTATGAAACTGTACCTGGAATACATCAGAATGCTTGCCTATGAAATATCAGACTTTCCTCATCTTATTTCTTTCTAAAAACACTAAGTATACACACATCAGTTATCTACAAAGCTCAGACTATTTGTAGACAGATTCCTACTTCCATGTACTTCTGGCATTTAAAGTTTGAAACTGAAAAATCTACATCGTTAAAAGAAGAGCTGAAAGACTGGACAGGCCTGGAGTCGCAATCATCTGTTTAAATGTGTGTAAATGCATTTTCAACAAAATTAGGTGCTTCATGTGTAAATGATGTGAGATTTATTGAAAAGTGTTCTTATGCTTTATTTCCCATCTCCTACAAATCCATAGCAGTGAATAGCAAGTCTGAAATTAAATGTTTTCTTTTATCTTTTGTATCTTTATGTAGCTTTAAACAATGACAGAATGAAAATGACAAGAAATTGTATGGGTTTTTTTTAAAGAGTTGGGTAGGTAATTGGAAGCTGAATGGAAAATCTGGCTAGAACTTCGGAGCTGAAGCTAAAGCTAGAGGGTTGTTTTGGCAATGGCTACAATCTTTTTCATATCATAAGAAGAGTAGGCAGTGCTCTGCTACTATGATACAATAACAAGATTAAATACTGTCAGTGAAGCTAACCTGTTTGCTTTTAGGATTTTTTCTGCCACGTAAGGTAGACAGGCTAGCCAGTTAATACTATGGATTTGGATTCCTGTTATATTTTCCTTTTCTAATGCCTAGATGGTTGAGAAAGTGGGGTATAACTTTTCTGCTATGCCCCCTAAGCTTATGGGTCTGGCAGGGGGAAGGTGACAGTGTACATTTCTTGTCATTAAACCTTGGGTGGGGGGAAATGCAATGCATTTCTCCATTCTCTTTGCTTCCTTCCCTGCTGTATTCACTCTCTAGGGGTCAAGGGTGTTTCCTCATTTTTCCCTTTAAAGGACTGGCACACATGTATGTGTTTGTGAGACCAGAAGGGCTTGGACAGATGATTGTGCTTTCCTTCCCTGTGTAATGTAAGCGCTGATGTGGCCCACTGATTATGGATGCACTTTTTGTTTTTAAGAGCACTGGTGAAATTGTAAAATGTTTGTTCATGGTGGTGGTTTGGAGCATTGACCTGGCTGGACAGAGGGTGGTACTGGAGATAGGGGTTGGGTAAAAATGAGTTGTTTAGAAGGATGGCATGAAAAATTTGTGTAGCATAGGTATATACAGCCATATCAGCAGAAAATGCACAAAACGGGAGGGGAAATCTATGAGGAGCAGGTAATTCCTGAAATCACCCAGATTTAAGAACAAGCAATAATTTTCATGCATCTCAGAAGTATAAAATCCAGTTCACTCAAGTTTCAAGAGCTGCTCAGGGACATAGTATTGTCACCGCTTGCTGGTATGCTTGAACCAGAAAGTAAATAGGTTTAAAGTGCACCTGAGATTTTGTCATCCAATTCTAGTCTGTCTGGTAATGTAGAATCCTGCTCTCCTCCACTGGGTGAGAATATTAAGCAAGACCAGAGCTGTTTTAACAGCTACAGTGTTGGCTTTTCTTAGGAACATGGCTTTTACATATAGTTTTAAAACTTATTTCTGTGTCAGCTTTTTATACTAAATGGTAATTTTGTAATAGCTTGTAATGCTCTCATTTGCCATTAATAATCAGCGTGACTTAGACATTAGGAAATTGGAGGGTGTGTCTGAATTTTAAGTTGGCAGGAGAAGCTTTGAAAAATGCATGAAGACTTGTATGCCATCTTCAGTTTTATATCTAAGCCTGTTTGGGAAATCTTATGTAAACCAGCAGGTCCCAGTGATGAAATTAATAATCTATGGTAGAATTGATTTCAGTCGTTCGTGTAATTGTACAACATACCTGTCACTTAGGTCTGTGTATATATACACACTGGGTGCATCTACACAAGATGCTATGTCGCCGTAGTGATGAGCTACAGTGACATAGCTGATTGCTACAGCGATGTAGCATTGGCAGGCATGAATTGTGATGGTGGTTCTGCTCAGTCATTTAGTACTTGCTTTAGCTAAAGTACTTAGGTAAAGCAAGTACTAAATAACTGTGCAGTAACAACTGTGCAGTTGGGCATATGTATAGATGTGCCCAGTGGGTATTTCTGGTGTTGACACCCCTTCCATTTGCCTGCCTGGTCTGTGTGTCAGTATGATTTTTTTTTCTCATATCTAAACAAATCACCTTATTGCTACATCAGCTGTTTATGGACATCTCCACTTCAGCAGACATTCTTTCATGTTTTCATCTCTTCTTGCGTTGACTGCTGTAACTTCCTTCACTGTTGCTTATGTTTGATTTTCATCTTAGACAAAGAATGTGTTTGAAAGATTTCCGTATGCTTTATAGAAAGGCCATGACATTTTTTTAAAGACCAGATTGGTAGAGGGTTAAAAACAAGTTGTCAAGGTTTACTATAACTCTTTGGTAATGCCCAAAAGTAGTGGCCTCAGTTAGAAAGTGATATTAGAACTTGAGTTTTCAAGAAATGTGTATGCAATAATTAGACTAAGTAGCACCAGTTATAATTTAGCAAAGTGGGCCCTACTGGAGTATTGTCCATTGTCCATATTCTACCATGCGTAACAGTGGAGAAATTATTTGTGTTGCAGCTAAGTGCTTCCATTCGCTTCTCTCCCCATCATGTCTCCCCTATCCCCTAAAATTAAATTAACACCCTATTAATTTAGCTTTAGGAATTCTTTCACAGTGATTTTCTAGTCATTAGTGGACAGCTGTAGAGATGTCAACAATTGGGCATTAAGTACTATTCATTTATATCCAGCCATAAAACATGTATAGTCTTTTTTCTAACTGTCTCTTTTTAAACCATGAAAACTTCTTTTCAGTGAGGGAGTGTTGGGTTTCCTAGTAATAAAACCTCTGAGGAGGAATCAGACACACATTTGTATGCACCTTTTGTGTGCCTTATATTGCCATGGAAACAAAGGGTCAATAGTTTTTACCTGGAGTTGAGTAGTGATCCCCAAATAATTTTTCTTTCCATTAAACATTTACAAATAATCCTAAAACAAAAATGTAACAAAGGATTGACAAACTGTAAGAGTATGATGGAAATACTTACAAATTTGTGGGAAATAGTTCCTGACTTCAGGGAATATTTCTACTAAACATCATAGGCGGTTTAGGGTAGCATAGGTGGTTTAATTTATCCTGGAATAGTTGCTTGTGGATTTAGGGGGAGGAAAAGAAAATCATGGATATTTGCCATGTGTGACCTGTTTACTCTTTGAAATAATGACATATACTATTGATCACCTTGCAGTGGAATCCTTTTTGGAGTTGGCTAACACAAGTATTGCTTGTATTTGTATGTTTCCTAACAGTAAACAGCTGTGCATGGGGGGGTTTCAATATTTTTCTAAACTTCATAAAAAGCTTGAATGAAAATTAAATCTATTACTCTGTTTCTTTTTCATCTCTTCCTTAAAGCAGCTCCTGATCCAGAAGCAAAACTAAATACAATGATGCACTGTATTCATTGTACTATGAGAATAAAGGATTTATAAGGTTAATAGGCAGCTAGTACTGTATCCTCCATTTCCCACCTCTTCCCCTCCTCCCCCTTACAAAGAATGTTATTGTATACAAGATAGAGAACTGAGTAGGGATAACAGCTTTATCAGTAAGCTCTTTCTATCTAAGCTTTCAGTTAAGCAACTGCCCTGTGTATCCTATGCAAAAAACAATTGTAAGAAAGTTGAGTTTGCAAAGTGGTGCACTCAAAAGTCAGGATATGCCAGAGTGAAAATTGCATAGGAAGCCATAGGTTTTTCCATCCTCTTCATCTGGCTGTTATGATACAGCGAGTAATTAAAATGTGTATCATTTTTCTCGTATTCAACTCGAGTATTCTGATGCACAGTGAAAGAGGCAATTGTAAAATAGTATTTTCAGTGTTTAATGTGGGCCTCATTCAATTCATGCTGCCCAGCCTCCACACTGAGCAAGCCTGTGATCCTCTGTTTCCCTTTCTGAGTTAATATTCACCTACCTCTTTAACTGTAAAAGCTGAATGGCAGGGGACAAGGCAGAAATGCATCAGATAAGCATGTGGATATTTTCTGTGTTGAGGGATATGTTACCTATGGTTGCTGTTGTTTCTTGTAATTCCCCTTACCTGAACAAGCCCTAGTAGTGGAGGCAGCCTGTAGTCTTTTGCCCAATCTATAAGCAGTAGGGATCAGTGTCAGAGGGAGGGAAGCATTAGGACTGTAACTCATTGTTGCTTTTGTTAACTTCTATGGTGCCCTCAAAATAGCAAACACCATAAATTGTGACTTTCATTCTCTCCGGCTACTATGGACTCTGCAGAGTGAGTACACAGATTTTACTTTGAATTTCCACTTTTTAGATTTTTTTCTTTAGTTAGTAACTATTAAAACTTGTTCATTTGCAATTAGAGGTGGCCTATACAATCAATTTGGCAGTTTTGTGAAGCAGGAGGCTTTGCTGTATCTAGGCAAGGTTATGTAAGCATTTTTTAGCTTAGCTTAAATTTATTCAGGTTCTTTTAAAAAAGATTGTCAGGTAAAATTGTAAGTACATTTTCTAATTAAACAAGTTTTTTGGTACTTGTTATCCAAATGCAGCTTGACACATACAATTGGAATTTAGCATTTTAAAGTTTTACTTAATGAGTAGAAAGAACTACCTTAAATATACTGGTTACCCAAATGAAAAGAGAAATTTTTGTTTTTATTTGCTTTTCTAAACCAGGGGATTATCTATAATTAATCTGTAAGTAATTGAATTTTTTTCTAGCCATCATGTCTTTCAAGGTTTTTAAGTTAAGAAACCTATTTTTTACTGATTTGAAGAGGAAATGTTTCCCTGCTGTTTCACCTCCTAAGCCAGTTTCTTGGCTTGGAATGGTCTAGTTACTTAACTGAATTAGTTGAATAAACTATTAAGCACCTGCAGAGAAGGCTACTGCTGTCAAAAGCTAGTTCATCTTCAGCGAACTTGTTCCAGGTTTATAGCCACTGATGCCTTTCTTTAAACTGTAATCGTAAAATCTGTACTGCTTAATATTATTTTATTAATGTATGGATGATGATAAGGTTAGTCCTGTATATAGGTTTTCATTGTTTTAAGTAAGTTAATTTTTTAAACAAGTGTATTTAAATAGTTTAAAAAAAAAACACAAAACATTAACTTTGTCCACACTGTGTTTCCCTACCACATGCTATAAATCCTGTTTTAGTTTACAGATTGAATTGTTTTATTATCCTTACTATTTTTAAGTTCGTTAAATTCAGTTATACAAAGCAAAAAATACCCTTTTATTTGGTCTGTTAACTTCCCATCTGTTTCTTTTTCTGATGTGTAATTTTATGAAGCCCAAATTAGTGGTACAGAATTTCTGCTGGTGACTCAGTCATAGGTAAAGCAAGGAGAGGTAGTTAGCTATGTTAGCCTAAAGTCAGGCAGAAGGCTGGGGAGATTTACACCTTCATAGACTAAATAAGATAGGTAGCAGGGAAGGGGCAGTGCTAGAGAGAGAAGCAAACAAATATTAAACCTGTATAAACTAAGGGGTCACAAAAGCTAATCAAAGCAATGCAAGATGAATCTTTAGTCTATGTTTAAACTATACTTAACACAGTTCAGTTTGTGAATGATTTCTTGCTCTGTAGTTTGCCATTTAGACTTTTAGAAAAATGTTCTGCCTGTAAACAGCCATCCTGAAGTCAGCGCTGGAGTGTCTGGGAAGGTGCCTGAAAGCTTGCAAAGAACTTCTTGCCAGCTACTCAGTTGTTCTAATAAAAGATATCACATCTACCCAAAGAACATTGCCTGCCTATGTTCTTAGACACGGGTACAACCAAAAACCCACCAGGAAGGTTGAAGTGGTTTGCCACAGGCTTTTGCGTCCTTCTGCAGCTGATGTTAGATCAGTGTTCATTCATTCTTACACATAGAGATCGCCCTGTCTGTCCGATGTAGACAGAAGATGGGCATTGTAAACAGGTGATGGTATATATGACGCTGGTATAGTTGTAGGTGAATGAACCTTGCATGTTGTGCTCCTTGTTATTAGGTCCAGTGATGATGTGGTTTTTATTGATGTAGGGACATAGCAGACATTTGGGTTTATTTGCAAGGCCTGGTGCCTCTGTGTGAATGGGAGAAGTAAAGTAAGTCATCGCAAAGTTTGATCACCATTATTTAACCCCATTCAGAGGAAGTGCAGTGCCGTCACCTCAGGTAGTTGTGTAGATCCTAAACGTCCCTTATCTTAAATACTGGCCCAAAGAATTACAGTCTGTCCCAGATGCTTTAGAATTTCTGGCATTAGCCACATCTTTTTCTGTACCCAGGGCAGCAGTTTACAAATAGCTACACAGAAGATGCAACTGAGAAATTGTAATAGTCTTCCAAGTAAAGAAGCTCAGTCCTATATTCCTTATATATGTAAAGCTTCCATTGACTTTGGTAAGAGCTTTAAGTGCATAAAGACTGAGCCTCTATTTAATAGACACATAAAAGCCAAATCTAACGAAAAGGAGAATAAATAGGTGGTGGCTGGTATATGGAAAATTGACTGTCAACACATGTATTTGCATTCAGGGTCAACTTAAACAATAGCTAACTACTACTACTGTGGCTTTTGCATTTGCAAGCAAAACGTTAAGCTCTTTCCAATCTTAATTTCTTTTCTTAAATGATCACAGGTATTAATTGTTAAAAGCATTACTGCAGAGTCTGGTTTATCATGCAAAACTGCTCCCTGGATAGCCCAGGCTTGAAAAATATTTGAAGCGTGTTGTATTCTCTCTCTGTTTTTAAAACTTTCCCTTCACCCCATATACAAACATAATGTCCTCTACAGAGTGCGCTTTAACCATCTGTCCGTGACATGGAATTGGATGTGAAATATGGGAGCAGTGACACGCAACCTCTTGTATAATGGCATTAAATATATTTTTGTGCATGTACCTGGAGACAGTTAGTTGACATAGTTTATAAATATAAAAGTAAAGGAAAATAAATGCTATCCTGCTGACCCCTCTAAAGACTACTATGTTTGGCCAAGCCTTTGCTATGGGCATATTTCTGTAACAATAACTAAAAAGAAGGTTATGGGGGGACCTAGAGTAATACAGATTTGGAACCAAATGCCATGTTCAGGCAGGGTAAATATTATGGAAAACTTCTGAACAGTCCTGCCCCTTCCCACTTAAGAAAAAACCAGAACAGAATATCAGAATTATTCTTCCTTCCTGACTTCTGCTGAGTCCATTTGAATCTAGATTATGAGCATGCTGTATGTAAGAGTGAATTGGTCACCAATGGCACCTATACACATGCCAGAGGCCTGCTCCGACATGTACTAAGTATCATGTGTCAGAGCAGACTCAATTAATTAGCACACTTCAGCAGCCTCGGTGTTGTGTATTCAGCATCCCCATGCTTCAAAATGGGGTGCTTTAACTAAAGCTTATCAAACGGGAGCCAAACTAATTAAAGCACACCACCCCTATCCCAAAGCACACGTAAAGATGCCCTAAGGCTAAGTACAGATGTTCTGAGAGGTTAGATTGTATTAGAAATGGACACCTGATCTAACTTAGTTTGACCTTGGTGCGGACCTTGCAGTTAGATTGACCTAGGGAATTAAGTATGAACTGTATAGAAGTTCAGGAAGTTTAGACAGTCTAAAAATGGCTGACCCTATCTAAGATAACCCTCAAAGGGTTAACTTAGATTGGGTCCAGTGAGACCAATCTAGCTGTACAGTTTCTAGTGCAGCCCCAGACCTGGGAAAGCCGAGTGGCTGCCTCAGCCCTGGGGCTGCTGTTTTCCTCGCATTGGGGTATTTCTAGCCCCCTAGCTCATCATTCTTTCCCTAAATGAACAATCCCTGTCCCCACACCTCCCAAGAACCAGCCAGCGATCCCTCCCCTCACCCACCCAGAGCCACCAAACCCCTCGTTCTGCAAGCTGCACTGGATGCTGGTTTTACCAGCATTTACCAGTGCTGGGAGCTGATTGAAGTAGGTTGGGGCGTGGGGAGGGGCTGGCAAGATCAGGGGGGTAGGTTTGCTTAGGGGGTAGTTTGTCTAGGGCTTGGGGGAGATTGGGGGGCTAAAATAGCCCATGGTCTTGGAGGACCTCTCATCACACCAAACCCTCCCAGAACCCCCTTCCCATGGACCCCACTAGCTCCCCCCATCTCTCCAAGCTGCACATGGTCTCTGCTTGCCCCTTGATCCTGCCAAACCACTCCACTAGCCTCCCCCATCCCAACTTACCTTAGATCAGATGTTAATTCAATCTGACCTCCCTAAATGTCTGTATGAATCCTAAGTTTTTGTAACGTGAACTCAAGAGTTGTCTTTGGCTCTACTGTAAGATGAGTAAACAGTATGAAAAGCTTTCACTGTAGTGTAGTTTGTTATGAAGGTACCCCTTTAAACTATGCAATGCATTTTTTGTTCTCAAAGAATTAGCTATGGAGAAATTGGTGTCACTTGCCCCTTGCTCAAAATACAGCAAAATTCCAAAGGTTGGTAAGTCAAACATTGTATCACTGATTAACAAAAGAGAGAATATTTGCTGTAGAGTAGTTGACTCTCACACTGTATCCAATTTATCTTTGGCTTTTCATTGACACAGAACTTAGGTAATCAAATTTGACATCAGGACATTGAAAAATAGCCATGCTCTTACCTTGTTTCAGTCTTTAATCCTTGTTGCTGTACTTTCATTATGTTTAGACTTTTTTCTTTAATGCATTTTTTGCTAGCTCTCAATAATTTAGCAGCTGCATAGGTTGCACACTCTGAGAAGTAAGGGAGCATAAGGACCCTGAGCAGGCTACCATACCATTGATCACAACCGAAAAGAGAAGGGCAGATCATCTTCCTCCCCTCATGGCTTTTCCTCCTCTCCCCCTCAAGCATAATGTCTAGCATAGCTAGGTTGGTGAACATGGGGAAATAAGCTTTCTTTTCTTTCTTGGAGTGAGGGGAGAAGCAAAGACAAGGGGTTGTAGCTGGCTCACAATCTCATCTACGCTGCTCTTAGGGCATTATCATTGTGCACCACCTCTTCATTCAGGGCAAACTGGAAAATGTGAAACTAGTCCTACTCTTTGCTTCAAGTCCCACATACTGTAAATGAAAACTAAACAGTGTAATAAAGCACAAATTATGGACTCAAACAAGAAACAAGACGCTTAAGACTGTTATTTAATGCTAATTATTGTAAACCTCAAATATGTAGCTAGGCTTTTAGATGAAGTTAAGTGCTTTTAGTATGATTAAGATTATGCAGCAGTTTTGAATGTTTTACTAGTGCCATTTGGTGAATATTTTTTTTAAAATGAAAAGGGATTATTATTATTACTCCTATGCTAAGTACAATTATTGGAATATGTTTAAAATGAACAGTGTAGTTTGATTGTTGTTTTTTTGTTCCTGACCACCCTTTTGCAACTACTAGAGTTAGATTTCTGCATTTTATATTTTATCATAAGTGAACTTTTCATGCATATATTTATAAATAGTGCCTGTGGCCTTTCTATTGCTCTTTGGCCTGTGCGAGACTAGATTTCAGTTGCTGTTACCTCCTGGGTCAACACTAAATGCATGTTCTTGTGTGCATATGCACATAGGGTTAGCGCTTAACTGACTATGAATCTAAAGCTCTCTTTTCATTGGCAGGTGAATAGGTAGCATAAGAAGTTAAGCTCTTTTTTCAGGCCTCCTTTGTCTCTGCTCCTTTTCCCCATGGAAACACTAGCAACTTATTTATTTCTGATATGATGTTAAGGAACTGTACCAGCTACAATTAGGAATAGGTAGGTCAGTATTGACATGGAGAGTTTTGTTACTGGTTAGAGAGCATGTATCCATGGAAAATCTAGAGCAAAGGGACATACTTAGCTGTGTTAGTCAGAAGTCAAATAGAAGGCAGGGTGGATTTGCACCTTATAGACTACTATCCTGCCTTCTGCAGAAGATCGTGCCAGGCTATTACTGCAGGGCTGTGGATGTTTAGGTTCCCAACTCTTTCTTACAAAACACTCCCCCTGTATCTAGATTAGTGATGTGATTATAATTAACAAACATAGTATTGAGAGTCTCCCAAGTGTTTGAGTGAGCACGGTAATCAAGACCGTCCAGAAGCAAGGAAGGGGTCTTGAGCAGCCAAAGGCAGAGAAAAGGACATTCTGAGCTACTGGAAAGAAGGAAAGTGGTCTTGGGCAATCTTATTTTTTAGCATTGATACAGCTAGTTTTGTAGAAACATCAAGCTGAAGGGAAGAGCAGACAAATGGGGAGATATAAGTTGGTTGCATGCAACTCTATATCTGTATATTGCCAGTATATTGTGTTATGATTTTGAAGAGATCTTCTACTTTGTCTGAAGTGAAAGGAAATGCCAGTTAGCTATGTGGTCACATGGTTGGTTAGCTGCTTGCAAACCAGGATTTTAAGCTTAATTTTTAAATATATAGTATATATAAAAAGATAACATCCACAATACATTGGACATAACTGACACGTGAGATGGAGATGGTATAATTTAAAAATATGGCTGCCAGCTTGCCACTTATATCTAAGAAAACAATTTTAAAGGATGTGGTCACCCAGTCAATTTCCAAAATTGAATTAAAAGTAGTTACAGTGACTTTGAATTCCTCTATCAACCTTCATGTTTTGGCAAATTTACCTTTTCAAAATGTAAACTCTTGTTAAAAAGCAAAAATTGTCCCTGTGTGTTTGAAGGGCCCTGCAAACTGAAAGCTGATGCTACATGAGATGATACATTTTCTCACTCTCTTTGATATATATATATTACACAAACTTAGTGTCATAGACCTAGGTCTGAAAGCTTGTCTAATATCTCACCCAACTATACAGTTGGTCCAGTAAAAGATATTTCCAAAAAAATTCTGCTTCTGTAATCTAACAGTATCAATTTAAAGAAGTGGTATTCCATGGCTTCAAATTACATACTTCTGGTAACTTACTGTAAGTTTGAATAATTTGAGAAGAATGGAAGACAGAGAGGGAGAAAACCTGGACAACCTCTCTTTTTCAGTTCTTATATGAGCATGTATGTTTGATATATTGTTTTGGTACTCCAGAGTAGCAAACTGACACTGTTCAAAAAAATAAGTTGCCCTTTGCTTCAGGTTGTTTGCAGTAGCAATGGCACTTGAACACAAAGGTAGTGACACAGTTACTGTCTTGAGTTCCACTGTGTGTTCTTCTGATGCTGAGGCATCACATCTCTTTCAGGCAGCCAACCAGTTATAGGGCATTTTCTTTCATGACTAACAGCAATTCAGCATTATTAGCTATTTCAAATTTCTCCGTAAAGTTTTAATGCGTAGAACATCTGAAAGTTGGACACTTGGGCTAGGGACAGAAGTTGCACAAAAAACAGTTTAAGTGATCAGAGACCAGGTTAAACCTGTAACAGAAAAGAAGTTCAGTGTACTTAAACCACTTTCAAAATGGCCCAAACTGGCTTAAGATAAAGGTGGTTGGATGCATCTGACTTAACTGATTTAGCTCAATCTATGTCATTTAGAGAAACCTGCACACATTGAATCAGCTGGGGGCTTTTTGATTATCTCTACTTAGCCTCAGGGTGACTTGCAACCAGAGTTCTTGGTGCTTTCACTTTTCTTTTCATATAGCAAAAAACATCTTTATTTTTTTTCATAATGGCATCTTTAGCCTGTTGGGGCATGTCACCCTAATTTAGCCAGGTGGTGAAGTGTATGTATAACTTCTATAGTGTCATTACTTTGGGATTGCTTATGTGTTTCAGTTTGTAAGTTTTGTGTGTTGTATGTGTATGTCAGACTGTTGTAAAGATATTTATTATATGAACTTCTGGGGTTAATTCAATAATTATGCATATGGATAGGAGAGGATAAAATGGCTTTAGCTAGGCATTCAGTGCAAAAACCTTTCACTTTGAGGTCCTACCTCTGATCCCCTGTTGAGCATGCTGGGCAAGCTTAGCAGTGAAGAGAGGGAGGGCAATTTGTAAATCCTCAAGAGAGAACTAAGACAAAGAAGTCTGAGAAATTGAGACAAAGGATTTCTGGAGGGAAGAGTTGGCAGGGAGGAGCGGGGAAATGAATGAGACTCTTTCCCCTCAGCACCCGATTCCCCAGAATCGTCGAAAACAAGACAGTTATTTGTGGGGGTCTCTGCCAAGGAATGGAAGCTGTTCATAGATTTGGGATTTCAGCCTGAGACCTGAAGGGTTTGTGTAGAATGACTAAGGATGAGTCAGAGGTGCAGCCAGCTGGAATACTTAAGGACCTTGTTAAAATGAGGCCAATATTTTGGTTTCAATTCCAGACTACAGTACTAAGTTGATTCCACGCTTGGAAAATAAATGGCAGAATATTGAGTCCAAGGTCCTGAAGATTCCATTAGTGTTGTGGAGAAAAATTAGGAGGAGGTCTCTGCCCAGATAATGAAAATAAAAGTAAAATAATTACTCCAGGTGCAATCATCACACACATTTTCCCTGGACATCTCTTTGTGGCAATGTTCCCAGCATTTTTAATCTTTATTCTACCATTTGCACTAAATATTATAACATTGAGTGTGTGTGGTTCCTCAATTAGCTTTTCATCTGTGTTTTCTTACTTGGAATGCACCTCAGTTTGAGAGTTCCCAGATAAGGGTACACGGTCAAAGTGTTTCAGTTATTTGCTTAGATAAATCCCTTTGTGCTGTAATAAAGGTGATTTAATTTTTAGCTTAAAAGAACAGTTGCAGTTTTATCAAATTCAGGCCTTTGCCTTTGTTTCTGTAATGTGCTTGCTGATTGATCTTTTTCACTTTTGGGGGTTGGAAGTAAATATTAAGGTTCCACGTAACTGTAGTGATTTTTCTGCACTGTCTTGAGTGCGAGTATTTTGCTACTTTTCATGCTGTCTCCTTTAGAAAATATATTTAACTGTTTTAGTTTCCTTCAGTGCTTGTTTCCTACCTCTTCCTTCAATTTGAAGTCTTCTCAGGTTGGAGAGAAATTCATACATTCATGTTTGGTAATTGTTAGACACTAATCACCTCAGGTCAAAGTGAGAAAACACAGCACAAAATATGTGTGTGCATACATATACTCAGAGCCCTGCTTATCACATGAGTGATCAGGGTCAAGATGAAAGCTGAGGGGAAGTATGTTTGGCAGCAGTTACTTTTCCTCTACCGGCTAAAGAAGAAATCTTTGGGAATTGGGTCACACTCTCTATTTTGCTGAAGAGTATATTTTCTTCTCCCCAGAGAATTGCTTGGTACACTGGTCTACACACCCATCTTCAGTGCTGAGAAGTATCTTTTAGGGCCTTGTTACATGGTAATTTTGGGCGGCTCCTGAAGTTCTTAATCCCTGGATTGTCTGCACATTAACACCTTAATGTGGTTTTAAATCCTCGTAATGTGGCTTAAAGTTGCACCTCTCCAGGGCAGGATTATCTGTGATGTGCACTACTCAGGTCCTGTTCCATTAAAGTATGGACACTCCCTACAGAGGTGCTGCCTAAGTTGAAGTCCTCTAGTATCCCAGGATCTCTTACATCCCTACCTATAGAGCAGGGATAGCAGCCTGTCCCGACTCACCAGCCCTCTAGTGGCAACTCACAGCCACAGCTCCCAGTCCTGTCCCTGCTCATGAGGCCTTTCCTGACAAGTCACAGCTGTGCAGGTGTGGGGTAGTCACAGAAGGTTTCTAGACTAGGGATGTGACTGCTCCAAATTCCAAGCTAGCACTAACGCTGATCACCATTTGTGCGACTCACAGCATAAAATGTAACAAGGCCCTTACATTAACTCCAGTTTGACTAAGAACATTCCACCTAATTGTCCCAATTGAGTCTCCCAGATTCAAAAGACTGGCAGAGTTGGTCAACTGCACGTTGGCCTATTGTATAATAGGTGTGTTCCCCTTCCAGAACACAGAGAGGGGATCTGGTGGCCGCCTCTAAACTTACCAGGGGGGACCAGTGAGGAACGGCAGAGTCCCTGTTCCCCCGAGCACTACCAGGAGTAACTAGGAATAACAGCCACAAGTTGACTGAGAGTAGGTTTGGGCTAGACATCAGGAAGCACTATTTAACAGTCAGGGCGGCTAGGATCTGGAACCAACTTCCAAGGGAAGTGGTGCTTGTTCCTACCCTGGGGGCCTTCAAAAGGAGTCTAGATAATCACCTAGCCGGGGTCATTTGACCCCAGCACTCTTTCCTGCCCATGGCAGGGGGTCAGACTTGATCTGCTCAGGTTCCTTCTGACCCTACCAACTATGAAACTATGAAACAGACTCCTTAGATACATTTGAGGGGCAGTAGGTGCTATCATCTGGTATTCTCTGCTTAGTGTTTCCCCTTGAAACTCTAATTATTAACTTTTGACCTGCACTCCCATGCCTGTTTTTCATATACATTTTTCAAGAATTAAATTGTTATACAGTTAGTGGCCTCCCTCTAACCACTGTGGGATGTTTGCATCAGATAGAATCAGAAAATTAGGGTTGGAAGGGACCTCAAGAAGTCATCTAGTCTACCCCCCAACTATATCATCCCAGCTGTACCTGTATAAAAAAATAGGCCTGTCTGTTTCTAGATGGTTCAAAAACCTTGTGGTTTCCTAAAACCCGTAATTAGACTCTTTAGGGCTTTCCAGAATAAGTTAGTTTTCACTAAAGGGAAAACAGTTACAAAGTTGTTGGTTATATTTACTGTGCAGCTAACCAGTGTGCAGTTAAATCACAAAGTATGACTGGATCATAAAATGTGACTGAAAGATGCTATGTACTTAAGGGGTTTATGTATTTAACCACTATGCAGATAACCAGTATTCATTATAATGGACAAAAATAGGCAACAAATTGGTATTGGTATTGTGTCGTGCAGTTAAGCAGAATAGTTTCTTGTTTGATAATGAGTTTATAAGTGGAATACACAGTACATTAGAGAGAAACCAACCTGTTTTCCTGATGGCATTGTCTTGTTGCATGCCTGCTAATCATGTCCACCCCTTGGCCCCTATCTTATACTTATGTAGCAGGCTTGCCTTTTGGAATTTGGGTTCAGCCCCAGGCTTGAAATCTTGCTGTTTTGGTTGGTGGAGGTCATCCAATCAGGAGGCAGCAAGAGGAGTTAAGTCAAGCCCCTTTCCTAAGGGGAGGAGGAGAGGAGTTCCCCCCCACCACCCCCAGACCTGATTGAAGACTGCAACACTCAGGTCTAGAAGACTTCAGGGGCGGAGCCCTAAAGCATATAAAAGGAGCTGCGTGCCCACTATGAGGAGAACACATCTGGGACAGAGAAGAGCGGGGCTTAGAAGAGCTGATGAGAGCTGCTCAGCAGGGTGAAGCAGTAGCCCAGAAGCGCCCCTGAAGACTTCCATCAGCAGGGAACAGCAGATGGCTCCAGCAGCTAGGCTCTCAGTGTGCAACATGGTGTCCAGACCCTGGGAACTGCATGGGGTGGCTTGGGTCTCCAACCTCTGGCATGCGGCCAGAGACACAGTGCACAGGACAGTGCATGGAATAGGACCTTTGGAGCGCTTGGGCGGCTCAGGTCCTCAACCCCTAGAATGAGGCTGGGAGCTTGATGCAGGAGGCACTGGATGGAGGATCTGGGAGCGGACTGAGCCTGGTGCTCCATGAGGCAGTCCAGACCTCCGACCCATAGCAAAAGGTTGAGTCCAGAGAGCCAGATGGTGATCGGGCTACTGAGCCATCAGACAGAACCAAGCCAGAGGCCCCACAAGCCCTGCATAGCACAGCCCTGTTCCAGGGGACAACAACCCCCGAAGCCCACTGCAGGCAAGAGAGCAGCCTGGTGCAGAGGACGAGGGCTACCTTCCAGGCCTGGGAGCCATGAGTTCCGGGGAAAAGAGGATTCCCACGGGGGAGGGGGAGCCGCCCCCAGTTAGTTAAGGGCTCCTGAAAGGGGAGGTCCCACTGGGAGGGCCCCCCTAAAGTTACCAGCTTCTTTGTAGGGCTTGGGAAAAGCCCAAGGGCATTGGGGTTTCCTCTCGGGATTGAATTTATCTTTGGGGTTTATCTGTTTCAGATCAGATATTTACCTGTGACTTAACTGTATCTGGAGCACTGCTATAAAGTTTTATGTCATTTACCCAGAGGGTATTGTTTATGTTACTGGTTTAGATATCTTATAAATATATATATTGTACATATGTTTATATCCATGTTCCTTTCCCTTATGATAAGTTAATGTAAATACATTTGTATATAGTTAAGTCCCCTAACTGTCCTGGCTTGGTTCTATAGGGACGAAGGGAAACTGAGCAGTCTGCAGTTTGCCCCCCCACAGCACACTTGCCAGCTAACAATCCCCTTCAGTTATGTAGCCAAGTTACCTGGGCTACATTTGGAATGGAGCCTCTGAGGTAGGGACCATTTTTTGGCTATCTGTTTGTACAGTGGCTAACAGTGGGGATTTTGAGCCCTAACTGCTACTCTGAAACAAGTAAGTAATGGTGTTTTATATAAAAGATGTTTAAAATTATGTCAAAGTAACAGAATCAGAACAAAATTGGAGTGGGGGAAGAAGAAAGAACTTTGCTCAAAGCCACCATGAATTTGCTTTTCTTGTTTTCTCCTAACTCAGACCACTTAGTCAGTTAGTGTGGTGCCAGTTGGTTAAGGTCCCCATGGAATATGAGTTATAATATAATGAACTTGAGTTCCAAGCTTCTGCATCTTTAGAAATATTCTGAGCTTGCCTGTTTGGATTTTTGGTATGAATTCAATGGTTGGCTTTTTGGCTAGGATCAAGTGTAGCTGTGTGCATTCGGTATCCAAGTAACTGCTCTTATGTTCTCCCTATCCTGTGGTTATCCTGTGGTTATTATTAGTAAAATGTATCTCTTCAAAAAATGTCCCACGATTCCTTGTGTGAGAAGGCCTGAGGTGGGTGCACTGCTTCAGCCTGGGGTACTGCTACTAAGCACATATGCAGAACAACAGTAGTAGTTGTAATGCTTTACAGAAAGAACAAATCACATTTTTCTGCTTGCTAAACTGCAATGTGAAGTTATTACAAGATGCAACTTAGTGTCTAGTACTGTGTGTATGGCTTCTCTGCATGCCAGTCCTTTTTTTGTCTTTAGAAAACAGAAAGAAGAGACTGAGATCTGCCCTTCAGATTTTGAACTTTCAGTGAAAGCTGATATTACAGCTTTCACAAAGTCCCATATTCGTCAGGACTATCTACTTCTGTCTGTACTGCTGTACAGGCTTGCAAATACATGCAGGAAATAGTCTGTCTTAGAACACCGGGGGTGCTCCTAGTGCACAAAATTAGGTAAAGATAACTTGGATATGACTGTAGTGGAGACATAACCTAAGCCACCTTTGCAAACTTTGCTGTTGCATGGAGTTCCAACTCCTTCTCTCTCATGTCCCTCCTGATTATACACCTTTTCCTATGAGCCTACTAAGTTAATGTTAGTTATGGATCTTCAGTCCCTCCACTATATCTCCTTGTCTCATCTTTGCTCTTCCTCTTCCCCTTCTTCCTGGCAGTGCCATTCTGGTAACTTCTTTTCCCACATATTCTTCCAGACTCCTTTGAACATGCCCATACCATGCCAGTCTTTTGTACTTTCTTAGATGCCTGATTGCATTAATTTCTGGCAGGGATCTTAGTGCTGATCAGTGCTCATTTTTTATCTGATTGCCCCCTTTATAGCTTTTAATCAAGTTTGGTAAGAAGCTGTTTGGTTGTCTCTAAACTTGTTAAAACTTGGTTAGTAACTGGGGCAGATAAATGCTTAATTCTCACTAGTATCATCTTCCTTTAACACCTTTGTTGAGGACAGGACCTATAACCTATGCCTGACTGCCAGCTTAACAGGTTGACAGGCCCTCTATTGTCACATTTCTCTGCAATAGAATTACCTATTTGGGAGAAGGAGGGTAGAGGCGCACCTCATAGAGTAACTCAGTGGTTTTCAACCTTTTTAGATTCAAGACACAGGTCATTAGGTTTAAGGCACCTTTCAGAAAATGCCAGCTTTTACATATCTCTCATTTTTGACTACAGAAAAATAATAGAGCAATTCTTCTGTTGCAAAAAACTCAGACCACAGCAGGTCTTTTTTTCCCCTTAGGACTAGGAATTCCTATTTGAAATATCTGGGTTTTTCTTGTGAATTATGTTTGCACACCTAACAGTGTCAACATTGCATGTCACCCCACAGCATCCTTGAAAGCATCGCAAGGCACCCTGGTTGACATTCTCTGGAATAACTGAATCAGCGAATCATAAGCTTTCATGAGCAGGAGGTCCCTTCATTTGTTGTCCTACATTGTGCTGCTGTTGTGTCTGTTCTCTTTATCTTGTCCTTCTCTAAAGCTGTATAAGATAGTTTTGCAGAATACACAGTCGCTAACATGGATAGGCAGTGTGGTGGAAAAATCTTTCTTTCAAAAAATAAAAAACTGCAGCATGGGCCTGGCTCATCCACCTTTGTTGTATTCAATCTGGCTAGACTCTTGGGTGACTGACAGGGTAAGAGCTGCCATCAGCCTTTTTAGAGTCCTCGGCTCTCCTTTTACTCTGCTGTTCTTTTCTATGACAGTTTTATCTTCTCACAGCTGTTTCCATATCTTCAATTTCCCTGTCACTGTGCCAGCAATAGCTTCCTTAAACAACTGCAACTTGCCTATAAGTTTGAGATGGTTAGTGCAATTGACTTTGCTATAAAGAGACTGAGTCATAATGATTTGGTGAATGGAAGATGCAAAAAACAAATTAAGATCTCCCATTGCCTGAAGAAGGGTGCATGTGCCCAAAAGCTTGCAAATAACTTTTTCCAACTATTTAGTTGGTCTAATAAAAGATATCACCTCTACCCAAAGGACCTTGTCTGCCTATGTTAGACAACATGGCTACAACCCTGAAAACAATTAGTAGTTAGGTACCCTTAAATCTGTCACAACTTTGTTTTCTTGTATATTGTGACTCTCCTGCCCCTTTTCTCCAGTTGACCTTTTCTCTAGTGACCCCAGCATTTACTTGCCTCATTACATTCAGCTTGAGGCAAAATGATTTAGACTTCTCAGTCACACTTGTTGAGTGTCTCTGCCTTATCTAATCTCCTTTTGCTCCTATCTCTATTGAAGTTTCATCCTCTATTAAGTGTTTGCTGCTGATATAGGAAGGTTTGCAGGCTTTGAAGTCCATTCTTGCCTTCTGGTGGGGAGGACGGTTCATGTATGGTATATGAACTATCTGTCTCCCTGCAAGATAATCTGATCTTCTTGTTGTCTGAAATACGTGATCTATTGATTTACAAGGGAGGAACTTTCCCTTCAGAACAAGAAAAAAACTGTAGATATATTTTTGGATAAATTAGAATTGGAACATAGTAAAAATTGTGAAAATCATTGTCATTGAAAGTTTGTAAACTCTATTCTCTTAGAGCCTCTGTAAGAGAGAACAGCTCTTTACCTTCTCTTGAGTCAGAAATAGGTTGGATCGGTACCACTGATCTGACATCAATTCCAGGAAGATGCACAAGCCTGTGATAAAACTATTTAACTTTCCTGGACATTCTGTTGCTGACTCTGAGTAGCTGTTCTTGGACAACAAAACTCAAAATTGAATTTTGAACTGTGGCACAAGAATGGAAAACATGGAACAAGAAATCATCCACAAGCTGGATTGTGGTAAGTGTGGTATTAACCAGGGGTATCAACCTTGCCTGGCCCTGCAGGCCTGATGAGTGGTGCGGGGCCAGTCCACAAGTCAGTTTGGGCCCATGGACCACCCGCCTTCCCTTGTTCATTGCCCCCCACCCCACAAGCTGTATCTGGCACCTGCTCTGGGATGCATGTGGCACCCATAGAGGCCAGTCCAAGATGCATGCCACCTGGGTCCTAAACTGGAGTGGGTACCTCGTGCAGAGCAGTCCATGACTGGAGGGGACAGGCACCATGTGTGGTGTGCATCCCTGGCCCTGTGTGTCAGGTCGGTTTGATATGCACCACTTGGGTCAACTATCAGATCCAGAGCAGCACTGGGGGCTGGATAAGAAAGTTCTCCAGACTGGATCTGGCCTGTGAGCCATATCTTTGACATACCTGGTTTAAACCAAGACTTTGGATTCTTATCCCATTACCTGGATTAGCTTTTATACCCCATTGAGGGACTTCTTCGTTTTTCTCTTCTACCCACTTTACCTCTTCCAGCATTGTCCCCCTTCTTTCTCCTCCCTTTTCTGCACTTTGTGTTCTGATTACTGCTTTCTCTTTAGAAGCTCTGCTTCCTGCAGTCCCTTTGCAGCATCTGATGAAGTAAGCCGCTCCCTGCAAAAGCTTATGCATCTGTAACTTAATTAGAGTAGATATGGACCTTATAGACTACCTTCTGTCTTAGTTTGCTATAGCATGGCTTTCAGAAACTACTGAAAAGGGTTCCATTACTTGAAGTCATTCAGTCAAAGCACCTGTATACTGCAGGAAGCACAAAGCTGAGTTGGTGCTGAAATCCCTTTTCTGTTTGATCCCATCTAATTCAGTAGTTACTAGGAGTTTTTTTCAGTGACAGTAAGAGGGGTGAAGGAGAGGAGGAGAAGCAGCAAGCTCTAGGAAGATGAGGAAAATTGCTGCCATCACTGGGCTTTTTCTATTTTCTTTTGACTTTTATTAATAGAGAGAACAGCACTCCAAGAAAGGCTTTTGCTAACATCTGGGTGCTGGATAAGAACAACTTTTGAGAACTGAGCAGAATTTAGACATCCTTTAAAAAACAATTAAATCCATAGGCTTTGATGTTGTGAAGATAAGATTAAAAATATGAAGTGGATAAAAGCTGTTCCAGTGGTGTACACTAAATAATATTTGACTGCTTAATCTATCCCATTTGTGGATTAACTCTGAAGCCCAATGACAGCAATTTATGTGCAACATGGTAAATAATTTCACTTCTGAACAAATTGTGTAAGAAAGCAGCAGGATCATCTCAAGAAAATCTGCATGCTCTAGTGCATTTTTACACATGCTCCAGGAGGTGTTGTGGGGTGCTTTAACTAACGAGCACTTTTAATTAAAAGTGCCTCAGTGTCACATGTATCACCATCCCCCACACTGAAACATGGTGGCGGGGCTCTTTGAATTAAAGCTCATTTAGCAGGCTTTAGTTCAAAGTGCCCCACCGCCATTTTTTGGTTTGGGGATGCTAACACATGTGATGCCAGAGTCTGCTGGAGTGTGCTTATTTCTGTGCTCCAGTGTGTTGAAGCTGGCTCCCTGCATGTGTTTCGGAGCCCTTAGGCTAGGGACAGACATTACACATCGACTGGTTTAAGTGATCAGAAACTAGTTTAAACCTGTAACAGAACAGACATTCAGTGTACATAAAACAATTTCAAAATGGTCAAAAGCAGTTTGAGGTAAACCTGGTTCCATGTAGTATCAGACTTAACTGATTGAACTCAGACTGGTTTATGCAATGTCTGTCCCAGACCTCTTCCTGGTTTAACTTAAACTAGAGTCCCCCAGTATCCTGGCTTCCCAGCCAGAGCAGGGACAGGCAGAGGCAGGGGTCTGGCCAGACACAGTCCCCGGAAGGGAGCAGGGAAGAAGTTTTTTATTTCCATCCCTCCCCTGTCTCACCAGCATGGACCTGCACTTCTCCATGCTGGCTGCTCCAGTGGCAGGGGCATGGCCTGGGCTGAACTGGCCAGAGAGGGGTTTAATTCCCCCCTCCCTGTCCCAGCAGCAGGGACCCAAGTCAGGTCTGCCAGGTTCTCCTTCCTCGCTCAGCAGCAGGGTTGGGTGTGACCAGATACTGGCTGGCATGGCCATTGAGGTAGAGGGAGCAGGGAGGGGGTGTTATTTCTCCCTCTACCCTCACTGCCCCCAAGGGACTGCAGCTGGGTCTGCCCACCCCAACCACTGCCACCAATGCCAATGTTGCTTGCAGGAGCAAGCAGCGGGAAAAGCTCCTTCTTGCACTCTGGCAGAAGGGGAAATAACCTCCTTCTGCCCCCTGCCTAAAGGCTCTGCCAGCTGGTGTCTGACCATGCCTCCACCTAGCTGGTGCATTGGCAAGGGGGCAGGGCTCTTGATGGGGGCAGCAGCCCCTGTTATAGTGTCAGGAAGTGCGAGCCGCTTCCTGGTGGGGGGCTGTGCTACAGGGTAGGCAGGGCAGTAGTGGACTGTGCATAGCAGCACCAGGGCTTGGAGGGGGCCAGAGGCCCCCCCCACCCCTCCACCCAGTGCTGCTGCAGTCTGCAGCAGCTTTCCCCACCCTGCAGCATGGCCCCCACCACCAGGAAGGGGCTCATGCTTCGTGAAACCATGACAAGGCCTGCTGCCCCTGTCATGGTCGCTCCCCACTTGCTGCTCCAGCAGCTGGGTGGGAGTGGGACCAAACGCTGGCCGGCAGGGCCCCTTAGGCTGGGGGCTATTCTGCAGCTTGCCCTGGGCACAGAGCAAGCAGTGGTGCCGGTTGGGGCAGGCTGACCCTGCTGCGGTCCCCTGGGGGCAGAGGAGGAATAACCTTGCTCCCTGTCCTGCTGGCTGGTATCTGGTCCTGCCCCCGCCTGGGTGTTGGAGCAGTGAGGGGAGAGTGACCATGATGGGGGCAGCAGCTCCTGTCACAGTTTTCTGGAGTGCAAGCCCCTTCCCAATGTGGGGGCTGTGCTCTGGGGTGGGGAAAGCTGCTGGCAGAGAGGGCAGTAAGGGGCTTATTCTGCCGCTTGCCCCAAGCAGGGAGCAAGCGGCGACAGCGGTTGGGGTGGGTGGCCCCGCTGCGGTCCCCCAGGGACAGTGGGGGCACAGAGGGGAATTTCCTCAGTCCAGAGGAAATATCTGTACAGTTACAAATTGGTTCAACCTATGCAGGTTAGACTAACCTGCAAAACTTGGATCAATTCAGGCTCCAGCTTTTTGGATGTCTGTCCCTAGCCTTTTTCTCTTACATGCATGAGGCCTGGGTTGCAGCTGGAGTGTGAGAAAGCATCTTGACAACCCCTTACAGCTACCTCTGTACTGTGGAGCTCCTTTTTCAAGTGCTGCAGCCTGAAGATGAAGAAGAGCACTATTCTAAAACACTTTTCCAGACAGTGCTTTCCTAAACATGTGATAATTATACATTTTTGCCTTGTACTGTGGTATCTCACTTTTTGAATGACTAATAGCCTGGCTCCAGCCCTTTGTTTCAGAAGGGTTATAAAGTGTTGGAATAAAAGTTAAAAGACTCTCTAGTGATGTTATCCAGGTGTTAGAATTTTAAATATGAGAAGCAGAATAATGGTATAAGTATATAATGCAAAAATGCTGTTTATTTTGCATATTAAAAGCTACTGTAAAATGAGCAAGGAGTGGAGACAAGCATGTTTACAAACAGAAGTTGAAGGAAAAGAGCAGTTGCCATGAGCCTACCAATTTTCTGACTGGTTTAGCTCAGACAACAGATGCCTTCCAAAGTATCCATATAAATACAAGATATTACCAGTATTTGCAAGTCCAGACAGTTAAGTCTAAGACTTTCTAAATCTCGGATCAAGAGCTGCCTGTCTATCTAATATGTTAGTAGGAGCACATCTAATTCTATTAAGCAAAGAATCTACCCTTTGATCAAGTCACTAAAAAGTTTATTTTTACTGATTAGCGTAACAATGTCTGGGCAAGTTACCACACATTGTTAGCTGTTACCTCCTTGGGGTAGGAACATTGTCCTGATGTTTGTGGAAGTTTGAACCTTGAATTCAGTGTGTGGTTTTCCATCCTGAAATAAGTCTCAATTTGTCAACAACCCTATAAAAAGTAGAAAGCTTCTTTAAAGCTGTTACTTTAAAGGAACAGTTGACCATCCTCAACTATGTTTAAACAAATCAACTTGCTTTTTCTTCTATCCCCTATGTTTGTCAAGTGTTAAATTGTATTGCAAGCATGGGCTGTTTTTTCTTATGACTTGGTTCAGCTGTACAGTCTCTTGCCCCATTTACAGTCAGGGTCTCTATAAATAATATCTTAATAATGTTGATTAATCAGTGCTGAACATGCAGAAAGTCAACACATAGTAGTAATGTTAACATTTCTTCATTTATATTTCAGAAACAACATGTTAGTTACATGTATTTGAAGTGCTAGGATGTAAGCTACCTATGTGGTTGCTGATTCTTCCCACTACTGTCACTTCTACCACTGATTGCTCTGCTCCCCTGCCCCTGAAGCTTTTGATTTTCTTCATACCCACCATAGGAGGATGCCCCCCCAGTTGGGAAAATGCTGTTGCCAGCTTGAAGGGGTTCACCAATAGAGAATTTGGGGGTTGATACCGATAGCCAATTTTTTAAGGAGGCATGTTGCCTGATAGTGATCCAATTTACGATACAGCTGTGTGCAGCTGGTAAGTTTGTTGCAGTGGAAGGGTGGGGGAGGAAAGGGGCATGGGGGGCAGATTAAGTCCCCTGCAGTGAGGGAGGGAGTGGGGCTAGGGCAGGTGCTGCCCAGCTGGGAAGGGGCAGGGCTTGGGATAGAGCCACGGCTCATCTGTGGGGGGCGTGGAGGCGGGGGTGGCTCTTGCTGTTGCACCCTGGGAGGGCATGGGGCAGGGGTGTGCCCCAGATCTGCAGACTGGGGCTGACACTGGGAAAGCACCAGGCAGGCAGCGCTGGGAAAGGGCTATGGCAGAGGGCTGCAGAGATCCCCAAAATCGCTGTAACTTCCCTATAGCCCCCCTCCTAGTGCCACTGCCACCCGCCCTGCACAGATCCAGGGGCACATGCCTTCCCCATGCCCTCCTGGACAAGTGGTGGGAGTAGTGGCAGAAGCTGCTGGATGAGTGGACAAGCTGCTGATCGAGCTGTGCACAGCAGCGGGAGCTGCCCCACCTCCTTGTGGCTGCGCTCATGCACGGGGTATTTATCGGCCAAATTATCAGCTACACTAACCCGATTTCTGATACAGACAGTTTTCTTCATATTGGTGCTGATCGGATATCAGACCGGTGTATCAGTGCACCTCTACCAGCTTGTGCTTTAGACCTAATATTTAAATTCGGGGTTTTTTCAGTTGTTAATTCCTAATCTGTCTAATAATGGGAGTGTCACAGGAGCACTTGGGTGCCCTGTTCCTATTAAGGAATAGGGGCTGCTGAAGCTCCCTGAGACAGCACAGGTGTTGATTGCCGGAGCAGCCAGGCTGGTCACATGACCAAAAGGGGGCAGGGCTGGGCCTTTATAAACAGCCCAGGCCAAAGCCTAGCAGCAGTTCTCCTCTGGCAGGGGCAGGGGCAGGAGCAGGAGCAGGAGCAGGAGCAGGAGCAGGAGCAGGAGCAGGAGCAGGAGCAGGAGCAGGAGCAGGAGCAGGAGCAGGAGCAGGAGCAGGAGCAGGAGCAGGAGCAGGAGCAGGAGCTCTGCTGCTGCAGAGCAGAGCAGAGCAGAGCAGAGCAGAGCAGAGCAGAGCAGAGCAGAGCAGAGCCGAGCCGAGTGGACCAGAGTTAAGCAGAGCAGCCAGAGCGCTCCAGCATTCGTATAATGATGAGAGGGGGTGAAAACCCTGGCAGAGAGGTGAGGGAGCGCCTAGGTGGCGCACAGTTTAGGTTATAGCCGGGCGGCTTCTTTTGGGTTGTAGACGGTTGGCTCAGGGCTTTATGTTGCTAGTTTGTTATCATTATACCGGAGGACTGGGTGAGGCTGTAGGGGAAGGAGGAGGCCTCATTAGGAGCTCCCCAGTAAGGTGGGGTGCTCCCAGCACGGTAAAGAGTGCTGCGTTTCGGGGTGGCCCGACCCCAACCCCAGTGGGGGTGACTATTGGGATAATTAGCGCGATAGAGAGTGTGGCGTTTGGGGGTGTCTCGACCCCAGCCCCAGTGGGGGTGACTATCGGGATAATTAGTGTGGTAGAGAGCGCGGCGTTTGGGGGTGTCCCGACCCCATCCCCAGTAGGGGTGGCTAGCAGGATAATTTCAGGGGAGCTACCCAAGAATGTGGGGGTTCCTGGTGACCCCCGCTCTGCGGGGCAGTATTTTACGAGGCCCCAGTGCAGGTGAGGAGCGCAGGACAGGCCCCAGAGAGGGCGAGGAGTGCGGGACAGGCCCCAGTAGGGGCACTGTCTGTACATGGAGAGGCCCCAGGAGGGGCGAGTATATTGAGCAGACCCCAGGAGGGGGGCGGATATAATTAGTAGGCCCAAGAGGGCTAGTGGATAGAGGGGCGCTGGTGGCGTGACAAGCCCAGGGGCGCCGGTGAAGGGGCACCAGTGGCGTGACAAGCCCAGGGGTGCCGGTTGTGTGACAAGCCCGGGGCGCTAGTGAAGGGCGCATACAGGAAACTAACCAGATAACGTCCGGTACATCTGTGAGGCTTGGGGTGTGCTAAAGGGGAGGTTGGAGGCACGCATGACCCGTAAGGCTGGGGTGCGCCAGGTCAGTACATTCAGGATAGGGGACGGGATATATTTAGCACTGTGTCAAGGGGGACAATAAAGGCAGCCTCCATTATAAAACTATATAACACCAAGACGTGGCGGGTGAGATAGAGGGTGCTGAATCGCCTATTTGGCATGGTAGGCAGAGCTAGAGAGATCACGGCCGCTCCTAGGTCCCCACGCCGTGACGGGGGTAATCTGTCGTGGTAAAGCCCATGGTTTACAGGTAAATGAGAACTTTCTTCTCTATTGACTAGATCTTGAATTGCTGTCCATGTAGTGACTAGCCTGAGCCCAGTTTCAACACCTAGAGGATGTTTCAGGCAATTGAAGGAGACCCTGAGGTATTTCCTTAGTTGTACCATGTAGCTGCAAGGGCTGCTGATGCACAAGAGCTGATAAACATTTTTTCCCCCTCTGGCAATTTAATTTTGCCAGGTGACAAGTGACTGATGTGTACCATCCACAGTTTGACTTATTGCAGGAGAAACAGCATAAAGTAAAACTCCCTCTGAAATCAGAGACCTCTCCCAGAGGTGCTGTGGTTGGAATTCAGTATTGCTGGGTTGCATAGGGTCAGTGGATTGGTATGCCAGCTATTGTACTACCTCCCCTCTCCTTTTACACACACATCACTTTTTTTTTTTATCAGATACTTTGTTTCAAGGACTAGAAAAGTGAGTCAGGTCTTTAGAGTTCTGTCTTTGAAAGAAAAACAGTGAGACCTCCCAAGAGCTATAGAATTGCAAGGTCTTATGAAGTGATTTTTGGTCACTGGGGGCATTGTACAAAAGGAGACATTTGATTTGTAATATTTTAAAACTGAATGTTTGGATTTGCTAGCTCCTTATTTAGTGTTCCCTCCAGTCACCACCGTGCAGGCTTTTAGGTTCCAGTCTTCAAACAGTTACTTTAAAAGGTTAGTAGGCTTAATTATATGGGTAGTTATGTTGACTTCATGTGATTTAAAGTCAGTTGCACAACTAGAGATGGGTATATGTGACATAAAACCTGGGCACTGACTTAGGGGGGGACACCATAAAGTGGGTGCTACCAAAGTATCCTCCACTCGCTCATTCTGTACCACATTTCCCATACTTAGTGGGTACCCTTGTGCCTTCCTAATGATCCCCCATCATCTGCTGTGGTACAGTTTTTTGCACCGTTTTTCTACACCCCTCTCTTCAAAGTGCCCTAGCCTTTCCAGGTGTGCTGAATTTGTCCCTGAAGATTGCTTGCAGATGTGTAATTCTGTGACACTTGGTGGTATGGATACCTCTGAGCACAAAGCAGGAAAGGGAGTCACATGCACCTGAGTGAGCTATACCACAGGATGTGGAGGAGACTATAAGAAGGTGTGAGAGTGCCCACCAGGTTTGGAAAATGCTGACCTAAAGCACAGATCTTAACACTTGCTCCTCTGAGTAAAGATACACGCATACATAAGTATTTGGGTCAGGGCCTCAAGGTATATGTGCTTATGGAAGCACACCATTTTCTATTCTTTTCTAGTCAAATTCCAGTTCATTTTTTTTTTTTTTTTTTTTTTTTTTAAAACCAGTTTATGTAGTACAAATGGTGTAAAGAAAACGTACTTAACTTTTGCCAGTTTAGGAGCAAAAAGTAAAGACTACCGATAAACACCACAATTAGTTCAGTGGGTAACTTCTTTCTTCCTGTTTTCATAGGCAGGGTCCAGTTGAGAATGTAGTGTGTTAGGCTCTTTCGTCTTTTGCTTCTGTTGCTATTTCAGCAGTTCAATGTGGGATGGGAACTTGTGCTGGAAAATAACTGTACATGAAATAGTGTCTGCAGTTTTCCTTGAACTGAAGCTAAGGAAGTATGGGTTGGATGATTGGACTGTAAGGTGGATACAAAACTAGCTTGATCTTCAGGCTCAAAAGGTAGTAATCAATGGCTCAATGTCTTGTTGGCAACTGGTATTAAGTGGAGTGCCCTAGGGGTTGGTCTTGATTTTGTTCATCAGTTATCTGGAAGATGGGATGGATTGCACCCTCAGCAAGTTTGCAGATGGCACCAAGTTGGTGAGAATAGTAGATACTCTGGGGAGTAGGGCTAGGATTCAGAGAGACCTGGACAAATTGGAGGGTTGGACCAAAAGAAATCTCATGATGTTTCTCAGTGCAGTATAGGATAGAGCTGTGGGGCCTGATGGTCCTGTGAGACTGTGCCATTGGGGGCATGGACTCCCACCCATGAGAACAGGATGGGTTTCAACACTGACAAGTGCAAGGTACTGCACCTGGGGAGGAAGAACCAGCAGCAGACTTTCAAGCTGGGGAACTCCCTTCTCGTCAGTGCAGGGCAGGAAAGGATCTTGGAGTCATCATTGATGCCAAGATGAACATTGGCCGGCAGTGTGGGGACATGGTCAGGAAGGCCAACTGTACCTTGTCTTGCATCCACAGATGCATCTCAAGCAGGTTCAAGGAGGTGATCCTCCCCCTCTATGTGACACTGGTCAGGCCACAGTTGGAGTACTGCATCCAGTTCTGGGTGCTGCACTTCAAGAGGGATGTGGGCAACATGGAGAGGGTCCAGAGGAGGGCCACTTGCATGATCAGGGGGCAGCAGGGCAGGCCCTATGAGGAGAGGCTATGGGACCTGAACCTGTTCAGCCTCCACAAGAGAAGGCTGAGGGGGGATCTAGTGGCCGTTTACAAACTAGTTGTGGGGACCAGCAGGCACTGGGGGAGTCCCTTTTTCCCTGAGCGCTACCAGGAGTGACTGGAAATAATGGTCAGAAGCTGGCAGAGGGTAGATTTAGGCTAGACATCAGGAGGCACAACTTCACAGGGTGGCTAGGATCTGGAACCAGCTTCCAAGAGAAGTGGTGCTGGCTCCTACCCTGGGGGTCTTTAAGAGGAGGCTAGATGAACACCTTGCTGGGGTTGTTTGACTCCAGTACTCTTTCCTGCCGTGGCAGGGGGTTGGACTTCATGATCTGCTCAGGTCCCTTCTGGCCCCCCAGTTACGAAACTATGACTCGCTCAGTTCTTATGCTCAACATAATGATGGGATTCACCTCCAAAGAGGACTATTCTGCACTGGTCCGGTCCTGCAGGGAGCAAACCAGGAAAGCCAAGGCTGCAACTGAACTCCAACTAGCTTCAAGCATCAAGGACAACAAAAAGTCCTTTTTCAGGTATGTGGGGAGCCAGAGGAAAAGCAAGGGCAATTTTGGACCCCTGCTAAACCAGATGGGGCAACTGACAACTGATGCCCAGGAAAAAGCCAACCTATTAAATAGGTACTTTGCGTCAGTCTTTCATCAGTCCCATGGGACGCCCATGCCTGCTATGGGACAGGGAGAACCGGGTGATGGGGATCCCCTACCCTCCATCAATGCTGACCTCGTGAAGGAACACCTTGAGAAGCTGGATACCTTCAAGTCAGCCGGCCCTGACAATCTGCACCCCAGGGTACTCAAGGAGCTGGCGAGCATCATAGCCCAGCCCCTGGCATGGATCTTTGAAAACTCCTGGCGCTCTGGTGTAGTGCCCGAAAACTGGAAGAAGGCCAATGTGGTGCCGGTCTTCAAGAAAGGGAGGAGAGTGGATCCGGCTAACTACAGGCCCATTAGCCTGACTTCTATCCTGGGGAAGATCTTAGAAAAGTTTTATTAAGGAGACCATCCTTGATGGACTGGCCCAGGCTAACATTCTAAGGGATAGCCAGCATGGTTTTGTTGCAGGTAGGTCTTGTTTGACCAATCTCATTTCCTTCTATGACCAGGTGACCTATCACCTGGACAAGGGAGAAGAGATTGATGTCATATAACTTGACTTCAAAAAAGCCTTTGATCTGGTATCCCACGATCACCTCTTGGCCAAACTGGCCAGTTGTGGCCTTGGCTCCACCATGATCCGCTGGCTAGGAAACTGGCTCCGTGGTCGGACCCAGAGGGTTGTAATCGATGGCAGTCACTCATCGTGGTGCCCTATGACCAGTGGGGTCCCTCAAGGCTCTATCCTGGGACCCATCCTGTTCAACATCTTCATTAATAATGTGGACATTGGAGTCAGGAGTGGACTGGCCAAGTTCGCCGATGACACCAAACTTTGGGGCAAAGCATCCATGCCAGAAGATAGGCGGGTGATCCAGGCTGACCCGGACAAGCTCAGCCAATGGGCGGACGAGAACCTGATGGTGTTTAACACCGAAAATGCCACCTTGGGAGGAAAAACCTGCAGCATCCTTATAGGCTCGGCAGTGCTACGTTGGATAGCACTACAGAAGAAAGAGACTTGGGGGTCATCATTGACCACAAGATGAACATGAGCCTGCAATGCGATGCTGCGGCTAGTAAAGCGACCAAAACGCTGGCTTGCATCCATAGATGCTTCTCGAGCAGATCCTGGGACGTCTTTCTGCCCTTGTACTCGGCCTTGGTGAGGCCGCAGCTGGAGTACTGCGTCCAGTTTTGGGCTCCACAATTCAAAAAGGATGTGGAGAAGCTTGAGAGAGTCCAGAGGAGAGCCACGCGCATGATCAGAGGTTAGGAAAACAGATCTTACAATGACAGGCTGAGAGCCATGGGACTCTTTAGCCCGGAAAAGCGTAGGCTCAGGGGTGATCTGATGGCCACCTATAAGTTTATCAGGGGTGACCACTAGGATCTGGGGGAACGTTTGTTCACCAGAGCACCCCAAGGGATGACAAGGTCGAATGATCACAAACTCCTGCAAGACCGTTTCAGGCTGGACATAAGAAAGAATTTCTTTACTGTCCGAGCCCCCAAGGTCTGGAACAGTCTGCCAGCGGAGGTGGTTCAAGCACCTACATTGATCACCTTCAAGAATAAATTGGATGCTTATGACCCCAGCTGACTTCCTGCCCTTTGGGCAGGGGGCTGGACTCGATGATCTCCCAAGGTCCCTTCCAGCTCTAATGTCTATGAAACAGAGGTTACCCGATTCTTGATGATGAAGCTGTCTGAGTCAGGAGGTGACCTACTTCCATTGCATATAACCCTAGATGTATTGGGTCTGGCTCTTCTTTGGGGCTCCAACCTCCCTTACACACTGGTCTACCACCAGTCTGTTGTTCTTGCATTTATTGCACCCTCATCTGTCAATGGGCAATATTCAGCTTTTCTGTATCTCAACCGGTTCATGCATGTCTTGAACCTGACTTACAGAGGCAGTGACTGAGCCAATCCTTCCATCAGTGGACAAAGAAAGTAAGATAAGACAAATGATAAGAAGAAACTCGGGTAAGACTTGACTGATGGTGTCCGTGCTGTGGCTTCTTCCCTCAGCCCGGGAAAATCCAGTTCCTAGGGCTGTGGGTCTCTCTTCACTGCCTGGTCTTTCCCCAAAGTAATAAAGTAAATAAAAAGAAAAGCAAAGGGCTTCCTTATCCCCTTTGCCCCACTTGGGTGTTTCACAGCCTTAAACTCTTCCGTGTCAGACATCAAAACTTCAGTGGCCCCTGCTGCCTTCCCCAGGTGTGGCAAGTTCATCCTCCAGCCCACGTTAGCTCGGCTCCTGTGTGAGCCTGCAGTCAGCTCCCTTGCTGGTGTGTTTGGGCTGGCATGAAATAGGGTCTTACCACTGTTCCCCAGAGTTGCAACCAAGTCTCTCAGGTTCTGTGACCCATCAAATAAAACAAAAGGGGAAAAAAAGAGAATGCAAAAACAAAACCTTAAAGGAGTGCTGCTGGACTCCTGATGGTGTCTCTTGGCATATCTCCTGGCAGGCACTCCCTTTGCAGCCGCTGTGGCTTCTCTGGCAGCACTCAGCTAGTAGAGCCCCTCTGGGCTCTCTGGTTCTGTCTCCTCTGTCATTCTTGGGTCCCGTCCAGTTCGGTGTGGTTTGCTGGCATCCCTGGCTTTTCCTTTTCTGGCTGGTGGCTCCCTGTTTCCTCTCTCAGCCCTGGCAGTGGGCCAGAAATACCTGTGCCACCACGGGCAGGGCTGCGCCTGATCCAGCAGCTGCTGGTCTCCCGGTGGTGTTGGCTCTGGCAAGACTCATGGATCCCCCCCCTCCACTGCAAATGCATAGCTATTTTCCTCCACTTCATTACAAAGTTCAGTATGGACAAGTGCAAAATCCTGCACTTAAGATGGAACAATCCCATGCACTGGTACAGACTGACTAAGCAGCAGCTCTGTAGAAAAAGACCTGGGGGCCAAAAAGACTAACAGCATACTGGGCTGCATTAGTAGGTGTGTTGTGAGCAGATCAAGGGAAGTGATTTTTACCTTCTGTTCAGTACTGGTGAGGCCACATCTGGAGTACTGTGGGCCCCCCCACTACAGAAAGGATGTGGACAACTTGGAGGAAGTCCAGTGGATAGGAACAAAAATGGTGAGGGGGCTGGGGGACATAACTTGTAAGGAGAGGTTGAAGGAACTGGGTTTATTTATTCTGGAGAAGAGGAGAGGACTGAGACAGGGATTTAACAACAGCCTTCAAGTACATTAAGGGTGATTTCAGAGAGAATGGAATTCGACTGTTTTCAGTAGTGGCAGATGACAGAACAAGGAGCAAGTTGCAGCAAGGGAAGTTTAGGTTAGATGTTAGGAAAACCTGTCTCAATAGGAGGATAGTAAAACACTGGAACAAGTTATTCAGAGAGGTTGTGGAATCTCCATCCTTGGAGATTTTTTAAGACCCTGGTAGACAAAGCCTGGCTGGGATGATGTAATTGAGAATGGCCCTTCTTTGAGCAGGGGGTTGGACTAGTTCAGTGATTCTCAATCACTGGCCCTCAAAGTTTCAGGGGGTCCACAGTGCCCAGGTACCAGCTGAATGGCACTGCCAGGGTCAAGCACCAAAACATGGGGTGAGTGCAGCTACTTCGCTCTCTCGGGGCTGGCTGGAAGCAACCTTGGTGATGGAAGTGGGAAATCTCCACGTGTGCTTGGGCAGCAGCTGCCACCTCTGTGTCCAGAGCCACTGTGCCACACCTGTCTATTTGTCCATTCAAAATTGCTGTAGGTTCTAAGGCCCATCCAGTAAACTAGTAGCTCCCACTATATGGGGGCTAATGGGTGAATGGAACAACTGATTTCATGGGACAACTAAGGAAAAAAACAGGATAGGAGTGATGTGGGGGTGAAAGGGTTAAAACATGAAAGTAAGTGCTCTGGGGGGGACACCAAGAAGAGCCCCCTGGGCCACACCAAGGAGCTGGTGGATGGTGCTCTGCCTGGAAATGTGGACAGACAAGTTGACAGGAAAGCAGCCCCACAGTCTCTGGGCACGTTCCAGGCCAGAGCTTCCTTCCTGGTCAAGGGCAGGGCCCACTTGGCCAGGGCTAGGAGGAGGTTGGTCAGGAGGTCCCAGGTCTTGGTGGGCCATGTTTGGGGTGACCAAAACCAAAAAGACGGGGTGTGAAATTCAACTAGAACCTCAGGAGAAGGTCCTGGAGGTGGAAGGGCTGCAGGCTGGTGCACTCAAGGGTCTTGTGCGTCAGGGTCTCCCTCTGCCCACAGACGGGACAGGAGACTGGGGTGTCTATGAAGCTCACCACATACACACCTGTGGCTATGGCTCCATGGAGGAGCCACCAGCTGAAGTCCCCAGTGTCTCATGGGATGAGGGTAGAGTACAGATTCAGCCACTGGGGTGCCTCAGCCACATGCTTGCCGAGCAGGTCCCACCAAGGAAGAGTGAGAGCAGTGCTTGGTCATCAGCTGCTTCCAGGTGAGGGGCTCAGATTGGGGCCTCTCATCATCCAGAGCCCAGGACATGCTTAGCAGTGAGGTGTGGGACCATGTGGGCAGGGAGGACCCCACACAGCTCCTTTCTTTTCCCCCTATGCCTGAGCGACTTGTGGGGCATTTCACAATCTGCTGAGGAGAGCATGGCAAGGCAGTACTACTCACCCAAGTAAGTACCACCTGGGACTGGAGAGCAGGGCTGTTCCCCTCCAGCATGCTGGTGTCCTCAGCGGGGAGCTGTACAGAGACTAGGAGTCTGGGGAGCCAGCATGGGAGGCAGTGCTGGGGGAGTCCAAGTCCACACACTTATATTGTTATTCCACTGTACTCTCTCCCTCTCTCTCTCTCCCACCTCTTCTAGGCTTTGCCTTTCCTTGCCCTGCCCCCCACATCAGGAGGGTTTGTTGCATTTTTCCACTTATTTCTGCCATCTCAAACTCTGCCTGTTTCCGCTCAAGAACTTAGTGTAGGGTCCATAGAGTGACATCATTTGATGCACTTAAGTGAAAGGTAAATAGATCCCCTGCAGCCATCAAAATATAATGATAGTGCTTGCTTCCGATACACAGAAGTTTTTTTTGGAAAGAAACCAGGAGGATTGGGAGGTAAGCAGTGTGTGACATAAACGGAGGTTAACCAACATGTCATCCCAGAATTTCTCTATGGGTTCATCAGTTTGGGTTTTTTATGGTTATGATCAGACCAGTTATTATCAGTTATGGATTTATATGGGTACAACAAAGATGAATAATTGATATAAAATAATGATAATGTATCCATCTAGGTGAAACATCATGATAATTTATGTCAATTATAACGATTGTAATTTATTTTATATCTATTGTCATTTTTGTACCTATATTATCCTTTTCTTTTTATATTATGCACAACATATGTGTTTAACTGTCTAACTATAATTTTAATACAGCTTTTAATCCACTGGATAGGCAGAAAAACAATTGTGGCACAAGTGAGTTTTTATAGCATGCTAGCTGGGTCTTAGGAAGAAACAGGTTGAGAACCCCTGGACTAGATGACTTCCTGAGATCCCTTCCAACACTCATTTTCTATGATTCCGTGATTTGCATTATATTAGTTTCTTAAATTAAAATCAGCTAATCAAAATTGTCACTTGGTTTAAACAATAGTCTGTTTCAGAATAGCATATTGGGGTCAATGGATTCAACAGTGTATTGTGCTCAAGTGTTTGAGTGAGAGATGTCTTCTTTTTTCAGTATGTTATGCAGTGGTTTGAGAGTGCTATTACTTGAAACTTTTACTATGTAAAGATTTGCCTGTTAAGTGGGGGTTGGTTTTGATTGAACTAACTTATTATAATTTGGATAAAATTAGCCAGTTACTTTTTCTTTTAATTTATTAATATGAATGTGTTCTATCAGAAACTTTAAGATATTAGCAGGAAACTTAAATTTATTTTGAGTAACTAATAGCTAGGAATGTTGTTTCTGACAACGCCCCCCTGATCTGACCAACCTCTTTATTGAACCTAAAACTTCCAGGTTTTACTGAAATTTCCCTTCAATTCTGATAATCCTAGTTCTAGGCTTTGTGACAGACATAACCTTTAGCTTTTTCTTCACTGTAGAAAAGCCCTGGTGGTTTGGTTTTGGTTAATATTGAGGATGTTATGGAAGAGTTGGTCTCAGAAGACAATGTTAGATCAAGTAATCATGGGTTTACTGAGTTGTGATTAATTCAGTAAGATTGTGTGAAGCTATTTGTCTCAGGGAAAGGGTAGGACATGGACCCCGAAGGGTCAAGGAGGGACTCTGGGGGATAACACACCCCAGGGAAAACATAGGAAAAGAAAAAACAAGTAAAAACGCCCTACCTGCTGCAGGAACCGTGGTGGGACTGGAAGTGGCGGCGGGACCCGCGTGGCTTGTTAGTCGTGGTTTTTTTTTAAAGTGAAACCAGCTGGAGAGAAGGGAGAGGAGAGCTGGCACGGAAGGATAAGAAGGGGAAACAGCAAGACGGAGGGGGAGGAGAGGCTGAGAAAGAGCACCAGGAAAGTATCTCCCAGACTCACCAAGGAGGAGGGGGAGCTGGAGAACGCTGCCCATAGGGCAGGAGAATGCCCTGAGAAGCATCAATATAAAGACGCTGTTACTGGACTTAGAAAGACGGAGGTGGCCAGGCTGCATATAATCCTAAAGCCGCGAGGAGAGCCTACAGGAGGGTCCACACAGGCAGAGTCTGGTTCCAGCAATTGCCCAGGGGAGAGGTGAATGGTCAAGAGGCTAGCTAAGACCATCACGTCCTGGACAGAAGACCTGGGAGAGTCCATTGGAGGAAGGTTTCTTTTCCGAGGCAGAATGGGCATCAAGGGTTGGATTCACATAGGGTACACTAAGGGTAGGGAATAGGTAGCACTAAGGGAGCAGTCGGTGAAGGGATGGTATAATCGTGGGGGGGCACACTGTAACTAAGATGCCCCAGGATAGTGATTAGTGGATTATTGGGAGATTGTAGGCAGTTTTGTTGCTAGTGTCTTTTCCTTTTATTTGTTATTTTTATCACCTGGGATGCCGGTGTAAAAGTAAGGCGGAGGACTACGAAAAGCCAAGGATATAGAGGGCCTAGTATGACTTGGCCATACAGCCCAGGCTTGAGTGAGACCCAGGGATATGATCTCGTATAGGGAGGGCTGACTGTGGAAAACAACATCAGCACACTGTCGTGGCTGGGTATAGAGCGAGGTACAGGGGACATTGGAGCCTTGTGAAAACTATCACCCTTCGGCCTGAGATAACCGAACCCGGATGGTTGGACCCCCCACCACTGATAGGGTCATCAAAGTCGTGGCAGGCGGGATTAGGAGGGGATAAGACTGCCCGAGGTGAGAACTCATGGCCCTAATACCATTGGGACGGAGTGGAAAACCATCATCAAAATCCAGAGCCGAGCGGCGAGGTACTGGATGATCGAGGCCTGGCGGGTGCACTATTATTTATAATTTAATTTTAAAAGGGCAAGCTGTGAAATTAAGGGGACTATTTAGTGACTTATTTAATTTTGTATAATTTCAGATGGATAGATTTTTATCAAGAATCTGAGGGTACTTGATTTTTTTTTTTTTTTTTTTTTTAAACCAACATCTGTGGAAATCTTGGGTCTTAACCCTTTGTGGTATTTGTGATATTACCGAATGTCATTCTTGCAACCACTTGTTCCTTTTTCATGTTCCTGTGGCTCAGCCAAACTATTTGTAATACCTCTGAAATTACACTTTTAAATGCAGCTCCCTCCTAGAAAATTTTAAATACGAGTGGTGTGCTCATCAGTGCAGTTGCATCCTTATCCATGCATTTGCAGAATAGCCTGAAAAAAAATAGACGCTCATATATTTTTTTAAAGGATTAATATTTATTTTACAGAAACCTATAAGAGCAAAGTTAAATCATAAATTTTAAAATAAAAAGGATTTATACAATAATTACATGCCAAGGGATTACTTCTCTCTTAAGCTTTCATCCTTAAGAATGTTAGAAATTACAGAGAAGAATCTTAATGTCAGCTTTTAGTTCTCTGCATGATTTAACTGGTCCAGGCAGATAAATCTGTGACAGATAGACAATACTTTTGTATAATAAACTTTTTAAGATTTAAGACTAGCTCAAGCAAATCCAAAATGCTACAAAAGGAGAGAGGAGGGAAAAGTAGATATAAAAGAATGAAATAGAAAGTAGGGAGAACTGAATGAGGAGCACTCAAAATATACATTGGTACAAAGAGCACTGCTGCTATAAAACTATTATGGCCAAGTATAGACATTACACTTGTATTGGTATGTTTGGCAGGGATCCTGGTTTTCTCTGATGATAATAACAAATACTCTGATTCGAAACCAAAAATCTGTGTTTTTTTCCATGATTAAAATGAAACACCACTATATCTATATATATGCAGGTGTCAGTTGAACACAATGTTTTACTGATATACAGGCAGTCCTCACACTTATGGTGGGTTACATTCCTAGAAAAGGCACTGTAAGTTGAAATGATGAATGTCAAATCTAATTTTCCCGTAGAAAACAATGTTATAATTGGGCCATTACATGCCTGACGCCCAACTTTTTATAGAAATGACCATAAACCTTGGAGCCGCCAGGGTGAAGGTGGGACCCACCTGCACTGGAAGTGATTCCCATGGCCCATCCCACCCCACCTGGGATCAGAGCCAGGAGCCCTGTGCCCCCAGGCAGCGGTTCCAGCCCTGTGAGCCCATGCCAAGTGGCCAGGTGCAGTGCCTGTCACCATCACTAGAGCACTGCCTTTTCCTTTTATCAGCCATTTTTAAGGGCTAAATATATATAAAAAAGCTTAAAGTGCACTAAGAATCACAGAATATAATAAACTTACGCGCCACAGCACATCAGGAAGAAGACTGACTGAGTAACATATGTATATTTGTGTGCCGCCTGAGGTGCCACCATGCCATAAGTGCGAGGCTCCAGGATAATATCATGGGTGTAAATGGCGGAGCGCAGCAATTGCGAATCACTGTAAGTCGAGGACTGCCTGTATTTACAATTTTAAAGCAGTTTGGAAGCCCACCAGTGCCTCAGTCACAATAAAAAAATAAATTCTAAATACCTATACATTTTGGCATTTGATTTTGGGTTTTTATTATGGAAAATCAAAGCTTCCCCTGCTCCCTTGGTTCACCAGGATGTAGGTCCAGCTGTGGCCATCTCCCCACCACTGCTTTGTGGTACTGAGTATCCTTGATGTGCCGGTGCCCTGCCCATGCCATTGCCTCTCACTCCCCAGCCCCACGCCCACCCCTGCTGGTGCCCTTCTCCAACCACAGCCCTTCAGGACTGCCAGTGCCCCTCACTCCCCAACCACAGCTCCTTGGCCCTGTTGGTGCCCCTTGCTCTTCACCACCAGCCCCCCCCAACCCTGCAAAAGGCAGCCCTCAGTTGCCATGGCTATGGGGCCAGGGACCTGGGTCTGCTGCCCCTGCCCCACCAAAAGCACCTGAATCCTAGCTGCTGTATGTGGGAGGTGGTGGCTGCTGCAGCAGACTGGAATGCAAAGCCCGGCTCCCCTTCTCCTGCGGCAAGTCTGGAGTGGAGCCTATGAGGGAGGGGGAGCGGATGTGGGCTGCCCACTGTGGGTTTGGGCTCCCTGCCTTGCTGCCTTCCTCCTGGGGCCTCCTCAGCCCAGCCGGTGAGACCCAGTGTGGCAGGGCAGAGCAGGGCCAGGAGGGGAAGCTCAGTGCCACCACTGCAAGCCCTGCACTGACATTGATTGGTGACCTCTGCTGACCCAGCAGCAGCAAGGGGCACAACTGTGCACTGCAACCACCACTAGCAAGCAGGGGATGCCTCACCATGGCAGAATGGGTCTTGCAGCAGTGGCACCGAACTTCCCTGCCCTGCTCTGCCCTGCCATGCCAGGTCCTGCCTGCTGGGCTATAGAGGCCTTAAGGGGAGGTCAGCAGGGTGGGGAGTCCCAAGCCTGCAGCAGGAACCCTGCACCCACTGCATGCACAAATCTGGGGGGCATGTACCCGCCATATCCTCCAGGAGTGTGTGCAGCAGCAAGGAGTCAGGCCCCTTCCTATCCCCTGGACAAGTCACCCATGGCCCAATCCCAATCCCTGCCTGGGCTCTGCAGCCATGCATTCCAGTCCCACATATTTCCACAGCTGAGCAGCAGCCCCAGCCGCAGCCCTGCCAAACTCCCTCCATCCTTCACTATGGGGGCCTCAATCCGTTCCCCTCCCACCAGACTTACCTGTGGGGAGCTGCTCCCCAGGCTGCCTGGTAGCCATGTGTATGTGTACATGCGCATATGCACATGGTACCCTCTGCTTGACCACCCTCCTGCTGCTCCCCCCAGCCTCTTACAGGCTGGAACTCTGCCAGCCTGCAAGGGGAAATGCACCATTTCCATTCATTTTTCTCTTTTAAAGGAGAATATCTGTGTTTTTTCTCCTTAAAATGAGAACATCCGGGTTGTGCTGCATTTTTCCATGGCAAATGGAAAACCTGGATCCCTGGTGATTGGAAACCAATCTATACCTTTAAAAGAACAGAATTTTAGCACCCAAAACTGGTCCATACCTGTAACAGAACAGAAGTTCAGCACATGTAGACTGGTTTAAAAATGGTGGAACCTATTTAGCTCCCCCCACCAAGGTGTGAATGTGTGTTCTATTCACTACCAATCTAAATTATGCTGCTCATAGAAAACAGTATAACTTAGATTGATTCCACCTAAGGCTTTTTGAATTTCTGTACTTAGTCTGTGTTACACTGGTTTCTGTATACTCTGCATGTAGATATGGTAGTGCTGGGAGATGGGAACCAAGAATGGAGCTGGATTGTTCTAGTCTTCATAAAAGCAGCAAGTAAGAGACTGATGACCCCAAAAGATAACAAATAGTGAGGAAAGGGATATAACATCCAAGAAGAGCAGTAATTGTATGTATTGCTTGTATTTTATAATGAGAAATTTCCATCTAGCACTTTCTGTCTATTCCATAATTTTACAAACAAAACACTTTTTCCCTTCTGAAAAAGTATAGTATTAAGTAGGGGTCGGCAGCGTTTTGGGCAGAGTTTCAAAACACCTGAAACCTCAATTTGTAGGACATTGGCATGCCAGGGATGGACAGAGAAGGAGCCATGAGGGGCCTGATCCTTGTGGCAGCGCAGCCCCGGCCCCTTCTCTGAGGTGCGAGTGCGAAGTAGAATGCCTTCTCATGCGACACTCTGGCACACATGCTGGAGGTTGCCTACCTCTCTGATAAAGGATAATTACTCCTTGTGGCATGTGATGACCTTGCCTTAGGACTGCCCACAAAAACTGGAGTACTATATTCTTAGGTACCTATTTGCAAGTTTATCTAGTATGGCTCTGATTCTGGTCAGTACTTCTGAACTAGCAAGGTACTGACAAGGTCTTGTAGTATTTGGCATTAGACGTTTTCAGATTTTACTTCACATGCAGCAGTCTTTTCCTAATAGGAAAAGTAAAAGTCTTCTAGTACACATCAACAAATCAGATTAATTTGTGTAGATGATTGCATCTGAGAACACAAATAGGCTTTTCCAGTATTGCTACTGTCTTCACCTCCATTCTCCTCTGTGCATTTCCTTTATTTTGTCTTTTGTTCAGTTTGTGTAACTTCAGCATAGAAAATAAAGATGTGAATTTTATTGTCTGATGGGTAAAACATAGTTCATTTTGCTTTAAGCCATGTATCAAATGTATTTTATGAAAGAAATTGTATCTTGAAATGATGTAGAGCAGGTTTAGCTATAATGATTATAATTATCTCAATAAAGAATGTAAAATTATAAGAATTACTGTCAAGTTTTGTTGGGTTTTTAGACTCAACTTGCAGGAAAAAGAAGACTAGAAAACTAGTTGTTTCAAATATTGAAGGTAGCGTCCAGTTATTTTGTGGCATTTTTTTCCCTGTATGCATGGCTACTTCTGTTGTGTAGTGTAGTGAGATCTCTTTTGCTTCATTTGCCTGCCTGTCCCAAATGGCCGACTCACTGAATTCTCTCTCCCCTGGGTGCTTCAGTGCCATGGAGATATGATATGATTGCTCTTCTCAAGTGAGTCTGTTTTCCCTCAAAGTTACCAGGGTTAGAGATGATCTAGGCCCCTTCTGGGGGAAAAAAAAGTTTATACCTTACAAAAAATTGTTTTCTTGGGGGAGACAGAATATACAGTCAAAGCCCTGGTACTTGTTTGTTGAAAGTTATGTTAGCACATTCAGCAAGGCTAGAAATGTTCAATGTAACATTCTAAAATCATAGATCTGGGTGTGTTTGCCATTAGTACTACTATTAGTTTCCATTTATTCCTGTTATAAATTATATGTCTGTGGTACCTGGAAGGCAGTGAAAGAGAAGAGCGAGGAAGCAGGAGATTAGATTGAAGGGGAATGTGTTTGGGCCTGGGGAAAAATCCTAGCATAGCAAATAGTCTTAAAAACATGCTAAGCAGTCAGAGAACTTTTCTCCTAAAAGATGGGTTCTCTCAACCTTGAACACACACCTCACTCTGTTGTAGGAACAAAGGAGTTGAGGGGATCACCTGTGTTTCTGAGACCAGTTCTCTGCAATTACACGCTACCAGAAAATAAATGCTGAGGTCCAAAAAGTCCACAAAAACAATCCCCCTCATTTCAAAATTCAGTTGTCCTCCTGTTGCTGACCCAAAGCACTTCTGGCTAGCGACAAACATTCAAAAAGCCTGAGCCTGAATTGATTCAATCTTTGGAAGTTAGTCTAACCTTCCTAGGTTGAACTGGTTTGCAACCACACAGACATTGCCTCTGGAGTGAAGAAATGCGGGCACATGCCTGCAGTGGCTCAGGCTAGAAGTCAGAGGGTGCTAGAACAGCCTTCCCATCTTTTCCTCAGTGCTGAGATTGGGGGGAGAGGGCATGGCCAGGCCCTGGCAGCATGCTCTGATTAGGGAGTGGTGTAAACCACCACCCTACTTGTACCATCCCAGACTTTTCCCCACTGGCTGCTCAAGGGGCATGAGTGTTGCCAGCCCCCAACCCCCGGGCTAGCACTCTGAGGCAAAGGGGGTGTGTGCAGTACATGCATCTGATGATGATACTGAACTTTTCTGTCCCTGCTCTTCATACTGTCTGCAAACCTGACAGGTGAGCATGCCAGCAGGGGGCTGATAATACAGAATTTATCAGCTCATTAACCAAACAAAAGCCTCTCTTATTAGTTCAATCTCTTCTTAAACAGCTTTTTCCAAGGAAGGAACAGAGGGACATTACCAGCTGACTTATTGATTAGCTCCAAAAAGCCCTAAGTGGACACTGTTCTGTATGCCTGTTTTAGTGAAATTGGAGACACACGTGCTCACCTCTCAGCATTAGCTAGCATACCACATGCCTAGGGTTCATGGGGCTGAGATCTATGCTGTGGAAGCTGGGAGGGGGGGAATCCCTGCTTGAGCAGCCAGCAGTGAGGGGAGGGTGAGGCAGAGGGAAGTAAGGCAGACCCTGCAGTCTCTGTCAGAGCTCTGGCTAAGGAACAGAGGGGCAGGGCCAGCCCTGTTCTCTGGAGCAGACAGCGCAGCCCAGGGCTGTGCTGGAGGACTCTGGTTTAACTTAAACCAGGAAGGGGTCTGGGACAGACATTGCATAAACCGGTTTGACCCAGATCAGTTAAGTCTAATACTACATTCAACCAGGTTTATCTTAAACCAGTTTCAGCTATTTTGAAACTGGTTCATGTGCACTGAATTTATGTTCTGTTACAGGTTTAAACCAGTTTCTTATCACTGAAACTGGTTTATGTGTAACATCTGTCCCTAGCCCTATAGCACAGCTTTCCTTATGATTTGCCTACAGAATGTTCTATTAAGAGTATTGAGTGTTCTCACACCCCCGGGGAGAACATAGGCTCTAATATAAGGCTTTCCTTGTGGGATTTCACAAGCTGTCTAGGTCTTAGGCCTTTGGCAACTGTCTTTGCTCCCCCCAAAACAACTCTGGCAGTAAATTATGATAGGAAATATTTAACTCCTTTGGGGAAGATACTGTCTTCTAAGTACATCATGAGGTGAGGTTACTGACCTTTGAACAGGTTTCTTAAATACTGGTAACTTACCTGGTCACAGTCCTGCGGCTTGAATTTATGTCAGTTGACACACATTTGAGGACCAGTTTTATTTTGTTTTGTTTTTTCTAGAGCAAGAAGAATAAGTTAAACCCCTGCCCCCACCTTTTTTTTTTCTTTGCTTACTTTCTTTTTATTGGTGTACAACTCATTTTTATTTCTTCCCTAATTCCTGGTGTTTTCTTTGTAATCATTCAGGATAATGATCAGAAGCATTTTATGGTTACATTCCAGAGTGATCTTTTTCCCATTCAAAATTATGCATATGGAGCTTTTGGATTGTTTGCTGTGGGAGGGATCCATTATATTTCAGTTTCCTCTACTCATCACTCATAGGAGATAATAAATTAGGATCAGGGGAAAATATAGGTAGGAAGGAATACTTTTTCTGAAGGGGATGCTTTGGGATGGGGTGGTTTTATTTTTTAATTTCAATATTTTTTTTCTTAAAGATATTCAGACAAGTCCCTAGAGATTTCAAGAAAACTGGGTTTGTACTCCATCCAGCTTGAGTCCTGTGTTGTTTCCTCCAGAACTATGCCTTTTATGGGATATAATCCTGGTATATCTCAGAGGGTATAGAGATTGCTAAAAGCCAGTGAGCACTGTCATTTTCACCGATACTAACTGTAGTAATAAACCTTGGCCTTTTGGGGATTTCCTAAGGGGAAATGGTCTTGTAACAATTACTAGAATTCAGGAGAATTCAGGAGGCTCCTGGCACTGTCACAGACATTTCGATCTGCATGAGGCCTTTCACAATTATTCTTTGTTTCAGTCTTCCCCCTTCTGCAAAATGAAGGAAATTCTTAATTCATTGATCTGTATCCTGCCACTGATTAAAGTAAACCTCCACATCAACTTTAATAAGGAGCTCTACTTAAAAATCGGTGGCACTCTGTGGCTCATTGTTTGTACATCTCTGGGAGATCTCTGGATTGGAGGACACCATACAAATGCAAAGTAGCATTAAGAAAGAGTTTTTTAAAAAGCCTGTCCATCCAGATTAGTGAATTTAAAATAATGGAAGCTGCCTTTCCATGGAAAAAATGTATCATTCTTCTGAAAATTACTTGCTGTACCATCAAGAGGTTAATAAATGTTTTACCTTTCTGATGTTATCAAGTAACCAGTAATTTAAAACAAGTCTCATTATTGAGAGAGCAAGAGGTTTGGCATTTCAATATCCAGGAAGGATACAACACTACTGTATGTGACAGGATAAGTGGCATTTTGCCAAACTTAGTAAAGAGTTAATGAAAAGAACCAAACTTTGACTTTGAATGAGGTCACATGTCTGTAAAGATGCAAATTAGGATCAGATTTTAGGAGAAGAGAGTTTTACAACAAATCCCAATTGTCTTAGCTGCCAGGCAAGCATTGGTCAGAGTATTGTGTTTTGTTGAAGGAGACTGAGAAAAAGTCATGTGAAGTTTATTGGGCTCCTGCCTCAGACATTTTGTAACTGCTTTAATCTTTTGTTTGTATAATGTGCTGGTTGGTTATTTTGTGCTTTAGGAAGTGATGTAGCTATTGAACATGATGGCAGAGTGCTGAGGCATATTTATAGTATCTCTATAAACAAACAATGAAGTGTTTGTGAAAAATATTCACAGAAACAACTTGAAACATTTTGGATCTAGTTATTTCCAGTATAAAATATATTTTTTTAATATTTAATAAAATATAATATTTTCTTGTGCAATATGATAGGGAATTGAAATTTTCAAGACAAAACCAGAACCCCCTCCCTCCAGGGTATCTGGTCTGTGTAGATCTCAAGCAAAGAAGGAAAGCAACAATGACAGCAGAAAATTTCTGTTGTCAAGGAAGAGAAAAGGTACTGTTTCTCATAACTGAGGAGAGGGTGTGAAATCTGATAATACTTACAGGAAATAATGGACATTATTGTTCTTATTCAGCCACCTAGTACAAAGTATGGGGAGGGTAAACACAGGAACTTTTAAAATCATTTCATTGCACTATTTCAAGCCTCAGTAGTATGTCACATTGAGAAAGGAAATCATAAAAGTAAAAGCGATGTGTCCAGGATTTTTTTTTCCTCTGGAAATGGTGAGAAGGCAAGGGAAGTTTTTTTAAATTAGAGCTGCATAATATGTATGTAGTTTTGAAGTGACGTTGTTGCTGTTATTGCCCAGGAAATATGCAAGAGGCAAGGGTTTCTGTGGTAATATCCTTTATTGGACCAACTGTATAATTGGGATAAACTGTATTTGTCGTTTAGTATCCCAAGCCATTAACGTAGCAAGTTAAGCAAATATATTTGCACTACCAGCAAAATACCTGCATTAAACTCTGTTCTTTCTTCACTTACCTGCTGTCCATGTTCAGTATTCTGTTTTAAACAATGCTACTGTATTTGCTTCCTTCCTCCCCTACAGTCCTTGCTCAGTGAGAAGTAAGGAGGTAAGCCCTTCTCCTTGACCTCTGTTTAGCATCTGCCCTTTCTGCTCCATTGAATACACTCTTGCCATTTTTCTGGCTAGTTCTAAGGATCTGTTTCCTCCTTCTTGGCTGCTTCTTTGCTTTTAGCGCTGTTGATCATCTACTCCAGGGACAGGCAGTTATTTCGGGTGGAGGACTACTTACTGAGTTTTGGCAAGCCGTCAAGGGCCACGAAGGTAGCCCTGCCCCCTGACAGGTGCCCCGCTCCCTGGTTTGCTATCTTGGGACCAGAAGTTCCACCCCTTAACCCCAGACCTTTGCCACCACAAGTCCACCCCTTGCCCCCCAGAAGTACTCCTTTCAGGAAGAGGGTTTGCCATCTCGGAACCAGAAAAATACCAAATTATATTCTAAAAATCAAACATCTACTACAACATCCATTAATGTGATTTCAAAAAATATTTTTCTTCTGATTCATATGTGTTTGTGTAGTGTACATAGAGGTGATTGCACAATAGCTTAAAATGAAGTCTTACTCTTGTATATTGCAGCAGGGTGTGGGGTGTATGAGTGGGTGGGTATGGGTTTGTGGGGGGCTGTGGGTGTGTGGGTATGTGGAGTGTGAGGGAGGGTTTGGGTATCTGTGGGGTTTGTGGGGGTTGATAGGTGTGGGGATGTAGGGAGGGTATATTTGGGGTGGGGAGCATGTGGGGGTATGTGTGGCTGTGTGGGGTGTGGGTGAATATGGGCTTTGTGGGGGAATGTGAGTGTGTAGGGGGAGGGTGGCTGGGGAGGGTTTGCCCACAGGCCACCCCCCATGGTAGGAAAAGCCCCTGCCAGCGCTTCTCCAAGCCTGGGCTCTGCACTCATGCTGCTTCTGGCCCTGGCATGGACCTCATGTTTCTGTCACTTCTGCCTCCCATCTGCCACCGCTGTCCTTCTGCTGCTGCTTCCCCATCCCCTTCAGCTAGCTGCTCCAGCACTATGTCCCAGCTGCACAGCTGAGACTACAGGACACAGCACAGTGCAAGCACAGCACAGCACAGAGCCAGCCAAGAATTGTGGGGACCAGGCCAGGTCCTTCCTGCAGCTCCTGGGTCCTGCTACTGGCTCCCCTGGGGTCCTGCTGCCCCAGGTGTCTTGTCATGTTTGACAGGCAGCCAAGGCAGATAAATATTAATTTTCTAAATTTTTTAGGGGCCTCATGGGCTGGATAGAATGGCCTGGTGGGCCAAATCCAGCCCATGGGCCATATTTTGCCTGCCCTGATCTACTCCCTTTCCATTCCTACTTCTCCTACTTCTCTGGCTGTTCCTATAGCATTTTGTTAGACAAGTTCCTGCCATTTCTTTTTTCCCACAAGGGCTTTGGTTTGTGCACCCATAAGCTGTCCCTCTTTCTCTACACCATATTTCTCTCTACATCATATTTCCTTGCGACATGGTTTCATTTATTTCCATACTGATCGATCACAAATTTAGCTTTCCATTGCAACTTGTTTCCTTCCATTTTGTCCTATATTTTGTCTGTCAGTAAGCCATGGGGGAAAAATGTCTGAAGTTTAAACTATAGTAAGCCCTAAGCTGCTTAATAGTGATGTATTGTAGGATTTGCTTCCATTTGCCTGACCAGTGTTTGGTTAAGAGACGAGGGAAAGGAAATGAGCAAGCAAGGAAATGCCATAAGCAAGCGAAAGATGGTTGAGAGAAGTGATCTCAGGGACACTTAGAGTTAATTTAGTGGTTTTGTATACCCACTAGATCTAGTTTAGGGCAGACACAATTTACATAGGTAATTTAAAAATAGGTATTTTTACCTGACAGCAAGCAAGGTGTGCTTGACAGCCATAGTGGATGAAGCTCATACTAATATTAAGGACGAAATAACCTGTTAGGCACATTTCTATATTTACCAGCCTTATTGGGCTAGAATTGGATTTGCCATGGGCAAATGAGTGTTGTAGGGTTGGTTCACAGGCTGGATCTAGCCTATGGGTCCCATCTGGCACAAAGTGCCAGGGCTGGGCCAGTGCATGGGCCCAATGCAATGCACAGGGCTGGGGCCAGGCCAGCGTGTTGGGGGATGGGCCTTGGCTCTGGCCCTGAGCATTGGGTCTGTTTCCCCAGTTCTACATTTTTGGATCTGTGGGAAACCCCATGGGCTAGACGACATGGTCTGTGGACTGGAATTTGAGCACTGCTGGGCTAGATAACCAAGCATAAAAGTCTAGGTCTATTTTGTAATTTTTGCTCTTCAGTCTTGAACTTTAGTTCTTGCTGATTTGTCCATCTGCAGATGAACTAAAGTCAGTGCATTTTTAAAAAGCAGTCTTTGAAACCTAGGTAAAAAGTACTTCTCCCTAACAGATTAGCCACCTGTTACAGGCTTTAAAGTCTTTAGGACTTAAATTTATCTTATTTTTGTTTCTCAGATATTGATGATTCTGCTATTTCTTTAGGTTAATGAGAATTTTATTATTCTAAATCATTGACTTAAATGACAAAACAGTACAGATAAGACATACCATGTTATCTGTATTTCATTGTAAAACTTTCTATAAAAATTCCTTACATTTATCTTTTCTATTACTTTATTTTAATGGGACAAGCTTCTCAGACCTTTCTTGGACCTAAAACACTGCTAGGGGTCAACACAAGAACTCTTTGAATTTACACAATCAGGAATAAAAGCTTCATTTTTTTCTCTCCAAATCCCTGTTTCTCTATCATCATTGTCAGCATCGTCCTCTGTCGTGCAGTTTTTGTATGATTTTTCTTCAGTTCCTACCTCTCTTTCTTTACACACATCCAGACTGCATCTTTCTGCATACTTCACAAAATTTCCAGAATCTAGCATTTTTCTATGTTTACGTCTCAGACAGTTGCATCACCTTTAATCACCTCCTCATATTATTGCTGAGGCTTCCTTCTCACCCTCTGACATGGACAGAGCCAATTATTAGCAAATGTGTAATCATCTTGCTTGGCTGAGGATATGTCCATGTCACCTTTTGTTGACTCTGTCTTTCCACACCCCTATGTTCTGTGTAATTCCACTCCACTTCTCTCTGTATCCATGCTCCGTCTCTTATGTTGCTATCACCACTACTTTGTTATTATCATCCCTGTATTTATTATCATCTCCAGCAACCCTGTTCCTTCTGCCTCCCTTTGTACCATCTATCCTCTATGTGAGGAACACCTTTCTTGAGTTGCTTTGCAAGGTCACCACTATTTCCATATTTGTATACCTTTATTGACATGCCTTCTTTGAATACTGGTACAGTCTTTTTGCAGACACCTTTCCTTCTCTTTTCCTGCTGTTTTGTTGCTCTCTTAGTTCTGCAGTTGTCTAAAATTAGTGAAAAAAATACTTCAGTGGAAGGACAATGTTATGTTTTCAATTTGCATTAGTTTCTACCAGGATGCTAGACACCTATAGTGTATTTATAGTTTTTAAAATTGGGTGGTATTCAATTCATAACAGTTATGCAGGGGTGCCTTTAGTCCAGAAAGAGGTTAGATAAGTGGTTCTCAACCTATGTTTTGGACCTACCTTGGCAAAAATTTTGGGAAAGAGAACAAAGGGGAAAATGTATGAAGAGTGAAGGGGCTTGCTTTTCTTTACACATGGAGGGTGGAGAAAGGGGAACGCATCCCTGAGCTAGGAAAGTTTCCAATGTGTTAAAACATTTATCTTAATTTTGGGGTACATACAGGGGAGGTTTGTGCGAGTTAAAAATGGCCACCTGATTTAAGGTAGATTGGGATGGGGAGCCTAGTGTGGGGACTTTGGAGGAATTGCTGGGGCAAGAGCTCAGGAGGGGGTTGGGAGGATCATGGGGGGCATGCAGGGTCCACAGGGGGTATCTGGGAGACTGGGGGGGCAAGCAGGGTCTGTGGGGTGTTGGGTGCATGGGGGAGAAAGTGGGGTATGTGGGGACAAGCAGGAGACATGGAGGGGTTAGGGTAATTGGGGGGACTAGCACAATTTACTTAAGGTCTTGGAGGGCAAGGAAGATCTGAAGAGTTCAGTGGGTTCTGGGAGGGTTTGGTGGGATTGGGAGGAGGGGGTAGCAGGGTCCTGGGGGGGGCTCTCTTCTACTCCTTGGACTAAGGGTTATTTTTAAGCATCTGACCTCCTGCACCATCCCTGGTGAACCAACTCCCCCCATCCTCCCTGCCTCTCCACCTCAATTTGGCTTCTGGCACCAGTGAACACCAGTAAAACTGGCCTGGGAGCAGCTTGCGGGATGGGGGTTTGGTGTGGCTGGGGACGCTGACTGGTCTGCAGAGGGAGTAGTTATCTGGGGATGGGGTGAGGCATGGTGGGGGAGGGGGGCTAAAAATAGCCTGGCACTATCTCACTGGTAGGGGAGATAGGAAAAGTGCTGTCATGGGGCTGAGCCCAGCAGCTGGGCTTTCCCAGCCCCAGGGCTTCACTGGGAACTGTACAGAACTTCAGTTTGATCAGTCTCACCAGACCTGGTCTAAGTTAGACTACCTCTGAAGCAGGGTTAACTTGGATTAGGTTGGCCAGTTTTAAATCAATCTAACTGTCCTGAACTTCTGTACAGGTTGTACTTGGATTGACCTAACTAGGGTAAGTGTAAGGTCCACACTGGGGTAAACTAAGTTAGATTGGATGACCATTATTAATTCAATCTAACTTCCCTGAACTTATGTATGTACCCTTGGTGCCAGGTTTGGGTTGGTTCTGTCTGAACTATTTTGCCTTCAGTGTTTTCTGATTCAGTAGGATCCAGCCTCAGTAGATACGAGGCATGAAGAAGCATTCTTGTTTTCACTTCTAGCTTGGATATGGTTATCTTTGATATCACTATAACTGGAGCAGTTGCACTTGGATGGCGTCCTTGCTTTCCTCTAGTTATCCTTTTTCTCTTTATTGTGTCTGGGAGGAGAAAGCTTGCAATCTAGGTCCTGTTGTTCAAAGAGTAATCGTATTTGAGATCAGGTGTTCAAGAAGGAGCATAAGTGAAAGAGATTTCTTTATCGCAAGCTTGTCAATCTAAAGTATCCAAATTACGGCTCTAATATTGACTATGAGCAGTCAACTATTATTTTCTATCACCTTACAACTTTTTTTCTCTTATTAAAAAAAGGAATTGCCACAATTCAACCATTAGGAAAGAACTAGCAGGGTCAGGTTTTCTGGGTTCGTGGACAGAGTGCATAGGAGCCATGGACACAATATGGATGTGCTTTTTCTCTTGCTGGCAAGAGCAGGAGCTATTTAAAGGATCAGAAGCAGTGGTGGAATTGGAAAAGATAAAGGTCTGCAAGAGATTAAGTAGTCAATAAGCGTCAGACACAAGACAGGGATTGCAAAGCAGAGCAGGTGTGAAGGAAACTAGGGATTAAAAAAAAATTGATAAGAGATAATTGCCAGTCAAAAATAAGTTTTGGGTTTTTTTAAGTAAGACTCTGAATTCCTTTACTTCAGTATCCACTTCTGAAAATCCTGCAGAAACCAGCAGTTTATGGTTTTAAATAGTATGTCTTTCAGCTTAGATGCCAAGAAGCAGTCAAACAACTTGGCATCTAAGCACTTATCTTTTCTCAATTATAAAATTGTCTGTAACTGATACAAATTAATTTTATTTTAGTGATTCTACAAGTATAATCAAGAACTGAAGTTGTCTAAGCAAGACCAGTATTTAAAAACAGTTTTTGTTCTCAGGGTGTGTACAGCTTCCCTAACCAGAAGGAAGAGGGCTGAACCATGTAATAAATTATTTAAAAAAATTCTGCCATATACTAAGGCATATTCTCATCAGTTGGGGCTTATCCTTGTGTGACTTTCATGATTCTAACTTGGTTCAAGTTTAGTTGTTGGTAGTGGGAACGCCAGCATAAAGGTAAACAGAGCTTAAAGGATAATACTAGTTAATGTGAAAATGTCAGGTTTTTGTTTTATGTTTGCTTCATTAACAGCTGATGGATAGGTTTAGAGGCATGGTTTGGCACCATGCCTTTGTATAACCTTATGATACAGCAGTTGATGGAATGCAGATAATAACTTCATTTTTTTACTGTTTAAGTACAAACTTGTACTAGCATGTTCCTTTCCTTGCTTTGCTACAACCTGATCTATAAACTTTAGCAAGGGACTTTATTGCTCTGTGCCTCAGTTTTTCCATCTTTCACACAGAGATAACAATACTCTTCTGCCCTTTGTTAGGACATTTTTTAAATTAGCAGATGAAAGCAAGAGCTTACTAAGGAGCCTTATCACTCCCTTCACTGGACTTTCTGATTGCCTTAAATGTGCTGCACGGTGAGATGGGAATGTCCATGGCTGTTGTGAGATCTGTGTCCTATGGCCGAGACAGTAGCAATGGTCCCACATCACTGGACTGGCCCATGACCGAAAAATCTGTGGAAATTATCTTTGGAAGTAGCCACTTCAAAGCACATCTAAAACTGAGAACAAGAGTTTAGGGCAAATTTCAGAAAGAAAACAGAACAACAAAAAAACCCTCAGTAAAATGATTCTAGGAAGTATGACTACCAAGAGATTTTTATTTGTTAGGTGATTTATAGTTGTATTACTATGTCAGAACTTTATGTGTAAAAACTATTATAACAATGTAGATGGTGATATCAACTTTCATCTGCTCTGAAAATTGAAGTCCATATCAAAGCTCCCATTGACTTTAACACAACAGGATTGGGACTTAAATGAACGAAGTGGAATACTTACTTTTCAGAAGCAAATGTGGATAGTAACAGCTGGCCAAACTGTTAGGGAGATCTTAGCTAAATTTGGAGAATTTTTACAATCCCCCTTCTCATCTTTCTTGTCAAACAAAGGCTTCCAATGTTACTTGATAAGAACAAGATAAAAGTGGTCAGAGTGGTGATTGTTCTTCTGTCCGCTATGTTTGGACATATTCTGTCCACAATATGACACAAACATGCTGACTTGCATTAATGGAGAGCTAAATGAGCTGGCCTTTCCTAGAATATTCTCTCACTTTTAAAGAGCACCAGACAGCAAGGGTGTACATTTTTATGGGATTTGGAGGACTTCAAAGCATGTCTATCCATGGCCTCAGACTGTCCAGACCAGACCTTATGCAAAATATTTCCTGCTAGTGTTACCATGGCTCAGCACTGTTTGGTTGGTAGTGGAAGTAGAAGGAAATCACCAGCTACTGCTGTTCTCTCTGGGTGTAGCTTAGGGCTTATCTGAGGACTGATTAGTAAATTTAATGGCTAATTCTTTCAAAACCCTGGCACACAGGTTCTCAATCCCTGAGCCCTGGCCTGATGCTGGGCCGCGGTAGGTTGGATGCCGGTCTGCAGCATAGTCAGTTGCTAGACCGGAAGTAGCCACGGACTAACAAACCGTGGCTCCCCAGAGCCGGGCGGAGAGGTCGTGGAAATGGGGGTAGGGGAATAGTGGTGAAATGAAGGACCCCCACTCTTGGACAAGTACATGCCCTGCAACCAGGCTAGTTGGCAAGTGCTCTGCAGACTGTTTGCATGGCGTTGCATGCCTGGAGATGAGAATGGCACAACCCCAGGGGTGGACAGGGAGTTGGCCTGGTGCCAGAACTGTTCCCCCTTTCCTGTCCCTCCTCCCCACACCCGGAAGTAGAGTTCAGGGAGTGGAAAGTTTCTCCACGTAAAACAGGAGGGTGGGCAAGGGGACACTGCATCCTAGGATGCTGAAGGACTGCAACTTGGGTGGCTTATCTGTGGGGAGTAGCCACACAATAATGGAACATGAACTGAGTAACATGGATCAGGGATAAATCTGCTCTGGAGTGGTGTAACTTTAAGTTGCCTAAAGTGTGCTTAAAACTAATTTAAGTGTTAGTGTGTGGACAATCCAGCGGTTAAGAGCTCCAGGAGGTGCCTAAAATTAATGTGTAACAAGGCCTTTTCATTGCCTTTAGCAATTCTTCCAGTGGGTTTAAGGATTATCATAAACAGCTGTGGCTCCTTTGTTATATGCGAAGAAGAATGAGATGGAGTCAATTTGTTTTTTTTTTTGTTTTTTATCTGTTACTCTTTCAGATATGTTTGAACATGCCCTACATTTGCCACATTTTTCACACATTCAGTGTCTGGGAATAGAGGTATGTTGAAATGTCATGTCATGGAATCCTTAAATGTTTTTGGCAAAGCTACCTTTGCATATAGCAAAGGCACCTATCAAACAAGATGGACACAATACCTTTCCACCTGTGGCCAAGCTTACTGGGATAGTAACCAGTTGCAAAATGTGCTTCAACTTGAAGAAAGGAAGTGTGACTTTGGAAAAGTTCTCTCAGTTCTCCCTTGTACTTCTGGGCTTGATTCTATGCTGTGCCTCTGAAAATATGCCACCCAGAAAAAGCTAGGGTAGGAGAGTAGAAGTGAAAAAGACTGGTTTTGCAAACTTTGAGGTTTCCTGTATTCAGGGCTGCTTTGGGGGTTATTTTACCTTATGGCAGTCTTACCTGGGTTGCCTACAAGCTGATGTACAGCCCAGCTATGACAGGGTTCCTACCCCTCCCACTCATAAGATACCCCTGTATTATGGACTTAAAGTGAGAACATGGAGGGTCATCATCATTAACTTGCTCCTGTTCCTACGGTTATTCCTCTGAGGCAGTGATTCTCAACCCAGAGTGCTATGGCACTGAAATCTTTTTAAGGGTACCATGGGGTGCCATTCAATATTAACACTGTTAAGTATGAAACACCTGCATATTATTCATAAGATAAACCCAAAGATTTCAAACAGGAATCTGGAATGTCAAAAACATTCTGACCTGTTGTGATCTTCTTGATTTGTTTGCAACAGAAAATTTGATCTATTTTTCTGTAGTCAAGATATGACTGAAAACTGGCATTTTCTAAGGGGTGCTTGGAGTCTAAAAAGGTTGCAAACCACTAACCTAAACCATAGCTAGAGAATTCTGAAGTAGGGTATTGATGATGAATAGTGCACTGATGTAAGAAACGGATACACTATATTGATGCATGTGGTTGAAAGACACTGACACACTGTAAGACAATGATACATGTGGTTTTGATGCATGTGGTTTCATTTACCCTTCATCTGTCTACCCCACATGGGTAAATGGTGGCTCCAGCCACCAGCTGAACTCCATTTCCCAGCAGCCCCTGCCCATGTGGCTGGGGTCAGTTTCCATGGAGATCCCAGCAGCAGCCACACTGTGATAGCAGTGAGGCCCCGGTTTTTGTGGAGACTGGCCCCAGAAGCACTGGCAGGGTGCACAGCAGGGTGCAGAACTGCTCCAGAGCCAGGCTGGGATCTTGCAGCTCTGACAACATGGTCCAGAGCCAGGGCAGAGCCACAATCTGCAGCCTGCATGCCCCAGACAGGGACATGCAGGCTGAAGATCACATCTCTTAGCAACACAAAAGGTATATATTTGCAAATAGGGTCAGAGAGAGAGACAAAAGATCAAACACTCTGCCCCCGGGCACAATCATTAGCAGGCTTTTATCCCCTCTCTCCTGACCACGTGTGCAGAAGGAGGAACTTTTACAACTCATTTCCGGTTCATACAAACATATATGTAAACATGTCGCTTCATACGTCCCATGTGCATTATAATTAACTACTTAAGTATGCGGGGCGGATAGGCTTAATATGCATTAGGTTATCACGCGTGCGTAGAAGGGATCCAAGGTTACTCAAGGTTCAACCTGAAGGCTAAAATGGCAATTGCTTTTATCTTAGCCTAAGAATGTGGGGGTCATGAAAGAAAGTGTGATTTAGTGTAACAAAGAGATAGTAAATTTGCAGAACAAAGAGAGAGTGATACCTTAGTACAAAGGGCCTTTGGTGGTTTTCCCTTCAATTTCCAACCCCCGCCTTCCCTCTCCCATTAAGGAGACAAGGAGGGCTAGCAGCTGTGTTTTTTTTTCTAAATCTGCTATTGATAATGCCTTTTTAATAATATTTCTAACAATATCCCCCCTCAAGATGCTTTCTGATCTTTACTTCATTCGGGCATATCAAGATAATTACGAGGAATTTTTCTGAGGACCATGACCTTTGCAGCAGTCTGTGCTTTTAGAGGGACTGCTGCGACCTGCATTCCTTCTACCGTGGTGGTTATCAATCTAGTGAGACAAGGAATAAGGCAAGGGATAAAAATCAAACCAGTTAGAGCACACAAAAGCACAAACCCTACCTTTTTCCACCAGGGTCCTCCAAATAATTGAAACCACCAGTCCTTATTCCATGTGGTTTCCCACGTTTGTATTGGTACATGGGCTATTTTTCTAATCTCTTTGGCAATCTCTAAGACTGCTTTCCCGTTGTCATCTATTTGGAGGCAACAATTAGAAAGGTTGAGCTTTCCGCAGACTCCGCCTTCCTCTGCAAGTAAATAGTCTAAGGCCATCCGATTTTGGTATATGGCTGCTCTCATCTGAGAACTTTGTCTGGCCAATAACTCGAGAGCAGTGGCGGTCTGGTTAGTAATTACTTCCAAGACTGCCTGCAACCGGATGATTCTATTCAGCATATATATTGGTGTCCGGTATCCCCAACTCCCATCATTAGCCCATGTAGCTGGTCCATAATACTCAATAATCCTCTGAGGAGGCCACTCATCCTCCTTCCACTTTTGGGAGCTACCCTGTGTCAAACTTACATCAATACTTCTCTTGGCCCTTTTCCAATCATCATACAAAGAGACTCCCAGCTTATTTCCAACCTCAGACGGTAACAAAAAGAAAGCTGGTACAATTACTCCCATATAGCAAGTTCCTGTCCACCCCGTGGTAGTATTGTATAGGCCTGTCGTCCGCAAATCCAATAGTATCCTCTTAAGGCCCTATTTTCTCTATTGGTGGCATTTGGAGGGGCCCAACCATAGGGCATCTTGGGAAACCCCAAGCCTCCTTCTGGACCCAAAGGACCAGCAACTGCGTGGCCTCCTTTCATGGAACATTCCCATAGCCCATCCTGGTTCTTGTCTGTACAATCTGTCCGATCATCACTTTGATTTGTGGCACTCCAATACTTATTAAACCACACAATTGTTCCATTGGGATGCTGCCACACTAGCCGATTATACCCTGAGCTATTAGGATAATAAAGCCGTTCTAATCTTGTAAGGTTCATCCACCTTACTTTTAAAGTCCATATGCAACGGCTGTGTCCCAACCTTTTTCCTGTACCATTATTACTGATGCAATACTCTCCTAACGCCACTTGGGAAAGTTCCCAACTGTGGTTCTCATCCCATTTTTGACTAGTACTTTTAACATCTGCCTTACTACTTACTAGCCATTTCGGGGCCAAAGGAAAAGCCCTCCAAGGCCACTGGCCTCCGGTCTCCCGAAGCCCCCCACAGGCCCAGCAGTTGGTAAGATTAAAAGTACCTGCAATTCTTTCCATCATATCAACATACAAATTTGTCCCTGGGGGAGCAATTTGGGAAAGCGAGGGTGTGAGCCAGCAGTTAAGGCTGCTCAATTCTGCTTCTTTCATTATGCAGATAACAACAAGGCACATTAAGATTCCCACCATATTTTCCCTTTTACTTTCTTGTCTAATTTTCTGAGCTTTGATTAAGCCGTCTCAGGCGCACTTGGAGATCACCAGTAGGTTCACAGCTCCACTTGCTGGCTTCTTGTTCCGAAGACGACTCAGCTTCCGGAGTGAGTTCGTCTTGGGAGATGTTGTCCTCTGACGCTTGTGGATGTCGTTTCACAGGGGTATGGTGTATCCAACGATCATGGCCAGTAATCTTTACAGCGGTGTGGGTTGTTAGAAGTACCTGGAAAGGGCCACTCCACCTCTCAGTCAAAGGCTCCTTTTTCCACCGCTGCACCAAGACCCAGTCTCCCGGGGAGAAGTCGTGTACCGGTACATCTAAAGGCAGACGCTGAAAGGAGGCTGCATACCTGTGAAGAGAAAACAAGACAGACTGCAAGGCAATAACATATGTATGAAGCTCACTATTACCTAATTCAAAAGTTACATTCTCTCGCATCCCAGGAGGTAAGACTCGAGGCGGCTTGCCAAACATAATTTCATATGGGGTCAATTTGAGGCCCCGTCGGGGAGTGTTTCGAATGCAAGTAAGAGCTAGCGGCAATGCTTGAGGCCACTTAAGGCGTGTTTCAGTACAGATTTTGGTGAGCAAAGTCTTTAAAGTTCTATTCATGCGTTCCACTTGTCCTGAACTCTGTGGTCTCCATGGTGTGTGTAGTTTCCAAGTAACCTTGAGAGCTTGTGCGACTTCTTGAACCACTTTTCCCACAAAGTGTTGTCCTTGATCCGACTCGATGGACTCAGGCAGGGAATACCGGGGAATGATCTCCTGTAACAAATACTTCACTACTGTAGCTGCAGTGGCAGTCCTGGTGGGCCAAGCCTCGACCCAACCAGAGAGCTGGTCTACCATGACAAGTAAAAACCCGTGATGTCCGGACCGTGGGAGCTCGGCAAAATCAATCTGCCATGCCTGTCCAGGGTACGCTGCCCAGGGTCTACCTCCCATTGGCACAGGGGGTTTCCTTCGAGGGTTTACTTTCTGGCATGTAATGCACTTGGTAGCAATGCGCTGAGCTTCTACATATAGCCCTGGGGCTACTGCTTGGCGGATCACTAGATCACCCATGGCCAAACCTCCCATATGGGTTCTTGCATGGAGCTGTTGCAGCACCTCCCGAAACAATGGCCTGGGTATCATGACTTTCCCTCCCGGTACTATCCACCACCCCTGGGAGTTCTTTTCTGCACAAGCTTTCTGTGCAAATTTATCTTCTTCAGGGGAATACTGTGGGACTAAATCCTGAACGTATGACCATATGGCATGGGACATGGCCTGCTTGGATACCTCTTCCGCTTCTCCCCCAATAAATGCAGCTTCCTTTGCTGCTGCATCAGCCTTTGCATTTCCAAGCTTATGCTTTTTCTCAGCAGCCTTCCCATGGGCCCGCACATGAATGACTGCTACCTCTTTAGGCTGGTGGAGTGCCTCTAGTAGTTTGATAATCTGGGGGCCATTAGCAATCTTATTCCCAGAGGCAGTAATGAAACCCCTTTCTTTCCACAATAGTCCGTGCGCATGGACTGTAGAAAAAGCATAGCGAGAGTCAGTGTATATATTAACCCGTTGGTCTGTCCCCAGCTGTAATGCTCGGGTGAGCGCAGTGAGTTCCGCGGCCTGTGCCGACCATGAGCTCGGCAATGACTCCCTCCATACTACCTTATCCAAGGTTACCACTGCACATCCTGTTCGTCTTTTCCCATCGATGACAGAGCTGGAGCCGTCCACAAAGTATTCAACATCTGGGTCTTCAATTGGGTCCTCAGCAAGATCAGGTCGCACCTGCGTGGTCTGATTCAGGACCTCAAGGCAGTCATGCGTCGGTTGCCCTGGCTCTGGCAGCAAGGTTGCAGGGTTTAAGGCTGTAGTATGTTTGAAAGTAAGTCCTGGATTAGAGAGCAAAAATATCTCATACCGTGATTGTCTGGAGGGGTTAAGAAATTTCCCTCCCTCAGTCCCTAGGATCTGGGGAACTCCATGAGGAGTGAGTATTTCCATATCCGCACCCATGACTATCTTCTGGGCTTCTTCAACAACCACTGCTGTGGCTGCCACAGCCCGAAGACAGGCTGGCCACCCGAGTGCAACTGGATCTAGAACCTTTGAATAATATCCCATGGGTCTCCAGGTTGGGCCTGATGGCTGTGTCAGCACCCCTGATGCGACCCCTCGATTCTCATGAACATACAGTCGATATGGCTTTTTACTATTTGGGATGGCCAGGGCAGGGGGCTGGATTAATGCTGCCTTAAGCAGATCAAAGGCATGCTGCATTTCTTTATTCCATTTCCATTTAGTGAGACTCTCCTTAGCCAGTGAGTTATACAGTGGTTTAGCCTTCCTACCATAATCTGGTATCCATAGTCGACAGAACCCAGTTAGCCCTAGGAGTGCCCGCAGCTCCTTGGGTGACTTAGGTGAGGTTAGACCTTGAATCGCCTGTATGCGATCTGCACTCAGGGCTCTGACTCCTTTTGAGAGCTTATATCCCAAAAATGTGACTTCAGGCTGACATATTTGGGCTTTTTCTCTAGAGACTTTATATCCTTTTTTTCCCAGAGTGTTTAGGAGTGACCTGGTGGCTTCCTCGCAAAGCTGCAAGTTTGGGCTTGCAACTAGCAGGTCATCCACATACTGGAGGAGAGTCACTGCGGGGTGTGATCCCTTCCATTCCCCCAAGTCCTTCTGAAGGGCAAGTCCGAAAATATGGGGGGCTGCTATAAATCCTTGTGGAAGAACTGTCCACATGAGTTGGGCTTTATGGAAAGTATCTGGATCCTCCCATTCAAAAGCAAACAATTTTTGACTCTCTCGGTGAAGAGGAATAGAGAAGAAAGCATCTTTCACATCTAGCACTGAAAATATTTCAGCTTCCCCCGGTACTTGTGTCAAAATCGTGTGAGGGTTCGGGACTACAGGATGGTCTGAAAGGACCTTCTTATTTACTGCCCGTAAGTCTTGGACCAGTCTGTATGAGACCCCATCTGCCTTTGGCACTCCAAGAATGGGGGTGTTATAGGGTGAAGACCCTTCCACTAGCCATCCGTACCTCTTGTATTTCTCTATTAACGGCTTGAGTCCAGCTCTGGCCGCTCGGCTGAGTGGGTACTGCTTTACCCGAACGGGCCCCTCCCCATCCTTGAGTACGATCCTTACCGGGGAGACCAACTTAGCTCGCGCAGGGGTTCCATCAGCCCATACCGAGGGGTCTACTCCAGTCATGTGATCTTCTGGACTTACTGCAGGGCGTCGGTCCTCCAGGAGAGCCATCTGATAGTTCGAGCTCTGCTTGACAGGTAGCTGGACCACCATCTGATCGTCTCTGAAAAAGATCTCAGCTTGCAATTTTGTGAGTAAGTCCCGCCCAAGGAGTGCAACCGGGAAACTTGGAGAATACACAAAGGAGTGCTCGAGCAAATGGTCTCCCACCTTGGTGAGGAGTGGTTTACAAACAGGGAGTCGGGTTTGCATTCCCTCAATCCCTTCTACAAGTACATGCTGTTCACTAGTTCCTGCACAGGGGGGTTTTTCTGGAATCATTGAAAATGTAGCCCCAGTATCCACCAAGGCTTCAAAGTTTTTGCCACCAACCCTAATGGTTACCATGGGATCTTCTCGGGCTCCAACCCGAAGGGTAGTGGTCTTAGATCCCTGTCCCCTTCATTCTGAATCCTCACCCTTGTCTTCTGCCCGCATGAGGTGACCTCTCGGTTCCCCCTCTCTCTTCTCCTTCAACTTCGGGCATTCCCTCTTCCAGTGTCCTTTCTCCTTGCAATAAGCACAAACATCTGCTCCCACTCTTTCTCCCTTCCTCTTCTGTATCCCAGCCTTTCCAGGGTTCCCTCCAGTTATAGCAGCTGCTAGTGCTGCCATCTGTCGCTGAGCCTTTTTATCCTCCTTGCGCTCCTGCATATGCTCACGATTCCCATACACCTTATATGCAATTTCCACCAGCTCTGAAATCGGTTTCCCAGCACCTTCCTCAGTTTTCTGTAACTTCTTACGGATATCAGCAGCAGATTGACCAATAAACATAAGATTTACCATGCGCTGGTTATCTGGGGCTTCTGGATCCAGATCCGAAAACCTGCGAAACGCCTCATACAGCCTCCCAAGGAAAGCTGAGGGATCCTCCTCTCTTCCCTGTCTCACCTCATACAATTTAAACAGATTGGTAATCCGAGGCACTGCCTTTCCCATTGCTTCCACTATAATTCCCAAATACCGTGCACTCAGCTCTCTGCCCTCTGCAGTATGATTGTCCCATCTCGGCTCTTCTACAGGGCAGGTATCACGCAGAGTACGACCAGCAGCACCCTCTGACTCAACTCTGGCTGCCGCAATACGCTCTGCTGTACCTAACACTAATCTCCTCTCCTCCGGGGTTAGGAGGGTCTGGAGCATCATCTGGACATCAGCCCAAGTGGGTCGATGAGTCTGCCCAATAGATCGAAACAAATCCCTCATCTTTTCAGGGTCTTCACGAAAAGAGGGGCTCTGATTCTTCCAGTTAAATAAATCTGAAGTGCTAAATGGGGTGTAGACAAAAGTTGCAGTGCCTCCTTCCCCAATAACCTCTCGCATCGGACAGTTCAACACCGGCTGTGACTCTACAGGCTTGCGCAAATAATAACCCTTATTTCCTGATTCAGATGAGGCACTTGGCTGAGGCTCACGCTCTAACTCATTAGGTATGCATTGGTACGTCGGTGGTGGTCTCTCTAAGGGAGGGGGCAGTGGTGCAGAAGGACTGGATGCCGAGGAGGCGTCTGACTCATCTTCGCTACCCGACAGGGCAACCGGAGCACGGGTCCGGTACTTAGCCAATTCAGAATCCCCCCCCTCATTAGACTCAGGAAGTACAGGCGGCCCCCCCCCGAGCCTTTTTGTTAACAAGCATCACATGAGACTTTGCTAAGTAATTCTTAATCCAAGGTGGCTGATTTTGAACCACCCACAACCAACAATCAATATAAGGAAACTGATTCCAATACCCATTTTGCATAACAATTTCATGGATAGCTATCACTTCTTTTAGCACAAAGGATCCTTTCGGGGTCCAGTGGACCCCAAATGTTGGCCACTCGAGTTGACAAAACTTAGTTAAATCACCTTTTTTCATTTTTATTCCATAATCGGCCGGCTTTGCAAATTTATTAAAATGATGTAATAAGACTTTTAGAGGGGTATCAATATTGTTTTCTACACGAGAGCTACTCGTACCCATTTGCCCACAAAAATGCGCCCAAGGCACACCAAATACCAAAAAGATCTCAACAACAGATGATTTACAATGAGAGCTAAGCCTAGAATTTCTCAGCAAACTTACACATCCTTTGTTTTAGATCCGTACACCAGATTGGGCAAAGGGAATTCGTATACTCACTCAGATACCCCAGAGATCTCGATCCAAATTCCAAAGTGTGTCTGCCTCTCCAGAAACTCAGAATTTACATGGGATACTTCCTTTAACTTCCCGGATATTCGGACTTAAACCTCAAATTCCAGGGGCGAGTCCAAAGTCGGCTCGGTGCGCACAACCCCTGGTACCGGAGGTGCTCCGTCACTGAATTCCGGGGTAGTCCTCGAGAAGCCCCACGTTGGGCGCCAATTATTGATGTAAAAATCGCGGTTCGTTTCTCGGGAGGCGGAAAAAAACCTTCAGCTACAGACACACTCTATTAGCAACACAAAAGGTATATATTTGCAAATAGGGTCAGAGAGAGAGACAAAAGATCAAACACTCTGCCCCCGGGCACAATCATTAGCAGGCTTTTATCCCCTCTCTCCTGACCACGTGTGCAGAAGGAGGAACTTTTACAACTCATTTCCGGTTCATACAAACATATATGTAAACATGTCGCTTCATACGTCCCATGTGCATTATAATTAACTACTTAAGTATGCGGGGCGGATAGGCTTAATATGCATTAGGTTATCACGCGTGCGTAGAAGGGATCCAAGGTTACTCAAGGTTCAACCTGAAGGCTAAAATGGCAATTGCTCTTATCTTAGCCTAAGAATGTGGGGGTCATGAAAGAAAGTGTGATTTAGTGTAACAAAGAGATAGTAAATTTGCAGAACAAAGAGAGAGTGATACCTTAGTACAAAGGGCCTTTGGTGGTTTTCCCTTCAATTTCCAACCCCCCCCTTCCCTCTCCCATTAAGGAGACAAGGAGGGCTAGCAGCTGTGTTTTTTTTTCTAAATCTGCTATTGATAATGCATTTTTAACAATATTTCTAACAAAGGCCTGGAGGGCACATGCCCTCTGGATCTGTGTGTGGGACAGAGGTGGGCTCTCGCTGCAGGCTGGGCTCTGTGCCCCACTGCCACTGCCCTGGGAGCAGTGCAATGCCATTTGCATGCCGCTGCCAGGTGGGCAGGGGACAGGGCACAGTCACACACAGCAGGCACATGGTGTCATACCACTCCTGAGGCAGTGGCAGCAGGGTACAGTGTCCAGCCCACAGTGGCAGCCCACATCCACCCCACATACAGATCTGGGGGGCACATGTCCCCCAGGCTTCTGTCGGGGTGTGTGCAGTAGTGGGAGCCCCGCCCCCAACCTGTGCCCCTGGACAAGTTGCCTGGGTTCTGAGCATCCCACAACCTGCCTGGGCCTTGGGGCCCCATTCACCCTAGCTCCTACCTCTGCCCCACTCCTTCCCTCACTGTGGGGGCCTCAAACCTGCTGAGGGGGTGCAGGTGGGCATATACACATGTATGCTCAGCCCCCCCCCCAATAATATTTCCTCCCTCTGCCTATGCCTATCACCTTGGAGAGAAAACCTAGGGTCAACTTTGACTGGTAAAAAAGGCAGTCTCTCAGCTGGATTTTATTTTTTTTTAAGGAGATGAGCAGGAGATAGAATGACGTGCCTCAAAGTGGAGGATCTGATTAAAAAAAAAACAAAAAAAACCTCTAGTCTTAAGAGGTAATAAGAAATGTAGATGATTGCTTCTAACAATAAGTCACTTTCATTATTTGGAAACCAGATTGCATAGTTCAGTGAAAGTCCCCTAACTCCTCGGACCAATATTAAATTCTATCTTAATTTATACTTGTATAAATCCAGTGGAATTGGTCTGGTGTGAGAGCAATATTTAACTTTTGGGCTTTCCTAGGGTGCAAAGATTCCCTGAAACAGAAGACTGGAAAAATACATTTGAACTCCTGGCTGAGTGCTAATGATTTATAAATGCAATTTTTTCATTTTAAAAATTAATTAAAAAAATGATACTTCTATGGTTTGATGAATGTGATGTAACTAAACAGGATTCAGGCTAGAGATATGCCCTGGTATTTGACAGCTATGTGGTTCATGAAAAGTGCTATTTAAATATATCCTCATATGTAGCTACAGAGTGTATTTTAAAAGCAATCACTTTAACACAAACCTAGGAGTAAAATAAATACAGAGGTAGTCAGTGGATAATTGAATGATGTGGAAACAAATATTTGTTGAACCCGTAACCATGCTTTATTGATTTCCCTTCTGTGGAGAGTGAACCATTATACCACTCCTTGTAATCTTTTGGATTTATTTACTGCTCTTTGATCAAAGAGCCATGTTAGAATTATGGAGAAAGGGGCCTGAAGGCAATATGCATAATGACCCTGGAGAACTGGATGGGGAAGGGTGTTTACTGGCTGCCTTGCTTAAAACACTGGAAACAGTGTGGGTTTCACTCTTCTCTGCTACCACCCTGTAAGTTCTCCATCTACAAGTCTGTGCATATATAAGCTGGGGGGAATGATGGCCTTAACCCAAACTGCTAGTTCTGTCTTTTCCCTGCCAGATAGCACTAAGACTTCCCTTCCCACTTGCACAGTCCCCTGCATGTAAGTACTGAAGGGCGAAGGAGCTCCATGTGTGTTTTCTTCTACCTTGTCTCTATATATTTGAGCTATTTTTATTTATTGATTTTTGCTAAAGGATATACCAGGGTCACCATACGTCCGGGTTTTCCTGGAAATGTCCTCTTTTTGTGCCCTCTGATCTCCATCTGGGTGGGTTTTTTTTAAAATAAGAACAAATGTTTGGGATTTTGCTGGTAGAACTACATTTTCTGGCTTGTCCTAGCAGGAAGTGTTTACCAGGGATCTGAGTTTTCCATTTGCTGCAGAAAAACATGGATTTTCTTCTTTTTAAAGGAGGCCCCAGGGAGTAACTAAGAATAATGGGTGCAAACTAGTGGAGAGTAGATTTAGGTTAGACATTAGGAAGAGATTTTTTACAGTAAGGGTAGCCAGAGTCTGAAATGGGCTTCCAAGAGAGATGGTACGGGGGTTGGACACAATGGGGCAGGGTGTTGGACACGATGATCCATTGGGTCCCTTCTGACTCTCTAATCTATGAATCTATGAAACCGTCGTTTTCCCCTTGCAGGCTGGTAGCCTTCCAGCCTACAAAGAGCTGCTTGGGATGATTGGAGGCAGGGGGTGCCACGTGCATCTACAGGTGCACATGCACATGGCTGGCATACAGCCAAGAAGGGTGGTGGGAGCAGCCCCAGCAGCTGGATGCAGGTACATCTATGGAGAGCAGGGGTTGGAGGGCCAGGGCTTGGGAGCTGTCAGGGGGCCTGTGTGTGTGTGTGTGTGTGTGTGGCGGAGGGGAGGTGCCTGCCAGCATTGGGGGTTGGTGGCCAGGCACTGGGGCTGCAGCCAGGCATAGGAGGCAGGAGGCAGGTGCCTGCTTCTCCCATGGGGAAAGGGGGCAGGGGAGCCCTTTGGGGGTGGTGGGGAGCTGTGCAGCTGGGCCAGTGGGATCAGGGCCAGCACCCATGCTCACAGGGGTGGGGCACCCAGGAGCTCCTGGTCAGGGGAAGGGTGGGGACTGTTGCCAGGCTGCCTGGCACAGCATGGGAGTCCCAGCCCAGGGTAAGGGGTGCCACAGGCTTCCTGTCCTTTTCCCTCCAGACCACACCAGGGCCAGAGTCACTCTGCTGCCAGCACAATCTGGAGCTGCCATAGCTACTGTGCTCCAACCTAATCAGGAGACAGGTAGCTGGGGACCCCCTCTAGCAGGGCTAGGTGTTGTAGGAGCTTGTGGTTCAGGAGTGAGGTGCACTGGCAAGGCTGGGAGGCTGTGGCTTGGGAGTGGGGTGCACCCGGGAGGACAAGGGACTGTAGGTTGGGAGTGCGGGGCAGTGGCAGTGCCATGGGGCTATGGGTTAGGAGTGAGGGGCACCGGCAGGGACAGTGGGATGGGGGACTATGTGTTGGGAGTGAGGGGCACCGGCAGTGCCAGGGGGCTGCAGGTCAGGAGTGAGCGGCACCCCCCGCCTCCCCGGACAGGTGTCCTCTTTTTTTTTTGGAACTGGAAATATGGTAACCCCAGGATATATACAACTTGGTGATATAGTAAAACATTAAGTATTAGCAGTTTTCAGTGATGAGTAATGTGTGGCACGAAAAGTGTTTTCCCTCTTAGTTTATCTCTAAAAACTGGAAAGTTTTGCAAACTTGAAGGTAAGAGGTGTGTGGTTGTGTTTTGAAAGGAAATGCTACATGCATCACAGAAATTCATATTAAAGTAGCTTGTGCGTGGCATAGACTATTTTACATTTTTGACTCCCTTTACCAAAAAGTTCAAAATTAGGCTGATGAAATTTATGTGAATTGAAACTAACTTGTCATATAGGTTTCTGATCTGATATAGTCTTTAAGGGTGCTTGTAGATGTGTTGTGAGGGTGCTCCAATGTGCTGTAATTACAGCGTGTCAGAGCAGACTCTATTAATTGAGTCTTTTGGAGCGTGGTAATTACTGTGGTCCAGCCAGCATCCGTATCTCATGTATCAGTGTCCCCATGCTTCAAAATGGTGGCTAGGGCATTTGATCTAAAACTCGTTGAACAAATTTTAGTTCAAGCACCCCTGCCACCATTTTGAAGCATGGGGACACTGATACACGAGATGTTGCAGCCCTTTAATTAAAGCAGCTCTGGAGCAAATATAAAAGTGCCATAAATGTTTGTCCATTCCCATCCCCAATCTCTCATAATTTATTACATTTTATACTTGAGTATGTGCACACAGTATACTAAAGCAATTTGCAAGCACTTAATTATTATTGACTTACTATATTTACATTTTAAAAAACACTCCAGCTGTTTTCCGTAAATACCCAGCTCTGCAAATACAATTCTGGAAACATAAAATGCCTGTAACTCTGGAAATAGCTAAGATTTTTAAAAATTACTTTTAAATCTTTCATTTATGTGTTATTTCTCCTTGCCTGTGACTCCCCCTCCTGCTCAGCTGAACATATTTATCTTTTTGTATGACTGACCACTGTGGAAGAAATCAAACTTCGCGCTGTAGTTGAATCAGAACTGACAGAGCCAGCTATTCTTTATTTAGGGCTATACTGTGGAGAATTCCACACAGCAAGGGAAATCACCCACTTGTCTGTTTCAAAGGATTTCTCAGACTCTCTAAGTTTACAAGCATATTTATACTTACGACAGAGAAAGAATATGACCTTGGAGAAACAAAATGATGGTAAATCACACAGACGTGCAGGCAGTTTACTTAAAGAAAACATCTGTATACAGGGTAATATATCTAAACAGGGCATGCAGGATTCCTTATCTCAGAACATGTAACTGAAATAAGCAGTATCAGCACTTCTGGTTTCTGTCTGTTTTTCTAGTCAAGTAGGCCAAAAGCCCAACTAAAATTACTACCGCACCAGCATCAGTCACCAGTGTGATGAATGCAGGGGTATTTCTTTCTTGGAGGCCACTAAAATCACAGACACACATACATCAGATGGCACAAAAGGTGTATTTGCAAATAGGGTCAGAGCAGAGTCAAAGACTCAGATTACTCTGAATCCACCAAGGAATTTTTGCAGGCTGTATTTATCTTTTTCCTCCTGGGCACGTGTGCAGAAACAGGAACTCTTACAGCTCATTTCCATTTCATACAAACATATAAGTGGTTACATCACTACATCCATCGCATGTACATTATAATTAACTACTTAAGTATGCAGGACGGAGAGGTAAATATGCATCAGCTAATTGATTATGCTCAGAAAGTTCTATAGGTCACGAAGAGTTTAGACCCCCCCCCACCCTTTCAAGGACACAGTCAGTTGAATTCCAGCTTCTGTAATCTGCATGAGAAAGGCTAGGAGAAGCTGGGGGAGAGTCTGTGATTTAGTATAAGAAGAGCTGTGGCAAGGCTGGGCAAGGAGAAAAGTCCTTGGCAGTGTTTCTTCCTTATCAGGTGCTGGGGGAGAGTCTGTGATTTAGTATAAGAAGAGCTGTGGCAAGGCTGGGCAAGGAGAAAAGTCCTTGGCAGTGTTTCTTTCTTACCAGGCGCAAGATGCAAGCTGTGCATTTCTAACAATACTCCATTTCTAACAATATTAGATTTCCCCCCTCAAGGTGCTTTCTACTCCCCATTTTCATTTAGGCAGATCAAGATAATTACCAGGAATTTTTCTGACTACCATGACTTTTGCTACAGTCTGCGTTTTGAGGGGGACTGCTGCAACTTGCATCCCTTCAACTGTGGTGGTTATCAATCTAGTGAGACAGGGAGTAAGGCAAGGAATAAAAATCAAACCAGTCAGAGCACACAAAAATACAAACCCTACTTTCTTCCACCAGGGTCCTCCAAGTAGATTAGACCACCAGTCTTTATCCCATGTGTTTTCCCACGTTTGTATTGGTACATGGGCTATTTTCCTAATCTCTTTGGCAATCTCTAAGACTGCTTTTCCGTTATCATCTATTTGGAGACAACAATTAGAAAGGTTGAACTTTCCACAGACTCCGCCATCCTCTGCGAGTAAATAGTCTAAGGCCATTCGATTTTGGTATATGGCTTCTCTCATCTGAGAACTCTGTCGGGCCAGTAGCTCGAGAGCAGTGGCAGTTTGGTTAGTAATTATTTCCAAGACTGCCTGCAACCTGATGATTCTATTTAGCATGTATATTGGTGTCCGGTATCCCCAACTCCCATCACTAGCCCATGTAGCTGGTCCATAATACTCAATAATCCTTTGAGGGGGCCACTCATCCTCCTTCCACTTTTGGGAGCCACCCCGTGTCAAACTTACATCAATACTTCTCTTGGTCCTTTTCCAATCATCATACAAAGAGACTCCCAACTTATTTCCAACCTCAGATGGTAGCAAAAAGAAAGCTGGTACAATTACCCCAATATAGCAGGTTCCTGTCCACCTTTGTGGCAGTACCATATAGGCTCGCCTTCCACAAATCCAATAATGTCTTTTTAAGGCCCTGTTCTCGCCTCCCGGAGTCCCCCACAGGCCCAGCAGTTGGTAAGATTGAAGGTACCTGCAATTCTTTCCATCATGTCAACATACAAATTTGTCCCTGGGGGAGCAATTGGGGGAAGCGGGGATATAGGCTGGCGGCTAGGGCTGCTTAATCCTGCTTCTCTTACTACATAGATAACAACAAGGCATATTAAGATTCCCACCATATTCTCCCTTTCTTGAGATCAAATACAGCCTAAACTTTTTCTTTTTACTTTCTTGTCTAATTTTCTGAACTTTGATTAAGCTGTCTCAGGCGCACTTGGAGATCACCAGTAGGTTCACAGCTCCACTTGCTGGCTTCTTGTTCCAAGGACGACTCAGCTTCCGGAGTGAGTTCGTCTTGGGAGTTGGTGTCCTCTGACGCTCGTGGATGTCGTTTCACAGGGGTATGGTGTATCCAACGGTCATGGCCAGCAATCTTTACAGCAGTGTGGGTTGTTAGAAGTACCTGGAAAGGGCCACTCCACCTCTCAGTCAAAGGTTCCTTTTTCCACCACTGCACCAAGACCCAGTCTCCCGGGGAGAAGTCATGTACCGGTACGTCTAAAGGCAGACACTGAAAGGAGGCTGCATACCTGTGAAGAGAAGACAAGACAGACTGCAAAGCAATAACGTACATATGAAGCTCGCTATTACCTAATTCAAAAGTTACATTTTCTCGCATCCCAAGGGGTAAGACTCGAGGGGGTTTGCCAAACATAATTTCATATGGGGTTAATTTAATGCCCCGTTGGGGAGTGTTTCGAATGCAAGTAAGAGCTAGCGGCAATGCTTGAGGCCACTTAAGGTGTGCTTCAATACAGATTTTGGTGAGTAGAGTCTTTAAGGTCCTATTCATGCGTTCCACTTGTCCTGAACTCTGTGGTCTCCATGGTGTGTGTAGTTTCCAAGTGATCTTGAGAGCTTGTGCAACTTCTTGAACTACCTTTCCCACAAAGTGTTGTCCTTGATCCGACTCGATGGATTCAGGCAGAGAATACTGGGGAATGATCTCCTGCAACAAATACTTCACTACTGTAGCCGCAGTGGCAGTCCTGGTGGGCCATGCCTCGACCCAACCAGAGAGCTGGTCTACCATGACAAGTAAAAACCCATGATGTCCGGACCGTGGGAGCTTGGCAAAATCAATCTGCCATGCTTGTCCAGGGTATGCTGCCCAGGGTCTACCTCCCATTGGCACAGGGGGTTTCCTTCGAGGGTTTACTTTCTGGCATGTGATGCACCTGGTAGCAATACGCTGAGCTTCTACATATAGCCCTGGGGGCTAGTGCTTGGCGGATCACTAGATCACCCATAGCCAAGCCTCCCATATGGGTTCTTGCATGGAGCTGTTGCAGCACCTCCTGAAGCAATGGCCTGGGTATCATGACCTTTCCTCCCGGTACTATCCACCACCCCTGGGAGTTCTTTTTTGCACAAGCTTTCTGTGCAAATTTATCTTCTTCAGGGGAATACTGAGGGACTAAATCCTGGACGTATGGCCATATGGCATGGGACAAGGCCTGCCTGGATACTTCCTCCGCTTCTCCACCAATAAATGCGGCTTCCTTTGCTGCCGCATCAGCCTTTGCATTTCCAAGCTTATGCTTTTCCTCAGCAGCCTTCCCATGGGCCCGCACATGAATGACTGCTACCTCTTTAGGCTGGTGGAGTGCCTCTAGTAGCTTGATAATCTGGGGGCCGTTAGCAATTTTATTCCCAGAAGCCGTAATGAAACCCCTTTCTTTCCACAAGAGTCTGTGCGCATGGACCGTAGAAAAAGCATAGCGAGAATCAGTGTATACATTAACCCCCTGGCCTGTCCCCAGCTGTAATGCTCGGGTGAGTACAGTGAGTTCCGCGGCCTGTGCCGACCATGAGCTCGGCAATAACTCCCTCCATACTACCTTATCCAAGGTTACCACTGCACATCCTGTTCGTCTTTTTCAGAGTAATCTGAGTCTGGAGCCATCTACGAAGTATTCAGCATCTGGGTCTTCAATTGGGTCCTCAGCAAGATCAGGCCGCACCTGTGTGGTTTGATTCAGGACCTCAAGGCAGTCATGCGTCGGTTTCCCTGGCTCCGGCAGCAAGGTTGCAGGGTTCAAGGCCGTAGTATGTTTGAAAGTAAGTCCTGGATTAGAGAGCAAAAATATTTCATACCGTGATTGTCTGGAGGGGTTGAGAAACTTTCCTCCTTCAGTCCCTAGAATCTGGGGAACTCCATGAGGGGTGTGTATTTCCATATCCGCACCCATGACTATCTTCTGGGCTTCTTCAACAACCACTGCTGTGGCTGCCACAGCCCGAAGACAGGCTGGCCACCCGAGTGCAACTGGATCTAGAACCTTTGAGTAATATCCCATGGGTCTCCAGGTTGGGCCTGATGGCTGTGTCAGCACCCCTGATGCGACCCCTCGATTCTCATGAACATACAGTCGATATGGCTTTTTACTATTTGGGATGGCCAGGGCAGGGGGCTGGATTAATGCTGCCTTAAGCAGATCAAAGGCATGCTGCATTTCTTTATTCCATTTCCATTTAGTGAGACTCTCCTTAGCCAGTGAGTTATACAGTGGTTTAGCCTTCCTACCATAATCTGGTATCCATAGTCGACAGAACCCAGTTAGCCCTAGGAGTGCCCGCAGCTCCTTGGGTGACTTAGGTGAGGTTAGACCTTGGATTGCCTGTATGCGATCTGCACTCAGGGCTCTGACTCCTTTTGAGAGCTTATATCCCAAAAATGTAACTTGAGGCTGACATATTTGGGCTTTTTCTCTAGAGACTTTATATCCTTTTTCCCCTAGAGTGTTTAGCAGTGACCTGGTGGCTTTCTCGCAGAGTTGCAAGTTTGGGCTTGCAACTAGCAGGTCATCCACATACTGGAGGAGAGTCACTGCAGGGTGTGATCCCTTCCACTCCTCCAAGTCCTTCTGAAGGGCAAGTCCGAAAATATGGGGGGCTGCTATGAATCCTTGTGGAAGAACTGTCCACATGAGTTGGGCTTTATGGAAAGTATCTGGATCCTCCCATTCAAAAGCAAACAATTTTTGACTCTCTCGGTGAAGGGGAATGGAGAAGAAAGCATCTTTCAAATCTAGCACTGAAAATATTTCAGCTTCCCCCGGTACTTGTGTCAAAATCGTGTGTGGGTTCGGGACTACAGGATGGTCTGAAAGGACCTTCTTATTTACTGCTCGCAGGTCTTGGACCAGTCTGTATGAGACCCCATCTGCCTTCGGCACTCCAAGAATGGGGGTATTATATGGTGAGGACCCTTCCACTAGCCATCCGCACCTCTTGTATTTCTCTATTAACGGCTTGAGTCCAGCTCTGGCCGCTCAGCTGAGTGGGTACTGCTTTACCCGAACAGGCCCCTCCCCATCCTTGAGTACGATCCTTACCGGGGAGACCAACTTAGCTCGTGCAGGGGTTCCATCAGCCCATACTGAAGGGTCTACTCCAGTCATGTGATCTTCAGAACTTACTACAGGGCGTCGGTCCTCCAGGAGGGCCATCTGATAGTTCGAGCTCTGCTTGACAGGTAGCTGGACCACCATCTGGTCGTCTCTGAAAAATATCCCAGCTTGCAATTTTGTGAGTAGGTCCTGCCCAAGTAGGGCAACCGGGCAACTTGGAGAATATACAAAGGAGTGCTCAAGCAAATGGTCCCCCACTTTGGTGAGGAGTGGTTTACAAACAGGGAGTCGGGATTGCGTTCCCTCAATCCCTTCTACAAGTACATGCTGTTCACTAGTTCCTGCACAGGGGTTTTTTTCCGGAATCATTGAAAATGTAGCCCCAGTATCCACCAAGGCTTCAAAGTTTTTGCCACCAACCCTAATGGTTACCATGGGATCTTCTCGGGCTCCAACCCGAAGGGTAGTGGTCTTAGATCCCCGTCCCCTTCATTCTGTGTCCTCACCCTTTTCCTCTGCCCGCATGAGGTGACCTCTTGGTTCACCCTCTCTCTTCTCCTTCAACTTTGGGCATTCCCTCTTCCAGTGTCCTTTCTCCCTGCAGTAAGCACAAATGTCTGCTCCCACTCTTTCTCCTTTCCCTTTCTGCATCCCAGCCTTTCCAGGGTTACCTCCAGTTATAGCAGCTGCCAGCGCTGCCATCTGTCGCTGAGCCTTTTTATCCTCCTTGCGCTCCTGCATATGCTCACGATTCCCATATACCTTATATGCAATTTCCACCAGCTCTGAAATCGGTTTCCCAGCACCTTCCTCAGTTTTCTGTAACTTCTTACGAACATCAGCAGTGGATTGACCAATAAACATAAGATTTACCGTGCGTTGATTATCTGGGGCTTCTGGATCTAGGTCCGAAAACCTACGGAACGCCTCATACAGCCTCCCGAGGAAAGATGAGGGATCCTCTTCTCTTCCCTGTCTCACTTCATACAATTTAGACAGATTAGTAACCCGAGGCACTGCCTTCCCCATTGCTTCCACTATAATCCACAGATACTGTGCACTCAGCTCTCTTCCTTCTGCAGTATGATTATCCCATTTCGGTTCCTCAACAGGGCAGGTATCACGCAAGGTACGACCAGCAGCTCCCTCCACTTCTACCCTGGCTGCTGCAATGCGCTCTGCCGTCCCCAACACTAATCTCCTCTCCTCCGGGGTCAGGAGGGTTTGGAGCATCATCTGGACATCAGCCCAAGTGGGTCGATGGGTTTGCCCAATAGATCGAAACAGGTCCCTCATCTTTTCAGGGTCTTCACGAAAAGAGGGGCTCTGATTCTTTCAGTTAAATAAATCTGAAGTACTAAATGGGGTGTAGACAAAAGTTGCATTGCCTCCCTCTCCGATAACCTCTCACATCGGGCAATTCGGCACCGGCTGTGATTCTACAGTCTTGCGCAAATAATAGCCCTTATTCCCTGATTCAGATGGGGCACTTGGCTGAGGCTCACGCTCTGAATCATTAGGTATGCTTTGATATGCCGGTGGTGGTTTTCCTGAGGGAGGGAGTGGTGGTGCAGAGGGACTGGATCCCGAGGAGGTGTCTGATTCATCCTCGCTACCTGACAGGGTTGTGACCGGAGACCGGGTCCGATACTCAGTCAATTCAGAATTCCCCCCCTCATTAGACTCAGGGAGTACAGGCGGTCCTCCTCGAGTCTTTCCTTTAACAACCATCACATGAGACTTTACTAAGCATTTCTTAATCCAAGGTGGCTGATTTTGAACCACCCACAACCAACAATCGATATAAGGAAATTAATTCCAATATCCGTTCTGCATAACTATTTCATGGATAGCTATCACTTCTTTTACTACAAAGGATCCTTTTGGGGTCCAGTGGACCCCAAATGTTGGCCACTCGAGTTGACAAAACTTAATTAAATCACCCTTTTTCATCTTCACTCCATAATCTGCCTGCTTTCCAAATTTACTGAAGTTTTGTAATATACAACCTAAAGGCGCATCCGAGTTTTCTACACGGGAGCGACCCGCACCCATTGCCCACAAAAGTGCATCCAACACACACCAAATACCAAAAGATCCTAGTTACAGACGGTTCTCTTATACCAGGCCGAAAATTTCCCAGTATTAAACCAAAATCGAACGCGTCTTTGTTCCCGGATCCAGACCAAATTGGGCAAGGGAATTCATATACTCGCTCAGATACCCCAGAGATCTCGATCAGAATGCCCGAATGTTTGTCTGGCGTCCTCAGAAACCAAAAATTTGCACAGGAGCCTTTAACTTCCCGGATATCCTGACTCACGTCTTAAGCCCCCTGGGCGAGCCCAAAAAGGCGGCTCGGTGCGCACTCCCCGTGGTGGCAGAGACGATCTTGTCACTGAATTCCGGGGTAGTCCAAGAAATCTCCTGGCTGGCTTGCCAATTTTGTTGCAAAAAATTGCGGTCCGTTTCTTGGAGGCCACTAAAATCACAGACACACATACATCAGATGGCACAAAAGGTGTTGTCCCGGGGAGACGGGGAGGGGCTCGCCCGCGGAGGCGGCGGAGCCCGAACGGGACATCCGCTGCTTGTTTATGCCGGAAGCCGGCGCCCGTGCCGGTGGCCGGGAGCCGGCAATAAAAACAGCCGGCCGGGACAGACGCGGCGGGAGTCCGGAGGGGGGACTCCCTGCCGTGGAGACAGGGGCTCCAGAAGGGGAGACGGCAAGGGGACCCGCACCAGGCGGGAGCGCGGACCCCGACGGGGAGGGGCTACTTACCCCATTGGGGGGAAGGACAGCGGCGGCAGCTGGACCCCGAACCCGGAGCGGGGAGTGGCAGGTTGGCCCGGACGACGAGGGTTCCAGCGACGGGGAGTACTGGGACTGCGTCCCACCTGCGCCCGGAGTTTACAGATCGGGAGCCGGTGCAGGGGCCTGGGAGGGCACCGACGAGGCACCGTAAGCGCCTGGACCGACGCCGGACACCAGCGGACCAGAATCCGGAAGGGAGGACCCCCAGGAGGGCCCAGGTCGAAAGCGGGGATGCCAGCCGGCTAGGTTTCTACCCCGGGCAAAGGACCCGGTGAGGAGCATCACCGGGAAACCCCGGGCGAGGGCCGGGGTCTCGCCCACAGGAAATCCAAGGGGGCGTAAGGCTGGGGTGTTAAGGGGTGGCGGAGCCCCGCAACGTGACCGTCGGGGATCCCGGGCTACGGAGAATCAGGAGCCGTCCCACTGAACCTTACAACAAGTCGTGGCGGGCGAGAACCAGGGCGGGGACCTGATTACCTTACATCTGCTCCGGACCTAGGGGGATAGCACCACTCTTCCACCGTGACGCTGTTCCGAAGAGGGTGCTCCCTCCACCTCCTCTAGCCCGACGGTCACAGGTGTATTTGCAAATAGGGTCAGAGCAGAGTCAAAGACTCAGATTACAATACTCCATTTCTAACAGTATAATGCTGTGTAATAACTGGATAAATGTTTTTGAATCATAAAGCTTGAAGTAGTCAATATTTTCTGTATATTTAAATATAATGAAATGAGCAGACTATAGCAGATGAAGAAATAGAATTCACTGAAATATTTTATTGAGAATTCACATGAAGGAAAAGTTTTTGATGATCTATAAATGTGTTACAGAATAAAAGCTGAAAGGCTATGATAGAAATAAAAGTAAGAAAAAATATCAAACAGGATGGCTAATAGTCACGTTCATTTTGACAACAAAAGTCACAGTTCTGTTAACTGGAATGTGATATTACAAGCGACTGATATCATCTTTTATCCCTCTGCATCAAGGCAAAATCTAATATGCCAGTACTTAAAGCATCCATAATAGATTTTTGTTTGTTTTCTCCTGTATTTAGGGCCAGTAGTGAAAAAAAATTACAAAACCTCCCTATACAGTCTGTTCCAGTGTTCAGTACACTTAAAGATCTTCTTAATCTCTAATTTAAATCTTCTCTGCTGCAAATTAAGCTGATTTCCTACTCCCAGCAAGGTATGGGCCTTGTATATTACACCTAGGATGTGTTTAATTTAGTTAGTACCAAGCGTGTAGGTTACCATATTTTCAGTTTCAAAAAAGAGGACACCTGTTGGGGGGAGGGGCAGAAGGGTTATATGATTGTGGGGGGGTAGTGATAAGCCCGTGACCTGTCCCTGATCCCCTGTGTGTGGTTCAGGGGATGGGTTAAGTGCAACAAAGCCCTAACTAGCTTCTCAATTTTTGTAATTATACTAGTCCTTAGTAAGACTCCAAAATATTAGACTAAATTTTAATTGCCCTTTTGATTACCTTGATCTGCAGTGACTTGTTGATATTTTAAATGGTATGTCACTTCTATATCCAAGAGTGCTTTTATTGAGAACTGTTTTGCTTCTGTCTAATCCCTGGCATTTTTTCTGTAGAGCCAAATATTAACCTTTGTTTGTTGCATAGCAAGTTAGTTGTTTTGGGCAGTGGTTCCTTTAATATTTGGCGCCTGAAGATAACTCTCTGTTTTAATTCCAACATAAAATCTTGGATTGAATTGAAGAGCTTATAGCATGCTGAATATTGTTGGTGGTTTTCTTTTCTAATACTTTGACTCTGAGAAAATAGCTCTTAACTGCAACTGAACAAAACTGTTGTGTATTGTTTATTGGCTTGTTTGTTTTTGAGAAATAAGGCTGCATGTTTCTGCCTTTGCAATTCTTACCCAGTCACAAGTATAACTGGACATTTTGGTATCTTCCTCTTCTTGACTAAGGTAGGTTATTCCCTATTCATCGAGGCCAAACAAGAATATTATGTCCTCATATGAATTTGAGATTTGGATTTCTAATGTAGGTGAGTTCTGAATTATATCTCCCAGAAATGGAATTGGAAAAAAAAAAAAAAGAATTGGGTTCCTTCACATTCGAAGAAAAGTACCTATGTGTCTTGCAGAAGTATTAGATTGCCTTTTTTTTTCAAATTTCTTGAGACCCTGTCATATGGTAGCTCATCAAAACTACCAAAAGACCATGGGAGTCTTTTCCCATTCATTTTTGTAGTGGCTTGTCCTGAGCCCACAGTGGCAGTGAGCTACTCTTTGGATTTGGGGACTATAAAGAATCATTGGTGTATGGTGATGGCAATGCACAGAATGTGAATTTATGTCTTGTCTTCATTATTATACCATATCCGGGTCATAATGACTGGTAAAGTCTCTGCCAAGAGTAGCCTCCCAGCTGTTTGGTGAAATATTCACCCTTATATAGTGCATATTCAAAAGGATGTAATCTCTGCCAGAGACAATACACAAGATATTTTAACCATATTCTATTGCAGCTGTCAGAATTGTTCTCTGTTATTTAGCACCTCCCTACTTTTGGCCGTAATAACACACTTTCCACATTATTTAGAACAAAAAGTATGTTAATTGCTATTTTTATTACCTGGTCTAGTTAAAATGCTTAAGTTCAAGAAAACACACTCACCTCTGCTACCTGTCTTTACAGAACAGCCAGGAGTTTTAGAAAAACAAGATTGCTTTCTACTTATTATTTATATCATTTTGATTTAAATACTTGTTAAATGATATTCAGCATTGCCCATCAAAGGCTAAGTTAAATGGCAATAGATGATTGAGTCTACCTATGTCTTTGACCAACACAGCTACAGCCAACACCTCCTGAATAGATTATTAAAGTATTTATACAAAGGGTAATATCATAAACGTTCCCTAGAGTAGGGACCAGAATCTAAGTCTCCACTTCACTCTAGGTGAGTGACCTAATTACTAGGCCACCGGATCATGATTTTATTTGCTCTTTCTCTCTGGTCTAGTGAGTCCTGAACTCTTTTCTTCCCAGTAGCATATCTTCAGCTGGAGGAGTGAAGAATATGCTCACTGCATAGTGGCCCATAGCTTAGTGGTTAGGGCACAGTCATGGGAGGTGGGAAACATGGGTTAGGTAACTCCTTAGGTGACTCCTTGCTAAGCCTGAGATGCTGAACTGGGTGACCTATGAACCTACTTGAAGGCATTGGAGTTCTCAGGAGGCCAATGCCTGAAAGTTAGGCATTCTAACACTCAGGATATGAACAAAGGAACAGTTTCAAGCAGATTAAGTGGGGGCTGGGATTTACGGTATTTCAGCTGGTCTATAACACTGGGCACCCACACTCAGTTACCCACTCATACGTGAAAACCAAGCCAGGTCAGTTCATCCCTCAAAGAAATGGGGCTAAGCTACCATATGCCTAAGACTGTTTGTAAAGATAAATACATTAAGGAAGTTCAGCATCTTGTAGATATTATGGAAAAGGGGCCACAGAAGACATCAGGAGGTGCTTAGACATCAGGAGGCACTACTTCACTGTCAGGGTGGCTAGGATCTGGAACAACTTCCAAGTGAAGTGGTGCTGGCTCCTACCCTGGAGGTCTTTAAGACAAGGCTAGACAATCACCTTGCTGGGGTCGTTTGACCCCAGTACTCTTTCCTGCCATGGCAGGGGGTCGGACTTGATGATCTGCTCAGGTCCCTTCCGACCGTACTAACTATGAAACTATGATGGTTCTTTTCTTGTAATGAATTCAACCCATTCTTTGGATGTGGGGAGGGCTTCATCTATATCAGGCTTGTCCAACATATGGCCCGTGGGCCGCCATGCGGCCCACCAAGGCATTTTCTGTGGCCCACGGTACTGCGATGGGAAATTAAAGTAAACATGGTTTACTTTCCTTCCCACCCTTTGTCCCTCCCCCAGCCCCTCAGCAGCTTCCTAATGGCTGCTGAAAGGCTGGGGAAGGGACAAGGTTCCCACATGCACCGAGTCAGCTTGACATTGCCGATGCAGTGCATGTGGGAAGAGGAGTAGCCATGTGATGTTTAGGACAGGATGAGCCCAGCCGGAGCAGCAGGGGCTCAGCTGCACTTTCCCCCTACCTGCTCTGGTCAGTCCCGAGCAGCACATGGCTCCACCACCACTTCTGCTGGCTGGTGCAGACCCAGCCAGGCTCCTCCCATCCCCAGCACCATATGGGAACCCAGCTTCAGCTGCATGGTGCTCCGGATGGGACAGACCCAGCTGGGTCAGCACTGACCAGGAAGAATGGCATGCAGCTGAAGCTGGTTTCCCACGTGCTACTGAGGACAGGAGGAGCCTGGCTGGGTCTGCACTGGCCAGCAGAAGCAGCGGCAGAGCTGTGTGCCACTCAGGACGGGACAAGCCCAGCAAGAGCAGCAGGGGCTGAGCTGCCTTTTTCCCCTGTTTGCGCTCGTCAGTCCCGAGTGGTGCATGGCTTCGCTGCCATTTCTGCTGGCTGGTGCCGACCCGGCTGGGCTCCTCCCATCCCCAGTAGCATGTGGGAAGCCAGCTTCAGCTGCATGCTGCTCTGGATGGGACAGACCTGCCCAGGTCAGCACGAGTCAGCAGAAGTGGCGGCGGAGCCGTGTGCCACTTGGGACTGACCAGCGCAGGTAGGGGGAAAGTGCAGCTGAGCCCCTGCCACTCCAGCTGGGCTCATCCTGAGGTTCATTTCATGTTTGTAAAGTGCTTGGAGAGCCCCACATAGATGCACTGCATAGAAATGCAAAATATATTTTGACTTATTTAATTGGCACCTTGGGCTGAGATTTTCAAAGCTGAGTCAAAAGGCCAACTTCCATTAAAATGAACAGGATTTAGAGCACTCCAAATCTTTTATGACAACTTTGTAACAAACCTATCTACCCCTTTTTGCAAATCTCAGCCATAGTTTGGAAGTTCAGCCAAAGAACATAAGAACTTATGAACATACGAGCATAAAAAGTGCCATGCTTGGCCAGCCCCATGGTCCATCTAGCTCAGTATCCTGTCCTGAACAGTGGTAGAGCTATAGAGGGAGAGTTTTGAACTAGTTAGACCCATTTCATTTTCACTTCCTGCAACTTTGTTGGTGTCAAAGGTCACGTGACATCACTTCCTGAAGTGATACCACTTCCGGTGAGGTCTTTGAATATGGCTCGCCAGCTCACTGGGTGATAAAAAGTTTGTGATCCGGCCCCACATTCAAAAAGGTTGGACACCCCTGATCTATATTATTGAAGTCCTACATTTTCTGAGACTGGCACATACATCCTTGGCGGAGAAAGTGCTAAGCATCTCTGCCCTCCACTGTGGCTGAGCCCTGTTTAACACTAGGGGACAGGTATGGTTTCTCCATTTTTGTTAGCTGTTGTAAACCGTTCATTATGTAGAAAAGTCCAGTGATCTTGTTGCTTTTTCTCCTCTGCAGGGCACTCAACATCATCTTGAATGTCAGCATGTATCTGAACGAATATTCTATAAATAGCTCACAGTACCAGTATCTAGTTATCTTTAGCACTTCCTCAATTTATGAATCAGAGGACTGTTTTGGTTAGATGTATGCCAGGACTTCTTCAGAATGATTCATGCTGAAGGCATTCAGTTCTAAAGAAGTTAGTTATATTCCTATTAGAATATTATATTGCATCTTGACTCATGAAAGCAAAAACTAGCCCCTCTCTGCTGCCTTGGAGAGTTCCTGTCTTTTTACCCAGAAGGAATTGTTATCTAGTATCTGCCTCCCATTTGCGCAAAGCTGTAATTTTTTAAGTGTTTGGTTGTATTGAACAACTTTGTATTATTCCAGAAAGGTGGTTTAATTTGCTTGAGTTGGTTAAATTTTACGGCAGTTTATATAGAATGCCAGCAGCAATCACTGTAATCCCAATGAATAGTTGGTTCTCTGCATTTTCCTAAATGTTCTGAGCAGCAGTATGTTGTCTTTAATTAAGTTAATCTAAACTTGCATCTCTATATTCAGCATTCCAGTTTGAAACTGAAATAGAGATGAGTGCAATGGACAAAGCAGGCCTTGGATTTATTGGATTCACGAAACAACTTTTGTCTTCCACAAGTAACTGGCTCCTGAATCCTTGAATACATTTCTGTGTACAGGGCTATCCTAAAGATTTTGAAGGAGAGAATGAAATAACTATTTGGGATGCAGCAAGCATGGTTTACGTAAGTATGTATGGGATGTCTCTGGGTACCCCACTCTAGACGTGAAGTTCATTTGTTTCATAGTTTCATAGTTGGTAGAGTCAGAAGGGACCTGAGCAGATCATCAAGTCCAACCCCCTGCCATGGGCAGGAAAGGATGCTGGGGTCAAAAGATCTCGGCAAGGTGATTATCTAGCCTCCTTTTGAAGACCCCTATGGTAGAAACCAGCACCACTTCCCTTGGAAGTTGGTTCCAGATCCTAGCCTCCCTGAATGTGAAGTAGTGCTTCCTGATGTCCAGCCTGAACCTACTCTCATTTGCTTACATTGCAATATGGAAACTGCTTGCTGCTACTACAAATATTTTTGTAAGAGAATTTTCCAAATAAGCAGGGAATCTCAAAGCAAAAACCTTTCCCAAAACCCACACAAAACAACCCAAAATCTGTGGGGTTCGGCAATTTTTAGCACTTAACCATTAACCAATTTACCTTCACTACAGCGCTAGGAGGTAAGCAGCAATTTATTCCATTTTACGAGTAGACGAACTAAAAGGAGAAAGTTATGTGTCTTGGTCAAGACCAGAGGGAGAAGTCCATATTTCAGACTAAGGATTTGAAGGCATGAATTAATTTTCAGTCTGGGTTCTGATCTTGCTATTTAGCTGACCTCCCCCATGGCTCAGCAGAAGAGGTCCAAATGTACTTTCAAGGAAAGACATGAAAACTCTGTATATAATTTGGAGGTACATGTCTGCTGTAGATCCTCCAGTTACTAGTACGATTTATATAAATATTCTGATTATCTTTATGTTTGCACTGCTGTTAGCATTAAATATATTTATCCATATACCACTAGAGGGAAGTACAAACAAAGGAATAGAAAGTAGCTACAATGATTCAAAAAAAATCTTGCTAGTTTTTAGTGGGTTTGAAAGTAATACTTTATTAATAATTAGCTTCTTTACCAGTATACACCAAGGGAATACAAGTATGTTTCTGAAGATTTTGCTGACTTGAAAGTTTGCTGTTGGCTTTTACATTCACTGTAATTCAAATTTAGTTTAATATTTTAAAGTGGTGGTTCTAAATAAGGCACCCCTCAAAAAATGCCAGCTCTGAACTTCCACTCATTTTTTGGCTATGGAAAAATAATGGAATATTTTTTTTTGTTACAAAGAATTCAGAAAGACTATAATACATTGAATTGTTGTTATAATATTGGATTCCTAATAGAAATCTCTGTGTTTATCTTTTGAATTATGTTTATGTTTGCATACCTAACACTGCTGATGTTGCGTAGCACCCCATAGCACCCTTAAAAGGATTTTGTGACACCCCCAGGTGTTGTCACCCTGGCTGAGAATGACCACACCAAAGTTATCAAACAAGGAAATTAGGCAAAACTGAGCGTAAATATTACCTATTCTGTGTGTCTGAAGATCTAGTTTTACTACCAGAGTATGACCACCATCGCTTCTTCAGATAAAGCTGCTCAAATTTTGGAAAAGAATTTTCCATAAATTACTAATGTTAAGTGCATATATATGTGCATTTGTTTTAATCATTTAAAAATATAATATGTTTATTTGCTACTTGACTGTCTGAGAATCTGAAATGTGATTTTTGGCATCAGTTTGCTATGGGTATAAAATACCTTTTAAAATGTAAAGCAGAATGTTTAATTCAAATGTATATATTTCTATAGTAACTTGGCAATAGTGGGCTTGTACTAGTAAAGCTGATAGGAGAACTTACTAACAGTGGGGCTGTGTTGGTGCAGCAGGGTGCTGTATGCTCCACAGCATCTTACTAGTAGCTATTCAGGAAGAATCCAGTCTGACTTTCACATCATAATTTAAGTTTTTAGAGGGAGTTTCAATGGGAGCAGATGTCTGTCACAATTTATTTCTTTGATAGGAAAGTCAGTTCAGTGGAAAAGAAAATACATCCATTGCATTTTATCTCTGAATTCATAGGCTATTTGATACAGTTCATCATGCCACTGACAGACAAAGTAGATAAATGTAGCTGAGACAAACACCTGGAATAGAGGTGAAGGTCAAAACTGTTTGGTGGAAAACATTGAGTTCCACATTTACTTGTAATCTGTACACTGCATTTTTTCTATGTTCTTTTCTGTGTCCTTTGGATGTCCTACTGATGTCACTGAAAGATTTGTATCAAGGTTACCAGGAGAATATGTCTTTTTTTGTAATAACTGTGGCTGCCTATACATGTGCTTATTGGTGTTCTAATTAGAATGTGTCAGAGCAGATTTGATTAATCTAGTTAGAACACTGCAGTGTCATGTGTATTAAGCCCCTGCTCATTTAAAAATGTCTGCAGGGCACTTTAACTACACCTGGTTGGATGAGGTTTAGATAAGCACCCCGCAGACATTTTTAAATGTGCAAGGGCCTAATACACATGATAATATGGCATTTTAATTAGAACAGTTGCCTGGAAGCCACTTTAATTAAAAGACTCCCTTCTCCTCACCCCAGAATATGTGTGTAGGGCTGTGTGAAATGGCTATGTTTCGATTTGATTCTGGATTTGGCCATTTCAGAGGGACAGTGATTTGTTTTGGTGTTTCAGATACTCTTCCATTTTGATTCAGCCAAATCTGTTTTGGAGTTTCAACGCTGTTTTGGTGATTTGGCTATAGGCTATAAGGGGGATCACTAAAATGCCTATTACTTTGTCATTTCTCGCCTGATTTTGATGAAAATTGCAGGAATAGTAGCCCTTTGTGAGGGCATGAAGCCTGCCATGTTTCAAGGAGACAGGTGCAGGGGTTTCTGTGAAACTGTACCTCAAACTGTTCATAGCAAAACTTGTATGATTTGCTGGCAGCTGCAGCATGCTGTTATCCCGTGCACAGATCCAGGGGATTGAACCTCTCAGGAGGGCTGTGGGGCTGTGCCAGACGACTCCTGGGGGGCATGGGCCCCTGGATCTGCACACAGGATGACAGCAGCCTGCCATCCCTCCCCCAGAGCACTGGGATTGGAAGGGATTGCAGACACTGGCCAGCTACAGATGTCAGTATCAGAGCAGTCTTTCCCCCCTACCTCCGCCTCCCTCTTCTTATTTTCTGTTTTCTTGCAAGCCTGGCTCTGAAACTCCTAAATTTTCCAAAACATCTCTGAAACATTTTGGATTTTCATAGATTTCATAGACATTAGGGCTGCAAGGGGCCTTGAAGATTATCAAGTCCAGTCCTCTGCCCCAGGGGCAGGAAGTCAGCTGGGGTCAAAGGATCCCAGCAAGATAAACATCCAAACGCTTCTTGAATTAGTCCGGAATAGATGCTTGCACCACCTCTGGAGGGAGTCTATTGCAGGTCGTGGGGGCTCAGACGGTAAAGAATTTTTTCCTTATGTCCAGCCTAAAACCGTCTTGGAGGAGTTTGTTTTATTTCATTTTGGAGATGTTTCAGAGTGTTCCATTTGGTTTTGGATTTGGTGTTTTGGGTGCAGAAACGGGCCAAAACACCTCTAAAATGAAAAAGCTGCCAAAGTTTTGCGCAGCCCTAGTGCATAGGCATGCTATGGTTTTAAGTAAGTTAGTTCCTGATAATCAGTCAGCATCAGCCTTTGAAAGAGCCTGTGTCATTACTGTTGCTTCCTTTTCCGTTCCTTTTCCATGCTTCTTTCCTTGATTTTCTCCCTCTTTATCTGTTTGTGAGTCTCATGTGCTTCCTTTTTTACATCTTTTACCAATTACTATCTTCTGCAGGGCTGTGCTCCCACTCACTTTCCTCTGCTAGAAACGATCAGCCGTGGATCAGTAAAAAGATGGAAGAGTCATACTGGCTTTTAGGGTTGATACTCCAGCGAGATAAATAGTGGTAGGGGAAGGTAGAGGGAGCATGACATTTCATACTCCTTAGAGCAAGTGTCAGGCTGTCTGCAGACATAGACATATGCTGGTTTTACTCTTGCTTTGCATCTAGAAGTTTTTCTTCACAACCATGAGGAATAAGAATTTACTTTCTCTGCAATGTTAAAGTTGAGATTTTTGGACTATCTGAGAAATGTCATACATGTTACATGTGGATTCAGTCAGGTCATGTGGATTCAGTCAGGTCAGAAGAATGTACATTTAAAACCTCTATTTTTAGAAGGCCAAGTGGTTAAAATGGATTAATTATTAGTGATTCATAGGCCCCATCTCCATAGATTCATAGATGTTAGGGGCTGGAAGGGACCTCATGAAGATCATCAGGTCAAGACCCCCTGCACTTGGGCAGAAAAGACTGCTGGGGTCTATGACCCTAGCAAGGTGTGCATCCAGTTGTTTTTTTTAAGATCTCCAGGGTAGGTGATTGTACCACCTCTGGGGATAGTCTGTACCAGACCCTGGACACTCTAATTGTAATTTTTCCTTATGTCCAATATGAAGCAACCTTCTAGCAGTTTGTGTCCATTGTTCCTCGTCTTCTTCTGGGGTGTCTTAGTGAACAGATGCTCCCCCAGCACCTGATGTATGCTTCTAATATAGTTATAGACTGCCACCAAGTCCCCTCTGAGTCTTCTCTTCTCCAGGCTGAGCAGTCCCATATCTTTCAGCCTCTCCTTATATGGCCTCCTCTCCAGACCTCTTATTACATTTAAGATGTGATCAACCAGTTAATCACATCTTAAATTGTGACTCAGCCACACGTTCAATCAAGAAATGAGCCACAAAGTTATTCTACAAAAATGTAATAACTTTGTGGTTTGTTCTCATCATGCCATTCATTGAATGTGTGGCTAGGTACTCCCTTGTGGCCAGGAGCACCATCAGCTAATGGGGCTCCCAGGCATGAGGTGTACCAAGTGCTGCTGTGGCTAGGAGTCCTGCAGATGTGGCACTGCCGCAGCTGTGAGCCCTATCAGCTACATGTCTCCCAGCCACAGGAACTCACTACTGGACAGTACAGGGGAACCCAGGTTTGCGATCCCGAGCTCCCCCTGCATTGGCAATAAGGTGTGACTGGATCTGATATGGCATGGCAAGAGGCATGGATCACATGTGGCATGGCAGGAAGCACAATTGTATGGATTGCGCATCAAATATTCCACCTTTACCTAAATGTCTAGAGTGGCCCACAGTCAGATTTGAAAGAAATATAAATAACTCCAAGGGACCTACTTAATTCATGGTTTCACAAATTTTGTGGAAACTGCAAAATCCAGGATTATCTGCAAAATCAGCAACAAAAAACCTTAATAAAAATAAAATGCTGGTCCCCCAGTGGGAACCAGTGATCCTACTGCTGGGAGGGGAAGACACCAGCTGGCAGGGTGGCATGAAGGGCAGCAAACAAGATGGCTGCTGCCACTTTGTCCCTCCTCCTCCTGCTGGAGCCTCTCCACCAATTGGCACCAAGGGGCGGGGCTGCATGAAGGGCTGCGCAATCAAGATTCATTTCTCCCCTTCCCCCCATACCTCTCTGCCAATTAGTGCTGAGTGGTGGGACTGCTGCAAAATGACCACGGAATTAGAACTTCATGCCACGATCAATCAGCAAAAATTGGTAAGCCCCCCTGCAACTTAGCCAGACCCCTAAGAATTACGTATTTTTTTTAAATAAAGAAATTCTGAAAAGAAACTGTTGATTATAGTTAATCTCCACTGTGTTTTTGCCTGTATTTCAAGAGGCATAGTAGAGTACCAAAGTGCTCAGCTGTGCTGATAGAAGAACTACAGATGTAATGCCTGTTTTTTTGCTTTTTTCATTGGATTACATTTTCCAGCTCTTGTTTTGGACCATCACCATTGCTGGAACTCAGCTGTCAGAAAAATTACTAAGATTGAGGTGCTGTGGGGCTCCTAGAACTATTGGGAATCGGTTCTGCCAGAAGACTGATAAACATTTTAATATGCCTTAAATGTAATTATTTGCATGTTTGCCATTTCAATAGCAGTACTTTCAAATGAAAGAGAACTGAAGGGTAGACATTTTGCATTTGGGTACCACCTTGGGTCTGAATTCTTTTACAGAATAGATTTCAATGACTGCAATCCATATTGTACATTTGAATATTCCTGCCAAGATTCAGAAGCACAAAACCAGTGTTTAAACTACAGATTGACCCAGACTCCATACATTTACTATTTTCTATTAAGACTCTTTATTGATTTTGATTTTTTTGAGAAAATATTATTTTGAGAAACCATTGTAGTGGCATATTGAATTACTTTTTAATGCTGATATATTTCTGCAGTTAATGTACAGTATTTATTGTAATACTGAAATACTGCTCTCTTCCTCCCCTTTTTAAAACATTTTAAAAATTCAGTTTTAAAGTAAGCTTTTCCTTGAGCTTAGTGAAGTACAAAACCACAGCAATTTCAATACATATCCATTACTCTTACAACTGAAGTATGGCAACACCAGGAATGTACCAAGTTTCCATCTCAAAGTGAATTTTTATGGGTGAATTTTAGGCCTGTGAAAACAATGGGTTAGACTGGAAGTTCTGGCTTACTATATTTTAGCATGTTGCAATAATACATCATCCAACCTCATACTAATGCTTGTTTATAAAAAATTCAGTCTGCCTGTCTGTCTGTAAGTCGTCTTCTTTTTATCTTTTCATAATATTTAGATTTCGCTGTCTGTCAAAACAACATGTTGTCTTCAGTATGTATACATACGTACATATAACATACACCCATATACATAAATTAAAACTCTATGATCCAAACAAGTTCAATGAAAACCCACAGCAAAAAGTTTGAAGCAAAGGGAAAAGTGAAAGAATAACAGAACAGGGGGAAAAAACCTGACACAGACACCCTTATAATATAGAACTTCAAAAGATTAAAAAAAAGTAGGAGGGCAAGTCAGTATCTCAAGAATTTTTCCATGCAAGCATTTATGATGCTGAGTATTGTGAACAATGCTGTTTTAAAAAAAAAACAAGCTTGCTTTCTTTTTATCTTGAACTCCTTTTGGAGTGCTTTTTTTTTTTCCTTTCACCCACTTTCACTCATTTTAATTTCAAGCTGGTTGGTTGGTTCACTTCGCAGTTTAGTTGCTAAGGTCTGCCTGAGGTTAAGTGGTAACTTGTGAGTGAAATATGAGCAGGAGGTTGTTTGTGGAGTGCTATATTTTCCACTAGAGTCTTCCAATGCACTTTAAATGTGGTAGTTGGCCAGAATACAGTGGGGGAAATTAGAAGGATTGCTGTTATGGATAAACTTGCAGGAACAATGCTAGATTGAAAGCTGCTGAATCTCTTAACCTATATATGGGAAGACATAACAGCTGAGGTTGGAGGGGGAGGTGTTAGAAGAATCATTCTTTTTTTTTTTATATGCCATCCTGTCAAGCCCAGAGCCAAAGTTTTAGTCAGGTGCTATGGTTAACATTTCTTTCATTCCCTGCACTCCCCTCAGTCTTCCTTTTTCCTCCTTTCTGCTTCTGCTTTATTTATTTTTTTCCTTTTTTTCTGTCTTGCTTTGTCTCTTATTTTTAGCTAAAGTCCCAGAATCTCAGGTTCATCTTCCATTCATCTTCTTTCTCTTCTTGTTTGTCCTGTTCTTCTTCCTCTTGTCTACTATTTTTGCCCTCCTGCGTGTTTTGTGCCCCCTTCCCCATAACATAACTTCCCTCTGTTTTTAAAACTCACTTCTGCCTTGGAAAATTAGCATGCCATCTACCGCATGTTGTTTGTTAGACTGACAGGAGGCTTATTTCATGCTTCCAGCCCCCATACCTGGTGTTCTTTCTGATTCCTGGGACTGTTCATGAACCCTCTTCTAGTTCCCCCTTAGAACAGAAGTTTTCCATCTCTCCGTTCTTTTCAAAAGAAGGCAGGAATCTTTCATCTATCACTGGCCTCCTCATTTCCCCAAATTCAGCCCTGTTCCAAGATGAGATTGGTTCCACTCAATCTGCCCTTTTCTCATTTTACATTCTGTGGTAGGATTTCTCTGCCAAGTCTCTTCCCACCATAAAGCAGTCCTCTGTTCTCCTCCATGCCCTTCCCCCTTCCCAAGGCTCTCTAGGGTTTGCAAGGCTCCAGATCCAGTTCAGACCCCACACAACTGAATCCTGAAGTATTTACACAGTTCTGATATTGAATCTCAGTTCTTTCTCCGGGGCCACAATCCTAGAATAAAAAGGCAATCTATTGTAATTCTAACTGATAAACAGGAAAGTTACCAACCAGCAGATGGAAACAGAGTCAAACCAGGTTCATTCTAATAGAGTTTAGGAGTTAGTAAGCGTATTTTGCGTTTCTATAAAGTCGTCACCTGGAACTCTCTAGGCACCTGAAAAGTAAAAATGAATTCAGCCTGAGAAAAGCTTTGTCAGGTAGGTCTAAATACATACAACTATTGCTGGTTTTGACATGGTGAAACCAAGGTCCAAAAGGATCATAAGTTGTCTAAAGTTATCTAGGAGCCAAGAGCACAGTTGGGGCTGGGATCCAGATTTCATGATCTCCCAGTTTAATTTATCTTCTACAGCATTTAGATAATTAATGCAAAAATATGTGAGAGAATTATATTAAATAGTTACAAAATATGTTTTTTTTCATCTTGTGCTCTAATGGAAAGAGTCTGAAAATGAATATTGTTTGTCTGTCCTGTTTGAGTATTGTTTGTGTATCCTTCATTTTCATTCCCAGAATGGTCATTTTTGACTGAAGAGGGTGAATAACCAGATTTCAGGTTTCAACACTGTGTGGAGTAACTCCGGTGACAAGTTAATTTTAAAAGACTTTTAATTTTCTGTGGTTAAATGCTTAATTAAAATTGGGTGTCTAAAAACCACAGGAGGAAGACAAAACAAATGGGAACGTATTTTCCTGACAGTAGGAAGAAAGGAGCTGTTATCTTTACTCACTCATCTGTTGAGAATATTATAGATTGGTGTGGGAATATCCTAACACAAGGAGGGAACGTTAATAGACAAGATAGAGTGTTCGAGAGTTCATAAAGTAAGGTAGGTCTCAGATAGATGTTCCCTAAAGATGATGATATCTTTTGTTTAAAGACATGGCAATGCCTGCTGAAGGAAATTCCTCCAATTCATGCTTCCCTCTGCCCTTTCCCCAAAAAGTAGGATTTATGGGAGATCAACAAATTATTTAAGAAACTTAGAAATGTCAGTGGCTGCTATACAGGTATCAGGTTCAGTCTCAACATCACTGGTGGTTTGGCATAAGTGTTTGAAAAGTAATCAAGACAAGGGATTTCAGCCTGTTCTGCAAAAGACATCTATTGCATTAGTGTCTTTATGAAATTATTTTCCACTTACTGTAGTATTTTTTCCACGGCTGTGGAATCTGGAAGAGGGTAATGGTTATGGCTGTACAAGGCTGATAAATCAGGTGTTAACCATTTCCAAAATTGCAGGAGGAAAGTCTTGTGTGTAAATAATTTGATAAGCCAGTGTCCAAACAGGCAATGTCAGAAACAGTTTTTTACTGTCAGTGAATTAAATGAAATGCCATTGTTTTTGTTCTTAATACATACCCAAGAAAAAACTTTTGGGTAAAGCCAGGGGATTATGGTTGAATGGGAGCTGAAAAAGTAGAGCAAGTCTGAAAATCAGTCCCTCACATCTTCCCTTAATAGATAACCCTTCTGGCTTCAAATAAACTGCTTCAGTCAGGGTCAGCTGCTATTCAAAATGACTGCCATTTCGCTTCAAGAAATATTGAGTTCTGACTATATTATAGAGGAAAAATGTATGGCTTAAGCTTCTTCATTCAGTGTTGCCTATATCCAAATGCAAAACTGAGTAATATAGAATCACAGAGAAGTAGGCCTAAAAGGGTTATCAGGAGGTCATCTAGTCCAACCTGTTGCTTGGGGCAGGATCACCCCGGGCAAGTGTTTGTCTTACCAGCTCTTAATAACTTGTAAGGATGGAGATTCTGCAACCTCTGTAGGTAATCTGTTCCAATGCTTAACTGCCTTCTTAGTGATAAAATACTTTATAACATCCATCTAAAATTTCCTTTTTGCAGTTTAAGGTCATTACTCCTTGCCTTGTTCTCTGAGGGCCATAACTTAATTGGGAAGAGATGAGGAACTACAATAGGGCAGAAAGGAAGAGATGGGTTGAGCTTCTGAGCAAAAAACATGCAAGCAGCTTCTGTGGTCATCTCCTAGCATGTTTGATGCTTGGCATAATGGTCTTAGCTGGCTTTAAAGAGGATTGGTGCAAGCTGAAGCTGAAAAGTGACAAACCATATTAATGGATGGGAGAGGCTTTGTTACTTTTAATCTGCTTAACCAAATTATCCTTCCCTGCATTACTTCAATCGGGAAGTTGCTTCTCATAGGTGTTGGTGGGTACACTGTAGCAGAACAAAAACAAATTTACATTGTTTGTTTGTTTGTTTTTTTGGATAAAGGTTGACTACCAGAATGACCCATACGAATCTGTTGAATTGTCTTTTTGAAAAAATAAAAGACCAGAATTGAGTATAGTTGTTATGGCTGTTATATTAAACATATTAGGTTTGTTGTCTTAGCTGTACTGTGTTTTCTCATTTTCTCTCCCAGACTGATTGGTAATGACAGGCATTGGCAGAACACAGAATATTAGTCTTTCCACTGACATGAACCAAACTAATGGCTTTCCTTAAACCCTTCCATTCAGCTGGAGAAAGGGAGGCTGGGAGTAGGGAAGAGTGGGGGCTAGGAAAACCTTGAGGGAGGATTTATGGAAAAATAAATGAATTGGTACGGACCAATTTTCTCTTATCCACAACTGCTCTTGCCTTGAAGCTCCCGATTTCACAATTCCTAATCTTACCATTGAATTAGACAGTTTTGGTTGTCAAGGTTGTACTGCATGAAACATCTCAAGTAATGGAAAATCTCATTCTGTTATTTAAAAACTGTAATCTTTCTGACAAGCCCCCCCTCCCCCTTCCCCTTCCCCTTCCCCCTTCCCTCCTTAGTTGGGAAACATAGTTGAAGTCTTCCTTTTGTATGACATTTGTTTTCATTTGATTGTTAAAATAATAAAGCTTAGATCAGTAATTATCAAGCAGATCCTTTGAAGGGTGTTGCATGGTGTGAGGAGATAAGCACAAGTTCAGGCTTGTCCCTGCCTGGCCAATCCATCACCTGCAAGGAGGTAAGCACTGTAATGTATAAAGGAATCAAAACTTGTGCCAGAGGTGATATCTTTTATTAGACCAGCTTGATAGTTGCAAAAAAAATTATTTATTTGCAAGCTTTTGAGCAGAGGCATCCTTCATCAGGCGTAGGAGATTGCAGAGATTGTAAAAGTTCTCCTAGGTAGAAATGAAAATTCATATTTCACAGGAAAGCTGAAGGTGTGGTAAATTCTCCTGTTTGGAACAGTTCATTTTGTGCAGATTAGGCTCAAAGAAAAGTTAGAGAAGTCTTTTTACCTTGAAATTGTTTGGTGGTAAGCAGGATGTAGAATCATACTTCCTTCTGGCTATGTTTCATATTTCACAAAAGAGTGGAAAGATGAAATGCTCTTCTGGGCAGGAATCTCATTTATGGAGAGGTATCTCTGTGCTCTGTTAGGATGCAAATTAGCTTGAACAAAGGCAAGAGCAGGGGCTCTGGTAATGTATAAATGTATTTTTTAAATTGGGTGCCACTCAATTCACGAAAGTAATGGAGGGTGCCTTGAGTCCGGTGAGGTGCCTCAAGTTCAAAATGATGACAATCACTGGTTTAGATTGTGTCAGTGTGCATGTATGTGTCAGAGAGAGAGAGTCTGGAAGCACTGACAAGTTTGTTTTTCAACATATTTCAACATATTTCTTGCGCTGAATGCTATTGCTATGTGTGCTTACCTGATAAATGTAAAATATGCTCTCCTGTTTATAAATTATTCTGTTCTCTTATTATAAGCTGCCCTGAGCTTTTGTTGAGCAAGGCAGCAAATAAATTGGATGAACAAATGAATGCATGAATAAATAAATAGTGCTGAAAAAGACAGACCCAGAATATTTCCAGTCTTGGTATCAGAGACAATCTATGCAGTATTCAGAAGTGGGACTGCTGCCTAAGCAGGTGTATCCATGCTAGCTTTGATTTAGCCAGCTCAGGTTATGTGTGCAATGAAGATGTGTCATGGACTTTGGTGTGGACTGTGAGCCCACTGATGATGGATGGGAAAGATTATTTATTAAACTTTGAGGCACTCTACTTCTATCATTTGGGATCTTTCTTTCTCTCCCTCCTCCTGGCCTCCCCACCCCAGCTGATCTGGTGGCATTTTTCCTATTGTATCTCAGTACCTTCAGTGGGTTGTCCTGCCTCCCTTCTGTTGCAGCTTTGCTTGGGCCTGTCAGATCTACCTCTGACTGGGACCTCCAGGGCAGGCACCTGCGATTGCCAGAGCTGCTTCAGAAGCCCCTGATCCATAACTTGGCTTTGCAGCAGGGGGCACCCTTCCTTCCCTCTGGAGATTTCTTTGCTTGGTCCAGTTGCATGCCATCAAGGTAACCTACCTCTTCTACTCAGCTTAGTCCTCCTGGCTCTTGGTCAAAGTTCTGGCTGAACCCTGGGCCTGCACTCTGTCTGTTTTGCTTTGCACCTTTTGACTGAAGTGAAAGCTACCCTTGACCCCATGGCCAAAGCTGTGCTTTCCATGGGTATGCTTGCTGCCCTAGAAGACCACCTCTGCACGTGAACCCTTCCCAATGGCAGCACACTAGACAGGCCTCTTTATCGCTGCTTGTTTCTCCAGCTTTGGATGGTGATGAAAGTAGTGGGCCTGGCATTCTGCTGTCCCTCCCTATACCCAGCAAGAACAGTGGTGGGATCTGTCTTGTGATGCTATCTGGGAAGGCATTGTACACATGGACAGTCAAAGTGGATCATACCCACGTTCTCGCTGCCTTCCCCAATATGATCTGGAGATGGCATCTAGTGGCAGCCATGCCAGAACAAGCCTGGCTGGTCTGGTGCCCCTTGTACAAGCTCCCTATTGCCAAGAGAACTGGTGATCTCCAGTGATGGCTGCTGCATAGGACCCTGGTAACACCACTTAGGCCACTGATGCCACTGGGTCTACCCTTTCTGTGAAGAGGTTTCATAGTTTCATAGTTAGTAGAGTCAGAAGGGACCTGAGCAGATCATCAAGTCTGACCCCCTGCCATGGCAGGAAAGAGTACCAGGGTCAAACGACCCCAGCAAGGTGATTGTCTAGCCTTGCCTTTAAGACCCCCAGGTGGTACAGGAGACTCTTTTCTGTGCCTCCCTGGATTGTCCCTGTTTGCAGTTTCTCTTTGCTGCCCTTTAAACCCTGTTTGGTACACTGGAGTTGGACTTCTCTGAGACCATGTACATCTTCTCTCCTGTACTGAGTGGCTAATGGGAGTGTGATCTGCTTGGTCAACTTTCTGCTGGGCTAGGCCAAGATGGCAACTCTAAAAAAAACTGTAAAAACCACCTTGTTGTGACTGGCTCTGATGACACCCTCCAACTCTTCTGTTTCTTGGTCGAGGTGTATGTCACATTGGTTGCAAGGTGACGTGTCCAAATTCAAGACATGGACCAGTTTGTCATACTGGGCCATTGAGGAGGTCCTCTACAACCTGGAAGATGAACAGCTAGTCCTGCATGTGTAACCCCTGGAGGGATGTCGGGGTGGGGGTTTTGGTATCCAATGACATGGTGGGTTTTTTTGTTGCTAACAGGTGTTTCAAGCTTGCTCCCTGGGAGAGTCACGTACCTTTGCACTTTCATGATTTGTTTTCAAAATTTGTATAATCCAGTTAAAAAAAAAAGCTTGTGTGTGAGTCCTGGAAGTATTTTTTTATGGAGCACCAAACTGCTTGGGTGCTATGCCAGGCAATGGAAGAAATGTGAATAACTTTAAGCAAGAATGGGTGGAGGTACCTGGTTATTAGATCTGGATTGGCAGGGTCACATTGTTTTTTGGTTTTTTTTAATGGGAGTTAAACCTCTTCAGTAGCTTCTTCCTCTTTGTTGCAGCTAGGGCAGCACCAAACAGGGGCAAGTACAAAATATTCTTTTTCTGTAGAAATTACTCTTTCCACAGGTTGGGGTTGTAGGCTTCTAGACTTCAAATATGACTTCACTGCTCTTGTGTAGCTACTGCTCCTTCCCTCTGGGCAATCCATATACACTAAATCTGCCATGCAAGTTTACTTGTGCTTTTAGCATGGGATAGATGTGCTGTTGAAAGGTATGTGTTCTTCTTTCCCTTTGGCTGGTCATCTCCCAACTTTGCAGTGAGAATGTAAATTAAATCACTGAAATGTCTGTATTTCAGGAAGGTAATGGAAGACTTTCCTATGTGTCCAGTAGAACAAGTTCTCTTGCAGTTCACTGGGGAAGGATCCTATAGCAACTCAGTTTACTGCTGCACAAAGCAGTCTGAGACGTGGCCTAGACATGGGTGGAGTGGTATGTTCTTAAGGGCACAGTGATTGAGATACGGCCTTGCAGCATGGTTACCCACATTCAGGTGCAACAAACCAGGGCACTTGCACCCAGATGCCGCTTCCGCAGCTTTGCCCTACAGGGAAAGCATAGCCTTTGGTTGAGGCCCATCTCTAATCCTAAAAGCACATTTTTTCTTACAAAGAAATAAAGACTTTTAAAGAAAATGTCAGAATGAGCTGCTACTTTGTACTTAGATAATTATAATTTCAAGCTCAGATTCTGCTAACGAAGGTGTCAGAATGTTCCCTTGCAACGTTGTTTCATTACTGCCACTTGTAAAATTCACTCCAGCTCCAGTCAGTATTTCATGTGACACAAATTTGCACAGTCATTCTAAAACAGGGGTTTTCAACCTTTTTTCATTTGCAGACTCCTAGAAAATTTCAAACGGAGATGCAGACCCCTTTGAATTGTAAGTGTGGGTATTCACATACTTTTGATTGATCATAGTCATCTTCTGCAGACTTTTTAGACAGTGAACCGATGGTTTGAAAACCACTGTTCTAAATAAAAAGTTGTAATGTCAATAGGTTTTGTACAGGCACTTTTAAAAATACTAAAATATAAAGACTGCAAAGCAACTGAAATAAAAACACCAGAAAACTATTGTTCCTAGCTGAGATATCATTTTGAATTTGACTAGTTGAGGGGTGGGGGGTGTGCGCACACATGTGTGTGTGTGTGTGTGTGTGTTTGTGTGTGTGTGTGTGTTTGATGATGACACTGAATATTAACAGTGGCACTGATTTACCATTTATTTTTCTCTTGTCCTGATTTAATTGACTGTTAAAAGGCTAAGACCTGTTCCAAAGAAATCTGGGTCAGGGGTGTAGAATTAGCTACTTACTAAGTGCAGTGTGATTGCACTGCTCAGGTTTTTTCAGAGCCATTTCAGGCATCTGTCATCTGGAAACTGTCCCCAGAAATTGCTGACCCAGCTACCACAACCAAAGCCTTCTGAGATATTTCAAAGGGGTCTTGGGGAACACAGGGAGAACATAGGTTCTTGGCCTCTTCTGTAATGTTCTTGTGTACTAAAGCTACCAACCTTTCATGCTCAGTATGAGTGGTTTCTTCTGGGGCTTCTGGTCAGCATTCATGAAGTATCTGAGGTGGCTTGCATTAGTGACAATGGAAGATACTATATTAATATCTGTGGAAGACTAGAAATTAAGATAAACTTATTTGCTAGATTTGCTACCACCCAACCAAATGGTAATGTCTTGTACTTGAGGGTGACTGAGTATGCAGAGCACTTTTAGACTGGACTCAGACCATAGTCATGAGCCAAGTTATTTCAGACATGGGGGGAGGAGCCTTGGCTGTATAATTTTAGGACAAGAAAGGGCTCCCTTCCATACGTGCCATAGTGACTTAGCCCCAAATCCTCTTGCTTTGGTGCTGGAGCAAGAATTCTTTGCACCACTTTGTAGGAACTGGGTGCCCTGACTTGTTCCTGGCCATTGGGGCATTGATTTGAAGCTGTAAATTCTAGAGTTGCTTTGAGCACAATATAAGATTTGAGATGTATTCTGGGAAAATGTACTAGCTAAAACTTGTTTTTTAGAGGAATAGTAAGTAACACTTACCACAGTGATGCTCTGTCCTGACTGGCTCAGGAAGTCACACAAACAACCATTGGTAACGAAAGAGAACCAACAACATATTTACCCTTAGGTTAAATATGCCATACATTCTTAGTATGAAAAAAACAGAACAAAAACCCTTACTGGGCATTGGTTAATGTTTTCATTCTCCAGCGGGAGAGAATACTTTAAAAATGGTGAGCCTTGTTCATGTTTGCTGATTTCAAGGAGAGACCTATCCAAATCATGCAGAAAATCATGCACAAACTCTGCTATCCTATGTAACTTTCTGCAGAAATCATAACTGAAAAATATCTCCTTTTGGGTCAGGAGCTGTGGTCTGACTATTGCTGACATAGCACATGCTCAGTATAAAAATATTTTAGTTATGGTTAAACCTAGAATGGATGCTGCTGAAGTGGGGTTGAACTGGGCAATACATATAATGTGTTGTTAAAGACCTGTGATGAGGGTGGACAGTGCATCAGAGCCCTGAAGGATTTAAATAGCCACTGATCCCAAACTGTGCCTGAACTATTAATGCAACCCATGTGCCCTACTTTCTTCTCCCTATACCAGTGATTTTCAAGCATTTTAGACCCTTGAAAATGAGAGCTCTGAGGTTTCACTCATTTTTTGACTGTGGAAAAATAATAGAGCAGTTTTTCTGTTGCAAATAACTCAAAGACCACAGCAGGTCAGCTTGCTTTTGATGCTATATGGATTCTTATTTTAAATTTCTAGATTTATTTTGTGCAGACACCTTCATGATTCACACACTGAATAGTGCCAGAATTGCATGGCCCCCTTAAAAAGCTCTCCCAACATCCTAGGGTGCCATGGCACTCTTATTGAGAATCACTGCTCTACACCCTACCTCAAGGGCAGTCAAAATATGGCCTATGGGCCAAATCTGGCCCAGCAGGCCATTCTATCTGACCTGTGGGGCCCCTCCCTAAAAAATTTAGAAAAATAATATTTGTCTGCCCCTAGCTCAGGCTGGCTGCCTGTCAAAGATGACAGGAGCCGGGGGCAGTAGGATCCAGGGAGAGCTGATGGCAGGATTAAGTGGCCAGAGCACCAAGCCTGGCCAGCCCCCGCCCCGTCCCAGTCCCTGAAGCTCTCCCCTCCCCTCAGCCCCAGTCAGAAGCCTCTGCCTACCAGGAACTTCTGGCCTGGGATGCTGGGGCTTTTCCTGCCTCCCTGCGCCAACAGAAATACAAATAAGGAGTGGGGGAGGGAGGCAGGGGAGAACTGTGAGTGATCGCCCCAGTCCTCAGGGCTGGGCCATGCTGGCTTCTGCAGTCCTGGTGCTGCAGCCAGGAACCATGTGGTGCTGGTGCTGCCAGCTGGTGGGGGAGGGGAAGGGGAAGGAGGAGAGTGGGGAAATGGCTGTGGCAGGACGGGTTTAGGGGCAGTGAGTAGGTGCGTAGACCGCAGCAACAGCTGGGTGGCAGCACGGAGCCTGTGCCCATGTCCCAGGGCCAGCACCAGTGGGGCGGCAGGAACGTGGGGCATGGGCCAGCAGGGGCTCTATGGAGCCAGACCAGCTCCCCCTCTCCTTGCTGGCACAGCCCAGCCAGGCTCCACAGAGTTCCTGCTGACCCAGGCCCCACCAGTGCTGGCCCCGTGTTCCCACACAACTGCTGCTGTGCTCTGTGTGCCCGTTTGCTGCCCCTTCCCCCCGCCTGCCACAGCCATTTCCCTGCTCCTATGCTCACCTGCCTGCTGACCAACTGCTCTAGTACCACATGGTTCCTAACTGCAGTATGGGAATGACAGGAACAGCTGGGACATGGTGCCAGAGCAGTGAGTAGGGGAAGGACAGGGAAGTGGCAGGAGAAGGGCAGCAGTGGCAAACAGGGGAGGAAGGTGGCTGCAAGCGGCAGTACAGGGCCTGTGCTGGTGTCAAGAGCAACAGGAGTGTAGAGCCCAGCCTTGGAGCAGTGCCTGGCATGGGGTGTGGGGGGCTGTGGGCAAACCCTCCCCCTCCACACATGCCACAACCCTCCCTAACCACCCTCCCCCCACACACTCACAGCCCCCCACAAACCTCATGCCCACCCATACCTCACACATTCCCCCACATACCCACATGCTCCACCTCACATCTGCACCGGCTTGCCTATCCACCACCCCACAAACCCCACACACCCACCTATATCCACCCACCCACACCATCCCACAATATACAAGAGTAAGACTTCATTTTCAGCTGTTATATCATCACATCTATGTACACTACACAAATGCATGTAAATCAGGACAAAAATATTTTTTGAAATGAAATTAATGAATGCTGTAGTACATGTTTGAGTTCTAGAATATAATTTGGTATTTTTCTGGTTCTGAGATGGCAAACCCCCTTGCTGAGAGGTGTACTTCTGGGGGGCAAGGAGCAGGACTTCTGGTGGCAAAGGTCAGGGATTAGGGGGTGGGACTTCCAGTCCCAAGATGGCAACCAGAGGGCAGGGTACCTCTCAAGGGGCGTGGCTATCCATGTGGTCCTTGATGGCTTGCCAAAATTCAGTAAGTGACCCTCTGCCCAAAGTAATTGCTTGCCCTTGCCTTTCGTTTTATGTGCAGGAGTTATAGTAACAGAAATGGGTACTGATCATCTTTCTAACATAAGCATCCTATGCATTCCTGAACTTTTTTATGATGAATGTGAAATAGCTAGAAGAGCATATGCTAGGGTATAGTATACAGCTGGAGTCAAATTCCTGGAGAGGTATGAATGCTCAATAGTGCCAGGAACTGTTCTGTGCTCTAGAAAGAGAAGGAAAGAATAAGTGTACAGGTTTCCCTCACTTTATGCGGGTTGTGTATGTGTGAGTTTGTCCTTATGCAATGACCCTTTTTATACAAAAAATCATTATATGTGAGGTAAATTCACTCTTATGTGATCAGTGTGGTGGAAGCCCACAGTCAGCTGCTTTGTGTGGTGCATTGTGGGAGTGGCATGCATCAGAATGTAGTCTGTGTGTCAGTACAGTCGAGGTCTTGGAACATATCTCCATTTGTTACATTGTAAAGTGGGTTCCCTTTATGCAAACCCGAGTTATGCAACATTTTCCAGGAATGCATGAACAGCATAAACCAAGGAAAACCTGTAGTTTATTGAATTATCCATTTGCATTTGCATACAGAAATTGTCACGTGTACCCCCATTAATTCCTGAATATTCCAGCTGCACTGTATGGTCTCCAAAACCTTGCTGAGCTGCTTGCCTGCTCTCTCTTATCAATATTCCCTTTGGCCTATGGGAAGATGTGTAGCTTTGATGCCAGGAGGTCATGCATTGTCTGTACTTTCCCACCAGCTGATGCTAATAATTCTGTGCAGTTCACAAACTCAGCAGAGAAAGACTCTTATACTTGCTTTAGGAATCAGGAAACTATCATTTCCTACTCTTATGGATGAGATTTCTGTCTGTTGAGGTTGCATGGGCAACCTTAATTTTAGTCCTTTTTATTACTCTTTGAACTCCTATTTTGCAGCCCTAATACTCTTCAAATGTTCTGGGCCTTTGTGTGTGGGCCTTTCTAATGTTCTGGGCCTTGTATTACTAAACATACTTGTATGGTTTCTGTTTATTTATATTTTGAGGGGACACCTGAATTCATTTAAGTGAGAGGAACATCATGACATAGGAAATGGGGGAGTCATAATGGGGAAGGAAAGTGAGGCTGGGCAGTAGAAGTCCAGCTATGGAAAGAAAGAACCAAGTTGGAGATGAGCTTGCAATTGAATGAAGGGCATAAGCATATTAAGCATCATATTAATTTCAAGGCTGTGAGAGTATGATTTCAAGAGCCTGTGAAGATGTTTCTCATCTGCTCCTGCTCATTGTAAGGAGGGCAGTCAGAGAGGAGAGATTGTTGGACTTGTTGCCTAAAGGTGGATTCCTTTGGTGAGGTGTGGCAGGTCAGAGCTAAAAGTTCTGTATCCTCAGCTGTAGCCAAAAGATGTTGGTATTTGTATATATAAATATGAGTTGATACCTGGAATTTGTCAAAGTGCTTTCAGGATTTGAAGCTATTTCAGTTGCACACTTGTTTGGCTGCCTGTATTCCTTTCAGGACACAATCTGGATCCTGGTTCCTCAGGAAGAGGTTTTTTTCTTCTGCACTTGGTAACCTTGTGAGTCTGCAGTACAATAAAGCTAAAAAGGTCTTTTGTAAATTGGTGACCATGATATATAAATATCACAGTCAGTGATAAGGATAAGTCCGATGTCTCTTGGTATGGGATATCAGAAATCATTCTTGCCATCTATTGTCCTTGATAAGGGGCTGGGGGAACACTTCTCAGGGGTATAGATTACAAATGGGTCCTGAGCCTGAATTGTATAAAATAAGTCTTTTTAGTCCTTTGTGCTTCTAATCACTTTTAATATTAACTGTTGTTTGAAATCCAGGGCCCCACCCTGTAGATGCTCACTGGATTCTGTGTACATTTTTGTTTTTAATTTCCTACCTAGAGTATTATTCTACTTGTTCAGACATGTCATTCACCACAATGGGAGTGTGTGGGAAAAAACCTAGCACAACTACCAAAGAAAATGATTGCGCAGTGAGGATTTGGAGCTGAACTAGCTTGTCTTCTTAAAAATCTGGAAAAGTGTTGTTCTGAATGGATGTAGAATAAGAAAATGGGATACTTTCTCTTGTGGATATATAATTAAAAAAGGAAAGGTATGGATTAAATATTTGGGCAGCTGCTTATGTATGTTTGGGGTTGACTTTGGAAACCGTTGAAATTTTGTGTATTTGACTTTTCTGGTAGCTGTACTATTCTGCACAGGTTAACTGTAAATGTAAGAGAATCTACATTTTCCCCCTTCTTGTCCATAACAGTGATTGTTTGGATTATTTAACCTGTTCAAGTTGATTTTTGAAGTCTGTGCCTCTTCTTTCCTCAGTTGCAAAAATCAGAATCAAGGACCTGGTGAGTATGGAACTGTAAAGCATATCCTACCTTAGGGAGAGAAATTGGGAGCTCTAGCTGGTCAGATATGATAAAGGAACTAATATTCTGGACTTTTTTAAACAAGGAAATGTTGCCAGAATGAAGTCTGTTAAAAGTCTTGAGTTATTTGTGCAAGTTGCAACCTATGTTTCATAACTATGTTTGCAGCTACTATTTAAGAAATGTCAATATAATACAACAGGAGAATAGTCTCCTACTATATATAAATGTCAGTGTGAATACATTATTTGCACATTAAAAGACATTAATCTTGTTGTATGAGAATTCTTTTATCATACCAAAAAGTATGATACTATATGATTTCGAGTTTTAGTTGTGATGATTTTATTTTATATCAGCATTACTACAGCTGAATGGATTAATGACTCTGCCATTAGAGAGGTGCAAGAAGCTTTTCTGATATCTTTTTTGAACCCTCAACTATATAGGTAAGACAGGCTTTCTTGATGAAGGGCACTTTGTGTCCAAAAACTTATCCAACATCTCTCCCAACTATGCAGTTGGTTTAAAAAAGGTATAACAAAAAAATCTCTTGCTTCTTGTGTACTTCCTGTCCCATCATGGCTATCACCATACTCCAGCCCTACCACTCTACCATTATAGAGCAGTTTAATTTGGATAGTCTTAAGGAAAAAAGTTTTTTACTTTAAATAGGTGTGAGGAGAATCATTTCCACATTTTGTAGTGTGTGTGTGAGAAAGAGAGAGATTTTATATACATACCTATACATAGTACTTTTTGGAAGTTTTTGGACAAAAACTTCTTGTCCATCTGTTATAATTTGAGTACATTTTTAGCAGTGCAATATGATATTGGTGTTGGTTTTCTTATGCCACTTTTTATCCAACACTCCCCTTTTAATGGACCAATGTTCTTGAAGCAGGGTTTTGGTTAAAACAGTATATGCGTACCATCTGTTACAGAAATCCAAGCAGCCTACACAATTAAATGAAGTTGTACTGTGGTATTAGGAATAGCTCATGTTTTCTTGAAAATAGCAGTTGATGGCAGATTGCAGAAATCAGCCGGTTATCGGTTGTCACTTAGCTATTTGATACCTGACATGCACTAAAAACATGTTATTTATAAACATGCATTAAGTTAAAATTGGAATAACTCTATACTTGTTTAAGTTTACATTTGTTTAAGCATGTCAGTTTGGCAGAAGTAGAAACTGAAGTCCTTCTATATATCTGCACAATAAATGCTGTATGTGGAGAGGTAAAGGTACCTAAGAAGTGGTACACAAGGTTTATAGAAAGCGCTTGACTGTGTCTCCAGGACCATGAAAATGATGTTGGTTACTGCAGAAAGAGCTCCCTTCAGGATGCCCAAATAAGTTTTATAGCCTGCTCTGCAGCATTTCTGCTCATCCTTCTGCAGGATGATCATCTTTTTAACATGAAAAGCCTGGGCTACTGTAGTTGAGGGCAGATGGAACAGGAAACAGTCTGGTATAGTATGAAGGGGGTTGGTGGGGAAGTGGTAAGAAAAGGTGGCATCCAGTATTTTTCTCATGGTTTCCATTTCCTTTTTGCAATGCAAGACTGAAATATTGCTGCAGAGGGCAGGGTGGGAGAACATACTGCCCCCTAAGACTGATTTATGGTTTTCTTTAACCACTACTATTCCAATATAGTTTTTACCCCCCATAGAACATTTTTTACTCCCGTACTCATGTCATCCAGAATATTTCACCAATTCCTTTCAGCAGTCATACATGCCAACCCAGCCTGTTTTCAGCTTGGGTCAGGCCTTTCCAGCCTCTTTTAGCTTGCTCCACAGTCCAAATGAAAGTTTAGGGAAAGCTCATTTTTAAAAATCTTGTATGTTTCTTTGATTTTTCCCTTTGCTCTTGTTTATCTTCATATTTATTTGTCCAAAAAAAGACCCCAAAAAAGTCTGTCTTACATGTGTGGGTTTGTGGAAGAAAAGGGAGGGAGAAAAAGAAAAGCTCACAGGTCAAAAGTAAATGTGGAGGCAATTTTTGTTGAAGGATAGAGCCCAATATGATGCTTTAATTCTCACACTTTAAACCAGTGTTAAAAATACTGATACTTTGTAAAGGAAGCATTTTAAAATGTAGCTAAACTTGTAAAGAAGAGCAGGAATGTTACATGGTAATTAGGCAGCAGAGTGTGAGAAGAAAGGAGTTTGGATTCAGAGGACAAAGATGTTTCTCAAAGTAGCTCAACAAATTTGCAAAAGCAGAACACAGTTTCTGTTTTTACCTGTGTAGGGGCCATAGAGTCCATCACGTTGTGATTGGGGTGTGATGCCTTTGCAGCACATAAGGAAGGAAATTAGGAAAATGCATCAAATCCTTAGCACGAAAAGCTATTTTCTTCAGATGCATTTTGAGAATGCATTTCCATGTGAATTTTACCAGAGTAAAATGTGAAGTGTGAGATCTTATTCTTAGTAGCCCTGAACTGCGAAAACTTTCCCAGTAGAAACTTGTTTCTGACAATAGTTATGAAAGTTTGTGTTAGTGCTATTAACGGATCAGTTGTTCCAGTGTGATTTTGATTTGATTTTGATTTTTTAATTCTCTTACATTATTAAATTACAATAATTTTTACATTGTAAGAGAATCTGGTAACATCTGCATTTGGGTTGCCATACATTTTCCAGTATAAATGATTCTTCTGATACCCTTTAAGAATCTCGGACACTGGGAATGTTCGCAGGAACCTTTCATCAGGGGAAAGCCCTTTGATTAGAAAAGTGTCTTTTCCTTGTCTCATTAATTTCTGCTTAGGGTTTACTATAAGAGAAACTGTTTTAAAACCCTTATTTCTCTGCTATGGTATGCATCCCTAAGGAAAAGTTTGTCAGCCTACCAAAATAACTTGAATAGTCAAAGCCTGACCAGATGGCCATCAAAGCAACAGTAGCCACTGTTCTGGCAATGCCTGGTAAGTTACTGCAGCAACTGCAGCTCTGGTAGACAAAGCACACAGCTTCAGCACCTTGTTCCCTGTTTGGGGGGCACCACGTGGGACAGGAACCCACAACTTTCTAGATGGAAGGGAAAAGAGAATTGAACCACATCCTGTAGACATCTTGCAGCCCCCCACCCTCCAACTGGCCCCAGAATCCATCTCTCTCTCCTCTTCCTGCCTCAGACAAAATACAATCAACATCCATTTCATGTTGTTAGTTTGCTCTTCAGGCAGGAGAAATGAATACTGCAGAGACCATAGTTCAGGGTCGAAATCTACAGCTCACAAGCTTTATTAACTGAATGTAATTAGCAATATACCACATTTTCTCACATACAACATACCCTGGAATATAATATGCACCTTGTTTTTGAAAAGCAGAATGAAGGGGGAAAAACCTCTTTTCATGCAGAAAGTTACTGAATAGCAGCAGCTAGGAAGTGGAGCTTGACCATTGTTCTAATTCCTGTGGATTGCTGCAGATTTTACTTTTGGTTTGATACACACAGGCAATGTGTAAGGCCTCCCCCTCTCCCCCCTGGAGATCAGTCATGCCTGCCCTGAAATTGGCTCTGTCTGGCTTGCTGGGGGACCCCCTCTGGTTGCCAGCTGGCTGCTGCCCCCTTCTCCCCCCCGGTCATGTCTCACTGGTGACCCCCCCAGACTCGGGAGGCACCAGTCGCCCATGCATACAGGAAGTAGCAGAACCTGCTCTTATCGTATGTTTTGTATATAATGCACTCTTCAATTTCCAGCAGCTGGTTTTTGGGGGAAAATGTGTGTGTATATATATCCCCTGTCTTCATCTTCTCTCTTTTAAAAATACTAAACCCAAAGAATTGGAAATTTCTATGCAATATGTTAAGTTGAAAGAAATGTTTTGAGTTTGTCAAATCAGTCACTCTGAAGTTAGGAAATGCCAGACTTACGATTTGCCCAGACTTATGAAATGCCAGACTTATGATTTACTTTGTCCCTCTTGTACATATAGCATACTCTCTGCTCTTATATAAAGACAAAGACTCTTAGATATTTATGTTGCCCCTGATATCAGAGTGTCTGAACATTTCATTTTAATATGTTTATCCTTTTAACAGCCCTGTGAGGTCAGGAAGTGCTACTTTTCCCATTTTACAGAGGGGGAAGTGTAAGGATAAATCGCTTCTGCATGAATAGGCCTGTCAGGTTAGTGAAGGCCAGCATGCGTGTTATACCATCGTCAGGTTTAGCCTTTGGTGGTGTCTAGCCTCACCCACTGCTACAACTTCCAGGACATAAACATGTATGGTGGAGAAGAAAATAAATATTTTATCTCAAAGGATGGAAAAAATATTTTGTGTATATGTGCATGTGTATGTGTATATATGTGCATGCGTGTATTTGTATACACACACGCACATACACATATACTGAGACTTGTTAAATGCTTAAAAATGTTTTTATCCTGTTGAGGGACTTTCAGGTTTTTGTTTTAGGCAGCGTGTGAAAAAAAAATATTCAGTGTACAGACCAAAGGGCTGCAGAGGCTGGGGATGCACCCCTTAGCATTATGGAAGCCCAAGTGCATTTAGTACAGACATGACACATACATGAATATCACATGATAGAAGTAATACTTGCTACTATGGTTTAAATGAGTTTATTTAATAACTCTGTCCTGCATTCCCAACTCTTCACCAATATGACACTTCCAGGGGGACTGTGGGATTGGCCTGTAGTTACAGTTTCTTGCAACCAGAGGCAATTTGTAGCAGCTTCTGATCAGACAGTCTCTGATCTTTGTTAAAGTCTAAGTTGTGGTTCAAGTTGGGGTAACTAATGTTGTTGTTAAAGATATTTTTTGTCTAGAATAGACAAGGTCTTAAATTCAAACCTACCCTGTCCAGGATTGTCTTGGGGTATAAGTCAAGGCAGTAGGAAGAGAAGTGGTTCAAAGATAGCTTTGCACAGGAATGCTGTCTTCCTGTGTGATCTATAACAGTGATCTGTGTAGATCTCTGAGGTAGTGGGAAGCCAGGGTACATGTCTAGCACTGGGAAGCCATGGGACATGTCTAGCACTTGCAAATGACATGGATTTGCAAGCCAAAGTCTCTGGCCAGGGAGAATAAAGGAGGAAGCAACTGCTGTGATGTGCCAGACTGGCTGACATCATTCTACTTGCGGGTTGGAGAGGAATTTTTCTGGATAGCTACCCATGTAGAACTCATTTGTTTGTGCTTTGCATGGGGGATAAAGATTTGTCCAACAGTATATGGAAGTCTCTCTAAATCACCTTCCTTTTTCAGATTTAAGTTTTCTTCATTAACACAAAAAACACTTTTGGTCTTTGAACTGTTCCTTAGGTTCAGGATATCAGTGATCTGTTTTACTTATTTTCCATAGTGTATATGTGTTCATGTAGCCATGCACTCACAGGGGATGGACTTCTGCTTCTGTCCCCCTGTCATCTTTCCTTCCTTCGTTCCTTTCACACAGAACCTGCCAGCTGTGAAAACTGACATTTGAGATTTGAGGAGATGATTTCTTGTATGTAATTTTACATGGTCTTTTCAGGACCAAGATGCTGAGTATGAATAATTTACTTAGGCTTTAATGTGTGTATACACACACTGATCTACGATGACATATCATGTCTTACACGCATCCCTCTCTGTTTGGCATTGGAGAGGCCTCAGCTGGAGTATGGTGTCCAGTTCTGGGCACTGCACTTCAAGAAGGATGTGGATAAGCTCAAGAGGGTACAAAGAAAAGCCACCCATTTGGTTAAGGGCATGTAGGGTAGGCCCTATGAGGAGAGACTCTGGGAATAGGGCCTGTTCAGCCTGAGAAAGAGAAGGTTGAGAGGTGACTTGATAGCTGCTTACAAGTACATCGGGGCAGGAGCATCAAGAACCAGGAGAGCAACTATTCAGGAGGGCACCGCAAGGGAGGATGTTTGAAAATATTTATAGTTCAATAGATTATCAGAATTCATAGTTTGTTGTAAGAAATATACATTAATCTTCTTAAAGTTAGCAGATAAGATTTCAGAATTGGATTAAATATTAACCTGCAAGCAGACTTGCCTGACTCTGTCTGGCAACTGATTAATTCTCCTTATTTTCATTGTTCCTTTAATCTACATTTAGTTCTTTTAATTTGTGAGTATGACTTTTGTAGATTATCAAGCCCATTTATTTGCAAATAAAAACTATGCTAAACAGTTGACTTCCTAATATAGAAAATACACAGATGTGCATTTCCAGCATCAGTTGAATTAATTCATTCCAAAATATTTTATTAATATTTGGGTTTACAGGGTAGTGTTAAGGATAATGTGGTTTAATTCACACAGTTTTTTGGCAATAAAGAATGTCTTGTGATTAAACTTACGACAGCTGTGCCAAATATTTGCTCCTAACTGATCTGCTTGCTGTCTCAAACTCACTTTCAGCATGCATTTCCCACTGTTTAGAAGTAGGTGGCAAATTGACACTTGCTCCCAGACTAAGCAAAAAGTGACAGATCTGAAGAGGGACAGTAACAAGAATGTGTCCTAAGATATCACTCCAGATGCTTGCATAACTTAGCCAGACAAGGTTCTTTGGGTAAATGTGATATCTTTTATTAGACCAACTAATAAAAGGCCTGAAGAAGGGTGTTTGTACCCAAAAGCTTACAAAGAACAATTTTTCCAAGTATTTAGTTGGTCTAATGAAAGATATCATGTTTACCCAAATAAACTTGTCTGCCTATGCCCTTAGACCATCATGACTACAACCAATACCCGCTGCATAACTTAGTGTTTTTAGACATCAGAGAATTAAGGAAACAAATAGCTGTTGTACCCGTATCTTGTTTTGATATAAAACACTGCCATCATTCAGCAGTATTAGTGCATATTAGCTGTTTATGCAGTAGAGGGCACTGTGTGGTATCAAAAGATAAATATAACCTATTACTTTTTTCTTCATTAGTCATAGAACTGCCTTTTACAACACTTCTCAGATTTCAGTAACCATCTTAAGTATTATTTACACTCTTTGTCTGTTAGCCAGATTCCCTTCAGCAGTTTCTTTAGGAGTCTGAGAAAAGGCCATGGTCAAATAAACCACTGATAGATTTAAATTCTAAAACCTGAGTACTCTCTCGCTCTCTCTCTCTCTCTCTCTCTATATATATATATATAGAATGTTCTCACTTCACCTGCAATCTCTTTGTTGTTATGATTTATAAGTAAGTGTTTAGACCAGGGGCAGGAAATTATTTCAGGTGGAGGGCCACTTGATGAGTTTTGTTGAGCTGTTGAGGGATGCATGGGTAGCCCCACCCCCTGATATTTGCCCCACCTCCTGGTCACCATATAAGGATCAGAAGTTCTGTTCCCTAATCCTTGGCCTTTGCCACCGGACATTCCTCCCCTTGCCCTTCTTCCCCCCTCCCCCTGGAAATACTCTTTTTGAGAGTGGACAGTTACCACCCTGGAATCAGAAAAACAAAACAAATCATACACTAAAAGTCAAACACCTCCTATAACCTGTTTTAATTTTATTACAAAAAATATTTGTCATGATTTGTGTTTGTGTACTATATATAGAGGAGATTGAATAATAACTAAAAATAAAGTCTTAGTCTTGTATATTGTGTGTGGGAACTGTGGGGTGTGGTTGGAGGTGGGGTTGTATGGTGGGGTGTGGGGGGTGTATGATGGGTGTGTGTGTATGTTAAGGTATGAGGGGTGTATGGGTGTGGGGAGGTATGGTGGGGTGTGGGGGTGTGTATAGTGGGTTTGTGAGGGGGTGTGGCTGTGTGTGTGGGGGAACATAGGGTATGTTGTGGGGGGGTATATGTGGAAAGGGTTGTGAGTAAAGGGTGTGCGTGTATGAGGTTTTTGGGGTGCGAGGGAGGGTGGGGGTTGTGGGGACCCGTCACACTCCCCCACATGGCACACAGTGCTCACTGCCCCGTGCAGGCACTGGTGCCTAGCGGCACACAGCTCTGGCCAGCATTGTGCATGGAGGTGAGGAGCGCAGCTTGCCTGGCCTGCTTCTGTTTCAGGGGCTCTACATGGCACGTGTGCAGCTCCCACACTCTGGGGGAAGCCCAGCTGGAGCCACTGCCATGCAGATCCTGGGATGTGGGGCTCTGTCCACTCACCGTGGAGTCCCAGGACCTGCGCAGCAGGGGGTGGGGAAGGCAGCTGGCTCCAGTGTGGGTCTGGATAGAAGTGAGCCAGGCAGGCTGTGCTTCTTGCCCCCAAGTGCATTACTGGCTGGAGCCAGGTGCCACTGGATGCCAGTGCCTGCAGGAGATATGAGCTCCCTGAGCACCCCGATGTGCTGCTGCTGCTGGCAGCAGAGCCTGCATGCCATGTGGGGGAGTGTGTGGGGGTCCCCGCACTGTGCCCAGCTGAGCTCCTGCTCCCACCACCCACCTGAATGTGAGCTCTGTGCTGCCATGAGCCCCAGCACCATGTTTCCTACCCCACCCAGCAGCAGCTCTCCCTGCCCCTGCCCCTGCCCCCACCACTGCCCTATCTAGTGCCTGGAGCAAGCAGGACACCAGAAAAGCCAAGCAGATCCCCCAGGGTGGCTGCAGCAGCAGCCACCCCACCTGGAAGCTGCTGCTGGCTGGGCCAGGCACGTCTACCCTTGAGGGTGGGAGCGAACGCAATAGATATATGTTGGGAGCTGTATACATGGGCACTTTGATCCCACCCTTGTGGGCATAAGGTCTGAGTAGGGTACAATTCCTTGGTGGGTGCCTGCGGGCCAGATGAAAGTTTCTGGTGGGCTGGCGCTCTTATGGTTTTCCAGGCAAGGAGTATTTTGCATAGTGCCATAATTTTTTTTTTTTATCAGAATTTTTTCAGAAATGGCTTTTCACAAAATTGTTGCATGAAAAAGGGATGGTGTGATATGGATTTGTTTCCAACCAAGAAATTATTCTGATGTCTCTGCAGAATGCGGTCAGCTTGTCTCCCTCTTGAGAAAGAAAGTAAGCTAAGTGTCCATTTTATATGTTAATATAATATATCAGGGAATCTACCAGGAATTAGCTATTTTAGATATAAATATTATCTGTTATAAAGGGATCAAGAATTGTTAAACATATATGAAACAATTTCTCTCCTAAGGGATGAGCATTATGCATATAACCTTGCATATGACTTTCAGTATTTAATAAAGCCACTGATTAATTCTTATTTTCTTCCGCATGTTTTTTACCATCCATATAGAATGTAATTGTCCCCAAGGCTAGGGACAGAATTATACGTAAACTGGTTTAAGTGATCAGAAACTGGTTTAAACCTGTAACAGAATATAAGTTCAGTGCACATAAACCAGTTTCAAAATGACTGAAACTGGTTTAAGATAAACCTGGTTGAATGTAGTATCAGACTTAACTGATTTGGGTAAAACCAGCTGTGAAACTTCTGTCCCAGACCCCTTCCTGGTTTAGATTAAATCAGAGTCCTCCCGCAGCCCTGGGCTGGGCTGTGCTCTTTGCTCCAGAGAACCCCTCTAGCTTGAGCAGGGGCGGGGACATGGCCAGACACATCCCAGCGTGGCCCTGTTAAGGGAAAGTAAGCAGGGACGGGGTTAATTCTTCCCACCCCCCTCCTCCCACTGCAGCCAGAGTCTGCCTGGATGTGGGCCAGCGGCAGAGGTGGAGGCCAGGGCTGGCAGACCCTGGCTGGAGTCCCCAGGGGCAGAAGGGACAGAGGGAAGAATTAACCTCCTCCCTGCCAGCATTCCCTCTAAGCTGTGCAGTGTGTGCAGCCGCGCAAGCGCGCTCATGCCCTGCTGCCAGGTGTGCCTGTGTGCCTGCGCACACCATGCAGCTTAGAGGGAACACTGTTCCCTGCACCCTTTGCCTTGATGAGACCATGCTGGGATGGCATCTGGCCATGCTTCTGCCCCCACTGCAGAAGCATGGCCAGATGCTTCCCTTCCCTGTTCCACCAGCAGGGACTGCAGCCATTCTGGCATGGCCCCATTAAGGCCAAGGGGGCAGGGAGGGGGTTAATTTCTCCTCCCCCCCAGGGGACTGCAGCTGATGTGGATCAGGACCCCTCCTCCCCCTGCCGCCATGGGGTGGAGAGGGTGGGGGCTGTGTGTGGTGCTGCCTGGCCCCGAAGGGGGACTCTTTACCCTTCTTCTCCCCCAACCCTGCTGTGGGGTAGGGACGGAGTCTCTGTGTGATGCTGGAGGGGGACTCTTCCCCCCTCCTTCTCCTCTGCAGCCCCTATTGCCACAGGGTGGCAAAAGATGGGTGGGGAGAGGGCCTCTATGTGGTGCTGCCCGGCCCAGTCCGGCCCAGCCTGGGCGCAGGGACTGGCTGTCACTGAATTGCAGCCACTGGGGATGGCCCTACCTTTGTGGCCCAGCCTTGCCCTGCTGAGGCCTGGTTGAGGCAACTACAGATCAGGAACAGGGAAGGTAAAGCAGGAGGATATTATCTTTTGGATTTTGAGAGAGGGGACCTTAAACTTGCTACTAATCTAAATATTGCTCATCTGAGTCAGTGTAGTCTTTGAGAAATAAAAGAAAAAGAAACCTTCCGGCAGATTTCTTTTTAATGACAATTTGAAGTTGTCCAGAAGTTTTTGGAGGTTAGAAATAGTCCTGGTACAGAAGGAATTAGTGGGCATCATAAGCAGCATGAAATGGTCAGAAGCAATTGGTGGACTGTATTGGATGTCATGACCACGTAGCATGTATATGTGTGTTTCAGGCCACAGCTGGAGTACTGTGTCCAGTTCTGGGTGCTGCACTTCAAGAAGGACGTGGAGAACCCGGAGAGGGTCCAGAGGAGGGCCACTCGTATGGTTGAGGGCCTCCGTGGCCAGCCCTATGAGGAGAGGCTGGGGAACCTAAATCTCTTCAGTCTCCACAAGAGGAGACTGAGGGGGATTTTGTGGCTGCCTACAACTTTATCAGAGGCCACCAGCAGAGACTCAGGGAAAGTCTGTTCACCAGGGCCCCCCTTGGAGTCACCAGGAACAATGGCTACAAGCTGAGGGAGGATCGGTTTAGGTTAGATATTAGGAAGAACTGCTTCACTGTAAGGGTGGCCAGAGCCTGGAATAGGCTTCCCAGAGAGGTGGTGCTCTCACCTTCCCTGGAGAGCTTCAAGAGGAGACTGGATAGGCACCTGGCTGGGGTCTTATGACCCCTCCCACCCCCAGTGCTCCTTCCTGCCAATGGCAGGGGGGTCGGACTCGATGGTCTGTCTAGGTGCCGTCCGACTCATTGATTCTATGATTCTATGAAAAGACATATCAAATACTGACTGAGAAATGATACAGGAAGTTCTCAGTAACCATTTATAATTTTTCATTGAAGTTTTCAATTGATCAGCTTGCTTTATAGCTGGTTGAATATTTTACCAAATAAATTATTCAATGAATAATGGGAATATTAGTGAATTTTATGTATTTCCTCCTTATTCTGTCACCTCTACAGATAGAATTCTACAAAAGAGTAAATGCATAGGATAACTCTGTAAGTTGAACTATTTAATGTTTACAGTCATCTCAAGGTACAAGTTGCTTTTACATTAAAAATAACATACAGTTTTTTATGCAAATAATAAGAATAAAAAGTCTGGTTGTGGCCAGTGTATCTTAATCTTAGCATTCAGTGTGACCATAGTAACAAGAGTGGCCTTGTGTGGCAATATAAAGGTAACTATGCCAGCAAGTAAAGAGAGAAACTGCATGTGTGACAGCTTAGTCCTGAAGGCTATGGAATACATATTAAACAGTTTTGGTGAAGCAAAGAATTAACTGTAAGTGGTCAACACCATCTGGTTCACAATGCTGAAAAATGTGAATCTTTCCAGATTTTCCTGCATGGTTTTGGTCCATGGGGGGAATTTAACATCTTTCTGGTAAAGACAAGGCACAGCATGGTACCTTACATACAGCTCTGCCCACTGTAGAATATTATGTTACCAGAATGTGTACTAGAGAAAATGAGTAGAGATTGTGAGGAAAAACAGACACAGAAATGTCTCCAGTGCTAACCATGATAGAACAGAAGAGCAGCAGACTGAGAGGGAGTTTGCCTTGGAGCTGGTGTGAGAGGAGAGGAGCAGTTCAGTTTGGGAGGGCCTATAGGAAGACCAGAAATTCTGGGTGTCTTATCTGTGTTTGACTTGTGTTTGTTTTTCAAGTGACACTTGACACCATTTGTGCTACAGCTGACTGTGGCATGGTTTGCTTCAGGTGGAACTGGTTTAGCTACTTAAGGGGCAGGGCCAGGCAGGCCCAAGCTAGGAAGCCTAATAAAAGGCAACTTCTTGTGAGCAGCACAATAGTGGGAGCAGTGAGAGCAGCAGCAATGAGAGAGAGTTTGCCTGGAAGTTCACTGCAGGAGGGAGCCAAGGAGCAGGAAGATGGTGTGTGTGTGTGTGCGCACACACTTCTGGATATAGGTATGGGTATAGGGTATAGATGTGTGTATGGGTTCCCGCCCCCCATCCCTCTTTGTTTTGATTTCTATGGCATATATGTCATCCAGGGAGTATAGGAGGCAAAATGGAGACTGGATCAGCAGCTGTTACTCGCATGGGATGTGCTGTGTTCATGTTCCTCTAAGAGGGTCAGAACCAGTTCAAAATTTGTACCATGTAAATTGGTGTCCATCCTGGAAGAACATATTGAAATCATAGGCAATGGAAGGGCAGGGCTAACGGGGCTTAGCCGCCCCCCCACCCCATGGGCTGTGGTGGCAGCACAGATGACCACAGGGCAGCCTAGGCGTGGGCTCTGGGCAGCTGCAGCAGGAGGGGGAGGGGCACACACAGACACACAGCTGCAGCAGCCTTGCTGCAGGTGGCCAGGAATACAGCCCAGTAGCGCATGGAGCAGTGCCTAGCAGGTAAATCTGTAAAGGGGAAGCGGTGTAGGGGAGGGAATGGGCATGGTGGGGGCAGATCAAGGCACCCACAATGGAGGGGGTTGGGGAGAGGCAGGGGCTGGGGTGAATGGGGCCCTGGGGTGGGTTGTGGGATAGTTGGAGCTCTGGGTAGCTTGTCCAGGGGCATTGGGGTAGCTCCTGCTGCTGCATGCACACTGGGGGAAGCATGGGGGGCATGCTGAGGGAGGCATGGGGGGCTCTGCACCTCACTGCCATTTTCCTGGGAGCCACACAACACCATGTTGTGCCTCCTGCTGCCAGGTGGGCAGAGGACATGGCACAGGCAGCGCGCAGCTCCCAGGGCAATGGCAGCAGAGCACAGAGCCCCAGCCTGCAGTGGCAGCCCACCTCTGCCCTGCCCTGTGCAGAAATCTGAGGGGCACATACCCCAGAGGCTTCTCTTGGGGTGTGCACAGTGGCAGGTGCCCCCTATGCTCCTGGATAGGTCACTCAGGGCTCCAATTGTCCTATGACCTGGCCTGGGACCTTATTCACCCCTGTCCCTGCCTCACTGTCCCTTACTGTGAGGACCTCAATCTGTGCCCCCATGCCGCTTCCCTCCCCTTCCCCCCATGCCTCTTCCCCCCCCATACTTACTTGCTGTGCAGTGTCTGTGTAGCAGCACAATAGAAGTATTTAAGTTTAAGTTTTATTCAGCCCTCCCTAAATAATATTTTTTGCCTGCACCTATGAGTGAAAGGCTGGAAACACAGGCACCCACACTGTATGGTGTCAAGGAATATGAAGACTTCCGGGATAAAAGTAATGAAAAAATGGCATGGAAAAGGCCAGAGGGAAAAAAAGAGTTGTAACTGCTTGAAGAAAGAGGGCCCCCAGAATTCAAGAGGAGCAGATTTAAGTCAGCAAATGTTTTCAAGCACTCTGCAGTGGAGGAGCTGGGAAAAAGGTAAAGGTGAGGACATCAACAGGCAAGGCTCAGAGGACTCAGCAATCTAGAGAACAGAAAGTGCAGGACCCCAGGGTTGGGCAGCTCTAACACCACTGCACCAAGGAGGAAGAGGAGAGTGGTGTTGGTTAGTGACTGTCTTTCGTTGGGGACAGAACCATCAATGTGTCATCATGATTTTGAGTCCCAGGAGGCACACTGTCTTCCTGGAGCCCGTATTTGGGATATCGCAGAAAGCTTGTCAGTGTTCATTTGTCCCTCAGACCACTACCCTTTCCTGCTTGATCATACAGGCATTACCAATACTGCCTGGAATGATCCTGAGCAGATCAGAGGAGACTACAAGGCTCTTGGCAGAAGGATTAAGGGGCCTAGAACACAGGAGGTGTTCTCATCAGTCCTCCCTGTAGAAAGTAACGGCCCAAGCAGGGACCTTTGTATGGAAGTAAACACATGGCTGAGATGGTGGTATTGACACAAAGGCTTTGGATTCTTTGACAACAAACTAATGTTTTGGGGAAGAGGACTGCTATCCAGAGATGAGATTCATCTGACCAGAATGGGACGTGGCCAACTTAGCACAGGCTTAAATTAGGTTTCACAGGGGATGGTGAACCATGCCCACCAGCAACAGGGCAAACAGTTCAGAGGGGAAACCACCAGAACTGTGGGCAAGGGTCAGAGCCACAGGACAGCTTCATGTGATGCAGAAGGGAAACAAATAGGACAGAATGCAAAATATATCCAATATATGTATACAAATGTGTGAAGTATGGAGAACAGACAAGATGAGCTGAAAGTCACAGCCTGTGAAAGGAACAATGATCTTATTGGTATCAGAGACACTTGGTGGGAAAGCTGTTATAACTGGAACATTAACACTGAGGGCTACACTCTGTTTCAGAAGGAGACTGTTAGGAGAAAGTGGTGGCATTGCCTTCTATGTCAGAAATACATACACTGGTTCCCTGGTTCAGGAGGAAGAAGGTAGCAGGTTGGAATGTATATAAGTAAAGATGAACAGTGAAAGTTACAGCACTGATATAATGGTAGGTATTTATTATAGACACCCAAGTTGGGAAGAAGAGATGGATGAGGCACTCTTGAAGGAGGCGACAAAATATATCCAAAAGTTGTGACATGGTACTAATGGGAGACTTCAGTTTTCTGGATAGCTGCTGGAAGAATCATGAGCAAATATAAAATGTTGAGTAAGTTCCTAAATTGTGTAGAGAATACTTTTTTCTGCTTCAGAAAATTAAGGTTACAACTAGGGGATCATATATTTTGGATCTTGTACTGACCAGTAGAAAGAACTGGTAGATGATGTGAAGGTGAAAGGAAACTTGGGAGGAAGTGATCACAGTATGATAGAATCTTGACACTGAGAAAGCAGGACGTCAGATCTAAGACGCTGGATTTCGAAAAGAAGGCTGTCAGCTGACTTAAGAAGATGGTATGTTTAGTGCAGTGGGAAGACAGACTGATAAAGGTGCCCAGGAAGTTTGGAAGCTTCTAAAGGTATTGGAAGCCCAAGAAGAAGTTGTTCTGACATGACTGAAGCACAAGAGTGGCAAGAAACTAGTGTGGTTGTACAAGGAGCTTCTAGGATGCCTCAAATGCAAAAGGAAAGCATACAAGCAAATGAAAGAAAGGCCAGGTAACCAAGGAAGCATACCAGGAAATAGCAACAACTTGCAGGGACAAAATCAGGAAGGCAAAGGTGAAAAAAAAAAAGAACTACCCCTGGCAAGGCAAGTTAAGGGTAACAGGAAGTTCTGTAAGTATGCTGGCCAGGAAAAAAAAAGGCCAAAGAAGCTGTGAGTCTATTATTAAATAGGGTGAAGCTTTTAACAGAAGATGAAAAGAAGGTGGCCCGACAACTACTTTGATTCACTCTTCACAAAAAAAATTAGTCTGCAGCCAGATAGCTAACAAGTATTATTTGGATAAGAAAGGGGAAAAACTGAGGGATGAGATAAGAAAAGAAACAGTCAGAGCCCTTTGATGGGTCTGAATGAGTTCAGGTCAGCAGGACTTGATGAACTTCATTCCAGAATACTGAAGGAACTGCTGGAGGAGATCTCAGAGCCCTTGGCAATGATATTTACAAAATCATGGGAGACGGACAAGGTACTGTTGTGCGCTGCGGGGTCAGAACCTGAGGCACTGTGAGGAGGTTCATTTTGCCTTTAAGAGAGGGAGTAAGTTTTTCTCTAGCTATGGGTCACAGAGTCTGTTGACCGCAGACTAGGGTACAAGATTTACGAGGTGTAATAAAGAAGCTTTTATTTTTGTTTACTTACACACCGATGATTGAGATGCGTAGGCACAGCAGCTTGATTAAACATTTTCTGTTTCAACTATCTGGGTTGCAAAGCGGACTGCTAATTCTCTCTTCGTTGACGGATCATAAATCGAGTCGATGTGCAGGAGAGGGGTACGCCGGGACAGTCGATGGCGGAGAAGCAATGTCGCAGATGGCTGGACCATGGCAGACAGGACTGATTGATTGAGTCCTAAAATGGCTTCTGCTGTGGTTTGGGCTAGGTGCGGTTTTTAAAGGTTTCACCCTTTCTCTCCCCCCATGACTGTTAACATCAGATGGTATGTTGTTTTTTTGCACCCCTTTCTAGTAAGGGGGGTGACTGGGTGAGAGACTTTGTGCTTTTGGCCAACAAGACAGGTATAAGAGGACTGGAAAAGGCCAACATAAAGTCTCTCTTTAAAAAAGGCAAAAAGGGAGGACCCAAGGAACTACAGTCCAGTTAGCCTCACCTCTATACCTGGGAAGCTATTGGAGCATATCATAAGGAAGACCATTTGCAAGCATCTGGAGAAGAAAAGGCTGATTATGTATTTATTTTGACCATGTATTTATTTTGAACAAATTGTGCCAAACAAACCTGATCTCCTTCTTTGACAAGATAACTAGTTGGGTGAATGAGAGGAATGCTGTGGATACAGAGTATCTGAAATTCAGCAAGGCTTTGGACATGACCACAAAGTGCTGCACCTCGGGAGGAACAACTGGCACCATACGTCCAGGTTGGGGAGCTCCCCTCTTGTCAGCACTGAGGTGGAAAAGGATCTTGGAGTCATCATTGACTCCAAGATGAACATGGGCCGGCAGTGTGGAGAGGCAGTTAGGAAGGCCAACCGCACCTTGTCATGCATCCACAGATGCATCTCGAGCAGGTCCAAAGAGGTGATCCTCCCTCTCTATGAGGCACTGGTCAGGCCACAGCTGGAGTACTGCGTCCAGTTCTGGGCGCCACACTTCAAGAGGGATGTCGACAGCATGGAGAGGGTCCAGAGGAGGGCCACTCGTATGATCAGGGGACAACAGGGCAGGCCCTATGAGGAGAGGCTACGGGACCTGAACCTGTTCAGCGTCCAAAAGAGAAGACTCAGGGGGGATCTTGTGGCCTGTTATAAACTAGTTAGGGGGGATCAGCAGGTACTGGGGGAGTCCCTATTCCCCCGAGCACTGCCAGGAATGACCAGGAATAATGGTCACAAGCTGGCTGCGGGTAGGTTTAGGCTAGATATCATGAGGCGCTACTTCATGGTCAGGGCAGCTAGGATCTGGAACCAACTTCCAAGAGAAGTGGTGCAGGCTTCTACCCTGGGGGTGTTTAAGAGGAGGTTAGATGCACATCTTGCTGGGGTCGTTTGACCCCAGTATTCTTTCCTGCCATGGCAGGGGGTCGGACTAGATGATCTGCTCAGGTCCCTTCCGACCCTAGAAACTATGAAACTATGAAACCTTCTCATAATCAAATTGGAGAAATATGGTTAGACAAAGATACCGTAAGGTGGGTAGACAACTAGTTCAATAACTGCAAGCAAAGTGTAATTATAAATGGATCAACATCAGAATGGCAGGAAGTTTGAGTCCCATCGGGCTCTGTCCTGGACCCAATGTTGTTCAACCTGTTTATTTGGCTGCTGGCATAGAGAGCTTCTTGAGCAAATTTTTACATGACGCAAAATTGGGAAGGACTGTAAACACACTGAAGGACAGCTAGGAGTGTAATTGAGAAGGATCTTGACAAATTGGAAAGCTGGGCTGGAGCTACCAGGATGAAATTCAGTGCTGGCAAATGCAAGGTGCTACACTTCAGGAAGACTAATCAAAAACACTAATACAAATTGGGTGACAACTAGCTGGATGGTAGGAGTATGGAAAAGGGTCTAGGAGCCTTGGTGTGAATCAGACTCAATATGAGTACGAAGTATAATGCAGATGCACAAAAGGGAAATTCAGTTTTGGATTTCATCAATAGAAACATTAGGTGCAAGACATGAAAAGTGATACAGCTTCTTTACTTGGCACTGGTTAGGCCTCATCTAGAGCATTGTGTACAGTTTTGGGTTCTACATTTTAAAAAGGACATGCAATAGTTAGAAAGGGTGCAGAGGCAGAAGCCAAAATTATAAAGGGCTTGAAAGGCCAGCCATACAAGGAGAGGCTGAAGGAAGTAGGCATGCTCAGTTTACAGAAAAAACACTTGAGAGGGGACATATTCATTTTCAAATATCTGAAGGGCTGCCATAATGATGAGGGACAATGTTTTCTTTCTCTAGCTGCAGAGTAGGATGCAGACCAGTAGCCATTTTTGCTCTGGGAGAAAAAGCCTGGATTTCTGTATACTTCTGGTTGCTACTGGGAGACTAGTGATTCTTCTGGAAGAAATTGAACATGGACTTGGTGTCTGTACTTTGCTACTGTTAGAAGAATGAGGCTGTGAAATAGACTGCCTAGGGAAGTAATAGAGTTTCCATTTTCAGAGGTGTTCAAGGAGGTGTTCAATGCCTCTACACAAATGCTCGTAGTATGGGTAACAAGCAGGAGGAACTCACCCTCCTGCTGGCTGACACCAGCCCAGACATAGTGGGGATTATGGAAACGTGGTGGGATGCAATGCATGATTGGGTGGTGAATGTCAAGGGCTATAGGCTGTACAGGAGGGACAGGATAGGAAAGAGAGGTGGGGGCGTGGCACTCTATATTAAGGAGGAATACACATCCTTGTTAATTAGCAAGGAGTCAGGGGAGGGGCACTCTGAAGTGCTTTGGGTTAGAGTACAAGGCAGTCGAGGGGAAAGAGACTTAACGGTGGGAGTCTACTACAGACCTCCCAACCAGGGAGAGGAATTCTTGGGTCAGCTCACAGAAATAGTGAAGGCTAAGGATGTGGTAGTCATGGGGGACCTGAACTTCCCAGACATCTGCTGGGAAGAGCAGTCAGCCAGGTCTGAACGCTCACGTAGGTTCTTGGCCAGAGTGCAGGACCTCCATCTAACCCAGGAGGTGCACAGCCCCACCAGGGGAGATGCCTTGTTGGACCTAGTGCTGGCCACGGGTGATGACCTGGTGAGGGGGCTGTGGGTGCTCGACCACCTGGCATCACCTGCTGGAATTTACCATCCAGTGCAAGGTGGCAAAGGCATGCAGTAAGGCAGCGGCCCTAGATTTTAGGAGGGCGAACTTCAACGAGCTAAGGAGGATAGTTGGAGAAGCGCTGAGGTCCCAGAGGGAAGGGGAGCCAGGTGTCCAAGGAGAGTGGTCGCTCCTTAAGGAGATGATCCTCCAAGCCCAAAGGAAGGTAATCCCAACAAGGATCAAAGGGAGCAGGAGAGCACACAAGCCTCCGTGGCTCACCAAAAGCATCCGGGAATGTCTCCTTGCTAAAAAGGAGGCTTACAACCAATGGAAAGAAGGGGTCATCACCAGGGAGGACTATTCTGTAGTTGCTAGGGGTTGTAGGGGGGTAGTTAGGAAGGCCAAGGCAGAGATGGAACTGGGACTAGCTTCCCAGATTAAGGACAATAAGAAGTCCTTTTTTAAATACATAGGGGGTAAAAAGAAGGTCCCGGGTAATGTGGAGCCCTTGCAGGACGCGATGGGAAACTTGGCTGTCACACCAGACGGCAAGCTAACAAGTTCAACGATTTCTTTGCCTCCGTCTTCCTAAGTAGGAACCAGAACAGCCACCTCCCTGCTGGGCCCCCCTTGGGCCCCGGGGGAGGCACACCTGGGCCATGGGTTAGCGAGGATTTAATTAGGGAGCTTCTGGAGGGGTTGGATGTATTCAAGTCAGCTGGTCCAGATGATTTCCACCCTAGAGTTCTAAAGGAACTGGCCGGGGTCATTGCAAGTCCCCTGGCACGGCTTTACGAGCAGTCGTGGTGCTCTGGTGAGGTACCGGAGGACTGGAAGAGGGCCAACATGGTCCTCATCTTCAAAAAAGGCAGGAAGGAGGACCTGGGAAACTATAGGCCGGTTAGTCTTACCTCGATCCTAGGCAAGCTGTTTGAGAAAATTATGCTGGCACACATCCAGGAGGGGCCAGCAGGGGACTGCATGCTTAGGGGCAACCAAGATGGGTTCATCAGTGGCAGGTCCTGTCAGACCAACCTGGTGGCCTTTTACGATCAGATCACCAGATCATTAGATGCAGGGGTAGCAGTGGATATAGTCTTCCTGGACTTCCGGAAGGCTTTCGACACTGTCTCTCACCCCGTTCTCATTAAGAAACCGGGGGGGCTGTGGTGTAGACACCCACACAGTCAAATGGGTCGCCAACTGGCTGGAGGGCCGCACCCAGAGGGTGGTAGTAGATGGGTCCTTCTCAACCTGGAAGGACGTGGGCAATGGGGTTCCGCAGGGCTCGGTCCTCGGGCCCGCACTGTTCAACATCTTCGTCAGTGATTCGGACAAGGGGGTAAAAAGCACCCTGTTCAAATTTGCTGATGACACTAAGATGTGGGGGGACATGGGCACACTGGAAGGATGCAACGGGCTACAATCAGACCTAGACAAGGGTGGGCGGACGAGAATAGGATGGGTTTCAACACAGACAAGTGCAAGGTCATGCACCTCGGGAGGAACAACCAGCACCATACCTACAGGTTAGGGAACTCCCCTCTTGTCAGTACGGGAGCGGAAAAGGATCTGGGGGTCATCATTGACTCCAAGATGAACATGGGCTGGCAGTGTGGGGAGGCAGTAAGGAAGGCCAACTGCACCTTGGCATGCATCCACAGATGCATCTCGAGCAGGTCCAAAGAGGTGATGCTCCCCCTCTATGCGGCACTGGTCAGGCCGCAGTTGGAGTACTGCGTCCAGTTCTGGGCGCCACACTTCAAGAGGGATGTCGACAGCATGGAGAGGGTCCAGAGGAGGGCCACTCGTATGATCAGGGGACAGCAGGGCAGGCCCTATGAGGAGAGGTTAGGGGGCCTGAACCTGTTCAGCCTCCAGAAGAGAAGGCTGAGGGGGGATCTCATGGCCTGTTATAAACTAGTCAGGGGGGATCAGCAGGCATTGGGGAAGTCACTGTTCCCCCGAGCACCGCCAGGAGTGACCAGGAATAACGGTCACAAGCTGGCAGAGGGTAGGTTTAGGTTAGATATCAGGAGGCGCTACTTCACGGTCAGGGTGGCTAGGGTCTGGAACCAGCTTCCAAGAGAAGTGGTGCAGGCTCCTACCCTGGGGGTGTTTAAGAGGAGGTTAGATGAACATCTTGCTGGGGTCATTTGATCCCAGTATTCTTTCCTGCCATGGCAGGGGTCCCTTCCGATCCTAGAAGCTATGAAACTATGAAACTAAGGAGACCTTGGAGAAACATTGGTCAGGTATAATCTAGGAGTAGTTATGGCTATGCTCTACCATGGGTATTTCTCATGTTTCTGGGCTTTGCTGGTTGTTGTGTGGGGCAAGCAAGGCTCCCCTCCCTCCCCCCACCTTATTGCTAAATGTGTCAGGATTTTCTTTTTTCTTTTTTTTTTTTTTTTACCTTCCTCAGAAGTATTGGGTGCTGGCTGCAGCCAAACTTGGGATTTTGATTGGGGTATGCCAGTGATCCTGCTAGGACTAACACCTGAAGGCTCCTGGTTAGGGGGTCTTGGCCTTCCACTCAGGGTAAGACTGATCACCACATATGGGGTCAGGAAGTAATTTTACCCCATTGCCAAATTAATATGAACTGTGGGGTTTTTGCCTTCCTCTGTAGCAAGGGGGAGTGGCTCTCTTCCTTGGATCACTCAAGTGCATTTTAACAACACTTGCAGCACAAAGGAAATTGGCCATCATTGTTCCCCTGCTTTACTTATAACAGGTTTATGTCACAGGGTTGCCTGTGTAGTTTTATTAACAGGTTAGATAAGAATTTGATTAGGATGGTTTGGGTAGGGATGATCCTGCCTCAGGCAAGGGGGTTGGACTCCAGAGGTTGCTTTCAGCCCTGTTTTTCTATGATTTTATGAAATGGTATACTCCTGAATGACTGCTTCTTGTCTGGTATGAGGCATGGTATTCTTTTCAGACTCTGAAGGAACATATTTTCTCTTAAGTATATCTTGTAGTACCATAATGCCTTTCTTGGCCTCTGCTGCTCTATGCGTGGCTAAGCTGCCCTCCCCCTTCACTACCCTTGCCTGTACTGCTTTAGTCCTAAATGAGCAAACTTGGGTCATAAATATTCAATAAGTATCAAACTGTTCCAACCTTGTTGAAAGTCTGACAGAATATTTCATATTTTTCTTAGCTGGGTAGATGTTACAGCTTATGTAAATTTAAAAAACTGGTAAAACTAGCTACAGCTAGCCATTGGGCATGTTTGTCTATGCAGTTCTAATTACGTATCACCATTTTGACTGATAACAATTCTCTTTCCTTTTAATTCTGAGACAAAACTGGCAGTTGTGGAAAAGTGTGTGGTGGATTAAATAGTGTTGGAATGACGTTATATGATGTTGGAATGATGTTATGATGATCTAAAAATATGGGAGAGGTAAGGATTGTTGTGAGTGATATCTTGTATTGGACTAGCTGCATGATTGGGATAGACTTTCAAATGAAGAGTATTCTTCTTTAGGTGACCTAGAACTTGTCCAAGTCTATCCCAAATGAGTAGTTGGCCCAATAAAATATATCACCCACAAAAATCTCTTTTCATGGTGGATTAGAGATGTTCACAAATGTCTGGGTTTGGATTGGATTGAAATAAGCAAACAAATTTTCATTTGTAACCTAAACAAAATGTGAGCCCAGGGTTGCTGGGACTTGATAGTAAAAGGTGAAAAACTCATACATTTGTGCTATGTTCTCCCTTCCCACCATTCTGCCAAAATATTTTTCACTTGCTTTTCCCCCTTCCCTGAAGTGCCAAACAAATCAAATGTTTTAAAACAGGGTTGAACAGTATAAAAATTCACATTTGTAAGAGACTAAACAGAGGTGTCAGCCTTAAAGACAGATGCTTGAAGATTAGGCATTACTTTGGTCCTCTCTCCTAAAAGTTGTCTTTGACCCTTTGAGAGTCATCAGCTTATGAGAAATCCACATCTAGTCCACAGGAAAACATGGGAAATGTGTATGGTCATTGAATGGTCCATAAGCTATTGCTTTTAAGATGCAGAGCTGGGACTCGGGAGATGTTGGGTATGATTACCAACTTTCATATGCTTCCTGTGTGAGTTTGATCATATGTGATATATCAGTTTTTTTAAAGTGTAGTGTAATTAGCAGGGTGCCTATTTTGGGTACTGAGTCCTTTAGAGCCTGATTTTTTTCCAGAAGTCCAAACGCTAATAGTTCCCTGACTTCAGTTGGAGCTGTAGGTACCTACTAGTATCTGTGCTGATCAGGTGCTAGAAACCATTTTGCATGCCATAAACACAAGACTATTCATAAAACATTAGACAGTTTGAAACTGCCCCCACTGTATTTTGTGTTTCAGTAACCTCCTGCAGCGTGATTATGAGGATACATTCAGAGATGCTCATGCAGTATTTGTATATGAAAGAAGGCACCACAGAAATGCTTAAACAGATATAAGCTACTTTGCATAAAAATCCTCCCAAGGGTTATAGCAATGCACAAACATGTTATCGGGATAGTTCAATAATCCTTTTAATATTAAAATGTGAAAATGAAGGGTGGGAAGGATAAGAAGAAAAGTTCTGATCTAAGAATGACCACTGTCAAGCTCAACTTCATGGTCCTGCAAAAAAAGTCTTTTAAAAAACACCGTATTTACTCAAATAGAAGTCAACCCTGATTATAAGATGATCCCTTAATCATTAGAATCTATGTATGGAAAAATTTATAAATGTGTTATAATTTTCCAGGTATAGAATTTATTGTAAGTTTGCCTTGAATTTGTCCTCTTCCTGCTACAACAGGGAAGATAGATCTGGGGGGGGAGGGTCAGACAGTCCTTTGCTCTCTGCTTCCCTGAAACTTTTTCCTTTGGCAGTCCCTTCCCCCTCTGTTTATTGTCAGACCCTGCTCTCCTTGAGCATGGAAGTGAGGAGCAAATTTGAAAACAATAACCTTGAAATTAAACATGGCTGTAGTAATTTGTGTATAATACCTGTGCTTTTAGTTGATCTAGAATTGATGCAAGTTACCTTTTTTGAAACTGCTACAAGTTTTAGCACAGGTACTCCATAAACACTTTTAAAGCAGCACTTTGGTGCCTACTTATATGTAGTACAAACATTTTTTTGTGAATACTGAATCACAGTGGTTGTTGAGCAGTTCTTTTCATTTTCTGTTAAGGATTCGCCCTGGCTATTTAATAATAGATTCACCATTTCCTTTGTCTTTCTTTTCTGGTTGGCATATTATAGAACCTCTTATCCTTAACTTGCCTCACCAGGGGCAATTTTTTTTTTTAACCTTTGCCTTCCTGATTTGGGCTCTGCATGTTCTTGTTATTTTCTGGTCTGCTTCCTTGGTTATCTGGCCATATATCTTATTCTGAAAGGGCTACATTAACCTATTCTTGTGGTAGGTCCCCATCAGCATGTTTGCCCAATGCGGGGCATGTGCTTTATAGTCATGCTCAGAGTTGGCTGCATTTAATCAACTTCATAGTTGGTTTCCATTGTGGAGCACATGCTACTTTTTGGCAGCAGTTTAATGATGGACAACATATTTCATGAGATTTCCTTGTATGTGATTATAAGATGAGGGGCTTTTTTCCCCCCTTGCTAACTGGGGGGAACGTTGTCTTGTATTTGAGTAAATATAGTAATGCAGGTAAAATAAGGCAAGGAACTACGAAGAACTACATTGTGGGAGGAGGTACATACACTTGTATCTGGCATTCTTTCACCACATATACAATACTACCTTCTCTATTAGTGCATTTTTTGCGCTGTTAAAAATTCTTATTTGCTAGAAAAAATTAAATTTTCCAGGCAAGCAGATGGTGTTCATGAGTCTCTCTGTATAACACTTCCTACACCACTCAGTGGGTGGAGAGATGGGGGGAGTAAACTTCTTTATGTTGGCATCTAAAGTCTGAAAGGTGCAGTAGAAGAGAGAGCTTTAGCAACAAATTCTGTTGGGTCAAATTGGTACCATTTATTCTTGGAGCAGCAGTGGGCATCTGTCTGTCTTGCAAGATAATAGAATTATGCCAAGTGAGACATCAGCTTGCTGAAGACCTTTCCTCTAGTCCCGATAACTATTTTCTTCCTGAGGTCATGAACTTATCAACTTCTGTTACAGGAAGTGGTACTCACTATTGTGTGCAGGCCCTAAAAGAAGAGTTGATTCTAATACATTTAGTATTGGCAGTACTCTAGTGTAATAATTTACTCAACATGGTTTTCCCACCCTTCTAGACTACACTCTGAGGACTCCTATATTGTTACAGTAGTGAGGGCTGTTCACAGTAAATGGATTTTTGTCTTCCCTTGTTGGCCTCTTTTCAAGGCATGCCCATCTGTAATGCTTCAGATAAGTATCTCTTACATTACATTTAAATCCTGCTAATTTGAAAATATTATTGAACCCTGAAAAGTGTCTTGATCTAGTTTCAGTACTCTTGCCAGCAAGTAAAACTGTATTAATTACTTCTAATCCTCTAGTCACTTCACTTTTAGGCCAAGAACGTTGGAAAATTGCAAATAAGTTCTTCTATTGGAAAATGATGTTAAACTGTTTGTCAAGGAAAAATGGAGCCCTGAGTTTTAATGGAGTCACCAGAAGCATGGTAGTAGTTGTAGTGACAAATGACAATAATTAAAGGCAAAAGCTATCACCAGCCATTATTGATATGAAGAGAACAAAACATTGCTTTGTGGAGCACAGTTGAGTATTTTAGGTTTTCTTAAGTCTCTTTTTATACATGTTTTAGAAGAGATGTTTTCAATAGCCTCCTGTATAAAATATGAAACTGGGAATCTGAAATTGTTCTGTTCTTGACTCTCCTGAGCAACTTCAGGTTAAGTCATTTTGCCTTGCAGTGGCTCAGGTTTTGTCTGTAAACTGGCCTACTTTTGTAGGGTGCTTTGGGCTTCACTGAGGAAAAATTGCCATTGAAGAAATAACTAGTGTTGTTGTTAATACCCGTCTCCAGAACTCAGTTTGGTGGCCTAGTGTGAGTGAACTCATCACTTGGATGTAGTTTCTCTTCCTATTTCTAGCTGCTAAAATTGTCAGATAAAATATTCAATATTTTTATAATGTTTGTGACCATCATTACAACATGAATATCATGTGCTCAGTAAGTGTGTCCACACACACACACACAAGGAAGTGAGATAGTCTGTGAGGATGTACATGAAGGAAAGAGTCCATGAGACATTTGCAATTACTAGGTTAGATATACCTGAGAGAGGGTTAGCCGTGTTAGTCTGAAGTCAAGTAAGACGACATAGTAGAGTGGCACTTCAAGACTAATCGTTTCAAAGAGACATACACTCTCTCAGGCAACATCTGACAAAGAAGAATGAAGACATTATATAAGTCTCATTTAACCTCAGAAGTAACCTCTTTTAAAAACTGTTGAAGAACTAGAAACATAATTAAGGGTGAATATCATGGCACAGGTGCACGCACAAAGTTCCAGTATTTTAAACATAGTTTTACAAAATCTTTTGTGATAAAAACAGGCACAATTTGTTCCTGGAGTGGCACATTTTTGGTTTGTTACAGAAGAGTATACCATGTCTTGTGAATATGTGTACAGATACTTAATTCTTTGTGTAGCTGAGGGAGCCAGAGGGCCATGTAGCATAGCTGTTGCTAAGATAAAGAAGGCTGCTTTTCGCAAAGAGGAAGGTTTAGCCCACATAAATCATCAGACCAAGAGTGATAACTCACTGGCCATCTGCTTTCCTTACCTCCCCTCTTTTCTTCCCTGCTCTTTGAATATGTGTATCCAACCCAGATACATTCAGCTTACACTCTTGAGATAATGTTTTCATCTTTTAGGATAAATTTCTTCACCTGAGTGCCACTGTACTTGTGTTTGATCATGAGAATTAAGGAACCAAGAAAAAAAACAGTTGCCTTTAAAAGTGTCCAGTCACTATTCCTCTTTTCTTGTACGTACATTATATACCCTATTTGTCAGCATCTTTTGCATTAACGTAGTCCTTTCCTCTTCGTTTATGGAGATTCTTAAGCCTTTCTCCCTGGCTGAGATTCTGACCTGTTGGGTAACCAGCTGAAATATGGCTACGGTGTTGTGCTGTACAAGGAGCATTGTATACCTGTACCGTGACCAATTGGCTTCTCTCTCAACTGACTTTCCATATTAGTCATGATTTAGGAGAGTATTCCTATGTACCTGTGACAGGCGTGCCACTATTGGAGCCTCTCCGGGTATGGCTCCGCCCTTCTGTAATGGGCCAACCGCCTGCTTACTCTCCTGCCACGCCTTGATCTTATGTATTTAATAGATTGCTGTAATTAGCAGGAGGCTGCTCATTTATATGTGCCCTGATGACAGGGGGAGCTATCTGCAGCTCCTTTTCCTCCCCTAGACCGCAGCCTAAGCCTCGCAGATGGTGCTGTTGTAATCTGACTTGGGCCGTGTTATTATGTCTCGGCCCTTCGTTTGCTCTCACGGCTCCTCGCTGCCCCTCCTCACTCTCAGGGCTCCTCGCTGCCCTCCCTAGCTCCAGGGCTGGGCCAATACACCCCCAAACAAAGCCGCACCCCATCCGGTGCCAGGAGACTCCACGCTATCGTGGAGCCCTTGTGAGGCCTCCTCCAACCCCTTATAGCCTCACCTGGTCGGTGACCATCCCAGGTCCTCCGGTTAAACAGTAAACACAAACACAAAGCCCCCGGGCTATAACAAAATGCTAAAACCGTCCAGTCAAAACCCTACCAGGCAAAATACTCCAGCTCATGGCAGCAACCCGCGGATACTCCTGCAGCCACTTTGGCCTTCTTTCCGCACTGGCCGAGCTCCTCACTCCTTGGCTGCCAGAGGAGGAACTCCTGCCTGGGTTTAAGAAGGGCTAAGCCCTGCCCCTTCCTGTCGGGGTTTCGCTAGTTGCCCCAGCAACCAGCACCTGTGCTGCCCTGGTGACTGGCAGCTGCACCTCCCACTTCTCACTGCTAGGGGCCTCTTTTGAGCTGCCCCTGTTTCAGGCTCAGGGCACCCAAGTGCTGTGCGACACACCTCCCCCCTCTTTTACTCCAAACTCACCAAGCCGAGTACTTCTTTCGCCAAGTGTTCCCTCCGCCTGGGGTTCTCCTCTCGGCTGTTTCTTCTGGCACCCAGCCATTTAGGTATAGGAGGTGGAGGTTTGTAGGCGCCTCCTGCTTGCCTTTTACCCAAGGTGCATTGTGTGGGATTTGTTGGGAGTAACCCACCACAGGTAGTCCCCCCCACACTAGCCAACCTTGGTAGGGTGCCGCTTAGGCCGGTCGTTTAAACCAGGGAGGAAGGTTCTCGAGGATAGCCCTGGGCAGGGCGTGTCCCCCTGGTGAAGGCAGCTGACACGTCATCCTCATTGTTGGGAGTCCATCTCCCTGCCGTTCCCCTGCCTTGTCCCAGTTGCCCTTCTTCGGCTTGGCTTTTCTCCTCCAGCTGCCACTTCTGACGGGCACCCTCCTCGGAGATCCCAGAATTGGAGGGGTCACTTGGTCTCCTAGCAGTGAGGGTAGGGCCTCGAAATATATGCCCCCCCTTCTTTCTCTTATCCGGGGTCCCTCTTCTTCCTCATACTGTCTTGAAAGGAAGTCGGCATTTCTATTCTGGGTTCCTGGGCGGTGTTCCACTTTAAAACAATATGGTTGGAAGCTGAGGGCCCACCTCATGAGTCTCGCATTATCGGTTTTCATACTCTGGAACCAGCGCAGGAGTGCATGATTGGTAACCAACGTGAACTCCCGCCCTAATAAGTAGTATTGTAATGTTTCGATGGCCCACTTAATGGTGAGACACTCCTTCTCAACTGTGGCATAATTCTGCTCCGGCGGGTGTAGCTTCCTACTTATGTAGGCTATAGGATGCTCGTCTTCTCCATCCCTTTGCACCAATACCGCACTGATGGCCACATCTGACGCATCGGTGTGCACCAGGAAAGGTTTGTTGAAACTGGGTGTATATAGAAGTGGTTTTCGGCATAGTGCATCCTTTACTGTTCGGAATGCCTTCTCTGCCTCTGGCGTCCATCTTACTTTAGTTGGGGCCCCTGCTTTTATCATTTCCATTAATGGTATGACTACATCTGCAAAATGGGGTACAAAGTTTCTATAATAACTGGCCAGCCCCAAGAAGGCCCTGACTTGTCTCTTGGTATGGGGTGCCTGATACCTCTATACAGCCTCCACTTTGCTCAGCAATGGTCTCACCTTCCCGCTTCCAACTAGGAACCCCAGGTACTGCGTTTCCTCCTTTCCTATTGTACACTTCCTGGGATTGGCTGTCAGCCCTATTCTCCTTAGGTCTTGCACTACAGCTCTTAGTGCAGCGAAATGTTCATCCCAGCCCTCCGTATATATAATGATATCGTCAATATATGCTGCAGCGTAACCTCCATGGGGAGACAATACTCTGTCCATTAGCCGCTGGAATGTAGCCGCAGCTCCATGCAGCCCAAATGCATGCGTCGGAACTGGAAGAGCCCCCACGGGGTGGCAAATGCTGTTTTTTCTTGATCCTCAGGTGCCACTGGGATCTGCCAGTAACCCTTTGTCAGGTCTAAAGTGGAAACGTAGCATGCCTGCCCGATGTTTTCTTCCAGCTCGTCCACTCTGGGCATTGGATAGGCGTCGAACTTGGCCACTGCGTTTACCTTCCTATAATCAATACAGAGGTGGATCTTTCCATCAAGCTTAGGTACCGCTACGATGGGGCTTTGCCAGTCACTGTGTGATTTGCATATTATACCTTGCTCTAGCATCGTTGCCAGTTTGGCTTTTATCTAGCCCTGGAGCTGCTGGGGAATCCATCTCCAACTCTCACGTATCACCTGACCCGGAGGAGTTTTTATCCGGTGTACCCCCCCGAGCTTCCCCTGGGGCTCTCTGGAATACATCTTCGAATTCCTTGACTAGCTCAGCAGCCTGTCTCCTCTGTTCTTTTGACAAGCGCGGGGCCAGCTCTACGTCCTCCGGTCCACTTTCCTTCCTTAACATAGGTCCCAACTCTAATTCCTCGGGATGAGGGGTGAGGTACATACACTCCCGGGTCTCCCACTTCTTTAACATGTTGATGTGGTACACTTGCTTCTTTTTTTTCTTATCTATCTGGTGAACCTCATAGTCCACGGGCCCTACTCGGCGTATGATTTCATAGGGTCCCTGCCACCGGGCAAGCAACTTACTTTCGCTGTCAGGAAGTAGGACCAACACACGGTCCCCCACGTCAAACTCTCTTTTCTGGGCGCCTCTGTTGTAATGCCTTACTTGACGCTGCTGGGCTTCCCTGAGGTTTCCTAAAACCAAGTTTCAAGCCGCTTCAAGGCATTCCCGCAGTTGGATCACATATTGAATGATGTTCTGGTCATTACTCTGTTGTTCTTCCCACCTCTCTTTAATTAGATCCAGGATTCCCCTCGGCTGCCGACCATATAATAATTCAAAAGGTGAAAACCCAGTGGATGCCTGGGGTGCCTCTCGTACTGCAAACAGAAGAGGAGGTATCATCCTGTCCCAATTTTGAGGGCTGTCTACCATGAACTTTCTCAGCATCTGTTTCAGCATCTGATTAAACCATTCCACCAGCCCGTCTGTCTGGGGATGGTACACAGCCGTCTTCAGATGCTTAATCCCCAAGGCTTTACTCACTGCCTCGAACACCCATGACGTAAAATTTGTTCCCTGATCGGTTAGAAGTTCTCTAGGGAGTCCTACCTGGGAGAATATTTTCAAGAGCTCATTAGCCACCTTTAGCGCGGACACTGTCCGCTTTGGCACAGCTTCCGGGTACCGTGTCGCATAATCCAGTACGACCAATATGTATTGGTTTCCTGCGCTACTTCGAGGGAGAGGCCCGACAATGTCCACTGCCACCCTCTCAAAGGGAACCTCTACCAGAGGTGTCGGGACTAAAGGGGCTCTTGCGGGCTGCCTTGGGTTTGTTTTTTGGCAGACAGGACACGAAGCACAGTATCTTGCAACTTCTCCCATCATACCTGGCCAATAAAACCTTGCTCGAATGCGTGCTTGTGTCTTGCCTGGATGCCCACCCATGGGAAGCTCATGGGCCACCTTCAACAAAGCTTGTCGATACCGTCGCGGGATCAACAGCTGGGCAACCTCCTCTCCTTCTGGCTTCCCTTGCTCAACCCGGTATAGGAGGCCATTCCTCACCTCAAACTTTGGGGTTGTTCTCATCAGCTCCGGCCTCAATACCTCATTGTTTCTCCGAGTGAGGTGTTCCTGTAGTGCCCACCTAAAATCCGCCTCTTGGCTTTGTTCCAGCTGAAAGTGTTCATCTTCCCCCAGCTGGGCAATATCCACCCTGCTTCCTCTTCGGGGGAGGGTTGCTCAGCTTCACCTACAAACCCCTCCGCAGTCACCTTGTGCCTCACACCCACTACTTCTTCTAACCACTCGGGCCAGTCGCAGCCCAGTACCACAGGGTAGGGTAAATGGTCTACGACCCCCACAAGCATCTGGCGGGTCTTATTGCCTACTCGTAGGGTGACCCTCACCCTGTCAAAATTGACGGGGTCCCCGCACCAACACTGCTCCTCCGCCCGATCCACTCTCTTCATCTCCCTTGCCGGTAACACATCACTCCGTACCACGGTCTGTGCTGAGCCCGAGTCTATCATAGCCACCACTCTTTTTCCCCCTATTTTTACTTCTACCACCGGTGCGGTCAGCACATCTGCCGCCTTGCAGCCAACTTGGGCTGCGTAGCCACACATTCCTACCTGCTCCGGTGGGCCGGGTTGAGTATTTCTCATCATACTGGCTTCCAGGGTTGGTTGTCCTGCTGCTGGATCCTGCGGACCTTGTACCACTTGGTGTGGCCTCTCCAAATCTTGTTTCCTCGACTCTGGTCCAGGGGTCAGTGTTTGTCCTCTTTTCCCTCTCCACATGGGCCCAAGGGTCCTCTTTTTCAAGCCAGTGACCCAGCGTCTTACAAAGCCTGCTGCTATATAAACATTTCCTGGCCAATGCACCATTGTGACAGGCGTGCCACTATTGGAGCCTCTCCGGGTATGGCTCTGCCCTCCTGTAATGGGCCAACCGCCTGCTTACTCTCCTGCCACGCCTTGATCTTATGTATTTTATAGATTGCTGTAATTAGCAGGAGGCTGCCCATTTATATGCGCTCCGATGACAGGGGGTGCTATCTGCGGCTCCTTTACCTCCCCTAGACCGCAGCCCAAGCCTCGCAGATGGTGCTGTTGTAATCTGACTTGGGTCATGTTATTATGTCTTGGCCCTTTGTTTGCTCTCGGGGCTCCTCGCTGCCCCCTAGTCGGGGCTCTTCACTGCCCCCCCTAGCTCTGGGGCTGGGCCAATGCACCCCCAAACAAAGCCACGCCCCCTCCGGTGCCAGGAGACTCCACGCTATCGTGGAGCTCCTATGAGGCCTCCTCCAACCCCTTATAGCCTCACCTGGTCCTCCAGTTAAACAGTAAACACAAACACAAAGCCCCCGGGCTATAACATAAAGCTAAAACCGTCCAGTCAGAACCCTACCAGGCAAAATACTCCAGCTCATGGCAGCAACCCGCGGATACTCCTGCAGCCACTTTGGCCTTCTTTCCACACTGGCCGAGCTCCTCACTCCTTGGCTGCCAGAGGAGGAACTCCTGCCTAGGTTTAAGAAGGGCTAAGCCCTGCCCCTTCCTGTTAGGGGGTTTCGCTGGTTGCCCCAGCAACCAGCACCTGTGCTGCCCTGGTGACTGGCAGCTGCACCTCCCCCTTCTTACCGCTAGGGGCCTCTCTTGAGCCACCCCTGTTTCAGGCTCAGGGCACCCAAGTGCTCTGCGACAGTACCTTATATGTAATTTTGCATATTCAGGTAGCTGAATAGTTCCTAGTTTTGTTGTGTGGACAGTCTTGTTACTTACAGCCCCTTTTGCAGCTCCAGCTGTCAAGTATTATCTTCCTTTTCTTTTTGAAAAGGCCAGTGAGACTATCTGTTGCATACTTCCTCCTTTTCTGGTCATTAAGGGTTTTTTTGTATATCTTCCTATTTGCGTAATGCCAGAATTGCTCAAGTCTGTTTTTTAAAATGGTTTACATTAGAAGTGAGAAGGGTTATAGTATATCTGATCATTTCTGGGTTGGCTAAATAGTGTTTTAGAAGGTGGATACAGCAAAATGCGTTTCTAGCTGTATCCTTCAGGATACGGTTTGTTCTGAAAACACTAGGTTTTGTGTTAACTTTTAACACCTATAGTGATCAAGGAGAGTATGGTTTTCTGCTGCAGTAGTGAATAAGCCATCCAGACTTTTTCTGAAGTATGATTTTGCGAGTTTGAAGAGTCCTATCCAGCTTCTGAACCTAGTAAAAAAGAGGAGTCTGCTAAAATGTGGATTCCTTGAACGGAAGCCATGCTCCTGAATTCTTGAATGTCATTCTGCCCATTTGCTTGTATTTTTTATTTTAAACTAAAGAAGTAAAATGACAAATATAGTGAATCTAGTCATATCAAAACAAAAAAGCAATACCAAAAATAAGATCTATTGCATACTTAATAACAGTTCTAAAAAGAAAATAATTATAATTAATAAACTGACAGCAATATTTATAAATTGATAAGAAGCCATAGAAAAGTGTTCCATCAGTAATAAAGGCACCTTTATTTAGTAACTTTAATAGAGTGTTTGATACATTTAAGGGGGGAGAATGTCATTGTTACTTTCTTCCTTCCCATTTCTAAAACTTTTTCAAACTATGCCTGTTTATTATGCAGTTACATGGATAAACTGATTTAGTTTGTTGCGGAACAATGTGCATTATCAGGGCAAACTAAAAAGATGACCAAGGTACAATGTTTTTGACTGATGGTGGGAACGTCTGTAAATCTATCCCTTTTATCGGTAGAGGAACATCAACTACCAGAATTGTTCTAGGGATTATAGAGTAGATTCTCTACTGCACTTAATACTTTGTTTTCCTGACTCTCCATCCCAGCCTTGCTGTCGATGAGAACAACCTGTGGGCTGCACTGGCTTGTGCCAACTGGCTGTAAAATCTTAGGAACTATACCAGATAGAGATTGCTGGAACACATAATTTTACATGGTTGTCACTCCTCCTTAATGCCAACATGGTTCCTGTGAATGGGGAGGGAACGGCAGGTGTCAGCTCTGCTGGCTGTATGTTCATTGGTGACTGTAACAGGTTGCCTTCCCTAGCGCTATCTTCCCTGTTATCCACTCCCTATGTGGGGTGCCCTTGGAGTCCCCTTTAAGGTTTCTTGTGTTCTGCTCTCTACTTGCCTGCCACATCTTGATAGAAAATTGTTATACTGATGTTCTTGTAAGTGGGAGACTACCTATTATATTTCGTATGTTGGGGTCTTCCGCCTCCACAGGCCTTGACCCCTTGCCTTTCTCTAGCTAGGCCTCCCCATCTAAACCCACCAAACAGGGTCCCACTCTGAGGCTCTAGCATTTTTCCTTGTCTTGAGGCTCATGGCCCTCCTTTCTGCTCTCACCTGGAGCCTGGCCTCCCTGTCCCAGAGGCCCGGCCACTGGCCCTACAGCCAGGAGGCCGCAAGTTCAAGACTGGGAAGTGGCCCTGAACCCATGCCATCCCAGTCTACAACACGAAACCCCCCCCCCAAACAAAGCAGTACCTCAGGGGCACCAGACCACCCCAGCCTTTTAGGGTTGCACCCTCTGGGTCTGTAACCCCCCAATCCTGCACCCACACTGGCATCAGGGCCTATGTACCCTAAATACTGTGTCTTCTCTGGCACCGGGGTCAGTACACCCCAGATCCTGTACCCACACAGGCACCAGGCCCCCACAGTGTAGTGGGGTCCCAATGAGGCCTCCTCCTTCCCCACTAGCCTTGCCCAAACTGCCGGCATTATTCAGTAACAAAAAGAAATATGAACAGTCCCGTCCATGGGCAATAAACTGCCACCAAAAAAATGTGATTAAAGAAGGCAGTATGCCAGCTTACATTTATGCAGGGTTCATGCTTTGGCTCCCCACCATTGGCTACAGTTTTTCTTCTGGGGTTGCTGCCATCTCTCCAGAGGCTTCCATAGTTCCCCTCCTCTAGCCTTTGGACTGCTCACCAAGTCTCTCCATTGAGCTCTGGGATGCACTCCTTCCCCTTCGGCTGTTGGCCCTTAATGCTGCTCTGCCCAGGGTTTTGATAGTCCTGGCCTGCCCCTTTTGGTCAGCTGACTAGTTGGCCAGGCTCAGCATTTAACCCCCTCCTTACAGGCACTCTGTGCCCAGAAAGTTCTGGCCTTAAAGGGACAGACCTGTCTTCTGGTGACAGGGCTAGGGTTCCCTGTTACACCCCCCTCTCTGCTCTTTCATCTGGGGTCTTTCCTTCCCCTCTGAAACCTTGACCTGCCTTCTGGTAACAGGGCCAGGGTTTCCTGTTAGAGTGACTCTCCCAAGTGGAGCTTCCAAATGATTCCCCAACCTTTACTGCTTCAGTGGTCAAAAAGAGGCTGCCTGTAATCTTCAAGACTACAGAAATGCAGAATGTTCCTGGGTTATGAATTAAGTAGGATGGTATGTATTGTGATTGGATTAACTAGAAAGTCTTCCACCTGTTATTCTGGAATGTTTTAAAGGACCTCAGTGAACAAGAATTATAGAACCAATAATACAAACAATGGTAATACAGTTGCCAATAAAAAAAGTAAGTTTAATGTACTTAAACTGAAGGTAGTGCCTAGTCCTTTTCTGCAGAAACACCTGCATTTGAAGTGTTTCTTTAGACACATTTCCAAGGAATTTCAAAATTTGTGAACTGCTCTGTAAATGAGCAGCTGCTACATGTAGTTAATCCAGATTTGTGCTGAGGTGGTATTTGAGGGGTAGTAAGAAGCCCCCTGAAACCTAGCAACTATTACTGCAGGGAGGAGGTGACCACAAATCTCTTGGCTTTCAAAATGAATGTAAAAATTCACTTTTTCAACTTAATGTTGCCAATTATTTCTTAAAATGTCAAAGAACAGAGGATGGGGGAAAAAAGGTGAAGGAAGGAAGGGAGGAAGAGAAAGTATGAAGCCAGGTTGTGTGGAGAAAATAAATATATGTCCTAAATGCTTCATGGCCAGCAGAAGAAACAAGAGACCTAAACCATTGATCAACTATGATGTTTTGGTTGGTAGCCCTGAGTAAGTTCTCAGCTACCACTACAGTAAAAGTAACAGTTATCCTCAAAGATAAATTAAGATCTGATTTTGGTGAAATGTTCTAGATGATGAAGATTTTCATGCATGATTTTAAATTGGAAAACCTGGTTCATCACAGCCAACTTGATCTCATATCAGTTCTGCAGTAGTATTTTATTACTATGTTTTGTGTGACAGCATAGAAAACAGCTGGTGGCCTTAGTTTTAGCTGATATTACTTTTTGGAATATTACCATTATAGTTTCTACAGCCTTTAATGATTATTGGTTTTGTATCCTCATATTCTTCCTATACTGTTACCTGTCATGGTCAAGGACAAATGCTTTCTTTGCCCTTGAAGAAAGGGTTGATTTTTTGTTTTTTATGGGAAATCAAAGAATAAATGGGTATTTCTTAATCCTAGATTTCTGCTTTTATTTATAAAGGGGTTATTTGTAGGAAAAAAGTTAACTGTACTTATGGTGAAGCTATACATTACTCTTAGCCCATGCTAAGTCTGGAATGTTAATCAGTGTTAAAGTTAGAATGTGCTGTGAGCAGTTTTATGTTAAGGATTAATGCCATTTCTTGCTTGTGCAGCTCTTTCTTGCCTCTAGAAGGCTGGTGAGCTGGAGTGTGGATAGGAGCTAGGTCACCTGAACTCTATTTCTGCTCTGGGTAGAAAAGGAGGGAGGTCTGGGAGTAGTGCGCTCGGGGGTGCTGGAGGACGGCAGAAGCTCATTTTATCTCTGTGGAGCTGAATCAAGTTACCCTAATACAAGCCAGGTAGCATGGTCCAGAGATAACCCTCGCCTGAAGTGGTGTAACTATGAGACACTTAAAGGGCACTTACCATGAGCTTTAACTTACCATGAGCTTTACCAAGCTTTAACTTGTCACTTGTGTTTTAAGTGTCCTTAGTCTGGTCTAACTGTAATGTGTAACTTCATTCTTACAATGCATGAGAAATTCAAAATATTGCCCATCCTGTTTCTGGAGAAACGTGTGCATGTGTATATAAGAATTTGTGTGTGTATGTGTATAAAATAAAAATTCTGTTGTATTCTCTGTGTGTATATCTATATTTATATATGTAAAAGATTTGATTTGGGTGATGAGAATAAGATTGTTTATCAGATAAAGAATAAGTCTTTTCATCAGAGAAATAAGAGAACTATTTTGAGGCTAGCATGAAGAAGTAAAACATACATATTTTGGCAGCTGTTTCCAGCAATAATTCAGGCATTTTATTCCTGAATTTATTCAAGAGAAGTTCAAGCTGCAGACAATAACAAATTGAGAATATACTGTAGGCTGGTTGTTGAAAGCAAAGAATTGAATGAATTTTAGAAAAGCAGTATGTTATATCAGTTTCTTTTATAAAGAATATTTATTTTCTGCCCTCTTTCAATTGAGTATTTAACATTTCAAAGAACTTTCCAGGACTGTCTGTAGGCTGTGCCTTTACGAAGCAAGTAGCCGAGGATTTAAACTCTTGCCATCATTGGCCCTGCAGCTGAAAACTGCAGGCAGTTTTAATCTCAGTATTTTTTTTTTAATCCCAACCTTTTGTGTTCAGATTAGGAACACAGGGGGATATATTTAAGGGGTTTTAGCAGGGGGGTTTTCATTGGCAGTTAAATAATAGCATTGGCCTTTAGAAATACTTTTTTTCCTTCAGTTTGTTATTTCAGTGATTACTATTCAGTGAGTAGAAATCCATACTTTTTTTTTCTTTTTAGTGCTCCTAAAGTGATCAGAGGAGCTGGACATAAAAAACGTAAGCTCACAGCTCCTTTCCTGACTGATAGTTTTGAAGAAGAGAGACTTGAAAATCTTCATTAACTTTTCCTTTTCCTCTCACAGTTTGCCTGAGTTTTTTTCTTGGCTCCATGAATTGGCACAGTAGTGGACTCCATTTCTGAAAATGGAAGGCTTTTGCATTAGTCCTGTGGCCTAACATGACTAAAATCCATAGGTTTTTGAGGCCTATTTCCCAAGCTGCTGGGGAGGAAGGATGGCAGGAACATAGGTGTCACCTGGCCATCAAGAAAATAATTTGAAAGACGCCTGCAATACTTATGGAACTCTTTTACAAAACTTTTAAAATTTACATAGCTGAGCTTGACATTTCTTCAAGAGTTCCTGAGATGAGCAGCATGACTAACAGGATTTACCCCAACTGATTGCAAAGGTATTGATATCAGCTCAAAAGTGATCAGTTTTTAATGAAACTTTTAGAAGCCCAAGCTTCTCTGTTTTTCATAATCAAAAATCTCAATTTTGAGTAAGATTTTTTTAATGTTAAGAAATGTGAGAATTCCTTTTTTTTTAAATCACATAATATGTGGTGTTCATATAAATAAACTTTAGATTTCTTGGAATATTAAGTACAGGCAGGGTTTTTTTGCATTTCACACCAATACACTGTAATATCATCAATATTTTAAAAAGAAATTGTATCCTTTTCCATTCCTGTTCACATATTTTGGTACACAATTGATGAAGCAAATCTTTTACAGTGAAGATTTTATTTTTCAGAACAAGAATGCCTTTTAATTTTCTGTCTTGAAGGTATTTTAGTTTCACAACTTCACCTTTAGATATTGCAGTGATACTACAACATAATAATAGACTGTCATATTGTAGTGCTGGCATGCTTCAATTGTTCACATTCTTGACTTAGGTGAGAAAGTTGTAGGTTGAAATATTCACACTTGCGTTTGTTCACATAGCCAGTGTGATATTTCAGTGCTGCTCTATTGGAAGTATCATGCTTCAGGTGAGGTAGTCTGTGTGGGGCCCTTCCAGGGAGAACTTAAAGATCCCACAGCAATCTTCAGAAGTGCTAGAAGATAACTGGCATACTGAATACTGGCGTAATAATCCTCTCTTACATTCAAAAGACACTATACAAGTAATATACAAAGCTGTATGTTATATATATTCCAGATCCCCTCCATTTCTGCTACCTTTTACAAAGTGCATTATGATGCAGGCTACCAGTTAGTAAAGTTGAAAGTTCACTTTTTAATTGCATGTATAGTCTCAAGATGATGAACATTGAACATATAGTCCTTGAAGGAAACCCATCTAAGCTTTGGTAAAATCCCTCCCTTGTTCCTCTGCTTGAATGCAGAACATAGGCAATGAGGAGAAGTGTTCAGGAAAATGTGCTGAGTTGTAAAAGCAAGAATCGTACTATCACAACCCACAATCCCAACTGGGCAGTTGCCACAGGGAATAGACTCTGGATGTGTGGGTAGTAATGTAAGTGCTTCAAAAGTAAAGCTGAAACACTAGGGACTAGAGTTTGTATGATGACCAGCCCGTGTCCTTCTCTTCCCTCCTCATAAATTCCAGTGGGGCATTGATTCTTGATCCAAAAACCATTTGTATCAAGTCTACTATGTTTTTTTTTTCAAAATGGTGCTAGATCAGGTCTGTGGTGAGGAACCTTTCTGCTGTCCTATTCATAATTCCTCTCCACTGTAATATTTTTTGGAAGTTTCTGTGTTGCGATGAGGAGGTAACAAGTGTACAAATCTCTGAGACAGTAACAAAACATTCAGAAACTAGCATACCCACCGTGATCTGATAAGAAGATGCAGTCTTTTTTGTGTGATATAGCCTCTGCTCACTTGCACTGGTTCCTTTTCCCAAACTTCTTACGTGGGAGCCAAGTGTTACACAGAAGTACTTTTGCACTATTTTGATTAGAAGAAGTTCCTCAAGTACACACAGAATATTCTTGAATAGAGTATGCTTAGAAAGGATGGGTAGACTTCATTTTATGCATTGAGGCTTTCCCATCCTCTTAAAGATTTGTAAGATATCCTACATGACATGTAGAATAAGTCCAGACATGTTCCCTACATTGTGTATATATAATCAAGAAGTATTGGAGGAAGGGATGAGTTTATGACTTGGTGATTTAACAAATGCTCCATGGGGTGCTAGCAGCTGTCAGGATTTAGCTCCCATGCTGTTCTGGTTGAATTTTACAATGTCCATTGAGCATGTTTAGTGGCTCATTTTCAGAAGTGTCTGGTGTTTTGTTCAGAGTTATATATGTGCAATCGGTGGTAATTTCTTCAGTATACTGGAGTTAGAAATATAAAACTAAGTGTACCAATGAATAGTTACTGCTGTAAAATATGGCAGTTGCTTGCATACAACAGCATAACTAAGTGCTTCTATTTTATTTCAAAATATGTTCTTGTTTAAAAGGATGTGCAAGCACTAAATCTTTTTGTAGTCTGTATTACTGTAGAACCAAGGAACCCTAATAAAAGGCTAGGGAAGATGTCACTGTTTCACTTTGGTACACACAGAACAAAAGATGGTGCTGATGCATTTCTTCATGGAGGAATGGGAAAAGGCAAAGAGATGTGTGTTATAGTCTTGGAGAAACAGAGATTACAAGTAATGGCTTTTCCCACTAACTGGCATACATTAGATGTTAGTTTTGTTTTTAAGCCTCTTATATCAGAAGGTTGGACTGTATGGCTGTGTCCAGACATGTGTGGATGTTTGGTTCCCCAGGGACAGCTAGCGGCGGTGCACCTCGTGCTACTGCTAGTTGTCCCCAGGTAATGCCTATGCCTTGTGTGCTCTGGCGCATGCCAGGTTACCCCAGGTTGGGCAGTGGGCTGGCCCCAGCAGCCTTATCTGGGGGTCTGAGGGCCTCCCAAAGCTGCAGCACCAATGATCCTGCTGTGCAGAGCCTGGCTGGCAGTGGAGTTTGGCTCTGGCCGGCCAAGCTCTGGCTTTGGGCAGCGCATACTGCCGCCGTATATACTACTCCACCTTTTTTTTCCTGCGGGTTTTTTTAAAAACCCTCCACACTGCTCTCTTGCAGTGTGGAGAATAACTGAGTATGCAGTACATTGCAGTGGTTGCACTGCAGACATGTCTGTGGTGCCACATACTGTATGGCCACGCTTGTCTGGACATGGTTTATCTGTCTAACTTGTAGCACAGCTGGCCCCTGTATATCAATTTGTTACTGAAATATCCATGTACCAAAGATATTTGACACCAGTGGAAAACAAGAAGCTTGAGGGTTAGCATTTTTGGCACATCCTTAACTACTGTTTCCTTTGTGTGAGCAGACTGTGAATGAATTGAACAGTTATCAAAGGCAGAATCAAAACTGCCAGGTTTTAATTTTTTTATATATGGGAAGTATAATTAAATGCTTAGCTGTTTAAAGGTCTGTGCAGCTTTCAGGTTTTTTTCCTGTTCAGTTTACCTGATTAGCACATGATCCTATCTCTAACTTTTCCCCCCATGAGCTCAGAGGTAATGGGAGCTAGGAGTATGTATCAAAGGAAACTATAACCTGTAAATAGTTCCCATTGGTACAGAGTTTCATTCTGAGTAGTTTGGGGTGCCCAAATAAAAACTCCCTTATCAATTGTCTTCTGTACAGGGGAGCCATAATGGCAATCAGAATGCATACAGGAGGGCCTTTCTTCCTTTAAAGAGGCTTTAGGGGAGGCAGGATTTACCTAAAAGCTGTGCAAGTTAAAATAAATACTGCACTGTATAAGCTAACACATAGAAAAATTAATCAATGAAATACAGCATGTGTGCAGCAGCACTGCATTCCTGTCATCACACTTTTCCAAAACATAACAGGGAGAGAAATATGATCTGAAACTAGTTTAAATGGTGCAGTAATTAAGCTAGGATTACTCCCATAGTATAACATAACCTGATATTATTCTGGAGGTAGGCTGTAAACTTGCCTTGTGATAAGCTTGAAATATTTTCCCCTCTTACCTTTAAAAGTATTTTCCCCTCCTTTCTCTCTAACACCTTCAACCTCTGAATGATTCTTTTCCTTTTTTTTTTAAATGTATTTTTCAAATGCTTTGTCCAACAAGAGAGGATATTTTGAGCAAATGTCTAACTCTCTTGTAGCTGATAAATCCATCACCAGAAGCTTCCCTTTTTGTAACCTGGGGTTACAAGCTTGGGCAGTCAAATGCTTGGTTTCTCTTGCATATTTGAATGACAATGAGTACTAGTGGAAAGTGACAAATGAATAGCATTAGTGACTGAAGTCTCTGTGTTCTGGAAGAAGATATGTTACAATGTGTATCTGAGTGAAGTAGTGAAGGAGAAACACAAAATTGCTTCCTAAAATATTGAACAATTGAAGTCTGTTAACAAACTAAGCAATAAAGGATTGCATAAAGCTGTCTTCTTTAGAAGGGGATCTTAGTTGTGTACAGTTCTAACTTTATTTGACATTATTTGTACATTTAAAAATGCAACTCTGCTTTTGGATGTGTGTGTGTGTGTGTGTGTGTGTGTGTGTGTGGGGTGATGGTGAATAGTTTGTGTGGGATTTTCCCACTTTTTATTAGACCTTTTTCTTCATGGATTTATTTAGATTAACCATTCAAATCTTTGTTTACCTAACTTTTGTGGGAAGGCTGTATGTCAGGTGTGGGCAATTATTTGGGCTCAAGGGCCACTTAGGGAGTTTTGGGCTAGGGACAGAAAATACACATAAACCGGATAAGTGATTGGAAACCAGTTAAAATGTCTAATGCAATAGAAGTTCAGTGCATATAAACTGCTTTCAAAATGGCTGAAACTGGTTTAAGATAAACCTGGATGGATTTAGTGTCAGACTTAACCGATTTATGTTAAATAAGTTTATTGAACTTCTGTCCCAGATCCCCTCCAGATTCAGTTTAACTCACAGTACCCTAGCATCCCAGGATACTTTGCACCTCTCCTGCACCCACCTCTTCCCTTGCAGGGTTGATGGGCTAGCTTTGGCCCAAGCTGTCTGCTCCAATGGAGTAGGGAGGCATGCTGTAGCACCCCCCGCAGCTGCTGGCCTGGGCCACTGCAGGCATGTGGCTGCGTTTCCAGAATCAAAAGTGAATGTCTGTTCACTTGCGTATCCGTTCAATCTGCACAGCTTAGACTAACCTACAAAGACTGAATCGATTCAGCCTTGATGACTGCTGGTACTTAGCCCTGGTGAGCTGCTGTGGGCCAGGTCAGCACTCCTCCTGCCCCTGCCCCTGCTCCTGCCCCCCTCCCCCTTCCCACAAGAGCTTACCAAAACTCCTTAAGTGGCTCCATTCAACACAGGGCCTGGGATGGGCAAGTGTGGAGAGGCATCCAGGAGCAGGATGGGTGGGTGGGTGGGTGGGCAGGGCTGGGATTGCAGGGCCATGAAAGCATATGGCCAGGGTCCTGGACAGAGCCACAATCTGCTCCCTGCACATGTCCCTGCAGTGGGCACCAGTTCTGAGGGCAGGGCAGACTGCCCCAGGCTCTGCCCCAGGCTCCAACCCTGTGCTGTCACTGCCACATGATTCTGGGGTCTCCTTGGAGATAGGCCAAGACCGATGTAGGTAGGGTGTATGGTCAGGCAGATGGGATGGGGCTGTAAGTGGGCAGGAAGCAGCATCTAGGAGAGGGATGGGCAAGTGGAGCCGGGGCCAGGATTGCAGGTTGGTGACAGCATGGGGCCAAGACCCAGGGCAGAGCCATGACCCACTCACTGCATGCCCCTGCCCACAGAACCAGCGTTCATGGCAGGGACGTGTGGGCAATAGATCCCAGCTCTGCTCCAGCCCTGTACTGTCACCACCCCCATGATCCTGCCCTGTGATCCTGGCCCCACCTGTCCATCCTGCTCCCAGACACCACTCCCTGCCTGTCTGTGGTCCCGTCCCATCTGCCTGACCATGCACCCTGTTAGCATGGCTCCTGCCCTTAGCAATGGGTGCAGAGTGGTTGGGACTGAAGCATGCTTACACAGCAGGATTGGGTATGGTGGTGAAAGGAGCTGCCATTGCTGGGAAGCACATCAAATTGCTGTGCTGTTCTAGCCCTGCTGCATGCCCGGGGACAGTAGGATTGCCTGTGTGCAGCACAGCCCGGGTTATCCCCAACACCTGGGCTGGGTGGAGCTAAGGGGACCCCCCATGGGCCAGACAAAATCCTTTGGTAGGCCAGGTTCAGCCCATGGGCTGTGTTTTGTTCACCTCTGCTGTATGTAGTATAACTGGAGATCTAGTCGGATTGTACCACTGCAGACACCTGTAATGTTGTTCTGTTAATTTTTCTCCCCAGTTTTTAATTTTATTTTTTCACTACTTCTGCTTCTAAAATACACCCTCTACCTTCCTATTTCTTTTTTCTGCTTTTCAGGTGCCTATATGGCTTTTTCTCATGTTTCTTCATTTTATCTTGCATTTATCACTCTCATCTTTTTCTCAGTCCTTTCTCAGCTGCTTGAGGCACAGCTCCCTGCTGGTGCTTGTTTTATTGCTGTGATCTGGGAAAAGTAATGGCCTAAAGAGGTGACTGAGGAACACAGCCCAGGAAATATCCCACAGCCTTTGTGCTGACTGGAGAGTCTGTATTCTATGGAGCCAACCTGCAGGGCCACTGGTGTGAGTGTTTTTGCTCAATGGTTAGGGACCAGGGTCTGCAACCAAGATATGAATTGGAGATCAGGAGCCAAGGAGCAGAACCATGATGCTGAGAGTCAGCAGCCAGGACAGAAGGCCAGGGAGTAAGGCTGGATATGGTGATAGCAAACAGGAACAGGACTGAAGTCAGACTGGGCAGGATATGTAGATGGATGTGGAACAGCTGCCACAGGCCTGAAAGTTGCCAGCTAGAGTGCCTGCTGCCAGGTGCAGCCCTGAATACCTGTATTTTTTGTCTCAGTAGACAGTTCCACAGGGCAGCCAATCTTATATTTACCCCAGGCACAGGCACAAAACCATCTTACCTGGCTAATGTTTCACTGGTCCCAGCTATATGTCTATAGCCCAGGCTCATTGTCCAAGAGCTCTGTGATCCTGACACTAGCTTCTCTTTCTTTTTCACCACAGTCCAAAATTGAGGCAGCAGCAGCAACAGGTGTAGTTCTTCCCCTGTAGTTGCATGGTACCTCTAGGATAATAGCTCCAGTTCACAGCTTGGCTGGAAACCCCTACTTTTATAAAAATGACAGGGGTAGTACTGATCCTGGCATTGAAAGCATTTTTGTTTTTAGGCTCTCTGGTCAACTTTTTCCTCTTTGCTGGCTGGTAGTGTCTGCAGTTCTTATTTGGATGGAGACTTTCTTACTCCTCTGCAACATGAGTACACACTTTTTCTCTCTTGCTTGTTTCTGCAGCCTGGGGCTCTGAAAGGAACCTCATTATATGCCAGCTGAAATTTCAGCATTTTTTGTGAGCATACCACCAAAGTTGATTCCTGTGATTGTGTTGGAGGCTTGTCAAGCAGCAAGTCAGCCAGTGGTAATAAAGGAAAGCCATTTTAATTTCCTCCTTGAAAGACAGCTGGTTGAATATGTGCAATAAGTAGGGTAGCAAGGGAGAAATACCACCTTGACCACACGGATCTAGAAACACTTTAAGACTGAAATTCAGTTTTCCCTAACATGTGAGGGTAATTTCCCTTCATACCGGTTCAATTATATCCCATTTTGGTTTCAGTTTTAGGATGGACCCTTTTCAATTTATATTCTCTTGTCATTAATAATTTGAGTTCAATTCACCTATGAACTTTTTTACATGTATAAATGGCAGCACCAACCTGCCCTGCTATTTAGAGATGTATCAGTTGCTTATTTGTAAGCTTCTTTGTCAACTTAAGAAAAATAATAAAGGGTTATGGCTTCAGATTTTTCATCTGCCTGACACTTGAAACACCTCCTTTTTATGATTGCAGTTACAGGGTCTTCAAATCAAGGAAAGGCATGATCTTGGAACTGGACATCAGGACTTCTGAATTCTAACCCCAGCTTTCACGCTGATTTTGTCAAACTGGTAACTTTTCATTCTCTTTCGCTGTCCCCGTCTGTAAAATAGAGATAGTAATACTTACTCAAGGATGGTTAATGTTTATAAAGATCAAATGCAGTAGAAACTCTTGGAAATTTTAGTTTGGTCATCTTTTTTAATGAAAGGAAAAAGAAAACTAACATAGCTAACTCTCAAGGATTTCCTCTGCTTTTACATGAAGATTTTGAGTTCCTTAGTTACTTCAGCTCCCAACAAAGTCAGACATGTTCAGCTCCCCTTGCAGAATGGATACTAGGGCTGTATCTTATCTTTGATTCAACTCTCTATATTTTCTGAGATCTGTATGTTTGTGTTCCTGCTCCCTTTAATGACCCTGAGCTAATATACAGCCTTCACCACTGGCCAATGAAAACAAAAACTGTACCTGAAACTTTGAGTCAAATTTTTCCTTTAAAAAGAAAAAAAGCATAATTAAAGAGTCTAGATTTGTGCTTAGGAAATGGACCACTTCTCTATATCTACTACAGCCAGCAACATCTCATTCCCATTGTATGTTTCCTTACAAAAGAAAAGGCCCCTTTGCTCCCTCCAGCATGTGTAGCCTTTATGCAGCTGAGTGGGGAGGGCTGAGGTTCTCCTCTGAATCCAGGAGAAAGGGTTTTTGAATTTGGGTTATCTGCCTCCATGGTGAGTGCCCTAGTGACCCGGTACTAGAGAATGACTCTCACCTCCAAGCTCCTTTTTCTCAGCTTAGTCTCCTTGTGAATGGAGCTCTTTGTTTTCTGGGCTTTCATTTAAAATACTAGTTTAAATACTTGAAAACAAAATGTTTAATTTTGATTCATTAATAATTCCCCTTCCCCCACAAACCAAAATAACCCCAGATTTTCATTTCAGGTTGACATGAAACAAATTTGTAAGCTATTTTTTCAGTTTGACCACTGAATTTAAGGTATCAGTTATTCACAATATTCTAGCTGTTTTTCCAAATAAAATATCCAAAACTTAAACCTGGTGTTCTATTATGTATTTGATTAACGGTCCTTAGCTTCAAACAGTACAAAAACAGAATGAAATTTGCTATGAATTTGTCTCTTCAAATGGAGGAGCTCTTTGAGATATCATGTGAAAAAAACTTTTTCAATATGTGCTTAGAGAGATGCTGTGAGGTACTGAATACAAGGTGGGAGAACGCCATTAATTGGCCATGTTAATAGTGTATTGTAGCAGAGGGATGGCTCCTCAACCCTGCTTTAAATAACCATTTAAAACTTTTGAGAGGAGGGAGAGGAGTCTGGTAGATGGGGATTGCTAATGGTTTATTTTCTTTTTCTTTTTCTTCTTCCTTTTTTTTTTGCTTTTAAAAGAAATATGACTGAAATATTTCCTGGGAAATACACTGTTTGCTCATAACTCTGCGGATAAAATAGCAGCCTTTGTCATCATCTCACCCCAAAGTAATACTGCTGAAAATATATCGTCCTGAGAAGTAGTGATCTTATATTATCATGAAAATATCCTGCAACTATTGTACAATATACTAATCAATTAACTACATTGTCAGATTTTTATGTTAGTTAAGACTACCTGAAAGCTTTCTGTGCACAATAAAATAAGAGTTACTGTCAGTATACTTTTCTAGAGTGTTGCAGAAGAATTGGAGCACATACTTTCTGCCCATCGTGTTTTTTTTAAATTTAAACTAGCTCTTCCTTGTATTCTCAATTTTTGTGAGAGATAATTCATTGTTTGTTCAACTAGCTCTAAAATTTGAGTCAAACAATTTTTGGTTAAGCAATAATTAAGTGGGAAGTCAGTGTCAGAATCATTACTTCGGCAGCTCCATTTGTTCACCTGTATTTTCTCCTTTTTTTCCATCCTTATTTCTTGACCTCATTTTCTCCCCTCTCCCCCATCACCTATTTCTTTTTTTCATGTCTGAATGAAACAGATTTGGATCTGTCTAGTTTATGAAAAAGGCTGAGTTTATCTTGTACATAGTTCTGGCCTATACAAAAGCACTTTTTTCCTAATGCTGCTGCAGGGTAACATTTAGGGTGGGGGTGGGGGATTATAGCCTAGGCTTCTGGCTATAACCTGACTAGTTTTACATCAGGAAAAGTGAGTTAGTTTTTAGGTCATGCTTGGCCTATGTAAACTAGCTTTATTGTAAACTGTCTTAAACTTGATAAAGTTTAACATTTCTGTGGAGAAATCTCATTGTGGCTTTTAGTTTTAGAAAGAAAAGACTGAACAGACCCAGGCCATGGACCACTTTCAGCCTGCACAGCTTTGTCATCCAGCCTGCCGGGCTTCCCACAGGTCTGGGAATTCGGCAGCAGGAAAGCAGGGGAAGCATTAATTGCTACTCCTCTGCTGCCAGATTTTGAGGTCTGTGGGGAGCTCCCCAGATTGGATAATGTGGCTATGTGCAGCAGATCATGCCACATGTGTGGCTGCATGTAGGCACATAAAGCTGGGCTGGTGCATGGGTCTGGGCTGTAGACAAGCCCTGGGCCATCCATCTGGCCCACTGGGATAAAATAATATAGTTGGGGATGGTCCTGCTTTAAGTAGGGGATTGTACTAGAGGACCTTTTGACATGGGTGACTTAGTGCCTCCTGATCCTGGGGGGGCACCAGTGGCTGACCTCCAATGGGGGGGGCAGGGGGGGATTCTCCCAGTGGCCAAGCTGGCAAACCCAGAAATGCCGCCAGCACTTCTCTCAGTGCCCCCCAGTCCCAGGGCTGGCACAGGCTAATTTCAGGGGGGGGAGGGGAGAGCGGGGCACATGCTCCCTCTACACATGACCTATGCTTCCTGAGGGCCTTTGCAACCCTAATTTCCTATGATTCTGTGAAATGTTGGGCAGTACTGGTTTAGTAAATTGTGTGCCAAAAACTGTCTCCCTCTTTTATTTTTAAATGGAGCTCTAGGCCATATCTTCGTTGACCTTGACTTTCATGTTGTTGTTTGATTCGCAAAGGAGAGGTATCAAAGGAAATTTGCATCTTTGCAGCAGCATAGAACAATAAACAGTACTTGGTTCTTTAATTTTTTTACAATAAATTGCTGGGAGATGTGGTAATGAGAGAGAATCCCTAAATACTTCACTTTCAAAGCCATCTATGAGGTTTTAGTCATGCAATATGGTGACCACCAGGATCTGGGGGAACGTTTGTTCACCAGAGCGCCCCATGGGATGACGAGGTCGAACGGTCACAAACTCCTGCAAGACCGTTTCAGGCTGGACATAAGGAAGAATTTCTTTACTGTCCCAGCCCCCAAGGTCTGGAACAGCCTGCCATCAGAGGTGGTTCAAGCACCTACATTGAACACCTTCAAGATTAAATTGGAGCTTATCTTGCTGGGATCCTATGACCCCAGCTGACTTCCTGCCGTTTGGGCAGGGGGCTGGACTCGATGATCTCCCGAGGTCCCTTCCAGCCCTGATGTCTATGAAATCTATGAAATATTTACTAGTGTCTACTGGTGTCAAGGACTGGGCATTACAAATAAAATCCTGTTATATTATTATCCCCACTGCACAGCAAAAGAAACTGAGGCAGAGTTACTTAAGGGTATTACCATATATCTCAGGATTTACTGGCTCTTGAAGTTCTGTCTGTTCTTTCAGCCTGCACCCTATCAGCATTTGGATACTAGTGCAGTTGCTTGTCCAGATTTGCTCTTCAGTTTTCCACTGTTTAAAATGTGAAATAACTGTAGCAAGAAAGGATTAATTTCTAGTAAACATGAACATTAAGTATAGCTGCATTAATAAGCACATGAATAATAACTTAAAGTAATAAGTTTGAGTTGACTTTTTAAAATCCTTCATTTGTAGTGAATTTTAATAGTAGAGAGAAGCAGTTAGTTGTGCTTGTCTCAAAGAAGGAGGAGGCAGGACAGGGTGGCACCTGAAAGACCGTGGACGACTGTCGAACTCCTGAGTGGCTGGGGGCTAAAGGCTGTGCATTATGCAAGTTTGAAACATCCATGGTGCCATGGGGCGGGCCCTCCTGCTTTGCTGTGCCAGCACTTCCAGTCCCCTGAGTCTCCCAGCTGCAGGATCCCTCAGTCCCCTTGGGTCCTGCTGCCTTGACCACACTTGGGGCAGGGCAGGGCAGGGCAGGCAGCAGGCGGGAGGAGGGATGGGAGCTTGGAAACTCCAGGAGCAGTAGCAGCAACAAGAGAGTGATGGGAGGAGCAACCCCACAACAGGGATCCTAGAGCTTTAGGTTAATCAAGAGCTGGCAGTGGTTTTGGGCAGAGTGCCAAAAACACCTGCAAGCTCAACTTGTCAGATGTTGGCAGGTGGTGGGGGAGCTGCAAGGGGCCTGATCCTTGTGGCAGCACAGCCCCAGCTACTTCCCTGCTGTCCACCCTGAGGCGCGTATGTCAAGCACAATGCCATTGCGTGCCACACTGTCTGGCGCACTTGCTGGAGGTTGCCTACCCCTGGGTTAACCTATGGGGAACCCCAGAGCCCAGGGGCCACATGGTCTACAGCAGGGCTGTCCACATCAGGGACTGGTGCCTCCTGAATCTGGGGAGGCACCAGCCCTGCCATCAGCGTGGGTGTCAGCTGTCAGGGGGGCACGTGCACCCTCATGCACCCCCTGTGGCTGTCAGAGGGGCAAGACCTTGCAGCCTGCTTCACTCCCTGCTAAGTTAAGCAGCCTGAGCATCCTCCCGGTTCAGGTGTGCCCAGAGCAGCAATGCTGGGAGGTTTAACAGGGCCTCTTGCACTTCACGTTGGGGGGAGCCTCGGTGTGTCCTGGGGGGTGCAGCTGGGCTGCAGGTGCGGGGCCGAGGGCACGTCACAAAGCACCTGCTCGGCTCTTCGGCCCCCCGGAGCCGGGATGCCCTGCCCTGCCGGGGCCGCCGCGGGGCAGGGATAGGGCGCAGCTTGGTCCGGGCCAGGCGCCCCCGACCCAAGCCCTGAAGCCCGCGGGGCTCCGTCCCCGTCCCCGTCCCCTTCCCCGCGCCGGGCTCGGCGGCCAGAGCAGCTCCATCGCGCTATTGTTTGGGGCCCGGCGCCGCCCCGCCCCGCCGCGCCGCGCACAATGCGCCTTCCCCGCGCGCGGGGCCGGGAGCGATAATCTGGCCGGGCGGATTGTAACTGAAGTGTAATGCATTGTGGGCCGCGCGTACAGTCGGAGCGGGGGGAGCGGCGCGGCTGGCGGCAGCGGCGACATGCCGGCGGGTCCCCCCCGCGCCGCGCCGCGATGAGGCGGAGCGCGCGCTGAGGGCCCCGGGCCGCCGCCCCGCCCCGCCCCGCCGGGCGCAGGCTGCCGGCCGCCGGCTGCCCGCGCCGCACCATGAAGAAGACCCGGAGTACGACCTTGCGGCGAGCCTGGCCTAGCTCCGACTTCTCGGACCGGGCCTCGGACCGCATGAGGTCCCGCAGCGAGAAGGACTACCGCCTGCACAAACACTTCCCGCCCGCCTTCCTCTCGCAGGCGGCCCGCGGCTACATGACATCAGGTTGGTGGCCGGGGCCGGCCGCACGGCTCGGGGCAGGGGGGAGCCCGGGCTGCGATGGATAATGGGGCGGGGGGCAGCCTGCATCCACCATTTTGTACCTCAGCCAGAAGCCCAGCAGGGCCCTCTCAATATGGTGTTGAAAATCCAAGTCCAGGGAAGAGAAAGGCCAAGGAAGGGATGGCCAGCTCTGCCTCGGCGCGGGTCGGGGTGGGGGTCCTCGCACAGCAGCCCTTTGCATCCTGGGCTTTATGTGCCAGACATGCGGTGTCAATCCAGGCATCTCAACCATGCCATGGGCAGGTCTCCCTGGCATCACCTGTAATTCTGCAATGCTCCTGCTGCCCCTGTTCAGCTTTCTGGAGCCTGTTTGCAGAAAGGAATCTAAAACGTGGCTCCTTGCGGCATACATGGAGAGCAGATGTATGTCTGGAGGGACGCACGTGTGCCCATTTGGCTGGTCATGGCTTAGGCAGTGCTGGAATGGGAAGAATGGACGCTGTGCCAGTGTGTGTGCGCCAGGCAGGGGAGCCGAGCGCAGCCCCGATGGGAAAACAGCATCACAAAAGGCAAAAATCAGGAAAGGGTTAGTCGCCAAATCCCTTTCTCTGTAAATAAGAAAGCCTCTGTATTTCTAAATGGAACTATGTTCCTCTCGAAATGCATTTCAGCCAAAATGCATCTTAACTGCCTTGTAATTCAGACATTTGATACACACAGGGCAGAATACTTGAGCAAATGCTGTTGTTTGGGGGAGTGATAGGGTGTGGGGGGGGGAGATCCTGGAAACCTTTTGTTGTTGTACTACTTGGTTATTGTGACAATCAGATATAACATTTTATTATTATGATGTCCAGTACCATTTTATCAAGAAGGCACGTTTCCCCTCTAAACCGCAATTTAGGTTGAGTAGGCAGATTCCTTTAAAAGGGAAAAAGAGAGAGCGAGAGAGAAAATGAAGGTATTTATTATGCATAGCTGAGAACGTTTCCAGTCCCGTCCCCCCCCCATCTGTACTGGAAGGTTGAGCCAAAGCTTGTGGCTGTCAGTTACATTCTTACTTTACTATCCCTGTCCCGATGAACATGTTTATTTAGCCAGGTTTGGTTTCTGGTGTTTTAAAAATGTCTCCTGACCATTTCTGTCTAAATCTGAAGGAAACAATGTGCATCTTATCAACAAATCTGCCTATATAAGGACACCGTGTTATTTTCCCAATAGTTGCTTCAATCTGTTCTTTAGTGGGAAGCCATGTATTTAGGAGAAATGACAAGTATAATTTATGTGTAAGCAGCTGAAGAAAACTAGAATGGTTGGTATTTCTCTTCTTGTCAGTGTAGCAGATTTAGAAAAGTATCTACAAAGCCAAATCTGGTCCAGCCCGAATTTGCAGTATCGAAACTGTTGGTCTTTATGGTTTTTCTATTATTTTAGTGTGTGAGAGAGATACCATGTCAGTTTTGACTGTCAGTACTTTCAAGCGTTCCTTTTAAAGTAGAAACCCACATGGAAACAGAAGATGCTCTAAGGAGCATTTATTTCAATCTGTGGCATTTTATTTTATTTTAGCATGTTGGAGCAACTTGGAAATGCTCTGGATTTATAAAAGCATTTTTGACGGGGTCTGACTGATCCAACTCTGAGTCATTTTCAGTATCAACTGTGTGACTGCCTGCATTTTAGATGAGGAATCTGTGCAGTTGAGAATGGGAGGGTCACAACTATTATACGTATGTAATAACATTTCCTTTTTGGTATTATTTTATACCTATGAATATAGAAAAGACTGATTTCTAATGTGACATAACAATGGCGGGGATAAAATCAGATGTCATGTCGTGTCTGAGTATCCTACTGAAGTTATTTTGGGCATGAGAAAATGAAAATGAAAGATATTTTTAAAAATGGAAGGTGTCAGCTTTTAGCTGGAAATGTAATTGTGGCCTTTTTGTGTGGATAGCTTGCATGTACATATTTTAAAATGATCCCTGTCCATTGCCTTTCCAAATATTAGTTTTGGGAGGAATGGGTACTGTGTCTAAACACTTTTGGCTATTTAAAGGAAACTCTCTTCCTCACAGGAAATCTATAGGAAGTCTTCTTGCATAAAAGTTACAGTGACTGTGAATACAAGTACATTCTTTGTCACCCAAAATCTTGTACAGAGAAAGTGCTTGGAAACACATGGGCTTTTCAGCCTACTGCGTTCTGTTTGTCCAGCCATTTAACCTAATCACCATTAGTATTGTTGTGATTCTTTTAATTAAAATGATGCATTGTTTGTGGGAGAGGAACGAAAGCTTGTTGTTCTATCTTGATTGCTTTCATTCAGGAAAATTAGGTAGGCAAACAAGCAAACGGGGCTAAAATCCTCTAAAAATGAATGATTTGGGGAAAATCTGATATGTATGTCTCACAGCAGCACAAAAATGCTGATGGGTGATATGATGATAAATACTGTGCTATCAGTGAAACTTTGGGAAAATATAGCTTCTTGATTGTGGCCAATTTATTATTAAAACAGAATTGCAGACTCCTACTGGAGTGGTGAGGTGCACCCTTTTTAACCAGATTTTTATTATGCATGAGTAAAAATGTGTTTGATTTACACAGGCAGCATTATTGCCCAATATCAGCATTTTCAAAACCCTTGCCTAATAACATTTCAAAAACTGCCTAATGACATTATTGTGCATATGGATGCAATTTACATGCAACTTGCAGAAACACTGACAATGGAGATCAAACTAAGAATCTAGAAAGTTGCACATTTTACTGTTGATTCATTTTTTGTTGCACACAATCATATCTGCTTTATCCCAGAGTTTCTTCAGGCCTCCTAGCAACCGTTAGGTTCAAAGGCCATGGAAGAGTTCATTGTTCATGCTGAATATTAATTTCCCAGCGGAGGACTGACTAGGGAAAACAGCTTTTTCACTGCTGAAAAAAGAAAACTCTAACAATAAAGGCATCTGACCTTGGATGAAAAGAAATTTTGATGAAATGGGTGAAATAAATGTATGCATTACAAAAATGAGAGAAATTAAACATTTTTGATGATTTGTTATTAACTGAAGGAAAAATAAAGAAATCTTAAAAACAGGCAGGGAGACTGAAACTTACATGAATACAAGAAGGGGAGCTCTGGAAAACCACAAAATAATACATGTGTCTTATCAGATGTCAAAAGCATATATTTTTTAAAGAAAAAGTTGAGGGTTTTTTGGTGTTTTTTTTTTTTAAAGTTAGGCCAGAAGATCCATGTGCAGTGGCCTACATAGCTGTTAAATAAGCTACTAGAATCAAATTTGGATGGTTTTTACTTTGTTAGGAGGGAAGAACATTCCAACTCTTATTGTGCAGTTTTAATTAAAGCTTTGGGATTCTAGATAATTTACTGGTTGGTGAAAAATATCCCCTCTTACCCCAAAGAAACAGTCTCATGGGCACAGCAAAGGAGTGTGTCTGAAGGACTTTCTGCAAAATATTAAAAACTAATTGCTGAAGCTGCTCATTTTAAAGTTACATTTTGAGAAGTTTACAGATTAGTTCTGATCTCAAAAGTTACCAGTAAGGACATAGTAGATTAAATTAAGTTGTGGTATAACCTGTGTTACTCAAGTTTAACCTACTGCCTTTTACAAAACCATTTAATAGAATACAGAAATCTGTAATGCTGGTCATAAAACCCAAGCAGTTTCACTTGTGTGGACTGCCTTCTGGAGGAAAAAAAATACTGCTTTCTTTGTTTGAGGTATTAAATTTTGACACAAAGCATTGTATTAGCTTTTCAGCATCATTTAACAGAGAGAGCCTAGAGTCATTTGCGTGAACTGGAGAAAATTCCCCCTTAATTCGTCTCCAGAGTTAATAATAAAAAAAGAGATGCTCTAAAAGGTTTGATGGTCAAAAGGATGCACAGCATAATGAAACTGGGGGACTGAAGGGGGGATATTCAAAGCCTTGGGGCTCATTCAGTTTGTTATCTGAAGGAACATATTCTGGCTTGAAGTAGCTGTATTATAATTAATATGAGTGTTATAATCAATATTGCATTGCCTTTTTTTCTCTCAGCTTAACATTACTTTCAGCCCAGCTGCTTAATAATTGCAGTTTATTCACCTCTGGATTTAAGGTGATCATGACTGAGCCCATTAATAACCCTGTAAGACCTTGCAGATGGTAATATTTTGGTAACTAGGCCACCTGTGCTTCTGAGCTCTTTTTTGGGTTTCTCTTGCTCGCAATCAGCAAGCTGCTGGGCCTCCAAGTGAAGCTTTCCTTTTTCCATGCCACTCTGCTAAATGACTAGACCTGATCTGGATGGGACCCAGATGTGGCTCGGATTACAGTATATACTCCAGTCACCCTCTAGGAATTCAGCTCCAGACTTCAGCTCCCATTGTGTTCTGGCCTCTGTCTGACAGCAAAGTCACCAGGTCTAGCTCCTTCAGTTTATTAGAGTTTTCATTCCTCTCTTAGCATATCTCCATTAACCAATTTTCTTGAACTGCTCATAGCCCTTTTTTCCCTAATATCTCCTCCAATAGAACACAAGATAGATTCCCATTTCTTCTCCCCACCCCACCCCACCCCCCACTCTACAATACTTGTATTAATTGCTGTTGGCATTTACTGGAAATTAAGCATGGTCACCCTCGTAGTGCTTCCTCCCCCAGTATGTTACTGCTGCAATAGTGGCTCCGCTTCTGTTTCCTGGGGTATGCGAGGGGAGCCTCTCTGGTCTCGGGGCTTATGCTCTCAGCTATGTCAGGGTGGAAGCCTGTGATTCTTTCACTCTTAGATCCCTGCTACATTTTATGTATATTATGCAATTGACTGGTTAATCGCACAATAAATTTAGACCGACCACATGTGCAAAGTGATTATTGCATGATAAAAAGGACTGTCCAGCTATAAAAAGAGCTAATCAGCTATCAAGTTAATGCTTGAAAATGTGTTATATCTTTGTAGCTGTTTTTTTTTTATCCAGCTTTAATTTGAATTTGTAGCAGGACCCTTAGATGGGTATGTGAAAATAGCACTCTGCGGATCAACTGTTTGCCCAGCATGCCCAACTGCCTGGCCTGCTGGGCCAGATATCTGTGATTGGTTCTTTTTTGTGGGATCTGTGATCCATGGTGACTCCAGACACCCAAAACAGCACTTCTTATAACAAAAAAAAGTTTAATCTTTGTTTAACCCTAAACACAACATGTAATGTTAGGAAAAAGGCTTTTTTTTACAATACTGATGTCTGTTTTACCTAAGCCACTCTAGGATTTTTATTTCACATGCCTAATTTCTGGGGATGTGAGTTTATCAGTTGCCTTTGACTTCTTATGTCCCTGTCCTTGATGGTCTTTGTCAAAGTCTAGCCAAATTTAATTATTCTTTCTCAGATCTTACACTTGGACTTCAGTTTGAGCTACTGTTGGGGGTTGGGACCAAAGCATCAAAATGCTTTGTGTCTCAGTGGTATGCTGGTAAATGTGTATCTAGATCCACCTGTGTGTTCCTGTGTGCATTTTCCAGTAATTCTCCAGCTGAATTAATTTGAGTAACACAACAGCTATGACAACAACCTGGTCAAGATGAAGTAAGATATCCTTCCAGCACCCCTGCAAACAGACAAACATATGGAGTAAGATGTATCGATGAGTCGTTACAGACAGCTCCTAATCTTTTACTAGCAAAAGCATTTCTCTGCATCTGTTGTGAAGATTTGATAAACCTGGTGGGGGGGGCGGGCGGGATATTTTACCATTCTAGAACTGAATGTAAGTCAGATCTTTGTGAAGTGTGTTTTCTTGCTGGAAGAAATGATAGAGACGCTTTGGTTTTGTGGCTCGTCTTGATCCTGCCCAATGCCCTGTTTAATTGCCACTAGCATGGAGAATTCATTTGCGTATACATTTAAGAAGAACAGTGGATCAGAGGAAAGAAGTTCCGTCAGCAAATTCCATGTGCAGCTGTAATGCAGGCATATCCATTTTAAAACAAATTTTTGCTAAGCATATTGTAGGATTTTTCCAAATTTCCATGGATTTCTTTGGAGATTTTTGGAGAGGTTCACACATGCATTGCAGGTTTTCAGACTCTGTAACAGAGAGTTTGAAAAACACCTCTGCCTACAGCATATAGGCAAGTCATCTTCCTGGGATCAAAATCTGGGGCACTGGCCCAGGCAATTTGTTCAAGGCAGCAGTGTTTGGAAAAAAAAATGTTTACATGCAGTTCATATTTGCTGCTTTCTGAATTCTTACCTGACATTCTTTGAATGACAGGAAGAGGCCAAACTGTGGGTCAATATAGGCCTTCTGTGAGGTAAAGACCTGAAATGAAGGATTTCAGGAAAATAAGTATTCAAGGAGGAAAAATAATACAAGAGTAACTTCTCAATACAGAAACATTAGGGTGATAGTTTCAGCATTCCGTGGTAAAATAATTTAAAACAGTTGAATTAAAACTTGATCACGTTGGGAGAAAGATAAAATTGAATCTGGAAATGGGGGATGCCTGTTGTAAGAAACGGTTAATGCACTGGGTTTAATTTCCTTGAACAAAAAAATCTCAATTACCACTGAAAATTGGGTCTCTAACTTTAGCTGAAGTGCATGGAGTAGTGTTACAGAGAGATCTTAAATGTGGTTTGGGAGACAACGTTATGCAATGGCTTTTGAAATAAACACATTAAAAAGGACAGTTGACAAAGAGGAAAGAAAAGGACTTGATGGACAGAGTGCTGTGCTGCAAAAGTCAGGGGATATGGATTATATCTTCTCTCTGCATCTAGCCATTTCTTTTGCATGGGACAAGTCACTGTACTTACTTGTGCATATTTCTCTTCTCACCCTTTTGTCTCTGTATTTAGCCTGTAGGATCTTTGGTATAAGAACTGTCTCCTAATTATGTGTTTATACATTGCCTACCATAAAGAGGTCCCTATCTCAGCTGGGGCTTCTAGATGATACTGTAATATAAATAATCATGAACAGCTAGCATAGGCCCCTTCCCAGGCACAAAGAAATCCTAGGTTCTGCAAATAGAATCCTGCAGACCAAGTTTTGGATTCTGTGGCATTCATTAGAATTTTCCATCGCTCTTTTGTGCCAGCTGAAAAGAATCCTACTTGTGCATAATACCAGCAGCAAATGATGCGGAATGACTGTTAAATACTGTTATCACTTTTACCATGTCAACCAATTCCTCACAAACCAAAAATAGCTCTATTTTTCATTGAATTGTAGAAGCTGTGATTCCTGTAACTTGAAAAGAATGGGGAGGGCTTCCTATTCAGCAGGAAACATTACCTGCTGGGAGTAGTTGCAAATTCACAACTTCCTTGAAATTTCAAGATGTGGTTATGATTTTTCAGGAGCATCTAACAAATTGCTCTTGATGGTTTAATAAATGGGTGACAGGATCTGAAAACTGAAAATAAAAGAATGCATTTGTTTTAGCAAATTAACAATTTGTTTGTGGATTTTTGTCTTGGTGTGTTGTACAGTCCTGTGTATCTAAACATGTCTGTAAGCATGGTTCTGAGATCCACTTAGCACCTGTATTTCACATTAAAATCAAGTCCTGCAGGCCATGGTAAGTTCAGGATCTGGCTGTCTCTCTGAGTTGTACAGATCTTTGTGATGCTTTTTCTCTAATGGAGTAGCAAGAAGCAGGACAATGGAAGTCAAAAGAAAGTTTGGAGACAAAGAAAGTTTGGAGACTCATGTTTTGTACCCATCTTGCCAGTTACTTTAGTGAATTTTTCGTCACCTACATGAGTGTGGAGTTAGGGATGTATAAGGTATTCAAATGCTGTTTCAGTTAAAAGGTAAGTGTCAAACAATGGGTTTTGATATACTGTGAAAGGGAGAGAAAGAACCCACTCTGATGCTCCTGGATACTCACCACAGGGGAGATGACGAGTGGCAGCTGGGGGTGCATGCTGAAGCAGTTGGCTCAGGCGTGCCTTTTCCAAAGCTGCCTAAATCTGCAAGTCAGGAACAAGAGACGGTGGAGTGAGCAAGAGGAGCGAGCTGCTGAAAAAGAGGCTGGGGCAGCAGCTGGGGTGGCATGGGAAAATCGAAGCCTGAGAGCGAATGGATACCGAGGGATGCTGCCAGAGGTGAGTGGTATGCTGAGATGCTGGCACACTTGGCAGAGATTTTGGGAGGAAGACCGGGAAACGCCACAGAGGGTGGCACCGAGAAAGCACTGGCACCCTCAGCCGATGTTCCGGGAGGAGGATTGAGAAACGCTGTGGAATGTGGCACAGGAGAGACCCTGGCACACCCCAGAGCTCTTGGGGGACAGCAGTGAGAAGCACCATGGAGCGCAGTAAGGGAAAGGCGGGTGGCACCGGGGCCAGGAGGAAGGGGCAGCGTGCTGCTGACCCACCACACGAGTGGTGAAACCCAAGGAGGGGTGAGGGCTGGGGATAGCATCAGGGGGGTCAGGACAAGCAGCAACGTAGGGCCATGGGGCTACAACAGCCCAGGGCCCATCAGTGGACACTGAACTCTTCTGTTTGTAGTATTCATAAGTTTTGTTGTTATCCCAAGAGTGAGGCATGTTTAGTTGCAAAGGCCACAGTCCACAAACGAAGGATGGCCTCTGGAGAGCTGATGGCCAGAAGGTCACCAACCCTCAGAATTGGGACAGCATGGATGAGAAGGAATCATCTGTGAGTGAGACCTTCAGAGAGCGGAGTCTACCTTGGCCGTGGATGTGGTAAGGGTGGGCTAAAGGGGAAGTTGGAGCCCCATGAAGAAGCCCAGGCACGAGATCCCACAGACCACTTCACAGGAACCATCTCTCCAGAGGAACATCAAAGCCATGGCAGGCGAGCAAGGACAGCAGTCAGATAATGCAGGTGGTGCAAACCAGGGGTTTCACCTGGACATCACTGGGGGGAAAGGCACTGGTCAAGTGGGTGCCTAGGCCCTACAACACCTGCTAGTGACATATACAGCCAAAAATGCTATTTGATACCAATATTTTTCCCCTGCTGTTTTTATGTTCAGAAGGTACCAGCTGATAAAACATTTTCTTTGATGCTGACCATCTTTCTCCCATTCCTTACCAAGTCCAAACCTGACAGTGCACTTGCTGACTTGATTGGCATGTTGTAGGTGAAGCAATTTGAGAATCATTTCTTGCGAGATGGTGACCTCCTTGTTGTGAAAGGGAGAGAAACACTTGGAGTGCTGGATAGCAGCATTTTGAGTAGGTAGAAGTTAAGGGGAAACTTTCAGTGGTCTCTAAACATTTTTTTTTGTTTCCATTTTCTTTCCCAGTTGGGTTCGATTATTTGTTGCATCTCCAGTCCCTCCATCCTGTATGGTCTGTTCCCAATATTCTGCACAGGCCACTGGTTCTAGTGTTTTCAAAATCTTGTGGGGGTGTATTGTGCTGCTACAGGGCATCTCAGGATATGTTCCATAGTTTGCTTCTAACACACACATTGGTCAGATGAAGAAAACAAACAGGTCTTTGTAAAACAGTTTGTTCTCTAAAATTTGATGCAGTGAATACTTTAATAGACTCGTTTAAAGTATTGATTATTGCTAGCCTAGATAAATAAAGTTGAATGCAAACGAGCTGAGTCCCTTGCATCACATCTCTGTTGGGAGAATTTAGATTATGTAAACTAATAATGGAAACTCATTTTGTGCCTGTTTATGGGTTTTTCCCATTCCCCCACAGTTTCTTACAATTTTCTGCTAATAACCTGAGACCTAGTTTAAGAAAAATGAACTTCTGACCACATGTGATAACACTACAAATTAAATTGTTTATCTTTCCCTCCCATCAAAATAATGTACCAGACTTCATTGTGACACTCTTTTTGCCTGTCAAATTCCCACAGCATTTTATAGTAAAAAAAATCTCCATGTTTGAAGTGCATAATAGATTTTGCTTCCCTCAGAGCTAGCTGGGAATTTGCATTCTTAGATATTACGATGACTTTGTTTTACCACACACAAGACTACGTGAATATTTTGTGAGCTGGGGTGAAACTGAAATGTATTTTACAAGATTTCCTTGCCATCAGTGCTTTAGGTGTAAATGCCACATGACTGGGAGAGTAGCTGTTTATTGGTTTAAACATCGGGTCAGAAATACCTGGACCCCCAGCTGCAAAGCTGACATGTCTGTGGTGATTACTGTAAGATAGTGAGCAGGAATACTAGCTGGAGAACATGTAGTAAAGACCTTGGCTGTATTTCAGCCCAAGCTGTACCCTCAGGGCTGGTTTTATTAACCTACAGGTTACTTGTGATCATACCCAGACTTTCAGCCTCTTTGTATGCATTTATATAGCCGGGCTTAATCAGAAACCCCACTTCCCATGGGTGTCAGCCCACTTTCTTGTCTTCCGGGAAATGGTGGAATTGTTGCAGTGGCTTATGTGAAGCTATAGGGCTTGAGATGCATCAGACCAACTGAGACCTTGGGAACAGCAAGAAGTCACATCACTTTCCAAAAGTTACTGAAAGATTTCAGAGTCTTGCTCCAAAAATGGTATTTTCACAGCTTTTTCAGAGAAAAAGCTATGTCGGAATATTGTATTATGGACAAAATGCTTGCTGATCTCAGAAATGGCTAGCCTGCTCTGGGTTGCCTGACATTTTCCAGAAAAATCAGCCTGAGGCAGACGTGTGACAAGGCTTAATGGGTAAAGTTTAGCAAAGTTATAAGTTACAATTGATAACTGAGTTTTAAAGTAGCAAGTGTTCGGCACCCTTAATAATATATAGGAATGTAGTGTAATCTATTTCCTATACAGAATGGAAATATTTTATCTTACTTATGTATGTATTGTAATTATATATCTAGTGTGTATGTATTATGTTGATTTTTAATGGAAAGGATGAAAAATTCTTAGTATATAAATAGGCACTGTGGTAATGTAGTACAGCATAGTAAGTTTTGGCAACTGAAAATAGGGGTTTGTATAGCTATTTATTTTTATTAACAAATCTCATCTTGTAATTGGATTTTTCCATAGGAAGAACCTTCAGGCCAAAATAGTGTCCCTTGGAATGTGTAAAGCTCTACCCAGGGGAAAGTTTCACCCTGCATCTGTCATTCAAGGATTGAAGTCTTACATTGTGTTCCCATAGAGAAAGCCAACATGAACAGTAAAGCTGGCTGGAAAAAATTGATAGAAAACAGCAGTAAAATGTTTATGAATGTTTGATTGTTCAGTGTTTCAATCGAGTCTCTGACTTTAATTGGAAATTTTCTAAAAGCAGATGTAACCATTTATAAATTAAACATTATTTTTAGTGGCTAATAAATCTCTCTTTTTTGCTTTATTTGGGTCATACCTCGTTTCAATCTCAGGAATTATATCAGTCAAAAAGTACGATCCAGCAACAACAACATGCACAATTAGGGCTTTTGTTAAAAGTATCAATTTTTAAAACCCATTCTTAAATACCCCTTTACATGACATTGATACTACAGTGTTGTGTTAAAGCCATACGCAATAGCTGTTCATCAGGAATCATCTGCTGATTGTCCTGTCTCTTTTCTGCATAGGTTAGTTTATTAAATGATATGCATTGCAAAGCTTGGATGCTTGTTGATGTTGTTAATTCATTTTACATGAGAATACATGGTAATCTGAAATACTGCCTCTCTTATGAGTAAAATGTGAAAGTATGTGTTGGATGACTTCTAACTAGAAATGTTGCCTCTCCTTGTTGCTGCTGTTCCTTAGATTTTTGATGTTCGTGGACTGTGGCTACCTTCAGGGGAATCATAAAGGCTACAAAGGGGCTGAGTATTGCTGACTGCTGAGTAGTCTTCAATTTGCCTTTGTACAAGGGTCATACAATGGGCAATTAGAGAAACTAAGACAGGGACATTGCAGGTGAAAATTGCCCACACATTGTGATGGGATTAAGTCAAGGGAAGAGTCATGGATAGAATTAGTGCCACAGCGAGAAAACTTGTAGTCTTGCATCCTGGCGCTGATAAATTGTGCCTTTGTGGTTCACTTGTAGCCTTCAGCCTAAATCACTTAGCCAAGAACATTGATGGAATCCTGTCAGGACCATAGCTCCCTTCAGCTACCTGATCAAGTCATATAAACCTTCTTTGTTACAGAGGTGGGTAACATTTGCTTCAGTTTTTGTATCCAAAGCTTAACTATTTCAACCAGAGTTACATACTGCAAGAATGAAGCTATTAAAACTTATGCTGTTTGGTCCAAATAGTTTCTGTTCACTTATACCTTCAAAAATGTAGCTGACACTGGCACCCATGGTGGACAACTTGAGACCCTCTTGGTTAAAATCCATGGGGAACGTGACACGGGATACTGTGGTGGGGGTCTACTACAGACCCCCTACCCAGAGTCAAGACCTTGACCGGGAGTTCACCAGGGAGTTGATTGAGGCCGCACAATCTCGGTGTATGGTTGTCATGGGAGACTTCAACTACCCAAACATCTTGTGGGAGGAGTGCTCGGCCAAATCCGAGTAGTCGCAAACCTTCCTCTTGTGTGGACGACCTTTATCTGACGGAGGAAGTCTACGGGCCGACAAGAGGTAAAGTGCTGCTCGACCTCGTACTGGCAACCAGGGATGACCTAATCAGCAACCTAACAATTAAAGGGAAGCTGGGTGACAGTGATCATGAACGGATCACCTTCACCATTTACTGTAAAGCTGGCAAGTCAGTCAGTAATACAGAAGTCTTTGACTCCAGGAAGGCTGACTTTGACAAGCTAAGGAGGCTTGTCAGAGAGGCCCTAAAAGGCCACAACCCAATGGAGAGGGGAGTTCAGGACGAGTGGTTGCTCCTCAAGGGAGCAATCCTGGATGCACAAGCAAAGTCCATCCCATCTCTGAAGAAAGCCAGCAAAAGGGCACAGCAGCCCCCTTGGCTCTCCAGGGAGCTGGCAGACCTCCTGCATCTTAAAATTAAGACCTACAAAGGATGGAGGACTGGAACCACCACCAAGGCAGAATACTCTGCTTTAGTCTGGATTTGCAGAGAGCAAATCAGAAAAGCCAAGGCTGTGATAGAACTCCAGCTAGCTACAAATATCAAGGACAATAAAAAGTCTTTTTTTAGATATGTGGGGAGCTGGAGAAAAAGCAAGGGCAACATTGGACCCCCTGCTGAACCAGATGGGACAACTGACAACTGGCGCCCAGGAAAAGGCAAACTTGCTAAATGGGTACTTTGTGTCAGTTTTTCACCAGTTCCATGGGACGGCCCTGCCCACTATGGGTCAGGGAGATTCCTTGCCCTCCATTGAAGCTGACCTCGTGAAGGAACACCTCAACAGGCTGGATACCTTCAAGTCAGCCGGCCCTGATTGGGTTACACCCAAGAGTACTCAGGGAGCTGGTGAGCATCATAGCTCAGCCCCTGGCACGGATCTTTGAGAGCTCTTGGCGCTCTGGTGAAGTGCTTATCTTCAGGAAAGGGAGGAAAGTAGATCTGGCAAACTACAGGCCCATCAGCCTGTCCTCTATCCTGGGGAAGGTCTTGAAAAAGATTATCAAGGAGGCCATCATTAACAGACTAGCTGAAGACAATATCCTGAGGGATACCCAGCATGGATTTGTTGCGGGTAGGTCTTGCTTGACCAGTCTCATTTTCTTTTATGACCAGGTGACTTATCACTTGGACAAGGGGGAAGAGATCTATGTTGTATACCTCAACTTTAAAAAAGCCTTCAATCTGGTATCCCACGATCACCTCTTGGCTAAACTGGCTAACTGCGGCCTTGATGTCACCACGATCCGCTGGCTTGGGAACTGGCTCCGCGGTAGGACAGGAGCCAATCATCTTGGTACGCTGTGACCAGTGGGGTCCCACAAGGCACTGTCCTAGGGCCTATACTGTTTAATGTCTTCATCAGTGATGTGGACATTGGTGTTTGAAGCGGACTGGCCAAGTTTGTTGATGACACCAAACTCTGGGGTAAAGCATCCACACCTGAGGACAGGAGGGTGATCCAGGTGGATCTGGACAGACTCATGAAATGGGCGGACGAGAACCTGATGGTGTTCAACACTGAAAAATGCAAGGTTCTCTACCTTGGGAGGAAAAACCTGGACCATGCTTATAGGCTCGGTAGTGCTACGCTGGTTAGCACTACAGATGAAAGGGACTTGGGGGTCATGATTGACCACAGGATGAACATGAGCCTTCAGTGTGATGCTGCAGCTAGTAAAGCAAGCAAAACGCTGGCTTGCATCCATAGATGCTTCTCAAGCAGATCCCGGGACGTCATTCTTCTGCTGTACTCGGCCTTGATGAGGCCACAGCTGGAGTACTGTGTCCAGTTTTGAGCTCCGCAATTCAAAAAGGATGTGGAGAAGCTTGAGAGGGTGCAGAGGAGAGCCACGCACATGATCAGAGGTCAGGAAAACAGACCTTATGATGAGAGGCTGAGAGCAATGGGGCTATTCAGCCTGGAAAGGCGCAGGCTCAGGGGTGATCTGGTGGCTACCTATAAGTTTATCGGGGTGCTCATCAGGATCTGGGGGAACATCTGTTCACCAGAGCCCCCCAAGGGATGACAAGATCGAACGGTCACAAACTCCACTGTGACTGATTCAGGCTGGACGTAAGAAAGAACTTATTCACTGTCCGAGCCCCCAAGGTTTGGAATAGACTGCTGTCGGAGGCGGTTCAAGCACCCACTTTGAACGCCTTCAAGACGCATTTGGATGCTTATTTTGCTGGGATCCTATGATCCCTGCTGACTTCCTGCCCCTGGGGCAGGGTGCTGGACTCAGTGATCCTCTGGGGTCCCTTCCAGTCCAAATGTCTATGAAATCTATGTGCAAAAGTGAAATGAAATATGGTTTAAGTGAATAATTGGTACTTAATTGCACTTAGATTATTTTTATATGGAAAATGTAATATTAAAATAAAGTTTGCATTGTTGAGAAAAGTGCCCTAGTATTGTGGTGATTCATTAATTGGTTAATTGGAATGGATAAGTGAAAGGTGCCTTTAAAGGATTGGAAGAAATCTACTCTGACCCTTGACTGCTAGATTTTACATTTGGATTGATGTACAAAGGTACATAAAACTGAATGTAACCAGATTGTTGTTTGTTGGCTGGAAGCATCTCTGAGGAACCATAAGAATATGTTCAGCTGTTCTTATGGTTCTTACGTCTTTAGGTCTAACTTCTTATCAAATGTGTTTAGCCTGGGTATTTTGTTAATAAAAAGACATTGTGTGTGTGGGCAGGGTTATACCAGTATCGGAGTTACTATATTTCATTGTAGCATGGTGATAGTTTATCACTACATGATATTACATATTTAAAAAAAAAAGATGACTAAAAGGTTCTAAGCAGAACCAAACCCCTGCATGTTAGATAGATAAACTGGGGAAAGACATAACAATTAGTGCTTTGAAGGGTCAGGATTTTGAGAACTAGGCAATTACTTTGTGGAAGCTGAAGAAATATTGGACATTCTGTGGTGACCCTTATGAAGTAGGGATTCTTTCCATTTAGAAAATTTATTCTGTGACACATGTGTGCAGGTAGGGGTGCTGCAGAGGGTTAGGCTGGCATGATATGGCATAGTCTAGTTTTTTTTTCAAATGGATTTGTGTTATGTCTTACCCTGAACCTCTTTTGGAGAACATGCATCCCAAGTGTGGAAAATATGCAGGTGTGAAGAGGATAGGATGTTCTGCATGTTTTTGATAGTCGAGATAGCAGCAGATCAGCTGTTATGCTTGAAAGCTCAATTGTGATCAGTCCAGTTCACCTTCCCAAATACTACCCATAAGATTCCAGAGTCCTATACTTGTACATGTTAATACCATGTAGACCAGTGGTTCTCAATCTTCGGAATCTTGGAAAATGCCAGCTCTTAGTTTTCACTCTTCTTTTTTAACTATAGAACAATACTAGAGCAATTCTTCTGTTGCAGATGACTCAGAAAAAGAGCAAGTCAGAATGTTTTTAACATGATGCATTCCTGTTTGAATCATGCTTGCACACTGAACAGTGCTAACCTCACATGACATCCTGTGGCACCTGTAAAAGGATCTCATGGCATCCCGGGTGTCATGACACCCTGGTTGAGAATTGCTGACCTGAACTATCACAGTTTTCTGTTTACACAGTTGGACTGTGATGTCTCTGAAGGAGCATTTTGTTTTTATTATTTCTTTGCAATTTTCCTTTTCCTCTGCCTTCAGGCAGTTTTCTTTCCTTGATTTCCAGAAAATCCTTCTGAATCCTGATGCATATCATTTTAAAGGTAGCACAAGCATTCCTATAAAGAATACTGCCCACCCCCCAACTGTGCATCTTTATAGAAACATGTTTTCTTCAATAATCCAGTCACAAGTTAATACACATTCAGTTTCCTGGACACACATTTTGATTTGTGCATTTACTAGCCAATCAGAATATTGATCATGTACCAAACATGTCCATTTTATAAGCTACACTGTGATTTTTCACATTCTACATTTCAGTGCATCACAAACTTAATTTATTTGTTACACTCCTGGTTTATCTTGCTAAATACTAACCTTACCAGAACAGCTTGATTAGTTCTTGGCTTTTTAGTTCCTTTAGGCAATTCAAATGCATGGTTTAGTACACTGTATGTTTTGATACATTAAGAACTTGTTTTGGCTGCTTGGTTCAGTAAGTCGGCTATTGCTTAAGTTTTGGAGTTAACCCTTTGTAGCCTTTTAATTAGACCTAAGCTTAATGAACATTCCTGAGAAAAGACTGCTGCACTGAACCTTGAGTTCTTTCTTTGCAAAACATTTTATTTTCACATTGAGGCTACTATGCTCTTCATGACATTTTGTCCCTAGAGAGATGTGAGCTCTGGCCAATAACCATATATAATAGACAACTGTTCATCTCTGGTTTCTCAGGTTAGATATCTTATGCCATGTTATGTGCCTAAATTAGTCTCCCAATTTTCAGAGTTAAACACCTACAACTCCAGTAAAGAAAGCTGAGTCATTGGCTGTTCAAGTTCCTTAAAATAAAGCTGTTTAGTGTATCTGTCATAAGGCACTCTACTGATGAATGTAATTAAATATTGCCTCTAATCCTGAATTAAGTATTGTAGGCACCTATGATAGGATGGTAACTGGAACCCTATAAATCTTCCAGATAAACTAAGTACTACTTATTGGTCTAATTGAATATCCACTAATAAATATCAAGAACAGTGGTTTCAAACTCATTTGGCCCCATGGCTGGATGCACAGTGTGGTGCTCTCTGTGGCTCAGATATGGAGCTCTGTCATTTAGCCAGCAGGGTTCTCCAGAAATTTGGTGGTGGGATGAGCAGTGGCCGTCACAAGTCCAGAAACCATTGCAGTTAATGCTGCTATCACTCTGCCATTAAACTTCCTGCCCTGCAAGCCAGGTGACACAGGTCTGTGGCCTATATCTTTGACGCCCCTGATTTACAAAGTTGTTGTGTAAGTGTCTTCAAAGGTTTAAGTCCCCAAAGAATACATGCAGCACAGAAACTTGCTTTCTGGGTTAAATTTGAACTTTGTAGTATAAAGTTGTTTGAAAACAGTATTCTTTTTAATTTTTTTTTTTAATGAGAAAAGTTGTTTGGGTTTTCTGTTTGCTTGGGTTTTTTTAAGACTATTGTCACATATTTTATTTTAAACCCAGGGAAGGAAAGAGATTCAGAGTTGTTAGGTTGTTTAAATATGTAATTTGAAGTGAATATTATTTTTAAATAGGTTTTTACAAACAGTACCATGAATAACAATGTGGTGATGAATTCTTATGTCAGTATTTCAGTGCTTTCCTTTGTCTTTTAATATCATAAAATGATATCATAAAATTTAGTGAAGGAAAAGATTAGGCAAGAAACCTACTTTGTTGACTCTTTCATGAAATCTGTGTGATCATAAACAAATTATATAGGCTAAAACTTGTTAGATCTAGGTGCCTGTAGCTGAACATCTGCATCTGTATTTGGGTTGAAAGTTATTGTGGTCTATCTTTATTGGAAGCTATAGGGGTTTGGTTCCTTATAAGAGCAGTTTGCATGTTTGGGTTCCTAGGTGTGGAGTTATGGATTTTCCTGTTAATTAGAGGTGCACTGATACATTAGTCTCTGGTATTGGATCGGCACTGATATAAAGAAAATCAACTGCGTTGAAAATTGGCTTTTTTTGCCTGATGCGGCCGATAATGTGGCCATTTAAATGCCCTGTGCACGTGTGCAGCCACATCATGCACAGGGCCAGGAGCGCAACACAGGAGCTTGGAGAGCTGTGTCCAGCTGGTAAGTCTGTTGCAGTGGAAGGGGAGGGGGAAGGGAAGGAAAGTTCGAGGCCCCTGCAGTGAGGGAGGGAGCGGAGCTGGAGCAAGGGCTGGGGCAGGTGCTGCCCAACTGGGGCAGGGTGTGGCATGGGACGGAACCACAGCTTGTCTGGAGGGCATGGGAAGGGGGGGCAGCTCGCACCACTCTGGGAGGGTATGAGGGGGGTGCCCCCGGATTTGTGTGGGACAGGGCAGGCTGCCTCTGTGGGCTGGGGCCAGGGCTGTGCTGGGCTCTTCCCAGTGGGAGGCTGAGCTGGGCTGTGCTTGGGGCAGGCAGCGGCAACACTATGAAGGGGCTATGGGGGAGGGGGGGCTTCAGCCTCCCCAAAATTTGCTGTAGCCACCCAACGCCTGCCCCCAGCACTGCTGCTGCATGCCTCAAGTGCAGCCACACCCTGCCCTCACCTCGGGGAAGGTGCTGCCCAGCCAGGTTCAGCTCCAGTCCCTCCCTCACCACAGGGGTCTCAATCTGCCCCCCTCATGCCCTTTCCTTCTCCCCTCCCCTTCCACCACAACAGACTTACCAGCTGGACACTGCTCTTCAAGCTGCCGGGCTATGTATTGGAAATTGGATCGGTATTGGCTGATACGCCTCCTTAAAAATCGGCTGTTGGCATCAGCCCCAAAAATCTCTATCAATGGCTAAGTAAAAATCTCTACTGTTAATGGCTAAGTTTAAAAAAAAAAGTTTAACGTTTAAACAAATTTGGCCTTACCTCTCCTAGAATCCAACATTATAAAGAGCTTTTGATCTGTGCATGGAAGAATTCAACGTTCCTTCTCTTACATCTTCACCCAGCACACACAGATAAATACAACATTTTCTCTGCCAGACTCTAGGCAGAGAGGTTTTCCTTCTTGCTGTTAGTTATCTTTGGGAGAGGTAAATAACAACATGAAAAAAACCGTTCTTTCCCAGTCTCCTTTCCAACCCCTCACAACTTTAAACATCCTCCCACTGTCTTCCTACATTCAGGGAGCTTCTGTGGTAAACTACGCTGTACCCTGACTTTGACCCTTACTCAATCCTTAAATCAAGTCCTTTCTACCCCTTCTCCAAAAAAGGGAGGAAGAAAAAAACCCTATGGGAAACATGAACCTTAAGTAGTATTTTGCACATGCACAGGTATTTAATTTAGATTTTTTTCACTGTCAGTAATTACAGTCAGTGTTGTACAGTATCTTCTTAGCAGAAGTAAACATAAATATTTTTAATGAAAATAGTGAAATGTACAAGACATATGCAGGTTACAAAAGCAAATAAAAAGATAGTAAATGAAAGAGATATTTAAGAATAAAGTTCACTGAAAACATACGAGTTCATGGGCATAGATCTTAAAATCCATCATTATTCTTATGATTTGTAGAAATGCTGTTTACCATTTAGATTAATCACGAGGCATATTTCTATAGACTTGGTCATAGTCTCTTCCAGAACTCTTTGGGCACCTAATTAAAATACACCAGCTAAAAGGAAAATAGATGTACAGTGATTCTGTAGTTGGAGGTATTTTCATTCATATTGACTGTCATTAAGTACATTTAATGCTGTTTCTTATTAGCAGTATGTCACACAGAAATGGGAAAGGTCACAGATTTTCCTCCATTGACTTGAGTGGAACCATTCCTGATTTACACTGAAGGAAAAGCATCTGGGCCATCTTCTAATGGCTGGATACTTTCTTCAGACAGAGTACCATATAACAGACTTACTTTTGGATTGCTTTTGGCCAAAGTCAAGAAAAATCAAGATTTAATTGAAAGTGTTGAAGTCAGCAACCTTAGGACACAGACAGAAGTGGCAGTTTTGGCCTGATTTGGTTCCAGAAAGTGGTCTAGTTGTGATGAAACAGAAGGTTGTGGCTGCAAACCACTTTAAAAGGGCCCGATCCTGTGAAAATTTGAACCCTCATTGCATGAGAGTTCAGATGAACATGCTCCAAAATGGAGCACATTCTGTAACTTCTGTCTGTGGTGCTCCTAGCCTGTTGCAATTTGCTGCTTTCTGAGCAAGGGGGTGGGGGAAGGGAATGGAGAGTTTGGTTTGGGGCTTTTTCAGCCCATGCTGGAGGGTGGAGTGGGTGTATTGGTTTCCTCCCCAAGATGGGGGTCTCTTATCTACTCACCCCATCCTCCAGTGCTGGCTGGAGAACCCCAAGAACGAACTCCCTCTGCTCCCTTTACCCCCTCCCATTTTGAAAACAGCCTGTGGGCTGGGAGAGGGGCATGGCATTACTATGGAGAATGGGCCGCAGGCTCCCAGCAAGCAGCTGGAATCCCCAAGTCCCAGACGCAACAGCCAATTTGTTTCATCTGAGGAATTGTTGGAACTCAGAGTGCTTCCTGCAAAGTGTTATGAGTTGTAGTGGGGAGCTACTCTTCTGTCTGCACCCTTAGTTGAACAATTCATTTAGTTCTAATGATTTGTAGGATTATTTCTCATTTTTATCTGAATTTTAACTGTCAGATTCTCATGTCCTTACTCAAGTTGAGAGGTACTTTGTTTCTGGAGTAGTACTAATATATGTTAATGGTGCAACTGTCAGGATAAGGTTACCAATCAAGTAAGGAGTTCAGAATCTGAACCTACTTAAATAGCTGATACAAAGTAATAACCATTCCCTGTTGTGCCTGAGCTACTCCTTGCTTTTTTGTTTTGTTTAAGGAACTCCTCAGTGGTTTCAGTAGGGAGTTGTTGTGCGGGGTTTGAACAGAGACTAATGTGTGAGTAAGTGGGAGTAACTGTCCAGTTTTGGAAGCAGTCAAGGGCTGAACTCTGTTTTCAGTGGGAGTTTTCTCTGACAGGAGATTGCTGGATTTTTCGCTAATAATTATTCCCATGCAGCTCTTAAAGCTAAGAAAAAAGTAACAAGCGGGTTTCTAAGAGACATATGGGATATTAACTTCACAACAGTTAGCTTATGAAACAATGATAATGTAAGAAAGCTTCTGTATTTATATAAAGCCAAACCCTTGTAATACAAATAGTAAAGCTTATTTTGTTAATTCCAAAAGAGAACTCCATGAGAAAACTCATTAAAATTTTTTTCCAGTTCTTCAGTGACCAAAGGGGTAAATTGTGTAATCCACAGTAACCCTTAGAAAGAGGTATCCATTGTAAAGAGTAACTGCCTCAACAACCATGTAGGACAGGTGTTGGGATAACTTGTTTAATTCAGCACCAGGGGAAACCCCAAGTGTGTAAATATTTATAGCGATGTACCACAAGTAAAGTGAACACTTAAACCTTGGAGCTTCCAGCAGAAATTACACAACTCTAAAATAAAGTGCCATGTTAGCATATGGTTGCAAACAAAAAGCTTTCATTTAAGATATTTGTCATCATAGGATCAAAGAAAAAGGGCTTCTTTTGAACAGTTGCACCTCTTGGCCTTTTTCTTGGGATACCTGAATGTGGCAAGTGACTTATAGATTCAAATTGCCCTGCATTTTTTGGAGTTCGTGTTGTTACAAAATTTAAGCAAATTATTTTTGTGTGCAAGGAGTTTTGATCTTGCTCAGCTCTTAATTACAGGGATTTTTTTGTTCCAATTACTTGTATCTTTGAAGATTATAACACCAAAAAGCTGCCAAGAGAAAAAGAAAAGCTCAAGGTCTTAAGGATTTAATTTTAAAAGGTTGAGGTTTGTAGCTACATATATTTTTTTCTCTCTAGTATCTGTACATCAGTCTATGATTTCTTCTTTTACACCATGCATTCACATGATCTGATGCCCATGTCTGTTTATTTGAGAACAAATACTTCCTCCTTCACAGCCAGAGGGTCACAGAAGCAGCAGTGGTGGAGTGGAGTGGAGATGGATGGGTGCATCCCAGTGGAAGGGGACAGAGTTTTTGTTCATTAAGAGCTTAGCTCTGTGGTGACTTCTTTCACTCTGCTGTGGTCCTGTCAATCAAGACTTTGTGAATGTATGGGAACAGGGCTATGAATTTGTAAACTCTGTTGTGGGATTCACTGTGTTGTATGTTTATAGGAGCTGTGTGAAACCACATCAGGGCAGCATACATATAGAGAGAATCCTGGCATGTTTGTATATTATTAGTAAACACAATTACTAGGATCTAGCTGCATCCCTATCAGTTCTTATTGGCTTTGTTTCATGAAGAGTGAAAGATAAAACAATAAATTATACCTTTTGGTAAACTCCATGTAACTATACAAAGTTATAGTTAAAGCAGTTATTACATAGCTTAGCAAGGCAGAGATTTCTAGAGGTTTTCAATTGTTGTCCAAATTCTGAGTGACTGCAGGCCTCAGGTCCTGCCTTCCTGCTCTCCTTTCCACTCCCCTTCCCTGTTGCTACAGACAGGGCTAGGGCGCAGAAGGGGGAGCCCAGAGACCCTGGCAGTGGTGGTATGAATGATGGGGAGTTGGAAAGCCATGATATGGACCATATCTTAGGCTAAGTACAGACTGTCCAAAAGCCTGAGGCAGAATCAATCCAATCTACTGAGGGTTCTTTAAGCTGGTAGGTTGTATCAGGAGCAGGAGGAACTTGTGTTTGCTCTTTGGTCGGGGGAGGCAGGCAGATGCCTGCACTGGCCAAGGCCAGAAAGCTGGGGGCACTCCTGTGTACTTCCTGAAGTGCCAGATGTTTCAGCCAAGCACAGGTGAACAGCTGGGCCAACCCTTGTTGTCTGTCATACATGAGCCTGCCTCTGCTGTCCAGTCATCTGTCAGGCAGCCAGCTGATGCAGGCAGCCAATGGAGGGAGGTGTGCTTGCTTCCACTCACTGGCATGGGGTTTCTTGGGCTTTGTTTGGGGTGGAGTGTACAGGGGTCCATCCCAGACAGCACAGAGGCTGGGGGCGGGGGAGTGGGAGGTAGGAGCAGGGCTCTCGAGCTGCTGTGGGAAGGCAGTGCCAGCAGCACCCCCTGCCTTGTCAACCTAGCTGGGAAGACACAGAGCATCCCTCCCTTCTCCTGTCTGAGCTCCAGGACCCTGCACTAGAGCAGCTTTGGGAAGGGTTTGCAGGATTTCCACCCTCAGAGCCAGCACTGAATTCCTGGCTGAAGCCGCTTCTCTGCAGCTGCAACAGCATGACTACCTCCACCTGCCCCAGGGACCATAGCCCAGCAGCTGCACAGAAGCAGCTTCAGCTGAGAATTCAGCACTGGCTCCAGGGGGTGGGGAGAAATCCTGTGAGTCCTTCCCAGAGCTGCTCTGGTGCAGGGTCCCGGGGCTTGAGATAAGGGAGGGATACTCTGGATCATATACCAGAGTGGCTCCAGGAAGGGCTCATAGGATCCTCCTCCTGAAGCCAGTGCTGAATTCCCAGCTGAAGTTGCTTCTTTAAAGATGCAGGGCTATGGTCCCCAGGAAAGTGGGGGAAGGCAGCCATGCCTTTGCAGCTGCAGGGAAGCAGCTTCAGCCAGGAATTCGGTACTGCTCTGAGGGTAGGGGGAATCTGGCAAGCCCTTCCTAGAGCCACTCTGGCACAGGATCCTGGGGTTTGACAGTGGATGGTCACTCTGTGCCCTGGCAACCTAGCTGGTAATGCAGGGTGTACTGTTGGCACCACCTCCTCACAGCTGCTTGTGAGCCCTCCTCCTACTCCCACCCCTGCCTCTGTCCTGTCTGTTGTTGACAGACAGTGAGCTTGGGGGCAGGGCCAGCTAGGCACTTGGCTGGAGCAGCCATGCCATGGCTCCCTGCGAAGTGGGGTTAGCGGGGACCCCATGCAGCCAACTAGGAAGCTGGCAGACAGCAACCTACCTTGATTCGCAAGTGGAGGCACTCACGTTCAGTGGGCTGGTTGAACCTAAATTAAGTAAGTATGATACTGCATTGATCCAGGTCTATTTTAGTCTGGGATCTGCCATTTTTAAAGCGGCCTATGTGCCCCAAACTTGTGTTTTGTTAGACGTATCCGTGAGTTTCTGACCACCTAAACTGGAAAAAGTGTAATGACTGCACCCGGCCTTAATGCAGGGTGGGCAAAATACAGCCCATGGGCCAGATCCAACCCGCCAAGGGATTCTATCCAGCCCATGGTGGGTCTCTTAGCCTTGCCAGACCCAGGTGTGAGGGACAGCTTGGGTCATGGCACATGCTGCCAGTCCCGCTGCCCTGTGTATGCAACAGTTCACCAAAACTCCCTTAATGGCCGTCCAGACCAAATCATTACCCACCCCTGCATTAATGTCTTGTTGGTGTTTTTCTTTCTGTTCATGATTGTAGAAGCATAGGGAATATAGGGAATAGGGACAATAACATTAAGAGATGTGTACCTTCTCTAATTATGGTGTAGTCAATGGAAACGAGATGAGCAGCTGCTATCAGCCAAGGATCTGTGGCTCATCAGTGGTCTGCAATGCTGTTGGGGATGTCTGAAATAATGGATCTCTGGCTTTTATGATCACTGATGGGATGAAACTGTTTATAAGAGATTGTTAAGATTTTTTCAGCATTTCTGGTTTATTCTAGAGGAAGAGCGGTGAAGATGGAGATTAGGTGGTTCTGATAATTTTAACTATGAATGCTCATGATTGTAAGTATTGGGATTTGTTTTAATTTTAGCCTTTAACTCTCGATTTCTTAGATTTCCACTCCCAGTATTTCCCTATTTTATTTTATTTTTTCCCCTCTCATACTGGGAGCTAAGTAGAAAGATGCATCATGGAACTCCTAAGCTCTGGCCAAGATGGTACTGAGCAGAGGCAAGGAGCAGATGGTTTCCAGGTCCATTCCTCCTATTGCTGTGCACAGCTATGGATTGATAAGTGCTTTTGTTGGACCAAAGTTTCCCAGTTGATCTCTATAAAGTTAGCTCCTTGTGATCTTTCAGCCTTCTCTTAATCTCCCGGCTCTGAACTATGATTTCTGTTCCCTTTCCAATTTTATCTTCCAGCATTCCTTCTAAAATCTACTGGACAACTTAACCAGGTCAGCAAGAACTGTGGACTCAGTGTGGTCTAATTGAAGACTCATTTAACAGCTTTGCAGAGAAACAAACCTGTGACTGGACAGAGGAGCTGAGATATGGCATTTGAAGGAGCAGCATAGATTGAGAATCAGTGGGGGAGATGAGTCAGGGAGCCAGGTAGAAAATGCACGTGTCTGACGTGTTGCTGAGGATGAGCAACACAGAGCCTGTGTGGGTTTTTTATGACAGTTTGTTTTTTCTAGAAAAATTCCTCTTGATCAGGTTGTTTTGCAGGTTCTGTTTAAAAGAAAAAGGGTAAAAGGCATACTATGCACTGTTTTTGATTTGGTTTATTTGCTAGTGAATAATTTCCCAAATAACATTTTCACGCTTATCTTTCAAATAGCATCTTGTGAAGTTTCTGGGAATTTTTGAGAGAAAAAATGGCAAAAGGCTTAAAAGACATTTTAAACTCTTGATTAATCTTATTATTGTAGATTGGGATGACCAAGATATTGCCCATGGGCTGAATGTGGCCTGCAGAGCTATGTCATATGATGTCCAAGTCTGGAAATTTGGCGCCAGGGTGGCAGCATTAATTGTCATCGCCCTTTAGAGTCTTGGCAATTAACACTGCTTGCACTTGTCCCACCACCAAATTTCTGGACTCATGGGGAGCCTTGTGGGCTAGATGAAACATCCCCATGCACTGGATTGCACCCACAGACTACTCCTGTGCCACGCAAGTAGCCTGCAAACTAATCCCGAACTACTCATCTGGTTTGTAGGGCTGAATGAAATGTGCACCACTGTTCTAGATCATGATATTAAAACCTGCATGTCTGTATTGCTTTCAGTGTTCTCCAAATACTGTTTGTTAGTGTCAGAGCATGCAGGCAAGATTTGACATAGAAATTATTTTTATGAAGATTTTTGAGAGGGAGACAACCCTTGTCTTATAAGTATGTAACAGAAATGAGATGTCTGTGGTGTGTTGAATTACAGAGTATGAATGATAGCTCCTCATGTTGTTGCTAATAATATGATTATACTCTAATTATAATTGGTATGTGTGAGGTTTTGGGTTTTTTTGCAGCTTAGTGCTCATCACCAGCTAGAGGTAGGGCAGTATTCCAAGGAAGAGTTCTTGTTATAGCCTGTATAAACCATCAGTTCAAGAACAGTTTAATATAAACCTAGATGCCTTTTTAATAGAGGTACAGAAACTGGTGATAGAGGTTTCTTTTCTCTTGAAGTCTTTGTTAACTTGTTCAAAACCAGCTTGTTTAAGAAGCAAAAGCAAATTTTCCAAATGATTAATTCATAGTCCTTGCATGACCTTCTTTTGTGTTTTGTAAGGTGTTCTTTCCCCTCCTTTCTTTAAATGGTCAGACTAAGTAGGTTTAACACTTAGGGAAGAGGAGGAAATTATTTATCTGTTTTTCACATGTTATAGGATATGCTGGCTTCACATGATAAGAGCTGTTCTCTGAAGTCATGTTTTAAATACTGTTTAGGAAGACAACTGTACTTGCATGAGATGTGTAACAACTTGGAAAGAGTGAGTGACAGTAGCATTAGATAGTCTTTATATTGCGTAAATAGCTGTACCCAGCAGATGGCAAAAAATTTCATTTTAGGATCTATATTCAGTTGTTAAAAATCCTAACTACTAGCTTCTTCATGACTACTCATTGGAGAAAAGCAAATTCAGTGGTAAGGCTCTTAACTTTCTGGCAGTTGATCTTGTGTGCTGAGATATAGATGTTTTTATTTTTTTTAAAGAGTAAGTGTGTCACTTCTGTTGCCATATATAGGTTCAGTGTTGAGAACTAGGGTGATGAAGATATATATAGATAGATAGATAGATATAGATATCTTTTGATTATCCTGGCTTTTGCAGGGAGTTTAGTCAGACTTAATATTTGAAATAATAGGCATATAGGATTCAAACATGGACTCATTATCCACTGCCCCAGAAACTTGCCTTGGCCAAATTTTCAAAACTTAAAGCCTATAGTCAGGATTCTAAATCCATATTTAGACTTCTGAATACAATGGGGAACGGTTGGGCACTTAGCACTTCTGTAAATCAGGTCACTTATTCTTGGACTAAATGTGCAAAATGGGTCAACTGGACACAGGCAAAAGGAGTCATGTATGTTTCCCAAATCTTCCTGATTTTTCAGAAAAAGAGGGATTCTCTTACATTTGCAGAATCCAGGTGAAATACTGCAGTATTTCCTAAACTTTTGTATACTCACCTTAAGAAAAATTAAATGCTGGCATGTGGTGTTGCAAGGCCTTTCCCCCTAATTGTTGAGTCTTCCACATTTTCCATGCTTTTCCCCACACCCTCTCCTCTTCTCTCCTCTCCACCAACCCTCTCTCACAGCTTGTCCTTCCCATAGTCTGCTTTAAGAAACACTGGTCTATTGTATTCTCATCTGCAACTCTCCTTTTCCTCACTTGTACCAACCCCCAAAAAGATGCTTTAGAAACATCATAATAAAGGCTCAAAAAAGCTGCTTATTGTTATGTTTTACTTTTAAATATATTGATCAATAAACATAGTTGATCACATGTAGGTCTTGGTCACACACATGTTCCTATTTAAATATAATTAAGTGGCTAGAGACACAAGAGAGTAAAGTTAAGTGTGTGTTTGTAAGGTTAGGGCCTAACATGTTAACCTGATTGTTGTATGACACTACTACAGCTAAGGTTAGCCTCAGTACAGGCACATATTTACAGCTTGAATGTCTTAGGCTTGGATGCCAGGCTCTGTCTTTAGTAATCTCTGCTTGCACAAAGTAACATTTTACTAATGTTCTCATGCTGAGGAGTCAAAGTACAGGCACAACCCATTCCTTTTAAGTGGGGATGCCAGTGTTGTGACTTGCATGGTTTTATTACACAGAACATTCTCTCTGTATGTACACAGTACTCTTGATCGTATTTTTATTAGTTTGGTTAAGAATTTTATTGTGCAAATTACCCACAGCCCTGAGTAGGGGCTCTGCAGAGCCCCTTGTTGAGACTTGCTAAATTAATTCATAGAGTCCACCCATCTTTCTGTCAGTACTGACTTTGGCCAGGCATGAATGGTTCACTTAAATATGCATCTTATTAGCAACCCTCTGAACCTTCCTGCCACTATCTATTATTTTAATAACTGCTATTATATTCTTGTTGTATTTCTGTACTATTTCAATTTTTATCTGTGAGGTTTTGTGTCTAAAATATGCAAGGAAGGCAAACGGGTAGATTATCAAGATTAAGCAAAGCCGGAAGAAACTCTGTGATTTTTAAAAAACACTGTCCAAATCCTGTTTTTCTTCACTAGTGGCATGCATCATAACTAACATGCGATTTTGAAAATGCCTAAAATCTCATTAATTTATTACTATAGCAATTTCATTTATCGAGGCATGCCTAGTCATTTTATTCATAAATGTTTCTAGTCCAATTTAGGACTTGGAATGTAGCCAGAGGAGTTGTGTATAGTATGAAATAAGGAAATAAAAGATGCAACAGCAACAGTGCAATGAATTGTAGACTCTCATCTGCTTATCCGGCTAGAAGAATGCTGAAGGAGGGGAGGCAGTTCATGTTCTGGTAAACTAAAGCAAAGCCAGAGCTAAGTTGGACTAGTGAAACACTTTGTTACCAAATACCATGGGTTTTGTACAGCATGTTTGTTATGTATTTGTTTTTGAAAGGGGTTTCATTTTTTATCAAAGAAGCTGTGGGTGAATTATTTACATGGTGTGAAAAGTGTACTGAGTTTTTTAAATAATAAATACAGAAATGTGTTTTTCCCTACTCCAAGATCTTAGGTGCCAGAATATGCAGTTTCACCATTCAAAAATTCTGTCTTTTGTTTCCACTTGGTTGCATTACTTTCAGTTTCATAGGTTGAAGAAATAACTTCTTAGCTAGGAGTAAGAATCCCACAGTGTTTTTTTCTGTTTCTATGGCCTGCCTTGGATGAGTCGCTGTACTAAAGAGTGATTAATCACCAGCTATGAGATGGAACAAGGGCAGCTGGCATACCAGACAGGAGTAAAATTGTCTGTTGGCTCCTTTGCTGAATGGGGTGCATCTGTAGGAGTTGTGTGATGTCTGTCTTATTTTGGCATCACAGTCTTGTATTGTGTTTGCCTATCAGCTATATTGCAGGGGTCTAATGGATGGTTTTCAGGTCATGTGAGAAACTGCCCTCCGTCTTTTCAAGCACCTTAATGTATTTTTGTTTTACAGAAAGACATTTGGAAGGAAACCAGTAGTATTTACCAGTCAGTCCACAGCTTGTTTTGGATATGGTACTATCCCCTTAGACTTGCCCATCTACAAATGGCTGTTGCATAAGTAGTGTGTCATTGATCTAATAATTATAGCACTTTCTTTAAGTCTGTAAGATTTTATATAGTGCCATTTCCAAACTTGAAGGTTTGCTTTTTTGAAAAAAGTGGAGATGGAGTTAGAAAGGAACTGTTTGTGGTCCCTGCAACCACTTTTTACCTGTCATGCATGTTTTGTTTTTTCTCTGTTCCACCCCCTCACCTCCCCTTCCCCAAAGGCCTTAAGATTAATAAGTCTTAGTGAATGTGATGCTTTATTTATTGTAGGGATAGCTAATAATGTGCCTCTAGTCCTGGACCTTTGGCCTTGTCTATTTTTAATCTTTATTTTTATAAATTGCTCAGGAAGGTAGTTATTTTTCTTGCAGCACATGTGCAGTTCACATTTTAAAAACAACCTCCAGTAAAAGTATGGCCATTTAAGACTGTCAAGGTTTAAGACATTACTAGATAGCCTACAAATGTCAAAGTAAGCCCTTTCCCTTCCCTGAGTACCACTTCAGTCCCTACCCCTGCCTGATCCACTGCTCTGCTTTGCTGCCTGCTGTATTTGTACTGTTCTCACTGATGGGTTTTTGCCATTCTTAGCACATGGCTTGAGTTGGCCACCCCTGCAGTAAGCTTTGGCCACACAACACTGAGACAACTAGTGTCTTTGCTACAGCTACCCCTGCCCCCACAAACTGCATAGGAGAAAATTCTCTCAGTGCAGAAACTGTAGAGAAGATTACCATAAGGTTGCCTACCAAGGACTTATCACAAACTTTAGCATAGGGGACTTCACTGGGGCAGAACTGGTATGCAGTGGCTGAAGTTTCAGCACTGTGTAGAATCTGAGCCACTTTGCTGACAATAAGAATGAACTTACATGTACATTTAGATAATACTAAAGGCACGTAGAACACAAGCATTCACATTTTAATGTTTGTTAATTTGTTAAGTACCCTCTGAGCAGCTCAGTTATGCCACAGCAGGTGAGGGGTAACTCTGGGCCATGCGACCTAGCTTGTGTTAGGTTAGCTTGAGTCTGCCCCACAAAGATAAAGTGAGCAATTTGCAGTCCTCCAGCATCCCAGGATGCACTACTCTCAGTCTCCTTTCCCCCCCCAGCAGGGATAGAGCCCATGTGTTCTGGCTCTTGGCCTGCCCCTGCTTGCCAGGCCTCTAGTGGCTAGTCAGAGCTGTGCGGGCAAGAAACAGTATTAATCCTTAACGTGCAACTGTTTACATTCTAACTTTAACACTGCTTAATAGTCCATGGATTTAGTATGGTCTAACTTCAACCTCAGGCAGCCCAGAGATGTTAGACTGACTAAATTCTACTTCAGTGCAAAAGAGTGGCTTACAATCACCTTTTCCCATTTCCCCTTGGACTCTGAGTTAGAAAAGAAAAAAGCTTCTTTCAAAATGTTAGATAACACTCCTTCTGTAAGAAGCTGTTTAGTTGTTAAAGCAAAAGGTGCAAACATATAGGTACCATGGCATATTTATTACTTACATAATTAGGAAAAAAACCTAATTAAGGTAACTACTCCAAAGTGAAATGAAAATACTGTATAAATGAAATGTCAGTCACAGTGAAACATGCTGCTAAGGTACCATATTAGTATTATAGGCCTGTATACTATTCCTAGGCACAATCACAGGTTATCTTACCTCTTGATTTAAATTACTTGAAGGAAGTAACTTTTGAGCTTTAATCTTTAAGCATTATTTTGCTAGCTGATGTCAGAATGGCACAGCACAGAATACCTGTGTGGCCTCCCTCTCTCCCTACTGGAAAACCTAACATTGACTGATATCAGGTTTAATTGTCTACAGCAAACAAGTTATTCAGGAAACATGATTGCTTTTACTGTTCAACCTTTCTCAGATTCCTAATTTTTCTAAATTTTTTTAATTGCTTAGTTTTTGTTAATATTGTGTTAACTACGTCCTTTTCTTCAGAGCCTTTTGGTACTGTGGGTTTTGAGATTTAGTCTGTTTTATTAGATTTCATATTAATTTTAAAGTTTGAAGTCAAAAGTTCAAGGCACTTTTATGAATAGGAAGACTTTTTGCAGACATAGTTCATGAGCAAGCCACAGGCTATCTTCATGTCTCTTGCTTTGAACAGTCACTGCTCTTATTTTTGCATTTTTCCCTGTGTGATTGGTTCACCTTTATGACATAACTGTTTTAGCTTGTAGTCAGATGATTCCCAAACTCACAAGGATCTTTCGTGCTGACACTGTAAGCACTTTCATAATTAATAGTCATATGAAGACGTCTTTTCACAAGCATTCACCACACTTTCTCTTTTTGTGACAAATCCAGTCATGACCATTCTTGGAAAAGGGTTTTCCAATATTGTTGAAGCACATTTTCATTTTTGTTTAGACAAAAGTCTGAAAATACTTTTTACAATACACTTTTCCAGTGCTAGTTCTGAATTCTTCAGGGCCTGTGTCAGCTTCTTCATTTATTTCTCTCACGTTTTTTTTAGTAGATGTTTGGCTAAGGCAGTGCCCTAGAAAAATGTCTGAGCTGTATTTTTTTAGCAGCTTGCTCTTGGGACATGGAGATAAAGTTTACACATTTCAGTTGGCAAAACCTTTCTTCGTGTCACTTCCTAACTTTGAACTTTGTTAAAGATGCTAAAAATCAAGAACATATTCTGTTATTTGAAGTGAAGTTATCACTGTTATTGTTGCATGGTGCAGAAAATAATTTCTGTGTGTAAATCTGCTGCCATTTTTATTAGAATAAGGGTAGGGGCATACAAGCAAGTCACCCTTATAAGATAAGGAACATCCCACCTTGAATTTGCTGCGGGGTATAAAGGTGCGCACAAGGAGTTACCACATCACAGTCAGATTGGATGGAGGGGGGAACATTGCCAAATAGTTGATTCTTGTAACATTATCTAAAGATAGTGAAATTTTGGCTCAGTCTGACGTCTGCTGGGTGAGTTCCACATTCACATCTCACCCCACTCATCATCAATAATGCCAAGCTCCATTACCATGAGTTTATGGATCTTGGCTTCATCAGCAGAAAGATTCCTCTGACCTTAGCCAGCATGGTGTGAAGCAGTGAGAGAATGGGGTGATGTTTTAGTTGCATATATTTGTATTGCAAAAGTACCCAAGGGCTATCTTATAGGAGGGCCTTATTATGATAAGAGCAGCAAGAAATGCAGTCCCTGCTCTGAAGAGCTTACATGGCAAACGAACAAGAGAGTTGTAGGTTAGGAGAGTGGGATAAAACATGGGGGAAAACAAGAGCAATGGTCAATGTCAATAATGCATTTGTAAAACTATTTATGAGGCGGTTTTGTCAAAAAGAATATGCCGAAAACAAAGCAAGGCAAGAGGGAAGAAGGCTGTAAGTGAAGAGAGCATGAGGATGGGTTAGGTGGCTCAGAGTGAAGATGGGAAGTGAAAAGGCAGGTGGAACATGTAGGAGAGGGGTGAAAAAGAACCAGTCAGCAAAGAGAATATTCAGTGTGGAAACTGGAAAAAGCAGTTGAGTGACATGATCAGTATCTGGCAGGCCTGCAGAAGGCTGCTGCTTGCATTCCCTTGTGCTGTCCAGAGTTCCTCTGGGGCAGAAATTTTTCTTCCCCCGGCTCTTGGGGAAGATGTCAAATGGAGTGGTGCTCACGTGGCTAGAATAGCTCTAGTCTTGTTAGGGTACTGAAGATTAGTCTGAGGACCTGTGAAATAGATCAGAATCTCTTTGGCAGCCAGTGTGGAAGGTCAAGTCAGTCCCAAGGGCACTGCAGCTTTTGGGGCACCTTAGATGCTGTAACACCTCCACTCCAATGAGGTTAATTGAGTTGCTTTGCATCACTGGTGGTTCTTCGGGCTGAGTGACCTGGTAGTGCCAATCTCCTCTCCAGGTATGGATGGCTGTTGGCTTGCAGGGAGCTCATCCACTGTTCGACAGGTCTTGTTTTTAGTCCTGCTAGGAGGAACCCTCTTCACCCAGGTGGGGTGCCAGTACAGTTGCCAACAACCAAACCATGGTTTACCTGGTACCAGATAGCAGATGAAGAGAGGCCTGGCCTGACAGACCAGTGTGGAAAGCAGAAGTGTAAAGTTGGTTTGTACATTTCAGCTGATGAGCTGTTGCATATTGCTTTGGGTAGCTTTTTGAATCAACTTGAGATAAGAGGTGTTACTGTCCCTTCAGTGCTGAAGGAGCAGACAATTATATATTACTGTTTTCCTACCTCTGTAACCTATTCTAGTGTTTCCTAGGTGTTGAGCACCAGTTGTGTGTGTGTGTGTGTTAGGTGTTGATGTTGGAGTTTCCCTTTACCTCTTCCTACATTTGATAATGCCACTATATTCTGTTAGTGAAATGGAGCAAAGGGGAAGAAATATCCAGGATACTGAATAAAGTTTAAATAAGAGATTTTCATTGGGAATTTTGACTATATAGAAATGGGGGACTTAGACTGCTGAGTCTGACTTGTCTTCTGTAAAAGGACTATTTCAAGCCCTTCTTCTCTGAGCAATTAACTAAAGCTTCCACTGTTTTATAAACTTTTGGAGTTCAGTCAGTTTAGTTCTCAAATGGTTTAAAAAATTTTCAGCAACAAAAAAAAGCAAAATAAAAAACCCTCCTCAAAAAACTTAGGTCCTACGGGAGAACATTGTTCTGATTGAGAACGTGTACATGAGGCAGAGGCAGGAGAATATTTGATCCGTTTAAAAAATAAGTGATGAATCGTATTTGTAGCAAGAACTCTGTGTATGTAGCATTGTCAGCTCTTTCTGGTGGTTAAGAGTTAATCTACACAGCATTCATACTAGGCATGCTTCTGACCTAGAAGACTATTACAGAACAAATTACACATGGAATAATTTAGATGCTGCTGAGGAAGGATGAAAAAAGACTTCCAGTATTTCTGTACAGGGAGCTTGCTCTCACGCATATCTATACTGTAGCGTATACTTATGCCTTGGCTTTATGTGCATGTATATCAGCTAATCCTGCCTCTGAGAGTCCACATTCCAGAGCTGCACATACATCAAGCCTCTTGTAACTGAAGCCATGCTGGAGTTGCCTGTTGCAGCTGTTAGGATGTTGGGGTCTTGATATTCTCAGTGCCACATCACTTCAGAAATTGGCTTGTGATAAATTGTGGGAAACCCTCTCTGTGTTATCTATACCTCTAGAAACAAGTGGTTTTATCCTGCCAAACTTTACTGAGGTATTTCCAATTCTGCAAGCTCTTTGCTGCTGGTTTTTCCATTTGGGGGGGCCAAACCACAGATCTCTTGGATGGGTTGCTTCTTTTGTGATTTTGAAGTGTTTGTGCAACACAAGAGATGTTCTGTGAGATTCGGGTGTATGTCTACATGACATATGGCAGTGCTGTGCAGAAATGTCTGAGTTACCTCTGAACAAACTTGTTTGGGCATAGTCATACCATTACCATTGCTACCACGTAGTGCTCTGCTTGGGCTAGTTAACCCTACTGAGAAGCAGGATATATTATTCTGGACAGAGTACTGCTAGCATGGTTACACTGCTGCTGGTACCTGAACTAGCCTTGTGTTATATGGACGTCATACCCAGGATAATTTTGAATGGTGTACTGTGGTGAGAGGGGTTACGTTTAGGTAGACTGAAGATATTTGAGGCATATTGCAGTTGCTGCAGTGTTCCCAAGTGCACACTGAAGTTCCTGGTGCAGGATAGCCAGCTTATTGTGATGGGATCACCTCACTAGTCAGCCATGGGATGACCAGAGCTTCTGCATGAGGGAAGCAGGCTGTTGTGGAGCTGTGTGAGGAGATCTCTGGTGGGCATAATGTGCCTGATATAATAGGATCTCTAAAAGAACAGACTTTCCATATTGCACTGGGAGCATTTATGGGTTTTGTGTCTATAGTTTGCACATCTGAAGAATCAAATGAATATATCATAGTTTAATAGATGTTAGGGACTGGAAGGGACCTGACAGATCATCGGGTCCAGCCCCCCTGCACTTGGGAGGGAAAGACTGTTGGGTCTGATGACCCCAGCAGGGTGGGCATCAGGTTGCTTTTTGAAGATCACCAGGGTGGGTGACTGTACCACCTCTGGGGGGAGCCTGTTCCAAACCCTTGCCACTTGAGTTGTAAAGTTTTTCCTTACGTCCAGCCTGAAGTGATCTTCAGTCAGTTTGTGCCCATTGTTTCTTGTCCTCTCTTGGGGGCCCTTGGTGAACAGATGCTCCCCCAGGCCCTGATGTACACCCCTAATATACTTATAGGCTGCTACCAAGTCCCCTCTGAGTCTTCTCTTCTCCAGGTTGAAAAGTCCCAAGTTTTTCAGCCGCTCCTCGTCTGGCCTGCTCTCTAGGCCTCTAATCGTGCACGTGGGCCTCCTTTGGATTCTCGAGCTTCTCCACATCCTTCCTGTTGACTGAAAGGGTATTACTAGATTATTTTGCAAGCCTTGGTTGTCCCCAGAAGCAGGTATATTGAAGTTAACATTAGATATACTGGAAAGGTACTGACTTGATGTGGTGTTTGAGCTGTTTGGGCAAGAATGGAACCTTATTCCCAGTTACATGGTTTGCAGCAGGGTCTCTTTGCCTATTATTGTCAGGTAGTTTCTTACTATCTGCTACTATAGCTTTTAAAGCCATGCTCTGCTCTGCTGTCAGAGGACCTGGCAAAGGAAAGAAGGTTAAATTAATATGTTGAGCAGATACAGGAGGGTGATAGAGTGCACATCTGATAGGCTCAAGGCAAGATGCTGCTGCTTACAAAAAAAATCTGAATATCAGTGTGGCCAGCAATGTCTGTATGATTTTGGCATGTTGTACCCTATACAATGTCTGTGAGGCTGAAGGAGGGAATCTTCATATGAAAGGGTCTTAAGACTCTGCTGGTGCCTCCACACTGCAGAGAAGGTTGGCAAAAGCTTTGTCCCATTCTCCCCAGTGAGCAGGCCAGAAGGGGCTTGATGTCTGCCTAGCCAATATTTAATTTTGGATGTTGTGAGGGGCAAGGAACACAACATGCAGGAAGCCTGCAAGGTATACATACTCTGAGTGTATAAGATTATTTCTCCCCCTTGTTTCATGGGGGCTGTAGCTATACTTTGCACCAACAATTCCTCTTTTGTGAAATGGGGAAGTGGCAGGTGAAGCGCTGGCTCCACCCTTGCTATGCAGTGGCAAGCCCTGTGGGCTAGGGCTGGAGGAGTTCTCCAGGTGAGGGTAGTTTAGCAGTTTCCCTGTGGTGCACTCCCCTACTGATCTAATTAATTGTGTCACTTTCCTTAAAGGCAGGGTAGAGAGAGATGCAAGTGAGAGTTCAGGGTGTGTACTAATTATGTGTGCATGAGCCTGTAGCAAAACAACTGAGCTAAATCACCCCAACGTTTAACCCTGGGTGAGTCAGGGTTAAAACTGGAGCAGTATAGCTACATTTGTGCTGCTATAGGCACAGGTCACTGCTACAGCATTAACAGCTCTTGCCCAGTATACAGCAGCAGCTCCGCTCTCCCCTTTTGAAATCTCTCTAAGTGTGTTTGTCTGTACTCTCAATGAATACATGGACAAATACAGCTATTTTTGTTTGTTTTTCTTTAGGTTTCCTCTATTCTCTGGACTGTCTCACTCCTTGTAGGGAGAGGTAGTCTTCCTAGATATTTCCCTTCACCCCCCACCCCTCCCACACACACACAAATGACAAGGATTAAATTTGAACTCATAAGAGAAATAGCAGGGTCAGTTGGGGAGTGATTTAGTATTTAAAACAAACAAAAAACCTGTCTCCCTTATTTCCTCCTTTTAAATCTTTCTTTCCCTCATCTTCCACTAGTAATTATTCTTTTTGTTTTAACCTCTGTTTCTCTAATGCTCTGGTTGCTTTTCCCTTAGGAATTTAAAAGCTGCCAGTTGGGCTCCCTTTTCTTCCTAACCACTTAGATCATTCCATCTTCTTACTTTGGAACACTGTTTTCCCTTTCTCATTATCTTGTACTTTATTTCTTTTCCTGGGTCTCTTTCTTATGCCTTTCTCCCCCCACTCATTAAGCAAGATAAAAAGTAAAGATGATTAGCAGTCTTTTCTATCTTTTTTTCTGAATCTTAAGTAAACTCTTTCTGATCTCTGTGTGTGTTCTGCGCTAATACATGCCAGCGTTAGGACAAAGCGAGACTGAAAGCAGAATGACTGAAGCAACAATTGAGAATACCCTTGAAAGTAAGAAATTAACATTGTTATTCTTTATCATTCTAAGAAAGCTAAAATACTTGTTTTGACAGGTGAAAGCTTAACCTTCTTCAATTTTGAACTTGTCTGTTATTTCAGTAACCCTCATCCTATTAACTCTCCCTTGTATTAAAGGTATTGTTCAAAGATACTAAACTCCACGTTTGACATACAGGATTAATTACATTGATAGAATCTTCTTGTTGGTTTTGGTTAAAACTTTGTCCGAATCAGAGAGCTGCTGCCAGATGGAGGTAGTATATCTGAACAGTTTTGTTAGCCTGTCTGACCAAAACTCAGCCATATTCAATGCTTGCTTGTACTCATGCAGTCTTATGCAATTCAGTGGAAATTACAGGTAAATTGTCACAACATTTGATTCAAACTAGGGATGTTATTCCTGAGGATAGTTGCTTGTAGCAATAGATCAATATGGACTTTGTAAAGGTATTTTCTCTTTTATAATGGATTTAAAGGAACACCTAGTTAATGGATTTCAGTCATTTTGTGGTAATTGCTAGGCAGTAATGCATTGTAAGGTGTGAAGTTCAGTTAGATCTACTCATGGACTGAAACTAAAAGGCCACATTGCATTCTGCCACCCAAGTGTAATTGTACTTTAGGGTGACTGGGTTTTTTAATGTTACTTACTTTTGTAATATGCTTTTATCTTATGTTTGTTTGTTTGTTTGTTTTCAGTGAAGAAATGTTATCCTGTAGTCAGATTGGTATGGATCGTGAGGGATTTTGCCTTCCTCTGAGGGGTGTGGCCTTCTACCTGGGCTCTCAAGCATATATTGACAACCTTTTTTAGATGAAGGATGTTGGCTGCTGTGGTTCCCCTATTTTACCTGTGGCAGATTAGGGTGTTAGGTTTGTGTTGTGTCAGGGTTGACAGTCATCTTGCATAGAGTCTTTAGATTATAGATTGTATAGGATGGTTTGGATAGGGATGATCTTGCCTCAGGCAGGAGATTGGATTTCATACTTCTGGAGATAACTTCCAGCTTTACTTCTCTATGATTCTATGCTTCTGTTTTATTATATAATCAGTTGACTTATGAGTTCTGACGTGTAAAGTTACAATAGATACAGAAACATAGGCTTTGGACCTGTTCCTGAAGTAGCTTGGTCACATCCAGGGCCATATCTAGGATTTTGTACAAGTCATGAACAAGATTAAACAACATATATATAAAATACTATGTCTAGGGACTAAGAGTTTTTCAGTCACTTGAGTCATATTTTTCATGGTGCTTATTTCAAATTGATATTTTTTTAATGGATGCGCAAGCAACAAAAAATAGTTTCTTGAGCACATTGAAACACAATTTTATTTCTATGCAGATTCTTTGAATGTCTATGGGTATAACAGACCTTTATAGTAAGATTGTCCCTTTTTTCCTAGGAGGTAACCAAAATTCAGGCCTGTGGGGTGCTTTATTTTGAATAAAAGTTAGGGATATAGTTAGGATATCTTTGGGTAACTTATTTACTTAGATATGTATACCCTGATCCATTTAACAATAGCAGGAACAGACTATGCAGGCAGCCGTCTTGTACAAGAGCCCCTGATAAGCCACACCAGCCCTTGTCCTACGAAGCTGCCTTTTGCCTTTGCTTCTCTTCAGGGACTTAGAGGAAACGCCTGCATATTCACTCATATTACTTGACTGACAGAATTGTTCTAGGCCAGTCACAGCATTTAGGACTTGGAAACCCCTTTTAGTTCCATGCTGTTCCCACTAAACAAATGTTCCTTGAAAATTGAAATTGGGTCATTAGTCCTTAAACTAGAGGGCAGATTTACAAACTGGGGAACATGAAATCATGCTCCAAACAACAGTGACATTCCTGTTCCTATGCTTAGGGCTCTTTTTTATTAACTCAGAATTTAGATTTTTTAAACGAAATGAAGGAGCTCCAAACAGTCTCGCTTCCCCCATGGGTTCTTGTCTTAGACCTCTTGTTTCACCCCTTATGTAGCTTGAGGTTTAGGGCTTTGCAGTCCTTACACAGCTAAGGCTTCTCCCACAGCTGGTTCCAGTTAGGAACATAAGGGCTAGGGACAGACATTACACATAAACTGGTTTAAATTATCAGAAACTGGTTTAAACCTGTAATGGAACAGATGTTCACTGCACATAAACCAGTTTGAAAATGGCTGAAACCAGCTTGAGATAAACTTGGTTGAACGTAGTATCAGACTTAACTGATTTGGCTCAAACCGGTTTATGCAATGTCTATCCCAGACCCCTTGCTGGTTTAAGATGATTTCATAGATTTCATAGACATTAGGGCTGGAAGGGACCTCGGGAGATCATCGAGTCCAGCCCCCTGCCCAAAGGGCAGGAAGTCAGCTGGGGTCATAAGATCCCAGCAAGATAAGCATCCAATTTACTCTTGAAGGTGTTCAATGTAGGTGCTTGAACCACCTCCGCTGGCAGACTGTTCCAGACCTTGGGGGCTCGGACAGTAAAGAAATTCTTCCTTATGTCCAGCCTGAAACGGTCTTGCAGGAGTTTGTGACCGTTCGACCTCGTCATCCCTTGGGACGCTCTGGTGAACAGACATTCCCCCAGATCCTGGTGGTCACCCCTGATAAACTTATAGGTGGCCATCAGCTCACCCCTGAGCCTGCGCTTTTCCAGGCTAAAGAGTCCCATGGCTCTCAGCCTGTCATCGTAAGATCTGTTTTCCTGACCTCTGATCATGCGCGTGGCTCTCCCCTGGACTCTCTCAAGCTTCTCCACATCCTTTTTGAATTGTGGAGCCCAAAACTGGACGCAGTACTCCAGCTGCGGCCTCACCAAGGCCAAGTACAAGGGGAGAATGACGTCCCAGGATTTGCTTGAGAAGCATCTATGGATGCATGCCAGCATTTTGGTCGCTTTACTAGCCGCAGCATCGCATTGGAGGCTCATGTTCATCTTGTGGTCAATGATGACCCCCAAGTCTTTTTCTTCTGTAGTGCTAACCAACGTAGCACTGCCGAGCCTATAAGGATGCCGCAGGTTTTTCCTCCCAAGGTGGAGAACCTTGCATTTTTCGGTGTTAAACACCATGAGGTTCTCATCTGCCCATTTGCTGAGCTTGTCCAGGTCAGCCTGGATCACCCGCCTATCTTCTGGCGTGGATGCTTTGCCCCAAAGTTTGGTGTCATCAGGGAACTTGGCCAGTCCACTCCTAACTCCAGTGTCCACATCATTAATGAAGATGTTGAACAGTATGGGTCCCAGGACAGAGCCTTGAGGGACCCCACTGGTCACAGGGCACCACGATGAGTGACTGCCATCAATCACAATCCCGCTCAGATTTAGCTGAGTGATCTTCCCACGAGATGTCCGGGTAATTGAAGTCACCCATGACAACCAAGGTCCTGGAGCAAGCGACCTCAGTCAGTTTCCGGGCGAACTCCTGGTCAAGCTCGGGACTTTGAGTGGGAGGTCTGTAGTAGACTCCCACCGTTGTGTCCCCTGTGCCGAATTCCCCACAAATTTTTACCCAGAGGGTCTCTAGCTGTCCATGCCGGTCGCCAACATCAGCTTGCAGGAACATGTAGCTTTCCTTCACATAGAGAGCTACACCCCCGCCCCTTTTGTCAACACGATCCCTCCTGTATAGGGTATAGCCCTCTATACCCATGGTCCAGTCATGGGTGGAGTCCCACCAGGTCTCCGTTATCCCAATGACATCATATTTCTTTGCACTGAGCAGGAGGACGAGCTCGTCCTGCTTGTTGCCCAGGCTCCTGGCATTAGTGTACAGGCAGGCAAGTGTGCCCTTGGGGGCTCTTGCCTTGCCCACAGATTGTGCCAGGGCTGGGGCAGGGGTGGGCTCCCTTAAGTGCCCCCTTAAGTGCCTTGGCCCGCTGGCTCTGCAAGGGCCGTTCAGCGGTCCAGCAGGGGCAGTAGTCCCCCCATCCCCCAGCGGGTTTAGTTTAAAGCCCGGTGGAGCAGGTCAGCCAGCCTGGCTGAGAAGAGCCTCCTCCCCAGGGGAGAGAGGTGGAGACCATCTCTTCCCAGCAGCTCGCTGCCTCTCTCTCCAAAGAGCGGGCTGTGGTCATGGAAGCGAAAGCCGCAGTCTTTGGTTCACCGCGTGGATTCTCCTCTCCCTCCTCAGCCCATAATCCGAGACTGGGAGGATCGACGAAAACACCACCTGAGCTCCCAGACCCCTAAGCCCCGCTCCCAACTCCCTGTAGCGCCTCATGACCTGGCTGGGGGTGCTCCGAGCCGTGTCATTGGTGCCCACATGAATAAGGAGCATGGGGTAGTGGTCTGTGGGCCGGAGGAGCTGCGGGATCCTCTCTGCAATGTCTCGGATGCGGGGCCCCAGGAAGCAGCAGACTTCCCGGGCTAAGGGGTCGGGGCGGCAGATTGATAACAGACACCCCCTCCCCACTTCCTGCTAAGCAGGAATTCCCCCCCTTCCCTCTGCCTGGCTGAGAGAGGTATCTATGTATTAACTAGCACAGTGTTTCTCAACCTGTGGTACGTACGTGAGACACAGGCAGGGGGCACATGGGTGCTATGTTTTTGCCTGTTTGGGCTGGAAGTTCCAGCCGCCGCTGTGTCTGGTGTACCAGGGCTTTCGCTCCCTGGCATCAGTGTGCTGCGGGGATGGGGAGTGGGGCTCTGCACAGGCTGCTTTGCCCTGGGCCGTGGTCCGCAAGAGAAAAGTGGGACTTAGCTTGCGGTGGCGAAACCGGAAGTGCCATGGTGGGACTTCCAGTTTTGCTTTTGCTGCATCGATCAACAGATGGGACATAAGGTCCCAAAGGTTGAGAATCACTGAGCTAGCAGACCACATGCTGGCGACAGTCTGTGCTGTGACAAAGGCAGAATCAACAGGTAGCTGGTAATGTCCCTCTGTTTCTTAATGGGGTAATAAACACTGTTATCAATTCCCTGCTGGGCTGGTCAGAGCATCTTGCTGGGGTCTGGTCACACCCCCCTCAGCTCAGTTCTGTGGAAGTGAAGGGAGGGCTGCTCTAGTGCCTCCCTCCTTCCTCCCTGAAAAGATTGAATCTATTCAGGCTCAGGCTTTTTGAATGTCTGTCCCTAGCCAAGGAGTGAGGGAACTTTCTGGGTCGTGTCAGTCTCCTGAATATTGCAATCACATCATCCCTTTGATGTCCTTTACATCCGTCTTCAGAGTTTTTAGAAATAACGGGGGCAAAATAACGTTTTGATCGGCTGTTCCCCAGCCTCACCATGGAGAGCCTGTCTTTCAAACCCTGGGTCTGCTCTTTTGCATAAAGTAGGAATTTCCTGTATGCCATGTGACAAAGAACTGGCAAACATTCTGTAGTGACAGTTTCCACTTTTAAAAAGCCCAAGGACTATAGCAGGTGCATGGAGTCATAGGCATGTACCTCCAAAGCCCCAGTGCCTTGGTAAAATCCAGTAACAACCATCTGGGTTGTTTTTGTTTTTTGTTTTTTTACCAGGATTCACTCTCTGTTGGAACATTTCGCCCCAAGTGACTACTTCAGTGACCCTTTATAGGTGGGCCATGCTCTTTCATAACTAAAACCTTTGGCTCTGATATTGCTTTACATTATAATAGAGAGAAATTAGTGATATATGGCAGGACTGTAGAAGGAAAGTGTCTTAAAATCAAGCACTACAAGTCTTTTGTGACAGGCACAGTTTGATATAATCAACTTCGCTAAAGATTGGGCAAACCTGCTTACTGCAGAACTGCAAGAATTGTGTGGTGGGGGGTTGGGTTTTGTTTCTTTTTTTAAAGTCTACATTAAGTCAAAAGAAAAAATCCTGTGAAAGTAATTTCCATTAGATATTGTCTGAAGCCTTGGAAATATTCTGTTCCATAGTTTATCTGCTGTTTCCCTTTAGTTTCTTCTCAGATTGTTTTCACTGTGAATGTGATATGAGTTTGCTGTCTCAGACTTGAAATATTCCTGCTTTTTTGGGGGGAACATTTCTTCAAGCTTTTTTATTGCATACATGAAGTGCTTAATGCCTTCAATCTGCATGAAACTATTTTATATAAAACTCTAAAAGCTCCTTTGGGACTAGGTGATTTTTTTTTTTTGATGGAACAATTTTAAACGTTTTCCACACAAATGGGTACTAAGGGCAACTAGCTTTAGAGAAATTAAAAGAATATGTGTTAGATATTTCCACTGTTTGTTCTTAAAGACCTCTACTTCCAGTCACTGTGGAAATACATTTGTTGAACACAGAATGACTTCTAGTGTTGGTGGAGTAATATGTTGTTTAGAAAGCTGGCAACTTAGACGATGAGAGAACGAAAGAGTTAATCTTTTGTGGCTGAATGAGGATGATGACAGTTGATGTGATGGTATTGCAGCTTTGCTGCTATTGCTTTTACATGTATTGACTGTTCTGTGCACGAGGGAAATTAGTGGAACAAGGATTTTTTAGCTGATAGTTGTACAAAGTATAGCAACAGAAATTGAGAAATCATCTACACAAGATTTGTGCTCTGGAAGCTTTAGGTTGAATGCCAGTTCAGAACAAAAACGTAAGACTCTTATTGTCCCTTTCATGTGAGAGAAGAGCACAATGAAGTAAATGAGAGTGCATTCTCATTTAGATGCACTGAAACTTGTCTCCATAAACTCAGTCTTGTATAGACTTGGGCAGGAATCAGAATTCCTGTTTTGCAGTGGATTTTGAATTTCCAAAATTTGGTTTTGTTCTGATTTGGAAACCATAAAACATCTTATTATCTCTCATCTCTGTTCAACTAATTAAAAAATGCAAATCAGGTAAAAATTGGTTTTGAATTTATCAAAGTGTTTCATTTTGACAAACTTAAGACATTTTCATTTTGATTTTTTTATAATTTAATAAATGATTTAATAAAAAGTAAACAAGTCAGTTTGAAAGCACATTTTCAGAGCAGTGTTTTTATATGTAAAGTGGGATGTTTTGACATTCAGAGTATATATCTATCTTTCTTTAAAATTTCTAGACGCTGTACAATTGTACATAGCATTTTGATTTTGATAAAACTGCATTTTCTGATGGAAAAAGCTTCCCTTAAAATATTTCTGACTAGCTCTGGTCTTGTATATTTAATATTGTGATTCCTTGTACTGAAGCTAGCTAACTTTCTTGTGGAGCAAAATGTAGCATGTTGTCCTAAAATTTTTGAGAACAATGATTTCCATTATATTTGGTGGGTAATATCTTGTATTTTCTTAGGAGTTCATCATTCCTGGGCATAGACAAACAAGGTTCTTTGCATCATTTGCACCAAATTCCTTTCTTGAATTTGCTAGTGGAGACTAGTTAAAAACTGTTTAAATGCATTTACTGAAAGCATGACTTTTATTATGTTTTCTTATTTGATCTCTTTGTGCCTGGTTCAAGTTTGATCAACCTGGCACACAGGATAAAACCATTGTAATAACCTTTGCAAAGAACATGATTAGCTTTTTTCACCATAGGCAAAAGTGCAAAAGTTGCCCACTGATATGAAGTCCAGTGGCAATAAACTTAAATTCAGATTAATAAAAGGACCCAGAGGCTGGACCCAATGATCTGTAAGGTCTCTTCTAGCCCCTAACATCTGTGAAACTATGATCTAAAGGACTTAAGCATTCAACTCTCATTAAAAGCCATGGCATTTAGAATACAAACTCCTTCAGTCCCTTTTGAAGTACTCTTGTTTTATATATGGTTTTGTTGGTGGGCACTGTGTTGATTTGCAGCTGTTGTGAGCATGTGCTTACATGATGGGCTTAAAATCCCAATGTCAGTTGTTGATTCATCTATACTAAAATTGCTAAAATTTCACTAGCAACAAAGCGGGATCTTTGCAAAATGGCTCAAGTGTAAACACGACTGATCATGCTCTCTGAAATGCTACTGAAAATGTTGTTGCCGTGGGGGGGCTTTGTTTTTTGGTTTTTTTCCTCATCTGCTCTAGCACTTATGACCTCAAAATTCAATTCAGGGACATCCTGTTACTGAAACTCAAAGAAAACTGGCTTTGCTACTGTGGAACAGGCTGGAGTAGCTTTGTGTCCAGAGTCCTGTGCAATAAAGAAATTAGCCAGTTGCTGACAGTGGATGTCATCAATATTTTGGCTGAACTGGTGTTGAAAAGCTTTGAGCCATCTTCTGAGCAGTGTTCAGACATGGTTTCTGAAATGATTTTGGCTAGTGTTTGCTACTGTCTGCACTTGGACCGGAACAGTTTTCAGCTGCACCAGATCTAAGCACCCGGTGTACTGTCAATAAAGGGAAAACTTCCTATGTTCAACTAGCTTTTAAGCATAAATAAAAATGTATGTAATTCCTAATGTATTCCTCTGATACGATTTTTAGATCCCCTTTCAAGGTCTTCTGTGCCGCATTCAGAGAACAGGAAATACATTTAGAAAGGCATCCACTGCCTGTTTTACCCCAGCTCCTTGTTATAAGTAGAGCCTAAGGCAAATTCATTTGCTTCCTGTATAGGCCAGTCTGCAAAATTTTCCATGGGGCAAACATTAACATTTCAAAATGGCAGCAAGTACATCAGTCCAAAGAAGCAAAAGTGTCAGTAGGATGTACTGGATTCTGGAGACCGTACGCATGGTGTCAGCTCACATAGCCCTGCCAGAACTAGCTTAGATTTAGTTCTGCTACTATTAGATGTGTATCTGTGGCAGCATGGCTTGACTACAGGATGCAGAGCCTACCTGAGGAGCTGGGCAAATGCCTGAGCAGTTAGCTTGTACTGCCATGACTATGGAGTGCCATGATCCCAGCTAATTTATTTAAAGATAGCTCAGGCTTCTCTGCCCAATCTGTAGTGGCCACAATGTTTTAAAAACACCTTTAACATCCCTTGATTGTGGTACTTGACTGGTTCCTGATCCAAATTAGACAATACTGGCAGTTAATTTTCAGATACTAGGAATTGCTGGTTAATTCTGTAGCTATGTGTCCTGAACCCAGAGGAAGGGTGATTGGGAACAGTATACAGTGGTATTTTTGAGCGTCCCCTGCTGGTTTTAATACAGTTTATAGAAGGGGTCAATCAGGGACTCAGATTTGGTTCTTACTGCAGTTAATTTGCCTCATAATCACAGCCATCTCCTTTGAGGTTGAGATCTCCAGACCTGGATCCAGGAGGGAGGTGAAAATGACCAAGGTACTTAACTGCCAGTATCAAAACATTTGTCTCTTTATAAGGAAAATGGGAGGGATGGTGGACATGACTGCATGAATATCTCCAGAGACATACCATAATTTCAGTGTTGCTTGTTTTGAGCAATACCCGCCATGTAGAAGCGCTAGTCAGGTCGTCTCAGGCTTCCACCGCCAATAAGTACCTTAAAGGTACACTTCCCTAAGGGGAGAAGACAGACCCCCCCCCCCCAGTAGTCAGAAATTGCTTACATATGTGTGTGACCATTCTCTGATTATTTCCTTTATATACAACCAAAAAGATGCCAAACAGAAACCATATTAGTGGATTGTAGACTCATTATCTTTATGCTAACAGTTGTGGCACTTCTTCAAGGACTTACGCAATTTGGTTGAGCAGTTGTTAGTTTGGCTGCAAGCTATTGTCAGTCATTTGTGCTCTCTTGTTGTTTGCCAGGTTCCTCCTTAAGCACTTAAGGGGAAACATGTGAATGCTTAATAACTAAAAACAGTAAATTGAACCTGAAGCAAAACTGTTATAAATCACTTGTGAGCCTTTTTAAAAGGAATCTTCTTTTAAAAAATAAAGTCTAAAAATTATACTTCACAAGAATGATGTGGATATCACCGTGGCACCACATCACAGACTGCATGTGAAATGCTTTGACTATGTCTGAATTAGACTGTAAATTCTTTGGGATGGTGGCTGTGGTCTTTATAGTTTTGTAAAGTGCCGAGCACTGTGATATTACCCACTTCTCACAAGGACTAGTTGGGACAGGAGGGTGATATGGATCAAGGATATTGGAGACAGAAGTGGTTTGCTAGTGCTCCAGGCAAGACCTCATAAAAATTGTAAGTAAATAGTTCAGAACAGTGTTGCCATGGAATCTGCCAGTCCGTCTAGAATGAATAGGAGTCCAACTAAAATAATTGGAACAATTCTTTTTTACAAGCTTTTGGGTAAAAATGCCCTTCTTCAGGCTGAGGAAGCATCTGCAGTTGTTCTGTGCTTTTCCTGGGTGGGATAGAATAGAATAGAAGCCAGAGGCTGGTATGCAAAAATGCCAGTCAGTAAAAATGCATATTGAGGCAGTCACTGACTGGCATTTTTACTGACTGGCATTTTTGCATACTGGCCTCTGGCTTCTATTCCAGTGTTTCTCAACCTTTTTCACCACGCGGCACACTTACATGGCCTCTCCCGCCCCACAGCACACCACCAGCCGACCACGGAGCAGGGGAATGGGATGATGAGTCGTTGAGTGGCCAGAAGTGGAGCAGGGTGGGGAGGAGGCACACAGCCAAATGCAGAGCAGTGGGAAGTGGGTGGTGCATGGCTTAAATCACTGGCTGGATCCACACTCCCTGTCTGGCTGGCAGGGGGCATGGTGCCAGCTCAAAATGTCGCAGCACACCTGGACATGCCTGACGGCACACCAGTGTTGCAGCACGCTGGTTGGGAAACTATGCTCTATTCTATTCTGTCTCATCCAGGAAGAGCACAGAAGAACTGCAGGCACTTCCTTGGCCTGAAGAAGAGTGTTTAAATTTTTCCAACACAACTATTTTACTTGGTCTAATAAAAGATATTGAATTTATTCAAATAATCTTCTCTACCTATATCCTTAGACCAACACAGCTACAACCAATATCCCTAGGAGTCCAGATACCTATACACAATTTAAAGCATCTTTGTCCTGACCCAGTACATCTGTCACCCCCACACCCCTGCCCCAGCTATAGCATGGGGATCTTCAGTAGACAACTTGTTGCTGTTTTGCATAGTGCCTGAGCTGGGGAAAACTGACATTCAGGAACCCTTTACCCTATTGTGTAGCTGTTTCTCTATGTGTGTTGCCTCATTTCTTGATTGCTCCTCATTTCAGCAGAACATTCCTCCCCCCTCCCCCACCCCCCTTTTTTTTTTTTTAGGTATTCTCAAGATATTAACAAATTTAAGTATTTTTATAGTTTGTCAGATTATGAGCCTGTATAGTATGAGCCTGTACATATGCAATTTCCATCTAAATATTTTAAAGAATGTGTGAACCTATGAAAGGAAGGATATTCAGTTGCAGGCTGAATCTGTCATTAATTTAATGCTGATCTGTTCCTACCTTTCTCTAGTTGTGTCTGAGTCTTGGAGGAGTTCAGTATGGTGTCTCTTATTCCATGACTCTTCCCAAAACTTGCATGAGTCTGAGGTGTTCCATCATGGACACTACTTTGAGGTGGGTCTTACAACTGGGCAAATTCTCATGTCTGTCTTTGAAGGTTTTAAAGGCTGTGCTATCGCGTTTAAAAGTGTATTTGATCAGGACAATGTTCCTAGCATGGCAAACAGGATGTCTGCTGTCCTAGCTTTCCAGTGGATGATGGAATGAATACTTGTCAACATTTTTACAAACCAAGCTAAGTCTCGGGATATATCAGTTTAAGACAGTTTAGCAGCAACCTTTGGGCCAACATGTTTTTCAGCCTTCCTTGCCTAATATTGAAATTTACTTTCCTATATTCTTGTTTAGAACTTGTTACAAAAATGAAGATAATGGGATAAAGCTTTAAGGAAAGTATTGGACCTGTCTTAACTTTAGATTAAAGGACAGCAGTTTGAGAGCTGCTGATACATAAAATATATCTCCTTTAAAAGATCTGGCTAAATAATTCAAAAGTTAAATTGAATGAAGTCAGACATATTTTCAAAATTAAATATCTTTGGTTGGGGGCAAGGGGGGTATATCTGATTCTTGTAACTACTTAGATTTATGACTGCAAATATTTGGCAAGCATCATCAGCTGCATCTCCAGTGCATGTTCCATCACGCTGCTGTGCTCACTGATGCAGGCAGAGAAGAAGGGATCCATGCCTTTGCTGTTCTTTGGACTATGAAGAATCTGTGTTGTGCCTCAAGAAGGGAAAATGGCTTACTTTCATGAGCATAGAGTGCTGATGAGGATTTGGCAATTAGGGGAAAATATGCCCTACTGCTGGCAAAGGAAATGACATTATTTTTCTTTCTTTTCTTTTTATTACAAGTTACACTGGGGTGGCTCTGACCCACTATTTGCTGACAGTGGAGCTGTGAATGCAAAGGTACAATATGTAGTAATTGATTTTGTATTTAGGGATGTGGGATAAAGTAGTTTTTGCTGAAGCAAAATGCTGCTGCTGTTTTTGTAGGTTAAAATATGTTTAGCCCTCCTCGAATCTGACAGCGTAAGTGCATCTGATCTTTCTTGGTGTTTAGAGCACCCAAATCCTGGCATCTTTTTTTCAGGCTGTAGATCCAAAAGAAGCTAGGAATTTTGTTATATTGAGGTGAAATGCCCTAAAATGTGTTCTTCAAGGTGGGGTGGGGAGTGGAGAAGACTTGGGTAATTAAGTAGGTAATTGAGGTGACTGCATGTATGTGAGCACACAAATACGCATTTCCTCTTGCGAGCATTTGCTTTATTGGCAGCTTAGACACACACATTGTAGAATAATGGTAAAATTTATTTAAATCAGTGGTGGAACAGGGAAGAACATTTTAAAAAGCAGATTTAATCAGGAAGGATGCTGGTACTGCATTACCTCTGTAGAAGTAGACTGAAATAGGTTGAACTGTGGAAGGGTATCTATAAAAATAGCTAATGCCTGTTTTTGTTTTGTAGCAGACTGGTTTTAGTGTCAAGTTCCATCTGGCCAGGTCTACACAGCTGTCTCTTTATTGATAGCTTATAATAAGACTTTCTAGTACTGCCCTTCAGATATGCTTTTTTTTTTTTTTTTTTAACTGCATCTTCAGCAACAGCAAGGCAAGGAGACGGTGCTTTTTCTGTTTGCATCCAACATGCAAAACACAGGTCTAAATTTTTAAGTAGCTAAAGCAGTGGTAACAAGAGAAAAAAAAAGTAATGTAACAAGCCTCCACAGAGAGCAGCTGGGATGTGTTGCCATGACAACAAGTTCAGGAGCCTGCCAACTAGCATGTCAATGGGCGATACAAGGAGGGAGCTTTCAAACAGTGCCTGCTTGCCACAATGTGATTGGTCACGCCTCTGTTGTCTTTGTGTGGACCAGGGGATGCTGGGTAAGACCCAGAGTGAATGCTCAGTTTGTCTCAAGGCTGCAGTGAGGTAATGCTTCTGAATCTTTTGGGATTATGAGCTGGATCTCTGAAAGGCTGCAGTGTAGGGCATTTTCATTCCCTTTTGAATTAATTACCCACTCTACTAGATAGAAGAAGTTTTTAAATACAAGTAGCTCTATGCAGGTGCTTTCTCACTCGTGTGTGTGTGTGTGTGTGTATGTATGTATGCATGTATGTAAAACACACTCACTTCTGCTGAAGGAGGTAGGAATTGTAAGTGAGCATTTAAAGTTGTATCTGTAGCCAGAATGACTTACATGAGAAATTCCTTTTCGCATAACCTGGTAGCACTGAGAATAAAGTTAAAAGGTCCTTGAATTGAATCCCTTTTACATCTGTAATAAAAGGCTGGCTTGGGTGATACAGAAGATTTGGAATTGTTTTTGAGTAACTTAAGTTTATTTGCATCAGGGTCTGATCTTACAAGGTGCTGAATACCTTTAATTCCATAAAATGAAATGAGAGTTACTCAGCACTTGGCAAAATGCATACTTGCCAAATTGCTTGAATTCCTTTCAGCAGATATTTTCATTAAAATGTTAGTAATTGATCCTTGCTTGTTTTACTTGTACAATTTTTGCATATGGCTGCTTTGGATGAGATGCACAGCCCTGGACAGCATAATTAAGATCCTGCTGATGCTTTCGAGCGGTGCAGTTCCTTATTCTTTGAAACAGGGAAGTTTAAATAGGTTGTTTTTGTGGGTAAAGATCACTTTAACACTGGGTTTATTAATTGTTGTCCAGCACTTGTTCTAAAGCTATCACTCTGTCAAGAACTGGATTTTTTACTATTGATTTGAAGTAAATGTTTTGGACCAAATTCAGTTCTGGAGTAGGCAAATGACAATATCATTTCAACATATCACTGTACAGGAGATGAATTTGACCCTCTGACTATGTTCATAGGTTTCCATGTTGTTAAACAAGTAAATCTGGCACTTCTTTGCAAGCAAGCTTTGTATCCTCAAATACATTGCAGGACATCAAAGCACTAGATCCATTCTTAAATATGTGATACAAAGTTGCAGAACTTATTTGAAGTGCTCAGATGCATAGTGTGACAAATAAGTGAAAGTACTTGGCCAGTTGCTATATAGAGTCAGTTATACTTTCCCTTCTGCCCTGGATTCCCACTGGTGCCTTGAGTAGATAATGCAAAGTCCCATGTCCTCTCCTAGTTGTAGAGTGGAATTTGATACTTGCACTTCAATTGCAATTAAAAATCACCCCTTTTAGAAAGAATAAGCCACACAGAGACCTATCCTCGCAACCCTGTGGAAGTTGCCTAATATTTTCACACCATTAAGCTCCCTTTGCTATTGAAATATGAAAGCTTCTCCTGAATTGGTTTCCCTTGAAAATGCTTAAGAGACAGTTGCCCATTTACTGGAGTCCTAGAAAGTCATCACAGAAAGCACCGCTTTTTTATTGCAGTACCTTTCTTAAAGAAAGGAAACATTTAAAAGAAAAACAGTTTACTACACCATTTATTTTCAGCATTCCCTTACCTCTCATTCGTTTAAATAAAACCCATCTCCTTGACAACTAGCTTCTGATTTTCCTTAACCCTGCAATAAAGTTGTAATCCTTTATTTCTGACCTCATAGTTTGTTGCTATGGAAAATACAGTGATATCACAGAGCCAGCATTGTGACTTCACAGTGAGAGACAAAATGGCACAACAAAAGTATGTTGAGAGGGAGAAGAGGGAGCGGTTACTTCCCCACTTGAATAGGAAAGATCACACTACCAAGGGCAGCTGGTTCAGATGTCAGATACTTGGAAATTATGCAAGACATTCTATTCTTCTACCTTAACAATTTTGTGAAGAGAGAAATAACAAAATCAAGATGCCTAAAAACAGTGCTTCTGTATTTTTTTTTACATACAACATACACCTTTCTTCCAAAAGCAGCCTCCAAATTTGATATATATGTATTAAGCAGGGTAGACTCTTTTCTGTCCAGGATAGAAGCACCCTGCTTTGATTTTTTTTTTTTTTCTTCTTAGTGCAGCAGTTGTTGCATTGCTATTCAGACAGCTGAGGGAATCAGTAGACTTAACGAATTGTTGTTCTTCATTTTAGAATTTTCACCCCTTCACCCATTTTCAATGGTCTACTTAAGCTAACTTTTCTTAGGGTAGTTTTGCTGTCTGCTAGCTGCTCCTGGTCTCCTTCTATTTCACAGCCTTAGAGACTCTTTAGCTTTTTTCAAAATCTTCGCTTCAGCCATGTAGACTAGTATTCAGCAGCTGCTAAAGTTTCAGCTTTAGTTAATCAGGATTAACTATTAACAATTTAGTTAATCAGCTTTAGTTAAGCAGGTGAGTCAGCTGAAGATGAGGTTTTCTACAGCCATGGAAAAATCTTTTTTTTCCTTACTGCCTTTTTAAATATAAGTAGTGTAGTATTCAGGAGTATGTTGTACGTGAGAAAATGTGATGCCTTACATTGGCATTCCTCTTCCACATCTCCGCACATTTTCCCTTCTGCCTCCTGACGTCTTCTTTCCTTCCCTCTGTTTAATGCTCTTCTCTTTATACCTCTGCTTACTCTTATTGACACATGCATGACACTGTAATACTCTTAAGGTATAAAATTTGTTTTGCTGTATGGGAAATATTAAAATTCTTTCTAGATTTGATGTGGAATAAGAATTCAAATTATATTTATATATGAGAGATGCATTTTTCCAGACACTGTCCCTGTAACCACTTGTTTGCATTGCAGTTAGTATGGGTGCTAGGCTGTGCAAGTCACGCAGCTCAATGCATAACTGCCAGATTTGCACGCACAAATAAAATGAATGTGCAAACAAATTCAGTATGCCCCTAAGGGAGGCCCTTCAAAAACATACAGTCTGAGATGGCACTTAAGCTTTTTTGGGTAAATGCAGACCAACTTAAAGTCCTCTATCCAGTAGTTAGTAAAGAACACTATTATTTTAACCAAAGGAAGGAAGACTTAATTGTTAATGCTTGCATTATTGATAGGAGAGACAACAAGAATGGTTAAGGTATTTATTACATTGAAAAGTTTTTTATCAATGTAAAATCTTTCATTTACATACTTCAAAGCTAATGAATATGCACTTTTGATTCTGCATATCTTGCTATACAATAGCAAGCTAAAATACTGCTTCTTGTATTGCATGTTTTAGTTTGCTCCCTCAGTGTGAAACGAAACTAGTATGTTTGTGGGTGGTATTGCTCAGCTAATATACACTATAAGGCTGACAGCTTATAACATTTCTAAAAAATGAGAGTCAAATTTTCCATGTAGTCTTCTCTGAGGCTTAGGGATACTGCTAGGGCCTTATATTTGAGGAAATTACATTTTCAAGAAAATGTGTGATAATTATGGCTGCTAAAATTGTGCAGGCTGACCATTTTAGGGGAAACTCAGAGGCTGTTGTCTTTGAATAACAAGGCCTAAATGAAAAGTAGTACTATAACATGTATAGTGAAATTGTCAAGATATGCAATAACTTTCTTAAGAAAGAAAGTTGGGCCCAAAGGGTAGTAATCAATGGCTCCGTGTTTAGATGGCAATTGATATCAGGTGGAATGCCTCAGGGGTTGGTCCTGAGGCCGGTTGTTTTGTTCAATATCTTCATCAACGATCTGGAAGTTGGGATAACTTACCCTCGGTAAGTTAGCAGATGGAGCTTGGTGGAGTAGTAGATATGCTGGAGGATAGGGCTAGGATTCAGAGAGATGTAGGTTAGGTACATTCAAGAAGCCCAAGGTGGAGTTGATCTAAGTTATGTGGTTTTGTGTAAGTGTCATAGTTTAGATCAGTAGAGAACAGAACACACATTTAGTCTGCTAGAGCAAATCTTGGCCCACATTCCACTATTTTTAAACCAGTATATGTGTGGCAGACTTTTGTTCTATTATAGGTATAGCCCGGTTTTGTGTGTCAAACTTCTGTTACTCATATGAGCTGATGTCTGATCACTTATACCAGTAAAAGTATAATGTCTGTACCTGGCCCTAGACAAATTGAAGGATTGAACCAAAAGAAATCTCATGAAGTTCAATAAGAAGAAGTGCAAAGTCCTGCATTTAGAATGGAACAATCCTACGCACCAGTACTGACTGGGGACCAACTAACTAAGCAGCAGCTCTGCAAAAAAAGACCTAGAGGTTCCAGTGGACAAACTGAATATGAGTTTACAGTGTGTCCTTGTTGCAAAAAAAGCTAACAGCATACTAGGCAACATTAGTTGGAGTGTTGCCAGCAGATTGAGGGAAGTGATTTATTCCCCTCTATTTGGCACTGGTGAAGCCACATCTGGAGTCTTGTGTTTAGTTTTGGGCCCCCCACTGAAGAAAGGCTATGGACAAATTGGAGAGAGTCCAAGAGAGGGGAACAAAATGGTGAGGAGAGCTGGAGCATATGGCTTTTGAGGAGAGGCTGAGGGAACTGGGATTATTTAGTCCAGAGAAGAGAAGACTGAGAAGGGATTAGTAACAACTTTCAACTACCTGGAGGGTAGTTTCAAAAAAGGTGGAGCTAGACTGATCTCAGTTGAGACAAGTGTTCCTTGTTCTGTCATCTGCCACAAGTTGCAGCAAGGGAAGTTTAGGTTAGATATTAGGAAAAACTTGCTCACTAGGCAGGTAGTGAAGCACTGGAACAGGGAGAAGGGGTGTGGAATCTCCATGCTTGGAGGCTTTGAATACCCAGCTAGACAAAGCCTTGGCTGGGATGACTTAGTGGGGGGATGAGTCTTCTTTGAGCAGGGGTTTTACTAGATGACCTCTTGAGGTTCCTTCCAACCCTAATGTTCTGTGATCCTATGCCAAATTTTAATTTTGAAATGCCCAGAGTTGCAGATTTTTTAGCCAGAGATGGAATTTTCCAGTAAAGCTACATTAGACCATCTGGGTACACAGGGACTGAATTTTCAGAGGCATACATTTCAACCAAACTTTCATTGAGAGGGAGGTTTTTTTAGATCCAATGCAATAGAAACTAATATAAAATTTGCATACCTAGTTAGGAACTTAAATCCATGTTTAGAAATCTAAATATGGAATTATATGCAAACCTTTTAGCATCTAGAGTAAGATTTTTCTAAGCGATTTAGAAACTCATTTCCTACTGTCTTTCAGCTGATTATTTGAGTCAAGATTTTGAAAATGCATGCATGAAGTTAGGCTCCTAAATGCATGGTCCAATTCACTGAAATGCTAAACACACAATAGTATTTGTTAAAGTTAATGGGAGTTGCAAAGCATACATCAGTTTTGAATGTTGGACTTGTGTTTACTTGTATATCTAAATATGGCTATAGGAACAGACTTTTGGGCCCCCATTTTTTAACATTTGGGTCTTTGATCTTTAGGTGCAGGAAAAATAGGACTTATTTTGAGCTTTAAACATGAAATCCTACAAAGTGTATAAAACACTGGGAGGAAGTATTAGTAGAAGCAAAAAATACTTACTCCCCTACCCTTTTATGTTGGTGAAATATATAACATAATAATGCAAACATGTTTTTACATCGCTAATAAATTTATTATCCTGTTTATACTTTGCATTGCTGTATTCAAGTCTTTTTTCAGATTTTCAGTCTTAAGTTTGCCTGCTTTATATACAATCTAAGTGGTTTTTGTATAAGGAAAGTTAGCCGTGCACATTTATCATAAGTAATTATATTTGTATCATTATAGCAGTACAGTTACACATGAATAATTCCCCCTTGTGGCCACATTTAGAAAAAGTATAAACTAAACGAGACATATTTTAATCCAAGATAATGCCATCTGCACAGGGAACAATAGTTGTATAAATACAGGCTGCTTACAAATGTGAAAAAAACAAACAACCCAGTGCTTTGCTTAGGCCAGGGGCAGGCAATTATTTTAGCTGGAGGGCCACTTAACGTGTTTTGGTGCGCTGTTGATGGCTGTAAATGTGGCCCCACCCCTTGACAAGCACTCCACAACCTTGTCTCCATTTTGGGACCTGAATTCCCACCCCTGTAGCCCCTGACCTTTGCCATTGGAAGTCTCTCCCCTTGCCCCTGGAAGTACTCCTTTTGGGAAGGGAGTTTGCTATCTTGGAACCAGGAAAAAAAAACAAATTATGTACTAAAAATCAAACATCCACAATAACATATTTTAATTTTATTTTAAAAAAGTGTTTGTCCTGATTTGTGTGTGTTTGCATTGTTTATATAGAGGTGTTCACATAATAGCTCAAAAGGAAGTCTTACTCTTGTATATTGTGGGGGGGTTTGGGTATGTGTGTGGGGAGGATGGTATAGAGGTATGTGTGGATGTGGGTGCATGAGTATGGGGGGTTTGTAGGGATGTATGTGTGAGTAGGTATAGGGTTTGTGGCAGTGTGCACAGGGGAAGGTTAGCTAGGGATGTGTGTATGTGATGTGGTTTGTGTAGCAGTGGGTGGGGCTCCCCCCAGAGGCACACAGGTGTGGGTGTGGTGGGGATATGAGGGAGGGTGTGGGAGGGTGTAGTTTGTGGGGTGTGTGATTTTGTGTGTGGAAGGGCTTGAGGGTATGGTGGGGTGTGCATGACCCCTGTGTGTGTCTTCCTGAGCTGGTGAGCAGGGTGTACATGGGGGGTCTCCCATGCATACCCTACCATACCCTCAAGCCTGCATTCACTGCGGCACCTTCCTGAAACCACCAACGATGCACAGCCCCAGCCTGCCCTGGGCCTGCTCCACATTGCCCGGCTGTAGCATGTCCTGCTGCCCCCTAAGCACGCAGCAGGGTTGGGGTGGCTCCTTCCGGCTGACACAGTGGACCCCACGCCTGCTCCACACTGACCTGTCCAGGCTCAGCAACGGTAGCTGCCAAGCAGAAACTTTCTCAGCATGGGGGAAAAGCTGTCCCTCTCCCTCACCACTGCTGGCCAGGTCTTGGTGCAGCTGCTCAGAGCCTATGCTGTGCTAGGCTGCCCTGCAGCTCTGCTGCCATCACCGCCACCTCTGGGCTGCCCAGCACAACAGCGGTAACAGTTCAGAGCAGCTGCAGGGCAGCCTGGCATGAAGCAGGCCCTGGGTGGCTGCACCAAGAATTGCCTGGGAGCAGTGAGGGGGAAGGGGCAACTTTTCCCCCACACTGAGCAACAGTTTCTCCCTGGCAGGTGCCACTGCTGAGCCTGAATAGGCAAATCTGGAGCAGGCATGTGGTACACTGGGTTGGGGCTCTGCGCATGGGTCCCTGCTGGTACTGTGGGGCTGAGGCCAGCAGCAGCTGGAAGGAGCCACTGCTGCCTGGTCTGCCTAGAAAGGCAGTCCAGCCACAGAGCCTCCCCAACCCTGCTGCGTGCCCAGGGGGCAGTAGGATGCGCCATGGCCAGGTGGCACCTGGGTCAGACAAGACTAAAGGACCTGCTGCAGGCTAGATCGGCCCGCAGGCTGTATTTTGCCCACCCCTGCTTTAAGCTCGGTGCGCCCCTGGACCAATTGCAGTGCATGATCTGAAGAGGCATTGCGTTAATTTGACCTGGTTTGTTCAACATCTGTATAGATTAGATGCTTCAGCGGAGCGTTTTGATACTTTTATCTAATAACTGGTAGAATCAGCTATTAGATAGAAGTACCAAAAAGCCTTGCTGAAGCACCTAATCTCTACAGTTTTTGGGCGAGGCAATGCCTGTTCTGGTAAAGAGCGGTTTTGTTTTGTTTTTTTGTTTTTTCTCCATGTCTGCCAAAGTGCTCTGATTTTACTAGAATAATACTGCTAGTAAATTTCTCTGTGTAGACAATGCCTATAAGTATATAAGGGATGTACATCAGGATCTGGGAGAAGGCCTGTTCACCAGAGTGCCCCATGGGATGACAATGTCAAACAATTACAAAATTCTCCAAGACTGTTTCAGGCTGGACATAAGGAAGAACTTTTTTACAGTCTGAGCCCCCAAGGCCTGGAACAGACTGCCGCCAGAAGTCGTGCAAGCACTTACTCTGGACTCCTTTAAGAGTCAGGAGGACGTTTATCTTGCTGGGATCCTGTGACCCCAGCTGACTTCCTGCCCCTGGTGCAGGGGGCTGGACTGGATGATCTTCCAAGGTCCCTTCCAGCCCTAATGTCTATGAATCTATAAATGCACAGGGTCCATTTATGTCCCTATCCTCTAACTCTATTCAATAGACACATACATGGTGTATCTGTGGAGTGCTGTTGAACTGATGATTAGTATGTGTACTGTTTATTTCTTTACTTACCTATGCTAGAATTGTTCCACTATTTGTGATGGTTTGGGAATAACTCAGTGGAGCAAGTTGGAGATGTATAGATATATATATCTTAAAGATGCTGCTGCCGTCGTCCAAATAGTGTGAGAACTCATTGAAAATCAGTGAAGAATAAATACTCCCTAGAAGCAGCAGCTGGGCAATTTCATTACAGTGCCTTGTCCATGGAAAATGCTCCCTCTGGCAGTTCATTGGCATGAGTGCTTGGGCTCTAAAGTACAGTACAAGAAATGTTTGTTCTCTTGGGATTTGAATTGAGACTTATAACTGAAATTTTGTTGACTCTTATGTGGGTATGATTCTTGCCATAAGGTCAACCAAAAGACTTCAGGGCAAAAAGAAAACAAAACAAAAGCACCCACTCCATGGATGGGGAATGCATGTAGATTAATTTTCTGCCCCACAAAGAATCTGTACTGCTGAACTTTCCTTTTTTCAGCAAATTACTCAATCCTACTGTCTTTGGACTCACTGACTTTCACCAAATTCCTCTTTCTGTGATACCAGACTGTTTTTTAATTTGGTCATTCTTCATTTCCTCTTAGTCATGTTTCATAGATTCATAGATGTTGGGGTTGGAAGGGACCTCAATAGATCATTGAGTCTGACCCCCTGCATAGATGGGAGAGTGCTTGGTTCAGATGACCCCAGCTAGATGACCATCCAACCTCCTCTTGAAGACTCCCCAGGTATGGGAGAGCACCACCTCCCTTGGGAGCCCATTCCAGACCTTGGCCACTCTAACTGTGAAGAAGTTCCTCCTAATGTCCAATCTAAATCTGCTCTCTGCTAGCTTATAGCCATTATTTCTTGTGACTCCCAGGGGCACCTGGGTGAGTAGAGCCTCACCAATTCCCTTCTGTGCCCCCCATGATGAATTTATAGGCAGCCACAAGGTCACTTCTCAACCTTCTCTTGCGGAGGCTGAATAGGTCCAGGTGCCCTAGTGTTTCCTCATAGGGCTTGGCCTGCAGACCCTTAACCATATGAGTGGCCCTTCTCTGGACCCTCTCCAGGTTATCCACATCCCTCTTCAAGTGTGGCGCCCAAAACTGCACGCAGTATTTCAACTGTGCTCTGACCAGCGCCCAATAGAGGGGAAGTACCACCTCCTTGGTTCTGTTTGTCATGCATCTGCTGATGCATGATAAAGTGCAGTTAGCTTTTCTGATGACTTTGTCACATTGATGACTTGTGTTCATCTTGGAGTCCACTAGGACTCCGAGATCCTTTCCGCTTCTGTGCTACCGAGCATGTTGTTTCCTAGGCAGTAAGTGTGCTGGACATTTTTCCTCCCTAGGTGCAGCACTTTGCCTTTCTCCTTGTTAAATCGCATTCTGTTGTTTTCTGCCCATTTGTCCAACCTGTCCAGGTCTGCCTGTAGTTGTTCCCTCCCCTCTGATGTGTCTACTTCTCCCCACAGTTTTGTATCATCCGTAAACTTGGACAGAGTACACTTCACTCCCTCATCCAATTCACTGATGAAGACATTGAAGAGTATTGGTCCAAGGACCAAGCCCTGTGGGACTCCACTACCTATTCCCTTCCAGGTCGATACCGACCCATCCACTACCGCTGTCTGGGTACGACCCTCTAGCCAATTTGCCATCCACTGGACTGTGTAATCATCCAAGTCACAGCCTCTTAGCTTATTCACCAGTATGGGGTGGGATACTGTATTGAAGGCCTTCCTGAAGTCTAAGTAAATGATATCAACCCCTACTCCTGTATTGAGGTGTTTTGGAACCTGGTCATAAAAACAAACTAGATTAGTCAGGCATGTTCTACCTGCTATGAACCCGTGCTGGTTTCCCCTCAGCATAATTTTCCCTGCTGAGTTCTCACATATATGAGCCTTAATAATTTTTTCGAAGACTTTGCCAAGGATGGAGGTGAGACTGACTGGCCTATAGTTGCCTGGATCCTCCTTCCTCCCATTCTTGAAAATAGGGACCATATTGGCCCTTTTCCAGTCCTCTGGGACCTGGCCCGTCTGCCATGAGTGCTCAAATATTCTTGCTAGTGGCTGTGCAATGATATCTGCTAGTGCCTTCAGTACCCTCAGATGGAGCTCATCCAGGCCTGCCAACTTAAATGCATCCAGTCCTTCCAAGTGACTCTGCACCATCTCAGGGTCAACGCTTGGTAGTTGGGCACCCAGCTGTTGTCTCTCTACAGTCCCATTGTGAGACTTGTCTTGCCCCTCTTTTAGGAAGACTAAGGCAAAGAACTCATTGAGGAGTTCAGCCTTGTCCTCCCTGTCTGTCACCAATTGCTTTTGCCCATTCAGTAGTGGTCCTCTTCCACCCTGGGCCTTCCTTTTACTCCCTATATATCTGAAAAACAATTTTTTGTTAGCCTTAACTTGGGATGCCATCTGCAGCTTCATGGTAGCTGTGGCCTTTCTAACTGCCTCCCTACAACCGCGAGCTGAGGAAGCATATTCCTCTTTAGTAATCTCTCCCTGTTTCCACTGCTTATATGCCTCCCTTTTTGCCCTTAGGCTGCCCTGGGTTTCTCTGATCAGCCAAGGAAGCCTCTTGGCCCCTTTTCCCCCGCATCAGGATCGTCTCCCTCTGTGCCCGAAGGATCGTTTCCTTGAGGCACAGCCACCCTTCCTGGGCTCCCATCTCGCCAGATCTCTTACTCTGCAGTGCGTCATTGACTAAACGCCTGAGCTCGCCAAAGTCAGCCTTCCTGAAGTCTAGCGCTTCCACCCTACTAGTTACCTTTCCCACTCTACGCCTTATGATGAATTCTGTTATTTGGTGGTCACTGTCTCCCAGGTGACCACTGATCTATAGGTCCCCTACCATGTCATCCCCCGTTGCCAATACCAGGTCTAGTAAGGCATTCCCCTTAGTGGGACCATGTACCTCCTGCATCAGGTGGAGGTCCTGTACACAGGATAAGAACCTGCATGAACAGTGGGAATTTGCTGTCTTCGTCTCCCAGCAGATGTCAGGGTAGTTTAGGTCCCCCATGACTACTGCCTCCCTAGTCTTTATGGTCTCCGAGAGCTGCCTCAGGAGTTCCAAATCTAGTTCTTCCCCTTGGTGTGGGTGTCTGTAGCAGACCCCTACCACCAAATCCCTTTCTTCTTGACCTCCATGTATCCTAACCCATAATCCTTCTACTTTCTCCTCCTCTGATTCCATTTTGATAAGGGTTGATGTATAACGCTCCTTGACATAGAGCGCAACCTCTCTCCCTCTCTTCCCCACTCTATCCTTTCTGTATAGCTTATAGCCCTCAATGTTTACCGCCCAGTCATGGGTAGAGTCTCACCAGGTTTCTGTTAACCCCACTAAGTCGTAAGTGTTCTCTGCGAGCAGGAGTGCTAGTTCATCCTGCTTGCTCCCCATGCTTCTAGCATTAGTGTATAGGCACTTGAGCCCTATGACTGGCGCCTTCGTTGCCCCCCAGCTCTGATGCCCAATGAGCCCCTTATTGCTTACCTGCTTATTGCTCACCTGTGGTCTACTGGTGGACATCCCATGGAATTCAGGTTCCTGATGATCTTCTTCTGCCTCCCTGTCCCCCGTCTGAGCTAGTTTAAAGCCAGAAGTAGGAGATCAGCCAACCTGTTGGAGAAGACTTTTACCTTTCGCTGAGGGCTGAAGTCCATCGCGCCCCAGGAAGTCCCTTTATTTATGTTATTTGTCACTTTTATACCACTTAATGCTATGTTACTCATTTTTTTTAAGGAACTCTTTTGGCCCAAATAAGCTGTTCCACACTGCCATTTGATTGTATAACATTTTTTCCTTGCATCTTGCTGCCTTTATTTCACTGGTATATTGTGGGTTCTAAATACATTCTCTTGAAGCAACTTCCAGGTTAATCCTGGCTGCTGAACAGGTAAGGCCACTTGCACCTCACTGTAAAGACTAGGTGTAGTCCTGCTGCTCTTCATATAAAGATTAGTACTCTCAGCAGTTCTGGCCTCCCAAGAAGGATATTCAGGGGCAAGAGAAACAAACTGGATTCTTCAGCAAGCTTGTGTGTTAGTGTTTTGCAGAGCTTCTGGCAAGATGTGAGGTGTAGTGCCTCCTGGAGCTCTCTGGGGTTGCTGATCCGGCAGTGGTTCTACAATCCCAAAGGCAGGAGGCATGCCTTAAAGGTACAATTAAGTCAAGATGGTTAATGATCTGTTGTGATACTTTCTTGTGAGCAGAATAGGAAAACCTTGTATAGAATCATAGAAGTAGGGTCGGAAGGGACCTTGCAGATCTTCAAGTCTGACCCCCCGCCTGGGCAGGAGAAAAACTAGGCTCGAATGACTCCAGCCAGGTGGACATCAAGCCTCTTCTTAAAGACCCCCAGGGTAGGAGCCAGCACCACTTCCCTTGGAAGTTGGTTCCAGATCCTAGCCGCCCTAACTGAAGTAGTTCTTATGGATGTCTAATCTAAACCTACTCTCCAACAACTTGTGGCTGTTATTCCTTGTTATGCCAGGGGGCACTAGGGGAAACAAGGTCTCTCCCAAACCCTTCTGGTCCCCCCTAGTGAGTTTATAGATGGTCACCAGGTCCCCCCTCAGCCTTCTCTTGTGAAGGCTGAACAGGTTCAGGTCCCGCAGTCTCTCATTGTAGGGTCTGTCCTGTAGTCCCTGGATTATGCGAGTGGCCCTCCTCTGGACCCTCCCAATGTTGTCCACATCCCTCCTGAAGTGGGACGCACAGAACTGGACGCAGTACTCCAGCTGTGGCCTGACCAGTGTCACATAGAGGGGGAGGATCACCTCCTTGGCCCTGCTAGAGATGCACCTGTGGATGTACGTCAAGGTCCGGTTAGCCCTGCCAACCGTGACCTCACATTGTTGGCCCATTCATCTTGGAGTCAATAATGACTCCAAGATCCCTTTCTGCCTCCGTGCTCTCAAGAAGGGAGTTTCTCATCTTATAAGTGTGTTGCTGGTTACTGCTGCCCAAGTGCAGCACCCTGCACTTGTCAGTATTGAAACACATCAATACGGAAAGACAATGTTGCAAGATAGGGCACCAGCTCCCCTTTGTTGCTTTCTTAGTATAAAAATGTTCTAACTGTTCCATGTATCTTCTCAGCATTCTGACTTCCCTTCATTCTCACTGATATAGGGGCCATTAATACAGCACCCCATGAGTTTTTTGCTACTATGAGTTGGACTTGGTGTAATGGGCCCATGTACACAGAAGTTTTCTCACAGCCTAAGGAATCGTTTGTGTGGTATTACTCGCACACTGGTGAAACTAATGTATTTTCTTTGTCCAACTCAAAAGCAGACCTTACTGTTCATTATTGATCTTTTTCATGAGAAGTGCCATGTTGGCAGTCTTCTCATTGCAAGCACCCTAATATACCTATTTTTCATTTTGCTTACAGTTTTCATATTCATATGTATTTTTATTTTGTGCTATTTTTATGTATTTGCATTTGCTGCACAATCATTATTGGATCACTTTTATTTGTTCCTGTCTCTCTTTCTTTCCTCATTCACATCTATTAATGGATGTCTTTTATACTTGAATCCTTAGCAGATTTTCTCGAAGCTTAATGTTCCTTCACATTTTCTGGTGTTCTCTCAGATAGGAATCCAGTTATTGGCAAACAACCTATTTTTATTACCAAGTCTGTGGCTCAGTTTTATGTTGTATCATATTCAGTGTCTAATGAATTTAAACATCTTCTTGGTATTGCGTTGATATTTTCAGTTGTTTTAACCTGTAAAAATTCTTTGAAAGAGGGAAAAAGTAGCGGTCAGGAAAATGTTAGAAGTTAGATGTAAATTTACTTTCCAAAATCCTGTTGGTTAGATTATGAGTAAACCTGGGCAGGAAGGTAACAGCACCAGAAATGTTCTTCCCCCATGCTCATTTCCTGCCCATGGGCTAGCTGCAGTGGCATTCGGGGAGCACAGGGATTCTTCAGCTAGTGCTTTGCAGAGAAAGTGTTGCTCTATGAAAGACTGTTGAGAGAAAAGGGCCTGTCAAACATGGTTAAAATGTTGAAAGCGAAAAATAGAAATAAGGCCAGCTGTCAGTATTGAAAAGGGTTAATAGTGGCATAATATTGTGTACATTTTTTGTTTAATAAGTATGTTAAACTTCTGAGAGATGGAGTGAATAGTGAAGAAGCAACACTCAACTGCCAACTTGCTGTTTAGGTTAATAGATAAGGCAAGAGTGTTGTGATGAGCTCCAGGAGTATTTAACAAAGCTGAGTAACTGGACAATGCAGTGGCAGATAAAACTCTGTGTAGGCCAGTACAGTATAGTGAATATTGTGGAGAATTTAGATTCCTATATGAACTGTTTAGTTTCTGAAGTAGTTGTAACCTGTTTGGTAAATATGAAAATGAAAGCATGGTAATGGTTGAAGTATGGCCATAGGCAGACATACATTTGAAGTGCTCCAAATTCCACTCCAGCGTGGGGTGATTCAGATTCAGAGTACTTCAGTGCCCCCAACTGCTGCTCCCTCCTGCCCCTGTCTACCCACAAGCTCTTCAGAATGACTGTGACACCAAGCAGTGGCAGCACTCTGGGTGCCATAGGAGAATGTGTTAGTGCGCTGTCTTTGGGAACCTCTGGAAACCGACTGAGAGGCGTGCAGGGAATCTTGACCTCTACTCCCCTGGCTGGAGAGCAGGAATCCCTGCAGTCCTGTCAGCCTCTCAGATACCTGGAGGCAGGAGTCTGCAGCCTGCAGAGGTATTGCTTTTCAGCTAGGGGACTGGAGAGGATGGTTCCTTGCCTGCCTTTCGGTCTGTTTCTAGAGATTCCTGAGGACAGTTGAGCACACAGGATATTGTTCATTGGCTGTCCATTCTCCCATCCCCACAGAGTAATACAGAAGATGCCAGGCTATGAAACTGATAGTCCCATCCAGATGTTAAATTGCATGTTCAGATGTCATGCTCCAATACAAAGAGATTTTTAGATTCGTAGAATTTAGCTTGAAAGGGTGAAGAGTACGTGGGGGTTATATAGCTTTTATAATTTTGAGCAGAACAGTACCCAAAACCTTTCATTTATGATGTTTTAGAAAGTTATCTAGGAAAGTAGTTTTGGTAATGTTTATAAATATTGATTTGTTTATGTGTAATTAAACTACTTAGGATAAAATGTAGAAGGCTACCAGTCTTCGAGGATCTGCAAAGAAGAAGACCCCATCATAATAGCATTTCCTTCTGTGATGCAGTACTGCACAATTGGCAGAGTATTTTTGATTTTCTGCATCTTCCTTTCAGATGACTTGGCTACCATCAGAGAGAGCCTCCCACACTGTGAACCATTGACCTTTCTAGTACAGCATGCCCTGTGTTCACACACCATCCAATGAGTCAAACCACTGGATACATTAGAGAAGGAATTTTAGTGTGTGGCAAAATGACACACTTAAAAGTACAGCAAAGATGCTGAGTATGCTACATTAGGTGCTCCTTCATATAAGTTATCAGGCTGCCAAATATATTAGTGCTACAGTACCCTTCTCTATTCTTTCTTATATCAACTGTAGCCATAATAAAAACTATTCCTTCCCTCCAGGGAAAAATATGACCCAATAAACTCTTGACTGCTGAGTCTTTGGAGTACCTAACCTTTTCTCTTTTAAAACCATTTTGGCACTATTTTAATTGATTCCATGCCTGGCCTTTTCATCAGTTCTCTCCCAGCCAGAAAAGACTGAGCTGTTAAAGGCTGTTGTGGTGCCATGGGACTTGTGTTCAGAAGATTAGTTTTTCACTGTGCTGCAGACTCTTGTTTTAAACTGAAGTTAGCCACTATTTCTCTATGTGTTTGAAAAGTTGTAGCCATTGCAATACCCATTTTGTGGATGAAAATTCTTCCACACTTGCCACAGTAAACAGGAAAACGGAAAGTCCTGTTAGGACATGTGGTCCATATTTCTATTAACTCAGGATTATTCCCTTCCTTTAGGAAAGGCCCATTTGCAGTACTTGTCTGTTAGCTGAAACCTCCCCAGCTGCACTGAAGCTGTGTTCTGGCTAATGAAACAGGAAATAGCCGAGCTACTGCACAGTGCATCAGTAAGTTAGACCATGCATTTTGGTTCAATGACTTTGTTTTATTTTGGTTTAAAAATATACATAAGAGGTGTTTTTGATTGTGCTGGATTAAAACTTCTGCTCCAGAAGATCCTGACAAAATCTAATCTGGTGGTGTTAATAACATAATACCTAATGATAAGAAATTCTGCTACAAACTGAAGTTTCATCAGTTAGTTGGAGAAAATAGAAGAGGAGAAAGACCTGGGTGTTTTAGCTGATTGCAAAATTTGGTGTGTGAAAAAGGCAGGGTATTTCTAGTACAAGTAGAGAAATAGTGTCATTGTACATGGCATTGGGGAGACATCCCCTGGAACATTGTGTACAAATCTCTTCACTTCTTTTTAAAAAAAACGAATCCGCACTAAAACAGGCATACAGAGTAGGGGAAGTTCCCTGTGGTCCATTGGTAGAATGCAACACTGGAGACCTGGGTTTGGTTCCCAGACACTTATACAACTACTGTCATTAAGGCACCAAACATCTGGACTTGATCTGGCCTTTGGATTCTGTCTCAGTGGCCTAGAGGGGGGATGGAAGGTTTGCACAGCCTCTACTCCTCCATACTCCTGCCTAGGCATATGTATTGAAGGTCTGAATGACCTCTCACATACACATCATGATCCAGAAGGATCGATAGTTGCCATTTCTATGCAGAGTAGGGTTACTGGGATGATCAAGTGAATGGGGAAACTATTTTAGCAGATGAGACTAAAAGAGTTTGGCTTTTTAAGGCCAAGGACTGGAAGAGCATATAATTGTTCTCTAAAAATACCTTAGGCTAAACCTTAGGGAGATATAAAAGACATATCTGAAACAAAAATAAATGGTAATAAACTAGTCATGAATAAATTTTGGCTGGAAACTAGAAGTAGGTGTCTAATAATCAGTGGGGTGCAGTTGTAGAATGGCCTCTTGGCATGAGTTGTAAGGACTAAAATGCTAATTTTTAAAATGGATCTTGATCTGTTTAGACAAGATTTAGATGATGCGGTAGCCTGACATAGCAGGAGACTGGACTCAGTGGTCCAAGAGGTCCCTTCCAGTCCTATCTTTCTAGTAGCTGTCACTGTATGTTGGATATCAACATTAGAAAAGGATTGCTGCTAGCAGGAAGAGAGCTGAGCACCAGGTGAGGGAACTCAGAGGCCAGGAGCAAAGTGGCAGTAAGGTAGTTTGTGTGAAAGACTGCATTCATGCTGGGATCATGATACAGAAGTGATGAGAATTATGAGGATGAGGTGACCAGTGTCTGAAGTGGGACTGGGAATGCCTGGGATGGACTAAGAAAGAAGTTGCCAGCAGAACTGTCTCCAGCCACTTGTTCTGACTGTGGTGCTTGCTTATTTAAGCATGCAAAATGTAGGAATTCAGCAAAATCGATGGAAATCTGTTTTGAATTGTCCTGTCCCTAAAGGTAACTCCAGCACTTCTTATTGAGGTATTTAATTTATCTTGTTTGCATATTTCTTTCTTCTTTGGGGCTAGAAGGATGAAGATAAAGCTATAGACTCTAGGCCCTGGTCTGGAGGGCTCTAGAACATATTGTGTAGGTCAAGGTAAATTTCTAGCCAGAAGCTGTTCTGCTTAGATTCTGTTTTGGGAAGGGATGGATAACACAAGAGGCAGGGTAGATATGAACCTTATAGACAAAATTAAAGGTGTATAGTATAAGCTTTCATGAGCCTAGATCAGGCTCACAAAAGTTTATACAGTCTCTGATTTTAGTTAGTTTATAAGGTGCAAATCTACCTTAAAAACTCTGGTTTCTTATTTGGGATTGAGATTGGTCACATAGGAGCTAACCACAAAATATCTGCATTATAAAATTAGCAATTTACAGCTTTGTCAGTAGGAAACTTATTGAAATCTTATGCCTTGTCATATGCAGGGGAGGACAAATGGTAACTGAGCAACTTGATGTAGGCTTGACATGTTTTGGGTGAACTTCCTTTTTTGGAGCTCTTACTACACAAACATGACTGGTGATGGCAGTTGTACCTTGTCCTTCAACTTCAGTCCTTCACTTACATTCTTTAGTGCTTCTACAGTGTTTGAGGTGTTTAAAAGGTATAGATGCACATACATTTGGAGTGGTTTCAGAAGGGGAGTACTTGAAAGGAAGGGGCATTAGCTGTTACCATCTAACTGTTAGTGTGGACAACCTGGGAGAGATACAAATATATGGATACTGTTCCAACTTTAACTCTGCTTCATCCAGGTTTCAAGTTAGAATGGTATTGCTACTTTGCATTGTTCCTGGCTTGTCTGCATAACAATTGGGAGGTAACAGCTTGCTGCCCTTTTGAAACTGCTCCAAGGAGGTACATTTTACAATTCTAATATATGGATTACTTTGAATATTTCCTCAAAAGTACTATGTTTAAATAATTTCCTCACTACTATTTATTTCTTTGGCACTGTAAAAACAGTTGTTTTACACACAAATATAGTTAACTGCCTTATTCAAGAAATGTCACCATCTCATCTATAGGTGCATGTAATTGAGTTGGGCTTAAGCACTGAGGCAGATTCAAGCAGTGCAGGTGTTTGTAGAAGGGTGTCCAGTTCCTGGCTTTTGGTTTCTGGGTACAGAATTACTGTATTTATCTATAGAAAGTGTAAAGCAATGGTGCATGCAGAACAAACTGGTTTGCTGTATTGGAGTGCTGATCTCTGGTATAAAACAAAAGAAATCTGGAGGATAAAGCATTAATGATTTTTGTTAGTTTCCTCTGCTGTAATTCTCACCTAAGCTCTCAGGAACCTTTTTTCCTCTTCCAAAAATGTAGAGTGCCTTCCCTAGAAGATAAGCTTGGGATGTAATGGACAAATGGCAAAGGCTTGTACAAGAGGATTCTGGGGGTGGGGAAGGACCCACATAATCCTGTCTGCCATGTTGGATTCATTTGAAACTTTGGAAGCTTTGAGTCGGATCCAGCAGTTGTTGGTTAGGCAAAACCCCCTTACAGGAGAGGGAAGTTTTCCTGGGGCTGGATTTTTGGGTGTTCTATTCATAGATTTATTTTTAACTGATTTTAGTGTAAGTATAATCAAAGCGCATCTTTTTGAGCTGAGGCATTAGCTACGTTTTAATTAAAATAGAGTGCTGAGCAACCAACTGCACTAATTGGGACTGACCCCATGAGTGGTTTTGAAAATGTGGTTGATGGGTAACTGTACAATTCAGCTATTTCATCTGCGCCTTTCTGCACTGATATGAGAAGTAGTGATGCATTGCTCCAGAAGTATGCAGGTATAACAGTTAAAGTATAACAGCTGATTCGCCCTCTTCCAGGGGGCAGTTCTCCTTCCCCCTTAAAGTGTTTGAAAGTTACCTCTTGTTCGTGGCCAGAGATTGCCTTTTTAAAGTACTTTGTTAAAATACAGGGGAATTAAGAAAGGTTTTTGTTTTTTTGTTTTTAAGATATCACAAATAGCAAGAGATTTTCTGATCAAAAAGAGCAGTGACTCTCTATAGGACTTTAACAGTAGGGCAGGAAATTGCAGTGCAGAAACAATGCATGGTGCTGTGTGCTGATTGGAGTACAGTGGTTCAGCATTTTGCTAAACTTGGCTCTGTGAAAATATCATGTTACTAAGTGATCTTACTCCATGTTACAACGAAGGGCCTTGTCTACACTAGTAGAACAGTGTGCTTACCTTTGTTCTATAGCTGGCTACCTTGAAATAGTCCTTAATTTATTGGAACACCTGTAAACTCTTCTTGTAGATTCAGTTTAACCCTTTAAAGTCAGGGTAGTCCTTTGGCTTCCCCCAACATTGTGATTCAGAGGAACTGACTGTCTTTTAAGAAGATTATAATAGCTAGAGCACAGGTGAGACCTAAGAATATAATCCAAGAGTAATGATTTAGGGTCTTCTGGACCTGGTGAGTCTACCCACCACTCATAACAGGACCATGGGTGAACTGGGCAGCCACCCAGGGAATGGAAAATAGTAATTTTATTATTATCATCATCATTATCTGGGGCCCAATACTAAAAGTTTGTATGGCGCTGCCAGGAGTCTAGGTACGGTGCTGACTCTTAAACGTTGGTTCTATGCAGAATAAACTCATTTCAAAATGCTTTCCCCTGCTTCCTGTGCATTGATTTCTTTGACAGGTCACAATTAGGGAAGAGAATTCTTGCAAATAAAATTAATATAAAATGTTTGTTCCCTGGAAGCAACTATCTAAATTTGTTTTTTACACTGAATTGCCCACATTGCCCCTCATATATATCCCACTCTTGCCCCTTCTCTGTTTCTCTTGCACTAATTTAGCATGTACTCACTAAGCTCACACAGACCTTACAGTGAGAGTGAGATCTTGACACAGTGACCTCATTCTGAACGTTACCTTCTTTGTCAGAAGCAACAGAAGCAGCAGCAGCAGCAGCTCTGCTGGCTCTCGGCACTTGGAGCAGTCTGACATTTCCTGCCAGCTCATTGGCATGATTTCAGGGCTCACTATTTTTTTTTTTTTTTTGTGAGCCAAATGGTGAATGGGATAAGACACGAGCTTACAAGGACTTATTTGCCTGTTCGAATTTTTGATAAGCAGCTGTTAGCAGCATAACTTTGATCCGGGGTGCACTAGAGACGTCTAGTATTATACACAGGTCTGTAGTTTTCTTTTGGAGTGAAAAATATGGTGGGGGTTGGGGAGGGTGGAATCTGTCTTTAACCATTAAAGTAAACACTGCTAAATACAAAAGGGAAATAGAAAATAAAGGGGGGGGGGTTAAATCAGGAGAACATGCTGCATGTAATTTTTTTTTACCTTTTCTAGGGGTGAAAGCTTTAACTCCTTTTTGCTAATGCATGCAAATAGCTCATTTGCCCACTTAATGAGGAAACTGGTTTGTTCATCTTGTACAGTGCGGCTGGGCACCATTCCAAAAGCAGAAACACTCAGTTGAAAAGACAAAGAAGCATGCACAGACATACGGAGAAACCTGGAACGTTGCATTGTAGATTTTCTGAGAGCGATGACTCATTTCAGTTCACAAAGGATTCTGGGCAGGGTAGTGAGAAGTCAGGTTGGCTGATCCATTCCTATGACTTCACTTTGCAGAGAACCAGGCAGAAGAGGAGTGACACTGCAGAATCCTGAGGCATTGCAGTGGAGAGTTGCTTTACTAAGACTGTGAGTGTCTTCAAAACAGGGGGTGGTAGTTCAATGTAATTCCAATTGTTCCATGAAAATAGGGCAAAGGAATAGATGTATGTTTTCAAAACACTTAAGCAGGATTTATATTCACAAAGACATTTAGGTTCCCCCTCTTCCCTTTAATTCTTAACTGTGTTTATTTCTTTTGTAACAAAAGATTTGGGTAGTAAAGAATTCCTTAAAGATTACATGTATAGGTGTTGCATTATCATCTGTGATTTGGGATAGGAGACTGGCGTTCTGCATATTACTTCATAAAAGCACGCTTTATTTTTCTTCTTTCAGGTCCTGTGTCATTGATATCTGCTGCAGCCAGCCAGCTTCCATTGTGATGTAATACCTCAACATTCACAGTTTTCTGACATCACAGCTATTTATGGACTATACTGGGGCATGGAAGCAGACCATAGGGTTTAAGTAAGTTTCCTTTTTTAATATATTGTGTGCTGAATGTATAAAATTTAAATTCAACATATGAAACTTTGAAAAACCTTACTTGCAGTCTCTTTTCTGAAAAGCACACAATATATTAAAAATGGACTTAGCTGATCTTCCCTGGGACAATTATGTGCATTAGCTGGTTCTCTTAAAAGCTTTGTGATCTTAGCAGTACATTTTGAGACAGCACAGTAAAGCAGGGATCAGTTAGCCACAGGATATGAACAAAAATAAATACATTTCATTATTTAGATTGTAGTAAGTTGAATATGTTTATAACAGCCTGGCATTTACAGGTATTTCAGCACATATTGACAGGTTATTGATATTTAGTGCACTGTATCTGCAGGTCATTTTTAACTAGGTCCAAAAGAGAGAGGGGTCAGCCTATGTACTTGGAGCAGAGTTAATCACTAACAATGTTCAAGAGCTATGCTAAACAATATTAAAGTATGAGGCAAATATTTTTCAGACTGCAGGTTAGCATTAAGACTTCTTTGTAGTTCTTGGAACAAAAATAATAGCAAAGGGCATATTAAATGGCTGTATCCCTGCAGTACAAGTGAAGTTAGAAAACAGTAGTACATTCTGGCACAATATGGTGTGTGTTGGGCATGTAAAACTGTCCAGCTGGTAAGAAAATGTGTCATGCAAGATTCTTTACTTTTCAAGTATATATGGGCTATAACATCAATGGCTGTGAAAGTGATTAGAGGTATGGAGATATTTTGTCTTATTTTATAACAAACAAATTTCTTACCAACTGTTAAGTTAAAAATATGGTATAGCCTTCTTGTAAATGAGAATAAATCACCATTTTTTTCCTTAAAGTATGGTTTTTAATCAGTATCAGTCCTGTCTTCATATATGCAAGAGTTCAGACTGCAGAGCATGCTGTATCCAATTCTGGCAGTAAATGAAGTTAGTTATGTGATTATAGAAAAATGATGATAAATCAATTTAAGAGGAAAACCTCAATCATGACCAAAAAGTATACTTAATTGGGGCTTGGCAAAGCTGCTTTTTTCTTTTTTTTAAAAAATATATTTTACTCTTAGCCTGAAAAATGTGTTCCTGCATATATTAACACATCATTACGTAGCTAATGTTTACGAATCTGGCATTTTTAATGCAGTGGCAGACTGCATATTCTCCCAGTTCGCTCTGTTGTTTAATCTGAGTGAGGTGTTGTGGCCTCAAATAGCATTTGCATATGGACTTGTATGTCTTTGTTTTGAATTGGCATTCTCAAATGGTTGTTTTTTTTGTGAGTGGGGCTATTCTGGAAATGATGTGATTCAGTTCACCCTGAGATATGGGGGCGGCAGTGCAGATGCTGTTAGATATCTAACTTCTTTTCCATATGCACCTCTCATGAGTAATTTTGAAAGCATGCTCCTTGAAAAGGGGATTTTACATTAGTGTAAATGCGAGAAGGGAATATTTATATGACAAGCCTTTTTTATCAGTAATTTTGTGTCCCCTGCTATCTTTTTTTCTTAGAGGTGCTTTCTTCATTATCGCTAACAGCTTCTTTTGTTTGATCCCATAGTAAGTTATAATCATATACTACAGATATCAGTCTGTTGGCATGGTAATTTAATTTACCATATTTTCTTGTCTATAGCACACCCCAGAATGTGATGCACACCCTGTTTTTGAAAGACAGCATAAAGAAAAAAGTTCTTGCCCTGTAGTACTGCAAGTAATGGAGTAGCAGTGGACAGGGAGCCAAGCCTGCTTCTGGTGCCAGCCTCACATGCCGGATGGGGCTTGTGGACCAAGCCCGTGTGTCAGCACAATCTGACATGCCTTGTGTTGGGCTGCACACTGGGTCTAGCTGCAGAATGGCCCTGCATGACAGCTTGATCAAGAGCCCAGATCCGGGCCTGTGTGCCAGTCTGATCCCACCTGCCATGCCTGTGGCTGTGGTCTAACATTGTGTGCCAGCCTGATCTGGTGTTACACGACCAAAGTTGTGTCAGTCTGACCCATGTACTGGTTTGGGGCCACATGCTGACTCTGCATATAGCCCCATCCACAGGAGTAGGTCTGAGACCATCCATTGGATCCTGCTCTATGTGCTGTATTTGAGGCCGAGCACTAGGTCCAGCCACAGATGGATCCCATGTGCCAGCCTTGTCTAGTGCTGAGTCCGGAGTTGTGTACTGTGTCTGGCTGCAGAGTGATCCAGTGCTTGGGGCCATTTCATTCAGTCAGGAGTCTTCCCACAGATCTGGAAATTTGGTGGTAGGGAAAGGGTGACTCTCCCCCGCTGCCAAATTTCTGGATTCATGCAGAGCTTTATTTCACACACATATGCACCCCAATTTTCCGCAGCTGGTTTTGCAGGGGAAGGAGCATGTTTTATACAAGATAATACAGTGTATATATAATACAACAATCATTGTAGTATTTAGGTGTCATGAAATAATTGAAATGCCATCATTAGAAAATGTCTTATTAATTAAATTAAACGTTTCATATTTGCTATTATCTGTACAAAACGATTGTATCACAGATAGTTAAAGGGATTTGAGTGGCAGGAAAAAGGAGAGGAATTGGTTATACTTGGGCTTCTTTTACTGCACTGTAGGAATATAATTAGAGGGTCTTAGCCCCACGTGTAAGGAAATAAGTGTATAAATTCTAATGAAGTGTGGCTGTGCTCTGAAAAGGGACTCTGTAAAAACATTGTATTCTTTCCATATTTTCTCTCTCAATGGCTGTATTGATTTGGCTCCATTTAGAAGTCAAAGATGATTTTTCTCACTGCCACCCCAGTGCCCACTGACTTGGACGAGGGGGTAAAAAGCACCCTGTTCAAATTTGCTGATGACACTAAGATGTGGGGGGACGTGGGCACACTGGAAGGATGCAACAGGCTTCATTCGGACGTAGACAGGTTACGAGGGTGTGCGAATGAGAATAGGATGGGATTCAACACAGACAAGTGCAAAGTGCTGCACCTCGGGAGGAACAACTGGCACCATACCTCCAGGTTGGGGAGCTCCCCTCTTGTCAGCACTGAGGTGGAAAAGGATCTTGGAGTCATCATTGACTCCAAGATGAACATGGGCCGGCAGTGTGGAGAGGCAGTCAGGAAGGCCGACCGCACCTTGTCATGCATCCACAGATGCATCTCGAGCAGGTCCAAAGAGGTGATCCTCCCTCTCTATGAGGCACTGGTCAGGCCACAGCTGGAGTACTGCGTCCAGTTCTGGGCGCTACACTTCAAAAGGGATGTCGACAGCATGGAGAGGGTCCAGAGGAGGGCCACTCGTATGATCAGGGGACAACAGGGCAGGCCCTATGAGGAGAGGCTACGGGACCTGAACCTGTTCAGCCTCCAAAAGAGAAGGCTGAGGGGGGATCTTGTGGCCTGTTATAAACTAGTTAGGGGGGATCAGCAGGTACTGGGGGAGTCCCTATTCCCCCGAGCACTGCCAGGAATGACCAGGAATAATGGTCACAAGCTGGCTGCGGGTAGGTTTAGGCTAGATATCAGGAGGCGCTACTTCACGGTCAGGGCAGCTAGGATCTGGAACCAACTTCCAAGAGAAGTGGTACAGGCTTCTACCCTGGGGGTGTTTAAGAGGAGGTTAGATGCACATCTTGCTGGGATCGTTTGACCCCGGTATTCTTTCCTGCCATGGCAGGGGGTCGGACTAGATGATCTGCTCAGGTCCCTTCCGACCCTAGAAACTATGAAACTATCTTCAGGTTTTTTCATGTGGGGGAGTGTGTGTGCACGTACTAATTCTGATACTTTTCCAGTATGAAACCAACTATAAGGGAAACTCCTTCCCTTTCTGTATCAAAATATCATTTTTGCAGTTAGTTGAACACCACTTGCATCATTTGATAGGTATGATGGTATAATTTGTATATGAACAGATTGTGCATTAAGGAATTTTATATAATTACTGTTTTACATGTGCAAGCAAGTGTTTCTGCAGTTATAGTTATGCATGCCATTTTGAGAGTCCATGTATTGGATCCTTCCAGAAATGCATGGTGTCAGTATTCTATGAAAATGTATCCTCCCTTCCATTTTGCTAATATTTGTAATAAGTTGTTAAACACCTTCTTTGGAAGGTTTGGCACAAGTAGTACAAATTACATAGCGTACACTTCTCATGGATATATTTCTCCATTCTTGTTCAGTTTGTGACACATTTCATGGATTGTCATCTTTCTTTCTACAGGTGATGTATCACCTATCAGTATGTCTCCCATCAGTCAATCCCAGTTTATTCCACTTGGAGAAATCCTTTGCTTGGCCATCTCAGCAATGAACTCTGCACGAAAACAAGTCACACAAGAAGCACTAATGGAACATCTAACAACTTGCTTCCCAGGTAACTACTGTATCACTCAGTTGTATGAACCTACATTTATAAAAAGCATGTCAAAAAATTTCTCCTAAAAGGGTGGTTTTAGTCTGCTTTGCTTCACTGTTGTAAATGGGATCTTCAGTCCATCTTGATCTTCTAAGCTAGCGATGTCCAGCTTTTGGAATGGCCAGGGGCTGTACACACATGGGCTGCATGTCCCCCAGACTGCACACTTTATAGCTCCTTCTTCTACTCCTGTACAGATGCCCTGGGTGCCCCCAAACCATGAACATCTTGTCTCCTATGAGCTGTATTGCCCTGTCCCCAAGGGCAGGGTCAGGAAGTAGAAGCTGGAGGAGGGGTAGGGCAGCCTGGAGGCCCTGGCAGCAGCTGGAGCAGTGTGGGGAGTGACACCTGGGTGGAAGCCTGCAGGTGCCAAATTAACTCTTTGCAGGCTGTGAAGTGGACAGTCTTGTTTTAAGACCTTGAAGCCTGCATGTGCAAGCTTTAGTATGAGCCGTCCTTCCACAGGCAGTCATCTTCACTGACAGGGCTGCTCACATAGATAACTGTTACAGGGCCAATTCCTAATTGCTTGAAGAATTGTATTAAAGTTGTATAATATTTGCTAATCCATATAATATTATGTTGTATTTCTTTTTCTATATTTGATATCAAAATATGCTTGTCTGTGATACTTCTCATGAAATAACCTTAAAATCCTGTCACATCAAACTCTAAAGCACTTAAGAAAGCTTTCTTAGTTCCTTGAGTATGCTGGCATAGAGTGCATAGGGTACATCACAGATCAGTGTAAGCTTTTTCCATGTGATAGATTCCATCTTCAGCTGGCTTAGAAAGAATGTTGTTTTCTTTCACGTAGGCCACAAATAGCTGCCCCACTGCTCATGGCCAAAAAGCTCTTTGTCTCCTTTTAGAGATAACACTATTTCCTTTGACCACACACGGGCAGCAATAGCTTTGGCTGTCTTGCCCTAAACTGCTGTCCTAATATGTTTCAAATGCATTCTTCTGGCATCAAATTCATGAGGCTTTCACACTAGCTTTTGCTGATGGTCATTTATCAGAATGCTAAATTGAAATGGATCTGATTAAAAGATACTGCTTGTCAAAAAAGCAGAAGTCATGCTAAGAATAACATGTATGGATTCATCAATTGCTTACCAACGTCAGCAAGGATTGGTGAATGATGTAAAATGTATTCTGTGTAAACATCTGTAAACAGCTTGAGTTGCAATGAACAGGTCTGGTGGTCAGGAAAGCCACATTGTAATCCCAGCTCTGCCGTTCGCTTCCTGCACAACTTTGTCAGAATTGCTTAGCTCTTCTCTGCCTTTTGGTTTACACACTACTCGCCTCCCAGAAGAATTATAAAAGTGACTTAGAATTCTGTTTTTAAAGGGTGCATCTACCCAAGATGCTGGAAGTGCAGTAGACTAATTGTGCTATGCACTAACGCGTCACAGCAAAAGTTGTGCTAATACGCAGTAGAACCAGTCTACTGTACGTTAATGTCACGTAAAAATATGCACTAACGTTATTACGCAGTAGCGCTGATTATGGTGCATTTAGTACCTGCTATTACAGATACTAAATTTAATGTGCCACAATTACGATGCATTAATACATGTGTAGATGTGACCAAAGAGTGCTATACATCTGCTGTTGCCTGGTGAGACCTCTCCTTGCTAGAAAACTGTATGTGCTCTTAGATTGTGGAATACAAGTTACAGGAGGTTGTGGAACTCGATATGAGTAAGACTTCTTTGCAACTTTTGGTAGGTTTCTGGATCAGGAGCTGACTGAGTTAGCCATTCAGATAATTACATTGTTTGGATTTCATCCCTCCCATATATCCGGAGGAGGTGTTGTGTGTCTGTTTGTTTCTTAACTGGTGGAGGTTTTGTATGAGGTTTTTCCAGTCTTCTCTACGTACTGTAAAGTTAATGATCCATGAAGTAGCGGACAGGAGGTGAAAAGGTAGAAAGTTTACAATTTGTATAATTTAGTAAAAATCTTATTGCCTACTTGAAACTCTAGATTATTAGAGGCATCCCTTAAGTTTCTTATGAATATGGTTATAAGTTGAGCTTGTGTTTTGTGCTGTTCCTATTATAAGGAAATAGACATAAAAATAATTCAATAAGCTGGAATATTCTGTAGTCACAGTGCATAGTGCCTTGCCATCTCCATTTGTCCTCCAGCTGTGAATGTATGTATTGTTCACTTCCGAGGTTAAGAAAAAGAATGTCTTGTGTTTCCTACCTCACCTCCCAAAAATTAAAAGAATCCTTCTGCCCTTTGTTGTCCTAAGAGTATTCCTTGCAATTTTTTCCTCTGTCATGTTTCTACTCCTTTTTTGCCATCCTCCCCACCACTCCAAAGGACTTCCTTTCCCCCTCAGCCATAAAAAAAAAAAAAAAAAAAAAAATCTTGACTATCACCGCTTTGGATTATCACTGTCAAACAATTTCTGCAGATCTTGCCTGATAGGAACACTTGCATGTCTAGGTCACTTGTGCTTTAAGGAACAGATGCTTCACTGGGCTTCACGTTGTGAGTAAATTTCCTATGACTACAGATGTCATTCTCAAATTGACTAAGAATAATAAACCTCTTTCCTCAGTGCAGGCTCTTACACTGATAGAATAGCCCTTTAGTTTGCTGAGCCATTGTACAGGCATAAATCTGGGCCACAGCTATATCTGAAATGAGGTATGCTAATTATTTATAACATCACATAGCAACCACTCCACATCTTCAACTAGTGTTTCATGAGCCAATCAGAGTGTTACTTTTATCCCTTGTTAAGCCTTGGTGTCAGCTTGGGAGAAAATCATTTTAGAAGATTTAACACCATTTAACACATACTATGAAAAATACGTTTTAAATAAACTTACATATTGATATTGAAAAATGTTTGTAATAATGCATTTATGGTTTTTGTGATTTATTAGTCTTTTAAAGAGAGAATTCACCAATATACATATTGCAGTATTCCAACTTAAAATGGTTATGATATTCTGCAGTATATTTATTGACCAGATTTTAAATCATATACTAAATATAAATCTTTGAAATCCAGGATAACAAATAAGAATATAACCTCTATTCCTATCTTGACATTCACCCTCTAGTCAGTAGCTTTGAACCTTGCCTTAACATAACTTAGACATATAGTTTGTGCCATTTTAATAGCTTTTACAGATTGTTAACGTAGTTAACCTAATATGCTTAGTATATTGGAAATTTCTGTAATTAAAAACAGGCACATGTTTTCTATATTCATTTGTGAAGTGAAGAAATGGTATTCTAAAATGTTAAACTAAGATGAAGTCCACTTCAAAAAATGAAAGATTGTTGTATGGTGATTCTTGCATTTGATGTCAAATGTATACATCTTAATTAAAGGATGTAATACATTAAATTAGTTAAACTTAGGTCATTGTACTCTGAGAGCAACAAACAAGACATAATCTTCTGTCTGGAAGCTCAGTGGAGGGCACGGTAGACTCTCTTGAGATGCAGAAAATGTACGTCTGACTCAGTGTCCAGACAGTTTCTGCCGTTAAATTATTAAAGCACTACATAATCTTAAATAGCACCACTTGCTGTCATGCAGTATTTTAAATGATAAATGTTCTGAACTGTTGTTCAGTTCAGTTCAGTGTACTGGAAAAGTGAGGCAAGTGGGAAATGAGACTGGCCCACTTCAAGGATGGTTCCTGGAGGTGATGGGAGGATTTACATATGAATCCTAACCCTGGATGCATTAGCTGCATCTTTTAAGGGGAAGACGGAGCCATTGAGCAGCTGAGAGATCTGGTTTCTATTTTTAAATATGCCAGTGATTTGCTGTGATCTCTGGCAAGACCTAACGTCTTTCCCCAGTTCTGCAAAGCTCTTTGATATCTGTGACATGGCATTTACCTGTGTACCTATTCAAGGAAGGAGTGAATCATATTGTTGAAATCTTGGGGCAAACCTGTAGATACGTATTTTTTGTATCAACAACCTACAGTCACCTCTCAGCATTGTGAAAATTCCTGCACTCTGGTTGGCTGACAGCTGTTATTATTTAGTCAAACTAGAGAGACTTTCATAATCACTGTACTGTTATTTTCCAGTAATTATACGGTGAATATGTAAATCATTCTACTTGGACTACTGTACTCAGAATAACCAAGCGGTTTGATGCAACAAGAAGCCCCTTGGCCCCTCATTTGAAAAAGAGTGAATAAGGCTGTTTAGTGGTTAATGGGGATTTCATTTTTTAAAGAATGTTTTAGAAAGCCTTGACTCATTTTTCTCTTTCAGGCCCAGTCCTGTTCCCAGTGAAATCGATGGGAGTGTTGCCAAAGGTTTCCTTGGGAACAGGACCAGTCTTTCTCATCTCTGCTTCACAGGTTTTTGTCACTGCATTTATCTTTTTCACCCTGGAAGGTGCCCAGATACTGCTGCAATGAGCACAGTGTGATAACCTAAATAAATGGATCCCATTTCCACCTCCTAGCTTTTTCCATACTAGAGTTTCTTGTGTTAACTCCTATGAAACAAGCCTTTTTTTTTCTTTCTGGTTTTTATTTTTTTTATTTACTTGAGTCTCACTTTGACCTTCCACTGGTACATGTGAAAATCACTAATGCAGGCAGAGGGCTGTCCTTATCCAGACAACTTCTGTCATATATTTGTGCTGACATTGACTGGGAGTCTTCCAGTATGTTACAAACTCTGCTCATTTCAAGTTTGAAATGAAATACAATAATATATTGCAGCTGTTATGGAGGGATGAACATAGTTGATATGGAGAGAAGAAAATGAAGCAGCTAAAGGAAACAGATTGAGAGGACAAATAATTGAGAGAGAAGAGGAAATAATAGATATGGAAAGAAAGGGCCAGACATGTATTAATTTTAAAAGAAGCAAAGAGATTTACCTTTTAGTAGTTTTGCAGCTAGTTACTCTTCACATTTTTCTCTGATTTACATTTACTATCTGAATATTAAATTAAACTATTTGGAAGTAAGAACAGTAAGTTGATGTTTAGTACTTCCTGGTCTGAACAAACTCTTTCGCCTTACGCTATATATTCATTCAGCCTAGGATATGAGCAGGGCTACATCTCCTGCTATCATATAATCACTTAAGCTGTCCAATTTGCAGAAATATTTAAAATAGCAGTGATGGGAGCCAGCGTCATATCAGCGCTCTCTTCTGCCATGCACAAGCCAAATTCAATTCTGGATCTGTTTCTCATTTCATGGACTTATAAGTACTAATGTGCCTCAGAGGCAATCATAATGAAACCTTCAGCTAATTTTGGCATATGGTGTTGGACTCCAAGAAATCCCATCCACCGTTGCTGCAACTGTATGCAGACCCTAGGGGTTGTGTATTAGATGAATGTGATAGAGAGATATTCCCCACCTCCACTAGATGTGCATGGAAAATAATTTTAAGTAAGAGAGGGGAGAGAGAAGGTTGGAAAATTATTTACTGCTTATTATTTATTTTTAAGATGTTACATAGTGTATTCTGTAGCCATAGAAGTGAGTCAGCCAATCTCACTGCATTGCAATCCGTATTTAAAGATCCTTTGCACAACACTTTTAGTCATTATGGTCATACACCACTTATTGGGCCTATAATACAGATGGTTGTTTTTAAAATGCTTTTAGAGTACATATTGCATGACAGACCATAAAAGTGTCAAAGAATCCACTTCAGTCTCCTTTAATAACTCTTTCATAAAGCTCCTGACGTGAGGGATGGGGGAGTCTCTTCTTTTGTTTCTTCCTTTTTTTAAAATATTTAAGAAAGGCAAAATAAAGAACAAGGATAAAGGTACTCTAAGACAATAGAATTCAGGGTAAAGAGTTTCGAGGGGCTGCCCTTTAGTATCAGCTCTGGTAATAAGCTATACCTCTGGAAGCAGAAGGAGAACATGGCCTCTGCCTCACCCTGCTACTTCAGTAGGAACAGAATTGGACCATGCATAGAGAAACGAAGAGCGCAGAGAGAGTCTGGCTCTCTGCCACTGGCAACAAGGGCAAGCATAAGGAATTCAAACACATTCCTTCAGTTAGGGGCAGGATTCTTAGTTCTCCTTTCTGCCCACTCCTGTGTTGCTATAGCATGTGAACTTGTGTTCATATCAATCCTGGGACATTTCCATTATAACCCAATAATAAAAACTTTCAATCCATGTAACATCTGAAAGCAGGTACAGGAGAATTTACCATATATCCAACACCATGGTACCAAGGAATGGGTTTATTTAAGCCTGGGATGTCAAATACGTAGCCAACAGGCTGGATGTGGCTTACAGAGACATGCCATCTGGCCCTCAGGTCTTTTGGAGGGGTTGGGAATTTGGCAGCAAGAACAAATGCCACTGTTTGTGGTCAAGAGACCATGGGGGTTAATAAAACCATCATTCATCCCACTGCCAAATTCATGGGTGCAGAGCTCCACTGGGGACTCGTTTTGGTGGTGGCAGGGTGAGCAACAGTGGCATTAACCCCCACGGCTCCCTTAGCTGACTCGCGAGGCTTGGGCAGCTGAGGGGTGTTATCATTATCACCACTGCCACTCACCCTGCTCCTGGAAACAGGTAGGTTTTGATCCACAAAGAAGGCCTAGGTTTGGCTTCTGTAGGGGACACCCCTACTTGAAGGACTTTATTTAAGTTCTGTATTCCTTGTCTGTTATTGTCAAACCTTTAGCAAGGCTGAGGTTGGCATGGAAATAATATGTGTACAGCTACAGTGGCCAAAAATACAGAAACTTTGGCCTACGTTTGAATTTGTTTTAATAAAAGTTAGACCAGTGGTGGCTTACCATTTTCATTGTAATGTTCTCCATATCCAGAAGAGAGAGAGACCCTTTACTTTGTCCTCTTTTGGCAAGATGCACTTTAGAAGCTCCTATTAAGAGTGTGTATTATGCAAGAGAGCTTTTACTATGTGAAAAAGGGGTATAATCACTTCCCTAAGAAACTTTAAAGTTACATTTTGCTAAAATGTTGACTGAAAAGGCCATGGGAAATTCTGTGCAAAAGAGTTTATAGTGTGCATGAACCAATGTTTTTGTTGCTTTATTGTTTATTTAGCAGATTTATGCAAAAGAAGTGCATCTTTCTAAAAATAAGAGGGGGAGAGCAATAGAGATCTTCAGGGGCTGAATGACAGCTGGATGTTCCGTTCTGCTCAGTGTCCCTCATTTGAAAGGGATGACTCATCCCAGCTAATCCTTTGCTACAAGATAAACTAATGTATGCACAGCTAAACTAATGAGAAAAATAGATGCCTGTGTTTTCTTACTCATCTTACACTATTCTGAGCTCTACCTCCCAGTGGACAAGATCCACGTCTTTGGTCAATACAGCGGCTTCTGAGTGAAAGAGATAAAGATGCTGTCCAAACTGTAGCAGTAGGCAGAAAGCTGTCAAGTAGAATGGATTAGGAATTTCTAATGGATACATGCTTGTCTCATCTGGGGGAGCAGAAGGCTGTGCAGAGCAGGGGAGAGACGGGGCTTTTAGGAAGTCAAAGCTTTATGCCACTAAGCCATATTATAGACAGGCACTGAAAGGAAGCTAGGGCCCTGAATTTCTCTCCTGACTAATGCAAGCAGTTAACACTAACTAGGCCTGTAGGAATATTCTGTGGTAGAAGTAGAAACTTGTTTGCCTCTTTATCCTCCTGACCTTCCCTTTGTCTGGGATCGTTGAGGTTGTCGGTGGCAAACCTCCTGGGAATTGTGGAGTAAGACAAGCTGAACTGAATTCCAGATCAGGATGCAGGAGAGGTCTCCCAGTCCGGCTCCAGTTGTAAGCAGATTGCCTTTCTTTGGGTCCATGGCATAGGAATACCGGTGCCAAGGTCTTATCCAGTTCATCGCAAGGAAGGGAATATATTCTGATCTGGAATTCACTTCAGTTTCCCTTACTCCATGTTTCTTGGGTAGTTTGTCGCTGACAACCTTGGTGTTCTTCAGTAGGGTTGGCAGTAAAATTAAATGTACTAATTAAAATGTAATACATAAAGCTCATCGGGACTAGAGGTGGGAATTGTTTACCTGTATTTGGGATTATGGATCCCAAATAAGGAGCCCTACGGGCAAATCAGTACAAAATCCTATGTTAACAAAAAGCTTTCTAGGCAGTATTCTAGGCCAATAGGCACAACCTTTTTGAAAGCTGTGCCACAAGTTAGCCCCGCATCTTCCTTAAATGCCACTCCAATCCCTTTCCCCTGCTTGGTCTGCTGCTCTGTTTTTTATGCCCTTCCCTGTTTTCCCTGTCCAATCTGTTTTGCTTTCTGCTCCCTGCCTTATCTGCCGTTGTGCTGCCTGTCCCCTCACTAATCTGCTGTACCCCACACAGGCTGCCCATTCTACTTGTGGTACACATGCCACAGGTTGGCCACACCAGTCCTGGGCTTTGTCCCTTGTTATCTTATTCAGTAGTGTAGGGCTCCTTCTGTAAATCGACCTGAGGAGGAAGTTAAGCCAGTTTAACTTGCATGATCAGAAATTTTACTTGAAACTTTGCTCCCATCCTGCTATTCCCAGAGTTGACTGGCTTGCAGCAAGGAACTGCTCTTGAGTAAATTCTCTAATGCTTTAAGCAGAAACAGGCAACAGAAATTTTTGTGTCAATATGAAATATACAAGTTTCTCTTGCTTTATTCAGGTTCTGTATGGGTCATGGCTTAAGAGTGAATTCCCACTTTTTACACCAAAATTTCTTATATGTGAGGTAAATTCACTCATATGTGATCAGTGTGGTGGAAGCCACAGTCAGCTGCTTTGTGCATTGCATTGTGGGAGTGATGTGCACCAAAATATAGTCTGCTGTGTGAATCTGTGCTCCTCACTCGTTGTCTGCAACATGTTTCTCTAGTTGCCATCCCCATTATGATAATGCCCTGTGCTTGTGTGTGCTGTCTGCTGTTGGTGAGTACCAAAATTGTCTTGTAAAAGTGGCAGAAATGTGTCTGGAGGTCAGTACAGTTGATGTCTTGGAACATATTCCTATTTGTTACATTGCAAAGTGGCTTCCCTTTATGCAAATTTGAGTTATGTGCTGTTTTCCAGGAATGAATATACAGCATAAAGCGAGGGAAACCTGTAAGTGTTTTCTTCCTGCTGCCTTTTTAAATTATCTAATCTTCTATACTTATAGACCATACCAACAGTGGCTGTTAACTAAGGTCTACTGCATGTATTTTGTAATTGAAAAAGTATTGGTGAAGTACAGGGCCATTTCTTTTGGAATTTCCCTTAAAATTCAAGCTTTATAAATTTACAGATTAGATTAGTTGGTAAGAAATTTAACACACAAACCTCCAAAATATGGAGCAGTGTTTGAAGTCTTATTTCTGCCATGACAGCATGCTAGCATTTGACAGTAAATGGTTCACTGAGCTGCCCCTGTGCTTTTTATCCTGCTGTTTGCAAACACCAAGCAACAAAGTTGAACCAGCAAGCTCCAAGCTCTGAAACCTGGGTGTGGAATTGGCCTTATTCCTACAGTCTGCCAGCGAGGACATGCATTTAGCATGCAATTAGAGCTGGAAGAAAATTTTCAGCTAAAATATTTTTTGATAAAAAATTGTAGATTTGGCAACATTTAAATGTTTTGCAAAACTTGAATAATTTTTGGTGGTTTGTTTGTTTAAACTAACTCCAACATTCAAACAAAATAATAACATTTCATAAATGATTTTTAAGCAAAGCATTTTCATTTTTTATTCAAAACCATGTATTTAGAGGCTGTGTATTTAGATGTTTCCTTTAATTTTATTTTAAGAAATAATAAACTGCTAAGAGATCACATGTAAACAAAATGTGTGTGTCTGGATTGAACTAAATGTGTCACTTGAGCCAAAATAGGGTTTTTTTCCATCTTTTTTATTCACAAGAAATTTTGAATTTTCATTTTCACTTGGACTCAAACCAAGATTTGTTTATCCTCTGTTTTTTTTGTTTGCTTGTTTGTTGGTTTTAAACTTCCCAGCGAACATAACATCTGTTATTTCTCTAGGTCTAGTGGGAAACCAAATTGTTCCTCTGTACTGAATATCAACATGTACTTTTTGATATTGAATAAAGTATTGTGGACTTGATTCTGCATCGCAGAAATCCAAGGGTGTTTTAGCGACATCAGTAGATCTGGGATCAGGTTCAGCATGATTACTGTGGATATTATAAAAAAGGAGGCAGTAACTTATAATCAAAAAGGAGGCATGCATTCATCACATGCCATATAAAAAGCCAGGAAATGCTTCTGGGTAGTTTGGTTTTTTTTGTTTATTTATTTATTTATTTATTTTTTAAACTATATAAATAACATCCACCACAATTGATGCAGTTATTTGGCTAAAACAGTAAAATATAATTCAAATACTCTTTTTTTTTTCAGAGTGGCTAAAGGAGCCTGGTAGATTTGGAGTGTTTGATGGAAAGGTCATGCTTGTTGAGCTGCTTTAAATGAGGTTTTCTTGGATTGTTTTTATTGTGTTTTATTTGAAAAATGTTTTAGGCCTCTGGAAAAAGAGGTGAACACCTTTTTTTTTTTTTTTACATACTTTGCTGTAAATCATAAGCATTACACTCATAACTTGGGGTATAAATAGTTTTTTTAGGATAATAGCAAAAATCCATTGTTTTCCTTTGAAGAGTGGTCGTTCTTGGAGGAGACGATCCTCCAAGCCCAAAGGGTGGCAATCCCAACACAGGGGGCAAGAGTGCTCAAAAGCCCCCATGGCTCACCAAAAGCATCCAGGAGTGTCTCAAAGCTAAAAAGGAGATGTCCACCCAATGAAAGGGAAGGGCCATCACCAGGGAGGACTATACCTTGGTTGCTTAGGATTGTAGTGGGGCTGTTAGGAAGGCCAAGGCGGAGATGTAACTGGGACTAGCAACCCAGATCAAGGATAACAAGAAATCCTTTTTTAAATACATAGAAGGTAAAAAGGTAACGCGGGGCCTCTGTAGGACACGCTAGGAAATCTGGTGGTCTCCCCGGACGACAAAGATAACCTATTTAACAATTTCTTTGACTCCATTTTTCTGAGCAGGGACCAGGTCATCCCCCTCACCAGGATCCCCAGTGGTCCCAGGGGAGGCACAGCCAGGCCCAGGGTCAGAGAGGACCTAGTCAGGGAACTTGTGGTGGGACTGGACATGTTCAAATCAGGAGGTCCGGACGATCTCCACCCCAGAGTGCTGAGGGAATTAGCAGAGGCCATTGTGGGACCCCTGGCACAGCTTTCCAAGCACTTGTGGGGCTCTTGCCAGGTGCCAGAGGACTGGAAAAGGGCCAATGTGGTCCCCATTTTCAAAAAAGGGAGGAAGGAGTACCCAGGAAATTATCGGCCTGTTAGTTTTACCTCCGTCCTGGGGAAGCTCTTTGAGAAAATTATCTAAGTGCACATGTGTGAGGGGCCAGCAGGGGAGATTATGCTTAGGGGCAACCAACATGGGTTCATTAGAGGCAGGTCCTGTCAGACCAACCTGATGGCCTTCTATGACCACGTCACAAAATCCTTGGATGCAGGTGTCGCAATGGACATAGTCTTTCTTGATTTTAGGAAGGTCTTCGACACTGTCTCTCACCCCATTCTCATTAGAAAATTAGGAGATTGTGGTGTCAATGCCTACACAGTCAGATGGGTAGCCAGTTGGCTGGAGGGCCGCACCCAGAGGGTGGTGGTGGATGGGTCATTTTCAACCTGCAGGGACATGGGCAGTGGGGTCCCCCAGGGCTTGGTCCTCGGGCCCTCACTGTTCAATGTCTTCATCAGCAACTTGGATGAGGGGTGAAAAGCACCTTGTTCAAATTCACAGATGACACTAAGATGTGGGGAGAGGTGGGCATGCTAGAAGGGAGGGACAGGCTGCAATTGGATCTGGACAGGTTACAGGGGTGGGTGGATGAGACTAAGATGGGATTCAATACTGACAAGTGCAGGGTAATGAACCTAGGGAGAGAGAACCAGCAGCATACCTACAGGCTGGGGAACTCCCTTCTCCTCAGCCCAGAGGCAGAAAAGGATCTTGGAGTCATTATAGGAGGGATATGGACAGCATCAAGAGGGTCTAGAGACAGGCCACTCGCACGATCAGGAGGCAGCAGGGCAGGCCTTATGAGGAGAGGCTACGGGACCTGAACCTGTTCAGCCTCCACAAGAGAAGGCTGAGAGGGGATCTGGTGGCAGTCTATAAACTGGCCAGGGGAGAACAGCAGGCAATGAGAGTCCCTGTTCCCCTGATCACTACTGGGAGTAACAAGAAATAATGACCATAAGTTGACCGAGAGTAGATTCAAGCTAGATATCAGGAGGCATACTTCATAGTCAGGGCGGCTAGGATCTGGAACCAACTTCCAAGGGAAGTCGTGCTTGCCCCTACCCTGGGGGTCTTCAAAAGGAGGCGAGATAGACACCTAGCTGGGGTCGTTTGACCCCAGTACTCTTTCCTGCCCATGGCAGGGGGTCGGACTTGATGATCTGCTCAGGTCCCTTCCGACCCTACCAACTGTGAAACTATGAATATTCTTCCTTTAAAGAGATTTCATTTGGGCATTTAAAGGTTGCCTGCTATGGAAGCAACTAAAGGTTATTTGGTGCATTTTTTATATATGTTCTATTAATGTCATCTTTTCAATTTTGTTACTAATCCATATGCCTGAAGTGTAGAATGTAAGTGAATAAAAAAAAAAAGAATGAATAACAGTGTGCTCTGTTTGAATTATTTCCTTAACTTACTGTTCACTTTTGTGTTGGCAAAACTCTGACATTCTTGCGTGGAGGAAGTAGATTTTCCATGATTTAGACTGTTCTTCATATATACTTAATATTGTTTTTCAGGTGTTCCAACTCCCAGTCCTGAAATCCTTCGGCACACCTTGAACATGCTTGTACGAGAAAGGAAAATATATCCAACTCCAGATGGCTATTTCATTGTGACTCCACAGACTTATTTTATAACACCATCCCTCATAAGAACTAACAGCAAATGGTACCATTTGGATGAGAGGATACCTGACAGATCTCAGTGTACCTCTCCACAACAAGGGACTATAACTCCCTCCACCTCGGGATGTGTCAGGGACCGAACTTTACCCAAAAACCACTGCGACTCTTGCCATTGTTGCAGAGAAGATATGCACAGCATGCATGCATCCACCCTGCAGAGGAAGTCAGCAAAAGACTGTAAGGACTCGTATTGTCCTCCATCACTATGCCAGGTACCACCTACTGAAAAAAGTAAAAGTACTGTAAATTTTTCTTACAAAGCAGAGACACTCACAAAGCCTAAAGATGTAGAAAAGCAGTCTAAAAAATTTGGACTAAAGTTATTTCGACTAAGTTTTAAAAAGGATAAGGCAAAACAATTGGCTAATTTTTCTGCTCAATTTCCTCCTGAGGAATGGCCTTTAAGGGATGAAGACACCCCTGCCACTATACCTAGAGAGGTGGAAATGGAGATTATAAGGCGTATTAACCCAGATCTGACTGTGGAAAATGTCATGAGGCACACTGCACTGATGAAGAAACTTGAAGAAGAAAAAGCTCAGAGAAGCAAAGCAGGATCTTCTGCTCACCATAGTGGGCGAAGCAAAAAGAGTAGAAATCACAGGAAGTCTCATGGGAAATCTCGGTCACACAGCAAGAGCCGGGTGTCCAAAGGAGATCCTTCAGATGGTTCTCATTTGGATATACCAGCTGAAAGGGAGTATGAGTTTTATGATCCTCTTACAAGATCCCCCAGGGAGGGCTGTTTCATAATAGAGCACAAAGGAGATAATTTTATCATGCATAGCAATCCTAATATGATCGAGTCTCACTTTCCTATGACACCAGAATGGGATGTATCTGGTGAGCTGGCCAAAAGAAGAACAGAGATGCCTTTTCCTGAACCTTCAAGGGGAAGTTCCCACTCTAAGGTCCATCGAAGCCACAGCCATACACAAGACAGAAGATCAAGAAATGAAAGATCTAACAAGGCCAAGGAAAGGTCTAGATCAATGGATAATTCCAAGGGACCTTTGGGTTCTTCTACTTTAGGTACACCTGAAGACATGGGTGAAGGCTGTAGTCCAGATGATCAAACAAATAGCCAAACATATATTGATGACAGTACCTTAAGGCCTTCACAATCACTCAGTCATCAAAGGGCTCTGATTTCATCTGTAAACTATAAAGAAACATGTATATCTGACATAGTTAGTGGCAGTGTAGAAACCCCCAGCTCTTGTAGTCTAATGGAACAAAGCAAGCCTACAGAGAATTTACCGGCCTATAGTGAGCTCAATTCCTGCACAGCAAAATCAGCAATTGATGACTATTTTCAGTGCAACACTTCTAGTGAGACTGTACTTACTGCTCCATCACCACTGGGAAAAAATAAGGAGGATCATGACACGATGACTTCAACAGATGGGATAAAAAAAATGTCTCCCTCCGAAAGACAGTCTCAACACATAGCCAGAGAGCCTGGGGTACACAAAGAGGAGTCCCCAAAAGGCCCAAGTACTGTTTCAGTAGTTGCAGGCCAAAGTCCTGAAGTAATTGCAAATGGGAGACTGGCTCAGCACCATAACACTGAATCAAGCAGCCTTGATAAAAGGAAAGAAATATTTAGTAAAGATACACTTTTTAAACCTCTACATAATACTCTCTCTGTGAATAGTTATCACAAGTCTAGTGCCCCACTGCTAAAACCCCATCAAAAGACACCCTCTGACACACTGCCAGTCAGATGTGAGAAACTAGAACAGGCTATAGTAACCTCCATCACACAAGTTATGCCCATTTCACAGAGACAGCAAGAATCAGCTGGGAACCAGGAACCTTCCTTTGATTATTATAATGTATCTGATGATGATGACTCGGAGGAAGGAACAAATAAAAATGCTGAGGAAGAAAAAAACAGGGATGATGTGGGCACTATGCAGTGGTTACTGGAGCGGGAAAAGGAAAGGGATCTACAAAGAAAATTTGAGAAGAATCTTACTCTCCTTACCCCAAAGGAAACTGAAAACAGCAACCAGAGAGCCACACACTCAGCTCGCCTGGACAGCATGGATAGCAGCAGCATTACCGTAGACAGCGGGTTCAATTCTCCACGGTAGGACTATAAAATTAATTTTAAAGGTCACTCTTGAGTTATTTACATGGTTCTTATGTGTTTGTTTTTTTTTAATAAAAATTGTTTTCCTGTGCATGTAGCAGAGGACCTCAGGATGTATGCAGAGGACTCTTTTTGTGTAGATTTTTTGTCTACATACACAAAGCCAGATTGTCCTTTCACTTGAAATAGTCTCAGTATGGAAAAAAACTTCTTTGGCTTTGATACTTACTGAAGGATGCTGGTGTAATTAGGCAGACTGCCTTGCTGATGTAGGTTGATTATCACAAAGGGAGATTTTTAGCTTTCTACTTTAGCACATGCTGTATTGGCTCTATCTTCTTTAGTATCTCTTTGTCCCCCCTCTTACTGTGTTGGCAGTATGTGCTTTGACCTGCACTGTCGTTGCAGTTCATCTGGAAAAGCTAATGCTCCACGGCACCAGGTACTGGAAGTGAAATGTAGTTCTCTTTCATACCACTCCTGCTTCCCAACCTCTGATGGCAAGTTAGGATGTATCCCTTCTGTGTAGTACCTGTTTCCCCACCAAGTACAGAAATTAAGTTTTTAGTGATTTCATTTTTTAACATATTATTGGGGACTTCCTTAGCAATAACAGGAGCAAATATTAGGAAGTAATTCTAAAGGAAGGAAGAGTGATTTAAGTTTTACCTTGGTCTAAGCAACCAAATTTATGTAACTTTTTGGAAGGTTTTTGTCCCTTTGACTAAGCTCATCTGCTATGTAGAAGTTTAGCAACTTTCCATTATAGGAAGAGTCGTTCCAGCTAGTATGAGGTTACATGTATTCTCCTTTTAAAACTTAAATCTTTTATTTTTTTTAAATAAAATATGCAGTACTTTCACCTTGCTGTTTTAAATTTGGTCTAGCTCAGTGTGCAAATTGTTTCTGTTTTTTCAGGGCTGGGCAAGTGGTTAGTTGTGTATGAATCATTTCTTTTACTTAACTCACTGGTAGGATCATATATTCCAAACTTGCAGTTCAGTTGGTTCAAGGAGAGATCATATCTTCCCTCATTGTTTGTATGGAAGCTGAAACTTCTATTTGTGACCCAAAGAAAGCTAAGCTAGCATGACACCTGAGCATAAAAATTTGGTGTATTATACTGCCAGCCAAGCCCTACAGAAAACAAAAATGTCAGCTTTTAAAATTACCGTATTTTTCGGACCATAAGACGCACTTTTTCCCCCCCAAAAGTGGGGGGAAAACGAGGGTGCGTCTTATGGTCCGAAGGTGTGTGTCCCAGGGAGACGGGGCGGAGCTTGCCCGCGGAGGCGGCGGAGCCCGAGCGGGACATCCGCCGCTTGTTTAGACCGGAAGCCAGCGCCCGTGCCGGTGGCCGGGAGCCGGCAATAAAAATGGCCAGCCGGAACAGACAGGGCAGGAGTCTGAAGGAGGGACTCGCTGCCGCGGAGACTGAGGCTCCAGGAGGGGTGCGTCTTATGGTCCGGTGCGTCTTATGGTCCGAAAAATACGGTAAGCTTATTGTATTTCCTTCACTTAAAAATTATCTACTTGTTTGCATCCCTTTGACTGGAGTCTATAACATGAGTCAAATTTGATAGAGTAGTCAAAATGCTGTATTTAAGCCAGGATTTATTCAAGATATTTCAAAACATTTTTATTCTGAGTTTAAGTCTGAGGGAGCTACATTTAGATACTTTTTTTCAGTTTCATTCTCAGTGTTGTTCTACTGAAGTAATTGGAGGATAGAGTGAATGTAGCTCTTGAGCCTTATTTAACAAATTATTATTCCTTTCCCATCATGCAACAAAAAAATTGATTTTGAGAGAGCATGTACAGAACACCTGAAAAAAAATTACTATTTTTACATCATAAAAGGAAAAACACATTTCAAAAGGATGACAAATTGGAAAAAATATCTTTTAACAGGATTTTGGTAAAGAATTTTATCAAGGTAATTTGACTTTGAGAAGAAAGTTTAACTCCTTTTTTGTTGTTGTTGTTAAAAAAAACTTCTGCCAGACTCACTGTATCCTTACCAGATTGAACTGCACACAGAACTGTCACTGAAGCCTTGGGTCGTACAACTTGTAATGATCAGCTTGTGACATCAACGTTAAAAATGATGGTCACAAAATGAATGTCACAACTTTGTATGAGAAATAAGTAAGAAAAATGGCAGTTGTTCATGCATCTGTTCCCACTGAAGAAGAGAGAAAAATGACATAATACAAGTATGCACCTTGAGTACTGTCTTACCATGTGTCCACTGAAGCCAACTGGTACTTCTCAGAGTGAGTAGGTATAGCAAAGGAGACCTGGAGGAAGCATGTCTGCTGCCTGTGAAGACACCTCACAAAGTTTTCCAAAAGATATCAGTGATTCTTAGTTTCTCTGTTCATGCTTCTTATTTCATAACTGTATTCAGGCCTCATTTTATAATACTGTAAGTATCTACACAGCCAATAACTATGAAATAGCCAGCAATGGAGTAAGGTCACTGTTGAGGAATAAATAACAGGAGCAGATGACTTTTTAAAAACACAACCTATTTTCTTGCAAATGCCATTAGTTGATAAAACCCCAAAGAATAGAAATAATGCAGAAGTAGTAGTAATAGTAGAACTGATTTAAATACAATAGGCAATATTATCAAAAAATTATGGCTAATTTAGCCTCCTATATTCATATTTGGAAACCTTTATTGAATGACCTAACTTTGAGAATTGCTAAATGCATAGCTATTCCCTTAGATGATTGGTTTCTTGCATTAAAAGTACTTTTATGTTAGGCAGCTGAAATAAAACTATTGCTCTTTAAGAACCTAGTCCTGGGAATTGAGGACACTCCACATGTTCAAAACTCCACTCTGAAGTAAAATTTGAAAGTGCCACAATTGGGTATATTACACATTTAATAACAAATAAAGTTTTCTATTTGGCCAGATCTACCTGTGTACAAATTTGTCCTTTAAAGGAGGCAGCCATGTTGTTCAGTAATGTTTGTAGCTCAGTGCAGTCAGAGAGCAGTTTCAGTGAAACTGTTTTGTGCAAAAGTGCACAAGCCTGGAAAGAAAGGTAAACCATTTCAAATGCAGTATGAAAGTTATTTGCCTGAATAAAAAATCCAGATGTCTGTTATTGGTACAAACCACGTGTGACAACTTCAGGTCTGTTTAGTAATATACCTGTACTATAACATGGTGACTAGTGAGTACTTCTGGAATCCATTTTGAAGGAACATATGTGAATCATCAAACTGAGATGGTTCATTGATGTGACACTACGTACAAACACAGGAAGCCTATTATAAAACACCCCATTCACTGTTCCCCTTTGCCAGATAGATATATAGGTATGTAATATATGAGTGTATGTGGTGTTTTTTTTCTTTTCCATTTTAGTACTCGTGAGAGCTTGGCTTCCAACACTTCCAGTATTGTTGAAAGTAACAGACGTCAAAACCCAGCTCTAAGTCCTGCACATGGTGGCGCAGGTCCAACATTCAGCTTTCGAGCAACTGCAGACCCTCCAACAAGCGAAGCTGAAAAACTGCAGAAACCTGCTAACTGCCTGCAAGCTTCTGTTACTAGTGTTTGATAATCATTCTGCCTCAGATCTTCTGTCTCATCCTATACAGCGAAGTTTACGACACTGGGGACTGATGTTTACATCTTCGGGGAAAAAACAAGCATCTCAACCACAGTTTTAGTGTTTACTTAAACTGTGCTGCTATGTAGGCTAGGGGCAACAAAGAAATCTTTACTTCAAGGTATTGCTTTTCACATTTGCGGCTCTGTAGCAACAGAATAGTGATAGGGATATAATATGTACACTTTTTTGCTTCACTTAATTGTAACTGAGCACATATATGAAAGTCTAGACACTGTAAGTGTAATCTGCATTTTCAATGTCCATGCAGTTGCCAACTCCATTAAAAAAATGCCACAGATGTGTGATGTGCCCTGTCAGAGGCTAAATTCTGTCACAGAGTTGATCCTTTCCCTTCAGAAAATGAGCCACAGCTGAAAGTAAACAGCAAAGGTCACCTTAAGAGAAAACAATGCAAAATGCAACTAGGAAAGACATCAGCTCTATCTGTGAGTTATTTATACATCGGTCATTTTCACTGTGAGATTTGATGACACAATTTTTCAAGAATCCATAAAAACAAGTGAGAAGAGATCATGTTTTAGGTAGGTGGGATGGGAAAGAATTATGGTGGAATTGCATTATTTTTTTCTGTAAAATTGTAAGAGATGCTTGCTAAAACTTTCTTCTTAATCTCCCCCTATTCCAAACAAGGATGTAGGTCATTCAGCAGAGGGGGAGGGAAGGAAAGTTTAACTGTGGTTGAGGCACAGCATGGAGTACCATAAAAGGGTTTTGTTCTTGGGGGTTTTTTTTAAATCAATAATTTAAGAATGGTGGTCTCATTCTTATCACTTCTGAGATTCCAGCTTGCTGGTATAAGAGAATCAGGAAAAATAATTTGTTTGAACAAAAAAGTTCTTTATGATACATATGACAAATATGGCCTGAAGAGTTGATTTCTTTCTAATGGAAGGACGTGATTCTATTTTATGTAGTTTTTAAATAGAGTGCCTAAATTAGGCTATTGAGACTAGCATACGTTGTAGTGGTTTATCAAAGAACAAATTTAGAGAATTATAAACTTCAGGCTTTTTATTCAAAGAATATTTGCAATTTAGCATTTTATTGGGAAATAACATAGTTTTTTAAAATTGCATATTATTAGAAATTAAATGTGTCCATATAATTGACAGAAAACATCCTAATTCTGCAGGTATGTTATATTCCTTTGTACTACCCTAAATTGTTGCTCCAAAGTAATTTACATTATATTAATTATTCTGGAGTAACTGTCACAAATAGTCAAACATCAAAAGCGTAATTTCTAGGTAAAAAGGGCCAAGTTCTAGTCTGTTACTTATGCAGCCCTGTACTGCAGCAAACTGTCTTCAAAAGACCCCACATTTGCTTTTTAATAGAAGAGATAGAAGTTTGTGTAAGAAAAACAAAGATATTAAGAAACATGATCAGCTGTATAAATTGTTGAATACAAATTGACATGTACGTTGCCTGTCACTTGTTGGTACCCAGGTATTATATCCAGTTGTTCATTTTAAAAGAGTATTTTCATCAGGTTCTGGTGACATGTATAACCTGTATAAACCATTTGAGCTTCACTCATGATCTATATGGTCATCTGAAGTTTTTAGTACAGCCTTATATTAGACAGTTGGATATTAGGTACTTATGAAATGGCTTTATAACTCTGGACACAATTGGTTTCTGATTCTGTCAAGTATATCATACAGTACCTAGCTCTATAACGCCCAGTAAATGCATGAGTCTGTTTTCATTATTTTTATGTATAAATTCCATTTCATAAGAGCAATAAGACCTTTCAGTGCATGTAAGGGAAATTATTGTGCTTTTGGTTGGTTCGAGTCACTTGGCCTTTAGCCTCTTGCCTTATCATACCTTCCAAGACATGCTATAATTACCCAATAATGCATCTTACTGTCACATCTTATTGCTTACATATGTAACTCCAAGACTGCTTATTAAATGCAGACACCAGTCAGGTTTTTTGTGAGGAGTTGTTGTTATATACTATGCAGTGGCTGACTGTGATTTTGTTTGAGACATTTAGTAGTATGTACCAATTCAGTAAATAAAAATGTTGAAACAATACCTTAATTTATAGCTGATGATCTGAAAATGCAAGTTACAGTATTAAAAAGTTAATAACAAAGACATGTTTTACCTTTTGGAGAAGTTTTTATTTTTGTTATAAACTCTGATTCATTTATACAAAAAACATCATTCCAAAAAATATGATAGTATCTACCTAGAAACTGTATGTGATTTCTGAAAGTTTCCATAGATCAACAGACACGTCATATTAATGTTGACATGGCATTGTAGCAATATTAATGTGACTCTTCAAATATGGAATGTAAACAGAAGTTTCAAATAGAAATGTTCTACTCTTGAATTCTTTTAAAAAAAAAACAACAACTCAACAATGGACTAAAAGGAAATTCCATCTTTAGGCTCTGGCAGCAAAACCACGAGAGTGGAGCTTGAGTGCTTTATGTCACCCTAATCCTTTGATGAAATCATAGCCTGGTATTACATGGTTGCTTATCTATCATTCTTCTAATGTATCAATTTAAAGGTTTACAGAATTAGAATAGGTTGAATCTGTGTTGTATTCAACTTTTAAAGGGTCAACACAAATCTGTTGGCATTTTTGCACACTTACTATGTATTATAATACAACATGTTACTTTTATGGTAATTTTTTTTTACACATATAACTACCTCCATGAATTTGATGAAATGCAGCAACGTAAAAAAAAGTATATTGTAAAAAGCAAGGTTAAAAACTTTTTGAAGCATTAGGTCATGGTGTTCTCTTATGTGTCACCGCTTGTGTATGAAGTCATCATGTTTTCAATGCCATGATTTCCTTATATTATTAAATTTGGCTTTCAGGTGAATAATTTGAAATGTTGACAAAGCCACATAATTTTGTTCATAGTGAATGGAAGGCTAAAACCTTCCATCATCTTTACTCCATTACTACTAAAGTTTCTACCTAGTAGGGAGTCAAATATAACTATAATTTAACACATTTTGAACATCTACATATGATCTGAACAATCATATGATTGGCAGTTTGGTGTTTAACGGAAGACATGCCGGATATTTTCTTGCCAACCTTCAAACACTCTGAGCCCTATTCTGCCTTCATTTATGCTAACATATCAAATCAGGGCTTCCCTTAAATGGCAAGAGCTCTCTGAGCCATGTGTTATTTAACTCTCATCTAAATGATGTTCACTTTCTTTTCTAAAGCCTGTGCATCATGAGCACTTACTCCCTTTGAAACTAATGATAAAATTGGAATCGACTTCATTGGGAGCCTAAATAAAATGTGTGGCAGGGTGCCCATTGTACCAAGAACTTGGGCAGACTTCCAGTAAAAATGAGGTTTGCTGTTAAGTAATAGCCAATAACAAGCCACCTTTTAAAAAAAAAAATCTAGAAATTTTTCAAAAACCAAAGGAGATAAGTGGCAGCTGACCCATGGCAGCTCTATTTTATCTACAATCCCTGGATTTATTAATACCTCTTTCACAGAACCCTTGGTATTGTTCAGATGTAAATTAGTACACAGTCACTAGATTAATCAGTTTTGCTTTGTGTATGTCAATTCAAAAATTGTAGGAAAATGGTAACTATTTGATTCCACACAACCTCCCATTTTAAAAAGTAAAATGTACTGGAAAACAAAGTTTTTAATTAAAACTTTGCCCTTACTTTTGATGGCAATAGCAGCCTTTTCTGAAAGGTCATATAAAAAGCAGTATTTGACACCCATTACAAATCTTGATAATATTTTGCACTTATGCCTATTATGTGAGGATGTCAAAGCATTTCACAAAGATGAATTAAACTTCACAAGTTTGTGATGTGAATATCCCTATTGTTATCCCTATTTTATGCAAGGGCACACTTAAACACCGAGTTTGTAAGGCAGATTATGAACCAGTCTTTCTTTCTTTCCCTTAAAAGACATGAGAATAACAAATATTTAACCAAAGTGTTTAATGTTTACATTCTAAAGTTATTTTTCTGATGTGTTTATTTCAGTAACGTAGGAGAAAACGTCGTTTACAGTTCTGTGGAGGGTTTTTAAATTGGCAGTGCCAAAAATGTTCACTGTAGTAATATGGCTGTTCACAAGCCAGCAGTGGTTCCAGAAATAGTGATTCTAATTAAAAGTTTGTTTTTCAAATACATTTTACATTCTTTTTCCCAGGGTGTTCATTCAAATTGCTGTACTGAGTAAACAGATAGTCCTCTTCCAATTTAATGTCACTTCAGTTTACAACCCTCTTTGCTCCTCTGAAGAAGACTGTATAGTATTAAAGACAAATGCTGTATTTTTTACTTAACTTCTTATCTATTAGATAGATATCTAAAATTTTGCCCGTAATAATATACATAATCATCCTGTAGTTTAATACATCAGAATATTCAGTAGACTCAAATGAAGTCAATGAAGTTATTCTGGCATGAAGCTGGTATGTGAGAAAAATGGGATTTTTGCTTTTTTTGTAGCAGCGTTCTAACTTTTGATTTCAGTTTTGTCGGCGTAAATCAGGAATAACTCCACTTTAAATTTATCCTGATGTAACTTAAATTAGAATCAGCTATGAACTCCATTGAAGCTCTGTTCTGAGCTGAGGATTTTTGTTTCCATCCCCTTGGATTAAATATGTAGAAGGAGCAGAAGACCACACGTTTGGATTTGAAAAATTGACAAGTTTAAAATGTAGGTGCTTCTCCTATGGCTAGGTATGAAATCTGTAGTGAAATGCACAGTCAGCAACTCCTTATTCCCAACCTGGATGCTAACACAATCACCATCTCTTCTGCGCCTAGGAAGGGCAAATTTCAGTGCAGTATAATGCACTCCTGTTGTATTGTGGATAGAGCCACCCAAAGGATATTCGCACGTAAGTATGAAAGGTCTGAATAGGGCCCTTAGAGTAATTGACACAGATATTACTTTTCTATGTAGAGGAGATTTGAGTTTAAAGGGATCATAATTCTGCAGGTAATTTTTTAAGAGTGACTGAATGTGACTGTTGCATTAGGTTTAAGTGAAATAATAAATGCAAGTGGGACTTACTGTATGTTAGAAGGGAGTTTTGCAGCCAAGACTGCCTTGTATAAATGTGTTTGCACTGAAAAAAATTAAAAATTACTTGGTCTCTGGTTGCTGTAAAGGTCATCCAAGATGGATGTTCTGTTTATATTGTATAGTATTTCATATGAAATAATTACAGTTCATGAAATGTCTTCCCTAATGTTACTGATTTATAACAGCACATTTGTAACATGGTTTTTATTGTGTCAGTGTACCATATTGTAAATGATGATTACTTGTCATGCTTAGTATAATAATTTAAAGGAAAAAAGGACAGGGATTTTTGTAAGTCTATATTTGAAAGTCCCTCCATACAGTAATATTGTGTTCATGTTGTTTATGTAGTGTTGTGTGAAATATCCATTTTGGATTGTGTTACTTTTTAAGATATTAAATAACATTTGATTATATGCTTTAAGTGAATTTTTTGCACCTCCAGAGGATGAAGTGGAAAGGTATGTCCTAGTTAAAGCAGTGGTTTCTCCACTGTTTTGTAAAGTACTCACAACAGAGTGGCTATCTCAAAAAACAAAGGTAATAATAGCTTGATCTTTTCATGGGTAAACAATTGAAAAGTGGTCTGAAATAAATTGGGCAAAATTTATTAAGGACAAGTGCAAAGTATTACACATAGGAAGGAATAACCAAATACACAAATACTAAATGGACAAAGACTGACTAGTAGGGCTGTGCGAAGCTTCGGTCGCTGATTCAATACAGCGGAGATTCAGCGCGATTCAGCAGCTGTATTTCCAAATGGAATCAGGAGACCCCTTAATCTCTCCAAATTGAATTGAAACCCTCCAAATCGATTCTGAGATTTAACATAAACACAGCTTTATTTTTTTTCTACATACCTCAAGATACCAGGTGGCTCATGAACGCTGAGATGGTGGGGCAGATGGAGTGTCCCATGGGAGCGCCGGGGGGGGGGGTGGTCCCCAGTGCACTTGGCGGCAGACCTGGACGTGGACCAGAAGTACTTATGGGGCCACTGCCGAGCACGCAGGGACACCCCTCTCCCCCCGCCGCACTCCAGTGGGATAGTCCATCTGCCCCACCATCACAGCGTTCACAAGCCATGCCTGGTAACTCAAGATATGTAGAAAAGCCATTTAAAGTTGTGTTTATGGCCGAATCGCTGATTCTCTGAATCGGCATCGAATCTTCAGATTTGGATTTGGCCAAATCGAATCGGGTCAGTGATCTGAATCAGAGAATCGAATCACTGTCCCCCTGAATCACTGTCCCCCATATTTGATTCAGATTTGGGATGAATCTGAATCAGATATGGCCCGCTTCGCACACCCCTACTGACTATATACTGCAGTTCTACAGAAGAGAACCTGGGGGTTGTGGATCGCAAGCTGAATCGGTGAACAGTATAATATTAGTGCAGAAAAAGCTGATTAACACGCTGTGATATATTAAAGTATCATATACAAATCATAAATGATTCTTCTACTCAGTTCAGCAATTCTGAAATCTCCAATTTTGGGTGCATGCTTAAAGATATGGATAAATTGGAAAGAGTTCAGAGCAGAACAATAAAAATGCCCAGAGATTTAGAAAACCTGCATGGAAAGGTTGGAAGATATGGGATTATTTAATTTGAAAATTGAGTAGACATATAGGGGTAGGCATGATACAGGTTTATAACAGTCATCTTGTATTTGATAAGAGGATAGTGATCTATTGTTTTCTGTGCCCAGATGGCACAGGGATAAAAAGGTGGTGGGCTTGAACTGCACTTGGGAAATCTAAATGATCTATTAGGAAGAAATTTTTTAACTATGAGGACTTTGTATCTAGAGAAGCTGTGGAATATTAATCACTAGCAGATTTTAAGAGTAGATTAGACAGCTGTTTTATTTGCAAGGGTTTAGAACAGGTAGTTGGGCTCCCCTGAGCAGGTGACCTTATGTGGTCCTTTTCAGTCACATAGGCCAGGTGACTTTATGTGGTCCTTTTCAGTCTTATTATTATTATTCAGTCTATGATTATTTCTGGTAACAGTTTTCACCCTTATTTTTTCCTAATCTGAGAATTCAATGTAAAATTTCCAGTTTAAATGGAACCTACACTGTGGACAGATATAAGTATATCATTTTAAGGGAGAGGGGAGGGCTTACTGTTTGGGGAGTGCATCATTTAAACTGAAGTAACTGTTTCATCCGTCTGCTCCTGTACAGATATAATAAAGGTAAACAGCTGTTACTTTAAACCTGAGTGATATAGGTTTAATGCTGTAATGTTTTAACTTTACCTTAGAGTAGAACAGAGTAGACAAATTAAATAGTTACAGTGGGATCAGATGGAAGGCACTACACCCATAGATGTCTATCTAACTACAGTGGATGTATAATAACTGAATTCACAAGAATATAGCAAGGCAGATTTTTGGTAGAGTGCAGATAACATCACGTTAACATTTGTGGAGGGATCCTAAAGATGATATACATATGCCATTTTCCTGCATCCCTAGGAGAAGCAGGAGAAAATGGTTATGAAGAGATTCTGAACCCAGAAGGTTTGGCTAGGTGGCAGAGTCTTGTCTTCACTGTCAAAACAGCTGCTACTTTCCTTGTCGGACATTCATGTTTCGCCTAAGCTCAGGTATGAAGCTTTGTGAACTGTTTGTGATAAAACAGGGGCGGACGATTATTTTGTGTGCCGGGCCGCTTACCCAGTTTTGGCAGGCTGTTGAGAGCTGCGTGGGTAGCCCCGCCCCTGGTCACCATCTTGGGACCAATGTCCCAGGGTCAGCACCGGTGGGGCCCGAAGCAAGGCACAGGCTGGCAGGGGTCTGTGGAGCTGGGCTGAGTTGCACCAGCAGGGAGGGGGGAACTGGCCTGGCTCCATAGAGCCCCGGCCAGCTGGGACCCCGCGGTCTTGCCACCCTGCTCTGGGCCCCACCAGCACTGGCTCTGGGACACTGGTGCAGGCCCTGTGTTCCCACTGGATCCCTCCTGCTCACACCCAGTGCCCCCCAGCCCTGTGGTACAGGTAGGGGACAGCACACAGCCTGACCCCCTGCTTGCCAGCAGGGAAGAAGCTGGTGCTGAACACAGGGAAAAGTGGCCCCTTGCCTGCCCCATGGCCAGTGCCCCACGTTGCAGGCACTCACAGCCCGTGTGGGGCTGTCCGGAGCAGGCACAGGTTACAAGGTGGTGCTAAGTGCAGAGGGGGTGGGGAAAAAGCAGCTGCTCCACCCCATGGCTGGCTCCTTTCACTGCAACCACTTGCAGCCTGCCTGGGGCTGTCTGGAGCAGGCACAGGCAGGCCCACGCGGGCTGCAAGCTGCTGCAGTGCAGAGCACCGGGCATGGGCAGGGAGGGGCTGCCTCGCCCCCCTCCATGCTCCTTCCCTGCCCTGGGTCATCCCCCCCCCACTTACATGAGCTTCCCGCACCAGGGCAGCCATGTGCTCTCAGCCCAGGAGTCCCGGGCTGGGGCTTCTGGCTGGGGTTGCGGGGCAGGTGGGCCCCACTGTTGTTGGAGCCCACCAGGCTTCCCCTGGGTCCTACTGCCCTTGGTTTCTGTCATTTTTGACAGGAACCAAGGGCAGAGAAATATTAATTTTCCAAATATTTGTAGGGGCCCTGCGGGCTGGATAGAACAGCCTCACGGGCTGGATGCGGCCTGCAGGCTATATTGTGCCCACCCCTGTGATAAACGATGAAAGATTTATTGAGGTGTGCTCAGTCACCCAGCACCCTGGCTTGCCAGTTTCCTGTTGCTTATACATAAAGGCTACACATACTCCTTTCTAGCTTCTGCCAAACATGCCCTTTGCCCCCCTCCATGCCCTATTGCTTTTCCTAATCCCAAACATAAGGGGTTTGTCTGGACTAGGAAAAGTGAAGCTGACTCATTCTTTATTTTTGTTTGTTTGTTTGTTTTTAGGCTTGTGAACAAACCGTACTGGAAAAATGATCTGAGTAATTTTGCAGGTAAAGCAGTGGCACCTAAGTACTACCCACCTGTAGCCAAATTCTGGGAGTCTCTACAGTCACAGTACTGGTCTAGAAAAATAACTCACAAATACCAGATCTCACATGTGCTTGTTATGCTGTGGATGAGCCATAGACATACCAGTACTTTGATTCTTGACAAGGCACAGCATGGAGTGAGCTTTAGCAACACTGGAATTGCTGTGTTCCTTGCTGACTCTGACTGAGTCAAAAGATGTTTGGCTGGGTGGTTTGATGCTTTCCATCGACCAAAAAGAATGTGTGCTTCCTGCTACATCCAGGGGTTTCTCTGGTTGTCCTGTTAGGCTGACTTGAGCTGTAAATTTTCTTTGACCCTTGCTGCCTTGCTGGAGGTGCTCTGGATTGCCTTTAGGAATGGAATATTGGGATTCTGGCTAGTGACCCTTGGTTACTGCTCACAGACTCTTGAGGCCATTTATAGGTAGCTGAAACAGATCAATGTAAGTTGAGCAACGTCTCCAAGCTTATCACCATTAGTGAATGGAGGAATATCTCTCTTTGTTAGAACCCCAGCGAGAGTTTTAAAGGCAAAACCTTAGAAGTTTTGCTTAGAGCATCTCTGAACAGAGAGACAGCATGGAGTGTCTCCCTAGCTCTCTAGATCAGGTAGGAGCAATGAAGACTAAAGCAGTGACTCTTAACCAGGGTGCTGTGGCAACCTGGGATGCCATGAGTTCCTTTTAAGGGTGCTGCACAATATTAGTTGTATTAGGTGTGTAGACATCTACAGATAACTTGACATAAATCCAGAGATTTCAAATGGGAACTGTAGTGTCTTTTTGAGTTCTTTGCAAAGGAAAATTGCTCTAGTATTTTCCCACAGTCAAAATCAGATAACTGTTCCATAATCGAAATAAAAAGATTTGACTATTTCAAGGGATTGCTACTTGAAAGGTGATCCCTTATTATCAAGATTTTCTGAGCTATGACATGAAGAGGTCACTTTTTCTTGGTTGCAGTATCACGGTATGGAAAAATTAGTAGAAATTCTAAGATCCCGAAATACTGATAGTTGATGTCTTTGTGTCAAGATAGATAAGCTTGGGTTTGTATATACTGTATAACTTTCAGATTCCCTGTTAGATAAAATGAGAGAGACACTGTACTTGTATTGTGTGGTATTCAGAACCATTCCTTCTGACAATATGACTTTTTATATATCCATGGAATCTGCTGGACTTGCATTTCAGCTTCTTCAGAACTTCAAGGAAGTTAATCAAACTACTTTTATATTTAAAATGTAGGCCCTTTGACAACCCCCTCCCTCAACCAGTTAAAGATTGCCGCTGACCAGAAGTAAGACATAATAGTCCCTCTAGTGACAAATTCACTTCTTTCCCTGTTTCATAATTCTTTTGTGTCTCTCCAATTCTTGTAGTACCATGATATGAAGAACTGCATACAGGATAAGGATAGTCAGTTTCAGTTCAGTTGGGATGGGTGTTCAGCTGTGAAGGAGTCTTCCAAAAGAGATCTAATTAAGCCAGTCTGACCGTTTCCAGGACTTACTGAGAGACCATTCTCCTTGACAAAGCATTTCTACCAAAATTGGCATGTTAGTGAGGAATAAAGAAAAGTCCCCAGTGTAGCCTCTTTTTGAACCTTTCCATCTTCTGTCATTTTGCTGAAGTACAGAACAGTTTACCCCTATTGTGCCATCTATCAGGAAACAAACAAAGGCAGTAGCATAAGCCGGGGCGGGGGGGAAGCATGCAAAATAAAAGCAGACTCCACCTCCCCTTTATTGCCTCATTGAATCAGTAGGTAGGTCAGAAGGGACTTTGAGGGTCATCTAGTCCAACACCATGTTGTTGTGTTTAGGTTCCCATCTGCATGGTTTTTCAATGGTGCACCATTATGAAAACTCTCAAGGCTCCTAATTTCCTCCCTGGGATTAATAGGCTGAAATATGGTGGGACAGTGTGCAATGTAAATCCACATTTGGGGGGTGGGGGGTAGTAAAATTCATGCAAGAAACTGAACATACACATTCAGTCTTTTAGTGTTAGGGTATCAAATTCACCTTGTACCCCAGGCTGGATCCAAAGCACTAGGCTCCTTGTGGCTTGGATCCAGCCTGGGGTATGGGATGGTTCTAGCCTGGGGCATGTGGCAGTGGCAGCAGTTCTAGCAATGGCAGCTCTGGCTCTGACATGGGGCATCTTCAGCACTTGCTGCATGCCCCATGCTGGAACTAGAGCCACTGCTGCCACTGCATGCCTTGTGCAGTGGCAGCAGCTTTAGTTCCAGCATGGGGCAGCAGCTGGGCCAGTGGCCAGAAGTAGGGCTGCAACAGTGACAATGGGCAAAGAGGCTGGAGGGTGACTGGGATTATATCACTCCTTTCTCCCCCTCCTACCTCCTATCACCATGATCATAGGAGCCCAAGAACCCAGGATTCTGTGCAGACCACTTCCCCCCACTCAGCCATGTCCCCCAACTTCTGGTGGGCCCTTGGTAACCCATGCCATATTTGGCTTGCAGGACATACATTTGACACCCCTGCTTTACAGTAAGTAACTCTGTGTTCATGACTCTCTTTCTTAATTCTTAACAATAAAAACAAGTCAACAAATTAAGTGTGAAATGGAAGAAACCTTGAGACAAAATGAGTGATGTCACTCAAGCTGATTTGAACTTGATGGGGCTACTTGTACCCTCTGAGTGTCTACCAGAGATCTGTTGCCTCACCCTTGGAGAGATCTGATTGTCTAGTTTCATTTATATAAATTCACCCTCTTGCACAGACAGTCCTTCCATCCTGTGACCCTGGGCTCCGTTTTCCCTTTTTGCCTTCTGGGTCTTATTAGCCAGCTACGTAGGAAATACGATACCATGCATCTTTTTCTGCAGGGCAACCAAATCATAGAAGAGATAATAATCGTGTGTCAGAACCAGCTTCCTCTTCAGTGCACTTGGACTCTATATGAGCTAGCTGGTTGGCTACCACAATGTTTATGAAGTGTTGAATGCACACACAATATATTAGGAGAATTTATGAAGGTTACAAACTGAATCACCTGTAACTTAGGAAAAGCCAAAAGGGCAGCTGTCTGTGCTCCATTTGGCACAGAAGCTGGAAGATGTATGGTTAATGAGAGAAAAAGAGAAAGAATGGTCTCATGGATAACCACCTTATTGCTGCCTTGGAGAGCTGGATTTTATCATCATTTCTGCAGCAGAGTTCCTGACAGGTCACTTAAACCAAACTTCATAGATGGTCACTAATTGTGTGTTCATTATTTTCTGGGTGCTTTACTTGAGACACTGGCACAGAACATTTTGTAAATTTTCAACATTTTGCCCTATGTAGCCATTTCCTGCTGGTGCTCTCAGCATGGTCAAGAAAGCAATCAGCTGCTTTTTGTATGTTGTGCCTCTGGGGTGCGATTTGCACAAGTGCTGAGGTCTGCAACTGAAGTCAAGTTGATAAAAGCTCTATTTTGAAGATAAAATAACAGGCACTCTGAAAAATCAGGTCTTAGATGTCTGAAACTGGATATCTAGAATTAGTGGATACTTTTGACATTCATCTCTCTGAGCCTCAATTTTATTATGTAAAATGGGGAAAATACAATTCCCTTGTCTTATATGAGTATTGTAAAAAGAAATGTAGCACTCAAGGTAGTTATGAGTGACAGAAAAACCCTTGAGAAAAAGTGATGAAAGCCATTGAGGAAATGAGTTTAGATTTCTCATCCATGAATAGGATGAAATAATTAAGGCATGGGGCCTTATTCAGTGATGATAAAAACAAAATATTAATTGCTGCTAATTAAGTGACAGCTGTCCAGTCTGTGTACTGAGTCAGGCTGCAGTTGTGTGGAAAAGAACAGCACCTAACCATGTAGCTAAGGACAGTCTCATACTACATATATGCAAGAATGTTGTACAGAGAACCTTAACTCTGGCATTTCCCATCTTCTGAGTGATTGACTTTACCACCATAATAATCTCTTACTGTCATTCTTTTGTAATGTCCTGTTTTGTTAAATCAAACAGAAAATACCAAAAGTCCATCATGTGCTGTTACCCTGACACTTGGAGGGGTTGTCAGCAGGGCTGGAACCTGGAGACCTACCACATGGGCCTCTTCCCTTTGTACTAGCAGATGGCTTCAGTAGGTTTTCACTCTGTCTGTAAATCAAGGCTAGAACACCTTGACAAGGGTTTCCTCCCCCTTGCCTTGCAGTCCCAGTCTCCTTGCCCAATTCCAATTTTCCATCACACAGCTCCAAGTCCCAGTTTTCTCTGCTTCCCTGGCCCCAATTCCTAGCATCTTCCTACTTCTGGTACCCTGTACCAGCAACCAGTCTTACTCCTTCAGAATCCATTCTTAATACGTTCCACCTTCCTGCCTGCCACTGCATGTCTGGTTCTTCTCACCTCTGCATGCAATTCAAGCAGCTTCCTCCATCACAGTGCTTGGGCCTCATAGGGAGCACAGGGCAAGCAGTTCTAATGCTTGGCCCTGGACATAATTGCTGAGAGTCCTAAGTAAATCGGGGAACATGCTCAGTGGAAATAATCTCCAGGGTTTATTCATACACAATCAAGTCTCTATTCATTATGTATTAAATGAGATTTTCAGATGCTTCTAATTTCATCCTATACCAAGAAATAGTTGTAAGAGTTTTTTTTTAACACGGGCACTATATTTTCCCCCCAGTCTTCTCAGAAATTGTTGAACTGTTTTTAGTGAAACTACACAAAAATGCAGCCTGAGGCACACTCATACCACAAAAAAACTCCAGCCCCAAACATCTAAGTTTGTAAATCAATAAGTAACTGAAAACTTTCTTCTAACAGAAAATGTTAGGCAATGCTAACTTCAGGCGACGCTTTTTGTGAAGCCTATAATACAACCCAACCTTTTGATTTATAGCCTCCTCCTTGCCTTCCATATGTTGTTTATTCTTTTAGATAGCGATCTCTAGGCAGGGAGTCTGTCTGTGTGTATAAGTCCTTGCCCAAGGGAGATCCAGTTCTGACTGTGGCTTTCAGGTGATCTCATGTCAATTAATATTATGTTTAAATTCACTTAACCTTCACAAGGTAATTGGGCTTTATTCAAATGAAGTGTTGAAGGAGAAAATTCCTTGGATCGCTGAAGCTGGTGGCCTTTGCTGGAACTTGGCTCCATGTCCCACAGACAGTGCTTCCCCCCTGTCACCTTAGCAGCTTGGAAGAGTCACAGGATCAGTGTAATTGGGTTGTGTTCGCTCTCTCCCTTCTTCCACACCGGCCTCTCCATAGATTCCCCCCACAGGAATGCTCTTGGCAGCTCTCTTCACGCAGCTGCAGCACAGATCTTAATTGGGGGGAGATGGTTTTGCAGCCAATGTGCAGGGAAAGTTCTCTCCGTTACATTTTGTAAGACCTTTCTCCCAGAACATGCACACCATTCACTTTCCTTTTTCCATATCTATTTATTTTTAAAGAAAACAGTTTCTTTAAAATGTTTCCAGTGTCCCTTTAAGCTAGCCTCTGGTGAACTCTTAGATTTATTATTCATTTATAATGAGGAAACCTGAGACTCCTCAGAGCTGAAGTAGCTAATATATTTACCATCTTTCCTTAAAGGTATCTCATTCTTCTGCAGTTATTTTGCAATTACAAATAACTTGGTTTATAGGGAAAAAAAATCTCATACTTCAGTGATACATCACAGAGAGAGGCTGCACTAAATCTCTCAGTGTCCAGAAAATGCTTTAAAAAAGAAGGCTGAAAAGAAAAACAAAAAACCCCATTCACTTTCTGCTGTAGAAATAAGAGCCAGCAAAAAATTAGCCTTGTAGAGTGATAAATAGCTCAAAAAATGTGTGCCCCCTGTGTTTAAAATGTTTTTTCTGTAGTGAAATGCACTTTCATTGAACCAGAAATTGTAATAAAACTGGATAAAAATGCTTAGACTGTGGCTGCATTTTTGAACTTTTAAGGGATGTCTTGCATTAACAAGGACAAGATTAACACTTCAAATACCCAATTAGTAACACACCAGCAATAAAATTGTATGCTCTTGGTCACTGACTTCTGACAAACAGCCACAAGTTGGAGGCAGCTCATTTATTTTTTTTAAAAAGAAATAGCTTGCAACTTTTGTTAAAATTGACATCAATCCCATATATGCAGTATCTACATCTGGCTTCAAGCATGTATTAAGGTATGTATTTCTTTCCCTAAAAATAAGGCATTTGTTGGTGATCTTAGGATACTGAAAATGATGAGCATGCCTTTTTGCTGTCAGATCTATAGCTACTTTCTAGAGCAGCAGTTTTCAACCTTTTTTCTTTTGTGGACCCCTAAAAAAAATTGAATGGAAGTGTGAACCCGTTTGGGAATATTGAATGGCAGTACAGACCCCTTTGAATTGTAAATGTGGGTATTCACACATGAATTGATTGTAGTCATCTTTTGCAGACCCTTTAAACATAGTCTGTGGACCCCTGGGTGTCTGCAGACCATAGATTGAAAATGACTGCTGTAGAGCAGTTCTTAGCCTTCTTAGACTCAAGGCATCTGTTGGAAAATGCCAGCTCTTAATTTGTACTCATTTTTGACTATGTAAAATAAAGCAATTCTTCTGTTGCTGATGACTGAGAAAGATCACAACAGATCAGAATGTTTTTGATACTGTGATTCCTATCTGAAATTTCTGGTTTTATTTTGTGAATTGTGTAGGTGTTTGCCAATCTGACGGTGGTATTGTTGTGCAACATCCTGTAACACCCTTAAAGGGATCTCTCAGCAACCCAGGGGCAGTGGCACCCTCTTTGAGTGTCCTAGGTACCAAGTCAACATCAGGGTGAAACAGAAGACAAATCAGAGCTATTCAGTTTGTTGTTATTGGGATGGTTAAACTATTGTTTAAAAAAAGGAATAGTAAAAATCACTGTTGTGACTTGAGGAATCTATGTATAATCTGAATTCTGGTTTGATTTCAAGAATTGTCTGTATACTTGTGTCTTATAACCACCTTTTATCTCATACTGCTTCTGTTAACTAGATAGAAGAGTAACACTAGCGTGCCTGTGTGTGAGCAGGAGGATGGTTGTTAAAGGCTATTAGTACTTAAATAGGTTTGTCTGATCTCAGGTGGGAGAAATATTTTGGGGCGGGCATTGAAGGAATGGCATTTCCCTAGAAGTTGAAAAAAAGCTCAAATAGCCAACATTAAAAAAAAAAGCAGAGGTGCCACAGAACCAGTGGAAGGTTGGGGAGCTGAAATACATACTGAATCATGTCTTTGTAGCAGCAGGGTCCCTTTTAACTGTGGGACCAGCAGAAAAAGAAGGAAGCTGGCAGCAGAGGAGAAAAAAAGAGACCATGTGTAAAGTGGAGGAGAGAGAATGTCTGGGAATAGATATACTAGACCCACTACTGGACTCTGCCCTAAATAAAAAGACTTCTCAGGAGTGGTAAGGAAATTGAAGCAGGGGAAAAGCATATTGCTGTTTCATGTTCTGTCTGGTTAGTGCAAGTAATATATTGATCCAAAGCAAAAAATTGATTGGTTTTAGAACTGTTTGCAAAGTCAGCATGTTGTGTGTGTGAACAATCGTGTATTCCTGGGGAGTTTAGAACACTGGAAAAAGTGTGCCCCAACAACTAGTTTGTCTGAGTCAGCAGTGGTCCAGGGGACCAAGGTCAAATGGCCTGTGTGGTCCATGGTTTCCATAAAGAGCTGACATACAAACCCTGTCCCCAAGAAGAGTGTCAAGAAAATCAAAGCCAAGGATCAACTGTATAACTGGGACAGATGTTTTCAAATTACCTGGTGATAGACCCTACTTGGGAACTTCAAAGCATAAGGATGTAACTAGCAGAAACAGCTTGGTGATTTTCCAGGAAGGGAAGCTTTGCCAGGCCTATCATTGCCATCCACTCTTTTAGACTTTTAAAGAATGATGGTTCTGTGTGGTTTTGGGTAAAGGGCTTTTGGGTATTCTGAATACTGTAGGTTGGGGTCCTCCACAGCCTGCACAAAATGTCAGAAGCATGTAGCTCTGGGCATTCTTCCTTCTGCTTGGGCAGACTCCTGAAACAAAGAAAAGTCAAGATTTTTCACACTGGTCTGTTTTTTCCCCCATGCAAGCATATGGTTTTGGGGAAGCCTTAAGTGTCTTTTGCATTCATCCAGGAATGAAAACTTCCCCTTCTCCTTCAAAATTTCTACAGTACATGTAAAACCAGGCCATTTGTTCCCTTTTACAATCTGCAGGGTGCCCCCACGTTTGTTTAATATCCAGAAATCATCTCATCTCTTCTGCAGCAGAAGGTACTTGATGAATCCCAGATGTTTGCAGATGGCAGTAATCTCCAGACATAATAGATTACATCAGGGAGACAAATGATGAGAGAGCAAGTGCTTCCCCCCTGCTGCCTTCTTAGGGGTACAAAAGTTGACTTTATTTGCTGATTGGATATATGAAACCTTTGCTTTACATTTAAACCATGACTATTACTCTTATGAATCAGCAGTGTTTGGGAAAGTTTCATTTCATCCCCTCAGTGTTTGGGAAAGATTTTGGTGCTGCAGAGAACTAATGCTCATTTAAGTTTCCTGGTGAGACATGGATGTAGAAAACTTTCAAAATGTTACATGGTAGGTTTACATGAACATTCTCCCATTCCCCTCTTCAGATATTTACAGCTAGCCTGAAACTGATCCTCCATTACATCTGCTAACAGAGGGAAAGCAAGAAAAAGAGCCATTAAAATGATAATGGTGAACTCCTTCTCCTGGGCTAGTCTAATCTCCCTGCCATGGTGGAGCCACAAGATGCATTGTTTTGAGGGATGAGGATGGGATCTTCATTTGTGTTGATGCCTGGAACCACTGCCTAAATGATCCAAAACTATAAGAAAATACTGTTATGTTACTATATGTATATGCACAAAAAAAGTTGATACAAGCACTCTGTTAGGTCCACAGCTGGTTCTGTAATCACAGTAGGAGAGTCAGCAAGAGGAATCAGAGTAGGAACCTGAAACCAAGCAAGGTGCATGCACTGCAGTTACTATAGAGTACAGCAGAGGGAAGGTATTGGGGGGGGGGAGAGCAGCTATTTTGTTTTTCAGCCTAGAGGAACAGAGCCTGCAGCCTGCACTGAAGGCACACTGTAAGTATGGGGAGTTTGAGTATGGACAGTCTTTTAAAAGAACTAAAAAGAGAGGTGGTCACTTATATGGGTAATATTGGTGTATTTGATGAAAACCATGACATTTGCGTAGAATACCTTGAGCATTTTGAAAAGTTTGTCATCTGCAACTGTATTCCAGAAGGACAATGGGTTTGCAGCACTGCTGACAGTGATGGGTTCAAGGCCATACGGCCTACTGTGGGCCTTTTTATCTCCAACCTTGCCAAGGCAGGCCACCTATGCAGAAATTACTGTGAAAATGAAAGAACATTTTTCTAATACCCCATCAGTGATTGCGGAATGCTGCCAATTCTACCAACAAACTCAAGATGAGTAGGGACTCAGTAACCCAGTTTGTGGCTGCTTTAAAATTTGGACAAGTGTTGAGCGACATACTACGAGATAAGTTTGTTGCAGCATTATATAATTAGCAAATTAGGAGGAAGTTATTGACTCTTTCAGTTCTTACATTCAAGAATGCTATGAAAATAGCAGTTATGGAAATTACAGAAGGATTCCCTGGAATTTAGTATGGACCAAAAGGTACATCACATTGATGGCTACAAATTGTTATTTAGAGGTTTGTTTTGGGGAATTTCCTTATAGGTAAATATATAGTAGGGCTGTGTGAAGCTTCAGTCCCTGATTTGATTCAGCTGGATTCGGTGGTCGAATCTCCGAATCGAATCAGGAGACCCTTTAATTTCTCCGAATCAAATCGGAACCCTTCAAATCAATTCGGATAGATTCGGAAAGAGTTGGAGGTTCAGACATAGACGCAGCTTTAAATGTGTTTTCTACATACCTCAAGGTAGCAGACAGCTCATCAACACTGTGATGCTGGGGCAGATGGAGTATCCCACAGGAGCGCAGGGTCCACTGGGGAGCGCACGGGGGGGCACTCCTACACCCCCCCGGCTTGGCAACGGGTGCCTCTTAGGTCTGGGAGGGCACACGGGGTCCTTCTGCAGCCAATCGCTGAGCCGGAGGCGCGCAGGAGGACCCCTTGTGCACTCCCTGGTGGACCTGTAAGTAGACCAGAAGTACTTCTGATCCACTTCCAGGCTTGCCACTGAGCACGCAGGGAGCCCCCCTGCACTCCTGTGGGACGCTCCATCTGCCCCAGCATCTCAGGGTTCACAAGCCTCACCTGGTATGTCGAGGTATGTAGAAAAAACATTTAAAGCTGTGTTCATGGCTGAATCGCCGATTCGCCAAATCACTGAATTGAATAAGACCTGTTTCAAACACCCCTAATATAGGTATTAGAATAATGGTCCAGGGCAATAGCAAAGGTTAATTGATTTCTGAAGTCCTGGTCTCACACTTCTTACAGCCATTAAAGCAGACAAGATGTCTAACACAACAAGGCCAATAGATATACACATAGCCTGGGAATTGTGGGCTTATATCACACTGTTCCATAACATGAGATAAGGTGGCAGCAGCTCATAAGGCCCAAGAGAGTGGGGGCCTGAGGTTCCGGTTTTGGGGAACAGACCAAATTAGGAAAAGACCCAGAAAGTCCAAATTAGAATATGTGCATGTGATGGGCTTGTGAAATAAAGGAATATGCTGACATGACAGAACATGGACAGTATGACAACACAGAAAGACCGATCAGCAACACTTGCAGACGAGTCATCAGGAGGGGAAGAGAATACAAAAGAAAGGACTTTAGAACAGCAAAGGCTCCCTGTTCCTGAGAGGGGTCCCCAGAAGGGGAATCGGAGGCCACCATGGACAGAGGGCATACCACCAGCTTGTCTCATCCACCCCACAGGGGAGGAGGAGGCTCGGCCTCCAATCTCCAGGCTGCTGACATTCAAGAAAGGAAGCTCAGAGTAAAGCTTGTGTCCTGGCCAGATGTACCTTTGCTTTGATGACAGCACTAGAATTGGTAGATATAGATGTTGTTTGTATTATTCTTTTCTGTTATCACGGTGTATCAATACACTTTCTATTATCGAATAGAAAGGTAGTGGTCGGTCTGAGGGTTTTGGGTCCCCCTGGAACAAGGCATCTGGGTCATAAATCCAGTGCCAACAACTTGAGTCAGTGAGACCAAGGAGCACAAAACCTGACTTTTTGTGTGGTCATTGTACACAAACCATACCCACTGAAATGAATTTCTGGGAACATCAGGTCAGTTGCTGGAATTGCCAGAGAAAAGGACACATTGCTGTGGCCTGTTGCACAGTTCAACAACCAGTAACACCTTGAAGCTGTCCACCCAAGAAAGCATCTATCAGGAAGGAGCCCAAAAGAGGACATAAGTCCAGAATATATAATATGGAAGAAGACCAGAGCTCTAGGGCCATTGACTGAGGCCTGGAAATGCACCTGCTTTTAGATGTGGTTGTAAGAGATATCTACTTTTGTTTATAGTTGAAGGAAACTATTCACCATTGCTTTGCAGATCTTGGCTCAAAAAACTGAGGGTAAATTTGATCAAGCTCAAGTTAATCAGGAAGGCACCTCAAAGCCTTAAAGAAATACTAAAGAGAATAGCAAAGTTCTTTCTTGCATGCCAGCAAATTCAGCAAGATCCTGGCTCAGTTTACCCTTGGGCATGGCATCATACTTCATGGACACATATTCATGTGGATTTTACAGGAGTAGGTTAAGGCTGTATTTTTTAGTAAGTCTATTCTTCTTGCGTCTCTTCACCATGTTTTGTCACATGCTTGTGCTCGTTTATTGTACTTCCTGAGGTCTTTCATTGTGCACGTGCCTTCAAGCAGCGGGCATTGCAGCAGATATTGCATAGTTGGAGACTCTGTGCCGCAGTCACAGAGTAGTAGTTGATGCAAACTCTAACAGGGTAGAAGTTTTCAAAATGTTCTCTTTTACAGCTACCTTGATTAGTGAGCATTTCTATACCTTTGTTTATTTATTTATTTTGGATTACCATTGCAGTTGGTGAGTAATGGAACTCAGCTCTGTTTGGAGGAATTTTGGAGGTTTGTGATTTCCAATCAAATTCAACATATATGTTCTGCTCCTTATCATCCTGCTACAAACAGACTAATTAAATGTTTTGCACAATCTCTCAAGCATGAGAACCAGCCTGTCTACCATAAGTTTTTAACACAAATTGGATAATTTCTTACTTCATATATTGGAACATGCCAATATGAGGGAGTCATCTGCTACTCTACCTAAAAATACTATTACATACTTGTTTCAGCCTTTTACATTCTGAGGATTCCTCACAGGTATTCAAATCCCAAAGTAGCTAAGTTGATTAATAGCATATGTTTCGCCATCACTCATCACAAAAATGGTGAGGGGGCTGAGGCACATGACTTCTGAGGAGAGGCTGAGAGAACTGGGTTTATTTAGTTTGGAGAAGAGAAGACTGAGTGGCAGGGGGTGGGTGTGTGTGTGGCAGGGGGAGGAAGAGGGTTTAAATAGCCTCCAGCTACCTGAAGGGTGGTTACAAAGGGAATGGAGCTAGACTTCTCAGTGGTGGCAAATGAGAGAACAAGAAGCAATGGTCTTGAATTGCAGCAAGGAAAGTTTAGGTTAGGTATCAGGAAAAACTTTCTCACTGGAAGAGTAGTAAAGCACTAACACAGATTACTCAGAGAGGTTGTGAAATCTCCATTCTTGGAGGTGTTTAAGACAATGCTAGTCAAAGCCTTGGCTGGGATAATATAGTCAGCAATGGTCCTGCTTTGAGCAGGGGCTTGGTCTAGATGACCTCCTGAGGTCCCCTCTAACCCTAATTTTCTATGATTTTATCCCTGACCTTTCAAGGTCCCTTCCAGAAACAATGTCTCTTTTTGGCAGGGAACCTACAGTCCTTCATTCACGTGAGTACCCTTCAGCCATAGAAATAGACTGTTTTATCTTGTGGCTTCACTGTTCCCGGAGGTTACATTAGACTAGGAGAAAATTAGTCTGCCATATTGAAAATTAAAGTTTAGAGGGATTTTTATATTGTTAGCAACATGGTTCTGGGATGGGATGCAGTGGAACAGAACAACTGAAGAGCCTGAGCACTTAAATTGGTATCCATCTAGCATGAGCAGATATAATCCTAGTTCATAAATAGTCTCTGGGCTTTTATCTTTTGCAATCTAGTACTTACATGACAGGCAGCTAAGTCTAATAGGTTTTGTAGAAAAAAATGCTATAGGAGTTGATAACTTGCTAGCTTCACCTTCTGCATTTGACTGCACATTGGCCTGTTGCAAGCTTTATGCCTGTGTCCAAATGTCTGTATGCATCTTAAAACATTATGCTGTAACCCATCATGCTTCAGTTCTGCTATATATAGTCTGCTGTATATACATAACTCTAATATTTAATTATAATTGGCCTCTCTTTTTCTTCCTTTTAAATATATTTTAGAGAAGTTGCATGGTCAGTGATTGTTTATCATGAATATGAAAGAATAAAAGTGACTTTATTTTCAGAAAGTTAAAGAAGAGAATATTTGCAGGCATTACTTCTTGCTGACTACTTCTTACTTCTGGCTTACTTCTGTTAATGTTAGTGAGTCCTGGACATGCAGCTAAGGAAGAAAGCCCATATAGCAAACAGTTGCTTTTTGGAATGGGGGCTTGGTCTGAGCATTGGAATTGACACAACAGAGTTTTAATCCTTGTCCTGGGACTAACACTGGCCAAGGTCTGTGGCCTTCTCCAAACCGCTGAGTCCTTTCCTTGTCCATTTTTCTATAGGATATGGAAATAGTACTTATGTCTCAGGCTTCTTGTGAAGACTGATTAATATTCATAAATGTGATTTATACATAAGTGATGAGTAATGTATTAATGTTTTATTAATTCTTTAAGAACAACAGAAGGCCTCTCAAGAGCCATCAGTGCTCACTCCTTCAGTCTCAGAATATTGGTCATGTGGGGATACACCCACCTGATCCCAGCGGAGGCTGGTGACATTTAAAAGCTAGTAGGGAAAACTGACACACCGTGTATGATCAGAGCCAGCAAGCAGCAGCACCCGGCTTCTTCTGACTCAAAATGGGGTAAGCTCTGCCTATCCTCAGGCGACATTTCTGCCTGAGCCTAATGGGGTTTTTTTGTATATTTTTAAAGCAGCTTCTGTATAATATCGTGTGGATCAATCTGCAGCAGACCACTTGGTAAGTGTGGGTGGGGAAGACTTCTAAACAGAAAAGAAACTTTCTTTGAAAACTTGTGTGTGTGGCACATGACCCCGTAGCAGCTTTGTGGAATGTTCACCCTATCTCATTTTCAAAAGAGAATGGGATGTAGGCTCCTATGTCACTTTGGGGCTTTAAAAAAATTGTTTGCATTTTTTAAAGAGAAAAAAATTCACTCAAAAATTTTACCAGCAAGAGAGCTGTTTTCAGGAGTGCTGATGCTATGGGTTTTCTCCATGTGCTAGTCATTTGGATCCTCTTACAGAGCCATGGGAAAACTCCTACTTAAGCATTTTTCATATTCCATGTGGATTGTCTGTCTGTTCCATTTCTCTGTTCCCAGATAAAGGCAGCCAATCAGAACTCCTGGTTATGATCAAGCACATCCTCCTCTTCCAGCAAGTATGAAAAGCTGAGGTCTTGCCCTCCTCACTTTGTCCTCTTGCAAGTGGTTCTTCCCATCCATATTCCATTAAGGCCTAGGGGAAGAAAGCTCCACTAGGTTTGGGGCTAGGAGAAATCTTTTATATTGCCTGTACTGAGTATTAGTGTGTGTGTGTGTGTATATGTAATATATTATGCACACTAGCCAGTAGGTGGAACTAAGCTGTGTTTTGTTTATTCCCTACTGGTGCCTTCTGCTTTGCCTGAGAAACATTTAATTAAGCCCAATGAATATGGTTGTCCTATTGTGCCTTGTCTGATCTGACTACGACATAGACCCTGCAATGCAATGTACTAAACTGCTGTTCTCTGCACCTCATCCTAGGTCTAACACAGCATAGTTGCTGGAGGGATTTTTGTGCACAAGTTGTCTAAAATTATCAAGTGTCCAAGTTGTTCCATTGCATTAAAACCATTTAAAAGCTAACCGTAATTGGACTGGATTCATTCAAACAAAAGATCTACTGATCTACTGATACCTGGCAATCTGATAGTCCACAATGAATAATTTACCCAGCTCTGCTCAGTTTATATGAGGGGCAACGGCACATTGAGGTATAAAGGAAGTTGAGGTATTTCCTCCCATATTGTTCCTCTTTTATTTAACCCTGAGGTTTTATGCTGTTTTCCTCTATTCTCTATTCTGACTCCTTTACATTTCACAAAAATCAGTTTAAAAAACAAATTGCCTTTGGAAGTTCTGCCCCTCTCTCAGAAACAGCTTTGTTGCAAGAACTAAATAAATGGGCAAAATACATGCTCCACAGGGTTATATGAGTGCCAGGAAGAATTCCCTACTACAGAGGAAAGTGTGTGTAATGCAGTTGCCTTATTGAACTAGTCAAATTATGTTGGTTGGTTAAAAAATAAAGCAACCATAGTAATCTCTTGAATAATTGCCTTATTTTCATTTGATGTTAGTGATGTTCATCAATTATGATGTGTTATAATGTTGTTCTAATAGTGTTTCAGTAGGTCATCAAGTCTTCCTATTGTAATTAGGTGGAAGTTGTGATATCCCTGTAATGGGACTTCTTTTTAGACAGTTGCATGTTTTATTTTCAATTATGCCTTACCATGTGCTCCTACTACCTACAGTCTCACATACTGGATGATCAGATGTTGTTTAAACTATAGCAAAGAAGTTTTGGCTTAAATGTCCCTAATTTAACAACAGTAGAACAAGAGAACAAGCAGCTTATGGAAATTGTGGAAGCTTTTTTTATTGGAAGTTTTGAAGACAGTATTTGGAATGTTTTAGGACCAGCAAATCCTGCATCTGTGCAGGGGGTTGGATTGGATAACTTTCAAGTTCTGGATTATCCCAGATGACCTTGAGCCAAAGGCTTGGATGCAGACAATCCTGAATTTTGGCCGTGAAGGGTGGGGTACTGCAAATGAATAAAATCAGATTAAAATAGTAGCATTGTACTCTTTTGCTAAAGCAAATGGAAACAGAATCCTGGATCTAAAAGTTGTGTTCCTGTTTACAACTCCTTGAAACAGGCATTGAAAAATCTTTTCTTTGACTTCAGTGGAGTGTAGACCAGTCCTAAACCACCAAAATCCTGTGAGACCCTGAACAGGGTAAGAGGTACTTTCTGCTTGTTCCAATGTCATGGTAAGAAATGTGTGGGAAATGGCCCTACCTTATCATAGTGATCCCCATAGGTTTTGGAATCAGGATCTGTAGCAGATTTTTTTTTTGGTATTGTTCCATCTTTATAGAATATTCTGATAGATGTTTTTAAGTTTGCAAAGTGTAGCTTAAAGAACCTGCCCACACATCAACCCACTGTGTCATTACAGGTTCATTATTGCTCAGAAAGTAGCTACAGTACATTAGACTATAGTTCCTTGAATCATTTTATACTTTAAGTTTAATGGGAGCCAGTACACACCCACCAACTTTTCCTTTTGTCTTTCTTTCTCCAGGTTTCTACAAATCATTGGTGCAAAGCTTGTTTTGGTAAGTGATTTATAAATACCTGCAGCCTGGTCTTCTTCAGTAGGTGTTAGACTGTTGTACTCTGATTTGTTGAATTTTCAGCTAAGGTGCTACATGTTTCCTTTCTACTTCCTAGCAAACTTTTGGTTGAAGAAGGGCAGCCCTGGGTGAAGCCAGAAGAGGGAGCTCTGAGTTAGGTTATAATAGGATGTAGTAATATAGACTATAAATAGAAAAAAAAGACTCCCCTTGCTTTTTCTTCATCCTCAGAAAGTACAGTATTACTCCACTATTAAAACAATCTGTAAAAAAGTTGTCCTCTACATGTTTTTATCCTACAAGGAAAACAAATCAAATCCCAAAATCTGATTTTCACTAAAAACAGTGGCAGGAGGTTGGCCTTTGATTGTCAAGACATTAGTAAAATGTTACTACTTTTGCTAGTAGGTCACCAGTTGAAATCTAGCTTCAGTCAGTAACAGGTTCTGCTAGATGATGGTTCTTCAGTAGATGTTGAATAAAGACCTGGTAGTCTCAGTCTGGTTGGAAGGACAGGTAGCCACGTCACAGAACTGCTATATGCCACTACATGGCACTGTCATTCTCATTCAGTGGCCAGTGCCTGGATGAAGGAGCTTCCATCATACTCTCTCAAACTCTGGTCTGAGAAACATTATCAGTGCAGCAACCTAAGGAAGCTCACATCATTGCTTTTTCTGTAACCACTCTTGGATCCTGCCTATCCAGTTTCTATAACATTCCCAAGAGTGCCACGGAGCATTCCTTTTCCACTTGCTCTCCTTCTGCATCTGTCACTCCTGGAAATGGGGAGGTGGAGCCACCTCTTGGCAGTTTTGGGATGCCCAGAAAGTGGTTTCACCACCTTTATTTCCAGAATTGGTGCATGTGGAGTTGGGAGCAAGTAGGTGGGGCATGTTTCTTGTAATTGCTTTAAGGAGTGCTGTGGAAGCAGTATAGATTTTTGTCTTTAGAGCTGGCAAGCTGGTATCCCACACCTGTACACGTGTTCAAAGAAAGAGAAAGAAAAAGGCAAATAAAGGAATTTAGATCAGTGAATCCAGTAAGTAACAAGAAGTGTTTTGCTTTTGCAGTCAGACCTTCAGATAGACAGCAAAGGAAATTACCACCTAATAGGGAGACGAGAATTAAAACAATCCCTTCTTGAATCACAAATAAGTTTCTGAAGCTTGAATTGCTTTTATCAGACAGAAAGAAAATGCCAGCATTACTGTCAGCCTGAATATGTTTTTATTTGAAAAGCAAGAAATGGTCTTGTATTATCTTAATGTTGTGTTCTTTTCTTCATGCTGTATAAGAAAGCACTTTAGTAACATGCAGCTTGAACTTCATTGCTTTATTGGCTTTTCTCCTTAAAAAAAGATCAAATTGATCACTTCTGTTTTTCTTGGAGATTCAGTGGCTACTGACCAACTGTTTGCACATACCTTTGCTACTGTGTGTTCTCAGCTGTGGCTCTGTAATTTCTGGTGGTGGTGTATTCTTTGGACCCTTGACATTCTGACCCATTAATAGCAACAGGAAAGCAAGGGCATATAAATACTGGAAGGTTCCCATTGCCAAATTCCTTATGCCCTTTATGTTTGCTCAGCTCGTTGTCCTTTCTTGAACCAACAGAACAATTCAACTCAAACTGAAATGGAAGCATTCAGCTATTTTAGTTAATTTATTTCTCTCAGCATTATGAAACTTTAATGAGGGAACCTTATCTACATATCTAGTAAATATCAACCAAAAAACTTTCTCCCTCAGGAAATCTGTAGGAATAAGTGAAATAGCTACAGTACTAGTTCTTTTTTCAGTGTTCACTTCTATGACTGACACACATTCTAGATGTTACTACCAAGAGTTTGCAATGCATTGTTCAAAAGTTGCACTCAGTTTCTGATGGAATAGGAAACTATAACATTTCTAGTACAATTATAAAATGTAGCTTAGACACCTTTGATTGATAATATACTAATATTTTACAGTTTTACAATGGTTTTCATCTGAGAATTACAAAGCTCTATGCATATAATTAGCTAGGCGTCCTGACTGCTGTGCATTAGGGAAGGGGATATATCTAATGTATGTAAAAATTGTGTGGTGTGTGTGTGTGATATACAGTGAAGGTGCTTTGGTAGGTGTGTTGCCAGTAGGTCAAGGGAAGTGATTATTCCCTTCTGTTCAGCACTGGTGATTCCACATCTGGAGTACTGTGTTCAGTTTTGGGCCTCCACTACAGAAACGATGTGGAGAAATTGGAGGGAGTCCAGCAGAGAGCAACAAAAATGGCAAGGGGGCTGGAGCGCATGACTTATGACGACAGGCTGAGGGAACTGGGCTTATTTTGTTTCGAGACGAGCAGACTGAGGGGATTTAATAGGAGCCTTCAACTACCTGAAGTGGGGTTCAGAAGAGATGGAGCTCAGTGGGAGCAGATGAGAGAACGAGGAGCAGCAGTCTCAAATTGCAGCAAGGAGAGTTTAGGTTAGATATTAGGAAGAATTTTCTCACTAGGAGGGTAGTAAAACACTGGAACAGGTTACCCAGAGAGGTGGTGAAATCTCCGTCCCTGTGTGCTGGATTGGGCTCCATGGCTCTGGCCCTGCTCGACAGATAGGACATAGGGTCATGTCATCTGATTTGCAGGGCTTGAAAATGTGATGGTGGGGGAGAGGTGGCAGTGTTGATTGCTCCTAGGACTAAATTTCTAGACCTCTAAAGAATGCTGCTAATATGGCTCTGTGAGCCAGAAGTTGAGCACCACTGCTGTAGGACATTTTCTGTCAGTAGCTCTGCTGATTGATTTAAAGGACCTTCTGGTACACTGGATGGTAGGTGCTGGTTATTTTATTTTTTTATTTGATGCAGTTATAGGCTGTTGAGTTAATTGCATCTCAGAAAAATGAGAGAAATTCCACTGAGAACAAAGTCAGGAAATCCTCTTTGAGTTCTCCAACTCAACCCTGTGCTCTGCAGTATGAATATAGAAGGGGGTGATTGGTGGGCATAACAAACATATAACACAACATGTTTTTGCAGGATTGGTTTGAACTCGTACACCAGGCAAGTACACTGTTGCCCGTTTCTTTGATTTCTGCATGGCATTTCACTGCATTTGCAGTGAAAACCTGCTTCATGCTGACTGCTATGTCAAAATTTGAAGAGGGGCAGGGTTTGAAGCAGCATCTCTGAGTGGTGTGAGCCAGCCATTCCTTACCAGCAGAGTGTTTAACTCTGAAACTCATCAACAATTTATATGTCAAAAATGTTAAAACTACAAGCAGTGGAATTTCAATCAGAAATCTTAAAACAACTTCAGGATTACAGGCTAAACTGAAGTATAACATTATTGTTATATCTCCCTCCGTTTGTCACCTATCTGTAGCTATCCGTCAGCTGGGTTGTACCAAACGTGAAAGGGCTGTTGTGAGGCTTAATTAGCTTTTGCTGAGTACTTTGAGAACCTGAGATGAGAGGTGTTAATTAAGTGCAAAGTATTATTATTCACTGTGTAGAGTATTCTAGGTAGTATTGCACTGGACAAAGAAATGTCTGTATGTGTTTAAGCATGGCATCAGATTGCAACATGTCCAAATGATTTGTCTGTAAACTGATCAATGATCCTTGTGCCACTCCAAATAATGACATAAATGTTGAGCACTAGCATCAGGTATCCAGGTTGTAGCTGTATTGGTTTAGAGGCAAAAGAAATCAGAACTTGGGGTAGAGGAAGTATCTTTCATTAGGGGTGCACTGATAAAGAATGTTTGGGTCGATACCAATGGCCGATTATTCATGAGCCATATCAGCTGATATCAATCCAATTGCTGATATGCAGCCCAGCAGCTTGAACAGCACCATCTGGCTCATAAGTCTGTTGGGGGCAAGGGTGAGGTGAGGAAATGGGTGTAGTGGAGGGGGGCGATTGTGGCCCCTGCGGTGAGGGAGGGAGTGGGGCAGGTGTAGGTGCTGCCCAGACGGGACTGAGTCAGGCGCAGGTTGGAGCTGCAAGTGGTTTGTCAGGAGTGGGGGGGGAGGAGAAAGCTTTCGCCACTGTGCACCCCTGGGGGAGACACATTTCTCTGATCCTAATCTGCTTAAAATGAACTGTTCCAAACAAGAGATTTTACCACACCTTGACCTCTCCTATGAAATGTGAACTTTCATTTCTGCATAGGAGAAATTTTACAGTTTTTTCTCCTATGTCTGAAGAAGGATGCTTGTGTCCAAAAGCTTGCAAATAAAGACTTTTTTTGCAAACATCTAGTTGGCTTAATAAAAGATATCACCTCTACCATGAGTTCTGAGCACTAGCATCACACTTCTTGCCTTCAATTTCCTGTTAAAAACTTTGGAGGAGTCTCTGGGCTTTTAAAATTTGCTTATACGTTTAGGTGTAAGCACCTGAAAACCTGTCAGCATGTCTGTTTTGTAAAGCACCTTCCTCCTAGCCATTTGGCTCCAGGTTTCTAGGGCCATGAGAAGGACAGAATAGGATTGTGCTTAGATACCCAGTAGGTATCTAAGCACAAGTATCTGGCCGTTAGTGTTCATGAAGCCCTGTAGGAAAGTGTGGAGGGAAAGGGCCAGGCATGTGAATTCTGAGGGCAGGAGGGCACAGGTCTGAGAGTCAAGAATGGGATAGGAGGCAGCAGGAACTTCTAAACAGACCTGGCTGAGCTGCTGCCATATGTGCCATGGTTGCCTCAGCTCTGTTGCTCTTAAAGCAAAAGCAGCTGGGAACTGTTTCAAAGTCCCTGGCATGGCACTATGGTCAGGATGTTGGCATGGCAATATGGTCAGGAGAGGCAATTCTGTGCCCCTTCTGACTTGGTGCCCAGGGTGGGTACCCCTCTTGCCCACTTGGAGTTACGCTACTGGAGACCAGCAATTAGGCAGAGCAGGTGCTAAATACAGAGGTGACTTGTTTGGGATGCATGCCGGTAACTGGACTTGCAAGTACCTTCAGATAGAGCAGTACAATGGCTGGTCTGTTATGTGATGCTGGATTCAAACCTTTGATGCATGATTAAAAAAAAGGCTTTGTACATTTTCATCTGGGCTAAGAGAATTATTTTGTATGAGTTCTCAGCTTTCCACAGGACTGCTCCCAGTGTAGCAGAACGTAATTACCTGTCTGCATTATTATTGGCATTGTAGTACTACCTAGGAACGTATTCATGCCCTCACTGTACTACGTGCTCTACAAACAGAGAAGAAAAAGTCCCAAAGAGCATATAAGGAGTGTGTACAAATAAAACCATGGAGACTACAAGTGATACAGTAGCACAAAACGGATCTTGCAGCTATGGATAGTGCCTGCAGTCAGAAGAAAAACAGATTCAAAAGATTAACTTTATTGTAATATCTCTGGAATAATTATCTGATTTACAAGCCATATTAACTAATACAGTTTCTTTAGGATCTCTAATGTACATGTTGAGGATTTTGCTGGTTATCTAAACAATGTTATCATTCATCCTACTGATGATCAATCAGTATAAGCTTCAAACACTGTTTATACTGCAGAAGCTGCAGCATCCTAGAAAGTGAAAATTGGATCAATATGACAACACTTTGATACAACAATCAAACAGGAAAGGCAGGATATTCTGGGTTTTTTTGGAATCATACAGTATTTACAAAAGTGAATATTTTTCTTACAGAAAGCAAGCAGCATTCTTAGACTTATTCGCTCATTCACAAGCAGTCATTCTTCAAAAGCATCATTCAGACGCATGGTTTTTAAAATACATTCACCTAAGTTGCTTGCTGTACAGATAAGCGTGCTTATAATTAAAGCACTGGTTTTTGAACCAGAACATTAATCAATACAGAAGCACAAAATATTGAGCAAGAAGGACACATTCCTAAAATATAATTAAAATATGTTCTCCTGAAGTATGCTGAGCTTCATGTAAATTTAGCATAGAATTTCCCTTTTGTAGATCAAGTATATTTTGGGGTGCATGATCAGGCTTACAGTGTTTGCCCTGAACCCCATCAAACTGTTAGTATATTTTGAAAATGAACCCTTCAATATTTGCACAAATAATACAGCAAGTTGAATATATTTGTTACCCATTTATACACAAGCAATGATAGGTCAGTGCTCATCTCATTCGCACTGATCTCAATTTAGAAAAACTTAACTGACTTAATAAAGTTATTCCTGAGATGCATTTAAAAATTAAATCAGAATGTTCTCCATGAAGCTTTTAATGTGGAAGGATTAGCATGCATTTTATGCATTTTGTTGGTTTTCAAACAAAACTTTGTAATTTAGCCATTTAGTTATCTTTTATGTGGATAATTTTCTCACTTTAAAAAAAATGCACTCAATGAATTCATTGAGCCTGGTCCATTAAAGAGCAACGGTAACTTTGAACAATAGCTGCTTGTTTTACAGCCACTGCAAATGCTTAGAAAGCACTAAATTGCCTTTTATGCTCAACAGCTTGATAACAAAGACTGATTTTCTATTTTTTTCGTTTGATTTGATGGTTCACTTGAGCTCTAAAAACACATTACATAAATCTTTACGGCTGTTACAGAAGCCTGCTGTCAAGTTAAATTTGATTTTTTTTTTTTATGTTGTAATAATTTACCCTTAAACTCACTGTACCAAGCTTCACTAGAACGTGCTTTATGCTGGATCCATAGGACTATTAAGTTGTAGGGGCTTATTTCTTTCAGGACGAAACCTGATTTTTCAAAAAAAACTTTTATCTATTGCAAATCTTTCACTAAAATTCAATCTATCAGTGTTCGAGCACCTTCTTTGAGGTTCTGCTGAACACCTGGCATTCACATCATTGTTGTTGGGCATAAAGGTTCTCAGCAATGTACAGTTTCAAGCCCCATGTGCCATTCTTCCAGATATGAAAACGTGTTCATTTTTGAGTGGGAACTTTAGAAAAAATAGAATGATGTGACTGTGGACATTGCTTATCACTACCATTTGTAAATGCAGGGATATTCCTGATACTTAACATCAAGGAATATAGCAACAAAGTAGTTTAACAACAAAGTGAAATTAATCTTTTGAATTTAAATATAATAGCTATTGTTTTAGGGAGTATATTTTGCCCTGTTCTGTTAAGTAATGCTGAATTATCAGGTCTATATGTGCTGCAATTAATATTTAGGTTGTATAATCAGGTTTGCTGTTGGATTTTCCTGTATGTTCCCTCCCAGAGTCTATGAACATGACCAGTACAGCTTTGCAATTAAGATCCCTGGGCTGATAAATTTGTTACATTTTCATTTGGAATACTTCTTGATCCGTAGCCTTGTTGTCTGAGAGAGGGGTTTAAATGTTAGACTTGGCTGTCTCCTATAGGCTCTCCCTCATCTCATTATTGGGGCAAGGGCTGATAGTCAGTCTACCAAGTTTGTGTTACTGGTGCAGAAAACAGTTGCGTGCATGGCATACTATTCTGCTTAAATGACAAATATTAAAAAAAAAAAACCCATACTTTCCCTTTTGCTATTATTTAAAATCAGTATGTGCTAAAAATCCTCACAAGTTCAGCTGACATATTGGACTAACCTAACTGTGAGAGGACAATGAAAGAAGCTGTTTAGGGAAGCTGAATAGGCATTTGTCTTGGATGATTTAGGAATAATGCATCCTGCATCTGTGCAGAGGGATGCACTACATGACCTTTGAAGTTTCTTCCAACCCTGTAAGTCCGTTCTATAACCTGAAGGCGTGATGTTATCTTCCACTGCTTCATCAGTTAATGTTTGGAGACACACCTGTGTTCCAAACTGCTTTACTGTACTTGTCACTAGCATATTTTGATAGATGGAGAAGACCTTCTGTGGCAAGATGAGGGATCTTTTTTTTTCCACCTATGCACATGAATTGCTGTGATTCTGTCCATCTTTGCTCTTTCATTTGTGTGCATTCTATTGGTGAGGATGGTCTTCCCTCCCTAACAATTTTACATAAGCACAACGTAAGACTTCAGACATTGTTCTGGCACTGACACTTCATTAGATCTATTAACCATTGAAATCATTTCAGATATTGAGACAGAAAGAAATCCACTAAAATTCTGGCAAGCTAGATTGAGTTCTTATCCTGTAGATCCATAGGCATATCCTGCCATAGTCCACAGTAAGTTGAGTCTAAATTCAGATGAAAGGCTCTTGTTTCTGCAGCAGACTGGGAATTAAATGTTATTTAAATGCAGATGTGAGGTTGAGTTAATTAAACATGAACATAAGAGTTTGAAGAATCATGTGTTATTTATTCTGATATTAAATGCATTTGTTTTCTATGCTTTCCATTGTTCCTATGCTTTCCATTTTCTATATGCTCCAGGTTTCTCTATTGGCAGTCTGTATCTGCACTGTAAAACTTGGTACAGGGAAGACTGAAGGTTTGGAAATGGAACCGTTTTGGAGAGTTGTGGGGGCTACATGATGATGTGTATAGCTGGGTTATTTTCTGCTAAAATGATCAGCAATGAAATAGTTAACAATGGTTACATTTAAACTAATGCCTTTCGTATTTCAGTGTCCAACTGAGATAAAGAGGACTACCTGTACATCTCAGGGACTGTGTCTAAAGCTGCCAGCAGACTCAACTGTAGCATCAGTTTACAGGTGATTCACATTTTCAGAACCTTTTTCACAACCAGAAGGACTAAAACTATTATTTATTTATTTTTAAATAAATATGGTTAGATTTTGAGGAAAAGTGAGGGATGGATGCTGTGGCAAATTAGAATTGTAAAATAACTGTGTTAGAGCTTCATGACTAATGGCTTGGCTGCTTTTTGGTTTAATGATGGACCAAATGTTACTGAAATAAAATTTTGTTTTGGGCTCTCAGAAATATTTTGTCTGAGAAGAAATATTTTTGTCTGTTTTTTGTCTTGCTTTGAAGTTCTTTAGTGCTTTCCTTTAATTTCTGTCAATTTCAAAATAATGAAGTTGTCTAAAAACAGAAGGGTGATGTATTTCATTTTGAGAAAAGTCCAAATGAAATGTTTCAACTCTTCCAAAATGATTTTCAGCCAAAATTATTTGCTGGATTTTTCTAGGTTTCAGGAGCATTTTGGTAATCTGGAAACTGCATTTTTTTCAATGTATTTATTGTTCACAGAAAAAAAAATCTCCCAGCTCTGCTCTTTTTATATGCTCTCATGGGCTTAATTTAAAATCATCAGGCCATTCTAGTAAGCAGAAGTGTAACCAGTAGCATAACTTGGGGAGGGTGAGCAGGGCACCAGTCCTAGGCACCAATTTAGTGGCAGCAACCCCCAGGGAGTCCATGCCATGGCAACAACAGCAGTGCACAAACCCTGCTAATTATTCTTTTGGGCATAACTAGGAAGTTTTGCATTCTGGGCGGCAGCTGGGCTGGCAGCATAGTGACTGCCATTCTTGCACCTCCCTGAGCTCTGCACCTGGGGTTGGTGCCCCACTCACCCACTCCTAGCTATGCTGCCACTAGTAGATTATCTCATGGGGAGACCTGAGTTCAGGATTGACTTTGTTTAGCTCTTGTTTCCTGTTTGGTCTTAATATCATTGACATCAATAGCAAACCTCTCGTGATTTGAAAGGGAGCAAAATTTGGTTGACTGGTCTACTGAAGCCCTGAGGCACATGGAGAGAGAAAATCTAGGAAAAGAAGGATGCTATATTCATGGCCCCTACATCCTTCCATGTACCCCATCTAGAATAGAGCTGTTAGGAGTTGTACATATTGTAGTTTAGTGGAGAACAGTTACTTCTTTCCTGTTTTGGGAAGGAGGCCATGTTCACCACAGGTATCTTGGTTTTGCAAGGGAAAACCATGGCTCCATTAGAGAGATATAATCCAGAGGAAAACAAAAAGTAAAATTGTGAAAACCAGGCCTGAGACACTAAACAATACAGGAGTGAGAACATTTCCTTAGTTATGAAGGTGAGTTCTCCCCAGAAATATCAAACCAAACCAGCTGAACAAAACCCAGGAGATTTAAAAATAGCGGGGCCTAGATTCTGCTCTCCTTGGTAATGGGACAAATCCAAATTAGCAATAATGTCTTCTGAATCTTGTCTATATTTACCACAGCATAAAGGAAAGCAAATCTTGGCCACACATTACTGTAACTATTGTGATAGGAAGATGATGCAGATTTATCCTAGGGGTAACTTGACATATGACTTTGGGCCAATATGTGCAATTTACCCAGACAATATTCTGTTAATGAAGCTATTATTCAAATGAAGAATTAAAAAAAAAAAAAAGCGAGTTACTAATTACACTGACCAACATTGTTTTGGGGGCAGAGAAACAAGATATGCTATGCAAACAGTAAAAATAGAAACAATGCCAGCACACAGCTGCTCCAGTGGAATAACTGTGCCAAATTGGCATTATTTTTTAACATACACTCCACTCTGGACCAGGATCCATTGTTTGGCAATGCCTTTATTCCTGCAAGATTGCACATGATGTTGTAAACATCGACTGATCTGATTGGAGGAGCTCTGTAGTTAGATTTGAAATCTGAAAGAAAGACATGCATAGAAATGTTTTAGTCTCTGGATATCAGGGAGCACTTAACATTATATCATTTCTTTTGCCTTGAGACTTTGAATCGTAGGAATATTGCTGAGCAAGGCGTTAACATAGACAAGCCCTTTAGCCCTTTTAGATACTCATAGAAAATCTTGAGGGCTTTATTTGTTAAACGATTTAGTAAATAAAAAAGAAGGAAGTTGTCAAACACAGGAAGTATTTACATTGTTATATGTTTGGGTATTTCAGCATATTTCTAATTCAGTGGTTCTCAACCTTTTTGGATTTGAGACACCCCTTCATAACTTTTGTGAATTGACTGGCACCTAAATTCAAAAACCAATGTATATGTTACAGTGGTTACCTCCTTGAAGAAGAGCCAGGCAGTGGAGATGGGGGATTAGTCAGGCAGGGACAAGCTGATCCTTTGCTTATCTACATATATCCTCACACCTTGTGGCACCATTCAAAGGATCTGGTAGCACGCAGGGGTGCCACAGTACCATAGATGAAAATCAGTGCTTTACAGCTTTTCAGCACACTTTTGCTCTAAAATGACTGCATCACATGTTCTGTTGTTATTTCTCACTTGCAAAAGATGTATACTATTCAGTATTGAAAGGGTCTGACAAAATGAGGATCAAATAGTCTCTACATCTTCATGGGAATGTGAACTGTGATTGCATGAACCTGTCAAAGGACCTGCTCTGTCTTGATGAGCCCTTTGCCAAGAATAAAAAAGAATGCATCCCTGTTGAATAGCATTAAAAACTCAAGCCAGGTTAGGTGAGAACAGTCATATCCAGTAGGGGTGTGTGAAATGGGCCGTATTTGATTTGGATTTGACCCAAATCAGGGGACAGTGATTCGATTTGTTGATTTGGATCACTGTCGTGATTCAATTCAGCCCAATCCGAATCTGAATATTCAATGCTGATTCAGAGAATCAATGATTCGGTCATAGACAAAGCTTTAAATGTTTTTTCTGCATACCTTGAGGTACCAGGAACAGCTCATGAATGCTGTGATGGTGGGGCGGACGGAGCATCCCGCAAGAGTGCTGGGGGACCCCCGCGTGCTCAGTACTTCAGGTCCACTTCCAGGTCCACTGCCGAGTGCATGGGGGACCCCTCTGTGTCCCCCTGGTTAAGCAGTCGGCCATGGGGGGACCCCAGGTGCCCCCCTACCCCAGACCCAGGAGGCACCAGTCACCGAGTCGGGGGTAGAGGGAGGGTCCCCCACGTGCTCTGCAGCGGACCCAGAAGTGGACCAGAAGTACTTCTGATCTACTTCCAGGTCTGCTGCTGTGCACGCTGGGGACCACCCCCCACTGCTCCTGTGGAACGCTCCATCTGCCCCACCATCTCAGCATTCACATGAGCCACCTGGTACCTTAAGGTATGTAGAAAAAACATGTAAAGCTGTGTCTATGACTGAATCATCGAATCTCTCCAAATCAATTTGGAGGGTTCCGATTTGATTCAGAGAGACTGAAGGGTCTCCTGATTCAATTCAATTCGGATTCGGCCGCTGAAATGGGCCAAATCTCCACCGAATCTAATCAGTGACCAAAGCTTCACATAGTCCTACTATCCAGTACATGGAACCCAGAAAACTTGCTGGTATACTTGGCAAATAATTTCGTGGGATTTTTTTTTTTACTAGTTTTCCCATCTATAAAGGGAAATGTATAATATTGCAGATCTAGCAAGTGTGTTTAGGTTTAAAGATGAAACCTTGTGCACACTGCAATTGTTTAATTATAGAAGGAACAGAAATACACAAGGAGTTCAGTTTCTGAGACTCCATTAGGTCCCAGATAGTTACAGGTGGCTGGGAAGTCCATGGAGGTATGTCTGTCATAGAAGCATGAATAAAACAATGTATACTTTTGGGGCATGGGAAAATTCAGAAAGTGTGCACTGGTACTTAATGATTTCTGCAAATAGGGCTCTCAAACAGTGCAAGACCTAGTGATGAAAGTCATGTGCCTATGTGCTGGCCTTGAAGAGTGTGAACAGAAAGGGATACCCAGTGCCAATATTATCTTGGTGGCATGTATACCAGCTGGCTGTGTGTGATGTCTGACTGACCACAGAGAAATGTAATTATGGTTTTTTCTCACCAGATTTCAAGTCACGCTTGGAAGCTAAAAGGGGCTATGGACAAAAGGGCTTGGTTTCTCAAATTAATTTCTGCACTAGCTGAACCAATGCAATACACTGAACCTGCCTTTCCTCTGAAACTGTTGTAGGTGTTATGCTTGTTTGTGTGTATGTGTGCACACGTGTGGGCATGCATGTGTGTGTGCATGCACAGTTTTCTCTCATTGCTTGATGATCCAGCTGGCCTACCTGGTCCAAATGCAAGGAAGAATCCCCTCATGTCCATGAGCTCATTGTCGTATCCATGCCATCCATTCTGCCAGGCCTCCTTTCTCCCTGTACCATTCTCCCAATATGGAAGTTTATCTTTACTCTGGGAAGTGAAAACAGAATAATATTAACATAAATTTGCCATAAGAATGAGCCTTCAAATAATGAAGGAAATATATCACTAACAACATACTATTTATTAGATTATTTTGTTACAGATTTTATGTTCTGCCATTATAGGATTGTAGCTGTCAGACTGAGGAAATTCAGGCACATACCTGCAGTGGCTCAAGCTAGAAGCCTGGGGGGTGCTAGAGCTGGCCTCTCTTCCCTTGCGCAGTGCTGAGTGGGGGGGGCATGGCCAGGCCCCAGCAGGAGGCTCTGATTAGGGAGGGGGTGTAAACCCTGACCCTGCCTGCACCATCTCAGGCTTTTCCCTGCTGGCTGCTCAAGGAGCGAGAATGTGGCCACAATTTGCTGCAGACAGTGTAAAGTCAAGCAAAACAATAGCCTCTCTCCATCAGTTTAAGCTCCTCTTAAACAGCTTACTGGCTAACTTGTTGATTAGCTCCAAAAAGCCTTAAGCGATCACTGTTCTGTCTGCCTGTCCCAGTGAAATTGGAGATATACGCAGAGACCTCTCGGCATAAGCAGGCATACCACATGCCTAAGGTCCGTGGGGCTGGGGTCTGTGCTGTGGGAGATGGGAGGGAGGGGGTGGGGGATTCCTGCTTCAGCAGCGAGGCAGAGTGGAGAGATAGGGCAGGGAGAAGCCAGGCAGACCCTGCTGTACCTGCAGCCTCTGCCAGAGCTCCAGCCAGGGAGTAGAGAGGCCAGCTCTACTTTGGAGCAGAGAGCTCCACCCAGCCTAAAAAGCATGTTGGGATGCTGGGGGAGTCTGGTTTATCTTAAAACAGCAAGGGGTCTGTGACAGACATTACATAAACCAGTTTGAGCCAAATGGGTTAAGTCTGATACTACATTCAATCAGGTTTGTCTCAAACTGATTTCAGCCATTTTCAAACTGGTTTATGTGCACTGAACATCTATTACAGGTTTAAACCAGTTTCTGATCACTTAAACCGGTTTGTGTGTAATGTCTGTCCCCAGCTATTGTGTTTACCTTATAACTCTAGCTCTCATAAATGAGACAGATCGATTTAAGATGCCTTTACATTCCATTTCCTCCCCCCATAAATTTGTCTGATTTTATCCCACCAAAACCACTCAAGAAAGAATTAACCATGTATAGAAACTGTCAGAACTATAATAATTATTATTATAAAGCTCAGCTCTTTATACTGTTAACTGCAGGAACCTCTTGATTTTCCATTCTGGTTCTTTGTGTATAATAGTCAGCAGATGTACTAGATAATTGAACAACTTTAGCTGACAAATTAAATTTCTTTCCTTGTCTCCCTCTATTTCACTGACAGCACTCGAAGCAAACAGAGGAGAAAATGGACTCATTCTACTCTTCTACTGTAATGCACTACTCTGTTTAATGCAGTTCCAGGAAACTAATTGTCAAAGGACTGTACACCATGAGAAAAGCTGTACTGCTTTTGTTAGCATCAACTCAAGACATGCCAAGTCTTACCTAATTTGAAAAGTTTCTTTGGAGATATCATGACATAGTTGAAGTTAAACCTTTCAGAAATACTGTCAGATGTTGTGGACTCAGCTGTTTCCCTACTAATGTCAAATCCAGGAAATAAAATGCCCTTCAATCATCAGCCCAAGTACAAAGGGAATAATACGTTATTGCAGATGTGAAGAGCAGTCAAAAGCTCAGCAATTTCTATTACATTTGCCAATATTTGGGTCAGAAAACATGTTACTTTTTTTTCCAATTGCAAGTGAATCCGGGGCTCATGAAATTCAGACAGCACTATCTTGAGGCAGGAGTTGTGCAGACAGATGAAGTGCAACTTTCCTAACACGGCACTTTAAAGGCTAAACACTTCTGACTTGTAACAAACACTCTTTCTAGCCCGGTTCTGGCTTCTTTGGGGACTAGAGTCCTAGCTGCATTGAATTGCGACTGTGTGGTGATTTTCTTATGTGCACAAATGGAGCTAGGAAAAGCATCTAAAATAAGCCAAGAATTGAATAGTTACCTCCAGAGGAAACACTAGTGCCCTAGGTCACTGTGATTCCTTTGGTTCCTGACTTTTGAATGTTTCCTGCACATTTATGTTCCTAACTTTGCAATCATTTAAGTTGTGGAATGTCCAGAAGTACAAGCGTGTAAAATAAAACAAGCTGGTAAGTAAAGCATTTAGGGTTGAGAGACTGAATCATAAAAACTTGGTACTGAAAAGCAAACTGAGGATACAGAATCAGTAAACAAAAAGACCATTCTATATAGTAGTGTAAAAGTACAGTAGGAAGACTATAAAGACTCAAACCAATAGAACTAAAAAGGAACAAAAATAATTGGGAGTTTTGGCCGGTAGAGTGTAGAATGTAAAGAAAATGACAGAATTCCAGACTCATTCCCCCTTGCGTCCCAAAATCATGCAAGGTAGTGAACTACTACAGAAATGGCATTTCCTAGTTGCTAACAGAGTGCTACAACCAACAGAGAAGTTAAAAAAAAATATGAAGTGTGCACAATGGGAAGGAGCTTAGCTGCCTTTCTTCAGTCTTTTGAGCAGGAAAAAATAACAGAAAACTCAATTACTATTTTAAAAATATGACATGAAATTTCCATTTTCACATCCCATTCTCTGATAATGAAAATGCACCCAGGCTAAGGAAAACCTGACAGAACTAATGAAAGGACATTCTTGAACATCAGAAACAATAGGAAGGAATGGGCAGACAGACAGAGATAATTATTACAGCAGCAGTATTTGCTCCACTGTTATTAAGAGCTTGTCAGAGTTTCCATGATTTAAAAAAAAAATCTTTTTCAGGATTCATAAAAATGTTCTCCATGGCAAGCACCAGTGCTAGAGAAAGGGTTTTAGTTATAGCAATTTAAAATAATAAGTTTGGGGAAATGGTTTTAGATGACTTTTTAGATGATGAGGTTGAGCAGTAGCTTTTAGATCTTTATAATGCAAATGTGCAGCCCACCAGTCTACACACAAGAATAATTTCTTTTTCTAAAGGTACATTTATGTAAAATCTTCCATGCCCCATTGGATGTGACACATTAGCAATGTGATAGTATCAGTCTACTAGGTTTAGTATATCGCAGGTAAGTAACTATGACACAGGCATAAAGGAAGCCATTCTGTTTAGCTATGTTAATCTGTGAAGCAGTGTGGTCTAGGGATTACAATGGGAGGCTGGATTTCTAGTTTCTGTTGCCAACTCTGTTACAGGCTGGATATGTGACCATGGACAATTCACTTAATATCAGGCCTTAATTTAATCATCTATAAAATGTTTGCGCATATTTTCCTGATGCAAATGTGTGTTTTGGGGCTTAATTAAAGTTTACAATGTACTTTGAGATACTTGTATGAAATATAAGTACAAAATAATAGTAATATTTTATAGTAAGTTTGGCACAAATCTCCCTTTTATCTATTGACGTAATAAATCCCGCTTCTTTTAAAAGAGTGCTTTCAAGTTAAAAATAAAAAAGTGAATGATGGCATGTGCAATAAGCTATCAGCTATAAAACCAAAATTTTTAAGATCCCTAAAATCTCATGAAGTTTTTTTGGGGGGAAATAAAGTTAAACTGGCATATTGGTCAAGTTCCATAATACCTAATTACAGTTTGCCTACTTGCAGTCTGCAGTCTCAGTTGAGTAAGGCATTCTTCAATACCTGCTGTCAAACTGGAATAGTGTTGCTGTTCTATGCATTTGTTAGGGTCCAATACTTCTGGGACATAAGTGCCAGTATTCAGTACCTGCTATCTTGGGCTCTTGAAAAGCCACTGTATTCTAATCCAGAAATGGTTACATTTCAATGGTGGTTTACCCAATCCCTGTTTACCAAAATCAGGAGTATAGTCTTTTCTTCTAAAGCCTGAATTAAGTAGGAGTTGGAAGGACAAGAAATGCAAGATCAAGATCACTGTTTGTGAAGTGTCTAGGGTTCCTTCTAGAAAAAATATCCTATACATGCAAGCCACTAACATTTGGTGCTTTCAACTAATGACATTTTGAAAATAATTACACATAGCAAAACCTATACATTATAGAGTCAGAATATTTATAATATGAAAATGCTTGTCTTTTTTAGTATTTGTAGTAAATGTGTAGGTGATGTGCTGTCATAAGTAAAAATTGTATTTAGTATTAACTTTGGATATAGGAACCTTATAAATTAAAAGTTTGTAATTTCCAAGCCCCCCATTGACTTACCGCTCCAACCCTCTTCTCCCCCTTAAAAAAACCCAAAGACTACGCTTTTAAAATAAGATTTGGGGAAAATACCAGAGGCCAAAGAATTGTTGATAATATTAGTAATGCAGACCATATAGGTGGCAAGATGATAGCAAATACCTGGGGAGGGAGTAAAGTGAAAAAGGAAGCAGTACTTTTAAGGTGCCGTCTGATGTCAGAACAGTGGTTTGAGAACTAGGCAGAAGAAAAATTGTCACAAGTTAAGATAACCCTGGTTTGAAACAAGAAGCAGTCTTTGTACCAGGCCAAAGGAAAGTTGAAAAGGAGGAAAGTTGGATGGATACAACGGAGTTAATTATATGGTAAAGGGAGCAAGAATAAAACCTTTAAACTGATCTTAATTTTGCTTTAGTTTGATCTAGTGTACTGCTCACATTAACTTCACTGAAATGCACATTTTTAATATTTAAATAGGATACAGCGATTTTTACACCAAATAAACAAGTCATTAATCTAACTCTTATACTTAATCTTGTATATTCCCCATCTTTTTCTTACAAAATTGTATTTTTTTTAATTTTTAAACTCACTTTTAGATTATAATTAATTTTGATTTACACGTTACCTCTACTATGAACCACCCTTTATCAGCCACAAGGGTTAGAGGAGAGACAAATTTTCCTTTTTTGTAGTAGAATCTCTCTGGAATATCCTCTTTGTTATAAACATCCATGTATTTCACAGTTTTCAGTTTATTATATATCTGTAAAGGAAGCAAAAGTTAGACTGACTGCAGAAACTGCACATGAACCAATTAGTGCTTATAAACTTCTATTTTAGCAGAATGGATAATCATCTTTGTGCTCATTAGTGCATTCAAACAGGGTGCTTTGTAGGCATAAATGATGTTCATGTAGGTATGGTTTGGGAGGTATCTCTAAAACTCTGGTCAGACAGAACCGTGTGAGTGAGGTGAGTGAGTGTGTGTGCATGCACATAGCACACTGATTGATTATGTATCTAGACAGACACAACTACTACACTGGAAACAATTACAGAGGCACTAAGTGAAGAAGCGGACATACTGTATTTACTTGATGAAAAGACGAGGTTTTTTTTCCAATTTAACTTGAAGGAAAAGCCCCTTGTCTTACTAGAACTGAGTATGAGGTGGGGGGGGGGGGCAAGCAGTTGCTGTGGCTCCATCTCCAGCCTCAATCCTGCTGCCTGCTCCCTGCCTCCTCTGCACCTCCCACCGCTCCTCCAACACAGCTTTAAGCCTCTGCTGACCCCTTTCTCCCTCCTCCCATATGGCTTCTCTCTCCCCCTCCCTCCCCCTTACTGTTGTGCTGCACCAGCAGGCTCTGACTTTGCTGCATCCTGGAGCACAGAGCATGGCTCCAGTGTGGCCCTGTAGCATCAGTGTCAGCTGTACACCACAGCTACAGGGCTGGGCTGGAACCATGCTCAGTTCCTTCAGGCTGCATCAGGGACAGAGCTAACTGCTGGTGGAGCAAAGGTAAGGGGTAGCTAGAGAGGCAGACAGTGGGGAGAGGCTTTGCAGGGGAAGAGAGATGGGGGGGGGCCCAAGGCTGCAGGGGGCAGCTGTATAAGGGGTGGTAGAATGCAGAGTGGGGGCCTGAGGCTGTGGGGGGTAAGTACAGGGGGGACAGATGGCAGGGGCAAGCTACTTGCCCCCCCCCACCCACTGCTTCCACACTGCCTGACCCCTGCCACTTGCCCTCTTCACCTGTCCCCTACTGCTCCCTCCCCTGCCTGCCCCCTTACTGCCTCCCCCACTGTCCATCTTCCCCACCACCTGTCCCATTACAGCCTGCAGCAGTGTGGGGGATGAATTTAAGATGATCCTGCAATAATTAGATTCTATACATGGAAAATTGTAATAAGTGTTATAAATTTTCTGTGTATAGAATCTAATTATTGGGGGGTTGTCTTAAATTCAGAGGCATCTTGTATTTGGGTAGATATGGTAAGTGCTCTCTAAAATGTTTAGTAGTCTCATGGACTATATCCAGGAGCAGGAAAGGGTTGTTCTATTCAAGGCTCTCTCACTGCCACCTTATGTGTGACCTCGAATGAGTTATTTAACCTCTGTCTTTCTCATCTTGATCTGTCAGTTGGAGGTGAAGTTGCCTAACCATCAACTGAGATTTAACCAGTCAGTGTTTGCATGGAGTTTTGAAGAGGCACAATGCTGCAACAGTATGCGTATCAATATTATTTTATGGTCTGTAATTTCATCATATATGTGGAGGATGATTCAACCCATTCTGGAGAAACAGTGCAAAAATATCACACCGGCAGATACTATTCTGTGGAGAACGGTTACTCAACTTCTGAAGGTATACAGTTCTCTTAAGAACCAATATGGATGAATTGATGCTTTGTTGTGTGGTAAGTTTCCAAAAGTCCTTGTGTATATCAGCCATTAAAAGTCACATTAAAGCAATGTACTGAATGTGCAATACATAGTGCAACTGCATTTTTTTAACTACAGCAGCATTAACTTCCTCTGCTAAAATACACAGTTCACAGTAAAGCTCAACAGGTAAAGTCACAGTGGAGCATGAATGCACCAATATCTGTTAACTGGATTCACTGGGACGGATCCTGCTACTCCTACAGTAAGTTGTATATTGATTCATAAAGAGTCTCATTGTTTCTAAATGCAATGAATACTTACAAAGTATCCTATCCCTATTTCACAACGTGAGTTAGAATGACAATCTGATACAGAGGAAAGGGGTAATCCATTTTATTTCCCTTTTAGAAAATGCCTTCGTATGTGGGAAGTGAAATAAGCATTATACTTTGGTATCCTGCAAGGCGAAAAAGAACATGAACCAATGTTCTAAATTCCTTCACTATACAAGGATATGCAGTCATTTAAAGGAAGTTAGGCTTATGATTAAGTGCTCTGATGAACAGGGGTCTAAGCAATGTCAATGTAAGTCTCAAGCATTAAAGTTTGCTGGTTTGAAGATGCAAGCACAAACACAGAAGCCTCTGAGTAAGGCGGTTAGGCAAGGAGAGCGGGCACTGAGTTTTTAAAAAACTTGCATCACCATGAATGCTAGATGAGAGACCTGACATTTCTTTAAGATTGCTTGAGACCTTCGCATTCACTTCAGATGCTCAGATCATCAAGTCACAATAAAAGCCTGTTCTGTATCCTCAAGTAGCTCTTTGTGTTCAGGAAACTGTATATGTTGCACCCTCCCATAATCATGTACCCCACAAAGTACAGTGAGGTAGGAAATTGTCATTAACAAAAATGTGCTGCAGGAAAAAATACCTTGCAGTAATAAAGGCTAGATATCTTTTTTTAATAATAGATTATAAGTTTCTCAAGTACGTGCTTAGCAGAACTATAGATGTGGCATCTTATCAGTTACACATGTGGCACATCCATGAAGTTCAGTCCTGAAATGCACTTACAATGCACAATTTGACTTCCAATGTTATGGTAACTTCTGTTCTAAAACTAACATCCCTGGGATTTTATCATGTATTAACTCAACCATGGCTCGTTCTTATAATGAAATTTTACAAAAATAATCCAGAAATTTAAAAGGACCTTAGGGATCCAAATTCTATTGACATTAATAAGAATTAAAATACTTAACCCTCTTAAACTCATTTTTAAAAATCTCAGCCTTGGTCCTAAATTTCAATTCATATTTGAAATACGTGAAAATGGATTGAGAACTGAACCAATTTTCAGACCAACTGAATTCAAGGAAGCCTGGGGGTACCATGGTCTCTGAAAATCAGGTTGCTTCTATTAGGTGCCTATCCACAAATTAACGTTAATCTAATTAATTCTGATGTTAAGTCCCAGGTTTGATATTGTTGGTAATGCTTTATAGTAATAAATGAAAATTTAGAAAACAAGGAGTTTACTTTCATGTCTACAGCAAACATGTTGCTAGTGTGAGAGTGTGTCTATGTGTACAGAATAATGAGAATGCATACACATTTTTGAGAGGGGTTTTTGAGTTGTTTGATATGCATTTCATTCAAAATGCAATTTGCTCTTTACATGCCATGACAGGTAAGGTATGAAACAGGACTAAACTCTCCCATGATCCACAACACTCACTACTTTCAATGGGACTTGTACATATAGAGCTGAGGGGTTCATTAAACCTTGTGCTCTGTATGTTTATGTTTTTTAGTAATTCTATATAAGTGGATATCTACCCTGCCTTTGCGCAGAATCTGGCTAGTAGTAAAACTAAAGCCAAGAAATAATTTCTCTGAAACAGAAAAAATAAAAAGGTAACTCATTTGCTTGCCTCAGTCTGCTTCTCCTTAACTGGCCACAGGCTCACAACAGGGCCTCGATCTTTTATTTGTATGACATCAGTCATATTGATATAGTTCTTCAACTCGATCACTTTGTCCGCCCAGGAAATGTCAGTCATCCCATGATCCGAGAAAAGAATGACATTCAGGTCACTCTGAAGGCCCTTGTCCTGTCAAGTTAGTAAGACAGCAGTTATAGTTGGAAAATAATATAGTGTGCTTAAAATTCTATGATAGGCAGCTAAATTAATTCCTGTTGTAAGTCTGCTGGTTTCAGTAAGATCAGGGATTAATTTGGCCTGGAATATTTTACAGTAAATTACAACAACAGTCAAAAGTCTCCTCTTGGTCTCTTTGTTGGAAGATTCAAAGATAGCAGTGAAGAATTGCCAAAACAAGTCCAGCCTCCCACTGAATCACTGCAAGTGACAAGTCAGTGGTTCCTCTTAAAGGTTTTTGAAATGTATCTTCATTTGAAAAACTAGATGACAACCCTTGTGGCGTTCCTTAAAGAAACCACTGAATCATTGCATGTATATTACATATGGGTAATGCTTACCCATACTGCTCACACTGAGTTGTCAAAAGAAAAAAATGTGTGGGGAGAAAAGGGATGGAATGAGAAGTGATGTTTCCCACTTCCAGCGTACTACTTAAGTGAATACTTGGCAATTTACCCTTAATATAGTATATTCCATTGAATTTAGAGAGGGATTCAAACCTTTAAGCCATGAATTTTGGAGCAATAGCTTAAATTTTGAACCCTTTGATGCAAATATACCTTTATGGTTTAAGGACTTAGATTTGAAGCCAGTAGAGGCACATTTTACAAATCCAGACTGGCACCCTTAAACATTTATAGGCATCCTAACTCATGGCATTTTACATAAAGCACCATGAGTTGAGGTCCCTTCCCCTAACCCAACAGATGTTCACCTATTAGGTCAGGCGAGATCGAGCCTGCCTGCACAGGCCCTGGCCAGCAGGTGGGGGTTCTCCAGCAGCTTCCAAGGGGGCTGCTGAACGACCCCTCTACCTATCCATGCCCCACTCCTCCCTCCTAGCTCTGTGGCTATTAGCAAGGGAGGGAGGGGGAGGGAGTAGCACAGAGCTGCTAGCTGGGCTTGGCTTGGCTTGGCTGGAGCTGGAGGGGATACAGGGTGGAATGGAGACGCCTCTCCCCAGCTAGCCCGGCTGGAGGGAGGTGGGCCAGGCCTGTGAGGCAAGGGGGATTCATTCCTCCCCCCAGCTCCAGTCAGACCAAGCTGTGCAAGCAGCTCTGTGTTGCTCCTTCCCCATCCCCTGTGCCACCCCGCCCCTGCTGGCAGCCCCGCAAAGCACAAAAAGTTAACTCCAGAGGGATTGCAAGTTCCTTAAAACACTCTGCTTTAGAGTGCCTTCTTTTAATAACTCATTTGAGGAGCGTTCATTTTTTGCACAATTGGCCATTTTAAAAGTGCTCTGCAGCCATGCCATGTGTGTTACATCATGGCTGTAGAGCACTTTCAAGGGCCCAGTCACATGAAAAATGTAACCTGTGTAAGCACCTCTGGTGTAGATTCACTTAAACATGGCAAAAATTTCTCAAGACAGCAGATCTCCTGAAAAAATGCATCATTTTGTCTTGAGACCTTTCAGAAGTTCCTTTATAAAAATGTGCCAGCCCCTCACCCCCAAACCCAAACTGAACTCCTGATTCAACCTTATACCTAAATCTGGAACAGGGTTGCCAAGGCATAATTTTTAATTTTACTGACAATCTGCAGACTTCATACCGATAACCAAACTTTATTACTGACACATGTTCTTACCAACATACGGTTTACTTAATGTAAATGGAACCCTTCTGCAAGGCCCTGGGCAACAACAACAAGGGTCAGGTTCAAATTTTTAACACTTTCTAAATCTGGCTCAAGCCCCCACCCAGAAACCTGAGAAAATACATTTTAACTGAGTATTCTAAAGTGAATAAACTTCCCCACTCGCATGCAACATTCAACTGAAACAAAAGTTAATTACAAGGGGGGGGGAAAAAGGATAAACATACAACTTAGAGAGAACCTTAACCTGTAAACATTAAGCAAAACCTTGTTGCAAAAGATTGCAGTCCATTTCTTGGAGGCCACCAAAATCACAGACACACACTTATTAGCAGCACAAAAGGTGTATTTGCAAATAGGGTCAGAGCAGAGTCAAAGACTCAGATTACTCCGAACCCCTGAGGAATTTTTGCAGGTTGTATTTATCCTTCTTCCTCCTGGGCACGTGTGCAGAAACAGGAACTCTTACAGCTCATTTCCGTTTTATACAAACATATGTGTGGTTACATCACTACATCCATCGCATGTACATTATAATTAACTACTTAAGTATGCAGGGCAGAGAAGTAAATATGCATCAGCTAATTGCGCATGCTCAGAAAGTTCTTTAGGTTACCAAGAGTTTAAACCCCACCCCTTTCAAGGACACAGTCAGTTGAATTCCAGCTTCTGTAATCTGTATGAGAAAAGCTAGGGGGAGGCTAGGGGAGAGTGTGATTTAGTATAAGAACAACTGTGGCAAGGCTGGCCAAGAAAAAAAGTCCTTGGCAGTGTTTTTTTTCTTATCAGGTATGAGATGCAAACTGTGCATTTTTAACAACACTCCATTTCTAACAATATTATAACAATACTCCATTTCTAACAACCTGAACATTAACAGTCTGAGTCACTAGTAAACCATACTGGGGCACTACCACCTAGCCTAGTCCATTGAAAAGGGAGACTCATTCAGGGCTACCATCCAGGGGCTCTGCTACCTATGCCAGCCAAAAGTGTCCCCCCAAACAGTAAGACCTAAGCCCACAAACAGTAAAATAGGCATGACTAGCCTCCAAACCTCTGAACTTTCATACTAATTGAGGTTATGCAAAGAAGGAATATAAGTTACTATGGTAGTACATAACAATAGCTGAAACTTTTTTTTGCCATGGCAGAAGTATTTCAAGCTGGATGTTTTGGACTGATTGATTCAGCTGCTCCTTTAACTAGCATGGTTTGAGTAGGAAAAAAACCCTATTTCTACCAATTATTACAAAGGAGTCTTTCATTACAAAGCAGTTATCCAGTACTTTACAAAGAGAAAGGTACTAGTACCTTTGAATGCTTGAACTGACACATGCATATTAAGTGACAAGCTGTTGTAAAAGAGCATTAATAGTAATAAAAATGAAACGTATCAAAAAGTACACTTTTTTTCTCATGTCACTAACCTTGATCAGCTTCATCATGTTGCTCAGGACTCTGTCCACTGCTTTTAATGCATCCTTCCTCTGAACAGATGAAGGTCCATAATGGTGGCCTTCCACATCAATGCGTTCATAATACACTGCTGCCATTTCTGCACTGCCATTTCTAGGGTTGCAATAGAACTAGTCAGGTGACAACACTATATTGTTTTCAGCACTGCATACTGACTGTTTATATGTTTTTAGCAGTTGACACTGAATTAACCTTCATTTTCCTCAGAACACAAGAGGAAAATATTAACTTTGCACCCTATAACTTGCATAGGCATTAATTGAAGTACCTCTGTATTGTGATAATGCCCAAAGGCCCAAATCAACATTTGGCCACTTACTGGGCTGCATACTCTACAAAAGCATAAGGTGACACTCTCCTTGTCCCAGAGTACTTACATTGTGCCTACCTGATATTTAGGGGCAACCTTTCTACACTGAAAACCCCTAAGCACAATCTTAGAAATTATACTGAATGTATAATGACAGAAATTACAATTTAGAGAGGTTCCCTAACAGGAGAATGAGGAAGCTGGGAATGCCTGCCTACAGCTCCACTATTAAATTTGTTGATTAGTTCTTCTCATTCATTGTATGCCTATATTTACTGAAGCCAGTGACCAGTACAAAACTTAACAGGATTAGTGGGTAGCTCTGCAGCTTCTGCTATTTGTTGCCTAGCCATCCCTATTCTGCAGCATATTTGGAATTTACCCTTGAACTCTGAGCTCCAACACAGCAAGTCCACTAATAGCACTCCTTTTCTCGAGTGTCTGCCCTTTGCATCCCACTTCTTGTCTTTGCAGGAAGTTCAATATGGATGGCAGTGATGTGGGTTACAAGGCATGATAGAGATGGGAAAGCTCATGTGACTCAGGTTGGTTAAGGGCAACTCTCAGGGTTGACCCTAACTCTCAGTGCCAATGTATCCAGTTGAGTGTAAGATGAACTGTAACAAATGAGCAAAACAAGCAAAATGAGGGCATGTTGGAGGGAGAACAAGAGTAACAAGTTTTGTGACTATATGTACTGCCAGGACTGCACATGCCTCTGTGATTCCAAATCACTTAGAGCCTTTCTATAAACACAGATAGCTAAGCAAACAGGAGCAATTCTCACTGGTTTGCTGTCTACTGGCTTGTTATTTTAAATAAGGCACTTAACCCCTTGGTATCTAAATGCCATTTAAAGATTACATTACAAAAATACAATGTGTTCTAGGATCCCCCAATGCAGGCTTTGAATCATTGCTTTGTTAAAGAAAGGAATTTTTTTAAAAATCAAATGCCAAGATAAATCTTGATTACCATGCTCATCACTCACTAATAACAAGACTTTGAGAAATATTCACAAGTTAACTATGCTTTAATTAATATTTTACCTTCCCTTTCCCTCCATTCCATTTGAAATTCCCTGAAGGTTTCCCAGAGTGCATTTTTCCCTGATATTGCATGCACCATGCAAGTGGGCCTTCTCCTTTTTTCCTGAAATGTGATCTATGAACTATGAAGAAATAAGGGAATTCAGAAGAGGAAGCGTTAAAAGGTTAGTTGAAACTTATTTCTGCACTGAATGCCCTCTCCCTGGTTAGTGGAGACACAGCACAGAAATTCTGTTTTCATTGCCGATTTTCAGTTCACTGGAAAAATTTTAGTAAAAGTAGTCTTTTGTGTAAAGGTCAAAGCTATGTCCAAGGGACTTAAAACACACACTATCTTGACGCATATATTTGGGATACATTATCTACAGCAATGATTTCCAACCTGGGTGCTGTGAGATCCTTTTAAGGATGAAACGTAGTATGACCACTGTTAGGCACATAAGCACTTATACAGGATTCACAAGATAAACTCAGACACTTTGAATAGGAATGCAAAGTGTCAAAAACATTCTGACCTCTTGTGTTTTTTCTGAGGGAGCAGTGAGTGGCATTTCCATTCAGGCAGCTAAGGGAGTCATTGTACTTAATGTTCACTGGTCTTCACTCCTCAGGTGTTAATGATCATCTCTCCTTGGTCTCAATATTCAACTAATCAAGCTTACCTTTCTTTTGGCAATGCTACTGTCTGCTAGCTTTTCCTGTTTCACGGCCTTTTAGGCTTTTTAGCTCTTTTCAAAATCATAAATTCACCCATGGGGACCAATCTTCAGCAGCAGCTAGGGTTTCCACTTTTAGTTAAGCAGGAACAGGAGAGTGAGTGAGCTCTATCCCTGCTCTATGTAGCCATAACTCAGGAGTAATCTTTTTTCCCCCCTTCATTCTGCCTTCCCAAAAACAAGGTGCATGTCTTGCTTAGGGGCATGTTCTTTTTGGCAACTGTTGATCTTATGGCTCATGGTATATGGACAAGAGGCCTATGTAATCATCACACCAAGACCTTCCAGCTCATACGCCTAGGCAAGAGTATGAAATGGAGGCTGCCTTAGACCTTCCATCCCCACTTTAGACCATCAAGACAGAATCCAAAGGCCAGATGAATCCAGATGTTCAGTGTCTCGATGGCTGTAGTTTCTGCCAGAGAGCAACAGATTAGAGCTGCTGCTGGCTGCCTAGCAAAGTCTGGCCCACAGGCTGGATTCAGCCTGCAATGGACTCCATTTCCCAGCAGCCCCTGCCTATATGGCTCACCAGTTTCCATGGAGACCCCAGCAACAGCTGTGTGGTAGTAGCAGGGCTGGGATTTCTGTGGAGACTGGCCCCAGCAGCACTGGCAAGGCATGTGGCAGGGTGGGGAGCTGCTCCAGGGCCAGGCTGGGATCTTGTAGCAGCACTAGTATAGTCCAGAGCCAGGGTAAAGCTGCAATCTGCAGCCTGCATGCTCCAGGCAGGGGCATGCGAACAGTGGGTCATGGCTGTGCCCCACCTTCTTGCAGCAGTGACGGCATGGGCTGGAGCTGGGGCAGAGCCGTGATCCCCTGCCTTCACACCACTGCCTGGAGCACTCAGGCTGCAGATCATGGCTCTGCCCTGACTCCAGAACATGCTATCGCTGCTGTAAGGTCCCAGCCCAGCCCCAGAGCAGCTCCCCACCCTGCCAGCACTCCTGGGGCCAGTTTCCATGGAAACCCCAGCCCATGCTATTGCAGCACAGCTGCTGCTGGGGTCTCCATGGAAACCAGCCCCAGCCACACAGGCAGGGGCTGCTGGGAAATGGAATCTGGCTACTGGCCAGATCTGCCATTTTGCCCACCCTGGCCTACTGCCTCAGCAAGGGCAGGATAATGTCCCTTAGCCTTTCTCCAACCAAGGTGTACCCACAGGGTACTGAGGGCCAGGGTTTTGAGGTGCCTTATACTTGCCTTATTCTGGAAGTTGCAACATGGTGGTATTATGTAGGAGCTACCCCACCATGAGTAGCCCCCCAACATTGCCACCAAGCTCTCTAATCAGATGCAGTCATATCCAGGACATGTAGTATGCAAGAAAATATGGTAGTTCTCTGCCTTTCTGATGCTCACAGTCTTCAAATACTTTTAAAGAGTTATTTCTTACCTTTTCACCCAGAATCAAATCATAATTTAGTTCTAAATAAAAGGCATATAAGATCTTGACTGCATAAGATACATGGTCCTGTTTAGTCTGGGCTAAGTAATTTTAGTAAGGGCTCATATCTGCAAGGATATCTGCTTAAATGTAAGTACACAACTTCAGTGGAACAGTTCACATGTCTAAATTTAGTGACATACTGAAGAGCTTTGTAGGACTGGGAACAAAGTGAATCTTGCAAAATGAGATATTATTAGCTATCATTTTACCACAAAGATTTGTGGAGGAGAGCAAGATGTAGAATATACTGCATTGAGAAATGCTTTACATTTTCAAATCATTGAACAAATGATACCTAACTGCCATGACACCCCAGCAGGTAGGTAGCAAAGGCAGCATGAACTCTGTTTACAGATAAGGAAAATGAGGCAGGAATATTTTGGCCTAAAGCTTCAAATGTGGATCCCTAAAGCCAGGCTTCAAAATACGGACCTAGGAACTGAATTTTGTATGCTCTATTTGAAAATTTTGCCTGAAGTGACTTCCCCAAAAGACCTGGCTCAAGAAAATGAGGAATCTTCCTGAAGGAATCTTTCCCTTGACTGCAGTGAGAGTTGCATTGGGCCCATGGGGATTCATTCCTGTCCCACTTGGGACCAATGAGAATCTCCTTCAGCGGAGCCAGGATTTCACAACAGGATTATAAATCAGGGTTTCCTGTTTCCACACCCATGACTTATCCCTAACTCTTGCTGCTTCCTGTAAAATCATTGATGTTTTTGCTGTTCACTTCGATGGGAGCAAGAGCAGGCCCAAAAAAATAAACTTCTGCTGACTTGCTCAAAGCTGCAATGTACGGGTTATCCAACTGGCTGACAACCTGCTGTGCAACACTCAGCATTCTTGTCTCTGTGTGAAAGAATGACCTTGCCAAAGGCTGATTTCCCATAAGAAGTTAGTTTCAGCTAACTTTATTTAGTTAGAGTGGTTCTCAGCCTTTTTAGACTTAAGACACCCCTTAATTATTTGTCTGAGTGAGAGGTATCCTATATATAACTTATAGTGCTTAACTCTTTGCAGAGGGTCCAGGAAAGAGCCTGGCACTCATCTCAATCCTGTGCTTACCTGATTATCTCCTCGCACCTTGCATAACCCTTCAAAGGCTCTTGCAGCAACCCTTGGTTGAGAATCCTTGAGTGTGGGAAGGAAACACTCTGTATAATGAGAGTTAATCTACTTATCTGCCTTTCGCAGCAACATGAATTGGAAGCTTTTGCAGGAGCAGGTTTAATATGGTAACAATTAACAAAAGCATCTTACCTAGGGATGAAGGGTACAAATTGACACTTCTAAAACTAACTACAATTCAAAAGCACTACTTAGGTCTTGTATCTGGTATACTAGTACTAAGTATAATTGTATATTGTTTCTAAAAGAACTGAAAATAGATCATGAAGAATAGAAGACAAGATGAAGATCTTCTTCCCCTCTTCTGTTGTTTTGTTTTTCTTTCCCTATACTTCTCTTCAAGTGTCTGCCATAGTAATACTTATGACTCGTTGATGGCTTTGTTTTCAATCCATCTTCTCCTTCATCTTTTTCCATTGCTACATGTATGCAGTTTTTAAAGAAAAGAAACTCAAGGTGTAGACCCCAACACATTAACAGTGATGCAATGTATACTTGTTTTGTATACTTGATGTAAATCATACGGGTATCCCAAGTGGACAAGCCAGTTATCAAGGAGCTGCTGTTTGCAGTACGTGCTATTACAGTGGCTATTAGTTGATGAGAGAGTATGTACCAGCCTGTTTGAATATAGAAGTGGGTTCTCAACCAGGGTGCCACAGCACTGGCACTACTATCACTGTCACTGCAACTGGGTGAAACTGCCTCATGTATCTTGTATAGACAGACCAGGGAGACCTGCAGCAGGATCATGTGCCCTTCTTGGTCTGCCCCTGCTTACCAGAAACAAAAGTGCAAAGGCAGGTGAAACTGTCTAATGTGCCTCTGTTCCTGGGAGGAACATGGGAGGGGATGAGTTAGATTATGAAGGGCTGAGACAAGAGCAAGGACTCCTTGCCTGCTTTCAGTTTATCAGATAATTCTCATGCAGGCTGGTGCAAGTGCTTTGGCCTCAGCCTTTCCTGGTCTTGCTCCACAGGAGGCACACAGGGCAGTTCCACCTGACTGCAATGGCAGCAGCAGCACCCTGGTTAAGAGCCACTGACATAAGCTGAATCAGCACAACAGTGGTTTTCAACCGGGATGCTGACAAATTAAAAAAAGTATGAAGGCATGCCCTGAATCTAAAAGGGTAGAGAACCACTGGCCTATAGCAAATGGCTACTCTTGAATGGAAGTGGACACTAGAGTATTTTTGCCATAGATTTTTCCCAAGGTAACTTTGTCCCAGGTTTGTCCTGCATTTACAATAGCGCACTGTGGGTCTGCTACTTCTTCACAACAGTGTAAAAGCTGATGACATTGGTACAAATGCATTGCATGTCTGAGCCCTCAGATTGCTTTCACTGGAGTTCAGGAGGACGTCTTGACATGAAAATAAGAAATTAGAGGTGGTGGCAGCTCCCTTGCTCCAGCTGCACCTACAGTATTTTGGCTCTTTAGAGTGCTTCAGGTGGTGTTTACTACAGACATTGCAGGACTACTAGTACATTTTTTTTAACTGAAATCACCAGTTTTCTCCTTTTGCAGGTTGTGCAATGGACAACATGTTGCTATCCAAATGTTTTTATTTTTTTACTGATGGCAGCAACTACTAGCCTGGTGTGTCTGGCTGAATTAGCAATTGTAATGTTTTCAGTAGGTTCTAGCTTTCCAAAAGAACAGCTTGAGAGACTGAATTTTTTTACAGCTCAGGCATTACTTCATCAAACTTTTAATAAGACACCCTTTAATAAGACACCCTTCAAACCATCTTAATCCCCTTGCATCACAGACAAGGAGCAGCAAACACTACTGCTCCACAACTACCCATAAAAGTAGGTTTTATATGACCATTTCTTTCTAATTTTCCATATGCTGAATGATGCTGGTGAAGAAATATTTTACAATCAGATCTAACTGGTGAACTTGCTTCATAAATATTCTAGAAGAAATCCTTGTAATAATGACTAGCGGAGCTCAGGTCCCCTGAAAGCAGAGAGGTGATGTTATATTGCCTTTCTGACCCCTGTTTCTAACCCTGGGGCCTGCCAGGGGCTGGTTTCAGACTTGGGTTATTCTGACTTGTGCAGCCTTGTAGCAGTTCTGTGCAGACTACTATGGTTGCTGAAGATCTCTGGTGTGCTCTGGAACCAAGACATAGCCTTCTTTCCTGCTTGCCCTCACCATTCCTCCAGTTCCAAGGTAAAGGTGACATAGGGCTGGCTGCTCCCAGCAGGCTCTACTAACTGACTTTGTGCTCCCTGTGCAGCACTTGAGCACCAAACCTTGGATAAGGACCTGTCCACTGCATTTCTCCCAGGAGAAGGCCTTTTGTCCCAGGTTCCCACAGATCTTCACACCCATTGTCCTGTTTCAAGTACCCATAAGTTATGCCAGATAAAATGTGCTAATACATTCCTGGGACATCCCTGTGTGCATCTGTAAATTAGTGCTGTTATAGGTTATCATTAAAATATTTTAAAACTGTGAAATGTTATGGTGTCATAAAGTTAGAGCAGTTTCAGAGCCATCATAGGTTAAGACTTATTGCTGTCTCTGACCTGCACAATTGTGACTTGCCACTAGAAAGTCTGGCAAGCAGGGGTGTGGCCCATGGGTGACTGGTGCAACCTTAGTCCGGGGGGCACATGTCCCCCCAGTGACTACTTGGCGACTGCAGGGTCCCCCCACAGCCAATCTTGCTGAATGCAGGGTGGGGGGTGGGGGGAGTCCCCCTGTGGCAAAACTTACTGATCGGGAAGCATCCACAGCACTCCGGAATTGGCCACAGTGCTACATTCAGCACTCCCAGGACAGGAGTCAGGACTGTCCCTCTTCTGGGGTGGGAGTAGAAGGCAGAAGGGTGGCATGTAGCTTGGAGGTGGAAAACCTGGGGGAGTGGGGGTGGTGTGGCTTCCTACACTCAGCAGCCAGAAGGTGCCGGCTGGAACCATGGGTGGGAGGGGAAAAGTCTGGGGGGGGGAAAAAACCTGTTTGAAATGATCAGGCAAGGGGGAGAAGTAAAGATAAAGGAGTGAAGAAAGAATAATGATGAAAAAAGGACCAAAATCTTGCATGTGTCACTGAATTGGGATTGGGTCCAGGGGGCAAGGGCTAGGTTATTCACCCTGAGGCTGAGCTGAGACCCTGCAGGCATGCTGCATGCTACACTGGGGCAGAACTAAGATCCAGCTGAGAATGACTTCCATTCTCTTCACGGGGGTAGGTAGAAGGATGGGGGACAGGGAGCGGGAGCTATGGCAAGCAGCAAGCTGGTGAACAGCACCTGGGTGCTCAGAGTAGTCAGGATATGCTGGGATCACACCCCCTGAGGGACAGATGTGGGGGGTTTGGCTTGGGGGCTAGCATCCCCTGTTAGGCAGAAGGGTTGAGCAAAGAAGTGGGAAGGGCTGGGGATGGTGCATCCTGAGATGCTAAAGGAATGAAAATAGTGTGCTTTTTTCCCCAGGGCATATTTACAATCCCCTGGAATGCCCTGGGTAAAAGGATCAAAGATAAGATACCCTTCACCTGAAGTGGCATAACTTTAAAGCAACATTTAGAGGGTACTTAGCACAGGTTAACACCCTTTGAGTAAATTTTAAGTGCCTTTAGGATGCTTTAAAGTTAACTGTTTTTCAAATTTTATTTGCAGTTCATTTAACTTAGTTGCAGCGCGTTCCAGGGCCATGGCTATCAGGCAGTGTGCTTTCCATGACCACCTAAGAGCAGCAATGCAGTTTGGACAGGCTGTGTGTATAAGGCCTGTGCCATTCCTGTTTTGATACAAGTCAAAACCAAACCAATCCAAACTGCTTTAAATGAGACATCTGTTTATAACTTGTGTTGTGTCCTGCCTCCTTCCATTATTCAGTCTTTGCAATGCCTTCAATCTTTATGAGCCCAAGTTGTCAGGTCCTGATTATATGGTCAAATAAGGGACTAAGTGTTTGGGAATGAAATTTATCATGCGTGTTTTTAACATGTTGTTCTTCAATATTTTATAAAAATCTGGTCTGCTGCTTGATTTATCTAAATATAAAAAGGATTCCTTTTTATATCAAATAAGAAATTCTTAAAATCAAGTTTAAAATGTTGAATGAGGATTAAGATTAACTTTCAGTGGAATTTAGGCTCCTAAATCTCCTGCATGCTTTTGAAATGCTAAACATTTAAGTGAGGAAACACTATTTTCTAATGCAAGACATCCTGCAAATTATGATTTATGAGCTAAGGGTGAAAAAACTGGGATTATATAGTCTTGAGAAGCAAAGGTTGAAGAGGGACTTGATGACAGGCTTCAAATACCTGAGGGGCAATTATAATAAACATGTTGATAAACTGTTCTCTTTGGGCACAGGAGGACAGGACAAGGAGCACCAGTCTCAAACTGCAGCAAAGGGAGTGTACGTTCTCTATCAGGAAGAACTTTTGTCACTATGAGGAGATTAAGCATTGGAACAGACTATCTCAGGAGCAGGCAAAATGTGGCCCTCCAGGCAATTCCATCTGGCCCCTGGGGCCTTGGGCTGCCCCTCTGCAAGCTGGTGCATCCATGCAGGTGCGGCTCTGATTGCTAAGCAACATCCCCCCAGCCAAGCCTGACCTGCCCTGCCCTCCTGCCCTGAGCGAGGGGGCACTAAATACAAGAGCCTGCCTACCATGTGCCTGTTTCCAGGCCCGCTGCCTGCGAGTGAAAATTCAGGTATGGGCCCCACTGGCTCAGCATCAGGGACTCCTGTTGAGGGAAAGAGGGTGGGAGCATGGGAAGCCATGCACTATTGCGCCACGCTGGGCTGGCCCCGCATGCTGCAGGAGCTGTGCACTATGGGCTGGGTGTGGCTGGCCCTGCACACTGCCACTATGTATGGCTGAAGACTTGGGTGTGAGCACAGGAGCTGCATGCTATGGGGCTGGGTGGGAGTGGCCCTACACACTGCCAACATGAGGCTGGAGACTTGGGCAGGAGCATGGGGAGCTGTGTGCTATAGGTCTGAGTGGGTTGAACTTGCACCTTGCTGGGGGCTCAGGTGGGAGGTTCAGGTGGGAGCATGGGGAGCTGTGTGTTATGGGGCTGGCTGGAGCTGACCCCTCACCCTGCCACCTTGTGTGGCCGGGGACTCAGGCAGGAATGCTCTCAGGCCAGGTGGGACTGGCTCTACACGCTGCCGCCACGTGTGGCCAGAGACTGGGGTGGGAGCATGGGGAGCTGTGCGCTATGGGCTGGGTGGAGCTCTCCCCTCACCCTGCCACCATGTGTGGCCGGGGACTTGGGCAGGAGCGCTACTGGGCCAGGTGGGGCTGGCCCTGAACACTACCAGCATGCACAGCCAGGGACTGGGGTGGGAGCATGAGGAGCTGCACCCTATGGGGCTGGGCAAGGCTGGCCCCACTCATTGCCACCACATGCAGCTCCAGGGACTTGCACACTACGGGGACACTAAGGACCTCCCCTCCCCCACATACACATGCACCCCTGCACTCTCCCACCCCTACCACACCCACACCCTCCTGCAGCCCCCACACACACTCCCCCCTACCTTACACTCACACCCCCTCCCACATACCCTCCACACTGACCCTCCCACCCACCATAACCACAACCCACACTGCCACCTCACATACAGCCCTTTACTCCCCCCTCCCCCCCCCCCCCCCCACACAATATACAAAAATAAGGCTATATTTTGAGCTATTATGCAATTGCCTGTATACAAAGGTCAGAGGTTAAAGGGCAGGACTTCAGATCCTAAGATGGTGACAAGGGAGTGGGGCACCCGTCAAGGAGCAGGGCTACCCTTGTGGCCCTTGACAACTCACCAACGCTTGTTAAACAATCCTCCAGCCAAAATAACTGTCCACCCCCAGACTATCTGGAGAGGTTGTGAAGTATGCATCTTTGGAAGTTTTACTAGATCACACAGACATTTGTCTAAGATGGTTTAAATATGGTTTATTCTGCCCTAGGCAGGGAGTTACACTAGTTGACCCTCTGAGCTCCACTTCAGCTTTATTATTCTATGATGCTATTGATTTGAAAGGGAATATTGAGGTGCATAAGCACTATTGTTATCTTAAATGATTGGACTCCCCATCCCCAATGAGGGCTTGTACTTTTAGCATGTTTAAAAAAACTCAATTTAAATCCATAAAGAAAATCCATTTATTCATATCTGAATACTGGTGACACCCTGAAGCCTTTGTGATCCATTGCCAACTTCAAGAATCCAGCAACTGGCTTCCCAGTTATTTGCTGCACCCAGTACCCCAACCAGTTAATGTATCCACTTTTACAGTAGTTCCATCTAGACCAGGGCTGTCCAATTTGTGCCTGTCCAGGGGGTTAACACACAGCGTATGGGTTCCTACCCTGCCACCATTCCCTCCTCTGTTACTCTTGTTGCTGTGGGATCAGGATCTCTGGGCTTCCCCTCCTGCATCCAGCTTCTGCTCCTCCCCTGCCGCCCCTGGGGACAGAGCAGCACAGTGGCAAGGAGCCTGGGGGATCTGTGGTCCATGTACCAGGAGGAGAGGGGCAGAGCTGCTAGTAGTGCCATGGAGTTCAGGTTAGACTGACTGACCTGTAATTCCCTGGATTCTCCTTCTTCCCTTTCTTAAAGATAGGCAATATATTTGCCCTTTTCCAGTCAACCAGTAGCGTACTTGACTTCCACAAATTCCCAAAGAAGATAGGTAGTGGCTCTGAAATTACCTCAGCCAACGGTGTTCACCATCAGAGGGTGCAGCCCATCTGGCCCTGCTGACTTGAAAGTATCTAGCTTCTCTAAGAAATCCCTAATCTCTTCTGCTGTTACCCTAGGCTGTTTGAGTCCTTCCCTATATTTACTGCCAGTTGTGCTTATCAGCTGGTAGCTGCTCCTATCTGTGAAGACTGAAGTAACAAAGGCATTCAACACTTCACCCTTCTCTGCATCATTTGTAATTAGATTGCCTCCTGCGTTCCATAAGGAACCTACAGTTTCCTTAGTCCTCCTTTTGCTCTTGACATACTTGTAGAAACCCATACTTGTAGAATCCCTTTCCAGCTGCATTTCAAATTGTGCCTTGGCCTTCCTAATTTTCTCGCTGCACACTTGTGCAATACTTTTATTCTCTTCCCTGCTAATATGGCCATGTTTCCACTTTTTAATAGGATCCCTTTTTGAGTTTTAATTCACTGAAGAGATTGCTGTTTAGCCAAACTCATCTCTGGTTCATTGTCCATTCTTCTGTTGCACTGGGATAGTTTGCTCCTGCACCCTTAAAAGGACTTCTTTAAAGTACTACCAGATCTCCTGGGGGGTTTTCCCCCTCTGACTTGCCACCCAGGGGATTGTGCCCACCAGTTTCCTGAATTTGCTAAAGTCTGTTTTTCTGAAATCCCGTATTTTTATTGTTATATCTTTTTATTGTTATACCACTTTGTACTGCACCTCAGAACATGCTGACTCTTCTTTATGTATAGGGCAAAACCCCTTCTTTTTCCCCTGTCTGTTCTTCCTGAACAATGTATCACCATCCTTGATCATTCATCAGGCATGTGAACTGTTCTGCAACATCTCTGTAATACTGTACAGTAGCAAATTTAAGCACACTCTGAAGAATTTGAAACTTATAGTCAGGGTGAGTGCTCTCAACACCTTTTCCCTAGACTTCTCAGATTCTCACCCGTACAGCAAAATATATCCTGGAATTGAATAAATTATGTAGCATCAAGGGTTGTACATGAAGAGATGAAGGCAATATGCCCTGAATAAAGAGTTGTGTTAGCTTTAAATACTGTTGATCTTACCTGGTTTTAAAAACTCCCCCTAATTAAAACTTGGAAGGGAAATGGCTGAAGTAAAACATGGTTTTAAATTTGTTTCTACCTCAGGAAGCTCAAGTATACATTAGGGTGCATGGAGTATTTACCTACTTTCTGCATTATGGCTGAAACTGACCCAATTTTAATTTCAAAAGCGCCAAACTTACTGAATCATTCCCTAACTAACATTAAGTCATTTAAAATCTCTTTTTGATAATCAATTAATTGAGTCTAATAGTCTGAAATACAAATGAATGGGGCTTCATTTTCCTATGGATAGGGGGTATATGGAGAGCTATTACTGGTAATTGTTGTATCATGAACAGTGAAAAAGCTTTTCAAAGTGTATAATTTTCTGTCTCTACTTCATATCAGGGGAAAAACAAATCTTAGCTTCATCTTCTAGATAGGCAATATTCCTGGAGGAAGTGCCCAAAATTTTTAAGTAATAATACTTTAGAAATTAATTTCTGTAGTAAAGAATTTCAGTGACTTACCGTAAAGATTCAAGACTATCATGGATAGCATCAGCAAAATTGGCATCTGATGGCACACTGAAATATGGTTGACAATAACTAGGTCTGACTCCAAGGATTTCAACTTCACAGCCTGTAAGAAAAATATGTTAAACATTGTTTCAACGAGGTGGGCATTTCTTGTATATAGCTTTTGAAGACTGAAGTTCTCCGTTCTTGAAAGCTTACGTGCCATTTGGTGTGCGTGGGTGCATCTACACGAGACGTTTACTGCAGATTTGCTTAATTAGTTCTACAGTAAATGTCTCAGGATTTACATGTGCTGTGCTATTAGGATGGAGTAAACTAATTAACTCCTCTGTAGGTTAGTACTTGTAAATAAAAGTACCGTCTTGCACCAGAGTTTTTTATTCCAAAGCACCACTTGTGTAGATGCTGATGGGTCTGGCTGGAGCACAACGGTGCTGTTACCTCTCAGCTCCATGTTCTTGGGGAACCCTGACACAGGACACAGACTGTCTGACTCACAAAGAATCGTTCTGCCCCCTCCCCCCCCAACCAGAAACTGATTAAGATGCAGTGAGAGACACACCTAAAACGCTCCAGATAAGGGTGACAAAAGTGAAACAACTGCCCTAGGTCTCATTTGCATCTGAGATAGGAACGGATGACCATTCATTTACATGAGACATGGAGAACAGAAAGCCTGAAGCAGAGACCACAGTGGATTCTGGGATCAGTGAAGCAGGGGAGCACTGCATGATGGGGAATCTGTGCTCCAAATGCTAATCGACCCACACACCCAGCTCAGCATTTATCAGACCAGTTCTAATCTGGATTTACAAAGGACTTTTCCTCCCCCCACCACCTCTAAGCAGAAGTAAGTTTAATAGGCATCTTGGCTGTACATTCCCCGGTCCCACTATGGGAGGCCTATGTAAACTTAATTGGCTAAAACTCGGTTGCCGGGTTAGGGAATGCTGAGGCAATAGACCGGGTCAGAGGGGGTATGGGCAACATTTGAACAATGGCACAGGGTTCATCACAATGTCCAGCCCGTTGGAGCCCTGACCACAAGTGTTGTCATACTTTTCCCGAGACGACTGGTGGAAGTCCTCTCCACAACAGGTTAGGAACACTCCAATAAGTGCCTTAAGTCTGTTAAAAGACTATAGTAAGATCTGGAATAGTCATGCTAAGCTGAGGCTTGTTCACAGCAAGTAAAAATCCAAAACCCTGATGCTGCAATCTGTTGTTTCTGAAGACACCAAGAGAGATCCCATCAAGTATATCTGCTATCCATAGGAATGTCAAGCTGGTTCCTAAGTATGTGTTTCCTGAGTATCAGTCAAGTTCCTGAGATGTTCCACCCAGATAACCCCTTGTCAATAGAGAGGACAATTTGATTTACACTATTGAGAATGCTTGAAAGAAGCTGAACTGGGGGTATAAAAATCTGTAAAAGTAGCAGCGGTGTGTGTGCTTTCTTCTGGAGAGGCTGCAGGAGGCAGTTCATCGCCCTTCAAGGATGGTGCTGAGAACTTTGACCTGTCAGCTTTGCAACCCGAGTGCCTTGGACTGGTGAGATCCCAGCTCTCTCTCTCTCTTTTCTCTTCTCTCTCTCTAAGCATAGATTTCTGAACTTGATCTGTATTAGTTAAGCTTGAGCTAAGTTTCCCCAAATACTTAGTGAAACCAGGGTATACTGTGACTGTTTGTGTTTGTTTTTCCTTTGCATGTCTATTACTACCAGTGCCAATATATATTTCATCTACTTAGCAATAAATAACTTTTATAGTTAAACTGGTGGTAATTGGGTATGTTTTGCCTTCTTTACTTCTCTTTCCCCACTTGCTCTGCAGCAACGCCCCTTTTACCTAAGTTAAAGATCCCTGTGAAGCCCAGAAATACTGTGGGGTCTGCTCATCAAGAAGCTAAAAGACTGTGATGTTTTGAAACGCATATGGGGATCAGCTTGTACAGGCTGATTGACCCAGTTTGGCTCAGACATGCCCTAATGAACTGAATGCTGGCCCATGAGGGTGTCAGCTGGACACCCAGCCAGATTCAGAGGTATTCTGTTTAACTGTGTGCTTGTGTCTGACTGTAGTTATTGTTGCTCTGATGAACTGATTCTTGGCATATGAGGGTGTCAGCCTGTCCATGCTGATCAACCCAGCCAGGTCAGGCGCGTCACATTAATCTGTGTGTGTTTGTGTGTATGACTGATTTGGGGCCTGGAGGAACCCAGCCCCACTGAACTGAGTCCTGCAAGATAGCTCCATTGGGGGTGAGGGCTTGCAGAAGGGAGAGATACAGCTCCATATAGAAATACAAGTAACACAAGCAGCACATTGATAAAATTACCAAGACCCTAGCCCTAATAAATGAGCACACCCCAAAGTAGCGGGCAAATCTGGTAACAGTGCTTCAATTCAGGGGGTGCCTTCCAGCTAGTGTTGCATTTGAAGCAGCCCCATAACCCAGACAGCTCCACGGCAGTGCACTGAGCTGGATCAAAGCAGCCCCGGGCTGGCAGGCGGATCCCCTGGGCCTCCCGTCAGCTCCGGCTGCTCCAGTGTGCTGTGGTCCAGGGCACATGTTCAAATGTGGTGCCTGGGAGCAATAAACTTCAGTGTGATATGCACTGTTTATTGCTGAGCATTAATAGCATGTATAGGCCTGTCCAGTGGGTAGTGTTTTTGATGTCTGCTCCCTGGAAACTATTCCTTCTACCTTCTTATTTCCCTATTCATAAGGTACCTTGCTGGTGTGATTGTATCAATGATAAAATCAAATTCCTGTGTGGCAAGACTTCTTCAGTTAAACCATTTAGGCAGGCTCCACTTAGAACAGTTTTAAGTAGAATTTAAGTTACATGTGTCATTCCCAAACATCCAGCCTAACAAATCTAGTTTTTTCCCCCCTCTTTAGTGCAGCAAATACTTTCCAGTTAGACACACTACACCTTACATAATAATACCCTCTATAAAATATTTTATTACGTGACACTGGCACTGAACTGTTATATATATCAGTTTCCCAGGAGATCTTATTAAAACAGTTTAAACCAATTAATTCTTTTAGTAACCTGCAGCATTTCTTAGCAAAATAAGTTATGTTTTGTGCCACAGAAACTTGTGGCAACAAATCCTATAGGAGAACATGGGCTCTGAATACATACAAACATGTTTTTTTTTTTCTGACCTAGTCTCTGGTTACAGCTGTACTGGATGGCATTAATATTTATAGCTGTGCTGCTCACTAACACTAAATTCATGCAGTTTAGTTTAAAGAACCCTGGAGCCCTCAAATCACAGTAATAGAATTTTTGGTATATTTCTGGGAAAAGAGAATGAGAGATCTTTTGCCAAATGGCTTTGTGGTATAAAATATTGTGCTATATTTTGAGGTACTGCTGGGTTAAAAAGTCAGTGGTGTCAGGAATCTGAAACTTGGGCCATGTTGCTTCTCTTTTGGGAACAGACATATATGCCCGAAGGAGTGTTAGAAGCTGGATTATCTCTTGGGCAGTAATGATGTTACAGAGAAAATGCTGCCTGGAAGGGAACTGCAGCAGTTCTGCAGGCCAGTGAGCCAGAGCCAACTTTCAGAGACCACTTCCAGCACTGTTTTATGTGGTTTCATGAGACACTCAGTAAAAAGAATTAATCAGTTTTTGCATCTCACTCTGGATGACCTCATATTATCAAGTCATGATGCTGAGTTACAAGGAAAAACATACATCTTCCAGATAAAGCAGACTATGCTGACAGAAGGTTGCCTCCATAGGTGCAGTTATAAATCCTTTGGCACTCTTGAAATTAAAGAGCCCATATTACTTCAAGATCCATGGGGTGAACTTAATACTCTCTCTATCCAGTTTAATGGGACTACTTAGGACAAAAATTGTCTTATGCATTTTACATTAAACAGGTGTTGAATAAAAGCAGAAGTGATCCTGGGAGGCACCTAACCCTGTTTTCTTGACTCACCTGATGTAGCCAGGCACCTAATTTAGGCACTGCAATGTGCCTGAAATGCCTCTCTGGGTCTCACTCAGTCTCTGTCTAAGTAGTCGCACACAGCAGCACCTCAGGGAAAGACTACAAATGGTCTGGCTAGATGTTTGGAGCTGCATACTTATATCGTTTTTTGAAGACTATTGCCCGACATTAATTTAGTGTCCTTGAAATGTTTGATTTGGTTATGTATACGTCTTCGTATTGAGGGCTGAAACAATTTAGCTTTATTAGCACTGGTTTCCATTTGTTCTATTCTCTGAGTTTTATTAATATAATTATAGATCCATTGTAAAACCTGCGAGCACGTTTAAAAGAGCCAATGCTACATGTTATTGAGTGTAGGAATGGATAGACCCCATTTTACCTATGTCAGTTTACCTGCAAAACACATCTACTACCTATCTTAGCCAGCCTCAAGCAACTGCTTGAGCAATCACGAAAGCTTACTCCACACACAAAAGGTCGACTAAGGCTTTGTGTAAGCTTATCTGCATCTCCCAAGCCATGAGGGTGTGCACCTGTCTATCAACAACTAGTGGCCCCACCACAACAACAGCTGTGCAGGTAGAGGATCTAAGGTTAAAAGGTACCACAGGCTAAAGGAAATGCTGAAGCCAGCAGAAGGCCCAGGTTGCCCACATGCACTTTCCGCTTGCCCCTGGATGATTGCAGAAAGTTTATTTTGCTCAGGGAAGGTGGTGTAATGCTGCACAAAGGGGCGGGGGGGAGTTGTGCCATAGCAGGGGAGCTTTGAGTGTAGACACATTCAGAGTTTTGCCAGCAGGACACTGTCATTTAGACTAAGCCTTAACCGAGCTTTGGCTGGGCACACAAATTCCACAGCTGTATTAAATGCTCCTGACTCCTGGGAACTATCACTAGCAGAGCACTAGGCTGCAGCTAATCTAAAATGCCAGGAAGGAACATAACATTTCTGTATGTCTGTGCAAATTTTTATTAGGATTTATTCACAGTTAGATTTTAGGTTCTAGTTCAGTCCTAATGCTTCGAACACTTGTGCTTTAAAATCAGGAACATTCAGGAGCATCTAGGTGGTTATATTTTTGCTTCTACAGCACTAGAACTGGAACCATTTAAATACACTCTACTGGCATTTTAGTTTTTTTATATTTGCATCATCCCTTCAAATTGGGAAGAGTCTTGTACCAAATCCAGACCATAGTCTTGTGGTTTTGGGTCCTGTCTCTGTGCTGGGCCTGACTTCGAAAGACAGATCCAAATGTGCCCATGCTTTTGGCACAGATGTTTTAAATAGGGGAAATAATTGCATAACATGTAATTTGGTGAATTTAGCCTCTCTTTCTGTTTACTTACTGTTGTCAAACAGATTGCAACAGCTGGGCCAAGCAATGTAGGCTGATGGTGCTAGTCAGGGGCTTCTGTTTCTACTTTCACCCACTGGCTGAGACAATTTGGGACTGTCCCAGCCAAACTGAGACATATGGTCACCTTAATAATATATATTTTTTCAGGAATGACCAATGTTTTTGGTACTATTGGTTGGCAAGCAAAAGTTCATTGACAGTACTAAATATTTGAAGCTCATGCTGCTTAGATACTGAAGTCACATGATATATTTTCATTTTATCTGTGTAGCATCTACTATGAATACCTGTTACAAATTTCAAATTTGCTTGCTATGAACATTCTTTAATTATAACATGAAAGTAATTTTGGTAGGGGCCATTGCTGATGGCAAACTTATTCACTATAAAATTAGTGGAGAGAAACTGCATAAAAGGTAAGTTATAGGTTTTTTTTTAAGAGAAAAACAAAATCATTATATTTATTCATTTCTAATTCAAATGTCTTTGCACCATTTTGTACAATGTTTAACATGTGTTTACACTACTAAGTTTCTGGATTTGGGGAAGGCACTAAGACCTCTTTCATTATGAGATATATATGCTATTTTACTTCTTTATCTATTTGACACAGATACTCAAACCTCTGCCATTTCTAAATTATGTTTCTAAATATTGATTTAACAGATGGACATTGGGTGTCATAACACCACATTCTGAAAGCTTTCCAGATCTCCACAAAGGTCTGGAAAATGTCGTTTTTTAAATGGAAAGGGTGTTTTTTCCTTTTGTTTTTAGAGAAGATTTCATTGCACTTCACTTGAAACAAACTGCTTCTGTGGATGAAAACATGAGTAGTAAAGTTATTGGTTACAGTCTACACTGTCATTTAAGCAAGGTATAAGGAGACTTTTAAAACCCTTTTAGGAACAGCACATAGGACTGGGTCATCAAATCCAGTACTCTGCTGCTACAGGCACTATGTTGAAGGAATTGGCTGCGGTTATTTCAGAGCCACTGGCTATCCTCTTTGATAACTTGTATTCAGATGAGGTCCCGAATGATTGGAAAAGGGTCAATATAGAGTTCATCTTAAAGAAAAGGAAGAAGGAAGATCCAGGGAATTACAGACCAGTAAGTCTAACCTCAATATCTGGAAAGATCATGGAGTAGATTGTCAAGAAGCTATTGTGAAGCACCTAGGGAACAAGGTGATAATCAACAACCAGCATGGATTTACCAAGAGCAAGTCATACCTGAGTCCCTGATTTCTTTCTATAATAAGGTGACAGGATCTGTGGGCCAGGGGGATGGGGAGCAGTACATGTGATATATTTTAACTTTAGCAAGGCTTCTGACACAGTCTCCCACAACAATCATATTAACAAGCTAAGAAAATACAGAATGGATGAAATTATTGTAAGGTGAATACATAACAAGTTGTATCATTGTTCTCAAAATGTAGTCATCGACAGGAATCCAGGTTTTCCATTTCCCATAGAAAAACAAAGTAAAACGTGGATTTTCCCCTTTATTGGAGTAAAATGCAGATTTCTCATTTTAGCAGAGAAACACATGGATTTTGCAGTGAGTAGTCTGGAGGCTGGCAGAGTTTCAGCCTGCAAGGGGCTGGGGGGAGCAGGAGGACAGCGGTCAGTCGGCAATCAGAGGTCGTAAATCCTCAGAAAAGGGAGTACATGAGGAATGCTCAGAAACAAAATCTGTGAAGCACAGGGCAAAGTCATCCCTTCTTGCAAGAAATACAGTCAATGATCAAGAAAGCCCCTATGGCTGAATAAGGAACAGTTGGACCTCATTAAGCTCAAAAGAGTAGCCTACACCAGCTGGAAAACAGAAAGCATTACCAAAGAGAGCAGCTTCTGCAAGTGAGTGGGGGCTGGGGATTGAGGCCCCCACAAGGAAGGAAGGAGGGGGGGAGTTTGGCAGGGTTGAGCTTCTGCCCAACCCGGCGGTGCATGGGGTTTGAGGCCCAGAGCTACAATGCATGGCTGCAGGGCCCCAGTGGGGAGCAGGATGGGGCTGTGGGTGGCTCATTCAGGGAGTACGAGGGGCTGGGGGGAGGCTCCCTGTTGTTGCACACACTCTGGGGGAAGCAGGGGAGGCACGTGACCCCACAGATCTTTGAATGGGGCGGGGGCTGCACACTGTCCGCTGCTGGGTTGGGCTCCCACCCTGCTGCCCTCCCCCGCAGGTGTGACCCAGAGCTGCAGGGCACAGTGGGGCCATCCAGGAAAGCTGCTTGCCACTGCAAGCTCCACACTGCCCTGCACGGGCGGTGGCTCAAGGTTATTCTCTCCATTGCTGCTGAGTGCATGGGAAATACATTGCTAGGGCAGTGCAGCGCTCACAGCAGCAAGCAGCTTTCCTGCATCAGCTCACTCTGCCTTGCAGTGCCAGGTCACACCCACAGGCTGCGATGGCCCCAGGGGAGGGCAGCAGGGTGGGAGCCTAAGGCTGCAATGTACCCAACCTGCACACACATCTGGGGGGCATGGGTCCCCCCTGCCCCCTCCAGGAGTGTGCACTGCAGTGGAGAGCCTGCTGCACCCACCCAAGCCCACAGAGGGCAGCAGGAGAGGAGCTCAACTGCAGCAGCTCAACTGCAGCAGCTGCTGCCAGGGGCAGGGGGCTATGGACCAGGGTCCCTGGGCCCATTAGCTCTGGCAGCTGGGGGCCCCTCTGGTAGGGCTGAGGGGACAGGGGCAGGGGTGGGGCTAGGCCCCTTAGGCAGGGAGGCAGGGAACAGGAGCTAGATTTCATAGACATTAGTGGCTGGAAGGGACCTCATGAGATCATTAAGTCCACCCTCCCCTGCCCCCCCACACCATAGGTGGGAAGTCAGCTGGGATTAAGTGATCCCAGCAAATCAAGCTGTTTTTTGAAGGAGTCCAGAGTAGGTGCTTGCACCACCACTGGGGGGAGTTTGCTCCAGACCCTGGACACACAAAACATAAAGAACTTTTTTCTTGTACCCAGTCTAAATTGGCCTTCCTGGAGTTTATGGCCATCAGACCTTGTTATCCCTTGGGGAGCTCTGATGAACAGATGTTCTCCCAGGTCCTAATGTACCCCTCTTATGAAGCAGGCTGCCACCAAGTCTCCCCTGAGCCTTCTGTTCTCCAGACTGAAGAGTCCCAAGTCCCTCAGCCTCTCCTCATACAGCCTTCCCTCTAGGCCTTGGATCATATGAGTGGCTCTCCTCTGGACTCTCTCAAGCTTCTCCACATCCTTCCTGAAATGGGGGGGCCCAATACTGGATGCAGTACTCCACCTGTGGTCTCACCAGAGCCGAGTAAAGCAGGAGGAGGACTTCCCTGGTTTTGCTTGAGATGCATTGGTGGATGCACACTAAAGTTTGGTTAGCTTTGCCCACTACTGCATCACATTGGTGGCTTATGTCCATCTTGTGGTCAATTAAGACCCCCATGTCTCTTTCGGTCATGGTACTAGCAAGCATAGCACTGCTGAGCCTGTAAGTATGCTGACGATTCTTCCTACTGAGGTGTAGCACCTTGCACTTCTCTGCACTGAAGGCCATCCAGTTTTGGTCAGCCCACCTTGAGAGTGCGTCCAAGTTGGCCTGTATTCCCAGCCTCTGCTGTGGTGTGACGGCCATCCCCCATAATTTGGTATCATCTGCGAACTTGGCCATAGAAAGAGATGAGGTTGGTCAGGCAAGACCTGCCAGTCACAAAGCCATATTGGCTGGCATTCAGAAGCTTGCCCTCCATTAGTCTGGCACTGATGGATCCCTTGACAATTTTTTGTAGGATTTTTCCAGGGACAGACATCAGACTGATGGGTCTATAGTTCCCTGGGTCATCCCTCCTCCCTTTCTTGTAAATAGGGACCATGTTGGCTCTTTTCCAGTCATCTGAGACCCTGCCTGAGTGCCATAATTTTTCAAATATCCCTGCCAAAGGGGCTGCAATGATGTCTGCCAGTTCTTTCAAGACCCTCGGGTGCATTTCGTCTGGCCCTGAAGACTTATGAATGTCCAGTTTCTCAAGGTGTTCCCTCACCTGATCTACATTGATTTTTGGGCCCGTCACCCACATCCAAATTGGTTTGTGCCATTTCTGGCAGTGTGATCCTTGTGGGAGCATGAAAAACAGATGCAAAAAAGCCAGGAAATTGGCCCTTTCTTGATGTCAGTTGCCCCATTGGTTCTCTCAGGGGCCCAATACTGTCCTTGTTCTTTTTCCTACTTCCCTCATATCTAAAGAATGGCTTTTTATTGTCCATGATCCCCATAGCTAGCCTAAGCAAGTGCAGAGTAATCCTCTTTGGTAATGCTTTCTGTTTTCCAGCTGGTGTAGGCTACTCTTTTGAGCTTAATGAGGTTCAACTGTTCCTTATTCAGCCATAGGGGCTTCCTTGATCATTGACTGCATTTCTTGCAAGAAGGGATGGCTTTGCCCTGTGCTTCACAGATTTTGTTTCTGAGCAATGACCATTCCTCATGTACTCCCTTTTCTGAGGGTTTACAACCTCTGATTGCCTGACTGACAAGTTCTCTCAGTTTGCAGAAGTCGGCCTTCCCAAAGTTAAGGACTTTTGTTTTACTTAGGGGTTTGCCTGCTTTTCGATGAACTAAGAAAGTGACCAATTCATGGTTGTCACCAAGCTTTCCCTCAATTCGCAGGTCGCTCACCAGGTCCTCCCTTTTGGCCAGGACCAGATCAAGCAATGCTTTTCCCCAGTAGGCCCATAGACCTCCTGGGTTAGGTAGAGGTTATTGATGCATGTGAGAAAGCTACGTGACCTGTCAGATTTGGCCAAGCGCTCATCCCAAGAAATGTCAGGGAAGTTGAAGTCCCCCATGATGATCAAGCACTGGGAGTGTGTGGCTTTGACCAGTTCCCTGGTGAATTTCTGATCTAAGTCTTCCTCTTAGTGGGGGGGTCTATAGGAGACTCCTACAAGTAAGTCACCCTCCCCATGTTCTCCTTGTATCTTGACTCAGAGGGTCTCAAGATGCCCTTCCTGGTTTGGAAACTCAATCTGCAGGGAGGCAAGCTGATCTTTGATGTAAAGAGCAACACCCCCACCCCTCTTCCCCACACAATCTCTCCTATACGAGGTGTAACCCTCTATTGCCACAGATCAATTACAGGTGGGGGTCCCACCAGGTCTCCATAATTCCTATAAGGTCGTAGTCATTATCACATAGGAGAAAGGCCAGTTCCTCATGCTTGTTTCCCAAGCTCCTGGTGTTTGTGTACAGGTAGTTATGTCTGCCATGACAAGCCCAATGCTTCCCTCAGGAGTTAAGAGGGACCTTTCCTTGGGCTGCTGCCAGAGCAGGATTCCTTAGGCTGCCCAATTTATTGGCAGTGCAGCTGACATGACCCAGGCTAGAACTATTAGTAGACTGCCTGTCCCCCAGCAGTCTCAGTTTAAAGCCCTGTCAAGAAGGTCAGCCATTCTGGCTGAGAAGAGCTTCTTCCCTTTCCAGGTGAGGTGGAGGCCATCCCTCCCCAACAGTCCTAGAGCACCAAGGAGGAAGGGCCCTTTATGGGACCAGCAGCACCTGCCATGGTTTTGCTAACTGGTTATTTCCCCCCCCTGCCCGTAGGGGACTGCTCTGGGGTCTGCCTGCCATGGCCGCCATCTCCACTTGATTTCCGCATGGGGTGAGCTGTGGGATGAGCCCCCTCCTATCCCCTCCACCAGACACTGGAGGGAAGGAAGGCAGAGCCTCCTTTCCTGCCCCGCTGCCTAAGGGGCCCTGCCAGCTGGGATCTGGCTATGCCCTGCCCCTGCCACTGGAGTGGTGATGGGGGAGCAGTCATGACGGGGGCAGCATCCCCTGTCATGGAGCCCCAGAGCACGAGCCTCTTTCTAGTGGGGAGGGGGGTCACAGTGCAGGGTGGGGAAAGCTGTTGCGGACTATGCAGGGGGAGCAGCAGTCGTGGTGCTAGGGAGGTTTAAGGTGCTATGGCCCCCTCTGAGTCCCAGTTTTGCCACTCACTCTGCACAGTCCATGGCAGCTCTGACCCCCTGCTCTCAGCCTCCCTGCTGGGAAAAGGCTTGTGCTCCCGAGACACCATGGCATGGGCTGCTGCCCTCATCAAGGGCCCTGCCCCCTTGGTACTCCAGCAGTAGGGTGGGGGCATGACCAGACCCCAGCTGGCATGGCCTCTTAGGCCAGGGGTCAAGAGGGGGAAATAACTCCTCTCCCTCCAGTGTCTGGCAGATGGAGCAGGAGGGGGCTTATATTGCTGCTTGCCCCATGCAGGGGGTGAGCAATGTTTGAGGCAGGAAGACCCCAATGTGGTCTTCCAGGGGTAGAGGGGGGAATAACACCCCTCCCTGCCTTCCCCACCTAAGGCAGCCATACCAACTGGCATCTGGCCACACCCCTGCCACTGCAGCAGCAAGGCTGGAGTGCCCAGCAGACCCTGGTTCAGGTCTGTGGGACAGGGAGGGAGGAATTCAACCCCCTCCCTGGCCAGTTCAATCCAGGCTACTACCAGGGCTGGCCATGCCCCCGCTGCTGGAGCAGCCAGTGTAGAAATGTAGGTCTATGCTGGTGGGACAGGGGAGAGAGGTGGGGAAATGAACCTCTGCCCTGCTCCCTTCCATGGCCCAGGTCTGGCCAGGACCCCACCTCGCCTGTCCTTGCTCTGGCCCAGAAGCAGAGGGGTGGAGCCAGCCCTGCTCCACTGGAGCAGACAGCACAGCCCAGCCCAGGGCTGCAGAGCATGCTGGGATGCTGGGGGACTCTGGTTTAACTTAAACCAGGAAGGGGTCTGGGACAAAATTTGCATAAACCAGTTTGAGCTCAATCAGTTACATCTAATACTATATTCAACCAGGTTTATCTCAAACCATTTTGAAACTGGTTTATGTGCACTGAACTTCTGTTCTGTTACAGGGTTAAGCCAGTTTCTGATCCCTTAAACTGGTTTATGTATAATGTCTGTCCCTAGCCTCAGAGAAATTGTGGAGTCTACATCCTTGGAAATTTTCAAGAGCAGGTTGGACAGACACTTGGATGAGTTGGTTTAATCAGGGATGATCCTGCATTGATCTAGGGGTTGGACTAGATGACCTTGTGAGATCCTTCAAGCCCTACTTTCCTATGATACTATATCACATAATCTTTTTCATAAACTTAGTTAGTTTCATCTCAAGAACACTCAGGGAAATTTTTTCTCTTACTACTCAGATTGAGGTTTCAGCTAAAATGTAATAGTATTCCTTTGAAATGCTATATTGTTCATTGCAGCGTCAGTGCTGTCAAATGCTATACAGAGAATATGAGACTGTACATTTCAACTCAAATGCTTTATAACTTATAGTATATCACTCGATTGTGAGGCATTTCAAGGTTGATTGGTTTATTGCTATGAATGGAGGCTGGGAGAACAGAAAATGCTTTTTAAATATTGTGTATTCATCTCTGAAACAGACCCCTTTGTTTAGTAGTGATTAAAAAGAAGCAAATGTTCCTATAAAACCAAATGCTTAGAACACTAATGTTTTACCACAAACAGCAATTAGGAGTCCTTTTGGTAATGATGTTTTGCTTCTGTGTTTCCAGAACTGGAACTACTGATATATTATGTTTGCATTTTAGCTTTGTTATATTTGTCATCTTTACCAATAAAGCTGTAACAGATAATCATTCACAGCAAAGACTTTTTCTGCTTTCTATGCCCATAACTGCCTGTTTTAAGACTGGTTTCTCTTAGGCACTGAGCTGCATATATAACACAGGAAAATATGAAAGGGGGTCATGCTGAAGAGTTTAGATTGAAAATTCACTGCACCTTTAAAACTGGTTGGTTCTGATATGGAAAGTGTAATGATGTAAGCTCCCCTAGGAGCTAACTGCATGACACATGGAGCATACATATGATATATGCAGGAATGTGTCTGTGTGGACTGTAGTCCAAATTGTTGGTGAAAAGGCAAATAGGGTGCTTATACACCTGCAGCAAGGCAGAGCAGACTTGATTAATTGCTTCATTTAGAGTGGATCTTGGAGCTGCTCTAATTAACGCCCCCTCTCCCCCCCACACATACACACTCCAAGAGCATGTGTATAAATGCCCGTAGTGCCTTCTAGCTCTAACTGCAATAAATGAGGCCCTGCCTTTCTGGCACTATGGTGTATAGCTGCAATAGCAGGTCCTGGATTTAGGGGGTTTGAGCATGCCTTCTCCTGGCCCACCCAGCTAACTCCTCAGGTGCACTCCTGTTGAGTATGCTTTGGTGAAGTTGCTCATGGCTCATCCCTACAACCAGCTGTCTGACCCACCAGAGACTGAATACTTGAAAGCAGACACAAAATGGCAAGTCCACAGCTGCCTCACTGACTCATTTCCAGTTTGGAATATGCCCTTGGACTTCAGAACATGTTCAACCCCCAGATTCTGGGACCAGCCACTGTTGTGATGCAGACAAGACCTACTGCAGCTTCCCAAACATTGCCTGGTTAGTGGTTACACCCTGTAATGAATTCATAAGATTCACAGCTAACCAAAGCTGTCCCATGTTGTTTTAACTGTCCCATGTTGTGTCCCATGCATTGATAACATACACATAAGCAAACAGCTACATAATCTTGAATAGTTTCATAGTTGGTAGGGTTGGAAGGGACCTGAGCACATCATCAAGTCCAACCCCCTGCCATGTGCAAGAAAGGATGCTGGGGTCAAACAACCCCAGCTAGATGTCTATCTAGCCTCCTTTTAAAAACCCCAGGGTAGGGGTGAGCACCACTTCCCTTGGAAGTTGGTTCCAGATCCTAGCCACCGTGACTGTGAAGCAGTGCCTCCTGATATCTGGCTTGAATCTACTCTTCATCAACTTACGGCTGTTGTTCCTTATTACTCCCAGTAGTGCTCGGGGGAACAGGGACTCTCGTTGCCTGCTGGTCTCCCTTGACCAGTTTGTAGATGGCCACCAGATCCCCTCTCAGCCTTCTCTTGTGGAGGCTGAACAGGTTCAGGTCCCGTAGCCTCCGCTCATAGGGCCTGCCCTGCTGCCCCCTGATCATGCAAGTGGCCCTCCTCTGAACCCTCTTGACACTATCCACATCCCTCCTGAAGTGCGGTGCCCAGAACTTGACACAGTACTCCAACTGCGGCCTGACCAATGTCATATAGATGTGGAGGATCACTTCCTTGGATCTGCTCATGATGCATCTATGGATGCATGACAAGGTGCGGTTACCCTTACTGACTGTGTCCCCACATTGCTGGCCCATGTTCATCTTGGAGTCTATAATGACTCCAGGATCTTTTTCTGCCTCTGTGCTGATGAGAAGGGAGTCCCCTCCCCCAGACTGTAGGTATGCTGCTGGTTCTTTCTCCCTAGGTGCAGAACCCTGCACTTGTCAGTGTTGAAACCCATCCTGTTCTCAACCACCCACCTCTGTAACCTGTCCAGATCCAATTGCACCCTTCTAGCATGCCCACCTCTCCCCACATCTTAGCGTCATCTGCAAATTTGAACAAAGACCTTTTCACCCCTTCATCCAAGTCACTGATGAAGATGTTGAACAGTGCGGGCCCAAGGACTGAGCCCTGGGGGACCCCACTGCCCACATGCCTCCAGGTCGAAAATGACCCATCTACCACCACTCTCTGGGATATTCATTTTTAGACTCATGCGCTTTTTTAGACCATCACTCTTCTTTTTCAGCCTGCCTTTGTCTCCTCTTTCTGAATGTTTTTTCCTTCTATAATTTAATAAGACTTCATAGCTTGTTATGTATTTTTTTAAAAGAAAGTTACTTCCCTCCTGTGGAATTCCATATAATGGTTCAACAACAGTAACAGAAAAAAAAAATCTCATTCCATCAAATTCAGTTATATTTGGAAAGATTTCAATTACATTTCTGTAGAATCCTATCAGTTATCCATCCTAAGTAAAGTTTATGGTTTAACAGTAGTTAATTATTTACTTAAGCTTAAGCCTACGCTTGCTTGCTTTGTAAAACTGGAATAATTCCATTTGAGGTTCCTGCTCTGAGGGATATAGATGGCTGAGACATCACCATTGGCTTTCATACAGCCAGGTTATCACCCAATGTGTCAAGCAAATTATGCCATAGGTAAAGTACTTTAGGGCATACATTATACCCACCATACATATGGCCCACTATACACCTTTCTTTCAGGAACTACACTCAAAAACTGGACTTTCTTATGGAATTTCATGGTTGAGTTTTATCTATAAGATTCACTGGAAATTATTACATTCTATTCAGAGCAGTTTCTGTAGAAACCGATTGTTTTTGTTTCCATTCAATAGATTACTCCCCTGTGAATATACTTTTTGGGGATACATTCCGAGAAATGTTCCAGTGTAAAGTATAAACTGGACCTACAGAGCAATATTTCAATACTTCACTCCCTGCTTTACTCAGCAGTGATGTGGCAAGTTCCTCTGACTGTCTGACCACAGACCGTCTTGTTCTGCAATTTCTTTCCATTCCTAAGCACTGTAGTGTTTTGCACTGACTGTTATTCACAGCATTGTACTGGGAAGACGTGACTGGGCACATGTGTGATGGGATGAATGAGACAGATTGGCAGAGAGCCTGAAGAAATGGGCCAGCTGCCCCTGCTGTGCCCATCAACAGTGGATCTATCCAACGCTGTCATTCTGTTGTGTGATCCTCTAGTACACGATTAGATATAAAAGAAACTATGTTAATACAGTGCTTAGACTTGAGAGCTAAAATGCTGAGAAGTGAGAAATGAAAGCGAGTTTCCTTGCATATACACAATTTCCCTTTACACAGGTAAAACTCAGTCATGTTGCATATATGAAATGTTTTTTCTGTGTATTGGGTTAACTGTACAGCCTAATTGTTTGTAATAAAGTACTTGTTATACAGTTCCATTGTCTTCAGTGGGAGCACAGTAGGCTAATACTAAATAAAGAAAGAAAAGTAAATGCCTGACTTCTATGGACAAAAGCCAAGGCTTTCAAAAGGAATAGCTAAAACTAGAAACAGTGGGGCATCTAACAGAGACGAAAAGAGCAATGAAAAAAGTCCTTATTTTTATTCTGCAGACTGTGTGCACTTCCTAGGGAAACTGTATAATGCTTCCTAAGGTTAAAGGTTCATTTATTTCCTTTCTTTTGGATAAGCTAAACCATTAACTATTTGACATTATTTTATGCAAGCTGTAACAAACCTGCGAAAATGAGAAATAGAATTATTAAATGTAGATGGTTTAAGGATACACAAGTATCATACTGCTGTTTATATTTCATAACTGCAGTATTATGCTAGAGCTATCCTTCCGGGGAGGAGGGCAGGGGTGTCTGCCCAAAGATTTAAAGATGTAACATTAAATTGGCAGTGATTTCTGAGGCGCTGCATTTACAGATACCAACCAGGCCAGTAATACATAGACACTTTCTTCTTTGCTTTCATCATGGTGACCCACAAAGGCTCCGATCCATTCCACCAAAGGGGTAACAGGCTGTCTTTATTCACACCAATATCAAAAGAGGTGTTTGTTTTTGGATCCCACATGTAGTTTCCAATCATTTGATGAACTTCACAATGGCGACCTACAAGAGAAAGGCGGGTGCTTAGATTTTTCTTCTATATTAATACTCAGAACTCACCAAGGCCACAAAGATAAGTCAGCTGCAGAGCCAGGATTGGAGTTCAGGCGGCTTCTGTTTTCCAGCCCCACAGTAGACCTTGTTACTTCTTATAGATCCTCTCTGTCTCCATATACATAATCCATATACTGCACCACAGAGGCCAAACAAACAAACTACTGTGGCTGCAGATGCCAGATGTTTGGCTAAAGTTTGGTTTCTTCTGAACACAAGACATCTGCCAAGTCTGCGACTATTTAAGGTACCCACAGAATGAAAAGCAGAGAATACAAGAGGAGGCAGGGAAGCAGTTTGTTAACAGCAGAGCATTAAAAATGTATAAAACAGAAAAATATAAAAGTCAAGCAAACAGAGTACAGTTTGGGTAAATTATATTCTCCCTTTGTTTGGTCTGAGGTGGAGCAGCTATGAGGTTCCATTCACTCTAGTGTAATATTTAGAACATTATGGATTGCTTAATTATATTAGCAGCAAGGTATAAAATTTGACCAGTAAAAAAGGCAAAGAAATTTTAGTGACAGTCAGAAGCAAGGCAATAGGTCTGTTAGTCTCCAGTCTTGGGCTTGATTCTACCTTGCCAGACAAGCAGCTCTACAGCTTATACCTGAACTACTTCGGTAGGAAAGTACCACTCAACATACACACAGGTGGCAAAACCAGAATGTTTATATACCAAATTAAATGAAGGCAGGATCCTGCTTGGCTTAAAAGATCTTGTAATCTATAGAGAGAGAGATATTATGATAGATAATAGTGAAGACATATGAACTGAGCAGACAGCACTACGAAAGGAATAGCAGGAGCCATGCTTTTCAAGGATTCTCAAAGCCTGGATAGATGATATGTTTATACCAGTGTGATCTACTAATTTTTAAACAAGTGTAAACAAGTTGACAGATAATGAAAGTGTTAAACTGTGGCAACTGTTAGAGAATTACCTATGAAAGAATCAGAAATAAAACTCAACTGGTATGTTACACAGGTTAAGGTTTTTGTCTGCCCATGCCCATCCTGGGTTAGCCATTTGCCTAAGACAGCCATATTGGCGTAAAGTGCAGTAATAGGAGTCCTGAAGGCAGCTGCCTCCCAATAAGCTGCTTGTCTGATCTCAGTCTAATGTACAATGCCATACTAAACGGATATTAATTTCAATGGGGTTGTGCTCAGCTGGTCATTCTAGTCACCCTATTAATCATGTTGGAGGCATTTAAAAATAAAAATCTGGCACCAGGACTTTAACTTTGAAGAAGTGAGTTTTAGGAGGGATCTGAAGGGTATTGCTTGTTATGTAGTTAGCTGGAAGCTATTTCTAGAGTATGAATAGTTTTTGGTTCCTGGCTAGAAACTGATACGTTGTTTGTCTGTTAGCTCTCTCCTTCCATGGGGTTTATATTGCCCAATTTTAAAGTGTAGATATACTAGCTGAGTTTACATTTTCCTTGTTGTATCTTGCAAATGCTCTGCTTATGCCTAATATATTACCACAACAAGATAAAAGGAGCGTACTGAAGACCATCGACCTATGCAGCTCTACAGGAACTGTAGCAGAGAGACTCAGCGGGTGGTGAAATGATGCCTTCCTGTATTTGCCAAGTGCTTGTCACATTTGCAAATGGAGGAAAGTGAGGAACTAGAGGTTTTCTGGCCAAGCAGATAGGTTCCTTGTAAATCCTGTTTGCAGCAAAAGAATCTGGGTTGGCATATTTGTTGACAGGTGTCTTTAATTTCCTTGCATCACCAGGGGATGAAATATTTTCAGATTTAAACCCCAGCTGGGATTTTAAAAAGGAAATGTTAAAGATTAAGTTGCACCAAAAGTTCACGATTTACACATCTTAAAAAGAAACTACTGATGTATGTGTGAGACATTTTCATCATTAGCCTGTGAGTCACAGATATTGCAAGGACCCAGATAACAGGCTCTGATTATTGTGAGAATAAGTGTAGCGAGCATAACTAAAATAGCCTGATAATGCTTTTTTCTTTAAGAGACATCATCATGTGTACAGAACCACATTTAAATTGCGTGCATTTGACCTTCAGAAGGATTTTTTTTTTTTAATTCCCTTTACTGCCATGCATCAACTTAATTAATTATACAAGTAATTTTCCCTCCTCAGAGCTTCTGGTTTATTTTTAATTTCAAGATTTTTTTTTTAATCTTGAAGCTTCTCTTTAAAAGACATGGCTGCAGGGAACTCCAAGGCAGCTCAGCACCCAAATATCATATGGGATTCATAATTGTTGGACTGGAGTATCTTGCCTCTGACATAACAATACACACAAAGGTATTTAAGAGCCCAGTCCAGTGAAAGCCGTAAGTGGCAATATTTCAGTAGTCCATCACAGCTAGGTGTCACAGGGCACTGGGGTGTCCTGCTCCTTTTGAGGGCTGGAACTGCTGCAGGGAGGGCCTGGGCAGGCAGCAGGCAACCCCAGCTGCTGGTTCCCAGGGCGGCCAGAGTCTGATCGTTGGCCCACACCTGCCAGTGGCCAGCTGACCAGAAGGAGCAGGGCCTGGCATATATATAAACCCCAGGGCTGAGGCCAGGGAGGCAGTTTCCCCACTAGCAGCCAGAGGGGAAGGAGCCTCCAGGGAGGAAGTGCCCTGTGATGCTGCCACTGCCTCATATGCTGCACCTGGGGCTAAGAGGGCTCCATGATCTCCTCAGGTACCCTTGCCTACTGCGCACTTAGTGCCAGGGACAAAATCTGATTCTGTTAAAGGGTCAGAGCACAGCCTGATCTGTATTATGTTATAGCCCAGGGGCTTATGTTTTGTTTGCTGTTTATAACACCAGTGGTTTGGGTGAGGCTATCTGGGGAAGGAGGAGGCCCACTGCAGTGAGGACGTGGCATTTTGGGGTGCAGAGACAGGGCCGCAGAGAGCCCAGAGAGGACAAGGGGGCCAAATCACAGCAGGGCCTAGACTGGACAATGTCAGTGCCATCTGTGAAGCTTGGGGCAAGGCAAAGGGGCAGTTTGGAGCCACGCATATAGCCCATAAGCCTGGGGTGTTCTGAGATATCTATTTTGAAATGGAGCCCACAAAGGGTCCGGGAACTCACGCGGTTCAGGGAAGTCCATCAGGGCCGTGTCCAACTGGACATGAAAGCAGCCTCCCTATGTTACAATTACATCAAGATGTGGCGGGCAAGAAAAGAGGGTGCCCATCAGGCCAAATTGGCATGGTCGAGGGTCCTTAGGGGTAACACAGCTATCCTTAGGGACCCCATCCCATGACACCTAGGATATGGGGAAACTTTTGGAGAATGCTGTGCTTTACAAGCAATCTACACCAGCATCAAAATTGCTTAAATGTAATCAGTTAAATGTTTTACAGCACCTTTCCATTCTATTCCCTCCTAAACACCCGTTCCCCACTTCTCTGCTTGGTGATGACCATTCCACCTCTGCATCTGAAAGGTACGTTTCTCACCAAGCACAGATGAAGCAAAGTGCTTTTGGCCTTGGCTAGGAGCTGATCAACCATGTATCTATTCAAGTGGTTAATGTAACAAATAATTGGTTCATTTTCTCATTCGGGGTGCTTATATAATTTCTGCTATCTCTTCTTGCTGGAAATACCTCTTCAACATTGTCTAGACCAGGGGTGGGCAATTATTTTGAGCAGAGGGCCGCTTACTGAGTTTTGGCAAGCCATTGAGGGCCACATAACAGGCAGCCAAGGGCAGATTAAAAAATTTAGAAAATTAATTTTTGGGGCCCCATGGGCTGGATACAATGGTCCAGCGGGCCATATCAGGCCTGCAGGCCGCATTTTGCCCACCCCTGGTATAGCCACTCTCTCAGGTCTTCATTTGATCTGCAGTCTCCAACAGGTAAGTGACCCTCTGAAAAAGGCAGATGAGATGCAGATAAGACGTGGAACTGTGCATAGTAATCAGCAGGGATCTGGGTTTTCTGTTTGCTGCAGAAGAATAAGGATTTTCTACTTCAAAGGAGAAAACTTGGGAAACCAAGGGTTTCCCTGTGCAGGCTGGTAGAGTCGCAGCCTGCAAGGGGCTGCTTGGGAATGGTGGGGTGGGATGCAGGGGGCACCATGTGCATGTGCATACGCACACATGCACACGGCAGCCAGGTAGCGTGGTGGAAAGCAGCTTCCACAATGCTCTCCATGTAAGTCTATGTGGGGGGACAGTGTGTCCATAGGTGATGTGTTGGAGGGGTGGGGATAGGTGGGCTGTGGCTTGGAAGTGAGAGGTACTGGCAGGGCTTGGGGGGGCTGTGGCTTGGGACAATGGCATACCAGGGCAGCTCAGTGCCACAAAGCAGTGGCAGGGGAGGGAGCAGGGGAAGCTCTGATTTTCCATGATAAAACAAAATCAAATGCCAAAATTTATAGGTATTTAAAATGTATTTTATTATAATGATTGAGGCACTGGTAGGCTTCCAAACTGCTTTAAAATTATAAATATATCAATAAAACATTGTTTTCAACTGGTATCTATATATAATATTTTATATATATGTGGCATTTTATTTCAATTGTGCAAAAACATGGATTTTGGATTTTTAATCAGATTTTGAGGTTTTTAATCACAGAACTTGTAATTTTTTTTTTAAACAGAGAAAACCAGGATTCCTGGTAATCAGCATACTGGAGACAATGTAACGCATCTGTGAAGTAACCTTATATGAATGTGTATTTTATTTATATTCATGTGTGTATGCATACACACACACACACACACAAAAGAGGGGAGGACAAGATTGATATGTGGAGTTCTTCATATGAGAGAGCAGAAAAACAATTGTCAAAGCTAGATGTTGGCTATCACTCAAAGTAAGGTACTGATGCAATCAAACTACTGTTTGTGACTTTCATTTAAATTTGCATAAGGGTAGGATTCTTTGTAGCTGGTGTGGTTCTCTTCTGAGTCCTTTGCTATGTGGATGGAGCAAGAAGAGGCCTAGGAATAATGCAATCATAGCATAATGCAGGTCATATATCCCAGTCTGTTTGGAGTCCAGGAAAAAGTGAAAGCTCTGTCTAAACAGCTGCTAACACTTAATGTAGGATTTTTCAGAGACCTTTGCCATCATGGCAGACCTCCTAAGGGAGTTTCTGAATTCCAGAGTGGACTACAGAGAAATGTATTCTGGGTGTATAGCAGTTTGATCTAAATCATCTTAAGAACCAGGGATGAAATCCTGGCCCCACTGAAGTAATTTGCAAAACTTGCATTGACTTCAATAGTGGCAAGATTCCACTTTGGACTTGCCTCTTACAAAAGGGGGAAAATTGTTTAAAAAGGAGCCTTATTGGCTGCACATAGTAGATTTTTTTTCTCCTTGCTATGATTTAGTAAGCTGATCAAAAAGAAATTCCTATGTTGTTATTTTCTAGTTTTGTTCCTTGGTTTCTCTGACCTACAGAAGTTAAGCTTAGTACTACTGGCTTGTCCTGAGATAAATGCCCTCAGTTTAGAAAGTACATGAACTGATGCAGATGAAGAACTGGCTGCTTTTTACTTTTCAGCCTGAGTCAAATTGAAAAACATTTTTTGAGCTTTTAAAAGCTCAGTACAGCCAGTCCTGAACATGCCTGCACACTTCTGATTTTTCCCGTCATATTTCTACTTGTTGATGCAGCCAAAATGGAGCTGCTGGAATTCTTTTATTACTGTTTATCATCTGCAGTAGTGCCAAAAAGCCTCAAGTGAAAAATCAGGTCTTGTTGTGCATGGCACAGTAATAACACATAATGAAAGAGGATGAGATCCAGTTCTCTAAACTGGATAATCCAATGAGACGAGACTAGGCTGGAAGTGGCTTGTCTAAGGTTAGGGAACAACCTGAGAACTGAGTGCAGGTGTTGGAGCTCTGTTCACTGCCCTAATGCATCAGATCACAGTGCCTCTTCCAACTGTGGTTAGAGAGCCCCATTTCTCCCATTATTTCTAGCTGCAAAGAACTAGATAAATACAGTAGCACTATTTTTTCACACAAATCTAGGAATCTAAATATACAACCTTGAAGTTGATCCCACCTGAACCTTGCCATCCCTCAGTGGGTGAAATCTGGATCTGGACATCCACACTTCTGGTCTGATTTAACATGCAATGCATGATGTTCAAATGGGAATCAGGGACTTACCCATGCCCATCTCAGTTCAGATGCAAAGTAAATATTTGCTTGTTGGCTTTCAATTAAAGAAATAACTGGACCTCAAGCTTCTCTCTAGAACAGAAAAAAAACCCCAGCCCAACCCTGACCCACTGACTCTGAATATCACCTCACCTTGCTTGGTTTGGGGATGTTTGAATCAGTGATCCATGACATGGGCATAGCTCTTCTCTACACCATCTGGATTTTTGCCTAGTATCTGTTAGAATAGCAAATACCATTGTTTTGAAATAGTTCCTTATATTGCTTATAACCCCATGATTTTGCACATGGAAGGGTCATCACTGCATAGTCCTAAATAAATGAGCCAATAGATCTGCACTGCATAGAATAACCTATCACTATGCCGTATTAGTATCATGGTCTTTTTTGTGTAGCACCAACTGTAATAGGGTTTTCATACTCATGTATAAAGCAAGGAATCACCAGAGTCCCACTCAGTCAAAAAGAAAAATATGTTCAAGAGCAGTGTGTTAAATGGGCTCGGGAAGATTCTGCAGTCCTTTCTTCCAACCTCCCCCTTCAGTTAATTTGAACTTTGTTGGGCAACATCTTGCTTCTATTTTGCAACATCCTGCCATTCATTAGGGAGGGGAATATGTAGGCAGATAAAATCATAGCCATCATATTCACTAGTCTGAAGAAATTGCTGTGGTGTTGCTGTCCTAAAAATGTCAAGTTGGCTGTTGAAAATGTTGTGGTGATTTGGTCTTTCCTGAAGGGCCCCTGTTCTGCCTGCCACCGAGCCTAGTGAAGCCCAGAAGAACCAACCAGTAGAGCACTCTTATGGAAGCTCATTGAGAGGCTGCTGTACCTGAAAGAGGCATCGTGTTATATATGGGCACACAGCCAAAAAAAAAAAAAGAAACAAAAACCTGGCACCTGCACAATGCGAACAGACATTTTGTTGTCCCACGGGAGCTTGTTGGCAAAGGTTTTACAGCTCTGTTGTGACCTTCTAAAAATCAAGCTGAGCTAGAAGAGCATTATCAGCGGCTTAGCACTGATCAGCAACACTAGTGGAAACCTTGTGTTAAAAGGAAAAGAAAGAGAGCTCTTAACTACATTCCTTAGGGAGATCCACTTGACCACTTACACTGATAAATCCATGCTTTTTGGCTGTTGTATGAAGGAACACATTTTTAAACTAATCCAATGTTTGTCTCCACAAAAAATGCAGAGCTGCTGTGCTTATGATTAGAGAGGATACAAGTCTCAAAATGTTTTCCACTCATAAATTATGGTTGTCTACTTTTTATATCTGGGTGTATAAATACGTAGACAGATTTAGTGTCCAGTAATTGTTTTGTATTAGTTAGTAACAGGACCATTGTAAGCAAACATCCCTTTAAACAAGCTTGATTATTAAAAGAGAAGTCCAATGTACAAGCCAAATGCAAAAATCCAATGTATTTATTAATAATTATGCTTTTTGTTCACTGTTTTGTAGTTCTCTGAACTTGGACAAGGACCATTCATGGAGATTTATTTTCTTTTTATTGAATGTTGATTTTGCTTTCACTATCTTCAAGCTGCATGTCGAAGGCTCCCAGTTCCGGACCTGTGTACCCACGATCCCACCACATTCCCTGACACCTGAGATTGAGTCTTCCAAGAGATTTAAAAGGGTGGTGCAGAGAACAGAACACTTCCCTAGAAAGTATGAAGTTCATACACTGTCACAAACAGCACTAGGGTACTATGTGGTTAAAAATATCTTCAGTTGATAACTTCATGTGTTTCTTTAAAATATAAAACATTTATCTGGGTCTTCTATTTACAAGAATTTCATCTGGGACTAGATTGAAATTGGAACTCTCTCTAACACCAAGTTGTAGGCCGGATGTTTTTGGCCATGGAGCAGAAATGAGGCATGTGCTAGATTCATTATGTGAGCAAAATAATAGTCAGCATCCTCTCATAAGTACCAATTAGTCTCCATGAGGTCAGGGAAAACATCACTAACATTAATAGCTCTTTGAACAATGTAATTATAGCTTTGTTTTAACATTTACCTTTTATAGGAGGGCTAGAGGTGGTTAGCTGTGTTAGTCTGAACTCAAGCAGAAGTTAAAGCAGGCAGATTAATTCCAAGGCATGAGATTTGATAGGCAGCAAACTATGTCTTCAGATGCTATGAAAAGACTGTTTAAAATAGAGAAGAAAAATACAACCGGGGAGGATTTGGGGGGTCGGGGAAAGAGTAGCACGGTGCAGTTTCACCCCCTTTAACTTCTGCTCAACCCAATTTTTAAAACCAACATCTGGGAGGTACAGCTGAATTTCTATTTAGGCAGTGCTGAGAGAGTCAATTAACTTCATTGCTCGTTATCATCTCCCCAGTTCAGGCTATTCTCTCTCCAGTCTACAGGTGTTATCAACCCTCTATCTTTTTTTAATCATCTTGATGTTCTACTATTCAAACTCTCCTTTCTTCTGCAGGCATGACCCATGGGGGGGAGGAGGAGCAGGTGAGACACACGAGGGGTAGAAGGAGAGGTAGGACCCACAGGTGAGGCTGGGGGTGCAGGCATGACCCACAGTGGGGTGATGGCCCCCCTCTCCAGCAAACCTACATCCCTGTCCCTCCAACCCTCTCCCCACTGGGACTTACTTGCTTGGCTCTGGTAGTGGTGAATGCTGATAAAATCAGCTGCAACCAGAGTGGCTGGTGAGATGGGGGTTGAAAGCACTGGCTGGGGGGGAGAGCAGGGGGCCAGAAGGACAAAAAATAGACCAGTGTGTGGGAAGCGGGGAGTAAAAAGAGCAGCCCTGGGGCTGGGGCCAGTGGCTGGGTTTTCCCCAGGGCTGCGCAGGGCAAGTGGACAGAAGTGCCATGCACTGGTTTGACCTAAATCGAGCAAATCTGGTACTACATAGATCCATATTCATCTTAAACTGGGTTCTGTGATTTTTAGACCAGTTTCTGTGCATGGAATTACAAGTTCAAGTGCAGGTAAATTGATTGCCCGTCACTGAGAGTGCGTCTATAAGCGTAAGGTTGGCACCAGGACAAGCTAAGTGTAAATCAGGCAGCCATTTTGAACCCAATTTAACCTCCCAAATGTCTATACTTATTTCTGCAAACTTTATAGCTCTAACTAAAAAAAACTTAGCTTCAGTATAGTAATATAAACTCGGGTGTAGAAATGACTGACAGTGAAGTCTTGGAGGAACTCTCAAGACACTCAAGAAGGCTAGATTTTGTTTTATGAATCTGAATGAGATGCACATTTAACTAGAATGATGACAAGATGAATGATGCAATAACTTTTGATTAATTTTGCCTAGTTTGTTGGTTTTTTAAACACTGTGCACAATCTAGCAAATGTGTGCACATTCCAATAGTTATATTTTTTTTTTGCTTTAACCTGAAACAGAATAATATAGTGCTAATCCCCAGCATATTAGTAAAGCATCTAGTTTCCCTTTAACTGGAGAAAAATGTTTCATGTTTTATGTGATAATGTGCCACACTGTCTGCACTCCCCTTTTCAAAATACTGGATCTGCCCATGAGGACAGGGGAAAGGGATACTACTGAGAGTGGCAAAAGCTTGATTGAAAAGGTCAGTAGGAATAGAAAGAGCAGTAAACACGTTGGGGGACATAGGAATAAGGAGCTGGAGTTAAACTAGTGCAGGCAATGGGCCACAAACCCATAGTCTCTGAGGCTTAGAGAGAGTTACTGCCTCCAGCATACACAAAAAAGTTTACTAATCCTGGAAGCAGTTGCTTACATAACCCCCTACATTTGGCAGTGTAGCGGGGCATATCATCACCGCATGCCAGTGTACCATACCAGCTAAGAACTCCTGGCCTGCTTACAACTATACTGGCAAAACTGCTCTTTGTGCTACTATAATGAAACTATCTTTATGCAGGCTAACCAAGATATACTGGTAATGGGCCAGTTTTGCTGGAATTAATACATGCACATGAGGAACTTCTGCTTATTAGGGATCGCACTTTTCACATCCTTACCCAGCATAGTTTTACCAGCTGAAATCTATAGCATAAACTAGGGCTCTCCTTGGAGGTGAGTCATCCAAGTCAGGGCAAGGTGGTTGAAGCCATGTTGCTTGCTCTCATCATCTTATTATGCCTCCCCACTAATCCTACCATTCCCACGAGTGGAACATTGAAGCGCCCCACACTTCAGATGTGCTGCTTCCAGTTTAGGTGGCAGCCTGGGCACCTCTGTGCAGCGCTTTGGTTGAACTAATTAGCCATCCTAGGGTGCGTCCAGATGAGTGTGGCTGAGTGGTATGTGGCACTGCAAATACATCTGCAGTGCCGCGTACCACACACTGAAGTGTTCTCCATGCTGCAAGAGCACGCTGCCCATGCGTGTGCTGCTACAGGTTTTTTCCATGAGTTTCCACAGGATATCCAGAGGTAAAAAAACTCACTGTTAAAAAGCAAAACAACAACAACAAAACAAAAAATAGAGCAGCGCACACACAGAGGCAGCGTGCGCTACTGAAAAGTGGAGCCAGGCCACCCGAAACCACACTGCAGCTGGTAGCCAGGCTCTGCCCGGCAGAATCCCTGCAGCTGCAGCCCTGGGAGGCCCCCACGCCCCCCAGCAAGACTGCCGGGGCCAGCACCCCCGCCTCCCCTATGGCCCCCTGGGGTAATTTGCTGCGTGCCAAAGCGTGCGTGTTATGGGCATTCCCCAGGGACAAGTAACAGCAGCTCAAGGTGTGCCACTGCTACTTGTCCCAGGGAACCAAATGTACATGTCTGTGTGGATGTGGGGCCAGTTAGCATACTTCCTGCTAAATATCCTGTCTATTACTTGGCAAAGACAGCTGCTACATTGTTCATGGTTTAGGAGGCAGCCTGACCAGGTTGCAGTATGCTGCAAAGAGCAACAGTGTGCTGGACATCAATCATCATTGATGGGGGTGGTAAGTTTATTGTGTAGGCCTAGCTCTAGATTCATCATAGGGGAAAACAAGTAGCTGAATATAAAACTTCATCTTCAGTCTCAGCACCCTGAAGTTAAAAATGATAAAAGCTGCTTCCTGTTTGGAGTTTGGATTTTGCCATCATTCATTATAGTTTCATAGTAGCAAATCATTCATTATAATCCAGGCTAATAAAACCCATAAAAATGTGATGGGCAATATCCTAGTCTAAAAACTGTACGTGTCATTAATTGTGAATTAATATTCATCCCCCATTCTTTTAGCCGAGTTTGTGTAGAATATGCTACATGTTTACATATCTTGCATTATGTTAATAAGCGTAATATTTGCTACAGCTGTAAATCAGGAAAACACAGTTTTAATGGTTTATATTTCACAGGAAGTCCCAAAGATGGAATTACACAGCCTTTTTATTCCAGTTCGTATTGTATATTGTTCTTTGTGAAACACAAAATAGGAAGTTTTCTCTGTTAGCTACTGGGCCTGCTTAAAAACAGAAACTGCTATAAATCAGAAGACCTTTGACAGTACATGACAAACACATGAGAATGCATGAACTATGTGAAGGAAGACTGCAAGGATGGGAGAGCAAAGGGCAACTGGAAAGCAGGCTAAAAAGTTTCTCTTAACTAGCTTAAAAATTTCATATTGCATTGTTAAACAGGAAAGGTGAGTTATAATTGTGACATTTAGTCAGCTCATAGAAAAATACTAATGGTTGTATATTCAACAGGCCACCAAATTGTGCATTCTGGTCTTGTCTTCATAAGTGAAACCAAAACAGAGATTGGTGTGTTATGGAATCATGCTACAGCCCTATAAAATCATGGCCTCATCATCTTTGCACACTGAAACCAATATAATGGTGACTTTGCGAGGCTGGCAGGATCATTTTCTTATTAAGTGATAAGTAGGAGAAACTCTCTCTTAATTCGGTACTTTACAGCTCTGAATCCTAATTTTAAAAATCCCTATTTAATCACTATATTCCAGCATGTACAAGTTTCACAGGACTTTGCCACTTTCTACCAATTATTTATGATCAAAACCTTTCAACAGGTCTATAAACTCTACTGTATCACCTCATCCTCCTCCAACAACTTTCTACCAGCTAAAATCCGTATAAGTGAGTTCTCTCTCCTGTCCCTGGAAGCTAAAAGAAATTTATTTTCTGGAAAGTCATATTTTAGAGCAGCTTGGTTTGCCACATTGTTCTAAATAATGATGTGCCTAAAATGACTATTTTTGTTTTTGAAATCCTGAAAAATTCAATTCTGTTTTAATTTCTAGCTAAATATGATACTGTCCATCAATTATTTTTACTGACCTAAATTTTAAGGGGCCCTATGAAGTGTTGCATGCAGTAAGCCATTGGTGAATTCAATGGGAGTTCATGAAGATGCTCATTATGATATGGGGGTCCTTTTGGAGCAGTGATTCTTTACCCGGGTGCCATGGTACCCTGGGGTGCCTTGAGATCCTTTCATGGGTGCCACAGGGTGCTACACAATATTAACACTGTTAGATGTGCAAACTTGATTCACAAAAAATAAATGAAAACAAAAAGCTGGCATTTTCTGAGAGAGGCCTTGAGTCTAACGAAGGGTGCTTTGAGTCTAAAAACATTGAGAACCACTTCTTTAGGCCATCTTATATATTCAGCACCTTCTATAAGCCTTTGGATCCATTTGGCTAAGGACACATTCAACAAGCCTGAGCCTGAATTGATTCAATCTTTGCAGGTTAAACCTGCAAAGCTTGAACTGATTTGGAGGTGGATAGACATTCCCTTTTCATTCCATGCCTGCAGTGGCTCAGGCTAGAAGCCAGGGAGTGCTAGAGCAACCCTCCCTTCCCTTCAAGAGTGCTAAGCTGAGGGAGGGCATGGCCAGGCTCTGGTATGACACACTGTTTGGGGGAGTCCCACCTCAGCATCCCAGTAGGGAGTTGATAATAGTGTTAATCACCCATAACACAGTGTTTATCAGCCCATTAAGAAAACAAAGCTTCTCTCATTGGTTCAAGCTCTTCTTAAACTACTTTTGACAAGGAAGGAATGGAGGGATGTTATGTGCTACCTGTTGATTAGCTCCCAAAAGCCCTAAGCGGACACTGTGCTGTCAACCTTTGTCCTGTCTGCCATGGCACAGATCGTAGCCAGCATGCGGTATGCTAGCTAATGCTGAGGTGTCTGTGTAAGGCAGAAGGAAGGGGGAATCCCTGCCTTCAGCAGGGAGTGGTGAGGGGGGAGGAGGGGAGCAGGAGGAAGCCAGGCAGGCCCTGCTGTACCTGCAGTCTCTGCTGTAGCTGTAGCCAGGGAGCAGAGGGGAGGGGCCAGCCCAGTTCCCTGGAGCAGAGAGCCCCACCCAGCCAGCCCAGAGAGTGTGCCAGAATGCTGGCGGACTCTGCTTTACCTTAAACCAGGAAGGGGTCTGGAACAGGCATTGAATAAAATGGTTTGACCCAAATCAGTTAAGTCTGTTACTACATTCAACCAGGTTTATCTCAAACCAGTTTCAGACATTTTCAGACTGGTTTACATACACTGAATATCTGTTCTGTTACAGGTTTAAACCAGTTTCTGATCACTTCAAGTGGTTTATGTGTAATGTCTGTCTCTAGACCAGGTGATCAGACCCCAAAGCTATTAGCTTGGGCAGCTTGTTCCAAGGCATATTGCATAACTGCTATGAAGTAATACCTGGCAGAGGTAGGGGGTAATGTTGTGGAATCATAAATATTCCATTTATTTTGGACAGAAGGATTTATGCAGGTACAAGGCAGAGAAAAGAAAATATTAATTTGGATGAATATAGGCTTTAGAAAGGATAAAAATCCAAGATGATTTTGCGACCTTAACTCCTCTAGCTTGCAAACAAAATTGCACAGTATAGCTGAATTACCCTTAGAGCATCATGTGTCACCCATATCTACCCAGTCTCTGTGTTACCAACCTCTGAAACCCCCTCAACAAGCACCCATTACATGGAGCATCTCAAAAATTTACCTCTTACCAGTAAGCATTCTCCCATTATCCATCTCATGGTTATACAGTAATAGCTGTGTTATCCAGCATCCCCCTGGGAATGGGGGATGCTGGATAACAAAATATGCCAGTTAATTGAGTGGCCCCAGCCACCGCTTTTCCAGCTGTGGCTGGGATGTCCCTCCACCCCTGCCGCTGTATCACTGCCCCTCCCATGGGCTCTGTGAGCCCTGTAGGACAGGGAGGTAGGCCCTGAACAGTCTGTTATGCCCTCAGGCCATGGGGGCTCAGTAGCGCAGGCTGCTTTGCCCTGAGCCACTGGGGCTCAGAGAAACTGGAAGTGCCACGGTGGGCACTTCTGGTTTCACTTTATCCTACAAGCCAGCATGCCAGTTAGTGGAGCATGCCGGCTTGTAAGATGCCGCTTAACAGAACTTTTACTGTACCTGGTAAGCCACTTCCATGTTAAAATTATCCAGCTTTTCCCAGAAAAACCCTCCAAAACACCATCTTCTTGGACATGAACATTTCCTGATATCCATCACCTGGCAATCCCAGGCTCGAGTCACCTTCCAGTTGCAAGACAATGCAGATTTCCAGTTTGGCTCTTGTGCTAAAGGTTAGAAAGTTGTTGCCACTTTATACAAAACAGAAAATAACTTACTTAGAAACCATTCTGTTTCAGTATGACATTTTCTTTGCGTGTTTTCATTCATTCATTTTATGAGTATTTGTACAAAAAGTAAGGCCTCTCCCTTTACTGCAGTTGTTTATTCACACTTCTACTTATTTCTCACCTGAGCTCAGAGTCTCCAGTGAAATTAAAATAAATTTTCATAGTAACTGTAACTTCCCAATCAGGGGCTTAAGGGATCAGGCTGACCAAACAGCATCAGTGGCAGTATCAGCTGAACTTTTAAAAAGGCCACATCCTCTTTTTGTGCAATTCTCTTTAACAAGAGAAATCTGATAGAGAATGAAATACAAGAGCTGTGGCATGAACAAGGTTGTTTAGGTTGTTTTAAAGAGTTACATTTCATATCAGTAGGTTCTTAACAATTGCAGGGGGCATCAGCAGATTTGCATATCACAGTAATTTCTCAGACTGAACATCAGAGATCTCATTGCATTAAGCAGTTGTCTGGTGCCCTCTTTAAACTAATAATCTATATCACACACTTACCAACATTATGTTGTTTTCCTGTTGTGTTCTGACTGCTGAACAAGTCATTCACACACTTACAGTATGTTACTAGGCAAGTGTAATAACCATTGTTGTTATTAGTTTGTACTCATAATTTTACACTGAAATGAAGTGAACTGAAGGACTGCAACACACCAATATTAACTGGACAACACATAGAGTGCAACGTGGCATAACAGATTACAGCTGGTGTACTGCCTAGTAATTAGTAGCTAGGTTGTATATGTGGGACTAAGTAGCACTGTGCATCTGGGCCCTGCTCAGAGCCTGACGTTGAAGTTGGAAACTGGGCTGCACAAAGGGCAGGACATAGTGTTGCAGGTAGGAGGTAGGCTTCAGCGGGGGCCCTAGGTGCCCATTTGGAGTGGAACTACCTGGAGGCAGTTAGTAGCTTCAGGCAAATGCAGATTTTGCAGATGTGAATGCTAACTTGGTTTGCTAAAATTACAGATGAAAGATATAATAAATATATCTAAAGAATGATTAAATGTCCATGGTGTAGTTATGCCTTAAAATTCGGTAATGGAATTTGCCTTCCAGAAAAGCTTTTCATTGCCTTCCACTTGAATTGACAAATAAATATAGTAATCTGTGCTGTTTCTAAGCCAGGATGAGCACCAAAAAGGGAATTTTCTCCCAAGGTAGGAAGGAAAGAGTTAAGGCGTTTCAAAACAAGCTAGGCACAACTGATGTCAGTTTTGTGATTTACAATGGCATCTATTTGTTTTCCAACAAGTAGTATATGAACTGAAGGCTTTGTACTGTTTTATGGACACCATATCCAGAAAAGAACAGATTTTTTTCCCCCTGCCTCCAGTTAGTTGGGATGTCTGGGGAGAAACTGAGGGGAAAAATCATATTTGATAGAGTCAACACCCTGGACACAATAATTCTTCATTTCTGATTGTTTTAGCAGAGTTTATTTTCCAGAAGTAACTTTCCTATTGTACTGATTACTGCATAAAGATCAATCATCATGTTAAGTTAAAGAGAAATAAACCTTTAAATAGATGATGGAAATAAAGTGAACAGGCCTTGTAAAATCACATGCATTCCACATATTTTGTTAAAGCCTTCCTTTGACAATCAGAAAATGGAACAGCATAACGGGCACATGCAAAAAAGAAGAATCATTACCTAGGATTTTTCATATTAATTCACTAATATAGAAATTTAGGATCAAGTTAAGAAAGTCCTATCAGTTCTTGTGATCTAACTGAAAACACAGGGCATCAGCTTGGTTCAAGAAGTAATTTAACAAAGACCTTTCTAAAAACACATCTGCTTTTTAGAAACAAGACCTACTTTAGTCATCCACGGTTTATGTTAGGATTTAGTAACCACCTAAGTTGAGTCTCTGGGTACACTTTGTATGTTTATCGTCCATGTGTTTCTCATCTATTCTTATTTTCCAACTGTGCCAGAAAAAAGCGCATAGTTAAAATAAAGTTCAAGCATTACAGATATTCCAGACAAGCATAAAAAGTGTTTGATTCAGGTCCTGTATGTATCAGACCTCAGAGAAAATACAAAAAAAGAAAAATGTGAAAGAGGAGAGGAAGCCCCTACCTACAGCTAATAGTAACAGTAACTGTACAGCTGGTGAGCTAGTGAAAAGCAAACTTTTTGCAAGCTGTTCTGCAACACTGTTTTTAGACAGCATGGGTCCAAATTACAGTTTGGAATGGAGAGAACTGACATGTATTTAGCTTGTTCTAATAGAAATTCAGAGTTGATTTGGTAATACCTTTAAGCCTAACTTGGGGCAATAGAGTAGCTGAAAGCTTAATTTTCAGTATTTTGATCCCTCTGCATGGCAAAAACCAATGACCCAAGCTTATCTTCAGCATAACAAGCTGACAGGTTTTAAAAGCTTCACAACAAATAAAAGTAAAGTACTCACCAGTCATCAGTGTGTAATAATTTGGATAAGACAGACTAGGAAAGTCAGGGGTCAGGTAATCCACTTTCACCCCCTTCTCCACAATCTCTTTAAAGCCCAGCAGAGACTTCAGTTCATTATCATCGATGTAGTCAAAGCGAAAACCATCAATCAGAAACACTAAAAGTTTTCGATTTGCAGAAGATAAGCTTGCCAGACCGAGAACAAGGAGCAAAGAGAGGACCATGTGCTTTGTCATGTTGATGAAACTCCCATCAGAGACCTGTCAGTGCTGCCTGTCACTCTGCAATGACTCTGGGCGAGGTATCTGAAGCTGCTTTCAGGGGCTGGACCTTATGCTGCTGTCCTCCACTATGCTAATTTAACTTCCAGAGTTTAAAGCTACAGCACTATTTATCCAAACTGCTAGGCGTTGAAGGTTACAAGTTAATTACTAAAGTATGATTAACTTTACTTCCAAGCATGTAGCATGAATGTGAGAAAAGAGCTTGTTACTTTTGTTTCAGGAATGTCTGATAGCACTGAAAAAACAGTGCAAAAGGAATTGGAGATGAAGACCAAATTCCATGAATAGTCAGTGTGTGTGCTAATTAGCACAGCCTTCTCTTCCAACAAAAGAAACAGTACGAATAATGCAGCATTTATGTTTCCAGTTGCTACATGTAGCTGTGTCTCTGGTATCTCTTGAGATAGGGAATACTTAAAAAACAGATTACCAAGTTTTTAAGTAGAAGACTTCTTATGGAATTCAATAACTTCTTCAAAAAGATTGCTTTACAGTGATCTGTAGGAACATGGACATGGAATTTCTTTCTTTTCTTTCTTGGCATGGCTTTCATTGGAAAACGAGACTAACTAACATAAAGTCCTCCTTTTTCTCCAGTATTACTGTGATGTAATAATATATGAGCTATTGAGTAGGTAATAGGAGAACTAGTTTTCTGTGTTACATAGCGCTGATTTAGGCTGCATATGCACTCATTCATCTTCTGGTATTTTTTAAAATTAGGTTTGGGAATTGGATGAATCAAACTTTCACATTTAAAGCAACTGTCCATATTATACATGCGAGCAACCACTCAGCTTCCTCCTAGAGCCATGAGCTTGGCCATACTCCTCATGCACTCACTTGGATTTACTCATTTAGCTGCATATAATTATACTTAGGTAGATATAGAATCATATTGATTTTGTTCTTTTTCCCCTGTAGGACTCTGAGAATCTGGAAATTGAATGGATCACTTGCCAGAGTGACTCAGGAGGTAACATTTTATTTTTCCAGAGCCAAAATGGAAGTATAGCTCTAGGCAATGACTTAGAGCATTTTTTTAGTTGTGTTAGAAAAGGTGGGACTCAGGAAGGAAGCCAAGTTTAATTTGGCTTTTGTTGTTGCCGTTGACACCTGGCCAAACTGCAATAATTGGGCTCAGATCCACACATGATAGATTTACTTCTTCTGGTGGTTTGCAAACTTCCACCTTCATATCCAATATGCTTAGTTGCATATCCTACTGACTTCCAGCTCCTAGAAACTGCAGACAAACACCAGGCTGAAACTCAGTGTTCTGTGAAGGAAGTAGAAGTCCTCAGAAAGGAAACATTTTACAGCCCTTAAGACTTGCTATAGCACTTCCTGGCCCCTTATGATCATTTACACCTGTACACAGTAAATGTAAAGAGCTCACATCTAGGTTTTCATTTGATCCTTCTTTGCACAGCTGCAATGATCAGCTAAAATTCTAGTCAGTAATAGCAGTAGTTCCTAGGTTACAGCTTCCAGGGATACTTCAGAGCCATCAAAAAACAGTTTTAAATGGCAGACAAGCTGTCCCTGACAATGGGAAGAGAACTCCAAGGTAACGCCTCCTAACTGTGTTTCTAAATTTCTGTGTAGAAGAGTTATCTATCAGCCCTGTGGGTGCAGAATTCCTCTGAGGTGAGAAAGGAGAAAAAGAGAAGAAATAGAGTAGTTTAAAATAAAGAGGTAAAAGAAGGTGCTACAGAGAAAGACTTGAGGAAGTCAGCTGAAAGAGCTCTGGCCCGTCTTTTCTTGCTATACATTTGGAAAACTGGAGGTTTCATGAAAAAGATGTCATACTGAAATGACTTGTATTTTCAACAAACAAATAGAGTCTCATTTACATAAGTGACTCTCAGTCAAATTCCTGACACTTTCTCTCTGTCAGACCGATATGTTCTCCTTAGCAAAGCCATCATTTCCATGCTGGAGTTTCCATTTCACAAGTCTCCTGCATGTTTCTCAGGTGTCCCACCCCTTCTATCTCTGGCTTCCTCCCCATTTTCTCTGTCTCTACAGATTTGTTTCCTTTATTCCCCTTATTTCTTCAGTTTGTTTACCTACTATATCCCCCTTTTCTTTTTCCTTCTCATTTGAATTTCCTCCCTGGGATTTCCAAAAAAGGACAATGCAACACTGCAACCAAACTGACAGGTACGATGGCCTGCAGAGCAGTCACCCCTCTGAAGGACTGAAACTCTGTGGTAAAGAATTGCTTCATTTCCTCATTCTCCTAATAACCCATCATAAACTGTCTGCTCACAGGCCAATGGCTCCTCATCTCCCCAGTCCATCTAAACTATTGCTTTCTGTTGCTAAACTGTTGGTCTTAGTTACTGTGTGTATATCTTTAAAAGTGTTATGTTTAAGCACTGCCACCCTCAGTGCTCCTTCCTGCCCATGGCAGGGGGTCGGACTAGATGATCTGTCTAGGTCCCTTCTGACTCATTGATTCTATGATTCTATGAAGTTGTTATATTTGCCCTGAGAATGCAGGTGGGAACAGCTAGACTAGGTACTGCTCTCTGAAAAAACAAGCTTTATCATTCTATAAGATGAACTCCTTGGTCTTTTGAGAATAACACATAGTACCAGGAGTAGGATATGAAGAAAAACAAAACACATGGAGCTTCTTAGAATTCCAGAGCAGTTAAAGTTGTCCAGCAATGGAACAGAAAACTGGAAGAAATTTTAGAGCTTCATCATATATATGACAGTCAGTGGAGCTACAGAGAAGGAAGATTCACTCAAGGTAACTATTTTTTTTAAATATAGCAGTCCCAGAAGCTTCGTTTCTTTATAATAGCCTACAACAGTCAGAAGCAGAACAGAAAATTGATGGAACAATAATAAAAAAGTTTGAGGAATATTGTATATCCAAACAAAATTAAACCTTTGAATGATGTAATTTCTACATGAGACAGAAGAAAGAATGTGAGACAATAGAGAAGTTTGTCAAAGATCTCAGACTGCTGAGCCAGACATGCAGTTTTGGAGACCTAAAAGAGACCATGTTCAGAGACTAAACAGTATTGGGTATAAGGAATACAAGTCTCAGGAAGAGACTGCTAGAGGATCCTCAGCTTAATTTGGAAATGGCAGTTAGAATGTGCCAAGTGGCTGAGATAACAATGTGCAGGTTACAGAAGCTGGAGGAAAAGATAGAACAAGTTGCCCTGCAAAGACAGAACAAGTTGCCCTGCATTTGACAAGCACTGCACCAAATGTAAAAGATACAATCACTTTGCAAGAGTTTGCAGAAAGGAGTAGGATGCACCACACAAAAAAACAGCAGGTGCAAGCTCTATGCAATGAGGAAAAGGAAGAATTTGTCGTTGGCACATGAGTTCATCCTTCTGAGGATTGGACAATCACCCTGGACACCAATGGATTAATGGTAAGTTTTACATTAAATACAGGGGCACAGACCAATTTAATACCAAAATACATTATTCAAAAAATGAAAACTAAACCTGTATACTATGAAAATGAGAAAGTGAGACTTAGAGCATATAATGGGAACATGATTGCAACCAAGGGCATTTGTGTACTGCATGTTAGACAGCAGGATAATACAGTAAAAGTTGAGTTTGTAACAGTCCCAGGAAAGCTAGTGCCAGTTAGTTACTGGGTTGGGAACATGTAAAACTCTAGGTTTGATTATGAGAATGGATGCCAGTGAGGGACTAGAAAGCAAGAAGATAGAAGAAGAGTTTTATGATGTGTTTCAAGGCATAGGGAAGCTGTCAACTGAGTACAAGATAGGATTAAGAGAACCAAATACACCCACCATACATGCTCCAAGAATGTTCCCCTTGTACTAAGGGAGAAACTTAAAAAGGAATTAGATAGATTAGTTAACATGGACATAATAGGAAAAGTAGAACAACCAACTATGTGGGTTCATTAACTGGTCATAATAGGGGGGAAAAAAGATGGATCCATGAGATTGTCTGGATCCTAAGCAAATGAACAGGGACATCAAACATTTTCCATTCCCACCAGGGGAGAGTTTTTTGGCAATGTGGCTAAAGCTAAATATTTCTCCACTTTGGATGTCTCTTCTAGGTTTTGGCAAGTTCCCCTAGAAAAAGAATAGCACTAGATTATGTACCTTCAATAAACCCTTTGGAAGGTATTGCTTTCATAGTTTTCTTTTTGGATTATGTTCTGCATTTGAAGTATTTTACAGAAAGGTGCAACAAATTTTTGAAGGTCTTGATGGAACTATGGTTTATATTGATGATGTATTAGTTTAGGGAAATACTTTAGAAAAACATGACTTGAGGCTAACAAAAGACACTAGAAGGAGCTCACAGGGAAGGTTTGAAACTGAACAAACAAAAATGAAAATTGAGGGTCAAAGAAAAAACATATTGGGGAGAAAAGCTCTCTAAGAAAGGGGTACAAATTGATCCTGCAAGGGTTAAAGCCATTACAAACATGTGACCTTCGACAGATAAGGAAGGAGTGCAAAGACTGCTGGGAATGATCAACTTTGTAGAAAAACATTTACCTAACTTATCAGAGCAGACCAAACACCTAAGATAACTCCTAAAAAAATGCTCAGTGCCTATGGAAACATGAACATAAAGCTGAATTTAAAAACTTGAAGGAAAAAATAATGAAAGCTCCGGTACTAAAATACTATGACCGAAAAGACCCATTACATTGTCAAAGATGCTTCTAAGGGCGGCACTGGAGCAGCTTTGCTTCAAAAACATAGGGATACTTGGAGACCAGTAGCATATGTACCTAGGGCACTCTCTAAGTCAGAGTATGTGCACAAATTGAAAGACAGTTTAGCTCTGGTATATGGCTGTAATAAATTTCATATATTCATCTATGGGATGCTTGTGACAACTGAAATTGATCATGAGTCTTTGGTAACTATAGCAGAGAAAGGGGTATCAGACATACCACCCAGATTACAGAGACTTTTCTTTCAACTGCAAATGTATGATCTAAACATGTAGTACATGCCAGGAAAACATCTGCTTATTGCAGATACATTGTCCAGAGCATATGACATGATGGAAAATGACATAATTCCAGACTCAGACATAGTACATGTTAAACTAATTACAAGAGTGACTCTTGTCACAGGTAAAATGTGGGCACTAATTGCAGAAGATACAGCTCAAGACAGCACAATACAAAAAGTGATAACTTGTGCTGGTTGGCCTGAAAAACATACCTGGCCCCTACTCTTAGTTCAAGGAAGAGCTGTCAGTACTGGTTGGCATTTTGTTCAAAGGCTCATGACTTGTTGTTCCAGCAGTGCTAAAGAAAGATATGTTAAATAGAATATGTGAGGAGTATCTAGGCATTGAAAAATGAAAAAGGAGGGCAAGGGGTGCTCTCTATTGGCCCAACTTAAATAATGACATAGAAGATACTGTAAAGGTTTATACAACATGCCTGAAGTACAAATCAGCACAAAGAAAAGAGCCCATAGTGGTCATTGAGGAGCCTGTAGCTCTATGGTATCAAGTGGGCATTGACTTATCCATACATGCTGGAAAAAATGATGTATTAGTGCTAGATTGTTATCTCACTATCCTGAAATTGCATTGCTCAAAAGCACAACAGCAAACCATCTCATAACTTGCATCAAATTGATTTTTGCTAGACTCCACAAATTGTGAGAACAGACAAGAGACCTCTGTTCAACTGTATTGAGTTTAAAGAGTTTGCAAACAAATATAGATTCTGTCACAATACTTCAGGTCCTAAATACCCACAATCCAGTGGTCTGGTAAAAAATAGAGTACAAATAGTGAAGAAATTATTGAAAAAAGCTACAGATTCACACACCAATGTTTACCTGTCACACTGAAATTACAGGGGAACACCCATGAAACTTGAGTTGTCCCCAGCAGAAATGCTGCTTAATAGGAAACTCAAAACCAGGCTGCCAAATCTTGTTGATGATGCTCATCAGAATGAAAAGCAAGTAAAAACATATTAAAAGAAATTCAACAAACTCAAATAAAAATGATACTATGACAGGGGTTCCTGGGAGTTACCACAACTGCACAACAAAGATATGGTACTTATTTCAGGTGGATGAATGTAGAAACTAAAGGCACAAGTTTCCCATCAAGTAACTCCCAGATCCTATAAAGTAATCACACTGGAAGGACAGGTGTCAAGAAGGAACACACAACACCTGCAGCTCATAAAGGGGAGAAAAAAAGAAGCAGCATTACAAGATTCACCGAAGTAAATAGAGCTAACATCAAAGCAACAAGAAATGACAGAGGAGATTGAAAATGACACAGAAGTAGAGACATGAACAAGGAAACCAAACAAGAACTGAATCAATAAACATTGAGAATGCAGAGAAACTGAGAAGATCACTTAGAGCTAAAAAGCCAACACAAAGACTAATAGAGACCTGTTAAAATGTGCTTTAACTATGGGTTGAACTAAGCTGCCAGTGTTAGTATTATATGGGTATATGTTACATGTAGACTGGGAAGATGTGTGGATATCTTTAAGAGTGTTATGTATAAGTTGTTATATATTTGCCCAGGGATTGCAGGAGGAAAGAGCAGAACTGGTAAACAATGTACTGCTCTCTGAAAAAATAAGCTTATCATTCTATATCCTTAACTCCTTGGTCTTTTGAGAATAACACAGTTACCAGCTATATCCCTGCTGTGCCACATTGTGGGAGGGGACAGTTTTGTAGAATTTGTGCCAAAAGAAACCATTCTTATTGGTTAATTAAACTTTAGATATTATATGGATGGATTTGCAACTCTTTATATATATTTATGAATCCTGTTTTCTTAACCAAATTGCCATGGTGTTGACCATGTAGATAAACTAGCTGAGTCAATTCAACAACAGAATTATTGGAAAGTGTGCACAACAAGGAGGATGTGGCTTCTGGTTATGGTCTCAGCATCCTGGCCACTGGAGGAAATTGAAGCAGATGTCCTGGATTGGTAGGAACTAGGGATGTGCAAAGTTTCATTTGCCAATTCAATTCAGAGAAGATTCAGCCTGATTTGGAAGACGAATCACCAAATCCGAACTGAATCGGGGAAGCAAAAAAAAAGCCCTCTGAATCAATTCAGAACCTCTGAATTGATCTGGAAAAGATTTGGAAAAAGATTTGGAAGGCAGTCTTTCAAGGGAACAGAAACTGAGAAGAGAGAAGGGGATCAAGGGTGGAAAGACTGACATCTGTAGCTGGACAGTGACTGTGGTCTTTCCCTGAGTCCCCTTCCAATCAAAGTGCTCTGGGGGAGGGACATAGAAACAGAACATAAGCCTCTGTCTGCAGCCATTATGACCCTTTTATGAGTTTTTCTGCCTGAGCAACAGCATCTGAAAGGTACTGGACTGGCTTGTCTTCCTAGCTAGTCAGTCACCTGCTAGTTTCTGTTCTTGGAAAGGATTGGATACAGCTTACTAATTACCCTTGCCTAGAATCCCTCTTCTTATCCCTATCCAATCCATTTCTTTCAACTTATTCTTCCCCAAAAACCTCTTATTTGTTCTTGTTATTTCCCCCCCAACACACTTTAAGAGAAAGCTGTGTTTCCATCACTGTGCAGGAAAGCACATACATTACATACACTCGCACACATACAGTACACAGAGAAGAAGAAGAGATATTAATATCATTAATTACATACACATACAGTAAACACAACAGAGAAGAAGAAGAGATAGTACTCAGATGCATACAGTTATCAGAGAAGAAGAAGTGATATTATTAGTTAGTTACACACACAGAGAGAAGAAGAGATATTATAGCAGCACACACACACAGACACATTTTCCAGCACAGGAAAGATTAATATGAAGCGTGATGGAAAGGCAGATGCCGGGTCTTCTGGCAGGGGAGGGAGAGGGGCAGAGCTGCAAGTTCACCCCCCCACCCCAACATAGGTGCATCCTCTTCCCTAGCAGCGATGACTCTTCTGCTGCCAATGGAAGCAAGGAGGTGAGAGTAGTACTTATTTCTGCACCTGCACCACCTCCCCTAACACCATAAATAGCCACCAGCACCAGAATGACAGTCTCCTCCATCCCAATTTCATCTCCCAGCATGAGCCTTCTAGTGCCAGTGAAGGAACTGGATCTGGAAGCAGGGGACCTGAGTGTCCTAGCAAAAGAAATTTTGGGAAACAAGGGGGAATCTGAGTTTGTGCTCCACACCCCTCAAAGTTCCACTAGAGTCTCCTTCTCTGAAAAACACCTCAGAGGAGGTTGAACTTGAGCTTGTGGAGGCAAGTGGCTCAGCTGAGTCAGCCCCTGCTATTGTTGTGCCTCAGCCTGCTGGGGAGGGGATAAAGCAGGATTCCCACCCTCAGGTCAGAAGCGGGGGGGACAGTATCGTATGAGATCACTTTGAGGTGGCAGATGATCCCAGGTATGCTATCTGCCAGCACTGCTGAAGGCAGATCATCTGGGGCAAGGAGGTGAAACACTTCACCACCACAGAAATTATGCTGCATCTCAGGAGGCACCACCCCCTTGCCCTTGTTCCTCCTCAGCCTGGCACCAGTAGGAGTGTGCCCAACGGGAAGTCCCCCTCTTTCTCCAAAGCCCCTGTCCCTACAAAGCAGAGGCAGGCCGCCCTGGACCAGTGTGGGAAAGCCACAGACAAAGTGGGGTGCATTGCAAGGGCGAACGAGGTCACCCACAGCACTGGGGAGATACTTACTCTGGATGTCCAGCCCTTCTCCTTAGTTGAGTGGCCAGGGTTCAGACAGCTCATGGCACTTGTGGCCCCATCCTACCAAGTGTCCACACATACCATCTTTAGCAGGACAGTGGTGCCCTCTGTATGAAGCATGCAGGGAATACTTGAGGGAGGAGCTGCTCAAGGCAGGGATGCAGCTGGCCTTGCACTTCACCTCAGACATCTGGAGCAGCTAGGGTGGAGATCATACCGACCTCTCCCTCACAGGGCACTGGTGCAATCAGTCAGGGCATCAGTGGGCTCTACTTCAAGCCAAGGTGATAGATGAGTCCCACAAGGCAAGGGACTCATGGTGGCCATGAACCACATGGTGCAGGGACCGCGTGGCCCATTGGGCAGGATGAGCTCACCCACAGTTTCATGGTCACGGACAATGGGGCCAATATGGTCAAGGCTGTCCATGATGCCAACTTTGTTTGCATCCGCTGTGTGGCACACAAGCTGCATCTCATAGTCAGAGATTCCTTGGAGGAGGACAGGGCTGCTGCTGATGGCACCATCACTACCACCCAGCTGATTTTAAAAATGCAGGAATGGTAGGTTACTTCTACCACAGCATCAAGTGGGGCAAGATGCTGTGGGACAAACAGGCAGAGCTAAGCATCCCACAGCACAAAATCATGCAGGATGTGGAGACTCGGTGGAACTCCATATACCTGATGCTGGACAGGCTGATGGAGCAACAGAAGACCATCCATAAGATGGCCTTCCTTGGGGAGATTGGGATCAGTGGCCCCCTTAACAAAGCAGGGTGAGATACTCTCCCAGATCTTGGTGGCCCTCAAGTCATTCCTCAAGGCCACCAAGACCCTCAGCGCTGGTGATGCCCTCCTTAGCCAGGTGATTCCCATAGTCAAGGAGCTTGAGAACCAAATGGAGAAGTTCCAGGGAATCAGTGTTCCTGGCTGGGGCAATCTGCTTTCACCAGAGGTGCAGGCACTGGTGAAGTGGCTGAAGGAGTGCACCAAAAAATGGCCAGATCTCTTGCAGTCCAGTACAGTCCACATGCTGCTGGGCATGTGTAACCCAAGGGTGAAGGGGAGCATGTGCAGCACCAAAACCCTCAATCACTGGCCATGACTTAAACCCTTAAACCTTACACCCTGTCAGGGCCAGGAGGCCTGGTGAGACTGCTGGCAGTGCAGCAGCCCCAGGAAATGCCAGGACTGAGGCTCTCCCTGGTGAGAGGTGGGTAGGAGGCACCTTATAACCTCCAGCCACCACACGCACACACAGTCCTGGTTGGGGAAAGCCTACGCGCCTAAGATCTTTGAGAGGCCTGAGGCTTGCTGGTTGCAGTGGAGTTGTCGGGCTCCAGGTGAGCTCAGCTTAGCTGCCTGGGATGCCATCTACGAGGCATGGGCTTTCAGGTTTAAAACACTTTGTCAGGCTGAGGAAGCATCTAGTTGGGGTGTGTGTGTGTGTGTAGTCTTTCTGGCATGCAATGCAGGCAAGAAAGCCAGTCAGTGAAAATGGAAATGGAGGCATCAAGGGGTGAGAGACAGGCTAGGGCAGGGGGAAGGGGGATGTAGCATGTAAAAGTGGAACGCTACCTAGGAGTCAAATGTCCAGCAGGTTGTAGTGTGTCATAAATCCAGTGTCTATATAGAGTCCATGAGTTTCTATATCTAGGAGGTTAACGAAGTGAAGTTCATAGGTCCGTCCATGGAAAGTTGAGAGAGTGCTTATGCTAAGCAAGGCCTAGCATTAAAAAAAATGCACTAAAACTCCCAGAATGCTTCAAGGAGGTTGAGGAGTCAGCGATTGACATTCTGGTAATCACTTTCTGACCCTTAGATGAAAATACTGAACTTCTGACCTTTAAACAATGATAAAAATAGCAGACATGCCGCTTACATTGTTAAGAATAGGAAACTGCATGGCTAAACCGCAATGACGAAAAAACAACCGCATATTATGTCAGTTTTGACATTTTAACCCTGCAAAAACCAGCAAAACATATAGATGAATAATATATTTAGGTTATAGAAAATTAGCATAAGAAATATAAAGGTCATTAAGAATTAACATAAGAAGCGTAATGATTATAATACAAAGCGTATCACCTGATATTATAACTGATAAGTTAACTAAATAACCAATAGAAGTAAGAATTAGAAAATGCATATGTATAAGTGTTATCATATATAACTAATAGTAAAGTTATGTTAGATGCCTCACTTCCACCATGGGGACAGTTTTGTATCTTTTGCCTAAAAAAAGATAAGGGACTCCTTTTAAATGAGCTGTTGACCAGTTCTGAGACTACTGAATCAGGCAGCCGCACGTAGCCTCCGGGTTAGAGAGCAAGGGCTTGATTTGGGAACCTCGTGAACCAACAGACCTCCTTTAGTTTATGACTTTGTGAAACAATAAAAGTTTTAAATTGAACAGGTCTGAGCCTGTGCTTAATCCAGTCCTATATAATTCGGCATCGAGCTCCCACAAAAGTGTTTTGTAAATTCTCTTTGAGGATCAGGACTGAGACTGGAGATAGAGTGGTTTTCTTGTGAGAATTGTGTCCCTCACAGGTAGTTGGGAATTCTTGTCTGTAATAGATTCTGGTGTGCAGGTTGTGGGTACTGGAGATATGTTGGCAGGTTTTGCATTTTTTGTCATGGCATGGTCTGGATTCATTTGGTGTGTTTCAGGCTGTAGGAAGTTGGCTGCTCGGAGGTGCAGCTTGGCCCCTGCCTGAGGGGAGCAGGGTTCCCTCCCACCCACTCAGCTACCAGGGACCCATGTTGGGGAGGGGGTGGTTCCAGGCTCTGGTCCAGCTCCTGTTCCCATCAGCTTTGATCAGGCTCGGGCAGAGCAGGGCAGGGAAGGGTGTAGAAGTAAGTGGTGCTGCACCCTGCCCCATCCAGTGGGATTGCTCCAGGCTGCATCCCTGCGTGGGCAGCCCTGGCTGCCTGCAGCTCACTTCCCTGACAACATCATCCAGCCATCTGTAGCTGGGAGGGCAGGTGGGGGTGGTGCTGGCTGCTGCCAGTTCACCCAGGTGCTCCACAGGTTGGGGGACACCAGTCCTGGTGGCACAGGGCAGTGGCTCTGGCTCCCTGCAACAATGGATTTGAGTCCCCCCCCATGGGCTTTGAGGGCTGGGCTGAGTATAACTGGGAAATGAGATGGAGGACAGAGCTAGAGGAAGGAGGAGGGCAGAGAGATAGGAAGATGGCATGATGTACCAGGCACTGAGGTGGTGGTGCACTCACACCTGCATGTGCCAGTGCTTAGGCTCAGGCCAGATGCTCCCTCCACTGAGGGGCCTGGTAAAGCTGGGTGGGTGCGGGAGAGGACTGTGGTCTTGGTCAGCTCTGTCCTCCTGAGGAGACCTGGGAGAGGTGGGGGGGGCAGTGTCCCAGATTTTCCATGCTCCCATATGGTCATCTAATTCTGGTGTATATCTCTCAGCACACCTGGAAGAGACAAAGCAAGGGCCATTCATTTGGATGACCTGGCCTAGCCTCTGAATTGTCCTGCCAAACAATTTTCACTTGGAAGGATTCCATCTCAGTAAAGTCAGTGGAGTAGGAATCATAAGGAATCCTAGTGGGTTTTAAATTTGTGTAGCCTCTCTTGAAGGGGAAGCAGGTTTCTGTCCTCAGAAGTCCCCAGAGCTTCCTATACAGGAGCCTGAGAGGGAGATCAGACTTAGTCATAAACTCTGTCACAAGAACAGTCAGCTCTGGCTAAGCTAGACATGTATATAGATCTTTTGTTGTTTTGAAATATTTTTCCTATGATTAAATAAACAATACTTCTTGTTTTAAAAGGATGTTTGGGATCACTGTGATCATAGGCTGCAAAGGCACTAAATCTGCTGCATATGAGCGGTTGATACGAGGGTACATTAGCCCCAGCTCCAGTCTGAGAGGTGGAAACCCAGGTTTCTACCCTGGAAAAGGAAGGGCATGAGATTTGTGAGGCTATGCTCAAAGAAGGGTTAAAGACATGGCTTACCCTGTAACCAGGGCACCATATAATACTACATTGTATTCCTACAGACAATTCCCTTGAAGAGTGGGACTGAAGCCAAGCTGTCTTGCTTGGCAGAAACAGAATTTGGTAATAGATTTCATCCCTGCCAAGGAAGACTGATTTGCTTGGTTCACATTCATTCTTAAGTACATTGTCTACACAGAGCCCCCAGATGGCCTGAGAGACTCAAGAATTACAGTAATATGATACAAATGCTGTTACTGCTCCTGAAGCTGGAGTCTGAGGACAAGACCTTTTCTAGGAAAACATAAGATGGGATAAAAAAAAAATCCCAAAACACAGTGAAATCCCTCACCCCAGTTTTGTATATAATCAGGTACCCTGCTGATTATAAAATAGACTAATACCTGACTCTCACCATTTATGTTGCTATGAGAGTTCCTGACAAAAAGCAGCTCTATATTGCTGGTTAATTGTCTTCATTACCTCTGGATCTCTTTTTTAATTCAGTAGAAGTAAGAAGGAGAGGGACACTTATATTTTTCAGTCACCGATTCAAAAGCAAGAGCTTTTGGAAGTGGAAAAGCAGAGGTTACTTTTCTCTTTCCCATGGGGAATAAGAAATTGTTAAAGAAGCTAACCTTTGTTTTCTAGAATAAAGAAGAGAAATCATGACTTGACTCATTCTAATCTTATATTTCTTCTTTAGTTGTGTCTATATCTGTGTGTACTGATAGACAAAAATCTTGACTAACACATTGCACTTCATTTTTTAAATTCCTTTTCTGGAACGAGAGGGGACTATTTTTAGAAAGTAAGACCAATAGTGGAATAGAAAACTGCTTGCATTTGTCCCTAAAAGGACAGGGGGACCTGTGTTATATTTATGAAAAAACTCTCCTCCTCCCCCCCATACATATATAACTTTTACCATCCCATTGCTGATCTGAAATGAAGACTTTTAAGAATAACTGACTCTTTCTGGGTTGCCAAAACATCTTGTTATGAAATAGGCTTGGTAGTAGGTTTAATGTAGTTGAGGATGTCTTTTACTGCTGAAGGTTTGGTAGTAACCAATCATTGCATGATAACTACTTGATAGCAGCCTTGCTATCTCTCTGTACATGCAAGAACTGTATGGCAACCTCAACATTTTTCACTTTCGCTCCTGCAGGTTCTGCAGTATTTTGCCATCCCAGAAACCACACTCAGTAAAGCATCTGCCTTCAGCTGAGATTTTCTTCAACAATATTTAACTTGTAAGCTGAAGTCAGTTAATTTACAACACACAGATGTTCTTTGGAGTTCAGCCTTGCAAAGGTACAGACACCAGTTAGTGGGTTATTGTTGTAAACCCAGATGGATTATGCATATTAATAGTACTCATAACATTTGCGTTACTGCCAGTTTCAGAACAAAGATCCAGCTTCCCTGAATGAAGGCAGTAATTCTCCTTAGTTGTAGTTAATGTTCTTGATCAATAACAAATGACTCTCAATTTGCCTCCCTGACATTGTTATGAGACTTCTCTTATTAGAGACATCTATATCGGAGACAGCGCAAACAAAAATCAGAATAGGCTCTTATCCTTGGCTGTACCAGGCAGTCTGTCAGCAGGTGTGATACTCTGATTTTGCTTGTTCTTGTCCAGATCTCTTTCCCTTTCCTCTGGTTCTTTTTCTGAGTTCTGTTTTCGTTTACATCTGATTCCAAGAGATCAGAAACCAAACCTCAGAGTGGCTTTGTTATTTGAGAAGAGTCTTGCACGTACCTTTGCCAACAGCGGGTAAAGAAGCAAGTGGCTTACAAAGTTCTCTGTGGTACACAATAGCACTTCTACAAAAACATGAACAAGTGAAGTGCCATTTTATGACCTCCAGAAGACACCACCATTCCCAGATAACACAGCTTTCTTTTAAAAAGGTCACATTCCTTCTCTTCAGAACAAAGTTAGGATTTGATAGGTCACTGACAGGGATACTTTGGGATTGCATCAGGTGCTGAAGGGATGGCTAAAGTCAGCAGAAGGTGCAGGTGCATCTAGGAGAACAAAGAAACATAGGCTAGGCCTGGGGGTGTTTTTACTCCTATGCCTGAAACAGTCGTCACAAATATTGTCTCTGCCAGATGGCTTGCAATAAGCACACCTTCTTCTATGCATTTTTATTACCTGGTTTGATAGCTTCCTTTAATATGCCTGTTTGGAGATTCAACATCTTTTTGATTTCATCAGTCTGTCCTGCCCTTCATTAGCCTATCTCCATTCATCAGTAAGTCAACTTCTGAGGTTTCTTTCCCTTGGGAAAAAGGTGCCGCTCCACCCTCTGGCCTGGGTTCAGTGCAATGTGATTGTAAGAAGGTGCCTGTGCTCTATTTTTTAACTGTCAGTGCCTCCCTGTTTCTGTGCTCACAGCAGCATGCAGCTTCTCAAACACAATCTCATCATCATCAGAAACCTGATTTCTTTTCAGTTGGATCTCATTACTTTCTGAATAACACTGTTCTTCAGTCATATCGGAGCTGAAGGGAAGAACATATTATACCCAAGGCCAGGGTCAAATCTTAAGTCAGATTCAGCTTCTTGTAAAGCTGACACTGCTTTCTGCCTCAAATCAAGTGCTCAGACTAGGAAATCCTATACAGTATCCTTTGACTTTTGTGCTGCTTTTGATAGTAGCTTACCAAGTTCACCAGTCAGGTCTTTTTCCTCATAATGTTAGAAATATTATTAAAAATGCATTATCAATAGCTGTTAGCTCCCATCAATAGTGTTGTCCTCTGAATAAGCACGGCTGCCAGCCCTCCTTGTCTCCTTAATGAGAGAGGGAAGGGGGGGGTTGGAAACTGAAGGAAAAACTCCAAGAGCTCTTTGTACTAAGGTATCACTCTCTCTTTGTTCTGCAAATTTACTATCTCTTTGTTACACTAAATCACACTTTCTTTCATGGCTCCCACATTCTTAGGCTAAGATAAGAATAATTGCAATCTTAGCCTTGAAGTTAAACCCTCCATAACCTCGAGTGCTTTCTGGGCAAGCGCAATAACCTAATACATATTAAGCCTATCCGCCCCGCATACTTAAGTAGTTAATTATAATACACATGGGATGCATGATCTGACGTATTCACATGCATGTTTGTATGAACCGGAAATGAGTTGTAAGAGTTCCTGCTTCTGTACACGTGCCAGAAGAGAGGGGATAAAAGCCTGCTAATGATTGTGCCCGGGGGGCAGAGGGTTTTGATCTTTTGTCTTCTCCCTCTGACCCTATTTGCAAATATATACCTTTTGTCTCACCAACAATGTGTGCCTAAGGATTGTTATTCAATGAGCCTCCAAAGAAACGAACCGAGAGAGAGTTTTTTTTACCTCAATAATAAGACCTTAAAACGGTCTTCAGTTTTATTTATTAGATTTATATGCTGTCCTCCCTAGAAAAGGCTCAGCGCAGCTTACAATAATAATAATAAAAAAAGATCAAATATAAAAACAGAGCAGAAGAGCTGCTACTCTGAATGACCTCCCAAGTAAACCTGGTGCACAGATGGACCTTCCAGGAGGTTGCTCTCAGCTGATCTTAGGAATCAAGGTGAAACATAAGGTAGAAGGTGATCCCTTAGACATATAGGGCATTTACACATTTCTGCTCCAGGAGGCATTTGGGGGGGGGGGTGAACGCTTTAATTAGCACAGCTCCAAGAGCTGTGCTAATTAGAAGTGCCCAGAGCATTGTGTCTATCAGCATCCCTGTGATGAAAAATGGCAGGGCGCTTTGAACTAAAGTTTGTCAAATGAGCTTTAGTTTAAAGCACCCTGCTGCCATTTTTCAGCATGGGGATGCTGATACATGTGATGCTGGAGGCTATTGGAGTGCATTAATTTCCATGCTCCAGCAGCTGGACACGCTGGAATTACAGTGCACTGGAGCAGGCCCCTGCACTGTATAGGAGCCCGTAGAATGTAGACCATTTAGGACCTTATTGGGCAAAACCAGCAGCTTCAGTTGCCTGTGGAGAGCTATTGAGAGCCACTGAATGCTCGAGTGCATTACAGATAATGTGCTGCTAGCAACCCCATCCCTCATCAGAAGGCAACCACTGAGTTTTGCATCCATTAAAGCTTCCAGACAGTTTTCAAGGGCAGCCCCATGTAGAACACACTGCAGTAGTCTAGCTTTGAGATAACAAAAGCATGGATGATAGCGGTCAGGTCCAAATCTAAAAGAAGGCTAGTAGCTTTGTGGGCAATTGCCAATCTGACCTGTTACGCTGAAGTCCTTTAAAAGTGGTCTTGCTTTTTGGGGCCGAGAGGTGCAATGGCAGATTGGTTCCAGTGTCCTGCTGTGGCTGTAGAGTCATGAGTTCAAGGTCTGTTCTGGATATATGCCAAAGGCTGCCCCCCCCGTTGTGAATGAACACCTGGTCATTTGGGCAGGGAACCCAAAGATAGCTGGATGTAGTGCTAGCCACATCTTTTCCCCTGTGTTCTTGTGGCTAAGAAATTGGTGCGTCTTAATCAGATGAGCTTAAAGAGCTTCAAGGCTTGGATGGACCATCCATGTTTCTGAAAGGGAAATGGACAGATTTTTCACTTGGTTTTGTTTTTTAATTTCATGATTTCCTGAAAGTGTATTTCAAACAACTTTACTTGTCCTGCATGCTGTTGCTGACTTGCCTGTTTCTGCATCACAATCATGTCTATTTATGAAGAAAGTGCCCACAGTTTTATTTCCCTCAACTCCACAGAAACCAGCCATAAGAGGTTTCAAGTCTGCCTTTCCAGCAAGTTCTGTCTCTCCCTCTCTTGAGCTTTGTGTACATTGACCTGCTTATGCAGCCAGCATGGTGGCAATGCCAGGATGCCAAGTGCATCAGCTCCTGAAGGGACTTTGACATCTGGCAGAAGTTGCAAGAGTGTCTGGATGCATCTGCTGCCAGGTGATGGCAGAAACTGTTCTCCATTCAGCGGAGATGGCTTAACACTGCCAGGAGACAAGAGGATTTTGCTGCCACAGAAGAGCTTTCTGGTGTGGATGTTAGAAAAATTATTAGAAATGCATAATGAATAGAGTGTTGTTAAAGCTGCACAGTTTGTATCTCATACCTGATAAGCAGAAACACCACCAAGGACATCTCGCTAATTTACTATCTCTTTGTAACACTAAATCACACATACCTTCAAACTCCTCTGCCTCTACTCTTGTAAAATACAAAGGCTGTGATTTAATTGACTGTGTCCTTGGGAAAGGGGGGGGTTTGAACTTTTGGTAACCTGGAGAGCTTTCTAAGCATGTGCAATTAGCTAATGCATATATGCCTATCCGCCCTGCATACTTAAGTAGTTAATTATAATGCACATGCGACGGATGACGTGACGTCATTTCATATATGTTTGTATGAACCGGAAATGAGTTGTAAGAGTTCCTGCTTCTGCACACGTGCCCAGGAGGGAAGGGATAAAACCCAGCTGAGAGTTTTCCTCGCGGGCAGAGTGTGGTCACTCTGACCCTATTTGCAAATATACCTTTTGTATTGCTAATAGTGTGTGTCTGAGAGTTCTTCGCCTCCCGAGAAACGAACCGCAACATTTTTGCAACATGGATACAGTCCAAATTTGCCAGCCTGAGTTCTATAGTGTAGCATGTGTCTTGGTATCCCAGGGTTGTGCTTATGACCACACTACTTGCTGTCTTTTGGCTTTCCTTTGGCTTTTTGGTTGCTTTCTGCCTTTTACACATGGAAGCACACACAGCTGCAGCTAATTCATCTTCTGCACTTGTCCCCAGGGAAACCCATCAGCCCAGGAGGCTTGTCATCTTAGGCCTGTCTTGCTGACCAACACTTTGGACTTTGACATCCATAGGCGATTGGTAGGAGGGTACGGGGGGGCACATGCCCCCCCAGTATTGGCCACTGATGATGGCTTCTGCAGGCAGTCACCGCTCACCACCCCCCTGCCACCATCACTGGCTTCTGCAGGTGGTCGCCACTCACCACCCTGCCACCACTGCCGCTGGCCTGTGCAGATGGTCACCGCTCACCACCCTGCCACTGCTGCTGCCGCCCACAAACTGAGCCCCACCCCCAGTCTCAGGAGGCACCAGTCACCCATGGTGACATCTATTTTTTTCAGATACCATTATAAGCAGGGACATTTAATTGCTGCTTCCATTTGTTCTGAACTGAAGAGTGTTTGAGACACCTCACAACTTTAACCAGAACTACTGACAAGTATTCTTGCAGCCTTCCAAGTGAGCCATCTTTTCAGTTGGAAGGGTTATGAGATGTCTACACTGTCAAAAGACCAAGATAGGGAATTGTGCAGCAAGGCAAGTCATGCTCACTCCATACACCCCACGTTCCATAATTAACCCTTAGTGCTGCATTGGGCAGCTATATTATCTTTGTTTCAGGATGTCATATACACAGAGCAAGTGTGGCTTGCTTCACTGAATCATTTAATAACACTGTCCTGTGATGTTGTACACCTACCTTTAGAATAAAAGGCTGTTGAATATGTGGAACTGACTGCACCTGATCCTACTTAACACTGCTGAGAAGGTAGTGGGGATTTCAGGCAGGGTAGAATGAACAGATCACTGAAAATTGAATCCAGATTTCGGGTTCCATGTGCCTTTTGAATGATAGGCATTTGTAGAAAACTCTTCAGATTCTTTTAAGCAATCAAGCATCTAAAGTCTAAATTTCAGGTTTAAAAGCCAGTGAGTCAGCAGGAACATCATTGCATTTGAGCAGGTCAGTAAAATGTTTTCAACTACTTGCAAATGTTTAACGTATTTCTGAGGCCTGACCTAAAGATCACTAAGTCAATGGGAATATTTCCATTGACTCTGATGGGCTTTGGACCAGGTCTGTAATGAGCGAATTATAACATCCTCACCCAGAAGAGAAAGAATAACAAAGCACAACATCAGTTCTGTAAACTCATCCTTGAATACTCATCTCAGCTAGTAGAGGGTAGCGATGATAAATGTAGGTCTCTCCAAGTATATAGTCTTAGTTTAAAATAATTGTAATTAGGCTTTGAGAAGTGATATGGTTAAGATTGTGGTATTGCTGTTAACCAATCAGAAAGAGCTGGTCATCTTTAGCTTTTGTACTTCACACTCACATTTGACCTTTATGGGGCATGCGTAACATGCCTTAATTGAGCTAACTGCTTTCTTCAGACTTCAGGATTTTGTCCTTACTGACCTGATACAGGATTTTCCAAAACATTAATGCTTTAATGTAACCCCCTCCCTCCCCCAAACAAACCTAACAAATTAATTCTGCTCTGGCCACTCAAGAATTCCCTTATTTTTTTATTAAATATATCATGCATTTGTGCCTATGCTCAGCATTATAAATACTGGTTCTTAAAATAAGACCTCCCGCCCCCTTTTTTTTTTCAAAAGCTATAGTAAACAGCAATAAAGTTTTAAGCCAAATCAAAACATTTAGTATTAAAAACAGATAGTGCATTTAATGCATTGAATTCATTCTTCCTCTCTCCTTCCCAAATCAGCTCTTGCCATGCTGTTAAAAGCTGAAGACAGCCAAGATCTGGCTACATTGTCCTCCTGTTGGTATGAAATTATTTCCTGGGCATGGCAAGTAGGTATGATCAGCAACTCCGATATTTTTAAAATGAAAAGCAATAGAGTATGACATTTTTCTTCCTTCAGGAAGTTTTTTTTACTGCCTGGAAAAATTAAGGTCCCAATAAGTCTCCCATATTTTCACAACGCATCTTAACAGCAAATGTTGTACCTAATGTTGCAAATCTCTTGCATCTTAATCGTATTTTATTCACCCTTACCAGCTACCAAGGAAAGGCCTAGTAAAGTGATGATGGTTCTGCATGTATTACAACATCTTTGCCATGTGAATAATAAGCAGGGATCTGGGTTTTCCGTGTTTCCACGGAAACACTGAATGCCACTCCCCCTCCTCCCTCCCTGTGGATTTTCCCTTTTAAAAAAGTGGATTTCGCATTTTAACAGAGATATATGGATTTTCCACTTCTGCAAAGAGCTCTCTGCAGGCTGGCAGTTCCAGCCTACAAGGGGCTCAGGGTAGTGGGAGGAGGGCAGTCAGGCAGAGGGTGCCATGTGCATATGTACACATGCACACGGCCACCAGGCAGCCTGGACAGCAGCTCCCACAGGTACGTCTGGATTGGTGGGGGGATTGAAGCCTCCATAGGGAGGGAGGGAGGGAATTGGGCAGGGCCAGCCAGGCGGTGCATGGGGCCTAGGGCTGGAATGCATGGCTGCAGGGCCCTGGTGGGGAGCGGGATGAGGCCATGGGCAGCTCATCCCAGGGGGAGTTGGGGGCTGGCTCTCCGCTGCTGTGTGCACTCCTGGGGCAGGCAGGGAGGGGCATGTGCCCTCCAGATCTGTGCGCAGGGCAGGGGCAGGCTGCCTGCTGCAGGCTCAGGCTTCCCACCCTGCTGCCCTCCCCTGGGGCCTCCACAACCTGGCAGGTGGGATCTGGCATGGCAGGGCACAGCAGGACTGGGTGGAGCTGGATGGAGAAGCTGCAAGCCCTGGTGAGGCACCCCCTGCCCATCCAGCAGCAGCAGGGGCAGCGGTGGCGAGTTGTGCCCCTCACTGTCCCCGGGTGGGCAGGGGGCTCCTTGCAAAGGTGGCACAAAGCTTGCAGCGATGGCCAGCGAGCTTCCCTGCTCTGCCTTGCTACTCCGGGTCCCACCCGCTGGGCTGTGGAGCCCACAGGTGGAGGGCAGCAGGGCGGGGAGCCCGAGCCTGCAGTGAGTGTCCCACACCCATCTCCCCATGGGCTCCGCTCTGGTCATGCTGCCTGTGGGGGAGAGGGAGCCAGGCTCTGCGTTTCCCCGCCACCCCACAGCAGCCGTCGCCTCCCATGGGTGGCAGCTGGGGCTTGGACGCTACTGTGGGAGCAGAGGGCTATGGACCCAGGTCCTTAGCCCCATAGCCAGTTGGGGGCCCCCTCCAGCAGGGCTCAGCGGGGTGGGGGGCTGCAGGTGGGGAGTGAGGGGCACCAGCAGGACTGGGGGCCTGTGGCTTGGGAGTGAGGAACCTGGACCTGTGTCCTTGTGAGCAAAGTGGGGGGAGGAAGCTCTGATTTTCCATGATAAAAATCCCAAAATCAAATACCAAACTTTATAGGTATTTAGAATTTATTTTATGATAGTGGTTGAGGCACTGATAGGCTTCCAAATTGCTTTAAAATTGTAAATGTATCAATAAAACACTGTAGTCAACTGATACCTATATAAATAGTGCTGTTTCATTTTAATCACAGATTTGGGGGTTTATATCAGAGAATTTGTGACCTTTTATCAGAGAATTTGTGACCTTTTATCACAGAAAGCCAGGATCCCTGATGATAAGACATAATAGAACGTCAGCTCAATTGTGATCCCAAGTGGTAGGTAAGGCACTTCTCCCTACTCATCTGATCCAAAGGTTCATAACTAGGGGGCCTTACATTGTTGAAAGATTCATGCATCAGTGAATTCATTTTCACCTTGTTTCCAAGGAAACCTCTGTGAATTGTATAGACCACTGCTACCTTCACTGACAATATCACTTCAGAAGTTAATTTTCACCTACCTTAGGTTGTAACAGTTGACACAAAGCTGTAGAGGGCTAAGTTGTAAAAGGAAAAAAACATGGACTCTGAAAATATAGAGATTCACAATTCATTTTGCTAATATTCCTGAGCTCTTCAGAGTTATGAAATATTTAGTGTATCCCCTTTTAATTTTCTGATGATACCCCCTTCTGTACAAACTCTGTACCCCTAAAGATATTATATAAAGTGTATTTATCCAATGGGAACTAAGCTGACTAATTAGCCTCCAGACAGGAACAATTATTGAATAAAGAAAATCAATGATTAAGAAGTTAAAAGCATGCGGCATTAATCATTACAAATTTCCCAAGCCATCCAGGTCCTAGTTACCCTCTCTGGTCAGACTATTTTATTGTAATAATAAGTTATTTGTAATATTTTTTTCAGCTTCCTACCCAATAGAACAATATTCTGTCAATCTTTTCTGCAAAGGGAAAGTAATTTGTTGACCCTACTGTCATGTTAGCAGGAGATACAGACATGCTATGGTAACCTTAAGAGCCCAGTAACATAATGAGGACTGGGCACCTGAGACACTGGCCCCAGATGCTGTCTTGGAGGGAGTGCAAGAACAGCAGCTGCTGCTGCTGGGCCAGCCACCACCACTCAAAAAAGATGTAGTAGAACTGGAAAAGGTACAGAGAAGGGTGGCCAAAATGATCAGGGGCAGGAGAAGTTGCTGTATCAGGAGAGACTAAAAAGTCTAGGACTCCTCAGTTTGGAAAGGAGAAGGCTGAAGGTTGAAGGCTGAGGGTACATATGATACAGGTCTATGCAATCATGAAGGGTGTGGATCAAGTGAACAGGGAACTGTTGTTCACCAAGTCTCAAAATATTAGAACTAGGGGGCACCCATTGGAATTAGTAGAAGACAGGTTTACAGGTAACACGAGAAAGTACTCTTTTACGCATTGCATAGTTAACTTGTGGAACTGAATGCCACAGGAGGTGGTAGAGGCAGCCAGCATAGCCAAGTTCAAAAAGGAACTAGACAAATTCATGGGTGATAAGATCTATTAATAGCTGATGAACAGAAAAGTTGGAGGTGTTTCCTATGGCATCTCCAAACCAATGATGGTGCATGCCAGGAAGGGTAATGAGTAGATGACTCTAGATATTTCTTGTTCACTGGTGTCCTTCTAAATCATCCGCTCTTCCTGCTGCTGGAGACAGGATGCTGGGCTAGAGGGACCATTGGTTTAACTCCTAATGGCATTTCTTACATTCTTATGCTGCAGCTGGTCCAACTTATGCTGCAACTGTTCCAGCCCCTGATTCTCAGAGTGCAGACCCTTGCAGTTATACCTCTGCAAGAGCCAATGGTCCCATTTTGCTATTGGTAGGAAACCATTTCTGTGGGCATTGCAGGATACCCTGTTCTGCTATTTTTTAAAAACGGAAAGCAGGAGAGCAGATATTTATCTCATCTCAGAAACTTTTGCTTTCTCATGCCACCAAATTATACAAAGCAAATTCATACCATGTGGCACACTGAGCGTGAGTATGTTGGTTGCCCTGCTCTTAGCAAGCAGGGCAGTAAATCATCTGCTGAGTAACTTGTCACAGTCACAGAGAAGCTATTTTTCCTGACTGACTGTTAAAGCTACAGCATGGCTGCTAATGCATTTAGCAGGTGCAAAAAGAAACATCAGGAAATTGATAGCTTTTTCGGAGAAATATACCAAAGAGACTGCTTCCTCTGGGTTTCTTAAAGATCCCTCACATGCTAGGAGCAGAGCACTCCACTCAGATAATATGAGACTGTGGGCAAATGAGATCATTTAATACCAAAAATGTGTGCATACATGTCTGCATGTCAGAAGTAGGTGGAAGCCTCAGGTACCTGATCTTTGCTTTCAGATATTTTTAATGAGATAAAGCAAAAAATAAAATTTACATTTTTTTTTGACAAATGAGGTAATGCAAAACATTAAGTCTGCAGCCTAACCACCATGTTTTGTAACATTATTACAGGGACTGGGGCCATTAATAAGTCCACTGGTAAGGTACTGTGATACAGGTTCTTTTTCTAACTCTGCCACTAACCAGCTGTGTGGCCTTGAGCAAGTCACTTCACTTCCCTTTGCATCTGTTTGCCCTCCTACCCCGTCTTTTATTTAGATTGTAAGGGTGATTGTCAGCCATTTGGATGACAACCCAGGTTGCTGGGAAAAACCTTTAAAATAGAGTTGGATACAGGCTCTTCAGTGTCTGTTATCTCATATTCAGAATATGAAAAACTTTTAAAAATATAAAATTAAGGAAAACACCAGTGCTGCCAAAAACCTGTACAGGAGGGAAGGTTGTGTCGAAGAGGGTGATGTCAGTGCCAGTAGAATATAACAGTAAGTGGAGCCTCTCATAGTGATTGAAAAGAGGGGACCTGTTCTGTGGGGTTATGAATGGTTAAAAAAGATTTCCCTGGACTGGACGTCTATAAAAATGCTGTAGGCACTGTTGAAGGTCCCTACAGAAGCAATTAAACAATAATTAGAAGTTATATTAAACCAGGCCTCTGAAGTGTTCAGGGAAGACATAGGAACTTTAGAACATCAAAACAAGGATAATAATAGATGAAAATATACAAACCAAGTTTCACAAAGCTTGGCTAGTTTCTTACAGCCTACAGATGGGTAGATACGAATTGGCTGCCTAAAATTAGAAGGCACATTTTCAAAAGTAGTCTGAAGTGACTGGGGCATGGCTATAGTGCCAACTGTAAAAAAAAAATATGGTGTAGTAAGGGTAGGTGGAGATCTTAAGGTTACTATAAATCTTGTATTGAAAGTTGATAAATATTCCCTACCTCACATTGAAAATACTTTTGCCCTATTAGCAGGGGACAGAGATTTAGTAAAATTGGGTTATTGCAAGCTTACTTACAGATGGAAGCAGAAGAAGATTCAAAGGTTTATCTTACTAGAAACATGCAAAAAGGGTTATACCAGCACAATAGACTATTGTTTGGCATTGCCTCTGCTGCTACTATATGGCAATGAGCAGTGGATCAAGTGTTAAGCAAGGCGTTCCAAGAGCACAGTGTTAGCTGGATGATATTATTGTGAGGGGTGAAAATGATGAAGAACAACATTTTGCCCGCCCCTGCTTTTAAATGTTTCCTGCTAATGAATTGCAAATGAGTTTGGTCCCATGAATGTCAGAAATCTTTCCTAGAAGAAAACGACTGCTCACATCAGGTAGGGTGCTCATTCATTTTAACTTGTCACCATTGCCTATCAAGTTAGCATGTGATGCATCTTCTCATGGCATTGGGGCTGGTATATCACATACTGTGGCTGATGGTACTGAATGACCCATAGCATTGCATTGTTATCACTTACAGCAGCAGAAAGGAATTTTGCACAGGTAGACAAAGAAGCTTTAAGTTTGGTGCAGGGCATAAAGAAATGTTACTAATACTTATATGGGAGAACACTTACATTGGTTGCAGATCACCAACTATTAGTTTCAATTCTCCATCCTAAGAAAAAAGTGCCCAGGACAAGTGCCGCACATATGCAAAGTAGGGTCTTTTTTTTTTAGCTGGTTACACTTATGACATTGAATACAAAAAAAAACAAAGGCATGTGGAAATGCTAATGGACTCTCTCATTTACTTGTGAAAGACCCCTGTAGTAGAAACAGAATCAATTGAAATGGTTAATTTATTTCAGCTGGAGTGCCTCAGTGACCTGCAGTATGATTGTACAAGAAACCAAGAAAGGTCCAACTAAGGTGCGAAGCTACCTTGAAAGGTGGGAATTATGTGGATAATCCTAATTTAGAACCTTTTTATGCAAAGGTGAACTTACTGTATATCAAGGATGTGTCCTATGGGAGTTTCACGTTCTTATACCTAGTAAATTATGCAAAAGAATTTTAGAAGAGCTGCACATAGGTCTTCTAGGACTTGTAAAAATGAAGAAATTAGCCAGAAGCTTTGTATGATGACCAAATATTGATCAACAAATGGAACACCTTGGAATGTGTGGAATGTCAACAAATACAAATATGGCACCATTATACTCCTAGGAATAGCTTCACATTGATTTTACAGGATGATTTTTAGGAATGATACTAACGGTGGTGGAAGCCTACTCCAAATGGCCAGTTTTCTGTATGAAAACTGTTAGAGCAGCCTGGACAGTAGAAAAATTGTGAAGTTTGTTTACAAGGACAAGATTGCCAGAATAAGTTGTAGTTGACGGTGTCTCACAATTCAAAGGTTTTACAGTTTCATGAAGGTTCATGAAGAAAACTGGCATCCTGCATATCACCTCTACACCATTTCACCTAGCCACAAATGGACTGGCTGAATGATTTGTACAATCTTTCAAAAATGCCTTGCTATTCAAGAAGAGATAAAGTCAATATAGCAAAAGATGGTCCACTTTTTGCTAGTATGTTAGAATGCAGTATGTTACGTTGAATGAGACAACAATGCCATTCATGCCCCAGAATCTCAGGTCATGGCTGGATTTCTTAAAACCAGACCTGCAATAACATGTTAGAAATTGCCAGACAAGTTAGGCTGTGACAAAGGTAATAGGCTCCCCTCAGTGGCTACCTGTAGGCCAAAGAGTATCAGCACATTATTACTGGGGACTTAATAAATGGCAGCCTGCAGTTGTGGGCACACAAACAGGTCCTTTGTTTTATGTAGTGCAAGTGATGCCTAATATTGTTCGATGCCACTAGACTGACCAGTTATAAGATACAGGAGTGCTGTTGAGCTACTGCCTTTGCAGTCTACAACAATGCTGACCTTCCAGGATCTAGCAACACTGAGCAACCTACATCCAATGAGGAGACCTCTGAATCAGATATGGATTAAGAAAGACCACTTCCTCAGGAATGTGTTCAAGTGAATGGTAGCCACTACCCATGAAAGAAATGTAAACATGAACTTAATATAGTAGTTGAGGCAACTCACCCTCAAGGAAATGGTCAAGGTGATCAACATTACCCAGCAAGGAAACATGAGCCACCTGAGAGTCTTGCCATCTCTGTGTTATACCTCTATTGTTTCAAAAGTAGGGATGACATGTGAGATATGTGAATGTGCTGAATGTGCATGTGAAAATCTAAATTTACTTTTTGTTTCTGTGATCAGAGACCTGATGAAGAATGTGTTGCATTCGAAAGCTTGTCTAGCTTTATCCCAGCTATATAGTTTGTTCAAAAAAAGATATCACCCTAAAAAATTCTTGTCAATGGCAATGAATACGGAGTTTTATTTAATGTTCACAATACATGCTGTGCTTGACAGCCTGGCAATACTCTTTCCCAGACCTGTGGATGAAATAATTTATTTAAGAATGCCCTTGGACAAACACAACAGTAAGCTCTTTGGGATAGTGCGTGCCTCTCATATGCACATGAGCGTGTGTTTGTGTGTGTGGCATCTAGCACAAAGGGAATATAATCTTGGTTGGGCCTCCAAGGCATTGAAATAATACTAATGGCAAATAATACCAACAGCCTTTGTTCTTGACTATGAGGAAGTAAAGCATTGAGGTTATTAAGCTCAGCTCTTGGCCTTATGAGAACCTCTGTCTGATTCTAGAAAAATTATCCACATAACCCCACATAGGACTTCACATTTTAGGAATTCCTTCTTCATCTTTTAAAAATCTATTCCAAATCTCATCACAGCTAAACATGAAAAGAAACTGGAAGGATCGTCCACAGCTTGTTCTTGGCATTTTCTTTCTTCCATACTTCCAAAGATTAGAACTGGGAGTGCCTTTCTTTCAGCTTGTAAAATATGTCAGGCAAGCTTTCAGCAACTTGTGGGTGCTAAGTGTGGGACTATTTCAAATTTGTAACAAGAAGTAAAATGGCCTCTAGATGGTGGTACACTGTTAATGACTTGTAGATTGTGCTTAATTGCTAATAACCACAAGATGGTGCTGTGCTGTTAGAGTACTGGTATTTTAAACATCTTTCTGAGCTCCAGGGTAAGAGCCCTTAGTTAAATCTTTCATCCCCCTGCTTTTTTTAGGTGAAAAGATCTAAGTATATTGCATGTGTTGCCTGTACAAGTCTTCTTGATACAGATTCTTTTTGTTACGTTTTCATCCAGCTACAGTGTCCTGGCATTAGGCCATCAGTTAAGGCTGCTCCAAATTTAGTCACCAATTTGTGAAGAGATTAGAGATTCTTCTTCAAGTCTATTATGAGCACAGTCATTGTCAGAACAATAAATTAATCTTTTCTGTCCCCCACACTTTCCTCCCACCATCACAGTGCTAATGAGAGCAGTTCTTTTGTGCGGTATTTTCAGTGCTTTGTATTTGTCAATTGTTCACGTTCTATAAGTCCCCACAAATTGTTAGCTCTTGAAAAGGAATGGGAAGGCGATCTAGGCAAGACACAGATAAAATGATCAGTTGTCCTGAATTTTCTGTGATTTTTGGAGTTGTGTCCTAGTGTTACTAAGGAGTCCCTAAGATGACAAGTCTTGTCCCAGATTTGGACAAAATCCCCTCAAATCCCCATCACACTAAGCAACACCCTGCTGAAATGTCCGTGTCTTTCTGCATGGGCATTAACATTTCAATGCCTGAGGGCCTTGTGACATGGTAAATTTAAGCAGCTTCTGGAACTCTTAACCCCTGCATTGGCTGCACGTTAACACTTTTAAGTGTCTTAAAGCACTTGTTATTAATTTGAAAATTATGCCACTCCAGGGCAGGATTATCTTTAATCCACCTAATTTTGCTCCCATTCCACTAAGGTGTGGCCCCTCTTTACAGCTATGCTGCCCACGTTGAAGCGCTTCAGTCTCTCAGGATGCAGTGGCCCCTCCTGAGTCAGGGAGAGCAAGGATGCTGGGGTGGCCACGGCCCCTGCCACCACCCAGACTGGCTTGCTGCTCCTGGTGGTGTCAGTGTTGGGAGTGGGCTCCAGAGGAAAAAAGGATGAGACCCCTCAGAGCTCTAGCAACAAGATGGTTCGGGTGGCAGCAGGAGGCACCAGAGCCACCAGGCACTTAGGGGCTGCGGCGCTTGCTCTCCCTGGCAGGAGCAGTGAGCCAGTTCTGTCCCTAGTTTTCAACAGATGAAAAAAGAAATACACAAAACATGAAGACATTGTGACTGACAGCAAAGGGTATGTGTAAATGAAACGGGGACCCTAAATTGAAGCAGTGGGTTTTTAAAAACACTCCTCTGAGGTGTTTTAATTTTAGTTTGCTGCACCTCGAAGTCATTTAAGGCAGATTACGCTGCTGAATGTGCTACAGTGGCTGGAATTAATGCACAATATACCACCAATGTGTTCGAACACCAAGACCATTAAGGCAGTGCAAAAGCATTTAACCTGCTTTACAGTGTTGTGCACACATGCCCCTCGTTTCATCTACACACACATAACAACTTCATTACATTTTACATAAGCTCCTAGTCCTACCCCTGCTCACCAAGCCTCTACTGGCAAGTCACACTGTGCAAGTGAGGGACAGTCACAGTTTCATCAGAGATGGTTTAAGCCTTCAAGTGTGACTGATCCACTGAGATGAACAACACTAAGCCAATTAACATTTGTCCGGCTTACAGCATAAGGTGTAACAAGGCCCTGACTCCTAGGCAACTTTTTTGTCTGCTTGTGCCCTGAGTTATTTATCAGGGTGCCTGTAAAGTGCACAGGGGCAGTCAGATGCTAAAAGAAGCTACCCCAAGAAATGACACAAATAGGGAGATGACTAAGAGAGCCGAAGTGAAAAGCAGGGGAAATTCAGGGCTTAAACATGGAAGCATCTGACCTGGTCAGATAAGCAGCTGTCTCTGAGGGAGACACCCTGGCTGTTTAGCTTACAAGTCATCACGCACCGAAGACCAGTTCCTTGCCCATCTTAGAAAGAGTAATCAGATACTGTCTCTCTAGCATAGCTAACAGCTTTGTAGCTAGAATATCCCACCTTGGATATGGGAGACATAGGTCCAAAGCATCTCTGCTCTGCCTGATATAGAACAGGACGGGAATCCACATCTGTAATCACACAGGAGATCTCCAAGCCTTTGACTGTTCTGGGATGAGACTTTGTCAGTCTCTCCCAAAGGTCCCTCAAAGTCTCTTTCACTTTTTATAAGCAAGTAAACATACTTTGGGCCATAGAGAGAGGAAAAAATGGACTCTGTAACCCAGTGGTTAGAGCACTCAGATGAGGTGTGGCTTCAAGTTCCTGTTCCAAGTCAGGGTTTTTTAACTCAGTTCTCCCCCAGTTGAGGTGGAAGCACAAATCACAAGGCTTTTACAAACATCACCCTCAGATACCCTCTCATTCCAGTGACAGTATGTTTAGCTTCAAAAATCCTACTGTGGGGACTCCATTAGTGTTTAGTAGCTTTATAGATTCCCACCAGCAGATATACTGATGGCAGAAGAGTGGTGACTTTGGGGCACTAGTGATAGTCTTAGGCACCTAAGCGTTGTTGGTTGTAGCCATGTTGGTCTAAGGAGACGTGGCTGATTGGTCATAGGCAGACAAGGTTGTTTGGGTAAAGGTGATATCTTTTATTAGACCAACTGAATAGTTGGAAACATTGTTCTTTGCAAGCTTGCAGGCACAAACACCCTTCTTCAGGCATAGGAGAGTCTGTCAGTGTTTTGTGTGCTCTCCTGGGTGAAACAGAAGCCAAAATGCATTGGCTGAAGAAGGGTGTTTGTGCCTAGAAGCTTCCAAAGAACAATTTTTCCAACTCTTTAGTTAGTCTAAAAGAAGATATCACCTTTACCCAAACAACCTTGCCTGCCTTAGGCCCCTAAGCACCTTTAAGATTCTGGATCCTCATCTTTCATAGAACAGCACTGCCTGGTGGCTCATCTATTATAGTATCCTCTATCTAGATTCCTTCTTACTGCCAGCTGGTGTTATGCTCTGTACCATAAGAATAACTATCTTGACACTGGAAATTCTCATTAATCCCAGAATTTTCTATTGCCTGTAGTTAGTCCTATTTACTATTGAAATACAAGGTATTGTATAAGCCTTTTCTTCTTTTCATGGAAGCAGCAAAACTTTCAAGGGATGCTGTGTGGTCTTTTCCCCTTTTATACCACATATGAATGTCTTACATTGTGCACCTGAAAGGAAAGTGCATTGAGCCACTGCTACCACTCAGGTTGTCAGCTAGCCAGGTACAATGTTCTGGGGCTCAGCTGAAACAGGAATTCATCTAGCATAGCCATGAACCAGTTGAGATCATTGAGAGTATGCCTGGACATATGGTCACTTTAGATATCTCCTTTTCTTCCTAGGACAAGTGACTGTGAAGCAGGGTAGAAGGCCTCTAAGCAGTGGTGATGTGTAAGGGGTGCATGGGGGTGCATATGCACCCCCTGACAGCACTAGTGCACCCCTGGGTGGCTGTGCTCACTGCTTAGGTGATGGGCAGAGGGGACAGGCAGGAAGGCTGGTGCCCCACCCCCCCTTCCCACTACGGTCGGTGGGACTGGTTGCAGGGGGGGACGTGCCCCCCTGAGTAAGGCAGCACCAGTCACTCTGCCTCTAAGGTCTCCAAAGCAGCCCCTATTTTCCACTTAGTTTCATAGTTTCTAGGGTCGGAAGGAACCTGAGCAGATCATCGAGTCCGACCCCCTGCCATGGCAGGAAAAAGTACTGGGGTCAAACGACTCCAGCAAAGTGTACATCAAGCCTCCTCTTAAAGACCCCCAGGGTAGGAGTCAGCACCACTTCCTTTGGAAGTTGGTTCTCATAGTAGAGTGGAACAATATTTTCTTGGGATAAAAGCTAGGACCAAGAATCTCTCCTTAGCTCAGGAAATGGAAGAAGGGCAGCTGAATCCAATTATCAACAGACTCAGCTATTCCACTTGTCTCTAAGGCTCATTTCCAGTTATATGGGAAACGTATAAAATTACAAACCTTTCCCGTATGTGTATATGGTCCCCAATCTGAGACCTGTTTCTGGAGTTCATTTCTGTGTAAAATTCCCATTGCCTTTTTAATGGGAGGTTTGCCTAAGTATAGGAGATGCTGCAGAACTGGCCTCTTTGTATGGGGCACGATTTTGCATTTTCATTATTATTTGTAAAACAATAGCACACAATACCACAACTGAGACTGTCCTCATTGTTGAGCATTCCAGAAGCATGCAATAGGATCCCTGCCTTTCAGCCATTCATAGTGTAACTAAATAAGAAACGGTGAGAAAGGAGTTGTTTTCATTTTCCAGTGGAGAACTGAGACAGAGAGAGAGAGAGAGAGAGAGAGAGAGAGAGGAGAGAGTGACTCATTTATACTTAAACAGGAAGTTATACAAAATGTGAATGTCGATCTCCTGAGTTCCAGCTAAGTGCTTTAACTGGGTCAGGGCACAAGTTTCTGCATGAAATGGCAACATCCAGCCCCTCTATCACAGCAAAACCAAACCAAACTTTTATAAGTTTTCCCTTTCTTCCTTTTTGTTTTGTAACTTTCTGCAATACAAGGATGTTTGACTTTTAGAGATAAGAAAGATAATAAAGACAAGAATAAAAACATTTTTCTTTTTCAAAAGTGCTGTTTCTTCCCCTGCTCCTAATTAGTTTTATTTCAAACAGTTTTGCAACAAAATACCTTGCAATTAATAAAAAACCTCTGTGCAACTTGGCAGTAGGAGCTAATCATTCCAGCATAAGGCTGGGAGTCGGGACAGCTGAGATCTAGTTCTAGTTCTGACACAGTTTGTGCAACAGGTTACATATTTACTCAGTGTCTGACTTTCTTCATTTATAAAATGAGTACACTTCTTCCCTTTCCTAGCATACATCAAAGGACCGTGGAGAAGTGTAATCATTGAGGTTCAGAGGTAAACACTGAGGTTCACTGATGAAAAGTGCTATAAAAATAAAAAGTGCTATTATTGAGAACTTACTTTTATGTGTATATTGGCTGTTGGCAAAAGAATTTTTTAACTGTTAGGAAAGGCATGAAAAGGAGTAGCTTACATTATATATGGTTTACAAAGCTATCATTTACTTAGTGATTTACTGAAGTACATGGTATCAAACGCTTTTGGAGGGATAAAGTATGGTTAAAGAACATCATCTGTAGCACATTCCTTTTTCTGAGCTGGCTCGAGTGTTTGAGAGAGGTTACTAGCTTCTGTTGTACTTCTGAATGATTTAATCTTAGATGTTTCAACAAAATTTTAGCTGGCTTACATGACATTTCAAAATCAAGTAGTTGCTTACTCATTGAATGCCCTTCATAAAACCCAGTTCAAAGCCTACTATAGGTAGTGGAAAGTTTCTGATCAGCTTCTAACTATTTAAGGAATTGGTCTTTACTTTGGGAAAGGGAAAGGGAACGTTCTGCCTTGTTTTTAGGTCATCTTTTACATGATGGGATGAATAAACCACTGGTATTTGCATCATTCAGTTTGAGGTACCAGACACTAGATGTCAGCGTTGTTCACCTACATCTTTACCTACTTCTCAGTCAAAACTATAAACAGCTTTATGTAAATCCATTAACAAATTGTCTGGGCAGGTTTTCAACTATGCTTGCAATCTTGACCCTGAAAGGAAAGTAAGTGGTTATGCAAATCTCTAATGTTGTTACACTGGTTTTCCTAGCTTTTGCACACGGCTTTTATGTTCCAGGCCTTTGAAATAGACATACTTCATGAAAAATCAGTTTCTCTCCTTTTTAATTGTTGCAACTGAACAGCAGTTCTGCAGGCTGCGTTATAATAGCCATGTTCAAATTATTACAGAATAGGGGATAAGAGCTCACGTTTCTGTAGTGAGCCTTTATGCAGGGACAGTATTTTACATAAGCCAAAAGAAAAAACATTTTATGCAAAGCAAATTCCCATCAAAAGTTCCATTCTCATAATGTCAATAAGTGTTGAAGATGATTAACCCTTCACAGAAGTGTATTTCTAAAATATTCTACCTCCACAGATAGGGTTTGCAGGGCCTGAAGCTTCTAGGGCCCAACCTCACCTAACACTAAGGACTAATAGTTGAAAAAGAAAAAAAGTCTTTTAAGGAGAACTACCTTATCCTAAGGTAAAAATGATGAAGACCAGATGCTGTTGTAGCAGGTTTACCTTTTTGGAGCTTGGGTTGCATCCCAGGATCGAGGATCTGTTTGACTGGTGGAGCCAGCCCACCAATCTGGAGGCAGCACAAGGGAAGCAATGCCCTGCCCTTTTCTGAAGGAAGGGGGCAAGGAGCAGCTGGACCTGAATCAGAACTGCACCAGCCAGGTCCGGAGAACTTCGGGGGTGGAGCCCCTGACGAGTAAAAAAGGGGAGCGTGCTCAGCAGGGTGGAGAGAGACAATAAGGGACGGCGAGGAGAGAGGAGCTCCAGAGACAGCTGTCCTCGGGACCCTGCTTGAGCTTCAGCGGTGTGCAAATCGGTGCATGGGGATCAGGCTCTAGTAGCCACTTGAGACGGTTTGAGCCTGCGAACCCAGCAAGCAGCTGGGCAGTCAGTGTGCAGATCAGCACATGGAGAGCTGGCCCTGGGAGCAGCTCGCAGCTCGCAGCTGATCGGGCCTCACCCGGTGTGCAGGCAGGCACATGGAGAACCGCCTTGGAAGCAGCTTGCGGCTGCTCATGTTAGCTCTGGCCCTCGGCCAAGTGACCAGAGCCCTGCAGTGCTGCTCCAATTTTAACTAAAAGAGCCCCGGTGCCCAGAGCAGGGCCCGGGAAAGGAGAGAGCCCCTGGTGTGAGACCAGGGCTTGGCTCCCACAAGAGAGAGAGCCCTGGGTGCCCAGTGCAGGGTGCCAGGCCATCGAGAAAAGCTGAAGGTGTCACTGGGGAGAGGCTTTTGTGGGATTGGCCACCAGGGGACGAGCCCTGACTTCTCCAGCGAGGAAGTGAGAGTTGCTGGGGAAGCAAGCCCAGCAGGGGAGGCTGACACAGGTGAGGAGGGTCTGCTGCCTCCACCCTCCATTGCGGGAGGGACATGCTCACATCCCAGGGTCCTAAAGGGGAGGGGCTTCAGGGAAACCCCTCGGGGAGGTGCTGAGTGCACTCCCTAGTTTGAGGTTGTCATGTTAAGGGCTATATAGCTAGGGGTATTCTTTAAGGGGGGTTATATGGTTTATGTGTTTTAATGTATCAATGTGTATATTGATATTGTTATTTGTGAAGGTTTAAAGAAATATTATTGTTAATTTACTTCGGTTATATAGTTTAATATCCCTATGTGTTAATTGTGTTGTATAGGTTGTAAGTTATTTGGTTCATATTTAGTATTATGTGTGACTTGTGGAATATTATATATAGTATTATATGTTAAGCCTTGTAATTATTCTATGTTTTATATTAAGTGTCTGCATTTATTCTTGTAATAGATTTTAAAGTTACGTATTTGGTTTCAACCTAGCTCTATAGAGAGGGGTAGCTGACCCCTTCCTCAGCACCCTGCCTGATGACCACCACTGTCATCGGAGGATAAGGCACATCCCTGGGTGTACCCAGGCTATACTGTTAACCTTGTTGTGAAGTCAACTTGCCAAGGCCAGCCCTAGACCCGAAGTTAGGTACACTATAGAAGTGGTTCTCAACCTTGTCAGACTCAAGGCACCCCTAAAAAAAAGTCAGTCATTTGTTTTTGGTCAGCTCAGCTCTGAAGTTTTTCATAGATTTCATAGATTTCATAGACATCAGGGCTGGAAGGGACCTCGGGAGATCATCGAGTCAAGCCCCCTGCCCAAAGGGCAGGAAGTCAGCTGGGGTCATAGGATCCCAGCAAGATAAGCATCCAATTTACCCTTGAAGGTGTTCAATGTAGGTGCTTGAACCACCTCCGCTGGCAGACTGTTCCAGACCTCGGGGGCTCGGACAGTAAAGAAATTCTTCCTTACGTCCAGCCTGAAACGGTCTTGCAGGAGTTTATGACCATTCGACCTCGTCATCCCTTGGGGCGCTCTGGTGAACAAACGTTCCCCCAGATCCTGGTGATCACCCCTGATAAACTTATAGATGGCCATCAGATGACCCCTGAGCCTACGCTTTTCCAGGCTAAAGAGTCCCATGTCTCTCAGCCTATCATTGTAAGATCTGTTTTCCTGACCTCTGATCATGCGTGTGGCTCTCCTCTGGACTCTCTCAAGCTTCTCCACATCCTTTTTGAATTGCGGAGCCCAAAACTGGACGCAGTACTCCAGCTGCGGCCTCACCAAGGCTGAGTACACAAGGGGAGAATGACGTCCCGGGATTTGCTTGAGAGCATCTATGGATGCAAGCCAGCGTTTTGGTCGCTTTACTAGCCGCAGCATCGCATTGCAGGCTCATGCTCATCTTGTGGTCAATGATGACCCCCAAGTCTCTTTCTTTCTTCTGTAGTACTATCCAATGTAGCACTGCCGAGCCTATAAGGATGCTGCAGGTTTTTCCTCCCGAGGTGGAGAACCTTGCATTTTTCGGTGTTAAACACCATCAGGTTCTCGTCTGCCCATTTGCTGAGCTTGTCCAGGTCAGCCTGGATCACCTGGTGTGGATGCTTTGCCCCAAAGTTTGGTGTCATCGGCGAACTTGGCCAGTTCACTCCTGACTCCATTGTCCACATCATTAATGAAGATGTTGAACAGGATGGGTCCCAGGACAGAGCCTTGAGGGACCCCACTGGTCACAGGGCACCACGATGAGTGACTGCCGTCAATTACAACTCTCTGGGTCCGACCACGGAGCCAATTTCTCAGCCAGCGGATCGTGGTGGAGCCAAGGCCACAACTAGCCAGTTTGGCCAAGAGGTGATCATGGGATACCAGATCAAAAGCTTTTTTGAAGTCAAGATATATGACATCAATCTCTTCTCCCTCGTCCAGGTGATAGGTCACCTGGTCGTAGAAGGAAGTGAGATTGGTCAAACAAGACCTACCCGCAACAAACCCGTGCTGGCTATCCCTTAGGATGTTAGCCTGGGCCAGTCCGTCAAGGATGGTCTGCTTAATAAACTTTTCTAAGATCTTCCCCAGGATAGAAGTCAGGCTAATGGGCCTGTAGTTGGCCGGATCCACTCTCCTCCCTTTCTTGAAGATCGGCACCACATTGGCCTTCTTCCAGTCTTCGGGCACTACACCAGAGCGCCAGGAGTTTTCAAAGATCCGTGCCAGGGGCTGGGCTATGACGCTGACTTGAAGGTATCCAGCTTCTCAAGGTGTTCCTTCACGAGGTCAGCATTTATGGACGGTAGGGGATCCCCATCACCCGGATCTCCCTGTCCCATAGCAGGCATGGGCGTCCCATGGGATTGATGAAAGACTGACGCAAAGTACCTATTTAATAGGTTGGCTTTTTCCTGGGCGTCAGTTGTCAGTTGCTCCATCTGGTTTAGCAGGGGTCCAACGTTGCCCTTGCTTTTCCTCCGGCTCCCCACATATCTGAAAAAGGACTTTTTGTTGTCCTTGATGCTTGAAGCTAGTTGGAATTCAGTTGCAGCCTTGGCTTTCCTGGTGTGCTCCCTGCAGGACCGGACCAGTGCAGAATAATCCTCCTTGGAGGTGAATCCCATCCTTCATCCTTTGTAGGCTTTCCTTTTTAGCCGTAGGAGGTCCGCTAGGTCCCTGGAGAGCCAGGGGGGCTGCTGTGCCCTCTTGCTGCCTTTCCTCCGCATTGGAATGGATTTAGCTTGTGCATTGAGGATCGCTTCCTTGAGAAGCAACCACGCTTCTTGAACTCCCATCTCCCTGGGGTCATGGTCCCTGAGGGCCTGACCGACTAGCCTCTTGAGCTTATCAAAGTCGGCTTTTCTGAAGTCAAGGACTTCTGTGTTGCTGACTGACTTGCCAGCTTTACGGCGGATGGTGAAGGTGATCAGCTTGTGGTCGCTGTCACCCAGCTTCTCATCGATCACTAGGTCGCCGATTAGGTCGTCCCCTGTAGCCAGTACCAGGTCGAGCAGCGCTTTGCCTCTCGTTGGCCCATAAACTTCTTGAGTCAGGTAGAGGTCATCCACGCACGAGAGAAAGCTTTGCGACTGCTCGGATTTTGCTGAGTGATCTTCCCATGAGATGTCCGGGTAATTGAAGTCACCCATGACAACCAAGGTACTGGAGCAAGCGGCCTCAGCCAGTTCCCGGGCGAACTCCTGGTCAAGCTCAGGACTTTGAGTGGGAGGTCTGTAGTAGACTCCCACCGTTGTGTCCCCTGTGCCGTATTCCCCACAAATTTTTACCCAGAGGGTCTTTAGCTGTCCATGCTGGTCACCAACATCAGCTTGCAGGGACATGTAGCTTTCCTTCACATAGAGAGCTACACCCCCGCCCCTTTTGTCAACACGATCCCTCCTGTACAGGGTATAGCCCTCTATACCCGTGGTCCAGCCATGGGTGGAGTTCCACCAGGTCTCCATTATCCCAATGACGTCATAATTCTTTGCACTGAGCAGCAGGATGAGCTCGTCCTGCTTGTTGCCCAGGCTCCTGGCATTAGTGTACAGGCAAGTAAGTGTCCCCTTGGGGGCTCCAGATTGTGCCAAGGCTGGGGCAGGGGTGGGCTCCCTTAAGTGCCTTGGTTTGCTGGCTTTGCAAGGGTTGCTCAGCAGGCCAGCAGTGGCAGTAGTCCCCCCATCCCCCAGCCATTTCCTGGCACTTCGTGGTTTGCCCTGCAAAGAGGTGCTTGGGGCTGGGGGGGGAGGAGGAGGGCGATTGGAGGCAGGGGCATCACATGTCTGTGCATGGCCCCAGCAGCTGTGGGCAGGTCTGTGGGCAGTGGGGGTTGGAGGGCCAGGACTTGGGGACTGTCTGGGGTTGGGGGTGGGGATGGGGCAGGGAGTGGAGGGGTGTGTGTGTGTGTGTGTGTGTGTGTGTGTGTGGAGTGGGGCAGGTGCCTACTAGCACTGGGAAGCTGACTGGGTGCCAGGGCTATAGCAGGGGGCTGTGATTTGGAAGTAAGTCTGGGGGGGGGCAAGGGGCTGAGGTCAAGAGTGAAGGGTACTGGCAGGGATTGCGGGGCTGTGTCTTGGGAGTGAGAGGCACTGGGGGGCAGGGGGCTGTGGGTCAAGAGCACAGGGCAGAGGCAGGGCCAGGGGGTTGTGTATCGGGAGTGAGAGGTATCAGCAGGGATGCGGGGGCTGCGGGTTGGGAGTGAGGGGCAGCAACAGGGCTGTGGGGGCTGTGGTTTGGGAGTGAGAGGCAGGGGTAAGGTATGGGCATATCACTGCCCCCCCATAGGTGTCCTCTTTTTTAAAACTGGGAATATGATAACCCTAAATAAACTTTCAAGTGTGCCACAGGGTGCCACCTGAAAGCACCTCAAGGTACTCCAGGATATATCACTACCTGAGAGCAGTGGTGCTCAACCATTTTGCCTGGTAGGCTGGATGGGCGGTGTGTGATCTGTCTGTGGGCTGGATCCAGCTGATGGTCCTGATCTGGAGTCCAGGGTGCCTGCTGCAGGGCCCTGTCTGGCCCAGCCTCAATCCAGCTGGGCAAGGGAAGGGGCCTTGGCCCAGCCACCACCTTGCCTTGTAGCTTGGAGGGAGAAGGGCAATGACGCAGCCCCAATCCAGCTATGCAGGGGGTAGTGGCATGGCCCAGCCCTGATCTGGCTGTGTGGGGATAAGGGGCATGGCCTGGCTCCCACTCACCAAGTGGAGCTTGAGAAATTTCCCCGTGGGTGGGGAGCACTGCAGGCTGGGTGACATGGCTCTGCAGGCTGCTCTTGGCTTGCAGAATAGAGGTTGAGCACCCCTACTCTAGAGCAAACAACAAACCTTTTTTAATAGTGCAAACTAGCCCTTAATAAATGAAGCAGGGTCTGCCACTTCTGTTACTTGCACTGTAGAAATATGAACTGTAGTGTGTGAAACAGAAAGCTTTGAGGGGCAAAAAGAAATCTCTGAGGTATTGGGATATTACTCCTACTTATGGCCTTGGCTTGGGCCTAATGCAATTTCCCTTCTTCCCATTTAGAAATAAATCCTCATCTATGGCTTCTAACAAACTCACAACAGTTCTGCACACCTTTATCACATGGCCCTATCCAATTGGCAGTGCTATTTAGAGTGGGAAAGAGAAGTTGATTTACTTCCTAAAGCAGCAATGGTGGGAGTTCCCAATTTGCTTGAACCAGTTCTAAATGCACCGCTCCTACTTCTCTATTCCCACATTCCAGGCTTTTTCTTTTTTAAAGCTATTTTTGCTATTATTAATATACTGTGTTTAGGCCACAATCCTGCAGGAAGCGCTACTAACTTAGGCAGCTCTGTACCTTGAACTCTTATAGGAGTAGGTCCTTCAGTTTTACGTTTCAAAAGCAGACAGATCACACAGGGACAAGTAGAAATTAGATTATCTAAGGCCCCTTGTAGACATTACACTTAAGATATAATTAACCAATTAATTATGTCTTAAGTAGTAACCTGGTCACACATCAATTCATTAAACAGAGAATAAGCCACAAAAGTATTACATAAAATATGTGTAATAACTTTGTGGCTGGTTCCCGTGGCACCTTGAACTGAATGTGTGGCCAGTTCATTCTCAGGGTTGGAAGTGCCAGTCAGCTGCTAGGTGTATCCAGCCTCAGAAGTGCACGGGAGCTGTGAAAGTCCCCCCGTGAACCAGTAATACAGTGTGATTGGGATTTCATCCTCAATTCCTCAACTGTGCCACCTGCCATGTGTGGCACGATGTGGGTGCAATTGCTGGAATCATGCATTAGGTCCCTTTGCACCTAACTGAACACCTATTACCAGCCTAAATGTCTGGCACTTAAAATTATGCGCCAGACTTTTCTTTCATTTTCTTCTACTTAAATTCACAACAATGCCACTAAAAGTTAACAAGAGTTCTCCTAAATTTTAGGTCAATGCAGCCAAGAACAGAACTTGCTCTGTTGACTGAAATACAACCTAAGTAGCACCAGTTATTTCCAGTGGCTTGCAGATTTGCGATGTAGGCAGCTTTAAAAATATCTTCCTCTTACAGTGAAGATTTTTTTTCAGTTAGATCATTGTAAATATTGTTTGTTTAAAGAATTATTTAAGTTGCCATAGCTTGTTAACCCAAGATATACAGTTTGTTCTGCTGTGCTGGCCTAATTGTTTAGTTATAGAGTCTTCATTTTCTGGATCACTTCCATAAAAATCAATAGGTGGACTGTTGATACATTGTATTTTGCTCTTACATGCCATGGAAAAACTATTTAACTGGACAACAAAATACATTTGTTATTCAGGGGGATTGTGAATAGCAATGAGGGACTCTTTAATAATGGCAGGAAGGGAAATTAATATTGGGGTCTAAACATCTGAGAGAAGGGGGTGGTAGATTTTGAGGTGACCAGCACCACTATTTAGAGAGGAGTGGGTGTTCTTGCATTCTGATGATGTGATATCATGGCTTTTTTTATTGAGGTCTTGCTCCTGGTTAGGAGCCTAGCAACAGTTCATTACCCAGCTACTGTTGTCATGGCTACGAAGGGGAAGCAGCAAACAAACCTCAGGGCAGTGTTTACTAAAGAAAGCACTGCAGTGAGCAGTGGCTCATTCCCAACCTCATGGGAAGTCCACCTTGCTGGCAAACAGCTTTTCTGCCTTTAGTAACAGGATAACAGTATCACAAAAAACATAGCCACGTGCAGACTCCCAATCACACAAAATGCTCAGTTAAGAGCTCCATAAGTATTTGGAATGCTTTTGTCAACCTTGTGCTACTTTTTAAAGGCTAATTAGCTGTATACACAGCAATTAACAGCAGAAACTAAGAAAATAGAGGTACAAAAGGCCTCTATTCCAGGAAGCTGGTGCAGGGATATTTGAATTTCTTTGGTATAATGTCTATATTATGTTTATAATTATTGAAACCAGAGGAATTTCACCATAAACCTGGCAGGCGTATTTTATAGTTGCATATATCTTGCTGGGGAGAGAAGAGAACATTTATTTGTAAACACTGATCTTAGTAAAACCATCTAATTCCTTTGATATATAGGATCAATTTTCGCTTTATGAAAGTGAAATATGTGCTGAAAAAGCAATTTACATAAAGATATTCACATAAATATATGAGTGTGCACTGGAAGCATCTTGAAAGCTGTACATGGGTTTGCTTTTGTACCTAGGATCTGTGCCTAGGACTTGAAACACATTGGTCCTGCGTGGTGTGGACGTTTGTTTCCCTGGAAACAGCTAGCGGTGGTGCACCTTGTGCTGCCGCTAGTTGTCCCCGGGGAATACCTGTGCCACACTTGCTCCGGCACACAGCAAGTTATGCACTGGGCTGGCCCCAGCAGCCTTACCTGGGAGCCTGGGGGCCTCCGGGGGCTGCAGCAGTGGAGATCCTACTTCATGGAGCCTGGCCAGCAGCTGCAGCCCAGCTTCCCTTTTGAGCAGTGCATGCTGCTCTTGTGTGAACCACTCTGCTTTTTTTCTCTGTGTGTTTTTTTTTACCCTTGGGGTAAAAAAAAACCCTCTGCACTGCTCCTTTGCAGCACAGAGAACAACTATGTGATACGTCTGCGGTGCCACATACCACACAGCCACTGGGTGCATCTATACATGCAATTCATGTGAAACAATAAACTCCACAGCTGTTTGAGCTGGAGTAAACTGCTCCTGGGTGCAGCATCTTCATCACATCCCACCCCCTGGGGAGAGCAGCAATTTGAGTTGGGAGGAGTGATGGGCTGGCATGGGACATGGCGGTGGTGGGGGGTCAGCCCTGGACTCCAAGTGGCAGCATCAGGTGGCAGAAGGGGTGGCTAAAGCGTGAGGATGCTTCACATGCAGAGTTGTTTGGCTAGGTGGCAGCCAGGAGTCTGGCTAGGGTGGCCTGGTGCAATTTGCGCCTGAAGTCACCATCTATACATGCATTTACTCACAGCTAACTACTCTGCCATAAGTATTCCACAGTGGAGTTAGTTATTTTACTGTGCCCTAATACTGGCACATGTGTAGATGATGTTTTATTGCAGAGCTAATTAATCTATTCGGCAGTAAAATGCATGGGTAGATGCATCTATAGTGACTTAGGCAATGGACACAGGACACAGCATGTTAAAGAATAATTGTGAGCAAACCAAACTCCACAACAGCTACCATCTATTTGACAGGTAACTTTGCTTGATGCTCCCAAATTGTATGCATTGATATCTGTGCATGGATAATTAGCCTGTAGAAAAGAAGCTAAAATGTGCTGAATGCCTGCACTAATGAGGCTATTCTGATTAATTTAGCCTTGCTTTATGTAGTTTCATTCCATTGTTTTATTTATACCACTCCTACGGCTCTAAACTCTAGTCCCTCTGTGTTTTTGCATTCTGCAAGTATCTATGACATACCCCACCACTTACTCGCATCTAATATTAAATTAGTTTACACTCTCTTTCAGGTAGTTCCTCTTATTGATTTCTATTGTTCTTTGAATCCCTTCCAGGTTCTCACTGTCTGTTTAATATTAAATTGTGCAGTAGTGAACAAAGGGTTCAAGGCATGATATGAACATTGCTGTATAGAGAGAAATTCTTACCTTTTAGAGAGAAACTGTGGCATCTAGGACTTCCCCTCCGCCTATTAAGTGTCCTAAATACAAATGTGTTAATCTTTGCAGCCTTGGCTCCTTCAACTTCTTTACTATTTCATTTGTTTCATAAATTTATTTTAAAAGAAACAAAAATGCTTCAGTTTGGCTTTTGTTCCTGGTTGTTAGGCTTGGTGGTAGATTATCTTCTACTTTTCCCTGTGGGTGCAGCAGATGGTTCTGAGAGAAATCCTGGCCCAACTGAGATAAGTATCCTACCACCCCTTAAACCAAACCTCCACATTGTAGCTTCACATTAGCAGGTCTATAACAGTCACCTTTTTCATTTCTGATCTTTGCTGCATGAAAATTTACTCCATATATTGTCATACAAACTTGTAATTCCATGATGTAAATATTATTTCATGATGTTAGCTCAGAAGTGCCTTGAATTTGAATTTTAACATCTAATTGATACTGAAGCTCCTGGGACCATAACTTGTTGCATCTAATAACTTGTCATCCTGGTTTCTGTGTCCCATGTGAAGGCTGCTTGGTTTATGATGTCCTGAGCTGTATTTCTGTTTCCCAGCTGGGTCTTTGTGTAAAAAGGTCATTAACATTTCACTGTCACCAGATATTAATGAAAGAGTATGCAAAGAAACTCCAGGCCAGCTGATATTGCAATTCACCATTAATTTTTGGAAATTTGGAAAATCATGTGTGTTCCATTAATTCTAGAGAAAGATTTGTAGCACTGTATTGTTTATCATATTATGGATATAGAGAGCATATGAATATTGTTAACTTAATTCATTTTTCTATGTCTAATGATAAAAGACTAAATACAATGCTTCATTACTCTAAAATCTAGGAATCATTAACATATTAGGGAGACTGCTGTAGTTAGAAGATTCACAAATACATATAGGACCATACAAATGAACATTCCTTTCAAAAAGGGATTAATCACTTTTTCCTTAATTACTAGTACCTGGATTAGAGCAGGCTCTTAACTCTACATTTAAGACATACAAGTATGATCCCATTATAGCAGTAGTACTTAACCTATGGCCTGCAGGCTAGATCCAGTCCACAAAGCAGTGTCATCTGAACTACAGGACTCCCCACTTGTCTGGAAATTTAGCAGAAGCGGAGTAAGGGCAGGCCAAAGCTGTGACAATTAACGCTGCCATTGCTCTCCTAATTTCCAGCCCCGTGGGGAGCCCTGCAGTCCAGTTGGCATGACCCCAGATGCTGAATCATACTGCTGCATGGGGTCAGACTGGCGCATGGGGTTGCTCCGTGGCCAAATCCAGTGTTTGGGGTCAGGCTGACATGCAGGGGTGATAAACTAACCCTGTGTGGGATGTGGCCCATGGACTACTTCTACATGCAGGATTCAGCCCCATGCCGTTCATCTGGTTCAGGGAGCTGGATAGGTTGAATGCCATTGCATTACAGTCTAAAAATAACCCTTATTGAACAGGAAGGACAGATTAAATGTTTGTTTCTATGATAATCAAATGACATTAATCACATTTTCCTTCTAGCACACTGGTTTCATAGTTTCTAGGGTCGGAAGGGACCTGAACAGATCATCAAGTCTGACCCCCTGCCCTAGGCAGGAATGAGTGCTGGGATCATAATACCCCAGCCAGATATCTATCCAACCCCCTCTTGAAGACCTCCAAGGTAGGGAAGAGCACCACCTCCCTTCGGAGCCCATTCCAGAGCCTGGCAGCCCTAACCATAAAATAATGCCTCCTGATATCAAGCCCAAACCTGCTCTCAGTCAATTTGTGACCATTATTCCTTGTTATCCCAGGTGGTGCCCGGGGGAACAGAGCCTTACCTATCTTCTGCTGGTCCTCTCTGGCAAATTTATAGACAGCTACCAGATCCCCTCTCAGTCTTCACTTGTGAAGGCTGAATAGATTCAGGCCCTTCAGTCTATCTTCGTAAGGCCTGGCCTGCTGGTGTTAGGAGTGTGGTCTGTGTCCCCATTTTCTCCTATCTGACAGGCTCCCTAGGGAACTACATATCTCATAATGCTATGTCAATTTTCCTCTCACCCACCTATGTCATATATCATCTGAGGCGCGTGATCAAGTACGTTATAATAGATGTTTTACAGCCAGAGACAGTGGCATATGAGGGAATGTGGGGTGTGCTGGAGGGTATATTAGGTTACCAAGGAACTATAATATCAGGCCACTATGAATTATCCTATGTGCCACTATGGATACAAGCAGTTTAATGTCTAACTAGAAATAAACCAGTTTTTGGTAATCAGTTCAATAACCTAAAGGAAGCATTTCAGTGTTGAGAATGTTCTCAGTTAACACGTCAGAATCAATTTCTCAAAATTTCCATTCCATGAAGATTTTGAAGCCTTTGTCTTTTAATTGGGGCTCTAAATTAAATACTAGAGTGCCAAGGGGGTAGAATCCCCAGTCACCTCTAGAAATTGCCATAGCCTTTTGAATCAGGCCAGAAATCTGGAAGACTGTTCAAGCACAGATCTAAACTATTCAAAATTAATTATAGGCCTGGAAAGGGACTCCTGGGAGAGTGCAGTCACCTGCTATTGCAGCAATGATCTCCTTTATTCCCTTCCATGAAATGATCAGTTTCAATCCTAGGCTTTTTGCCTTCACTAGTCTTAGAAACTTCCTTTTGATTTCCAGCCTAAATTCTGTCATAGTCAGTTGTTTTCTGTGCCAACATTGTCCTCCAACGGAAATCACTTTAAACCGTCCCTTAGGTTTACCCTTCCTTCCTGATACATTCAGTCTTTAGGTTGTTGTATCATTGGTGTTTGCTTCCCATCACTAATCTAAAAGGACTGCAACTCAGCTTGTAGGAGGGGCCGCTATCACACATGGAGGAAATGGAGCATCCAAGACAAGTTATTTCCAAGCCTTTGGAGGAGAAGGTTTCACAAAACCACATTGGCTTGATATCCATGTATTTAGCTGCTTGATCTTTCTGTATCTAGCCTCTTTCCTCATCACCAAGGATCCTACAAATCCATTTGCCATGGAAAAATGCAGAAAAACACAGAATTTGTGTTTTTACAGAGAATATTTAGAATTGCTGGGGAAAAAAATAAAAACTTACTGAAAATAAAATGCTGGTTCCCCAGCGGGAGCCACCAGTTCTCATGGCTGTTTCCTCCTGTTTTTAGCTCTGCAAGTGAAAGTGAGATTGATGAGGTTAAGTGTAAACATCAAGCTTTCTCTTTGTTCCAGATATAACCTAGCACGTGTGTGGGGGCAGGGTTGGGTGTTTATAGAAACCAAAACAGAACCTTTGTATTTTGTAAATGTCTGGACCATGATAAGCCATCCAGAAAGCCCAGTGTGCTGGTAAATCAGAAAAATAAATAGGTAGCCCTGTGCCAGGGATGTGCTTGTTAAACCTTGTGAAATGCTGTCTCTAAAAATGATTTTTAGAATGCATCACAAAACCACCGGGTGCATCCATCTTAAACTTAGTAATCCTATGACAATGAGTGCTTAATGTTTACTTTTTTTTGCTGACATGACCATGACATTTCTTTGCCTAGATTACTGGGTTTATAAAACCCTTTTTGATCACTAATCCTCATCAAACGTGAGTAAGCCTTCTAGACTGAAACAGGATTATTTAGTTTTCTAGGAAAGTGATGGTTTGTCGAGCAAACTGCCTGGCAACCTAGCAACTGAACATCACATAGGTAAACAAATCTATCTCCCCTCTCACTGGTGTGCTTCAGTGTATTAAAATTAGCTCCTTGTCTCTGTTTTTAAGCACCAACAGAGTGCTCAGTACTCTACCGACCAGATGGTACAAGCAGATAGTGGACCATGTAATGACTAGTTAGAGACATAACATGGAGTGGTTTCTGCTACTCCCATCTACAGAGATTAAAGGTGATGTTACCAGTTCACTACATATGTACAATGTGTTCAATTGCTAATTATCTAGAAAGATTTGAGTTTGCTCTTGAAAGCTTTGGAAGAGACAGTAAGTTTGGATGTAGAGAACATTTGTTCATCAGCAGGTTAGAAACTTGGCTGGAAAGGGACGATCCTGTCTTGAGCAGGGGGCTGGACTAGATGACCTCAGGAGGTCCCTTCCAGCCATATTTCCTATGCTCCTATTGCTGTATGAGAGCCCCCATATAGCCATATCTCTTTGCGTCTCTGCAATTCACTAATAGCCTTCTCACACCTCTCCATGGACATGCGTCATTTGAAGGTTGTGTGGAATCCACCAGCTTTGGCAGCCTCTCTGTTAAAATCACTTATGTGGTATAGTTTTAAAGGGTAAAGCCTAACTTCTTGTCTGTGTCATCTGACCTATTTTCTGATCTCCATCCCAAAGTGTGACATGGGAAGGACCTCCTCGTCAAGGAGCTCATTGTTTAGTCAGAGACTGAGAAGACTGTCTCACCTTTTTGACTCTCTGGCTAAGGACACATACTACACATAAACTGGTTTAAGTGATCAGAAACTGGTTTAAACCTGTAACAGAACAGATGTTCAGTGCACATGAACCAGTTTCAAAATGGCCAAAACTGGTTTGAGATAAACCTGGTTGAATGTAGTATCAGACTTAACTGATTCGGCTCAACCTGGTTTATGCAATGTCTGTCCCAGACCCCTTGCTGGTTTAAGTTAAACCAGACTCCCCCAGCATCTCGGCATGCTCTCTGGGCCGGTCTCCTCCAGCCCAACCAGGCTGGGCCTGCCCCTCTGCTTCCTAGCCCCAACAGGGACAAGTAGGGGCAGGGGAATGGCCAGGGAGGGGTTTAATTCCCCACTCTCCATTCCCCCAGCAGGGACCCCAGCTGCATCTGCCAGACAGAGCCATCCCTACGGGTGAGCGGGGCCTGAGGCATATCAGCCCATGAGGACCCAAGGGGTGGCAGGCAGCCAGAGAGCCAGAGCATAGAGCTGGGAGCGGGGGTGGCCAGCAGCCGGAGTGCAGAGCAGGGAGGAGGGGTTTTGAGTGGCCGGAGTAGGGGGGTGGAAGGGGGTGACGAGTGGCCAGAAGGCAGAGTCGTCGGTGTGTGGTGGCCACAGCAGGGCCTATACGGCACTGTCTGCAGGGCCCCCCAAGGCACAAGGCCTGGGGAGGTTGCCCGATTGGCACCCCACCCCCAGGGATGGCCCTGCTTCTGGGCACTCTTCCATCGCTGCTACAGCAGCATGGCACCATGGGCCCTGAGGCAGAGGGGGGCAAGGAGTGGGGTTAGTGTCCCCTCTACCCCACTGGCAGCCAGGTCTGTCCATCACTACTGCCACACTCACTCTTTACAGGGGAGTAAGCTTCCTGTTGCCCCCCTGCTGGATGCCAGAGAGAGGGGAATGTCCCTGCTCCTCCCCCTCCCCCCCCCAGGGGCCCTGCTGTCTGGTGTCTGGCCATGCCCCTGCCCCACCACTGCAGCAGGAGGGGGCAGGGCCTTTGGTGGGGGCAGCAGCCCCTGTCATAATGTCAGGAAGTATGAGCCCCTTCCTGGTGGGGGGCCCCGCTGCAGGGTGGACAGAGCTGTGGTGGACAGTGCACGGCAGTACCAGGGCCCAGAGCCCTCCAAGCCCCCTGCAGTGCCATGGCAGCCCACAGCAGCTTTCTTCACCCTGCAGCATGCCCCTCCCCCCCACTGGGAAGAGGCTCATGCTTGGGGAAACTGTGACAAAGGCTCTTACCCCCGTCACAGACGCTCACCACTTCAGCAGCCAGGTGGGGGCATGGGCAGACACCACCGTTTGGGTGGATTCAGCCCACAGAGGGGCTTTGCCAGTGGGCCCATCAGTCCCACTGGGCTGAGGCATTACTCCCTGGGCACAATGCTGGGTTGGGGATGCTCTGCGGCAAGACTGCCGCAGCTCCTTTGCTGCCTCCACTAGCCTCAGCCCCACGGAACAGGCGGGGACCACTGCATCCAGCCCTGACCCTGCGCACCCCACATCAGCTCCAGGCTCGCTCATCTAGGCTGAGCAGCAGCAGTGTGGGAGAGAAACTGCTGCTCAGCACGGGGAGAAAGCGGCCCCTTCCCTTCCTGCTGCTGGCGCTTCCAGGTGCAGCCACACGGAGCCCATGTGGGGCTGCCCTGCATCTCCGCTGCCTCTGGGCTGCCCTGTAGGGCAGCGGTGACAGCAGAGCAGATGCAGGGCAGCCTGGTGGTGGCTCTGGGTGGCTGCAGCAGGAAGTGCCGGCAGCAGGAGTGGAGGGGCTACTTTTCTTTCCACACTGAACAGCAGCTTCTTTCCCGTGCTGCCACTGCTCAGCCTGGATGGGGGAGCCTGGAGCTGGCATGGGGTACACAGAGCAAAAGTGGCCCCTGTCACACTTTCGCCAAGCGTGAGCCTTTTCCCAGCGGGAGGGGAGAGGAAGGCTGCACTGAGGGGCAAAGAAAGCTGCTGTGAGCTGTGGCGGTGCTGCAGGGGGCTTGGAGGGCTCCAGGCCCTGGTACTGCCACATGCAGTTTGCAGCAGCCCTGCCCACCCTGCAGCGGGAGCCCCCAGCCAGGAAGGGGCTTGCACTTCCTGACATTATGACGGGGGCTGCTGCCCCCACAAGGACCCTGTTCCCTCCCACTGCAGCAACCAGGTGGGGGCACGGCTAGACACCAGTTGGCCCCTTGGGTGGGGCAGGGACAGGGTTATTCCCCCTCCCTCCAGCATCCAGAGGAGGGGACAGCAGGGTCTTATTCTGCTGCAGGTAGTGAATGTGATGGCGATGGCGGGCAGACCTGGCTGCCAGAGGGGGTAGAGGGGAGATTAACCCTGCTTCCTGCCCTACTCTGCCTCAGGGGCCATGGTGCCCTGCTGCTACGGCAGCAAGGGGGGAATGCCAGCAGACCCAGCTCAGGTCCCTGCTGGTGGGAAAGGGACGAGGGTATTAAACCCCTCTTTGGCCAGTTGAGCCCAGACTGGCCATGCCCCCCACAGCTTCCCTGCAGCCGAGGGTGTGTTCTAGCGCCCCCAGTCCCTGGCCTGAGCAATTGCAGGCATGTGCCTGCATTTCTGTTCTGTTACAGACTGGTTCAGCCTGGGCAGCTTAGACTAACCTGCAAAGGTTGAATCAGTTCAGGCTCTGGCTTTTTGAATGTCTGTCCCTAGCCTCTGTGTGAAACACAGCGCGCTGCTTTTGCAGTATCTTTTCCTGATATCCTATGAACTGTCTGACATTACTAATTTAAACCAGTGTCAGATTCACAGGTGGGGCAGTAGTCATTGTTCACTCTAATGATTCACAAACTCCAGCCACTTACAATGGAAAACAAACAAACAAATAATTAGTAGGGCTATATCTTAGTACTGGTTAAAAGTTATTTGTGCTTCTTGAGGTCCAATTCTGAGCTAATTGTTTACAGTAAAAAACCACAACTAACTCAATTTATGCTGGTATACAACTAGTGACAGCAAGAGTCAGAATCATAGAAAATCAGGGTTGGAAGGGGCTTCAGGAGGGCATCTAATTCAACCCCTGAATGAGACCTGGTATTGGTTTCCTAATGTATGCAAGTGTTGTGTGACCTTGAGCATTCAGTTTAGGATGATACAAACAGCTTGTGTACTGCCACCTTCACAGCTGGGGGACTCTGTGTTGCTCCTACTCAAACCAGAAAAGCTATTTTTAAACTTGCTCTGCTGCATAATGTAATACATGATTAGGTTGCATTATGGTTACTATTTGCTTACACTGAAAACATAGGAGGTCTTATGGGCACTAGCCAAGGGCAGTAATGAAAGAAAGGTCAGATTGATCCAGGGCCTGGGGTTGAGAACACAATACTATAGTCTTGTTTGTTTTAGCAGAGCACTTGTCCTTTTTGCAGTTAAACTGCACCTTATCATGTGTTGTTCAATCCCTGAAGTTTTCAGGACCTCGTCTGGAATTAGCCTTGCCCTCCATGCAGTACTTTTTAAAATGCTGTCAGGCACTGATGGATACTTTCTGGGAAGCAAGCTGAAACCCAGTACAAGGTTTTTATCATAAATGACCTTGTTTACCTGTCCTAGGGGCACAGGATGCTAGTTAGACACAGGAGGGAAGATCCCTGTAGACTGGAGAGACACGAGAATACTATCAGTGGAAGGAGAAGCACATTTTTTGTCTTGAACAGCTTGATGGGATTACTTCTAAATTTTAAATGAAATTGGGGGGGGGGTTGTTCTAGAATTATTTTTCTGCCTGTCCTAAAAGTGGGCAAAAGTTTTGTCTATAGGCCTAGAGCTGAAGAAAATCTGTGGAAGGGCAAAGGTATCCGGCTGAGGCTTTGAAGAATCACTCTTGTCACTAGACCAAAGTAGCTGCTTGGCCAGTGGGCAGACTCCTGTGTGTGTGCTGTTCCTCTAGTCTCATACAGCTGGTGCATTTGCATCCAGCCGAGTTTCCTATGGACACAGAGACTTCTGGAAAGACAAAAAAAGGACTTTGGGGAAGTTTCCATGGATTTGCCTCAGCTCTTTATACCTTGCTTAATTTTTTTGCTGGAACAAAGGGATGGGGAGCAGACCAAAAATCTTGGTTATGTGGCTAAAAACTGGCACATTTTGTAAAGATACAGTTTTGGGCACCTTTTTTGAACTTAGTTTTGGGGTTCTTTGATTAATTAGGAAGATACCTGGCTCCCCAGTGATCTCATTTCCCTGCAAATATGTTTGTAATGTTTTATTTCAGTTGTGAAATTCTTGAAAAGCTTTCCCGGGTTCTCTCTGGAGAAAGGGCGTGGTTGACTTATTACTTGCCTCATGTTTGATGTTGGGCACTTCCTTAAGCAAGGAGACAAGTCAGGAGAAAAACCTTATATATTAATACAAATGTGGTGTGGGCTGGAATCAAAAGCGATATCGGGTAGTGTCCCAGCCCAGCTGCCTTTTGTACAACACCATGTCTGGGTGGGTGACTGAAGGGTTGAACTGCAAAGTTCCACTTCTGCTGCCACTGACTGATCGCTAGATAGAAATTAATCTCTGTTTTCCTCCATCCCCAACAGAAAAAAAGCAAAAGTATGATGGATAGTTTGAAGTGGAAAGATTGTTCAACTCCTGAGCTCTAGCACTGAATTCTCTTAATTGTTTTCTCTGCAAACTGCTTTAGGAAGTCTCATGTCCTGCTAGCAGCAGCTGTGTACAGGACTGTTTGCTGCAAGCGGGCAAGAGTCAGTTTCCACCCACGCTAGCATCCCCAAGTGGATGGAGCAGTCTCTGCACCTGTGTATCATTCAGCATGCTGCTACGTTAAGTGACAGGCTGAACAGCAGACACAGTAGGTTTTTGACACTGTATACTTGTCAGGATGGATGCCCAAACTTAAATACTGGTGTTTATCTAGGAGGAGGTAGGAGACAGAGAGTTAGGTCCAAGTCCATTGCTTCCTATACCAGGCTTAATGACCTCAACAACTGTTAACTTTAGCAGGAGCTGAGCACATAGCACGATGTAGGCCTGGAACTTGCTTCCAGAGCTGCTTAAACTGCACAAGGTGTTAAAACACCTTGGCCCCCTGTCCTCAATTTTTGACTGCAGAAAACAATAGAGTAATTCTTCTGTTTCAATGAAATCAGAAAGATCACAACTATGGCAACTAATCATCTAAGGATTCCTATGTGAAACCTCTGGGTTTTTCTTGTGAATTGCATAGGTGTTTGCACACCTATCTGTGCCAATATAAAGCAGCACAGATATATTTACAGGATCTTATGGCACCCTAGGTCAGGGGTTGTCAACTGGGCATACATGTACCCCTGGGGGTAATTTGAAAGGTCTCACGGGGTACGGTGGGTGGGGACAGGGCAAGAGCAGGGCCACACAGACAACTATGCTGCCACTGCTCCGCTGCTCACCATGTCCCCGCTCGGTGTCTGGCCACTCACCACCCCCCTCCCCCCGGGTACACTTATTAAAAAGGTTGAAAACCCCTGCCCTAGGATGGCATGGCAGCCTGGCTGAGGATCACCAAACTAATCATTGTGACATGGAGCCAGTGAGCAGATTTTTGTGCCTGAGCTGGTACGTTTTCATACCAGTTCTGGAAAGATGATTTTAAATGTGTCTGTGGGACTTGGACTCATTCTGACAGCCTAGAGCCTGGCAGAGGGACTTCATGTTAGAAAGTCTGGGACCCCTGTCAGAAGTGTTGTGAGATGTTATTACCTGGGCAGGTTTCTAGCGGGTAGGGTCAAGTATGGGGATATAAGGGAACATTTTCACCATTTACTATGTTCTTTAAATATTGTATCTGCTTTTATTGACTAATCTTGTTTTTGGAGGAGCCTTTTTTGGAGAGACAAAAATCAAATAAATAAATGTCCCTCATATGGCCTGCATGAATCCAATACAGCTTAAGAGTTATTGGTCAGGGAGTCAGGACAGGGCCTAGGAGGATTAAAACTGTTCTTAGGCTGGCTTGGTCCTTCCTGGTTTAAGTTAAATCAGAGTTCCCCAGTATCCCAGCATGCTTTCCAGCCCTGGGTGGGTCTGTGCTGTCCGCTCCACCAGAGAAGGGTTGGGTGGGGAGGCCATCCCTGGGGGTGGGGTGCAGCACCAGGCACTTAATCAAAAGCACCTACGTGTCATGTGTATCATAGATTTCATAGACATTAGGGCTGGAAGGGACCTCAGAAGATCGAGTCCAGCCCCGTGCCCGAAGGCAGGAAGTCAGCTGGGGTTATAGGATCCCAGCAACATAAACATCCAATTTTTTCTTGAAAGTGTTCAATGTAGGTGCTTCAACCACCTCCGCTGGCAGACTGTTCCAGACCTTGGGGGCTCAGACAGTAAAGAACTTCTTCCTTATGTCCAGCCTGAAACGGTCTTGCAGGAGTTTACGACCGTTCGACCTCGTCATCCCTTGGGGCACTCTGGTGAACAATTGTTCCCCCAGATCCTGGTGAACACCCCTGATAAACTTATAGATGGCCATCAGATCACCCCTGAGCCTACGCTTTTCCAGACGAAAGAGTCCCATATCTCTCAGCCTATCATCGTAAGGTCTGTTTTCCTGACCTCTGATCATGTGCATGGCTTTTCTTTGGACTCTCTCAAGCTTCTTCACATCCTTTTTGAACTGTGGAGCCCAAAACTGGACGCAGTACTCCAGCTGCGGCCTCACCAAAGCCGAGTACAAGGGGAAAATGACGTCCTGGGATTTGTTTGAGAAGCATCTATGGATGCAAGCCAGTGTTTTGCTCACTTTACTAGCCGCAGCATCACATTGAAGGCTCATGTTCATCTTGTGGTCAGTGATGACACCCAAGTCTCTTTCTTCTGTAGTGCTAGCCAGCGTAGCACTGCCGAGCCTATAAGGGTGCTGCAGGTTTTTCCTCCCAAGGTGGAGAACCTTGCATTTTTGAGTGCTAAACACCATCAGATTTTCATCTGCCCATTTGCTAAGCCTGTCCAGGACAGCCTGGATCACCCTCCTGTCTTCAGGTGTGGATGCTTTGCCCCAAAGTTTGGTGTCATCGGCGAACTTGGCCAGTCCACTTCTGATTCCAATGTCCACATCATTAATGAAGATGTTGAATAATATGGGTCCAAGGACAGAGTCTTGGGGGACCACACTGGTCACAGGGCACCATGATGATTGACTTCCATCAATTACCACCCTCTGGGTCCAACCACGGAGTCAGTTCTCCAGCCAGCGGATTGTGGTGGACCCAAGGCCACAATTGGTCAGTTTCACCAAGAGGTGATCATGGGATAACAATCGAAGGCTTTTTTGAAGTCAAGATATATGACATCAATCTTCTCTCCCAGATAGGTCACCTGGTCATAGAAGGTAACGAGATTGGTCAAGCAAGACCTACCCGCAACAAACCTGTGCTGGCTATCCCTCAGGACGTTGGTGTCAGCCAGTCCATTAAGAATGGCCTCTTTAATAAACTTTTCTAAGACCTTCCCTGGGATAGAGGTCAGGCTGATGGGCCTATAGTTTGCCAGATCCACTTTCTTCCCTTTCTTGAAGATAAGTACCACATTGGTCTTCTTCCAGTCTTCAGGCACTACACCAGAGCACCAGGAGTTCTCAAAGATCCATGCCAGAGGCTGGGCTATGATGTGAGCCAGCTCCTTGAGTACCCTGAAGTGTAGATTGTCAAGGCCGGCTGACTTGAAGGTATCCAGCCTCTCAAGGTGTTCCTTCATGAAGTCAGCATTGATGGAGGGCAGGGGATCTCCCTCACCCAGACCTCCCTGTCCCATATTGGGCATGGGTGTCCCATAGGACTGATGAAAGACCGACACAAAGTACCCATTTAATAGGTTGGCTTTTTCCTGGGCATCAGCTGTCAGTTGTCCCATCTCGTTTAGCAGGGGTCCAATGTTGCCCTTGATTTTCCTCTGGCTCCCCACATATCTGAAAAAGGACTTTTTATTGTCCTTGATACTTGAAGCTGGTTGGAATTCAGTTGCAGCCTTGGCTTTCCTGGTTTGCTCCCTGCAGGACTGGGCCAGTGCATAATATTCTTCCTTGGAAGTGAATCCAATCATCCTTCCTTCGTAGGCCTTTCTCTTTAGCCGCAGGAGGACTGCTAGATCCCTGGAGAGCCAAGGGAGCTGCTGTGCCCTCTTGCTGCCTTTCCTCCAAGATGGAATTGAATTAGCTTGTGCATTGAGGATCGCTCCCTTGAGGAGCAACCACTCTTCCTGAATTCCCCTCTCCCTGAGGTCGTGGTCCCTTAGGGCCTCACTGACAAGCCTCCTGAGCTTGTCAAAGTTGGCTTTCCTGAAGTCAAGGACTTCAGTGTTGCTGACTGACTTGCCAGCTTTACGGCAGATGGTGAAGGTGATCAGCTCGTGGTTGCTGTCACCCAGCTTCCCATCGATCACTAGGTCGCCGATTAGGTCATCCCCAGTAGCCAGTACCAGGTCGAGCAGTGCTTTACCTCTCAATGGCCTGTAGACTTCTTGAGTCAAGTAGAGGTCACCATGCACAATAGGAAGCTTTGCAACCGCTCGGATTTTGCTGAGTAATCCTCCCACGAGATGTCTGGGTAGTTGAAGTCACCCATGACAACCATGGTCCTGGAGCATGCAGCCAGTTCCTGGGCGAACTCCTGGTCAAGCTCTTGACTTTGGGTGGGAGGTCTGTAGTAGACTCCCACCATTGTGTCCCCTGTGCCGTGTTCCCCATGGATTTTAACCCAGAGGGTCTCTAGTCGTCCACCCTGGTCAGTAACATCAGCTTGCAGGGATGCATAGCTTTCCTTAACATAGAGAGCTCGGGGGGGGGGGGGGGCAGGGAGGGGAGGGCAGGGACGGCCCTGTATATCTTTTGTCCACTACGGGGCATAATACACAGAACTGTTTTAAAATTATTGTCCACCAAATGAAAGATGCACCAAGTAGTATACACAACTGTTTGTTAAGGAAGTGCATCTGTACAATTAATGTCCTTATGTATGCTATTCACCAGACCATGGCCCAGTCCACCAAATCATTTCAGCTTGTGTTTCACTTAGTTCCTGATTCTTATGAGCCAGATTCTGTTCTCAGATACATGTGTTAAAGGAAGTGACTCTATGGAAGGCAAGAGAATAATTCTGAATATATATAACACAGACTGCAAACTTAAGCTTATTTTATTGTAAAATTATTTATGGTGGGTATATTTCAACATATGTCTAGTAATGTCAGGCACAATAAAAATAATAATGTACTTGAAATTCTGTGGAATGTACTAGATGTGTATTGGAATACATTTGAAACCAGATTGAAACTAATATATTACATATCCTTGCCACACCCAGAGCATGTAGCAAATACAACAACATAGTTTTAAAAACTTCTGTATAATACGAACGAGAAAAAATCAGAGTTAGGAGGCCTAATTCATCCGAACGAGCATAAGATTACACTGGCCTCTTTCAAGGCTCCCTGACAAAAAATGTACTTGCTTTCATATTAATATATGTCTGTCAGACCAGACCATCTATCTACAGGCAGCATTTTGAACAGTCATATGGGGGATTAACCAAATCTACTCACTGGGCCTCAGTGACAACTCCAGTTGAAAAAAAATACAGCTTGCTATACTGCCAATGATCACTCCTGAATTAAATTTACTGGCAGCACACATTTACACATAGGGGTATATTGAACTAGAATGCTCCTGGCCCAGCTTTGTAGTGCAGATTAGGTCTGAAAAAGAAGCTGGAAGACCAAGGAAGCTAAGGAGGAAATAAGGTAGCTAGCAGACACTGTCCAAACAAGCATTGGGAACATGATCCTGAGAAAAACAAAGAGAGCTTGAGGGCCAGCTGGGGTTGCCAGCTCTGTTTGAATCTATTCCAGAAGGTTTCCAGAAGGCCAGCATGCCCATGACACACAACGCGAATATGCCCGTATGCTTGCGTATATTGGTTCCGGATTACAGTGTGTAGATTTTGTCAGGAAGGCACACGCATATTACTACATTTAAAAAAACCCACTGGACTACTGTATAAATCAGATTCAATAATTAATATTTATTTTAATGAATGCTCTATAATTTATCTCCCAAATGACTCTCAGCAGTTTCCTGGGCTAAGTACAGACAAGTCAGAAAGGTCGAGGCTGAATTGTTTCAATCTGTGCAAGTTTCTGTAAATAGACTGAACCAATAAGAAAGTGAACTGCCATTCACTTTTCTAACCTGAAAGACAGCCAGACCCCTACAGTGGCCAGTACCAGGAGGCAGGGGCTACTAGAGCATACCTCCCAGCCTGCTAGACGCTGCAGAGAGCTGGGAGATGGGTGATTCTCCCAGCTATGCCCCCTCTTCAGCCTCCAACCAGTTGAGGAGTGGGTGTTCAGGGAAACATAAAATCATAGAAAGAAGGACCAGAAGGTACCTATAAGATCATCAAGTCCAGCTGGGCTCAAACGAGCTCAATGAGGTATTTGTCCAGCCTCCTCTTAAAGACCGCCAGAGATGGTGACTGCACCACCTCTGCTGGAAATATGTTCCAGATTCTTGTTACCCATGCAGAAAATAAGTTTTTCCTTATGGCCAGCCAAAACTTTTGCTTGACTAGCTTGTGTCCATTGGTCCACGTCTTCCCAGGCGGGGGGGAACTTTTCTGAGAAGTTGTTCACCTTGGTCCTTGTGTTCTCCCGTGACATTTGTAGGCAACTATCAAATCACTTCTCAGCCTTCTTTTGCTGAGGCTGAACAGTCCCGGATCCCAAAGTCTCTCCTCATAGGGCCTGTTCCCCAGGACCTTGATCATGTGGGTGGCCCTTCTTTGCACCCTTTCGAGCTTGTTCACATTTTTCTTGAAGTGTGGTGCCCAGAACTGGATACAGTACTCCAGCTGTGGCCTCACCACTGCCCAATAGAGGGGGAGGAACACCTCTCTGGATCTGCTGGCGACAGCTGCTGATGCACGTCAGAGTTCTATTTGCTCTGTTGGTGACTTCATCACATTGGTGGATCATATTCATCTTCTGGTCTATTGTCACCCCTAGGTCCCTTTTGGATGCTGTGCTATCCAGTGGACCACCACCCATTGTACAGATATGGTGAGGATTCTTTGTACCCAGATGAAAGACCCCACATTTATCCTGGCTGAACCTCATCTGGTTTTGTTCAACCTATAGGACCAGCCTGTCAAGGTCTTCCTGAATCCTTGACCTATCCTCTGATGTGCCTGCTTGTCCCACACCCCTGCTGCAGCTTCTGGAAGCCCATGGCTGGGCTGCCTTGAGGCCCTACCACTGCCCTGCATTGGGGAGGAGGCTAATCCCCGTTACCCCCCACTTCTGCTGCCTATGTCCCCATGCCACCTGGCCTCAGTGGCAGGAGGCACAGCTCAGCCCAGCTACATGCATCCTGCCACCAATCCGCCACTCTTGGACTGGATCCCGGCTTCTCTGCATGTGCATTCCACTGCTCCTGATCCCAGAGCCTCTGACAGTCGATCTCAGTCTGGGGGGGCTGAGTGCATGTGCACATGCACTCAGCGCCCCCCAGACTGAGATCGACTGTCAGAGGCTCCATGATTGACCAGTCAACCAGGATCAGCGGGTTGGTGACCACTGTTCTAGTGGCACTGCACCCAGGCTAATCAGTCTGTTCCCTGTGCCACACTATGAAAGCTACATTAATCAGAAGGTGAAGTGGTATGAACTACTTCCAGTTCTGGACGTCTCTGGAATCCCAGTGTTCCATATGAGGTGGTGCAAAATTAGGTTTATTTGGCCAAAAGAACCAAGAGAGACAGCTGCCTCACATGGATCTCATTTGAAAAATGATGTGGTAGATAGAGGGGAGGATCCAAGCAAAACATGTTGGTGGAATATAGCACCTGAGGGTGCTCGCACCACCAGGGTTAAAACTCAAAAAGCCTCTGTGTCTGTAAAAGTCAGGTCCATCAGCTCCGGGACCACACATCCTGGGCACAACAGATTTGCTCAGATTTCTTTCAAGTTTAACTTTAAATCCAAATTTTTATTTGGTTTATAATGCTTGTATTTTTGTAGATAATTATAGCAGCCCCATAATATATTTTGCTCCTAAGTTATGTAGCCGTACTTCAATCTTTAAATCTATCTTAGCAAAGCTTTGGTCATAGACTATTAATACTGTCTAGTTCTAAGGGCAATAGAAGTAAAATATTGTGCTAAGTATAGGCAGGTTGGCAAATCTGCAGTTGAAATGCACCATTACATATACCGGTGGATCAATGAATGGCTTGTCTTCCCATTTCTCCTGTGAAATGTATCAGACACTGGTGTTGTTGAATAGGCTGAAATTCACTTTCATGAAAGCTTCTGCAGGGAGACAGTAGCTTTCAGCTACTTCCTTAAATAATTTAAATTTTATCATTCAAGTTTCCAGGTTTCGGTGAAGATTAGCAATCATGCTGTTGTTTGAGGTCACGGGCCATGAGCAGCCACACCAAGATAAGTCACTGTAACTCAGGGTGAAGTTACAGGTTATGCTCAGACTACAGTAAGGACACTTAAAACATGAGCTTCCACACATAAAAGCTTGTTAATTCATGTTAAGTGGCCTCTGAGCATCTCAAAGTTATGCCACTTGAGGTGGGAGTTAACTCTGGGCTGTGTTACCTAGCTTGTGCTAGGGTAGCGTCAAACATCAGACTACTCCACAGAGACAACATGAGCAATTTGCAGTCCTCCAGCATCCCAGAATGCACCACTCTCAGCCTTCCACCCACCCAGAGTCGGGGTAGAGCCCTCATGTCTTGGCCACAGCCCTGCTTGCCAGGCCACTGGGGGCAAGTCACAGCTGTACAGGCAAGAAATATTATTAACTCTTAACATGCAACTGCTCACAGCACGTTCTAACTTTACCTCTGCTTAACGCTCCTCAGATTTAGTATGGTCTGAGTGTAATGTGCGACTTCATCCTCATATCGTGTGCAGGTGGGAGGGAGAAAGAATCTAAGCTTTAATCTCAGCCTTGGGTCCCCACAGGCTAATCGCAGGTCTGGCCATGTTGATTTTTAACTGAATTTTGGCTTTGGGTTTATGGGGCTTTTTTTCTTTTGTGCACATCACTAGCAGCGGCTTTAACATAAATTGATTTTGGCTACACCTGGTAAATGTAGTGATAAGAGGCAAAGGCAAGGTGGCACTGTGCCCACTGGTGCAGTATTATTGTGGGCACAAAAGACATAAGCACACCATCCTATGACAGCATAAAAACAAACTTTGCCAAAGGTTACAAGGCTCTTAGAGTACAGAGTGTGAAATAAATCCTTAATTTTTCCCTTGTGTTGGGTACCAGCACTGTTGTAGCACACTGATGGGATCTTTTCAAGAGAGTTTAATAGAAAGACTGGGCCTGACTTTCAAAGGGGCCTTAGCAACTTCCATTGATTCCAAGCTTACAAGCTTTTGGAAATCCTACTAGCTGGCTATTTGCATCTGGAGATGCCTAAATACCTCTGAAAATCTAGCCCACTTTTACTGTGCGGTAGGTGGCATTTAGAGAAACTTGAACTACAATGTTTAAATTCATAACAGTGAATTTTGCCATTATTAATTTTCCTCTGTATTTCTCTCCTGCTGCTTTTACAAACATACTTATTCCTGCTTATGAATTCCAGGGCATACATATAATAATAGTCAAGGTGCTATTTTATTCAATGCTGAGGCACATACGTGACTTATTTTGCTAATGGTAGCAGTCATTCTGGGGTTGCATTTGCCTTTGTATTTTGTTTTACTAGTAACTTAATCCTCAAGGGTTTTGTGATTAGGACTATTTTTATTAAGGGACTATTTTAGAAGCACCTCTGCCCTATCAAGAAATGTTTTAAGTGAAACTGTAGCTGCTATTTAATGTAGCTTAGCAGCTAGATATAAGGAGTTGAAACCAGCATAAGGCACCCAGCCAACTGTCCATCAACCACAGTCTGAGAACCTGTGAGCTACATGATTAGCAAGTTCATCAGAATGTTTTAAAAGCAGTCATTTTACTTTAATTTTGCTTCCTCTTTGAGTTCTGTGATGATCTTGTTTCATAAAGAAGTTCCTGTTTCAGTTTTTTCCCCTTCTCTTTAGTAAGACCTCAATATGAAGCACCATGAGACATCCAAATGTGTTTTTCCCTTATTTGTCACATGCAAAATGACACTGAAATAAACAATATCAGTGGCTTTTGGAGAAGGAATATAGGCAGTTGCTGCAGACAAATAACAAATGAAGTTACAAAAAAGAACATGATGAATTATGCCTCTAAAAATATTGCAGAATTCCTCTGTGGGCTGATGTCTTTTCCTTTGAATATATAGCTTCTACAGAGTTACTATACAGTAAAGAATAATGCATGCTATGCTATTTTTATGCATATTAAGCAAGCTAAAGGAGATCTTGCTCACAGTAAGTCAGCTGCTTCATGCAGATACCATAGAACAATCACCCAGGGCTTCAAGCTGCTAGTGACTCAATGGTATAGGATAGCTACATAGCCTAGGCTCTGGGGGAGGGGGTGGCGGGGGCTCATAGTTTGTCTGTCTTGGCACTATCCAGCTCTCCCAGAGAGATCAGCAGCTAATATGTTAGGTTTCAAAGAGGAACTTATCTCACTGCCATCAGCCTACTAGAAGAGTTGTGACATCAATTTAGAGTTCAGTGTATCTTCAGACTTATGAACTCTGAAATCATACCAACCCACAGTGAAAATACAGTAGTACTCAAGGTGTTTTCTGATGCTTACATCCATCTCATCACTCCAAAGCTCATTACTTCCCAGAAATCCAATCTCTGCAGAGTGCACTTGAGAGTGAAGAGTGACATTACAGCTGCTTCATTCTCCTTTGGCCTTTGCCCAAGGTTTCAGAGGGAACTTGACAATGGAGAGTTGGCATGACAGAGTGGATCTCTAGCACACTCCCTCCCCCTGGCATGTACCACAGCTAGAAGAAGCCTGGCACATGAGCTGTTTCCACTATTTGTGTATCAATGGAGAATTTCTACAAGGAAAATCTGACTTGGAAAATGTTATCATAAGCAAATTGCTGAAGGGCATGCTCTTACTTGCCCACCTTTCATCTATTGAAACAGTATCATCTGAGAACACCCTGAAGTGGGAGAGAAACTGGTAAAACAATGAAATGTAAATCTCAGAACAAAATCCCATTACTTCTATGCACTTAGTCAAAAGTACTAAGCAAATGAGTATGGTAAAGTTTAGTATTTTTGCCAACAACATTGTAAAATTTCACAAAACTAAATACAAAAAACATTTCATGCCATTCAGCTGGAGATTGAGATTCTGATAGGTCTTTCTTCAACTGGATTGACAAGGGTTTCTGTATATCCAAGCCAACCTTTTTTTTAAAGGACCACTGGTTATGGGTGGTTCCAACCCAAAGCACATTACACACCCCTAAACCAAAGCCCCAGGAATCAGTGACTGCTTCTGAAACTTTGCATCCATGATAGTGTTTGCAAGCCCAGAAGACATACAAAATGTTATATGAGTGTATTAAGGCTAAGTACAGATAGTCAAAAATCCAAGGCTGAATCGATTCAGTCTTTGCAGGCTAGTCTAAACTGCCAGATTAAATTGAAACAGAAGTGAACAGACATTTACCTTTGATCCAGGAAATGCAGCCACATGTCTGCAGTAACTCAAACCAGAAGCCAGGGTCTCTCTGGCTGTGTGTTCACTTCCTTTTCCTGCTGCCCCCAAGGTGTCTGGGATTTGCAGTCCAGAATTACAGCGGCAGGACTCTGCAGGGTTGTTCAACACTTCCTCTTCCTGCTTTCAGGTTCTTCTGGGATTTGTAATCCACAGTTGCAACCAACAGTAAGTTTGAGCAGGGGAAGGGGTGTTTAACCTCCCTCTGTAGCCCCAGACCCCAGCTGGGGTTTGCCTGGTGGGGACAGCTCCCACCCTGCAGACTGGGCTGCATCCCCAGACAGGCTTGCCCCCCTGAACTGCTTGTCAGCCAGCTGGGGAGCAGAGGTGTAGGGCCAACCCTGCTCTGTGTCCTAGACAGTACAGCCCAGCCCAGCCCAGCTCAGGGCTGGAAAGCATGCTGGGATGCTGGGGGACTGCGTTTTAACATAAACTAGGATGGGGTCTGGGACACAATTTCATAAACTGGTTTAGCCTAAATTAGTTTAATACTGTATTCAACCAGGTTTATCTTAAACCAGTTTCAGCCATTTTGAAACTGGTTTATTGCACTGAGCTTCTGTTCTAGTGCCGGTTTAAACCAGTTTCTGATCACTTAAACCAGTTTACATGTAATTTCTGTCCCTAGTCCAGATGTTCTTTTTTTTCACATCAACTAGTTGGTCACCTTACTTCCTTTACTTTTGCTGATTATTGAATAGGAAATGTAAACACTTGGTCTAAAGGTTGAGAGTAAAGTGTGAGAATGCATAACACACTGAAGCATGGAATCATAGAAAATGAGGGTTGGAAGGGACCTCAGGAGGTCATTTAGTTCAGCCCTCTGCTCAAAGCAGGACCATCCCTAACTAGATCATCCCAGCCAAAGATTTGTCTAGCCAAGTTTTGAAAACATCCAAGGATGGAGTGTCTACCACCTCTCTGGGTCACCTGTTCCAGTGTTTTACTACCTTCCTACTAAGAAAATTCTTCCTAATATCTAACCTAAACACCCTTTCCTAAAACTTAAGACGATTGCTTCTTGTTCTGTCATCTGCCATCGATTTGCAGTCACATCACTGGATAGTGTGTGTGTGCGTGTGCACATGCGTGCACATTTGTGAAAGAGAGAAAGACAGAGAGAGAGAGAGAGAGAGATAAATCACCTAATTGCCTCCAGGAATTTTAAGTTCATTTGAAGGTACCTGGCCATATTTGGCTAGATTTTCAGTCGACCTTCCAGTGAGAACATGGCATTCTCAGTTAGGAGAGCAGAAGTTTATGGTGTATCTCTCAATACTTCCTGAGTTTCATAGGTTCTAGGGTCAGAAGGGACCTGAGCAGATCATCAAGTCCGACCTCCTGCCATGGCAGGAAAGAGTACTGGGGTCAAACGACCCCAGCAAAGTGATTGTCTAGCTTTGTCTTAAAGACCCCCAGGGTAGCAGCCAGCACCACTTCGCTTGGAAGTTGGTTCCAGATCCTAGCCACCCTGACAGTGAAGTAGTGCCTCCTGATGTCTAGTCTGAATCTACTCTCTGCCAGCTTGTCACCATTATTGCTAGTTACTCCTGGTAGTGCTCCCCCAATGCCTGCTGGTCCCCTCTGACTAGTTTGTAACAGGCCACTAGATCCCCCCTCAGCCTTCTCTTCTGGAGGCTGAACAGGTTCAGGTCCCATAGCCTCTCCTCAGAGGGCCTGCCCTGCTGCCCCTGATCATGCGGGTGGCCCTCCTCTGGGCCCTCTCCATGTTGTCCACATCCCTCTTGAAGTGCGGCCCCCTTACCCCTATTTAATGGATATCCTTTGATTCTTGAATTATGTTCATTGCCTTAAGTTGTTATTTATCACTTTTTCTCTTCTCTGAAATAGAGAATGCAGCAAATTTAGTTGAAACCAAACAGTAGCATGAAATTGCAGCTCTTAAAAAACACTCCAAATGGGTGTGTTAATTATCTGATACACACTGATTATCTTTGCACACCAAAAAGTATTGCTGTGGAAGATGTACGTGTTGTTGTTGTTTCTTAGAGAACCATTTTGTAAATACTAGGAGATATAACAGTCACTATGGCAAAACAGTCAAGTGAGTAGTTACTATAGCAACTTGGGAGCAGTGTAACTATCAGGGCAAATTGTGTAAATTGTAAGACACACAGAGTTAGTTGATGTCTTAAGACTTAAGTCACATAGGCAGGTATTCTTGCACTTCTCTTTTTTTTTCAGTTGTATTTTGTACAAGCATATGTGCATCTAATGCACCTGTCCTTGATTGATAGCTGCTCAATAATACTGTTAGAACAAATATGGTACAAATATGTCTCCTTCCACTATCCTAGTGATCCATTGACTCATGGTTCATAAGACTTCAATCTGGGTTCTAGAAATATGTGAGATAATTATGCACACACAAGACAGATGATTCATTTGCTGATGTGTTTGTTAAGGTAACACCTGAAATGATGATTACTGAGTGTGCACATCATACACACGCTTATTTCTAAAGAGATGATCGTATATTTAATAAGTGCTCACTTTATAGCTTGGGTTACTGCTGCATAGATGAAAACTGAGACATAGTGATTTGCCCAAGGTCACATAGGAAGTCTATGACAGAGCAGGGACTTGAACCCAGGCATTCAGATTGTAGGCACCATTGCACCTCCCTAACTTTACAGTAATTTTGCCTCACAAAAGAACTGCTGTATCATGAAAACCTTATCTCTTGTTCTTGCTCTTTTCAAAATATTGAACACCACTTACAATATGGAAAAGGTGATACACACAGAATGTGAACGACTGGTGAGTTAATTCACCCTGGTGATGAAACACATTGGCATCAATTGCATTTCATAAGGAAAGTAAATGTAAGAATACTATGTCATATCAGCCAGAAAGCAGAACCTGGAATCACTGAAGCCCTTTAATTTACTAGAGTAATGGTGTCCAACTTTGTAGCCCTGCAGGCTGGGTGTGTGGCATGGGGTTGGACCACAGGCTGGGTCCTGCATGGGGTTGGCCAATGGGGTTGGTCAATGGGGTTGGTCTGTGAGTGCAGTCCAGCATGCTGGCCCAATTCCAGCATGCCAACAAGATCCTGCATGCCCAGATCCAGTTGCGTGCTGGCCCAACCCAGCACTCCTGGGTCTGGTCTGGTGCTGGCACAATCTGGCATGCAGAGCTACATTATGTGGCCCCACAGGTCCAGAAATTTTTCAGCAGAGGAGAGACAATTAATACCACAACTGCTCCCCTACCACTACATTTCTAGATCCCTAGGAAGCCGCATAGGCTGGACGATAAAGCTCCACTAGGGGGTTAAGAAGTCCTCCCTGGCCCCAGACAAGCAGGGTAACTTGTCCATATGTAATATGCATAATTACTTTAAGTTCTCTGAATTCTTATCTTTAAGAAGTATTAAGCTAAGAGACCAGTGCCACCTCCTCTCAAAACCATTCTAGAATATCTAAGAAAAGAGAAAAGTTATACACACCTTAACATTTTTTCATAAAGTCTTTAAAACAAGAAACTATCCTATGGTAAGTTCTGATTTGTTCTCCTAGATATCCAGGGCCCTTACTAACAATGCATGGAGAAGTATAGTGTTGCAATATGTTAAATGATTTTCTGGGGACTTCATGATTAGCAGGCTGCACAGTGGATATTTAAAGTCTGCTTGCAAAACAGAACTCTATTTTATCTTATTGGTAGATAAATGACATGAATGTAAATATGCACAAAAGCAGCAGAACTTAAAATCTGAACATTTTGATTAGTTTTCTATTGCAAATGTTAATGTACCAGTCACCACTGTTCATGGGCTACTGAAGCTTCATGAATGTTCAAATGTACAGCAGGGGGGTTGAACCCTGTTATTAACCTGCATTTTGGAAATGCCCAGAAGCACTATGGAGGCAGCATACAGAGCCTGTTTGCAAGAAGGGAGAATTCCAAAAAAACAGAAGAGTACAAACTATTGCAACCCCTAGAGTCACTTCTCCAGCCCCATTGCTGTAGGTTTACCTAAAAGAAGTAAAAGAAACCAAATAGAAATCCTATAGCCAACTGGTAAAAGAAATATTCTAGGGCATACACAAATCCAAGGCCCTCCATAAAACATACAGTACTGCTTTATATACCAGCTAACATATGAATGCACACAGGTGGCCTTTCTGTTGTCTATGTTTCAAGCCACGCTCTGCATTCTTTATCTAATTTCCAAATAATTCAGGGATCTACATCTTATTTAAGATGAGAGACTATTTTCAATCGATTTTTAACTTTGATTAGACTTTGACACCTCCCAGTCCTCCCAGGGTTTTCACTATGTTCTTGTTAGCTGCCTAGGATGCGTTGGACAATCAGGCTTTCTGGCACTCAAGTCTCTAGGGAGCTCTCCTAACAACCAAAACAAACACGGGGGCATTATTTCAAAAAAGGGAAGCACAATGATCTGGGTAACTGTGGGCAAGTTATCCTACCACTAATCCTATGCACAATAATAGAATCACTGATAGGCAGACACTGGGTAAAGAAATAAAGGATAGGAATATAATAATGTCAGTCTAGGCAGATTCGACTTTTTTAGGAAAATGCCCTAACCACTAGGTCATGGCCCAGGCAAACGCTGAGAGCTCCTTCCACCCCACCTCTTGAACCTGAGCTATTGGACTGTATCGCCTAGTGAGAAGGACACTTCCCCAGCATGGATGGAGCTGTAGGGTCTTTCCTTGTTCCCAATACTATTGAAGCTCTTTTCATTAAACACCCATTGGCTAAAACACATAAGAACATTGCAAGCAGGACTCCTCTCCTTGGAAGAAAATGCTGCATACTAAAAGGCACTTTAATTTATTGTGGAAAGGCATAACAAGAAACAGGGCTGGAAAATGAAGCCAGGAGAATTCAGATTAGAAAGTGTGCATCCATTTTTAACAGTTATGGTGATCAACTACTGGAACAAATTATCCAGGGAATTGATAGGTTCTCCCTTTCTTGGGATCCTCAAATCTGATATCTTTCCAGAAAGTTTGTTTTGAACAAATGGTTCTCAACCTTTTTAGACTCAAGATCTCTCCCAGACAATGCAACCCTGAGCTTTCACTCATTTTTTGACTACAGAAAAGTAATAGACCAATTCTTGTTGCAAAGAACTCAGAAAGACCACAGCATAGATTCATAGATTCATAGATGCTAGGGTCGGAAGGGACCTCAATAGATCATCGAGTCCGACCCCCTGCATAAGCAGGAAAGAGTGCTGGGCCTACATTACCCCAGCTAGATACACATCCAACCTTCTCTTGAATACCCCCAGGGTAGGGGAGAGCACCACCTCCCTTGGGAGCCCATTCCAGACCTTGGCCACTCGAACTGTGAAGAAGTTCCTCCTAATATCCAATCTAAATCTGCTCTCCTCTAGCTTGTGGCCATTATTTCTTGTAACCCCCGGGGGCGCCTTGGTGAATAAATACTCACCAATTCCCTTCTGTGCCCCCCTGACGAACTTATAGGCAGCCACCAGGTCGCCTCTCAACCTTCTCTTGCGGAGGCTGAAAAGGTCCAGTTTCTCTAATCTCACCTCATAGGGCTTGGCCTGCAGGCCCTTAACCATACGAGTGGCCCTTCTCTGGACCCTCTCCAGGTTATCCGCATCCTTCTTGAAGTGCGGCGCCCAGAATTGCACGCAGTACTCCAGCTGCGGTCTGACCAGCGCCCGATAGAGGGGAAGTATCACCTCCTTGGACCTATTTGTCATGCATCTGTTGATGCACGATAAAGTGCCATTGGCTTTTCTGATGGTTTCGTCACACTGCCGACTCATGTTCATCTTGGAGTCCACTAGGACTCCAAGATCCCTTTCCACTTCCGTGCCACCCAGCAGGTCATTTCCTAGGCTGTAGGTGTGCTGGACATTTTTCCTCCCTAGATGCAGCACTCTGCATTTCTCCTTGTTGAACTGCATTCTGTTGTTTTCTGCCCACTTGTCTAACCTGTCCAGGTCTGCTTGCAGCTGTTCCCTGCCCTCCGGCGTGTCCACTTCGCCCCATAGGTTAGTGTCATCTGCAAACTTGGACAGAGTACATTTCACCCCCTCGTCCAAGTCGCTGATGAAGACATTAAAGAGTATCGGTCCAAGCACCGAGCCCTGCGGGACCCCACTGCCCACACTCTTCCAGGTCGAAACCGACCCATCCACCACAACTCTCTGGGTGCGACCCTCCAGCCAATTCTCCACCCACCGGACTGTGCAGTAATCCAAGTCACAGCCCCTTAACTTGTTCACCAGTATGGGGTGGGATACCGTATCAAAGGCCTTCCTGAAGTCCAAGTATACGACATCCACCCCTCCTCCTGCGTCGAGGCGTTTTGTGACCTGGTCATAAAAAGAGACTAGATTGGTCAGGCACGATCTACCTGCCACGAACCCGTGCTGGTTTCCCCTCAGCATAATTTGTCCTGCCGGGCTCTCACAAATGTGAGCCTTGATGATTTTCTCAAAGATTTTGCCAAGGATGGAGGTGAGACTAACTGGCCTATAGTTACCCGGGTCCTCCTTCCTCCCCTTCTTGAAAATGGGAACCACATTGGCCCTTTTCCAGTCCTCTGGGACTTGACCCGTCTGCCATGAGTGCTCAAATATTCTTGCTAGTGGCTGTGCAATGATATCTGCTAGTGCCTTCAGTACCCTCAGATGGAGCTCATCCAGGCCTGCCGACTTAAACGCATCCAGTCCTTCCAAGTGACTCTGCACCATCTCCCCCTGTTTGCTCCTGCTCAGAATTGGGGGCATTCCTGCCCCCGTGTTCCCCCCAACAGTACCACTACCCCCCACCCACCCCCGTTGTGCTGCCTGCTGCTTATCACAGTGAGCCGGCTGGCCAAGCCAGCCTCAGCCTTTCTCCACCCAGACCCCAAACTGTTTTTCCCCCAAACCCCCGCTGGTCAGCCAGCCTCAGCCACTGCTATTTAATTCTGCCACCCCCCGCTCACACACACATTATTTTCCTACTCCTCTTCCACCCCTCTTTGCATTTTCCTCAGTTCCAGCGAGCAGACAGAAGGCTGTATTGTATTCAAAAAATGTTAATAACCTAAGTTAACCTACATACTAACAAACAAATACTTTAATTTAATCACATAATTTAACTCTTACAAAGAAAGATGAATTTTCTTATTCCTCTGTTATCATGCTCCTCTGCCAGGTTTCACTCCTGCCAAATAATTTTTTTAAAATTTGTATTGTACAATGTGTAGTGTCTCTGGTTGCTAAATATGAGAATCCAAGTACTTGGACTTTCTTATCACAGGACATAACCGTATTTAACAATTTTGTCCATTACATACATAACCTAAGTAATGAGTCTGTAGCCCCACTGATACCAGCCCTCCTCTGCCTGTGTTGCTGCTCTGTTGTCACTATCTCTGTTGTCAGGCCTTCAAAGAGCTGCCAGGGGATATGACATTGAGAAGCTAAGGAACGTATTCTTCATCTACTGACAGATGCATCTCAAAGCATGGCTATGTCCAGTGCAGAAATGACATCCAAATTAAAAGACGTGTTTGATGTGTTAAAGCGTAGTGAGCAACCCAATTTGGAGGTTATGAAATGCCCCATTTCAAACCTCAGACAAGCCCCCAGACAAACCCCATTCCAAAAATTCAACTCCAAATCTCTGTCCTTTTGCAAGCTACCCTGCCATCTGCCAACTTACCGCTGTCCTGGACTCTCCTTTCTCCCCAAAGCACAGGTGTTCGCTGCATTCCCACTGGCATTCCCACTGGCCCTGTGCTGGGAAGGTGGTTGTACCACAGCATGTACACAATAGTGTACACTACAATTTGGGTGGGGGAGGGAGGGTAAGGGGAGGATTATCCATATTACCCATGGAGTGGGTAGGGAAGTACCCCAAGTGGCTGCCCATGCCTGATAAGTAGGTTGGCACACTGGGAAGCACAAAGGCATCTTACAGCTGTCTGTCTTCCTGCTGTGCCCCATATCCCATATGCTCCATTATGTAAGGTGTTTTCCGTAATGCGTTTTAAAGGCCTAATGGCTGGTGATTACTTGATAAGTGCCCTCAGCCACAAGACACTAGCCTTGGTCATGCTGGCCTGGAGCTGGCTGTCACCAGCGTTGGGATTCATATTATCGGGTGCCTCCCTGTATCACCCCATACAGCATCACAAATAATTTTCACCCAGCCTTTTGTATGGAAAACAAAAATACAGGACATTTTTCAAAGCCCTTTTGCAATACTTTATTTCTATCAGAGATTTTGAAAAAAATCCTAAAGTAGGTAGAGAGAAAGGAGAGATATAGATTGGGTCACTCAGACCCCACACAGCACCCGGTACATTGAGGTGTAATCTGTTTTGCGAATACTGGGTTGGCAGTACATGAGGGAGAAGCATACCAATCCTGGGGGATCATAGGAAATTCTGGTCATGAGAGCCTGCTCCCCCATGAGATGCCCCCCTCCTGCATCCTCTCCGGATCACATCTGCATCTTCCTCCTCATCATCATCATAGTTCCTGAAGCACCTCGGGGCTCTCCTTTTGCAGCTACATGAGGCATGGGTCTCCTTTGCAAGAGACTGAATGGGTTTTTTTGGGTGGGCTACTCTCAGTGCTGCTCCCAGTACATCGGCATTCGTGAATCCCTGTTACAAACTCCTGTCTAAATCTTTGATTCCCCCTCAAAATGAGATCGAACTTCTGATTTAAGTCCTTAAAACATTGTACCATGTCATTACTAGTGCATTTCATAACTTCCAAATTGGCTTGCTCACTATGCTTTAACACATAAAACGTATCTTTTAATTTGGATGTCATTTCTGCACTGGACGTAGAGCCATGCTTTCAGACACGTCTGTTAGTAGATGAAGAATACTTTCCTTAGCTTCTCATTGATTTTTTCGATAATTACATTGACATTGAGCGTTAGCAGCTGCTCTTGAAGATGAAGATGGAGACCTGTCCATAGACAAAAAGCAAGCTCTCATCAGTTCTTGAACATTTGTAAAGAACAGCGAGACATTCTTAAATTATTTTAACAGGACTGCCACTTTGAATTACCACTGACCGCCTACTATCTCTCACCCAACCATCTTCTTAAGGCTGTACCGCAAAAATATTTGTCCTAGCACCACAGCATGCACCCCGCTTCCTGGGATGCACGTTGAAGCAAGGTACATGCCCTCCCACAGCTGCGTGCCCACCCCACACCAAAAATCAGCTATCTCTGCAGGTGGCTGTGGCAGCCAGCCCCTGCTTTAGTGATCCTGCCGAGGGCGAGAGCCTGGAGCATACCTGATATACGTGATGCATACCTCTTGTCCCAAACTCAGTCATGCAAGCCTGTGAAGCATCTCTTTTAAGAATGATAGCTGGTTGTAAAGTGGAATCATTCTACATGAGAAACCGGATCGAGAATTATTGTCCTTTATGCGATGGAAGGCACACTTTAAGGTTTTCATCTTATGGCAACACTGTTCCCAGTCACATTTGATGCCAGGTTGCTCTAATTATTCAGAAATAGAGACATAAACAGATTTATTCCTGCAGCTTCCCAATTGTGTCATGACGCTCCCTTCACTCCAAATGTCAATCAGTGCCTCAGCTTCTGCACAAGTCCAGTTTGGTCTCTGTCCTTGCAAAGGATCCATCACGTCTTCCAAAATTTGACTTTTCTTGCTCCCCTCCATGGCCAACAAAATGTAAAGCAGAGCAGATGCACCTGGGCAGTTTTTTTCTTTTTTCACCTTGGTGGGGGTGTTAGGTCATGCTGATCATTTGTGTTGATTGCGGGAGCGCGGGGTTTGGAGTAGGCTGATTGTGGCCCCCCTACACCACTTTGGGGGCAGCTGTCCTGAGCAAGGGGATTCCCAGTAATCAAGGAATCTTGATGATCCTTGATAACAACCACTGCCCAACCACCACAAAAATTCCTTATAGTTTGACACAATTCAAATGAGAGAAGAGACAGGATTCTTTCTGTTTCACATACAAATTTATGGAATAATGTTTCCATTGGGGCTTTCGATAAACCATGAGTTACATTTTTACATTTACAGTTTTGCATTACAGTTTTATAAGTCCAAACATTGACAGTTACGTTTTATACATAAGCAGCAGAGGGAAGAGGTTAGGAGGGTCTGTCCAGAGAGGGGAGGGCATGTAGGCTAGCACTAACCAGGGGTGCTAAGAGAGAGCCCCCCAGCCATGGGGGAAGCAGCTGTTGGTATTCAAGTGGTGAAGCCGAATGAAAAACTTTTTTATTTGTGAAGAGAATAATATTATATTACAAAGCTGTTATATATATGTATGTATGTATATATAATATAACAACTTTGTGATATATTTGTGAGAGAGATATCTATATATATAGATATCTCTATCTCACAAATATATCACAAAGTTGTTATATTATATCACAAACCGCCCCCAGAGGAGGTGTTTTTTTGCCCCAGACAGAGCCCCAGCCAGGAGACAAGAGACAGGGAGACAGCTTGCCAGCTGCCAACTGCTCCCAGCAATGTTAATACACTATGATCTGGAGAAGTTGAGTCAGAACAAGCTGCCCAGCTTGAATTCCTACACCAACGGGACTGGTTGAGTGTGTGTGGGTGGGTGGGTGGGTGGGTGCTTGGTTGTATTGGAAGGCCCACCATGGAGTGGGGAAGCTGGGATGCCCTTGATAATGAAAAACTGGCTGAAAAACTTTTTTTTGTGTGTGAAAATAATAACATTACATCACGAAGTTTACTTTCAGCCAACACTGTTCAAACCTGCATGTAGTTTTGGTCTTGATTTTTTAGGGAAAACTCTTCTTTTTATGTTACCCAAGAAAACAAAAAGAAAGCTGCTCTCTGCAGTGAAAGAACTGAGCATTTTTAGCACCCATTTTTCACCAGCATAAAACAGAGTTCTGTGTGTGTGTGTGTGTGTGTGTACACGCGTGCATGTAAGATGGGATGCCGTTGGTCTAAGTGGTGAAGCATAGGCAAGATGGAGGGAGTTGTTGGAAAAACTGCACTGTGGAGAGGGCACATAGGCCAACACCAACTGGGAGTACTGAGAGGGAGCCCCCTGCCATGGGAACAGGCTAGATATTTCAGTTGAGCACTGTTGCTATTGAATAGAGAGACAGAGAGAGAGTTTGCACAAGCTGGGATCCATGGGTCTACAAGTGGTGAACCATAGGTAAGAGGAAGACAGGGAGGGATGGAGGTTGCACATTTAGCGCACAAGTTGAACTTCCTGGTGGAATAGAGCCAAGTCAGGAATGGGCCTAGTGTAGGGATGGGCAATTATTTCGGGTGGAGGGCCACATGATAGGCAGCCAGGGGCAGGTAAATGTTAATTTTCTTAATTTTTTAGGGGCCCCTTGGGCCGGATAGAATGGCCTGGTGGGCTGCATCTAGCCCATGGGCCGCATTTTGCCCACCCCTGGCCTAGAGTGACAATCTGGGCAGGGGACCTTCTTAAAACAATGATAATAGCGCATGTGCGCGCACGCGCACGTGTGTGTATGTTAGAGTAAGTAAATACCTGGTAGTCAAGCGGTTAGGAGACTTGGAGGGGCTGTGCAAGCTGTGTTCCAAGTTGTTGAAAAAACTGCGCTGTAGTAGTAATGAGAGGAGAGGGTACATCAGCCAGCACCAACCAGGAGTGCAGAGAGGGAGCCCCCAGCCATGGGGAAAGCATAATTACTTGGGATAATTACCTGGGCTACATGAAAAGACAAACAAAGAAAAAGGAACATTACATACATGATCCTTGAAATGAGCTAATGAAGCATATTTCTGTAAGTAGCTGCTTGGAATAGCTTGACCATTTGTAAGTTGTTAGCATTTTTAAATCTTGCACACTGCACTGCAGAGCAGGGCACATAGAATCAGCAGGAGGAAGGAGGGAAGGCTGGAAGCAGGGTGAAAAAGGGACAAAAAGAGATTTATTGGTAAATACTGGCATATTCATACATGTAGCAGAAATAATATTTTTTAAATTATGAAGGGATTATTTAAAATGCAAGCTTAGTTGCTCATGTGTTCACACAATATGAGGATTTGTCTATAGCGAGGCAGAGAGAGGCTAATGGTGAATTCCCATAGGCTTTTTTTGCAGTCTAAAAGGCTATTAAGAGTATCGAATAAGCACCTAGCAGTGACATTTGTAATCCTTTTTTCTGGAGATGGAAGTAGCGTCAGGCGACTTTCCCAGGCTTGTGTTCTTACCTTCTGCCTGCTGTGCCCAACAGTAGTAGCATAATACAAAGCATAGCATTCGGGAACTAGAAATAGGGGGGAGGGTGAAGTGAAGCGCGTTAAATTTGTATCGTAAAATCACTACGCAGTCATTCCAGCCCTTAAATGGGGGTAGCCCTTCTGTACACAAGTGGGAGGCAGGGGGAGGTGGAGAAAGGCAGCTGAGGGGCAAGGAAGGGAAGTGAGGAGGTTTCGCCCCCACCTTGAAAATTGTCCTGCTACTACAGGATGCTGCCCCCGACCAAGCCAGTCTCTCACCCATTGACTCCTCAATGTATATTTTTACTGACTACCTGTCTGTCTTGTATGCATACCAGCCCAGCCTCTGGCTTTACTTTTCATTCCATCCAGAAAGAGCACACACCAACTGCTGCAACTTCCTCAGCCTGATGAAGGGCTTTTGAACCCGAAAGCTTGCTTAATAATTGTTTTCCAACCATTTAAGTTGGTCTAATAAAAGATACCAGATTCACCCAAAGAACTGTGTCGAATACCTAGCAACTTCATTCATGGCAATTAAATCCCATTTACATGAATGATAAAGTAAACAATGCAAGCTGCCCTGTCTCAGGGCACAGCCAAGTGTTTGTTCTTACTTACCTATGTGTAAGCTTCCCCTTTGGTTGTGAAATAGGATGGAGTATCCTCTTCCAAGTGTTGCAAAAAACTGCCTCATCCTACACTAAAAGGCAATACTGCACCCGACATGAGCAGCAAGGAGCAGGCTGCACCCAGATGGAAAAGGTGCTGTGCCACCCAGGAGCAAGCGTCTCACAGGGCTGAGTCCTTGTGCCTCTGGTGTGTTGCCATCTCTCATCCACCTCAGAAGTCTACAGCGTACGGTCCCCAGCCAGTCACTGCTCCACGAATTTATAGGCACTCAAGGGGCCAAACAGCTCCCCATCCTACCCCCAAACCTGCCTCGTTCTGGTGAAAAAAAAACCCAGAGAGTCTGGCACCAGCCTGGTAAGCGTGCAAAAATGTCATGCCAAAATATACAGGGCTTTGCACAGAAAGGTTTGGGGCCAAAAAAAAGCACCCAAGTGCCCTGTGCAACTTGCGTCCAGGGAAGGGGGCACCGGACTAGGACAGGGGGTGATGCCCTTTGGGACCCCAGAGCCAGGAGAGAGGCAATGCTTTGAGCACATTTGGGGGTAACTTGAAGCGTACCCCGCACCCAGTGCCTTGTGGAAACAGTGTGCCACCCAAAGGGTGCCCCCACTTTCACCCAGCCTTGGGAGATGCTTGTGTACACTTGGGGAGCCCTGCAGGGCTTTGCACAGAAAGGTCTGGTGCCAAAAAAAAGCACTCGATCACCCCGTGCTTGGGGATTAGCTTTGCAAGGAAAATTTTGGGCCTCAGCCCACCAAGCGCCCTGTGCAACTTGCACCCAGAAAAAGAGAGTGCCAGAAGTGCTGTGGCTGGGTGTTTCTTGTCCTAAATCACCACCTGGCAGTAAGGTAGGACTGAAAGGGCACGAGGGTAAAATTATTCTGACATGCCCTCTTGCACTTTTTACTAGTCATAGCATAATAAACCCTTACATGGTAAATCATGTCCGCATTGCTAATTTAGCTGTCTTAAACTAAGAAAGAAAAATTAAACCAGGAACATTTAGTGACTAAATACCGAGTATGTGTACAGGGGCCCTTGCTCTGTAGACTTAGCTGTGTCATGTCACCTCTCTTCCTCAAGTCCTACATCTCTTAGTTTTTTTTTTTTACTTAAAGCAGGGAAACTAGGAGTGTTACAGGAAAGGGAATTAAAGTTTACATTTGAAATTCATCTGTTCTGTTAGTTTCCCTCTAGTTCATTAGAAGTTACTTGTTGGGCTAATTGTGTACCTGTTTAAATCTTTGTTGTAATTTCACCCTTTTGTATCTTCCCTGTCAGGCACATGGTGTTGAAATATTCTGAGAGACCTACAGATGATGAAAAAGGAAGCCAGTGTGAACGGGCTTGATGGCAGGAAATAGGATAGGGAGGAGAAAAAGACCAGCAGAAGAAAACTAGCTTCAACTTCTAAGGCTTGCTTCAAACACCATTTGCAGTATTAGGCAGCCTCAGATTAACCTTTAGGCCAGTTTGGAAACTGTCAACCCTTGCTGAACATGAGTCAGTCTGGCCAAAATAGCTTTAGTAGACCCAGTTTGGGAATTTGCTTCAGTACATGTGTAATGTCAAGCATGTAAACAGTCTCACTGTGTATCTTAAATACCTTCCTGTATGCGGGGTATGATTTGTTAAATCTTTATTTTAAAATTGTTTCCTATTATGAAGAAAATGAGGAGCAAGAATTGTTTCTGGTTTGGGGCGGGTTTCTTTTTCAGACTAGGTTTATACATCTTAGGTTATTTACTAATAATGTCCCTTAAAGTTACTGTAAGAAAGCAAATATCAGTAAGTATTTGTGGGAGCCCAGCATTTCCTTTGTAAGTCATTCTAACGGTAAAGGAAACCCATCAAAAGGCCCAAACTTTTCGTCACTCTTCTTGCATGTCACCAGGCACTGTGCTGGCCCATAAAAACTTCTATTTACTGCTTTCCGTGGATGACAGACAATGTATGCTAGACAAGGCCTGCCATTTCCTCATGAATAGCTGAAGTTGTTTTTGTTGTTGCTGGAGGAAGGGAAACTGATGCATATCCTGCAGTTTTTACCTGAAGTAACCCCATTCTGAATATTTTTTTATGTTGGCTGGCTTCCAGCTATAGTGGAGTTTATGTGCATTGGAACAAAAGGATAATCATCTTAAGGTTGCTACTCAGAATAAGGCAGCCCTCTGATGAGGGCTGGAAGAAGGTTAAAGGAAACCCCCCAGACAGGAGGGGTTTACAGTCACTCGGCTGCATTGATTTCAGCAGATGGGTTCGTTCATTCAGAGATCATCAGTACAACCCTGTTGGATAGGCATGCCTTAAAATGGATTGAGTGCCTTATACTGGGTTAGCTTGATTTTGAACTGTCCACACAAGGGGCTAGCATTAGGGTTGTTTAACTAAGTTTAATCCAGTTTAGTCGTATCACTGTGTACGTATCATGTTTAAATATATTTCTGAGCTGTTACAAGACTGTGTAAATGTAGTAATGTGCTGTCTGTTAAATCATTTTTCTACCATTCAGATGGGCTACAGCCATTCAGATGGGCTATGCGAGGTGTTGTTAAGTTATTAACTCATAGTTGTATATTGCCTGCTCCCCACGGCTCTCAAAACGTTGCACATAACCACTCTATGAACCCTATGAACCTCCTTATCTTACATTCCCAAGTCCCAGCTCCAAGCTCAGTGCATACTGTACCACCTTTGCTGGGCTACACAGTCACCGATGTTCAGGATGAGGAGGCTGAGATAATCTATTTGTTGTTCTTCCAGTGCCATATAGATGTTTGGGTCGGAAAGGACCTCAGTAGATCATTGAATCCAACCCCCTGCCCTGGGCAGGAAAGAGCGTTGGGGTCAGATGACCCCAGCCAAGTGCATGTCTAGCCTCCACTTAACGACCCCCAAGGTAGAGGAGAGCACCACCTCCCTTGGAAGCCCATTCCAGATTCTGGCAAGCCTTACTGTAAAGAAGTTCTTCCTGATGTCTAACCTAAATCTGCTCTCCGTCAGTTTGTAGCCGTCGTTCCTGGTTACTTAACTGCCATCTCTTAACTGATTATAGGAGTTGCTTTTGAGCAACGAGGCAATAATCTCTTTTGGGCTGGACATAGAGCCTCTGAAGTACAATCCCTGCTTGCAAACAGTAATGATCGAAAGAGTAGAAATGACCCTTATGGCAGCATAGAACATTAATCTTAAATGATCTGCTAGCTTACAGTTTAGACCAGGACTATCAAAGATATGACCCATGGGGTAGATCCAGCCCAAAGTTCTGCCTGTCACAGACCAGCATACCACATGCAACTGGCTCTGCTGCTGGCAGTACATGGAACTCATGTGCTGCGGGCTGCGTGCAGTGCAGGGGGTGGAGCTAGCATGCACACTTCATAAAGCATGTGGGGGCAGTCTAGAACCAGGCCTGCATGCTGGACCAGGCTGTTCTAGAGCAGGCCTACAGACTGGCCACACATCAGTTCCTGTGCACAGGCGCCACATATAGCATGAGCCACATGGCCAGACTGGCCACATGCTGCACTGGACTGGGACTGGCACATTCTGCATGTGGCCTGAGGGGTCAGTCTGGGGCATGTGCTGTATGTGGCACCAACGCCGGATCAGCCCTGAGTGGTACATCCAGGGCTGACCCAAATCAGTCCCATAAATTGGCCCTGCATGCCAGATCCAGCCTGCAGGGCTGGTATGGGCTCCACATACAACCATGTGCAGAGCCAGGCCAGTGTGTGCTGCATGTGGTACATGGGGCTGGAGATGGTGTGTGCACTGTGGGCAGCACCTGAGTTGGTCCAGGGTGCATGCTGCAGGTGGCACCTGCACTGGACTGGCCCTACAGGCTGGCTCCAGCATGTGGATAGGTTTAACGCCCCTATTTTAGACTGCTCTGTGGTTGCTTTTATTTTGCTCTATTTTACATTCTTTTTTTCCAGGAGTATTTGAGCAGCCTTGCCATGCTGAAACAGCTCACAAAACTTACTTCCTTTCTGCAAAGCCCTTACTTTGCATTGCCATTTATATTTTACTTGCATTTATTTGTCCATTGTGTATTGTCACATCAAGGAAGCAAAGGTTGTAACATCAAAGCTTGTGTTTCCAGATACTGGCAGTTGTAGACACAGCAAAGCATTCTCAAAGCACAACGTCATGACACTGTGGGGCCCAAACAAAAGAGGATTTAAAAAAATTTCCTGGAAACACTTGGCACATGTGAAAGAAAGCTGGAAAAATGGAATGCCTCTACACATTTCTGAGTGAGTTATATTGCATGGGCTATGGAAGAGGGGACCTTGCAGAGATATGGGGTTAAGGCAGGGGCGGGCAAAATTTGGCCCGCGGGCTGAGTGCAGCCTACCAGGTCATTCTAGTCACCCCACAGGGCCCCTAAAAATTTAGACAATTAATATTTATCTGCTCCTGGCTGCCTGTTATGCGAGCCTTGATGGCTTGCCAAAACTCAGTAAGCTGCCCTATGCCTAAAAGAAATGCCCACCCCTGGGTTAAGGGAAAAGAGCCTTGAAGGACATAGCCTCTGTGGTATTCTCTCCCTTGTAAGGATTTATCTGTTACTTGAACACCTCGTATTCTGCATATCTGGTAAGTATAAACAGAGATTAAGTATCCCATCCTGCATGGCTTCCCAGAAGGTCTGAACATTTTCAGTTCCCATTGACTTCATGCAGAGACTGCTCAGCGCTTCATAGAACAAGGTGCCAAATCCCAATCAGAGCTCTGAAGGCAGATCCTTCTGTCTGGCCAAAACGAGGGCAAGCTATGGCAGGTCCTGTCCCCTGACACAAACTCAGCTAATTTCAGGGCTCCTAACTTGCACTGACTGTTCATGGCTCCCCCTGACAGCTGGGGATCTCTTGAGGTGTGTGGAAGGGAGGCAGCAGGATGAGCAGATGCCCCCTTTTCCTCATGACATGGTAGGGCAGGCAGAGGTCAGTATAAGACAGGGGCAGGCAATTATTTTGGGTGGAGGGCTGCTTACTCAGTTTTGGCAAGCTGTTAAGGGCTGCATGGATAGCCCTGCCCCTTGACAGGTGCCCCACCCCCTGGTCACCATCTTGGGACCAATGTCTCAGGGCCAGCACTCGTGGGGCCCAGAGCAGAGTGCAGGCTGTCAGGAGTCTGTAGAGCCGGGTTGGGCTGCGCCAGTGGGAAGAGTGGAGAGCTAGCCTGGCTCCATAGAGCCCTTGCTGGTCAGGACCCTGTACTCCTGCCACCCTGCTCTGGGCCCTGCCGGCCCTGGCCCAGGACACCAGTGTGGGCCCCATGCACCCACTCACTCCCAGTGCCCCCCAGCTCTGCGGTACAGGCGGGGGGCAATGTCCAGCCCCAACACCCTGCTCCATGGCAGGGAATGAGCTGGTGCTGAGCGCAGGGAAAAGTGGCCCCTCCCCTGCCCTGTGGCTGGCGCTCCCTGCTGCAGCCACTTGCAGCCCATGCGGGGCTGTTCTAAGCAAGCATAGGCAGGGGCCGGGGCGGAGAGGCAGCAGATGTTTTCAGTTGGCCCAGGTTCTGGGTAGCTGCTGACAGCTACAGAGCCTGGGCTTGGGGGCAGGTGCTTTGGGTGGAGGGCAAGGGGCACAAGTAGGGCATCTTGCCATGTACCAACTACCCTCGTTTTGAGCAGGAACAAGCAGCCCCATGCGGGCTGCGAGCGGCTGCAGCGCAGGTTGCTGGCCACGGGGTGGGCAAGGGGCTATGTTTCCTGCACTCAGCACCAGCTTGTAATCTGCCCCTGTTCCTAGTCCAGGCCCCGCACCAGCTCCGGGCTCAGCCACTGCAGTGCAGCTGCCACCACCGCCCCTGTGCTGCCCAGCGCGACCTCCGGGTAGGTAGCAGCAGCAAATGCTGCATGGCAAGCAGGGGGGCCAGAGCTGCTGCCGCCGCACACAACCCTGACAGGAGAGCCCAGAGCCGGTGCAGGGCCCAGGCTGGCAGCGGGGGTGGGTTACAAGCCAGTGCTGAGCACGGGGGGAGAGCAGCCCCTCCCCCACCCCATGGTCAGCCCCGCACCTTGCGCTGCAGCCGCTCACAGCCCCGCTGCCTGTCCCTGCTCAGGACAGCCCCAGGTGGGCTGTGAGTGGCTGCAGCAGAGAGCACCAGCAACAGGGCAGGGGAGGGGCTGCTTTTCCCTGTGCTCCTTCCCTGCCCCCTCCCTCTTACCTGAGTTTCTGGTGTGGGGCAGCCACATGGTCCCTGCTGGGGCTTCCAGCTGCGGGGGCAGGGCCAGGCAGGCTCTGCAGTTGCAGAAGCTTGCCGAGAGTCCTACTGCCCCTGGTTCCTGTAATTTTTGACAGGAACCAAAGACAGAGAAATATTAATTTTCTAAATTTTTTAGGGGCCCTGCGGGCTGGATAGAATGGCCTCGCAGGCCGGATCCGGTCTGCAGGCTGTATTTTGCCCATCCCTGGTATAAGAGGAACTGGAGAGGCTCCACGGTACTAACAGGTTGTCGAGCACTGAGGGAATTCTCCAAACATGGTTTCATGTGGCTCTTGTGCCCAAGTACTGCTGAGATAAAAGAGTGGGAATTTTTTGTAATATTTCATTAACAATCTGCATGACTCAGTTTACCCACGTCTTTGGCATGGTACCCACTAGGATAGAGGGAGTGAGATAGCACAGTTCAGACCTGCTTACATGCCAGAAGCCCACTCTGGTACTGAACAGAATCAATGCAAATCCAAGTGGAGTACACAGGGGAAGAAAAAGAAGAGTCAGTGACCGAAAACTAACTTTTAACAATAGGCTGCCAAAGATGGCAGAAGCTGTGGATCACAGCTGCTCTGCTGTTGGTACAAAGGATTCCAATCAAGGGGAGATGGACCCACGAGGCTCATGGAGGAACAGGTACGTCTTCTCCCTGTGTGGATTATGGCTGGATTTGCCATGCTCTCCTAAGGATCCTACATGCTATATGCCAGTTGATTATAAATGCTGGTTTATTTTGTATAGGTGGCATTGCATCACTGTGTCACTTTACTTACATGCAAATTGCATTGCTTCCTTCATGGGTGGAAATCCCTAATGGGGTTCAAAATCGTTTGGATCAACTATGGGGAGAAACATTGGTGTTGTCCCTCAGGGGCCCAGTCTTGGAGCTTAAGAGGCCTTGAGGCTTACTCTCAAACTGAAGCTGTACCTAAGGGTTGGCTTAGATGGGGTGCTCAGAAAGCCTGTAGAAGGGCTGGGAAACAGCTTCCTGAATTTTTCCATGTCAGTTCCCTCTCACAGTTCCCTGCCAAGGAACACAGATGTTTTGCATGCTTCTTGAAGGTTATTTATGAGATGACTAAAATGCTGAGCTACAATTTTTTTTACAGTTAACAACTGAAGAAAAAAAAAAGCTGATGTGGAAACCCCCTATCAGAGGAGGGCAGGATTGTTAAAATTTCCCTTCATACTCTGCTCGTGGTTTCCTAGTTCTGCTCCAGCAACAGGGTGTGTGATAAATTATAAATTCATATTTCTCATCATGACCGGGTCATCTTCGTGCATGGAAGTTTGGCTTGTAGTAGTATGTTCCTTGAAAACTACCAGCAGTTTGCATATCACTTTCCATCTGAAAACTAAAATCAAAGTAATAGGGAATGTTTTGGTAAATGAAAAGAGTAAACTGCAATTAGAGAAATGAGGGTTTCCATTCACATCAGCAAGGGCCCAAGTGCAGTCCATTTTCTCTTCACTTGAAGATTTGCCATGTAAAACAAATGTCATTGTTAGCATGTGGCTGATCAGTAATCATCGACGGCAGAAATTGTTCAAGCAAATTATTTAATTTCAAATCTGAAACGATTTATGGACAGCATCCTGTGGCTTATTTTAGAGTAGGAGGTAGCCCCTCCCCCTAATTTATACCACTGGTATCAGTTCATCACACCACACAAAAAGGGGTGACTTTATCTTCCTTGTGTCCTCAAGACACATATGTTTTCTACAAGGCAAGCACCTTTTTAGGCTTAAACTCCCACATAACTTCTCTCTATTGACACACCTTTTCTGTACACTCCCTTCTGTACACTCTGTTCACTCAAGTGTCTAAATTGCATCTGTATAACTGGTGAAGACACTGCAGGTTTGACCACAATTGCCTGGCAGTTAGTAGAGAAGTAAGGGTCTGAATCTTATTCTATATCTGTGCAGCATTCATCACACTAAGCCCTGATCCTGAGTGAGGCTTCTGGGCATCACCATAATAGAAAAAAATATGATGTGATAAAACTCGGCCAGTATTTTGGAAGAACAAGTAGGTCCAACTATTTCTTTGGATGAATGGGCACCATTCTCCATGGCCCCATCTCCACACTAAATGTAGCATGAGTGACTATAGTGCTTTTAATTGCACTGCTCTGGGAGGGAAGGGGAGGGGGGAGTGCCTCCTAAGCTGGAAACCATGCATCTGTGGATGCCTGCTGCTACAGGTTGCCTAATTGGCCTTGTCATTTAACAGTGCTTACTAGCCTGGCTGAAGTGCATCTACACGAGATGCAATGAGTTACTGTGCAGTAGCGTTGAAAAAAACTATGCTGAGATGGTATTGTGCAGTTATTTAGTACTTGCTTATGGAGTCTGCCACTTGCGTAGATGCAGCCAGTGTGGATTCAGCTACACTGCTTCTGGTCTGAGATGCAGCCTATCTGTGGCTGTAGTATCCTTCAGGGTGCCAAAGCAAAGCATGGTAAACTTACCTGTAGACAGGGCCTTCGGCTTCCATGGCACATGGCTTCTATGAGAGATATATTCTTGTGTTTCAATACAGAAATGCAGCCTTTCGAGTTATGCAGAGCTCTTGCAAGCAGCATTAATGTGTGCGAGAGGGACTGGTGATTTTTTTTTTTAATCAAAGAAGGTAAGCCACAGGGGGAAGTGTAACAAGCTGGAAAACAAAAAAATGAATGTGGAACAGGTCACTCATTGTGTTAATGTTGAGGAAACACTGCTTCTCCTGTTATACCATCACAGTAATCTTTTTTCTGATGCAAAACAGACTAAAATAAATAAGCACAACCCCTCTCCCCTTAGGTATATAAAATGGCATCTGACATGTTTTTGTACATACTTCAGGTGCTTGCATTGAAGACTTTTGAGAGCATGTTGAAGAAATAATGTTTACAGTGTTACTTCCTGTGATAAAGAAATAGTCCTTCCTCAGTTTTCATTAGTCGTAAGGTTGGGCAAAACAGCCATAAAGTTAGTGGAGTCATATGGAGATTATTTTGGCCCAGTTTGTCCTATACAAAAAGGATGGACCTAGCACAGGCATGAAGTAAGTGTTAATACCATGTAACTTTATGGGTTTGGCTCAATATTCATCAGTCAAAAGGACCTGGCATTTTCCTGCTTCTGTTGAGAGCGCTGGCCTCTGGTCAGAAAAGTATTTAAGTTGCTGTATCTGTTATAGCAGTTCATGTGGTTGCTGCTGCAGATACATGATAAGAACAGAAGCATGAACTTTAAAAAGTTACAGTGGGATTTTAGTTTTTGAAGTTCTTTAAAAAAAAAACAAACCGTTTTTTTATGTGAGCAAAAATACTACTGAAAACTGAAACTAGAAAGCATTGAGTGAAGGAGATAACATCTTCAAATGGAGCACATGCAAAAGCAGCAAGTGTTAGAGCAACTGTTCTTAGCACTGTACAGGCTGGTTTCCTGCTGTTGTGTTAAGTTTCACCTGCAAAAGCTCACATGGGGTTAATAAAGTTACTGTTGCATAATCCTGGCCAACTCTACATTGCTGTACTGCTGTTGTAAAAGTGATAATTCCCTAAACAACAGTTAGTCTGAAGAAAACCTTACAAAGATAGCAAGCTTTTACCTACACCCCTGCCCCCATGACATTGTATGATTCTGTGCATAAAGGCAATGACAAAAAAAATCAAACTATAGAAATTACTATAACACCATGGGAATGAATGAGATGGTTTAGCCAGGGATGATCCCGCCTTGAGCAGGGGGCTGGACTAAATGACCTCATGTGGTCCCTTCCAGCCCTACTCTCCTATGATCCTAAGTCCTCTAGCACTTAGAAACCATGCTAGTATACTGCAACGGATGACTAATTTTTTAACTAATGTCTCTGAACCATGTTTGTGTCTGATTACAAGAAACATTTTAAAAAATTGAAAGATTAGTTCTATTGATGGCAGTAGAGTTCAACTGATTTATACCTGCAGAGAACTTGGCCCACAAGAAAATGTAGCTAGAGGGTCAAATTCTTCTGGGTACCATAACAGCATGCAACAGTACAGTTGAATTATTTAGTTTACAGCTGTGAGACTGAGCTCAGAATTAGCCCAAAGGGTCTAGGTATCATAAACTACTCAAGACATAACAGCTCTAACATGAAAAGAACTTTATCCATATTAACCAATGTATTTAAAGCTGCATCATGTAAAAATGGCCAGGACAATTACTGCTTATCCACAAGCTGAACTTCATGGCTAGGGACAGACATTCAAAAAGCCTGAGTCTGAAGTGATTCAATCTTTACAGGTTAGTCTAACCTGACTAGGCTAAACCAGTTTGTAACCTTAGAGACATCCCAGAAATGCAGGGACATGCCTGCAGTGGCTCAGGCTAGAAGCTGCGGGGCACTAGAGCAGCCCTCCCATCCCTTCCATAGTGCTCAGCTGAGAGGGGTGTGGACAGGCCCCAGCAGGATGTTCGGATTAGAGAGGGGTTCCCCACCCCTCCTGACCAGCCCAGCAGGGAATTGATACCACAGTATTTACCACCCCTAACTCGGTGTTTATCAGCCCATTTTGAAAACAACAGAGGGACATTACTAATTAGCTGTTGATTCTGCCTTTGTCCCATCTCCCACAGCACAGACCATAGCCAGCACGTGGTCTGCTAGCTAATGCTAAGAGGTGTCTGTGTAAGGCAGAGGGACCTGGGAATTCCTGCTTAGCAGGGAGTGGTGAGGGGAGGGGAGAGGGAGCAGGGGCAAGCCAGGCAGATGCCTGCAGTCTCTGCTGAGCTGCAGCCAGGGAGCAGAGGGGAGAGACCAGCCCTGCTGTGGAGCAGAGAACCCTACCCAGCCCAGAAAGCAGCTGGGATGCTGGGGGAGTCTGCTTTATCTTAAACCAGCAAGTGGTCTGGGACAAACATTGTATAAACCAGTTTGAGCCAAATCAGTTAAGTCTGATACTACATTCAACCAGGTTCATCTCAAACTGGTTTCAGCCATTTTCAAACTGTTTTATGTGCACTGAACATCTGTTCTGTTACAGGCTTAAACCATTTTCTGATCACTTAAACCAGCTTATGTGTAATGTCTGTCCCTAGCTCATGAAACTCACATAGTAGCACTGCTGTGAGCATCTTGATCTTCCTCACACAGCAAGCAAATGTTTGGACAAAATTCTGCTTGTGCTAGAATTAGCTGCTGGCCTCTCGGTTTCCTTCCTTCTGATAGCTGTTTTCATGATGGTTGACTGAAAAATCCTGCACCTGTTAGAATTGCCACAAAGAAGGAAATCTCCTTTTTAAGTACCAGTATTTGCTGAAATATTGGGCATAGGTTGTCTCTTCTCCAGCAAGAAAAGCCATACAGAAATGAAACAGAACAGTACTTCGTAATGTACCAGGGGAAATTGCAGTAGGAGTATAGAAATGTCTCAGTTGATAGCACGTATAAGCAGCCTAATGAGCCAAATCATACAGCAAAAGTAACTAAGATGAAGTAGCTGGAAAGAATATAGATTACTACATGTTACATGGACCTGTCTATAAAATATCCTGACAGGAATATTTCATGGGTACGATTTTCAAAAGGATTTTAGTACCCCTTCATTTTTTTTTAAAATAAGCCTTAGGCAAATTCCATTACAATGCAGATCCTAACTTTTAGGCATCTTACTGGTTTGTGGAATCTACAGCTCTGAATTAGACACCTTGGCTTTTTAAACTATGTCTCGGGGTGAAGTACCCATGCCTGACATCCATAAAAGCCAGCAGGTAACAAGTCTCCCAAGTGGCCAACTGGAGATGTCAAGCAGGGGGTCTGCGTGTGAAGCTCCACCCTTCTCAGGGACTTATGGGGCCTAAATCTGGACTTCAGATAGTCCCATCTTATTAGCTGGGATTCACCAGTGAACTCCCAGAGTGACATCAGTACCAGAAAGACATACAGGCCCATGGCTGAACCCTTTAAACCTACCTGCACATTCCATCGCTGGCCTCAGAGTAGCTGTTCTTAGACACAAAACTTTAAAACCAGATTGAATGGGGAATTGTGGAACAAGAAATCAGCCACAGATTGGATTGTGCTAAGCACTGTTTGAAGACTACAGATTCATAGCCCATTTTCCAGATTAGGCTTTATAGCCCCTAGGTCCTGCAGTAGGGTAACTGCTTTATTTTTCTCTCCTACCCACCTCACCTCTCTTTTTTTCTCCCCACTTTCTTGCCCTTTGTATTTTAATCATTGCTTTCTGTTTAGAAGCTCTGCTTCCTGTACCCCCCTCATAGCAGCTGATGAAGTAAGCTGCTGTTTATGAAAACTTATGCATCTCTGATTTAGTTTTTAGTCTAGAACAGGGGTGTCAAAGATACAGCTCATGGACCTTCATCTGGTCACTGGTGGTGCCTCTTGATCACAGAGTTGACTCATATGCAGCACATGGTGCCCACTGCAACTGGCCTAAGCACCCATGCCACACACATTACCCACTTTGGGACTGCACTGCACATGTACCCACCCTGAATAGAGCAGGTATCATTTGTACTGGATCTGTTATGTGGGGAGTAGGGGGAGGGGAGAAGGTGGTCCACAGGTCAGATCAGGTGCCACTCATTAGGTCCATGGAGACAGTTAAGTTTAACATCCTGAGCATATATGGTTTAAATCTACCCTACCTGCTTTCAGGCTAATAGGGCTAAATGCCTCTCTCTATTATTTAGGGGCCGTGTTCAGCTGTCTGTTCAGGTGGAAACAATATGGGGGCAATGTGTTTGCTGAACCAGTAGCTCTCCAGGGAGAAGACTGGTAAATCCCCAGCTAGAACAGAGACAAAGTAGGGATTTAAAAAGGACTTGTAGGAGAAACAAATGCTGTGGGAGGTGATTTTAGCCTGGCTAAAGGAAGACAAAGGCATGCTCTTGTAGGGAATGTGCTATTTAATTCCAGAGATTTCATGATTCAGAAGAAGCACCATGAGCTGTGGGCACAGACATAACGAGGACTTGTGCCCTGGGCAGATTCTGCAGGAGAGCAGGGTGGAGGCAGGGGGGCATGCTGCTGCATGCTGGAGGGGTAGGGGCAGGGGCTGGGGGATAGAGTTGGTGCAGGAATCTTACCTATCCTGAGGATTCAAAAACAGTCCCCAGCTGCTGCTGCACTGTGGGGCTGCTTTTGTTGTCAGAGTTCAGACCACACGGGGTTAGAGGAGCAATTCTGGTGCACTCATCCACTCCCAATTATGCTGTGGCTGTGGGAAAATAAACCTGAGTTTATTAGCTGATCCTGTCTGAAGCTCTCAAAGAACGGTCACAACTGAAACTGAGTCAGGGAAAGGCATACAGGTGTGCTCATCATTTTCATTTGGATTTGTGTATTTATCTACCAGGATAAAGAATACGTGTTGGAGATTCCTCTCTGCCTGACTGAGGCCTGTGTTTGCCGTACGTACTACAACTGTTGCAGGCCCCTAGGGAATTGCACTGAAATCTCAATGGCTATAAGGTTGGAGCTCTGGGAAAGGATATGCTTAAGCTACGGTGGAATTTAGTGAGTTTCACAGCCTAATTGCCATGAAACCGGCTCCGTAGGTGTGCCAGAACACCAAGAAAAGAGAGTGATGGAACCTCCTTAGCTAAAGGGAAGTTTGAGTTTACAAGGCCGGTCTGCTGGCATCCAAACACCGGTGAAAAACCCAGCAGAGGGTGTGCTGACATGGCTGGACATGTGACAGATACAGATATTTAGGAATTTATAATGGCAAAGACATTGCTATATCCTGCAAAACCTGTTGCAGCCTAATTCCCTAAATTGTGCAACATCACCAAGGAAGTTGTGCTGGTGCAACTGTTACGGTTTTAAACGAGATTTGAATATCTTTGTAAAAAGGGAGGGGGGTGAGATCTTGTGTTTAAACACGAAAGGCCTCAGATGAGAGAACTCTGGGTTCTAATCTGAAATGAGCTAATAAATACACCTGGGTAAATTCACATCTGATGCAACTTCAGTTACTGTGACTAAGTTACACCACAGATGAATCTGGCTTATGACATGATAATAAACCAAGCCTCTTTGCTGGTTCAAAACAAAGCCTTCCTGCTGTGACAGAGTGATAAACAGATGTTGTAGCTGAACTTAATTTTTCTGGGTGAAGGACTGCAAGTTCGTACTGAGCACTGATTATATTCCCATATGTGACTATTCAGTCCCAGCTCCTGCAGCTAGTTACTCTGTAAATTAGGTTTCTGTACATGTTTTGCTTCTATGGAAAGATAATTTAATTTGACAGATTGTTTGCTGGACAAATTGAAGATGTTTCCATCAGGTTGTTTTAATCCTCTGTCTGTGCATGTGTATTTTGTGTGCATGTGAGAGAGATTAGAGAAGCAGGGGACTAGAATTATTCTTATTCACACTCCTATTGAATATTCTATTCAAACTCCAACCTTTAGAAAACAAACTGTTTAAGTTTCAGGGGGGGAGGGGGGTTATTTCAGCTGCTGAGGACTGTTGGAATTTGGTAGCAGGGAAATCTCTCTGTTTGGTGATTTTTTTTGTCAAATACAGGAAACATTCAGTTGATTCGCTTCCATGGGAATTAGGTGATTCAATAACTTTTAAGGAAATAGGTCTGAGTAAAAATGGAGTGTCCATTGTGCTTGTATCCAAGCATGGAGGGAACACTCCTTTGAATCTCCCCTCTCCTGGGCAGCGTCCCACACACTCCCCCCTAGAACTTCAAAGCAGTGAGAATACATAGTAGTAAAGTCAGTTAGCTATGTAGTAAATCTATGTTATTATAAAAGTAGAACAGTCACATGCTGCTTAGGTCTGCTATGTAGTAAATTGCTCACATCTAGACTAGAGTTATCTCTTGAACAATGTGTAGTAACAACATAGTATGTCTCCTGAGTTTACTCCCCTAGTCAATATTGTTCAATGCAACATGTAGTAAGCAGCAAAATAGGTCCCCCACCACTTAGTTACCAGGGCTGTAATAATGCCCACTGTGAGCAGCTAGTCTGGAAAAGCTAAACCCTATGTGTGTTCCCTATTACTGAGTCAATTTATTGTGGATTGAAATATGGGATGAGTATACAACAGAACCGTATAGTACATCGTGTTCTGTTCTGTGCCCCTAACAAAAGTTGAGAATCAGTTTTGTTATCATTTAAATGGTTTTTGCAATAATAGTCAGGCTTCAGGAAACTTCAGGCTCAACATTCATGACTGCATTATTTTGAATGTCTGGATAACGTTAGGACCACTTATGTAGTTTTGCAAGCAAAGATAACAAGATTAATCAAACCTCACATTTCAGAGTCCAAGCCTTTGTAGTATCAAGGAAATTATACTCCCTTTCTTGCATTGCATCCTTCCCAGTAAGCTACAATCTCATAGTAAATAGCTCATACTAAGATCTTATATTAAGTAGCTTTAAACACAAACCTGTGAAAGATGAGATTTACATGGTGCACTGAACGTTACAGGAGAGATGTGTGTGCCTCTTATTGTGCATTCACTGAAGCAGTGATGCAGTTAGCATTTGCGTGCTACTTTATTGTCCTTCTTTGCAGAACTTAAAGGCAAATAAGGCCACTTTCACTACATGATGGCCCCTTCTTTTACTGCACTTTGGAGACAACCAGAATACATTAAAGTAGACTAAATATTTATATGCCTAGAAAAGCTCAGTTCATGAGTGACTGGTGCCTCCTGACCCCGGGGGGCACCTGCAGAAGCCGTTGACCCTGTCAGGGAGGGTACCAGCTCTACCAACAGCATCAGTGTCAGCCCTTGTGTACCCCCTACCAGTCGCCTATGGCTCAGTTGATTCCACTCAGGCCTTCAGCTGGGTTTAATAAAGCAAAGTTAGGTCGAGAGTCTTGCCTAAAATCACCCACATTAACTGTGTTCTGTAGACACTGACAGCAATACTACACTGTGGATTTTAAACAGAATTTCATGAGACTGGTGCTAAAAATGGGGAAAAAAAATTGTATTGAGTTAGTAATGCAGGAAAATACTAAAGGCCAAATCTCTCCCTTTTTAATTGCCAGCTGCCCTGTTTCCTTATGGTGCTGACTCCTTTTTCTGTTTACTATTTCCTGGTATATTTGGTGTCACTTAAGCCGTCTGAAGAAAGTGGAAGTCTAATAACAGAATTATAATAGCATTGTAAGAGCACTGGATCAAGGATTGTACACACGTCAAATATATCTTTTTAACTCCCATGAGGCGGTACTAATACTGTAATTTCTATAGATACGAGGTTGATGGCCTAACAACCGAACACACATTCCTTTGGAGTTAGTGAAGTTACTCCAGGGATGAATCTGGCCCAGAAATTCTAAGGTAGTAAATGTCATCAATTTTCAGTGCTGCCAGTATAAGTTACAAATACACGGTACCTCACAATATCAGGCTCTGAATGATTTGCCTGCAAAGGACTCTGCACCTTTATCAAGATACTCAGTACAGATGACAGTGCTTACAACCTATCCTCATGTGGTGGCTGTGAGAGCACTTACAAGATCAGAACTCAGAAGGGAATTGACTTGGCTGCCAATCTTATGCTCACTCCATTAGTAATAGTAGATTCTTATTAGTTGCTCTTTAAAAAGAAAGTAGCACTATCCCCATTTCACAGACAAGGACACAAAGACATAAAAAAAAAATCAAAAAAAAAAATCAAATGACTTGCCCAAAGTTACACAACATCTCAGTAGCAGAATTGAGAACCAAATGTAAGTCCTCTAATTCCCAGTTGCATGCCCTTGAGGCCACGCTTGAACATGATGCCTTTAAATACTAGTTCCTTTTTTTACCTGTGTTTTGCTGCAGGGTAACACTTCCCTATTTAATTCAAAACATACAGTTTACTTCTAGAGCCTAAGGAAAGGACTAATCCCAATAGTTCAGTTTGAGAGGATTCACCTCTCACTTTCATCTTGCACACTCATGCTCTTCAGGGAATTTCTGTAAAATGAAGGAAAGACAGACGCTATAATTATTAGAAATTTAACTATATACCATATTTATTATCAATCCACAGGATAATTTGATTGCTACAAGAGCTCATAAAAGCTATTTCATCATTACAAAATTAAAAAAAATGTGCCACAAGGATGTAATAACTGCCAATAACCAAGAACTGAATCTTAAAATTATAAATTTGCTGTAGAAAAGATTAAAAAAAAAACAATTATATTCACTTTAGAATTTTACTTTGAATAAAATATTCCCCGTATAAAAAATAAAAAAGCTTGCTCTGGTTAGAATTAGAGTATTTTTCTTTTCTAAATCTGGATATTTGCATAATATCTCTGTAATAGTTTTCTTTTTTTTCTTTCCTATTGTACCACGCAGCATTCAAGCATAGAAGATTAGAAACAAACATGAGAAAAGCAATCTTAAATTGTATGAAATCCACTTGGGAAGTTTTACCTTCCTTTTCTTTACCCTCCTCCTCAAAGACATATTAACAAGAATAGCTTGGAAAAGAAACAGGAAAAGTGGGGACCTTGAATGTGCCATTAATTCGAGCAAGGTAATAGAAGGCCTTTTTGTAAGTGCTTTTTAATAAGGTGCAGAAGCAGACTGCAACGTTTGCTAGTGCTGCACTATGTACATATTCACAATAGATCTTTATTTAAAAATATTCCAGCTACTTCACATTTTCTCTTCCATTCTGAGGCTTTCAGTTCCATCACAGCCTTGACTGTAAGAAGTGCATCAGCACCACTACTTCTCTTGTGGTTGTTGGTCCTCTTATGCAGTACTGGAACTTATATAAGTGGGCCAGAGTTCTGTTTTCCTATGCAGTAACCTTGTAAATCCATCTGGTTTCAGGTATACATACTGATGGCTGGAATCCTGAGTTAAGAAAACTCCAGTACTGGAGTCGGCCACAGCAATGTTCTATATAATCAAGGCTTTCCCTTAGATTTGTCTAATGTGCATCAGAGATGCACCTCTTCTAGAGAAACATAAAATACAAAAACAAAACAAAGCTAAAAACACACAGCCAAAGGCTTAGCAGCTCTTGACTCTTGACTGGGTGATGTCTGATGTTTTCTTGATGACACTAGCCCGTGTCTCCCGATCTGGCCTGTTACTGCTGGTAGAAGCTGTAGACACTACTTGTGGGAGAGGGATATCTGGGAAGGCGGGCCAGGAGTAAGGCAGTGAACAGGGTTCTTCTTTGATGGTGACCTGGAGGTCTGGCTTGTTAGAAGTCACAAAGGTAGCCATACTGGGAAGCAGATGGGAAGGATTCCTCATCCCCATATTGCTCAAGTATTGTTTGCCTTCAATGTTTTTCTTTTGCCAGTGAAGCCGTCCCTGAGTGGAAAGAAACAATAAATGTGATTTTGTAAACTCTTTCAGCAATTGGATAGAGGGGCTGCTCTATCATCTTTTTCAACCATGACCTAAACTAAGAGTCTGCTTTCCAAGTAATGGATCAGATACTCAGGAAAAGCCTGTGCTTCTAACCTTTTCTTATGCAACTTTATTATGCAAATCCAGTGGCAATTATTGATATTGGAAAAGCTTTACTGTGTGCTTAGCTAGCTACTCTGTTGTCCATGGAGCTCAGGGCGTTGTTCCACAGAGCACTGGCTCCACCTCCCAATACATGCAGTAACCCCAGGTTCTACCTGGAGAGGGACTCATACATTGGCGAGCTGGGTGATTTTACTGCAGAGCTAATGCTCCACCTGAACTGAAAAAGCAAGCTGGAGGTGCTTCCCTTCCCCAAGCTGTCCAGACTGTCCCAGGGATCCTTTTGAGTTAGGCCTTCCTTTGCTTGCAGAAGCAGGAGGGAAAATAATAACGACACAGGGTTCAGCTTTGTTTTAGGGTCACTTCCCTCATTCATGCCCTTTTATAAACAACCCTGTGACTGGCAGCAGTAGGAGCTCAGCTGTAGTACAGCATGCTGCTCAGCAAAAGGATATCTTTAACATCCTTTTGAATATTCTCTTCTTTTTATTGTGTGAGGTATTATCAGGACTGTGTGTGTTCACCCAAATCCTCATTTGGGAGCAGGACTGATTGGAGCTTGGTGACCTTCAAAGATTATGCACTAAGAAAGCTAGCACTGCTGAGTATCTTCAAGTTTGTACAACAGAATTCTTTAATAGAAAGGGCTTTGCAGGGAGGCCTTTCAGGAACAGAAACCCTGAAGCCCTATTTTCAGCTGTTTTCCGCCGCGCGCGTGTATGTGTGTGTGTGTGTGTGTGTGTGTGTACGCGCGCACACGTATGTGCGCACGCACGTGTGTGCGCACGCATACATGTGACTAACTGCATGCTTTGCACATAGCCTTACATGTGCAAATGGACGTACAGGCATGTTTACAGTTACAAAAGTAGAGGATGCAAATAGAAAGGTATTCTCCTAGGTTGCAAAGAACAAGTGCACAGAATTTTGGTGGTGTGTGTGTGTGTTCTCCTTTGCCTTCTTTTCATCCAAAGCATGAGAGATTTGTCAGGAAATCTGCTAATCCATATGCACCAAGTTTTCAAGAGCCTTTCTATCATTGTTGTCATTATCAGTCTGTTTCCTGCCTTTGTATGAATCAAAATGACATGTAAGAAGACCCAAACAAGGATGTTTGTAACCAAGATAAAACACTAAACTACTCTGCAACAAGGACTAAGCAACCACAAATGCATACATACATGCACGTGTGCGTGCATGCACATGCACACAGCCTCTCCACTGATTTTCTCTCTTACAAAAATGTTATAATCTGTTAACATTTTTCTAAACCACACATTTCATGTTCCTATGTGAATTAGTTTACTTGTAATTTTGACAGATCAGGAGGGAATTTTACAGGCATTAATCTACTTTTGCAAGCACTTGAGCATTTGTTTCCACACAGACTGCTCTCCAACATTCCTTTCCTCCAGCCACTGTTAAAATTAATACTGACTCAACAGAAATGCATTAGCAGAACAGACAAGGAGATAGGACCTCTGCAGCAGATGGCAATGCTTTTGAAAAACTGCTCTCAAGTGCTATAAAACAAAGTGCTTACCTCTGCATTTTCTTCATCACTGGGAATGCTGTCTGTTGTTTCACTTTCTGTTGGTCAAAATGGAAGTAAAAATGAAAATTGGCATTATTTTACCAGAGTATTAAAATCCAGCTAACCTGATGCACTCCCCTCTAAAAACAAGAGGGTTTTTAGCTGCTTCCAAACTTGCAAAGCCTAAAAAAGTCCCCACATGCAATGAAAAAACAAACAGTCCAAAAGATTTAATGCCCTGTCATCCATAAACTGATTTGACCTGTAATATGAGGCCTATAAGTACAGGTTTCTCAATTTGGGAGCAATTATGCAAGATAAAAATCACACGGTTACCATAATAAATGTGTCTCTACACTGGAAACAGAACATACTAGAGGCAGAAAATGCTAAAGAAAAGCAGACAAGGTTATCTGGGAAAATGTGATATCTTTTATTACACCAACTGACTAGCTGGAAAAATTGTTCTTCGCAAGCTTTTTGGTACTGGTGCCTGTCATGGACCATGCCGGGACAAGAAATGTAAAACCTGCCAATATATTTCCACCACTCCCCCAATAACTATGCCTCACAACAGAACTGTCACCATTCCTGGATCTTACACCTGCACCTCCAGAAATATATCTCATCCAGTGCACTGTATGCCCTGATGGACACTACGTAGGAGAAACCAAACAACTGCATACCAGAATGAACGCACACCATAAATCTATCAAAGACAAAAATGCCCAGTTACCTGTGGGTGCACACTTCTCACAAGACAACCACTCTCTCTCCAATCTCTCAGTTCTAATCGTCAAAGGGAATTTATAAAACACCTTTGTAGACGAGCCTAGGAACTTCACTTCATAAATCTAATGGATACAAAAAGTCATAGACTAAATATAGACACTGGATTTATGGCACATTATAACCTGCCTACCATCCGATAACCCCAGGTAAACTCTTTATATTTTCCCAGCTATATTTTATCACCTGTGGACATTTCCCTCTTTTGTTCCCCCTCCCACCTGTCTCACACTCATTAACTCCTATCCCCTCTGATCTTCCCTGCCATACATACATTTCCATTTTCACAGCCTTGCATTTTGTGTTATGACTTAAGCTTCTATTTGACCCTAGACAGAAGACAAAGACCAGCAGACTCTCCCTACACCGAAGGAAGGGCGCCTGTGCCTGAAAGCTTGCAAAGAACAATTTTTCCAACTATTCAGTTGGTCTAATAAAAGACACCACATTTATCCAAATAACTGTGTCTACCTATGTCCTTAGACTAACATGGCTACAACTGACACCAAAGAAAAGCAGATGCGCAAGAGTTGTATCAGTGCTTAACTTCAAGAGCAAACGAGATAACTTACTTTTCTTCAAGAGACTATCATACTAGAAAAGAAGAGACCTCTCTCTCACCCATTACTGTGCTTACTACCTGGAAGAGCAATATCTGGCCTGGCTTGGAGGTCACAATCAAAGTCCATTCAAAGACTTTTGTACTGTTTCAGAAGGCAAAATCTCAACCAAAGGTGCCAAAAACTGGTAGGTAAGAATGCTTTTACTTTTTGCCTCAAGGACTAATCATCTTTGCTTCAGTTTTATTATTGCTATTGTTAATCCCCGTTTTACCCTTAGTTGCTATTCCAAGACCCTCCACAAAACATGCATACCCTCCCTCCACTTCTTCCTGGACTGCTGCACCCACACCTCATCTTTTCTTTAACTGCTGCATTTACATGCACACACACACCTGCATGCCCCTTCTACACATGCCAGTAAAGGCATGATTGGATCTAATGTGTGATCCACACATGCATGGCAGGAAGTGTGATTGTGGAATTTCACATTAGATTCAAATTGCACCTTGTTGCCAATATAGAGGGAGCTTGATCCTAGGCTCCTCTTTGGTAAATGGTGTCCCAGCCATGGAGGCCACATGCAGCTGGGACCAAGAGTCCCATACCTGAGGGGGCTCTCAGTCCTGGCTGCATCACAGATCAGATGAGAGGACCCTTGGTTCCAGCTGTGTACATGGCCCAGCCAGGACCAACGGTTTCACAAACCCCCAAGCCTTGGGGATCGTGGCTATTGCAATCTCCTGGGCTCAGGGGTTTCATACTGGACATGGTGCATCCCTGTGGCTGGAAGCCCTGTCAATTGTCAGCACAGAGACCTGCTACAGGTGCCAATTAAAGCTCAATAGATTCATAGATTGAAAGGCGGGAAGGGACCTTGGAAGATCCTTGGGTCCAGTCCCCTGCACCAAGCAGGAAAGATAACTGGGGGTCAGGTGGCCACAGCAGGGTGACTGTCTTAAAGATTTGCAGGGTAGGTGATTGCACCATCTCTGGAGTGAGCTTATTTCACAGTCTGGACACCCTGACTGTGATGTTTTTCCTACTTTTGAGCCTGAATCGATCTTTCAGGAGTTTGTGGCCATTACTCCTGGTTTTCCCCTTGGGTGCCCTGGTGAACAGCAACCAGCCATAAAGTTAGGACACATTTTTGAGGTCTAACTTTATTGCTGGTTGGAGCTTTTTAGTGTGTGATAAGTACTTTGCATGTGTTGCTGATCTTAAGGTAACTGCACAATTAACCAGTGAACCAGTATTGTGCAATACCTGTAATGTCTGGAGGAAGCCACACACCCCTCTCATCAACTGCTTCACCATTACATGTCTATACATTTTCTGTGGTTAGTAATCCCCATCTAGTGCTTGAGACGCATCTCATCATGCCCCAACCGATGCATCTCCACAATCCTCCTCATACCCAGGACATCTGCATAACCAGGCATGCACGCCAAAATCAGCCCCCAGCCAAAGGCCTGTGCACATGTATTCCCCCTTGCCATCCTCTTGACCACTGTACCTCCACACATACTGCACTCATAACCAGAACACTGTAGTTCCACATCCCCCACACATCATCCTCTGACCAATATCCCTCTGCAGACAGTGCAATCTTGTCAATCTCTAACCACTTTATCATCCTTCCCTTGCTCTTTATATCCCACTTTTAGCCCTTCAACCACTGTAGTGTCACACAATTTTTTTATCATCCCCTTGACCTCTGCACTGCTTTCATCATCCTGACTACTGCATTTCAGTGTCCCCCTTTCCTGATTACTGCCCTGCCATCTACTCTTTCCTTTCTTCCTCCACAAACCAGAGCATCTCTGCGTATGTACACCCTCATCCTCTAACCACTGCAGGTCTGTAACCTCCCTCTTCATACCTTTCATCATTCCCCTATCTATTGCCCCTCCATACACCCACACATCTCTTTGACCACTGCACCTCTTCAGATATCTCCATTTTACTCTTGATGTCTGCATCTCTGGATACACCCTCTTCCATCCTCACCCTAAAATACCTGCACCTCCTTACTCAACCCCCAATCATCCACTTGATGACTGTACCTCCACACATCCCCCCTCTCATCACCACTTTTTCTCCACACACACATACTGCCATCATCCTGACTACTGACTAAAGAAGTCCTTTTTCAAATACATAGGGAATAAGAAGAAGGCATCGGGTAATGTGGGGCCCCTACAGGACAGGCGCAGCAAATGAAAAACTGACCTCTTTAACGAATTCTTTGCTTCCATATTTCTGAACAGGGACCGGGACATTTCCCCCACTAGGATTATGGACGGACCCAAAGGAGGCACTGCCATGCCTAGGGTCAGGGACAACCTAGTTAAGGAACTTTTGGAGGGGCTGGACGTGTTTAAATCAGTAGGTCCAGATGCTCTTCACCCGAGGGTGCTGAGGGAATTGGCGGGTGTCATAGCGGGGTCCCTGGCATGGCTTTATGAGTGCTTGTGGGGCTCTGGCCAGGTACCAAATGATTGGAAAAGGGACAATGTGGTCCCCATTTACAAGAAGGGGTGAAAGGAGGACCCAGGTAACTATAGGCCAGTCAGTCTCACCTCGGTCCTTGGGAAGACCTTTGAGAAAATTATCAAGGAGCACATCTGCAAGGGCCCAGCAGGGAAGGTAATACTCAGGGGCAACCAACATAGGTTGAGGGCAGATCCTGCCTGACTAACCTGGTTTCCTTTTATGATCAGGTCACAAAGTCCCTGGATGAGGGCGTCAAGGTAGATGTCATCTTCCTGGACTTTAAGAAGGCCCTTGACATGGCTTCCCACCGTTCTCTTGAAAAAACTCAATGACTCTGGCATTGATGTCTACACAGTCAGATGGGTGGCAAATTGGCTAGATGGTCACACCCAGAGAGTGGTGGTGGATGGGTCGTTTTTGACCTGGAGGGATGTAGGCGGTGGAGTCCCCCAGGGCTCAGTCCTGGGGCCTGTACTGTTCAACATCTTTATCAGCAATCTGGATGGGGTGTGGAAAGCACGCTGTCCAGATGTGCTGACAACACCAAGATGTGGGGTGAGGTGGGCATGCTGGAGGGGAGGGACAGAATCCAGCTAGATCTAGACAGGTTACAGAGGTGGGCAGATAAGAATAGGATGGAATTCAACACAGACAAGTGCAGGGTACTGCATCTAGGGAGAAGGAACTTGCAACACACCTATAAGCTGGGGAACACCCTTCTTGTCAACACAGTGACAGAAAGGGATCTTGATGTCACTGTTGACTCCACGATGAACATGAGCCGCCAATGCGAGGAAGCAGTCAGTAAGGCTAACCACACCTTGTTGTGCATCTACAGATGCATCATAAGCAGGTCCAGGGAGGTAATTCTTCCCCTCTATGCGGCATTGGTCAGGCCAGAGTTGGAGTACTGTGCCCAGTTCTGGGCCCTGCACTTCAAGAGGGATGTGGCTAGCATTGAGAGGGTCCAGAGGAAGGCTGCTCGCATGGTCCAGGGGCAGCAGGCCAGATCCTACGGAGAGAGGCTAAAGGACCTGAATCTATTCAGCTTCCACAAAAGAAGGCTGAGAGGGGATCTGGTGGCTGTTTACAAACTCACCAGGGGGGACCAGCAGAAATTGGGTGAGATTCTGTTCCCTCAGGCACCACCCAGGAGTTACTAAGAATATTGGCCACAAATTGTTAGAGAGAAGGTTCAGGCTGGACATCAGGAAACATTACTTTATGGTTAGGGCTGCCAGGTTCTGGAATGGACTCCCAAGGGAGGTGATGCTCTCTCCTATCTTGGGGGTCTTCAAGAGGAGGCTGGACAGATATTTGGCTGGGGTGTTATGACCCCAGCACTTGTTCCTGCCTGGGGGTCGGACCTGATCATCTGTTTAGGTCCCTTCCAACCCTAAGCACTATGAAACTTCATCCTCCCCCCCCACCGCCCGATTTCTGCTTATTGCCCTTTCACAAAAACTCCACTCTTGCGCTCCTCCAACAAATGATCCATGAACACATTCTTTTCATTGTCTTGAAGAGTGACCTCCACATACAGCACAACACCCTCGTAATTTCTGCATCTTCACTCTCTCTCTCCCCCCAGCTTTTATTTCACAATGGTACCTGTATATAAAAGAGTTGCACTGGACCAGCTATTGCAGGATGACTGTTGCATTACAGCTATCCTGGTCAATTTTCGCACGTAAACAAGCCCTAAAACTAGGGCTTTCAGTTCTGCTTTCAAGCCCAGATCTCTTGAATGCCTGTACACAAAAATGCTACTGCTCCTGAAATTTGGCGAATTACACCCAACCATAAGCTGTGAGGTCAAAGGAAAGGCAGGAGAGAGCAGCATTTCAGCATGACATGAAAAGAAAAAGAAAAGCAGGTGTAAACAAGAAGCAGGTAAAGAAACACAGCAAAGGAGGTGAAGCAAATGAGACAGAATCCATCAGCAACAAAATGCTGGGCAAAACAGGCTTTGCAAGGAAGCTGGTTACTGAGGTGCACAAAAATTAAAGGACAGAGATGCAGGAAGATTATCTGAATCAATGTCACGCCAGATGAGAGATTGGCAAAGAGTCTGTTGTAAAAATATCAGACAACCATAAGCATCATTCATATGAACAGCTTTGAAAAGGAGTTAGATGCAGTTTAGCAAAAAAAAGGTTCTCTCTGGTACAGCTGTCCACTTTTTAGGTAAGGATAATGGTTTAAGACATGCTGTCATACTAAGTCTCTGTATGATAGGCCTATGTCCTCACACTCAGTGATACTGAAGTAGGAGACAGAAGTGAGAATATCTTGAAAATGTCAGGATTGGTGGCAGCCCTAACATAAAGCCTAGAGCCTTCCTATTCTTCTTTCTGCCCTGAGAATCATTTGCACTCTTCAAAAAGATATTCATGGACCAGATTCCCAAGAGCTGCTGTGGTACTAACTCACAGGAAGACAGGTGATTTAAATTCCCCTCTCAACTATCCCCATCACAGACTAGCTGTACCACAGGCAGGTACATAAGAATAAGTAAAAGTAGCCTACTCACATCTAAGATACCAACACAGCAGCAGGGACAGGGACAATACAACCAGGCCTCTTTTTTCCCCATTTGTACCTTCTAAGTTGACTACAAGGAGTGGTAATAGCGTAAGAGTCATAAGAGTCACCATGTTGCCTAGAGGGAGACCTGTCTGTAGGTCTGCCTCATGACAGCAGGAAGGTGCAGAGCAGATGCATGCACTGACTTTGCTATGTTTTCAAATGATTTATTTTGATTGCACAGATGAGCTTCAGAGAAGCATCTTTGCCATGCTGGCTCATAAAGGGAGAGTTTTGAAAAAAAGTGCAAATGTTTCAAAGCACTCTCTCCCTTTGACAATAAATTTTAAGGCATCTTACTGCCTTATCCTTCCCAAAGCCACTCTGAATTTCTGGAAATCCCTGACTAAAGACGCTGGGAATTATGATCATATATCAACCTGTGGCAGACTAATGTTGGAGGTAATCCCAAGAGAACATCACAGTACTTGCCCTGACCTTAAGAGGTTTTTTAAATGAAATTTTACCTGGAACTAATGTACCCTAATTTAAACACAAAAACATACATCAAGTCAAACACGAATGATTTCATATTAGTGTTGGTCTATAAGGACAACACTTCAGTTTACCCCCATCCTCCCAAGGCTTGTAATCAAGTTAACAGCATATTAAAAATGAAGGATGTGAGTGAAACTATTGCTACCTTTCCAGATTGGCTTTTATCAGTAGCTCCTCTGGCTTTGTATTCTGCAAATCAGCCTATAACAGACATATCCACTCTCCCTGATGCTTCCAATTACTCACTTTTCCACTTAGCCCAGTTGTCCTAAGCACAAAGCAATCATATTGCAGAGACCGTCCTTAAACTTTAGTCATCAAAGGTGTTTTAGCAGAGAAAGAAAACTTTGCAGCTCAGGTTGACAATGCTCCCTTAAAAGATGTGTAGACCTAACTGCTTTACATCTACAAAGGTTTATTTTCCATTTGTCATGCTAATAAGGGCTACAAGATGACTTAATGGGAGCTTATGTTTCCATCTTAAAATAGATATGGATTCTCATTTCCCAGAGTAAAACTAGGGAAGATTCTGTGAGTATTACAAGTCAGGTTCAGTAAAATTACTAGCAAAGTGTAAATCCCATGACAAAGAAACCACCTCCCACCACCCCAATGGTGACAATGACTTAGGGCCATTCTATGGTACCCAATTCTTTATGTTAAAAGCTTCTCAATCTCGTGCACTTTCTTCGGAGGAACAGCCATCTGCTTACCTGCATACGAGGAGACTGGGGAGATCTGCAGGGGATACAACTGACTTATGCTCAGGGGCTGTTCATCACTCTCTGTTGTCACCTCTACCACTTGGCAAACATCTGGAGGATTGGCGACTATCATCTGCTCTTCAGTACTGCCATCCAAAGGGGACTGACCTACAACTTCATCAGAATAAAGACAAGTTATTTAAAGACCTTTTGACTATTCAAAGATACATTGTGCAGGAAGGTGACCTTATGTTTGGGTTAATCAAGGTGGAAGCCCACTGCGCCCCCACTCCCCTGAAGCCCCATAGCGACCCCCAAAAGCCATGGAGCACCTCGCCGACCCCCAGCACAGCCGGAGGTAAACGGGGCCCGTCGTGCGGAGGAGGTTAACCCCAGACAGTGGGAGGAGGTGGCTGAGTGGACCGGGAAGGGTCTCGCCCCTCCTCCAGACCCTACTTTCCCCAGCCCCCCAGGGAGCCTCACAAACACGCCGCACAAACAGGCACACTTGTCTACCCGGTGCATGAGTTAATGCAGAGTTCACGCAGGAGGGTGAGTGGGGGGGCCCCCCCCGAGGCCCTGCCTGTGCACCCCCAGCCTGTGGAAGCCAGTCCTAGCCACAGCCAGGGCACCAGCAGCATGACACGGGTGGGTACGTGCCACACCCCTCGGGGTCTGCGGCCCCCTCCTCCAGCGCCTCAGAGGCCTCCACGCAGATGGAGCCCCTGGCTCTTGGCTGCAGGGGCTGCCTGTCACTTTTTCAGGCTCTGAGGCCCACGAGCATGGCCACCTGCCCTTGTGGGGTCTGCTCCCTTTTGGGGTCTCTGGCACGCCAGCTGGAGGAGCTCCAGGCCACAGTCCACAGACTGCGTGCCATCAGGGACCGCGAGCAGGAGACAGACTCCTACTGCCAGGCCCTTCTCCCCTGGGAGGCGGAGGGTAGACCACGGTCTCCCTCCAGGACAAGGGAGGACCCAGGGACCTCCCATGCTGTCCAGCCAAGGGGATGGACCAAGGTGGTCAAGGGCCCTAAGACCCGCCGCACCAAGGACTGTGCCCCACTGGAGCTATGCAACAGGTACAAACTTCTTCCAGCCCCAGCTGAGCCTGCTGAGTTGCCAGCTTCCGCAAGCAACATGGGTACGACTGTAGCTACTGCCCTCACTCTCCCCAAGACAAAACACAAAGTCTTTGTCATGGGAGACTCCATCCTGAGGGGGCAATTTGGCACTCCAACCCCTTAGCCCAGAAAGTCTGCTGCTTCCCACAAGCCCGCATCCAAGACACTGGGGAGAAGATTCCTAAACTCCTCTAGCCCACGGACCACTATCCCATGCTCCTTATCTATGAGGGCAGCAATGACACAGCTAGGAGCGCTCCCAGCCAGGTTATGAGGTGCTACAGGGATTTAGGAGCAGGGCTAAAATGTCTGGGGGCACAGGTGGTGTTTTCTTCAATCCTCCCAGTCCCGGGCTACGGGCTAAGGAGGGAGAGGAGGATCCAAGTAATCAACCAAAGACTGAGGTGCTGGTGTCATTGGGAAGGCTTTGGCTTCCATGACCACAGTCCGTTCTTTGGTGAGAGAAGCAGCAAGCTGCTGGGAAGGGATGGCCTCCACCTCTCTCCACTGGGGAGGTGGCTCTTCTCAGCCACACTGGCTAACCTGCTCCGCTGGGCTTTAAACTAAGCCCGCTGGGGGCGGGGGGACTACCGCCACTTCTGGCCCGCTGAGCAACCCTCACAAAGCCAGCAGGCCAAGGTGCTTACCCCTGCCCCAACCCTGGAAAAACCGGTAGGCAAGGCAAGGGCCCCCAAGGGGACACTTGCCTGTCTGTACACAAATGCCAGGAACTTGGGGAATAAACAGGAGGAACTCGTCCTCCTGCTTAATGCAAATAATTACGATATCATAAGGATAACGTAGATCTGGTGGGACTCCAGCCATGACTGGACCACAGGTATAGGTGGCTATACCTTGTACAGGGGAGATCGAGGGGACAAAAGGGGCGGGGGCGTAGCTCCCTAAGTTAAGGAAAGCTACATGTCCCTGCAAGCTGATATTGGAGACCAGGGAGGACAACTAGAGACCCTCTGGGTTAAAATCTGTGGGGAACACGGCACAGGGGACACAATGGTGGGAGTGTACAACAGACCTCCCACCCAAAGTCAAAAGCTTGACCAGGAGTTCACCAGGGAATTGGCTGAGGCTGCATGCTCCAGGTCCATGTTTATCATGGGAGACTTCAACTACCCAGACATCTCGTGGGAAGAACGCTTAGCTAAATCCGAGCAGTTGCAAAGCTTCCTATTGTGTGTGGATGACCTCTATCTGACACAAGAGGTCTATGGACCACCAAGAGGTAAAGCACTGCTCGACCTGGTACTGGCAACCAGGGACGACCTAATCAGTTACCTAATGATCTACAGGAAGCTGGGTGACAGTGACCATGAGCTGATCACCTTTGTGACCTCTCAGCTCCATGTTCTTGGGGAACCCTGACACAGGATGCAGACTGTCTGACTCACAAAGAATCCCCCCCTCCCCTCCTCTACCTAAACAGGAACTGATTAAAATGCAGTGAGAGACACACCTAAAACCCTTCAGATAAGGGTGACAAGAGTGAAACAGCTGCCCTAGGTCTCATTTGCATCTGAGATGGAGCCAGATGACCATTCATTTGCATGACAGATGGAGAACAGAAAGCCTGAAGCAGAGACCACAGTGGATTCTGGGATCAGAGAAGCAGGGGAGCACTGCATGATGGGGAATCTGTGCTCCAAATGCTAATCAACCCACACACCCAGCTCAGCATTTATCAGACCAGTTCTAATCTGGATTTACAAAGGACTTTTCCTCCCCCCTGCCCCTAAGCAGAAGTAAGTTTAATAGGCATCTCGGGCTGTACATTCCCCAGTCCCACTATGGGAGGCCTATTTAAACTTAATTGGCTAAAACTCGGTTGCCAGGTTAGGGAATGCTGAGGCAAGACACCGAGTCAGGGGGATGGACAACATGTGAACAATGGTACCGGGTTCATCACAGCGTCCAGCCCATTGGAGCCCTGACCACAAGTGTTGTCATACTTTTCCCGGGACGACTGGTGGAAGTCCTCTCCACAACAGGTTATGAACACTCCAATAATTCCCTTAAGTCTGTTAAAAGACTATAGTAAGATCTGGAAAAGTCATGCTAAGCTGAGGCTTGTTCACAAGTAAAAATCCAAAACCCTGATGCTGCAAGCTATCTATTGTTTCTGAAGAAACCAGGAGATATCCTATCAGTATATCTGCTATCCATACGAATGTCAAGCTGGCTCCTAAGTCTGTGTTTCCTGAGTATCAATCAGTTTCCTGAGATGTTCCAACCAGATAACCCCTTGTCAATAGAAAAGACAATTTTATTTACACTATTGAGAATGCTTGAAAGAAGCTGAACTGAGGGTATAAAAATCTGTAAAAGCAGCAGCAGTGTGTGCTGACACCACCCGCTTTCTTCTTGAGAGCTGAAGGAGGCAGATCGTCTCCCTTCAAGGATCGTGCTGAGAACTTCAACCTGTCAGCTTTGCAACCCAAGTGCCTTGGACTGGTAAGATCCCAGCTCTCTTTCTTTTCTCTCTAAGCATAGATTTCTGAACCTGAACTGTATTAATTAAGCTTGAGCTAAGTTTCCCCAAATACTTAGTGAAACCAGGGTATACTGTGATTGTTTGTGTTTGTTTTTCCTTCGCATGTCTATTACTGCTAGTGCCGTTGTATATTTCATATACTTAGCAATAAATAACTTTTATAGTCAAACTGGTGGCAACTGGGTATTTTTTTCCTTCTTTACATTTTCTTCCCCACTTGTTCCGCAGCAACATTTCTTTTACCTAAGCTAAAGATCCCTGTGAAGCCCAAAAGTACTGTGGGGTCTGCTCATCAAGAGGCTAAAAGGTTGGGACGTGCTGAGTTTGAAACACATAAGGGGATCAGCTTGTACAGGCTGATTGACCCAGTTTGGCTCAGACGTGCCCTAATGAATTGAATGCTGGCCCATGAGGGTGTCAGCTGGACACCCAGCCAGATTCAGAGGTATTCTGTTTAACTGCGTGCTTATGTCTGACTGTAGTTATTGTTGCTCTGATGAACTGATTCTTGGCATATGAGGGTGTCACAGCCTGTCCAAGCTGATCAACCTGGCCAGGTCAGGAATGTCACATTAATCTGTATATGTTTGTGTGTATGACTGATTTGGGGACTGGAGGAACCCAGCCCCACTGAACTGAGTCCTGCAAGATAGCTCCATTGGGGGTGAGGGCTTGCAGAAGGGAGAGATACAGCTCCATATAGAAACACAAGTAACACAAGCAGGACATTAATAGAATTACCAAGACCCTAACCCTAATAAATGAGCACACCCCAAAGTAGTGGGTAAATCTGGTAACACCTTCACCGTCCACCATAAAGCTGGTAAGTCAGTCAGCAATACAGAAGTCCCTGACTTCAGGAAAGCTGACTTTGACAAGCTCAGGAGGCTTGTCAGTCAGGCCCTAAGGGACCACAACCCCAAGGGGAGAAGAGTTCAGGAAGAGCGGCTGCTCCTCAAGGGAGCGATCCTTGATGCACAAGCTAAGGCTGTTCCATCTCAGAGGCAAGGCAGCAAAAGGGCACAGCAGCCCCCTTGGGTCTCCAGGGGACTAGTGGACCTCCTGCAGCTAAAAAGAAAGGCCTACAAAGGACGGAGGATGGGATCCACCTCCAAGGAGGAATATTCTGCACCGGTCTGGTCCTGCAGGGTGCAAACCAGGAAAGCCAAGGCTGTGACAGAACTCCAACTAGCTACAAGCATCAAGGACAATAAAAAGTCCTTTTTTTAGATATGTGAGGAGTTGGAGGAAAAGCAAGGGCAACACTGGACCCCTGCTAAACCAGATGGGACAACTGACGACTGACGCCCAGGAAAAAGCCAACCTATTAAATGGGTACTTTGAGCTCAAGGAGCTGGCTAGCATCATAGCTCAGCCCCTGGCATGGATCTTCGAGAACTCCTGGTGCTCTGGTGTAGTGCCTGAAGATTGGAAGAAGGCCAATGTGATGCCTATCTTCAAGAAAGGCAGTAAATTGGATCCAGCTAACTATAGGCCCATCAACCTGACCTCTATCCCAGGGAAGGTCTTAGAAAAGATTATTAAAGAGGTCATTCTTAACAGACTGGCCAATGGCAACTTCCTGAGGAACAGCCGGCACAGGTTTGTTGCAGGTAGGTCTTGCTTGACCAATCTTATTTCCTTTTACCACTAGGTGACCTATCACCTGGACAAGGGAGAAGAAATTGATATCATATATCTTGACTTCAAAAAAGCCTTTGATCTGGTATCCCATGATCACCTCTTGGCAAAACTGGCCAACTGCGGCCTTGGGTGATCCACTGGCTGGGGAATTGGCTCCGTGGTTGGACCCAGAGGGTGGTGGTTCACCGAAGTCAATTGTCATGGTGCCCCGTGACCAGTGGGGTTCCCCAAAGCTCTGTCCTTGGACCTGTATTTTTCAACATCTTCATTAATGATGGAGACATTGGAGTCAGAAGCGGACTGGCCAAGTTTGATGATGATACCAAACTCTGGGATAAAGCATCCACACCTGAGGACAGGAGGGAGATCCAGGCTGACCTTGACAGGCTCAGGAAATAGGTGGATGAGAACCTGATGGTGTTTAACACTGAAAAATGCAAGGTTCTCCACCTTGGGAGGAAAAACCTGCAGCATCCTTATAGGCTCGGCAGTGCTACGCTGGTTAGCACTACAGATGAAAGGGACTTGGGTGTCTTCATTGACCACAAGATGAACATGAACCTTCAACGTGATGCTGCGGCTAGTAAAGCAAGCAACACTGGCTTGCACCCATAGATGTTTCTCAAGAAACTCCCAGGATGTCATTCTCCCATTGTACTCAACCTTGGTGAGGCCACACCTGGAGTACTGCATCCAGTTTTGGGCTCCGCAATTCAAAAAGCATGTGGAGAAGCTTAAGAAAGTCCAGAGAAGAGCCACGCACATGATCAGAGATCAGGAAAACAGACCTTATGATGACAGGCCGAGAGCCATGGGATTCTTTAGCCTGGAATAGCGCGGGCTCAGGGGCAATCTGATGGCCACCTATAAGTTTATCAGGGGTGTTTCACCAGGATCTGGGGGAATGATTGTTCACCAAAGAGCCCCAAGGGTTGAACGGTTATAAACTCCTGCAAAACTGTTTCAGGCTGGACATAAGAAAGAATTTCTTCACTGTCTGAGCCCCCAAGGTCTGGAATAGCCTGCCATCGGAGGTAACCACCTACACTGAACACCTTCAAGAGAAATTTGGATGCTTATCTTGCTGGGATCCAATGACCCCAGCTGACTTCCTGCCCCTCGGGCAGGGAGCTGGACTCGATGATCTTGAGGTCCCTTCCAGCCCTAATTTCTATGAAATATGAAGTCTATGAGATGTTTGCTCTCCTCTCATCCTTTCCTGTTTCCAGCAAGGCTTCCAAGGGAAATCAGTGAGATATTTTCAGTCTCCTTTCCCTTTTTACCACTATGAATGGTTAAACCTCATTTGGATCATGCAATATTAGTTTTAGAGCCCTACAGGGTTATAGTATCCTTAAGGGCATTCCTATTACCTACTAGGCTGAATATACAAAATAAATGTGACCCTCGTTGGACACCAAAACAGTAAGTCTGGCTTTCCCCAGGGCTCAAAGAGTTCTACAGTGTAGTCTGCAGCCACATTCATCTTTAATACAGATAACAAGGCTCCAACAGAGTAATCAGGGCTTAGCAAGCAATGCTCCAGATCCACTACCTGCTGGAACTAGTGAATACTGTAGGCTGCCTTTCTGTGTTAATGATAAAGGATGGCTGCAATCTGTTCCTGTTAATGTAAGATAGATGCAGTCCCTGGCATGTTGTCAGTACTCTGTGGACTTTGGATGCCCTCATATAGACCATGCACTGTAAAGGCACAGGAGTTCAAAACTCAGTTACAAATGGTTGGTTGAATTGATTTCTAGTGTAACTGATGTATGTATGAGCTGGATCTGGTCCAGAGGTTTTTTTCCTGGAGATAGGAATGAGGCATGGTCTCCTTTTAGCACTCTTACCATATGCTGCAATACCACTTTTAGTACGTAAAAAACAATATTGGACAGGTATCCTATAATCACCAGTCTGTGACCGAAATGTACTTTGTGATTTCCTGTGCCGAAATCCAGTTACTTATTAACAAGATTTTTTCCCACTTGAACACATAAATGCTGTTCAACACCTCGGTTGACAAAAGGGACACTGTTTTTTCTCTATAAAGTTGAAGCAGTTGGTAATATTTTGAAAGCCTTTAAATCACTTAACAAAGAATCAGAGGAAGGGCACTCTGAAGTGCCTTGGGTTAAAATACAAGGCAGTCGAAGGGAAAGAGACTTAACAGTGGGGGTCTACTTCAGACCTCCCAACCAAGGGGAAGAGGTCGACCAGGAATTCTTAGGTCAGCTCATGGAGGTAGTGAAGTCTAACAATGTGGTAGTCATGGGGGACCTGAACTTCCTGGACATCTGCTGGGAAGAGCAGTCAGCCAGGTGTGACTGCTCACGTAGGTTTCATAGTTTCATAGTTTGTAGGGTCGGAAGGGACCGGAGCAGATCATCTAGTCCGACCCCCTGCCATGGCAGGAAAGAATACTGGGGTCAAATGACCCCAGCAAGATGTTCATCTAACCTCCTCTTAAACACCCCCAGGGTAGGAGCCTGCACCACTTCTCTTGGAAGCTGGTTCCAGACCCTAGCCGCCCTGACTGTGAAGTAGCGCCTCCTGATATCTAACCTAAACCTACCCTCTGCCAGCTTGTGACCGTTATTCCTGGTCACTCCTGGCGGTGCTCGGGGAAACAGTGACTTCCCCAATGCCTGCTGATCCCCCCCTGACTAGTTTATAACAGGTCACAAGATCCCCCCTCAGCCGTCTCTTTTGGAGGCTGAACAGGTTCAGGTCCCGCAGCCTGTCCTCATAGGGCCTGCCCTGTTGTCCCCTGATCATACGAGTGGCCCTCCTCTGGACCCTCTCTATGCTGTTGACATCCCTCTTGAAGTGCGGCGCCCAGAACTGGACGCAGTACTCCAGCTGCGGCCTGACCAGTGCTGCATAGAGGGAGAGGATCACCTCCTTGGACCTGCTCGAGATGCATCTGTGGATACATGCCAAGGTGTGGTTGGCCTTCCTGACTGCCTCTCCACACTGCCGGCCCATGTTCATCTTGGAGTCAATGATGACCCCCAGATCCCTTTCCGCCTCTGTGCTGACAAGAGGGGAGTTCCCTAACCTGTAGGTATGGTGCCGGTTATTCCTCCCCAGGTGCATCACCTTGCACTTGTCTGTATTGAAACCCATCCTATTCTCGTCCGCCCACCCTTGTAACCTGTCTAGGTCTGATTGTAGCCTGTTGCATCCTTCCAATGTTCCCACGTCCCCCCACATCTTAGTGTCATCAGCAAATTTGAACAGGGTGCTTTTTACCCCCTCGTCCAAATCGCTGATGAAGATGTTGAACAGTGCGGGCCCTGCGGAACCCCACTGCCCATGTCCTTCCAGGTTGAGAAGGACCCATCTACTACTACCCTCTGGGTGCGGCCCTCCAGCCAGTTGGTGACCCAATTGACTGTGTGGGTGTCTACACCACAGCCCCCGCAGTTTCTTAATGAGAACGGGGTGAGAGACAGTGTCAAAAGCCTTCCAGAAGTCCAGGAAGATTATATCCACTGCTACCCCTGTGTCTAATGATCTGGTGATCTGATCGTAAAAGGCCACCAGGTTGGTCTGACAAGACCTTCCACTGATGAACCCATGTTGGTTGCCCCTAAGCATGCAGTCCCCTGCTGGCCCCTCCTGGATGTGTGCCAGCATAATTTTCTCGAACAGCTTGCCTAGGATCGAGGTGAGACTAACTGGCCTATAGTTTCCTGGGTCCTCTTTCCTGCCTTTTTTGAAGATGGGGACCACGTTGGCCCTCTTCCAGTCCTCCAGTACCTCACCAGAGCACCACGAGTGCTCGTAAAGCCGTGCCAGGGGACTTGCAATGACCTCGGCCAGTTCCTTTAGAACTCTAGGGTGGAGATCATCCGAGCCAGCTGACTTGAATATGTCCAACCCCTCCAGAAGCTCCCTAACTAAATCCTCGCTAACCCGTGGCCCAGGTGTGCCTCCCCCGGGGCCAAAGGGGGGCCCAGCAGGGAGGTGGCTGTTCTGGTCTCTACTTAGGAAGATGGAGGCAAAGAAATCGTTAAACATGTTAGCTTTGCCGTCTGGTGTGACGACCAAGTTACCCATGTCATCCTGCAAGGGCCCCACATTACCCAGGACCTTCTTTTTACCCCCTACGTATTTAAAAAAAGACTTCTTATTGTCCTTAATCTGGGAAGCCAGTCCCAGTTCCATCTCTGCCTTGGCCTTCCTAACTGCCCCCCTACATCCCCGAGCAACTGCAGAATAGCCCTCCCTGGTGATGACCCCTTCTTTCCACTGGGTATAAGCCTCCTTTTTAGCAAGGAGACATTCCCGGATGCTTTTGGTGAGCCACGGAGGCTTGTGTGCTCTCCTGCTCCCTTTGATCCTTGTTGGGATTACTTTCCTTTGGGCTTGGAGGATCGTCTCCTTAAGGAGCGACCACTCTCCTTGGACACCTGGCTCCCCTCCCCCCTGGGACCTCAGCGCTTCTCCAACTATCCTCCTTAGCTCGTTGAAGTCAGCCCTCCTAAAATCTAGGGCCGCTGCCTTACTGCATGCCTTTACCACCTTGCGCTGGATGGTGAATTCCAGCAGGTGATGATCGCTGTCGCCCAGGTGGTCGAGCACACGCAGCCCCCTCACCAGGTCATCACCCGTGGCCAGCACTAGGTCCAACAAGGCGTCCCCCCTGGTGGGGCTGTGCACCTCCTGGGTTGGATGGAGGTCCTGCACTCTGGCCAAGAACCTACATGAGCGTTCAGACCTGGCTGACTGCTCTTCCCAGCAGATGTCCGGGAAATTCAGGTCCCCCATGACAACCACATCCCTAGCCTTCACTACCTCTGTGAGCTGACCCAAGAATTCCTGGTCAAGCTCTTCTCCCTGGTTGGGAGGTCTGTAGTAGACTCCCACCATTAAGTCCCTTTCCCCTCGACTGCCTTGTACTCTAACCCAAAGCACTTCAGAGTGCCCCTCCCCTGGCTCCTTGCTAACCAAGGCAGCAGCCCTAGATTTCAGGAGGGCAAACTTCAATGGGCTAAGGAGCATAGTCGGGGAAGCACCGAGGTCCCAGAGGGGAGGGGAGCCAGGTGTCCAAGGAGAGTGGTCGCTTCTTAAGGAGACGATCCTCCAAGCCCAAAGGGAGGTAATCCCAACACGGATCAAAGGAGCAGGAAGGCACACAAGCCCCCATGGCTCACCAAAAGCATCCGGGAATGTCTCCTAGCTAAAAGGGAGGCGTACACCCAATGAAAAGGAGGGGCCATCACCAGGGATGACTATATTGCAATTGCTTGGGGATGTAGGGGGGCAGTCAGGAAAGCCGAGGCAGAAATGGAACTGGGACTAGGTTCCCAGATTAAGGATAATAAGAAGTCCTTCTTTAAATACATAGGGGGTAAAAAGAAGGTTCCAGGTAATGTGGGACCCCTGCAGGACATGTTAGGAAATTTGGTCATCACACAAGACGACAAAGCCAACATATTTAACGATTTCTTTGCCTCCATTTTCCTAAGCAGGGACTGGAACAGTCGCCCCCCTCAGGCCCCAGGGCAGGTGCACCTAGGCCAAGGGTTAGTGAGGAACTAGTTAGGAACTTCTGGAGGGACTGGATGTATTCAAGTCAGCCGGTCCAGATGATCTCCACCCTAGAGTACTAAAGGAATTGGCTGAGGTCATTGCAGGACCCCTGGCACGGCTTTACGAGCACTCATGGTGCTCTGGTATGGTGCCAGAGGACTGGAAGAGGGCCAATGTGGTTCCCCCATCTTCAAAAAGGGGAAGAAGGAGGACGCAGGAAACTATAGGCCAGTTAGTCTTACCTCGATCCTGGGTAAGCTTTTTGAGAAAATTATTTTTGCGCATATCCATGAGGGGCCAGCAGGGGAGGCCATGCTTAGGGGCAACCAACACAAGTTCATTAGTGGCAGGTCCTGTCAGACCAACCTGGTGGCCTTCTATGATCAGATCACCAAATCATTAGATGCAGGGGTAGCAGTGGACATAGTCTTCCTGGACTTGCAGAAGGCCTTCGACACTGTCTCTCACCCTGTTCTCATTAAGAAACTGGGGGACTGTGGTGTCGACACCCACACAGTCAATTGGGTCGCCAACTGGCTGGAGGGCCGCACCCAGAGAGTGGTGGTGGATGGGTCATTTTTGGCCTGGAGGTATGTGGGCAGTGGGGTCCCGCAGGGCTTGGTCCTCAGGCCCGCACTGTTCAACATCTTCATCAGTGACTTGGACGAGGGGGTAAAAAGCACCCTGTTCATTGACTCCAAGATGAACATGGGCCAGCAGTGTGGGGATGCAGTCAGGAAGGCCAACTGTACCTTGTCATGCATCCATAGATGCTTTTCAGGCAGGTCCAAGGAGGTGATCCTCCCCCTCTGTGCAACACTGGTCAGGCCGCAGCTGTAGTACCACATCCAGTTCAGGATGCCGCACTTCAAGAGGGATGTGGACAACATGGAGAGGGTCCAGAGGGCCACTCGCATGATCAGGGGGCAGTAGGGAAGGCCTTATGAGGAGAGGCTATGGGACCTGAACCTGTTCAGCCTCCACAAGAGAAGGCTGAGGGGGGATCTAGTGGCCTGTTACAAACTAGTCAGAGGGGACCAGCAGGCACTGGGGAAGTCCCTGTTCCCCCGAACACTGCCAGGAGTGACCAGGAATAACGGTCACAAGCTGGCAGAGGGTAGATTTAGGCTAGATATCAGGAGGCGCTACTTCACGGTCAGGGCGGCTAGGATCTGGAACCAACTTCTAAGCAAAGTGGTGCTGGCTCCTACCCTGGGGGTCTTTAAGAGGAGGTTAGATGTATACCTTGCTGGGGTCATTTGACCTCAGTATTCTTTCCTGCCATGGCAGGGGGTTGGACTAGATGATTTACTCAGGTCCCTTCCGACCCTAGAAACTATGAAACTTTACAGACACTGTTTAAGCCACTCAGTACCCCAGTGAGACAGGTAAATACATATTCCATCTTCTTTACACATACATAAATAAAGGCACCAAGGATAGCTGATTGAATCACCTTTAGATAAAAGCACCCAAAAGCTCTGCTGAGGCCTTTGCTCTATACAGATGCTGGAGAGCTGGCATGAACTAATGCCTCTTCTGGTAAAGCATGTTTTTTCTTTTTTTCCCCATCTCTGTCAGCACCCCAAGAGATTAGCTGACATAGTGAAACAGCAGTAAAAGCCAAAAAGTAGTAAACCCAAAGCTACTGGCTTCCAGTCAGGTCTTCATACCACTAGCTAGAACTCTCTGCTTGTACAACTTCTATTTCTTCCAGATATGTACAATATCAATAAAGAGCAAGTACTTTAATAAAATGCATCCTCTCTATGGAAAACACATGGGAGAGTATATCATGAACAGCTAGTTTATAATATGCTGTCTGCCACTATGCTAGTCCATGGACGTTTTTTAAAATTAATGGGGAATCCCGCACCAAGGTGAAATACAATTGATAAGCAGGATCAGTGTATAAATATAAAATAAAAATTTAGGGCTAGTGCTGATCTCATGAGGGCTTCTCAGCATTCACAATCACTGGAGAAAAGAGGGAGAGGTAGGGCATACATTTTTGCTTACACATATAGGGTCAAATCCAGTAGCAGTTACTCAGTTGTATCTCAGAGTGCCCAATGTTAGATGCTTCAGGAAGGAAGGTGAAAAAGTAACCATAAGGAATGCAGCACACTCTATAATCTGGTATTATGAGGGATTCAAGGGTTACATTTATTTATTCGCTGATGACAGACCTTTACATTCTTCTCTGAAGTGACCTCCTCTCAAATCTGCATCAGCCTCCCACCCCTGAGTGGAGTAATTGTACGTCATTTTGTGTTTTGAAGAGACAAGATGCTACTTTGAAAACATCCCCAAAACAAGGCTTGGTTATATGGAGGCTTTCCCATAACTTTGCACAGACACTGAATAACCGCCTTAAAAGGAGCTCAATTGCTAGTTACTACTGGATTGCTCCAAGTACTTGTTTCCATTGTAAAGAACATTCTTCCTGGTTTTCAAGTAAGATCTGCTTTATTGGATAAGGAGGAAAACATGCCACAGAGTACTTTTTATCACTGTGAAACCACTGTGTTGTGCAATGCTGTTTTGCTATGAGCACTCTGCCTTCATGGCCTTATCTTTCTCTTCAGTATCTGGAGAATTCTTACCCAACTCCAAGAGATAATGTCAGTGCTCATCAGCAAAAATACTGCTAACTTGGGCAAAACACTACTGACTTTTTTTGGATGCACGATTCTAGAAACACTCCAGGTGTCACCTCCTTCTTTCCCTCACCTTTCAGCTACCCTCCAAAATACATACAGGATGAATCTACTCTGCCTTTTATGCTGTTCATGCTGAAAAAAAGTGTTTGGACTGTACAGGACAGAAGGATTCCCCCTCCCTAGCTTATGTAAGCAGTACACACTGGGAGTCAGTAAACCAGAAAATGCACTGCCACAAAGGACACCCTCAACTACAGATTAAACTGCATAAGCTTTATTCAAGAAACAGCATGAGGTGACACGTGTGTGTGAATGGAATAACATTTGGCCAAATATTTTTTTACAGGATTATTTGCCATGGCAAATAAAGCCCTAAAACATATGAATTAGAATCTTTTTGTCTTAACAATTTCCTTATTTTCATTATAGCACATAGATTAAGTTCTTTTTTTAACACTAATATCCCTGTGGGTCTTGTGAACTATTGAGATCCCCTCATGTGTCATACAACATGCATTTAATTCTAATGAAGTTAAATAGGAGCTTACAGCACTCAGTTCCTCACCAAACCTAACTGGTCTAATACAGAGCCCACAGAAGTAAATAGATACATCTCCCACTAACTTCACTGGACTTTGTTCAGGATCAATGTGGTTCATAAAGGATTTAAACTGTGCATTGTCTGACTGAGAGGTTATTAAATAAAACAAAATCAGTAAAAAGCCTCTTCTGGCTCCACATCAGCATCTGGGTATTTCACATTTTAACTTTGCTCTTAATTAGGAAAAATATGACACTACAGTGCTGGTATTTCTCTAAAGGTAATTAACCGCCCCCCCCGTAATACTAGGAGTAAAAAGATCATGTAATAGGCTCACAGGCCAATTAAATCTATTGCCCCCCTGGAAAGGGAACGTACTCCAAAAATTTTTCATCTACAAAAAGAACTTTGGTAGAAAAGCTTATATTTTGCTCTGTGAAATAATAAAAAAGTCATAAAACCTAATAATTGTAAGTAAAAACCTATCGCCTCTGCCACAGAAAATTAACATATTTTCAAACACTTCAACGTGCATGGAGAAAAAAAAATTCTAGGACATGCAGTACTTGGATTACATTTCCAGGAGCACTCATTGTAATGACAACTACAGCCAACAAAGAGCTGTCAAAACATATCCCAACTTATGTTATCAAGGACCAATTATCCACATTGTAATATGATAGCGAACTGCTAATGCACTAGTTTGAAATACAATTTTCATTGATCCCTGTTACTAGCACTGTGATGTTAATATATATGCTACTGCTGTGTTGCCAGTAAGAACAGTTTAATGTAGATTGAAAAAAAATACTAACAAATCAAAGTAAAACAGCCACCTTTAAAAAGCCCTTCAGGTCTTCTTGGGAGTCAGAGGAACATTTAGCACCCTTTAGGTCCCAATTTTATGCCCCGATTTTACTCCCTGCCCTGTACTGGATGAAATATCCTTTCAGTTGAGGGGAGCTGTATATGGCTGTCTCTGGAGTGGTTAATGTCAGGAAGGACAGCTACGGAGTGATGAAAGGCTCTCTGTTCTCAGAAGATGAGTATGTCATTTCATTGCTTGTAGCAAATCTTCAAGGCCACCAATCTTATTCTGTTAACTCCATTTTATAATCATATCCTGCTCTCCAAAATATCAAATGCTGTTGCTAAGATCAGTTTCATTCAGCCACCTCTGCTGTTCTAGAGGGTGGGGACAGAAGTAACTTTTGAAATGTTTCCGATTGAAACAAGCTTGGAAAAGTTTAAAAAAGGAATAGGTTCAGCTGGGAGACACATATATGACCCCCATGACATTCCCCAGCTGGAATGTTTAAATGCAGCCAAGGGGTGCTAAAGGAGGCTCTGTCCCCACTTCCTCTCTTCCCTATGTCGCCCCATGGGGAAGGGAAGTAGAGGGGAGAGGAGTGTAGAGAACCAGAGAGAAGAAGCAAGCAACATGGGAGAGAGGGAATCTCTGCCATGGGGATTCCAGTTCTCCAGACCTAAATCCCTCAAACCTTTCCTCTCCCCTCTCAGAGAGGAGGGGTAGAGAGGACTGGGGCTGGAGGGCCCAGCTCCAGAGCCACTGTGTGCCCCCAAGAGTCAGCAGGAGTCTGGGAGGGGAGGTAAACCCAAATCAAGCTCCAGCCCCAGTCCACCTCCTTGCACACAAATAACAAAAAGTGAAAGACCCAGTCTAATAAAAGGTATCACATCCATGCAAAAAACCTTGCCTGCCTATGTCCTTAGACCAACACAGCTACAGCCCAAAACCCACTAAAATAGTACCTTCGTTCAAGAGCTCTTCCACCACTTTTGAAATGGTTTCCAAGGGCTTGCAACATTTCAATTACTCCTGTCTGCACCCTCAGACACCATCAATTAATGACACTGAATTTAAAATCTTCTGCAAACTGGTTTTAGCATCAATGAGAAGTATGCTCTAGAAAGACTCACCTACAATGTTCACCATACTGTCAGCTTCATTTTTTATACTGGAGGAGAGGAAGTAGTCAGAAGTGACGTCACTTATTCCATTAGTCCGTTCAAAAGACGATTCTGCTGGCTCTTGCTAAAAGGGAAACAGTGGAACTGTATTAGGTTTGGTTTATCTGGGAAGCTTTGATTCAATCCATCTCTTTCTGACAAGACCACAAATTCTCAAGTTAGTATTTGCCTGTTACATACCTATTACCTAACTTAGAACTAGGTCTAAGCTCAGTTCCCCAAAGGGAAGACAGAGCTTACTTTATTTCCAAGCTTTCTCCATTTAAACTGAAGTTAAAAGTAATTCTCTATATCGACAGCATGTCTTCAAAGAATTTTTTTAAAGTGCTATTCCTTATGAAAGACAAATATCTGGGACAAGGAAAATGCCTTAAAACAGCACTGTTTTAACATTCATCTTCACCCCTCTGCAAACATACAGTACCTCTAAGCACCTTCTGAAAGAATGCCTTAATTTCTGTGCAGTAATTACTAAATTTTATCCTTGGTTTTTCTCTTCAGCAAGATACCAAAACAAACCAAAACATTTACTATAAATCAAGCCTTCGAGGTCACATTATAATGGTTACCGAGGGGCAATCCCATTGTGAAAACAACACCTGTTCTCTGTACAATTTGCTATCTACAAGATGTATTTGTAAGCATCTGTTACATGTCAGCTGGGATATTTGCAACTCTCTTTGGAATAAACTATAGGAGTTATGAATTCCATAAAGGCCATCATCATTTTTTAAAACAGGGATCAACTCCATGACCATTCTTTCCCTCTGCTAGATCCTTGACAAGGACCATCACTTATAAAAGTCTGAAAATCTTCTGATTTTAGACTAGGAAAGTCAGCATTAAAATTAAGGCCCCAATTCATTGCTGCCTTACAACTTGTTTGTTTTACACAAAGTGCAAAAAAGTGAGTGCAAAGGTATGTGAAAAAAATCTGCCATTCTGATTTGGCAGCATTTTATACCAATTTGCACTTGTATAAAGTACTTCAGGAAAAGACTAGTCCCAAGTATTCATAGTGAGGGGGGAGAGGTATTCATAGGCTGGGAATGGAAAATACATTAAGTCCCTGAGATCAGTGTCAGCCAGAATACACTCTTCTAATTAACTTCATTTATTGGACAGTGTTTGGCAGTTTAGCTGCAGCATTACCTATAAAGAAGTTAGATTTTTTTGTCTCAACTCTCATTTATGCTAAGGCCAATTTGCATTTTTTTAAACCATGACTGAAACAGACTCACCCTAAAATAGCCACAGTCCGGCAGCAGGGCACTCTCTTGTGATGGAAAAGACCTCAGTTCAAGCCCTTGTCTCAAATCAGGCAGGGTAGGGGGGGGATCTGTAAATAGGTTTTCTACTTCTCAGGTGATTAGAGCCCTAAACCAAAACCCAAAATGGTATATAATATCTGAAGAAGGTGACTCCAACAAACTTTGCAAGCAGAGCAGTCAGGGGAACAGCTAGTTTGAGACTCATGCTGTGGTATAGGGTCTGAGCTGCTCAGTGGTTTCAAGACTTAGACTACCTTATATATGTCCACCAGCAGAAAATGAGGAACTTAAGGACTTAGGTGCATACAAGAGTGGGCTGTAGTGGAGAAGGGAGGATTTAGGGATCTCACTGGTATCTAATTATTTGACTCGGGCAACAAAAAGTGGCAGTTGGCTCCTAAATCCCTTTATGGGTAAGTCCCTTTAGTACTTAGGTTTTTCTCCATCTATGTATTTTATACCACAGAAATCTCAGACGCTTTAACAGGAATATATGGAAATAATATCCAACTCATCTTCATTAGAATTAAACAAAATGTTCTAGGTAAAGTGCAAAGCTTTTATGAAAATAATACCCCCAGTATCTATATCACTAAGGAAAGAGTTTTATAGACATGAACACTGCAAGTATGTTTTATTTGTCAAACAAATCTACCAATTAGTTCATCCATCACCTATCTGTCAGTGAAGGATCTCTGTTACTCCTGCATTAATTGATGACATTCTAATAGCTGCAGAGGATAGAGACAGCATTCATTTTTAAAAAGACACACATTTTAAAATTAGCTTACATATACAGTTGTTAAAATAAACCCTAACAGCCTGGTACAGCATCCCAATTCCTGCTGCAAAAACTGGAAGTGAGACACTTGTTATAATATAACTAGTGACAGGGGAATGCTAAACTCCTTGGTGCTCAGGGAAGTGTGCTGGAAGCACAGACAAATAGCTTACTTTTTACAGTGTTACCCAGCAGCATATCCAATTACAGTGCCAGAGTTTCAGGAGGATGTTGCTTGAAAGTACTGCGGCCTACTCCTTCAAACTTTTGCTACCAGGCGCAGTGCCATAAGTAATAATCTCTCTGACTGCAACAGAACGCCTGTGGTAACGAGCATTTGCAGGACTGCTCCCTTCTCAGTAAGGGAGGGGCATCCAAAAACAGCTACAGCTTTTATTTATTGAATGTTTTGATTGTAAAGGAAGTGAGTGGGGGAAGGGGAAGGCAGTGTGTAATTGCAGACAGTCTGCCAGCTGCTGGTCTTAAAGGACACCAGCTGCTGCACTAGTCGGACAGAAGCATGGGCACAAATATGTTTCTTTGCTGGCGTGTACATCTCTCCTCCAGTTATACTTGGAACTTACATTAGAATGAATATGGGTGGCTGTGTAAACTGGAGAACACGGTTAAATGGTGTTGTTTCAAAACAAACCTAAAACAAATGCTACTTGTTGTCTTATTTTGCAGCATAATTATGTACTAACTGAAACAACGATGCCAGCAACTGCTACATTCCTTACTGACAACCCACTGTCCAGTTGTGTAGAATCTGACTATAGAATAAACTGGGGGAGTTCTCCCCTGAAATCAAATTTCAATACAGGTGTCTTTTCAGAAAGGGTCTCAGCTTCCATCCTGCATCAGTCCTTTCCAGGTCCCTCATGTGTGGCTCACTAAAAGGGTTGCTTAACACATGCCTTCAGTTCCCCCTGCTAAAAAATCTTAGTATATTTAAGGGAAGTGCCAGGACACATCCTCCTTTACACTATAAAACAAACTCTGCCTAGCTTCAGAACATCCAGGGCTAAGTTATCTTCTAGTGTAAGCAGATACAATTCCCAAAGAATCCCACAGCAGTTTAACTGGGCTATATCAGGACTGAATTTGGTTCCACTGCAATAGGTGAGTGGCAGGAAAGTGAAGATTTGCTTAGTACTAGGCAATGTTAAAACTCATACTTTATAAGAGGCAGTGGTTTGTCACTTTTCAACCTTTGACTACTAACTGAAATTAGTTCTTTGCCTGAGTAACTAGGCTGTAAGATTTGGCTCATTTTCTACTGCTGATTTGAGACTGTAAACTCTTATTTTCAAGTGTCGTTCCCCTCCCCCGACTACTTATTATTGAGCATATCAGACAGCCACTAATAGCTCAATGAAGCTACTGAAGCTAGGAGGGACTACACATAGTAGTAATAGCAAGCATTTGCAAACTCAGAAACATAGCATATATTGACAGCAGTACTGTGCTCATTTCAGAGCTGTACAACAGTCATTCTGTCTCAGAAAACATGAGTGCACACATTGCAACTCCAGGATTTCAATTCCTCCCTAAATGCAGACCAATTTCCACTACAATCATCACAAAGTAATTAGTTGCAGTATTCCTGTTTTCCAAGATCAATCCCTACATAATTATTTTATTTCTAGTAATGCAAACTAACACTTGCTATATATACCTACAGGATGTCAAGTTTCCCAATATCCAGTTATTGCAACATGATGGTTGTGTCAGCTATGATGACATCAGTCTCAATTGTAACAGGCTCCACACTAAAAAAATGTAGTGTTTGTCATGCTAGCTGTGTAATTTGGTGAAACCACAAGCAAAGCAAAGGAACTGAATGTACTGATATTATTATAGAGTAGACATAAAAAGGCATAATACAATTACTCTCATGCATTACAGTTTTGTATGCTGTCAAACATCAAGCTCTTACCTTAATTTGTTTTAATTTATCGTCCTTCTCAGTCTTTGTCTTTTTTCCTGGAGCAATGGAAGGAAGGCTTATTTCAGTCAAATGTAGAATGAATGGCAATTCCCCCCAAATAATTGCTAACTAGAAAACATCATGATGTTCTTCACATATCAGCACTCAGCAGGGATGGCGGAACTTGTTTTGTTTAATTTCACATTGACTTCTGCACTGATACGTTAATTGAACATTTCAGGTTCATGTTTCCAAAAACAGAAAAAAGGATCAATGATGGGGCATATGGGGGATAAAAGCAGGGTGAAAAACGGTACACAAGAAGGACAGACTGGAAATCAGGGACTCTGAAAAAACAAGGTGGTATAGGGAGAAATCACTCCTAATGACAAAAATAAAGAAAGGTCAGACACACAGGCCATATGTCCTACCATACCCTCTCATCCATTCTAAACTTGGGTGGGGGAAGCAGAATAGTTCATCTGTGTATCACATGCAACACAAGGTTCTCTTTGCTTAGAAACATATGCTTGTTTGAATTTAATCACACTTCAGGGAAAACATGGATTCTAGTTAGTGTGAGAATGGTTTGTGAAGTCACATTTGTTTTGAAAATCTAAGGAAAACCTAGCACTTTGTGAACTTCACCCTTCCCTAGCACCATTACAGTAAGAAATAAAAGTGTTCATGGTCAGTCATTAGGTCATTATAAACTGCACCAGAATCTACCCCACAGCACTGAGCTCCAAAATATCAGCTTTCATTCTAAAGACAAATTTAGTTTCTAGCTTTTATGGCTATACCAGATTCTTTTCCAAACTTGAGTGGACTCTAACTAACTTGATGCACTGAAGTATGTCTGTGTCTACAGGTGATAGCCGGGAGCTTTAAGACGAATTATATGTTGTCTCTAGATCTGATAGAACTTCCCAGACTATGTGCCAAGTTCCCTGACATTCCCCTCCGGTCACATTCACCTTACACTTACAGCTCCCTTGAGCTTCTCCTTGCCTTTCCACCAAGATGCGGTGTTTGCCTGCAGATACTAGAAACAGAAAATTTGCTATGCTAGTAGTAGGTAGGGTGTTTTCTGGATGTGAGAATCTCTGGTTGGTGGGAAGGGAAGAGAGGGCAGCAGGATCTGTAAGCATAATGCAACAGGTAGCTAAGAGTGTAGGCCTCACATGGAGAACCTGGAATGTTTGGGAGGAGATGTATGGAAAGGGAAACTGACTGCAGAGGAGCCCCAGGTCTAGACACTGTAGATTATCTGGTATCTTGAAGCATCATAGAATCAATTAGTCAGAAGGGACCTAGACAGATCATCGAGTCCGACCCCCTGCCACGGGCAGCAATGAGCACTGGGGGTGGGAGGGGTCATAAGACCCCAGCCAGGTACCTATCCAGTCTCCTCTTGAAGATTTCCAGGGAAGGTGAGAGCACCACCTCTCTGGGAAGCCTATTCCAGGCTCTGGCCACCCTTACAGTGAAGTAGTTCTTCCTAATATCTAACCTAACCCTATCCTCCCTCAGCTTGTGGCCACTGTTCCTGGTGACTCCAAGGGGGGCCCTGGTGAACAGACTTTCCCCAAATCCCTACTGCTGGCCCCTGATAAGGTTGTAGGGAGCCACAAGATCCCCCCCGTCTCCTTTTATGGAGACTGAAGAGATTTAGGTCCCTCAGGCTTTTCTCATAGGGCTGGCCACGGAGGCCCTCAACCAGAGGAGTGGCCCTCCTCTGGACCCTCTCCAGGTTCTCCACGTCCTTCTTGAAGTGTGGTGCCCAGAACTGGACACAGTACTCCAGCTGCGGCCTGACCAGCGCCGCAGAGAGGGGGAGCAAGACCTCTCTGGACACGTTAGTGATGCCCCTGTTCATGTATGACAGGGTGCGGTTGGCTCTGCCTATTGCTTTGTCGCATTGGCGATTCATATTCATCCTGGAGTCAATCCTGACTCCAAGATCCCTCTCTGCCTCTGTGCTGCCGAGAGGGTCAGCCCCTAACCTATAACCATAATGCTGGTTCCCTCTCCCCAGGTGCAGCACCCTGCACTTGTCCTTGTCGAACTGCATCCTGTTCAGATCCGCCCACTTCTCCAACCTATCCAGGTCTGCCTGGATGCAGTCCCTGCCTGCTGGTGTAGTCACTTTACCCCACAGCTTGGTGTTATCAGCAAACTTGAACGGGGTGTTCTCCACACCCTCGTCCACGTCACTAATGAAGATGTTGAACAGCACCGGCCCAAGGATCGAGCCCTGGGGGACTCCGCTGCCCACACCCTCCCAGGTTGACATTGACCCGTCCACCACCACCCTCTGGGTGCGCCCCTGGAGCCAGTTTGCCACCAATGTGACTGTGCACTCGTCAATACTGCAGTCCTCAGCTTGCCCACCAGAATTGGGTGGGACAGTGTGTTGAAGGCCTTCAGGAAGTCCAAGAAGATGACATTGACTTCCTCCTTCACATCTAAGTTTTTTGTTACCTGGTCATAAAAAGAGACCAGGTTAGTCAGGCAGGATCGGCCTGGCACAAACCTGTGTTGGTTACCCCTCAACATCACTTCCTTTGCAGGGCTCTCACAAACGTGGCCCTTGATAATCTTTTCAAAAACCTTCCCCAGGACAGAAGTGAGGCTGACTGGCCTGTAGTTGCCAGGCTCTTGCTTCCTCTCCTTCTTGAAAATAGGGACCACATTGGCCCTTTTCCAGTCCTCAGGGACTTGGCCCGAGCACCAGGAGTCCTCAAACAGCTGTATTTATGGCTCCCCAATGACACCAGCCAATTCCCTCAGCACCTGCGGATGAAGGTCATCCGAGTCCACCGACTTGGATACATCTAAGCTCTCCAGGTAATCCTTAACTAGGTCTGAACTAACAGTCGGGGGACTAGCATCCTTCCTGGGCCTCTCTACGCTGTCACCCGAGAGCACTTGATTGTCAGCAGACAGGAACATGGAGGCAAAGAACTTCTTGAAGACTTCTGCCTTCTCTTGTGCGTCTGTCACCAACTGCCCTGCCCCACCCTGCCCTGCCCTGTAGGGGTCCAATGTTACCCTGAGACTTCTTCTTGTTACCTATATACTTGAAGAAGGACTTTCTGTTATCCATAATCCCAGAAGGTAATCTAAGCTCCAGTGCTGCTTTAGACTTCCTTACCAAATCCCTACAAGCTCAGGTCAGGAAGGTGTACTCCTCCTTTGTCCCTGCCCCCTGCTTCCACCACCAGTATGCTTTTTTCTTTGCCCTCAGGCCAGCCTAGATATCCGCGCTTAGCCATGCAGGTTTCTTGGACTCTTTTCCCGCCTTCCTGCTCAGTGTAATTGCGTCCTGCTGCGCCCCAAGGATAGCCTCCTTGAGGAAGGACCACCTTTCCTGGACCCCCATACTAGCTACCCCCTGGGCTCCGAGTGCCTCCCTGACTACTGCCCTGAGCACATCGAAGCTGGTTTTCCATTGAGATGATACGAGCTAAAGCTACAAAAAGACTTAAGTGCCTCCACTTCATATAAGCAATTAAACATTCATTGCACCATGGAATGAGAGAAAGTGAAAGAGAGGGACTCTAGAGCCATTCATATTGGGAACGGGAAACGCAGATTCCAACCCCGGCTCCAATGACTATTATATACAAAATGCAGTAATTTCAAACTGGAGAAATGGAGTGACCTATCCCTAGAGTCTAGTAACTCAGGCATTTTTGTGTGAGGTGGGAGGAATGGGTTCATCTCCCTGTGTCAAATCAGTTGAAGTGGGGATATGTAAACAGGTCTCCAATATCCCATGCAAGTACCCCAAACACTAGGCTATTTTGTGATAGAGAAAAGTTTCTCTTTCCCTACAAAAGGGCTGTCCTAACTTAGATGTACACATATCCCTAATTTCCTTCCACAAATGAACGATAACCTGAGCAGACAGAGCTCTATCAGGAAATCTAAAGAAAGCTAGCAGCATCTCTGTCTTCTCTTTAGTCCTGAGGATACCTTGTGGAGATTAGGCTATGGGAGGCTTTGGAAAAAAAAAGGACCATGGATGAGTAGGAAAGGAGTCACTATCCGTGCCATTCCCAGTTCTCAGAACCAGTGCTTCTTAAAGTACCTACATTTAGGGCCCCATCAGGAGAGTTTTTCCACACAAGATAAAGGAGTTTGTTGCCAAGGGCAGATTCCCCACCTATGCATTACTGGTGTATCTATCCCAGGGCTCAACACCATCAAAGATAGTCAGTTGAAAACTTCACCATATGAAAAGAACAAATGTGGGCTGTTTATTATTGATGGCAGAGACAAATGATTGCAAAATTTTGGAAATATACAGGCTATTCCCCTTTAAAATGGAAAAGATCTGATGGAAGCAAACTTCATTACATATTAGTATATTTATATAGCTCCAGAACTTAGACTAGAGAGTTCAGACCAGAGATTCAGTCGGTATAAATTAATATAGGTCCAACATCTTTAACTGGGTTAAAATGACAGCCAGATCCTGATTTTTAACCACCTCTTATGTATTCTCTCTTAAAGAAAGTAAATTCTCCTGTTCAATGAACATGGGAGAATATTTATGATATTCGTTTGGACTGACTTTCCAGAAAGCAAAGTAAAACTGATAGATTTTGCAGGTATCCAAATCCTGAGTAGAAGTCTCCACCATCAACATTATGGCCAGGGATGCAACACTATTTTTTCCTGGGCCATTTCATCTACCTTTTTTTGAAGGCCTTTCAGACAAAGGCAGCATCCTGTAGACCCTGAAGGCATTGTTTCCTTTCTTTATACTTTTGTCTTTCACTTCTTCTATGTCAGGCAAAGAGTTCATAGCACACCGGAAGTTTGCCTTCCATGTTTTTGGATCAGGTTTATCAACTCCTTGTTGAAATTTTCCTAACAAACATGAAAAGAAAATTAGGTATATATTGACAAGTCATAAGATCTTGGAGAAAGCTAGTAGTACTGTGAGTTAAATGTCAGTTTACAAACCTTTTGGTACTGGTTATAGGAGCTCAAACCATAGTTCGAGTTGCAAGAGAAAGTGAATTTGGTGATCTCATCCTCATGCTTATCTCTAGAACATATGATTGACAGTTTCTAATCAAGAAACACCCAGGGCAAGAATAGTCTGGGCACTGCATGTCAAATGCAATGTTACACCGGTGTGAGACAGCTTGCACAGCATTTACTATTATTGTGCACTGCTCGAATCCCTAAGGGCATAAAGGACCCAGTTCTGCAAGATGTGGGATAGTCCCTGATTCTACTGATTTTGAACCCAGACTTGTCAATGATGTTTCATCGCTGCCTTCAATGCTAGCAACACACAGCCCCTTAACAAAGCTGGAGAGGACCTTGCAACAGTCATTTTGCAGACTCAGATCCTTACACTCATTCACTGCATTTGTCAAAACAAACAAATGAAAGGAAAGAAAAATTGGGAAGGAAGAAGAAACAAACATTCAAAGACTGGCCATCAGAAAGGAGAGCTCCAGTACCTGTGTGAATTGCCCAGTTTCTAAATAAAGGAGCATCTTTTTCAACATCCCACCCATGTCGTGCAGCATGCATCCAGGGAATCTGAAAAATCTTCTTCTCCTGGAAAAGAAAGGAAACAAAAATGGCAACTTTGATTGCCTCTTTGATTTTCTGATCGTTTCAAACACACGCACCTACAGCTCCAGAATCTGTAAATGTTTTACTTTATTTGATCCCTTACAGCAGAATCCTTTTGTTACTACTGTCATCATCAAAACACTTACCAGAGTCAGCATGAGCAGGATGTGGCCCTAAGTATATTAAAACCACAGATACCCCTTTATGGGCTTAAAAAAAATGATTTGCAGCTTTGCAAATGGACACATGTACAAAACATGCTGCAGCACATTTGTAAACAATCCTATGAGTATTCTTTTGGCAGTGCAGAACTTGTTTTGTTTTTTTTATGATTACGAATCAAGTACGAAGACAGATATTCATATGAGTAACACTAACTGGAAGGGCTAAAAATTCAGCCAGTGAAATACCAGCACAATAAGAAATTAAGACATTTAAAACTGGGTAGGGTAAGCTTATAGGACACAATAAGGAAGCGAAGTGTACAAGACTCCTCCATAACAGAAGTCAAAGGTTACTGAGGTAGGAAGGAACTAGGATGTATACAGGAGGGGGGCTCTAGTTGATGTGGGAAAGATTAAGAACTTGTGTACTCATTTTAGATCATTCAGTTGTATTCCTTGCAGGACACAGGAATGTACCCTTTTCCCTGCTGTCAAGGTTACAGTTGAGAACACTACCATGTTTTATGAATTTCTGCAAAGTCATCTAAAAATTAACTCACTTTGTAGTTCCTGGGTTTTGCTCTTCTCTTCCTTCAACACCATTGTCTTTCCTCTTTTGTCTCTCCTCCTAGACTGCTTGTGTACGATCTCTCTTAGACTAACAGATCTATAAATGTAAAGTTTTGTTTTTTCTTCTTCATTCATCTTTGCGTGACACTTTCTTTTCTGATTCTACCTTTTATGCCAGCTTCTGCTTCTTTCATTCAATTTTTACTCCCCTTTACCATCCCCTCCTATTTCTATTCTCCCCTTCATATTTTTTCTGTTCTTTAGTAAAACCAAAGGTTTAACATGGCATCCGCCTTTCAGAACCTTTTTTTGCAACTTTTTCTTCTATTCTCCTCACTTTCTATTCCTTTGTACCCTTCTTTCATTTATTCCTCTTGCACTTCAGGTCTTAATGCCTCTATGGTCATTCCAACCCTCAACATCTTGGTAGGAAGCCAAGTAACCCAGAAAAGCAAGGTATAGCAACATCTCATAAAGTGTCTCAAAAAAAAACAAACCCAAAAAAACCAGGATTTAGCAATCCCATGTCAGAGATGACACAAACCTCTTCTTTAAGAACACACAGTGGTGTCAGTCTCTCTCCAAGCTAAAAGAAGTACCAGAAGGACATTTGGTCAAGCAGCACGGGAAAGTTAACTTACTGAATAAAATTGACAGAAACAATACTGGAATCAAAACATGAAATAAGCCATGAAAACACCTGCTTGGTGTGACCAGCTTGATTTTCAAAATATATATTTTTACCTCTGAATCTTCCTTTCAAATCCATTGTGTTAATTTACCAGCCCAAACATAAGATCCATTTGACTATATTTATCCTAACAAAAGTATTAATATTATGAATTTCTTGCCTGTTAAAAAAAATACTTGTCCCAGATGAACAAATGGATTTTTACAGGTTGGTGTAAATATATAATTACCCGCTTCTTTATTTTGCATAATATTTACTATGCACTTTCTAGATTAATTAATAAAAGATTAGTCAGGTATGATCCTAAAAGACACAGGAAATGTCACTAAGCACATTTTACAGAAAAGTCTTATGCCATTTAGCAATTGTAGGAAACAAACAGCGTTCTAGATAATCTAAATTCTATTAGAATTAATAAAAATCTAGAAATGTTATTAAAAATGGAACAGCTCCTCCTCTCCCCCCACAACCCTATCCCACTGTACAGTAGGAATACAACTGGCCACTGTATAATATTATACAACGGGGTTGTCAACCAGGGGTACACAGGGGAACTTCCAATTTCGCCGCTGGTGCTTCCAGTTTTGCACTCCCATGGACTGGCTGCTGGGGGGACACCCTCCCCACCTCTCCCCCCCATTTTCCAGAACATTTTCCAGTGCTTTATTTTTCTGTGGGAAATTTTCCATTTCTAAAAATTCATTGTTTCATAAAATTCATTAGTAACAATGAATGGATGCCAAGAAAATATTAGGTAAGATTGGCAGTTTGAAAGTTGTAATTTATGTTTTTCAGGTGATTATCCCTAGAAAGTGTGTGAGAGAGTATGTATATGTTTAATTGATTTGTAAACAGGAGGGTGAATACACTCGCATAATAATGCAGACCAAAAATCAAGTTATGAATTTACCTAATTGGCTATGCAGGTCAAATCAAAACCAAAGCTAAAGATCTTATTTCATCTTAGACTGCAAGTGAAAATAAAACCAAAACTAAAACTGTGATTAATTTTTGTTTAGATAAATAGTTAACTATTTAAACCCGGCAGAGCGAGCTTAGTCCTCTGGTTGACGGCAGAGGCCAGACTATACTTCCCTTTGGCTCTGCAACTAAGCAGCAAGTTGAGCAGCAGAATGCTCTTTCTGGCAGGGAGGGGGAAAGCAAGCTCCTGCTGCTGCTTCTTCTTCTTCTGATGGATGAGGCCAGACTAGAATAGCCTAAATTAAAAATCTTTTCCCTCTTTTGTTGCAGGAACTTGGTAGCTCAAGTGAAATAGCAGATTTGCAAAAAATGAAAAATGAAAATGTTGAGCTGCCAGGTCTGGGGGAAGAAGCAGCAGGATCCTCGCTTTCAAGACCACTGTCAACAGATATGCGATCCACCATGAGCAGCTGCTCAAGACAGTCAGGCTTTTTATCAAGCTTTGTGGACAAAATGTCAAAAGACGATCAAGAAGAAGCAGATGAGACATTAGCTTGAGCTATAGCTGCAAGTGGTACACCTCTTGCCATAACAGAAAATCAATACTGGAAGGAACATTACAAACTAATTCACCCATCACAAAAGTTACTGTCACATTATCACTCATTACATTCTCTCTTAGATAGACAGAAAGACAGAGTTCAAACAATGGTTATTCAAAGGATTGGTTAAGCAGAATCACTGACTCTGATGTCAGATGGATAGACTGATATACAAGAAACATTATGCTAGCAACACCTGAACCAATATTCCTGAAAGCAATTGCTACTGAATCTTCTCATCATACAGGTGAATACATAGCCAAACTACTGAGTGAAGAGATTGGGAACGCAGGTCCTGCTAGGGTACAAGCCCTTGTAACTGATAATGCAAGTAACATGAAAGCTGCATGGAAAATGTTAAAGGCAAGTATCCTCATTTAATAGTATTTGGCTATGGGTTGAATCTTTTAGCAAAGGACATAGTAAGTGTGAATACAATGAAGACAGTATTGGCAAACTGCAAAGCAATTCTGAAGGTATTCAACAATTATCATGTTGCTAATCAGACTTCGAAGAAATTACAGAAAGAGAATCAGGGAAAGGAAAGAAATAATTTTAGAACCAAGAGTTCTAGTTTTTTGTATGTCTTTTTGTCTCAGACCAACACAGCTACCAAGTACACCCCAGGGAAAGGAAAGTGAACTTTAATTGCCAGGAGAAACTAGATGGGGTTCAGCTATGAAGTGTTTACCTAGTTTCCTGTGCACAAAGAAGTGTTTGCAGTGTGCTTCAATAGATGACAGTTTCCCAGATTATTCCCATGAACATTCAGAAGCAGATTCTCAACAAAGATGTGTTCTGGGTTTGAGTTCAAGGAGCATTCAATTTGCTACAACCAGTTTCAGTGGCTATCAAGAAACCTGAAGGAGGTGCACGAAGCCTTTCAAATATTCGAGAGATATTCAGACAACTGAATGAAAATCTAATCGAGAGTTTGCCTTCTTCACCTCTTTCCAAAAAAGAAGTAGTAGTAGTAAAATAAATGTTTACTAAGAGCTCTGAGTTTTGCTCTCATCCAGTTCATCTGGCAGCAAACCTTTTGGATCCTCAACACAGCAGACAACATTTATCAGAAGATGAGTTATCTACTGCTCTCAGTACAATTGTGGAAGTAGCTAAGAATGTCCCTAACATTGATGGAATAGCTGTGATGACAAACATTGCCAAGTACCATGCAAAAGAAAAACTTGGGAGCAAAGACATCGTTTGGCAGGCAGCCGAAAATGTGTCTCCTCTCACATGGTAGAAGGGACATGGTAATGTCTGCCTGTTTTCCAGGATTGCTCTAAGGATCCTAAGCATTCCACCAACAGCAGCTTCTTGTGACAGGAACTGGAAGGCTTTCAGCTCAGTCAAGACAAAAAGAGGAATAGACTAGCAAATGAATGCACCACTAAGCTTGTTTCTATTTCTCAAAATCTCTCGCTTCTGGAGAGTCAGCCAGAAGCACAATTAGTGAAGAAGATGCAGTGTGATGATAAGCTGCCCTTGCCCACAGACTCATTGGTAAAGCCATCCTTTAACAAAAGAGAATGTGGTTCAAGTAGCTCTAAATCAGATTCGACTCAATCTGATTCTAAAATGGAACTAATAAGTAGTGTAAGTGATTCTACAGATAGTGACAGTGAAACTAGAGATGCTGCAATGACCTCAGTGGAAGAGAGTAACTCTGTTCAAGCAGATGAGTGGACAACCACAGCATATCATGCACAGTTCTTTGGGTGTGCTAAAATTAGTTTGTCCACAGTTTTCAGTGCCTTCATGTTTTTCTTAAATTTAAACAAACAATGTAAGGAAAGTACATGCTATTGTGTATTGTCTTTACATTTTTACAAGTATTCCAATAAAAATAATTTCTTTCCACATAAAGCTTTGAATTTGTTTCAATATAACATTTAAACCACTTTAAACCATTAAGTGTGCTGTATTCTATTTTTTTCCTAATCAAATATTTCAGTTCAAATACTTGTGGCTATTGGCACATAAAATTAACATGGGGGTACTTTTTGAGTTTTGTTTACTAAATAAGTCAAATAAACATGCTAAATCATATCACGCTCTATTTAAGACATTGGAAAATTTTCCGGAAAACTCACATCTCTGGGGACAAAAAGCCCTTCAATAAGCAATTTTCTAACCATCTGCCTACAGGGGAAAGTTTTTCCTAACTCCAAACAGTTTGTGTCCTGAAGCTGAAAGATTTATATCAGCTAAAATGAAAAATAATCCTAACTAGAAAATAGCTACAAATTTTCTCATTAGTCTTAAAAATGTCTTTTTCATTTTTCTAATCACCTTACTCTACAAGGATATCTTGTGGTTATGAGCTCCACAGAAGGGGGTGGGGAGAAAGACAGAGAATTTCTTTTTTTCAGTTTTAAATGTGTTGCTTCTATTTTTATAGTGAGAGTAGTATAACTGGCGGGGGGGGGGGGGGCAAGGAAAGGAGGGGAGAAAGGGAGGGACAGCGGTGTAACCAAGGCAGCAGCCCAGGCACCACTACAGAGGTGTCAGAATAGCAGTCCCCAGGGGTGCTCTGTCACCACCACAGCCCATGTTGGGGGAGCTTGAACTGAGGCAGTAGCAGCTAGTGCTCTGCCACTGCCACTGCCCACATGCAAGAATAAGCCTTTTTCTTAGTCATGCCTGCAACCCTTGATCCTACATCAGAACCATGCAGCTTCCCAGCTCCCAGCCCAGCTCTTCTTTTTTGCTGGAGAACCACTCCTCCATCCCTACTGCTTTGAAAAGGGGCAATGAGTCACCCAGGGCAGTGGATCCTAAGACACATTTAATTCTTTTCATCAGGATCAACAACAGGGAAGAGAAGTCACTGATTTTTGCATTGTTTCAAAGTGTAAATGGAGCACCCACATTATGTTCTGTATTAAGATACACCAGTGAGCCTTTTTTATCAATTGACTCTCTGGGCAGTTCCAGTCTTTCCTCCTTTGGATTTGGAGAAATTTGGAAAGATTTGGCAATTAGAATATAGACACAACTTTAAATGTTTTTTCTACATACCTCTACGTAGCAGGTGGCTTGTGAATGCTGAGCTGCTGGGTCAGATAGAGTGTCCCACAGAAGTGTGGGGGCTCCCCAGTGTGCTCAGCAACAGACCTGGAAGTGGACCAGAAGCATGCTGGGAGGGTCCTCCCACGCCCTCCTGGCTTGGCAACTGGTGCCTCCTCCTGGGTCTGGGGGGACACCTGGGGTGCCCCTGCAGCTGATCACTGAACTGGGGGGAATGCAGGGGGGTCCCCCGCGCACTCTCCGGCAGACCCAAAAATGGACCAGAAGTACTTCTGGTCTGCTTCTGGGGTCACCACTGAGCACGGGGTGGGGGGGGGGGGCCCTGCGCTCCTGTGGGATGCTCCATTTGCCCCACCATTGTAGCGTTCACGAGCCACGCTGGTACCTCAAGGTATGTAGAAAAAACATTTAAAACTGTGTCTATGACGGAATCGCTGATTCTCCAAATCAGCATCGAATCTTCAGATTTGGATTCAGCCAAATTGAATCAGGGACAGTGATCCGAATTAATGAATCGAATCACTGTCCCCGATTCAGGCCAAATCTGAAGCCGAATCGAACACGGCCCGCTTCACACACCCCTACTCTGCAACTACACAGTTCGTCCAATAAAAGATAATCACAAATGCATCCCTGCAGCTAGCAATTTTCTCACCTGACTGTGAACCTTTGTATTTCTGCTACGTCTTTTTTGCAAGTATAGTGGAACAGGGTACCAAATTTACATAAGAGTATTATATCACCAATGCCACTAACTGACTCCAACAGCCTAACCTTGTTTGCTGCTTTAACAACTGCGGAGCATGTTTTTTACTGAACTTTCCAAAGTGATGCTCTGGATGACTGCAGTTAACTTAGAACTCAGCAAGCTTATACTTTTCTATTTAAAGCCTATGGGACTCTTCCAAAGAGGAGGTAATAATTTTTCAAGACTCAAGATTAGAGCAATATTAGCCCAGCTCAGTCATGGACTACATACACAGTCTTTGGTCATGCAGGCACTTACATAGGATTCTGTGTTTCATTAGGGAGAAAGGCTTGCTGTGACCTTAAGAACAAATATGTGAATCATAAACTAACTAGAGCAGCATAACAGGAATTGTTAATACAACGTTCAACAGGGAACATCAAAGGGAAGGAGGAATCCAATGCTTAAAATTTTGCAACAAGCTGGAAAAGCAAAATCATGTTAAAGACTTATTGCTGTCTCACGGTACAAAACTCTAGAAACAGATAACTGAGCATAAGATCAGCACTTTCTTAACTAAAGAGCACGAGGGCAAGTTCTAAATAAGCTAAATCTGTCTTTGTGGTAATATCCCAATACATACTCTGAGCCAAGACCTCTGGTGTCTCCTCCTATTACAGATGTTCAGACCACTCCCAGCCCCATGCCTGTCCCACTGCATGAGGGACCAGTGCCCTTCCCCTAGCTCTGCCATATCAGATAGTTATGCTCCATGGCCAGCTCCCCTCTTATCTCAACAGAAGAGAAAGACAGTTATTAGCCATGTTAGTTTGAAATCAGGCAGAAAAAAATTAACAGTATTCACAAGAAATTGAACTTTTTCAAGCTGTACATTTTATAAGCCTTAAAACCTGGGTATCATTACAGCAAACATCCTGCTAATTTTGACCAGTTTCTTTATTTTTTCTTACTGTAAACCATCTTTGCAGAACTATGGTTAAAAAACAAAAACCTAAACCCCTCAGCTTTCACAGCTGGTCTGTGTATAAACAAAGTTGTGGGTGCACGTGATACTGTATCGGAGATTCCAAGTGAGGCACTGGCCTCATTTATGGTTGGGATAGACACTAAATATAGCAACTGGTTTTGGTTTGATGACTCATTGTTGAATTGAAGTAATCAGTTTTAAACAGAAACACTTAGGAGGTGGGGTAAGTAGACCATTTAACTCTAAAAGATAAAACTTTGTAAGTATCTGAATTTTTGGGGAAATATCAGAGTGCTACATAACAGAACAGGCCACATAGCCTGGCCCCCTGCTTTAGAAAGGATTCAAATTCAAAATACATTATTTCCAAGAAAACACCTGCCCAGTTATATAGCAAATTATCATGGGACAAAGAATTCTTTACCAACAGAAACTGTGATCAAACGTTTTTTTTCCCAGAAGCACCAAGGCAGATATCAATCATAATATCTTGATCTATACTGAATTGTTGCTAGCATTAAAGCAATTTGATGGTGTGCCTTACAATCTACCCTGATGTGGGGATGGACTCTCAACTACGGGATATACTGACCAACACATATAGGAACCAATTAGCCTAGGTCTGTCTGTGGCGCATGGAATTTTTCCATCTGGCCCAACAGTAGTCCAGCAGGCTTTCAGAAGTTTGGGGCAAGGCTCATGGGTTGTAGCCTGCAGAAGAATTCAGGGTCCTTCGGCCCCAATGGACATGTTGTTGGCAGCAGGGAGGATGGAGGGACGTGCAGGTATAGACTTCACTCGCTTTACAGCCACCCAATCCCTGCACTAGCTCATGTCACCATCACCATTCAACTGGCACCACCACGCTCAGACTCCTACCACTAGGGGTGCACAAATAGAGATTTTGAGGGCCAATATCGATAGCCGATTTTTAAGGAGGCATATCGGCTGATACCAATCCAATTTCTGACACCAGCCTGGCAGCTTAGAGAGCTCTGTGCAGCTGACAAGTCTGGTGCTGTGGAAGGGGAGGGGAGAGGGAAGAGGTCATGGTGCAGATCAAGGCCCCCACGGTTAGGGAGGAGTAGGGCTGGGGCAGGGCAGGGCAAGGCAGGTGTGGGATGGAGCTGTGGCTCATCCAAGGGGTGTGGGGAGAAGGGTGGAGGCAGCACCCGGCGCTGCATGCTGCTCATCTGAGAGCCACTGGTCCGGCACTTGGCCGCTTGTCTGGTGGCTCTCACTGCTGGGAGGGCATGGGGGAGCGGGATAGGCACGTTCCCCCAGATCTGTGTGAAGCAGGGCAGGAAGGGAATAGCCCTGCGCAGTCTCAGCCCTAGCCTGCCCCACCCTGCGCAGATCCAGGGGCACATGTTCCCCCCTCCACTCCCCACACGTGTCCTCCGGGAGCCACTGGACAAGAGGGTGAGCGTCAGATTAGCAGCTCCCGGATGAAAAGCACGCAGTGGCTGGAGTTGCACCTCCCCCCTCATGCCCCCTGGACAAGCCGTGCCTCTGTCCTACACTCTCCCTGCCCTGGCTGCGCAGTGCTTGCCCTAGCCCTCGTCCCAGCCCCAGCCCCAGTCCCACTCCTCCCTCACTGCAGGGGCCCCCACACTCCTTCCCTCCCCACTCCCCTTCTACCACACCAGACTTACCAGCTGCACGCAGCTCTCCAAGCTGCCGGGCTGTGCTCTTCACTGCCTATGTGATGTGCTACGGCTGCGCACACGCACAGGCATTTATTGGCCAAATTATCAGTCACATCAGGCCGATTTCCAATATGATCAATTTTCTTTATATTGGTGCCAATCCAATATCAGACTGATATATTGGTGCACCTCTACCTACTACAGCCGCTACCTGGGAACGGACTGAGTATGACACCCCTCAATTAGCTGGATGGTGATGTCTTCCAAATGCAGAGCAAAAAGGAAGAAATTTGTTTTTGGGGTGTATTAAAAAAAAGAGAGAGAGAAAGAAGCATGCAACCATGAAGAAGAAAAAGCTGCTACAGCGCTGTACTTGAACAATGAAATGCCTACCTCTAGAATATCATGTCCTATAGGCACTGGCTCCTTTTAAGAAAGATTTGAAGGAAAATAAAAATGTCCAGACATGGACACTTTCTCTCAAGTATAAAAAAAAAAAAAAATGACATAAGTACTGGGCACATATACACGTGCAATTAATGAGAAGCAATAAACTCCAAAACTTATTTCCAAAGTTTATTGCTCCCAGGCGCACCACTTGAATGTTCACCCAGGACCACAGCGTGTTGAGATGAGTCATAGCAGCCGTGGCTGGCAGAGGAGACCTTGGAGTCAGCTTGCCAGCCCAGGCCTGCTCCTGCCAAGCTCAGCGTGCTGCAGAGGGTCTAGTCAGTGGGCACCCCTGCACTGAAGCAGCCTTGTGCACCAGCCAAATGCGTCACCAGCTACAAATATGTTGCTGCACATGAAAAAAAACTCTGCAGCAGGATAGTACTTTTATTTACAAATGCTAATTTGACACAGAATGTATTAGTTTACTACAGCCTAACAGGGCCACACATGTAGATGCTGAAACATTCACTGTATAGCTAATTAGGCAGCTCTGCAGTAAATGTCTTGTGTAGATGTGCTCAGTCACACCAAAGTAGAAGACAGAATGTGGTATTTAAATTACAAAGGAACAAAACTGACCGTTCCTTTTACCTAGGCCCATTACCAGTGCCCACTAAAAACTACAGAGCAACCAATTTGGGATAAAATATTTATTTTACCTGATGGGATTTACTACTGAGGAAAAAAAATTATACCATGTAATTTTATAACTACTAGCACTTTGTCCTGTGCAAGCTAAGATTCAAAACAGAGAAGCTAATTAGCATATATTAACTCATAACACGATCACATGAGCATCGTTCATTGGTAGACATAGTATACCAGGCTAAAGGAACCAGTGTCTGATCTACAACAACAAATCCTAAGTTCCTATGCAATCAGAATATATAGTTGCTCTTAACCATACACTTAAATGATGCAATAGTATTTTGTTGTTGGGGGAAACCTATTTTGTGCTTTTTGAAGTAGGGAATTAATTATAACATTTTAAAGAGCCTATGTGGTGTAACTGTGGGGGTTTTTTTATTTCAAATGTATTTTGAATTTTTTGTAATTGTCTTAATAAAACAATGCCTTAATAAAAATAACTTGTTCTGACATTCCGGAGCCTGCATCTACAATCTCTCCTGCTAATAGTCCCAAATAAGTAAGGAATGCTGAGTTGGGCTTTGTATGGGAAGATATGCATTATCCTTCTAGGTTCTGCAATGCTCCCTAAAGCAATGAATTCAAGTAAGTATTTGAACACCAAGTGAGGAGCAGTAAGTACCAGTACATGTATCAGCCTAGTGGCTAATAGGGCTGTGAGAAGCTTCAGTAGCTGACTTGATTCAGAGGAGACTCGGTCCGATTCAGGGACCAAATCTCCAAATCAAACTGAGAGACCAAGTAAAGGATCTGAATCGATTCGAAGCATCCTAACTGGATTCAGAAAAGCTTTGGAAAAAGATTGGGCTGATATGGAGATTTGGCCATACACTAAACAAGAAGCTGACAGCTGCCTCCAGCTGGTAAGTCTGTTGGGGCTGGAGGAGGGAGGAAGGAGGGATTGGGACGAGCTGAGACAAGCTGCCCAGCCGGGACGGGGGGGTGCGTTACTCAGGGAGGGGAGCGGCTGGTGTGGGATGCAGGCGGGGCATTACTGGGAACAGGGGCTCTGCCCTGCTGCTGCTTGCCCAGCTGGAACGGAGAGGTGGGCAGCAGGATGAGGGTGAGGCTGGCTTCAGGCAGAAGGGAGCAAGCAGTAGCAGGGCGTAGCCCCCGCTACCAGTGCTGATACAGGTGCAGCAGCGCTGGGAGTGGGGGCTATGCCCTGCTGCCACCTGGAGCAAGCCACGTCTGCATCACACTCCAACCCCTGCCCACACTGGCTGGGCAAACGGCAGGAGGGCATAGCCCTCGAGGCTCCCCATACCAGGGCAGAGGCAGGCACAGCCGGAGGAGCTGTGGGAGAAGGCCCCATAGCTGCTGTGCCTGGCCCCAGCCTCAGGCACTTAAAAAAAAAAAAAAAAAAAGAAGTCTTGCACTCGCCGACTCTGGCAGTGGCAACTGGGGGCTCGTGGCAGACCCCCAGCAGAGCACAGGACAGTGGGGGGCAGCAGTTATTGGCCCCCACACCTGACACCCGCTCAGCAGCTGCCTCATGGTATGGGTGCAGCGCAACACGGCAGAACACCATGCGCTGTCCAGGGGCTGGGGTGGCTCCAGCTGTCACCCGGAGCCCAGCAGCACTCAGCCCCAGCTCCCAGGCAGTGCATGATGCCCTGCCAAGCCACACTAGACCACGCCATAGGGCAGCTGCTGCATGGGTGTCAGGCAGGGGGAGCAATCTCCCCAGCCCCCCACTGCTCCACACTGCACAGGAGGGGCTTTGCCACAAGCACCCAGAGGCCCTGATCCCCGCTGCTGCAGTTGGTGAACGTGGGGGTTTTTTGTTTGGTTGGTTTTTTTAAGTGCCAGGACTAGGCTGGAGCCCGGCTGGTGATGGGGGCTTCTCCCAAGGCTCCCACTGCTTGGAGAGAGGCAGGCACAGCCAGAGGAGCCTCCTGGCTATGCCTGCCTCTCCCTGGCAGATCCGAATCACTGAATCTCTCTGAATTATTGCCAAGTCTTTCAAAACCAATTCAGCAGAATTGATTCGGGACAGTGATCCAAATCTCCAAACTGAATAACTGTCCTCCAAATCTGAATCCGAATCAAATACTTCCCTATTCACACAGTGACTAATGCAGAGGAGACTGCTCTTCTGAGCTGCAGCATTCTCTTCCAGTCTCACTGCAACTGCTTGGGTTATCACTCTGTTCTTAGTTTAAAGCAGAGATTTCCATACCACTTGCTCTCAGAAAAAGAGTAATGGGAGAAAATGCTTTAAAAAGAGCTGCTGGCTTAACAAGCAAAAATTGCACCTCAACTCCTGAACATAGGGCTAGAAGAACAGGTTGAGCAAGAGCAGTTTGGCTTTGCCCGCCCTCATTTCTTTGCTTCAGTGGAAGCTGTGAGAATCAGATTTATTCCACCAAGTCTCAGATTCTGTTGTAAAGTAGTTGTTTAACAAACATGCACACACATTACCTTATTTAACCATTTTAGCCCTGGTATTGTGTTAGAATTTATTTGCTCCTCCAGCCAGGGGCGCATCCGCATTCTTTCCACAGGCATGGTTACCTGCATTAGAAGAACAAAACAAGGGACAATGTTAAAAAATGAAGATTTCTGTCTTGCCAAAACAAGATAAAACTATAAGAGAAGTTTGGGAACGTAGTGCTTTTAAGAAACATCAGATTGACTGCCCCTGAGACATATCCACTCAGCGGGTTTAGCACAGGCAGCGACAGCTGCCAACTGTCCCTTGTCTCAATTCTGACTTTATAGCAGGGCCACCTCTAAGACTGAAACAATTCAGACACTGCATTAGAGAAGGGTGCCTAGTACAGCTGCACCTGCAAATTCTCTTATGGTGACAGAGCTTACAGTAGCAAAAGTTCTTTTGCCAGAACAAGTACTAGAAATACCTTGAACAAAATAAATGGAAAAAGGGTGGGTTTTTTTTTTTGTTAATATGACTATGGGAACATCAGACCTTTCTTTCTGCCACTATAAAGAATTGTAAGCAACCTTTTTTTGTGTGTGGTCTCAGCCTCCTTCGGTGCAACTGCTTCTCTAACTACAGATCTGACTGAGATTACCAACACATTTTACATTAGAGTAATTCACAGAATAGCCATCCAATAACAAATTTAACTACCTGAGTGGCAAGTCTTTCCACACTCCATTGCCAACTCTTTCAGCCATCTAGTTTTTGATCTTTTAGCTACAATTTTACAATTTAATATCAGAAAGACCAACCCTTGCCAAACCTCTCAGCTGTTTCTCAGTATTTAGTGTCACTCAGTTCAGACCCAATTCCACTTCTTTTGCAAAGTAACCCTGATGTAATTTCACTGTATATACCTGTAAATTATTGACTTCAAAGGGCAAAGTCTTCAACTTAATACATAAAGCTTTAGAAATATTAACCAATTTTAGGCATCTTTGAAGGTGCCAATAATCATGTTATCTAGGAGATTACAGATTAGTCACACTAAACCCGTTGTTAGGGAGCTACAATCACTTACTCTCATACTCAGGGATTTTGACTTGCTTTTTTTCTTTCATTTTGCCATCCTACATATTCCCCTTTCCTTTCTACATAATCTTGGGTTCCACGAGTCTTAAAACATACAGTATTTGATCTTCCTCATACTTTCAAATGTGTGGCTTGGTATTCTTTTTAAAATAGACACCACTGACATTAAATTGGTTTGTTCTTTTCCCTGTGGGGTTACTAATATCAAGCAACCTAACAATTAAGAACTCCACACCCAGCGCAAAAGGAAGAAAAATGTTTAAGGTTTCCTCTCACTGCCCAAAGGAGATAGACTTCCTGAAACTGATGGGGAATTGTGTTCAAAACCTGAGAGCACAATAAGTCTCTTTGATAAGCTTACCGAATGGAAATACAAATGTAAAACAATCTTATTCACACTAATCTCTTAGCAAACATATTATCAGTTTATTTATTGCTGTGCAAAGCAGGCCAAAAAATTTCAACCTTTGGCCTTCTTCACAGTTAGTTAGAACTTCTAAAAAAAACCCTAGAAACGGCTGTAAGTACTTAGCCACCTTTCAGATTCAGTTCAGCTATGAATAAAATAACCAAAACTCTGGATACTGACAATAGCTGAATTCACACACAAAGTCTCAGCCTTCATGTCAGACCAGCCACCAAAACTGTTGTATGAGTCATAGCAAAGCAGGCTAAGTCTGCCCCACAGTAACAATATGTACGTGGCATCTATGAAGAACATCAAGGGAACACTGCACAGTTCTCAGTATATCTTAAACTTCACTCAGGGCAGATGCACTGAATATTGTGTGATAGAAATTATATATGTGTTTGGAGTGAAGCCTAAATGCAATCTCTCTGAAATATGTCAAAGGCATGTTTTGCATATACTAAAAGGACACAATGAAGGAGATTCTCAAAAATAGCTCTCTTCCAGTCTCACCGCTCTATCCGCCAAGGCTCCATCTCCCTGAAACTGTAGCATATAGCCAAAGCAGAGCAACTAGACATTTTTATTACTAGTTAATTAAACCCCCCCAAGTAATTTCCTTTCATCTGGCCCGGAAGATAAGAGACAAGCATCAAAAATGATGGGTGCCTTCTTCTGTCAGGGTGCTCAACCTCTGATCCATGTGGCCTGCAGAGCTATTGCATCTGGCCCGTGGGGTTTCCCAGAAGTCAGGAAATTTGGCACCAAGGAAGCAGTGGCCATTAATACTGCCAGCCTCCCTTCCTGTCAAATTCTCAGGTCCCTTCCCCCAGCACAGCTAGATCAGGGCCAGTCCATGCCCGCTTCCCCCTATGGGGCTGAATTGGGGTGAGGCCACTACCTCTACCACCTCACACAGCTGGATTGGTGCCAGACCATGCTCCTCCCCCATAGCTGAACTGAGGCCAGATCACACTCCCTTCCCACTGCGGGGCTGAATCAGGGCCAGGCTGGCCCCCAACTCCTTCCCTGTGGCCAGATGGGGTCCTGCCTCACCTGTCCAAGAACTCACACTAGGGCATCAGCCAGATCCAGTGGATGGACTAGGCACTGCCCTCCTGGTCCCCCAGGGAAAAAGGTTAGGTATCACTGCTTTATACCACTGTACCCAAATATGTATATCCATTTGGTACAACCCTCCAGCATAATCAATGTTCAAAGCTTGGACACTTACAGTTACCACTGGGATGTACTGTATCCATTTCCTTATAAACCCAAAGAATCAAGACAAAATGTCAGACCTACTTTTCTTAAACTAATCACCCAAGAGGCAAAGAGGAAGAACAGATCTGTAAAGCAGCAGCATCAAACTGCACTTGGGGATGCTCTGAGATGAAAGTAGTAACTGCTGTCATTAGGAAGCACAATTAATTCCTTTTCAGAGCACAGGCCAGAAGAACTGCTTAACACCACCAGTGCAGAAGAAGAGAGAGTCTTATTTGCCATGAAAAACAAGAGTTCTGGCTCTCTCACTTTTCCCTCACTGAAGAGGAATACCCCCAGTGGTCTGCCCTACTGCTTTCTCTAAGTGCTTCAATGCTCCTTTCCTCTTCTCCAGAGTAATGGCCTTCCAGCGGAGAACTGGTGCCTGCCACTGACAGCACAGAAAGTCCACAGAAATTAGACTAATAATGGAGTCAGAGAAGTAAGGCTGGAAGGGACTTCCAGTGGTCATCTAGTCCAACCAACCCCCTGTCTGAGGCAGAATCACCCCTATCCTAAACCATCCCATACAACCATAATCTAAACCAAGGGTAGGTAAAATGCAGCCTGTGGACTAAATGTGGCTCGCCAGGCCATTCTATCCAGCCTGCGAGGACCCTAAAAATGTAGAAAATGAATATTTATCTGCCCCTGGCTGCCTGTCACGTGGCTCTCAAAGGCTTGCCAAAACTCAGTAAAGTGGCCTTCTGCCCGACATAATTCCCTCCCACCCCCAAACCCGATCTAAACTCTGCATACGGTTACCCTCAACCCTGACACAACATAGACCTAAACCCCTAACCTGTCACAGGTAAAGCAGGGGAAATACAGCAACCAATGTCCTGTTTCTATAAACTGTTGTCAATATATGCTCAAGAGATCCCAGGTAGCAGGCCATGCTACCCACTACAGAGGAAGGCAAAAACCCCACAGTCCATACCAATCTGACCCCGTAGTAAAATTTCTTCCTGACCCCAAATATGGCAATTGGTCTGACCCTGAGCAGAGGGGGCGAGACCCTCTAACCAGGAACCTCAGGTTTTGCTCCTAACAACAAAATCAGCATACACCAGTTGAAGTCCCCAGCCTTAACCTCGGGAGAGGCTTCAAAACACACTGACACATATAGCAGAAAAAAGGAGGGGATTGTGTGGGAGCAACCAGTGAAGCCCAGAAGCATAGGAGATACCCATTGTAGTAAATAGGTATAGCTATGCCTAGATCATCCTGGAGCAGTGGGTATCCTGCCTCTTCCTCAACTCCTCCACTAATGGAGAGTCCATAACTTCCCTAGGCAGTCTATTCCACTGCCTCACTATTCTAATAGTGAAAACATTTTTGCAGATATTTCCAATTTAAAATTGACTTTGCTGCAACTTCAAGTCATTGATCCATGTCCTCCTCTCTGCAGCAAGAGAGAAAGGGTGCTTTCCCTCTTCTTTATGGCAGCCTTTCAAGTATTTGAAGATTGCTATCATGTCCCCTCTTAAGCGCCTTTTCTGCAAGCTGAACATGACAGGTCCTTCAGTCTCTCCTTGAAATGACTTGACTTTCAAAACTTTGATCATCTTTCTTGCCTGCCTCTGGACCCTTTTTAACTTCTCCATGTCCTTTTTAAAATGTTTAACCAAGAACTGCACACAGTACTCCAGATGAGGCCTAACTAGTGCCAAGTAGAGTGGCACTATCTTCCCCTGTGTCTGGCACCTAATGCTTCTAACACTGCACCCAAAACCATATTTGCCTTTTGTGCCACTGTATCACACTGCAGACTCATATTGAGTTTGTGATTCACCAAGACTCCTAGATCCTTTTCCACAGAGCTGCTATCCAGCCAGGTATCCCCCATTTTGTATTTGTGTTTTTGATTATTCATCTTGAGGTGTAGCACACCTTGCATTTGTGCACATTGTGCTTCATCCTGTTAGCTGTAGCCCAACTTTCCAATATGTCAAGATCCTTTCGAATTGCACTTGCATCTTCCAACATGTTCACAATCCTTCCCAGTTTCATGTCATCTGCAAACTTGGTCAAAACGTTGTCTATGCCAGTATCCAAATTGTTAATAAACATATTGAACAGCCCTGGGCCTAGGACAAGCCCCTGTGGAGACTCTACTCAAAACCTCCTGCCATTCTGATATGGGCCCATTAATAATTACTCTTTATTGAGCCAGTTATATATCCACCTTGTAACAGTTTTATCCAGCTCATATTTTTCCAATTTGTTTACAAGAAGGTCATGTTGGACTTTGCCAAAAGCTTTGCTGAAGTCCAGATACGCTATATCCACCCAAGCATTTACTTTGTCAAAGGAGATCAAACTTGTTTTTCATGAATCCATGCTAGCTGCTTGCAATCAGCCAGCCTTTCCTCCTCAAGATGTTTGCAAATAGCTTTCCTTAGGATATGCTCCAATAAACTCCCAGGTATTGATGTGAAGCTAACTAACTCAAGGGTGGGCAAAATGGCAGATCTGGCCAGTGGCCAAACTCTATTTCCCAGCGGCCCCTGCTCATATGGCTGGGCCAATTTCCATGAAGACCCCAGCAGCAGCCACGCTGTGATAGAGTGAGTCCAGGGTTTCTGCGCGGACTGGCCCCAGCAACGCTAGCAGAGCATGCAGCGGGGCAAAGAACTGCTCTAGAGCCGAGGTGGGATCTTGCAGCAATGACAGTGTGGTCCAGAGCTGGGGCAGAGTTGTGATCTACAGCCTGCATGCCCCTGCCTGGGGCATGCAAGCTGCAGATCGCAGCTCTGCCCTGGCTCTGGACCACAGTCACCACCACAAGATGGTCTCTGGAGCACCTGTGCACCCATCCTGCCAGCAGGGGTGGCACTAGGAGGAGGCTTGGGGGGGGAGGCTATAGCCACCCCAAAATTCCATGTAGCCACACCTAGGGGCACTATACTGGCCCTTTTCCAGTACTCCGGTACCTAACCCGTCTTCCATGACTTCATGAAAATCACTGCCAATGGCTCCAAGATCTTTGGCTCTGCTGCCTTTAGTTCATTCAGACCCAACAAAAGCTCTCTAACCATCTCTTCTGTTATCTCATCCCTCAGCTGGCCCCCTTCCTTAACCAGATAATCCCTATTACATGTTTGGCAGCTTATCTTTTTTGTGAAGACTGAGGCAAAGTAGCTGTTGAGTAGCTCCATCTTCTTTGCATCCTCAGGTAAGAGTTCCTCCTGGCTTATTAACAGAGGACCCACAGCTTCCTCAGTCCTTCTGTTCTGGCCAATATACTTGTAGAACCTCTTCTATTCCTTTGCCGGGGCAGCTGTTTCTTCATCTTTGCCTTCCTAATTTTGTCACTGCAGGTTCTTGCAATTACCTGCTATGTATCCGTGGTGACACGCCTATTCTTCTATTGCCTGTATGGTTTCCTTTTGCATTTGAGGCATTTCAGAAGTTCCTTCTGCAGCCACACTGGTCTCATACAATTCTTCTTGTACTTCTATGGTACCAGGACAGTTCTTGTTGGGCTTCCAATGCTGTGCCCTTAGAAGCTTCCAGCCCTCCTGGGCACCTTTATCCTTCAATCTGTCCTCCCATGACACCATGCCTATTAGCTCCTTGAGTTGGATGAAATCCATCTTTTCTAAATGTAGCATCCTAGTTTTGCTGACCTCATGCTTTCCTTGTCACAATCTGAAATTCTAGCATATTGTGATCCCTTCCTCCCAAATTGCCCATCACCTTCACATCTTCCACCAGTTCTTTCCTGTTGGTCAGGACAAGATCCAAGATAGATGACCCTTAGTTGTGTCCTCCACTTTCCTGAAGAGAAAGTTGTGCTCCACTTGTTAGCAGTTGGCTTGACATTTTATGTTTGGCTGCACTGTTCTTCCAGCAGGTATCTGGTAAACTGAAGCCTCCCATCAGTCCATCCCACAGCTTTTGGATAGATTTGTCACCTACTTGAAGAGTGCCTCATCCACCTCCTCCTCCTAATCAGGCGGCCTATGATAAATCCCCACCACTATATCAGTTTATAGACCTCCTCCTAATTAGGTGGCCTGTGATAAATCCCCACCATTATATCAGTTTATATATCAGACCTTTCATTATATCAGAAAGGTCTTTCACCTTTCATCATCACCCAAATGCATTCTGGTTTGTTTTCTTCCTTCTGAACTAGGGAACATGTGTATGCGTTTCTGATATTCAAAGCAGCACCACCACCTTTTCTCCCAATCCAGTCCTTCTGAAACAGTGTAACGCTCAACATTTACACTGCAGTCATAAGAGCCATCCCACTAGGTCTCCGTGATACCAATCATATCATAGTTCATAGTTCTTTTCACGGGCTGTAGCTTCCATCTCATCTTGTTTATTCCCCATACTTCTCCCATTTGTACGCATGTCTCAGATGTATTTTGCACTTTGACCTCTTGCTTCCGTTTTGTGCCACTTATTGGCACAAAAGTGATTAACAAGCAGAATTACTTTAAGACATATTTATCAGAAAGCAAAACAAAAAATACCCCTTCTTAAAATTGTCCAGCTGGGAGTGTGGGTGTTCTTGGGATATATTTAAATACAAGAGTAAGAACATCCACTGTTAATGTAAACCTCTGTTAATCAAACCTTTGACCCTAAGGTTTGCTTGCATTTTTCTATAGAAAATGGAGCATAACATTTTCAGAAATAACTCTAGATACTTCTTTCTCTGAGGAGAGCAATGACCACAAGCTACTGTGGTAAAATGTTGTGGTTTCTTTGACGGCTGCATATCAACGACTCCTCAACACCAAAAATACAGTGTTAGCACAGAACTATCTTATCTCAGTTAAAGTAATAAAATAAAATAATGTATTATGGCAACTGTGCACAGTTAAAATGGTAAACAAAATCAGGAAATGAAAAAGTTAAAAGTTTCTATGTAATGTTAACTTGGTTATCACATGGGGTTTTTTTTCTTTTTAAGTGTATAGGTTGATATAATTCTGTTTATGTTGTTAAAAGATACATCTTAAACATACAAGATGTGCAACACAGCTAAGTACACACGGTAGCAGGAAGCCTTCTGTTAGTATTTAGAATATAATATGTGCTAGAGTATTTGTTGAATATCTCAGATAGAAGCCAAGAAAATATAACACGCTGGACACATCCTCATCTTTTAAAAGGTCACTGTATTGGTAACAAAAGGCAGTGGAGGGTAGCATGGCATTTTTAAAGAGCCTATAACTCTGTAATTTGCTTCCTCCATAAGTCAAATTCTGAATTTGTTGGCTCTTATGTTAAGCTGCTTCTCTTTTCAAGACTCTGAAACAATGGGCTCAGTGGGTTGTACAGTTTGATCTTGGAGTCCTACTAGGATGACTCGTATTTTTTGGTTGTACTGGTACCCAAAACTTTAGATGGGAGCACTTTCACAAAAAAAAACCCCCAACAAAAAACCAAAACCAAAAAACCCCCTCCAAAAACAGAAAAACCACCCCCAAAACCAACCAACCCATAAATAATGGGTACCCATTTTTTGCCACTCAAGTAATTAAAGCTTTCAAAGAACTCTGAAAACTTAAAGTAAAGCACAGAAGTGCAAAGCACCCTTTTTTAAACACCAGGCTGGCCTCATGGCAGACTGAAACAGCTTTACTTTAAAACAAACAAATGAAAACCAGGAACTAACCTCAGTCATCTGTAACACCGAGCAAGGCTGCAGTAAAAGAACTTGCCCATCTCATCCCACCTCCCCCAGCCTTTATTATTTAGTCTGTAAATGGACAAAAAGGAACTTTTCCTTTTTAGAAAAATACTAAATGCCCCCACAAATATCTCCCCTTTCCTACACAGCATTTACAGTTACATTTTTGCCAAGCCCTAAATATAGGGTTTAGATTTACAAATGGACATGAACACCTAAAGATGCAGACAGGCTCCTAGTGGGATTCTGAAAAATGCTTACATGCATAATTCCCACTGACTCCAAGTTTTACTGGTTTCATCTCAAGCCAATGAGAAATCGGTTCCCAGCATGCTTGTGCACTTTGGTTTACCACACCAGTGCCCCACCTGTGTCTTTAAGTATCTAGATACCTTTGCTCAGGTTAAGTGCAAGAAAAACAGTTTCAAGTTTGTTTTTTGGCACCATTCTGTACTGCCAAGAGGGGAGACCAGTGACAGTTCTAGCTTGTCTTGAACATCCCTAAGATGGCAACTAGAACTGAAAATGTTTAACATGCAGTGCTCTCAAATCCTGGGGTTACCATCCCTCTAGGTTTTCTCAGACATGTCCTCTTTTTTGGACCCCTGTGGTACATCTGGGCAGGTTTTGAAAATAAAGAGCAAATGTCCCGACTGGCTACTTGGGGCTGGGAGCAGCAGGCAAGGTGATCAGTTCTTGGGAGTCACATGCTCCCCACAGAAAGAGAGACTGAAACAAAGAGAAAAAGAGAGAGGTGCATGGGAGAGAGGAAGAGAGAGAGAGAGCATAGGCACGCACACAATGCAGGAGCTGTTTGGGCAGGAGGGCTGGGGGGTAGGGTGGGGGCAGGGATCTGCAGATCAGGAGTGAAGGGCACCAGCAGGGCTGGGGGGCAGGGCAGGGGGCTGCAGGTTGGGAGAGAGGGGCACCGGCAAAGCTGGGGTACAGGGGGCTGCAAGTCTGGAGTGAGGGGCACCAACAGGAGCTGCAGGTAGACAGTGAGGGACACTGCCAGGCTGGAAGGGGGATAAGGGCTGCAGATCAAGAGCGAGGGGCACAGGGCATGGGTTGAGACGGGAAGGGTGACTGTGAGTTGAGTGTGCAGGGCACTGGCAGCGCCAGGGGACTGCAGGTCAGGAGTGAGGGGCACCAGCAAGGGGTGGGGGGCAGGGTACTATTGGATTGGGAGTGAGGGGCACTTGCAGGGTCAGTGGGTCTGGAGTGAGGGGCAGCAGTAGGGCTGGGGGGGGCAGTTGTGCAATATCAGTGAGAAGCAACAGAATGGGCCAGGGCAGGGCACCAGCATGTCACTGCCTTCCCCCCCCCAACAGGTGTCCTCTTTTTTGGACCTGGAAATATGGTAACCCTATCAAAAAAGAAGGCTACACTGACTTCTGGCATCCCACTGCAGCAGGCTAGGGATGCCTATGTCAACACCAATCTTTCTGGAATGGCACTGAAAAAATTGTGTTTGCTCTACCTTGCTCATATCTATGGGAGGGCCAAGGGCGCAGTGCTGACAACCTGATCAGGTCACACAAGCCTTGGATGCAGGTGTTACCGTGGATGTAGTCTTTCTGGACTTCAGCAAGGCCTTTGACACCATCTCCCACCCCATCCCCATTAAAAATTGGGCAACTGTGGCACTGATGCCTACACAGTCAGATGGATTGCAGATTGGCTGAAGGGTTGTACTCAGAGGGTGGTGGTGGATGGGTCATATTCGACCTGGAGAGAAGTGGGCAGCGGAGTCCCCCAGGGCTCGATCCCTGGGCCCGCGCTGTTCAATCTCTTTATCAGCGATTTGGATGATGGCGTGAAAAGCAACCTGTTTAAATTTGCTGATGACACAAAAATTTGGGGCGAGGTGAGCACGCGAGCAGGGAGGGAAAGACTGCAGCAAGACTTGGATAGGTTACAGGGGTGGGCTAGCAAAAACAGGATGCGCTTCAGCACTGACAAGTACAGGGTGCTGCATTTGGGCAGTAGTAACCAGCAGCACACTTATAAGATGGGAAACTCCCTTCTTGAGAGCACGGAGGCAGAAAGGGATCTTGGAGTCATTACCGACTCCAAGATGAACATGAGCTGACAATGCGAGGTCACGGTTGGCAGGGCTAACCGGACCTTGTCGTGCATCCACAGGTGCATCTCTAGCAGGGACATGGAGGTGATCCTCCCCCTCTATGCAACACTGGTCAGGCCACAGCTGGAGTACTGTGTCCAGTTCTGTGTGCCCCACTTCAGGAGAGATGTGGACAACATTGAGAGGGTCCAGAGGAGGGCCACCCGCATGATCAGGGGACTACAGGGCAGACCCTACAATGAGAGACTGTGGAACCTACACCTGTTCAGCCTTCACAAGAGAAGGCTGAGGGGGGACCTGGTAACAGTCTATAAACTCACTAGGGGGGACCAGAAAGGTTTGGGAGAGACCTTGTTTCCCCTAGCGCCCCCTGGCATAACAAGGAATAATGGCCACAAGTTGTTGGAGAGTAGGTTTAGATTAGACATCTCTAAGAACTACTTCACAGTTAGGGTGGCTAGGATCTGGAAACAACTTCTAAGGGAAGTGGTGCTGGCTCCTACCCTGGGGGTCTTTAAGAGGAGGCTTGATGCTTACCTAGCTGGGATCATTTGAGCCCAGCTTTTTCTCCTGCCCTGGCAGGGGGTCGGACTTGAAGATCTATAAGGTCCCTTCTGACTCTACTATGATTCTATGATTCTCTACCAGACACACGTCAACTAGGAATTTTGTAACATGAGTACAAAGGGGTTGTTCAGATATTAATGAAAGGACCTTTATATTAAAAAACATCACCAATTTTACAGGAGCACTTGCCCTTGTTAACCAGCGTCACCAAAATTTAACAAACAAACAAAAAAAACCCCCTTCATTTTTAACTACATCTCCTTATAGTGCAGGGGTTGGCAACATACAGCCTGTCAGCCAGATGCAGCCCACAGAACCACTGGATCTAGCCCACTGAGCCAGTAAGGCTTTGACAGCATTCCAGCAGCAGGGGGCTTTGCCCAGAGTAAAGCTGAGCAGCAAAGATCTGCACCAAGGCCAGATGGTAGAGAGCTGGGCTTGTGCTGCAACCAGGGAATAGGTAAAAGCAGTGGTGGTGGCAGCCAGGCCGGAAAAATCGACCTCCTTCAGACCTGAGCTGGATCAGTTCAACCCACGGCTCTGAAATATTGCCAGCTACTGTCTATGAGTATTAAACCTGAAAATAAAATTGTTCCCAACCTCTTCTCCCATTCTGCTATGCACTTCTATCCTAAAGGGACAGACACAGAGATAGGCTGGCCTTTCCCTTTGCATCTCCTCAGTGGTGAAGACCAAAATACATTTTATAGATGTTATTAAGATTGAGACATTTAACCTCCTTGTTTAAAAAAGAATGGCTGAGCTTGACAGGCTATCCGCTCAGCTTGGCTACATATCTGTCTGTGGGGAGAGAAATATGGGAGATGTATGCATTCTGGCATAGAATGGAGGGAGGAATGGATGGCCCAGTACTCCTGGCACACATGGCAGCAGCAAAAGCAGGCTGGTTTTGCTCCACTCTACATTACAGATGGAAATTCCAGAGTTCAATGTGCTGACCAGCACATACTCAGTAACACTAGTTTCATGTAAAAAATATAACCTCCAGCTATGAAGATCTCACTAGAATTACACCAGACATAGAAAGAAAGTGAAACTAATGCAGGACACGCACATCTGAACAATACAAGGTTTTCCATTGCCATCAGTTTCATTTTTTATTTGTCCGCATCTGGATAAGGTGCATTTAACTGGAAATGCAACTGTAACCAAAGATGCCAGGTATACAGCTTCTCTTTTCTGCTCCCGCATGGACTGATTTGTTTCTGTCTTTCTCCGAAGGTAAAACAAACAAAATCTGCAAATTTCCCAACTCCGCTTTTCCTTGAAAAGCAGCTGACTAAAAAGTTTGTTGCAAGTACTTCTGAGGAGGAAGTTGGGAAAAGGTGCAGAAGGGGACACAGATAATACATCACAGTTTCTCCTTCAGAGCTGTGAAAAAAATCCTCTTCAGGAGTTAGGGAGAGAGGTTTGCAAGAAAAATATTTGTCCATTTTCTCAGACTCCAAACTTACAGGAATGAACTAAATTCACTGAAAGGGTTAAATGCATTTTAAAACTTAATTAACTAGCAAAATAAAAAGGCTGAGATGAGTCCATGCCCTGATTACAGATTCAGGGAACTTGGCCTTGTATTGTCCATGTGCCAGAAATGTTCCAGGATATAAAGGAATCCTACTACTTTGAGAAGCAACCCTTGGAGGAAAGTTCTGCTACACAATCAAATTTGATGCAGCCAAGATATGAAAACGTACGTCACTATGAAAGGTTATTGAGTAGGTCCCTTTCCTGCAGAGATTTACACACAAGCTTAAATTTATATACTGTGGGTACAGTCACAGGCGAGGTCAACAGCATGTTTAGCACATGTAAAACTTTTCCAGGATCAGGTCCTAAGATTGTGGTCTCACTTCACTTTCTGCCCCCGCAAACAAATATCGTTTTTGCAGACACTTTCAAAATAACTTTTGGTCCAAAAAATTCAGATTTTTCAAGTGACATAACCCATTAACATGACTTGGAATGGAGTAATAGCAGGATGTTATTTATCCAGAATAAATAATGCCACTGTCATTCTAGATAATCAAACACCACAGTATGAACTGCTGAAAACTATACTTTAATTACTGTACTGTACAACAATTAAAAAGCAACAAGAGATAAACCTATGGTACCACATAACATTTCAAAAATGTCAAAGCACTAGTAAATAAACAATGCACAGTTGTTTCACTGACAAGCAAAACCCAAGTGCAGGCTTACGGTCAATACAAAACCTTCCAGTTAGTTGACTTTCCAGATAACTGACTCTACTGTACTTTAAAAATATAAATCAGCCATTTTTAACCACAACATATATTGCCGTTCGACTTCACTAAATTCAGCCACACTGAACCAGACGCTTGAATCTTTCTGCCCTTAAAATTTTCCCAAAAGACCTTTTAGGTATATCTTGTTTACTAAAGAAAAGAGAAATTGCATCTTCTCTCTGAGACAGCAGTAATCAAAGTAACATACTTTTGCCTAAATAAACCTATGAAAATATACAATGTTATACACAGGTCTACATCACAGGCAAGTAAACTATATTACAGGGTCAAATTAAAAGAAAATCCAGCTTTTTCCCTGGCAGCATGGGGTATAGAGGTGCAACAGTGTAAATTAGAAACGTGTGGGTATGCTTACTCAGTACTGCAAAGGTTAGTTTTTCTAATGAAGTTGTCTGAAGTGCCTCAGTCCATCTTACTGGAGATAAGATGCAGGAAAGTAAACAACCAACTGCAAAAGACTTTACTATCAGGCTGTTAGGCAGGCAGAAGCTATCTATTCCTACCACATTGATGGTAACTTTCTTGTTTTGCTAAGGAATATTACTGATTTGCTATCAAAAGGGTATTGGGAAACGTTCATGATTTATTCAGTCCTTCATGCATAATTCCTAATAGACCAGTTCCTAATCAGGGAACCCCTGACAGTTGATCTCAGTCTGGGGAGGCTAATTTACCCAGACTGAGACTGATTGTCAGAGGCTCTGCAATTGGAGTGGCAAGACGCACATGGGGAGCAGCCAGGACGGGACACACTCTGGGAGGTAAGAGTGGCAGGACCCACATCGCTGGGATGAGCCATGCCCCATGCTACCGGGCCTAGCAGGTGAGTGGAACGATCCCCTTCTGTGCCCCCTGCCACTGGGTGAGTGGGACCCCAGCTGGGCTGGGCCGGGCCAGGGGAAGATGCAAGCTCCAACCCGTCCAGGTGCATGGGGGGGCTCCCACCACTAGATGCACCCCAGCACAGGCCCCAGAGGGCACATGCCTCCCCCCGACCCCTGATCTGTGTGCAGGGCAGGGCAGCTGCTGCTGGAAGCTGGGCTTTGCACCTGGAGCCCCACTGCAGCTGACTTGGGAGCGGATCGATTCCACATGCATCCCGCTGCCAGGCAGGCAGGTGACGAGGCTCAGCCCAGTGGCAGGAGGCACGTAGCGTCGAGCTACTCCCAGGCCAGCTGCAGTGGGGCTTGGAGTGCAACGCCCAGCCTGCAGTGGGAGCCAACTCTGCTGCGCAGATATTTTGGGGGGTATGCAGCAGCTGTGAGAGGGAGCGGTGCTGGAGCAGGGGCAGGCCCTGCACGGACAGGGCATGGGACAGAGCTGTGAGCAACTCATCCCGGGGGCACGGGGAGTGGGGATATGCAGCCTGGGATACCATGGGGAGGGGTGTGCCCCCAGATCTGCATGCCAGCCCAGCCAGCTGCTGCTGTGGGCTGGGGTGGTGCCGGGCTCTTCCTGGGAGCTTTGCCCAAGTTGTGCTGCAAGCCAGGGCCTGTTTGTGCCATAGGCCATGGCTGCGCTGCGTGCTGGACAAAAGACACCACTGCCAAGCACTGCTGCTGTCGCACTGCTGCTTTATTGCTTTGAGCTGCCAGTCCCGAGCTGGGAGCGGCCTGTGTCAGTTGCACTGTGCTGGAGATGGAGGTGGGACTGGAGTAGGGCAGCTCAGGCTGGGCAGTGGCAGCACTGGGAGTGGGGGTTGGGCAGGCTACGATGAATTTTTGGGTGCCTGCAGCCCCCCTGTAGTCCCGTTTCCAGTGCTGCCGCTGCCCCGCCTCTCCATGTCCTCTGGACAAGCTGCTCATGGATCTGTCCTGTGCCCCACCCATGCAGGTCTTGCCCCTGCTCCAGCACTGCTCCCTCTCTCACCGCCATGGGGTGGGGACAGATGGAGGCCCCGGTGGTAAGGAAGGGAGCAGGGCACAGGTAGGAGTGGGTGCTGGGGGAAGTGGGCCCCATCCTATCAGCCCTGCCCTCTGTTGCTTGTCCCCCACTCCCTCCAGCCCCTGCTCCTACCTGTGCCCCGCTTCCTCCCTCCCCATGCCATTCCCTCACCACTGGGGCCTTAATCTGCTCTGCCCCTCCCCACAGCCCTTTCCCCTCCCCCACAGACTTACCTGCTGGGGGGGTGCACCTCCCAATAATTTTTTCTCCTTCTGCCTAAATCTGCCCCCTCTTCCCTCCCCACAGACTGACCTGCGGGAGGGGGAGGGGAGGAAGGTGGGGGGAGAGTCAAGCAGTAGATCTTTAGTTCCTTTTTAATTCAAAAAGTGATCTCCTGCTTAAAAAGGTTGGAGATTATTGTGATAGAGGGAACCTTTACTTTGTGTCCTTTACTATTTAAAGCACAATTCTAAATTGACAAGTGTCAAATTCCAACTACAGATCGATGCTTTAAGCATATTCAGACGTCTAGCAGGGCCATCCCGGGGCGGTGGGGAGGCGGTGAATTGGGGCGACTTCCCTGGGCTCCACGGAGCTGAGCAGAGCAGTGCAGCGACTCCACACTGCCGCCGGCTTCACGTCCGGCCACTCACCACCCCCTGCCACCGAATTTGCCACCAGCTTCCTCGTGTTCAGGGGCAGGGCCTCACTCATGCTGATTTGCCCCAGGCCCTGCACCCTGCTCAGATCATCTCTGCATGTTACAAATACTTATTTTTGGCCTTTTTACTTGTTAGGGCTACTGCGGAAGCAAATATGAGGGAATTTCTTATCCTCCCTCTGCATCACTAGCAAAAGCAGTTCAGTGCAGCTCAGACCAAACTGCGACTTCCTTCAACAGGTATCATCCATATCACTTGCAGGGGGCAGTAGCAAAGGACATCTGTTACAAAAGATATGAACAAAAGGTTCTGGTAGCTATAATCCAACTATGCAGTCAGGAAAGCAAATTCCTTATGATATCTGCGTGGGCATGACAGGGTTAGATATAATCTGGACCTCAGATAAGAAAATGGATTTATGAAATCCCAATAAAATATCCCCCTCCCACCCCCGCTCCCTTAGCCTGAAACAAAGTGCAGCCAGAAGTATTGCTAACATGGCTTGTGATTGATCAGGGGAAGCAATGAAAAGCTACAGAGAGAGTACAGTAATGGAATTAAGCCTCTAAAAGCTATAAAAACTGGAAATGCAAAACTTATGAAGGAACACAGTCTTCCTTATATGCGCTCTCTCTCTCTCATACATAAACTCACACACAAAATGGAAAGGCAGGTTTGCCCCAAGTTTCTTCTTTCAGAGAAAAGAAACACAAAACACTCCAACTCCATCACAAAAAGTTAAAGAAGAAAAGCAGCAAATAATCTAATTGTACACTACACTGAAACATACATTCCAGGGTGCCTGAAAAATATGCTTTGGAAACTGTACAATAGTAACCAAGAACCATACTACATAAAGAGACCGTTTCATAAGCCCTATAGCATTCCTGCTCCACCCAAAGGGTGTTAACACTCTCTGGCTCAGATACAAATATTACACACCAAAACACTCTTTCTTTTGGTTTCCGTGAACAGGCTTATTTTCTCTCAGCAGCAAAAACAGTTGTTATATTTTACAGAAACTGGTGTAAAATATTATTAAAAATAGCCTTTGAATTCACAGCTTAGAATTGTCTTGAAGAACCCTATTTTAATGTAGCAGAAATATCAGGCTCATTCTTACAACCAAATTTAGCAATTTTCCCATACACAGAGTATGCCATCCTCTACCAATATCAGGGAAAATAATCTCATTTGCATTAGACCATATGGTACAGAAACACTTCTGATAAATATAAATTAAGCAGATCCTGAGCTGGGGATCCAGAACTCCATTTACTTCTATGGAGTTACACAAATTCACATCTGCTCAAATATATTGTAACTGATTAAACTAGTAGAGTAAAATCCTGACAAATCTCCTAGTGACTTCAGCAGAACTTGGATTTCACCCTTAATCTTTGCACAGTATTGTGTCTCTTACCTGTCACTGCCTGCTTTGTTACAAGTCTTAATGGAAAATGAAAGGAATTAAATTGTAAAAACAGAGAAATGAAATTAGTTAACCCTTTCAGAGAATAAAATCAACACATTGTGATAGGTACAACAGTCTTCCACTATGAAACTGGAAAGCAGTCACCTGAAATAACATTCCACTGCCACAAAGCCCAGAGTGGTGCACAAAGGATTTGAGAACTCCACTGCCTCATCCGCTAGTGAATACAACCCTCAAATGTGGACAACAGCTCCAAATCTCCAAATCTATTCCACAGTTGTGCCAGCCTGACAAAAAGAACCACCCCAGCCTAACACCTCTGCTAACCATCCTCTCAATCTGGCTACAATACAGCAAAATACTTAAGCACATGCTTGAGGTTAAACAAAAATGTTTTCCTGGACTAGACCTCCTGTACATAGCTTTTGTATGATGTCTCATCAGCTCCTAGTCTCTTTCATCAGCCTTCAACCATAGCTGAACATCATTATTGTAGCCCATAAATGTATAGCTTTTGAAGAATAGATTCATAGACTAACCAGTCCCTTTATCCCTTCATTTTGACTGAAACCCAAAGATAGTCCATAGGAAGGCTTGTCTACATTAGACACAAAGAAGGTTCTTAAAAGTCTTGATCCTGATTTTTGCCTGGATTCACTATTTAAGTAGGGTTATGTTATTTTCTACTAAGTAAATATATGTGAAAGCCTTCCCCATCCATGGCATTGAGAAACCAAGGGAAAGAGTTGGTTCAGTTAAGATTAAAATCTCTGACTTTTCAATTCCTCTCTGTAGGTGGGTTACTACTATCTTTACTCAGCATAGAAATAGCTTCAGAAAGAAAGAACCATGAGATGAATGCTATGAACAAATTTTTGCTGACATCAGTCAGGCTTCTTTCTTTCCTATGTGTGTACTCCCTCAACTACCTACAACAACAACCAGTACCAATACCCACAGCTTTTTTGATCATCCCCAACCATGAGGGATTGCTGCTGTCAACTCCCTTACCTCAGAGATTTTAGAAATTGGCCTTTCATATTTATTACTTAATCCTTCTAGTTCTAGTTCAATTCTGTGCAACCATATGTGCTCAGCATCAATCAAATTGAGTCCGCACCTGCTCTTGCTTCCAGTAGAATCTGTGAGAATTTTGCCACTGACCTCACTAGGAGTCTGATTAGGTCTTCAAGGCCATACCAATCAATTGGAGATTTTCCTTTACTTTAAGAATCAGGCCATCTGCAAAAATACTAGTGTGGTATTAGAGAAGCTCTTGGTTAGAAAGGTACATAAGCAAGATACTTAAGAATTTGACAGTGGGCGTTAAAGAACAACTTGCACAACACACTGTCTCTGGACAAATTTACGAAATAGAACAAAGCTTAAAAACAGAGAATTAAGAACCACAGGTGAATTTGAGAATGCACAGCCTGAAGGCACTGTTTACCTAAAACAGAGTTATTTTTGTAAACAACTTCTGGAGACCCATGCCTATCTGATATCCATGGCAGACCTTCCCTGATTCCACCCCCATTTTAAAAATATTTATCACTCCAGGAGAGCAGTATTCAGAAGCAGGGTGGGCAGGTAGGGCTGGGATCACGTGGCAGTGACAGCATGGGGTTAGGGCCCTGCCAGGACCTGCACAGGCTGGGTACATGGCCAAGTGGATGGGATGGGGCTGCAGGTGGGCAGACAGCTGCATCTGGGACTGAGTCCAGCATCTTGGGGTAGTGACAGCACAGGGTCAGGGCTGAGGTGGAGCCATGATCTGCTCTCCCCCACCCCATGACCCTGCCCACTGAACCCGTGTCCGTAGCAGGGGTGTGTAGGGAACAGATCATAGTTCTGCCCTGGGCCCAACCCTGCACTGTTACCACCCCAAGATCCCAGCCAGTGATCCCAGCCTCACCCACACATCCTGCTGCCGAACACCACTCCCCACCTGCCTGCAGCCCCATCCTATCTGCCCTGGCCACACAGGCCCTGCCCCGGTGGTGGGTGTGGGGTGGATGGGCTGGGGTGCTCAGGTAGTGGGACTGTGCCTGGTGGTGGCAGCAGCCAGGAGCCACCACTGCAGGGGATGCTGGCAGGCGAGTCTGGGTGCTGTTCCACCCCAGTCCTGCTGTGCGCCCAGGGGCAGCGGGACTGACTGCATGTGCTATGGCCTGGGTTGCCCCCTTCGCACTTGGGTTGGGTGGAACCAAGGAACCTGCCACGGGTCATACAAAATCCCTCAGTAGGTCAGATCCAGCCACAGGGCGTATTTTTCCCACTCCTGTATTAAGTAGTCCTTTCTCTGCCACTCTGGGCAAGGAAGTCCCAGAACCTGGATTTCTAGCTTCACACTTAGGTGCCCTAACCATTCAGCTACTAGAGCTAAACATGAAAGAGCCACCCTTCTCATTTCCAAGAGCTGCACCCAGGTACATGCATATGTAACCATCCATCAGCGTAGGGTTATTCATCCAGAACTAGAATGGTTACCTGTGCATAAGTACCAAAAATGCCATATAGGTGACCAAAAACTTGCCACTTAGATGACCATAGAGAAACAGGATGCTACTCTGGGGGTGCATCTACATGAGATGTTTACTACAGAGGAGACTAATTAGTTATGCAGTAAATGTCTTGTGCCTACATGCACACCCCTGTTAGTAAACTAATTTACTCCAAAGCAAAACAGTACTTGTAATAATGGGGTGTTTACGCGGGGCATGTGTAGACGCTAATCCAGCTGGCTGGGGCACAAAGGTGTTTTAGCGAGGGGGACTGCCTGCCAGCTAGCCCCGCACTGAAGCACAGCTGTGCCTCAGTGAGCCCCTCCGCAGCACACTGATCTGGGCAGAAGCAGCCCCAAGGTGGCAGGCTGACCCGCTGCCAGATGGGGCTGCTCCACCCCAGCTCAACATGCTGCAGTCCCATAAGCACATGAAGAAGCACATCCTGTAGCAATAAACTCCAGAGTTTATTCATGCACATTCACACGTAAACGCGCCCTGTGAGTTATTCTTGAACAGCTATGGTGAGTTAATCTATTCCAGTCAATTTCTAAAGCATAAACAAACCCTAGGGAGCAATACTCCTAAAGAAGCAAGATGTTCTACACAAACTGTACTTGATGAGGCTGCATAAGGATTTTCCCAGGCTGATCAAAAAGAAGAGTTCTGTCACAGCTCATATCTCCTTAAAGAATTGTTTCTTCTGCAATGCCTGTAAGATTTAATAGCAGCATTCATTCCATTTTCTGTGACTGGCTATTCAGTTTCCATCCCTGAAATACATACCACATTTACTCAAATCTAAAATGACCCTGAATATGAGACAACACCCTCCCAATACTTAGATTCTGTAGATGGAAAATGTATATATTTATTCTAATTTTCCAGGTATAGATTCTAATTACTGGAGGTTTGCCTTGAATTTGTCCACCTCTCCCTGCTACAGCAGGGAACATAAAGTTGAGGGGCCATGTACTCCCCTCCCTCCCCATTACTCTCAGACCCTGCTCTCCCTGAACACTTGAAAGCAAGTGACAAATTCGATAAGACTGACCTTGAAATACACATAATTTACCATATAGCCTAATTCCTACAGGCACTCATAGACACAGTTCATCCAGAATTGGTGCATTTCACCTTTTTTGAAACTGCTGCAAGTTTTAGCAAAGGTACTCCATAAACACACTTTTAAGTAACACATTTGTATTTGTTTATATATACAACACTTTTTTTTTGTGGGGGGGGGTAGGGAAGTTGTATTCCAGGTCAAATAAGCCAAATCAGTTCCAAATCCAATCGACTGAGCAAAATTCAATTCTTCAAACACCATAGGTGGCACTAAAACCAGAAAATGTCCTCCACCCCAGACTTTTCAGCCTGGGGCTTTAGATACTCCCAAATCCACTGGCAGGCAACGTATACACAGGCCCAAGCCTGTGCACAGGTCTTGGGGTTTGGATGCCCCTGAGTCTTACTTGTGCTTAGCCAACACCCACAGGAGCAAGCTAGAGAGAAGTCCCTTATTTCCATAAAGAAGCCATGTAGCCAAGATCCTCCCATGGGGAGCTGCCTACTGGGAGGCTATTATAAACTCTCATAAGGTGTCCTGTCCACAGTGCATTGGACAGGGATACACCTTCCACCAAGAAGAAATATATACTACAAACTATGCAACAGATTAGCCCAAAGCCAAAAGGCTCATGATGCACCCTACAGTTCACTGGGCTGGGGCTCTGCAGAATCAAGCCACGGTGACCCCAGAGCTCAGCATGTATGTGTACTTCAGTTACCCCCTACACAAAGCATCCATGTGCTAATTAGCCCCCAACTCATGGTTGGGATGCTTCAAAATGTTATATGCAGATAAGGCACAGAGCAACCTGGTCCAACTCCACCTCATGGAGGGCAGGGCCACATTAATCATAAACACTAGGGGACAGCAACAGAGGATTCTAGGTGAACTGTTTGGGGCCCCATTTGGTGATGGTTTCTAGGCATTTAAGGTTGGTGAAGAAACAGGAACTATTGGAAACGGGAAAAAGTTGCTGCTCAGCTGTGGGAGTAAAGAGGAAGTCAAAACGTATTTAGTGTAATGATACACTATGACCTGAAAAGTTTGTGCTGAGGGGTACTACATGCAACGGGAATTACCATATATTTTATTCAGATAGGCTGGCCTAATCTAGCCTTGTGGTAGGTTCTTATCAGTATGTTTGTCCAGTGTGGGCCATGTGTTTTATAGCCGTGCTCAGCATTGGTTGCATTTAATCAGCTTCACGGTTAGTTACCATTACTAAGCACGTTGCTTTTGGCAACAGTTTTGATAGTCAATGTATTTAATCATGCTTTCTTGGATGTAATTATAATATGAGGTGCTTTTTTTTTCCTTAGAGAGAGAACCTTGTCTTATACGCAAGTAAATACAGTAATGCATGGACTTAGCTTTTATGCACAGGTAGTCCCATTGACATCAGCAGCATCAGCACCTATCTGCAGGATTAGAACTTAGGTTGTAAACATTTCAGAGCCACGGTAGTCTCTAACTTGACATCCTGTCTAGCAGCACCAACTCTGTCAGTGCTTACTGCACTAGAAAAATAAAAAGTGATTAAAAAACTTATCATATGATCTCAGTCTCTTCAAAATGGTGTTCTATCTAAGGGGATGTGAGGGGGGTAGAATAACTAAGCCTATGCTCAGGTTTCTGAAGACACTCAAGGAGGCAAACAGCCAGTTTAAAAAAAAAAGTACCCTGTGGAATGTGTTTCAAGAAACAGTGGCTATGGGCTGATTGTGATACAGTAATCCAGTTGACCCACACTGATATTCTCAGGACTTGTGGTTTTTTCCCTGCAACACAGAGGAAAGACTGTGCCGTACTAAAGTACAGTTTAATATTTGCTTAAAGCTTTTATTTTATTGTGCAAGTATGGGCGGCTTCTGCCATTCAAGTTAATAGCTAACCTGCCCCTAGACTTTTGTTAAAACAACTTCAGTGTGTTAGCCCAGTATTCAGAGTTGTAAGTGACACACATGCCTGCATTTAGACTACCTATACTTCTCACTACCTATAGTGGTCATTTAATGAGACTGGGGTTTCCCTCACTTCATCGGAAAGGTATTGTAATTTCCCTGAGACTCGTCTATAAGTTTCATTTTTAAAGATAACAACATGCAATTCTTAGTTATTAGATTCTACCTCTACGTCTTAATTAGAACGCTGCATTTAAAGGTGAACACAGAATCATACTATACATGAGGCCTGCAATGTTCTGAATCATCCAGACTGCATACTGAAAATGTTTCTGTCACATGTACTTATTTATGATTGTAAAAATAGTACCGTGAAAGAAGCAGATGTGTACCCAAAAATAGGTTAACTAGTTTAATTATTACAAACACACTGGTCAATTTGAATTATGGGGGAAAACAAAAAAAGGAAAACAGCTTCCTTTTATAAGTTTAGTTAAAGAATCTCATTAAAGGAAGTACTGAACATGAAACACTCAATATTATCCCTTACTGAAATCAGATGATGTAAACCCTGTTACAACAATAGCTCTTCCCACTGTTAAAGGATGTGGGAAAGACTTCTTCATTTTTTAATTTAGGTTCTTGTGTAAATGTGATATCCTTCTGTGACTGAAAGAAATGGACAGAGCCTCAAGTCTCAACCCATACTTCTACCCCAAAATAGTCACAAGCAGACATCAGCCAAGGTGGAAAATATCCACTGAAATACACAGAGCCCATTTTATTTGTAATCCAATCAGGTTAAATCTGGTCTATCTAAGAAGGCTACATTTCATTAACCTCTCTTATGAATATCCAGTCCCCAGAATATTCTTGGGACACAGAACTTAACTGTGAGGTGTTATATACTTCAGTGTTTGTTACTTGGCCCTTTTGTTGAGACTGCAAACCAGCATGCTGATAATTAAACCAAAAAAGTGACAGTGGGGCATTCAATTGGACACCAGTCCACAGGGAAATGAGTGAAACTTAACTTCACACCACCAACCAAACAGACATTGGCTGCTAACATTATGTGGTTACTGCTAATCTGGCCTGGATCTGAACTGGTGACATACAGATGGAAAGTTCTATATGACACTACTGATCCTATGAACTATTCTATCCCCCATGTATAGAGAATTTTGAAAAAAATTAATTGAATCAAGCAGGTAAATGGTTTTCATTCATTAGACTGTTATGACTAATCATTTTTACTCAGTGTAAACATTTATCATAGCATTTTAAAAAAATGTAACCTCTAAGAGTAAAGGATACATGCCTAATACATACCCTCAGCAACATGACAAAATTTATCTTGCCCAAAATATTTGTGACACAACTTCTATTTGTTGCTCATGTACTCAGTCACAGGACAGGACCACACAAACACCTTATTCAAAAACTGATTTACCCAACAACTTAAATCTAAATACTTTTTAAGCCTGCTTCACTTTCTTATTTATGCTCTGTGTTTACATTTTCATTTCTGTCAGCTGGAAAATGAAAACTAATGGAGTTAGTTTCACTTTTATTTATAGTTAGTTTCTATTTTCTTTATAGTTAGTTTTGCTTTCAGGTTTTAAATGTTGCAATGTTTGGATTTCAGACACTGCAGGGAAAACGTTCATTGATTTTAAAACATCTGTTCTTAATGGATTTTTAAATGAGAAAACCTATGTCCAAGAAAAAGGTTCTTTCAAAACTTATTTTGAAAAGTTTTATTTTGGATCTAATTTAGGTCCATGTTTCTTTCATTGGTTTTCAAAAGATTCTAGTGACCATACATGAATGCATTAAAAATGCCTTCTTATAAATTAATGGATCTTGAATGTAAGATGTGCCCACTGAATTACAAGCCAACTTTGCTGCAATGTCAAACCTGTAACTGAGTTGCCTACCTAAATTTTCTTCTTCCATATAGAATGATTGGTGAAATAAGGCTTTATCCAGAGATCAGCAGCTGGTCTCTTATATCTACAATGAATGTAGAAAATCTACATATAGCCAAATCTGCCATCTTGGCTCCTTTAAAGTCAAGGAAAACCTAGCCCACATATGAAAGAGCAGAACTACATAAGGTGAATGAGGTTTCTTGGAAATTCCTAAGAAATCTTATACTCTTTTTGTTCTCTGTGACTTTTAATATGCATAGGACTTCTAAAGACTCCTGTCATTCTGATTTGCTAGCAGAAGCAAAGTTGATGTTAACAGAAGTCTAGTGTATAACTATAGTTCAAAATCAGCGGTAATATTTAAAACTCTAAAATCTATCCCTAGGAAATAATAACAAACAAAGTGGCAATATCCTATGGCAAAATACCTCGTTCAAGTACATTAGGAAACGAAGGGTATTTAAATCCAAAAGCTTGCCAAAAAGAATTTTTCCAACTATTTGAGTTGGTCTAATAAAAGATATCAGATTTACCCAAAAAACCCTGTCTGCCTTAGGAAAGGTTTCTTGTGCTGCATCAACTGAAAGCTACAGCTATAGAGAGTGAGGGTTTAGTTTTATATAGTGCTACACTGTGTGAAGCAATTCAAGAGATTCACATTCAAGAGATTTTTTGGATGTGTGTGTTCAAGCTGCTCCAACATAAAATGTCCGCTTTATGCTAATGAGTGCTGTAAATTTGCTGCAATCTGCCCCCAAAACACAAAGAAGATCAGTAAAAGACTAATTTACACAAAGTGGAATATCACTATATTTATTTTTTTTCTAAGAGAAGGCAGGGTAGATTTGCAACTTATAAACTAAATCAGACATATGTAACAAGCTTCTGTGAGCCTAATCCCACTTCATCAGATGCTGTGAAAGGACATTCACAGAACCACGTAAGTCTGTCCTTTCATAGCATCTGATGAAGTGAGCTCGGGCTCACAAAAGCATATGCTATCTAGATTTGATGTAGTTAAGTCTATAAGGTTCAAATCTACCCTGACTTCTGCCATTTTTCCTTTTAACTCATTCATAAGACTACAATAAAATGTCCTGTCCTACATGTAAGTTATAGGCAACAACATTTAAAAATGTTTTGAGATTCAGGAATGAAACTGCTATGGGTGCTATATATTATTAGGGCCTTTGTACATGCCACAAAATTGGCCTTTAAAGCAGCTTGAATGCCCTTTTGCACCGCTTTAATGGTGTTGCTGTTTGCACATTCAGCAGCATATTCCACTTTAATGGCATTGCGGTTTGCGGCGTATTCCACTTTAATGGCTCATCAGTGTATTCCGCTTTCATAGACTGTAAGGCCAGAAGGGACCTCAGAAGACCATGGGGTCCAGCCCCTTGCACCAGGCAGAAAAGACAACTGAGGTGAGGTGACCCCAACAAGATGACTATCCAGTCTTCTCTTGAAGATTTCCAGGGTAAGCAATTGCACCACCTCTGGAGCGAGCTTATTCCACAGTTTGAACACCCAACTGTGAAGTAGTTTTTCCTAATGTTGAGCCTGAAACGGTCTTCCAAGAGTTTGTGGCCATTACCCCTAGCTCTCCCCAAGGGCACCCTGGTGAACATTTGTTCACTGAGCTCCTGAGGTACTCCCCTGAGGTAGCGGTAAACTACTAACAAGTCCCCACTCAGCCTTCTCTTTTTCAGGCTTTAAATGACTCTGGTATGTAGCAAGATAAAACACCTCCAAGGTGTTTTAGTTTGCTACCTAACAAAGTGAAACAGTGCACGGGGCGCTGGAAGCTGGCATGCCTAGGGGTTGTTGGGCCCTGTGCAGCTCAGGGGCTGTGGGACCTGGCAGCAGCCCATGCAGGCAGGCTCCACTGAATTGAAAAAAAAAGGCAGAGACCCTGATTTTTCCCACCCCCAACTTTCCTGGAGCCTGCCTGAGTTGTGCCGGGACCTGGTGCTTCCCTCTGCGGCTGGCGGGGGGGGCCTTCCTTCGACAGCTGTTGCGCCCCACCACCACCCGAGACCACCTGGACTGGGTGCCAGCAGGTAGGTGCCACCTGGGGGGGACCTGCACAGCTCAGGAACTGCTCTGCTTACCAACAACTCGCCCCAAACCACCCCCACCGCCAAAGAGGCCCCAACCCCCCCCATCCTTGTGTACACACCATGGGAGTTTAGTTCAGTTTAATTCTCCCTAAAATGAAGCGGTGTTTTTAAAAACCCACTGTTTCAATATAGGGAGAACTAAACCACATTAAACCCCCATGGCATGTACAAGCAGCCGTAATTACTAGGTGTAAACAGTTAACTGCTCACACACCAGTACAAACACACATCAAAAGTTTGCTTCAATATTTCTAAAGAGTCAATCCCTCTTCTAAGAGAGATTTTAATTTAAGTGCAATTCAGTGCACAGCAACTTAACAGGATTCCTACATATATTTGGTCACCTGCTGGTTTTGTTAACACAATTCAGGCCCTAAACCACTTACATATGCGCTTAGCCTTAGGTATGAAAGTACAGACTCAAAGTCACGTTAACATGTGTTTGCAGGATAAATCATCCACACATACTTTATATACCTTAATTATTATACAGGTTACCTTAAGTCATTCTTTGGTCCTGAAGTCTACAGCCACAACAGGACTTTGAAAGAAGTGGTGTTTTCCTATTTTGTACCAAAACAGACAACCCCATGCTTTTAAAAGTTTTTTTTTTTTTTTTTTAACTAGATCTACACAGCTCAAGACCAGCGCTAGGAGCTTGGAAATACCTGACACATTTTTCTTGGACTGCATAAATAGTTTGTTTCATTGGCTTCCACAGAAAGCTTCACTAGGTTAAAACTAAGCATGTATCTGTTTGCAAACTAAAAGCAGAGTGGCACAGAAAAAAGAAAAACAAAATAGCTTATTATGTTAAAGGGTTTGTTACCTAGATAAAGTGCTGTGCACAGTACAAACTACTGTATTGGCCAGACAACTGAATATTAATGTCAAGAAATTTTGCTCTCAGACTGAAAATCCTGACCTTTTGCTCCATTTTACCAGTGTAAAGGAATGATAATCTGACAAGACTGACTAAAAAGAATCCTTCACTGATCACTACACAGACAGGGAAAACTAATGTGGTTAATATGCCCTAAAAGAGCATGCAAAGTTGTCAAGCAGAGGGACAGTGAAATCTTATCCATGTTTCAAGGCATAGGAAAAATCCAAATTCAAAAAGAAATCATTTGTCTTCAAGGTGAAATGTGTGACTTTTATAACCATATCACCATTTTCCTGCTATGGTAAATTTAAATTTTTCTGCTGTGGTCAATTCTCTTCTTATAGTACTAGCTCACTTTCTGCCAAGGGGATTCCATGTGGAACTTAAAGAGCTTTATTTTAAATATTTTTTTACTAAACTCAAACATACAATATTTAATCTAGCTTAAAATTTTTACTATGTTCAAGAAAATGCAGTATAAAAATCTTGACCCAGCAGACTTATAACCATTAACAATTATAAGTGTACACTAAACAGGAGGAAAGCGGTAGACTCTGACCCTGAAATCAATAAGCCTCTTATATCTGAGTGACTGCAAATGGATCACAGTGGACTTGACTCCACGATTCTGGAGGTCCCTTCTAGTCCTATGTTCTCAATATTAAACATGGAAAGAGGAATAAATGCACTAGAACAGCTTGGTCTGCGGTTTTCTTCAGACAGACCAAATGTGTTTTCATTGAATTATTCATGTCACTGACAATGCTGTCTCCCTGTGAAAATGCAGGATTTCATTTCAGACGCAATATTATTAAATATAATGATATACGTATTTTACATGTCAGAAATCTTGTGTAAAAGAAATTAAAGCATCTAAGGTAAAATAAGCCAACTCAGGAACAGATCCTCAAAGTTATCTAGGTACATAACACCAGCTGACTTCAAAGGAATTTAGGCTCCTAAATCTCACTGAGGATCCGGGCCTTAGGATCCAATTTTGGCATGCTGAACAACGTCACTGTCACTGCTTCCACTAGGGATTCATTGGGTGAAGGGGGCAGAGAGGCCCTTGGTACTTGAGCCTGGATTTGCACACAACTATAATTCCTACTGCATTCACAAACAATTTTGTGGGTGAAAATATTCAGGACCAGTAACTTGCCCTGATGGTGTACATCTACATAGCATTAACAAAGTAGACCCTGAACACTATCATCCAGAGTGTGATTAACACTGTACGCACCAGAAAGGAAAAAGCAGATACTGTGACATCATATGTAAAGAACAGTTCAAATGTCAGTGCCAGTTGAAAGACCAAGGGTCAAGTGGTGCAATGATTTAAAAAAAATAAAAATATGCATTATAGCTCCAGGCCTGCAACTGCATCCATGAAGGTAAAATTGTGCCTGCTGATGTCACAGCTCTGGGCGGGTATTAGAGGTGTGCAGGACTGGACTGCTAATCGGTTGTTGTGGAAAGCTGCACAGGAGGACATTTTTTTTCCAGTAGTGCCAGACTCTATATCACTGCCTCATCTATGCCACAATCCTAAAGCACTCACTGTAAAACAAATCTTATTTCTAGAACTGCTTCTATAAACATGTTGGCAGGCAGCACTGAAAGTCCAACTTTTTGCCACAACTGTTTCAAGCACCATAGGGTAACAGCATCTAAATACCTCTGAGGGTCTAAACCAGTCATTCTTGCCCTTTCTAGACTCAAAGCACCCTTTGACAGCCTCAAGGCAGCCCTCTGACAACCTCAGCTCTTAGCTTTCACTCAGTTTCTGACTACAGAAGATTAACAGAGCTGTTCTTCTGTTGCAGAGACTCAGAAAGACCCCAACAGGCCAGGATGCTTTTAACACTCCTGGCTCCTATACAAACATCTCTGGGTTTATCTGGTGATGGTGTCATAAGAGCAACGTTGGAGCCATGAGAAGCGACGCTGGAGCCATGATGTCGTAAGCTGGAAAGCTTCTCTCACTATCCCAGCTGGTGCAATAACGGATGCTGCCCTAGGAAGTCCTCGCCTCTTGCGTTTATGGGGAGAATCTGGGGCGTGCACCTCGCAGGGCTCGCGCCGTGCAGCTCCCTGGGTGAGAATCATGGATGTAAACAAGGTCATCTCAGCTGCCGCACGGCAAGGCTCACTGGCTCCAGACCGGAACTGGGGTGGGATCACTAGCACACACACACAGGCTCAGACATACATGGGTTCACAATTCACACATGCACAAGTGCACAGGCTCACACATAGGTTCATACACGCTCACAGGCTCCCACACACAGTTTCACACAGAGATGGAGTCACACACACACACACACACACACACACACACGAGAGGTGGGGTCACAGACACCTCCCCCCCCCGGGCTCGCAGGCGAGGGCAGTGACCACCCCCCCCCCGGCGCTGGCGCCCGTGGCCCAGGCCCCCCGTCGCAGGCAGGCCGGAGGCGGCCCCGCCGCAGGGGCTCGTGTCCAGGGGCTCCGCTCCGCCGCGGCGGGCAAGGCCGAGGGCCCGGCCGCGCCCCGGGGAGGCCTCGTCTCCGGGCCGCGGGGCTGAGCGCGCCGGGGCTCGCGTCACGGAGCCCCCGCCACACAGCGGGCCCCGCCCGGGCGCGGGCAGCTAGGCCGGCTGGTGCCGCCGCCGCTAGGCCGCCGCCGCGGGGGGAGGGCAGGCGGGCCGGAGGGCGGGAGGCGACGGCCGCAGCGCCACGGCCCCGGCTGCGTCCCCCGGCCCGGCCAGGCCCGCGCTGCCCCCGCGCCGCGCCCTGGCGTTTGTGGGGGCAACGGGGAGACAGCGGCCCCGTGCCCCCCGGTCTCGGGCTTTGCTGTTGTTTGTTCGGGTTTTTAAAAAATTAATTACCTCTGCGCGCCGGGATTTAAATGTTCCCTCCAGGTGCCGCCGTTGCCAGGGGAGGCGAAGTGGAAATGAAAACCGCCCGCTGAATAATCGCAGGAGCAAAACTAAAAGTTCCTGCCTCGCCGCTTGGGCTGAGAAAGGGCCAGATCGAAAGCAAAACAAGGAGAGGAAACTGCGAGGAGCGGCGGCTTGGAAATCCCCCTCTTCCCTCCCCTCCCCCCCCGGCTGTTTGTGCGGGCGGGGGGCGGGGGAAGGGGTGCGGAAGTTTGCCGCAGCCTGTCATTGGCAGGCGGAGCCGCTTTCATCATTTCTCGGAAAAGTCGATTTCATTTTCACTTCCCTCCAGCAGCCGCAGCGGCGTGTGCGTGTGCGAGAGACAGAGACACACACAGGCAGCCTGCGAGGTTTCAGTTCCAGGGCAAGAGAAACCAGAGCAGCAGCTGGAGCAGAGCCTGGCCTCTTTTTTCCCCCCTCTTTATTTTCTTTTTCCTTCTCTAAACCGCTGATAAAGAACGCCTGGTTCTGCGGTTTTGGTTTTTTAACGTGTCCCAATCGCCATGTCTCTAGAATAAGTGTCAACAGCCTCCCAGGGAAGCCTAGGGTTGGAAAGGACCTCAGGGATCAAGGTCCAGCCCCTCCCCCCGCCCATACACGACTGGCACGGGGTCTGGTGAAGCAAGCCGCTGCTTGGGAAAGCTTATGCATCTCTGATTTAGACAGTCTCTTTAGGAAAGCTTCTGCACCTGTCTCTGTTTTAGGCAGTGAATAACGTAACAGCCTTCTGGTAGTCCTAAAGCACCACTGTCAAATCCCCATTCAGCCTCCTCTTGAAAACCTCCAGTAAAGGAGATTCCCTGGGCAGCCTGTTCCACAGCCTCACCCCTCCAAAATGTATGCACACTCAGCCTCTTTGCTTAAAAAGGTGTGGAAAACAAACCCAGCCTCCAAAAGGTATCAGACATTGGTCTAAATGAAAGCCCAGCCCAAGGACTTGTTTGGAGCTAGAACAGATTCCCAATTTCTGTAGACTGGGCAAGCATAATGCAACCTTCTGCTGTCACTGCTTCCTAATTCCTTCTGTCCGAGGGTATCAGATATTATGAATATGTGGAGATGCACCAGTTTCCTTACAGATTGCTTTTTCATGTGCAGTTTGACTGGTGTGCTTGAACATTTTTAGTTAAATTTTCAACCCTCTTTGCAATTTTAAGCTTCACTTATTGATAAAATAATGTACATTTCCAGCTAGTGCATAGTGCCACACAAATCAGTGTTCCAGTTGTGTTAGAATTGTCCTTTAGATCTCTGCAAGGCATCTCTGCATTATGTTGTCTCCAAAGACTAGTGTTTAGGGAATTATCCCCGGGCTCAGAAAAACAGGGTTTGGATCTTTTCTCTGTCAGATTTCCTGTATGACTCTCAACAAGTCACTTGGGGCAATGCCCACAAAGACATTTAGATACCACACTCCCACAGAAATTGATATAGTTTCTTAGTGCCTCTATTTCCCCTCTGTAAAGTGGGGATGATAGTACTTACCCCTCACATGGGTATATTGCAAATGCTGATATTTTAAAAGATTGTGATGTGGTCTGGAAAGCCATAGCTAGATTTTCAATCATGAACTAGTTAGGATAATATATATTTCTTGAAAATATGAACCCACATTCTCAGGGTGAGTGGAAATCCAAAGAAATATTTATTCTACAAAAATTTACACAACCCTGACTTTTCACAGGTGACAAGTCACTCTGATTTTTTAAAATCACCTACTATTTTTTGTTTAACCCACCTTGTCCTAAATTTTAATAACAAAAGAGCAAAACTATGAATGGTTGCATGAAACTTGTCCGATATATTTATGAAATGTTTGGTGACAACTATAATTTCCAATGTATGCTCACAATTTGCTTACTGAATAAGCTATTTTTAAAAGATTTTAGATTTTTTTCCTCATAATTTGCTGACATACAAGCTTTCTGTAATATTGTTCTATTTAATAATATTTTACCCAAAGAGAATCTGTTTTTTTTTCTATAGAGAGGCAATGGTTGTCAGTGATATTCATTAAAATAAAACACATCAGAAAACATGAACTAAACTATTTTAGAATATTTGTTTCTCTTTCACCTTTCATTTTAGGAGCACAGAAAGGACTCTTTGGGATTGCAGAGATGCATGTAATAAATGTTTGTCTAAATGGGTCCACAACAAGTCCAGCTTCTTCCATATATCACAGCCAGAAAGAAAGTGAAAACAATAAAAGAATGCTTACAACACAGCACAGGAAGAGAGCAGGAGAAACAAGGACCGCAGTACTTTGGCTCCTACTCCAGTAGGGAATTTGTTAGGTAAAATACACTCCTACAGGAGAAAACAAAAATGTTCCAGGGGTTGTTGCCAAACAGACTGGAGGAAAATTCCATCCTAAGTGCATGAGCAAAGCCCAACAGCCAGCACATGAGCCGTTTCCTCAGTACCAGTAGGAACATAGGCAAGCATGCATGGGCATAGTGGAAAATTTTAAGTACTGGGCTAATGAAGAAAAGACAGTCTGGCTCCTCTCTAACAACTTACAGTCTATCACATATTCCATAGGCATATTTGCCCTACTTGAACAAAGAATAAGGGCCAAAATCAAATAGAATTCCCTGCTTTTCATTTTTACTACTGCTTTATTTATCTATTTTTTGTATCATTATATATTATGTTCTATGTCACTTTTGTTTAAATTAGTAGAATATGTAACATAATTGTATGCTTTTATGAAATTTTATTAGTATATATGTTATTTTACTGTTAATTCTATTGTATTGTTCCAATGAAAGCTGTAAATAAAGTATTGCTACTATCACAATTGCCTATCACTTGTCATGCATGGCCAATATCCAGTGCTTCAGAGAAAGGCGCACAAATAAAAAATCTGGAAACCACATAGTGCATTCAGAAGGCCCCTGCTGGCAGAAATCACCAGTGCAATATGGTGCAGTACATATTAAAAGTACTTAAAACATTTAAGAAGCGGAAGAATGAGCAAAGGAAACAAAATTAATCCAGAAAGAGACATCATAGCCACACAAACAAAACCGTAGAGTTCCCTTGTACAACTGAAACATTCCCTGACAAAACTGTCAAATTTCCTGAATTTTACTACTTTACATTTTCTGGGGCCTCATCTGACTCATTGTAACATCTGGTAAAAGGACTGATTGACTCCACTGTGATTGGGACTGGGTCTTCAGTCAGTGCTGAATACAAAACATTTATCATTATGTTTTAACTACAGTCCAAAGGTGTAATGACAGCTCATGTGGATTTATCTAAACTAGCCTATAATCAACTAGCAGTAGCAATCTAGCTATAGCAGTACAGACTACAAGCATCTGGGAGATTCATGAGGCCTGCGCTGATGTCCATGCTGCTATTACTAGTGCCCAAGCTATTTGGTCTGAAGCTGGCACTATACAAGTTGCCTCAGATTTCTGGATTGTAGTACAAACATATCCTCTCAATAATGCTCACAACCACCTGCAATTCTGCAGTGTCTAAATTTCACTTAATGTTATAATATATATATAATAGTAACAAATACTAGTTTCAGAGACCACAGAGAGAGCAAAACTTTAAACCATATACTTTCTGTGTTGCTACAATGACAGCATTCACCAAAAAATCACAGGATTTAGTAGGAGCCAATACTAATGCTGTGATAATTTTATATGGCAGAAGGTAAAGCAGGAGCAGGTAATTATTTTGGGCGGAGGGGTGCTTACTGAGTTTTGGCAAGCTGTTGTGGGCCGCAAGGCCAGCCCCACCCCCTGGTTGCCATCTTGGGACTGGAAGTCCCACCCCCTAACCCCTGACTTTTGCCATCCTCTTGCTCCCCAGAAGCATGCAAGGGGGTTTGCCATCTTACCATTTTTGTTCTGATTTACATGTGTTTGTGTAGTGTGCCAGCACAATCAAGGAGTGCCCAGACAGTGAACGGCAGCAGAAGCTGTGAGGGATCTCCCCACCCAGGGTATTGAAATCGAGCCCCAAAAGGGGAGGAGCATTTGGGGCAACTCACCTCCAAAACTGCTGGAGATGCTTGGTGGTGGAGCCGTCAGACCATGACACAATGGGTGCAGTGACACAGAGGGAAAGGCTGAAGTCTCCATGCACAATCGCTCCCAGGTACCAGGTTGGGCAGCCGGGCTGGGGGCAGCAAGGATAAGAGGACCCTGAGGGACCAGCATCGAAGAGTAATGCCAAGCACAGGCAGGAGGGCCTAGAGAGCCAGCCAGCTGGAATGGAAGGTCCTTTGGGGCTTTCTTCTATATTTTTTTCTTCTTTTCTTTGTTTTATTTTCTTTACCCCTGCCCGACAGGGGCAACCCCCCCGCGTCAGCTCCAGGGGCAGAACTGAACTGCTTAAGGGGGTTCCAGGCTGAGGGCCTGAGGTGACTGACCATCCTTCTCCAAGGAGTTGGAGGGATGTCGCTTAAAGGCAATAAGGAGTGACAATACCACAGAGCACGCATGAGAAACATCCATACTGGAGGGGGCCATTCCAAGACCAGGCGTCCCGCCAGAAGCTGGTGTAAGGTTGGGGTGTAGGGGAGGTTGGAGCCCCACGAATGTCCTGCAAGCAGAGTGGTAGACCCCAATGGGAACTTCGAGGCTGAACTCCACACTGCTTTACCATTTAAAGACATGGTAGACGAGTTCGGGGAAAGCCAGAAGGACAACCGAAGCCCATTGCGGGGAACCCACAAAGCCAGAGAGCAGAAATCCTCTACTGCCTGTGCCAAGGTGGCATGTGAGCAGGCGTTCGAGGTCAAGTGGGCGCACCGTGCTCCCACTCACCACCCCTTCCCCCTCCCATCTGCCTCCACTGCCCTTTTCCTGCTGCTTCCCCTTTCCTCCCAAGCTTGCCACTCCAGCACCACATCCCAGCTGCATGGCACAGATCACAGAGGCCGAGAATCACAGGGGCCAGGCTGGCTCCTTCTGAGTCCTGCAGCCCGGCATTGCAGCCAGGTACCACGTGGGGCCGGAATGGCAGGTAGGGGCTGGGAAGGAACAGCAGTAGGTGGGAAAGCAGGGAAATGGCAGCAGCACGCAGCAGGGAAGCAGCAGCAAGTGGGTGTGAGGGCAAGGAGTGTAGGGTGGGAGCAAGAGGCAGCAGCAAGCAGGGGCACAGATGGAAGCGCAGGGGAGCAGCGAGTGAGCATGCGGGTGGAAGCACAGGGCCTGTACCAGTGTATTGGGTCCAGCACCAGCAGGGGCCCAAAGCAGGGTGGCAGGAGCGCGGCTGGCTCCATAGAGCCCCTGCCAGCCTGGACCCTGCACTATTGCTGCCCCACTCTGGACCCTGGTCCTGGGGCCCTGGCACGAGCCCTGTACTCCCACACATGCATCCATTCACTTCCACTGCCCCGCTGCCTGCTGCTGCCGTTTTCCTATTTCCTGCCTGCTGCAGCTCTTCCCCACCAGCTGCTCTGGCACCACATGGTTCCCAGCTGCAGCACTGGGACCACACGAACCAGCCCAGCCCAGCCCTGAGGACTGTGGCGATCACCTGCAGTCCTCCCCTTCCTCTCCTCCCCCTGTTCTTATCTGAATTTTCCTCTTGGGCAGAGGGAGGCAGGACAAGCCCCAGGGCCCCAGGCCAGAAGCTTCTGCTAGGCAGAGGCTTTCTGCTGCAGGACATGGGGTGGGGCGTGGCCAGGCCAGTCTTGTTGCAGCTGCTGGGTCCAGTCGCTGGTTCCCCCTGGGTCTTACTGCCCCTGGTGCCTTGTCATCTTTGACAGGTATCCAGGGAAGATAAATATTAATCTTCTAGACTTTTTAGGGGCCCTATGGGCCAGGTAGAATGGCCTGGCAGGCCGAATCTGGCCTGTGGCCTGTATTTTGCCCACCCCTGAGGTAAAGAAAACAGATAACTTCTATAATAGTTGAGGACTTTGCTGTTTCAATAATATCTGACAACTTTAAGGTCACAAAATTCTGCTTAGAAATGCCAGTATATATCCAGGAGGCAAGAATTTTTACGGGTGATATCTTATATTGGACCAACTACACGGTTTGGATAGACAAGGTTTTGAGTATCAGGACTACTGTTCCTCAGGTCTCTGGAAGAGGAGATGCAGCAGAACTAAGTTGCAGATGGACAAAATCTTGTGTAAAACTTCATATGTAAATAAAAAAAGGATATAAGAGAAGTGGAAGAACAGGATTGCTCAGGATGGTTATTATCACCTGTGAACTCTAGACTAGAGAGTAGTAAGTATAAAGTAAATTATAATGGACAATGAAGTTATTGCCTATGTTAAATCTCTGGTTCTCAGTGTGTAACAGGTTAATGAATTTTTGTTCTCAGGCATATCTTTTGACAGTTTTTTGTAAATTTTCTCTTAGCACCCAGAACTGTGAGGTCAGACAGGGACTCTCCCCCATATTTCTGGGCCATCATGGGTACAGCATCACATTGAGGCTATAAATACGTATCCAGTGGTTCTCACTGGATCTGTAGTTTTACTGAAAGTCTTTAAAAGCTTGGCATCTTTCTTAAGGCCCCAACTACTAGAGGCAGGGGATTACAGCTGAACTGTAATTTTGATTTTAAAAAAGGCAAATTTCTAGTCCTTGAGGTTGTTGAGAAAAATCTGAAAACACAAAGCCTAACAGCTCAAAATGTGAAAAAGTAAATAAAAAGGACCCTTGATATATCAAAATCTGATTTCTAAAAACATTCTCCTTATTTTGTTGGGCTTGACTCCTGATTTTGGAATGCTTGTACCTGGCACTTCAGTCGTTGTTTTTAGTCCCTACAGTTATACGCTGACAACCTCAGTGACTTATTACTTACTAGCTGATAAGATTATCTTTAGAACTAGTGATAAATGGCTAAGTTTTTAAATAGAACTGGGCCTCAAACTAGTGCACTGAACCTTACTGAGCTCTATATTTCAGGGTTTTTTTCTGTAATGGAGAATCTGGAAATCATGTCATGAGAAATCATTTCAAGAATTTTTATTGCAGGGCAAAAGCATTCTCCTGAAAAGGGAGATGAGTGGAAGATTCTGTTAATTAGTCTTTATTACTGCCTGTCAGCTCTTTATCCATAAAGCCACATCTATAGTCTCCTACATTTCCCCATCATATCTAATCATCTAATCATAACACTATGACAGCGCTTCAGAATTTTAAATGGTCCTACAAAATAGACTCTTATACAGTCCTGAAATTGCCTGCAATGTTGATATTCATGGGTGGACCTAGGATTTTGAAAAGAGGGGTGCAGATGGGGTGGTGCATCATCACAGGTAACACAAAACACATTTTTCTCCAGTTAAAAAGAAACTAGAAGCTTCACTAATAAGGCTTAGAGCTGTATTGTTCAATTTAAGATGGAAGCAAAAAAAAGGAAAAAAAAGAAAAACTATAGAATATGCATTACTTTGCTATATCATATCGTCTATATAATAACACAACAAACTAGGCAAAACAATCCAGAGATTTGTTTAATTAGTTCTGGAGTCATTATAGTTCTATGTACATCTTTTTCAGTTGCTTAAATAAAAATAAAACTTCTTGAGCATTTAGACAGTGCTTCCAATGTTTTCATTGAGAGTGATTTCCACACTTGAGCTAATGTTCACCAGAGCTAATATTTCCACATCCAAGTTAATGTTTTTAGCCAGAGTTAAAAAAAAATAGTCTGCAGGACTGTGAAATGGGAGCTATGTTACTAGGAGCAGCTAACAGACAGCTGCATTGCAGAAGTAAGCATAGTTGGAGTAGTAGAACCATTTAAAAGGAAAAAGGTTGTTAACATCTGTGCAATGAAAAGTTTAGAAAGAATCAAGCAAATTATAATGAGGCATGAAGTCAACTGACTCCCTCACTGCTGCCTGAAGACAAATGCTGCTGCCACTGCTAGGCAGTTGGCTTTAAACTTTTTATGGACCAAAAAGGAAAGGGAGGGGTGCAAGTGAACCCCCACTCATTACCAACATGTAGGGGGTGCACGCGCACCCCCTGAGCATGGTGGTACACCCCCTACAAAAGGGCGCCGCCAACAATGCTGGCAGTGTCTATGTGAAGTCACTGCTTGCCACCTCCCCCCCCGCTGCCGACACCGCCATCGGCGTCTGTGGGTGCTCTGTGATTGCTGCTGACCACTGCCAACACTGCCAGTGGCATCTGCAGGTGGTTGCTGACCACTGGTCAGTGCTCACTGCCCCCCACCCATTGCCAACAGTGCCACAGCTGCCTGTGGCAGCTCCATGCTTACCACTCCCATGCTCCTGCTGCCAACCGTGCTGCTGCCTCCTGCCACAGCTCGCCATGCTCCCCCAGCCGCCGGGGGCACATAGCATTCGTGCCCCCACTGGATCTGCCCTATTGATATTTTGTCAGGTGTTCCTCAGAAACAGTACAGTACTTGGACTTCATTTTTCAATTTAATGAAACAAATGCCATAGTTTTAACATGGCTGCCACTTAAACGTGTAAACTATTTGTTTATGATTCTAGTACAATTAATTTTCACATGTATAATACAGAAAAAAATAGGAAACTGCTTAACATCTTGGAACCAGCTTCTCCTGTCAGTTTGCCACAAGTGGAATTTACAAGTTGAGTTATTTTTGATTTACATCATTGTAAACTTTCTGCAAAGTATTAAAAATTTGAATAGCTATCATATATCTATTTCTATAGGAAGTAATTAAAATGATGTTGCTACCCTTTAGTGATGTAAAATATTTCTCTTGTTGACCCTTTTTTGGAAGAAGGTCTGAGCCTTGAGACCAAGGCCATGCAGTTGGAGGGAGAGACTTACACAGCAACAAGTCAGCAAACAAATGGAATATCCTGGAACATGTGTCATGCAGGCCCCTGGGAGCAAAAGATATGTCTGATGTCTATCACTTCTCTTGCAGTTCCTTAGTTTATACTTTCTTACTCATTTCAAAAGGATGTCTTGAGAGCTAATTTATCCATGCTGGTGAAGCACTTCAGAGAACTATATAAGTGACCAGTTTTGCTGTTACTGTCATTTATTATGCAATGATAGGAGGGAGCTAGAAGGAATGGGAATGGGAACTAATGTAACTTTCAGCTCACCCTGGGGCTGAAGGACAATGAGAGCACAACGTATTTTTTGTTTGTTTGTTTCTGAGGGGCCCAGTGCCCTTCTGGGGATAAAAGAGTCAGAGATGATTGTGTAATTATTAGCACAATGTATCCTCGTACATCCCTACAGAATCTGACAGTTCCCAGGCTGAAGTCATGATCTGTCATCTGAAAAAACCCTTTAAGTACCATGTATAATGTTATTCCTGGACTTATTATTTTTTATAATATTCTAAAGTTGAATTATTTTATTCAATTTAAAATAATACTACAGAATATTGAACTTTTTGCTTTGTATTAATAAGGCTAAAATTATTGAAAATATAGGTTTTCCTTTATAATATTACTTACAACACTTAATATTAGAATATTCCAAAGTATAGAATTATAATGGGCCTTTAGCCAATTTTTTATTTTAAGGATTGACTGACTTGTAAAAAAAGGTGCAGTGCCATAGTTCTACAAAATAATAATTGGACTAGAGACACAGAAGGACTCTAGCCCAGTAGTCATATTCTTTGCTTGGGATGTAGAAGCAAAGTTAAAAGTATCTGATAGATATTAAATTGTTTATACAAACATGAACACCTCCACTGGGACACTGAGAGAAATTCACCAGAGGAATTTCCCATTACCTGGCACTCGGGGTGTGGATTCTTTTCTCCAAAACAGGTAGAACATAGATTTGAAGCTGAATCTCATAGGTGAGTAGCCAAAGCGGGAGACCACAGCTTAATCTGGGAAGAAGAAGATGGTAGGACAGGCAGACTAATTGACTGACCCTCTTACCTTTTGTCTTCCAAGCTGCCTTTGTAAGATTGCATCCAGCATAGGTGTGGAGTGAGCATGGGCAACTGGTGCCACCTTAGTTGAGGGGGGGGGGCATGTGCCCCCCCCCCAGAGACCAGTTAGTGACTGAGAGAGGGGTTCCCCCATGGCCAATCTTGCTGATTAGGGGGGAGTCCCCCCCCATGGCAAAACTCACCAGCTGGGAAGTGACTGTGGCACTCCCAGAAGAGGCAGTGGTCTTACATCCAGTGCTCGCACTCCCCAGCCGGCACTCACAGTGGGGTCACTAGTGCTCCTGCCTGACACCCCGTCCACCACCTAAGCAGGGAACGGAGCCTGTCAGGGGGTGCACCAGCACTCTCAGGGTGTGCACATATACCCCCATGCATTTCCTACCTGTCACCACTGGGAGTGAGCACACCTATAAGTTGGGCCATATTGAGGAGTGTCTAATAACTATATAAATAAAGAATATAAATCCCCAATTCAATAAGGTAAATACATGCCTAACATCAGTCCTGTTACACTCAGTGAGACTCTTCATATGACTACATTTAAATATGTGCATAATTACCAGCCCTGGAGGGCTGAGATTCCAGCTCTTCCTGCTGACAGAATTCTGGTTCTACCCCTGATTCTGCCTCTGTAACTCAGCTCACATCAGTGCTTTCCTCCTTTCATGTCCCCATCAAATTGCTATAGAGTGACCTGTTAGCTTGCTCCTGCTGTTTCCTCCACCACCTCTTCTGTGCACATAGTTCTACTTTGAAATTAATGCTGTCAGATCAATACTGTCATCTGAGAATTTATGGAGGTCAGGTGAGGTCCCGGATGATTGGAAAAGTGCAAACCCATCTTTACGGAAGGGAAGAAAGAGGAGCTGTGGAATTACAAGTTAGTCAGCTTGATCTCAATACCTGGAAATATCATGGAGTAGGTCCCCCACAAATCTATTGCGAAGCACCTAGAAGAGAACAAGGTGATAAGCAACAGCCAGCATGGATTCACCAACAGCAAGTCATGCCTGACCATTCTGATTTCCTTCTATGATAAGATGACAGGCTCTGTGGATGTGAGGAGAGCAATAGATGTGATATACTTTGACTTTAGCAAGTTTTTTTTATACTGTCTCCATTGACATTCTAATTAACAAGCTATGGAAATGCAGGTCCAATTAAAGTATTTTAAGTTGGATGCATAACTCCCTGGATCATTGTGCTCAATGATTCAACATCTGGTTGTAAGAAAGTACTACGAGGCATTCCCAGGCATCTACCCTGGGTCCAAAATTACTTAGCATTTTCATTAATGACTTGGATGATGGGATTAATTATATCAGTAACGTGTAGGGGGTGCATGCGGGTGCATGCACACCCCCTGTGCATGGTGGTACATCCCCTACTGTCTGCAGAAGGTCAGTGATTGCCACTGGGCACCGCCAATGCTACCAGTGGCATCTGCAGGTGGTTACCGACACCTGGTCAGCACGCACCATCCCCTGCCCCCCGCCACTGCCAGTGCTGGAGGCGTCTGCAGGAGCTCCCTGCTTACCGTTGTGGCAATCCCGCCACCATCTCCGCACTCTTACTGCTGCCAGCACCGCCGTGCCCCACCAGCCACTGGGGCACGCGCCATTTTTGAAGTGTATGTTTAGCAAATTTGCAGATTACACCAAGTTAGGTGGAGCTTCAGACTTCTAAATGGCAGGGCTAGTATCCAGAATTACCTGGATAGACTGGAAAAATGGGCTGCAAGTAACCAGATAAAACTCGACAAGGACAAGGACAAAGTCTTGCACTGGGGATGGCATAATTTCATGCACAAATACAGGCTGGGGAATGACCAGCTAGGCTGCAGTACTGCAGAGGAGCACCCAGGAGTTATAGCAGATCATCAACTGAATATGAGCCAACAGTGTTCTCTGGTTGCAAAAAAGTACATTGAAACTGACAGGATACTGGGTTGTATTAACAGGAGTGTCACTCCTTGCAAATCAAGGGAAGTGATTATTTCGCTCTGTTCAGTATTGGTGAGGCCTCTGGTATCAAGTTTTGGACCCTGCACTTCAAGAAGGATGTGGGCAGATTGGAAAGTTTCCAGTGCAGAGTGACAAAAGTGATTCTGGGGCTTGGGAAGCAAGGTTTATAAAGAAAGGCTGAAAGAACTAGTGTTATTTAGTCTGGAAAAGAGAAGACAGAGGGATTCTGATAACAGTCTTCAAATACCTGAAGTACAATTATAGAGAGGATGGAGATAGGTTTTTCTCTGTTGCTGTAGGGGACAGAGCCAGGAACAATGGTCTCAAGATGCAGGAGAGGAAATTTAAATTGGAGATTAAAAAAAAACATTCTGACTATGAAAGTGGTTACACATTGAAGCAGGCTACCTAAAGAAATTATGGAATCTCCATCCTTGGAAATTTTCAAAAGTAGACTGGACAGACACTTGGATGGGATGGTTTAGTTAGGGATAATCTTAACTTGAGCAAGGGGCTGGATTAGATGAATTTGTGAGCTCTCTTCTAGCCCAACTTTCCTATGATCCTTCAATGCCTGGCTTACTTCTGTCTTCTCAAATCTATCTACCTATGATACATTATCTTCCATACTGATAAAATCTCTGACACTGCTATCTCCCATTTTTTCTCCTTCATGTCCTCCTCTGCTGTTTAGCTTTGTATTGAGTTCCCTACCTTCTGTCCAAGACTCGTGACTTGTTTCCACCTTTTCTGTCTCCAGATTTTCTTTCCCTGATACTGAAGACTGAATCTAGCACATGATTTATATTGTGTGTGGAATAGAAATAGGTATGGACTACTAATTTATAGCATTGGTTGCTCTGTTATTTTGCCCACAAGAAGAAAACAATTTATACAATTAATACGATACAAAGTAAAGCAAATTTCAGAATTCGTCTATAGCAGGAACTACACGGTGGTGCAACTACCTACAATCTTCAAAGTTCATTTTCTTGCCATGTGAGCAAATATTCACAATGGGGAAAACATGCTAGACTTCTAATATTTGTTAAGCAATACTCTGTGTAGAGACAGTGAGTCAGTTTGGCATGCCAAGCCCTCAATTCTACCTCATGCTTCATGCCAAACACTGAGCGTGTCTATGAGGATGGATCCAGCTGAAATGTCACTGGGGCACCAAGCACTGGTCCTTTTTCCTGCAAGGCTGCCAGGCCAGTGTAGGGGAAGAGGGAACATGGAGAAGGGTGGTAGCCTGGTGGTTTCTCAAGCCCAGGGTCTGGAGTTAAAGACCCCTAGTTGCCTTGATAAGAGAACTTCTTGGCTGTGTCCCCATTTTTCTAAATTGGGGCAGCTGAGACCTCATAGGTTGCCTTGGAGAAGTAAGGCTGCTTAGTGTTCAGTGGCTCTGGGGCTGGGTGTTGTACTTGGCTGGGCTGAGGGACCTCTCAAGTGCAGTTCTGCTTTTTGTATATACGTTTTTGAGCCACTGTGACCCCTCAGCCCATACCACATATAGACTCAAAGAGACAGAGGGCTGCCCAGACTGCATGCGTGCTGGTTCCTGGGCTGGGAGTTACAGCTGGTAAGCTGGAGGGTGTAAGTTCAGGGTTGTTTGTGGACCCCTCTTCCTGAGCAGAGGTGCCTGCTCTCAGGTGACAGAAGATTTTTACTCCTCCCCCCACCAGTCCAAGCAGAGCTCAGTCAGGCTCCTGAACCCGCCTGATGAGCAGCAGGGCTCTGAGGTGCAAACTTGCAGGGCTTGGCATGCCATACTAAGACACTAAGTCTCCAAAGAGGATGATCTTGTCCTCTTTCAGGATGATAGTCAGGATTTCATCAAGCTCAACAATAAAACTTTTCTTGCTGTTCTTCCTCGGTACAGGTTTCCTTTGATTTATGCTGTACATCAATTCCCGGGGAACAGCATATACATTGAATTTGCATAAATCGAACCCACTTTACAATGTAACAAATAGGAATAGGTTCCCAAGGTGGAGAGGGAGGGAGGAAGGGAGTGATGCTGGGACTAGGGAAGGGGTGTGGGGAGGGTTACTGCTCCCAAGGCCGCACAAGGCAGCAAAGCAGAGGGAACAGAGCAGCACTCACCCCTGCCCCGGCTGCAGCAGACCCGGGAGCAGCCAGTGCCAGCTGCCTGCAGCTGCTGGGCTGCACCATGCTCCGCTTGTCCACATTCACCTCTGTTCCTGGGCTGCACCATGCCCTGGTGCAGGCAGTCTGATCAGTTGATATCAGACTTTGTAGAAGGTATGGATATTAGTGATTGGTTATTGTGGTAGATATTGGACTAGTGGAAGAAGCCTACATGTGACTTGTATTACATGAGGAGGCTGTCCTGCACATTGACAACCACATGGATCTTGGAGGAGGAGAAACCTTTGTCCAGTAGCAAGGGACAAAGAGTAACTGGGTTACTCTTCCACTACAGCCTTCATCCACCTTTGGAACTATTGGGTGCCTTCTGCATCCACCTGCTCCAACACTGTGGTCTTTGTGATGTGTTGGACTGCTCTTTGAACCTCACCTTTGACCTTACTGCCATGGGTGACCCAACTAGGAGTACAAGACTTCTGACAGTGTTGCTCTTAGGGTCATCAGTACACACAAGCCTCTCCACCCTGTCAAAATGGTAGTCCATGGAGAGGACATCAGTATTAATATCAGTCTAGGTCCTGTTTACAAGTGGCCTCTTGAACAAAACAGGACTACTTACATACGTACAACTAAGCTTGTATTTAGAGAAATTTGGCCTTAGGGGGGTCAGAATAAGGGCCCATTGACTGTTGTGAGATACACCTCTAGCAATTTGCCCAATGTAACTAATCCTTTCATATGCCGCAGTTGATGAGAAAGTAAGAACTCCTCCATGTAAAATGAATTAATTAGCCATATCAAACTGTGCTTACAGTGAACACATGTGATTGGACAGTCCTACAGTAGAACTGCTTTGCATTAATTTTAACATCTGAAAAGCCATTCACAGCAGATGCTAAAACACTTTGGGGCAAATTCACATAGGAGATAATTTGGCTTTATTAAGAAAGAAAAGAGTTCTCTACTAGAAGTGTACATAAAATACATATTGTTTCCCAGCACTTATGCTCCACTTCCTGATTACTAGGAGGTATCCCCCCCGCCCTGCTTTTTTAAAGGATAATTATAGAGAGCTGCTTCGGGACAAAAAAAATCCTTATTTCAAAATTTGTTTTTTTAACATTAAACAAGGGTATCTCAAAGTGACCTCAGGAGAAAATTATACGAATTAATGTTGGAGTATTATGGAAAATATCTTTGGTAGGAGTTGTTTTAATTGCATTTTTAAACATATATATGCATGTATTTTTTTTCAATGTTGCAATAGCATCTCTTTTCACCAACAGTTTGTGCAGATTTTTATTGTCTAGTTAATGCAGATCTTTATTGTCCTACATGATCTCATCATGAATATGGAATCACCTACAAGAGGTAGCTGATGAGTTGTCAATTGCAAGAATAAATCTTTTCACTTAAAATCTAAGACATTCTGCCCTTCTCATCACAAAGAGAAGAGATATCATTAATGCCATTTTATTAAGATGGCTTAGAAATCTATGTAAGGGTTGGCCAGTAGGCACAAATAATAGCTATTACACATCATTGGCAGTAAGTGACTTTTATCTCAGTGATACCAGTTTTATTAAATATATGAATTATTGGCCTTTCTAGTGGAGTAATAAGGTATGAGAATATAGAGAGCACTTTCAAGCCAAGAATGTATAAATTAAATAGAAAGGTATAATTCAAGTCTAGACTTTCTTTTTTGTTTCATTTTACTTGTCATACTTTTTTTTTTTGCTGAAATAATTGAGTTCCATCATTCTGGCAAATACACTACCCTTATTCATTTTATAGCATTTTCTTCATAGGGTAGGAATAGAGGAAATAAAGAGTTCATTTAGTATCAACACTGTAATATTCCTTGTTATTCATGTCTCTTTGCAGTTTCTGACACTCAATTCTGAATCTCTTTGATAGAAGGGATACCTGCTCATACCTTTTTAAAACTGAAGGCTGAAATAGGACTTGATATAAAGAATATAGAATAGAACCTATTGGTTTCAGTAGACAATAGACTGTAGCTGAAATTACTGTATTTACTCAAGTACAAAATGAGGACTTTTTTCTCCAATCAGTGTGGGGGAAAAAAGCAAGTGTGGAGCTCCCAAGGAGCTCCTTTAAGTGTATAAAGTATATTTAAAATGAGGGTTCAGCATTCACAAATATCTGAAACTGTGAATGCTGAACCCACAAATAGCGAGAGTTTCCTGTATATGTTGAGTCATGAGCGTTTTGGTTTTGGATTAACATCATGCATAGTTTGTACTCCATATAAGTAAGTACAAACATGTTGGTTAAAAGTATGTTTATAGAGTACTTGTACTAAAACTTGCAGTAGTTACAAAAGAGGCAAATTGCATCAATTCTGGTAGAACTTAGTCTATGGGTACCTATAATATTCAGTCTTGAAGCTATTATGGATATGTTTATTTTTAGGTCAGTGTTTTCAAATTTGTCCCCTTACCTCCACGTGCTCAAGGAAAGCAGGGTCTGACAGTAAGGAGGGAGGGAAAGGGCTGATTATATTTGTTGGGGGAAGGCAAGCAGAAGGGGGCTACTTAACACCCCCAGATTTAATTTTCCCTGCTGTTGCAGCTGAAGGGGGAAAAATTCAAGGCAAATATCCAATAATTAGATTCTGTATGTGGAAAGTTATAACAAGTTTATACATTTTCCTTATATAAAATCTAATTATTGGGAGGTCATCGTATATTCAAGTAAATATAGTTATCTCCAGAAGCTTCTGTGCTTTAATAGAGAATTTCTAAAATGGAAGTTTCCATAGCAATTTTTTCCAGCTAAGCACGGTATAGTATACAAAAGATAAGTGATACATCTTTGCTCAGTTTGCCAAAGCAGAACAATGCTGAATTAAGCACCTGTGTCAGGGGCATTTGGAGAACACCTGCCAGATAGGGAACATTGGTGTCTTCATGTAATCTATTAATGCCAAATGGGCATAAGTGGGAGATAGGTGCAGGGATGTTCAGTTCAGCCAAGATAAGGGCACATCTGAATATGCAGAGTAGCAGGAACTTTAGGCACCTAAATCACTTCACTGATGAAAACAAATTACTCTGTTTTTAAGCAACTTTTTTTTTATGGATCACATTAGGAGTGTGCCCTAACTGTCTGGCTCAGCCTGGCTAGAATGGAAGCATCTTTCACCCCTTTTGTGGAAGCTGCCACTGTGCATTCAAAACCACAAGACTTATGGGGCCCAAGAGAAATCAAGCGAGAGGCTCTTGCCTCTGCTGCACTGCTCTAGATGAGGAAGCTTCATTTGGGCAGCTCCTGCCCTAGTGCATGTGGCTCTGGCTCTATTTGTCTTTCTCCTAGGTCCCCCTGGGTTCTGCCCCTTGTCCAAGCCAGAACCTTCTTCAACATTTCAGATTTCACAGTCAGCACTTATTACTGAACCAAGAACCATCTTTAAACAGTGAGTTATTCCTACTGATTTCTCCTCTGCATGCTTATTGACCATGTTCATTTGCTAAATGAATACATCTCCGTAGGTCTGTGTAGGAAAGAGAAAGGGAGAGACTAGGAATGATTTCAGGGAACATATTAGTAGTTTATTCCTGTCTTTTAACAGTGACTGTCTTCTCAAGCAAGGGGGACTAACAGAGGATAAACAAAAGGGGGACTGACTCTGTTATAAAAAAGAAGATATAATTCCTGGTAAAGTAAATGAATTAACTGAAGTCAGTGCAACTTGTTTCCAATTAGTCCAGGGTTGTATTTTGCCCAGAAAATATTGCACAATTGTTTTATTATGTGATGCAACACATTGATGTGTAGCAGCTGGCCAGCAATTCTGTTTCTGTCATACACAGAATTGCTGACTCCTCTTTTCCTTTATCCCTTGTCTTGACAAGTCTCCTCTGTCATTCTGTCCATTGCCTATTTTCAGATCTGCTGAACTGACATAACAGAGGCAAAACCTATTTCATGCACAGGATATGAGTATAGTCAGGCAGCCCTTGTCTCCATTGCAGTGTTTTGTGGGTCACCAGGGGAGTGAAAAAGATCACCCCCTGTACTAGACATAGCCCTGCCAGCAAAGTTTCTGGTGTGGGCATAGCAATGTTGGCAGAAGGTGGGTTTTGCCAGAAAAAAAACTTCTGTCATGTGGGAGCTGGTGTAGCTCTGACAGCAGACAAGCTTTTTCTGCTAGCAGACCTGCATCTATGTCAGGGGCCCCAGCAGAGCCAAACACAAGCATGGGCAAACTGGGCGGCTGCCCAGGACCTGGACAGAAAAGGGGGCATGAAAATGGTATTTTTTTTCTGTTGTCCAATTATTATTATCATCTTTGGCAAAGTGGGGCCCAATACTAAAAGTTCACCTGGAGCTGCCAGGAGTCTAGGTATGGTACTGGACCCCAGCCATCTTTGGCATTGCTGCTGTAGTTAAAGAAGTAGCAGCCCTGTAGTGTAGACATACAGGCTTAGTGTCAAGAGTTTGAACAAAACACTTTCATTGAGCAGCATGATGCCAAAAATAATTCTAATTCATCTGTTTCCACTGTTTGCCATCTTTACAGAATTCTGACATCATCAGGAAAATGCTATTTTGTGATTCTTGGAGTTTAGTGTACCATTAAGTATGTGTAAGGACACCAAGAGCCTCAAATATGCATCATAGAATCATAGAAAACGAGGGTTGGAAGGGACCTCAGGAGGTCATCTAGTCCAACCCCCTGCTCAAAGCAGGACCAACCCCACTAGGTCATTCCAGCTAAAGCTTTGTCTAGCTGGGTTTATAACCCCCAAGGATGGAGCTTCCACCCCTTCTCTGGGTAATCTGTTCCAGTGTTTTACTACCCTCCTAGTGAGAAAATGTTCCCTAATATCCAACCTAAACTTCCCTTCCTGCAACTTAAGACCATTGCTCCTTGCTCTGTCATCTACCACCACTGAGATCAGTTTAGCTCTAATCATAGAATCATAGAAGTAGAGTCAGAAGGGACCTTATAGATCTTCAAGACCAACCCCCTGCCTGGGCAGGAGAAAAAACTGGGCTCAAATGACTCCAGCCAGGTAGGTATCAAGCCTCCTCTTAAAGACCCCCAGGGTAGGAGCCAGCACCACTTCCCTTGGAAGTTGGTTCCAGGTCCTAGCTGCCCTAACTGTGAAGTAGTTCTTAGAGATGTCTAATCTAAACCTACCCTCCAACAACTTATGGCCATTATTCCTTGTTATGCCAGGGGGCGCTAGGGGAAACAAGGTCTCTCTCAAACCCTTCTGGTCCCCCCTAGTGAGTTTATAGACTGTTACCAGGTCCCCCCTCAGCTTTCTCTTGTGAAGGCTGAACAGGTGTAGGTCCCGCAGTCTCTCATTGTAGGGTCTGCCCTGTAGTCCCCTGATCATGCGGGTGGCCCTCCTCTGGACCCTCTCAATGTTGTCCACATCTCTCCTGAAGTGGGGCACACAGAACTGGACACAGTACTCCAGCTGTGGCCTGACCAGTGTTGCATAGAGGGGGAGGATCACCTCCGTGTCCCTGCAAGAGATGCACCTGTGGATGCGCGACAAGGTCCGGTTAGCCCTGCCAACCGTGACCTCACATTATCGGCCCATGTTCATCTTGGAGTCAGTAATGACTCCCAAGATCCCTTTCTGCCTCCGTGCTCTCAAGAAGGGAGTTTCCCATCTTATAAGTGTGCTGCTGGTTACTACTGCCCAAGTGCAGCGCAGCACCCTGCACTTGTCAGTATTGAAACGCATCCTGTTTTTGTTAGCGCACCCCTGTAACCTATCCAGGTCTTGTTGCAGTCTTTCCCTCCCTACTAGCATGCTCACCCCAAATTTTGGTGTCATCAGCGAATTTAAACAGGTTGCTTTTCACGCCGTCATCCAAATCGCTGATAAAGAAATTGAACAGCACGGGCCCAAGGACTGAGCCCTGGGGGACTCCACTGCCCACTTCTCCCCAGGTCGAATATGACCCATCCACCACCACCCTCTGAGTACAACCCTTCAGCCAATCTGCAATCCATCTGACTGTGTAGGCATCAGTGCCACAGTCGCCCAATTTTTTAATGAGGATGGGGTGGGAGACAGTGTCAGAGGCCTTGCTGAAGTCCAGAAAGACTACATCCACGGCGACACCTGCATCCAATGCTTTTGTGACCTGATCATAAAAGGCAATCAGGTTGTTCTGACATGACCTGCCCCTAATGAAACCGTGCTGGTTGCCCTTGAGCATCATCCCTGAGGCTGGCCCATCACAGATGTGCTCATTGATGATCTTCTCAAAGAGTTTCCCTAGGATTGAGGTAAGACTGACAGGCCTATAGTTGCCTGGGTCCTCCCTCCTCCCTTTTTTTGAAGATGGGGACCATGTTGGCTATCTTCCAGCCATCTGGCACCTGGCTGGAGCACCCTGAGAGCTTGTAAAGCCATGCCAAGGGCCCTGCAATAACCCCATGCTAGCTCTCTCAACACCCTGGGGTGGAGAGCATCTGGACCCACTGATCTGAACACGTCCAGCCCCTTCAGAAGCTCTCTAACTGTCCTCCCCAACCTGAGGTCTGGAGGCATTCCTCTCTAGTCCGTCTTGCATCATGGTGGGGAAATCCCAGTCCCTACACAAGAAAACGGAGGTGAAGAATTGGTTAAAGAGGTCTGCTTTCTCCTCTGGCGCAACCACCAGATTGCCCAGAGTATCTTGCAGGGGCCCCACGTTTCCTGGTGCTTTCTTCATCCTCCCTATATATTTGAAAAAGGACTTTTTATTATCTTTGATTTTGGATGCAAGTCCTAGCTCTATGTCCGCCTTAGCTTTCCTGACAGCCCCCCTACAGGCCCAAGGAGAGGAGGTATACTCCTCTTTAGAGATAGGACCCCCCTTCCACCAATTGTACACCGCCTTTTTGGCTATCAGGCATTCCCATACACCCTTGGTGAGCCAGGGGGGCTTTTGGGCACTCCTGCCCCCCCTTGCTTCTTGTTGGGATGGTCACCCCTTGGGCCCTGAGTATCGTCTCCTTAAGGAACGACCACTCATCTTGGGCACTGAGGTCCCCTGCTCTCAAGAACCCCAGAGCCTCTCCCACTAATCTCCTCAACTTGTTGAAGTTGGCCCTCTTGAAGTCCAGGGTTTCTGCCTTGCTGCAGGTCCTTGACACCCTGCGCTGGATGGTGAATTCCAGCAAGCGATGATCGCTATCACCCAGGTGGTCAAGAACCTGTATGCCCCTTACCAGGTCGTCGCCTGTGGCCAGGACCAGATCCAACAGGTGGGACTGTGCACCTCCTGAATTAAGTGGAGGTCCTGTATCTCGGCTAGGTACCTCCTGGAACAGTCCAACCTGGCTGACTGTTCCTCCCAGCAGATGTCCGGGTAATTTAAATCACCCATGACAACTTTCACCTTAAGTGCTTCTGCAAGTTGGCCTGAAAATTTCCAGTCCAGCTTGTCCCATTGGTTGGGGGGTCTGTAGTAGACCCCCACCGTTAGATCCCTCTCCCCATGGCCCCCTTGTATCTTGACCCAGAGCACTTCAGCTTGCCCCTCTGACCCCATTTTGCTGGCAGAGGATGTGTATTGCTCCTTGACATAGAGCACCACACCCACACCTTTCCTTCCTTCTCTATCCTGCTTGTAAAGCCTATAGCCCCTAGTGCTAACTGCCCAGTCATGAGATGAATCCCACCAAGTTTCTGTAAGCCCTATTATGTCTGGGTCTGAACTGGCTATTCTGAGGGCAAGTTCCTCCTGTTTATTTCCCATACTATAAGCATTGGTATATAGGCATTTAAGGCCTTGCCTAGCTGTGTGTGCCACCCCCTGATTTGGGAGACTGTTTGGACCCCTATTTCTTACCTGGGCACTCCTTGCATTTGTCACCTGTCTTGCTCGGGTGGTGTTTCCTCGTCTTCCTGCAGCCCTCTCCCCTGGCGATGCTAGTTTAAAGCTCATCGTACGAGATCAGCCAACCTGGAAGAGAAGACACACTTGCCTTTAGGAGAGAGGTGAAGCCCATCCCACCCAGCAAGTCCCCTGCCTGAAAGCATGGGTCATTATCAAGGAACCCAAGGCCTGCCTGGCAGCACCAACTGTTGACCTCACCAATGCAGGCCTCGCGTCACCGTCTCCGCCTACTCACTGGAAGAAGAGAGGAGAATACCACCTGTGCGCCCATCTCCTTAAGCTTGTCCCCCAGAGCCTTGAAATCCTTCACAATGCGGTCAGGGTTGCCCCTGGCTGTGTCATTCATCCCCACATGGATGACAACCATGGGGTACTGGTCTGCAGGTCAGATGTAGGCCGAGATCCTCTCTGTGATGTCTCTAACCCGAGCCCCAGGCATGAAGCAGACCTCTTGCGTCGTGGGGTCAGGCGGACAGATGGGACCTTCCAGTCCTCATAGGATGGAGTCTCCGATGACAAGGACCCGGCATTTCTTCCTGCTGCTGTTCACTCTCTGCCCATTCTTTATCATGTGGGGAGTGGCTTCATCCCTGCCAGAGGCAATTTCACTGTCTTTCTCCATCACAGCTGCCAGGGTGTCAAACCTGTTCCCCAGGTGAACCTGGGGAGCTTCCACCACTCTAGGCCTAGCAGCTCTGGATTTGGACACCTTCTGCCACACCTGCATTGGATGCGTCTCCTGTGGGGGCTGTACAGTGGGCGACTGGGCCTGTAGAGAACAGAAATAGGCATCAATTTCATCCTCTGCATCCCTGATCCCCCTCAGCCTGCTCACCTCAGCCTGGAGCTGCCTCACCTGCTCCTCCAGAGCCCTAAGTCATACACAGGAGGGACAGGCAAGGGGACCACCAGGCCCCACCTGCCCCAGGGCCCCACCAAGCCCCCCACAGACAGGGGGGCAAGGAGCCATCAACCCCACCATGAGCTCCATCTGGGTGGAGGCCTCAGAAGAGCCCATGGCAGGCAGCTGCGCCCTGGGGCGGGGCCCTGGCAGCTGTGCTCCACGTCTGCACCATGTCTACAGAGCTGTGCCTGCTGCTTTTGCTCACTGGAGGTGCCGCTCTGGGCAGCTACCTCGTGCCCACCTTACGCAAATGCCTAATGATCTCTCAAAAGTCAAGTATAAATATATATATTTTTTTAATTTTCAAAATAAAAAAGTTAAAATTCTGCCCAGGAAGATTTTTCTTCCAAGGGAAACTAGATATTCCAAGGTACAGAGGGACCAAGCCATCTCTTTATATATATATATATATATATATATATATATATATATATATATATATATATATATATATGTATATATATACACACACACACACTATATATATATATATTATATATATACACACATACATATATACATACACATACACAACTTTCCTTGACTCTGCAAGTCAATATTTCCAGAAGCAAGTCAACATTTTCAGGAGCCCATCTCTCAGAGAGCCTCTCTCCTATATGAATCTATTTTAAATCACAGGTTATTCAGGTTTTCTGGAAGCACCCAAAACTAAGAAGGATATAAAAACAAAGTTCACACAAGAACATGAGCTGCAAGTGAAGCACAAGCCTTTCATAAAGTTATTTTAAATTTGAGAAGTAGAGAATTCACACTGAATCCTTTCATCCTTTTAAACCTAAAAGAAAAATGAGGCAGGTGGAACGGTCTACTATTAAATAAAATCATGGAAAACGAAAATATGCTGAATTGGTTAATGCAAGTGTATCAGATTCACCTCTTGCCCCAAGCCATAGGGCCTTGTGGGACAGATCGAACCCAGGGCACAAAGTGGCACCAGTGCTGGTACTGGTGGCAGCAGTGGCTCCAGCTCTTGTCATGTGCTGTGTGCCCCATGCCAGACCTGGAGCTGCTACCTTTGATCCATGTTTTGTGCTGGGGCAGCAGATCTAGCTCTGGCATAGAGCGTACAGTGGAGACAGCCAGCACTGGGTCCAGCATAGCAGTGGCACTGGGGCTAGAAGTCAAGGTGCTGGGGCCACAGCGGTCAGCCCTGAGTCCTCCTGCTACCGACCACCAAGTCCGATGGAGCTGGAGGGCCCTAAAATCTGTGGCAGGCTACTCTTCTTCCCCCTGCCATATCCCCCAACTTCTTGTGGCCTGGTGGTAGCGTGGTGGGCCAGAAACAGTGACTCTGCAGGCCAGATCTGGCCCATGATTGACACCTCTGGGTTAATTAATTACTTGCATTTATACAGTACAAAACTGAGTCACACAACATTTTACCTACTGATTTACCAAGTGCAAATTAGGTAGAGAGATAAATACAAAACCTGGCTTTACAGAGGATTTTTAAGTAGGCAAAATCTGAACACCCAAATTAGACCTCGCTTCAGTCAGGATGTCAACCAAAAGCATTCTTCCAAGAGGCAATGTGGTCTTGGAGGCAATATAGGGGCATATGTAGATAAAACAAGGGACATGTGTGCACAACACCTTAAAGCAGGTTAAATGATTTTGCACTGCTTTAATGGCATTGGTGTTTGTATGCATCGGCAGTTTATTGTGCATTAATTCCAGCCACTGTAGCACATTTGGTCCCCTTGGTTTGGCTGACTAAGAGAGACGACTACTTGTGCTTATGACTGAGGGAAGTATCTCAAGTTCTTGAAGTGAGTTAAGTACTCTCGAGGGCTACTAAGCCTGTGTTTACCAGGAGACATTGTGCCAGAATCAAGCCCATCCCTGGGTGGTGGCAGCTTTACCCCCAGGCTAGCGGGTGTGCTCCAGGAAGGGGGTTGGCCAGGCGTGAGGTGCCCCCAGGGAGGCACTGGAAGCCTGGAATGCGGTCCAGCACAGTGAGGTGGGTGGCTCAGTGCAGAAGCACCCCCTACTGGCTCGCCACAGGAGGCCCATGCAGGCAGCCTGGCAGCATCCTGGGAAGGCTCCACCAAAGAAAAAGAAAAAAGGCAGTGAGCTTGGTCTTCTCCCGACCCCGGAGCCTGCCTGTCTTCATGAGCTGTGCAAGGACCTGGTCCTTCCCTCCATGGCTGCGATGGCTGCGGTGCTCCCTGGGACCACCCGAGCCAGGTGCCTGCGGGTGGGTGCCATCTTGTTGGGGGGAGCTGCTGCTGTCATGGGGGGAAGCACCAGCTCTCCCTCATCAGCAGCCCAGGGACTGCTCCGCCTGCCAACAGCTTGCCCTCTCCTCCCCACCACCGGAGAGGCAGGTAAGACACAGATATACATGACACGGGGGTTCACTTTGCCCTATATTGAAGCGGTGTTTTTAAAAACCTACCACTTCAATTTAGGGCAAAGTAAACCCCCATTTTGTCTACACACACCCTAGAGCTCTACATTAGGACTCTAAAACTTATGTTGTATTCATGGCTTCACCAAGGGCAGATCTAGGGATGTGCATGCCCCACTTTTGATTCCTGCTCCACCCATACTTTATAAACAACTTCCTGGGATGTGTAGCTGCATTTCTATTCAGGCAGCACTGATGGAGTCAATTGATTTTATGGCTTATTATAATCTACTGGATCCCTGCTAATCTTCTTCCATTCTATAAATGTTAATGTCCCTCTCTCCTCTGTAATGTCCTTGATGTTTCACTATTCAAAGTAGGCAGGAAAGGTTCTTTGAGTAGATGTGATATCTTTTATTAGACCAACTGAGTAGTTGGAAAAAAGTTCTTAGGCTTTCAGGCACAGTCACACTTCTTCAAGCACAGGGAATCTCTGCTGGTCTGAGACTGCTATTATATTACTATATATACTACTATTCAAAGTATTTTTTCTTCTGCAATTGTCTCTGTTATCCATTCCTGATAATGTCTTTCTTTTATGCCCACAGACTGTTTTTAGCTCTAGCTAAAAGCCTTAACTTAAATGTGATACTATTAACTCAGGTGTAGAAATAACTGACAGCAAAGATTGGAGGCACTGCCAAAACCTTCTAGCTTTTGTTTTATGAATCTGAATAAGAGATTTACATTTAACTATGACCACAGGACTAATGGAACAAAATCTTTTGACTATTTTTGCCTAGTTTGTTGTTTTTAAACTAAGCATATTTTCTAGAAAATTAGTGCATATGGCCAATAAAGTTATATTTATTTTTGCTTTGATCTTAACCTGTATAATATAGTGCTAAGGCTTCTAGCATATTAGTATAGCTTCTAGTTTCTCTTTGCCCAGAGAAAAGTCTGTGTTGTGTTATGTGTGGTGATGTACCACACCAGCTGCACACCCTTTTCAAAATCCTAGATCCACCCATGGCTCTTACTTACCTGTTGTGTGACACTGAGGACATCATCACTTTGCTTCTCTGTGCTTCTCTATTGCCTACCTAAGTCTACTTAAAGTATAAATCCTTTGAGCTGTGGCTTTTTCTTACCATATGTGTCTACTGTGCCTAGCACCAGGGTGAGGGGGGATTAATTTCCTTTTCTATTATTAATAATAATCCCTCTGCAGTTCTCTCTTTATTAATAGAATTCACATCTCTGTTTGAATTTTCAGCCTTATTTTCAAACTACTTAAAAGAAGCAAGGTAGAAATAAGGGCCTGCTGCAGCAACTACCCTATTTACTCAATTTAAGAGAAGGATTTCCCCCTCCCCAATCAACATGGGGAAAAGTCCCTTATCTTAGATTCATGTACAAAGTGTGTGTAGGGCAGGTGGACAGGGTGGACAGGTGGTTGTTGTGGCCCTGACTCTGGAGCCTGGGTGAGGGTCAGAGTCAGACCCACAGCAGCCACCTATCCTCTCCTCCACTTGCCCTCTGCAGCTTCTGCCTTCCCCTCTACCCGCTTCCTCCACTTGCTGTCAGGTGCAGCTTGGTTCTGGCTCGGGCTGGATCCCCCTCTAAGCATGGATCACACAGAAACTTCATCCCCTGCCTGGCCAATGCTGTTGTGTGGCCCAGCAAGGGCTGAACTTCCATGTACTTTGCTCTGGGAAGGGATCAGAGCCATAGCTGTGTCTGACACTATGGGCAGGGGGAAAGAGGCAGAGACTGGAGAGTGTGTGGGGTGAGGAGAGGCAGGGACTAGAGGGAGCTGGAGTTGTTGGGGGGGGTGCAGGTGGCAGGGCAGGTAAGAAGGCTGCAGGGGGAAGCAGTAGTGGGGTAGAGGGTAAAGGGACTTCTTGACCCTCCCCAACCACCCAATTCCCCCCACCACTGCTTTCTGTACTGTAGCAGTTGCTGGGGGAGATAAACTCAAGATCACCCTCTGATAATTTTCCAAGTCTAATTATAATTTAACACATTTATAGTTTTTCTGTATTTAGAATCTAATTGTTGGGGAGTTGTCTTAAATTCAGGGTAATCTTAGATAAAAGTAAACATGGTATTACTCCACTGAAGCTAAGACGTTGACTCTTGCCTTTTTTAACTAAGACCTGGTCCTGGACACACTGTAAGTAATGACTAAGGTTAATGGGTCTCTTGCCAAGAGTAAAGATAGCTTAGGTTTGCTCTTGATTATTGTTTCCTTGTACCATTTGTCTGCAAAGTGGATTAGCAGCTTCTTCCCTTAATGAAAGGAGGAAGAAACAGCCTATGCATGTTTGTGTCATTACACCAATGAGTGAAAACCCTGGTAGCATTAGAGCAAAAAAGAGAATGGAAAACAAGTGCCCATTCTACAGCAGTCAGGGGAACATATTTTCCCTGCTTTTGAGGGACTCCTGAGATACCCTTTAAAATGATTCTTCTTCTCCATTATCAATGGGGAAAAAAGTGGAAGAGTCTGTTGTTATGTACAACTCTATTATTCTTCCCTATTTGTTGCACCTTAGCTTAACTCTTCGCACTCTTTGCTAAAGCACAGGCCAGAGTTCAGCCTTTCCAAAAAAAAACTTTATGGCGTTAAACTTCACAACAACAACATGTAAGTAGACATTAATTGTTTCCAGTGAACTTCAGAGGTGGTAACACGCAGCTGCTGGACCAGCTAATGTGTAATGCACAAAAAACTTTGTGAATAGCATAAAATTTCTATGTCAGTTTGAATGCTTATGAATAACTTCTGAACAAAAGCTCTTAGCAAATCTTCTTGTGTTCGTCATCAAGACTTCCCCCATCCCTCTGATTGCCATTACTCATTTCAGTTCAAAATTTCAATTTAACATTTACACTTCTAGACTTTCACCATAAGGTTTCAATTCAGGAGCATAAGGGTCACTGCTTTCACTGGAAGTTATTTTAGCACTTTTCCAAATGGGGCAAAGGGTATGGTTTTTATCATGAAAAAAACTTATATCACCGAAGTCACTGAATCAATGCAAAACAGCTTTCTTTTGGAGTTAGATGTGAAATATGGGGAAAGCATCAAATAAATCAAAGTGAAGTCCATAGGGTTGATTTACAATTATCTTAATTCTGTCCTCAGTAAAGAAAATAGCGTTTTAGTATTTCAGTGTAAGCGAGATCAGAATGTCATGCACTAATTTTGGATTGTATCAAAAAAGGATCTTTTAAAGGTAATTTATTTTAAAGATACCATTGGTAACACGTCTTGTTTTAGTATAAAATGCAGGGAGGTTTCTTCATTTAAAAGGTAAATTATTATTTTAAATTAATGGAATACTTGTGCAGGGTGAATCTTTGCAGAAGAGCTTACACAAGAATCAAAAAGCTACACAGGCCAATAGGAAGCAAGCAAGGCAAAATACAGTAAGCAAAGACTACACGGACCTTCTGCATATTTGTAAGCTTATGACCTTGGCTTGTATAGTATAATTTCCATCACTGAAGTTCCCATCTTAAGTGCCATATACTAAACAGAGACATTTAGTGGTTTAGACTGGAGATATGCTCTTCCGTGGATTTGTTTTAAAAAATACTTCACTTCTTTCACTAACTGCCAGAACTGCTGAGCCAAAAATTTTTCTTAGCAGGCTGAGGTGTTCACTAGTGACTGAAGGTTGTCACTATCTGGAGATGTTTATTTGATTCCAATGTGAAATTATTTTTTTTCTACTAGCCAAAGAAATAAGCCACCAAATCTGAAATCAGATTGGAACTTCCTCAGTTTGGAGATGATATTTGGATTTGGGTTCTTTGAAGTACATAAATATCTCTATCATACATTGACACCAAATTATATTTTCCTGTTACTCTCAGCAGAGATTGCAGTGGGTCTCCACCTCTCTTCCACGTGTTCCATAGAGTACAGACTAAGATTTTCATTCTGACAGGTGTCACCAGTTATAAGAAGGTCTAAATGAAGCTGGAATATTGAACTCCCATTGGTCCTTAAAGATAGTCACACCCAATACCACCATAAGGAAGTCCTTGGCAGGGTGTTGAGTAAGGGCCCCTATGCATTTAATTACATGGCAGCTACCACATTGACTGCACTCAAGCAACCTTGTGAGCACATTCAGTATTTTGCATAATCATACATTTGAATTCTGGCACATTTTTTGTTTGTGTTTTGATTCTTTCTTTATTTTGCACCCCAGGATATTTGCACCCTGTGTGGGAGGACATGTCACACAAGCAGGAGTTTAACAAGGGCTGGGGGGGCTTCAACCACAACTGCCAATAAGGATAGTATGGCAGTAGCATCCTTCAGAGCTTCACACCCTGCTGTCTGGTGCTCACCAACCTCCCCACTCTCCCAGCATTCAGGTGCTCAACAAGATCTCTGCTGAGGGTGCTGACATTTCTAGTTACTCCTCTGCACATGTCTTGTTTTGACATTGGTCTTGGGGGGGGTCTTTCAAAATGTGGGCTCCGAGCCTAGTCATACAGATGAGGTTTCTGACACATAGGCAAGTCAGTGCAGGACTGTTTCACATCCACAAACTGTTTGCACTCATTTTATGAAAAAAGAGAACTTCAGTCACAAGTGCTGCTAACCCAGCACTTTTCAAGAACACTATGTTTACTTTAATTGAAAAGAGACTCCCAGAAATCCGTACGCTAATGTAGGCCCTATGCCAAGAACTTGTCCTTCTTCTTTTTTAATTATTCTTTCAGAAGTGGGGGCGAAAAAACTTAGACATATCTTCTAGTGTAAGTATAGACCCAAATCCTACAATATACTTAAGCGCCAGCTTAACTTCCAAGTATATGAGCGGTACTATTGAATTCAATTAAAGTTACACCCATGCACATTTTCTGCCATTTTACTAGAGAAAATAGACTGTGAGAGTGCATCCCTATGAGCAGGAACATGCATTTCCCCTGGGACAAAGAGCAGCGGCATATGTGCTGCTGCTACTTGTCCCTAGGAAACACCCGTGCATACGCGCTCTGGTGTGTGGCACGTTGTCCCTAGTGGGGTAGGAAAGGTTGGGGGCAGTACCTGAGCTGGCCACAGCAGCCCTACATGGGATCCTAGGGGCCTGAAGGGGCTGCAGCCATGGTCATCTGGCAGCAGGAAACTTGGCTGGCAGCCAGAGTGTGGCTCTGGCTGGCCAGACTCCGGTTTCAGGTGGCACATGCTACCATCATGTGCACTACTCTTTTTTTTTTTAAGGTGCAGGTTTTTTTAACACTGGGATCTCCCAGTGTCAATCCCCCCTCCCTCCTATACTGCAAATTAGCAGTGCAGGGAATGCCAGCATATGCAGTGTGTATGGTATGTGGCTGTGGTGCTGCAGACCACATGTGCATGCTCATCTGGTTGTGCCCCAAGAGATTATGTTGTTCTTCCCTTGATTTTGTTAGCATAAAATCATACCCCTACCATTTAATTGCAGGTATGCCAGTTCTCCATGTGCAGTGGGGGAGAAATGCCAGTTATGTTAAACATCCCAATAGCGCTTTTATTAGGGAGAGCTAAAAATCTAAAAATTGTGGGTATCCAGGATAATAAGAGAGTACAATCCAGGCTTTGATTAAGTTATGTTCAGTGACCAGCACTTTTAAAGTATAAGGAAGGCTTTTGGGTATATAAAAGAGATTACCTCACAGTAAGATAAGAAAGTAATGTCAATGCACGAAAGTTGATACCTTTCAACAATTCTACTCATCATAAGTGCCAATGTTAAAGCAGTGCTTGCTGAGAAATCTAAATCTTAATACCTGCATTATGGAACAATTCTTATGACTCAATTCAGCCAAGGTGTAAGTGAATGTTTAATGGCTTTGATTCATTATGGGCACATCTACACGTGTGGCGGAATGCACAGTTATTACTTAAGCAAGTACTAAATAACTGCACAGTAACTGGCATTACTGTGCAATCCCGTCACTGCACGGTTATTCTTAGTTGATTTATTTTTAGTTTCAGTAGATGCTGGTGAGCCTTGATTCAATTTTAGACAGTTCAGATACTATGGGAAACCACTGATTTCAGGAAAGTTTTTGCCTACTTACAGTAGGCTTAAATATAGCCTTGGAAGTATGATTGTACTTTGAAAATTGACTACAGTTAATAATGTGGACATTTATTTCCTTTTAATTAGAGGTGCACCGATATATTGGTCCATATCATATCAGCACTGATAAAAGGAAAATTGACATTATTGGCAATTGGATTTTTTTGGCCCATAATGTCACCGATAAACGTCGGTGCATGCAGCTGCAGCATGCACAGGGCCAGGAATGCAGCCCGGCAACTTGGAAAGCAGTATCTGGCCAATCAGTCTGTGGAGTGGAAAAGGTGTGGGAGAGGGAAGGAGTGCGTGGCAGGAGGCAGATTGAGGCCGCCATGGTGAGAGAGGGAGTGGCGCTGGAGCTGGGACAGGGGCAGGGGCTGCCCAGCCAGGGCAGGGAGCAGGTGGCTAGTCCAGGAGGCATGATGGGGTGGGGAGATGGGGTGGCTCCTGGCTGCTGCATGCCTCCCTGGGGTGAGGCATGGGGGCATTTAACCCTGGATTTGTGCACAGAGCGAGGGCAGGCTGCCTGTTGCAGTCTGGGGCCAGGGGCCGCGCTGGCCTCTTCCTGGTCAGGGTGCTAAACTGGGGCTGCACCTGGGGTGGGCAGGGGCAGCACCAGCTGTGCTGGGAGGGGAGGCTACAGCAAATTTTGGAGTGGCTGTAGCACATCCCATACCCCCTTTTCCCAGCATCACCACCACCACCCATCCCATCCCTGCCTGGCCCGAGCAGTTCCTGCCCCAGCCCTACACCCTCCCTCACCCTGGGGGCCTCAATTTGCTCTCCCATGCTCCTTCCTTCCCCCATGCCCCTTCCCCACAACAGACTTACTGACTGGACACTGCTCTCCAAGCTGCCGGGCTGCATATTGGCAATTGGATTGGTATTGGCTGATATGGCTGGTTAATAATCAGCCATGGGTATTGGCCAAAAAAATGTTTATCAGTGTACCACCACTTCTAATGAACTTCAAATTGAATTTAGGTTTCTAAGAAATTGTTGTAATTGCCTATTTCGCAAATTATTTATATTCATATATATATATTGAATATATAGTCATATGTGTTCACTACATGCAGTCATAGTTTCATAGTTTGTAGGGTCGGAAGGGACCTGAGCAGATCATCTAGTCTGACCCCCTGCCATGGCAGGAAAGAATACTGGGGTCAAACGACCCCAGCAAGATGTGCATCTAACCTCCTCTTAAACACCCCCAGGGTAGGAGCCTGCACCACTTCTCTTGGAAGCTGGTTCCAGACCCTAGCCACCCTGACTGTGAAGTAGCGCCTCCTGATATCTAACCTAAACCTACCCTCTGCCAGCTTGTGACTGTTATTCCTGGTCACTCCTGGCGGTGCTCGGAGAAACAGTGACTTCCCCAATGCCTGCTGATCCCCCCTGACTAGTTTATAACAGGCCACAAGATCCCCCCTCAGCCTTCTCTTTTGGAGGCTGAACAGGTTCAGGTCCCGCAGCCTGTCCTCATAGGGCCTGCCCTGCTGTCCCCTGATCATACGAGTGGCCCTCCTCTGGACCCTCTCCATGCTGTTGACATCCCTCTTGAAGTGTGGCGCCCAGAATTGGACGCAATACTCCAGCTGCGACGCAATACTCCAGCTGCAGTCAAATTTTGCTGTTGAGAGAAATTGATCTCTACACAGCATAGGTCTGTAGTTTCATTTACTCTCTTCCATAGTTGCACCCAGTAGCACAAACAAACAATATAAGCAAAAAAGAAAAGAACATAAGAAGTTCCATAGTGGTCAGACCAATGTCCGATCCAACTCAACATGCTGGTCCCTGGTGCACATTCACATAGTGTGCCCAGGAGCAATAAACTCCAGTTCAATATGTGCCAGGGTTTATTGCTTCTAATTAATTGCATGTATAGGTGTGCCCACTGTTCTGTTTAATAGTCCCCAATGCACCTGTTGTCATCTATAAACTTGTAAAAACCCTTTTTGATCCTAATTATACTCTCTGCTTCTACAGCCTCCTGTGGCAATGAGTTCCTCAAGTTAGCTATTTCATGTGTAAAAAAAGCTTCCTCTTATTTGTTTTATGTCTGCCTCCATATAATTTTAGTCCCTGCCTCCTAGTTCTTGTATTTTGGGACTTGGTGAATAACAGTTCCCTATCCACACTGTGATTTTATAGACCTCTGTCATAACCCTTCCCCCCACAATCCATGCCACCCCAGCCTTTTCCTTTTCACACAGAAAAGTTCTAGTTTGTTTAGTCTTGCCTATTATGGCAGCTGATCCATACCCACCAGTCATCTTGGTTGCCCTTCTTTGTTCTTTATCTAATTCCACTACAGCAGCAGTATCAGTAGTGTTATTATTATCATATATATTATTATATATTATAATATATAATTTTAGTGTATTGTTTTAGCAAAAGCTGTAAACAAACTACTATAATTCATTCTTTTTAATATGTGATGACCAGAACTGCATGTAGTATGCAGGATCTTCAGTAAACAGTGGATTAATTCAGTGACCTAATGATATTTTCCATTTAGTTTTCAATTCCCATCTTAAATAATATCTAACATTTTATTGGGTTTTTGGTTGCCACTTTACACTGAGTTGGCATGTTTAGAGAACTCTCTACAGGGCCTCCAAGGTCTCCTTCCTGAGTGGTAACAGCTAGTTTAGAACTCAGTATTATGTGTGTTCAAGGCACATTGTTTTTACCATCTATTTCCTTGCTAGTAATAAAGAGTGCAGACCACCTTGTGGGTGATGTTTAGGGATTTTTTGAATTTTGGAAGCTTGACAGAACAGTCACTTTGGTGAAAAGAACAAAAGTAGTGGAACTTCTTTAATGAAATGTTCACCACCAGGGAAATTATTTTACACCTCAGAAAACCTTTATCTTTCCGTATTAGCACTGACAATAATTTGTACAAGGTAACACTACAACATTACAGAAAATATCATTGCCCATTTTGGAAATTTAACATAACTCTTTACATGATATTTTGAAAGCTTTTTTTTGTTTAACAGGGGAAAGGGTGAATCTAATGTCAACCTCACCAGCTCTGCTCTGGCTAGTGTGCTGTTCTTGCTGAACATTTCTTCTCTATTAGTCTGTCATGGCAGAACTTGGCAGCATTCTAAGTTTGCTGTGAAAACAGCTTTACTGCTTCCCATTACATTCATGTGGGTGTGTGCACGTGCACACACACATACACACACATGCATGCACACAGCTCAATCCCCCCACCTCTCTAATGCAAATACTACATAAGAAAACCAAACATGCAGACTGCAGTCTCAGTTATGAAAAAAATGTGCTTCCAGCATGTAATAGAATCTGCTTGGCCCTTCTTTAGTGCTGTTAGCACAGCCTTTCCGACAGGAGTACAGAGTTACCTCGGGATGCAAGCCGAACTCCTGATTTTATCAGGAATTGGCCTGAGCAAGGATTGAATGAACTTTATATTATAGAACCGGGCCTCTTGTAAATACTGTTTTCAGGACAAAAAGTGCCATGTGGAATAAACTGATGTAGCTTTATTGACTTCAGCAATTTATACCACCTCTGAGTGAGGCGCATACTGTGAAATTAAACCCTGCACTGAACCAATCTGCACTGAGGTGCATTTCATCATGAAGATGTCCTATGTTGAATAAAGACCAAGGGTCAAAATCTGCTCATCTTGTGCATCTGAGCAATCCAGCTCTGTTATCTACATGCCTGAGAAAGGCAAGCAGGGTTTGACTCACGTAAGTTTATCATGGAGATATCTCTGATCAGAATCGTATCTTAAGGTAATTAATTTGAGTTGTAGAGCTTCTGTGTGCCTATTAGATTTACTACCTATTAGATCTCCACAAGAACTGATAGGTGGCAATTATTTTATTTTAACGATCATATTACTATCTTTTTGTCTCAAAACCTTATCAGAACAGGGATTTTTTTTTTTTTTTGGTTGCTGTTGTTCAAGGCCAATATTGTGGTAATATTTGCTTATGTCTGTAATCTCCTTTTATTGGTTTGCAGGATTTTGTAACCTGGCAAAACAAATGATCCTATTTCTTAAAAGTAGGTAAACTGTGAGCTGCCCTGCAGGTATGCTATCTCTTCCAGTTATTTAACAATCAGGATATGAGTCAGAAGGAGAAACTTGGAACAAACAAAATGTTACCAGTCCCTGCCTCTGTATTTTCATACCTTTTTCAATCACAAATCCTGAATTTGCATTCAGTGTTTACTGGCATAAACCAATGAGTTTTGTTCCAAATCTTCTGCTATCTCTTTGCTTTGTGGTAGTCATTCATAGTATCTACTACATAAATCCACAGTGTATTAGAATATCTAAAAAGGAGCCTTATTTTCCAGCTCAGAACCATGAAGATTTTATTCCTGCACTTGTATGTTTCAAATGAAACTAGAATTATATTCAATTATATTATACACAATATAATTAAAACAAATTACCATGAGCCAGAATCTGACCTCAGTTACATCAGAATAAATCCAGAGCAATTTTATTGCTGTAATCTGATTGAGGTTCCCCAAATATTGCTTTTCATTTTATTGAATATAAAATATTAATCTAATACATGTTAGGCATGAAAAAGAAAAACAGAGTCAATTAGATGGTCTTAGCTAACATTATGTAAAGTTATTGTTAACAGATTTGTGAGAATCCTAGAAATCTATTTTTACCTTAAAATGGATTCCATTCTATATAATTATTTTTTACTTTTAATCCCAAATAACCTAAAAGTCATCTAGCTAGGCATTAAATGAGACAAATGAGATCTGTCATTTGTCATGGGTGGATTCTTCTGTCATTCTGTTCCCAGAGGAAAAGGTGTATGCAAGAGACCATCTGGTTCTGGGAAAGCTTTAAGGTGTTTTGGGTTTTTTTAAACACACTTATGCACCTGTGTTAGGTCAAATGCAAGACCCAATTTTTACCCTGTGTGCAGCTCAGACAAAGAGAACAGTTATTTTGATTCCAGTCTGCTGCACTTTCTGACTCTCACGCACTACATAGTTTGGCAATATCTGAGCTGCAAAAACTACTGCAGGGGAATGCTGAAATCTAAACATCAACAAAGAAACCCACAAATGATCTAACTGAATTTCTAAAGAGTAACTCTATGGGAACACTTTTGTTGATTTAAGCTTGGTAAAACTTGGCTGCCGTGAAGTTATCTGATACTGCTGCTGTTGTAAATTTAACAAAACCATCTGTAAAGGACATGCTTTGTGTCCATATTTGGGTCATCTTTGAACAACGTATTACAACAACAATGCTATAACATAGAAAAAAAAATGCCCCAGTACATCCATCATCTATATCCTTCCAGGCCAAGGGCATGACTTAGTTTTTAACTAAAATGAAGCCTGTGAATCTGTGAATAGCATTGTGTCTATTCAAGGCAGCTGCAGTTTACAGGATTGGGCCTTTTGTTCCCATTATGAGTAAAAATGATTTCCTTGCATTGCAAACAAGTTGCTTTCTTTTCATCAAGGAATAATATCTAAAACCAAGTCAGTAAAAATAAAGACTGAGAAAGAATGAAAGAAAAAGGCAAGAAAGCAACAAAGAAAACCATGCAAGAAAAGATGTGGAAGAGAAGAGTTAATTTAAAAGGAAGGAATAGCCAGAAAGAAAACAAAAAGATGCCCATGAGGAGTCACTTGAATATAACTGTTTCGAGTAGGGTTTACTGATATCTATGATTACAAAAGCTACTGCCAGTGGCCCTGCAAAAACCCCAGGAAATCAAGAAATAAAGCACAAATTTCTTGCAAAACCTGTAGCTCATGTTTATTTGTTTCTTTGGGGTTGGGGGAGGGAGTTAAGGCTCCTTTATCCATGATGTCAGATGACACCAGTTGGTTGTTTCTGCTACTATACCATACTAACCTGCAGGAATACATCCTTAGACAGAAAAAGAAGCCCTGCAACAGGTGCCTCATGACCCCCTTGTGTTCTAGGGCCCATTAGCTAGGATTAGATTGTCCTGATAAATTCATGGTCATACTAACTCTGGCATACTCTTCCTTCCCAAATCCCCTCCAGACCTTCCTTCAGCTTATTAAGTAAGGCTCCCCAGCAGACCTTTGACTCCCAGCTCTCATATCTCAACCATTTAACACATTTTCTGTGGTTTCTAATGTTTGGGGTTTATTGCGCCCTTTTTCAGACACCTCTTTTTTCCAGACCCAAAGCAGGTTGTAAATGATCATGCATTACTCTAGGCACACTCCCTTCCAGTGGGACAGCTCTCCTGTTCCAGCTGGCTGGCACAGCACTTTTAATCTCATCAGCAACTGCACAAACTATTTATAATCAGCTCTCTGATTACATTCCTAAGGTCAATCTCTAAGTAAAAAGACTCTATAAAAGTAGCTGAAGTGCTATATTATTCCCCTGTACAGTCCCTGTCTCTTAAGGAGGCTGCCTTGCATGCACATAAAAGTGATTTCTTACAACTTCATTGCTAATGATGCATTGGGTAATAACTAAGCTGTACATTTATAGAGTTCTCCTTCTCCATCAGGATTCTAAAATTCTTTACAGATTATGGCCCAAACCCTGCTGTCAGTTATACCAGTGCAAACCAGTTGGTCTCAATGGCCCTCTACATGTCTTTAAATCAATGGAAAATATGACTGCTCTGCACATTTTAAAACAGAGACACTCTTATAGAAGCCTAAATATGGATTCAGTCTTCCTGGGCAGTGCTATCATTGAAAAGTAGTCTGGGCAGAGAGGGGTGGGTTCTGAATATGGATCAGGTACACAAATTTGAAAGTACGGGCCTTAATCTTTGGATCCTTAGTTTCCAAAATAAAACAAATGGTAATAGGAGGATTTGCCTCCCTCAAAAGCATGTTAAAAGCTAAATTAGCTCTTGCTGGGCTCTTAGAGTAACCATGAAATACTAGAAATAGCTAATATAAAGAAAGCTGTGAGAAAAGCCAGCAGACATCTATAGGGCACAGAAGTGTGGGTACAGCAGCTTGCTAGGAGTATGCTATAACCTTATGCTGTTCCTTAGAGGAGCTGTAACATGGTGTAACAGGGAATTCTTACCCTGTTATGGGGAAACACAATGGGCCCTTTAAGGGAAGAGTGTTTGCGAACAAGACAAAAGCATCCAGCAAGGACTGGGGCGGCCAGGTCAGGTCATTGTAGCATGGCCATGAGGGAAGCCATGAGGGCAGCATAGTGGCCGTGGAGGCAGCCTAGTGGCTGTGCAGCGTCTGCCTGCTGCAGCCCTTCCCTTGGATCTTGCCTGCCATGCCTTGACCTTAATAAAAATTATAAAAGGGAGGCTGCCTGAGCCTGTGTCAATTCCCTCTGGGCCCCCTCAATTATGGTCCTGTGCCCCCAGACATGCAGGCCCCCTTAGTCCACCTGTGCCCCTGCCAGGCACCAGCTGCCTTAAGGGCTCCTTGAGTGGCTCCAAATTCTCCTCTACACCATGCCCCAGGCTTCACAGGTGTTCTCTCTATGATGTTGTCTATACATACACTTGGCCCCCTTAGGCCTCCCCTGATTCCCAACATAGTCTCCTTCTGTAACCCCAGGGACATTGTATTTATACAATGTGTAATCTGTCCACACTGGGCAGAAACATATTAATAAGCAAGGGCCTGTGGGCTGTATCAGAGTTACCCCTTCCCCTCACTATACCTGCAATGTGTGTCTAGGAGGATGCACGTACAAAAGGGAGCTTGTAGTTCAATTGAAACTTGGAAAGGGAATGGAATAATTGCCTCTCAGAGCTTTTCTGCTACAGGACTATAATTGGCAGTCTGAGTAGAAAGCAGCAGGCTGAGTAAAGAGGGGTGGATCCAGCCTGAGGGAGATAGAGGACTCTTCCCTATTTGCTTTGGAACTGTGATATATTAGAAGGGATGGGGCTTGGAAATAGTGTGTCCCACTAGGGATGGGTGCTTTGGGATGGCCTTTCTATTGCATCCCCAACAAGGATCAGTGCTCTGCTGTGCTGTGAATTGCAGAGATATTTAATAAAAGGCAGCTCTTGCCTCAGAAAACTTACAGCCTTAACAGGGATAACACAGGATAGATGAGGGTAGAAAAAACATGAAATGGGAGAAGATAATGAAGAATGACTCAGTGATGTGTATATTAGGCAGATAAATAGAGATGCCTCATAGGAAAGGCTTTTACCTAGATAAGACAAATGAATATGAATTGCTAATAAGCCAAGGATGAAGCTTATGTTTGTTGGCTTTATTACACCGAATCAGACAGAACGGGCATGGAAGATGGGGCTGAGGAAGCTGTTTCCAGCTGAACTGGGTACAAGGAGCCTGTACTCTTATGTTAACTCTAACACCTGAGTCTCTGACAGGGAGAAAAAGGAAAGTATAACTAACCTTGAGAATATCTGTTCAAAAAGAAATTCTTCTCTACCAAAGCTTTCAAAGTTTAGCATTAATTATACCTTCTTGGGGAAAATTACAAATTACTGAATGTTAACATTTTCTACTGCTCTCTTTAAAGATGTCATAGTTAAATAAATACTACTAATATTTTAATTAATATGAAATACCTATGTTGTACTTTTCATCCACAGATCTCAAAATATATAGTAGATGATATATAGTAAATGATACACCTTAATGCAGACCTCAATACAGGAAAATGCCTTCTTTTCCTTCTTGAGAAGAGACAAGTGAGACATTTTCAAATCGCCTCTGTTGTTCACATGGGGTGTTGAGATGGCCTCCCTTTCACTTCTGTTCAGGCTCACAAGAGACTGGCTCTGCTATACTTTAGGTTTCTTTATTGTTATTTGTAGGCATGGGCCTGAGGCAGCACTTTGAACTTCGGGGGAGAAAGGTATATTGAGATTTGGATGCTATTCCAAATTTTGCATCTGCCTCCACTGTTTGGAGAGTTCTGAGCTAAATCCCAAGCTCTCCAAATCTGTTTGTGGAGTCACTGCCTTTCAGAGCTTTCCTGTGGCTAAAATGGCAGGCAGAGAAGGACCTGGGAGTTGACCATAAGCTGAATATGAGCCAACAGTGGGCTCTTGTTCCAACCCCTCCCCCTCCCCCAAAAAACAACAAAAAACCCCAAACAAACCAACAACATATTGGGTTGTATTAACAGGAGTGTCACCCTTGCAAATCAAGGGAAATGATCCTTCCATTTCATTCCCACTGGTGAGGCTGTCTGGAGTATTATGTCCAGTTTTCACCTTGTGCTTCAAGAAGGATGTGGACAGGTTGGAAAGCAACAATAATGATTAAGGGCCTAGGAAGCAAGATTTATGAGAAAAGGTAGAAAGATCTAGTGTGATTTAATTTGGAGAAGAGAAGACTATGGGGGAATTTAATAATTTAGTCTTCAACTACCTGAAAAGCAATTACAGACAGGATGACGATGGATTTTTTCCTGTGGCTGGAGGGAACAGGACCAGGAGCAAAGGCCTCAAGCAGCAACATAGAATAATTAGGTTAGAGTTTAGGGGATGCGTCTATACATGCCCCTACAATACTATTGTTATTGTGCTGTCATTTAGTACTTCCTTTTGCTACGGCGATGCAGTGACGAAATCTAAGTGTGCACTACGCAGTATGGGTGGTTACTGCCAAAAGGAAGTACTAAAGCATGGTGCTGTATCAATGTCGCCATACAACCATGTGTAGATGTGCCCAAAGAGTACCTCAACTATTCTTATAATTGTCTGTGTACACACTCTTACCCTCATGAAATGTGAGGTAGCTGACCTCTGTTTCATTGAAGGATAAGCTGTCCTGCATTTAACAGCATGCTACAGGCATTGACTGTTATATAGCTGACCTTCTGTAAGATCACATACTAGATTACTTCACATTTTTTAAATCCATGTGCCCTTACCCTATACAACTTGCTTGAGGCCATAAAGAAAGTCTCTGACAAAGCTAAGAATTGAACTCTAACACTGAATTGAACATCTTTAACTTCTACATTTCTTTACCTCAAATATCCCATTTTATAATGTGAATGAAAACGTCTAGAATTATATTTGCTTTAATTTGTAACCTTCCACTGATCTAACAATGGCAATGAGATGTATTATCCATGTAGTTGGTTCAAGCAAATGTGGGGCCCCTGTGAAGATTCATGTTGAGTGCCTCCAGGTGAAAGGTTCTGGATTCAGTGTGCAATCTCTTATCACCTCCTGAAACTCCTATGGCTTGCCAGCTGGAAAGGGTGATTCTCACAGGCTAGTGTTAGGGAAACAGAAAATTGGTATTTCTTGATGAACAAAGTTATGAGAATCTGATGTTTTCAAATGGTGGCTATGATAAAGGAATGAGTTATCTTAATTCTTCAGGAGGTACAAATGATTATAACCTGAGGTCTCAGTAAGCATGAATCAGCTTGTACCTCACACCACACAGCATTGCATCTGTGGCAGTCATACGTTCCACTTTTCACTTGCAAGGTAGGGCTCAATGATATAAGAGGATGAGAGTGTGGCAGTCCTGTCTGAACTGGGCCTGGTCATTAGAGATAACCATTGTTTCCTCAGAACATTGATTACTGTGTTCTGTAATGAGAAGAAAAAAAAAAGTTCTACTTGGTGAGCAATAGCTTGATGCCATGATGAACTTTTCGATGCAGCCATATGACTAAAACAAACTGAAAAGCATAAAAGGATCACGGGAGATGGGAATCTTTTTTTATTATCAGATACACTGATGTGCTAATGTTCACTGCTGGTGTTGATTTTTCCATTAGCTATAGTGACACCCTGTGGTAATAAACTGATGTTTCACACACCACCACATGATCTGAAATGTTGGGATACATTGATATGATAATTGTACCATCCAGCATCATTATTTGCAGCAGTATAGAACTAAAATTATTCTTATTAAGTAATGGAGATAATCCCAACTGTAGGATGTGACTGAAGAAATCAATTTACTGTATTACTAGTTTTTAAATTCTTTATATATAAAATTATATTATTACAATCACTATTATTTTTAAGCCAAGGTACTGTATTCAGTACTGTACATAAAAACAAAACGAAGATAGTTTGACATGTAAATATTATTAGTCTGCTAATAATCAGAATATATATGTACAGACCACATTAAATATTTGATTTTCTGTTTGGACTTTATTTAATGCATGTTTTAGCTAAATCAATTTCATTCTGAAAATGGTCCCAATAAATTAACAACAGAAAGGAAAAAGCTGGATTTGTGAACTGAGGGAAGATAACCTTTAACACAAACAAATGTTCAACATGGCAACTAACACTTTGCCTGCAGTTTTTAGTCAATGACTTGTCAAAGAAAAGACTCATTTAGAGGAAAAGAAAATAATTTAAATTTGAGGGAAATTGCACAAAAGAAACTTTCAAAGTTGAGTGGAATGTTAAGGGTGAGGAGTTGTAATGGAAACCATGAGGAAGGACTTGGAAGAATGGGTCCATTCAAAGTTTGAATTAATACATGATATTACCAAGGGACGTGGTAGGACTAGAACCATTGCATGTAAGATGGTAACCAATATAATGTTTATGACAACTTACATAAACATATCAAGCTAAACCTGATGCCATTGGGCCAGTTCTGCTTACAGTTACATTAGTGTGATATATTGACTTGAATGGTGTTGCTTAGGTATAATTCTGAGCAAAAAAATGCTCTTAAATATTAACCTAAACTGTCTCGGTAAGCGAGGCTGAAACGTGAAAGAGAATCTTTTACAACAGTGCACTGTTTTGCACCTCGCCTCTACAGGAAACCATGCTCACCGTGCTGTCAGTGAACACAAATATTATTTTTTCTTGGTTTTATATACATGTTGGTTTCTTGATGTGTTTAGCTGACTTGTGCTAGAAGATTCAAAGGCGTTAATCTTGTTTGTACATTCAAAGGCAGATACCTTCACCTAGACCAGGGGTTGTCAACTGGGGATACGCATTCCCCCGAGGGCACTTGGGAAGGTCTAGGGAGTATGTGTGGGCGGGTGGGGATGGAGTGCTGCCACCCACCACCCTGCTCCGTCGCCTCCCAGGAGCAGGGCCGGGATGGAGCGAGGGCATCGGCACCCCTCTGCAGGCCGCACAAGTGCCGCTCCGTCAGCTGGACATGGGGGGGAGGGAAGCTTGCACGGACCGCTGCCATCCACCACCCCACACTGCTGCCACTCCGCATCCAACTACGTGCCACCCCTCCCCCTGCTCTGTGTCCAGCTGCCAGGGGTACACTTATTAAAAAAGATTGTAAACCCCTGACCTAGACTTTTAACAATGCTGCTTCTCCCATCTTCCTGTCCTCTGGAGTAAGTATTCGCTCTCTCTAAAATAGTACACACACGATATAAAATATACCTTCCTTTTTCCCAAATGCACTTGTGATTTCACACAGCACATCTCCTGCCCACGGAGTACTGGTAGGTTGCTAGCTCTTTCTGCTTCCTGTTCTAGTCTTAATGTCCATACATCTAAGATATGCATAAAGTTGCTCCACTATTTTCCTCTCATTCCTGCTATAGTTCACTGGCAATTTTCCAGTCGCTCTCTGTCCCAGAGTTAAGCCCTTTGATTAGGTTACTATTTATTTTCCACTCACCCGTTGATCTTTGTCATTGACCACATTAAACATACATTTAAATGCCTATGCCTAACAGCTTAATGGCTTCTGCCTAACAGGCCGCTTCATAGAATACCTTCCCCACAGCCAAAGCAGTCAAAGCATCTTCTTGACATTATTCGCATAACAAGGTATTCATCTTCAAGATACATTTGTCCCTGCCTGGGCCTGTCTTCCCACATGGAAGGACTGATGAAAATACTACCTCTCCCTCCAACTCCTTTATGTTCCTAATCATGCTGTTAGGCCTAGATTCAGTCTCACTTTTCATTTACATAATTATTGAAAAATGGAGGTGTAATTCTCTTCCCCTCATTCTTTTAGCTGAATAACCATTCAGTTTCATTAGTAATCTGTAGTTATAATTTCAGTACAGTAAATCATGTGGGTAAGGACTATATAATGACATCATAATAATAAATTGACATTTACGTATTGCTTATCATTAACAGCCTTTTAAGGGATGTTACTCTAAGACCATACTTCCCTGCTATTTTACAGATGGGAAAAGTCTGATCACAGATGATAGTGACTTACTCAAGCTCAAACCACAATTTAGTGGCATTTGAATACAACCCAGACTTCCTTACTCCCAGCTTTAGCTCTTCAAATTCAACCCTTTGATCTCAGTGTAATACTCAACCTGATGGGCTGAAAATTTGTGATGGGCATGGAACTGCAGAGAAAAGAACCCCTCTTCCAACACAAGGAGTTATTTTGTTGCCAGTGGATGGATCTACATGTGTCATTAATGCACCATAGCTGATTGCTCCTGGGCACGTGTGCACCCCGTTGAGTTGGGTTGCAGTAGCCCCTGGGTGGCCAGCAGCCCAGGGGATCAGCCTGCCACCCAGCTCAATGTGCTGCGGAGGGGCTGACTGGGGCATGAGGGTGCTCCAGTGTGGGGCTATCCAGGTGGTACTTGTAGTATTTACAAATACTACCCTGCTGCAGAGTTTATTAGTTTTGTGTGCCCTAATAGGGATGTAGATGCTGAGACATTTACTGCGCAGTAAATGTCTCTTGTAGAAGCACCCAGTGTAGCTTTATGGCTGATATCCCCAGTCAAATCTCATCCCTTGGTTAGCAGGCCTGCATAGTTGTGAATCTGCTGTCCCTTCTCAGCCCTTCTCTTACTGTCGTTATAATTGGAACTAGACTGGCTCAGTCAGGGTCCACTTAATGCGTGTAAAACAGATGATAAATCTAACAAGTTATTTTAGTTACATGAAAGACATGTATCTTCTGTACAATTGGGCTTCCATTTTGGTTTACATCTGTTTTTGATTGGGTGCATTAAACTGGTATCATGTTGGCTAAAAAGCATGCTTGGTTTTTTTTCCTACTCCTGATCCTAGTAATGGCAGCAATGGTAACAGGCTTTGAATGAGAAAACCTGCTTCACTTGTTGAGCAAACTGGGGACACAAACTCATGTTTTTTTCCAGTATACAAAACTGCAATTAGAACCTCACAGATGCTTCAGTACACAGCATCTTCTGACTTATAAATAGGAGAAAAGGGCACACTATAGACTTAGGAACAGAATTTTTTCCCTAGGCAAGAAAGTGTATTCAGTGAAAGAAGTTGCATTTTGGTAGAGGAATATGAAAGTTTCAGAAGCATGCCCATTACTTTGGGCTAGATTAATAAGCAGTTGAGCACTGCAGCACATATGACTTGGCTCCCTAGCTGCTGAGTGTAATCCAAAAGTACCAAAGTAGACAGGCATGTAGGCTTCCTATGCAATATGTGTGTCTTAAGATTGGTACTCACAAAACTAAGCAAATGTGTAGGGAGCTAAGTTAACCAGCAGAAGACATCAAGGATGGGAGAACATCATAAATCCTACACATCTCAGGCATGTAAATATGAAGAGTAACCCCCCTTTTCTACAGTAAGATGCCTATAACACATCTATCTGGCAAAACTGTCTAGATCAAGGAAGCTTTGTAACCCCTTACCGAGGATGAGCCACACCAGGGTTTCCAACTTCTTCCTTTGTCTGAGAGGATATGAACCTGCACTTCACACTGACAAAGCAAAAGCTCTAATCACTAGGTTATCGAGTACTCTGGTATTGGGTGCTCTTGTGCGTTTCTACTGAAGTTGTTTCACTTTGCATGGAAGAATTAGTGATATGGTTCTATAACAGTGATTTCTCAACCAGTATGCTGCAGCACCCTGGAGTACTGAGAGATCCTTTTCAGGGTACTGTGGTGTATTGTGCATTATTAGCCTTGTCAGTGTACAAACACCTACACACGATTCACAAGATAAACCAGATTTCCATTAGAAATCCACAGCATTCAAAACATTCTGACCTATTATGGTCTTTGAGCGCTTTGCAAAAAAAGAATTGTTCTGTTGTTTTTCTACAGTCAGAAGCTTAGAGCTGGCATTTTCCAAAGGGTACCTAGAGTATAAAAAAAAGCTAAAAACCACAAGAAACTCATAAGAAAGGAAAGATGTGGCTTTCAGCACCTGGTCCAACAAATACTTTTCTCTAAATTATTATTAGAGACAGGAACTGGAACCCAGGTCTCTCCCTCCCACAGACAATTTGAGCAGTTTTAACACTTCATGTGCACAATTCCAGGTGCCTCAGAATGTGGTTCTATATAAAAACTGATCTGTTGTTCTTTCATTTCCTCTCAATGTTTGGTGTGAAGGAAAAAGAAGGGAAGAAAAACCACAACAGGCGAGGGTGGGAGGAAAGGTTAAACAAATGTAAAGTTGAAAATGACAAGTTAGGTTGAAAAATAGATGAGAATAAAAGACAGGAAAGCACTGTTAAATTAACAATATTTAATTGATAAAAAAAAATTCAAAAGACTTTATCAAAGTGAATGTCGAGCTGCTACCATTACTTCATGCTACCTATTTTTTAAAAAGTTTAAAAAGTCTTGTCTGCAGGCATACAATAGTCATTTACAATTCTGAGTTTCCTTTTTCCATTAAATCAGAAGATTTTGACTGTTATCAATGAAGATAAAAATATTTATGATTAAACTTATTATGACTTTAAAAATCTGATTCACTTTTACATACCAGTATAGAGTTTCACTAAGTGGAAAAACCTAATGAGAGATTTAAATATGCTGTTTTACCAGACCTTTTATTAAATTATAAAAATTGATACTTTAAAAAAAGTCACTGAGTTTTCTCCAATATGACACATTTATTTTTGGTGACAGATGGAATCATGTACATACAGTATTTAAAGAAAAACAAAAAAAATCTCATGATATATGGCCAAAAACTGGAGTTTGTCACTCAAAAGTATAGTCCCATTTTGTTTTCATCCTGCAAGGCATCAAGTGCTGTCAGCAGGTGTTAAGCACCTTTATCTATAGGGAGTTGAGAGTAGCAAGCAAGGAGCATTTTTCAGGAATGCTGTCTTAGCTATTCCACAAAACAGCTGAATGAATAGGATGCCTCCCTGTATACAAAGAATGGTATCTTCCCATAGTTCACACAGTCCTCTAGAGCACCATGTTTTCTCACCTATAGCATGATCTTGATTATAATGTGCACTCTTGGTTTTTGGAAGGCCCCAAGAAGCAGGGAAAAAAAAATCTTACCATGGAGTATGGGCAAGTACCTGAGGTCTGGGATCTCCATGGCCAGGCACTGGGTTCAGATATGGACTGACCCATGCATCAGCCTGATCTGGGGTGATGGGTTCAGCTGTGGACTGGGCTGGCATACAGAATCAATCTGGCATGCAGCAGCATGTCAGCCAGCCAAGGCCTCCTCAAGGATCTGGAGACTTGGCCGTGAGAGAGTGGTGGCAGTGTTAATTGCTATGGCTCTGGGTGGTTGTGGAAGCCACAACAATTAATGCTACCACTGCACCCCCTGCCATCAAATCTCTGGACCTCTGGGAATCCATCTTTTCCACATATAATACACACCCAAATTTCCCCTAGCTGGTTTAGGAGAAAATGGGTGCGTTATGTGAGGAAAATATGGTACTTCTCAAATACACTAATTTGTAGTGACACTAATGTAGTATCACCACCATCAATGAAATGATTGTGGTGCATACCATTTTCTGAATCCCTTCCTAATGAGATTTCATAGATGAAAAGAGAACCTAAAGTTTCATGACTTCCTATTCCAGCCAGAATGAAATGATGCATCTAAAAAGGAGAATATGCAATTCAATCCATCTCCTCCTAATTTTTCAGGAACCACTACTTTCAAACTTGTCCTTATTTCAGCTAGTGGTAACATCATGTTAACCTCTTCAATACTGCACAAATTTAATGTTAAATAGTCTTAATTTCATCTAGGCTACTTACATACAGTAGTGAACGGTAACTCAGATTTGTAACTGGTATTCAATGTATAAATTACTGTTATTCTATGCATAAATTACAAATACAAATAAAGGTGCTGGTCTTCAGTGAGAAAAGTACACATCTTTGGTAAGCATGGACACAATACAGGGAATTTGCTTCTTTGAATCAAACTCTGTTCGGTTTGAACACGAGCTAAACTCTGCCACCTTGCGATTTACACGTGTTAAGATCTGCATAAGCTCAAGATTCTTTGCATGCTGTTTCAGCATTGTACATAGTGACTGAATAAACCAGGAGCCCACCGCTGAGTTTCTCCAGGAGTAATAGCCTGCAGAAGTGGGATACATAATATTTATCAGAGTCTTGCAAAATGTGACAGAACAATTGTGGAAAGTATATTTTGATCATAAGAACAATCTTTCATCAAGCATTTAAACACAAAGGTTTTTAAATAAATGGCAACACACCATTCCCAATATGTTTGCAATTAGGGCGGTCAATTAATTGCAATGAACGCCTGCAATTAATGCATTAATTTGTTTAACGTGCATTAATCCCAGCTACATACTTGCCTGTGTGCTGGGAAAAAGGCAACCCCTCCTCCTGTGCTGCTGCTCAGCCACAGACATACACACAAACACGCGCGCACCAGCCACCAACACGCACACATACAGACAAACATACATACATATGCACACACTAGCCAGGCAGGCAGAAACACACCCACCCACCCCAGTCTGGCAGACACGCGCACATGCGCGCGCACACACACACCAGCCAGGCAGACACACACACACACACCATCCAGGCAGGCGCGCGCGCGCACACACACACACACACACACACACACACACGCATATACCAACCAGGCAGCTATACAGACACACACACACGGGCGCACACACATGGACACACACACCAGCCAGACAGACACACACATGCACACACCAGCCAGGCAGGCAGGAAGATGCACATACACACAAGCCACAGATAGACACACACCAGCCAGGCAGACACACGCACGCACCAATCAGGCAGACATGCACACACACCCCTCCCCCCAGCCAGCCAGACACATACACACACACACACACACCCCCCCCAGGCAGGCAGACACACATACACACACACATACCAAGCAGGCAGGAAGACACACACACACACACACGCCACAGAGAGACATACACACACCCACCCCAGCCAGGTAGACACACACACATACACATGCATGCACCAATCAGGCAGAAACACACACGCACACACCAGCCAGGCAGACAGAGACACAGACAGACACACACCTCTCCACCCGCCAGCCAGGCAAGCAGATACACCCTGACCCCCCATCCAGGCAGACACGTGCACACACACACCAGGCAGACACACCCCTGCCAAGCAGGGTCCTGGGATCAGACTCAGTAGATAGATGCAGGTAAGCGTGTGGGGGGATCTGAGCTGGTGGATGTGTCTACACGTGGCCCTATTGCGCCATTGTTACTGTGCCATCATTTAGTATAGTAAAATTTCTGCTGACATTTAAATAACTGAAAGTTTCATTAACCAGAATTTCTGGCTGGCTGGCCAGATGCCGGGTGGCGGAAAGCTCACATGCGGCGACAACTGCCACCGCTCTGCATGTGGCTGCTCCATGAGTGCCTGCTGCCACACCCTCCCCTCCCCTGTGTTACTTGAAAACCCTTGCTGGGGGTTTTCAGATAACTGGAATTTTTACATAACTGGCAATTCCCTTACCCCAGGGATGCCGGATAACAGAGACTGTACTTCCTGTTGGAAATATTAAATGACGGTGCAGTAACAGCCCATACTGGCAGCACAGTTATTTTTAGCCTCTAGGGGTTGCCGTAGCAATGTGCTATAGCAAAGGAGCACATTGTTACAGCGATGTTGCTGCGGCATCACGGTTTGTGCCCACTTAAGCTATGTCATAGCATGTTGCTATGGTGACATAGCATCTCATCTAGATGCGCCCACTGTCACCATCCCTGCCTCTCTTCAACCTCACTCTAAATGGCAATGCTTTTTGTTACTTGTCCTAATTTGCATGAATCCAATCAGTTACAGGTACACAATGTGTCTGCAAAGAAATGTTTGAGCCTGAAGGTTTGCCAATGATATAGACTTATATTCATTTTGTGGTAAAAAGAGCCATTGGACCACTACCTCATTTGGTGGATGTATGTGGTAACACAAAAAAGAGAATGAATTTAAACAAAAAAAGAAAGGTAGACGTTCACCAAGTACCTGCCAGACCTGACCTCTTACACTTTTCTTTCCCACCCCCATTTCTCCCCTTTCCTACCCTACTTTCCTGCCCTTTGTCTTCCTAATTTCCAGCTATTTCTTTTTTTCCTCTTTTCACAGACAGGTTCTTTTCTAATTTGAGTTACTACTATTGTAGTCTTCCTTCCTCACCTTTGGTTTTCTTTCCCTGTGCTTTTTCCCCACCTCCCTTCCCTGCTCTACCTTTGGCAGGCAAGGTTCTTTGTGCAGATGTGATCTCTTTTATTAGACCAATTGAGCAGTTGGAAAAAAGTTCTTAGCAAGCTTTTGGGAGCAGTCATCTGTCTTCAAGACTGCTCCTGGAAGCTTGCTAAGAACTTTTTTCCAACTACTCAGCTGGTCTAATAAAAGACCTACATCTACTCAACGAACCTTGCCTATGTCCTCAGACCAGTGGTCACTGGTTGATCTTGGAGCTTCTTGGAGTCAATCTGAGGCTGGGGGGACTGAGCATGAGCCCTACACCCAACCTAGCAGGTCAGTCCCTGGGGGAGGGAAGGGGTGGGGGCCAGATCGAGGTCCCCGCGGTGAGGGACAGAGTGCTGTAGAGGCAGGAGCAGGAATAAGGTGAGTGGGGCCCCTCCTGGGTGGGTGGTGGGAGAATCAAGCCTGGGTGGCTCTCCAGGGGTGTGGAAGGAGGGGGTGGTCCCAACACTCTGTGCACCCCAGTGGAGGCCCTGGGGGACACATGCCCCCCCACCCCCACCCCATCTGCGCATGGCAGAGGCAGCTAGCATTCCCGGCTGGGCTTTGCATCCAGAGCCCCACTGCACATCCGGAAGTGGTCCGACACCATGTGCTTCCAGCCACTGGGAGGGCAGGGGACAAGGCTCAGCTCAGTGTGGGATGCATGTGGCTTGGAGCTGCTCCTGCTCCAGTTGCTGCAGCAGGGCTTAGAGCGCAAAGTCCAGCCCACAACTGCAGCTGCCTCCCACAAAAGCTAGGCAGTGCAGCAGCTGTGAAGCAGGGAGTGGGGCTGGAGCAGGGGCAAGCTGTGCATAGCTGGGGTGCGGGGCAAAGCTGGAAGCAGGTTGTCCAGGGGTGCTGGGATGTGGGGTACACACACGGGGAAGGCATGGGGGGCCTGTGCCCCCAGTTTTGCATCCTGGGTTGGGCGGTGATGGTGAAGGGAGTGAGGCTATGGGAGGGGTGGGATGCAGGCACCCAAAAATTTGCTGTAGCCACTCCACACAGCGCTGCCACCGCCTGGCCTGAGTGTAGTTTCATAGTTAGTAAGGTTGGAAGGGACCTGAGCAGATCATCAAATCCAACCCCCTGCCACGGCAGGAAAGAGTACTGGGGTCAAACGACCCCAGCAGGGTGACTGTCTAGCCTTGTCTTAAAGACCCCCAAGGTAGGAGCCAGCACCACTTTGCTTGGAAGTTGGTTCCAGGTCCTAGCCACCCTGACAGTGAAGTAGCGCCTCCTTATGTCTAATCTACATTTACCCTCTGCCAGCTTGTGACCGTTATTCCTAGTCACTCCTAGTAGTGCTCAGGGGAACAGGGACTCCCCCAATGCCTGCTGGTCCCCTCTGACTAGTTTGTAACAGGCCACTAGATCCCCCCTCAGCCTTCTGCCTCTTGTGGAGGCTGAATAGGTTCAGGTCCTGTAGCCTCTCCTCGTAGGGCCTGCCCTGCTGCCCCCTGATCATGCGAGTGGCTCTCCTCTGTTCCCTCTCCATGTTGTCCACATCTCTCTTGAAGTGCGGATCCCAGAATTGGATGCAGTACTTCAGCTGTGGCCTGGCCAGTGATGCATAGAGGGGAAGTATCACCTCCTTGGACCTGCCTGAGATGCATCTGTGGATGCATGACAAGGTGCGGTTGGCATTCCTGACTGCATCCCCACACTGCCAGCCCATGTTCATCTTGGCATCAGTGATGACTCCAAGATCCTTTTCTGCCTCTGCACTGACGAGAAGGGAGTTCCCCAGCCTGTCGGTATGGTGCTGGTTCTTCCTCCCCAGGTGCATCACCTTGCACTTGTTAGTGTTGAATCCTATCCTATTCTCATCTGCCCACCCCTGTAACCTGTCTAGGTCCAATTGTAGCCTATTCCTTCCTTCTAGCATGCCCACATCCCCCCACACCTTAGTATCATCAGCAAATTTGAACAGGGTGCTTTTTACCCCCTCGTCCAAGTCACTGATGAAGATGTTGAACAGTGTGGGCCCGAGGACCGAGCCCTGCGGAACCCCACTGCCCACTTTCCTTCAGGTCGAAAATGACCCATCCACTACCACTCTCTGGGTGCGGCCCTCCAGCCAGTTGGCGACCCATTTGACTGTGTAGGTGTCGACACCACAGCCCCCCAGTTTCTTAATAAGAATGGGGTGAGAGACAGTGTCGAAGGCCTTCCAAAAGTCCAGGAAGACTATGTCCACTGCTACCCCTGCATCTAAGGATTTGGTGACCTGGTCGTAGAAGGCCACCAGGTTGGTCTAACAGGACCTGCCTTTAATGAACCCATCTTGTTTGCCCCTAAACATAATCTCCCCTGCTGGCCCCTCATGGACACGTGCCAGAATAATTCTCTCAAAAAGCTTACCCAGGATCGAGGTAAGATTAACTGACCTATAGTTTCCTGGGTCCTCCTTCCTCCTTTTTTTGAAGATGGGACCACAATGGCCCCAGTCCTCTGCCACCACACCAGAGCACCACGAGTGCTCGTAAAGCCGTGCCGGGGTCCTGCAATGACCTCAGCTAATTCCCTCAGCACTCTGGAGTGGAGATTGTCCAGACCAGCTGATTTAAATACATCCAGTCCCTCCAGAAGTTCCCTGACTAGATCCTCACTGACCCTTGGCTAGGAGCGCCTCCCCTGGGGCCTGAGGGGGGCCCAGTGGCAGGGCTAATCCGGTCCCTGCTCAGGAAAATGGAGGCAAAGAAGTTGTTAAATAGGTTAGCTTTGTTGTCTGGTATAATGATCAAATTTTCCAGCGTGTCTTGCAGGGGCCCCATGTTACCTGGTACCTTATTTTTGCCCCATATGTATTTAAAAAAGGACTTCTTGTTGTCCTTGATCCGGGTAGCTAGTTCCAGTTCCATCTCCCCCTTGGCCTTCCTGACCGCCCCCCTGCATCCCCGAGCAACCATGGTATAGTCCTCCCTGGTGATGGCCCCTCCTTTCCATTGGGTGTACACCTTTCTTTTTGCTAGAAGACATTCCCAGATGCTTTTGGTGAGCCATGGGGGCTTTTGCGCCATCCTGCTCCCTTTGATCCATGTTGGGATTACCTCCCTTTGGGCTTGGAGGATCATCTCCTTAAGGAGTGACCACTCTGTTTGGACACCTGGCTCCCCTCCCCTCTGGGACCTCAGTGCTTCCCCAACTATTCTCCTTAGCTCATTGAAGTCCACCCGCCTGAAATCTAGGGCTGCTGCCTTCCAGCAGGCCTTTGCCACCTTGCACTGGATGGTGAATTCCAGCAGGTCATGATCACTGTTCCCCAGGTGGTTCAGCACCCGCAGCCCCCTCACCAGGTCATCACCCGTGGCCAGCACCAGGTCCAACAAGGCATCTCCCCTGGTGGGGAGCCCAGGTCCTTGCCATGAAGAGCCCACCCCTCCCCCTGGGATCTGCGCGGGGGGGAGAGCGGGCTGGGGCTGGAAGGCATTCATGGTGGGGAGCTGGGCCGTGCTGCACTCAAGCCAGGCAGTGGTGGCGGCACTGTAAGGGGCACCATGGGGGAGGTTATGGCAAATTTTTGGGTGCCAGTAGTATCCCCCATAGCCCCTCTCCCAGTTCTATCGCCGCCTGGCCCTAGTGCACCCCAGTGTAGCCCTGGCCCCACCCAGCCCACAGTGGCAGCCAGCCCAGCCAGGGTGCAGACTTGGGGGCACACACCCCGCATGCCTTCCTGGGGTGCGTGCCTCCCTCTCCCCATGGATGAGCCACTTATGGCTCCATCCCACTGCCTTGCCCCAGCCCCACTCCCTCCCTCACTGCCTTTGGGGTTGGGTGGCCAGATCAAGACCCCACTGAGGAGGAACTGGACTGGAGCCTTGATTTGCCCCCTCCCCTCACAGCCCTTTCCCTTCCTCCCACCCTTTTCCCCAGAGACTTACCTGCTGGGGGGCTGCACACCCAAATATTTTTTCTCCCTTTGCCTTGATCTGCACCCCCACCTTCCCTCCCCACAGATTTACCTGCTGGGTGGGGGCAGGGGGGAATGCACAGTAGGTCTTGGGTTGCTTTTAAATGCCAAAGAAGATCTCCTACTGAAAAAGGTTGGAGACCACTGCCTTAGACCAACACGGCTACAACTAAAAACCCTGCTCCACCTTTTGTTTTCCTAATTTCTACCTATTTACATTCTCCCTGACATCCTGTCAGACTTTTAGCTTCTCTCATTCTCTGGAGTCTCAGAACAGCAGAGACTCCCTGTGCCTGAAGAAGGGTGACTGCGTCCAAAAGCTTGCTAAGAACTTTTTTCCAACTACTCAGTTGGTCTAATGAAAGATATCACATCTATCCAAAGAACCTTGCCTGTATCAGTACAAACACATTTCTATATATTTAGCCATGAAGAATTTTTCAGTGAAGCTCTTACCAGGAGCAGTAGAATATGCATATAAAAAGTCTGCTTCTATAGGTATTCTCTGACACATTCCTTCCTCTGGTCCACTGTCTGTCTCAATGCCAGGATCCAAATCTGTCCCTCTACAAGCCTACTTGGTAATGAACAAAAACGTTAAAGACATAATCACAATATTTACTGTTAATTAAAACTTTAATTTAAACATAATTTGAAGAGCTGTTTCACATTTCAAAAACTATTAAATGAATTAAGAATGAGAATCCTATTGTCAGAATGCCAAGTAAAACAATCTGAGTTTCTGTAACTGATTGCCCCAGTTCTAGTAAATTAAAGGTTTATTCATTTAACATAGAATCATAGAATCAATAAGTTGGAAGGGACCTAGACAGATCATCAAGTCCGACCTCCTGCCATGGGCAGGAATAAGCACTGGGGGTGGGAGGGGTCATAAGACCCCAGCCAGATGCCTATCCAGTCTCCTTTTGAAGATTTCCAGGGAAGGTGAGAGCACCACATTTCTGGGAAGCCTATTCCAGGCTCTGGCCACCCTTACAGTGAATACATTGATTTCATATTTAAGAACTCATTGAAATTCTAACTAATGTTTTAAAGCAGGAGTGCTCAATCTCCAGCCCACGGGACAAATGCATCCCATGGAGCCATAGGTATTCCAGCCTTCAGGGCTGCCCACAGATTGGGAAATTTGGCTGCAGGGGAGTGGTGGCAATAAATATTGCCACCCTTCCCTACAGCCAAATTCCCAAACCCCGACCCCCATGCAGCAGGCTGGGGCTAGGCCATGCCTCTTCTCTCACCCCCATGGCACGATGAAGCCAGGCTATATCCCTTTCTCTGGCCTGGATGGGGCTGGGCAAAGCTCCCCACCTTACGCCTCTGCAGGGCCAGGCTGGGGCTTGGCCATGTCCCCTCCCCACACACTGAGCTAGGCTGGGGCCCCTGGATGCCACCTGCACCCCTCAGTGCAGCAGGGGTGCAGCTGGATGGGGCCCTGCCTCAACCACCCTGTGCCAGATTGGGACCAACAAGATCCGGCTCGTGGACAACCTGGGCACTGCCCATCCCACCAGCTGGCCAAAAAGGTTGAGCACCACTATTTTAAATAATTCTTTCAATTACCCCTCTGAAATTCATAGCTTAGCCTATCATATCAACTGGCTATCTACAAAGAGCCAGAGTCATGCCTCTTGCACTCATGGAAAGTACTCTATTCCTCAAGCAGGAAACAAAGGAAGTATAAAACTCTTGGTTTGCCTCAGTGCCTAAGCAAAACTTGCACATAGTAAGTATTTACCAAATCAGTTAATATTACCTGAATAAAGAAGAGTTTTGGCTTTCCAACTAGAGTCTTGCATCTTTGACCTTTGAAGAGTCCTGTTAATATTTTCAACTCAAGAGGACCATCTGTACCGAAGATCACTCCCTCATCACCATGACTTAACAACACACAAGCAAAACTGCTCCGCTTGCTGTGATCTTCTTTAGCAACTGGAAAGAAAAGATAAATACTTATATTCAATTTATGTATTTATTTTAGGAATTCTGACAATTCTTGGGTGCATCTACACATGCCCTTTACTGCAGTTGACTAATTAGCTCTGTAGTAAAGCATTACTGTCTACATGTGTGCCAGTATTTGGCTACAGTAAATTAATTAACTTCACCGTAGGATAGTCTTACCCCACCCCACCTGCCTCAAAAGCCACTCAGTCAATTTTGACTGCTGGCAAGAGACCTTGTGGTCCAGTCTTTTGAACTTTAGAAAAAGAAATTAACTAAATCAACATTCTGCATTTTGGGGAGCAACACTGACATCTTGAGTAAAGAGCTGCTTGACAACCAAAACTGACTAATACAGTAACATTCTCCCTGCTTGCCAGAACAACTTCAATGAGGGTGCGTGTATTTTCCTGAATCACTGGGTCACAGTGGATCAGATGCCTTGTTGGACAGTGGAAGAGCCAAGGATACCAATTCAAGCTTCTATCATAAACATTTATAAGTTGTTTCCTGCAACACCTATCACTATTATATGCATAGTTTCAGGTTAACATTAATTTCATACTCCACTGAGTTCATTCTTTGAGTGCTATTGCAATTAATCCTCTTATTTTTTCCCAATTACCCTACTTTACATGAAAGTGATCCAGAATGCTTCACCTGAATTATATTCTTCTTCTGGAAGTACATGTAACTCATCTCTGAATCAAACTCAAAATATCCTGCTGGGTTTTCACAAGTTACTCATAGCTTTCACTGTGTTGCCCTTTGTGCCTGCCTCGTCCCCAATGTTGTTGTCCCTACAATTTTTTCAGATCACGCAAGGGAGTTGGTCTTATTTTTCCATTATATAAAATTTTCTTGCTGTTCTGTTTTTTCAGGGTTCGGATTCCTTAATCAAAACATGGCTAAACGAAACCTGAACCTTCTGCTGCATTTCTCCCAAGATGGAGCAAATACCTTTGCTAAACTGATTCTTGGGGTGCAGGAAAGACTGTTGAAATACTGTGGCCATATCCCCATAATAATTACAGAAGTAATGGTAGGAATAGAAGCAGATTTATAGCAGCAGTAAATATGAAAGTTAAGTCATGATACAGGAGGAAAATGTAAATGAAATTTAAAATGAAAAATATTATTTTAAGTCAATTATTGGTAGTTTTAATATATGTTAGAAGTACACAGTGAACAGATCCTTACAGGAAGGAACTTTAAAGTCTAAGATAGATTAAAAATACTTCTTCATTCGCTTTCCAAAGCAGGGGCTGTGAGAAGAAAGCAGTGCTGAAGCAGTTGTGAACACAAAGCTGAGGTGAAAGGAAGTTTAGATTTTGATAGTATTAGTAAACTACATATAGGATGCAATCCTGCAAGGTGAAGAATGTTCTGGGCTAATTCCACAAAATATTTAAGCATGTGAGCAGTGTTGCTGAAGCTAGTAGATTATAGATGAGTTTTAAAATTAAGCACATTCTTTGCTGGGTCTGCCCCAAGTTCTCAGCATCTCAGAGGATCCAGCCCAAAGACCCTAAAATAACAGAAATCATAATTTTTTTTGTAGCCATGATTTTCTACTGGTTAGAAGCATTCGCTATTCACTCGCTAAGTGTTTGAAGAAATGTATACCAGGAGTGTCAAGCATACGGCCTGCTCTATCCAGCCTGCCACGCTACCAGCAAACCACCAGAAGTTGGGGGGATGCCCTGCTACAAAGTTCAGAGCCCTTAGGCTCTGCTGGCCATTGCTGTTACCAATGAATTTGGTTTGCTGCTGCCACCTCCAGATCTCACATCTGGACCCACTGGTTCTGCCAGTGGACCCATGCCCCAGACCCACCACCATCACCATTGTGGGATCACTACACAGGGAATAAAACCTGCTCCACCTATCATGCAGGGACAGGACCTCACTACAGGGCTGGTTCTGACTGGTGCTCCTCACACTGTTGGGATGTCCCTGGGGAGTGGGACCCCTCACTGCTGCCCACAGTGGCAATGGCAGCCACCCCCATGGATCTGGTCCATGAGGAGCCCTGCAGATTGGATCTGGTGTGGAGCTGTTAGTGAGTTCAACACCTGTGCTTTACACCATAGCAACATTGTAATATGCACGCCTAGTAGGGCTGTGCGAAGCTCTGGTCCCTGATTAGATTTGGTGGAGATCTGGCCTGATTTGGTGGCCAAATCTCCAAATCCAAATCAAATCAGGAGATCCTTTAATCTCCTGAATCAAATCAGAACCCTCCGAATCGATTCAGAGAGATTCGGAAGGATTCAGAGATTTGGACATAGACAAAGCTTTAAATGTTTTTCCTACATACCTCATGGTACCAGCGAGCTCATGAATGCTGGGGGTCCTCCCTTGTGCCCCACTAGCTGGTGCCTCCTGGGTCGGGGGGGGGGGGCACCTGGGGTCCCCCTGCAGCCGATTGCCAAGCTGGGTGGGTGCGGGGCCCACAGCGTGCTCTCCGGTGGACCCGGAAGTGGACTGGAAGTACTTCTGATCCACTTCCAGGTTCACTGCTGAGCATGTGTGGGAGTTCACTGCCAAGCACACCGCGCTTCTGTGGGACACTCCATCTGTCCTGGCATTGAAGTGTTCATGAACCATGCCTGGTACCTTGAGGTACGTAGAAAAAACATTTAAAGCTGTGTCTATAGCTGAATTGCTGAGTCTCTGAATCAGGATTGAATCTTCAGATTCAGACTTGGCCTAATCGAATCAGGGACCGTGATCCGTCAACGAATCGAATTGCTGTCTTGGATTCAGCCCGAATCAGGACCTGAATAGGGCCTGTTTCACACAGCCCCAATGCCTAGCTTATTATTACTTACCATTTTTCAAAAGGCTAAGAATTTGCTCACATTTAAGATCATTGTTAAGCTTGACTTTGTAACCTAAAGTTATAAAAGTTTCTCTGATAAGTGCAGCATCTGCATCTGTACCGGCTCGAAATGCCATTCCTGTAGATTAAAAAAAGATTTACTGTGAGTTCATTATGAAAATACAATGCGAATGAGATATCAGAGCTAAATACTTTTCTCAGTTATACTCAGATAACTCTGGAATAACTCCACTGAAACCAATGTTTTTTCAGATTTACACCTGTGCAAAAAAAAGCATCAGCTACACTAGGCATTTATTTAGAGAATCAAAGATTATTCATTAAAAAAAAAATCAGCATTTTTCTTCTAAAAAAGAAATGCTGTGAAAAAATAATCTATGGCAAGTACTGGCAACCTTTTTAAGCTGTAGGTCAGAGGGTCCAGTCAGGCATAGGCTGGGTGGTTTTGGTGGTGTGTCAGCAGCAAGGGAGCTTTGCCTGAGCCTGTGCTAAGGCCAAACAGCTGTAAGCTGTGCTGAAGCCAGGGGAGCTGAAAGCTGTCTGCACTGCTTCCACTTCTCCCAGCTGCCTATCCACTCACTCCTCCCACTTCCCCCTCAAATCTTCTCTGCCCCCAACAGCAGTGCAGGCACAGCTGGAAGCTGCCCAGCCCTGGCTCAGTTCTCCACCAGATGGAAACTGCCTGCACAGCAGCCAAGGAGCAGGAAGTAGAGAGAAGTGGTGACAATGAGAGCACAGCTTCCAGCTGCCCATCCCTATCATAGCTCCTCACTGTCCAGCCCCAGCCTGGGTGTAAGCGGAGGCCTGTAGGCTTTATGTTGTCTATGAGTTTAAGTAATGTGCCAAAACTGAAGACCTGAGATGAGTTTGCATTGCAAACCAGTTTGTTAAGGATTTCAAGTTCCCTATTCCTATACTCTGGTGTATTCACAGATTCCTACCCCTCACATATTTTGCAGTACGTATTGATTAAATTTTTCTTACAAATATCAAGACCATTTCGTTGCATATTTAATTTTGAAGAAAATTATGTTTTATTGCTTTATCTCAATTAAGACAAAAATGTAAAAAGAACATAGAAATAGCAGTAGATACCAGTGTCTTGATGGAAGTTCTTATTATTTACTATTACACACATCCCCATCTCTGGATAATCCATTTTGTAACGGTCATCTGGCAGTATTTCAGAGTCCATGGATTTACCAGCAGGTGGGTTCTTTCTGAAACCAGGAAATATAAACAGATGAGTTTACAAAGTCCACCAAGCATTCATAGAAATAAAATGTCCTCAATCCATTTATAATCTTGCTATAATGTTATATCAGCATTAATATTGTTACAATACAATTTTCATCAATGAAAATATCCTTGGTAAGATCCACTCAGTTTCACACAGGTACAGGTAGTCAGTCACCTGTGTAAAACAGCCTGCAGAACCATGCTGAACAGTAAAGCTCCAGCATGTGAAACTGTGTGTGTACAGTTCTATTAAACATACAGTTAGACAAATAAAAAAAGCAATTTACTTTTTCGTATTGCATCTTGATTTATTTAATTTGCAATTTTTAACAATGTTGGACTATGTGCCCAGGAAGTGCATCTACTTCGACAATGTAGACGGGCAGGTGATGCACGTAATTGATTCTGAGATAAACTGAATACAACCCCTACTTCCAACCTACACAAAACCCTTTGAAAGGTCCCCTCTCACAACAATAAAATTAAAGACACCCCACTCACTGTTCAGAGCCAATGAAAGATTTTGCATCTGTTACATCTTCTCCTGACTGCAGTCCGGCTTCTAAGTCTGCCATTGTTGTTCTCTTTTAACGTGAAAACCTAGTAAAACAGAAATGTATGAAACCAATTCCTACTTTCAGTTTATATATGCATTGCTTTATTACCACAAGGAACTACAAGATAATTTCAAGTGAGGCAACTGGTCAGCATGACTGAATTTGTATAACTGATTTTTTCTGAATATTGCACATTTGGAAAGACTCATACGACCTGTCTGTAGATAGTATTGTGTTCTATATTAAGTTTAATCACTCAGGAAAAAAGACATAGGGGTTAGTCTTAACTAATCAGTGACAGCACCTGCTCAAAACAGCAAATAAAATAGCAGTATGGATAAATAATTATATAGAAAATAGCCCTGAAAAATCTTATTGTGCTATTATATAAACTGATGGAAGCAAAACTTAGATGGCTTTCTGTCACAATATCGGGGGGGGGTTAGATCATTTCTGTCCAGAATACTGAAAGAACTGACACATAAAATAGCAGCTCCTGTAGTGAACTGGGATAGTACCCTATGCCTGAAGAACAGCAGATTTGTTGCCTGTATTCAGAAGAGTGACGCAAACAATCCATTAGCTTGACTTCCACAGTATGTTAAGTCTTAGATCAGATACTGAAGGAAAGAATTCTGTTTTACCTATAGTTTTGTGCTTTTTAGTTGTATGTGAGGGTTTGTAGTGACCAATTTTTAGAAATCTGTGGTTAAATGGCTGTTTATGAATGCAGCAGACTGGAGAGGCCCCTTCCAGCCCTGTGTTCCTACTTTGCATTGACTACTGTACTACAGTGTTAAATTCTGATCACTCCAGTTCAGACATAAGAGAAACAGAAAATATCCTCAAACAGGCAGACTTTCAACTGAGGCTAGATAGTGGTTTGCAAGGTCTCTGATGAGGTAATGTACATACTCCATAGAATTACTGGGGAGCATACACTATGTACTGTATATGACTTCCTGCCCACCCAATGTACATCTACTGATAAGTCAGGTATGATTCCTGATCCAATTATAACCAGCAAACGTTTACATTGTTTTAACCTAATCCAGCACTGCTAGTTATCTGTAATGATTAATGAGACAGGGCTATCAGCAGCAATACAAGCTAGGGTTGTGCAAATACAATCTTTGTTTGCTCTGTTGCTGTCCATCCTGGACTGCCATCTGTTTCCTCATTTGTGCTGCTTCTGCCCCTGGATCCACACCACTGTCTGCTCTCTCACAGCTCTTACCGCCTGCTCCTGATCCAAACACCACCCACTTCTAGACCCGTATTGCCACCTGCTCCCCAACCTGTGCTGCTGGCCACTCACCCTCAAACCTGAACCCAGACCCACCACAGCTGTTGCTGGCTCCACAGATCCAGCTGAGGGCCTGGAGAGAGTTTGACACCCCTGCTGCAACCCATAAAAAGATACAAAAGTTAAAACTAGATTCAGTTTATCTTTGGCTGCCCATGAAAACCACACAGTACACAGCAAATCTAAACATAAGCTTACCATTAGCTATAAACAGACTACCCACTATTTCATCAGACCTGATTCGTGAAACCAGAAGTTGTTGCTGCCCAGGACACCCAGCTGCATCCCTATGGGGCTGCTTTATAATTGGAATTGTATGTGCATTATATGTCCACTTTTTGTCCTGTGCCTGTACCCTTAGACTTGATTAGGGATCTGGTTCAAGTGGTGCCAACTGGTGAAATGAGAGGGGGGTTGATAAAGCAAATGGCATCTAACGCCTAGCGTAGAATTTGACCTTGACTGGGGACAGTGGTTGCTACTGTAACTGAAATGATAAATAGTAAAGATTGGTGCAAATAGGAAGAAATAGGAAGGAAAAGCCTACAGCTGATCTTACATTAATTCCCACCCTCTCTCATTTTATTCTTCTAGGGGCACAGGGACACTGAGACACAATCATTAAGGGCTTGTCTACACAAGGAAGTTAGTGCACAATAAGCTAGGGTGTGATTTTACAGCACCTATGGGAAATTCACTGTTAATGTATATCTTAGTTTGCAGCATATTAACTGTCCAATATAGAAAAGATGTTAATGTCATGTATACCCCTGAAACTCTACCGGATTGTAAACCCCATGTTTAGCACCAATAAGTAGTAAGTCTATCTTTGAATTATAATGAACTGTAGTTATTTAAAAAAAGCCAAACATTTTACACATAAAGTGTGGAAAATTCCTATTATAAAACACACAAAAAAAGCTTTTACAATACACATTTTTGGCTAATTACATAGGCTAGAGAGGTTACAGTAACAGCTGCTATATGACTTGAATGTATGCTGTAGTCTTTTACGTGGAGGTAGCCTTTGTGACCATGAGAACTGAAGTAACAGATTGAAGTCAGTTATGTGCTGAATGCTCTACTTCCCCTTGATCTGGGCATTAAAACACCAATATATCCACTTTGTTTTCAATGCAATACCTGCAATTCACCTTTAACGTCCTAGGAATTTTTGAGCATCTTAATGAAACAACCCAGCTGCACTTGTCTGAAGAACAAAAGACAGACCTAGGAGCAGTCATCTTTTTGTTGCTGGGCTCTGTCAGAAACATTATTTTCCATTCCACAATGCTGATACCAACACAAGGCAGCAGCAATGCTCTTGGGAGAAGGCTGGTTCTAGATAATTTATAGCAGTATGGCTAAGAATTACCTCATCTTACTTAGCTAATGCAATGATGTCATACTCTGTCAAACAGAGGATACATCTCTCTAAGGAGGGTGATCTCATACTATGAAGGGTGAAAAAAGTACTTTGGGAAAACACATTCAGAATTAATTTAAATTATTGTTTTTCTTCTATAGATTTTTATTCCTTGTTTTGCTTCTATAGATCTGTATCCCTAATGCTTAAAGTATCAGCTTAGGTAAGAGAAGCTTTTAACAGTGATAGAATTGAAAATAAATAACCCCCCCTCCCCCCCGGCAAAGAAATAGCTGGTCACCACTGGCATAACATGCGTCTTTTTTCCTTAGCTAGTAGAATATTTACTTTGCATTACAGGGTAGCTTCTACTCAATTTCTTATTTTTATTAATAATAAAAAGATCACAGACATGAGAGACAGATGCTACAAAAGGAGTAGAAGATATAAGTGAATGTGCTCTGTAAATTCATGTATAGGGGTGTGTGCCAAAGAAGCAGTCTTTGAAGCAGGTCCAAAAATTAGAACTTCTGGCAGGCTACAAAACAAAATAATTGTCATAACCTACATGCATAGTACATTATGAATACAATTTTTTTTAAATTTAGCATAGCTCTTCCAGGTTATTCCTTTTGTTGTAACAATGATCGGTTACTAATCTTCTTTACAAAAGTCAAATGAGTTAGAGCCATTACTAATCCAGTCCCTAACTCCAGTTTAACAATGCTTCATTTTAGGACACAAGTATACATCTGAATTATGAAACATATACATTATGGGAAATTGCTATAAATTGAAATAATATTCAATTTCCTATGATAAAAAGAGTAAATAACTGAATAGTATCCAGTTACTCCACACACCCGAAAACATTCAAACACCCTGAACATTCAAATGGCTATGGACAAGACAACATGTGTTCAATATATGCCAACTGTTGTGAAGTAGTGATCATCACAGCGATACTAAAATAAGCATACCAAAACAGAAGCTATGAGTTAAGAATTTTACAAGATCATCTGTGATTTATTTTCTCTCTGCAGTTTTTCACCCTATACAATTACACTGGAAAACTGCAAATATTCTTCTAAGGCAAGACTGTCAGACACATGGCCCAAGGGCAGCATCTGGCCTGCAGAGGCACTCCTTCCAGGCTGCTAGGCTGGGGGAGGACCAGAGATTTTGGAGGCATGACCATATGAGGAGCCCTGCTGCGTGGATTTAATAGGGAGGAGGTGAGTTTGACACCCCTGAACTAAGAGAACAAGCAGAAAGTGTGCACGCATGGAATACTGGAATGACCAGTACAGCTGTCTAAAATGACCAGCCTAGAAGGAAAAAAGAAACAACAGACTTGAATAATAAACATTTAAACTACATTTCTCTATAGAATATTGCTAATATTAAATACTGCACATTTTCTTACTCATGCTACTGAAATCTGGATCTGTGGAGTTATGCTCTATATAACCATAGTTCACATATGGAACACATATTATGCTATGCTATGAAACAAAGACAACAGTAGTTATTACAATGAACTCCCTGTATATGGAGCATAATACTGTAAAAAAAAAAAAAAAAGACAAAAAATTATGTTTCTTTAACACTTAAGGAAAGAATCCTGTCCCAAATGGGTGGGCAAGAGATGAATGAAAAGTGCTTTCTAACAGCCACATCCAGAAAATTATGTAGTGTTGTGAAAAGCGTTAGTGAAACTATCATCCTTCCACTGACAAAGGCTTCATGGGAATCATTGTCAGCAGTCCTCAAGTGTCAATAGGGAAAATGAGTTCCTCTCATCCCTTGGAAAGAACTGTGGTTTCTAGTCTCTTAACCCTCAAAAGCAGGGGTTAGTAACCTATGGGCCATGGCATCTGATTAGCAGAGCTGGGGCCCATAGGTGGGGGGAGGTGGGGCGGCGGGGGGGCTGTGTAAGCTGGGCAGCTCAGCAGTGAGGAGTTTTCTTGTGCTGTGTTGCAGCCAGGCAGGAGAGAAAAGTGGCAGCAGGAAGAAGTAGCAGTGACAGGCAAGTCCTAGTGCCAGCCCGCCTTGGACACAAGCTGGGCCATTCCATTCCACTGCTGGAAAACACCGTCAACCACTGCTCTAAACAAGTATTTCTTAAAACATCTCTTTTTATTAACCGCAGGGATAGCTTTATGGTTTGTTTGCATCCATAGGTAACAGATGGCAAATGCTTAAATTAGGCTCTGTCAAGTAAAATGATGCAACATGGGGGAAAAAAAACAAACAATACATACTGCATGACACAGTAGCTGAAGCATGGAGTTACTACACTGTAATTTGGTTTTCTAATTTTGCCTGTGGCCACTAAGGAAATTTCTTTCAGTAAGTCTAATACTTGATGATTTATTCTGAATTAATAGAAAATATGCTAACACAAAACAAAACAAAAAATGTAAAGCCATAAATCTACTATCAGTATAAGCCATATTGGAAAGGAGGATTGTATCCTGGAAAGCAATGACTTAGAAAAGGATTATGGGGTTATTCTAGATACCTGGTGAATATATTTGTCCAGTGAAATGTTTTGGCTGAAAGGATTAATTGGTAAGGCAGAAGGCAGGGTAGATTTGCTCCTTGCAGACTAACTAAATCAGAGATGCATAGTATAAGCTTTCGCAAAGCTTTCATAAAGGTTATGCCAGGGGTTCCCAATCCCTGGGCTGTGGCCCCGTGGCAGGCCGTGAAGGGTTATCTGCTGGTCTGCAGGAGGGCTAGCTGCCAGACCAGAAGTGACCATGGACTGGAAGTGACCAGCATACTGTGGAGCAGCAGTCAACCCTTTTTTATTCTGAATATAAAAAAAAGGGTTGGCTACCTCCCCACAGTATGCTGGTCACTGCTGGTCTGCAATTTGCTGGTTCACAGTCACTTCCAGTCCACAGCTTGCCGGTCTGTGGTCACTTCCAGTCAACAACCTGCTGGTCCTCAGCATAAAAAAGATTGGGAACCCCTGGCTTATGCTATGCATTTCTGATTTAGTTAGCCTATACAGTGCATATCTACCCTGCCTTCTGACTTAAGACTCCACTGTTGATATTACGTCCAAACTTTTAAAAGCGATGTTGAAAGATTGTAAGGACTTCAGAGAAAGTATAAGAGAGATTTGAGAACTAGAAAATATGCTTTACAATGAGAGATTTACACAGCTCAAACTATTTGCTTAAAAACTGAGAGCTAAGAGGTGACCTGGCCATGTACAATGGGAAAAAAAACCCTACAGTTCAAAGGGCTCTTTAACCTAGCAGACAGCTGCATAACAATACTTAGTAGCCGGAAGCTAAAATGAGAAACATTCAAACTGAAATGAGGTGTAGTAGCTATTGTGTAAGAGGATAATTAACAACTGTAACCTAGGGATATGGTAGATTCACCATCATTTGAAATCTTTCAGTGAAGACTGGATAGCTTTCTAAAAGCTTTAGGACTCAAAGCATAAATTTGGGAGTAAATTAAATGGCTTAGTTTATTCAAGAAGTTAAACCACATAACAGTAATGGTGGCTTTGGGCCATAACATCTATGAATTAACAATAAGCAGAGAGACTACACTGTGGGTGTAAACTCTCCAAAAGGCTTTTCTTAGCTCACCAGCCTGACTTCTTGTATTATGCTGGTCCAATTTCAAGTAGTCATTCTTCATTTATTACCTCAGCAGTCCCCAGCCTTCAGTGGTAACAATGCTGAAGAAATAATCTGCTGTGGGAAACATCACGCTTTGTTCTCCCTGTTAACCTAAAGTGAGATGTATCTGGGGAAAGCAAGATTTCCTGTTACCAGGAACTATGCTGGAACATCCTTTGGGAAACATATTTCCTGCAAGCAAGGGGTTGGAGACCAATGCAGTAGCTCATCTGATTTAAGTCCTTAGCTCTCTAAATAAAAACAATATAATCATGCATAATGAAAGATATTAAAAAGAAATGTATCGTGAATGTGAAACTATGCATCTATACAAAGAGGTTCAGGGAAGCCAATGGAGCATAAGTCCACTTACTGAAAGCAACTGTTACTGTAATACTATAAACTTCAGCAGTTGGCCATATGTAATATAATAAACTTTACCATTTGTGCTCGATTTCCCAGATCCTATTCAGAAGACTAGACCAATGTAGAAACAAAGGGAAGTTAGTTTCTTAAATCGTTTTTTTAATTCTCTTCTTGAACATTATTTAACATCTTCAGAAGTATTTTAATGAAAGTAAAATTTGGAAATTAAACAGTATTTTGAACAGGCAAGTCAAAACAACAGGTGTCAACCATTTTAGAATTTATTTTTGATTTGCTGCAATCTGCATAAATTTGCAAAATATTTCAGTCAATCTCAAACTACATTTTTCAGGAACAACTTCAGTCAAATATGTTCGCTAACTCTATTCATAATTATTAGGCTGTAGCAAAACTGTCAAGAACTGCACTGATTTCATAGACACCTAAAAAATCTGGGAACAACAGGAATATCAGGCCTTGAATTTGCTCCTGGAGGAGATGACCCAGAAATGTTGGCTGGATAAAATAGCACAGACCCATTATATACAGCTCTTATACTGCTTTCATCATAGTAGCAACCGAGCACTTTTTAGAGTTCAGATGGCTTCTGAGGTAAGAAACAGAATTTCAAGCTTATCTAATATCTAACGGGAGGCAGATATGCAACAAAGAAACCAGAAGGCATAGGTCAAAGGTTGCAACCTGACAGAAATGCCAGCACACTCCTCTTTCTTAACAGGTTCAGGCTGAGGATACCTTGGACAGGGACCCTGATGGAAACCATGGGGGCTGCAGAAACATACTATTTCCATGTCAGAGTCAAGGATGTGTGTGGGTGGTATCTTTTATTGGACCAGCTGCTTGGTTGTCATCTTCTTCTCGTGTCTCTACAAAACCATTGACCATTTTGTTACACATGCTCATTTATTGTACTTTGTGAGGTCTTTCATTGTACATGCACCTGCAAGCAGCAGACATTATTACAGCAGGAGTTGCATAGCCTGAGGCTCTGTGCCACAGTCAAAGAGGGTTGAACTGATGGTATAGCCCCTTCTTCACTGGTTTCTTAAAGCACTTAACTCCAGCACGTAGGAAGTTGAGAATCTGCCGCCTTTGCCATGGTTCATCAGCCCCTAGTGGTAAGGGCTCGGCTGCTGGAATGCCCTTATTCCACTGTCAGGTAAACTTTATTCAGCCTTTCATTCCACATGTGTAGGAGTCTTGTCTCCTTGAGTGTGGCATTGAGAGGTTGGGTGCTGGTGTGGAAGCTCCTGCGTGATTTCAGATGTTTGGGTGTTGCAGGATGGTCATACAGGGGGCATCTCACATCTTCAGTTTGTCTTAATGATTCTATCCTGCAGGCCACTGCTCTTCTGATGTCAGGCAGAGCATTGCCAGCTAGCCCTGTTTAGGCTGGTAGGCTTCAGACATCCTGTGATAGCAGCTATCATTCAGAATAGGGTCAAGGCACTTGGTACAGGGCATACTCAGCAGAGAAGCTGGAAGCCAGAGCAGTGTTTCCAATGGTTGAGAGGCTCACTCCCCATTTCAAGCTGGTGAAGTTATGCAGAAAGTTGTTCTGAGTGCTCACCTTTGCTCTTGTCTTCATGATGTGTGCTTTATATGAGGGTTTGATCGAAGGTGACTACAAGGTAAACTGGATTGGGATAGTGGGGTCCCAGACATGCAGTGCTGAGCCGGTGGTTGGCCTCAATGGTTTTTCAGACAGAAGGCACATACATGGTTGGGTTTTTGTTGGGCTGATACACAATTGGTTTTCAGTGTAGTATGAAGTTAGGCCAATTAGTGCTTCCATAAGGGATTTTTCAACATTGTCAAAGCTAGTGTTTGGGCATGTTATGCACAGGCTGTCTGCACAGATGAAACCTTTTGTTTCCAAATTGATCAGCTAGTCATGTTCTATAACAGTGGTGCAAGTATGCTTCTTTTGGCGGAGGCCATTAATCTGTCACCTCCATCTACTTCAGTTCCCATCCCATCTTTTGGCAAAAAGAGTGTTTTTGAGCTAGGTTCATATCACCTCTGTAAGGTACAGATCTTTTGTCATTTCTGGGGCCTTGTGGAGGAACTGGTGGTTAACTGTATCGTAGGCGGCTGCTAGGTTGATAAACACAGCTCTGGCGATTTGGCCTCTTCCAAAACCATCCTTAGTATCTTGAGTCAGAATAAGCAGCTGGCTTGGTGTTAATTTTCCAGGGCAAAGGCTGCCGTTTGGGGATCAGGCATTTATTTACGTATGGGGCAAGCCCGTTCAGCATCAGCTAACGGTATAATTTCTGTGTGTGGTATAGCAGAGAGACAAATTTGAAGCTCTTTGGGTCAGCTGAGTCTTGCTCAGGCAGCAGCACTTTTCAAGCCAGGGAATGTCACCAAGCCTTTGGCATTTTTTGGCTGGCTGCACATGAGCCGCATGGGCAGAGAAGCCGTTCTAGAGCCTGGCGTCCAGACTCCTGCTAACACCCCAAACCACAATGTAACCGCTCAGTTGGGACAGACCTAGTTGAGCTGCTGAATACAGTGGCCAGTGGGGGAAGAGAGGGCAAGTCAAAGCAGAAGTTATAGGGAGCCGGGCAGGGACACTTCAGCAGCATCACCCGGCTCTAACTGCGTCCAAAAGCTTGTCTAAGTCTCTCCCAACCAAACCGGGGTCCAGTACAAGACTCCACCCACATAAATCCTTGCCTCTTCCCTATTTCCTGCACCCAGTGAGGGGTACAACCTCACTCAAACGCTCTTTCTACAACGGCAGCTCAGGAGGCGGGGGAGGAACGGGCACCACTCCCCGCTGCCAAGTGACCGGGCCAGCGGGGATCGCCGCGCTAAGCAGCCGGGTCCCAGACAGCGGGGAGCAGCGGGCGGCGAAGGGCGAGACTGAGAGCTAAAGCCGGGGCTGGGGCGGCGCCGCCAAGTCCGCGCAGGCTCCGCAGCCTCTTACCCCGCGCTGGGCGCAGCCTTTGTCCGGCGGGCCCGCGCCGCCACCTCCCCCGCCGCGGCGAGGAGACTGGTCCTCGCACGGGACCCGCGGGCAGCACCACGGGGGCGGAATCCCCACTCCCCTTCCCCGGCGCCGCGCTGTGGTACCGACCTGCCACCGTGCTCGTCCCGCTGCGAGCGCCGCCCGAGCTGCGGGCAAAGGGAAGCCGAAGCCCCGCCCCGCGCGGTTTGTTCGAAGCGCGGGGGGGGGGGCTCCCGGCAGCCTTTGCGGCGGCTTCCCACCCCCACAGCGCGGGGAGTGGGGGTGTCGTTGTGGGAGGGTTGTGGTGTCTCTTAGCCCGTCCCTGGGCTGGGGTCGTGCCTGGGGCTTCTGCTGCAGGGCTGGTACCGCACGTGGCCTCCGTCTCCGCCACACGGCAGGGAGCAGCAAGCAGAGCGACAGACAGGGCGGGAACAGGGGATCGGTTAGGCCTGTGACTCGCCTGCCAAAAAGGTGCCCCCCTGTGCACTGGATGCAGGGGAGGCCAGGGGGTGCCTGCCCTGGGGTCTCCCGTAGGTCGTTGTGTCCTGCCGAGACACGGGGGCATCAGTGGAGCATAGGTCTTTACGAAGGGGGTAGGAGTTGGGCACCAATGGTTTCAGTGACCTGAGGAGGTCTGGAAAGTACTGGTAGGTGGCTGCGTGCTCACCAGCCTCAGTTTACATGCCTGGGAGACTTTGCTGGTGGAAACAGGCGCTTGTAGCACTTCTAGGGCATTAAGGTATCTAGTATTAGACGGGGCCTTTTGAGGATATTGTTCTGGACATGAGTGCATAAAGGGGGTGTTAAATACTGACATTCCCCTTGTGGACCTGGCCTGTAATTGACCAGAGGGCAGGGTGTGGAGCTAGTTCAGGGACAGGCAATTATTTTGGGTGGAGGGATGCTTACAGAGTTTTGGCAAACCATCAAGGGCCACATGACAGGCAGCCCAGGGCAAATAAATGTTGATTTTTCTAAATTTTTTAGGATCCCCATGGGCCAAATAGAATGGCCTGGCAGGCCGCATTTTGCCCACCCCCGAGTTAGTTGTACTCTATTGATGTCCCGGCTGAGTAATCCTGGTGGGATACGGAGTCGGGGAGAGAGAATCCAAAGTAGAAGAGGTGGGGTGTGAAGAAGCAGGGGAAAGAAAGCAATGATGCAAAACAAAAGATTTACAAGGGGAAAGGGGAACAAATCAGTTAATGGTAGCAGGATCAGGTCTTGTGTGTCTGTGATAAAACTAGAAACTGCCCTGCTCGCTTGAAAGAGTTTTGAGATCGAGGGCATTTCGCTGGGCAAAAATGCCAAAAGTGAGGCTGGTTTGTAATGATGCTGGTGTTTGTTTTTCAGTGTTCCTGCTTCAGATTTGCTTTGCAGGATCAGAAGCTCAAAGACTGAGTGATAGTGAGCTCAGGTGTGCTAATGCCTCTTCTGAGCACAGGTAGGTCTGCTGTTTCAAAAGCGTAACAACTTTTCCAGTAAACGTGTATACAAGTGAATAAATCCATGAAATCTTGAGGTTATAAAACAGTATGACCAACTATCAAGGTGAGGCTGAAATACAAAGTTCAGATTTAGTTGTTTTCATTTGCCTGGGATACAAGGGTCTAACAAATTTAGGGTCGGGAACTAAGGACACAAATCTAATCCTGTCTCAAGGACTGACTGGCTGTGTGGCCTAGACCAGGGGTGTCAAACATACAACCTGTGGACTGGATCCATCCTGCAGAGCTGGGTCATTCGGGCTGCAGATTTTGCCCCAACTCTGGTTGCAATAGGGGATCTTCTTGCAGTGGCAGCCAAGCACCTGGGCAAGAGTCACGGTGCTGGAGCTGCAGCAGCATTGTGGGAAGAAGCCCGATGCTGTGGTTTGTTCTGGCAACAGGTGCCAAGTAGCCAGCTCTTGCCTGTGTGCTTGGCTGCAGCTGCAGGAAGAAACCATAGTGCTGCTGGGGCTCCAGCACCATACACATTTCTTGCTTGCTTGGTTGCCAAGCACCCAGGTGAGAACAGCAGTGTTAGAGCTCTAATATCACCCTGGGAAGAAGCCTTATGCCAGTTTGTTTTCAGGGTGACAGCCAAACACCAGGGTGGTGGGCCTCTTTCTGCTGGGTCCAAGATAGGTGCCACAGGTGCTAGATCCAATGTGGGGTGATGGATCCTGATCTGGTCTATGGACCAGACCCATACCGTGCATCTTTCAGATGAGTTTGACACCCCTGGCCTAGACTAATCATTTTACACTCTTCATTTATTTGTGAAACATATTTATATACTTTCCAGTATTGGTGGGAGAATGCCTAATTATAATTTGGCGCATTGTTCTTGTAGGTAAGTTATTAGTGTTCTGTAAGCAGAATGTTATAGAATGATCTCAGGCTTCCTTTAGACTAAGCCCTTTCTGGTGCGCCCATAGTGGAACAAGCCTAACGGTTCCACAACTTGATTCTTCATGCAGCTGATGTGAAAACAAGTTCTCTTACTGATCTGGGAATGTAAGGGGATTGTAACGTTAAAAGGAATTTTATGGCAAAGCTGAGTGTTAATCTTGAATATGGCTACCGTTATTCATTAAGTGGAGTATATACTCACTATATGCAACAGATCAACCTTAGAAAAGCAGACTTGTTTATTGAAAATGAAAGCCCAAACCAAAAACCATTTTTATATTTACATATTTAATATAGTGCTATAGGTTAGTTTCTCACTGCCTGAGGACAGATGAAGAGAAAATGGGAAGAAAAACTGAAGAAGATTGAAGAACTAGAATCTCAATATAAAAGAAACCCACTTTGCTCAGCTTATAGGCCAAAGCTGTCCAAACCATGGCAACCATCCTCTGTTTGGAAAATATTTCCTCGTCAAGCTCAAGCTTTTGACTATGTAAAAACCTGCAAAGAGGTGAGGCATCAGATTGTTACAAGAATTACTTTACTATTGAGATACTTTGAAGGTTTAGTTGGCTTTTAAAGTTGTGATAATCTACAAAGTAAATTTCAAGCTACAGGATTCTTATTGTGCAATCCTGGTAGATCATGTTACTTGAATCCTCAAAAGACAGCATGGGACATCCAGGGATCGTAACTGTAATAAACATGATGTCTAACGTTAGACTTTAGAGCAGGGGCAGGCAATTATTTCGGGTGGAGGGCTGCTTAGAGAGCCTCTTGGGTTGCCCCACCCCCTGGTAGGTGCCCCACCATCTTGGGACTGGAAGTCCCACTCCATAACCCCGTACCTTTGCCACGGAGGTCCCTCTGCTTGTCCCCAGAAATACTCCTTTCAGCAAGGGGTTTTGCCACTTCAGAACCAGAAAAATACCCAATTATATTTTAAAAATCAAACATCTACAACATTCATTAATTTGCTTTAAAAGAATATTTTTGTCCTGATTTACATGTGTTTGTGTAGTGTACATAAAGGTGATTATACAATAGCTTAAAATGAAGTCTTACTATTGCATATTGTGGGGGGAGGTGGGGAGCATGGGGGGTGGGTATAGGTTGGAAGGCTGTTGGTATGTGGGGTGTGGGGAGGGTATGGATGTGTATGTGTAGTGGTTTTTTGGGGGGGGTGGATAGGTGTACAGAAAAGCAGTTCTAAACAGGGGGTATGTGTTGCTTCATTAGACAGTATATGAAATATCTCTCATGTATCCCCTAACATGGGTTGAAGGGCCTAAAAAAAATTATTTCCCATTGAAAGCGGGTATGTGAAGTCTCACTCTGAGACCAAGGGGTATGTTGACTGAAAAAGGTCCAGAACCACTGGTGTAGAGGCTGTGGGGTGTGGGAGCATGTGGGGGGCTTTGGAGGGGGGAGTGTGGGGGTGGGTTTCTGCATGTATGGCAATGCGAGAGGGTGTTGGGTACATGTGTGTTTGTGGGACTTGCCCTATGAGCACTCTCTCTCCCCCTCCCTCATTGCATGGACACTCCCCCCCCACCTGCTCCTGGCCCCCAGGTATTGGCACAGCCCCATGCTCCTATGGTTCAGCGATTCAGGCCAGGGCCACGTAGTGCTGGAGCAGGCACACAGGAAAGCAGTGAAAGCCAGGACAAGCAGAGGCTTCTGGTTGGGGGGAGGAAGGAGGAGGCTGGGAGGGAAGGAGGGGGCTTGGTGGGGGGGGCCGGGCCGGCCTTGTTCCTGACTCCTGCTGGCTTCCCCTGGGTCCTACTGCCCCTGTCTCCTGTCATCTTTGACAGGCAGCCAGGAGCAGATAAATATTAATTTTCTAAACGTTTTAGGTACCCTGTGAGCTGGGTTGAATGGCCTGGTGAGCCAAATGTGGCCTGCAGGCCATATTTTGCCTGCCCCTGCTTTAGAGGGCATTTACTTCTGATAGTGGAGGGGCTTGTTAGTGAAAAGACAGGACTGGCAAATGATGTTGATGAAGGAAAAAACAAGTGATAGCAGGAAAAAGGTCAAGAAAAATAATATAGAAGGAAGAAGAAAACAAGTCAGAAAACAAAAGACACAGAGACCAAAAAATTCCACAAAGGAGGGCACCTCATTACTGACAGACCAGAGACAGTACCTCTGGAAAAACAAGGTGGGACACAAGTTGAAATAAGAGCCAAATCACCTGAAATAAACCTCTTCCAAAGTTTTTAACTCCATTTATTTATAACCGTTTGTGTTTCAGATTTTGTGACAATTTTTTTTTTAAATGAAATGTTTATGAAAACAAAGTCAACCAAAAAATTAAAACAAAACACAAACAGCATTTCAGTGGACACTTCCATTTGATGATTTAAAATGACTTCTACAAAAAAATATTGTAGGCCTCTGCTAGATGTAAAGAAAACCTAGAATAATTGAAAACAAATGACTATCTTGATGTCTCCTAGTATAACAAGGACAGGATGAAGGAAAATAGGCTGTTGTTCATTCTGTGGTTAGTTGCTTGTTGTGGTTCTTTCCCCTGGCCTCTTCCCTTCAGGTTTCATATATTGTTGCAATGAAAATTATTCACTAGTCTTGAGTGCAGTGTTCTATTGTAATCTTTCTAAAAGCGTGGTTGCTATAACATAATTCTTCTGCCCTATAAAATATGCCATAAAGTTGTCCATCAGAGTTAGTGACTTAAGTTGTTTCCTAAGCGCTTCCTAAATATACTCATTTAATCATTCAGTTTTCCAGTGTTGAAGCAAATTACCATACCCATGCATTTATGACCATACCTATGCAAATTACCATACCTATATATTTATTATATAAATATAAACTTTAAAGTTGAATTGGTAAAGTTATCAAACACAGTCATTGGAGGAATAGCAACAATTATACATTTGCTTAATTGAAAAAGCTAGGAGTATTTTAGCACAATATATTATAACACATTCAGTTCATCTTGTTTGTATTAGAACTGTATTTTGATAAATCTCACAGAATAACAGGGAAAAATTACTAAAGAACCCATCCTGCATTTGCCTCCATCTTATGAGGAGGCATATTGACTCTGAGCTTTTGCACAGGGTAGGGAGGTCTGCCCTTGCAGGATCAGAGCCTAAATAACAATGCAGGGGAAAGGGTGCAAATGGTAATATGCGAAGTGAGCTACTGTACTTACTCACCAACCACATGCTCCTTTTTCACCCTCCAAAATGGGTGTGTGTATCTTAAACAAGGAAGCTGATTTTAATTTGTTAGAAACAGGGTGGAATAGAGCAAGCAGGCACTCTGACTTATTGTCACCAAGAGGGTTGTTACTTCTTGCATCTACAAACAGCAGGGTCAGAATGTAGTGTTAACCCTTTCAAAGCTGTTGGTGAGGCAGTAGCTTTTGGCTAAAGAGCTTTTAAGCTGGCTGAGGGTGGGTGAGCTGCTGCATGCAGTCTGTAGTATCTTGAGGCTTATGCAGAAGTAATACTTATTATTTACAGGAACTTATATAGAGAACTACCTACAGTAAAGAAGTAACAGTTTTGCTGTTGCCCTTGCAAGAGTCTAGGGCCCAGCTTTGTTGCTGTCCTGGCACATTAGGAAGTCCCTGTTACCTTACCCTGACTCTCTCCTGGGACGCTGCACTTCCTGTTCTCTGTTACTATGTCACAGTTGGGCATGACTCTGGAAAAATCTTTTTTACATTATGCCTTCCAAAAACAAGGTTTATATTGTATTTGAGGCTATGTAGCAAATGAGAAAATACAGTATTTAAACCAGAAGTGATGGTAACTAACACTTAAGTCATAGGTCTCACCAAAGAAGTCAACTATCAAGTTAAAAGAAATTGAAACTTGGGATACTTGGGTTCAGTTCCCTGTTTTAGCACAAGACTCCCAGCATGACTTTTGCATGAGTCATGTGGGCCTAAGTTCCTTTGTGACTCTTAGTTATCTTTATGCTTCAGTTTTCTGTAAAATAGAGAAACTGCACTTCCAACCTTAGGATTATTGTGATGGTAAATGCAGTAAAAGATAGTGGTATTGGGTTCTTATAAATACCTCATTATCCAAAATTATGGTCATGACAAAGCATGTGACCTAATCACTACCAGTATGTTAGCATTTCTTTCTCTTTGGGTTACCTGTAGTTTTATACATAGTATATAATAAAAAGATGGCTTGTACATTATTATACTTCGCTGAGAGTTTTATACTTCTATCTCTTAATGTACAGTGCTCTTTTCTATAGATGATTGCCTTCTAACTGGTGGTATTTGCTATAGATCAAAATTACTAAAGATATACAATACCACTTCAGCCTCATTTTTGATATGTTATCAAAGATTTGCACTGATGTTAACTTTACTGAGTGGGCTTCTCCAGACTTATACTGCTATAACTGAAGTCAGAACGCAGTTCTTGCATAGCAGCAAGTTCTACTGTTTTAATTTAAAACAATCATTTGGTAGGTTTTTAATAAATAGAAACTTAGTGTCTCAGATGAAGGGTTAGTAAATAATTTCAATGAGACCATATTGACAACAAAGTATTTTAAAAAAAAAGGAAAAAAGTAAACTGTCCTTTTGTTTCAATCTTGAAAAGGAAGTGCATGTATTTGCTTTGGAAAAGAACACTGAAGACGGACAAAGGTTTTACCTTGTGACAACATATATTGAGCTTTGGTTCTATTATAAGTAAGTATTTGATAAATACCTCTCAGCTGCTCTGTGCTTTGCTGGGGCTGGGGTAGGTGCAGTCTGGCCTTTAGAAGCATGATTTTGTCACTGAGGGAGATCATATCAGGTAGCTTCATGTGCCAAGCAGAACTTGACTACAAAAGAGAATTTGCTTTTGTGGAGGGGGTAAAAAAACATCATTTTAGAGTGTCAAGAGAGGACATAACTTATGCTTCCATAAATAAACAACTTAAATAGCACTTTTCATAGAAATGTATCACATAATTAATTTCTCGTTTTGTCTTTTGCTATAGAAATCTCAAAGTCAATTTAATTACATGTGGTAAATACAATTTGTTAAATATTATCAGTAATATCTGATTACTGAGAGAATTCTCAAAGTCCAATATTCCTTTTATTGAAGCTATTAACATCATTGTGTGTGGAAGGGGGGGTGTCCCCTCAGTTCAGACATCAACATTTAATTGCATCTACTTTTATGTGAAAGTCATTTATTTTGCTTTCAGGTTTCAGTGCTTTCTATTTGCATTGTAAATCATCTCAGGGGTGTGTTTCTAAAATTAGTTTCCATAAATCTTTTAATTCATTAGCACATGTATGTTCTCAGTACTATAGATTTTGTGTTTGTAACTTATAGGATGCTGCCAATAAGTATTTGTTAAGGTTTCTAGTCTCAAAATGCATATAGAAAGTTGTACAGGACATAATAGGACCATTCTTTCCAAAAGTATTTTCTAATTCTTTTTTTCTTACTTTGCTAAGGAGGAATATGTTAGATTTTTAATATGTTAGATCAGGGGTTTCAGATGTATGGCATGTGGGCCTGATTTGGCCCATGGAGCTGCTCTCTCCACCCCACTGTGCTAATAGCAGGAAGTTGGGGGCATGGCTGGATGGGAGTGGCCCGCCCCAGAATCTAGGGGCCTTGCACCCTGGTGGACATATCATTGGCTTTGCTTGTTGCCACCACTGCAGTCTTCCCTCCACAGCTGCTGATCTCTTTGCTGCCCTGTGCAGGAGCTGCTGTGGTGGCATGGAACACGTGGCCATGGCAACAGCTCTGGGTTCAGCAAGGGGCATATAGCAGGAGCTGTGCTGCATGTCGTGGGTTGGAGCCACAGCTCTGATTGCCACTGTCACTGCAAGGCCCAAGCTGGTACCTAGGGTTGTATTCAGCCCAGAAGGAGTCCTGTGGCCCAGATCTAACCTAGGGAACAAAGTGAGTTTAGCGCTGTTTTAGATGATTGTTTATTGTTCATGAACATGTATAATAAATCCTGAAACTTTTTCTCTGTCTTTTTTTTTTTTTTTTTTACTTGGCAGAGGTCAGAAATCAAGTCTGTTTCATTGTTATGAAGTAATTCGTGAGAAAGCTGTTTGCAAACTTTATTTTGATTTGGAGTTCTATAAACCAGGGAATCCAGGCACTGATGGCAAAATGATGGTTGCACAGTTAATTGAGGTAAAGATGAAACGGATATTACAACATAATATAGGTCTCTATATTAGTTACTGGCCATAAGATGGAAACTAAAAAAAAAAAAGTGAACTTTTTGTTTCAAGTATATCATGGCTGCAGTTATTTAAATAGAATAATACTTAAAAAAAAGATTTCACATTTAGTGGATATTGAGGATAGCACCTTAAGTTCTGAGGTAGTACTGGCTTATTAGGGATTTCAGTGGAGTTGTGAAATTCACTTTAGAAGCAATAGTATGAGACACTATCCTAGGCTTTTTAGGAGAAACTGGAAGTTTGTTGCCCAGTAGTATCCTAATATTACACCTGTTAGTTTATGAGGTGTGAAATGTGTTGTGTTTATTTCAGCTATCTGAGCTATGAAATCTGAGTCTGATCCAAAAGGAAGAAAATCTGTGCTCGCAACTGAAACTGATAAACTCTTAAATGAAGACAAAAACCTGTAGTTGGGCCAGGATTTATAGACACCTTTTTCTAGCATTTTACAGAAATAAAATCTAACTGTTTTATATTTTTTAGCTTTTTTGTAAAAATCTTGAAGAACGTTACGGAGTTAAATGTTCTGCTAATGATGTCTTGAACTTAGATTCCAGCACTGATGAAAAATTCAGCCATCATTTAATATTTTTACTCCATAAGACAGCATTTAAGGATAATATTCATGTTGGTATGTATGTTTCTTCCTTCTATGAGAAATAAAATGCATGTTTGTATATTTATTGTACAGACAGACACTTTAATGGTGGAAGGATCATAAAAGAAAACAAATGTTCATTTCCAGTTAGGATAACTAATTTTACTTATGTTTCGTTATGCTTTGACTCATCTTCTGCTTATGTTTTTTGTTAGTTTTCTGTGACTAGACCTCTAGTTTAATTTAGAATAGACGCATTCTAAATTCAAAAGTTTTATATACTATATGTACAGATTTCACTCGATTTATGCTGTATATGAATTCCTGGGGCATGGCGCAGGTCAGTGGCTGCAAGTAGACAGCGTCCGCCGCTCAGGGCTGCAGCAGGGGCAGGCAGTCACTTGCAGCCAAACAAGAGCAGGCTGGGACCAGCTCAAGTCTGCAGCAGCTGCCGGCCCTAGCCTGCTCTTGTTCTGCTTCAGCCCTGGGAGTGGTGGATGCCCCCTGCTGTGCCATGCCCTAAACAGCCTGGGGCACCGTGCCCTGCACCCCGGTGCGGTGGAGCCCAGCAGCTGCAAGCAGGTGCCTGCTCTCTCAGGGCTGTAGCAGGGGCAGGCAGCCACCTGCAGCCAGGTGAGAGCAGGTTGGGGCTGGTGGCTGCTGCAGGCTCAGGGGCTCCAGGTTCTTCCTTGTGCTTTGCCTGTCTCCACCCCAGCCCTGGCTGCAGCAGCCCTGGGAGCAGCTGGAGCCAGCTGCCTGCACCAGGGCACAGTGCAGCCCAGCAGCTACAGGGAGCTGGCATCAGCAGCTCCCAGGAAAGCTGCACAGGAGCTAGGGTGAGGTGGGGACAGGCAGAGCACTGGGGGGCTCGGGGCATGGCGCAGCCCAGTGGCTGATGGCAGCTGGTGCAGGCAGCTCTTAGGGCCACTGCAGCTGGGGCAAGTGCCACCTCCCCTCACCACTCAGTGCTCTGCTTGTCCGCACTCACCCCAGCTGGTCCCGGGAACAGCTGACAGGGGAACATATCCCAATTTTTTCCATTATAAAGTAGGTTCACTTTATGCGAACTAGATTTATGTGGCATTCTCCAGGCCTATGCTGATCACATATATGCAAATTTGCCTTACATATAATGAATTTCGGGTACAAAAGGGTCATCATATAAGAGCAAATTCAAATAATTTGAACCTGCATAAATTGAGGGAAACCTGTACTAAAACATCACTGAGGCTGGTTACAAGTTAGATAACTCATTTTGTAACGTGCTTTTGGGGGGGGGGGTTGTTTTTTTAATAGATTAAATTAAGCTTTATTGGTCAAAATCTTAAATCCCCATACACTATGCTCAGCAGAAGACTTGTGGGACAGAACACAGGTGCCTTAAAGCCTTTTTCTTAAATCTTTAGCATATAGGGAGTGGTGGGAAGCCATTTTGGGCCTTAATGTAAATTGGAAGGGCTGCTGGACTAGCATAAAGACTGTGCTTTTTGTAGTTCAAGTTTCCTAAGTGTAAGTAGGGCTTCATTTGTAATTTTAAAGCAGATTTCTGGGTGCATTATACTGTTGGAACAACAGATCGCCCAGCCCCGGGACCACTGATGTGGTCCCAAATGTCTTTATACAACTTCAGTGTGGTTAATTAAAATTATTTATCTCAGAATCATAAAAATTTACTCAGTGACTGAACATTTTGTATAGAAATAACTTTTAGAAACCGTTTACCTGGCATGCTGCTGTGGTATCTTCAGCTATTCTGCTTAACATATATATGGCAGCTTGGGTCCATGTACAGTGCTGGAATTATAATGTATTTACAGAACAATGAAATCAGAATAAATTGGAAATAAGAATGTCCTGAGTATAGTTGTAACTGAATGCAAGTGATTGTGTAATAGTATTTATTTACAGAGGTACTGTTCAACTATATAAAAGTTGTAAAAATGTATTGTAGATATAAGTAAATATATACATATTTTTACAACTTTTAAATGATTGAACACTGTAAACAAAGACTATTATATGTATACAGAAGGGACAGATTTGTAGATTGGATTTGTGCCCAGTTTTTGGCAGTTTTAAATCTTCATGTGTAACTGCACACAACTGTTGGAGAAAAAATCTGGTTACAAAGTGAAACTTTATTTGGAAAATACTAGGATTAAGGTTACACATGTATTATGTTATGACACTGTTTATTTACACATGTAACTGTTTGTTCCATGTGATCCCTTTGTTATACAGTGCACAGAAAGGTCCTCCTCTAGAGATTAATTAGAATTTTGTAGTGAAAGAGGTGACTGGCTATGGGATGGCACGTCCCCTCATTTGTAGAAATGGGAAAACATGCTCTGACACAGAGGAGATTGCAGGATGTGGAGGGAGTCATTGCAATTGAAAACTTAGCTGGAGAAACAACTGCCACAGTTTCTGTGTGGTGATAAGTCTAGTTTAAGTGACTTGCTTCTCAGAGATGTTGACTGCTCTTACTTATCTGGGTGCCTTGACATTTGGTCAGTAGACTCCCCTATGCCAGAAGGCATATCCACAGTACAAAGGCTACCCTAGGGCAAATTTTAAGTTTGTCCCCCAAAAGCATGGGTTCCCTGGAGTTCAGAAAAAGGGGACTTTCTTAACATAGTTCAGCTGTCCTGAAAACCTTCCAGCTCTCTGAGGTTTAAGTCAAAAGGCCGTCTCTACAGTGCCTCTCTGCCCTAACTGGTTCAGATGGCACAAGTTTTTGCAGACAATAGGCTACTTTGTCAGATGTTAGACTGACAACGCTTATGCCTCTCTGAACTCTAAGCATTTACAGTCTAAGGCTGTGTCCAGATGAGCATGGACATTTGTTTCCTTGGGGACAAGTTTACTTGTCCCCAGGGCACACCTATGCCATGTGTGCTCTGGCATGTGGTAGGTTACCCCAGGTGGGGTAGGGGAGTTCATAGATTCATGTATGCTAGGGTTGGAAGGAACCTCAAAAGATCATCAAGTCCAACCCCCTGCCTAGGCAGGAAGGAGTGCTGGGGTCAGATGACCCCAGCCAGATGCTTATCCAGCCTTCTTTTAAAGACCCCCAAGGTAGGGAAGAGTACCACCTCCCTTGGAAGCCCATTCCAAATTTTTGCCACCCTTAACGTGAAGAAGTTTTTCCTGATATCTAACTTAAATCTGTTCTCTGTCAGTTTGTGCCATTGTTCCTTGTTACCCCAAGAGGCGCCCTGGTGATCAGAGTATCTCTGATCCCTTAATGTGTTCCCCTACTGAAATTGTAGGTGGCCACAAGATCACCTCTCAGCCTTCTTTTGTGAAGGCTGAAGAGGTCCAGGTCCCTCAGTTTCTCCTCATAGGCCTTGTCCTGTAAGCCCCTAACCATATGAGTGGCCATCCTCTGGATCCTCTCAAGTCTATCAACATCCTTCTTGAAGTATGAGTGCCCAAAACTGGATGCAGTACTTCCAGCTGCAGTCTGACCAGTGCTGCATAGAAGTATCACCTTGGTTGTATTTGTCATGTATCTGCTGATGCATGATAAAGTGCGGTTAGCTTTGATGATGATTTCATCACACTGATGGGTCATGTTCATTTTGGAGTCCACTGTGACTCCGAGATCCCTTTCTGCTTCTGTGCTGCTGAGAGGGTCACATCTCAGCCAGTAGGTGTGCTAGATATTTTTGCACCCTTGGTGCAGCACTCTGCATTTGTCCTTGTTTTTGTACTGCATCCTATTGTGTACTGCCCACTTTTCCAACCTGTTCAGGTCTGCCTGCAGTTGTTCCCTACCCTCCGGAGTGTGCACTTCACCCCACAATTTAGTATCATCCACAAACTTGGACAGAGTACACCCACATCCAAGTCACTGATGAAGATATTGAAGAGTACAGGTCCAAGGACTGAACCCTGTGGGACCCCAGTACCCACATCCTTCCAGGCCGATACCGACCCTTCTACTACCACTCTCTGGGTGTGACCACTAAGTCAATTTGCCACCCACCAGACCATGTAGACACCTATGTCACAGCTTCTTAATTTATTTATGAGCAGGTTACCCCAGGTGGGGTAGGGGAGTTCATGTTAAAGGACTTCAAATTAAGCAATGTCCTGAAATGTGAAAAACAGAAGACCCCTTTTCTTAAACCTTATAAGGCTTATGAGGAAAGGAATCAAATTCACAGCCAGCCAAGCACATACAATCTCATTTATGTCAGGTAACTTAGTTTTATTCATGCCAATGATAAATATGGTTCAAAGAACACTGGAGAGTCAGTTGAGAAATATGGGGTGTGATTCTAACATGAAGTGATTAGAGAAACAGAAAGAAAGAGGGTGGAGATAGATATGAATAATACAGAAACTGAATCTAATTTTCTCTTCTAGTCTGCTAGGAAAGCACTTCTTGCTGCTGATCCTGTATATGCCACTGCTACTAACCAAAGGCAGGAAATGGGGAGGAGGAGGACTCTTCTGTATTTTAGCCTCAGTAGCTGAAACGTTCAGGCACTTGCCCAGAAAACAAGAGACCTAATTCAGGAGCAGCTTGAACTTGTCTCTCTCTGACTTCCTGGCACAGTGCTTTAACATTGCAGGTTAGACATTCTTCAGCTCTTCTTTTGAAGCTGACCACCTGGGGCCCTGGGCAACTGGAAGAGGGAGATGTATAGGACAAGGAGGAACAGATCTAGCTGGAGGGTCTGTGGCTCAATAGGATGGATCTACTGTGGAAAGAAGCCGGTCCTGGACCTTTGCTCTCAATGGGGTGGACACTTCCCCACTGCTCTCCATCCATTTTATCCAATATTATTAAATGCGTGATTTGGTGGCTCAGCTTCAAAAGGAATGTTGGAGAGGGAACTAGAAAATACCTGACCCGTGCTCTGGTGGCTTGAGTGCTATGAGGTTCAAATGTTCTGGATAAGAGAAAACCAGGCTCTCCCATTTCCTGGAGAAGTGCCTAACCACATGGTTATTGAGGTTAAAGTTTGGGAGGGTTGACCCCCACCTGATATCTTTTTTCCTTTGTGGTAGCCACGTACCTTCTTGACTAGTGTGTAGCCTACTGAGTATGTGCAGTAGCCATGTGAGCACCTCTGTTTTGCTGGAAATAAAATCACAAACTGTGCAATGATGCCAAAAAAGGCCACTTGTGCAGCTGGAAAACTGCCTTTTAGGTGGACAAAGTTTCTCCCCTAAGCATTTGATGCTGCATTGATGCATATGAACTATCCTAGCAACTTTACTAGTTGCTTACATTCACAAGTGTTAACAGAATCAGACTTTCAGTTGACTAAGAATGTAGAATGCTGCTTGTGCTTATTGGGGATCCCTAATGGAGTATGCCCCCAGGGGCAGCTGTGATGCCCCTGGAGGTCACACAGCACCCATCCTCCTACTCCAGTTCCCCTTTACTCTCCCTTGGCCTCACGTCACCTGTCACACTCTGATGTTTAAGTTAATGAATAAAGATATATATTAGGTGGTGTCATGTTCCATCCACCCTGCTCATCATCAGATTGCCAGTCTACAATCCTTATACCCTAGATTGGGCTTCTGGCTCTGTGTCTCTGTCATCTGGGCCCCTTGGCTCTGTCTCACTTGAACAGCGGGGGTGGGTATAGGCTTGTGGGCGGCTGTTGGTGTGTGGGTATGTGGGGTGAGGGAGCATGTGGGTGTGTGGATATGTGGAGTGTAGGTGGGTATGGGGTTTGTGGGGAGATGTGTGGGGGGGGAAGGTGGCTTGTGTATGAGGGGTTGTGGGTCTGGGGGCCTGCATATATGGCAGTGCAAGGGGTTTGGGTGGGTGCACAGTCTCTCCCTCCCTTATTGCTCTTTCTCTGTGTCTGTCTTTCTCTGTTTCTCTCCCCCCTTCCCCCCATTGCAGGGGTGCATACATATACATATCCTCCTGTTCCTGGCTCTGTGGTACCAGCGTGGGTCCCATGCTTTGGTGATGCAGCGGGGGGCCACATGGGGCTGGAATGGCCAGCAAGCATGCGAGGAAGCAGTGAAAGCTGTGGCAGGCATTGGCTTCTGGTTGGGGAGGGGGCTGGAGGTGGGGCTGTATTGGCCTGGTTCCTGATTCCTGTCAGCTTCCCCTGGGTCCTACTGCCCCTGGCTCCTGTCATCTTTGACAGGTAGCCAGGAGCAGATAAATATGGTTATGGTTAGATGAAGCTACAATGATAGCACTATAGTCTTCCTCCTTGAAATATGTTGATCATTTGACTACTGCCTCAGAAGAAATAGACTCCAGTAGGCCAGCATGTGCTTGCACTTGTTTTCCAAATATAGTACTACTTAGTTTACTGTTTTAAAATACTATAACCAAAATGTGTGCAATCCTTTTAAATATTGTTCTTGTGGTTTTTACAAACAAACTTCAGTCTCTGTTAAAGTTAATGCCAAAACTTGGATTTTCAGTGCTTTTGGATTTCAGGTGTGGTTGGGCATTGACATAGTCTATGAAGAGCAGAAAGACACTATGCTGCACCTTCCACTTAAAATTCTTTGCACAAAAGATGAAATGTATTTTTGTTGAACAAATAAGACTCTGATATATATCTTTTCTTATTTAAGGTAATTTTGTGAGAACAGTTTTGCAGCCTGCTCTTCGTTTAACTAAGACTAAAGCTGCTGCTCCAATTCCAGAAGAGGAGATAGGCCATGTTTTCCAGTCTTCCAAAGCTACAGCTGAATTAAATGGTTCTCCTGTTAATACTGTAGCAGTAATGGATGCTTTTGGAAGTTGGCAGTCTTGCATGTGCAAAACGCTGGACACTGAGACTTCACAACAGAAGGAAAAATCAGAATTTTCCTTTCTGGTAGTAAATGATAAAGATGGAGGCAACCAACTTTTTGTGGATATGGGTAAATATAAACCTGAGTTGTCACCATAATGATGAGCCAAATTCTGCTCTCATCTGTTGTGTAGGAAATATAATAATCAACAGCTGTCTGGAGCAGGGGTTGGAAGCCTTTAGCCTGTAGGTAGGATTTGAATTGTTTCTGACTCGCAGAGCCAGGACAGCAGCAACATCTGGCAGTGGAGGAATTTATGGTGCAGGGTACTATGCAGTGGAATGTGGTCATGGGGGGACATTAGTAGCAACCAAATTGTAAGCACTGGCCTGTCTTAGACTGAAGATTATTAATTTAACCCACTGCTGCTCAAAGGTTGCTGATCCCTGGTTTAGTGCAAAAGCAGAATGCTCCTTTCTGGAGTATATACAAGTCTCAAGAGAAATCCTTCTAATGAATGATTTGGTGTACCTTTAGGGGAGAATTTTGAAGTAAGATCTACTCGACAAGTATTTCAATTGCTAGTCAGTTTCAGGTAATCTGGATCAGTTTACTACCATGTTAAAAAGCAAATAAGTTGCTGAATTTTGAACATAAAACTTGTAGTTATTAAAGCAATAATAGTTCATAGGAAATACTTTAAAAAAAAAAAAAATAGTCAACGGCAGACAGCAGGGCTATAGGTATATGACCATGACACACAACTACAGAGCTGCACAAGCCAGTTTGAAAACCAGACATAATGGAGCTGTGGCAGCACAGCACTTATCTGAGCTAACGTACTTATTCTTCCTCAGGTGTAGTTAGCCTGATTTATCTGCTGTGCTACTGGGACTACACTGCCTTTAGAACTTGAGCTGGCCTGCCACTTGGCCCAAGGGTCTCTGTAGAACATTACATTGTCATAAATTTCATATACATTAGGGCTGGAAGAGACCTCAGGAGATCATCGAGTCCAGCCCCCCACCCCAAGGGCAGGAAGTCAGCTAGGGTCAAAGGATCCCAGCAAGATAGGCATCCAGCTCTTTCTTAAAAGAGTCTAGAGTAGATGCTTGCACCGCCTCCGGAGCGAGTCTATTCCAGGCTTTGGGGGCTCAGACAGTAAAGAAGTTCATGCAGATGTACTCCAAGTGCCTGTGTATCAGAAAAATCGCTGCCTTTATCAAAATACAAATTCATATTGTTAGGAAGTAACAACTAATCTGCCATAGCTGCTTATAGTATAGATTTTTCTCCGATTTTTTTTTTTTTTTTTTTTAACCTTGTGTTATAAAGTGTTGGAAGATTGGCTTGTGGGTAAGAGCCTTACAGGCTAGTTCCTGGCTCACACAAGTATGTTTCTGCAGTAATGTAACATTATGGACACTAATCTTTTTATCAGCCAGTGGCATTTTTTTACCTTACTATTGTGCTGTTATTCTGTGACAAACAAGTGCAATCAAGTGCCCTAGAATGGGACTGTTACCTCATCCATGTTAACAGTAACTGCTACAGCAAACCTAGCGTATAAAAATTAAGGAAGGAGAATACAGTTATGTAACACAACAAGTGTTTAACTTCAGATATTAGCTTTAGCCAAATGTGAGAGAGAACATAGTGGTTGTTTTTACCACCATAGCTTACAAAGTCAATGGTCTAACATCTCTCCCACTATGCACTTGGTCCAGTAAGTGATAATCACCAAAAACCAGGATCACCTTACCTCTGTAAAGTGTCAGAGAGGGAACAAGACTGAACAGGAAGATATTGAAAGATGAGATGAAATGCAGTGACAGAACTGAGGGGGGAAGGGAGGGATATGCTTTTAACTCCACTGCCTGTCAGCACTCTGCCCTTTTACTTTTGCACAAAACTGAATTCAGCCACAAATTAAACCTTCCATTTCCCCAGCAGTTTCAGAGCAGAACTTGTCAAATTATCTCTCAAGATGTTTGATATGAAAATTGCATTTTTCTGTCTATGGTATTTATGTTGTTTATAGTGTAGATATGATATGATCAGTGATGCACAAGGGACAGGAAACAAAGAGCTAAACTGTGTTCCTGATGCAAAATACTTGTGTTTAAGGGGCAGGGTACTTAATGGTAAACTAGCTTTTATAAAATAACTATTTAAAACAGAGACTGGGAAACAATTTTTAGAGCTGACTGAACTAGTTAGCTGTTTTGGTACTAATCTGTTGTTTGGTTTAATAAAATGCCTGGGCAGCAATTTGAGCAACTGGCCTAATAAATTGATAATGTGAAAGTATGTATTGCAGCAGAGAAGTAAAGCTTACACCATGGGTGTTGAAATAGAATCAGCAACATTTTGCTCTGCTCAATTAGACATTCATGTATAGTGTGCAAATGCTAAATGTTATATAGAACCTGGCCAACTCCAAATGTGTTAAGAAACATGTATCTTTTTGTAGGAGTTTATACAAAGAATAGAAACTTTCGGCTGTATAAATCATCAAAATCAGGAAGACACGTGACTTTGGAAATAGCAGAGGATAACAAATTTGTGCCTAAACTCAAAGAGAATATTTCTATTGAAGAGCAGTATTTCCTTTCCTCTTTGGTCTGCAACATTAGGTAACCTTTTTGTTGCGCTAGAATTTAGCAAACATCTAAAATGTAAACTTTAATAACATTCAGAGTTGCTGGTGGGCTGATATTCTAAAGACATTAGTACACAATATTCAAAGAAAGCTTAGTTACTATTTTTAACAGATTAAGTTCTCTGGTTATTTGGATTTCTGACGCAACTTTTTTTGGACTTACCTTCTAATCTGCAGTGAGTTTAGAGAAACCATTTGATAGTTACTGAAGTGTCCCCTGATTTAAAAAAAAACAAGATAAAAGGTATTGACTTGTCAGGTGAAGACCAGTGCCAAATAAGTGCTATATTTCTACTACTGTACTCCTAAATTTAGACGAGATTCCTAAATGGTTCTGTATGTGCAGTTAAAGACACTTGGTCTGGCATCCTGAATATGTAAAGTAAAAGGAATTGTTCTGTACACAAGCTTGAGGATCAGCAATTTTTTCCTCAGTGTCTTTCAGCTAGATATACAAATTGCAATTTATGATCAAAGGAGATCAGGGGGATAAAGTCCTTAGACCAGAAGTTCCCAACCACCGGATTGTGGCACGAGCCCCCCCATTTGGACACCTGTTTGTCTGCCTGGGGGAGCAGCTTCTGGGGTCACAGATGAGCTTCCGGGGTTAAAGCCAGGTGGCAGGGGAGCCCGGGGAGGAAGGAAGCTGGCTCCATGTGCCCTGTCCCATTCCCGCCAGGCCACAGTAAAAAAAAAAAAAGTTGGGAACAGCTGCCTTAGACTATAACTTACCGAGCATCTTCTATGATGGGTGGGCAAAATATAGTTGGAAGGCTGGATCCGACCCACCAAGCGCTTTCGTCTGGCCCACCGCACCCACCAACAAACTGCTTTGCCTAGCCCTTTTGCCCATGAGGGTGGGAGTGAGGTGCCCTACGTATACATCCCCCCCCCCCAACACATCCAATTGTGCCTTGATCCCACCTTCGTGGGTGGAAGGGTCCAGCCAGGCCAGCGTGCAGCTTTCACACGGTTGCAGCCCCTGGGGACCTGCTCCACTTCCCAGTCTTCTGCTGGCTCTGGGCAGCAGGTAGAGAAGCAGTGGGGGCAGAGCTGCAGCTGGGCAGGAGCACTGAGTGTGGGGCTGGGGCGGGCAGAGCTTGCCTGGGCAGTGTGTGGGAGGTGTGGGGACCATCCCCCTACACTGCCCCCATGGCACACAGCCCTGACAGGCAGTGGTGGCAGCAGCAGCAGGTGGGGTGCTCAGGGTGCAGGTGCCTGGTGGAGCACAGCTCCAGCCAGCACTGCACAACACAGTGAGGGGTGCAGCCTCCCCTGGGCCATCTGTATCACTGGCATTCCCCACCATTTGCACTCAGCCCCCATGCTTGTTGGGCATAGGAAGGAAGCCCCATGCACTGCAACTAGCTGCCTTCCCTGCCCCTCCAGGGGAAGGTGCCTGGGGCTTGCTTCTTCTACTTGCAGTTCTGGCAGGGAAGGCAGTTGGCTCCAGCGCATGGGGCTTCCCTCCCGGGCCCATGGACCGCAGGGACCATGTGTGAGTGGTGGGGAGCACTGGTGATACAGACAGCCCAAGGGAGGACGTGCCCCTCACTGCATTGTGCAGTGCTGGCTGGAGCCATGCCCTGCTAGGCATCAGCACCCTGAACACCCCTGGCTGCTGCTGTGCCATGGCAGGAGTTTGGGGGGGTGGTCCCCACTCTCTCTACCCTGCCTCACACCCTACAGTCCCCCTCCATCCCCTATGTCCCCCTTGCACACACATCTAGCATACATACTACACAGCAACCCACCCCATCACACACACCCACACCCCACCATACACAAGTCCCCCCAAAATGTACAAAACTAAGAATGTATTTTTGAGTTATTATGCAATCACCTCTGTGTACACTACACAAACACAAATCATGACAAAAATATTTTTCATAATAAAATTAAAGTAAGTTATAGTGGGTGTGTGACTTTTAGTCTATGATTTGGTTTGTTTCTGTTTGACAACCCCTCCTTCCAAAAGGAGCATTTCCAGGGGGCGAGGAGAGGGACTTCCAGTGGCAAACATTAGGGGTGGGACTTTGGTCCCAAGGTGGTGACAGTGGGGCGGGGCAACTGTCAAGGGGCAGGACTACCCATGTGACACTCAACAGCTCACTAGAACTCATTAAGCAACCCTCAACCCACAATAATTGCCTGCCCCATATCTATGAGAAGCCAGGTTGTTGCAACTTACAATTACTGCAATGGAATCTTATTCTGTCCTCTCTCTTGCTAGGTCTTCAGACATTGAAAAAATTCTAACCTGTGACAACCCAAATGAGAAGAGAGGCACATCTATGCACTTAAATAGTAATATTTCTAGGAGCCCTTCAGGTAGTTTAAAAACTTGTTAAATGCATGTTTTTACTGTAGAGAAACAGTTTTTCTGAACTATAAATGCCTGAATCATTTTTCATACATAGTACAATGCACCTAATTTCTCTCAACATCTGACTGTTCAAGTGATGATCTACATTTTGGCTGGCTTATTACATGTAGCAGAGAGAAGTAGTTAGCCATGTTAATCTTAAATCAGGCAGAAGGCAAGGTAGATTTGCACCTTATAGACTAACTAAATCAGAGATGTAAAAACTTTCATAAGCTTGCTTCATCAGATGCCAAGAAGGGACTGCAGGAAACTGAGTTCCTAAATAGAAAATAGTGGTTAGACTATAAAGGGTAGGGAAGGGGAAGAAAAAAAGGGGACAGTGATGGGAGAGGCAGGGTGGGTAGAATAGAGTGAAACTCATGAGGGACAAGAGTTATAAAAGTGAATCCAGAAAATAGGATAACCTGTAGTTTTGGCTTAGCATGGTTGTAGCCTGTACATGTTTTCTTTTTCCACAATTTCCCATTTAAATTGTTTTTTAAAGTTTCATCATCTCAGAACAGCTACTATTATGCTGCCCATTCCAGACCCAGGTCAGTGATCTGAGATGTGAGTAAGGCTAGTAACTTAAAGGGTCAGATTTGGTCATCCTTGCTCATCCTGAATTACTCCTTTTTCCAGCAACAGTCCAACTTGAAATTGGTGGAACTGCTTGCTGTATAAGGTAGTACTCAAACTATGTTGCATAATCTAGCTCATGGTGAGAATTTTGCTATTCATTTGAACATTAAGCAGTTACCAACTTCTAAACTGCAGGACCATCTTCTATGGTGATTACAATATGCCATTACCAGAGTGTCCTCAGAGGTCAAGCAAGAACAACTTGTACAAGAGTGGCTTTCTAAGAGATAATACCAACCATCATTAAGCTCAATTCTGCTTTTATTTTATAGTAATGAGTAGACCCATAGTGATTAATAAGAATAAAGTACACTTCTGTTCTTGAGCCTGTCTAATCTGTAACAGTAATTCCATGTATTTTAATTTTAACAGATCCCATAGAAGGATATCAGTATTCTCCCTATCCTGAAGTTGACCGCTTTGTCCTTTCTTTAGTTAATAAAGATGGTGTTCAAGGAGGTGAGATGCACCCTTTTCTTTTTTTGAGAGAGAGATACTCTACAAACGTCACTGATTCAAATACATTATTATTTATTTTCCAGGGATACGACACTGGAATTATTTTTCCCTGGAAGAACTACTTGTTTATGACATTTGCAGATATCGCTGGTGTGAAAACATTGGAAGAGCTCACAAAAGCAACAACATAATGTATGTTGTTTATTATTCTCCCTGAAGGAGCTATACTTAACACACACATTTTTATAAAAGAACATCTCGATAAGGAATGCAACTTATTTATGCTTTTGCCCTATTGAATGAAAACTCAGGGTAGGGGTTGTCTTATGTCCTTTATAGCACTTAGTAAAACAGGGTTCTGACCCTGATGGATTCTCTGTGCCACTCACTAGAAGCAATAAAAGGGAAGATTTTCAGTATAGTAGCTAAGATTGCCTTAAGAGTTGTTCTAAGTTGAATTTTGCTTTGTTAGTTTCTCAGAGCAGTAAGACAAGAAGGCATGCTAATGTCCAGTGACCACATTTGTGTGGTTCTTCTGTTCATGAAGCTTAACAACATGACTGCTGTGGTGTGACTATTAAAGTGTAATTTTGGGATGTATGACATTCTAGAATGAAGAGCAGGCCATGTTAATATTGCTGGAGTTACAAAGAGAATTAACTTCAGTTTTGGTAAAATGGCAAAGATGATTCCTGACCCTGCTGCGGTAAAAGTTTGCTATTGACTGCAGTAAGGTATCACTCCAAATTTTTGGTTAACGCTGTTGAGAAACTAACAGCTTTAAGAATGTTAAGTCAGTTTTACTTGGAATAGAAATAGTTATACCCTGGACAAGTAAATGGTGCTGGTGAGTGACTAGATGTGAAGTTGACTGTGACTGCAAATGACTAGACGTATGACTTTGCAAAGGCAACATGTCTGATTGGATCCAAATTTAAGTCCACTCCATTTCTGAGGGCATTTATCAGTATTTAAAATACTGAATGCATGATGTTTATTTAAGAATATCTAAAAAGTTCTGAAGTTCTATTGTGTGGTTTTCTTCCATTTCCTAGGGAATTCATCAAATGCACAAATATAAAAGGGGAATAATTTGCTAGGCAACAATACTAAAGAAAAGCATGTGGGGTGATAGTGAACTGTAAACTGACTGACTCAATGACGTGACACTTGCAAAAATGTTACATTTCCTTCTGAGATGTGTTAGCATATATACCAAGTAAGATTTGGAAGAAAAATTGCTCCAGTCTATCCTTGATAGTAATTTAGTCTCATCTGGAGTACAGGGTCTAGCCATGGGCCCTACACTTCAAGAAAAATGTAAACAAACAAAAATCCAGAGGAAAACGACAAGCACATGTAGAGACCTACTTAATTCACAGCAGCTGCCCACCGATTTCACAGGCAGAATGCAGGGTCTAGCAGCCATTTTGGGTGGAGTAGTGCCCCTCCACCTCCAGTTGGCTGAGGGGACGCAGTGGCCCCCACCCTGCACTGCTGATTGGCTGTAAGGCTTATCTGTCATGCAGCCCCACCCCTTGCTGCTGATTGGTAAAGGGCAGGGCCACATGACAGGCAGCTCTTACAGCCAGTCAGCAGCGAGGGGCAGCAGCCATCTTGCTGGCAGCACTTTGAGCGGGTAGCCGTCCCTGCAGGCTGCCACTATACCCTAAGGACTGCTTTTTTATTTTCTGTAAGCCTCCCCCCCAGATCTAGTGGGCATTGCCCACTTTTGTGGGCAATGCCAGATTTTACAAAATCTGCAAAATCACAATTTTGGTAGGTCCCTAAGCATAAATTGCTTAGAAAACATGGCCTGTGAAGAAACATTGAAGGAACTGAGCTTTAGTCTCAAAGAGAGGGACAAGGAAGGTGCAGATGTTCAGATTATTTTCCATGCCCACAGGGGAGAGGACAAAAAGTGGTTTGCTTCATTTTGCAGCAAGGGACATCTAGATTAGATATTAAGAAATATATGAATTGTCAAATTCTGCAGCAGCTTAGCCAAACAAATCACAGAATTTCCTATATTGGAAGCTGGTCAGGCTGACTTGGGTCGGGTCTGAGGTCAGAGCTAAGATGCAGCTCCCACCGCCGCTTCTCCCTGCTGCCTTGCAGCAGCATAGGCAAAGACTTCCCCCCCATCTCTGCTGGCTGGATCCAGTGACTCCATGGGCCATCTTACATAGCTTGCCAACCACTGTATTAGAGTATATCTTGGCATAACTCAGGGGCAGGCAATTATTTTGGGTGGAGGGCCGCTTACTGTGTTTTGGCAAGCCATCAAGGGCCACATGACAGGCAGCCCAGGGCAGATGAATATTAATTTTCTAAATTTTTTAGGGGCCCCGCAGGCTGGATAGAATGGCTTGGTGGGCTGCATCCAGCCCATCCCTGGCATAACTGATCCTGCCTCAATGGAAGGGGAGGGCTAATAATCTCTTGAGGTCCCTTCCAGCCATGCACTTCCAGAAAACTGCAGAAACATACAGACAGAATGAACGTAAGTTCAAACAGAGGCTTAGCTGGATTCATTCCAAGAGGAAGGGATTTAACTTATGCTTTGTAACCTGTCTTATTTAACTTACGCTTTGTAACCTGTCTTAGTCCCATGTCCTATTTTAATGTACATTTGAGATTAATTGTTTCTCTGTCAAAACCTCGGCTTTAATCCCTCCTCTCCCCCCAATTCCTTTATATTCAATATATGCAACATGATCTCGTTAGTTGTATGCTGTTACTGTAAAATTACATTAATATAAAGGTTGTATTCTAATTACAAACAGGACAGATTCTATTTACTGTTATAGATAATGGGTGAAATCCTTTAAGCCTTTGACATAGTCTCACTTCAGCAAGGCCGGGATTTTTCCCTCAAAATGTGTGTTGTGTTTATGCTGTTAAACTTTAGCCAACATACGCATTTGTATTTCAAGGATCCTGATAGATCTGAAAAAGGAAGTTTGGTATCAAAAATGTCATGACCCTGTTTGTAGAGCAGAAAACTTCAAGTCAAAATGTGAGTATTTTTTCAATACATTTTAACATTTAAAGTTGTATTTAATAATTTCTGAATTTAAAAAAAATACTATATTTGATTTAGGGTCTCCATTACCACCTGAGATATGCCTCCCATTTCTCTTCAGAGAGGTACGTGTGTTTTTATTTCTAACTACTGAATAAAGTAGTTACAAATACAGGCTGGGGGCTGATTGGCCAGGCAGCAGCTCTGCAGAAAAGGACTTGGGGGTTACAGTGGACAATAAGCTGAAAATGAGCCAGCAGTGTTCCCTAGTTGCCAAGAAGGCTAATGGCATACTGGGCTGCATTGGTAGGTGTGTTACCAGCAGATCAAGGGAAGTAATTATTCCTCTCTATTCAGCACTGGTGAGGCCACTTCTGAAGTACTGTGGTCAGTTCTGGGTCCCGCTGTAGAAAGGATGTGGACAAATTGGAGAGAGTCCAGCAGAGGGCTATCCCCTGGCACACTGACACTGGGGAGTGAAAGCTCTGGCACACAGGGCATGGCGGGAGGGGCAGTGGTCGGAACTTACAGCCTGAACAGGCAAAGAGCAAAATGCAGCACTTGTGTACCCCCTGCCTGTGTCTTATGTACCCACCCCCAGGGGTACATGTACCATGGGTTGAGAAGCACTGGTCTATGGCACTAATTGTAATGGGGTCAGCAAGGGTGCTGACAGACTTAACTTAGCTGTGTTCTAATCCATTGAGGGGGAAAGGAGTAGCATGAGCTGTCAGCTTGCCCAACCTCAGCTGGGGGGTTGGGGAATGAGACGGAGCCCCCTTGCCTCTTAGGTCCCCTCAATACCCCAGCTGGGGTAGCTGTGGGAGAAGGACCATGAGGCCAGAGGCTCTATTCCATCCCTTCCCCTCCAGCTCCAACTAGGCAGCAAAGCCCAGCCAGCAACTTGGTGCTGTTTCCCCCTCTCCCACCCCGGCACTGATAGCCCAGCCCACAAAGCGCAAAAAATTAACCGCAGGCAACACAAGTTGCCTAAGACACACTGAAGCAGAGCGCCATCATCTAATGCCTCATTTGAGAGGCTTTTTTGCGTGCTCAACCATTTAAAGGCACTCTGCAGCTGTGTATGTGTCTGTCAGCACAGCTATAGAGCACTTTTAGGGGCCTGAATTCATGAAAAATATAACTTGTGTAACCACCCCAAGTGTTTGGGGGTTTTTTTAAATATGATAATAGTATAGCAACTAAAGAAGTGGTAGCGTACACTGGACATCATTTTATCTGTATCTATACAAGTCTTGTTTATAATAGTACAAGAGTTCAGTCTCTGGCTATTTCTTCACTATCTAACTCAGTAGTTCTCAACCTATTTTAGACTCAAGGCACACCTTGGAAAATACCAGCCCTTAGTACAAAAAATAACAATTCTGCTGTTTCAAAGGACTCAGACCACAAGACATCAGGATGTTTTTAAAAGTCTGAATTCCTATTTAAAATCTCTTTGTTTATCTTGTGAATCATGTTTGCACACCTAAAAATCCTAACGTTGTGTGACACACCACAGCTTCCTTGAAAGGATCTTAAGGCACTCCAGGGCTATGGCACTCAAGTTGGTTAGACCTGTGATTCTCAACCAAAGTAGTTACATACTCCTTGCAGAGGCTTTTTTTTTTTAGGTTAGGGATATGCTGGAGCAAATAAGTCAACTATCCACTGCAACACAAAACACCATGGAAATACAGCTGGTATCTGTGTAGAACTTAAATATTTTTGCCTTAAGATACTGACAATGATTCAGCCTTAAAATGGTACAATATTAAACTAGTCAGTGACTCTTAAATATAAAATTGTATCATCATTTTTTAATCTCTCTCTAATAAAGCATTTTGAAGAATATACTTAATGCAAGACTTCTACATTTTTAGAGTATCTTGCAATTAATATCCTGAATTTTGAAGATAACAGTTTTTCATTAACGCTTAGTAAAAATTTGGTCAAAGTAATTCCAACTGTTAATCTGTTTTACATGCAGATATGCAGTTAAAAGTCCCGTTTAAGGTATCAGAGGTTGGTAACTATATATAGTAAATAATCTCTTTAAAGACAACGTCAAGATTTGTATGTATATCTTTATTATATTAAGATTAGTTTTACAATACTACTTAAGTTAACTGTAGGTTTTTTGCTAGATACCTTAAGATTGGTAGAGCACTTTGAAAACAACAAACTTGCTGCTGCAGGGAAAAACATCAGTATGCATGAAACATTTGCTCTAGCTGCTTCTATACAGACTAGCCAATTGCCTGTCAGGAATGATTGGGGGGGGCAGAGCAGGGAGGGAACTGAGTGCCACCACCCTGTGCTGCCACAGTCTCCCAGGGTGGGGAGGGGGAAGCTTGCCCCACTGTCGCCCTCAGCCAGCACCCCGTGCTGTTGCCTGTAGGTAGCGGGGGCGGGGGGGGAGGACATGAGGCCAATGGCGCTGGTCTCAGCCCCCTCTGCAGTGCCACCTCCTGTCCGGAACACTCTTGGAGCACTGTGATTGGTTGTTTCAGACAACCAATCAGAGTGCAAATAAAGCGCTATGGACAAACTACAGCTTTTATAACATTAGAATAATAAAGTTAGGTTGCTAGTAAGAATGTTCTTGAGTATGAGTTTTCAAAGTTTCTTGGTTAATCCAGAGTATTGTAAGAGCAAAATTCTACTTCCAGTGAAACAAGAGCTGACTTCTGTAGGATTAGTGCTTAACTGTATTGTAAACGACACATAGACCAAATCACAAAGAGAGCATGTCTTGCACTGACCTACATCATGCCTATTAGATTTGGCCTTTTTTGAAAGATCCAATATTAGCCTAACTTTGCTGCCATCTAAAACCAACAGTGAGTTTTTAAAAACCATTCATGTGAAATTCAGACGATGACGTTTTCTTTTTAAGGAAGAAGAATATGTATTTATGGATGAAAGTGGTAACACAAAAGAAAAAGTGGAGCTATCTTCAAACCCTCCAGACTTCTCAGAGAGCACACCACTAAGAATATTTCAAGACAACAGGACGTCTTTTGGCAAACTCTGCTCAAATACAGAATGGGACAATGCAAGTGATGATGCCTGTTTTCTGGAAGCTACTGAAAACATTGAACTAGCTGAAGCTGCAGATAATGGTTTGACCACATGCAGCTATAACCTGGAAGAAATACCTGATGAACTCCTACTGGAGGCTGAGAAAACTGGAAATGTGCTAACCAGTAGCAACAAGCTTGGCATATCTACTTAATGAATCCAAGACATCACAGTTGACCACAACTATGTCCTAATGCCATAAATCCTATTTATAACAACTAGAGAAATTCCTACTTTTCTGCCTCTAAAAGTATATACTTAAACTTGTTATCAGCTGTACTTTCACATTAGCAATTTAGATAAACATTCAAGAACTAAGTGCAAGTATGGCTTAATAGGGATGTAGCCTTCTTCCATTGCTGCTTTTATAGCTCACTTGGGTTGAGTGACGGAGCAGTCACATGGAGATTCTGGGCCTACATACCAAGCAGGTAATTTCATTCCCTCAACAGTGTGGCACAGCACAAACTTATCCCTCCAGTTGTCAAATACAAAGACCATAGCTGTGAAAACAAGACTATCATCTTATTTCCCAAGAAGTGGGTGTCATTGGACAGAGGAAGCACAGTGGAATATCCATACAGGCTTATTCTGTTGTTACTGTGTTTCCTGTTCCCAGGATAGGTTTAAGATGGGGCATGAATTTAAAATAAAACACAAAGTGGCAAGTATAACATCTATAAAAGAAAAAAAAACACCAAGGAAAACTGATGCAAGTAACAGTCTTACTGGGATCTAAAGTGAGGTGACATGTTATAACCAACATTTAAAAGTTCTGGGGTTTATTGTGTGTAATCTCTTCAAGGAACAGGAAGAATCACTAATCAAAAGCTTATCTAAAGCAATAAAGTGTACCTTTCTCAGATGACAAAAGCAATTCTATTAGATTTAAGTAGTCAAAGAAAAGGAAATGTGCAATGTTTTAAACTATTTTTAAAATAAATGTTTACATTTTTATTCATCAACAGGTGGTGGTGACAGAAATTTATCAGATCACTTGTGCCCTTTGCCATCAATCTCTTAGGAGGCAAGCTTGTCTACTTTACCTGGAACTGGTCCTCAGCAAGATTCATGATCAAGTCAGCCTGTATATATAATGTCCATTGTTAACACTTTAGACCAAGGGTGGGCAATTATTTGGGCTGAAGTGGAACTTAAGGACTCTTGGTGAATTGTTGTGGGCTGGGGGAGGGAGGAAAAAGGAGAGCAACTGATCTTATGTGGTCCTGGGCCCATCTGCCCCACACCCACCAGATGGAGCAGTTGGGGTCTCCATAGAGACTGGCTTGGAACCCCCACAGGCAGGGCCCACTCAGTTGGCAGACAGGATGGGGGCCATGAACAGGTGGGGATCAGTGTCCAGGAGTGGGCCAAAGCCATGATCTGCTTCCCTGCATGTGCCTGTGACAGGCACCAGACCCACAGGAAGGGACGTGCAAGCAGTGTATTTCAGCTGTGCCCCATCCACCTGTCCCACTCCTGGATGCTGCTCCCCACATGCCTGTGGCCCCACCCCATCCTCCCAGGCTGGTCATAATAAAGTATCCACCCTCTCTGTCTAGCACCCTGGTAATAAGGTTCATGGCAGACAAGCAGCAGGGCAAGAATCTGGAGCAGAGAGACTGGCACCAGCTTGGCACTACACCCCCCCCCCAACATGCGCCAGGGGGCAGTGAGACCAGCCACACATGCCACAGCTTGGGCTGCCCCCTATGGCTAGGCAGGGCCCATGGACCTGCTGTGGGCCAGCTACAGCCCCCGGGATGTATTTTGCCTACCTCTGACTTAGACTCTTCAAGGAGTTACAGTACTAATTTACTGGAAAGCAAGAGTTCAATTCATTGACTCATCCTGAGAAATTTGTGATAAGATTCAATCAGTATAGCTTAACTATGTCAAAATGCTAAAGAAAACCACAGCTGCTCTTTATGACTTTGAGTCTTCAGAACACTAGCTTTCCCCACTAGAAATGAAAAAACAGAATAAATTAAAAACACAAGTTTACTTTACTAATGCTTATGGGTAGTTTTAATTGTTGCTTCTTTCCTATCTAAAATTAAGTGTAAACCAAAGCTACGTCAATGACAGTAAAACGTGACCTTATCTTAAAGCAGTCAGTAGTCTTAAATTAAATAGAAAACAAAATTAAAATAGTGCTTAGTTGAAAAAAATCTTTAAAAGAGTATTGTATAAAGCGTTTTAAAGTTTTTCTGGTGGCTTCTGTTTTTGTAAATCCAAAGCCTGTTGTAATCTTTTATTGATTATTTGAAAGTGCTTCTCGGCTCTTAAAATTCTTCGAGATTCGATCAGAAGAGCAGGTAGGCTGGAAACACCATACTGTTGGAGAAGGAGAAAATTACATGGCACTCCTTTGAAAGCAAACATTTTCCATTAAGTTCTTATCTGTTTTGAACACTTCATTTGTCCCATTATTTAAAACACTGGAATCTGATTTAGTGTCACTATTTAAACATGCAGAATAGATCATTAAGTTAATGTATGGCTAAGGGAATGTCCCAGTGTGTAAGAGATTTCCCTAGGCCAGCAAATTTGAGAGAGGACTCCAGAATAAAACCACTTCTGTTCTGTAATATAATTCCTGGAGATAAGACTAATACTGTCTTACCTCCTTCTAGAAGCAACTAACATCTGAACGATTTTAAAGGTGTAGTGAAAGTTTAGAAATCATACTACAATCTTCACAGGATGAGAGCTTCTTGACACTGTTTTTATTCCCTAAAGCTAAACTAAAGACTGATTTAATTTGTTTCCCTACTGAAATTTTTCCCCCAGTTTCCATATTAAAATAAACCTAACACTATAGATACATGATCCATTCACTGCACTTATTTTTCAGTTGTGGTTTGGAGTTGGAGCCACCAACAATGCTACGGTCTAAACATAAATAAATAATAAGCAAAATATACTTACGGTTACTTTTTCTAGTGGGTGTTTTTCTCTGTAATTGGAATACTCTTTTTGCAGTTCTTTTAAGTCGGTCATAAATTGGGTGGTGATCCTGAAGGATGATTTCCTCTCTTGTAGCTCAGCATATTCCCTTTGTAACTGCTTCAGCTTTGGTTCAGTCCTGCAAATTACCAAAGAATCAAGTTCTGAACATTTTTTTCAGGAGTTATTTTGAGTGTTTTGTTTCTGTGAAGATGGCTTGGTATGTAGCATAGCTTCCTGTTCAATTGAGATAAACATTTTTATTTAGTGGATATTAGTACTGATGCAAATCCCAAAACCTGCAGTTAAGGCTGAAGTTTCCTGAAAAGCTGCAGACGTATCTCAAGGGTTTAATCTGTGAAGTTCCCTTAATGCCTAGAGTTCTGGCTGTGGGCACCTGCAGGCTGGTCAGTATGTCTCATGCCTTAGCTTAGTTGGGATCTATGACTAGATGGGGTCCACCACCTACATTTCCTGATAGGCTAATACGCTAGTGTTAGGCATACTTGGAACATGGTCCAGTCAAGCACAAAACACTGCAGCAATGTCCATTTCATTCAAGCCGTGGTGGAAGTACCTACCTTTTCTATGGTTCCCTCCTGGTTAAGATCACTCTGCCAGGAAGCAGGAGATCCATAGCTCCCAATGCTATATGGCTGAGGGTGCTATCTAGCACTCTTGTTGAAGCTGTACCACTATGTAACGAAGAACTTAAAATATTTAGGGACCAGAAAGAGGGAGCCCCCATGAGGGTTTTCTCTGGGCACAATGTCATTTGCTAAAATACTTAAGGAAGCACTGGACTTTGTCCAACCCTCTCCAGTGAATACTAGAGTCACACTCCTTTCTCCTGGCCCCATGACTACTACATCGTAGGTGCAGCCTTATTAGCAGAAGTGGTAGAGAGTGCCTCTCCCAGCCTAGCTGGTAGCCTAATACTCTTAGGAGAGGAAAGCTATGGGTTTAAAGTTGAGTCCTGCTTCCTTGACAAAGGCAGGCAATGTTGGGCTCTTCCTCCAGTTGTTTAAAAAAAGAGTAAGCAATTGAATATAGCTCAAAGGGTGCAGGGTCCAGATAGGGGCTTCTGACTATTACTCCTGATCTCACAGGCACTTACTTTCTGGAGAGGGAGCAGGATTTCATAGACATTAGGGCTGGAAGGGACCTCGGGAGATCATCGAGTCCAGCCCCCTGCCTAAAGGGCAGGAAGTCAGCTGGGGTCATAGGATCCCAGCAAGATAAGCATCCAATTTACTCTTGAAGGTGTTCAATGTAGGTGCTTGAACCACCTCCGCTGGCAGACTGTTCCAGACCTTGGGGGCTCAGACAGTAAAGAAATTCTTCCTTATGTCCAGCCTGAAACGGTCTTGCAGGAGTTTGTGACCGTTCCACCTCATCATCCCTTGGGGCGCTCTGGTGAACAGACTTTCCCCCAGATCCTGGTGTTCAGACACAGGATTTCAGACACAGTCCTCCCCAACATTTCCTACAGGCCAGTTTAGGTATTTCTCTGTTAACCAGGCTTACTGTTGGAAACCTCATTCTGTCTCTCAGCTCTCCCCATGCTCAGCAAGCAGAATTTAGGCTATGCCTCCACTGCTTCTGTCGGAGTCCAAAGAAGCCACAGCACTCAAGCATGCTGGAAAAAGATGTAGACACAAAGCAGTTACGGGAGGCTCCAAGGGCATCTTCCAGTGCCTCATTTCTGGGTTTGGCAACGGTGGAGTGGGAACAAGCAAACGGTGTGCTTTGTGAATGGCTATACCCTAAGGCACATGACTCGGTTTTGTGGACTCCAATTCTGGGACCAAACAACTAAAAATAGGTATTGTGTAACAACAATTCAGTGCTCTGCTGAATCTTTTTTTAGTTCTAGTCTATGATCCACAACTTACTGCAGATCCCATACATGCTGGGCATATACATTATTTTGTCATCAATTAATAATTGTATTCTTATTTAAAAAAAAAAAAATCAGAGAAGTGGTCAGGGGATTCCAAGGGATAATTCTTGTCAAGGAATACAACCTAAAGTAAACTAATATCTAAAGGTTAAATGTATAGCCCAGAGTAACGATTCCTAAAAATTGTCTATGTTAAGAAAATATTCTAATGTTTACAGAACTCAACCTTAGGCGTTCTATCATTTCACCAATCACTGCATGTTGAATCTTGCAAATGCTCATAAACATGTCACATCAGAACATACTGAGCATGCTCAAAGGCAAGTTCTACTAAAGGTAATTATGTGGTTCAGTGGTAGGGAGGGAACCATACAGCACTCCCTTCCCCAGTCTGTTCCCCCCCCAGGAGGGAAGATGACAGCTGCACATAACACCCACTCTCAAAGACAGGGTTAACTGATCATTTCACATCTACTCATGGATGTATTCTGCATAGGACAAGTAGCTCAAAGACAAGAAACCATTTTCCAAACAATCAAGTCTACTGTGGAACAGTTAAAAACTGACTACCTGCTTCTATTATGCAGCACTGTAACTCAAATATGGAAAACGAGTCCTTGTGGACTTTTACAAAATAGAAAGAAGTGCATGGATGTAGGTCTCAAATAAACAATCTTTAAACAAAATAATAAAGACAGGAGTAAGAATTACTTCCCTTGATGTTCTGAGCACTGTATTAGAATCACTTAAGTTCCACAAGTAACTATTGTGTAGTTAACAAACTCACCCAATTAGTTCTTCCCTAATTTCCATCAAACGCCGCCTTTTCTTATTAATTTCTGCTAACACCTGGAAACAATTAAGCAAAACACTCTTTGAAAATTTCTCCTGTAACCTCAAGGGAAAGTTACTTAAAATGAAGACAGATTTTTTTCTTTTGGGTTGCACCTTATCTGTGCTCCTGGTTCTAGACTTGGATAATCCTGAACTATCAGGCATAAATAACAGTGCCTGATGCTGTAGTATTTGGAAGGGCCAAGGTTTTAAAGAGTTTCTAAAACTTCTAAGAATTTCCTCCATCCCTCTAAGACTTACACTGCTAACTGAACTCATAAGACTAAAGGATATTGGCTCTACAAGCAGATGGACACACACAGTCCCAACAACATTTTGGCGTGTTTCATTTAAAATATTCTAAACTGTTGTAGACAAAAATAACACCTGCTAGCGTAATACAACCCAAATTTTCAATGAAGTAATGTGTCACTATAGATACTTACAGAAGCAGTGGAGGAAATGTTATGCTTTTAAGCACTTAACTGCCTTTCATCCTGAAGGATTCCCTATCTACTTTTAAGATTATCCTGTGCTATTTTTTTAGTCCAATTACTTTTAAGTATTTGCAAGCAATGGCCCAAATCCTGGAGCCTACCCAAAGAGAGAGACCACTTAACAAATGGGACTCTTTATAAAAAGTGTGCCAGGTTCCATCTGCCTGGAACTGCTTGTGGAACTACAGCTCAAGTTCTGACTAACTGCATAAAGACTTTAAAATTTAGAACTATTTATAAACAAAACACTGGAGACTGCATGGAATCTGTATCTGGGACTGGCAAAGCATTTAAGTGAGAACAAACAAAAGTCATTGTGTTCTCAATCATGGACAAAATACCAAATTACCAAAGGTAAATTTAAACAGAATATTTTTCTTAAATTCCTTCCTAAAATAAGTACTGATTTTAATCCAAATAGTCAAAAGACAGCAATTACTGTGGTGGCTCACGTTCTGTCTTCAGAATCAGATTAAATATGCTTGTGTTATACCAAACACTTTGTAAGACAGAAAAAGCTCTTAACAGAAAAGAAAGTAGTAGTAAAATGCTGTTTTAAGGTAACTTTGCATCAGAAAATGCACACATAGTACTGTTAAGAAACAGAAGCATTCAAGCCAGAAACATTCTTATTTAAAAAAAGAGGCCATGAAGCATAAAAGGGGAGCCAAGTGTTTCATACTCCATCTAGAATATAGGCATAACTTTAAAAGTATGTTTTCTTCATTTAGTCATAGTTAAAGTATGCATCTGTATAAATTTAACACCAGCCCCATGACTGCCAGAGTGGATTTTAAATCTGTGTTTTGGCTTTCATTTTAATTGTGACACTTTAGAGCAGCATTTCTCAACCTGTGGGTCACAAGAATATATGAAAAGGTAATGAACAAATTTTAAAAAATGATCAAAAAACTTTAAAAATGGATTCTCCTTTAAAAGAGAAAAACATGGGAAACTGTGGCTTTCCCCTTGCAGGCTGGCAGAGATGGGCTGCTTGCGGCTGGAGGGAGTGGCAGTCAGGCATGGCAGTCAGGCAGGGAGCGCCATATGCATGTGCACATGCACATGGCCACCAGGCAGCATGGAGAGCAGCTGAGTCTATGGGGGTGGGGGAGGGATGGGGTAGGGGTATAGATGACATGTCAGAGGGGCACCAGTGACATGGTCCACCACTCTACCTTCTCTTTAGGGTAGAGCAATGGCCTGAGGGGGATAGCAGTGACATCCAGGTAGAGCCATGTCCTGGCTCTGAAGGAGCTGGAGGTGGGAGGTGAGGGCAACATAGTTTCCCTCCTCCACTACGGGCAGTGGGCTGGTGCAGGGGTTCCACCAGCAGTGGCAGCAACGGGTCTTACCACCCCACTCTGTCCTCCCGCACGTGTCAAGTTCTGTCTGCTGAGCTGCAGAGGTGGGTCTTATCCATGCTGGTCCAGCCAGGCTGCAGCTCCATGTCCACCATGGGTGCACAATTCTGGGTGAAGCACAGATCCCACCATTGCCCTCCTACCCCCTGCACCACACACTGGGGAGCTGGGGCCCAGGGGAGTGGGTTGGGAGTGAGGGGCACCAGCAGGGCTGGGGGTGTGGTTTGGCAGTGAGGGGCACCAGCAGAACCAGGGGAGCTGTTTTCTACTTAAAACTATTTACTGGGTTGGGACTGGCAAATGTTTTACAAATGGGTTCTGGTAAAAGAGGTTGAGAACCACTGCTCTAAAGACATACCATGTAGTGCACTATTCTAGCACTTAAAACGTTATTAAGAAAGTCTTCTACGCAAGACCAATTACCTTGAAGAATCTTTAACAGCACGAGACAAGTTACAAGAGATAGTATCTGCTTTCACCACATTCTTGTTCAACAGTATCTTTTGCCTTATACAGATTTTTCGCTGTTTATTGAATTGTCCCATCTAACCTCCAGCCTGTTACAAACCTGACAGCAAACAGTTTCAAAATTATATATACGACTAACATTATTCCTAAATAAAGTGCATCACGCTAACATGAAGATGTATGTATATTTGTAATGTAATTTTTAAAAATCATCCAAGTTTGGTTTCAGTTAAAAACACTGAGAATCAATATAATTTCATTTAAAGAGACAGGTACTGCATTTTTTTACCTTAGCATTTTTTCTTTTCAAATCTTTCAGTTCCTGGACTTCTGTTATCTAGACACAAGAAAAACAAATCACTGTAAACCTGATCTTTTTTTCCAACATCCATTTATCTATTCTCCTTAATGTTACAATTACTTTCGAAAAAATCTTAGCTGTTTTGATTACAGGAAATATTACTGGTAAGTCACCCTGCCTCATGTTTTCCAAACCATAGAGCAGAAGAAATCTTTGCCTCTTGCATAATTCCTGGACTATCATAGCTACACCATCTCTTATGCTACTTATATAATACAGTCATCTTCTCTTGTGCTGATGGAGGTAATAACATTGCCTTACTTTTTTATCTAAAAAAATCCAAGTTTTTTAGAACTTTATCATGCAAACTGTTTTCAATTTGTCCAGGCTGATAAATGATTTAACTTCACACTATAATTTTAAATGTTGACTGCTCTTTACTTATGATGCTGCTAAAAGTTCTGAACTTTTTATACTACTTGCTGCTAACTACAAATATATCTCAATACCCACAGGCATAATTAGCATTAGTAGCTCTGTTTTTTTATTTAGAAAGGCTATTTTCAATGCAATATATACTAACAGCCCTTTGGAAAACAAATGTTTAAGGCCAAATCCATTGCACTTCAGCAGAAAATAATTTTTCAAGTACAAGGTTTCTGAAGCAGGCATACCAGCAGCACCTTGTGTACCTGGTTGGACCTTCAGATCTACAAGCCCCATTTCCTCAACCTGCACTCTCTTCACAGGACTGCTCCTTCACTAGTATTAGAAATGTCTCCTTAGTTTTTATGGCTACCTATACATGTGCTTGGGGGTGAAGGGGTATTTTAATTAGAGTGGTTCCCCGACAGCCACTAATTAAACTACCTCATTGTTATGTCTATTAATCCCCTGCATGTTTAAAAATGGCTGTGGGACACTTGAGCTAAAACCTCATTTGATAAGGTTCAGCTCACATGCCCCAGCAGCCATTTTAAAATGCATGCAGGCTTAATAGACATGATGATAAGGCAATGGTAGAGCGTTTTAATTAGAACACGGAGCAGATTCAATTAATCACATTCTAATTAAAACGGAAATGAGAATATGCATAGGCAGCCTATAAGAGTAGGGCCCTTAATGAACAGACAGCATTACAGCATTATACATTTAGAGATGGGCCTGCTCCATAAAGCTGGCAGGGTAATAGTCCAATCTGCAATTCAGTGCATGTGAGCAGAGTGGACCCGAGCAGAGTGCAGGGCCTGGGGCAAATCAGCCCATGTGAGGCCCTGCCTCCGCTCCGATCCCACAGGCCCCGGACCCAAAGAAGCTGCTACTGACAGCGGCAGCAGCGGCAGTGGGGAGGGGTAGCAAGCAGCTGGACATGGACCTGCCGCTCCGCACAGTTCCATGCCACTGCTGCTACATGGGGGCCCCCCAAAGCGCAGGACCTGGGGCGGTCACCCCGATTTGTTCCCCCCCAGGGACGGCCCTTCATGTGAGCTCACTGCTGTGCCCATATGAAGCATCCGTGAGATTTGGTATAGGTGCAGCAGTCTTTCCACATGTGGCAAGGTGCAGGAATAGGGTCTAATTGCCTACAGTCAAGACCTTTATTTCTCTGGCTTAATTCCTAACAAGGTGGATTCATTTTAAAATGTCTTGAGACATATCAGTAAAAGGCAGCATAGAATTAAGTTGTACAGGCGTTCCTACTATACTGAAGTAACTGTTTTCTATATTTATTAATGTACTTACAGTATGAGTGAGTTGGTCTTTGAAACCAGAAAAGAATCCATCAATTGCTCTGATGCAAATCGTAGACTCCACTCTTTCTCTGGAGGAGATGGGGAAGATTGGACACACACACACACAGAGGTTACTGGGAAAATATTTTTAGCCTCTCTGAAAGTTTCATCTGATCAGGTAGCAAGACCCATACATTCAGTTAGTGGTTTTTAAACTTCCTGAAGTCACAGACCCTTTCATATCACTTCTGCTGTGGTTTCCCCCCAGCCTATCCTAAGGACTTAAAAAGCCAGGCAACTGGGCCCAGCAATGGTAACATATTGCTCTCTGGCCTGCTCTGCCATTACCCTCAATCTCTCTGACTAAGGGTAAGCAACCATAGAACCCCAAGGGTCCTGTGTCACATTGTCACAATCACATACTGGCAAACGTGTCACTAACTGGCAACAGGCCAACTGCTCCCTCTGAGGAGTCAGTTGTGATGACATTTCAAGCCAAACTTTTAGTTCATTCAGCTTTTCTTTTTAATCATTAAGCTATACCTTGTGCAGAGTTAAGTATATGACAAGGTTTATTTAAATTAAAAAGAAGTTTTGCTTATCCTAAATTTGCTCAGGATCAGCTGATGCTTTGAACCGTGTTACCTCAAAAAAGGAAATACTATTTCTGTGACACAAGGTCTACAGAAATTAGTAAGAGGATTTTAAGAGCAGTAAGACTTTCTGAGCAGTAGAAAAGGGCATCACCACAATGCATAATTATAAATTACAAATAGGGCTTCCAGTCTATTTCTTGTATCTTGTCCAGTGAAATACTGCAGCATGCAGAACTCTTCTTTCTTAAGACAAATCCCCGAAAACTTTTAAGTCTAAAATGTAGATTTTAGCAAAACACTACCAGTGTTGTGGTGGTATTTTTTTCTTTTTACCCAGTATTAGGAATTATGTTCTTATCATTCACAACAGGACTGAAACATTACACTTGGAACAAGAATATTGAATTCTCATTAAGAACAAAGCAGAGAAATGAAGAGTTATCAAAGTGGTAGTAAAAGTTGGATTGGTATGTTCAAAGAGTCTCAAAGCTGAATGGTCTTTGGAAATTCAGACTACCCCTTAAATGTAGGATTTTAAAGCAAAACAGAACTCATGACATCTCCTGGGCCCTGAGAAATCGAAGTGCAATCTTCAACAGATTTCATTTTTTCAGATATGGCATATTAAAAAAATAGACCTTTAAAACAGCTGCTATCCACAAAACAGATATTATATTTGCATTTGGTCAATACCAAATCCCAACCAGAGTCTAACCTTCCTAGGATCACATCACATTTTAGCAAAGAAACTAGAAACAGTCACAATAATCCCAAGTAATACAGGAGTGGTGCTAGAGTGTTTTCTAGTGCTCTGGGTAGTCAGTTTTTAAACAAGATGTTTTGCTAAGCTGGAGTTTCAAGTCACAAAAAAACCTAAATATTTACTTGTAGTCTGCTGTTATGTCCTCAAACTTAGCCAGAACAACATCCAGCTCTGTAATATCTCTGGAAAATCTTTTCATTCCCTTTGGGCACCAGACCTGTACAGAATGTGGCCTATCAACTGTAAGAATAAAACACAGTAAAAATGAATTCTATGCAATTCAAATGATTCACATTTAAAATAATGTAATGCTGACAAAAATAACGCGGATGCTATAAATATTTTAACAGTTTAGTTTCTAAAATTAAAATTATTTATCTGGTCTTATGTATACACCAACTATCTAGAACCAAAAATGCAAATAAGGTGTTTTAGCTTAAAAATGTTCCTAAACAAATCTAGTATATAAATACCATTACAAAAATCTATCTGTGTTCAATAAAGAAACATCAGCACCACTTAGGTATATCTGGTGGTGGGGAGGGGGACTGAGGCCCCCATAGGGAGGGAGGGAGCAAGCTGAGCGGGGCTGGGGCTGAGGCTGCTGTACAGCCGAGCAGTGCATGGGGCTTGGGGACTGGGGCCACAATGTGCAGCTGCAGGGTCCCAGCAGGGAGGGGGGCGGGGCCACGGGTGGCTCATTCCATGGGAGGTAGGGGGGACCTGTGCCCCCCAGATCTCTACATAGGGCAGGGGGTGGTGCGCCCCCTGTCCTCCTGGCAGCAGTGGGGACAAAGGCATGGAGTTGTGCCCCTTGCTGCTGCTGGGCGGGGAGGGGGTGCATTGCCAGGGCAGCACAGAGCTTGCAGCAGCAACAAGCTTCCCTGCCCAACCCCATTCTGCCCTGCTGTGCTGGGTCCCACCCACTGGGCTGCAGAGGCCCTGGGGAAAGCAGCAGTGTGGGGAGCCTGAGCTCGCAGTGGGCAGTCTGTACCCGCCCCATGCACAGATCTGGGGGGCACGGGTTCCCCCTGGACTCTAGGGAGAATGCAGAGAGGCAAGGAGCTGTCCCAACCCCATCAAAGACCACAGCAGGCAGCCCGCACCCACCCTTCCCACAGGCTCCGCTCTGGCCATGCCACCTGTGTAGGAGGGAGAGCCAGGCTCCACGCTTTAGTATGCTGCATCAGCTGTCACCTTCTGCAAGCAGCAGCCAGGGCTTGTGCACTACTGCGGGGGGCAGGGGGCTGTGGACCCAGGTCCCTGCGCCCCATGGCCCTGGCGTCCCCCTCTGGCAGGGCTGGGAAGAGGAGCAGGGGGGCTGTGGGTGGGGGTGAGGGGCACCAGCAGGGCCGGGGGGCTGTGGTAGTGGAAATCAGGGGCACCAGCAAGGCCAGGGGGCTGTGGGGTGGAGGGGAAGTAAGGGGCACTAGCAGAGCTGTGGGGCTGAGGAGGGGAATTGAGGGGTACCAGCAAGGCTGAGGGGCTGTGGCTTGAGGGGCCTGGACCTGCATTCTGTGAGTGAAGGGGCAAGGGAAGCTCTGATTTTCCATGATAAAAATCTCAAAATCAAATACCAAAATGTATAGGTATTTAGAATTTATTTTATTACTAGCAAACTGCCTGTCAAGAATGACTGGGGGTGGGGAGCAGACAGGGACGGAGAGCCGAGTGCCATCACCCCGCACTGCCACCACCTCCCAGGAGGAGGTGGGGGGGAAGAGGTTTGCATGCAGCTGCCGCCAGCCACCAGCCCACACTGCTGCCACTCCACATCTGGCCACACACCACCGCCTGCTCCCTCCTGCATCTGGCCCCATGTCCCAACCCCCACCTGCACAGGGCAGTGGGTGGCTGCTGCCACCTACTACCATGTGCTGCTCCACACCCAGCTGTGTGCCATCCCCTCCCTCCTGCCACATCCTGCCACCTGTCTGTGTCCGTCTGTGAGGAGCACTCTAATTGGTTGTTTCAGTAAGCATTGTGATTGGCTGCTGAGACAACCAATCAGACTGCTCCAAGAGCATTATGACATACAGACAGACACAAAGATATATACAGAATAGTGACTGAGGCACTGGTGGGCTTCCAAATTGCGTTAAAATTGTAAACATATCAACAAAACACTGTGTTCAATTGATACATACGTATACACACACACTCACACACACATTGGTGTTTCATTTTAATTGTGGATTTTGGGGGTTTTACTAGAGAATTTACAATTTTTTAATCAGAGAAAACCAGGATCCCTGTATGAAGAATAAAATATCAAATCACCTTTATCAGAAGGACCTAATGCTGTTTTTTGTGAAAGCTTTTTCTTCGGTTTCTCATAGGATTTGGTACTCTTCTCAGGCTTCTGTAACATAACATGCAATAGATCAATTTTTAAGAACTATATTAAATCATTTAAATGTATGAGACCTAACTATATCTAGTGGTGGCAGATAGTAGCTATAGAAATAACAGTAGTAACAAACCACCAACAGCACCTTTTTAATAAACATCTAGATCTACACTGAACTGAGGTTTGACAAAACACTAATTAGGCTGCCTACTGATAAGCATCTCACTTCAACCTTCTTTAACATTAGTAGTAATACAATACCAAGAAGATTTTGAAAATAAATGTTAGACTTTATAAAGCCTCTTCATTCTGTCTTTCCTGCACCTCACACCTGAAAGTCCTGCTCTTTTAAGAATAAAAAATGTTTCCTTTCTTCCATCTAGGTCTGGGGGAGGTCGCTATTTTTGTCCTACTATTTGAATCTATCCAGTGCATAGATATTATGGGGTCTCTACAGTTGGATAACGACTACCTTGTGTGCGTTTAGTTTCTTAACCAAATTTGTAATTTGATCTGATAAGTTGCTTTCTGAAGAGCTGTCCTTCGGTGCTTCTTCAGATGGTAATTTAGATTCTTCCATGTTCGTTCTCGTTTTTCGTGCTATCTAAATAAAGAATAACTTAAGTTCTACCAAGCTAAAAAATCTAAAAACTGTAATGCATTAAAACTCTAAGAATTTTTAAAACAACTTGAACAATAATACAATTATTACAGCCCATGAGAATTTCAATATTAAATTGTCATAACTTTACAAAAATGTAATTATTACATTTTTCAGTGTAACGCTACATATTTTTCAATATATTAACTTTGGTGGTTTTGCACCATGGTCTTTATAAGAAGAAAATTAAAGTTATGTGCACTTTTAAAAGTAGATGTGTAGTTAGGTATCTCTGCACTGAATTAAAAGTGTTATGCTTCGGTTCCCCTGAGACAACCACATAAGTAGAAGCCAACAAAATGATTAACCAAGTTTTGTTAAGCATACTACAAGGGCAAATGTTGATACCATACACCTGAACTTCTCTAACCCACATTTTCAGTGGAATATAAATTTGTCTAACATGAAGGTCAGAGCCATTCTTATCATTTAATCAGATTAGCTGTCTTCAAGTGTTAGCTTCACCTACTTCTCACATTTACTTCGCCACTTTGTACATTTCTCTTTCCTGACAGACCAGCAGGAATGCTGCATAAAAGTTCTCCAAGTGAAAGATGCCAGGATTTTAAGTCTTTCACACTTCAGAAAGTCAATGTGTAAGCTTTCTATCCTGCACTACTGCATGGCTTCACTTGTTATTAAGATGGCATATTTCTCAAGTTATCCTTTTGTCTGTCAGCTTGGAAGCTCCTTATAAGATAAGGAAGTGTGACAACAGAACTTATATATTGAGAGAGAAAGTGCAATAGAAATGAAGTGCTTGGTGCTCTAAGGGAAAAAAATCTCTGACAGGTAGGTGTATTTAGTTTGAAAAATACAGGTTTAGTAATTAACTAAAAATTCCATTGTTTTTAACAAATTTGTCCTAACTTCAATACTGAAAATATACCAAATATTTAGATTCTAATTTAGCACTTTTTTATGTCTGAAATATAGCCATTTTTTAGGTTTTTTTCCATTAAGGAAGAATAACTATTTTACATCAAATGAAAGATGAATACACCAATAGTGTGGCAGGACCCAAAACTTTTTTTGGCATTCCCACTGTGGTATCAAGCATCCCACAACTCTCTGTGGTGTTTTGAGAACTGAGAAGCTCTTAAAACAACAAGTACTAAGGAACATACTTAGGATCCTTTTCTGGTTCTGATATGAATAGGCCATAGAACAGATTTAAATTGAAGTGACTGAGGCTTACTGACCTTTTTCTGTATCATATTCTTCTTTGAGGATTTGTCTTCAGAACTCTCTGGCTTCAATTTGCTTGCACCATCTTCAGGTATTTTCCAGCAACCCAGCTTTTTACTACAGTAAAAATGAACAATAAAGAAAAAAATTGTGTGTGTGTATAAATCCACACTGATCACTGAGTTGCATATTTGCTTTCAACACATTATATACATACAACAAAGCCTTGATTAATGATGACCTAATGGGGTTCTCATTTATTGCCATACTGAAGTCCCAGATTTAACTTCAATTTTTCAATCCCCAGTTCATCAACTGCAGGTTGTACAGCAAAGGCCATGTAAAGAAAATGGAGTCCTATAACTCAACATTAACCCTTTGAAAACTTAAGAAGCAATGCTAGCAGGCTCTGAAAAGAACCCAGCCCAATACAAGTCTTAAAAATGCCTCTGTTAGCTGGGCCTCAAGAGAAGATGTGGTAAACTCTGGAAACAGGGACAGAGTTATAATTTCAGGGACTCTGACAGCATGTAGATAGAAAAGCCTCTTCAGAAGACCGCACATTCACAAATACCATAGTTTTGTCTAAATAATTTCATTTCTGCAACCATTACTCCAAAATTAAACCAGATATGCTTTAATAAAGCAGAAGTATGAAACCAAAAATAGTTGTTTATAATAATTTGTCTGAGGTAGCAATATTCCTTATCACCTCAAACTAGATTCAAAGCTAAATAGATCATTTTTTGTTTTTTAAAATATTTCTTTGCTCTTTTTATTAAATACTAAGACGTTAACTGAGTTTAGAAGAGTCAACAATTCTTCACAAAGAAATTTTAAAAACTTCCATTTCAGCCACCACTGTTCTGACATCCATGATGTTACAGTACAAGTTTGAACTTAAAACAGATACATGATACCAGGAGCGTCAAAACATCTAGCCTGGATCCAGCATGTAGAGCTGGCCCACAGTGCTGCCTGCCACAATGCAGCATGCGCCAGAACCAGCCCCATGTGCTGAATGTGATGTGTGGGGCCCAACTGGCATGGGGCAAGACCAGTCTGGGACTCATGCTGCATGAAGCATCTGTGCCAGACTGGCCCTCCACACTGGATCAGGGTCAGTCAGGATCGGGCCCAGCAACAGGCCATGCAGGTCAGATCCAGCATACAGGACTGGTCAGGCCCAAGTACCCCAGGCCAGCCCCTTGCACATGCTGTGCTGCAGACAGTGCATACTGCACACAGTTTGAGGCTAATCTGGGTTGCACTACATTTGACACCCATGCTGGATCCAGGGCCAGTCCAGATCAGACCCACTGACTGGTCCCTGCATGCCAGATCCAACATGGAGAGCTGTTCTGGTGTGGTTGCCACATGCAATGCTCGCTCCAGACCAGCACCCATGCTGTGTATAGCACCCTGGAACAGCCCTATATGCTACGTGTAGAGCCTGGGCAAGTGCATGTTGCATGCAGCACATGGAGCTGGAGCAGCATGTAAGGCTGGTCCACAGTGCATACAGCTTGCAGTGTCTACACTGGACCAGTCTGGTAGGCTGGATACAGTATAAGGGGCTGCTTTGCAGGCCTGATCCGGCCCACAGACCAGCTGCACACTCCTCATCCAGCCTACAGGGCCAAATGAGTTTGACATCCAGTCGCAGGGCACTGTTGGTGGCTGTCACTTTAAGGGCAGCCAGGCAGCTACCAGGTGCCTCATGGTGGCAGCCATTTTGAGAACCTAATATATAAAGGCTTCAGTTTGCTACTGCCTGGCTGAGCTGCAACAGGAACACCCAGGAGGTAAGGACAAGAGCTGATAGGGATGTCTAGGAGGCTCGTGGTCCTAGGCATGACATAAAACTGCACCCTGCTGGGAGTGAGTGGCCTGGTGGGGCTCCCAGTGATGCAGGAGCCCCCAGGAAACACCGGGTCAGTTACCACTATGGTGAAGGGCGGGTTGGGGCATCTTAACCCCATCTCCCATATCCCTGGGGGACAAGATTGAGCAAGGGGAGCCCAGGCTCACCATGGAGCACTGAGGCAAGGCATAGGCTTGTGGAAGGATCTGTGGCAGTGCCCAGACTCTGTGGTGGAGGTCTGAGGCCGCATGTAGGAGCCGGTGCGAAGCTCCAGAGGGGTGGGGCCCTGAGTCTTGGGGAACTACTGAAGAAGCTCCTGGAGCCAAGGATAAGGGGATTGCCCAGGGAGGGCTTGAGGACAAGGCTCGAAGCCCCAAGAGTGTATGTGTGGGCTCAGAGCTGCATGTGCACGAGTGTAGCAAATGCAGCGTGAGGGTGCTGGGACCAGCTCCAGTGGGAAGTGAGAGTCCCGGTGAGACTCAGAGATTGGGTCCCACTGCTAGCTAGCTGGAGGGAATACCTGCGAGGCTTGGGCTGCCGTGTAGGGGAGGAATGGAACCGCAGATAGCGCCCCCTGGCATCGGGGCAGGAAAATGGGCTGCCTCCTGCTGGTGTAATATCTTCATCATTTTCCAACAAGGTGTGGCAGGCAGTTAGCCCAGAAACAGGTGGGTAGGCCAGCGTCTGACCAGCCCTGGGAAGACACACTTATTACACACCCCTGCACTATACCAACTACCTACTGCATCTTACTGATTTATTCAAATCCTGTTTTTCATTCAGGAAGTTTTAAATTATGCCGGTATTTAAATGCATGATCTCAGGCAACCATGACTAAGATATAGTAAGCACAGGATTCTCACCATTTAAAGTTTTTCTTTAAATAATGGGATAATCTTGAAATTATACCCAAGCAATCTTGAGTTATGAAAACAGCATTTGATAGCTTCTCTGTGCTGGTAATTATATTATTTTTACTGTACCTTCCTCTTGTGTTTTTTCTCTCTGGAGCTGAATCAGATGAATGAATAGATGATGCATCATGTTCCAACTTTTCCTCTTCCAACAGTTCCACATCTCCATCAGCATCTACAGCAGTACTATGTAAAGGATGATCTATATAAAATGGAAAATAAAGTTCCCTTAAACTTCAGAACTTTCTCTCTTCAAAAAAGGAACCTTGTTTTACTAGCCCCATTTGCTGTGACATCAGTTATAGATGCTGTCTATTTTTTTTTTCCAAATTAAGTCTTACTAAAATACTGCTTCAAAGCTGTTAGTAAAATGCAGTCATGTAAAAATAACCTGAGGACAAAGGAGGGTTTTTCACTGATAGACTATGCAGCTTGTCACCAAACACAATCTGATTTACAAACTGAAATCAGATGGTGGCTAGAAAATGTTATTTAGATTTTCATTTAGGAATTGGGTTGTAGGTAAATATTGCATTAGAACAACAGTCCAAGGGAACAGCAAGGGTGAACTGGTTTCTAAGTCTGTTTGTGACAGTTACATTTTCAGCCTTCAAGGCGGATGCTGTATGTCTGAAGCTAGCAGACAAACAGGCTGGAAAATTGAAAATATGCCCTGAAAACCTGTAAGAGAGGTAAGGAAACCTATAGAATTGGCATTGGGTCACAGTGACTAGCAGGCAAAGCCCCTGGGATTTCAGGGTTTGGGGGAGGGACCAAATTAGGAGGCTGGGGATGCCCAAATTAAGACACCAGTAAATGACCGGATTAAGATGTATGCATGTGTTATGTTTGACAAACAAAGGGATATGCCAATAAGACAGAATGTGGACAATATGACCACCACAAGGAAACCAGTGATGCTCAGAAATGAAGTCTTCAGGCGGAAAAGAATACAAAAGCAGGGATTTTGAAGCACCAAGAGGAGATCCTGAGGCCAACATGACCAGAAGGCACATCAGCTGCCTGTCTTGCCCACCCCACTGCAGGATGGATGTAGGCATCAGCCTACCTCCAAGATTGCTGACATGCAAGCAAAAAAACACAGGGGGGGCGCTCACATACTGGCTAGATCAGGGGCAGGCAATTCTTTTGGGCAGAGGGCCACTTACTGAGTTTTGGCAAGGCATCAAGGGCTGCATGACAGGCAGCCCAGGGCAGATTAATATTAAATTTTCTAAATTTTTTAGGGGCCCCGTGGGCTGGATAGAACGGCATGGTGGGCCGCATCTGGCCCGCAGGCCACATTTTGCCCACTCCTGGGCTAGATGTACAGTCCCTCTGTGAGAACCCTGGAACTGGTGGATAAGTAAGATTGGGGGGTTATTTTGTTTTCACTGCCTGCTAGTTATTACTGTGTATCAATAAAATTTGCCTATTATCAAATGGAAAAAGATATGGTTGGTCTGAGGGTTTGGGCCCACCCAGAAAAAGTATCAGGACAGGATCATAAATCCAGTGCCAACATCAGACACACATTTGCATATTTCTAAGGCTTGTAAACCACTCTCTTTCACTGGCATCTTAAACACTGTTTGGTATTCTATGTCATGTTGCTGCATATTGATAAATCTGACTTCCAGCTCCCACCCTTCCTCATACTGTAATTGCTTTTAAGAGATGTTATCAGAGGACAATCATGGCTGCTACAGTTAAGATAAAGAAGTTGTATGACTACTAAATACATGTGAGGAAAAGATTAAGAAACTGGGTTTGAAGCTGTAAGAAACATAAAGCCTTAGCAAGGTTCTACAGAAAATTCTGTCTTTCCTTCCCACATTCCTCTGCCACTGTCATTTTTCCCGTATCAAAATATATTGAGACTGACAATTAACCACTTTTCCTGAGATGGGTCACTCATCAGATTCCAAAATTCCTGTTCTGTTCCAGGGGAAAGGCAGATGCTTTACCAATTTTAGTGTCTTTTGGTTAGATCCAGGTGAACAAACCATAATTATTGCCTCTCCTTTTTGACTGATATAAGCTAGGGGTGCTCAATCTCCAGCTTGTGGGCCTGATCTGGCTCCTGGCACTGAGCCAGTTGGCTGGGTGGTACAGAGCCCAATCCTAGCACACAAAGGCAAGTGGAGGCTCCCAAAGCCTAATCCTGGTGTGCAGGACCAGGTGGTGCAGAGCCCTGGAGACCATCTCCAAATGTGGGGCCAGGTGGAGCTGATGCAGAGCCCCCAAAACCCAATCCCAGTGCACAGGACCCCGGGGATCAAACCCAACAAGCAGGGATGGCACAGTGCCTGATCCTGGCATGTGGAGTCCAATCTGGCCCATGGACCAGCTCCACACTCCTTATCTGGCCCACAGGGTCAAAAGGTTGAACACCACCAATATAAGCTGATAAGGGGATAGTTAGGGAAAGGTCAAGTACCTTTGGTCAAATTTATACAATGTTTGCATATGCCTTTATGTTTTCAGTCCAACTCCTAGAATCAGTTTGAGACAGAAGAACAAACTAGATCATCACATACAAGAGTGTTGTTTTACTTTTTAACGTTGAGTCTAGTTCAATTTCAGATACATTTTAGCCATTTCCCTAAAGAGATAAATGATAGATATCACATTCTAGAAGTGGTACTTTTCCTTAATTTCTGAACCACTCAGATACTACTGGAAAACACACTGGCATTTCAATGACATTAAGAAAAATCTATACAAAAGCATCTGTGGATAGATGTGGTAACTGCTAAGTACCTGTATTGAAGAACAGATCATCATACCTTTAAATCAAATGTCACATAAACAAAAAAGCCACATCAGTCATTGGGCTCCACATGAAGCATGAAAAGTGGGTTCAATTTTCACCAGAAAATAATGTTTTATGTTTATACTTAAAATATTTCCTTTTTAATAAATGTGAAAGTAACTACATAGCATCCTTAAAAAGGCTTTAAATTATTTCCATATATAGTCATAGTGTCATAATAGTTTCACTTCAAAGTTTTTACCAGGCACAGACGCAAGAGCCAAATGACCAACAGTCAAAGGACTTGAAAACAGTGCTATTTTATACAAGAGCAACTTACAAGATGAATGTTACATCTAGCAGTTCCCAGTTTTACAATCTGATATTAGGAATATACTTACTTCTTGCCTTATCTTTAACTTCTATTTAACAGTTATCTCTGTATTATCTAAGAGCTGCTTGATATTAAAGACTTCAAAAGCCCCAAAATAAATTAGCATGTTTTTCTCTCTCTCTTCCTCCAAGAAGAGGAGCAACCCTTAATATACAGGCTGATGTTTTAGAAATATTTTGCCCATAATGCATGACAGTCGTATATTATTCTTTAAAAGTACTAACCAAATGAATCATCAGGTTCTTCAAGTTGTCTGGTCTCAGGTTCCTTTAATATCCTGGAGACATCAAGTTCATCAGGCAGAAGTAATTTTTTGCACGGGCGCTTTTTGGATTTGTGCTCCTAGGTAGGTATGAAACCAATATCTATTACATCCATCTTTCCAGTATAATACAGATTAAATATAGTGAAAAGAAATTGCAAATACTCAAGATCAGAAATATTTTAAACTCTAATTAATGATCATTCTAAGATCACCCCTACCCTACAATCTTTCCCTTCCACACAAATTTACCAAGTTCTCTCTCAAAATGGTTAGGCTCCTTTTCCCAACTACTGGGTCAAAAAGTCATTCCAAAACCTTTTTTTAAAATGTCTAAACTAAAATTTGTTTATGACCAATTTACGTCTATTTCATCATTTTCTACTATCACCCTTTAACTTCAACAGTTTTTCTCTTTTCCCAGTATTTACTTTAAGATTTTAAGTGTGTAAAATAGTGATGATCTTCCCTCTCATCCTTCATTTTGCTAGGCCAAGTCAAAATCTTTAAATCTCTTCTAAAAAGTTCTTTCCTTCTCCCAATTATCCTATTACCTGTTACTACATTTTTAAAGAGGGGACTGCTGAGCCATCCTGCCAGTTTTACATATAGAATTCCCAATGATCTTGAGAAGACCTGTGTATGTGCAAATGAAGGTCAAAGAATCAAATGGAATCATTCCCCTGTACTTCTACTCTCACAAGCATAAAAACATTCCTTTAGTAAAACTTTGTATCTGTCATTATGAAACTGAATATAAATGCAGCTAATATTTCCAATTGTGAATACTGTCTCAAGTATTATACTGGACACTTTTTAAACTGTTGTTAAGGTTTGGTAAAATAGCTTCACATTATCCAAGCAAAATATTCATTTTGCCTAGCTGAGTACTAGTCCCATAAAAACTGAAACCAGTAACATCACAAAGTGAGCCCTCTGCCCACAGCACAGATCAGCTTGTAGCTTTTATACTTCTAGGTTTATTTCACACTCAGGTGGAAAAACAGAAAAAGTACAACTTACATCCTGTTTACTTCTTGAATGATTTCTTTCCATTTTTTTTCCTTGAGGCCTTCTCACTGTAAAATACATTAATTGTATAGTTAATTGTAAACTTATTGTAAACTTGTGTTTACAAGCCCACTGCAAATCCAGTCTCTTTATGCATCTTTGTAACTGCATATGAAGCATGGCTACATTGCACTATTAAATATCTATGTGTAATTTCTTACCAGTAACAGAACTTAAGTGGCAAAGAAAATATTCATATACAAATGAACTCAATATTAAATAAATTACTTTAAAAGATAAACAATCAAGAATTCCTCTTAAATACACTTCTATTTATCAGCTGCTGGGGTACAAACAGCATTGGCCCAAAGCCACTGCTGGTCCAGAGGAAGTAATTTATAATTAACTTGTCAGCAGTAAATTACTATTTTTTCCCAGGGCAAGGATTTCTTTGGGCGATATCTTTTATTGGAGCAACTACTGTAGTTAAGATAGCGTTACACTAACTACACCATTGGTCCAGCAAAGGATGTCACTCTAAGAAATTCTTGCCTTTGGCAATTTCTGGACCACCTGCAACAGCACTGTCACACTACCTATTTTTGCCTGATTCAGTTTCTCCGTTCATCAAACTGGGCTGAAGACAAGTCTTCCCATTCTTATAAAACCTGTTTCAGATGAAACTGGGTGAGAAGTCCCACTTAGTCCTACATTCCCAGCCCCAAGATTGTTGTAATCGGCCCTGGGGTTTAAACAGAGGATTTCTTTTTTTACTTTCTTGCCTGGCTGTTTAGTCCAAGGGCTAGATCCAAAGCAAAACAAAACACCCAACTTGAACACAAAGTAGGATAGAGACAGAATTGAGGAGCCAAATCCAAAACAGCAATCCAAAAAATCCCTGTTCAACTAAGCCTAATCTTGGAAAGACTTAAACTCACTGAACACCTCTGTGCTGGGTTGTAGAGATCTACCTCTGCATATCTACAACTATCTCAGTCTGAGCAGCTCAGGTCCCACCTGCTGCCTAAACCAGATCAGAATCCAGAAGCTGGGTTCTTCTCTGCTGACACCGCTAACGGGTCCAGTGCTGTCAGGTGTTCTCAAAGAATGTTGAAATTAGGAGAGCTGAAATCCGCTTCAGGGTTTAAAACCTGCTAGGTATATTGTCTCAAAGAAGAAAGTCCTGTTTGTGCAACCTACAGAGATAGGCAAACAGAAATTTCAGAGTGAATTTCATGTGTAAAATACAAAAAACTAGCTTTTTTTTTTTGCTAAAGAAAATGAAATATGAACAAGTCACTACAACATCTAATTGGCTGTTATATGATCTGGTAACTTTGAAAACTTAAGGGGTCAAATACAAACTAGCTGGGCTGCATACAGTTAAAACCTCACCAGTCAATGGCTACACTATTATCTAAGCAAGATTTTTTGCTCCATTTTGTTTCTGTATTCAGTATTTGCCAAGCTCTATCTTCTTTTCTAAATTCTTCAGCTCTTTAAACTTGGGAAAAGGGATTCTCTATGGAAGGGAAACCTGTAGGTTTGTGCAGTAGAAAGGAGTGACAATTCTGATGGTTCTGGGGGAGGAGGGGCATGTTCCTTTTAAATGTCCCCATTTGCAAACTGTAACTGTCATCCCATCCTTTTTAAAACGAGATGCCTTGGAAGGCGCTGCCCACATCACGGATCGCTGCAGGAAGGAAAGGGCTTTCAGACCATGCAGCAGTGTTGCCAGGTGTATAATGATTACTATATTTGTATGGTAATTTCAACCCTTGTACAATGTATTAATAGTAAAAGTATGCATGGTCATTTCTGAGACAGCTCACTGACACAGCATATGCAAACACCAAGTCGTTCTCCAAGCCTTAGCTGACTTTTGGGCTAGCTGTCAGCACTTTCTTATGACGAATTGCCTTGAAATTAAGAAGTACTTCAACTTGGGAGGGCCCATTTCTCACTCCCTCACGGCCGTGCTACAGGGAGCAATAGAAAGTAAAGAACAAGAAAACCTAGTTGCATATTTTTTCAGCGTACTATAGTTTTTAGCAAACACGTTAATTTTGAGCTTCCAACAGATCTTTTCATGTTTAAGGCCTGGCGACGCTACTGCTGTTCCCCCGGGGCCGAGGAAGGTCCTGACCCAGCCCGGGCAGGCCCGAGGCGCGGGAGGAGGCCGCAGCAGCTGAACTAGCCGCCCAAGGGCGAGGTTTGGGAAGCGGAGCGAGCCCACCCGCGCAGAGGATCGGGGACGGGACCCCTTCCTGGACGGCGGCCTCGAGGCCCGAGCTTGGCTCCCCCTCAGCCAGCGGCACCGCCGGGGTCGAACGGCGCCGCGCAGGTAACGGCCCGACCACCCACCTGCCCGTCAGTGCCCAGGGGGGCGGGGCGCACTCACCGCGCGGCGCAGCGGCCTGGTCCAGGGGCGCTTCCCGCCACCGCTCGAACCGCCGTGCTGGCCCCGCCCACTGGCGTGCGGCGTGCAGGGAGGAGCCATGACGTAGCCTCGCTGGTGCAGCTCTCCGGGCACGTGGGACAAATCTCTCCCCGCCCTCAGAACTGGTTCGGTCCTGCGCCGTTTGCAGGGCCGCGAGCGGGGCCGGGCGACAGGCGCTTCTTGCCGGCGGGGAGGTAAGCGGAGCAGCCGCCTTCCCATCCCTCCTGCCCCAGAGAGCGCCGCAGCCGCGGCCGCCTCCCCAACGGCAGTCTGGGGCGGGGAGGAGGCGCTGACCTTGCCCCTCGCAGTCTCTACCGCGCTGCCCTGTGCCAGGGGCGGCATCCCTATAGCAGTGTCCTGCCCGTCCCTCAGTCTTCGCCGCTGTCCGCGCCACGGATCTCACCCCTGCGTCCTCCCCTCGCGGGCAGCTCGGCACAGTGCGCGGTCAAGCTGCAGCCCCTCGGAACAGCTGAGCTTCACTAGAACCGTCTTCTTCCCCGCCGCCCAACGGAGAGTTCCCCTATGCCACCTCTTTTACCCAGAAAGGGCAAGGATACAAGGACCAAACAACTGTATTAACTGTCCTAGCGGCCATCTACTGGACAGGAGTGATGCGACTTTTCCAAAAGCCTCCCTTGCCTCTCCTGAAGAGGACGAAGCTGCTCTAGCACAGCCCTGTCCAGCCGGTAAATTGACAGAAAGGAGTGACTGGGCTTTACTTGGGTACACCAGCCGTGCTGCCCCATCTTCTCACATGAGAAGTAGAAACTTTGCTCTGCCCCTGTGGGACCCAGACTGTAGTCAAGAGGCAGCTTCAAGTCAAGACAAAGGACTTCCCCCCCTTTTCAAAGAGGCAACGGAAGCTACAAGTAGAGATGTTAGCAAGCACAGTACAAGATGCTCTAGATCTGTGGTTCCTGACCTCTGACAGATTGTGTACCACCAACAAATCTGTCATATGTGTACCACTGGCAGGTTGCCTGGGTACCACAGACTAGGAACCTCTGCTCTAGATCAGTGGTAATTAACCTTTGTACCAGGACCCATTTCTAAACATGGCCAGTTCCAACCCAGTGCCCCTCACTCTTGAGGCCCAGCTCCCTTGTGGATGTGGGGCAGGAGGGAAGTAGGGGCCCCAAGCAGCCCCTTGCAGGCTGGAACTCTGCCAGCCTGCAAGGGAAAAGCCAGTTTTCCACATTTTTCTCCTTTAAAAAGGAAAATCCATTTTTAAAGTTTGTTTTCAACACTGTCATGTGTTCCTGTGACCTACAGCTTAAGAAACGCTGCTCTAAACTACCAAGTGAGGTGAAAGAGCAAGAATCCCAGAGTCAAGGGATTTACCAAAAAAAAAAAAAACCACAACAGCCACGCGTACCACCAATGCACTTTTGACGATAAAGCTAGAGGAACAAGTTGTATACTTCTACTCAAAGCAAAAGCATTCTTGAACAGTTATTTATGCAATGAACTGAACTGAGCATTCCCTTTAATAGTATACAATAGTAAGAAAACTAGCCTAAAATCTGTAGGAAGCAGGCTAAAATAGGAAGTCATCCAATTTTCCATATAACATGCAAAAATTTCACTAGTTAACTTCTTACTAATTAGCCTACATGGATAGAAATATTGGAGAAGTGAGTTCTCATTGCTTTACCAGGGAAATTGGCTTTGTTGAATGAATTAATCTTCATTCAATGCTGTTACTGTATCACCTAGTAAAAACTGTACTCATAAATAAGTGTTTCACTCGCACACAAAAAAAAAAAATGCAGAATTTTTTTTATTTTCGTTTTCACTTCCTTCATTGGTTTTGAAAATTTGTTTTGGTTTATAAAACATAGAAATAGCCAAGACTAAGCAAACATTTGAACTCCAAATGTAACAAATTACTACTCTAAGAGTTGACATGGATTTGTGTACCCTAAATGCACACACATGAAATTATGCTACTGAATAGTGCATTACAATCACACAGAAATCTTAGTGCAAACCCTGTTGTGCTTGTATTTTACATATATCCATGTGTCCAAGAAACAGCAGTGAATACCAATGGAAAACCAACCGTTAAGATGTAGTAAAGATTTATGCTGCAATAAGGCATATTTCTGCCAGGTTTTCCAAAATGAAGGAGGGACTGGATATTTTGTATATTTGGGAATTCAGCTTCCCCCTGCCTACCCCTTGAACAAATATCTATCCTATGCTAGTGTATAGCTCTGCTGGGGGCTTGTTTGATAACTCAAAATTGCTACAATCATCAGGCTAGAAACAAGTTTCTTGCTTTCTGCTCCCATCCATCTCCATGAAGGTACTCTATTGCTTGCGCATTAAGCATAGAGAGCTGAGAGACTGTGGTAGAAGCTATTCTGTAGGTACAAGATCTGGCACATTACAAAAAAAAAAATTGAAGCAAATTTAATTAAACAGATGTTCATTGCAGGGAGACAATACAGTGTACATTTACCTGGCTGTTAGCATAACCCAGCCTCCTGAATGTTTTCCATCTTTAAAACTCCAGTTTCATTCCAGAGTTAGGATCTGTTTACGCAGCTATGGAGCTGACCTTTGTCAGGAGCTTATGTTGATTGGTAGCTGCACACATGTTCTTTAGTGTTCAAGAACTGGATGCAGACTAAAAATCTGAGACCTAATGTTGCATCATTCTCCTTTAATTGGTATTCAGCTTCTAGCTTACACAGGTAACTTCAAAAGTTCTTTGCTGGGGACGCTTGTGTAACTTCTGTCTGCTCAAATTAAAGATAGGGCTAATACAAGAAGTGCTTCAGCTACAAACTTTGATGGATCAGCTAATGTTTCCCCGATGTAAAGATACCAAGAGGCCTCTCCAGATCTGCTAAATCCTTTGGACTTGACTGTTGCAAAGCACACTGCAGACACTGAACATGCTGGCAATAAGAAAACCCTAACTCCATGGTTAAGAACAGCCCCATTTTTTGGCTGAGGAAGTCTTAAAATAACTTAGAGTTACGTTTATAGTTTAAGGCTTTTTTTTTTTTTTTTGGAAATTGTAGGTCACCATAAAATGGTATGCAACACAACTGGACAGTAAGGCAGTGTTCCATTTTCTTCAATGCTCCTATGGCAGGTACCCATTTATGTACTAGTTAGTTAATGATTGCACAGTTTCCTTCCCTATGTTTGCTGTGGTCGAATTACAGATACGAAGGCCAACAGTAGAAGCTAGACATGTGCCATTCTCCTCAAGCCATTCTTAGTTACATTCTAACGTTAGCATAGAGTTCGTCTATCTGCGTCTTGAAGTATTTTCGTAGTTCTGGTCTCTTTGCCTTCAATGTTGGTGTCAATAAGCCATTTTCAATGGAAAACATTTCAGGGTGCAGGGCAATTGTTTTGACCTAGAAACAAAAAACCCCCAAACAAACATAATATTTATTAGCTAATAGTTTACATGAATTTTGGCTGCATTCCCTAGAAAGCAAAGCTCAAAGTGGGGGGGGGCAATGTTTTTGGGCAGTGCTAAAACCCCCCCCAAAAATCTCAACTTGTAAGATGTTTGTGCACCAAGGGCAAGTGGCATAGGAGCCATGAGGGGCCCAATCCTTATTGTGGCAGCGCAGCCCCAGCCCCTTCCCCGCTGTCCAGCCCGAGGCATGTGCACCTGCTGCTGCTAACAAGTTGGGCCAGGTCTCCACAGACCCTAGGCTGGCTATGGCATGCTGAGCAAAACAGCTTCACATCTCATACTTTTATGAGCATGATAACATTAAGTAGAAGAAGTGGTTTCTTCAGAGTCCAGTTACATATCAGTTCAGAGAACTGGGTAATAAGCTAAATTCCATTTAAGTTAAGCTTCAGTTTCTCACCTGCTCAAATGACTTCAAACCAGATTCTTTCCCAACTTTCAACATGTCTTCCAAAATGTGTTTCCTGAGGTCCTATAGGTACAGGAAAATAGAAAAGAAAAGAAACTCTACTGCATGAGTGCAAAAACTGAAGCAACTGAGGAATGAATTTTACAGCAGAGCTATTTATATGCCAATATTTATGGCAGACCTTGAAGTTAGTTTACACTTCATCCCCAATGTATGTTGATGACATCTTCATTGTATGAACACAAGGGAATCTAGAGAAGTTTCACCAGGACTTTAAACAACTTCCACCCCTCCAGACTAACTTTGGAATACTCCACCTAGCAAATTAAAAATTTCCTGGACACCATGGTGAAGGGTTGGAATAGTCACATTGCCATCATGTTGTATTGGAAACCCCTGACCACTACAGCTCTTTCATGCCACCAACTTCCATCCCCAGCATATCACTAGATCTGCTGTTAAAAGGTTTTACAGAAGTAGCTGACAACCAAGTCATGAGCCAGGTGGCTTAAGAAACAGGACTTTGCCTGCATCAGGCATGTGCTTCCCCCCAGCTGGTGGGAGAAGGAAATGGAGAATGAAAAACAGTGAAAAAATCAGCAAGGACAGCTGAAAGCTGCAGCCTCACTCCTACCACTTCCTTGCCACTCCCTACCAGATCAGTCTCAGCTACTGCACAGCTCCCAGCCTTTTCTCCCTCACTGATTCAGACCATATCATCAATGGACCAAATACAACAGATAAAAACACCCAAAGTTCATTTACTTGCACCTAGTCCAGTGTCACATATGCCACAACCTGCTTACAGTACCCCTCTGTTGCATACACTGGACAGACTGGGCAATCCCTACATGTAAGAATGAACAAACACTCATCTGAGAGCAGTTCCAAAAAGACTCACAAGCTTGTGGCAGAAAAAACTTTAATCTCCTGGGACATCTGATTCCCGATCTCAGGGTGGCTGTTCTTATACAGCAAACAACTTTATAAAAACAACATCCGATGAAGTAACCTCAGGCTCACAAAAGCTAATTTGAGCTACAGGGTGTACAAGGTGCAAATCTGGCATACAGCAGATAAAGGAAGGACTGCAGCAGATCGGGTAGGAAGAAGAAAGCAGAGAGCAGGAGATCAGGGAGGGCAGGGAAAAGCAGAGGAGGAAATGCATGGGACCACACACAGGAGCAGAGCAGAAACAGCAGGAGATCAGGCAGGCAAAAAAGGGAATCAGTGACACTTGGGGAGAGCACAGGGCTAGTTTGTGGCCTGCCTGACAAAAAAAAAAGTTCACTCCTACTGTATTAATAGTAATTAAAAATTAGGTCGGTCAAGGGGGTATCCTCCGACATCCCTAAACCAATGGTGGTGGATGCCAGGGATAGATCTCCCTAGATATACCCTGTTCATATGCTTATCCTCCAAAAAAGAGAGGTGGCCAGCCTGCAACATGCATGCCACAGGCAGCTTCTGTATGGCACAGCAGATTGATGAGGGGAGTGGCACCAGCATCAGATAGGACAAGGAACAGCAGAGCAGATGGGAAAGGGGATGGAATGGCACGTTTCCCCAGAACTTTGGCCCCTGCTACTCTAAAGCACAAATACTGTCAGTGTTGGAGATGGGATACTGGGCTGGATGGACCAGTATGACATTTATGTTAGTCAAGAACACCTACCTTGTTTTTGCACAGTTCTTCATATGAGCTTTCATATCCCTTCTTCTTGGCCCAGCTAGGTAGGATTTCTGGGTCTGGTACCACAATAGCTATTAAGAAAGCCTTGAAGAGAGAGAAACAGTGTTTTATTAAGCTTTAAAATTCTAAGCTCTTAACAGTCCATTACTTTTGGTGTAGCTAGATACTGATAATTTGGATTAAAGTCATATTTTATATTAGTTGGGGGTTGTGTGTCTGGCTTCCAAAGTAAAGCAATTCAGTTGTGCCACAACGAAAAACATTTAAGACGTCTGTTAAGGCCTAGGTGTTTTACAACATTTTAAAATTCAAGTAGAACCCACTTCTGAACTTCTAGATTCATCCCGTCCTTAAACAAGATTTACGATTCAATGTTGGCCTAGCACCTCAAGCTGAAGGAAAAAGCCCATTGTCTAACCTGACCCAGATTCACAAATTGTGTAGCTAGGATGTCAGACTAAAAATTCAGAGCCAGTTATAAGAAATTTCAAACTACAACATTAGTTTAAAAGAGACTGAAGCCAACCACAGCTGGCACTTGTCTCAAATTAGCCAAGGGATGCCTACCTGTAAGCTCTCCCCATGGACAAACACCTGAGCAACAGGTTCACTTCTCAAATACACATTTTCTATTTTCTCTGGTGCTATGTACTCTCCCTGGGCAAGTTTGAATATGTGCTTTTTCCGGTCAATGATCTTCAAGGTTCCATTCTATGGAATAAGAAAAAAATTATTTCTATGCACAAAAGTTGGATAATGTTGACAGGTACAGCTAAGCCACTCTGCAGTTAGATTATACATTCCTAGTATTTCATATGGTAATGTAAAAACACTTCAAAAACCAATACCAAGAAGAAATCTGTAAGTCAGTTTTGCCCAAATACACAGCTGGTTTGAGGACAGATATAAATAAAAGATTACTTGACAAACTGCTTAAAAGCAGTAAGTGTTTAAAATAAATAAATAAATAAAAAAAAATAAAAAAGAATAAATTCAAATTTTACATAGTTGACTAGATGCCAACATCTAGAATGTTTTGATCATTGAAGAGTTATGAGGTAGCAAGGAGAAGAATGTAAACAGAAGTCAACTGGAACTGATGAATCTGCTTGTATCCACCTCCTATACTGGTTCGCTTAACCAGATCTTTTCTGGTTTCTCTGAAAATAAAAGCTCAGATTTGAATTTTGACAAGTTACAAAAGCCTTCTCATATAAAAAAAAGACAAACTGTTCCTTAATTCTGTAGTAACAAACAGATTAGAGGTGCACCGACATAAAGAAAACTGGCTGTATCAAACATTAACCCGATGTGGCCAGTAAATGCCTGTGCAGCACTCAGGCACAGTACAACACTCAGGCAGTGTGGAGAGCTGCCTCCAGCGGGTAAGTCCAGTGTGGTGGGAGGGGGAGGGGAGAGGAGGGGACAGGTGCTGCCCAGGCAGGGGAGGGGGCCCTGGCTCACAGGGGGAGAGGGACACAGACAGAGAAAAGAGGAAGACTGCTTCAGCCACTGCTTGTACCCTGGGAGGGCATGGGGAGGTATGTGCCCCAAGATCTGTATGGGGCGAGGTGGGCTGCAGCCAGGGGCTGTACAGGGTTTCTCAGCAGTGGCTGGGCTGTGAGTGGGCACCAGCAGCACTGGGAGGACGCTGCATCCACCCCAAATTTTGCTACTGCTCTGCTCCCATCACCACCGCCAGCCGCATGACACAGCCCCAGCATGTGGATGGAGGTAGGGAGGAGGCGGGGCTGCGCCAGGCAGTTGGTAGTGGTACCAGGAGCAGAGCGGTGGCAAGATTTGGGGTAGATGCAGCATCCTCCCAGCACCACCAGTGCCCACCAAAGCCCAGCCCCTGCTGAGAAGAGCCCCACACAGCCCCAGCTGCAGCCTGTCCCTCCCCATGCAGATCAGGGGTGCACATGCCCTCCCAGGATGCAAGCAGCAGTGGGAGCCAACGCCCTCCCTACAAGCCGCAGCTCTGGGCCTCCCACCCCGCCTGGACAGTGTCTGCCTATGCCCCCTACCTCACTGCAGGGGCGTTGATCTCCCCCTTCCCCAATGCCGCTTCTACCACACTAGACTTACCTGCTGGAGGCAGCTGCATCAGAAATCAGATTGGTATTGGCTGATATGCCTCCTTAAGTATTGGCCATCTGTATTGGCCCCCCCCAAAAAAATCTCTATTGGTGCACCCCTAAACAGATAAATGCTGAAGGGAATTATCTATAAGGTCTAAGGTAGTCTTCATTTCCAGAATTAAAAGATTCTTCTTCCCCACCCATAAATGAATGAATTCAAGATAGTTTGCTATTTAATACAGCTCCCTTAAGTAACGCCATATAGTGGATAGTGTGAAGTGCTGCTATTTATCTTGGGACGGGGAGGGGGGGCAGAGAACGAACACACACACACACACACACACACCCTCTTCCAAGCAGCTAAATACTAGAAGTGCTAATTTCATGCTTTGTTTATAGTGCTTTCCAGAACCTCTTTTACTTTTACAAACATTTAAGCTCCAAAGTTCCGCCCCCACCCCACCACAGGTACATACGTCAGGCCCTTGGCAACTCAGTTGTTTCAAAGTGTGTGTTTTTCAGCTATGCAAATTTACTTACTGGTAACCATTTCCCAATATCTCCTGTGTGGAGCCAGCCATCTTTGTCCAAAGCTTCTGCTGTTTTCTCCGGATCCTTCAGGTAGCCTAGAAATACATTTGGCCCTTTCACACACACCTGAAATGGGAGTTAAAATCAAAGCTGATAGGCAAGAAGTCTGGCATCATGATGTAATTTGTAGGGATGTCAAGTTCTCCCTCACTTACTAAAATGGAGTCAAATTAAGGTTTAGCTACAAATATGGCCAAAAAATTAACAACAACAACTGTCACTACAGGATGGCATACTTCAAATATAGTATGGAGAGTAATGGCAACCAATGATGATTAGACCCAGTTATTCCCGAAGGTGACTTTTTTCAATGTATTCAGTTAAAGAAATACGATAATCAGAAAAGTAGATTGGTAAGTTTCAATTTCTAAAGGACTATTTTTAATTAAATTAAAAAGAAAACATGTTAGTGAGTTCTACTAGACCAGGGGCAGGCAATTATTTCAGCTGAAGTGCAGCTTAATGAGTTTTGGTGAGCTGCTGAGGGCTGCATGGGTAGCCATCTTGGGACTGGGAGTCACTGATCTTTGCTGCCAGAAGTCCCTCCCCTTACCCCCCCAGAAATACTCTTTGGGAGCAGAGGGTTGCCATCTTGAGAGCGCTGGCTGCCTTCGCCACCCTCTGCTGCACAGGTCCTGGGACTCTGGCAGAAGTGGAGGGGAGGTGTGGCCCTTGCTTCCCCATGGAGTCTCAGGACCTGTGTGGCAGAGAGTGAAGAAGGCAGCTAGCTCCCATGCAGGGCTTCCCTCAGTGGCACACGAGTGCAAAGAGCTACACACGTGCATGGGGAACCTCCACAATAGAGGCAGCCTTGCCAGAATGTGCTCCTTGCCCTCATGCACAGCACTGGCTGGAGCCGTGTGCCGTCGGGCACCAGTGCCTGCACCAGGCATAAGCACCCTCCCGCCTGCTGCTGCTGGCAGCAGGGTCTGTGCACCATGGAAGGGAGTGTGTTGGGGGTCTCCACAGCCTCCCTAACACACACATCCCCTGCCCACCTGAGCTCCACAATGCTGCTGCCCCCCTGGGCATGTGCACCATGCTGCTGCCAGCCTCAGCCACATGCTCCCTACCCCCGTTCCTTCTCTACCTGCTCTCTTCCGCCCACAACTTGGCAGGCTACACGACCTCAGAAGAGGCTAGCATCCGTGGCAGTGATGAGACAGCGATTCGAAACACTGAAGTGAATCACTGTCCCTCCAAAATGCCAAGTCCCAAACCGAAACAAAACGCAAGCGTTTCATACGGCCCTACTGTTCAATATCATTAATGATTAGGATGAGAGAGAACATGCTTAGCAAATTTGTGGATGGCACCAAATTGGGTGAAGTTACAGAGGGTAGGATTAGGATCCAGAATGACCTAGAGAATAGAACTGGAGAAGTGGTCCAATAAATAAATTAAATTAATTTTATGCACAAATACAGACTTGGGAATGACTGGCTAGGCTGCAACACTGCAGAGAAAGGCCTGGGAGGCTATAGTAGGCAATTTAAGCTGAATGAGTTAAGTTAGCTTTTGTTTTGCAACAAGAGCAAACAGCATACTGGATTGTATTAAAAAGGAGAGTCACTTGTGAAATCAAGAGAAGTGATTCTCCTACTCCTTTCAGCGCTGGTGAGGCCTCACCTAGAATACTGGTGTCTAGAAGCATGGCATCAAAAACAAAAAGGCTGCGAACAGACTGAAAAGCATCTAGCCAATGGCAGAAATGTATTATGAGTCACAAGAAGCATGACTTATGAAGAAGGGCCAAGAGAACTTGGCTTATTTGCTCTGAAGGAGAAAAGACTAAGGGGGTTTTGGTAACAGGGTCTTTCAGGTACCTGAAGGGCAATCAGAGAGAGAGGATGGAGATAGCATTTTCTCTGTGGCCATAAGGAACAGGACTAGGAGCCATGGCCTCAAGCTACAGCACAGGGAGTTTAGGTTGGAGGTTAGGAAGAGCTTTCCAACTATGGTGTTAAGCCCCTCAGGAAGAGCTGGGAGAACTGATCAGAGTTGGGCGAAAGATCGGGGAGCTGGGGAATCGAACCAGGGGAATATTCAGGGACCTGAACATTTTTACCCTGGTTTGATTTTTCTACCTCCCCCAGCACTGGGGTTGGAAGGGACCTCAAGGACAGATTGTTGCCACTGGCCAGCTATAGGTATCAATATCAGAGCAGCCCTTCCCCCACTCCTCCCCCTCTGCCTCCCCCTGCAAGCCTGCCTTCAAAATGGTTCGAAACAGCTCCGAAACATTTCGGAAACATCTTAATCATTTTCTAAATTTTCTGAAACATTTTGAATGGTCCAGATATTTTGACAGTCAAAACAAATCCAAAATGAAACAAATCCAAAACAAAATGGCTGCCGAAATGTCATACAGCCTTATTAAACAGTACTGTATCCAAGACAGACCCCTGGGTAAACCTAACGGATACTTCTGTATAGCTAGACAACTTGTTGAACACAATCCAAGTAGTTACGTATCCACATACCACTTTCAGAATTCTGAGATGTAGGCTGTTCAGTCTTCCTGACTTGAACACATTTGAGTTCTCAGGGGTTTTTGGGTTTTTTTCCTCCCCACATGATTTGGAATAACTTCAGTTTCTGCTCCTATAAGCCAACATACCTCTACTCCCTGCTGAACATTACTTCTGCTATTGGGAAAAATGAGGGGACACATGGAAATATAATCAAATGACTACCTCCTAATATGTACCCCATACTTACTATAGAGTGGTCCTACCTCCTCATTAGTTTATTCTTTACTTAGGGTTAAATCTTTTTATACACTTACTATCTCTCTTTTCATATATATTTTAATGAGACTTGATGCTTCTTGACTCCAGTCAGTTTGGATGAGCTTTCTTTGATCTGTAGATGCACCACTTCATTTTTTTTTTTAATATATTCAGTATTATTCTGGAGTCAGCAGTTCACTTGGGCCTGGAGGCTTTTCTACAAACCTTTTTCCCCTTGTTTGGGATGAAGTGTCACTGCCTTACTACTTTTTTTTTCCAGGATTACCATGCAGGTTTTCAAGCTCTTTGCTCTAGTGCAGGGTCAGGCAAAATATGGCCTGCAGGCTGCATTCAGCCTGCCAGGCACTTTCTTTTGTCTTGCAGGCACCCACCAATGAATTACACCCCACCCGGCCCTTTTTGCCCATGAGAGTAGGGACACAGACCCACCCCCCCAATTGCATTTTGCTGCAACTTATGGCATCGGCCATAGGTTATAGTGGGAAATCACAGAACTGCCTATAACTGTGTCATTTCATTCCTGATCCAGCTGAAACTTGCACGGATGCTAGCCTCTTCTGAGGTCGTGTAGCCTGCCAAGTTTCAAGGAGATGGGTGCAGGGGTTTCTGGGAATCTGCACCTCAAACTGTTCAAACCAAATGCATATTGCTTGCCAGCAGTGGCAGCCTGCCGTCATCCTGCATGCAGATCCAGGGGCCCATTCCCCCTGGGAGGAGTCTGGCACAGCCCTGCAGCCCTCCTAGAGGGCACAGGCCCCCAGATCTGTGTGCAGGGTTTCAGCAGGCTGCTGCTGCTGGCTGGGGAAGTAGCCCAGAGCCACTACCATCACCGGCTGGCAGCAGCAGTCTGCTGTCATCCCACATCATACAATTGCTGGGTTTCTTGTGAAGTGTGTCTGTACACATGCTAACACTGCATGGCACCCTGGGACACCCTTGAATCATTAATCTAGGCTGAGCATGAGACAAACTTGGTGATTCCTGCTAGAATGCTATTTGCTTTAGGGAGGTTTTTTTGTAAGAAGATGGGCTATTACTTATTTAATATACCAGTGCTAAAATATTTTTAGATAGTTTTGTACTGGAATGACATTTTAGGTATTACTCACCTCGCCTTCTCCTTTGGCAGCAAAGTAATTCATTTCTTCTACATCAACAAGCTTTAAAATATTGCAAGGCATTGGTGCCCCAACATGACCTATTAATTGAATAGATAACAGCACTTATGTTCAGATAAATTTACCAGGCCCTTTTAGCAGCACTGTGATCTGTCGATGTAACCAGAGACTGATATTCCCTTCTTTGGGAAACTTCCTGCATTACAACACTTAGCTACAGTAGCTAGTCAGTTCCTTTTATGCTGAAGCATGTACAAGTCCACAAAGATCTTTAGGATACCTGGGAAGCTTGATGTTATGAATGGAACCCTGCACTTGATCCATCACTACGCTGATATTTCTAGCCTGTAGCAGCTTGTCTAGTACATTTTAAACACCAGAGTCTTCAGCATATTCACTTGTAAAATTGCAGCTTCTGGAAATATCTATTCATAAGCCTAGTAGTATCATGCTAAGCACATAACTTTCCACCCCACCTTTCATCTACTACATGTCAACATCGCAAAACTTATTAACAAAAAAAAGGTCAAATGCTTTGGTGCTGAAATAGCCAAAGCAGAGGTTGGCAATATATGGCCCACTGGCTGGATCTAACCCATGGAGCTACTGGATCTGGCTTACGAAGCTGGAAAATGTTGTCTCTGCTGGTGCTAGGAGCTGGGCAACTGGAAGCTATGCCTGCACTATGACTAGGAACTGAGGGGCCAAGGAGAAGCGATGGCAGTGGAATCGGTGCAGTTTTCAGGTGCCCAGCTGCAGCACAGCTCTCCACCTGAAAGCTGTGCTCGAATCCCCACCAGGGAGCCCAGAGCTGGGAAGAGACATGGCAGCACCAGCACAGCTCCCATCTGCCTAGCCCCAGCAGCAGCACAGACTCAACTTTCCTACAGTTTTTAGTCTAGCTTTAAGACTGGACCTTTACATTCTCAGAGTCAAATAGTGCGTCCAACTGGGACCCTTTCAGCTTTTTATTCAGGTGCAATGGAAAGAAATGGAGTACTCCAGGACAGCTCTAAGGTATGCTAAACTATATTAGTAGCTTTCACAGGTCTGAAGTTTGACAAAAATCAGTTCACTCAAGACAAGAGAAGCCATACCAGCTGTCCAGTCTCCAGGTACTGTCAGGGAGCATCCAGCTGTGCATTCTGTCTGTCCATAGCCTTCATAGAACTATTAGATTGAAACAGAAGTAGCTTATTTATTGCATTTCTATTGCTGCTTTAAAGGTTTTTGTTCAAACTGCTGGTCTTAGTCCACTTGAGTCAGAGTTTCAACTAAGCTGGGGATGGGGGGAAGGAGTGGAAGATGCTGCCCTTTTACCAGACATCCATTAAATTTTTAATTCACTCTTCCCACTATTCCATATTTATTCAACTTGGTCATTGTACAACATTATGTATTTGTACAGAACTCTTTGAAAAATGCAGGTATATTATACTTAGCTGGGCAGGGAGCAGCTACTTAAAAATAAAGACAAAACAAAAACCCAACACATACACACAGTCACTTGACTTTAAGTACATAGGAAGCAAAAAGAAGGTGCAAGGTAATTACTCTTGGGCCCCTTCAGAATGAACTAGGGCAACTGGTAACAGATAAGATGGCCAAAGCACAGCTTCCAAATGATTTCTTTGCATCTGTATTCTTGGACACAAATACAAAATATGCATCCCATTGGGACCTTACATAAGCCCAGTACAGATACCAGCCCACCAACTGTTTGTGCTGACATAGTAAAGGAGCACCTGGAGGGGTTGAATGTATTTAAGTCAACAGGTCCTGATTATCGTCATCCTAGGGTACTTAGGGAATTAGCTGGTGTCATAGCAGAGCCACTGGCACAACTGTTTGAGCACTCATGGTGCTCAGGACAGGTCCCAGAGGATTGGAAAAGGGCCAACGTGGTCCCTATTTTCAAGAAGGGGAGGAAGGAGGAACTGGGTAACTATAGGCCAGTTAGTCTCACCTGTATCCTTGGCAAGACCTTTGAGAAAATTGTTAAGGATCACATTTGTAGGGGACCAACATGTAAAATGAAACAGCATGGGTTCATAGCAGGCAGATCCTGCCTGACTAACCTGGTCTCATTTTATGACCAGGTCACAAAATGCTTGGATGAAGGAATAGAGTTAGATGTAATTTACTTAGATTTCAAGAAGGCCTTCGACACAGTGTTGCACCCAGTTCTTATAAACAAACTAAACAGTTGTGGTGTAGATTATTACACAGTCCAGTGGGTAGAAACAAACAAACAAACAAATGGCTTGGGGGACGCACCCAGAGAGTGGTGGTGAACGGGTCATTTTCTACCTGGAGTAACGTGGGCAGCAGAGTCCCCCAAGGCTGTCTGGGACTGGTACTATTCATTATCTTCATTAGTGACTTGGACAAGGGAGTAGAAAGCACCCTGTCCAAGTTTGTTGATGACACCAAACTATGTGGAGAGGTACACAAACCAGATGGCAGGGAGAGAATCCAAACCGATTTGGACAGGCTGGGGAAGTGGGCCAAAGAAGGGAATAGGATGCAGTTTAATAAGGACAAGTGTCCTGTGTTGCACCTGGGGAGGAAGAATCAATCATCAACACTCCTATAGCCTGGGAGGGATCATTTTAAGTAGCACAACTGCGGAAAGGGATCTCAGAGTTGTAGTCGACTCCAAAATGAATACGAGTCACCAGTGTGATAAGGTAATAAGTAAAGCTAACTGCACCCTTTCTTGCATAAGTAGGGGCATCGCAGACAGGTCTAGAGGTGATATTTCCCCTCTATGCAGCATTGGTCAGGCCGCTGCTGGAGTACTGCATCCAGTTTTGGGTGCCACACTTCAGAAGGGGATGTGGATGGCCTGGAGAGGGTTCAGAGGAGGGCCACTTGTCTGGTTAAAGGCCTACAGAAGAAACCCTATGTGGACCGATTGGGAGATCTGAACCTCTTCAGCCTTCACAAGAGGAGGCTGAGAGATGATGATCTCATGGACCCCTACAAACTCATCAGGGGGGACACAACAAGAAATATGGGATACAATTTTTACCAGAGTGCCTGTTGGGGTAACTAGAAAAACAACGGCCACAAACTGGAAGAGACCAAATTTAGATTAGACATCAGGAAAAAATTCTTTACAGCGAGGGTTGCTAAAATAAGAACTAGGCTTCCAAGGGAGGTGGTGCTATCCCCTTCCTTGGAGGTGTTTAAAAGGAGATTGGACAAACACCTGGCTGGGGTCACCTGACTCCAGCACCCTTTCTTACCCAGGGCAGGGGGGTTGGGCTCAATGATCTAATAGGTCCCTTCCAACTGTAACAACTATGAAACTATGACTGGGGCTCTTCATTCTGTTCTTTCACTTAAAGGGAATGAGGGAGATGGGGACTGAATCCTGGCTCTATTAAGTCTACAGTTTAGGTACAAGAATAGTTTTATTAGAAGTAGGGAGTTTCATTTTTCTGGTTACCACTTCACCACAGTGCTGCAGGACTGGTGTTGCAACCTATAGCTTGTAGGACAGCTCCAGCCTGCAAAGGGATTGAGCCAACCAGCAAAATGTCCAACCTCGTCTGCATTTTAAATGAGGGCATGCCAAAACCCCAGCCATATCTTGTTAATGCTGCAATCACCTCCCATTCTACAAAGCTGCTGCAACCCAGGTAGAAGGCTGCTCTTCTTGATGCAGCCTCTACACACTGTAGCTAGAGCAGCTGCAGATGAAAAATCGTTCTTGCACTGCATTGAAAGATCTGTCTGCTCACTCTGAAGGTCTGCTGCATGCTAGAAGCCTGCACCCAAGACAGTCTGTAACAAAAAACTCATTTGACCCCCTACTACTATCCCATGCTGCTCATCATTAATGCCCACAAAATTGTCAGGGATGACCTCAAGCAGATAAAAGGGACTATATATAGCTCTGTGTGCAATGGTGAGGGAAAAAAAATCCAGGTGGTACTCTCATTGATGTTCTATGCAAAGGTGTTTGATTGGAAGAGAGGCATCCTGGATATCAACATGTGGCTGCATAGATGTCACCAGGGGGGCTTTGGCTTCTTGAAATACGACCTCATCTTTTCCCAGCAAGGACTACTGGGAAAAGATGGGGTCTACCTGGCAAAGAAGGAAAGCATCTTCACACACAGGCTTGCTAAATGAGTGATGAAAGTATTAAGATTAGGTTCACTGGAGAATGGAGACACAAGCACAGAGGTAAGTAAAGAACCAAAGGATCTGGACAAAACCTAGTCAGGGGAGGCAATAGTGGAAACCTTACCAATGTTTCCCAGGGGAAAAAAACAAACAAACAAACAAACAAACAGGCCCATCACCTAGTAGTTTTCCTGTTTACACTCCAGCTGAAGTAGTATGGGGAATAAGCAGCTGAAATAGTATGGGGAATAAGCAGAAAGAACTGGAGATCCTAATATACCATGGATTTGACACAAATGGCATTATGGAGACACAACAGAATAGTTCACGTAACTGGAGTACTGTCATATGTGGGTGTAACCCACAGATGGCAGATAGTGGAATGATCTTCTATTTAGCTGTGAAATAAGCAGGGGTAACTCTGATGAATAAGCAGTTGCAGACCAAACAGCAGCAGCACTACCAGGATGTGGTGAGGACAGCAGATGGTAATGGTTTCCCTTCTGAAGAGCCATATATATACTTGGATGGTGCTGTGACACGTTAACTACAGCCCATCACTATGAGCCTGTCCAGGGTCTACAATTCCTCAACAGTAGAGCAGGTGAAAGACGTTGTTAGAATCTCAATGGGTACAAAAGGTGGCTGAAGGCTGCTGCAAAACAAGATCAAGGTCCAGTTCTGTCAAGAGCCATGTGGAAGCTGATGTGCAGCAGCTTTTCCACAACAAAAAGCAGGTCACACACAGGCATCTTCCATGCTAGCACATATTACACAATCATGTGCGTATACATGTGTATGCATGTTTTGAGGTACAAAACAGAAGTGGGAGGTAAGCCTGTTGAAAGCCTCTGGGTGCAAAAAAAAAAAAAGAGGGGAAAGCAGCAAAGGGAATGTCAGAATGGACATCTGCTACAGGCCACCAAGCTAAGGTAGATGAGGCCTTCTTTAAAAGAACTAGCAGAAGTTACCAAAAAAATCCTACAAAAATGAGTTCTCATGGGGGACTTGAATTATCATGACATTCTGAAGATCAGGTTAAACAGACACTTGGCTGGAATGGTTTAGTCAAGCATGATCCTGCCTCAAGCAAAGGGTAGACTAGATTGTGGTCCCTTCCAGCCCTTTCTTGTGCAGGTGTACACAATTTATAGAATGTGCTTGGAAGTCAAAGGGTGCTTGCAGCAAAAAAACCCACACAACAAAACAGCACTTTAGCTTTGGCATGCCCCCATGCCAGTGCAACACATGCCCAGAAGAGGCACTGCATCAGTTTGACCCAGCTCACCCAATGTCTATATAAAAATCACATTTCAGAAGGCTTTTTGGCACTAATCCAATAGCTGATTGAATCACCTATTAGATAAAAGTACCAAAAAGCCCCACTGAAGTAAGCAATATATATATACAGGCACTGGGAAACCAGGTCGAACTAACACACTTCTTCTTCTGGCAAAGCGCTGGTTTGGTTTGGTTTGCTTTTTCTGGGTGAGGTGGGAAAGGGGGTTCCACATCTGTTACCCAAAAGTACAGTTCCAAACCTAGTTACCCAATATAATCAGTCTAGCAGGAATGTGCCACAACTAGTCCATGTGTTCTGCTTTAAAGCTAGCTGCTGAGGAAACTCACCTGACAGCCAAGAGCTGCCCTTAGAAAAGTCAATACACTTGCTGATACAGGAGCTGCTCCCGTGATCATCAGTCTTACTTTTCCTCCCAAACTGGCCTGGAAGAGAGAGGCATGACTACTGTGAGCCCTAAAAGCATTTTAGGGGGAGGTTTTTCATAGTCCCTCCAAAGTGCTAAAACAGAGTACATTGTATTTACTATTCAAAGTGGGGAAAGACACCAAGCATTGCCTTTGAATAGAGTATCAGACAACTCCACTGGGAGCTGTGGGGAGCCACTGTGCAGGGAGATCAGCAGGGCACAGTATCTGTGGTGCAGTTTCATCCTTATTTGTGTGGCTCCCCCTTGCCCATCATCTGGAAGGAGGAACCTATATACTGCCAGAGCTGCTCCCTGAAGCATGACACAGGAACAGGTTAGGAATGCCCTCCCCACATGCCTGCATCAATTGGGGGGGGGGGGGGAGGGGGGCAGGGGAGTGTCAGACTATTCCATCTTAGAGCTGGGGGGAGCAGTTGTGCTGCTTTTGACCCCCAAATGCAAGAAGCAGCTGTAACAGTTCCTCCTTCCAACCTGCTCCCTGTTAGCAGGGGAGACAAGGGTAGAAAGCCAGGCAGGAAGAGGCAGTCTGTATGCTGCTGACAGTGTCCCCAGGTGAACCAGGCTCCCAGTACAGCTACTCCCTGAACTGTGGGGCAGGAGCTGCTCTGGGCCTCCCCTTGTGCCCAGATCGGCTGGAGACAGCTGCTGAAGTGGGAGGGGGCCACAGTGCCCATTCCCAACACTACTTGCCTCCCCACCACCCTAAGATTGTCCGCTCCAATTTCCACATCATTTGCTTTCCTGCCGCAATGGTTGAGGGAAAGAGGCAAATTTAAGATGACCCCCAACAATAATTATAATTTTTCCATGCATGTGTAAAAATAAAACGTTTATAAATTTCATGCATCTACAATTTAATTCTTGGGGAGGTCATCTTGAAATGCTTTGTCCTCTTGTAATTTGGGCATACCTTCAAAAAAAGCAAGTCAATTTTGACTTCACACACCTAACTGAACAAGAAGAAAGACAGGCAAATGCATCTGGATTCTTACAGTCTAGCTAACAGATAAATCACTCAGAATAAGTTACAGGCCAATTCTTACAGCTTAATTAGAAGGGGGCTTTTGAGATGTATGGCCATTAACAGATTGGGTCTTTTAGATGCTTCACAGTTGACAATAAAGCCTTATAGTATAGACCACTTGCATGACAAAAAAGTTACTCTGCTATCCTATGCTATACCATGGGCATATTTGTAACCACACTACTCTACTTCAAACTGAAAAAACTAGTTTCCATATCTGTTACAATTCTAGCTCAGAACTGCAGTTTTACAGATCTCCAATATACTAACAGAAATGGATATACCTGTATTTTACGGAAGATCACTTTATCCCACAGGCTGTTATTTCTAACTACACCACTTCGAAGTTCTGCTTCTTTCCTTTTGGAGGCAAAGTCTAGTATCCACCGTTTCAATGATGTATTGGCTTGCCCAAAAATCTAGCAAAACAAAAAGTTAAATCTCACATTTGAAGTTCTGTAGACCAATCATAAAAATGGAAATAATATAATGCCTAGGGTGCCTAGAAAACCAAGCTTCTTTGGGGTATGTTAAGCTACAAGTCTCAAACCTTCATACATAAGTTTCGTACCTGGGCCAAGGCAGGAGATTCAGGCCCAGAGTCACAATAGCACTTATGCTTAGCTTAGGCACTCCAAATCCAAAAGGGTTCCAAAAAGGCACCTTAAATTCTGCTACTGAATGTGTCCAGAACTGCCACTACCTTAGTTGGTTTGGTCAATTCCATTCCTTTCATGCCCAAGCTTACTGGGGATTCACAAACTGGGCCCCTTGGAACTTGGTTGAAAGGACACTTGACCTGATAAGCATGCTCTATATATGCCAGCTTGCCAGTGGCACCAAATTCAGCAAGCAGTATGGCAGCCACAGACTATTCTTTTTGCAATACAAACTGCTTCAGAGACCATGCCCAAATTTCACAGACTTGTGATTAGAATGTTCCTCTAGAAATTAAGTCTTCTTTTTAGGGTAGAGGCTATGGTAAAAAGCTTCCACTTGAAGCTGTGCCACTGTGCAGAAGAATGAAAGATTCATGGGGCCAGAAGAACAAAGCAAGGAACATGACTAGACACTCAGCTAAGCATCATCCCTCTCCATCCTTGGAGTACTGTTCTCACCAAGTTAGATTTAGACCTGCTTGTTCTTTCAAGAGCCATTAACCTTGCATTCTGGGCACCTTAGTAGCAAAGCTTTACCTGGAAGGGTAGGGTACTCTCACCACAGCCTTCCGAGAGGAAGGAACTGATCACTTTTACACTAAAGAAAGCACTGAACCCATGTGTTTTCCATTTGCTAGACAGTCTTGCCTTAAGAGCACAAGCGTGGGGTACCACAACCTCTACTTGTGTACTGAAGCCAGTAAGTCACTTGTCCATACCAAGACACTGAAATCACACCTTTCAAAACCTGGAAGTAGTCCCCTTGAAACCTTCTCATGGCCACCTACCTGCAGCCCTGAGTTCAGTGTCCAAGTCCAGCAGAAATATAGCATTTCAGAGTCTCCCCAACTGCCATCTTAGCTATCCTCCTACTGAGGTGGAATGGATTAGCAGCAGCCCCTCTTGGGCACTTCAGCTCCCCAACTCAGATTTGATTAATTCCATTCTAAGAGATAGGCACCTAGTGAGTTGCTGCAGTATACACAAGGTCTGAGAATAAATAATTTCAATACCACACAGCAAGTCACAACCCAAGTTTTACTCCTAATCCCATCTCCTATTCAGTAACATCTGATGCCTCCCTACAAGCTCTAATGCAAAAGACATTTTCTTAATGCTTTTCTAAGAAGTATTTATTTTAAATCTTTGATCAGACTGTTCCAATTTGGCAGCTAGCAAGCGTACAACACAGTATCAGTACAGCTTTCTTCAAAGTCAATGTTTAGTTTAGTCCAATAGCTGACAAATGTTTCTGCCTGCCACAAAACAATCCAGCTCAGGTCTGAGGCAGGTTGCTGATCCCCCAGCCAGTCATTGAAGACCTAGTTGCTCAGCAGGCCAGATAAGATGGTTCCATGACCCACAGATTGTAGAGACCCCTGGTTTAGTCAGGTTTTAGATAATGCTGCTAGACACATACCACACCCTTCCCTCCTACTAGAAAAACCTTACTTTATCAAACATCCTGTTCAGAAGTCTTGGTACCACAGGAAAAACTGTTGGCTGCAGCGTTTTTAAGTCATCCATCAGTAGTCTTATGTCCCCCTGAAAGAATCCTATTCGACCTCCGTGACACAGAATCACACACTGTTAAGATTGTAAAAAAAAGAATTAAAAAATTAAATTTTATATGGATACAGATTAAACAAGTGATTCAGTATTTTTGTTCTGTTTGACTACATTTGAAATAAGGTAGACTGCCCCCTAAGAGTTAGGACTGTGAGGAGACTTCTTGGAGAACTGTCAAAGTTCAGGCATTTAGGATACCTGTACATATGCAGGGAGGCTACTTGGACATGCTGTATTATTGTGCATCACAGCAGAATCAATTAATCAAGCCTGCTGGAACATGCCAGTTAGGCAATTAGCACACTCCGGCCAGCCTCCATGTCTCGTGTATCAGTATTGCCATGCTTCAAAAATGGAAGTGGGGGCAATTTAACTAAAAATTTGTTCTACAAGCTTTAAAATGACCCAGCCACCATTCTGAAGCATGGGGACACTGATACACGAGATGCTGTGGGCACTTTAATTAGAACTTGCATCTCATCTTGCCTCCCTGGAACTTGTGTAAAAAACACCCCATGTTTGTGATAGGACAGGGGAAAAAAAAATGTGAAACAGCAAGAGATGTGGCAACTGTAAGGGTAAATCAGAGACCTAGATATAGTAGAATGAAGTATGGTAAGAAAGACTACTGACATTCTGGCATGGAAAAGCCTTAGCTAACTCATTTTTTCCAGCCACTAAGCCTATGCCAGAACTGGCAGTAATCAATGTATCACTAGTGTGGCAGGTGCAAGAATTCTAGACCCAAATAAAATCTGGATGTTGTTACCTTTTTAAAAAGAATTAAAAAGGTAACAGGATAATCTGAATTATATATGCATGAGTGAGTAGTATAAAAAGTAGTCCAACTGGAATTGTACCTTCCCATGCATTTTTCTCCATTGTTAAATGATCCCAGTTGTTTAGGTTTTGTTCATTTCTTATGAGGTACTATACTAGGTCTCACCAATGAGGGAAAGCACTTAGTTTATACTTGTCAAATACAGAGTAGCTTTAAGTTTTTTGGTTCTGGCATGGATTTGAAAGCTAGTTCAGTTAAGAGGAAAAAGCCACCAATTCAAGCCACCATTTTTTGGAAGGATGAAGTACTTGTACTCATAAAATGGACAAGCAAGCTCTTCCCATCCTTCCAATGATTCTAGAAAATGGAGGTCGTTTTAAACCAGCTTTATTGTGAATAGTAATACAACAATGAAAAAAGGTAGACCAGGGCAGGCAATTACTTCAGATGGAGGGCCACTTACCAAGTTTTGGCAAGCTGTTGAGCCACATGGGTAGCCCTGCCCCTTGACAGTTGCCTTGCCCCTCTGATAGCCATATTTGGACTGAAAATCCTGTCCCCTAACCCCTGACCTTTGCCACCAACAGTCCCTCCCCTTGTCCCCAGAAGTATTCCAGGGGGAAAAAGAGAGTGGTTGCCATCTTGGAACCAGGAAAAAAAATTACACACTAAAAAAGTAAAAAAAACATTTTAATTTTATTACAAAATATTTGTAATGGACTTGTGTACTCTTTATAGAAGGGATTTCATAACTCAAAGTCTTATTCTTATATTGTGTGTGGGGGGGTGAAAGGTATTGGGGGCATAGAGTAGGTAGGGGTTGTAGGGGCAGAGCATGGGTGCAAGAGATTTGTGGACAGCCCCTCTACCCCCAATCCCACATGCACAGTGGGCAGCCCCCACTGCTGGCAGGAAGCTCATGCCCAGTGCAGGCACTGATGCTGGGCAGGGCACAGCTCCAGCCAGCGTTGTGTTCGGGTGTGAGGAGTGCAGCCTGCCTAGCCGCCTCTATCGCAGGGGTTCCATGCTGCACACCTGCAGTTCCTGCCCTCACACAGGGCAAGCCCCACCGCAGCATCCAGCGTGGAAGCAGGGGGTGGGTCTCCCTCCACTCCCAGTGGAGTCCGCAGACCTGCACAGCAGAGGGTGGGCAAGACAGCCAGCTCCAGCACACAGCTTTGCCTGGCGTCAGTGTGGGAGCTGCAGGCACACCACAGTAAAGGCAGCAGCAGGAGCCAGCTGGGAACTGTGGGTCCAGGCAGGCTCCTGCTGCATTCTGTGGTCCCAGCATTGCAGCTGGCAGCCAAGCAGTGCAGCACGGAGCTGAGCGGCCCAGCCAGGCACCCTCTTGGCAGCGCACGGTTCCCAGCTTCAACACCAGAACCGCAGAATGCAGCAGGAGCTAGGCCGGCCCTGTGGTTCTCAGCTGGCTCCTGCTGCTGCTAGCCCCGACCCCTGGGGTCCCACAAACTCCTACCCGCTGCCACTCTTCCACGCCTGCCGCCACTGCCTTTTCCCTGCCACTTTCTTTCTTTTCCTACCCACCACCACCGTTCCCTGACCAGTCACTCCCCACCCACAGCTCCAACACCACACAGTTCTGGCTGCAGGACCAAAACCATGTGGTACAGCAGGAGCCAGCCTGGCCCAGCTGGCACCACATGGTTGCCAGCTGGGAACCATGTGTTGCCGGCTGGACCCAGCTGGTTCCTGCTGCGCCAGCAATCTTCCCCCACCTCCGCCTGTTCTTACCCAAGTTTCCCCCTTGGGCAGAGGGAGGCTGGGGAACAACCCTAGGGTCCCAGGCCAGAAGCCGCTGCTAATGCAGTGGCTTCTAACCGGGGGGAGGAAGGCTTGCTGCTGGTGCTGACATCAGGTCCTGCTGCCACTGCCAGCTCCTGTCATCTTTAACAGGCAGTCATGGGCAGATTAAAAAAAAAATAACATACATACTCTTTTTAAGGGGCCCTGTGGGCCAGATAGAATGGTCTAGCAGGCTGGATCTGGCCCATGGGCCATATATTGCCTGCCCCCGAAATAGATCAACAGCAAGGACTTCTACTAACAACTCAGTTGTTAGTAAAGAGTTCCACATAGTTAACGCTATTATTCTAGAAAAGACTCCAATTTTGTTACGCAAGTTTCTCGATAACTCAGAGGCTAAAAAGTTGTACTTCAAGTGGAAATTAGTGCCCAATACTCCGTTAACCAGATACATTCTTGTTTCTTTCTAGAACGGCTTACCTGCACCATTCTTTCAAACATATGTGCAAGAGGCAAATAGGAAATGTGTGTTTCACTTTCGTTGAGACTAAGTGCACTCTGTAAAGAAATAAGCTTCTGAATAGTTATGTACTAGTACATAAATGCCTACCTCCACAACTCTCTCAAACATATGGGCCAGAGGCAAGAATGAGATCAAAATATCATCTGGACAAGGAACAAATGCATTCTGCAATTGAAAGTGCCAAGAGGACAGGAAAAGAGATCAAATTAATGTGAAAATTAAAACTTCATGTTTACAATTAGAACAAGTACATGCTGACACACTTCTCAATAACAGATAACAAGCCAAATACAGTTTATTTGCCATAGTCTTTGGCTTTTACATACTTTGCTCAAGAAACCCCAAATAGTTCTGGGATATTTAAGTGTTTATTTTTTTAAAAAGTTTAGATTATTAATATTGAGAAGCATGCACAGCAGCCATTCAGAATTATTTTTGTTTCCTTATCATTTTCATAAAATTAAGTAGTAATCAAGCATCAAAAAGGAACTGGAGAAGCCACAAAAGTTACACTTGTATTGAATAACCAAATTATGGTCATGTGCTCTAAAGAGGAACAAACCAAAAAACCCAGTCAGAAGTTCTATTTAGCCTAACTTACCATAGATAAAGTACCACAACAGTTCGGAAGTCAACAGTCCAAAATGGTTTGTTCTTTTCCAGGACACCCAGTTTCTACTTGCAGACTGTGGGATCTCAATGTCCATGAACAGTTTACTTTTTCACCCATGTGGTAACACCCAACATGAAACTAGTTGAACTTCTGGTTCAGTCTAGTCCACTGCTATTGCAAGTAGCAGTGTCATAACTAACTCCACCCATGTTTTGAACAGACTCCATCCTAAAGCTGCCTTCTGGAAAGCTGTTCAAAAACAGTCACTGATTTAGAAACTTTGAAATTCTAGCCATGAATAAGAAAACTGTTTTATACCATTTGTTCTTATGCCAAGATACCTCAGCGTAAGTAGTCTTTTTCCTCTGGTGTTTCCTATTCTTTTCATTCCCATACACATTTCTAGACAGCAAATCGTGCTCCCTTTCAGCTTCCATTGTCCAACTTTACTATTTATCCTAACAAGCCTAGAAAGGGACTTCAATAGAAGCACAACCTCCAAGTTGGAATTGCATAGTGTTTTAAATAAGATTCAACAAAATGAGAGAATTTCTAATTAAAGCTTTTAAACTCCTCCAAACAAGGGGGGGGGGGGGGGGAGAGCCTATCATCCTAGCAGTTTTTTGCAACTGTGGTGCCAGTTCAAATTCATGTCTTTCTGAAGAAGTTTCCTCTCAAGAGGTTTGCAATGCCACCATATAAATATGCCTACTGAAATCATGCCCAATACATCGCAAAATAGCTCATGTGATTCTATGGACCAATGATTCATTGGTAGCTCAGTTATTTCAGCAATAATCTACCATAACCTCCTCTCCTGCCTTGGTTTCTTGTCCCTAGAGAGCATGATACTCTATACTATTGAAAATATCATATTTCCTTGATTCAATCCTCAAAGCAACTTAATTCCTTCTCCAGCTGAATCTCCAGTTCCTGCACCTCCTCTTCCAAGAGTTCTAGTCAAATGTTTCATATCAGGGCTTTGCCTTGTACCCATTCAGATTATATGCGTTTCAATACTCCTGCTTCTGCTAATCTCAGTCTCCTCTGAATTAACTTTAATGCTGTTGCACTACCATTATCTTCCTATTCCCTAACCTTATAGTTAAGGATCTCAAAGTCTCCTAGAAATCCCTTCTACGACTCTATTTACCGACTTCTCCATCAGTCACCAGGTCAAGCTTTTTTGTTATTGCTTTGTTTAAGTCTGGATCAGCCTACCAGCTGATCCACTGGTGAGATGAGCAGAAGCAGCAAGAAGGAGCATTTAGGAGGTTCTCCCAGGACTTCAAAAAACACAAGCTTATCAAAATTTCACCTGCACAAGATGACAGTTTTGCAACATCTTATAGAGCCTGAAGTAGAGTGAGAAACATGTGTGATACTAGATGCTTAAAAATGCTTCCACTAACCCAAAAGAAGTTGGGGGAGAGAGGGCAATTACTTTAGCACTGAAGTTTACCTCGGTAGATTTCAGAAAAGCAGACACATTGCTCACTATATTTTCATGAGTGATCATAGCTCCTTTCGGGTTTCCTGAAAGGAAGACATTGAAATGCAACAGAAGTACTTAAAAAACAAACAAAACAAACACAAACAACAACTTTCTGAAAACATCAAGTTGAAAAGACAACAACTTTACCATTTACCCTCACATACAGCTCAAAAGGGACTTTAGTTAGAAGCACAGCCTCCAATCAGTTACATGGTGTTTTAAGTAACATTCAATGAAAGGAGAGAAATGCTAATCTGTTTTCAAGATTCATTAAAATGACATTTCTACAGTAAATTTTGGTGTTAGAATGCTACAAACTCAAGGAGACTGTTAACCTTTTTAGTCAGATTCATCTCCAACCAAAAAATTCTAGGCTTCTAGGAAAGGGATCCATTCAATACTGATGACAAGAGTCATTATTATTGGAGCTTTTTGAGGCATATCTGGCTAGCATCTTCACTTATCTTGTACTCTGTACCTGCTGGAGCTACACTTATACTTAAGGGAGGGACCACCTTTCCAGAGAATGTGCTAAAGAATAGAAGCAAATTGTGTATGGACTCCAAAGTATGAGACAGCTACAACTTTAAAAAGATTAGGCATAAAGGCTTTAACATTTAGCCATTTAGTTTTACTTTATGCCAGTCCTTATTTTATGGTAGGTTAAAGTTGCCCTGGATGTCTGTTCTTGAAGATTCATTTTGCTCTCCAGGAAATTTGTTTCCCTACTGGCCAATCCAGTAAAAAAGGAGCTCTAATACCCGTTTGCCATTTTCAGCTAAGAGAGAGTAAGCTAGTAACACTGCAGCAGGAGTCATTTGGAAAAGCTGCTCCCAAATTAAAAAAAGTTTTGCCTATTCAGTATAAGAGTCTGCAAAATTCAATTAAGTGTACCTGTAGTTCCACTGGTGAAACAGATGATTGCTAGATCTTCTGGCTTTGGAGGCTAAAAGAAAGTAGTTAGTATGGTTAAGATAAGTATAAAGAGTTTTCTATATAAAAATGAGTCTTTTGAATAATGAAGGTGGTAAGTTTGTGCTATACAGTTTGATCTAAAACCAACTGGAATTAAGCAATGCAGATCAGTTTTCTGCTGAACTAGTTCAATACTTACCACAGGTTTTTGTCTGTGAATTCTTCCCAGCTCCTAAAATGAGAAAAGGGGGTTCAAATATTTTGGCTTTGTGTTCAACTGACCCAGAAGTTAAGAGCAGATATTTTAACAAATGTCACTTCAAAGTTGACAATATTTACTGATAAATAGAATCCAATTTAGCTTAACAGAAACTAGGTGCACAGAACAGTCAAACCAACAACACTGACTATGCAAGCTCTTTTGTCCTTGTAATTTGACAGACAAAAAAACTAGAGTGAAATTTGAAACCTATGGACTAAGATTAGTCTGTTTCCATTTTAGAAGTAGAAAATAGAATAACTAAAAAGTCCCTGATTATTGCAGCAGAACTAGAAATACCTGCTAAACTAGTAGACCAAGCTAAAGACAAAAGATGCCACAGTCAGCTTACTGAACAGATACGATATCACAGTAAGCATCTGTTGACAACATTTAATCCAAAGGTTCCTTTTCTACAGCCTAAATTATAGCTCTTTACATTCTCCTACATTTTGTTTCCATGCCAAGGACATGTTTTAATCTGCACTAACAGACTCAGAGAGAACATATTTCCAACCTTTATATTATTACACTAGAAATCAACAACTGGAGAGACAGCCTTGATGTCTCAAGTAATGACAATATCTAACAAAAAAGAGAGCAGCACACATGTTATTGATTACAACAGCTAATTGTGCTCTAAGAGCTCATTTCATTCAGCCCTGTCACTGTGACAGGATGGAGTTTCCTACTTCTTCCAGAATTTCCTTTTACTGCTTTACAAAGTAGCAATCTGATACAAGGCAGAAACTCACTAGCTACCAATTCCTCCTATACACTGCAAGAAAGAACTAAAAATCTCTCTTTTCACTTCACTCAACTATAGGAGCAACCCATGTTGATTATGGGCCTCTTCCAGATTTGAAGCAAACTCAGGCTGGAAAGGCTTAGAGCTAGATAAATTTGATCCTGAAGTTCTTCCTCTCACCAGTAGAGGATGTAATAGCTCAAAGAAAAGCAGATTCAAGAACTGAATTTCAGCACCAACTAACTTTAGAAAAAAGTTCACATATTCCAAGTAAGAACAATGAGTGCTTATATATAAATGCAGGCTTGTATACAATCTAGGATTTAAGTACTATTTGAGGCCTTAGATGTGAGGGCTGAATGCATTTCAGTTTCTTTAATCCGCTTTAGAAAAATGCAAGAATGAAGTACTGCATGTTTGCTTATCAGCTTTAACCTATTAACGGCCCAACCTGAAGAAGTATGAAATAACCTTAGAAGGGATTTAGTGAAGAAAATGTTTCTTTAAGATGTCCTTGGCTGTACTGGTACTACACTCCCTTGGCTATGTGCTGTGATATATTTTAGTCTTAAAGTTCTCATGGATTGGCAACCACACCTCATTAAGAATTTGGCTGATTTCATCTGAAGGCAGTTATGTTTCTAGTGGTCATACAGTAGTTCAGCTTATACTTGGGAAGACCTGAAGAGGGGCGTTACTGAACACACATACTGAGATTTAAAAACCTCAATACTTCCATAGACAGGGGACAAAAAAAAGAGACGTATTCAGAGCTTGACTTTTCCCATTAACACAGGAAGGTTTGGCCCACTGACTAGGCACACATGGGCCAGACCTGAACCACCTGCACATCAGATAACTGTGGGCCACATTTCTTCTGCAGAATTCCACCCCTGCCCTGCAACATGTCAGGATTTGTTGTTTTTCTTGGTTCTCCCCTATCCTCCAAAGCTTCCTCAGAAGCACTGTATTCTGGCTGCAGCCAAGGCTAAGGAGTTTGATTGCGATATGCCAGTGTTCACCAGAGCACCCCAAGGGATGACTAGGTCGAACGGTCACAAACTCCTGCAAGACCGCTTCAGGCTGGACATAAGGAAGAATTTCTTTACTGTCCGAGCCCCCAAGGTCTGGAACAGTCTGCCAGCGGAGGTGGTTCAAGCACCTACATTGAACACCTTCAAGAGTAAATTGGATGCTTATCTTGCTGGGATCCTATGACCCCAGCTGACTTCCTGCCCTTTGGGCAGGGGGCTAGACTCGATCTCCTGAGGTCCCTTCCAGCCCTGATGTCTATGAAATGCTTCTGCTAGGACTTAAACCCATAGATTCCTCGCTAAAGGGTACCGTCCCTCTACTCAGGGTCAGGCTGATCAACATATATTTTGCAGTTAGGAAGGAATTTTAGCCCATGGTCAGCTTAGTACAGACTGGGGGCTTTTACCTTTCTTTAAAGGGGAAGGGGAGGCATGGCTCTCTTCCTTAGATTTCTCAAGCATATTTTCAACAACTTTTGCAGCAGCAAGATGTTGGCCCACTGCAGCAGGTTAGGAGGTTATGTCTTGTCTCTGTGTCAGGGTGGACAACGTAGATCTACCAATAGGTTTGTACAAGATGGTTTGGATAAGAATCCTGCCCCGGCAGGTGGTTAGACTAACCTTCTGGAGGTCCCTTCCAGTCCTACCTACTTGTGCTCTCAGGACACAGGGGAAGTATTGAGTACTTACTCAGGCTAGGTATTTGCCCAGAAAGTTAAGAGATACCGCCTCAAAATCATCTAATTTTGAGTTGAAATAAAATGGTAAATTTTTCACTATTTGTCATCCAGGAACTGGAGACTTAGTTTATTACAGGTTGAATTGCGAGATGCAATAGTATATTCACAACGTTTAAGGAGAACTTTAGACATGGGTCATTTGCCTCCACTGCCTGGCTCAAATAGTTATAAAGCTTTGTGTGCTCTATAAACAAAAGTCACCACTAGAGTCACTTCACTGCCATACTTCAAAAATCATATGATTGGCTTATAACAGCCCCAAAAATCTGAGAACCATTTTACCTCTTCCTGATTAAAAAAAAAATTGAAGGAGACTAATCAAATACACTTAGCATACCAGCAGACTTTAAATCAAAGTGATATTAGCTGTCCAAAGTTATTTGTAGGCTGAACAAAATATACTAAAAAGACCAGTCTCAATATGTTCCCAGGACACCAAGGCAAAAAAAGTTCTGTTGTACAGTACTAAGCCTTTTTTTTTTTTGGGGGGGGGGGGGAAAAAGAGCAGCAGCAGCAGCAGCAGCATCCCTTTTAAAAAGGCAACCCTTTTTTCCCCCTGCTGTTGTGGGACAATTCCATTCTGAATCCAAGGAAAGTGAACAGAAACAAAAAAGTGCAAATCTTCAGAGCTCAAAGCAGAGAGAGAGACAGAGACAAAGACATTCTGAAAAAATGCTGTTTCCTTGGTCTCAGAAGGCCTGTAAGACAATAGTCTCTTGTTCCATTTGGTATTAGCAGTGTCATTAAGGCTTCTATTCCTGAAAAGAGAGAGTTCGCTTGTGCACCACTGTGTTGCTTTAGTGCAGTTTATGCAACTACCAGATGGAAGGTGTTAGTGTTTGGGCTAGTGATATTAGCTGTCTATCCCTATAGATGGAACCCATTTTTACCACAAGATTGCAACAAAAATAAGGCAGTTATGTCATAGAAGATGAACTGTAATAATTCTGCTGGCTCTGTATCTTATTTAATACACACATCTTGGGGGAAACAACTGAGAGACTGGCATTACCTTAGAACTAGTTTTTTTTGTACCTTTTGACTTAGCAAATATTTTTAATACTCATTTTAAGCATTGCAAAATGCCACTACCAAGTTGTTTACTTGCTAAGGTTCTCTTTTGTGTACCTAGAAGTCACCCTTTAGCCTTCATTTTTTGTCAAAGTTCAGTATTTCGAAACCAATTCAACAAGAAAATCATTACTCCACTGGACCCCAAATCCCAATCTCTACAAGGTGCTTATCTTTAAGAAGTGTAGTTAGAGAGGAGATTCTGGATTGAAATGGTAAGGCAGGGAAAATACATAACTTACCTCTATTTCTCTCATGCTGAAAATCTCCACCCCACACTTCTTTCCACGCTCTACAAGATCACTGTCAAAGGTCTCCATCATAACAATAGTGTTGAGGACTGGCGTTTCCCCTTTTTCCACATTACTTAGCAAAAGTTTGGCCTTGTCAGATTTGTCACAGAAAACCAGTGCTATGTCAGCTGAATTCAAGAGGAGAATAGCACATTATTAGTATAAGTCTGGATATAGTATACTAGGTTTAAAAATAAATAAAATTTGAAAAGGTAGAAAATGTACAGAGAAGGACAACAGAAGTAAGTCAGGGGCCTGCAACATTGCCATGAAAGGAAGGATTAAAAAAAAAAAAAAAAAAAAAAAGGCTAGGACTTTAGTTTGAAAAGGAGAAGGCTGATGGGAGATGAGCGGTCCATAAAAATCATGAAGGGTATGAACCAAGTGAACAGGGAGCTGTTGTTCACCACTTCCCAGAATATTAGAACTAGGAGGCACCCACTAGAACAAACTTAAGGAGCAGTTAACTTGGGAGTTCATTGCCACAGGAGGTGGTAGAGGCAGACAGCATAAAACAGGGACTAGACAAATTTATGGATGATAAATTGATTAACAGCTATTAAACAGGGTGGTTGGAGGCATTTCCTTTGGCATCTCTGAACACATTATGGTGGATACCAAAGAAGGTACCGAATACAGTACAGATCACTCTAGATGTATCCAGTTCACGTTTCCCTCTAAAACATCCCGTCTTGGCTCCGTCAAAGACAGAATACTGCCCTAGATCTGCTCTACGATCTAGATCAGAATACTGCTCTGATCTGACTACGCATGACATTTATGTTCTTCTTATGTAGACACCTTAGTGTTGTTTTATATAAGGCTACAATCCTCTTTACCAGATAAAGTCTGTCATCTTATGCTCATATTTTGATCAACAGGAAATATCATACCTTTGTTCACAATGTAACAAATTGCATCAGCTCCCAAGGTATCATAAAGAGGCACTACCACCATGGAGTATGCATAGCATCCCTGTTCAATGATAACCCACTACATAAAGAGAGAGAGAGAGAGAGAAGAGTAAAAACAAAACCGTGAGTCAGAATGTGGCCATTTGTCCTGAACAGCAGAGTTTCAAGACTCATGAATGCTAGCATTAGATTCTCAAAATAAATTTAAGATAAAGAAGGTTCAGGCAAATGAATTAAAATAACCCTTCTTTTGCACCTGCTTACTAAAGGGGACACACTGCAGAGATGGTCTTTCTAAATCAAGTTGTAGCCAAGCCAGTAGTTTATAAATTGAAGAATGTATCTGAACTAGCATCTAATTAAAGATAAAGCCCTGCCCCTCCCACCAACAGAAGTTTAGGTAGGCTTTATTAGAGAGAAAAAAAAAATTCCCCAATGCTCCATCACCATCAATTTGATCCTTTAAGATCTGTAATGTTAGCCAATTCCAGTTAACTGAGAAAGCTACATGCATCTTTAAGCTGTCCTCCCCTTGCATCTATGATTTTTTAGGGGCTGCACAGGGAAAGGAGGGGTGGGGAGAAGGAATCTCAGGACTTAATACAAGAAAATGTAAGTGTCTTCATAGGAAGTTAGCCAGTCCATTGCTTGACCAAGTTGCAGTATTAACGTGTTTATTCTTGAGATTATTTAATGATGTAGTTTGTGTTACTGAGGTGCAAACTACAGAAAGAAAAAAAAAAAAACACAAAAACAAAAAACAAAAAAATAAAAAAAACACACAACTTTCTGGTATGTTTGTTAAGCTCATCTAGAAAGGAGTTGGAAGTTTCCTGAACTAGGAAAGAATTGCCACATTTACCGATTAAGCCAGAATCTGAAGAAGTCCCTGTTGTGTCAGTTGCAACACTGTTTCATACTCCTTTCATAAAAAGCCTTTTTATAAGATTTGTGCAATGCCTGCTTACAGACAAGACACTTAAAGCCAATGTTGCCCAATCTTTAGTCCAGTTCCAAAAAGGTGCCCTTTCCTTTTGCAAACAAGGAAAATTTCTTCTCTGCTTGACAGAAAATAAAAGTCCCATTAAATTACCACTCTCTCAAAGTTTGAATTTTTTTTAAAGAGTGTTTGAGCAAGAGGTGTGCTAATAATTTCCATACTAAAAATTTTCCACAGATCAGAGAAAATTCTTTTGACTCAAATAATGCCAGGCCAGCTTTAAGAGGGGTATTAGTGATAGCTGTTGCCACACTCCTTCCAGTGATATGAAATATGAAAAAAAGATATACTAAGACACCAAAACTTAAAATTGGTATTCACTAGTGGCCTACTTTTCAAAAGACAATCCAAATGGGTGCAAAGCCCACAATCCATCCTAGAAATAGCTCTCTTAGTGGACACAAAATGCTCATCCTTAACTCCGATTCTTGGATTTAAAAACCTCACTAAGTCCACTAACTTAAAGTATCACATTGGAGAAGTCAATCAGGCCATCCCAGCCACTGATCAGTCTCCCACACAACTTCTCACTAGCAGATCAACTTTTGGCTCCTTTAGTGCCAAAATAAGGCTGAGAGTCTAGAAAAGCTGAAGTGATCAATGAAACCCATTTATTAGGAATCTTCCCACTTTTCCTCCCTCCCTCCATACTTTTTTTAGGACGTGGAGATAGTGTTGTAGCACTGGGATTCTTTCTGTAAAACCTAAGTGAATGTTTAGGAGTCAAACTTCATATCCAAGTTCTGGTAGTTGCATGTTTGGGGGGGGGACACTACCCACTATGCACTTGAAATCTGAAGTTAATGTTGACACTCAGGCATCAACCTGAATCTAGAGTTTTTGTACAAGTTGCTTAACCAGTTTTTTGTTTTTTTTTTAATATATACAGATTTTGATCTATTATGAAATCCAAATCATGATGGTTTTTCTTTTTTTTGGGGGCGGGGGGAAGGTTGTTTGTTTAAGTACTAAATACGTGATTTAAAGGACAAGTTTTGTAATTTAATTCTACTTCAAACAAGCTGCCCTTGGTATTGGACTGAAGGCAAGTATTTAAAATGTTATTTCTACATGAAGATGCAGTATCTGAGCTACCAGAAAAAAGGTATTAAAGAGCAGTATAGTTTCATCAGCATGGCACTCTACCAGGGCTAAAAATGCCCTGCTTATTAGGACAGTGGCCTCTTGCACCAAGTGCCATGCTAATATAGCAACATGGCTTATGGAGTGCAAGCAAGCTCTGGTATTCCAACATATTCTGGTTCAACATTAAAGTGTTCTTTAGATCACTTAAGTTTGACTAACATTTTAAAGGCTTATGATACAAAATGATAGCTTTCAGTAAGCAATGTGGTATTTTACAATGGATACCAGGTCATCAATTGATGGCTCCCTTAAGTAGGATCTGGGTCTCATCCCTCATTTTTCTTTTCACTACTTATAAAGGCAACCTTATTCAATTATGCCATTCATCTAGCTTCCAAATCTCATTTATTGATCTGTAATATTTGCTATTTTTCCATGTTCTGGCCCAAAGAGTTGGGTGATTTTTGGACCTGTTGGTCCAAGACATTTGAAAAGTTACCTGCCTTTCAACAACACTTGCACACGTTTTAAAAAAAAAAAAAAAAAAAAAAAAAAAGATGCTTATGTGGGTGGCCTAATTTCTTGAAAAAAAAAAAAAAATCTTATTAACAGTTATGTCACATGCAGATGCTGCATACAATAGGAGTTTTTTTGTTGGGGGGGGGGGGGAAGGGAGGAAGAGGAGATAGACAGTCTTCCCCCAACAAATTAACAGCTCCAAGTATATTCTTTGAAAGAACCTTCAACTTGCTTTCAGCTCATGAGAGCTCAAGACACTGAAGAGTCCACATTTTGCTAACATTTTTTGCATACAAGAGCAGCATGAATTGATACTCTGGGCAAACACTGTGATATCTGGGAGCACTAAACTATTTCTTCAGAGATCCATGCCCAGTTTTGAGATAATACTTTATGAAACTAAGCCATCCAAAAAGTGTTATATTTGTGCTCGTTAAGCAAGGATTATTACTAAGTACCTTAGGCATTAAGCCACTAAGTTATCACTTTAAATAAGGACAAGTGAAGGTTGAATGCAACAGAGCAGAGCAAGCAGGTTAGTTTTTCCACTTGGGGACATTTATGTCCTGGAGTTAAGTCTTGAGTTGACTATGACCCTGTTGTAACCTTACCCTGTAATATGCATCTCCATCTACAGGCCATCTGACCCCAACATTTTCAGAAAGGGAATATTAAATATGGGTTTCCACTACAATTGTTACTTGTATTGTGTTGTCCTACATCATAGAAGAATGTGTATAGTAAAAGAAGGGTGCTATTTAGGAGACTGAACCAGTGTTTGGTAGTATACTTAAGGGTTTGGGTTTTTTGGAGTTGGCTTTGTCACACATTTGAGCCTGTTACCTCTGGTCTGTTTTGTGCAAAGATTCCTATATACTGATCTGGAGCTGGTTTGTAGCCTCTATAAAGTAGAGCTGAACCCACACATTCTGCTCTCTCTGAAACCTGAAAGACAAAGACAGTCAGCCAAGTTATTAGCAGCAAGTTGATAAGTGCACTGTAAGTATCTGTCTCTGATGCATATATGTCTCACAGTCTTACTAAATCTACATTTTGAATGTTCTCTAGGTCTGGGATAAAGATGTTGCACTCTCCACTTTTGGTCAATTCAGGTGAAGTCTAGTGTCATTCAAAAAAATATTCCAAGTCCTATTCCAGTTGGACCTGGAGGCACAGTACTATTTCATGCAGATGTGCATAAAACATCCAGGCAGTTGGGCCTGCATTAAATCCAAGGGTTGCTGTACATGAATGGATTAAAGTCTCCAATTTCTGGTTGATCTGAGCCAGACTACACATCATCTATTCCTCATACAGTTATGAAACTGTACAAGTTTCTCTGCACTGTTTGCAAGAAGGTGGCTTCCTTGCAAAGAAAGCAGAAAAACAGAGTAGGGGTACAAGAGATGCTTCTAGACATTTCCCATTACATCTACAATAATGCTTTTCTACTGTAAGCTCAGAATGTTTCTTGTACACAATGGCAGTCATTCCCTACCCTCAAGTTGGCGAGAGATTTTTACTGGGCTCTCAAAACAGAAGCTTTTTCTTAATGACATGAAAATGCTTCTAATTTCAGAATGTTACCATATCATCTAGAGAACCTAGCAGTATACATTAGATCAGAGTCACAGCAAGTTTAAAGTCAGTCAATACCTTCATTAACGAGAAGTCTGACAGTTATTGCTACTGAGAGACTTTGTTAGGACAAGTCTTTAATTTTATAGATGCATTTGGTTATATAGTAGTGGTCACAAGCACACCTAAATCAGTTCTTTTGTGCTTTCTGAAGCATAACCAATACAGTTTGCATCTGAAAACTTGTGTGGACCTGGATATTTGTTTGTAGAGACTGTGCAAGCAGTAACTTAAGGCCCACCTATTGTAATGGGCAGAGCTCCAAATGTCGAGCGCACACAGCATCTTAAATGAGGTTAACTAACTGCTTGCAACAATAGGAACCAAAGGGTTGCCAAGCCATTTGAAATACTAGAACATCTTTTGGGCATTTTGTTTAGATTTACTTTGAAAAAAGGCACCCCTCTCAAAAGTGCTGTTCTCCTGTCACCATTTCCTCTATAGAGGCTGAACTCTTGGACCAGACATTCGAGTCTTGTCCAAGGGTGCCAGGGTAACCAAACTATGGTTTGAGCCACAGGCAACTTGGATAGTACAAACGTAGCTCCTAATGAAAGAAATATAGGAAATTGAGCAGGGGTTGTACGTGCAGATCAACTCTGGAGCACGTACATCTCAATAGCTCTGTGCCATGCAGCTCTCAGCCATATCAAGTTTAGTTACCCTTCTGTTAAAGAAATAACAAGCGCTCTCTCGTTAACAGAAGCATAATTGAGGTTACTTTAGACAGCACCAGAGCTTTACAATATACATCTTGTAGTCATAACAACAATAGCAAATCTTTGAGCTGGAATAGCTCCTTACCTCTTTATAGGAGATCCACTCATATGGTTGATTTGGTTTCCTAACACCAAGACAGGGGCCATTATCTAAATAGATGGAAGTCCATAGTTACACCAGGTTTGGCTAGACAGAGTGCAACTAGTCCCACCACCCCGAGGCATGTGGTAGGGCAAGGGCAGTATGGCAGTTGGGCTTAACTTCCTGCCCCTGTGGCAGTGGCTCCTTATGGTTGCCTCCGCTTGTCACTACCACTGCCAGACCTGCAACAGCTCACCAAAACTCCTTAAGCAGCTCTCCAGCCCAAATAATTGCCCACCCCTGGCATAGACTAAGGACCAAGGTGTTCTCCAGTCTGGACTTCACCTCACACAGTACAGTCCAAAATGGACCATGGCCAGATTCATCTTCAGAGATCCTAATGTACTCTCTACCCTCTTATGCTAGCCCCTTGTCTTAAAGGGGTTAAGCATTTGCAAGTGCTATACTGAGATACCCCAAGCTAGTCATGAGCACACTAGCTTAAATGTTGTAGGGACTCTAGCAGGGCTGTGTGAAGCTTGGGTAATGTCATTCCAAATAAATAAATAAAATATTCCAAGTCCTATTCTAGTTGGACCTGAAGCCCCAGTATTATTTCATGCAAATGTGCATAAACATCCAGGCAGCTGGGCCTGCATTAAATCTGAACAGAATTGGGAGACCAATTAAAAGCTTAATCCAAATCAATTCGGAAAAGATTTGGCTGCTTTGGAGATTTGACCATAGACTAAACAGGCAGCAGCCCTCACTATGCTGGACACAGCTGCCTCTGGATGGTAAGTCTGTTGTGTCAGGTGGAAGGACAGGGACAAGTTGCCTAGCTGGGGCAGGGGACATGGGATGCAGGTGCGGCAGAGGCTATGCCCTGCTGCTGCTCACTCCAGGCAGAAGGGGGCAAGCAGCAATATGGCATAGCCCCCGCTCCCAGTGCTACCGTGCCTGCATCCCGCATCCCCGCCCCAGCTGGGCAGCTTGTCCCAGGCCCAGCCCCAATTCCTCCCTCCCCCGCTCTGCCTACCAGACTTACTAGCTGATGGCAGCTGTGTCCAGTGTGGTGAGGATTGCTACCTGTTTAAATATATGGCCCATTCAGCCTAATTGAACTGGGACAGTGATTCAAATCTCCAAATCAAACCGCTGTCCCTCCAAATTGCCCAAATCCAGATCCTAAGTGAATACCTGCTGTTTCACACAGACCTAAGCTCTAGTACAAGGCAGTATTATGACACGATGCCCAAGCTAGCTTGGGCATCTCAGAACAATGCTACCTTGTACCATCTGTTAAGCCTTGTCAAGAGACCCCAATAGTTGAACTTTTGAAACTAACAGCCCTGTTACACATTGCAGTTTGGATCTGCTCAAATGCTGATCAGTGTTAGACTAGGTCAAGTTTGAAGCAGCCCCACCTTAAGGCTAAAAGCCTTCTCCAACTGTCCATGATCTGCACACCTCTGCCTTGCCATTGGCAAGTGGGGGCCTCACTAGTACCTACAGGTGCAAGTTGCCACTACAGGGCTGGTGAGCCAGGACAGGCTTCTATCCCTGCTCTAGGTAGGGGTGAGGAAGAACAAGAAGCTGGAAGGCAGAGAGAATTAATGAGATGAGAGTAATGAAGTAAGAGGTAGAAAGGAAGTGGAGATACAGGAAGGGTGGTGAAGTGAAGTCAGCCAGCTAGTGAAGGATAACAGTCATAAAGAAAAATAAAATTTAAAAAGAGAAATAAAAAGGAAGTAAATTAAAGATGGTCTCAGGTTTTAGTAATTTGGGAATGGGGTGTAGGGGGTGCTGGTCATGCTTCCTAGGATGGCTGGGTGGTAGGAGCAGCGCAGAAAGATGCTTTTGGGGAAGCTACTGCCTCTGCCCTGGGAAGAAAGGCCTAGTTCAAGGGCACACCCCCTCTCCCTATTTCTGGGGCTCTCTCTGCCATGCCACCTGGCTAGCTGGCACATGCTCTTTAGGCTGTTTGCATAGGGTTGCACCCCTGGGGGTGGGAAAGTCACACCAAGAGCAGAAGCAGGAGTTGGCTGTGCCAGAACTGTCCCCTGGGCAGTAGAGTTCAGGGAGTAGAAAGTTTGGTCCACAAAGAACGGGAGGGTAGGAGAAAGGATACTGCATCACTGCAAATTAGGTAGCTCATCTGTTGGGAGTGGCTATGCATTAATGGAATGTAAGATGGGTAACATGGATCAGAAATATAATCATGCTACTCCAGGACAGGCTTAAGCTGCCTAAAAAGTGTGCTTAAAGCTAGATTATAGTGATAATATGTGGGCAGTTCAGGGGTCAAGAAGTTCCAGAAGCTGCCTAAAATTAAAATATGTAATAAGGCCCCCAAGAGAGAACTTACCTGACACCTGCATGCCTCTTTGGAAGATATCACAGACTGTTCTCACATCGTCATAGTAGTATATCAGTGGCTCATCACTATTAAGCAGTGCTGATCGTCGAGCATGCTCACCACCCTACAGAAGAGAAAGAAAAACTGACTATTTCCAACTAAACTGGAGCTGCACAAGTGTGTTTAGTGAAAGCACTAGTAGTTAGACTGAGACCAAAACAATTCTCGAGAGTTATGAAGCTCAGAGGGGCCTGTTCACTGAGCTCTCAGTTATAACTAAAAGTCACAATTCAGAATTAGGATAGTAGCAGAGGACCAGAGTTTGTCCTTCACTTTCCATAGCATCGTCATGTCAAATTCTTTAGTCAGGATTTGAGGTAGCATGAAGATTGGGGGAGGTGGGGAAGTTTGCTGTTTTTACTTTCTCTATAGGTTGGAAAGTTTTAAATAGGGTGGTTTTGATCTATGTAATATATTAGAACTCTACCCAGCTTTGTCTTTGTCCTCCCCTCCCCCTTTCTGACATATATGAGGAAAAAAGTTAACATCATAACCTTTCAAATTTTAAATCTCTTTGCTTTCGTAAGTTTGACTCAGCATAGCAAAAAAGGTTTTAAGAAATAAAATAAAAAAAATGAAGTTCAAGTTAGATTTTAGGAGATCTTAAAAACTTATTCTAGAGGAGTTATCCATAAAAAGGTCTATCTGAACACCAGACAGTTACTTAATGCACTTTATCACTCCTGTATAAGGCATTCAAAAGGAGTGCCTCTTGGTCTAGTTGACAGAGACAGGCAGAGGAGCATATCTACAAGTTGAAACGGACGAAGTTAAACTGGTCCTGGGGCCAGTTCTGTTCAAGATCTTCATTAACTATCTGGAAGATAGCATAGAGTACACCCTAAGCAAGTCTGCAGATGACACCAACCTGCAGGGGCGGGGGGTGTAGTAGATACACTGAAGGGTAGGGCTAGGATTCAGTGCAACCTAGACGAATTGGAGGACTGGGCCAAAAGAAATCTCATGGAGGTTCAGCAAGGACAGAGTGCAAATTCCTGTACTTAGAACAAAAGAATCCCATGCACTGCTACAAGCTTGGGACCAACTGGCTAAGCAGCAGTTCTGCAGAACAGGACCTAGGGGTTACAGTGGACAATAAGATGAAGTATGCTTAGGGGTCCCTTATTGCCAAGGCAGTCAATAGCATACTGGGCTTCATTAGTAGGAGTGTTTGCCAGCAAATCAAGGGAAGTAATTCTTCTCTGTTCTGCACTGGTGAGGCCACATCTGGGAGGATGGTGGTCAGTTTTTGGGCCCCGCACTACAGACAGGAAGTGAACAAAGTTGGAGGGAGTCCAGTGGAGAGCAATGAAAGTGGTTATGTGATGTATGCGGAGAGGCTGAGGAAACTGAGCTTCTTCTCTATACTAAATAAGAGACTGAGAGGGACTGAGATAGCAGCTTTCAGCTACCTGAAAGGTGGTTCAGAAGAGCATGGAGCTAGACCACACACCTTCCTGGCTCAGTGACTGGTGCCTCCTGGGTCTGAGGGGGCACCCAGGGTCCTCCCAACAGCCGATTGTCAAGCCGGGGGTTGCAGAGGGCCCCCCCAGCGTGCATGGCAGTGGACCCAGAAATAGACCGGAACTATTTCTGGTCCACTTCTGGGTCCGCCACCAAGCACGGGGGGGGGGGCTCCCCCACACTCCTGTAGGACACTCTGTCTGCCCCACCATCTCAGTGTGCACAAGCCGCACCTGGTACCTCAAGGTATGTAGAAACCACACACACATCCATGGCCGAATCGCTGATTCCCTGAATCAGCAATAAATCTTCAGACTTGGATTCGGCCAAATTGAAAGTCAGGGACAGGGATCCAAATCAACTAATCAAATCACTGTCCCTGATTTGCACCAAATCCAAATAGAATATGGCGTGCTTCACACACCCCAAATATTTAACCAAATTAGTGACTTGTTACCTCTACACATTATTTCATAGGGCAAGCTCCAGAACATACTTGCATTTGTTTAATCCTACGCTTATCCTGTGGGAGTTATAGGCATGCTACTAGAGGAAGAGGTATACTGTATAACTGTATTCCATTTCAAATGTCTCATTATCAGTTGCCAGCTTCAAATATAGGACTGCAGTTTGTGGAAAGAAGAGGGAGGTAGCTTTATGGAGGTTCACACCTAGTCAAAGCTACTGTGTCAACCTAACAGTGGAACTGAATTAAATAGACCGTCTATTCAGGATACCACAATTTCTAGATTGTACTGTTTGCTTGTCACTATGCCACTCCATTTTATATTCTAGTTTGTCCCCTGCCAAACTAGATTCAGCATGTCAATCCAGTAGTCTCAAGGCAGCTTGCAAAGGCTTCAGTTTACAAGAAACACTTTAGTGTCAAGGTGTACCAAACAAGGATGCAGGCCAACCAACTGGATAAGCGAACTGACTGCATTTTTCTTTGTGAAACAGATCTATATACTTAGCAAAGTGTGCACCTTGGACCACCATGTAATGAATTCCTCAAATTATTATTTAATAGTGTGGGAAGGGAGGAGGGAAGAGTGGAATCCAATACTGAAATTTCAAGAACTACCCTATTGTTTATCGTCACTTCTTCCTACAAGCAGCAGGTTACAGCCAAATTTCACACGCTACAGTTTTATAACTGGCCAGTGATTCCAAGGTGTCAGTTTCCATCAGGAAGTCGTTTCCCGAGGGGGAGGGGGGACAGGGACACAGAAACAAGGCATTTACCATGAATCTAATGCTAGTCATTAGAACCACAGCAAAGCTGGCCTGGATTAGTTCGCTCATTTTTACTGCAACAACCAAGTGATTATGTTACTGGGTTCAGTTTCATTTCAGAGTACAGAGGAATAAGTGCTAGCCTTAGACAAGTTCTTATTATCTGATTTCATATGGAATGGTCTTTTCAGAAGCCTTGTCTTTGGCACAGCATCCCATCCAGCAGTGCTTTTCTTCAGGTGAAGGCCAGAATGAGGACTCTGTGAATTCATTGCAGAAGAGCTATTTATACATTTTACACCATGTATTCAATTAATTTTTAAATATATACCTAGTATAGAGTTATGCTAAAGTCATGTTCTTAAGAGATCAAGAAACTCTTTACCAATTCTGAAGTTTTTCTGCTTGAGTATTGCAGATTTTTTTCATTATGGAAATTAAACTGGATGTGAACTGAACATGGAGAAAAGAAAGGGAAAAAGTCTGGCACAGCCACCTGCAGAAAACCCAGCCTTGTTTAATGGAAACATCCTCTATAAACTAAATTGGTTGAAGAATTTTCAGCCACTATACAAGCCAAGTTTAGCTTGCTTGACTCAAGTTTGTTGTCAGAGTTTATTTAGGGCAGGGCCTATTTTATCTCGTATTAAAAACAGCAGTTTCTTAGATTAAAATAATTGCCAGAAAAATATCAAAGGTGGCAAAAAAAAGAAAAAAAAAGTCTTACATGGTCTCTAATTTTTCCTGCTGTAGTAATTCAGAAAGGCCAAGTGCAAGAACATTCAGTGGAAGCCTTACAGCCCAAGTAGACATCCTACATGTGAAGCCATAAAGCTGACTGATACCCCAAGTTTAAAATGAAACTATAATACTGAACTAAAATCAAGTGGTCTCAATCTCTGGGTATAGCGAATAGGGCACAGTTTAAGATGCCACTCAACTTCACATCAATATGGCTGAAGTAAAAGAAATATTTTGCTCCTATATTTTCTTCCTTAAAATGAAGACTTTATGAGGCGGAAGGGGGAAGGAAGAGACACAAAACAATGATTATAACCATTTTTGGTTAAGAGGGAAACACTGGCAGAGTACAATAAAGACACGTTACAGCCTAAAAGTTTTTCAAACTAGGTATATAATTTTTTAAGCAACTTAATCTGCATGTAACTGAGTAGTTCAGTCTGGGAAGGACTGGTAATCCAAAGCTCCTTCCCAGCAAAGATTCGGAGTGCTGTTAAGCACTATTATTGCTATGAAACTGCTAGTTTTAAAAAGGCTTTAAATCCCAAGTATGCTATGGCTTTACTACTAAGATGTAGTCCTCATTTGCTGGAGATCCAAGAATGAAGTGCTACAAACCAAGAAGTTGCTTCTACTATAAACCTGAACAACAGTTATGTGCTCAATTAGACTTTAAACACTGGTAAAAAGACAATTTTCTTAAACAAAGCATAACAATACACTACTCGTTATTTGTATATAAATTAATGTTTCATTATTAACCATTCCAACAAAGAGAAAAGCAAATGTTCAAATATTGCAATCTTAATTTTTTTGCAATTAGTAAGTTGGCATTCATAGCAGACCAAAGAGATAACAGTATTATAGTATTATGATACTATATGCCAACTTTAGAATCAGCTGAAATAAGCCAACTAAGTTTGCCTGACAAACAAACAGCCTGCCAACAAAAAAAAGCTGGCCAAACGTCAACCAAAAAATTTAAGACCTGCTTTATTATAATACCAAAGTAGTACCAAGTGGGTGCTTTTAGCCTAAAGGAACAGGAACAAATCAAGATCCAGAACTCTCTCAAGCAGCAATTTTACCAGTTTACCAATGCTCCTCACTTTTCCCTTACTTCCTGCTTCACTCTCCCCATCTAGGTGCCTTGAGTACAAGTGCTAACTTTTTGTTTTTAACAACAGAAAAATAAAAACTAAGTAGAGTAAATCTGCTGTTACAAAGAGCTCAAAGACTACAGTAGGTCAGAATGTTTAACACCATCTTCAATTCAGGCATTCACTTAGTCCTACAGACTTTGAAGCTTTGGGTTTTCACACAGTTTCCAAACAAATCTTGCTGCAAGGCAATACTCCATATCATGGTGTTAGAGTCCAAGCTTATTTTAGTGGCTGCTGTCATAACAGACAAAGTGCTATCATCAAGACAGCTTTACAAAATTAGTTTGCAAGCTGTTGAATTGTGATTATAAATAAAACACAGTCTTTACCAGTAGTGTAACAGATAATACCTGCCACAAAATAATCTGCCTTTAAGAAATGCATTACTAGCTTAACAAATACCTATATTCCTCCTGGGAGCTGCCTGTGTTGCTCTTTTAGAATGAAAAAGGCAGTCACCCATTTTAATATGCATACAAGTTCTATAGAAGATACCTGTCAAGGGCTGATTGCTGGTCAACACTAATCTTGTAATGGTCTACTTTTTCTAAAAGTGCATTTTTATCAGGTTTATCCTATTAGTTTGTAGTAATGGATCTACCCACATAGACTATTATTAGAATGGAATACTTGGTATTTAATGCATTGTAACTGGACAGCAATTGCTACTTAGCTCCTGGAGGTGGCCCAAAGCCTCCTCATCATGAACTCCTTTCTATTCCTTTAGATTTCTCCTTCACTGAGAGATGAATCCTAGCCTTTGCAAAGAGAAACTGCCTCCAATATAATACTTCACCAACAGCCTTTCCCCAGAAGATGTATTAATTTTTCATAGCCCTGGCAACTACCCCATAAATAAATAAATAATATAGAAAGATCCTGGTATTCTTGTTTTATGCTACTGAAGTAGTAAAGTGATCTGGACATCACTAAAAATACACCACTTCATGAGGATCCCTGTACTACCACCCAATAAATGCCATTTAAAAAGATACATGCAGAAGATGAAGTTAGTAGCTTCCTCATCCAATTTCCAAGTTCTAGAGTTAGATCTGCCAAGCTACTTGATTCAGAACCGAGGCTAACGTAAGTTTTACAATGTGTAATTTGGGGTTCTTGGTATTACTGACATTTAAAAAAGATCAAGTTGCCATAATAAGTGGTTCACTTCAAAAATGAAATCCAAGTTCTAAGCATCAGAACAGGTGTTTGAGTCTACATCCATACAGGAATATCACAAAAATAGGGAAAGCTACTGTAACTGACTAGGAGCAGTAGTTTATCTGTTCAGACCTGGATAGTTTTGCAATAGTCAAACGAAAAGCCTGGCCCTCAATCCAAATTATATCCGCACAGCTAGTTAAAAGTTCCTGAAATTACATTAATTGATGGGTGGAAAAATATTCTAAAGACTTGGGGGCAGGAGAGAAAAGAAACATGGGCGACCCTATTTGCATGTACAGCTTTATAGAAGCTTTTTCTTCCTTCACCTGACATGCAGGAAAACAGCAAGCTTCTCAATATTAAAATCAGTGATCCTATATACCTCCAGTTGGAAGTGTAGCACACCCAGATACAAGTCACACTTACCTCTATTTCCGCAGACTGCATTGCTAGATCACATGGTGGTTTCAAAGCTTTGGGTCTTGTGGCGTACCAATAAGTTGTGAGAGCTGCAAAAGCACCAAATCCCATGAGTGTATTTGTTGGAAGAGTGCGCACATACTGTCTGACATCACCAAGTTCTGGCATTCGTAGATGTCTAAACAATTCGTGTGCTTGCATGGCGATTTGATTCAGTTGTTCCTTAGGTTGGAGTCTGTTGGCACAAGAAAAGGTCACTTACACTAATGTATTAAATTCCCTTTCCATTTGCTCCTCCCTTTCCCCACCATCCCCAAAACAAGAATATACATTAGGTCCTATAAGTGTCCAGATAACGATAAAAGATGATTATTCTCCTAAATAAGGAAGGTCTTAGTAACTGGAGATGAGCAATTCTCCCAAAGCAGTTTTCAGTGACAAGACATATGATTAAGTTCTGTAAGTTTCAGAACATCTAACAAGTGCTTCTGAAGAGCTTGAGCCAGAGGGAGGGAAGAAAACCAATTCTCTACCTCTCACAGAAAAGAGGTTCTGCCTTTGACCCTACAGAAGTTTTGGCATGACTGTCACCAGATAATTCCTAATGTTGAAACTGAAACCCGAAGGAAGTTAGCAAAGTATTCACCTCTTTGCTTAGATGTTATGCCATTGGCAGTGGTGTGTTAGAATACCTCTGTTCTACGACTGTCACCACTGCAACATTTTCCACTTTACAGTTCCAGCAAGATAAGCTTTTTTCCAATAGTGCGTGGGAAGCTCAGTGTAGTGAGTCAGTGTCTGAATTACCAGTACTGATCTCTGTTAAATGCATCTCCATGCCCCAGCATGACACTACAGTTTATTCCAGTTCATAGAGCTGGGTAAAACCTCTTTAATTTTCACTTTAGTGTGGAGGTACATGGCAACATAAACATAGATAAGGAGCATATTTGGTCTGTCACTTATATACGGAAGAAAGAGCACTTGAGGGTAAGCTCTCCACCTGTGCCTGCAAAAGCTGACTGACATGAACATATTACACCCAGAACAGACCATGCAGGGGGTGGGGGAGAAGTGTTGCTGTCAGCTCAGCTGGTGTCCCCTCTATAGCCAAGGTCTCTCAGGACATTAGTCACATGCTGAGGCCTACAGCTCCTGCCCACTAGGCTAAAGGTAACTAGCAGACAAAAATCTTCACTGCTCTTGGGCTGGGAGGGCAGGCCAATGGCAGGAGAGTACATAATCACCCCACCACACAGAAGGGCAATAGGCAACAATGTTAGTTTCAAACTCACAACTGACAGTGACATTCATAAATGCCTGTCACCAGCTCTTGCCTCCTACCACAAGATTGACAATAGGCTTTTAGAGAAAAATGCAGTAGTTTTGCAGCATTTGTCGATTTACAGAATGAAGAGTTGTTTCCACAAATTGACAGTAGACTGTTTTGATTTTGACTGTTGCATTTTACCTAGTATAAAGTTACAGAAGATGAAAAAGAATGCTGAAGCCAGGTGTGTTATGCAATAAAGCTCCAATACTCGAGGACATGAGTATACTCATGTCCACACCGCATGCACACCCAAAAATTTGAAAGCTCCAGTTTTGTAGACTAGAAAACTGCACTTTTAGATTCACACTGCTGCTGACTAGGATCATTCCAGAGGCATGATCCTAGGGCAAGGGAGACTTCAAGAGTTGTATAGCTCCCAAAGTGTCAAAGCTAGCATTTGGGTAAGAATTACCCTGCAAAAACATCATTGAAATATTTCAGAAAGGCAGAAGGGTGGCCTTGCAACTACAGTACCTGGATCAAAACCGAGTTGAATTCACAGTACTGGAAGGACCATGTGACTTTTGGCAAGGCATATATTCTGCATGCACTTCAGTTGTAGGTCTTTCCTCCCTACCTTTGGATTGTTTTTAGGCCACAAGATTATATTACATTTGTGTACTACTTATTAGGATAGCACCCTCATTTTTGTTGTGCTATAGCAATACAAGAACAAAGCTGCAAGCAATTTTAAAAAACTTATTAGGGATTTTATGCTAACTGTGCATAGACCTTTTTACCCTACCCCTTTTACAAATGCAAGTTAAACAGTCCATAATTTAAGAAGCACAACGTAACTGGGTTTTTATACCTAATATTCTTTTATCACAGGAATCTTACCCTGTATGTCTTAAAGTGGGGGCGTTTATAGATCATAGGAAATCATACAAAATTAGGTTTGGAAGGGACTTCAGGAGGTCTTCTAGTCCAAGTCCTTGCTCAAAGCAGAATCATCCCAGGCAAGGTTTTGTCTAGCCAGGTCTTAAGAAAACCCCAAAGGATGGAGAGTCCACAGCCTCTCTGGGTATCCTGTTTCAGTGCCTTACTACCTTCCTGGGGAAAGTGTATCCAACCTAAACTTCCCTTGCTGTAACTTGAAACTGTTGCTCCTTGTTCTGTCATCTGCCATCACTGAGAACAGTCTAGTTCCATCCTGTTTGGAAACACCCTTTAGGTACCTGAAGGCTGTTATTAAACCCCCCCCCCTCAATCTTTTCTTCTCCAGACTAAATAAGCCCAGTTTCCTCAGAAGTCATATCTCCCAGCCACCTCACCATTTTTGTTGCCCTCTGTTGGACTCTCTCCAATTTGTCCACATCCTCTCTCTAGTGGGGGGCCCAAAACTGGACATAGTATTCCAGATGTGGCCTCACCAGTGCCAAACAGAGGGTAATAATCACTTCCCCTTACCTGCTGGCAACAATCCTACCAATGCAGCCCAGTATGCCATTAGCCTTCTTTGGAAGGACACACTGTTTAGATTAGATATTAGGAGGCGCTACTTCACAGTCAGGGTGGCTAGGGCCTGGAACCAGCTTCCAGGGGAAGTGGTGCAGGCTCCTAGCCTGGGGATTTTTAAAAGGAAGTTAGATGAGCACCTTGCCGGGGTCATCTGACCCCGGTGCTCTTTCCTGCTAAGGCAGGGGGTCGGACTAGATGATCTACCTAGGTCCCTTCCGACTCTAGCTACTATGAAACTATGAAACTGTTGGCTCATAGTTAGCATATTGGCCACTGTAATCCCCAGTCTCTCTCTGCAGAGCAGCTGCCCAGCCAGTCAGCCCCCAGCCCGAGATCAGGAGTCATTTGTCAATCCTCACTCACTCAACTGGGGGGGACAGGACAGGACATTGTTTAAGCAAGCAAGCAAATAAACAAACAGAAAGCCACCATCAATGGTGGACCTTCCATGGTCTCACCCTGAAGATTCCTTACCAACTTTCTAGCCCTTCTCTTTCTTGTAGAAAGTTAAGTTTACTCCAAGAATTATAATCTTGTCTGCTCACTATTTGTGAAGGCACTGCTGTCAAGAAGTAACACTGAAGAGTCCCATTTAGACACTACATTAGGGAAGTGTTGCCTACAGGATGCTTCAGGTCTCATAATTCATCTAATGATATTATGTCAAGAGTTTATTGTGCATTTTGTAATTAAGAAATGCCTATGATAGCATAATGTTCACAGGCTGTTCATTTACAAGATTACTGTATTTGATTAGCTACAACTGAGTCTATAACAATGATTTTACATAGGCTTGCAAACTGTAGTGAGGACAACACCAGGAGTATAGCAAGAAAAGCTATAGTTCAAACCACCCAAGAGGCAAGGGTTTTTACTGTTCTCTCTTCTACTGGACAAACTACATAGTGGGGTAGGGGTGCAGAGGGGAGGTTCAAGAATTTTTCAGGCACAAACAAAACCTTTTGTGCCCAAAAGCTTGTTGAACCATCTCCCACAACTATAGTTTGCTGGATAAAAACAAAATAAAAAAAATATCACAAAAAAACCCTTCACCTCTATTTCCTGACCTGGACTATCACAGGTACAGTTAAAAAAAAAATTAACACCTTAAGTTCTATTTCTGAGATTTATATCCCACCCCATCCAAAAGGCTCAGAGCAGCTTACAACAGATAAATAACCCACAAATAACCTATAGGTTATACTCCCCAAACACTGCTAAAAGACAAAAAACAAACAAACCTGAGAACTCAAAGTCCCCTTCACCACATATCCAACTACCACTACCTAAACCCCTGTGCAAGCAAACCTTCCAGGCAATTCCAACCATACTTCCCAACTGCCATTTACATCCTAGTATAAGAAACTGCTGCACTTCCTCCATTCATCCTACCACCTGCCCATCCACTTTTAAAAAGGACAGTGCCAAAAGCATAGTAAGAACAGCTTTATCAAACATAGGGGAACTCCCTAACCACTAGGCTAGACTGAGCTGGGTGCAATATTCCCCCCCAGGTTCAATAGGACTCACGTTTCCCCTTGTCTAGTCCAGCATAGCCTAGCCTGCCAGTTACAGCTCTCTCCTCCACCAGAAAGTTGTACCTTTGAACCACTCAGGCTGAGAAAAGCCTAGATGCCAGATCCTCTACTTTTAAAGAGGTATTCCAATACCTCTTGTGCCATGCAGAAGCTGACAATCCTACCACCATTAAGAGAGAGAACGGCAGTGCTAGGCTCCATGGTATTTTCATTAGGTAAGCTCAGATCACTTGCTGGGATGGGGCTTAGATGACTTTGATACTAGGATGCCTGGTTAGCAAATCATAAAGTAACCTTAAGAGATAGCTAAATGTTTGGCTCAGCTATGTGCCGAAGACAAGGTTACCTTTGTGGGGGACACGCATCACTCCTTAAGCATCTAGGTTTAAGAGTACTTTTCAACAACCAGAGGGCATGCCCAAATTGCTTTCTTGAATTTAAGCACCTATATTTGTTTGTGATTTTTGCTCTCTTTCCTTCCTAACTTTGTACTAAAAAAAAAAAAAACACCCAAAAAACCAAAACAAACAAACAAAAACAAACAAACCAACCATGAATGTTTTGCTCAGTCACCACATTCTTAAGATGCGCGCTTCCATGCCTCTATCACAGGGCTGGGCAAAATACAGCCTGGGGGCCAGATCCAGCCTGCCAGGCCATTTTATCCAGCCCACAGGGCCCCTAAAAAGCATTTAGAAAATTAATATTTATTAAGATTTCTCTCTTGCCTAGCCTACCCACTAGACAACAAGTTTGCTGATCAAAGGCTGGCAAGCAACAAAAGTGTTTGTCTGAAGACAAAGCTGAGTTTCTGTCATTGTTGAAAATGTGAAATTGTGGCAAGACAAGGACAGGTGGCCTACTTCATATTAGCTGGCTAAGAGTACTATTACCGTGACACTACAAAGTTGCAGCGCATGAGGACAGGACACAAGTAGCAAAACCCTTATCTGGAGAAGGCAAGGCACAACAAAAAGATACTAAGTAACAAACATTTATGTCCTTCAAGCCCTTAAGAGGGAGATGGGTCTAGAGTAGAAATTGATCCAAGACCTCCAAACCTTTACCAAAGGCAGTGAATATCAAGATGTTTCCAACTGTCCTCTGGTTCATATGAGCTACTTCTCTCATGTTACTCTAACCCTTCTGCCAAAACCCTGCCACAAGAGCTAGTTAGAAGATACAAGTCACCATCTAAAAAAACTAGTAACTTTAGGCAAACAGCATAAGTTTTCAATACTGGCTGGACAGACAAAATTTGATTTTCTATTTGTGAAAGTGTCCCTCCAACCAACCTCATATTAAATTGTTAAAAAGGTTAACTAGGCAGATAAAGAAAGCTCTCTTCAGACACACACAAGAAAATACTGCAGCATCCAAGACTACAGTACAGCCTGTGTCTTGAAGCAGCAATCCAAGTTGGCAAGATGCTTTCATTCTTTGCTCCTCCTACTCACAGTAGTACAATGGTCTATTTACAAAGGGCTGCAAACTCTCCTATTGTCTATCAATAACCAGACATCATTCGAGTGTAATGAAAGAAAACAGGAGAGCAGCAGTCATCTTTTTTTTTTCCCTTGCAACAAAGAAAAGAACCAATTACTTCTCTTCCTCTCTGTATTTAGATAAGCAAGGCACTAAGCAGAGGTCGATCACATTAAAGGATGCTTCATGGGTTAAAACAGTAAGGGTGGGGTTAGAATTAGATTGCATTGCTCTACTTCCATTAGTGCCCTCCCGCCAAACTGCTTCCAAGAGATCAAGTGGGATTTACAAAGTTAGTTTCCTACCTTCTGTACTATAGGGGGTGGTCAAAAAAATCACCTTAAGGGTATTTGCCTCTGTTTAGGGTAAAGTGCCATTTCACCAGTTACACTGCAAGATATCCCAACAATTCACCTTTCCAGTTTCTTCACTTGAACTGCTACAACTTGCACTACACAATTCCCAAGACATCTCTTGATTGCTCAAGGTCGCAGGCTACAAAAACACTGCATTTGTCCTGGAATAAACCATTTTAATCTCAGGATAAAATGCAATTGTTCAGACATCCAATTCCACTGTGCCAGGACAAAATCTAAGAAGGTTCACAAGACAAGAACTGCTAACAGCTAGTCCCAAAACACTGCAAAGTGTCTGAACGGATATCCTGGGATTGCACCATTGAATCAGTGGCAGAAAACTGCTGGTGCATCACCCTTCTAGTCAGGGTCTAGTGATCCGCTGAATGCATGTACACGCATTCTGAAACTCTTCTGTTACAGGACAAAAAACAGACACAGCTTGCCCTGGGACAAACGCTGTCCTCATTCTCATTCTGCCACAGGCTGGTGATAGATATTGCAAGTGCAGAATAATGTTGAAGCCTAGTGGAAGAGAAGAACATTAGAGAGGGTGCTACAGACACCCCCAGGTAGTGTTTAAAATCTAAAATAATCTAGCCTCTACATTTAACCAATCACTTATGAAAGCATTTCTCTCCCATACCCCGATCCCCCCCAAATTCCTTCTCCTACTCCAAAGGGTTGTAGGAGAATAGTCAAGTGCAGTGACAAGCAAGGGCCTTAAGAGTGCCAAAACAGCTAGAGCAGAGCTGTCCAACTGGCAGCCCATGGTCACATCCAGCCCAAGGGGTTAGCCTGAAGCACTCCCAGGTCCAAGCGTTGCTCCCCCACTACTCTCCTGGTGCTGTTTGACTCCCTCCCTCCCTCAGCTAGGCAGCTTGGGGAGGGGGGGCAGGGAAGAAGAGACATGGGGACCCCACAGGGGTTGACAGAAGCATAGTATGGTGTTGGGGTGGGAGAACCTCCAGGGGGCATGGCATGCAGGGCATTGGCAAAGTGCAGCCCACTGTCACTCAGAAGTTGAACAGCCCTGAACTAAAGGAAAGAGGAACCAAGTCACCTGCTGAACCAGTAGCAAGGAGGGCAGGCAGCCTACAAGCCAATACAGCATAAAATAATGTTCATGTGCTATGTGGACGTAGGCTCCACAGTACTGCAGCACAGGGTTGCTCTACTCTGCTCATGCATCAGGTTCATTGATTTCATATGGCTTTCTGAATTTAATGTAGGACTTGCTCATGTTTGTAATAGAGCAAATGTCAATCTGAGAAAGTTAAGTTGATCATGACAACTCATGAACAGTTAGACTTTCCTCAGCATTATATCTAACAAAACAGCAATGTCCTTAGATCTCCTTCCACTTTTATAGTCATGCATTTCAAGCAGTTTCTCCTGAAGTTACAGGATGGCACCTTTATATTTAACATCAAAATAATTCCCATAAATATTATGGAAAGGTCACTCAAGTTCTGTAAGAGCGACCCGTGTCAATTATGCCCAAGAGCCTTTTGTGCATGTTAAAAACTGTTGGATGGAACTAACAGCACCACACTAAAAATAAATAATTACTTAAATGCTTCTTACTATAAATCACTGATTTGTTTTTGTTCAGAAGAACGTTTCATCCTGACATACTTTTGAGTATGCCAAGCCACTGAACAGTCCCACCAGGATAATGATTAATAGGAAAACAAAAATATCAAACTTATGAACAGCCATTTTGGTGTCAGAATCTATTATTCCAGTTGGAGGTGCTGATTTCTAAGTTTATTCTCAGATCCTGTAGCTAAACTTTTTCCCATTCAACTAAAATCAGATGCACAGTGTAGCCCTACATAGCAGGGCTTGCTTGGTGGCACACACCAGTAGTCTAACTAGACTGTGATATTTTAGCAATTTCAGCAACTTCAGGAAAGAGAGTGCATCAAGCAACAATACTGCCCAGCTGATCATTTGAGACTGTTCATGAGCAGCACATTCTTGCACAACTTATCACCTCCAGTTTAATGGACAAGTTAAACCAATTCAGTCAAGTCAAAAAGTTAAATTAGAACAAGATGCCTTGTTTTCACATGTTTGCACTGCAGTCTCTAGAAAGAAGTCAAGCATTATGGGACCACTCTTCCTCACCATCAAGTGGTCTGACCTCTATCCGTAAGCCTAACATCAGTGATTCTTAATCATGGTACTGCAAGACCCTTAAGTGCTGTGTAAACACCCACACACAATTCATAATATTAAAAAAATTCTGTCCTGCTGTTGTGGTTCTGATGTTTTTGCATAACTGCTCTATTTGTTTCTTCTTCAGAAGACAAAGCCAAGAGCTGGCATTTTCAGAATGCAATGTTTTACTTCCTCCCAAAAACTATGCTGCAGTGAGTATTTAATTTTTTAGTTAGCTAGAACAAGTCTATGCCATGGAAGGGAACACAAAGAGGCCTCCCCTTTAAAAGGGTGAATACACGAGTTACTGGTAGGCTAAGAAGCCTACAGTTTCTGGATTCAAGGACTGCTTCTCATGCTGAGCACTGGGCATCTCTTCTGTCCACTTTTTTTTTTTTTTGTGGAGACAAAAGTACAGAATCATTTTACAAGACAGGGCCTTAGCAGAAGTGGTCATCCTCCTGGGCAGGTCAGCCACTGAGAAGAGTCTTGGGTCCATGGAGAATATTGTTTTTGCTTGTTAGTAAGCAAAAAAAAAAAAAAATTGTCTCGGGGTTAAAAATATTTATCAAAACAGCAGTTAAAGTGAGCTATCAGACTTGGTAGCTTGTGACAGCTTAATTTCCAACAGTCTTTACCCAAAAAGCACTTCAAATAACAAGTTATGTTCAAGTTAAAGACAAACACATGCATTGTGCATTGCAGAAAATAAGAACATAGCCTCCAGCACTGTCAGCCATCCTAGTTCCAGAGGTCAACCTGCAAGCCCCTCCATTCACGCAACAAGGCTTAAGGTTTTCTACATGCCATCTCATGCACTACCTTCTACTTACAATTGGCCAACCGACTTCTCCCATTTGCAAGGGCACTTTTGGGGTAGTTATATTCACCAGTTATATACAATGTATTAAGTATTTTACATAGAATTAATATAGCCTGAAGCCAGAATATGTAACCAAACCATTCTCAGGCCACCAAAAGCCAACAGAGCTGATGTGCAGCAAAACACCTGCTTGCAATTCACTGGCAGAAACAGGGTTTGAGAAGCTACTAGCTACCTGCTTCAGTTAAATGTACTTAATGGATTTCTTAAACCCTACTCTTAAATTCCAAAGTGCATTTTAGCCCAATTCTATTGTCTTCATTCAGTGCAATTCATCTTTCAAGACTACCCAAGACTAACCTATAGCTTTTTTTTGGTCGTTAACAACGCACATAAATTTAAACACATTTACAAATCCTAACAAGCCCCATGAAGTTTGTCATTTTGCAATGGTAAGTGTTACTTGCAGAAGGATCCATGCATACTACCCCCTTCCCCGCCACAAAAACCACCACCAATAAGGAACTCATACCCCGCTCCTTTCCCCTCCCCACATAGCAGATTGATAAGTCACACTTAGGAATCTGAACACAAGGAATTATAGCAAAACTAAAGTTACAAAAAAGCTTCCCTCCATTCTTTCCCCTTTGAATGATTAGGTTTAGTGTGCTCCCCTAGATTAACTGTTATTTGTCTTTGAAGCAAGAGCTAGCACCCTTCTGCTTGTGTGAAATCAATGACCTAGTTACAACCTCATGTTTGTAAAAGTTAGTTGCAAAGCAAACCTACAAGTTTAGATTTAGATGTATTCACTGCAGTTGTCAAGTGTGGCTCAGACCATTTGCTCAAGGGTCTGACTGGGCAACATTATAGATGGTAACTAAGCATTCAGCTTTGTCCTTCCATCAACCACTGTTTGAACTTTATTTAAAACCAAAAAAAACAAACAAACCCTGAACATCCCACTTGTTAAGACTGAGGAATCCTAAGTCTAGACTTGCAAGAATCACTTACCAACAGAAGTGCTCCAACATAACGAGTAACATAGAATGCAAGAGAAGCTATTCAATTACCTGGTACTGTTATTGCCCAACACAACATCAATGAATATGAATCTATGCAATCCTATGCAGCCTACAGCATGCACATACCTAAAGACTACTCGGATCACTTGGGAGTGTACCCTCAAACTACAAGCATGTCAGTACTGCTCAACTGATTTAAGAACAGGTTTAGAGACTACTTATAGCAAATGAGAGCTTAAGCCATTTTGGAAGGCTTTACAATCTAGGTACAGTCACAGAGAGGGCTTGATATGGCAGTGCCTTTAAACTTCAACCTTTCTAATCACAAGATCTGAGCAGCTCATCTTGTAGAGGCACCTTTGGATCCAGCCCTTCCCCCGTCAAGTGTGTCAGTCAAAATAGAGTCCAATATGCCAGAAAGCCCACTGCAGACAGCGATGCAGAAATTCAGAAGACTGTTCAGAAATTATAAAGATGCACTCCTGTAGAACAGCTGAAGTTGAAGATATTGTGCTGGTGCCTTCAAAAAAACAAAACAAAAGACAGCATCAAGTCAGAAGAAAGCTGAAGTTGCTGATTCAGTCCAATAGTGCAGATACTACAGCTGGAGAGTTTAAGATTACAGGCACTAGGAAGCATAATTATAAGCCACCCGTCTTAAACCCCATTTTCCTTATTCCACATCTGAATTTGTGCTTTTGACAACTCCTGGAAGGGCCCATGCATGACATGGGGTGCAACAACCCAGGGAGTAACACATGAACAGTGGCTCACTAGTTAAGTCAAGCAACTAGCTGGCAGCTCTTTCTCCCTGGTTGGAAACAACAGCTCTGGGTGACCTGCAGCAGGCACATCCCCAGCCAGTCAGGCCCTGAAACCAGCCACTCCAAACCCTGCCATCAGCCTCCCTCCACCTGGCTCCCTTTGTGGTAAAACACCCCCACCAGGTCCACAGGAGAGGGGAAGGGAGGGGAGCTGGCTCTCTTCTGGCATCACCACAAACAAGGAGCTTGTTTTTGCCAGCTCGCTCCGCCACTGCCTTTAAAGATGGCTCCAAGGCAGCTTACCCCGAGCCCCCCATCGGGCAAGGAAGTGCCACTGGGAGCGGCGGGGACCTGCACTCCCTCAGGCTGGGGGCACAGGGGGACACTGAGGCTCGGGAGGGCTGCAGTTAAGATGCGAAAGCTTCACGAGCGCGGGTCAGGGGAAGACGCACCGTTACCGGCGGCCCCTGTTCCGACTCCCCCAGCCGCAGCGAAAGGGCTCCCCCCCGGGCCTTGTCGGCTCCCTCCCTGCCCTCTCAGAGAAACGAGGCCGGACCCGTTCCCAACGGCCCGCGGCGCCCACAGGCGGCAACACCTGACCCGACCCAGCCCGGGAGGAGGCGCACGGGGAGCAGCCACCCGGATAACGGCTGTTAGTGGGCGCGCGCACTTACCCACGCAGACACCGCCCGCAACACTCTGCACCCCAGAGCCGGCCCGGCCTATTTAAGCCTCTCACAGCGCGGCCTGCGTGACGCGCACACCGCGTCCGGCTGCGGCTGCGCAGCGCGCACAGGAGCCAGGACACAGCACAGCACCGCACCCGGGGAAGTGGTGTGCTAGGACCCCGTTGGCTGCTTGGCGGGGAGTCCAGGCGGGGCAGGGGGTAGGGCGGCCCCGTCGGCCGCAGCCAATGGCTAGGGCGCGGGGGCGGGGCTAAGAGGGCGGGGCTGCCTCTGACTGGGGGTGACCCGTACGAGGCGCCCCTGGAGACCAGAGTGAAAAGCGCTCCGTCAGCGGAGGGGCGATGCTGGGATCAGTCTTGGGGAGCGCGCCCTCTGCCTCTCCCCCTCCTCCCTTGACAGAGGGTATCAGTGCCCCGCCTGCACATGTTCATCCCCTACCTGCGTGGCTGCTGTAGCGCAGTGAGGCTCAGCCGGGGTGCGGGGCACCCTGGGGCACCTCAAGATACGTTCCAGGGCGCCCCGCAGGGTTAGGACTGCTGAGTGAGCAAACACGACTCACTCAGTAAACCCCAGAGATTTCCAATCATAGTAGAAACACGCTGCCCGGCTGTGGGCTGGGTGGCTTGCCACAGAAAAACACCACACTGCTCTTATGATTTTTCCCTCAGGAAAGAGGTGAAAAGGAAGAGCTGGAGCTTTATGAGGGGTGCCTCGAGCCTTAATGAAGGGGGCCTCATGCCTAAAAAAAAGTTGGGGACCACTGGTAGCGATGCAGGCAAGATTTCAGGGACCACAAGACAGCAGAAAAAGTCCAGCAGACTCAATCCAGGTCTTTATTCAAAAGTTTGGAGAATAAACCTGATGCTGCAAAGGACTAACTAGCCCTTCAGCAGGGGCTGAGAGAGATGGGCAGCACATGGGAAACCCTGGGCATCTTGTAAATAATAAAGCTGTATAAGTAAAAAATATAAGCAAATCTAATAGACACCCTAAGCATATTTCTGGAGGAGGCTGCTCGATTTTCCCACATTCCTAGAAATAAAAGAATGGAGGTTCTTGAGGTATGCTCATAAATGACAAAATCATTTTTGGAGCCTGCTGAGCTTTGGCACAACTCTGTCTTTATGCAATGATATTTTCAGGTATCATAATCTATGTCTTCCTATATTGACATTAAATCACAATAACACCTTGTCCTAAGGGACATGGTACAGATAGGGACTGGTGAAAATGTGGCTTTTTCCTCTTAGTAATATATCAACATAAGAATTGCACAAGGCTCTTGCACTTCAGTATTAAAACATGGCTATGACATACACCACCTTATGAGGGCAGTGAACCAATTTGGAGTCCCATGTTACTATGTAAAGAAACTACTCTGGATTTCTGGAACTGACTCCACAAAGAAGAAGTTGAGTACCTCTCTGTAGGAAGGGAAGTCTCTTTAAAGATTAATGTTAATAGCAACTGCTTGAGAGCCTGCATGGATCAAAGCTGTTTAACTGGCTATCTTAGATTAGAGATCTTTCGCAGTAGCCATTAGAAGATGCTTCCTGGCTCCAAAAAGGGATTTGTATTGTTATTACATGGATTTGTAATTCATTGTGACAATGCACCGTGTTCCTGTAGAAGAGGACATAACGAAATGCAAGGCTTCAGGGATTATACAGGCATACCTCGTTTTATTGTGCTTCGCTTTATTGCGCTTCGCAGATATTGCGCTTTTACAAATTGAAGGTTTGTGGCAACCCTGCGTTGAGCAAGTCTATTGGCGCCATTTTTCTATCGGCGCCATTTGGCTCAGATGATGGTTAGCATTTTTTAGCAATAAAGTATTTTTAATTAAGGTATGTACATTGTTTTTTAGACATAATGCTATTGCACACTTAATAGACTACAGTATAGTGTAAACATAACTGTTATATGCACTGGGAAACCAAAAAATGCATGTGACTCACTTTATTGCGATATTCGCTTTATTGCAGTGGTCTGGAACCGAACCCACAATATTTCCGAGGTATGCCTGTACACTAAGCTATAATAACTGATGCATAACAGCTAAAACAAATACAAAGTTTCCTAGGAGTTGAAAGGATGTTCAGTATACACATGTATATTACACGCACATCTGCAGATGTAAAACACACCTAGAAAACTTGTGCAATCAAGGATATCAAGAGAACACACCCTACAGCAGGGATGTCAAACATAAATCATGCAAACAAGTCACTCTGTCCACCCCCAGCCTACCAGCATAGCCAGGAGGAGCAGGCTGCTGCAGAATCTGGGGTCCTTAGGCCCTGGTAGACATGGTAATAAGTAGCAGGGGTGCCAAGTGAGGGCTGACAAAGTCCAGGCCACTCTCCGTCTGCTTCGCCTGTTTGTACTCCTATAGCCCTACCTCCCTGGTTGCTGGCACCCACCACATGCTTCATGCTGAAGCCAGAGCCTGAGTCACCACCATGTACTCTGAGTTATAGCTAGGGCTGCTGCTTCTGCTACAGCAAGGAGGCCTGTGGTCTGGGTCCAAGCCAAGGCATAAGGTGAGTTTGACACACCTACCCTACAGGATATATTGCCTTATATGCCACAAATATGGGAAGGCAGCTTGTAAGAGAATAATACAGAAGACTAATGTCTTATGCAAAACCACAAAAAATGGATCTCTGCATTTCATATAAATATGTCAAAAAGATTCACATTTTAGTATTGAAAGCACTAAAAAAAGAGTGTAGAAAAGAATGGGATTAATCTCAAACATGCAAATTTTGTGTAGAATAGTCTGTTCACTGTTGAGCTCTACATAAGGAAACCAGGTCTAATGACAATTCCCCGTCCAAAACATATGTCTTTCTGAACTCAGGAGCACTATGATGAGTTACCTGAGAGTTGCAGGAACTGTGATTACCCTGAAGTTATTCAATTATCTTCTGCCCTAAGACCATTATTATAGTTCTGTTTTGTCTGTGTACTTTAGCACTCCAGTAAGATTTGGGAAATGTTTATCCAGTCTTACAAAAATCTCCAGAAAAGATTTCCTAGCCATATAGGCAACTTGTTCCATTGTCCGTCTGTTCTGACAGTAGGAAAGTAGCCTTCTGAGACTAATCTAAATCTGGTTTGCCTCATATCCACTGGCCCATGTCCTGTCCTCTACAGCAGGAGAAAACAGTTATTCTAACTTCTCTGCATAGTAGCCTTTTAAACATTCAAAAAAACCCTATCATGTCCCTACTTAATTTCCTTTTTGTCCAAACTAAACTTACCTAATTCTTTCAATGTCTCCAAGCATGGCTTGCATTGCAATCCCTTTATCATTTTTGTCATTTGGCTCTGGATCCTCTACATCAGGATTTCTCAACCCGTGGGTCATGACCCAAACGTGGGTCACAAAAATATATGAAAAGGTTGCAAACAAACTTGAAAAGTGGATTCTCCTTTAAAAAAGAAAAACATGGGAAATCATGGCTCTTCCCCTACAGGCTGGCAGAGTTCCAGTCTTCAAGGGCCTTCTTGGGGCTGCCCTTGCACCACACACCCACCCCCTGCCCCACACACTGGAGGGCTGGGGCCTGAGGGCAGGGGTCAGTGGGTCAGAAGTGAAGAGCACTGAATCAGGACTCGTCATCAATGTTTGGGTCCTGGTACAAAAAAGGTTCAGAACCACCACTTTGCATAAAACACTCCTGTTAACACAGCCCCATATTACTTATTTTCTGAAACTGCATCAGTTGAGTCTGTGATCTACCAATAACATCAGATGCTTTGCAGCCAAGCTACTGACTAGCCAGTCATCTCTCATTCTGTATTTGTGTATTTGGTTTTTCTTCCCAAGGTGTAAGTCCTTACAGTTGTCTCCACTGGATTTCATTTTGTTGCCTGTGGCCCTATTCCCCATTTATCAAGATCCTTTTGAATTTTGTTCCTGTCCTTTAAAATGTTAGCAACTCCTCAATTCTGATTCATCTGTAAAACATACTCAGGAAGCTCTCTATTCTGGCATCATTAATAAACATGTTAAACAGCACCAGATTCAGAACAGATTGCTGCAGAACCCCATTTGAAACCTCCTGCCATTCTGACATTGATCCATTGATAGCTACTTTTTTCTTGTGATTATTCAGAAAATTGTGTATATACCTAATGCAATTCTATTTTGCCCACATTTCTCCTGTTTAGTTGTGAAACTGACACATGGAACTGTTTCAAAAGCTTTGCTAAAGTTGGAGTATATTATTGTCGAGGGCTTCCCTTTGTACATAAAGCTAGTTACTCTGTCAAAGAAAGACATCAAATTGATTTGGCATGGTTTGTTCTTGACAAATCCATGTCAACTGCTAGTTATCACCACTTCCTTTTCCAGGAACTTCCCAGGCATTAAAGATTTGTCTGGCCTTGTGTGCTTCCTGGGTGTTATCAGATATTTCCTGACAGTCAGTACAACCAGCATAACCTATGATGATGGCATTCTTGTACTCCCTGTTAGAGGCGAGCAAGAAGAGTCCTCACTAGGTGCATCTACACATGAATTTAGTGCACCTGAATAAACTATGGCACAGTCACACTGAAGTTTATTGTTCCCAGGCCAGTGTTTACATGTGCCTGGGACCACAGCATGTTGAAGCAGGGTGGCACAGCTCTGGTTGCCAGGGAGCCCAGGGGGTCAGCCTGCCATCCCAGAGGTGCTCCACCCAGGGTCAATGTGCTGCACTGGGGCTGGCTGGGTCATGAAGATGCTTCCATGCAAAAGTAGCCAGCAGGCAGCCCCCACACAGTGGCACCCTTGTGCCCCAACCGGCCCCGGTCACTGTCTACACGTACGTTGCAGTAGGGTAAGTAACTTCACCATAGAATAGTATTCATGTTGGGCAGAACTATCTTACGGCAGAGTTAATTAGTTTACTGTAGCCTGATAGTACTGCATCTGTAGATGGTGACACTTTACTGCGGAGCTAATTAGTCAATTCCACAATAAAGTACATGTGTAGATGCCCTCACTGTGTGCCAGTTTGAGCTGGGAACCTTTAACACAAGAATGCTTGTGTTAGTTAATGCCATGTCTGGAATATATTATCACTGCCCATGTGCAGAAGATATTCAGCTCTTCTAAACCCATTTCAGTGCTAGATCAGCCGTGCCCAGATATCCTGGACAGTCAGAGGAAGGCTTGAAATGAAATCCGGGGCTAGCTGTGCAGCGGCCCACAGGTAACAATGATATCAATGAGAAGATTATCCAAAAAAGTAGATAACACCAGCATAGCGGTTCATGGACAGTATCAACATTTGTTTGTTGGGGGAATTTTTAGATAATTTTGATATTAAACAAGTTTGTAAAAAACCCATATCTGGGTGTTACTTGAGGTGAACTTTGATTGCAGTCACAGACACACCCTTTACTTCATTTATTAATTCATTTTGTTCTTTTAGGGTTTGTTCGTAAAGAGGGATTGTCCGTTCGCTGGTCAAATCAGTTTTCTTGTCTCAAACACCATCCTGGATGTATCATTTTACACAGGAAGAGCTGTCTCTTCCTTTGTTTCAACATATCTGCCTCTTTTTGCACTTAGAGGGGATCTCCAGAAAGGTAAAAATAAGGGAATGCTATGTAGAGAAGCACTTGCGTCAAATATTTATTTCTTGTTTTGAAATAATTAATTAACAAAATGAGTCAGTGATAGAGTCCTGGTTACTAAATGCTTGAGGACGTTTCTTTTCTTCTTTCTTTCTTGATGGTTATTGATAAATAGAATACAATAGAGAGTCAATTATCTGGAAAGTCAGTTAACAAGTCAGGTAACTGGCAGGTTTTATATTAATAAAACCACCACCCCACAGTTGGGTTTTGCTTGTTGGCAAAACAATTGTGCATTGTTTATTTATTAGTGGTTTGAGATTTTATTGTGTGACATTGTACCATATATTTATTTTCTGTTTTTAATACTGTATAGTATTTTCTCTGCTGCATACTGGAGGTTTTGATTATCTGGAAAAAAAATATTAACGGATAGTAGGAAACATGATTGAAGAGAAGATAATAATGGAAGAGAAGAAATGATTTCTGTGTGTTTATGAGGGATTTGCAAATAATTGGGGCAACTCCCTTTTAGTATTCCTCTTATTGATTTATTTATTTGTTTCTGAATCTTCCTCTTTTTATCTTGGAGATGAACGGGGCCTAGCATCTAGACTTTCTGATCAACTCAAAGTGATGTGGATGAAGAAAATTTCCCTGTGACTTCTGACCATAAAATTTTGCATCTTGACAGCACAATAGACTGAGCTTGACTCTTATCTGAGAAAATACATAGAAAGAACTCAAAAGCAATTCTAGAAGATGAGTAGGGTTGGGTTAACCTATTCTTCAATTCTAATACACAAGACAGAACCAGGTCCTAATTGGTTTATTTGCTTTAGTGTCTGGTTGATATAACATGCTCCCTCAGATGAGAAGGTGCAGCATAATCACACAGCACTGGAAAAGTTGACATAAAATAATAACTAGATTAAGCTTTATTAAGTGAAACCAGTTCACTTGCAGCCACTGAGATATCTTGTTTCTGGCTTCCTGTTCAACAACACTTCTTTTTTTCTTCTTCAACTTTAGCAAAAACTCACTAAATAAATGAGAAATATCTTTGAAATACTAAAAATAAAAGGAAAAGAAAGAAACTATGATCAACTACAGGGGATAGAGTTTTCTCTGCACTTCATTTGAATAATGACAATATTTCTTTTAAAATTCAAAAGTTTCCTAACAAATCAAAGAGTAAATATAAGGATAGTCTGCAACTAGTGGAATACAATGAGCTAAACAGTCAAGCACTATAAGCAAAATAACCATGCCTGGCACAACCTAGAGTTTGGGAAAATAATTTATAAAAGGAAAAGCTAATATTTGTTGTTATTCACTGGCTTTCATAATGTTCCCTTTTTAAAAAGGTCAGTCAGTACAGCCTGTGCTCACAAATGGACAAGAAACTACAGTGTTTACTTTCAAAACGGTTTAACAATTGAGGCTACTGAATGATAAAGCTACATTTTAAATGTGTGTTAAATGTAAAGTGATAACAAGAAGGTTGGTGTTAACTGAATGTTCTCTTTTGGCAGTATTTTTCTTATGGTAACCAGAGCAAGCAAGTTTAGATTTTAAATATGACCTGATTCTGTTTTTAAATCTATTTAAACTGCAATTTAATACCAAAATACCTGTCAGGGAATAAAACACTTGAGGATAAGTTTGTGTGAACGCTCATAGCAATCCTTCCTGACTGACAACAATGGAATAAATAATTTTGTGGACAGAATGCTTCAGCTTCAAGTTAGTCAACATTTATATAAAGCAAAAGGAAATAGTAGCATGCAAAATAACTTTTAATTAAAACACATGATGAGACTAAAGTTTGAAATGACCCTAAGTGTGTTTCTACATTCCTCAACCACCCACATGTATTAAATACTTCAGCCAGAACAGGTGCACAAGCAATGCAGGCCTATGCCAAGCTACAGATTTTGTCTTGCTGATGCTTTGACAACTTTGCAGTAACTCTTGGTTCCTAACAATGCACAAAAACCCAATTCTATGAGCCTGAAGGAATCCTGGCATTTGGGCAATATCCGACATATAGCATCTTAACATACCTTAGCCCTTTCAAAACCTTCCTGATAAACATTGTATCCCATACACTGTAAGGATTCCTTTAGAATCTTTTAGTTTAATGTTAGCTTCTAAATTTGAACTGGATCTGGGAAAGAGCTCAGCAAAGACTTTAAAACCTACTAAAGTTACTGGGAACCTTTACAATGATTTCAATTGACTTTTTACTAGGTCATGAAAGGTGATTTGATGTTAAAACAAAACTTAATCATTTGGCACCATTTTTAAAGAAGCTTTAATTTAACCTCCAGGGGTTTGTGTGCACACAATGACTTGGAGGGGTCAGGGAAGTGGGGGGAGTTGCTGCACACAAAGACTTGTATGTACAAATGGGTTGTATGTGTGTGTAAATTTTATCATTTGAAAATATAAATTCAAATGTTTCACTGATACATACAGGTAATAATGCTTACAGGACACACACAAGTGTTTATCCAAACATAGGGAAGTCCAATTTGAAAATGTGTCCCTACATTTCAACTGCATATGAAAAAACTGATGGCCAAATCCATAAACCAGATAGGAACGCATGAGCTCACAACACATCTGGGAAAGAGATTTGCAGGTTCCTTTCTCTGAATTGGATGACACATGTTCAGGTGCTTCCTTTCACGTGGGGTAAGTACAGATAGTCAACAAGCTCAAGGCTTCAGTAGATTCAGTCTTCACAGGTTAGTCTAGCTGCATATATTGAATCGATCAGCAGGAGAATAGACATTAATTTTTTATTCCAGAAATGCAGCCACATGCCTGCAGTGGCCCAAGCCACAAACCAGGGGTGTTAGAGCATGCTTCCCTGCTCAGCTGGAAAGACAACTTGGGCTGAGGCCAGTCTAGCCCACCCTGCAAGAAGGGGTTTGCAGGGGAAGTGCAAAACATTCTGGGGTGCTAGGGGACTGTAAGTTAACTTGAATCGGGAGGGAATCTGGGATTGAAGTTCAGTAAACCAATTTAACTTAAATCAACTCAGTCTGAAGATCCATCCAGGTTTATCTTAAACCAGTTTTGGCCATTTTGAAAGTGGTTTATGTATACTGAACTTCTGTTGTATTACAGATTTGAAATGGTTTCTGATCACTTATACCAGTTTATGTGTAATTTCTGTCCCTAGCCATGGTAACCAAATCATATATTTCCACAAAGAGAAAGACAATTATTAAAATTCAAGAACAAACAGCAGCTACATGTAAAAACATTGAATTCTAACAATCCTGCAACTTGTATTGGATGCATGACCCCTGTGACTAACAGAATGACCCCTCTTTGAGAAGCATGGGTGTGCCTGACAGTAGGTATGTCTCCACTGCAGAGTTAAAGCAAGTTACTGTGTGCATGTAGGCTCTGCACTCACTCAGGAGTAGCACTGAGATTTCTGGGGACACATCCTATGATTCTTAATGCTATACTAAGCAAGGCAGTTCTGGCTGCATGAATCTGTCACTCCTGGATGCCCAATAGCCTAGCTTCAAAGGAGGGTCTTTCTTCTCAACCCCAGCTCCCCTGCCCCCATCCCCATCCCTTAGCTCATACTTTTGTAAATTAAGCCATTCACTTTTCTGAGAAGGAGATGAGGGTTAAAATTCCCTCGGTATGAGTAGGGCCAAGAACCAACATCTCCCACTTGATGGCTAAATGTTTTATCCACTAGGCATTTTATAAGAGCTAGGTAAACAATCATGGCACATAGCTTTTCCTTTAGTTAAGGATTTGGAGATTTCAATGTAATTTTTAACCTGTTCCAAATGGAATTGGATTGTCACAAAGCATAACTGGAATTGGACCCTAGGTGCCTGTGGGAGTCTGTTGCCTTGGCGATGTTGCTAATACTTCACTTGTTCCCCCTTGCATTGGGTATCTCCCTTAATACTCACTTGCCACTCCTTGAAGCTCAAAATTTAAAAAAAGAGAAAAAGAGACATGAAATGTTCTAGTTATTGTTAGTGATAGGGATAAAAGTGAGATTCTTCTTCACAGGGCTCCTCCTTCCTTATATCCTGCCCTTACCATGCCTATGCAGGCACAGGCCCATGATCTCCTTTGGCCTCATCCTCACAATAAGTATGATGTGGCGACTAATTGTTGACCAGTTGTTCTAGCCTCTTGCTCACAGGGAGAGGCCATTAATAGTCCATTACTTGTGGGTTCACAACACCCACTTAGTCTTTACTTCATTGTCCCTTATTTACATCATGCCACCAATTATATATCAGCCTTCAGCTGATTTGCTTTCCCTTCACTCATCAATTAATGGGTGTATTCATACTCAAATCTGTCCTTATTTGGGTCTATTAGTTAGCAAGTATTGTACATTAATGAATTCGTATTTACAGCCCAGCAACTATCAGGCACATCATCTTTATTTATATTTCATCAATTAACAAGTTTCTGAGTGCCTTGTCAATTTTCTTATATTTCATCAGCCTACTCAGTTAATAAGTCCATCAACTCTTAATTAATCAATTCCTATATACTTCATCCATGAACCAGCTGGTTTATAAACAAGCTTCCCAGCCATCACTATATTAATTCTTCTGCATCTCCCTAACTGATTAAGTCAATTTTGACCCTGTTTCTCATTTAAACTTACTGGGAGGGATCCCCTCACCTCCACAATCCCCAGTCAATTAACCCGGTTCATCATTCCTGGGGAGAACCTTATTGGACTCACCAGTACCAGTAGCTCTCTTGCCCCTGCTGCAGATCCCCACATTGCCTCTCCTGTAGAGGTATTTGTTCTTCCCTTGCCCCACTCTGGGTCTGCCTCTGGCTTGACATTCCAGTTCCTCTTATCAATTTCATGCCTCCACACAGCATGCATGAGTTCTGGCTCTCTCATGTGTCCCCTCTCCAGGGAAGATCAGTTGTGCCAGCAGCAACCTTTGACTTCTGGCAGAACTCCTGCTGATCAATAGGAGTTGTCTTCAGTCACATGTGGCCCCATTCAACTCCATCAGGCTGGGGGTGTCACCATTGTTCTTTGGGCAGCTGGCTACGTGGTTCCAGCAATCGTGTCACTGTCCCTGTGTTCACTGGTAAATTTTCCCATGGGCTGTGGTTCAGTGGGACATCCAGACCCATAACAGGGACCAAAATCAGTTATAGTGCCTTATTGAAGTATGTTCATAGTCTAAGGCTAGTTGCTTAGGACATTGGGGGCCAATCATTTTTGTTAAGTGTGCCATCAATTGACTCCACAGCCTTCTATGTGCCATTCCAATTCCCACCTCAGTCTGCTGTTCTGCTTTCTGCTCTCTGCCCTGTGTTCCCTGCCTGATCTACTGTTCTGCTTCCTACTCCCTGCCCTATCTGCCATTGCGCTACCTGTTCCCTCCCAATCTGCCATATGCCACATACAGAGGCTGTCTGTGCTACTTGTGGCACTAGGGCCGCAAGTTGGCTGCCCCTAGTTTACAGATCTTTCCCAGTGAAAATGGAAACACAAAAAATATCTAGACTTCATAAAGGAATTCTGGCTGCTGTGCAGGGTGGAATAAGATCACGTTTAGTTACTTCAGCTCCTAAAAGCTATGCAAGTGTTACTTAGTTATTTCAGATGAGGTCTACGTGCCTAAATTAATTGTTACCACTGGCAAGTCTTTTCAGGTACACTGCACTTGTCCAAGTGGGATGCCTTTTGAACAAGAAGCAGTGTAGCCAACTCTGCAGGAAACTGGGAATCAGGCCAGTTAGCACTCCTGAGCGATACTGGCAGTTATCCAATTCACAGGCTTGTGAGTGGGCCTGCAGAAGTAGCAATTTTTCTTCTGGTTTAGGAGGCAGTCCACCTGGAACAAAAAAACTGCTCTTGAGTGCAGTGCCATCTGGGAGGGTGAGTTTAGCATGCAGACATGGCTGTAGGGCCATAATATGATCTAAGCCATAGTATCTAGCTTCCATGAACAAAACATTACAATCCTGCAAAGGATGAAGATGTCTGGTACTTATAGAAGACCAGGCTACGGGAGCAATAACTATTTTTGACCATAATTGTATCCTCAAGGTGTGTGTCCACACATGCAAGCATGTGTGCTTGCAGCAGCTCAAATAGAAACAGTGCAAATTTGAGCCACGGCTTTTTGCCTCGGTGCATACGCCCAGATATGCACTTTGATGTGGGGCAAATTGTGCCACTTGGGGCAAAATAACCCCGCCTGTGTTCTCCTGGATCTGCAGCCGGGGGAGCTACAGCCCGGGGCCAGCACCTGTGCTGTCCCTGGCAGTATAAAAAGCTTCCCTGTCCTGGCCCCATCAGTACAAAAAGCTGCCCTGGCAAGTAGCCCAGGGCTACTCGCTCTCAGGAGCTTCTGGGGCCCAGCCAATTGGTACCTGGGGACACTACCCCTTGTGCCAGCTGGACTGCTGAAGCAGCCCTGAGAGTTTCCTGCACCCTTTACTCACTGCAGCAGTCTGGCAGCGGGGGCTGTTACCTGGCTGTGACCTTCTGCACACCTGCCAGACCCGGATGGGGACTGCAGAGCCAGTAGAGGCATCTGCTCCTCTGAGCCAGCTGCCAGTGGACTGTGGCTGCAAAGTTCACCTTTGTGTGGCACTACTGCCATGTGTACCCCTGCCTGGCTATCTGGACAGCTATCTCCCGGAAGATATTTTGGGAGTGATGGCCTGCTTTGAAATGTCAAAGCATGTCCTCCTAGCCCCAGTTGGCCAGGAAGTCAGCCACCTCCAAATGGGTCCAAGGTACCAGCTCTGAGCAGGCAGGGTCCTGCCACTGGCCTCCCTAGGAGGAATTCTGGTGTTGTCTATTTGAAAACTGAAAAATTCCTAATAAAAAATCCCGAAGTCACTCTGTAAAATATCCCAAAATACATGTTCCTCCACAATTAAAAGAAAAGACCACTATATATACAGAGAGTATATATACAGAGAGAAAGAGGGAGTGAGAGACAGTGATTGGTTGGGCAATGTTTTATTGTTATATCTACACTGTTAAAGTAATTTGGAAGCCTACCCGTGTCTCTATCATCATAATAAAATGAATTCTAAATACCTATATGTTTTGCTGCCCTGCACAGGAGCCACTGTTCCCCAAAGGGGTTACAGCCTCCCCCCACTGGGGCTCCAGAGCCCCAACAGGGGTTACAGCCCCCCTGCAGGGGCTGCAGCCCCCCAACAGGGGGCAAATCACCCTCACACGGGCTATCAGCCCCTCTGCAGGACCCACATGCCCCACCCCTGCTTGCTCCCCCAGCCTCCTGGGTTGCTGCCCCGCCTGGCCCTATCCCCGCTGGCTTTTGCAGCCCCTCCCAATGGCTGCCCCACCCAGCCCCACCCCCTGTGCACTCCCCCAGACCCCACAATGGCTGCCCCACCAGGCCTCATCCCCTGCTTACATCCTCAGCCCCCCGATGGCTGCCCCCACTACCCCAGCCTCTGGCACTTAAAAAAAAAAATTAAAAAAAGGCCTCTACTCACTGCAGTAGCAGGGACTGTGGCAGCTCTGGGACCTTCTGGTGGAGCCCGCCCCATGCAACATGGGGCGGTGGGCCCCAGGCTGAGGCTGCTGCAGCTGTCACCTGGCCTTATGCTGTGCAGGAGGGGACCCCAGTGACCCCGATGGCAGCTGCTGCTACTGCTGAGTGCAGTTTTTTTGTTTTGTTTTCCATTGCTGGGATGCTGGGCCTCGAGGGGCAGTGATCAGGGTGGGCTCAGGGGTCTTGGGGGGGATAGGACCAGGACAGGCAGTGATGGGGCCAGGTGGGGCAGGGATCAGGGGGCTTGGGGGGCAATGGGGACAGGTGGGGCAGGGATCAGGGGGCTTTGGGAGTAGGTGGGGGGGTGGGACTGGGCGAGGCAGGAATCAGGGGACTGGGGGAATGGGCAGGGCCAGCGGCAGTCCCCCCCATGGTCCCCTCCCCCCTCCCCCCCTTCTTACCAGCACTGGAGCCCAGGTCCAGCTCCCTGCGGCTGGCACACTTCAGCAACAGGGCAAGGGCCAACTATAGAGACACTTCGGCTGCTACTAAAGCATGTCTGTGGAAGACCCGGCCTCCAGTTGCCCCAGAGCACGATCCAGGACCATGCCCTGCCCCACTTTTTTCTGCTGCAGCTTTTTTGACCCCTGAATATCCAGGGGTCTAATTTTGCCCCCTGCACTGCAAATTTGCAGCACAGGAAATTTTTTCTTGTTCCTGCGTGTGCTGCTGCAAGACGCATGTGTGCACTCGTCTGGACACGCCCAAGAAGGGTAAGGGATTGGCCCATACCATGAGCACAATTTCAGCTATCCTTATAGAGACACATTACCTACCATTTTTACATGGTTTCTTTGTCACTGGATACTGAGAGTTATGGACTCAGATAGGGTGAAGGAAGTTGGGCTGCTGGGACACATCAGCTGCCTCAATGGAATCTACTGAAATATTAGAACTTCAGTCTCCCTTCCACTGTCTGTAAATCCACTTCCCCACAGTAAAATCCCTTTTGGGAAAAAGAGGTTCTGGAGGCTATAGCAAGGGAGGGAGTCATTGGCAATATGCTTCCAATGGAGTAATATTGCCTACGAACCTGAGGTGGGAGCCAGTAGCCTGTACGGAAGTCCTGAGATTATGCAAGTCTGGTCCTAAACTTCTGGGGACCCTCATTTGTGTGAAGCTGTAAAGAGCCTTGGAGTTTTGGGAATTAACCCCCTGTTCTTTTCAAAGGGTAGGTATGTCATGTGGAGGATTTACTTATTTATTATTCAAGACTGAGGTTTCAAAAGTGCTTTAAGTGCCTCACATTCATTGAAAGCCAATAGAAGTTGAGCATTTAACTTTTGAAAATGCCACTCTAAAATATCTTTGCTGTATATGCCAATAATAAATTGTTCTTTACTGCTAAGTGGCTGAGGGGCTGTACTTAGTGCTATTTTTTAAAAAAAGTTTAAATTATTTAAAATCAACATCAAATCTAAGATTTCATAGATTTTGAAATCTATGAAATCTATGAAATCTTAGATTTGATGTTGAAAAGTGGGCCAGGGCATGGTCCTGGATCGTGCTCTGGGGCAACTGGAGGCCGGGTCTTCCACAGACATGCTTTAGTAGCAGCCAGAGTGTCTCTATAGCTGGCCCTTGCCCTGGTGCTGAAGTGTGCCAGCTGCAGGGAGCTGGACCTGGGCTCCAGTGCTGGTAAACTATAAAACTATAAAACTATTTTGAAACCTCAGTAAAGAGCCTGATTTTTTGAAGTGGTTACTACCAACCATTCCCAGTGAAAGGATCAGGCTTCCAATATTCTTAACAACTCTTATTCTCCTGACTCTCCTCCTATTTAGTTGGGTAATGTAACTGTGTCTCAGGGTGTCACTAGACATTACAATCACATATTAAATGCTCTTAAGACAGGAGCATCCATGCATTAATGCAGGAAGAGACAAGCTAAGTGTCCTCTTAGTGTCTCAAAGTTACACCTCTTCAGAGAAGGATTATCTCCATCTGGCATTAGCTCACATTGCGGTAATATCAGTCTGCTCCATGGGGCCATTACCAGCACTTTTCAGTCCTCCAGTATCCCAGGATGCACCATTCCTAGCTCCCCCTCCCCTATGGACAATTTATCACCTAGACTGCCGTGCACTGACAGAAATCTGGGCAGCTATGGACAAGTAGGGAGCTGCAGGAAGGGGAAGGAGGAGTGGGGAGGAGTAAGTAAGTGAGAGGCTGCTAGGGATCCATGGCAGGTGGTAGATGCAAGAGGTGAGTGCAGAGCTGGGTAGCCATGAGACAGATTTAGCAGCTCCTAGCCACACCCCTACTTTCCAGCCATCTACCAGCAAGTCAGAGCTAAGCACAGTAGAGAGTTTATTAATCCCAAATGTGTGACTGCTCACACCACTTGCTATCTTCAGTACCACCTAACAATACTTACAGTTAGCACATGTGATTACCCTCAGGTAACCTCACACATTGCAAAGCTTAACACAGTTCAAAAATCTCAGGTCTGAGTATTTTTAAACCTGGTGGTATTATAAGTAACACTTACAATGGCTATTAACTGAAAGAGCTCCAAAGGGGGAAAATACTAGGCCTGTGCAAAGTGGCTAGTATTCGCTTTGGATTCGGATTCAGCCAGTTCAGGGGACAGTGATTTGATTTGGTGATTCAAATCACTGTCTCGAATTGATGCAACCGAATCACCCAGGCTCATCCCCAACCCGCTCCCCCAGCCCGGCAATGGCTGCCCTGCCTGCCCCAGCTCCCAACACTTTGCAAAAAAAAAAAAAAGGCCTGACTCAGTGGGTGCTTCCAGGCAGGGAGGGCAATCCCCGCTGCCCCCCACTGCGCCATGCTGTGTGGGGGCTCTGCACAATCTCCCAACCCCTCTCCCACTGTCCCAGGACCCCATGGCTGCCCCTCCCACCACGGCTCCGGACCTTTAAGGAAAAAAAAACAGAAAACTCTGGACTTACTGTTCCTGTCGGCAGGGGGCAATCCCCACTGCCCCGCATCACGTGGGGGACTCTGCACAAGCCCCCAAAGCCCTGAGGCTGGTGCAGGAGCAGTAAGTACTGGGGCTTTTCTCATTTTTTTCTTTCTTAAAGGGCTGAAGCTGGCCCAGGCAGGGTACCCATGGTGGGGCTGGGGGAGTGAGGGGGGACGGAGGGCTCATGGAAGAGCGCCGCGATGCAGCATGGGGCAGTGGGGGGCAGCAGGGATCCCCCCCACCCAGCAGTACCCAGTGAGTGGGACTTTTTTTTAAAGAACCGGGAGCTGGGGTGGGTGGGGCCACCATGGTGGGGCTGGGGGAGCAGGCAGGGTTGGGGCTTGGCAGGGGTACCCCCATGGTCCCCTCTCCCCTCCCCCAGCCCCTCCTCTCTCACAGCTAATACTTACCAGCTCCGAGTCTGGCTGGAGCTCCCTGCTGCACTAGGGACTGTCTGAATCATCAAAGCTCTCCATATCATTTCTGAAGATGCAGAGAGCTTTGAATCGATTCGGACCTTTTAATTGGACCCCTGATTTGATTCAGATTCAGAGATTTGGCCACTGAACCAGGCCATATCTCCTCCAAACTGAATCACAGCCCTAGAAAATACCTGCCTGAAGGGAGATAGGCATAAGCTTTGGTAAGTGACAGCCTACTTCATTAGATGCCATGAACAAAGTAGGATGTCACCTACAACAGCTTGTGTAGGATGCCTTTTAACTTGGCATCCCATACATGTACAAGCTGATTGTCCCACTTTAAGGACCTCTGAAGTCTCTGAGATCACTTTTTCCCAGGACAAACTGGGGCTTATTCAAGTTAATTACCTTTCATTTCAGGTATGAGCTGTATGTGTAAAGGGCCAAGCTGCTCTTTTCATAGTTTCAGTTTCATAGTTGGTAGGGTTGGAAAGGACCTAAGCAGAACAGCAAGCCCGACCCCCTGCCATGGGTAGGAAAGGATGCTGGGGTCAAATGACCCTGGCTAGGTGATTGTCAAGCCTCCTTTTGAAGACCCCCAGGGTAGGAGCAAGCACCACTTCCCTTAGAAGTTGGTTCCAGATCCTAGCCACCCTGACTGTGAAATAGTGCTTCCTGATGTCTAGCCTGAGCTTACTCTCAATCAACTTGTGGCCATTATTCCTAGTTACTCCTTGTAGTGCTCAGGGGAACAGGGACTCTCCCGTTCCCCACTTGTCTCCCTTGGTAAGTTTATAGACGGCCACCAGATCCCCTCTCAGCCTTCTCTTGTGGAGGCTGAACAGGTTCAGGTCCCGTAGCCTCTCCTTGTAGGGCCTGTCCTGCTGCCCCCGATCATGCAAGTGGCCCTCCTCTGGACTCTGTCAATGCTGTCCACATCCCTCCTGAAGTGTAGCTCTCAGAACTGGATGCAGTACTGCAACTGCAACCTGACCAATGATGCATAGAGGCAGAGGATCACCTCCTTGGACCTGCTCGTGATGCATCTGTGGATGACAAGGTGCAGTTAGCCTTACTGACTGCATCCTCACATTGGTGACCCATGTTCATCTTGGAATCAATAATGACTCCAAGATCCTTTTCTGTCTCTGTGATGATGAGAAGGGAGTTCCCCAGTCTATAGGTATGCTGGTTCTTGCTCCCTAGGTGCAGTACCTTGCACTTGTCCATATTGAAACCCATCCTATTCTCATCCACCCACCCCTGTAACCTGTCCAGATCCAATTGCAGCCTGTCTCTTCCGTCTATCGTGCCCATCTCTCCCCACATCTTAGTGTCATCTATGAATTTGAACAAGGTGCTTTTCACCCCCTCACCCAAGTCACTGATGAAGATGTTGAACAGTGTGGGCTCAAGGACTGTGCCCTGTGGGGCTCCACTGCCCACATCCCTCCAGGTCGAAAATGACTCATCCACCACCACTCTCTGGGTGCGGCCCTCTAGCCAATTTGTGACCCATCTGACTGTGTAGGCATCAACACCACAGTCCCCTAATTTCTTAATGAGGATGGGGTGTCGAAGGCCTTCCTAAAGTCCAGAAAGACTACATCCACCTTGACATCTGCATCTAAGGCTTTTGTGACCTGGTTGTAAAAAGCAACCAGGTTGGTCTGACAGAACCAACCCATGTTTGTTGCCCCTAAGCATAATCTCCCTTGCTGGTCCCTCGCAGATGTGCTCCTACATAATTTTCTCAAAGAGCTTCCCCAGGACCAAGGTAAGACTAACAGGCCTATAGTTTTCCAGGTCCTCCTTCCTCCCTTTTTTGAAAATGGGGACCACATTGTCCCTTTTCCAGTCCTCTGGCACCTGGCCAGAGCACCATGAGTGCTCGTAAAACTGTGCCAGGGGTCCTGAAATGACCCCTGCCAAATCCCTCAGCACGCTGGGGTGGAGATCACCTGGATCTGCTTATTTGAACATGTCCAGCCCCACCAGAACTTCCCTAACTAGATCCTCTCTGACCCCAGGCCTGGCTGTGCCTTTCCTGATTCCGTCAGGGATCCCGGTGGTGGGGGATGTCCCGGTCCCTGCTCAGAAAAATGGTGGCAGAGAATTTGTTAAAGAGGTCAGCTTTATCGTCTGGTGCAACCACCAGATTGCCAAGTGTGTCCTGCAGGGACCCCATGTTACCTGGTGCCTTCTTTTTATTCCCTATGTATTTAAAAAAGACTTCTTGTTATCTTTGATCCTGGTGGCTAGTCCTAGTTCTATCTCTGCCTTAGCTTTCCTAACAGCCCCCCTACAATCTCAAGCAATGGAGGTATAATCCTCCTTGGTGATGGCCCTTCCCTTCCACCAGGTATATGCCTCCTTTTTAGCTTTCAGGCATTTCTGAATGCCTTTGGTGAGCCATGGGAGCTTTTGAGCACTCTTTCCTACTTTGATTCGTGTTGGGACTGTCACCCTTTGGGCTCAGAGGATCATCTCCCTAAGGAACAACAACTTGTCTTGGACTCCCAACTCCCCAACCCTCTGGGACCTCAGTGCCTCCCCAGCTAGTCTTCTTAGTTTAAAACTTTGGGTGGGTCAGGAAGCAAATGCACCAGTTCACAGCTCCCCCCCCCCCCGAATCTGCTCCTGCTAACTACCTGTCTCTACTCATGGATGGTTAAACCAACTGAATTACAGATTTATCATGTCTAATTAATGTGTGTCAAGTATTTTGAGAAAGGTACCAAACACACAATTACTCTTATAGAATTTAAGACCCTAATGTGTGCAATTTTAAAAAATTTTGCAAAAATGTTACCAGTCTTTGTAAATAGCAAACTCCCATTGATTTCAATAGAACTGAGATTTCACTCCTGCTCTTACATGACAGTCCTTGAATTCAGGATTCCACCATATTTCTATAGTAGATGGTGACACAGAATCTTTGTTTGTTTCTTTGTTTTAAAATAGGGAACCTGTTCTTGCTCTTCTACTTTTAAAGACTTGAAATTGAATAGTAGAAAGGGGCTGGAAGGTGCACAAAGAGATGATCTAGTTCAATCCCACTAACAGTAGGTTCATCTCTCTCTCTAAACCATCCCAAAAAACATTTGTCCACTTAAACACTGCCAATGTCTGAGTTTCCACAGTATCTCTAGGTAATCTGTTCTAGGTCTTAACCACACTCATTATTAGAAAATTCTTCCTAACAGCTAACTTAAAACTCCTTCATTGTAATTTAAACTATTATTTTTTGTCCTGTACCCAGAGAGGGATTCTGGGTAAACTGTTTAGGGTCCTGTTTGGTGATGCTTGCCAGACATAAGAAACAGGAATCACTGGAAATGGATGGAGGTGGATTTTGACCCAGAGTTGACTAGATGGAGTGCATGGGAAAAGGCTGAGGCCAAAGTCAGAGACTGGGACTATGGCAGCCTTTCAGTGGTGGGAGGGTGTGTGGCATGCATGAGGTCAGCGTTGCTACTGGTGCTTTTGTACACCATGCTGGCCTTCCTCCCCCTAACAGCAAGTGACCCATACAATTCAGAGAAGCATGTGCATCTTCTTCTGGGGCTTCAGATAGGAAAAGTTTGCAAGGACCAGATTATATAAAACAAAACGGACCGTGAGCAGAGGAATGCTGAATGTCCTGTAGTTCCTCTGGGCCAAGTACATGAGCCAGATCTGTAAACTGGTGACCAGGGCAGAATCTAACACGGCCTGCTTCATAAGATACTTCACAGTGCACCTGATGTGATACTGGCAGGTGTACACACCACCCGACTCAAGCCCATGGACCATGGAGATGCCACAATTCTATGAGGTCTTGAAATGCCCCATGACCCTGACAAAACCACTGTAAGATGCAGGAGGTGATAAGGGCAAGAGACAGTTTGTCGCTTGTGGACTTACTACCCAGTGACAGCTACCAGGCCATGTGGGAGTGAATCCACAAGGAGCTATAGAAGGAGCACGGTGATTTGAACTCGCAGGTAGCCCAATGAGCACTCCGTATGTGGGCATGGGAAAACAGTGAGGGGCAGAGAAACCCATCAAGCTGCCCCAGGCAAACCTGCCAGTGGAAGGCAGATCACCTCCTCTGATACTGCCTATTCACCAGAGGGGTGTGGAGGGTAGTAATTGTACTCCTCCTGATGGGGACAGGGGTCAAGGCCCTGACAACAGAGGCAGTGCTGTTTGGTCAGCAGGGAACCCTGACAGCTTGCTTTGACCAGTTCATCTCCTGCTTCAGGAACACCCTGTGAAAGATCAAGAACCTTCTCATAAACAGCCACATGAACCTCTTAGTCGAGGACTGCATCAAAATGGGACTGAGTGAAATGCAGGAGTACTACAGAAAGATGTTTGAAGACAACATGGAGGAGATGGCAGAGGTCATATGAAAGAGAAAAGACTGCTACAGACTCTTCAGATGTGGGACCACCACCGGAGAGAACGATGACGATGATGGTTGAGATGATGACCGTGACGAAGATTGCAACAACAAATGAAAGGACTGGGGAAACAGATGGGGAATTGCGGGGTAGGGGACACTGAGGCAGTCTTCTGCTTTTATTCCAGTAGCTAACCTACCTGATAGATAGGTAGGTAGATATCTCCATATTCCATTCCCAATACTCTATAAATCATTTATTTCAATAGTGTAATAAACACTGATGATCATACCAATATGTCATAGTTTCATAGTGCTTAGGGTTGGAAGGAATCTAAACAGATCATCAGGTCCTACCTCCTGCCCCAGGCAGGAATGAGACAAATATCTGTCCAGCCTCCTCTTGAAGACCCCAAGGTGGGAGAGAGCACCACCTCCCTTGGGAGTCCATTCCAAAGCCTGGCAGCCCTAACTGTAAAGTAAAGTCTGCTGATGTCCAGCCTGAACCTGCTCTTTAACAATTTGTGGCTGTTATTCCTAGTGGTGCCTGGGGGAACAGAGCCTCACCCATGTCAAGTAGAGCTCTCCCTATAGATTTAGTTAACAAGGAGCAAAAAATGAAGTTTGCAGTTATACAGAGTTATGTGCTCTTATTTCTCTCTGTTGTCGTTATTTTTGAGATTTTAAAAAAATGAGCCTCATACAACTTTGGTTTGTGTTAGAGACTTAGGTTGAAATCTTGATTTCATGGAAATCAATAGGAATGTTGCAATTTCAATGGCAACAGAATTTCAGGTTTAATGGGAAGTCATCCTGATCTAGACATGTATTTCTAGCTGCAGAAGGATCTCATAAAATTAAATGGATGGGCAACAAAATAGCAGATCAAGTCCAATGCTGATAAGTGCAAAATAAAGCATGTAGGAAAGAACAACTTGGGAATCACATGCATGGTAGTGAGCTCTACATTAACTAGTACCACCCAGGAAAGAGTTTTTAAAATTATTGCAAGTAGTTCTCCAAAACATCAGCCTAGTGTTCATCATCCAGCAAAAAGGCTGCAATGTAAACATCAGGAATTACTAAGAAGGGGTTTGCAAACAAAACACAAAATGCCTTTATGCCCTGCGTATAAATCCACATACTCACTTTGAACTCCTGGCCAGAAAGCGCCTGGATGAAGTGCCGTAGCCACTTCCAGGAGGGGCACAGCTGCTTCCTGGTCAGTGCGATCGGCCATGCCCCCCCCACTTTCCGGTCACTGACTGGTCACTGGGGGCAGCACGTATCCCCCCCCGACTAAGATGGCACCAGTCGCCCATGTTGAACTCTATATGCAGTTTGGTCCCCCACACCTCAAGAAAATATAGTAAAACTAGAAACATATAGAGAAAAGCAATGAGGATAATCATTAATCATGGGCATGGGAAGCTTTCCATAGGAGGAGAGACTAAATAGGCTAGGACTTTTCAGCTTAGAGAAAAGATGATTTAAAGAGGCATGGGAAGATCTAGGATTTTGAAAAGGAGGGTGCACGTGGTGTGGTACTTTATCACATCTACCACAATACATATTTTTCTCCAGGTAAACAGAAACTAGAAGCTATACTAATATGCTAGGGGCCTTGGGTTATATTATTTTGTTTAAGATTGATGCAAAATCAAATATAAATATTGGAATGAGTTAAAAACATTCTGCAAGGCTGTGAAATTGGAGCTACATTATCAGGAGCAGCTAACAGACAGCAGAGTTGCAGAAGAAAGTCTAGCTTGAGTAGTGGCTTAAGACCATTAAAGAACATCAAGACCATTAAAAAGGAGAAAGGGTCATTAATGCTTGTGGAATGAAGAATTTAGAAGACATCAGGTAGTTTTTAATGAGCCATGAAGTCAGTGGACTCCCTGCTGCCTAGTGATTAAAAATGCTGCTGACACTGCCAGGCAATTGGTTTTAAACTTTGGCTGAACCAGGAATTGAAAGGATTGCAACTGCACCAGTGCACCCCCCTGGATCCTCCTATGTAAAGTGGGTATTATAGAGATCTATAAAATACTGAATGGGAAAGTGGAAGTTAATAGAGCATTACTATTTACCATCTATAGCCACAAGTCAGGCGGGGGGGGGGGGCGAGGCGGGGTTCTCCTTCCTCAGAAGGCTGAGAGTTTTGACTGGGGTGTGGCAATGCTGTATTGGGACTTAAACCTGGAAGTATCTATCTGGAAGGTCTTTCCCCTCCACTCAGGGTCAGACCAATTTCCACTTTTGGGGTGAGAGAAGAATTTTACCTCCCTGGGGTCAGATTTATATGGACTCTGGGGGCATTTGCTTTTCTTTGTAGCAGGGGGTGTGACCCTCTTCCAAAGGTCTCTTGAGTGTATTTCACACAACCTTTTCAGCAGCATGACACTAGCCACCATTGTCCCCCTGCTTTAACTGTAGCAGGTTAGAGTGCTATGCTTTGTGGTTGTGTGGCAGGGTTGCCTATGTAGTTTCAGTAATAGATTAGACAAGGATTTGCTTGTGATGGTTTCAATTGAGATGAACCTGCCTCAGGCAGGGGTAGTTTATCTATAGATTTCATAGATTTCATAGATATTAGGGCTGGAAGGGACTTTGGAAGATCATTGGGTCCAGCCCCAAGATGTCCCTTCCAGTCCTGCTTTTCTGTATTTTTGTCATGTCTTATGGTACCTGAATTAGAGGACATACAATGAAATTACTTAGAAGTGGGATTAAAACTAACAAAAGGAAGTTCTTTCACACAACATGTAATAAACTTGTGGAACTCATTTCCACAAGATGTTGTAAAGGTCAACAATTTAAACAAATTCAAAAAAGGATTAGACAAATTTACACAGGATAGCTCCATGAGTGGTTTTTAAAAATTATAACTATGAGTACAAATTCCAAATTAGGACTACTTAAGTGTCTAAATGTTGGAAGCTATAAGGGAAGACGGGCAAGGAAGACACCAGTCTGGACAGGCCTTGCATAAATACTTTTTCCCCCTGGCCTCCAATCTTCACTACCATAAGGTACAGAATACTGAGCACAGGCGGTGGAAGAGGGGGCTAGTGGAGCTTAGCCTCCCCAAGTACAGGGTAGCGGTAGGGCCACAAAGCAGCTGGCCGCAGGCTTCCAGCAGCTGCAGCAGGGGTGGGGAGGGGTACATGCAGCAGGGATAGAGGAAGTGGGGCTAGGCCTGGGACCGGGGTGGGACTGAGCTGTGAATGGCTCATTTGGGGATATGGCTCCTGCTGCTATCCATACCTCAGGAGGCATGGAGGGGCACATGCCCCCAGATCTGTGTGGGGCAGCATAGACTGCTCCTGTGGTCTGGGGCTGGGTTCTTCCTGCGGGGCGTGGGGTTGGACTATGCTTGGGGCAGGCAGCAGCTGCTCACCTGAAGCACAGTACACCCTCCCCCTGCCCACCCTGCCATGCGCAGATCCAGGGGGCATGCAGCCCATGTGCTTCCTAGGACCCGTGCAGCAGTGGGAACTGCCCCCCCCCCTCACTGCACCCTCTGGACAAGCTGCAGCTCCATCCCACACCCCTCCCTGCCCCAGCTGTGCAGGGCCTGACAGGATGGGCATGGGGATCCTGGGGGCTCCGGTGGTGCAACTGAGTCTGGCCCCGCTCCATCCCCCAGCTCTGGGCAGTGTGGGGCCAGGGCAGAGAGGCAACCGGGCAAATGCTGGCACTGTGCAAATGCCAGCTCTGGGCAAATGCCAATACCACCCCTGCTCCCTCCCATGGCCTTTCCCCTCCCTCGGCCCTTCCCCCCACAGACTTTTCTGCCTGGGGAGTCAGTGCCTGCATGCATGTGCTCAGCCCTCCCCAATTTTTTTTTCTTCCTCCGCCTATGATACTGAACTAGAGAGACCCAGTTTAGTATGTGTGGACACATGTACAAGTGGAGCCCTTTCAAAAGGGCAGTGTTTCAAAAGGGCGGTAGCTGGCACATTCTAATTGTTATGTGTTGATCAGGTGAGAACAATTAAAACATAGCAAAAAAAAAAAACACTCCAGCTTCAACACTGCTTTATCCAGGGTTAAAGCTGGAGTGGTTTTGCTACATTTGAATCATTCTCTGCTCCTTCACACATAAACATTAGCACATACCAGCTGCCCTCTTGAAAAGTTTACCTTCTGAAGAGGCTCCTTATATACACATGCCTACACCCCTCTGATGTTTTGATGTACACATTTGTTTCTGCTTCTCCAAAGCCTAATTATTTTCTCCAGTTGAACAGGTTTTATATTTGGAAGCCCTACATTCAAAGGATTTTTTCCTGATTTAAATCAGCATTAGAGAAGATTTAGATGTGAAATATGTAAGAGCAATTGAGAGAATGGTAACAGACATAATTCCACATTACCTTGATTGTTTCTAGTTTAAATGTTATGATTATCTCAATATAGCTTTATTTCAGCTAATGTAACTTGATATTTCTAATGGCAGTGGCAGGAATATGAGAAAAACAATTAAAATATTGCATCAACACTATAACATCTTTTGCATAACTTGCCAGACAAGTTTGTAGAAGGAATTAGTACCTGGGGCAATTTTCACTTGCCTCAACCATCCATCACATGTCAGTCCATGTTTATGATGTTGGAAAGATACTGCAGTAAAACAAGGTACAGTGGAAGGAGAACTCTTACCATAATAACACAGTGACAGTTCTGGAAATTAAGACATTAACAGTGGCCAAGAATTGCCTGTCTGGCAAGGAAGCTGCACAGCTCCCTCCCTCTCCTACTGCAGTTATGTTTAAAATCCAAAAACTTTGCCATCCTATGTCTGTACTGATGCACCTTTTGTACTGCCTCAACTACCTAAGGCAGTGATAGTGAACCTTTTTGCCTTGTGGGCCTAATGGAAGTTGCCTGGTCTGTCGGTGGGCCAGATCTGGCCATACAAAGAAATAGCAAGCTGCTCAGTGGAGGAGAGAATAGGGATGCAGCCTGGCCTCAATCCAGCTGCACAGGGCAAGGGGAAGGGAACATGCCCCAACTCCAGTCAGGTGGAGGGTGGGTGGGCTGATCCAGATGTGCTGGGGGAATAGGAGGTCTGGCCTGGCCCTAATGCAGTTGCACAGTGGAAGAGGGCATGGCCTGGCCCTGACCTGGCCAAGCAGGGCTTAGGAATTTGATACCAAGGGAGAAGTGCCAGCACGGGTGGATCTAGAATTTTGAAAAGGGAGGTGCACATGGTGAGGTGCATCATCTCATGTAACACAACGCTATTTTCTTTAATGAAAAATAATTAGAAGCTTTTCTAATATGCTAGGGGACTAGGGCGGCATTACTCAGTTTAAGATGGAAGCAAAAACAAATAAAATTTCATTGGAATGAGTAAAAAATAATCTTCAGGGCTGTGAAATAGGATCTTCATTACCAGAATAGCTAACAGATGGTAGAACTGCAGAACAAAGGAGAGTTAAATTGGTGGAACATCAAGACCATTAAAAAGAAGAGAGGTTCATTAACACCTGTGGAATGAAGAGTTTAGAAAAGATCAGGTAGATGGAGATAGACAAAACAGCAGATCCGGCCAGTGGCTGGACTCTACATCCCAGCAGACCCTGCTCACATGGCTAGGGCCAGTTTCCATGGAGACCCCAGCAGCAACTACTCTGTAATAGCAGGGGGCTGGGGTTTCTGTGGAGACCAGCCACAGCAGCACCAGTAGGGCACATCCCAGGGCCAGGCTGGGATCTTGCAGTGGTGACAGAGTGGTGTGGAGCCAGAGCAGGGCCACAATCCACAGCTGGCAGGGGTGGAGCTGCAGCTGGGCAGGAGGGTGTAACACAATCTAGCCTCCTCGGTTCCCAGTGAACTACTCCAAGGCAGTCCAGCACACATTCTTCTTTTCTACCCTTGTTCAGAACAAACTTATGCATCATCACAAAAATGCAATACACCTCTATGATGACATCTAGTAGAATACCAGAAACAAGTGGCACTACCTAGTTGCTTTTCACTGGGGCTAAGGTGGGGAAATGGAGAGTGTATGTTAGCTCCCTGCCTGAGGAAAGGAATAATGTTAAGGGTAAGAAAGGTTAGTAAGGAATAACAAAAGGAAGGTGAGATGGACGGAATGGTGATACTTAAATGCTGCTGTTAGTTTCAACATTATAAAAGTATTCAACATTATAAAAATATTTAAATAATTTGTAAGATAGTTAAATTAATAGTTAGCCCATGCAGTTTAGAACTCTGTGCTGCCATAGCTAATATTGCCCCTAAACAATTGGACCATAATGTGGAATGGCATTTAGAGATCCCCACGATAACGTTTTGGGAGGATACAGCAAGTTTAAGCGTTTGTTTAATAAACTGGTATACAGAGCAAAGATCCTTCCCTAAATCAATCAGATGGGTGAAGCAGTGCTTGTGTATCTCAGGAACACATTCTGTTTTGGACAGCAGGCTGGAGCATGTCAGTGTATTACCAGACAGTGTTAGCTTCTTTTCTGGGCACAAGGATTTTGCCAGTTCGTGCTGTTGCTTGCTGACACATTACTTATTGTGTAACAAGTGCAACAGGTGTTGGTGTTTGCTCCAAGGACACAGATCAGTATGTTCTATCTGTCTGGCCACTTAGGTGATGTGAGAATAAAAATGGTATTCACACTTCCAGCTTACCTGCACTACAGCAAATACCTCTGCAGTCAGAGCTGAAAAAATGCAAAATTATACAAATCTATTTGCTGATAGTCATAACTTCATAACATGTTAACATCTGGGGCTGACATTTTCTATGCATTATGTTAGCCCCAAAGTAATTTAGGAGAAGAAGGATGTAGGTGGTGGGTGGGGAGTTGAATAATTAGATAACTAGAGTAAGAGCAGGTCGGCTGCTTTTGAAGTAAGAAACTGAAATTTTTTTCTTGCTATATTAGAAAAATTCTTAAGGCTGTTATTTAAATAAACCTGGAGCTGAAATAGCCAAGGTAAGATGTGGAGGGACGTGGTCACACTGGAAGGATGCAACAGGCTACAGTCAGACCTAGACAGGCTACAAGGGTGGGCAGATGAGAATAGGATGGGTTTCAACACAGACAAGTGCAAGGTGATGCACCTTCGGGAGGAACAACCGGCACCATACCTACAGGTTAGGGAACTCCCCTCTTGCCAGCATGGAGGCAGAAAAGGATCTTGGGGTCATCATTGACTCCAAGATGAACATGGGCTGGCAGTGTGGAGAGGCAGTTAGGAAGGCCAATCGCACCTTGTCATGCATCCACAGATGCATCTTGAGCAGGTCCAAAGAGGTGATCCTCCCCCTCTATGCGGCACTGGTCAGGCCGCAGCTGGAGTATTGTGTCCAGTTCTGGGCGCCGCACTTCAAGAGGGATGTCGACAGCATGGAGAGGGTCCAGAGGAGGGCCACTCGCATGATCAGGGGACAGCAGGGCAGGCCCTATGAGGACAGGCTGCGGGACCTGAACCTGTTCAGCCTCCAAAAGAGAAGGCTGAGGGGGGATCTTGTGGCCTGTTATAAACTAGTCAGGGGGGATCAGCAGGCATTGGGGGAGTCCCTGTTTCCCCAAGCACCGCCAGGAGTGACCAGGAATAACGGTCACAAGCTGGCAGAGGGTAGGTTTAGGCTAGATATCAGGAGGCGCTACTTCACAGTCATGGCGGCTAGGGTCTGGAACCAGCTTCCAAGAGAAGTGGTGCAGGCTCCTACCCTGGGGGTGTTTAAGAGGAGGTTAGATGAACATCTTGCTGGGGTCGTTTGACCCCAGTATTCTTTCCTGCCAGGGCAGGGGGTTGGACTAGGTGATCTGCTCAGGTCCCTTCCGACCCTACAAACTATGAAACTATGAAACTATAAGGTTTGAAGGTACAATTTAGCATAGAAGTTAGTCTTCATAAAGGCTTTATTCCAGAGGAAATTGGTTTGACTTGAATTATGAGTGTCTGAAAATTACCTGTTGACCTTGCAAAACCAAATAGCAAAGGATGTTAAGTGTGCACCTAAGAAGAGGTGACTAAAGGTACTCCACAATCAAGAGATCAGCCTAAAAATGGAGTCAAGTTGGCCTGGTAAGCTTTCCATCTGTTTTGGGAAATCCTGGATGTGATAACAGGATCTGCATCCTATTTCTTCCCTACTGATGTTTTGACCAAAATGCCCCTTTTGTGCAAGGCAGTGATTCTCAAACTTTTCTAGATCACACAGCTCTTTTTAAATGGTTATATTTCTGTGCACTGCTGTGTTTCCAAATGATAAATAATCAAAAAATAACACTATATATCACTACAACCACTCTGTAACCTCCCTAACAACCTAAGAGAGATTGCAATTTGTTCTTCATTTTTTCTTTTCCCTCCTTCTTCACCATTTCCCCTACTCCCTTCTGCTTGCCCATCCTTTCGTTTTCTTTACTCTCTAGAAGTTGTCCTGACAAGCACCCTGAGATATACTGCTCTAGGGAAGAAGTAACCAAGGCTGAAGCATGAATAAGATTAAATATGCAACCTTTGCTCTCCTCTTTTTGCCTGAATGCTTATATAATGGGCAACATTACACAGAGGCATGAATGACGTGTGCCCCCGGAGGCTGGGGGGGCACGGAGACCTTCCACAGGCAGCAGCAAGCAGGGAGCGCCCACAAGCGGCCATGGCAGTGTCGGCGGGCGGGGGGTGGGGGAAGTGGCGAACACCAACCAGCGGTTGGCGACCACCTGCAGGCACCGCTGGCAGCATTGACAGCAGTCAATCCCAGGGGATACATCACCAATCTCAGGGGGTGCACGTGCACCCACATGCACATATTACACGTATCCGATTCCCTGACTCACGATTCAACTCAAGGGCTTTTCCCCCTTTTATCTTCATTTTCAACTATTTTAAACACTTCTATCCTTACAATAACCCTTCTGTTCTCTCTGAGTACACAGATTCAATCATTTCCTTAAGTGTCACTTAATTTTCTGCCTCTACACTTTTTTCCTTGTAAACAGAAACACACAAAACATTCTGCTTGCTGTTTTGAACAGAAGTGGAGAAGAAGTTAATATCATTCCAGATGCATCTTAGATTCATAAAATCATAGAAAATTAGGGTTGGAAGGGACTTCATAAGGTCATCTAATCCAATCCCCTGCTCAAAGCAAGACCACCCCCAATTATATCACCCCAGCCAATACTTAGTCTACTAGCATCTTAAAAACCTCCAAGGATGGAGAGCCACAATCTCTCTGGGTAACCTGTTCCAGTGCTTTACTACCCTTCTAGTGAAAAATATTTTCCTAATATCTAACCTAAACTACCCTTGCTTCAATTTGAGACCATTGCTCAGGACTTCTATCCTCTTTGGAACCACCCTTCAGGTATTACTGAAGGCTGCTTTTAAATCCACTCTCTGTCTTCTCTTCTCCAGACTAAATAAATGCAGTGCCCTCAGCCTTTGCTCATAAGTCACATGCCCCAGCAACCTACCTATTTTGGTTGCATCTGCTGGGCTCTTTCCAATTTGTCTACATCATTTCTGTAGTGGGGCCCCCAAAACCGGACACAGCACTCCAGATGTGGCCTCACCAGTGCTGAATAGAAGCTTCATCTTGTTATGTTCCTACCTGCTTGGCATGACCATCATCTCTTAAAAGTGTCAGTGACAATTTCTAAACATGAATTATTAATTCTTTTCACTTCTGAGGAGATGAATTGTTTATTTTTCATAGTGTCTTCACAGATCTCTCCATCTATTTCAAGGCAAAGGCTATGTGAATTGTCATGACTGCTTCATCAAAAAGACTCATTGGCTGGATCCAGACATACAGGCTGCTGTGTTTCCCCTGTGGAAAGCAGCAGCACAATATAGGGGAGAACGTGCTGCTGCTACAATATGTGCTGCTGCTACTTGTCCCTGGGGAACACAAATGTATGCGTGCTCTGGCACATGGCATGTTGACTGAACTAGGAAGCCTGGGGCCAGCATCTGGTGGGTGGTGCATACTGTTTTGGGTGGTGCATGCTGCCAACATGTACACCACCCCGCTTTTTTCCTCTGTGGGTTTTTTTGACACCAGGATTTCCCAAGATCTCCTAGTGTCATCCCCCCTACCCTCCCATGCTGCAAATCTGTGGCACCGCACACCGCATGTGCATGCTTATCTGGACCCACCCATTGACTTCAACAGGATTAAGATATAAGTAATTTACAAAATTGTGCAAAGTATTCTGGTTGTTCCAGAAAAGCTAATATTATTTTCTACAGGTAGAGATCAGAGGTTTCCTGTATCCTTATTACCCCTTCTTTATAGCATTTGATTTGAAACTTGCAAACAATTGGCAACCTCTACATATTTTAAAATATCTCATATTACAGAACTTTTAAAACCTCTCTAATATTTTTCATAAATTATTTCCTTGGAATTGTTGCAATGTCACTGTAAATGTTTGGGTGAATTTCATTGACAATGTAAAGATTACTTGAAACTTTATTGACTCAATATAGCATCATTAAAATAGTAATATTTTTCTCAATGACTAATTGTTATTGAGCCCTTTCTTGAGAACACCGGACATATGATTTTCCTTCCTATTAGGCTTTTACATTTCATTGTTCTATCTTTGAAATGTGTCACTGTAAACATATTAATAGAGATAATATGTTTAAATTCCCTGGAGTCCACTATAGACCACTCCATCTGAAAAGCCTCACTCTATGTATATCTAGATTTCCTTGTGGGATTCACTCATAGTAATGTTATGGAACAACTAGCAGTATTTGCTAGTATTAGCCTTTTTGTATTAGTTGTTAGGTCAGTGGGCTACTGGAATAGTTTTTCTTATTATTCTTTAGCAGGGGTCTTAAAATTGCCTTAAAACTCTACCCAAGTAGCTAAATGTCAACTATGGATGCTGTAGGGCTTGTGCCCCTTCTGGGATGACATTTTCTCTCCTGCTTCACTGGGCAGAGGGGTGTTGTATTACCCCTAGGCCCCTCCCAAGCATTATAATCTCACTTGCCACAAGTTGGATGTTTCAATGAATTATTTTATTCAGTGCGAAGATGGACTTCCCCTGCCACCCCCCTCCCACCCAAAAAAACAAAAAAATACCCCAGAAAAGAAGCAGAAGGCAAAGTCCCAGCTGGTTTCATTGCACTAATGGGGCTCCACCCTCCCCTATGGAATGGCGGTGGAATAGCAGCAGCGGAGGAAGAAGAAGAAGACCAATCTAGGGCTGCTAATCCCACTCCCCTGTGCAAGAACCTGCTCCCATTGCCGAAGAATGTGTGCATCCAGAATTGGGCTCCTCAGTCACCTGAGGACCCAAGGGACCATCAACAATGACAACACCCCAACCTTACCTCTCCTCAACCCTGATGTTTCTTTCAGGGTAGTATAAAGAAAGAAAATCAAGACAAAAGAAAAACAGTTCCTCACCTTTCCTGGCATCTGTGGCTTATATTCCAGTATCATCAATTAGTCTGGGATCACTCAACTTCTGTATTTATCTCTCTCAGTCTTCACTTACTTGGATTGAGTCAGTCTTCTGCTCTTCTTGGAAGATCACCTTTCCTGGCACTATCCCAGCCTCTGCTGCTCTGGGGTTCCTCTAATCCCCACCCATCCTCTTCCTAATACTGATCTCTGACCTCAGTCTAGGCAAATCTGCTCTAGGAGGGGAATTCTCGTCTACATCAGGCTTCCTAACACAGGGCTCTCCCCTGGGCTACCCCTCTCCAGATCCAAAAATATGTAGCGCAGCATGGCACAGACCAATCTAGACCCAGCATTCACTCCAGAAGTGGGTTTCATGGCCATTTGCATCTCTTGTGGTCCTCCGATCTTCTAGTCTAAGGTAAACTCTGGAGAAGGGCTTTTTTCCCTTAAACAGCTCCTTCCCATGTCTTCTCTCGTCTTAACACTAAATCAAACTGCAAATCATTTTCCACCTACATAAAGAGCCCCAACGCCACAGTATCCAGCACCCAACACCAAAGCATCCTATCAACTTTAATGAGTCTTCCCTCACAACTCCTCACTGAGGTAACAAGTAGTGTTACATTTTGCAGCCTAGGACCTAGCATCCAAAGTATGTCTGCACTCTTTTTCTTTGACATTATACTCCAATGTGACATGAAATCAATGAACAGGCTCCTAGTGATCTAACTGGGTATTAGAATGGACCTCCAAAGAAAATGTGCACAGGTGATAGAATTAGGAATGAAGTGCACCTCTGGCAGAAGTAGCAGCATGGCTCTCTTTGGGCAGAGAGACATAGTTAGCCATGTTAGTCTGTAGTCAAGTAGGTGGGGGTGTAGATTTGCACCTCAGAAACTAACCCAAGTATCATCTCATGAGGGCTTGTGCTATATGGTTAGTCTATAAAGTGCAAATCTACCCTGTTTTCTCTTTGGGCGGATCAATGGGCATACTCTGTAGTACCACCTTATCAACAGTGAGAACTCTTAGCATGGTACTGCCATGGTTTTAAAAGCATGCTTATGAAACAACCAGCATCTATGTTCGGTGTTCTAACACAGGCTGCTTCTTTGTTGCTGAATACAGGGAAAGTGCACAGTCAGTTTCAAGGCACTCATTGTTTAACTGTCATAGTCCAGAAAAAAAGAATCCAGTCTTTATCTATATCTGTATTCTAGACTTAGATTAGATGTCAGTCAAATTTCATCCTGGTATTGACATGCTGGTGCATATTTCTGACGAAAGCCAATTAATAGAGCATATTGTATTATTCAGCACATTAAACAGGCCTGATCCTCAGCTGTCATCAATCCAGCGTAGTTCCACTGCAGTAAATGGAACTATGCTAATTTACACTGAGCATGTCTACACGAGACACTTTACTGTGCAGTAGTCTAATCTGCCGAGCAGTAAAGTGTCACTGTCTACATGTGTGCACATCTACTGTGGAGTAAATTAGTCTACTGTGCAGTTAGTAAATACAGGAAATAAACTAACTGCATAGTAGATACTGTACAATAAATAGAACATGTGTAGATGCTGGCTAGAAACAAATTTGCTCCTGGTCAGCCCCTACACTAGGAGGCCACAGGGGACAGGGAACTCCTCTGGTCCTAGCACTACTCAGCTCCCGACACCCCCCAGAAACTGGGAATCAAGCAGTGCCAGGATGGGGTAGCTCTCTGCCCCTCCCTGTCCCAGCACTGCTCAGCTCCTGGCTTTCCACAGGAGCTGAGAACCAAGCAGAGTGCCAGGACTTGGGAGTTCCCTGATTCCCTCCCCAGCCTGGAGCTGGCTGGGAACTGTCCCACTTCTAGGGCAGGTCCCAATCAGCTCTGGGCTGTGCAAAGGTTTCCCCGCGCAGTCCAGAGCTGGTCAGGAACTGTCTCAGCTCCTGGAGCTGGCTAGGAACTTCCAGGTCCCAATATGCCCACCCCAACTTTAACACCACCATGACTTCAGTTGTTGAGCTCCAGTATGCTGACAATGCTGTAGTGTGTGGTCACTCGGAAGCAAACCTTCAGGCAACTGTCAATGTCTTTACCAAGGCATACAAGAAAATGGAACTGATGCTTTACATTCAGAAGACTAATACCCTCTATCAACAAGCTCTTAATCAGCAGTCCCCAGCACTGGTAATTCAGATTTATGGTGAGACTTTGGAGAACTTTGAGTATTTCCTATACCTCAGAAGCCATCTCTTGCTGAAGACTGACATCAACAAAGAAATCTGACATTGCCTCAGATGTGCAAGTTCAGCCATCATACAGCTGAGGAAACAGGTGTTTGAATATTGTGACATCAGAAACAAAACCAAACTCATGGTTTTTGAAGCAGTTTTGATCCCCACCTTACTGTATGGAAATGAGATGTGGACAACATACAGGTGACACTTCAAGTCACTGGAGATGTACCTCAACACTATTTGCATTGGAAGGAAGATGGACCTAGAAGATCCTTTGAATCCAGTCTGAAGACAGATGTACCAACACTAGCGTCCTCTGACAGGCAAACACCACAAGCATCAAGCTGATGATCATCCAACATCAACTTCAGTGGGCCAGCCACATCATCTGGATGTCCAGTTCCAGAATCCTGAAGCGAGTTTTATTCTCCCAGCTCAGTCAAGATGAACGCTCAAGAGGAGGGCAGAGAAAGCGCTTCAAGGACATCCTCAGGCCAACTTGAAAAAATGCAACATCAACATCAACTTTTGGGAGACTATCACGCAGCACTGCCCCAAATGGAGAAAATGTCTGCTGCAAAGATCTCAGTACTTTGAACCCTTACGATGACAACAGGAGGCAGAAAAGTGGAGCAGCTGAAACAGTGCTACCAGTAGCAAGAATCCAGAGCGAGGCACCTCACAAGGAAACATGTGCCCAAGTTGCAAAAGAGCCGGTCAATCCTGGATTGGCCTCATCAGCCATCTTTGGTCTCACAGATAAAGTAATCATGGAAAACAATCCTCCGCAACTGCAAGGAATTGCCTATGGTGATGAGTAAATAAAAGTAAAAAATATGGACACATTTAAATGACAAAGATTGCTATTCACCTTTAAATTCAGATCACTGTCATAATTATACAAAAGAAAGTGGACACATCTCTTAATTATACAAAAAGTATGCTACATAGATAAAAGAAAACAGTAAATTAATCAAATAGGTCTAAACCATAATTGGATCAATAATGAGATATATACATGTTTGACTCAAGAATGTTGCCAGGTTACAACAGAATCTTAAAATTGAGAGTACGGTGGTCAGAAGCCAGTGTAGAAATGTGATCTTGCCATGTGTTTAGTCAGTGAACATAAATGGGAAAATGAGAGGGGCTTCTTGAGGATGAAGGATCAATAGAAAAGAAAAATGAGCTTGTTCATCTGTACTGCAGACATTTTAAATGTAATACTTGTTTTAAATACTTCTCTAAAATACTTGTCTATATACTTTCCTAGGACTTTAGAGAACCTGCCTGACAGATTGATTGTAATGGGGATAAAAAGGGTTCCCTTACAGAAACCTTAAGTAGAACACTGTCACCTTATGTTTAAGATATCACAGAAGTGATATCTTTAACAGATTGAACAGACTTGTGGATACATTTGAAAAGTTATCATCTATTGTTTTCCCATAAATGGAAAAAGATATTACTGATGCTCTTGGTACTCGCGGTAACCGAAAGCATTGATGGAACCACTGGTTCCATGACATGGTACTGCCCTGACTGAAGCCAGATAAACTTTCTCAATAAATGGCGCACAGACTCTCTGCAAGACACTCTTCCAGTGGGCTGTACATGCAAGAATGTCCTCTTATTGCTTTGAAATATTTCATATACATTCATATATTTCCACTGATTTACTGTTTACATTTCCACATATAATCTTTTTTTGTTTTTGACACTAATGGCAAATGGTTTAGGGCCTTTCACTGCCGGGACAGATTGAGTCTAGCTTTAGAATTAGACTATCAGTCTAGGATTATGACTGTGAACTCCTCCTGCATTAGCCAGGAAGCAAGGATCACTATATAAGGGTGCATCAGTGGATACTTCCACAACCCCTGGGAGAATTCTAGTCAAGTCAGATAAAACCCAATGCTTCAAAGCATTTCTTTTTGCTCCCCAGTATTGATAATGTGCGTGAAGCCTTAGAAGGAAACAAGAGTAGTTGCCAAAATAGACAAGACTTGTCCATTCGAATATCAACTATGGACAGTAGAAAAATACATTAATAGGAACTTCCTTGGGAGCTGGAAGAGGTCCATGATGGGCAAGGACTGGGATTGTGGACAGCTCCTATGTAAAGGACAGGGGAGGTTCCTTGCATACCTGAGAAGGCCCAGTGACACTGACTCTTTGCATCCCTTATCCAATGCTTACAAAGGATTTCAAATTCCAGTGGATGACAGGCAAGAGTCCTATAATCCCTTTTACTGTTGCTACCCCATGACTAAAGATAATGGAAACAGTACCTGGAAAGTGCTTGGTATTTGTCTTAAAGAATAGCGTAGAGGAGTATCCCGCATGGTTTTACAATCAGCCATATTTCTTTTTCACTTATCACAAACTGAACACTTAAGCCTGGAGTTCAGCGAGAATGAACAGGGGTGTCCTAAAAGCATTCTCATATTTGTTGGTCTCATGAAGCTGATAACATGCATAAACTGTTGCTAGCATTTGATGATTAAGCCATTATGTCAAACAGAACAGCTCATCCACAAACTTATACGTTAACATTTTTGCATTTTTCCCTCTGTAAACATTCAGCGCCGGATTCTATTCTGCCTATTAGGCAGATAAGTGGATTTAGACTCCAAAGGGTGATTTTATTCCACCCTGCCCGAGTCCCTGAAAAAAACCAGTTAATACAAAAAGTGGGGAGGTTCTCCTCCTCACTGCTTTTTCTGACTCAAGGGTAAGATAACAACATGTTCCAAAAGTGGATGCATTAACTGATTTTAAAGACTTCAACAGGGTGGAATAGAATTACACTGTCAGGAGGCAGGGCAGCAGGTAGGTTAAATTGCCCCATCTGACTGGTTACCAGAGTGAGCCTGGCTGCCAGCCAATGGCTAACAAACAGAGTTCACACCCAGGGCAAACTACGTGAAAGAGCAGGGGGCATGTGGTTCTGAGGGCAGGGGCAAGGGGGCAGCAGTCTTACCCATGCCAGAAACTCCAGTCCTCAGCTAGCTGCTGCTGTTGTCACCACATAGAAGCAGCAGCCAGGGACTATTTTGGAGTTCCCAGCATGGTAATGCTGCCAGGGCATGGCTCTGCAGGAGTGGGGAGGGGAGGAGGGTGATTCCAGTGCCTCTCCTAACTTGGTGCCTAGGTCAAATGCCCCTCTCACCCACCACTACTCATGCTACTGCTTCCAGCAGCCCAACTACTTCCAGTTGGCCCCAGTTGCCCGTATGACAGTAAACCACTCCTTCATTAGCTTGTTGCCTAGTTAAAAACAGCAGCTCTCCTGGTACCCAGAAGGCCTCTCTGTCTGGGCTTTATCCTTGTTCCTGGTCCCATGACTCCTTGTTTCAGGCTACAGTTACTTAATCGGGACTCTCTAGCTAATGACTTCAGTCTGAATCCCATTCCTGCTTTCTGTTCCTACATACACACCTGGCTCATGGCTCTACCCTGGGTGACCATGCATGTCTTAGCCCCTTAGACCCATCTGCTCCTGGTCCCCTGACTCTTGACTCTGGTCTGAACCTTACCTGTTCTCAGTCTCCTGGGTTGTGACCCTCTAGAGCAGGAGTGTCAACCATAGAGCCTGTGGGCCAGCTCCAGCCTGTGGAGCCCTGTGATCTAGCCCATGGGTCTGCGGCGTGTGAAGCCGGTCAGGCAAGGGACAAGCCCTGCATGCTGACTATGCTGGCCAGTCCAGATCAGGCCACACCAGAACTAGCACGAAGAGCCAGTCTGGTAGGGCACTGCATGCAGCATGTGCCCCATGCTGGGCCCATATACCATGTGATACATGCACTGGCCCAGCTCCAGGGCTCGCTCTGCACATGGTGGATAGGACTGGCATGGACAGCATGCTGCATGTGGTACCCCACTGGACTAGCCCTGTGTGCTGACTCCAGTGCAGACCAGCCCAGCAACTTTCATCTGTCCCCACAGGCCAAATGATCTTGATACCCCTGCTCCAGGCCATATGATCTTGATACCCCTGCTCCAGGGCAGTGGTTCTTAACTGGGGTGCCATGAGAAACTGCCAGGAGTGTCATGACAGCAGCATTGCCACTGCCACCATGGGGTGAAATCACCCTGTGCACCTCTGTTTTCAGGAAGCATGTTGGCTCATCCTGAAAACAGAGGCACATGGCGTAAGTTTGTCCCATGGCAGTGGCAGCCTAAAGATAAATGCTGCTGCCACCAGCTAGAACTGTACCTTGTGCCTTCATTTTCAGGAGACCCACTGGGGCTGAACTGGGAAGAGCTGCAGCAGAAATGGCTTGCCTGCTTCCATTATATAATGCCAGGAGGCATGCCTTCCTGCTGCAGCCACTTCTCACTGGCTCTGATGTGCTACCTGACAGTTCCACCTGCCACATGCACCTCTGTTTCCAGGACAAGCCATGCAGGGTTGGACTAGGAAAGGCTGTGGCAGGAGCACGTGCTTCTGCCGTAGCTGCTTCCCAATCTGGCTCTGCAAGAGGCATGCAGTGCAGCTCCACCTGGCTGCAGCAGCAGTGGCAGTGGGGTACATATAATGTAATTATAATGATCTAATCTATTGCTAATGCAGTAATAATAGGATTACAGGGTATATATTACAATATGTATAATATATTTAAATTCATGTTTTAATGGGGATGATGCTAAATTTTGAACATATTGGGAAGGGTGCCTTGAGTCTATAATGGTTGAGAACCCCTGCTCTAGGGTTAAGCCCCAGCTACCCACATCCCAGTTGAATCCTTAATGTGCAGTTAGGTGCCCAAGTTCACTTACATGTCTAATAGGGAAAAAGGCTCTAGCCCTTAGACTTTAATACTGATTCAGTTATAAAACTTCAGATAGAGAATCTGATTTTATTGGCAATGGAGAGTCTTGTTAGCACATTCAGATGCTTAAGGTAACTTAAGAACCTGGCTTGATCTCTGGCCTGATTTTTTGAGATCTTAAGTATCCATAGCTCCCACTGAAGTGAAAGGGAGTTCTAGGTAGACAAATCAAGAAGAAACTTAAATGTTGTTACCTTTATCCTGTTTCCTGTTATTTCCTTTTACTAGCAATGAGGATGTTGTGTACTCATTCTGTACTTGCAGAGGCAATTGCTTGCTTATTCTGATTTTTTAAAACAAAATATAGAACCATGTTGATTTTCTGATGTTCAATATATTCAGGATCTGGTTAAAAAATATAAAAAGCTTTGGGCCTCAGCCTACCCCACTGAAATCTATGGCAAATTCCCATAGACTTGAACAGATGTAAAAGTGAGCCTAATAAGGCAATTCCTAACTGATTTAACTTTTCCTTTCCATAGAATCATAGAAAATTAGGATTGGAAGGGACCTAAGGAGGTCACCTAGTCCAACTCCCTGCTCAAAGTAGGACCATCCTGAACTAGATATTCCTGGCCAAAGTTTTGTCCTGCCGGGTCTTAAAAACCTCCAAGGATGGAACTTCCACCACCTCCCTGGGTAACCTGTTCCAGTGTTTTACTACCCTCATAGTGAGAATATTCTTCCTAATATCTAATCTAAACTTCCCTTGCTGCAGCTTGGGGGTTGAGGAGCATGACTTATGAGGAAAGACTGGGAGAATGGGGCTTATTTAGTCTAGAGAAGAAGAGACTGAGAGGAGACTGAATAGCAGTGTTCAACTACCTGAAGGGAGGTTCAAAAGAGGATGGACCTAGGCTATTCTCAGTGATGCCAGATGACAGAACGAGGAGCAATGGTCTCAAGTTGCAAGAAGGGAATTTCAGGTTAAATATTCAGAAGAATTTTTTCACTAGGAGGGTAGTAAAACACTGGAACATGTTACCCAGAGAGGTGGTGGAAGCTCCAGCCTTGGGGGTTTTCAAAACCAAGCTAGACAGAGCTTTGGCTGAAACAATTTAGTTGGGGATGGTCCTGCTTTGAGCAGGGGACTGGACTAAATGACCTCCTGATGTCCCTTCCAACCTTCACTTCCTATGATTCTATGATTCCTTGTTCTGCATCTGCCATCAGTCACTGAGAACTAGCTCCATCCTCTTTCAAACCCCCTTAAGGTAGTTGAAGGCTGCTATTAAATCCCCTCTTCTCTTCTATAGACTAAATAAACCCAGTTCCCTCAGTCTTCCCTCGTAAGTCATGTCCCCCTCACCATTTTTGTTGCCCTCCACTGGACTCCCCAATTTGTCCATGTCCTTTCAGTAGTGGGGAGCCCAAAACTGAAAAAAATACTCCAGATGTGGCCTCACCAGTGCTGAATAGAGGGGAAGAATTACTTCCCTTGACCTACTGGCAACACATCTACCAATGCAGCCCAGTATGCTGTTAGCATTCTTGGCAACAAGGGCACTAACATTGTCTCATATTCAGCATATTGTCCATTGTAACTTCCAGATCTTTTTCTGCAGAGCTGCTGCCCAATCAGCCAGCCCCCAGCCTGTATTGGTGCATGGGATTGTTCCATCATTTTGAGTTTGTAACTGCAGTCCAGGGACTTCAGTCCAAACTACAAACCCTAATAAATGATTCTTCAGTTTTTTCTTATGATTTCAGTTGCTCTCCTATATTTGTTCCTACTTTCAATACCATTTTTTAAAGCTAAACTTCTTATTAAGGAAAATATTTTCCTCTACAAGAACCTCTGACTTGTTCTCAGGTGTTTCCATTTCATATTTGCAGCAAGTTTTTTTTCCCCTCACCATGCCATCCTTTTGATCTATTTATTTCCATTTTCTCTCTAGCCCACATAACATAGGAGGAAAAAATACATATACACCCACACGCACCCACACCCACACAAAACTACATGATTTTTAAACTAGTCTGATGATTTCTGGTGGCCTGACTTGTGATTTTTAAACATTGGTGTTGGTAATACTATTATTATAATAAAAAGTTCCATAGTTAAAGGTCATATTATCTTTTTCCCTTGTGTAGGCATATAAAAAGGGGGTTGCTTTAATTTATTTTATCTGACTAGTCCCTGGAATGCCCCAGGAAAAGAAAACTGTAGCGATGGCATATCACCATCCTTTCTGTACACCCCCACCTTCTAGTCTTTCACTGAGCACAGTATGGCTAAAGCTAGGAATTTGGGTGCAATCAATATGCACAGCTATGGATTTGTCTTTCTCCAGGTGACACAAGAGATTATGTTTCAGTTCTTCATCTTATATAGAAACATTTGCTGCAGATACGTTATTCTGGGCATGTCTTTTTCACACACTTCTTATTACAAAACATTTTAGAAATTACATATTTATACTGTGGAATTCAGTGTCATCCTAAAACATTTCATTTTTCAGAGGTGTCCAGTCCAGTGCAATTTGTCCATCTTTCTAATACATTTGTATTGTTGCTGTATAGTATATTTCTTGTATTGTGGTATGTTTACTATGTTACAAATGATAAGATAATTGTTGAGTTAAATGGAAAGAAAAAATGATCAAACAGTTTCTGTGTTTGTCTAGCTTATGTATACAGATGAAAATATTCTAGTTTATATGTGCACCATCCGAGAGTACATAGTAGAAATGCAATTCAAGAAGATTACAGAGTAGTAACATTTAATCAGAGGTCTGATTAGAAGCGGATTATCAAGGGCATCTCATCCTGCCATTGCCTATTTCTGATTCAATATTTCTATGGCTTTTCAAACACTGCATTATTTATTAATATTTCAAAGCCATAACTAAAGCACCAGGCAACAGTGAACTACTTAGTGGACTTTAACAAAGGCTATTCTTTGTGTGGGGGATAAACACTGTGTTTAAAGTCTTTTGGTAACTTCCTATTTTCACTTGCCCGGAGGAGCGGAAGAGAGCATGAATTTTGTGACTGTCATTCCTGTGGTGCAAAGACCTTTTCCAAGGTGAGTTCTTCTCTTAGTGGGTACATCTACATGTGAGCTGTCCTGCAGAGTTAACTAATTAGCTCCACAGTAAAGCATCACCATCTACATAACCACCAGTATCAAGGCGCAGTAAATTAACTAACTCTGCTCTAAGATAGTCCCCACATCAGCAGCAGACGACTGGGTCAGCCACACAACTCTGTATTTTCAGCACTCTCATGTCTCAGCCAGTGCCTCCGCTGCCCAGCACTGTCACCCAGAATCCGGGGCTGACCCCCTGGGCCTGCTCTGCCTCAGCTCAAAGTGTTGCTGTCCCAGGTGCACATATAGATGCTGTGCCTGGGAGCAGTGTACTCTGGCACAAACTGCTTCAGAGCTTATCATGTTGCATTAACTGCATGTGTAGATATACCCAGCTACATTAACATAACTCCTGACTGACATAGCTGCTTTAAAGTTACTCTGGATTTCCACTAGCAGAATTGAAAGCAGAATTTGGCCAGTCATCTGGGTTGTGTCTAATTTTCAGATGGTCTTTTGATTATATGTATGTTTAGGTGATGTTTATTTTATCAATTCTCAATTTATTGTGGAAATTAAACCATTTTAGGAAGATTATTCAAAATAGAGGTTATAAGCAAAACTCACACCTTACTGTGAATTTAGAGAAAATTGTCTCTCTCTAAATGACATGGCATATGCCCCAACTTTGAATCCTCCAAGCCCCAATCCTAGGTCACTGAAGTCATTCTGCATTGTGTCATTCACTTGAATCTTTTTTTTTTTTTTTCATTCACTTGAATCACTCCTGGGTAGGGCTTTAAGGCTGCAATTCATGCATGTAGTCAGAATCTTCAGATAATATTGCAGTGGGAGAAAGTACAACCTCTGCAACTGAGGGTGAGCCCTATTCACAGAAATAATCCTTACTTGCTTTCAGTGAGATTCCTTATATTAGTAAATATTAGTCTGGAGAAGAGAAAACTGAGGGGAGATTTGATAACAGTCTTCAAATACTTGAGGGGCAACAACAGAGAGGATAGGGATGAGATTTTCTCTGTAGCTGTAGGGGACAGGACTAGCACCAATGACCTCAAGATGCATCAGGGAAATTTAGGTAGGCTATTTGGAGATATTTTCTGACTGCGAGGCATGGGAACTTGCCCCCCCTGACTGGACAGTCAGTGACCAGGGGAGTCCCCCCATGATCAATCATGCAGGCTCGGGGGGGGGGTTCCCCTGTGGCCAATCCTGCCAACTGGTGGGAGGGTCCCCTCATGGTGGCCAATTCTGCCAACCTACAACTGGCAGCAGCACGCCACTGGCAGCAGCACACCACTGGCACTTCCAGGCATGCCTCTGGCACTTCTGAGTCAGCAGAATTGGCTGCTGCGGGGGGAACACTTCTCCTGGTGCACTCCCCGGCTGGTACTCTCAGGGAGGCACCAGCGCTCACCCGCACAGGAATGCTGGCTGACATGGGGTGCACCAATGCTCTCAGGGGGTGCGTGTTCACCCCCATACACCCACTACGCATCACTACTGTGTGAGGGTTGTCAAACATTGGAACAGGCTACCAAGAGAAATTGTGGAATCTCCATCTTTGGAAATTTGCAAGAGAAGATTGGACAGACACTAAACTGGGATGGTTTAGTCAGGGATGAACCTGCCTTGAGCAGGGGGCTGGACTAGATGACCTTGCAAAGTCCTTTCCAGTCCTATTTTCCTATGATCCTGTGATTATGTTACACATGAGAGTAAAGGTTACAGGTTTGTTTTAAAGCAAGTACTAGATTGTCAGCATGGAACTAAAATCCAAGTGATAATATTAGTGTAGAATACTGATAAACTTTTTATGAACAGAGATGTGGTTAGCTGTGTCAGTCTGAAGTCAGGCAGAGGCAGGGTAGATTAGCATCTTATAAACTAACTAGATCAGAGACCTATAGCATAAGCTTTTGTAAGTTCATGCAGCATCTGCTGAAATAAGCTTTCTACTTATGAAAATGTATGCTGTACATCTCTGATACTTTTATAAAGACATTAGTTTAAAAAGACAATTTTAATGTTAAAAAGTAGCTCTTCTGTTTTGGGGGTCAGGACATATAATTATTACACACCTTTGTTAGTGTTATTCCATAAAGCAATTACTTTTCTAAACTCATTAAAAGGTATAACTAACCAATCTTCTGGGACCATTTGTTATCACATGGTACTACTACAGCATATAGCCCTGGTTTTCTACTGTCTTGAGTGTCACTTACACAACATGCCTGTTCACATAACAAAAAGGACCCCTTTCTTATCTCTCTGCAGGTTCCTAAGCCCTGAAGTTTGGGTTCAAGGAGTGTGAGCAGGCATCTACAAATGAGCAGGAATAGATGGAAAAGAGTCAGAGTCTTGCCTCATTCTCTCTGCTTTAAAGGGCTGACTAGTGCAGCACTGTCAGCACAGAGGGGTGTGTATACAATATTACATATTATATGTTACATATGTGTGTGTATAATGAATGTGCATGTATATGATGTTACACATATGATATACTACATACTACACATACATGTGTATGTATGTGCAATGAGTGTGCATGTATATAGTGTATTATACTTTACATACGTGTATAATGAGTGTGTGTATACTACTATATATACTATAGAATATATTACACATACACACTCATACACATATACACGTGTGTGTGTATGTGTGTGTGTAAACAGTGTTTATACAGCCATCTGAACATGCTATATAAACACTGACCTACAGTAGATTCTGTATGGCTTGATACCTTTCACAGATCATGTGGTCAATTGGCAAACTTCCTATTTCTTTTTTACTCCTGTCCAAACTAGTAAGATTGTGCTGCTTGTGCTGACTCGTATTGAAAAAGACTGCTTTTCTTCTGAGCCATAACTACTGCAAAGCAAATATCTGTATGCATTTATTATATCTATATGCTGCCCTCCCCAAAAGAGGCTTAAGGCAGCTTGCAATAAAAACAGGGAAATTATAAGGACGGGTAAAATATTAAAATAAGACAGCATGTAACAAACTCCCAAAATTACCACAAAACTTAACCTCACCAATACCAACAGGGTACAGTTTCCCTAGTAAATCTCCAAGTGGACATTGTAGACATTGACCAAGGCCACAAGTGCTGTCTCCATCTTACGCCTACAATGAAAGTCAGACTCACCAGGGTCTAGGAATCCAGTGTGGGGAGCTCTACTTGAACTGCACATACAGTTGTCCCCCAGTTCTCCCCTCCCCTTCCTCCGTCTCCCTCACACTCCCCACTCTGCCCCTTTCCCCACCAAACAAGCCATCCAGCCATCCTGGCCCAGGGGAGGCTGCATCTGAGCTCCAGCTTCAGGCCCAAGCCCAGGGCCAAAGCCAGAGTTAAACTGCTGCCTGCCCCAGGCCAGTAGTCAAATCCAGAACAAAGCTTTTCTTCCCTCCCATGCTGATTGGGGGAAAACAACCACATCTTGGATTGGGTGACTATGCTATATATCAGAGCTTATTGTATGGGAAAAATAGGATATTATTACACTATATTGATATTTTATTGTATCATTTCATGAACTGTGGTAGTGTACAGGGGTTACAGTTGGCAATAGTCATTGCTAGGGCCTTGTTGGAAACACATGAAGAGGCAAATCACTCTCTGGGTTTGGGTGGAAGGTAGGGCAAGGCTGTTTGGGAGGTGTGAACAGTAGAGAGAAAGAAAGAGTTCTGATGATAAGAGAAAAATTGTGCCATAAAGCACACAAGATGCATAGGAGGTCACCTTCCTAAGAAAACACAAGAAGGCATAGCATCCCAGAGGAGTACAATGTCTCCTGGAGCTCCCAGCTGTGCTAAGATAGAGTATTTTATAATAACCCTTTAAAAGTTGTAGCATACATCTCACATACTATCAGGCAGTTCAGCTAGCTAACATGGATATGCAGTCATGATTAGGAGTAGATCCTGAGGGAATGTGGCAGTGCAGTTACCACTGTTCCCAGCTAATCTGGGTGGAGAGGGAGCCCCAGAGCCTCTCCCACCCTGTTCCAGCCACAGTCTGCAGCTATGCGGGGAGACCAGGCTCACCAGGGGACAGCAGTGGTGGCACACAAATTCCTCCTTCCGTTATCTGCTCCCTCCTTGTCCCTCCCCTACAGGTATTCTCCAGGAACAGGTGCTGAAAGGAGGAGCCTGCATGCTTCCACTATTGTCCCCAGCTGATGCAGGCACAGGGGGAGCCCCAGAGTTATTCTCACGCTCTCCTGGCACACGCTGGAGGAAGCAGCTGCGTGGGAAGCCAAGCTTGGCTTTGGATAGCAGTTTCAGTGCACAGGTTCCTCCCTCCAGCAGGGAACAGGGAATGAGGTGAAAGGAAGCTGCTAGGGCTGTGCAAAACAGCACTGTTTCATTTCAACTTCTGTTTCGCCATTTCAAAGGGACAGTGTTTTGTTTCGCTGTTTCGAAGCACTGTTCCATTCCATTTTGTCAAAACTGTTTCACTATTTCAACGTTTCCCCCGTAGGTTATAATGGAGAATCACAAAAATGCCTATAAATTTGCCATTTCTTGCCCGATTTGGATGAAATTACAGGGGTAGTAGCCCCTTCTGAGGGAATGAAGAAGCCTGCTGAGTTTCAAGGAGATATGTGCAGGTGGTTTTGTGAAACTGTACCTCAAACTGTTCAAAACAAAATTTGTATTGCTTGCCAGCAACAGGAGCATGCTGTCACCTGGCACGCAGATCCGGGGGCAGCACCCCCTGGGAGGAGTCTGGCACAGCCCCACAGCCCTCCAGGGGCACCCAGGCCCCCAGATCTGTATGTGGGATGACAGCAGGCTGCTGCTGCTGGCTGGTGCCAGCGCTGGGTTCTTCCCAGTACTCGGTGTGGGCTGTGCCAGGCAGACATAGGTGCTGGTGCTGGCGCTGGCCCCAGCCGGCAGCAGTAGCATGCTGTCATCCTCATACTCCACAGCCAGTGACTGCAGAGCTTTAAAGAAAACCAAAATCCACACTCACCGGCTCTGGCAGCGGCAATTAGGGCCTCTGAGGGCTTGTGGCAGAGTCCCCCCACGCAGCGTGGGACAACAGGGATCCCACGCCCACCCTCCCACCTGGCACCTGTACCATCACATGGGTGCCATGTACTGCCTGGGAGCTGGGGTGGATCCACCTGTCAGCCAGAGCTCCCAGTTCAATTCCCCAGCAATGTGATCACTCTCCCAGTTCTTCCCGGGATCTGTGCGCAGGGTTTCAGCAGGCTGCTGCTGCCGGCTGAGGAAATAGCCCAGAGCCAGCCTGCAGCAGCAGTCTGCTGAAACCCCATTCACAGATCAGGGGCCCACACCCTCTGGAAAGAGCTGGGGAATTGAACCAGGAGCTAGATGTCAATATCAGAACAGACCTCCCTCTCCTTAGTTTCTGTTTAACTGCAAGCGAGCCCAGCCTTGAAACTCAAAATGTTTCAAGTGCCCTGATTTCATTTCAAAGCTGTTTCTAAGCCTTTCATTTCGATTGCGCTGTTTTGAGCTTGAAACAAGTTGAAACAGCTTTGAAATGAAACACCCGTCAAAATTTCTCAGTGCCCTAGAAGCTGGGCAGGAAGCAGGTGCTGGAAAGAGAAAACCACATGCCGCCTCCGCTGTCTCTAGCTAAGCATACCCCTCTGTGCAGCCACTCCCAAAAGCCCCTGGCTGGACTAGGGTAGGGGCAGCTCTAGTGCCCCTCCCCTTTCCCACTGGGTACAGCTGCAGAAGTTTTGGTAGGCAATAGCAGGCAGGTCTCACCCTCACTGTGTGCCTGATCTCTGCCTGGCTTCTTGAGGTCCCTTACAAGCCCCAGAGCCCACAGCCATACCTTGCCCCCACCCACTATGGTCCGAGAGGCAGTGTGCCACACCTTGCTTTACTAAATCCTGGATCCACTCAGAGTCATAGATCCACTTCCTATCCACCCCACAAGCCCATTTCTCACTCATGTGCACTCCACAGAAAGCACCTGAAGTATAGGTCTTCTTGTCCACTCTATTTGTGATCAGCCCTCCTGTGAGGCTGCACAAGGAGTAGGGAATCTTTCATTCTTGCTTACCCATGGAAAGGATAGTCACAGCCTGACACTTAACACAAGGCTCTCCAAGTCAGCAAGAGAAAACAAACAAGCCAAAAATCAAATTTTTAGTTCACTGCACCAAAATTACCTCATTACCAAGAGGTAATATTTTAATGGCTTCTACATCCTTGATGAACTGCTCTATTGGCTTATTCAGACTATGAATTGTTAATCATATCTTATATTAATGTGGAAATGATACAGCCTCTTCCCCAAGAAACTGAGCAGAGACTCTCCTGATATTCATATGTATGAGACTCCAAATAAGCATATGATGTCCATTTTACACAAGCATCTGAATTGCATCTAGTATTATGCAGTAAAGATTCAGACCTAAATATTACAAACTAATCAGAAGTTGACAGGGTAGAAATTACTTTTTTATTTTTAACTGTAGCTATCTGGTATTTAGATATTTCTCCTTCTGGTGCATTTATTTCTGTTTTGTCTTGGTGAAGATGCACTTAAGGATAGCAACTATATCAAAGCCTTATCACCTTTCTTCAGATCCAAATTTACCATGTCCAAATGCATACATCTTGGGTGTTAAATTGCTCCCATCACCATGTCAGCAAGCCTTCCACATACAATCAGCACTAATATTAAAAGCCATTGAGTTCCTGACACGTTTCACCTTCACAAATAATTCTTTGCTTACCACAATGCTTGGGTTTTCATAGAATCATAGAATCACAGAATAGAAAGACCGGAAAGGACCTATAAGATCATCAAGTTCAGTCCCCTGCAAAGGATAGGAGGTGACTGGGCTCAAACGAGCCCTCCAGCGATGGTGACTGCACCACCTCTGCTAGGAATGTTCCAGATTCTAGATACCTTTACAGCAAAAAAGTTTTTCCTTATGTCCATCCTAAATTTTCCCCCAACTAGCTTGTCCCCATTCACAGATCAGGGGCCCGCACCCTCTGGAAAGAGCTGGGGAATTGAACCAGGAGCTAGATGTCAATATCAGAGCAGACCTCCCTCTCCTTAGTTTCTATTTAACTGCAAGCGAGCCCAGCCTCGAAACTCGAAATGTTTCAAGTGCCCTGATTTCATTTCAAAGCTGTTTCTAAGCCTCATATTCCAAAGGGGTGCCTTTCTGAAGAGTTTCTTCCCTAGATCTCGGTGTTCTTCTAGATCTTAACATTTTTAAGTTAATGTTTGTAGGGTTTTCTTTTTTATAATTATTATTTTTACTATTTTTGGTGAGTAGGGGTTCTTTATGTAGAAGAGCTGTGAGTGTTGCGAGTGCCATTCTAATGGTGGAAAATCCTTTCCAGGGAGGAAGGCTTTGCAGGCTTGACAAAAGTTAAACTCAAGATTCATCTGATCTCCTTTGTCCAAAGTACTTCATCCCCAGCTTCCATGTGCCTAATTTGGGGCTCTGTGGTTTATCTGGCCTGATAAGCATTTTTCTAGTTAACAGTAGGAGAATTAGTAGTAGTGATAATCATATCAAGTGATATCTACATTCAGTTTGGACCAGCAAATGTACCATTGTGGTGCACTATCCAGGAACAGTCACGCAGAGAAAGAGCTGTATCCCTGGAGGGAAGAGCAAACCCTGGGGCTGAGTTGGAGAGCCCAAGAGCTACAACTGGCCTGAGAGGTAGGGCCAGGGTCTTGGGGGGAGACCAAAAGGTCCAGGAGAGACCACAGCCAGAGACTGATAGGGAGAAAGAATTAGGCCCAGAGAAGGGGATTCCTCATCCCAGTTGAGAGGAAACAAAAAGATAGAGCAAAGACAGGAGAGAAACCATGGCAGAGACCATAGAGGGACTGAGGCAGGAGTCACTCATCTGGCAATTGTGTGAAGATGAAGTGGGGGAGAGAGATGCCCATCTACAATGGAAGCTAGAAATAGAGGTCCAAAAACAAGCAGTCTGAAGCAGAAGTGGCTCCTTCAGAACTGTGTTTGAAAACCAGAAAGAAGGATGGAGGGTCAAAAGAAGTCAGATGCCTGATTGCAGCTGAGGCCAAAAAGACTCAAGCTCTGGAGCAGCTCATCCTGAATGAGACTGAGTAGAGTAGAAAGTGGGAAGAGACATTGCACAGGATGCAGAAGGGGATGGTTATCTTGAGACCAAGATCACCCGAAGCCTGCACAGCCCAAACAACTAGAAAGTCAGACCTCACACAACAGGTTGAAGAGTCAAAACACCTCATAGTAACCATAAAGAGACAACTGCAGAGTTGAGAAGACCAAGTACAAGAATTGAAAGAGGAGCTGAGGAGCTGGAAACAGAAATACTTCCAATTGGACAAAATTGTACAAGAGCTATGGAGGAGTCAATCCAATGCCGAATCCAGTCAGTGGAGACAGAAAAAATAATAATTACAGAAACGGAGAAATTCAACTCTGACATCTTTGGTGTCTTCCACTTTAAGTCTTGACAGTAGGCAGCAGGGTGGCCTGCAGATGTGGGCTAGGCCTAATGAGGTGGTCACATGACTCCAGGAGGTCCCTGGGATTGGAGGAGGGGGCTGATCAGCCTCCATGTTAGATCCAGGCCCTTGGGGCTGAGCCAGCAGTCTGCTGTTGCAGCTGTAGAGAAAATACCACTTGGCTGGGCTGTTGCTTATAATATCCTTGGAGGTAAGGGCAGGAGCTATGGGGATGGTAGGAGGCTCTGGTCCTGGGGCATGACCAAAAGCTATACTCTGCTGGGGAAGGATGGTCTCATGGGACTACCCATGGCAGGGTAGTGCCCCAGAAATGCCAAACCAGTTTCCACTGGTGGGTATGGGTGCCTTATAACCCCATCCCCCACAACCTGGTGGGTAACCCCATAGTAGGAACAGGCTTCGAGGTCCAGGCATGACTATCAGAGGCCTGAGACCCATGCAGTGTAAGGTGTAGTCTTGTTGGGAGAGGCCCAAGAAGGCAGACCTTTATAAGAAGAAGTGGGCTAGCTACTCAGAAGCCTGACCAGAGGTACCCTTGACTGGTCAGTGCAGGACTAGATGGGTTAAAAGGGCATGAGGGATGCCCAGGGCCAGGAGGCTGGAGTTTTGACTGGCCTAGAAGCAAGGCCAGGGCCTGTGTGGCCAAAAGTCCCAGAGAAGGGGCCACTGCTGAGAGGTTGAAGAGTGCAGGGTGTTTGGCAGCCCAGAATGAGGGCAGAGTACACTGCCTGATTAGGAGGAATCTAGTTGGGGTCCATACTAGAGTGTTATGGGGCCCATTGTGGGGACAAAGCATCTACCAATTTATGATGCCACCTGCAAGGCATGGGACATGGTATAAGGTAGGTTGGAGTCATGTATATCGCCCTCAGCATCAAGGCCTTAAAAATGGGAAGCCTCCCGCATTTTATATCAGTTTATTAAACAGCAAGTCATGGCAGATGAGACTGGGCAGACTGCCCCACATAGACAGGAGGGTGGGCCAATGCTGAGACCCAGCCCTGAGCTGGCCTCTTGTCGCATCAATGAACAGATGAAAGGGTTCAAAGTGCTTCAGGACAAGGTGCTCTCCCTTGAAGCAGAGGTGAGAGGCAGAACAGAGGCGTGTAATGTGTTGCAGACCTCATTGCAAAAGGTAGAGTTGGAAAAGGGACAACTTGAGGGAAAGATACAATCCACAAGGACCCTTGCAGAAGCAGGCATGGCAAGAGAGGCAGCTATATGCACAGAGAGAAACCAACTACAGTCATGCGTGCAAACAAGAATAGATCAGATACTGTCACTAGAACAAGAAAACAAGCAGCTATAGGAAAAATGGATCAGGACACCTGTGAGAATGAGGTACAATGTGCATGCTACTGGACAACACTTGCTAAAAGGGAGGTGAAGCTGTAAACAATGGAGACACTACAAGAAAGAGAACAGAGAGGGGAGCCAGACTGACAGTGGCTGGAGAAGAACTTCAAAGGGCTCACAGCCAATGTAGTCTCTAAAAGAAGTAATAGAAGTAATAGAGACCTTAAGGTGGGAGCTGCAGGCTTCTGACCAGATGAGAGAAATGGTGACTTCGCTGGAAACACGGTTAACAGAACATGTAGCAGCAGCCAGAGCAGAGTGCCAGGACCAACTTCAGGAGATAGCGCTGAGGACCCAGAGGGGAAGGGAGCCAGATGTCCAAGGTGAGTGGTTGCTCCTTAAGGAGACGATCCTCCATGCCCAAAGGGAGGTAATCCCAACAAGGGTCAAAGGGAGCAGGAGGGCACATAAACCCCCATGGCTCACTAGGAGCATCCGGGAATGTCTCCTTGCTAAAAGGGAGGCATACACCCAATGGAGGGCTGGGGTCATCACCAAGAAAGACTATGTTACAGTCGCCCGAGGATGTAGGGGGGCAGTCAGGAAGGCCAAGGCAGAGATGGAGATAGGACTAGCTTCCCGGATTAAGGACAATAAGAAGTCCTTCTTCAAATACATAGGGGGTAAAAAGAGGGTCCTGGGTAATGTGGGGCCCCTGCAGGACACGATGGGCAACTTAGTCGTCATGCCAGATGACAAAGCTAACATATTTAACGATTTCTTTGCCTCTGTCTTCCTAAGTAGGGACCAGTTCAGCCACCTCCCTGCTGGGCCCCCCTCGGGCCCCGGGAGAGACACGCCTGGGCCAGGGGTTAGCGAGGAGTTAGTTAGGGTACTTCTGGAGAGGCTGGACGTGTTCAAGTCCGCTGGTCCAGACGATCTTCACCCTAGGGTTCTACAGGAACTGGCCGAGGTCATTGCGGGACCCCTGGCGCGGCTCTATGAGCACTCATGGTGCTCTGGTGAGGTGCCGGAGGACTGGAAGAGGGCCAATGTGGTCCCTATCTTCAAAAAGGGAAAAAAAGAGGACCCGGGAAATTACAGGCCAGTTAGTCTTACCTCAATCCCGGGTAAGCTCTTTGAAAAAATTATCCTGGCACACATCCAGGAGGGCCTTGCAGGGGAATGCATGCTCAGGGGCAACCAACATGGGTTCATCAGTGGCAGGTCTTGTCAGACCAACCTGGTGGCCTTTTACGATCAGGTCACCAAATCATTAGACGCAGGGGTTGCTGTGGATGTAGTCTTCCTGGACTTCCGGGAGGCTTTCGACACTGTCTCTCACCCTGTCCTCATCAAAAAGCTGGGAGACTGTGGTGTCGATGCCCACACGGTCAAATGGGTAGCCAAATGGTTAGACGGCCGCACCCAGAGGGTGGTAGTGGATGGGTTCTTCTCGACCTGGAAGGACGTGGGCAGTGGGGTTCCGCAGGGCTCGGTCCTCGGGCCCGCACTGTTCAACATCTTCATCAGTGACTTGGATGAGGGGGTAGAAAGCACCCTGTTCAAGTCTGCTGATGACACTAAGATGTGGGGGGATGTGGGTGCCCTAGAAGGGTGCAATAGGCTACAAGCTGACCTTGACAGGTTGCAACGGTGGGCGGATGAGAATAGGATGGGGTTTAACACTGATAAGTGCAAGGTGTTGCACATGGGGAAGAAGAACCGGCACCACACTTACAGGTTGGGGAACTCCCCTCTTGCCAGCACGGAGACGGAAAAGGATCTTGGAGTCGTCATTGACTCCACGATGAACATGGGCCGGCAGTGTGGGGAGGCAGTCAAGAAGGCCAACCGTACCCTGTCATGCATCCACAGATGCATCTCGAGCAGGTCCAGGGAGGTGATCCTCCCCCTCTATGCGGCACTGGTCAGGCCGCAGCTGGAGTACTGCGTCCAGTTCTGGGCGCCACACTTCAAGAGGGACGTGGACGATATGGAAAGAGTCCAGAGGAGGGCCACTCATATGATCAGGGGTCAGCAGGGCAAGCCTTATGAGGAGAGGCTACGGGACCTGAACCTGTTTAGCCTCCACAAGAGAAGGTTAAGGGGGGACCTTGTGGCCTGCTACAAACTGGTCAGGGGGGATCAGCAGGTATTGGGGGAGTCCCTGTTCCCCCGTGCGCTGCCAGGAGTGACCAGGAATAACGGTCACAAGCTGGCGGAGGGTAGGTTTAGATTAGATATTAGGAGGCGCTACTTCACAGTCAGGGTGGCTAGGGCCTGGAACCGGCTTCCAGGGGAAGTGGTGCAGGCTCCTAGCCTAGGGATTTTTAAAAGGAAGTTAGATGAGCACCTTGCCGGGGTCATCTGACCCCGGTGCTCTTTCCTGCCAAGGCAGGGGGTCGGACTAGATGATCTTCCTAGGTCCCTTCCGACTCTAGCTACTATGAAACTATGAAACTATGAAGGACCAACTTCAGGAGATAGAAGTTTTGAAAGAATCTGTAATTGAGACTGAGAAACAGCTAGAGGCTATAAGGCTGGAAGCCTTGAAGTCTCGGAAGAGTAAGGAATTACCTGAGTGCTCAAGCCCAGGCAGCAGAGGAGACAAGATGGGACCAGTTTAGCAGAGGAAGAACACTGAGGCAGATAGACCCTGAGGGATACCCAGCATGGTTTTGTTGTGGGTAGGTCATGCTTGACCAATCTCATTTCCTTTTATGACCAGGTGACTTATCACCTGGACAAAGGGGAAGAGATCGACGTTGTAGACCTTGACTTTAAAAAAGCCTTTGATCTGGTATCCCACGATCACCTCTTGGCTAAACTGGCTAACTGTGACTTTGACATCACCATAATCCACTGGCTGGGGAACTGGCTCTGTGGTAGGACCCAGATGGTGGTGGTCGATGGGAGCCAATCATCTTGGTGCACTGTGACCAGTGGGGTCCCACAAGGCTCTGTCCTAGGGCCTGTACTGTTTAACATCTTCATCAATGATGTGGACATCAGTGTCAGAAGCGGACTGGCCAAGTTCGCTGATGACACCAAACTCTGGGGTAAAGCATCCACACCTGAGGACAGGAGGGTGATCCAGGCAGATCTGGACAGACTCATGAGATGGACGGACGAGAACCTGATGGTGTTCAACACTGAAAAATGCAAGGTTCTCCACCTTGGGACAAAAAACCTGCACCATGCTTATAGGCTTGGTAGTGCTACGCTGGTTAGCACTACAGATGAAAGGGACTTGGGGGTCATGGTTGACCACAAGATGAACATGAGCCTTCAGTGTGATGCTGCGGCTAGTAAAGCGAGCAAAACACTGGCTGGCATCCATAGATGCTTCTCAAGCAGATCCCAGGACGTCATTCTCCCGCTGTACTCGGCCTTGGTGAGGCCGCAGCTGGAGTACAGTGTCCAGTTTTGGGCCCCACAATTCAAAAAGGATGTGGAGAAGCTTGAGAGAGTCCAGACATGAGCCACGCACATAATAAGAGGTCAAGAAAACAGACCTTATGACGACAGGCTGAGAGCTATGGGGCTCTTTAGCCTGGAAAAGCGCAGGCTCAGGGGCAATCTGATGGCCACCTATAAGTTTATCAGTGGTGACCACCAGGATCTGGGGGAATGACTGTTCACCAGAGCTCCTCAAGGGATGACAAGATCGAACAGTCACAAACTCCACTGTGACTGGTTCAGGCTGGACATAAGAAAGAACTTCTTCACTGTCCAAGCCTCCAAGGTTTGGAACAGACTGCACATTTGGATGCTTATCTTGCTGGGATCCTATGATCCCTGCTGACTTCCTGCCCCTGGGGTGGGGGGCCGGACTCAATGATCCTCCGGGGTCCCTTCAAGCCCAAATGTCTATGAAATGTATGAAATCTATGACCCTCACAGATAGGATTCACACCAATATGGGAAGAAGTCCTGCCAGTAATGTTGAAGCGCTTGGATTGGAAGTGGGATAAGTTGGCAACGCAGCACATGGAAGAAATGGACCGACTAAGAGAGAAGCTGGGAGAACTCACCAGCAGGCATGAGGTGGGAATACTGGCAGTGACTGGCCATATCCAGCAATTAGAAGTGGAGTTGGCAGGGACTATAGCTAAGCAGAGAAGATAACAATCTAAGACCAGAAGCAGCATAAATTGAAAAGGACCCCAAGGGAGAATTGTGGAATTGGGATTAATGAGGGAGACCCCAAATAAGGAGATTGGGGTGACCCCAGATAAAGAGATGAGATGCCCTTCACCTCTAAATATAGATATAAGTCACCAATCTCCCAGGTGAAACTGAATGGTGGATTGTGAAAAAGTTATTTGCAGAGAAAGTAGGAGGCATTGCATATGTGAGAGTGTATAATAAGATCTGGAGGAAGGCCCGCGTACCAGGGAAAAATTGAGTTCTGGGGCAAAGACTATGTGCAGCAAGTCCTGAGAATTCAACAGGAGCTTGGGGGAAGACTTCTGAACATGCAGGGAAACCTAAGGAGATGAGAAGTTCCAGGAATTCCACAGAAAATGAGAGCCAGAGCATACAACTACCTGGTACAATCGAACCAGAGAGAGAAAGAAAACTATACCCTCAGAGATAGAGAAGGGTAGATGTCCTGGGATGGAAGAGAATTCCCCAGCTGCTAGGCTGGAGGTCTTAGCTGAAGAAAAGAGAGCACCAACAAGGGGTGCACTGCAAGGTATGAAGCCCTAAGACTCATGTCAGGGAGCTGGAATGGGCCATAGGGACAACCCCTTGGAGGGAGGTCAGCAGTCCAAAGCCAGTGCAGAGGACCAAGAGAGGGTGTGTGGAGCATAACATGCTCTGAACTGACTGCCATAGAGGATGGCACAATAGGTGTCTACTGAACCAAGAGGGGAACCTCGATCAGTCCTGATCAGTCCTGAGCAATACCTGAAACTGCACCCTACTAAGGTTGGCTAATGTGGGTGAACTACCTGTGGCAGGGTAGCTCCTATTAAATTCCATGTGTTGCTTCTTCAGGGAAAGGCAAGCAGGAGGTGCCTGAAAACCTCTGCCTGAACTGTTTCGTTGGTTTGATGGAGGGTTGGGGGTGGAGGGGAAGTATCTGGCTGTATGGTGGATCATCAGCATCTTTCAAATGTGATTTACTAATGGAAAGGAGGAAGTTATGACCTGCTCTGTGTCAGCACCAAGTCTCTGATATATTAAGAAACTTCCTTAAGTCTGCATGTCAATCACATGCTGTCCATAGAGATGCTTCTGAGTCATAATCACTTGAAGTTACAGAAGAGGAGACAAATTTCAATAGCAACAATATAAATATTTTAGATTCTTAGGAGTAGAAATTAATTTTGCATAGCCAGTTTGTACCATCTCCAAGCACTTTCTAAAATAATGTCTGTCTAGGGGGAAGTTGGTAGTGTAATAGCCATGCCAGTGAATGGGGAGCTGTTACACACAGAGGAAGAGATTTCTTACAGTTGGATGAAAGAATAAAACCTAACATATGCAGCAAGGATGCTGTATTAAAGGTGCCATCCTTCTGATCTGATGTGAAATCAATGGCAACTATCCAGGCACAAATTAAAGAGAGTCACACCTTGCTTGTGGGCCCTAACTTTCTTGCCCTCTTCTCTGGCTCATTCTCTCACTTTTCCTTTATGTCTCAGTCTTTTCATATCTCTCTTATTATTTCTTAATTTCTATTTCATACTTCACAACTAAGTGTTAACTGAATACTGTTAGCTGAACACTAATGATGATCTCTTTTTTTAAAAAAAGTTTCATTTTTACTTTTTCAACTAATGATTCACATGGGACCAAGTATAAATTTAAATATTTCCCTTTACATTTTTCCTCACCTCTGTTCACAACAAATGTAGTTTGTTTGGCAAGGCTTTGTGGGCTCTGATCTTCCCGCAAATCAGTACATTTTGTGTTTGTTAAAAAATTAATACAAAGGGAAAGGCCTCTTACACCTCAAACAGCCAACCAAGTGTAAATGAAAACCAGGCTGCCTTGATTCTGGCTGAGGAAGAATTCTCCTAATGTAGGCACTTCATGGGTCTGCTGCTTCTCTGCCATCCCACCTCACTATCCTGGTATAGCAAGTATGTTCAGGGTGTTTCCATTTCTGTAGACAAAAACAGCGGGGTTAATACCATTGTCTAGCATTTAACCTTTCACTCAGTACCATGGCAAGAAAGTTTGGTGTCCAGGGCAAAGCCTGCAGCAGCAGCCTGCCCTCAGCCTGTGTACAGATCTGGGGGGGGGGGGCACATGCCCCCCCACCATGCTTGCCCGGGAGTGCATGCAATGGCAGGAGCTACCCTCTCCCCATCCCCCTGGCCCCCCAAATGAGCTGCTTGTGGCTCCGTCCTATGCCCCGCCCCATCCCGGATGGCACCCCTTCACTTTAGCACCTGGGGCAGTTGTCCCACTCACCCCCCCCCACACACACACACCTGCTACAGCACTGCTTTCACTATATGTCTCAATGTGCCTTCAGGTTCATATCTTCCCCTGAGATGGATATAAAATACCTAATTTGAAGATCATAACAGAGAGCTAGAACCACACAGGACATTATTAGTGTTTCACTGTATTGTCAGCATCAGGTGGAATCTCATGTCATGGTCTAGGGCAGGGATTGGCCTGCAAAGCCACTGGATCTGTCCTGCAGAGTCAAGGGACTTGAGCCGCTTCTGGCAGCTGGGGGCTTTTCCCATCCCATATTGTGGCCGGTCAGTGGGGAGAAGCAGAAGTGGCAGCAACCGTGTCCTAGCACAGGCCCACCTCAGACCCAAACCTGCTACCAGAAACATTGCCAACTGCTGGTACTGGCTACATTTGCTACCAGCTTGTACTTAGTAAAGACCAAGACTGTCACCAGCAAACTCAGAGAGATTCTCCCTCCTTCAGCTACAGTAACCTCATTGTCCATAGTCAAGATATTTAGCCTTCATGTAGCATTCTCTAGAAATAGATATCAAACAAAGATAAGCACTCGTGTCTTCATTTTATATATTCAGAAACAGAGGCAGAGGTATAATTGACTTGTCCAAAGTTACATAGAAGGTTAGTGTAAAAATGGGAATATGACCCAGATGTGTTTTGTTCTAATCCAGTAAATGTTCCACTAGACCTGATTGCATATATAAAAAGTGATAAGATACATAAATGTTCACCAGAACCTGGATTCCTCACAGGATTAGGTTCTCTAGCCCCCTTCCCATCCTTCCCCTACCTTGCCCCCAGCAAAGATGAGGGTATGACCTAGCTGGGGTTACAAAGAATCATAGCAAACAATTACACAGGATTGCTGAGGTTCTTTTTGTTTTCAAAGGGAGCCACTTCTCCAGCCAGGGAACTGCAGCTGTGCTTCAAGTAACTGGAGAAGTGACATCCTAAAATTGGCAATCCACTGCACATTAAACAGATTGTCAACCATCCCAGTACAAATGACCAGGGTTCTACTGCATCCATGTGTGTATATATAATACAATGTGTAACTTAAAAGTTCAAAATTATATTGTGATGTGCATATGTACATATGTATTCAAATTTGAATGTGCACACGTGCAATTTAATTTTGAACTTATAGAGGTCACAATTTCTGGAGACAAGTTCATCTACTGGTTAGAGTATAAAACTGGAAATCAGGATTCCTTGGTTCTTTTCCCAGTTATAGGAATAGGACTGGTCTACAGGACTGGTCTAGACAGCATGCTTTTGAAGAGATGTGATCCCTGATTGACCTATTTGTGCTGGCAAAAGTGCCTAGCCTAGATACATTTGCACAGGAAAAAACACTTGTGCCAGAATAGCTTATTTTACTCAGGTGGAAGGTAAAAGGGAAGTGATCGGAATAAACTGTAACCATTTTGCGGATATAAATTACATTCACAATAGAATGCTTTCCTAGCACGGTCTATTAGTAAGGCTGTTTCAGTGAAGTCCTAACCATGCTGTGTCATGTTGGACAAGTCAAGTAGGTTGAAGTTGGCAAAGCTGTCTAAGGAATTTAAAGACCCAATAAATTGAATTTAACTTTGAAAACAGCAACCTGCGCATCTCATCCAGGGTCACATAGGACATTCAATTTATTGGTGAATAACATAGACAGCTCTGAATATATTAGCCCTCGCTTCTATCTACTTGTCTGTAGAATACTCCCAGTTAATGATTTCTTAAGGTAACTCCTTGTCATTTGCTTAGTCTTTCTCTTCTATGGCTAAACACAAAAGGTAGCACCCTGGAACTTTTCTAAGGATTCAACTATCTGGTAAAATATTGAAATTTATTTATTTTCTGTGTCCTTACATGCTATTAAATCTTCAGATTTTAAAGAAAAGAAAAAATGTGATCATTTAGAGCAAATAATTTAATCAGTGTGTATGTCTGGATTTTCTTTGCTGAATTACCTGTGGCTGGCCCATTTTTAATTTTATAGACTATAATGACACATGAAATTATTGCAACCATATTGTGGAATAATTGTACAACAATGTTGTGAAATAATATTGTGGAACAATATTGTGGAACAATAATTGGTCTGTTGAGTTAAAGTACTTCATGTGAGCATTCAGGATCTGAATGTACACTGGACATGTAGCTCATGAAGTGTTCCTAGTCAGCTGCATGCATTGAATTCTTACAGTCATTTTTTCAGTGCAAATATTCATTACTGAAGGAGCATGACCTCTGCCCAGCTTAGCACCATCCCCTCATGATCAAGCCACAGTAACTTTTGGAGCTGCCCCACCTGTTTCCAGTCTGGTGCAATGGTGAAATCAAGCAACTTGTGTTATTACACCCTCAGAGCTGACTTCTCACCATAGTCTGTACCCAGAATTATGCCAGTTTATGCTGGCCAGTGAACACAGCTCACTGAAAACAGTGGCACTGTATCATTTACATCATTTTATGAGCCAGATTCTGGCTGGCCCTTTGCTAACATATCTGGGGACAGTAGAAATAGCAAAGCTAGACAGAGGCCAGCCATAATAGAAGCCTCTGCACTGTACTGAAGAAAAGAAACCTTCCCTTATCCCAGCTGGTCAAAAGGACTAGTCTATTAATTATGTAAACCTGTGTTCCTAACATACTTATGCCTGGGTACTGCAGATGTCACCTAGAACATTTTAAGTGAAATCCTGTCCTCAATGAAGTCGATAACAAAATTCCCATAGACTACAATGGCTCCCAGATTGTACCCTAAGAGATATAAGCACTGAAATATTACTGTCCACCCTGAACAGATGGACACCTCTAGACTGATTTCCTCAGCTGCTGCCTTTCTCTTACAACACAGCACACTTTTGACATTTTTACTGTACAATAAGCAGAATGCTGAAGTTTCTTGCTTGTGGTTTTGAGTTGCTGAATATGCCTATATCTGCAGCAGAAAGACTAACGTAGTATTACCATGACTCTTCCCAATAATGTTATTGCCTCAAAGTCAAAGCTAGGACATCTAGAGCCACAACACAACCATGACCTTTTACCTAGTGCTGGTGCATTGCTAAGTGTTGGAAGCACAGATTTCCCATAAGTCTGAGACAATTTCTGCCCTCTATGGCCATGTCCAGATGAGTGTGGCTGTGCGGTATGTGGCGCTACAGACATGTCTGCAGTGTCACATACTACACAATTCATTGTTTTTCACACTGCAAGGGAGCAGTACGGAGGGTTTGTTTTGACCCCTGGATATCCAGAGAAAAGAAGTGGAGCTGTGCACGGAGTGGCAGCGTGCCACCTGCAGACAGGCTCCATGAAGCAGGATCGCCATTGGTGCAGCCCCAGAAAGCCCCAAGGAATATAGGTAAGGTTGCTGGGGCTAGCCCAGTGCTGGCCCCAGCCTACCCCACTGAGGGTAACTTGATATGTGCTAGTGCACATGTGGCATTGGTGTTCCCTGGGGACAACTAATAGCGGCATAAGGTGTGCTGCTGCTAGTTGTCCCCAGGGAATCAGACATCCACGCACATCTGGAAGCAGCCTATGGGTGTGTCCACACATGCAGGGTAAGTGCTTTCAGTGGCAAAAATAGTAGTGGCACAAATTTGTACAGCTATTTCTTGTCATGGTGCATGTTCCTACACATGCTCTTCTGTGTGGGGCAGATTGCTCCGCTTTGGGAAAACTGTCCTTTCCCTGCTTCTCCCAGATCCTGGTGTGCTGAACGAAGACAAGTAAAGGAATGGAGATGTTCTGGCTGGAAGCCTGTCTGCCAGCACATGCTCTTCTTCTGTGCACTGTACCACCTTTTTGTAGGGTTTTTTTTTTCTGCTACTGGGATTTCCTGGTAGCAAAATGTGCCCCCACACTGCAAATTTGAGTGTAGGGGCATATTTTAACATTCTGGGCATGTTGTTTGTGGTGCCACAAAGAGGTTTGCAGCACTACAAACCACACGTGTCTGCACATCTGGATGCAACCTATGCATGTCCAGGGGCTTGCAAGAGTGACATGACATTTACCAGTCTAGTCAGACATTTACTCTTCTGTAAAACATAGCCTCACACCTTTAGATGTTAGAGCAATTGCTGAATATATAGAACTCATGGTCATCATTGACATCTTTACTGAATGATTAGTACAGAGTTAGTATTCTGAGATATTTTGACTTTGGAAGTTACAATACATTACTGAATTCTTTAGCATTCTGTTCTATTAAAGTTGTGCCTGGAGCTTCAGTACTATGTCTTATGTAATTAATCTGAGTTAGGTCAGAGTTGATTAGAGGGACCATCTTTTTTTCTGTGTTTGTACAGTGCCGAGCACATTGAGGACCTACTCTTTGACAGGGGCTTCTATGGTAAAAATAATAGGTAACAACAAATACTTATATCACCTCGTTGTGACAAGTGTGGGCTTTGATCCCCATCTCTTCCTTCCTGTATTCCCAAGCCTACTCCACCTCCTGTTCCTCACCTGCCACAAATTGAGTGTAATCAGTATGTATTCAGAGGGAGGCTGCCCTTGAGACTGGGGTAGTCCTTTCCTTGGTGCCTTGGGACTGTTATCATGGCATACTTATCCATAATGATAAAATATTGCAAAAACTATAGAAGACCAGATGGATCTCACCAGCATCATTGCAAAATCCATGAGAAAACAGTGATGGCAGAAATCCTAAAGTTTCAGGGTTTGGATAAGTATCTTAGGTCCCAATACTTAAGTCCCAGATAGAACAGATATCCTATTTTCTTTGTATAAATGTCCATTTTTTACACTAATCACACACAAACCCCTTTTCTGGGGGAAAGAGAAGTGCACCACAAATTAAGATGACTTAAAGCTAAACATCTAGGCTAGGGACAGACATGCAAAAAGCCTGAGCCTGAATTGATTCAATCTCTGCAGGTTAGTTTAACTTGGCTAGGCTAAATCAGTTTTGTAACCGGACAGACATCACAAAAATGCAGGCACATGCCTGCAGTGGCTCAGGCTAGAAGCCAGGGGGTGCTAGAGCAGCTCCTCCTTCCTTCCACAGGATGGAGCTGAGGGGAGCATGGCTGGGTTCCTGCAGGACCTCTGATTAGCCCAGTAGGGAATCAATAACAGTGTTTATCACCCAATTAACAAAACAACAGAGGGACATTACCAGCTACTTGTTGATTCTGTCTGTTGATTCAGCACAAAACATAGCCAGCATGTAGTCTGCTTGCTAATACACAGACACCTCCTCAGCAAGGCAGAGGGGAGGGGGGAATTCCTGCTTAGCAGGGAGTGGTGAGGGGAGGTGGGAAACAGCCTGCAGTCTGTGGAGCTCCAGCCAAGGGGCAGAGGGGAGAGGCTAGCCCTGCTGTAGAGCAGAGAGCCCCACCCAGCCCAGAGAGCATGCCCGAATGCTGGGGGTGTCTGGTTTATCTTAATCCAATAAGGGGCCTGGGACAGACATTGCATAAACCAGTTTAAGCCAAATCAGTTAAGTCTGATACTTCATTCAAACAGGTTTATCTCAAACCAGTTTCATCCACTCTCAAACTGGTCTATGTGCACTGAACATATATTCTGTTACATGTTTACACCAGTTTCTGATCACTTAAACCAGTTTACATGTAAATGTTTGTTCCTACCCCTACGCTTGTTGGAAACAAAATGACAAGTTCTTTACTCATTATGGCATTCCAGCCAGAATACACACTGATCAAGGAAGAGCCTTTAAAGCCAATTGATCCAAGAGTTGACAGAATGACAACTTTTGTAAGGGGGCTGCTGCCAGCTCTTCCAGCGCTTGATATTCATTGTGATTTTCATGGATCTACAATGTGATAGTTATGATAGCAAGTTCACACAGTTAATTGTATATTCTGGAAACCCTACTGTCTGTGAGGATTCAGCTGGGACACAGGTGGCCAGGCCTACAAATAGGCCCTGAAGGGCAACCAGGAAGTCAGCTAGGTCGTGGTATGGGTTACCTGGGTATCAGATCAGGGTTTGGATCGGTGGAGCAGAGAACACAGGGCCAGGTCCCAGGAGACTCAAGAGGGAGATCTGAGAGATGTAGTTCAGAGTGCAAGCCAAGATTAGAAACTGGGTGAATCAGAGAATCAGGTGCTCTATAGAAAAAAAAAAGTACTTTCACAAGATCACAAATGAAGGCCTTGCAAACCCAAAGATGCTTCAGAGAAGTAAGAGGGTACAGTAATTCTGCCTTTCCATTGAGATAACCAAATTTGGTCACAGGCATTTTGCTTACAAATGCACTTTGTCCTTATATCTCTGTAGTACCTATCATGCATCTGACATGGTAGTCTGACTAAAGTACTTTGAGGATGGAAACTTCTATAATAAAAGAATAGATAATTTCTTCCTGTATAAACACAAATGCAAATATTTTTGTAATTTTAGGACACTGCAGTTGTTAACACCAATTAAACTATTCTGACTTTTGGGGAGGGAACATTTATTTATACTAATAATCAAAACTTAAGGGTTAGTGTAACAGGGAGCCAGAGGCTCCTGTTAATTTAAGAGAGAAATGCAGCAGACCGACCTTGGGGCATAGGCAGGCAGCTGCGAAGGGACTAGCTGCACTGCTACAAGTGGGCTGCGTGCGGTAGATTCTAGGCAGCCTGAGCATAGAGACTGCAAGCAACTAGGTTAAGCTACAGCAGGGAGGGGAAAGCTGACCATTAAGCCCATGGGAAAACCTCCAAGCTTAAGTAGAGTCACTTGACTGGAAGGGGCAATGCTCCAGGGCATATAACACCAGCAGTGGAAGCAAGGCGGGGAGTCTGGCTGTGCATGCTACAGGGAATAGATCTCCTGGGGGAAAGGGGCTGGAGAAGACAGCCTGACAAGCAGCTTAGCCACCCATGAGAGCTAGGACATGAGAGCCCAAAGTGCAGGAAGGCATCAACACAGAGTTGAGGGAGCTTTTTGTTATAAGTGGTTGCTTGTATTTGTGTTGCATTAAAACTGAAACTGGAGGACCAAGTTGTGGTTAAGGGGGTGGCAGGGAGGCCACAGGGGCACCCAAGAGGTACCTTGCATAGAGCCCTGTAGGGGTCAGAGACCCTAAGGGGGCAGAGTGGCATCAGAACTGCCTGGCTTGGGCTGGGGACCTAAGAGGCTGAGGGATGCATAAGCAGCCTTACCCAAGTCAGGGGCCCCAGAGGGCTGAGAGGAAAAAGAATCAGTCTTGCCTGGGTCTGGGACCCCAGGGGGCCCAGAGCCCAGGAAGGATGAAGTCAAGGGCCCAAGAACTAGTGTAGAGAGCTGAGACTGAGAAAGCCAAGCCAGAACAAGCTGGGCCAGGGCTGGAAGCCAGCAGCCAGAGCAACAATGAGCTAAAACCAAGGGGGCAGAGGCCCCTACAAGAAGGCTCAGTCCATTGTTTGAATAATAACTGTGAGGTATGGACCTCATGTAGCGGCAAGGAGGCCATGAATAGCCCTTAAGGCAACTGGTGCCCTGGGGCATGGACAGGGCCAGGAGGGCCCCACCTAGGGCCTGAAGGACAGAACCGGGATCAGCTGGATCCAAGAGGGACATGCTGGCCACAGAACGGACAAGCTGGTTATACTGAGCCTTGTTTTTTATGCCTTGCTTTGCAGCAGCCTCTAAAGCAGTACTGAAGGCCTTTGCTAAGTCTTTCTTTAGCCTCTTGGCATACTGGAGATAGGTTTATGGGAGTGCACTTTCAGCTGCAACACTGAAGCACAGATCTACAGCCAAACAAGCTTCCTTTCCAAACATTAGCATATAGCATGAGCAATTGGTGGTATCATGTCTGGTGTAATTATAGGCATGAACCAGGTGTTCAATGTGTTGACTCTGCAGACTTTTCTGACCTAGGTCCAATGTTCCAAGCATGTCCAATAGGGTTCTGTTGGTCGATTCAGGATGGTATTCCCTTGGAGATGGAACAGGGTCATATTTAGGAAGAATTTTCTAATTAGGAGGGTAGTAAAACACTGGAACAGGTTACCTAGAGAGGTGGTAGAAGCTCCATCCTTGGGGGTTTTCCAAACCTGGCTGGTCCTGCTTTGAGCAGGAGGTTGGACTAGATTACCTTTTGAGATCCCTTCCAAACCTAAGTTTCTATGATTCTGTGATTTTATGATGTATAATTGTTTTTCCTCCCCATAATTTGACACAACTCTTGAATCAACTGGTTTTCAAAATCTCTTCCTTGATCAGTGTGTATTCTGGCTGGGATGTCATAATGCATAAAGAATTTCTTCCAAGATACCTTAGCCATTGTGGTGGCCTTCTGATCTTTGGTGGGGTAGGCTTGTACATATTTTCTGAAATGGTCTGTGACCACCAGGATGTTCCCAAAGTTTTTTCCATCCAGCTCTAAAGCCAAAGGGCACTTTTACACGTGTTGGAGGGGCATGATATATGGACAGGGGCATCGGCATCCTGGTATCTTGTGGATATATGCTGTGAGTTGGAGTCTGTTTGCCCTAAATAATTAACCAGTGATCACAGCCCGGTTCTCATCTGCTACGTCTTGATGTAATTTATAACTCAGGAGGTGTTGCCCTGTAGAGTATCTGGCTTGCTTCTACTGGGGCTCCAACCTCCCCTTATGCCCCAGCCAAACAGCAACCAGTTGTTAACATGCAACTGATAATTGCCTAATATTTCTGTCTATGTCAAATTACTTTCTCCTTCATCAGAAATAGTTTCTTATCCTGTTTTTCTCCAGGTTATCTCCAACCAGGGCTACCCAGAGGGTTTATGGGGCCTGGGGCAGGTGTGATGCTGGGGGCCCCACCACTGCCCCCTCCAAGGACCTGTGTGTGTAGAAAGCTGGGGGACCACATGTGAGAATTCTTGCACGCACGCATCACATGAGAATTCTCACATACGGCTCCTCCTTCCCTTGCCCTGGGAAGTGGGAACAAGCAGTCCTTCCCTGCTTGTTCCCGTGGCAAGGAGAGTTAGGCAGAGAGAATTTATCTTGGGAGACAGGTTACTAAAACAAAATGACATTAACAGTTTGCAGGTGAAATATTTATTAAACTTATGCTACAAAGTTAGGAACTTAAGAACAAAATGAGAAGAGAAAAGTTTAAGTAAAGTATTTCTTTTCACCTTCATGGATGCAAAGTTATCAATTACATCATCATAATTTATTTGCTTTGCAAGTGCATTCTCCACTGAGAGCATGATTAAATGGTTCAACCTATTCTCCCCAATCGCTGACCATAGGTAGTTCTTAATAATCTTAAGCTTGCTAAAAGTGCTTTCCCCAGATGCAATAGAGACTGACAAGGCATTGAGCATTCTCAAGCAAATGCATATCTGAGGGAACACAGATTCTATACCTTTGCCATAAATCCGGTTGAGAAGCTCAAGTGCAGTGCCCATGGCTCCTCCAAGGGTGCACAAATTTGAGTCTTCCCTGATTTTGTAAAACAGTCAAAGTTCTTTTTGCAAGTCATCCTTTTCATACCTCATGGGTATGTGGTACACAGGGACTCCACAAACTTCACAATTTCTTCATCCCTGCAACAGCTGGTGGGTGAGAACAAGCTTGAGAGTTTCCCCATGGTCTCAGCTAGGCTTCGGAGATCTGAAAGGAGCATATCCATGGCTCTGATGAACACTTTGACCCTAAATTTATCTTCGGGGGAAGAAATTGTGTGTTCTGTATTGGCTGGCTTATCATGGAAGCACTTCATCCTTTGTATTTTTCTGTGTGTTCTCTTGAATTCGGTGGTGATACCTTAGCCCCTCAGTGATGACCTTAGCTTCTGTGAGAAGACTTGGCCAGGAATCATTCAACCATTGAATTTATTCCAGGAGGCTCTTGACATCTTGCACCCCTTCTTCCATGGTGAGCTTGCATCCTTGGACAAGCTTGCTTTGATATTGGTGGACCACGCTGTAGTCAGCAGGATGAACTCAAGGGATTGCATCCACTCAATAAGACCTGAAACATCAGCCTGTGTTTCTGCTATCAAGCCCAATTCCTCCTCAATTTTGAAGAGAGAATCCAGCATCCCTTTAGGATTTTCAATGAGGGGGAGAACAGCATCAGTTCTCAAGCTCCATCTAGTTGTTGACATGGAGTGAAGAGAGAGTACTACAGTTTCCTGAATAATTTTCCGTCTTGTAGAACTGCATGAAAATATAGTGTACAGCTTCTGTACATTTCCGAAATATGTCTTCACTTCAGGACTTTTCTCCATGGCATGGGTAACACATAGGTTCAGAGAGTGTGCACTGCAGGGTAAAAACAATGCTGGAGGATTTTCATCCTGTATCCTTGTTTTCACACCCTGATATTTTTCAGACATATTTGAAGCATTGTTGTACCCTTGGCCTCTACAGTTCTGCAACTCTAGCTTACACTCTGCCAGTACTTTCTTTATCTGCTCCACGATGTCTACTCCTTTCTTTTTATCACGGTCCACCACTTTCAGAAATTGTTCACACACCTCCAAATACTCATTCTGACTACACCAGGACATGTAGTGTGCTTGCATTCTCTCCCCAGCCATTTGATGCTCCATAACAGTTTCAAGATGGCAGTTCAGATCTTGATTGTATTTACTGATGAAATGTACAGTAGAAAGGAACAACCCACAGTTGTCATGCTCTAGGGTAGAATGTGATCCTCAGAACGGCAGTTCACTCTGCCAGAAACAGGATAACGTCAACCAGACGTTGCAACACTTTATGCCACTTTTCCTTCTCTGAATGTATACCCTTTCCAAGAGCATTATCAATGGCTCCTTTTCCACTAAGAGCATTTGCAAGATCTTTCCACTGTAAATAATGTTGAAGATGACCAGAATTGGTGAAGCTCAGGTGCAGATCCAGAAACCAGATCTGTTGTCCCATTTGATGCTGTCTCCTTCAGCTTACACCACCAAACCTGCCTCATTTTCACATTCTCCTGCTACATCACTGCTTGCTACCTTTGTGATGTTTTCATGATCAAAATATTCTTCATGCCCTGCAAGTGATGTGCCACCTGCATCACCTGTTTCACTTCCAACTTTCTTATTTCCTTTCACCACCCATCCAAACTCCCCCTTTCATCCCAAGCTTTTTTCTCCTTTGTCTCAGGAAGAGATTGACATTGTATATCTCGACTTTAAAAAAGCCTTCGATCTGGTATCCCACAATCACCTCTTGGCTAAACTGGCTAATTGCAGCCTTGATGTCACCATGATCCACTGGCTGGGGAACTGGCTCCGTGGTAGGACCCAGAGGGTGGTGGTCGACGGGAGCCAATCATCTTGGTGCGCTGTGACCAGTGGGGTCCCACAAGGCTCTGTCCTAGGGCCTGTACTGTTTAACGTCTTCATCAATGATGTAGACATTGGTGTCAGAAGTGGACTGGCCAAGTTTGCCGATGACACCAAACTCTAGGGTAAAGCATCCATACCTGAGGACAGGGGAGTGAGCCAAGCGGATCTGGACAGACTCATGAAATGGGCGGACGAGAACTTGATGGTGTTCAACACCAAAAAATGCAAGGTTCTCCACCTTGGGATGAAAAACCTTCACCATGCTTATAGGCTTAGTAGTACTACGCTGGTTAGCACTACAGATATAAGGGACTTGGTGGTCATGGTTGACCACAAGATGAACATGAGCCTTCAGTGTGATGCTGCGGCTAGTAAAGTGAGCAAAACGCTGGCTGGCATCCATAGATGCTTCTCAAACAGATCCGGGGACGTCATTCTCCCACTGTACTCGGCCTTGGTGAGGCTGCAGCTGGAGTACTGCATCCAGTTTTGCGCTCCGCAATTCAAAATGGATGTGGAGATGCTTGAGAGGGTGCAGAGGAGAGCCACGCGCATGATCAGAGGTCAGGAGAACAGACCTTATGACAGGCTGAGAGCTATGGGGCTATTCATCCTGGAAAAGCACAGGCTCAGGCGTGACCTGGTGGCCACCTATAAGTTTATCAGGGGTGCTCATCGGGATCTGGAGGAACGTCTGTTCACCAGAGCCCCTCAAGGGATGACAAGATCGAACGGTCACAATCTTTACTGTGACCGATTCAGGCTGGACATAAGAAAGAACTTCTTCACTGTCCGAGCCCCCAAGATTTGGAACAGACTGCCACCGGAGGCGGTTCAAGCACCCACTTTGAATGCCTTCAAAACACATTTGGATGCTTACCCCTTCTGACTTCCTGCCCCTGGGGCAGGGAGCTGGACTCAATGATCCCCCGGGGTCCCTTCTACCCCAAATGTTTATGGATCCTTTCTTTTTGATGCCCCAGATTGATAGGTGTGCTTCATTTTTTCTTACACAGGGATAATGGGATAGGAATAGGGTTTTGCTTCTCCTGAGCACCTCCAAATTCCAAACCCCTTCTGGCAGAGCTGCTATCTCCTACCAGTTTCCTGGGGCCTGGCTCAGTCTCACAAGTCTTCTGGTTGAGGCCTGCTGGCTGGCTGCCTCCACTGCTCAGGAAGGAAGGATTCCTTCTTTCTAAGGCCTGACCTCACACCACTCCTGGGCCTTTTCCCTGTGGTAACTGCCACAGAAAACTACTCTCCAGTGGGATCTTGCCTGAAAATCTTAGCTGGTGCTCATGTAACCCCCATAAGCTCCCTTGTACTTGGTTCAGGCTTGTGGGTGTGGCAGAGGATGAGCAGACCCTGCCCCTGTTTAAGGAAAAAGAAAGTAACTGCAGAGTAAGGAGACAGAGGAAGGAGGACTGTCTTTGTACTGTTGCTGGAGAATAAACTTGTAAATTTAGCCTTTAACCCCTCGATTAAGGGCATTGTGAGATTGTTCATATTCTTAGGGGCCTTAGTAAGCAACCGCTGCTGTATGAAGGACCAGAAGAGAGCAAATCATCTCCGCAGCACTGAAAGCAAGATTTGCAGTTTGGAGCACAAACTTCTTCAGTCAAGAAGGACTTTAATTTTTTCCCCCCAAGAGTTATATAGACACTTTGCATTTAAGTACTTTTTGAAGTGGGGAAATACATGAACTTGAATGTGTGTTATGTCTAATGTTATTTTCCTTGGCAAATATAAAGAAAACAATATATATAATTTTAATTATTATATTCTTGCAAATTCATTTCTGACTTTGGCCCTTAAGAACCCATACAGCTGACATTCACTCACAACTCTTTTCCCTGGAGGTCTTTTCGTGACAACAGGCTGGCTCTGCCACAGTTCCCTCCTTAAACCTTCCCTGTTCCTTCTCTCCTCACAGCAGACTCTGTAACCAGGGCTACTTGACCTAGGTGTAGGCTAGGCCAGTCAGAAGCCTGCCTGACCATTCTTGTAACTCTATTGCTGTCCAGAGTTAAAGATGTTACCTTACTGTGACTGGTTTAGATCTGCCCCCTGCTCCTTGGACATCAGTGCAAAAGTCACTTAAGCCTCAAATTAGTATCTGTTTCATACACAGCTATGTAGTGTTTACTTCATGATCAGGGACAGGTCCCATAATGTCACAATTACATGTTGAGAATGATTCAGTGTCATCTTACGCTCAAATACACCAATTTCCTCCTTTTTATAAAAACAAAGTAACAAGAATTGTGATAAGCAATGCTGCAGAGCAGGGCCCAATGGTACACACAGGAGCTGAAGCAGAGGGCCCTTGCTTTGCAGGGGCCCAGAGAAAATTGCCAGCACACAGGGAAGCAGCCAAGATGGTGACTACCTCCTCCCCCCTCTGCTGCTGATTGGCTGAGAGGCCTGCCCATCATGCAGCCCCACCCTTCTTCAACAATCAGCCCTGCTGGGCAAGCCCACATAAATAGCAGCCCTCAGTGGCAGAGGGAAGGGATGCCAGAAGGACAGACCTCTTAGCCAATAAGCAGTGAGTGGCCAGACTACCACCAGGGCCCCTTGACCAATCAGTGTTGGTGGGGGAGCTCACCATGGAAAAACAGATTTTTTAAAAATGTTTTTCAGTTAGATAATTGGAAAACTCAGGTCCCTGATGATAAGAAGATGGATTTTGAATTATAATCCATTTTCACTCCACATGTGTAATGTCTGTTCACATCAGACACATTTAATGATAAAAGAAACATGCTGAACCAAATTCTGTTATGAAGGCGGATTCCCCCCAGAGTTATTTGGTGCCAAAGAATAAACCCATCACTCTGTCAGCATAGTACAAAGACTGGAAGTCAAAGTCTTTGGAAACAAACTGAAAGGGGGCCTGACAAATATCAAAATACATTTGCTAATATATGATCATGAAACTGATCTACTTTGCTAGAAAGACTCTTTTTACAGCTCATGCAGTAGTAGGACTCACTTGTGGCACTGGTGCCTACAAATAGTCTATCATTCATGTGACTAGTCCTACAGAAAGCAGCAGGACAACTCGTATCAGTAAGGCTTGGTGGATCAGGCCTAGACTGGGAATCAGTAAAGTATAAAGGTTGCCTGCACTCTGCTTTTAGATGTGTAAAGACTAAAGAAACAGATGTAAAGTCATCCAGTCAGCAGTTCTGGGAAGGATGTAATTACTAGTTCGTAAGATTTCAATTGAAATGGGGTCATAGACTGATGAAGCAATTTCCAAGGCTGTAATAATTCCTATCAGTGCCAAGATTGGTACAGAAAACCATGAATTTGCTAAAAGGCAAAGTTAGCATTCTTTCCAGAGCTCTTTTCTAAGTGAAAATGATTTTAAATTGCAAAGCTGAATTGTGGATTCTTTTCATGCAGCCATCTCTATGGCAGTTAAAACAGTGGCTGCACAAAAGAAAAATTAAAGGAGTTTGCTGATCACCTGAGACACTGCAGCTCAGAGCATGTCTAGACAAGAGACAAAGTCTTGGAATTGTTTTGCCATGAAATCTGATTTTTGATAGGAAAAAGAATAGGTGTGCAAGAGGGAAGTTTAACTGACTAATAACTGAAAAGGGCTTCATGATGAAAAGCTTAGAAAGCAAGCTCATTCACCCAAAATCAGGCCCCTTTTCCTTTCAGAAATCGTTTACACTCCACTGCTCAGTGGTTAATTCAAGATTGCATATCTGCATTGCTATTTTATTAAGGCAGACTTCATTCACAATTTATAAGTCTTGTACAGGTTTGTCTGTTCTTCCAGCTCTTTCCCGATATAAAAAGCATCTCACATGGAACATTTTAACACTTCAGAAGGGGATAAGAATAGTACCTGCATTACAGACAGCAGTTGCCAACCTGGTTGATGGCTGGGACTCAAACTCAGTCTTAACCCTTGAGATTGTCTTGTGTATTCAGTATATTGTATGCTGTGTTCTTCATGTACAGCGTTAACCATATACTTACACACCCACACATACATCATATGCAGACATGCACATTTGTAGGCTTAGAAAATCCTTGTTTTACTGATCTGATTGCCATTCCGGGATCATTGCTCTTGGCATTTTTCACTGCTGTTATTTTTAGAGAACAAACCTGATACTGCTCCCTTTGAATTTAGTGGGAATGTTGCCTTTGATTTCCTTGGAAGCAGGATCAGGCCCTAGATGATCACACAACCCAGACAACACACAACAGATAAACAATGAAGCAGATTATCTGTCTCACTTTGTTCCTTTTGTGCCATTCAAGCAACACAAAGAAGCAGACTGACAGCTTGTCCTGAGCTAGGGATTTCCCCCAGTGTGGAAAGGTCCCCAAAAGGCAGAAAGCCAACACTTTTGTCCCCTGCAGCAGTAGGGGAAAACCTTTTCTGTGGGTATCTCCTACCAGAATGACACTTGGATCTCCTCCTCCTGCCTTATCTGCTGCTCTGTTTTCTGTTCCCTTCCCTATCTGCCACTGTGGTCCCTGCCTTCTCCCTGATCTGCCACTTTTCACACACACACCATGCCACCATGCATACCACAGATGAGCCACCCCTGCTCTACAGCATCCACTGGCAAAAGGGGCCTGAAGGAGGCAGGACCAGAGTGCCCTGATCTCCATTTAAGTTCAGCTTCTGAACAGTCCATTGGGAACCACGGTTAGCTGGCACATATTAGGGCAGCCCCTCAGCTGCACTAAGCCATGTGGTTGCAATACAGAATTAGGCCCAGAATCTGCAAGGAAAACCCCCCGCAAACTGCCTTCCTGTTTTATTTAATCCAAATTTTGTCTTAAAAGATTTCCTAAATATTAGTTGTCATCATTTTACAGATTAGCTGCTTCTACACTTTACAGTGTAATTAGTTTTTTCCTGACACTGGAGTGGAAAACATGAATATACTAGCATGAATATGTCTATACATGTTGTTTCTGATTTGAGATCAGGTCTTCAGTGAAACTGAAACCAAATCCAGTAGGAATAGGATCATTATCTGACTAGGTTCATATAGTTGCACGATCAGTATCAGTGATGATTTATACTGGATTTTAGCCTATAGTTCAGACATGCTAATATAGTTTTTGTCAAAGAATGATTGGCCTGTTCAGTAGCCACTTACATCAGAAAAATAACTTCATCAAAGAAGCTCCCTAGATAAGTTTCTACATGTTTGAAGCATAATTTTCACATAATTCTAGACAGGGAATCATTTCAAACAAACAAGTGATAACAGTTTAGCTCTAGGTTATTTTTGTTCCTAGAGATAGTATGAAAACTTCATGTCTACAAGTGTTATACATTTCAATTATTCCTGGATTAAGTCAACTAGATTTAGCTTACTGACAAATGAAGTAAGTTTTTTCAAACCCTTTGGCTCAACCATGACTTGGCATCTTAGAGTAAATTTCATAATTAAGTTGTGAAAAACAGCTTCTACAAAAACCTCCTGTTGCTTACAGCAGCTGGACCAACACTGATGCAATCGTGCAAGTCTTTCCATTTTTGAAAGTTGGCTGAAGGTCTTTAGGCTTTTGTGAAAGACTAAGTTAAACTCCTCACCCAGCCTGCCATCTCCCTTTCCACTTTAATAAACGTGGGAAACACTCCTCTTTGTAACAGGGTTATCTATGTAAGGGTTCCCTCACTGAATTACACCTCAACAAGTTTGGAGCCCTTCAAGTTGAAAAGACAATGGGGCCATGCCTCAAAACTGGCATTTCCTCAGTGATTTATAGTTTCATAGTTTCATAATTGGTAGGGTTGGAAGGGACCTAAGCAGATCAACAAGTCCAACCCCCTGCCATGGGCAGGAAAAGATGCTGGGGTCAAATGACCCCGGCTAGGTGTCTATCTAGTTTCCTTTTGAAGACCCCCAGGGTAGGGGTGATCATGACTTCCCTTGGAAGTTGGCTCCAGTTCCTAGCCTCCCTGACAGTAAAGTAATGCCTCTTGATGTCTAGCCTGAATCTACTCTCAGTCAACTTATGGCCGTTGTTCCTTGTTACTCCCAGTAGTGCTCGGCAGAACAGGGACTCTCCCATTGCCTGCTGGTCCCCTTTGGCAAGTTTATAGGTGGCCACCAGATCCCCCTCTCAGCTACCTTTTGTGGAGGCTGAACAGGTTCAGGTCCCATAGCCTCCGCTCATAGGGTCTACCCTGCTGCCCCCTGATCATGCGAGTGGGCCCTCCTCTGGACCCTCTCGATGCTATCCACATCCTTCCTGAAGTGCGGTGCCCAGAGCTGGACACAGTAGTCCAGCTGTGGCCTGACCAGTGTCACATAGAGGGGGAGGATCACCTCCTTGGACCTGCTTGTGATTCATGTATGGATGCATGACAAGGTGCGGTTGGCCTTCCAGACCGTGTCCCCACACTGCCGGCCCATGTTCATCTTGGAATCAATAGTGACTCCAAGATCCTTTTTTGCCTCTGTGCTGCTGAGAAGGGAATTTCCCAGCCTGTAGGTATGCTGCTGGTTCTTCCTCCCCAGGTGCATCACCTTGCATTTGTTCGTATTGAATCCCATCCTATTCTCATCTGCCCACCTCTGTAACCTGTCCAGATCTAGTTGTAGCCTGTCCCTCTCTTGTAGCATGATCACTTCTCCCCACATCGTAGTGTCATCTGTGAACTTGAACAAGGTGCTTTTCACCCTCTTGTCCAAGTTGCCGATGAAGACATTAAACAGTGTGGGCCCAAGGACTGAGCCCTGGGGAACCCCACTGCCCACATCCCTCCAAGCTGAAAATGACCCGTCCACCACCACTCACTGGGGTCGCCCTCCAGCCAATTTGCGACCCATTTGTCTGTGTAGGCATCAAGACCACAGTCGCCTAATTTTTTAATGAGGATGGGGTGAGAGACAGTGTCGAAGGCCTTCCTAAAGTCCAGAAAGACTACGTCCACCGCAACATCTGCATCCAAGGCTTTTGTGACCTGGTTGTAGAAGGCAACCAGATTGGTCTGACAGTACCTACCCCTAATGAACCCATGTTGGTTGCCCCTAAGCATAATCTCCCCTGCTGGTCCCTTGCAGATGTGCTCCTGGATAATTTTCTCAACGAGTTTCCCCAGGACTGAGGTAAAACCAATGGGCCTATAGTTTTCAGGGTTCTCTTTCCTCCCTTTTTTGAAAATAGGGACAACATTGGCCCTTTTCCAGTCCTCTGGCACCTGGCCAGAGCACCACGAGTGCTCATAAAGCTGTGCCAGTGGTCCTGCAATGACCTCTGCCAATTCTCTCAGCACTCTGGGGTGGAGATCGTCAGGACCTGCTGATTTGAACATGTCTAGTCCATCCAGAAGTTCCCTGACTAGGTCCTCACTGACCCTGGGCTTGGCTGTGCCTCCCCTGGGGCCGTCTGGAATCCCAGTGGGGGGGACGTCCCTGTCCCTGCTCAGAAAAATGGAAGCAAAGAATCTGTTAAAGAGATTAGCTTTGTCATCTGGTGCTACCACCAGATTACCAAGCATGTTCTGCAGAGGCCCCACATTACTTGGTACCTTCTTTTTACCCCCTATGTATTTAAAAAAGGACTTCTTGTTATTTTTGATCCAGGTTGCTAGTCCCAGTTCCATCTCTGCCTTAGCTTTCCTAACAGCTCCCCTGCAATCTTGAGCAATGCAGATATCAGATATATTCTCCTTGGTGATGGCCCCTTCCTTCCATTGGGTATATGCCTCCTTTTTGACTTTGAGACATTCCTGGATGCATTTGGTGAGCCGTGGGGGCTTTTGAGCACTCTTGCCCCCTTTGATCCGCATGGGGATTGTCACCCTTTGGGCTTGGAGGATCATCTCCTTCAGGAACGACCACTCTTCTTGGACTCTCAACTCCCCTCCACCCCCTCCCCTCCAGGACCTCAGTGCCTCCCCAACTAGTCTCCTTACCTCATTGAAATCCACCCTCCTGAAATCCAGGGCTGCTGCCTTGCTGCAGGCCTTTGACACCCTGTGCTGGATGGTGAATTCCAGCAGGCGATGATCGCTATTGCCCAGGTGGTCAAGCACCGACAGTCCTCTCACCAGGTTGTAGCCTGTGGCCAGGACCAGGTTCAGCAGGGCATTTCCTCTGGTGGGACTGTGCACCTCCTGGGTTAGATGGAGATCCTGTAACTCGGCTAGGAACCTACATGAGTGGTCAGACCTGGCTGACTGCTCCTCCCAGAAGATGTCTGGGTAGTTTAGGTCACCCATGATGACCACGTCCCTTGACTTAACTGCCCCCGTGAGCTGACATGAGAATTCCTGGTCCAGCTCTTCCCCCCAGTTAGGTGGCCTGTAGTACAACCCCAGCATTAGGTGCCTTTGCCCCCGACCCCCTTGTATTCTGACCCAGAGCACCTAAGTCTGCCCTACCTCAGACCCCATGCTGTTTGCTGAAGATGTGTATTGCTCTTTGACATAGAGCGCCACACCCCCACCTTTCCTCCCTGTTCTATCCTGCCTATACAGCCTATAGCCCTTGATGTTTACCATCCAGTCGTGCGTTAGATCCCACCAAGTTTCATTGAGCCCCACTATGTCTGGGTTTATGTTAGCCAGCAGGAGGGCAAGCTCCTCCTGCTTGTTCCCCATACTACAAGAATTAGTGTAGAGGCATTTAAGGCCTCCTGAGGACATATGCACCTTCCCCCCAATCCCAGGACTATCCAGGCCCCTGTCTCTTACCTAGGTATTTCTTGTGCTTGTCACCTGTCTTGGCTCGGCTGTTCTTGTGGGTGTCTCTTGGTTCAGCGTTCTGTGGCTCCCTTGGTCCTCTTCCTCCCCCTCCCCCAACGAGCCTACTTTAAAGCCCGCTGGAGGAGATGAGCCAACCTGAAAGAGAACACACACTTACCTTTGGGGGAGAGATGAAGCCCATCCCACCCGAGCATGTCTCTTGTTCTGAAGTATGGGTTGTGGTCCAGAAAGCCAAAGCCCACTGTCACGGGGTCACATAGGTGCCCCGTGATTGTGAGGGTGATTGGCAGAGCTGCCAATCACCCAGGAAGCTCAGGTGCCTGGTTGCCAGGCCAACCAAGTGGGTCACATGGCCGGAAGAGGGCAGGGCCAGGCCTTTATAACCAGCTGAGGCCGGAGCTGGAAACACAGTTCCCTTCTGGCTGCCGCAGGAGCAGGAGCTCTGCGGCTTGAGCTGAGTGGCCTGAGTTAGTGGTTGCAGCCTTACCCCACTAACAGGCTGCGATGATGCAGGGAACAAGATCACCCTGACTGCAGGTAGGACTGAGAGCCCTGGCAGGGCTTGGAGTTATTGTTAGGCGTGTGAAGCCTCTGTATTTATGTTGTAGCCAGAGGGCTGGAGTTTGAGTTACAGTTTACACCGGAGGACCGGGTGAGGCTGTAGGGGAGCGAGGAGGCCTCAAGGGGAGCTTCCCCAACAGCTTGGGGGTTCCCAGTGCCCAGTAGGGGCACAGTGCCAGGGGCACTAGTGTCGGTGCTGCAGGGCACCATATTGTGCCAGGGAGGCGCGGTGTGCGGGGTTACAGACCCCGGCCCATAAGGGCGGTGTTTAGCCCCGGAGCAGGGCAGAGACAGGGCGCAAGAGGCGCGGAGTCAGCCCCGAGAGGGCAAGGCCCCCAGAGCAGGGCAGAGACGGGGCGCAAGAGGCGCGGAGTCAGCCCCGAGAGGGCAAGACCCCCAGAGCAGGGCAGAGACAGGGCGCAAGAGGCGCGGCGTCAGCCCCGAGAGGGCAAGGCCCCTGGAGCGGGGCAGAGACAGGGCGCAAGAGGCGCGGAGTCAGCCCTGAGAGGGCAAGGCCCCTGGAGCGGGGCAGAGACAGGGCGCAAGAGGCGCGGAGTCAGCCCTAGAGAGGGCAAAGCCCCGGAGCAGGGCAGAGACAGGGCGCAAGAGGCGCAGAGTCAGCCCTAGAGAGGGCAAGGCCCCGGAGCGGGGCAGAGACAGGGCGCGGGGCGCGCGGCGTGTTGGCCCCAGAGTGGGGAAGCCCAAAGGGGCGAAGCGCAGGGAGCGCGGTAGGGGCCCCTGAGGGGCGAGGCCCCAGAGAAGGGCCGAATAGCCAGGCCTAGCTAGCCACCCAAGGGCGCCGAGACTAGGGCGGCGATAGAGCTAAGGCTAGCGCGCCAGGCCTAGCAAGCCGGCCCAAGGGCGCCGAGGCCAGGGCGGCGGGAGCGAGCCGGCCCAAGGGCGCCGAGGCCAGGGCGGCGGGGGCGCCGAGACCAGGGCGGCGGGAGCGAGCCGGCCCAAAGGGCGCCGAGACCAGGGCGGCGGGAGAGCCGAGATCCGGGCGGAGGGAGCGTGCCGGCCCAAGGGCGCCGAGACTAGGGCGGCGAGAGCGTGCCGGCCCAAGGGCGCCGAGACTAGGGCGGCGAAAACGCTCCAGTCCCAAGACAGAGCCGGCGATTAGCCAGGCGCCGGCTAGAACCCGGCCCAGGGGGCGCCGGTAGTGAGCGGCGCTGGTGAGCCGACCCAGGAGGCGCCAGCAAGTAGCTGGGCGCCAGCGTGACAGGCCCAGGGCGCGGGGAACGGACTAGGGATTGGGGCCTGACCCAAGGAGGCGCCAGGTGGGCGAAGAGCCCCGGTGCCCGAGAGGGAGAACAAGGGCACCCGAGGGGCGAGGGACCATACAAGCGTCCCCCAGAACAGCTGCGAGGCTTGGGGCGTGCTGAGGGGGAGGCTTGGAGGCACGCATTGCCCTTAAGGCGGGACGCATATAGATAACCCCAGTCTGGAATAGGGACAAACAACAAGACCGTCCATTAGGGAAACTGGCAGCCTCCACATTATATATTTAACCATCAAAGTCGTGGCGGGCGAGATTCTGAGGGTGCTACGTCACCCTAACGTGACGGTAGGCGGCGCTAGGGAGCTCACGGCCGCCCCTAGCCGCTGCGCCCTCACACCCACCACAAGACACCATTCCCAAAGCCGCAAGTTGACATCCCAGATGCAGACGTCCCAGATTTAGGTGTGGAGGAAAAAGCTATACACCTCCTACAACAGTGTAAGGTAATTTTTCCACATGAGGAGGGACTCTCTTGCATCACTGAGGTCCCTGCAACCTCCAACAAGTCTATAGAAAGATTCCACAGAAAAGATGATAAGCTCCAAACTGCTTTATCTTTTCTGAGTAAAACCCATGGTTCTGGATGAAGGAACGAGGCACACACAGACACTCTCCTCTGACCCCAGATATGCATGTCATACTCCATAGGGGTTGGGGTACAAAGTTCAGTGCTGTGGAGGCCCTTGGCACTTCTTCCACAGTTGGCCCAATTCTACTCATCTTCCTCTCTCTTCCATATCTAGCAGCCAATATTTATGTACTGCATTTTAGTCAGGTTAATGACTGAAACATGCTGCTACTCTAGCAGTGTTTTAGGAATCCTAGCTATGCAGTCAAAGAACACTTTCTCTGTAGCTGGACGACTCTTTGTAGATTTTGCTGAGGATTCCTTTGAAACTTGGTTTAGTCTGGATTAACAATCTCGATTGCTCTTTCTTTGCTCAACAACCTTGTTGGAGCTTCCAGGTTCTTGAAAGACAATAGCTTGTCTTTGTGTATGGACAGAACTCTGTCACTCAAAGAGGTACAAACTGTGAAAGGCACCATTTTTAGATTTCTTTGCGTCAGTAATTTTAATTTGATTTTTATTCTTATTATTGCCATTTATTTTACAGATCCACAGTTATGTAGATATGCTATATGGCTGTGAATGAACATAGCATTGTTTATGTCAGTGGCATACTTCACATCACACTGCAATCCAGCTGATCTTGGGAAGTTCAGCTGGAAAAACCTGATACACCCCAGCACATTTTCAACCCATCCTCCATTTTGCTCCAGCATAGAGTAAAGGAAATAGATACAGCCACAGTATGTTGCATTCTAGCAACAGGCTCCCAGGGTGCTCGAACCCATGTCAGATTTCAAAGGGCCAGAGATTTACTCTCAGAAGCCAAAAGCTATTCTCTTATGGATAAAATTAAAAAAATGAGTGCACAGATGCTCTGTGCACTTTAAAAGATCCCACTGTATTTTCAGTAAGAACAGCAATGTTAATCCTAGGGTCCTGGCCAAATTCCAGTTCAATTACATTTTCTGAGCCTAAATTCTCCCTGAAACTACAACTGGAAATTGCTTCTCCTCCTAAACCGTGTTGTGCTGTACAGGAATTTCTCCACCCTGTTGTGAGAAGTGCTGCAAATTTTGGATATCTGGAAACGTGATTCATTAAAAAAGTATTGATAATTTGGGTTTGTGACAGGTGTGGCACTGCCTTTGTATTTAGCTGGGATCCCTTTTACATGGCATTGTCTTTTATGGAATTATTGTTTAACTTCAGGAGAAGTTTTGAATTTATAAATCTTTCCATTTCTTTTAAACTGACACTATCCTTGGAAAACAAACAGTCCATTGTTATGTTTTGTATCCCCTGTGCAGTATCTGGAAAAACTTAAAACATGCATTCCCACAGCTAAAGCCTCCTAAGACTGAAGTTTTCCATGATACACGCCAAGGCTGTACCAGTCTTAGATTTTCCTTCTGTGCACACCTCAGTGTACACTTTAACACTTATCCCAATGTTAATGTTAAAAGCGCTGAAAGTCCCCAGTGCTAAACGTGCTAAAAGTACAAAGGTTTTTAAATGTCTTCTTATGTGTAGAAATAGATTTAACTGTATTATTTACTCCTGTTTCTGTTGGTTAAGCAGTAGGGCTGTGCAGAGCAGGTAATATTCGATTTGACAGCCATGTTGAATATTAAACTGGGTCCCACTTCAATTTGCCATCCGCTTCAAGTTGAAGTGGGTCCGCTTTGACTCGAGGTCGAAGCTCAGTCAAATATTCGAGCTGTTTCAACTTCCCCATAGGCTATAATGGGGAAGGATGAAGCAGGCTATAACTTTGGCATTTCTTGTCTGATTTTGATGAAACTTGCAGAAATGGTAGCTCCTGAGGAGCCCACAAAGCCTGCTAACTTTCAACAAGATATGTTCAGGGGTTCGGAGAAACAGCACCCCAAATTCCTGAGAGAAAACCTCCTGTGACTTCTGTGTGGAAAGCCACAGGGAGCTCAAAACTGCAGGCTCGCTAGCCCCTGAGGAGCCCACAAAGCCTGCCAACTTTCACGGTGATAGGTGCAGGGGCTTGGGGGAAACTGCACCTTAGGCTGCTGATGGACAAAACTCGTGATCCAGATGAAGTGAGGAGGGTGCTTGGGGAGCCCCAGCAGTGGGAGGTTCACCTTGAGGAGCACCAGCTGCTCCCCCAAACCAGGATCCAAGCAAGTGCGGTGGGGTGTCGCAACATCCACAACCATGCTGAACACCCTCTTGCTTGGCACAATGGCTGGTGGACAGGACAGGTATTCCTGGGCAACTGTGGCCAGATCCAGCCACATGTGGGTTGCCCAGTAGGCCAAGGGGTCGCAGTCCAGGGGCTCCACAGGCTCGGCAAGATAGGCAGACACCATGGTGTGAGGGCTGTCTGCCTGATCCTGGGGTCTGGTGGGTCTGGACCCCCTAATGTTTGCCATGGCCTTAGCCCATATTGGCAGTGCCTGTGGTGGAGGGGAAGTCTGGCTTGTGGATGGCAGTCTGGGTTCAGGCAGTGGATCCCCCTGTTCCACTTCACCCTGCCTCCACCGCTCCGCCTCTGTGGAGCTCCTTCACTATGGGGACCACCTGGCTGAGGAAGGCATCAGCAGCACTGAGGGTCTCAGTGGCCTCGAGGAAGGGCTTGAGGACCAGCAAAATCTGGGAGATGGCATCACACTCAGTTTTGGTCAGGGGGCCACTGATCCCAATCTCCCCAAGCAAGGCCAGCTCTTGGATGGCCTTCTGTTGCTCCACCAGCCTCTCGAGCACCAGGTATGTGGAGTTCCACCGAGTCTCCACATCCTGGATGATTCTGTGCTGCGGGACATTTAGCTTTGCTTGTTTGACCCACAGCATCTTGTCCCCCTTGATGCTCCGGTGGAAGTAGCCTGCCACCTTCCTGCATCTAGAAACGAGCCTGCTGGTGTTGCTGGCGCCATCACCGGCAGCCCTGTCCCCCTCCAAGCCATTCCTCACAATCAGATGTAAATTGTGTGCTACACAGCAAATACCAACAAAGTTGGCATCACGGACTGCCTTGACCATTTTGGCCCCATTGTTGGTGACCATGAAGCCACGGGTGAGCTCAGCCTGCCCAATGCCCAGCCACCCCTGCACCATGCGGTTCACAGTCCCCCTTATCTCTGCTGCTGTGTGGGATTCATCCATCACCTTGGCGTGAAGGAGAGCCCACCAACGGCCTGACTGGTCACACCAGTGCCCTGTGAGGGAGAGGTACGCATGATCTCCACCCCAGCTGCTCCAGATGTCCGAGGTGAAGTGTACGGTCACCTGTGGACCTGCCTTGTGCAGCTCCTCCCTCAAGTGCTCCCTGCATGCTTCGTATAGGGAGGGCACCACCGTCCTGCTGAAGGTGGTGCATGCAGGTACCTGGTAGGATGGAGCCAGCAGTGCCAGGAGCCGCTTGAACCCTGGCTGCTCAACAAAGGTGAAGGGCTGGCCATCCAGAGCAAGCATCTCCCCAATGGTCTGGGTGACCTTGCTCGCATTTGCAACTGGTCCCTTTTGCCCCCAATGTTCCAGGGTGACCTGCCTCTGCTGTGGGGGGACGGAGGCTGTGGAGCAAGTGGGGGCCATTCCTGCGGCAAAGGGGTGGTACCTGCGGAGATGATTCAGCATCCCTGAGGTGGTCATGTACTTTGTTCCCTTGCCCCAGCTTATTTTTGCTCAGCAGTGCACATTGAGATAGCAAACGCAGGATCATCTGCCAGCTCATAATGATCCCAGACCATGCTAGTACTAGGCCTTTCCCTCTGGCATGCGGGTGCATCTGTGGATGCTGCTGAACTCTCCCCCTCTTCAGCAGTCAGAGGCACAGCAAGAGAAAGAGTGGACTCAGCTGAACCGCTTGCCTTCACCTGTACAGAGATGAAGTGCCTTCTGGGAAAGACCTTGTGGCTTGAAAGGAAAAAACCTGAGTGGTGTCGAGCACAAACTCGACTCATTCCCTGTCCTTCCCCAGAACTTCCCTCGCCAGAGCACTGAGATCCAGATCCAGCACCAGCTCTTCCTCTGGCACTGGAAGGCTTAGCATAGGCAGTGACGTGGGGTGGAGCGCACTGCTGTGCTGGTAGCAGTGATGGTGGGAGAGGTTGTGGCTGCTGTGTCTGGACGTGAGAGAGTCTCAGGCACAGGCAGTGACTCTGGTGGCACTCTCTTTACTGCTTGTAGCTCTCCTCTCTTTACTGCTTGTAGCAGCCTCATCCCTTGTAGTGGGAGGAAAGAGGCGGCATCTGAGTTTGGTGGGGGGAGAAACTGCAGCTCTCCCACTTGCAACCTCCCTTGTTTGCCTTCGTGCAGGCTGGCCAGTGTGGCCACCATCCTTTCCACCCTGCTTCATAATGTGTTCCTTCGTATGTAAACTGGAACCTCTAAGTGTGCTCTGCGCTGTGGATTAGATTTCTGGATGTTATGTAAATGTGTTTGTGTGTGTAGATAATATATTGAGAAGCATTGGTGTGGTGGAAAGAATGAATGATATATAAAAATATATATATATAAACTAAATTCCTATATATTGAATAGATCCTAGGCTACTACTAACCCTATCCAATATAAGCGTAAACTAATACGAAAAGTAGTTATAAAATAAAAGCACCAAGTTCTCAGAAATCCCTGTTGCTAGCGTTGCAAGCAGGGAATCTGTTGAAGATCAGGGCTTCCAGCTGAGAACCTGGTGCTTTTATACAGAATCTCTGTTGCTAGCATTGCAAGCAGGGATTCTGTTGAAGATCAGGGCTTCCAGCTGTATGAAAGCACCAAGTTCTCAGACATCCCTGTTGCCAGCGCTGCAAGCAGGGAAACTGTTGAAGATCAGGGCTTCCAGCCGTCGTGGTCTGATGCAGAGGTGCTGGAGAACACCAGCAGCTCAGAAACTGACCCCAAGGCAGAAAGCAGGGAGCTGAAAAACTGCTGCCTTTTATGCTTTTTCTCTGGTCCTCCCCCAGAGCACTGGGATTGGAAGGGACCTCAGAGAATGCTGACAGGTCACTGGCCAGCCACACATGTCAGTCACGAAAGCACTCCTTCTCCCTCTCTCCTTCCCTCCCCTTACTTTCCTTTTTTTTCCCCCCCACAGGGAATCCAGTATAGGCAAGTTGAATATTCAACCCGCGCTGTTAATATTCGACTCGTGCTATTAATATTCGACTTCTGGTATTCAATTCGACAGCTATTCGACCAGCTGCTATTCGACTCAACTTTCACTTTTCAAGGAGAAATATGTCGAATATTCGGCGAATCAAATATTAAGTCGAAGCTTTGCAAAGCCCTATTAAACAGTCACTCAGTCCTCTGCAACATCAATTAAATTCACATGCTATATCAGTCCAGTGAATAAATAGGACACTAGCCTGAGACTCAAGTTCAATCCCCATTGCCCACACCACCTCCCAAAGACTGCCTGCATGATCTTGGTTACCAGCTTGCATGTACACAGTAAACTTACCATGCCCAGAAATGGTGACCTATGTTGTTCCTCACAGACTGCATTCTAAACCAGGAGCAGTGTGGCCATGTCTGTATGGCACTCCTAGAAGGCTAAATGGCACTGCAGAGTAACAGCTCTGCTTAGCCTTCTTAAGACACGACACATTAACTATTTCTAGCCTACTCAAGTGCCACTGCCAGGCATAGTAAGTTTGCCAAGTAGTAAGGTTCAATAAGACAAGTACAAAGTCCTGCACTTAGGATGGAACACTGACACGTGCAAGGTGCTGCACCTGGGGGGGAAGAACCAGCACCATACTGACAGGCTGGGGAACTCCCTTCTCATTGGTGCAGAGGCAGAAAAGGATCTTGGAGTCATCACTGATGCCAAGATGAACATGAGCCAGCAGTGCGGGGATGCAGTCAGGAAGGCCAACCATACCTTGTCATGCATCCATAGATGTATCTCAAGCAGGTCGAAGGAGGTGATCCTCCCTCTCTATGTGACACTGGTCAGGCCGCAGTTGGAGTACTGCGTCCAGTTCTGGGCGCCACACTTCAAGAGGGATGTGGATAACATGGGGAGGGTCCAGAGGAGGGCCACTCACATGATCAGGGGGCAGCAGGGCAGGCTGTACAAGGAGAGGCCAAGGGGACCTGAGCCTGTTCAGCCTCCACAAGAGAAGGCTGAGGGGAGATCTAGTGGCCATCTACAAACTAGTCAGAGGGGACCAGCAGGCAGAGGGGACCAGCAGGCCCTGTTCCCCCAGGCACTACCAGGAGTGACTAGAAATAACAGTCACAAGCTAGCAGAGGGTAAATTCAGATTAGACATAAGGAGGCACTACTTCACTGTCAGGGCAGCTAGGATCTGGAACCAACTTCCAAGCAAAGTGGTGCTGGCTCCTACCCTGGGGGTCTTTAAGAGAAGGCTAGACAAACACCTTGCTGGGATCGTTTGACCCCAGTACTTTTTCCTGCCAAGGCAGGGGGTCAGACTTGATGATCTGCTCAGGTCCCTTCCAACCCTACAAACTACGAAACTATGATCTGATGCACTGGTACAGGCTGAGGACCAACTAGCTAAGCTGCAGCTCTTCTGAAAAGGACCTGGTGGTTACAATGGACAATAAGGTGGATATAAGCCAATAGTGTGCCCTTGTCACCAAAAAAGCTAATGGTGTACTGGGCTGCATTGGTAGGAGCATTGCCAGCAAATGAGGGGAAGTGGGTCTTCTCCTCTATTTGGCACTGTTGAGGCCAAATCTAAAATATTGTGTACAGTTTAGGGCTCCCCGCTACAGAAAGGATGTGGACAAATTGGAGAGAGTCCAACGGAAAGTAAGAACAGTGGTCATGTCTCCTGTGTCCAGAAGGCGAGAGATCTGGTTGTAGAAGGAGATGCCATTGGTAAAACAAGACCTACCCACGACAAAGCCATGTTGGCTGTCATTCAGAATTGTACCTTCCACAAGCATGTTGCACATAGATTCTTTAATGAGCTTTTCCAGGATTTTCCCTGAGATAAAGGTTAGGCTGTTTGGCCTATAGTTGTCCGGGTCCTCCCTCTTCCCACCTTAAAGAAGGGCACAATGTTCACCCTTTTCCAATCCTCATGGATCTCCCCTGTGCACCATGAATTCTGAACTGTCCCAGTTTTTCCCATCCTTATAATGAGGGTGACAGCAATGCCCTATTTCACAAAAGCTCTGTGAGAATAAATCCATTAAAAGATTTTGAAGAACTCATTCTTTAATATTGGGTAGCAACTAAATATGGTGCATACATTTATTCCCATCTTTGTGATGCTTGGCCCTTCTTGATTTATTGGGTTTGGATTTGGTATAACATGACATATTTTCTGCCTTCATTTTTGTCTTTAGTATTCTGAAAGCATTTTGATGCTATACATATATATGAAGCTAACAAAGGTATAAATGGACCTTTCTCTGAATAAAAACAACCCCCCCCAGAAAAACAACTAAGGGTTTTTCTGCATACAGGAATTGCACCAATTGGACCAAATCCATCATTAAGTCAGTGTGTTTAAATCAGTGCAGCTTCTTGTGGGGACAGTATTTAAGTAGTTTAAAAATGTCCCCTAAGGCTAAATACAGACAGTCAAAAAGCCCAAGGCTGAATCAATTCTGTCTTTGCACGTTAGTCTAAGATGCAGAGAGTAAATTGAAAAACAACTGGGCACACATTCACTTTTGATTAGGAAATGCAGCCAAATGCCTGTAGTGGCTCAAACCAGAAGCCAGGGGGCACTGCAGCACAGCTCTCTGGCACATTGCCACCATGGGCTGTGTCTTCACTTCCCCTTCCTGCTGCCCCTGAGGTCTCTGGGCTTTGTGATCCAGAATCACAGAAGCAGGACTCTGCAGGGTTGCTCACCACTTCCTCTTCCTGCTTCAGGTGCATCTGGGATTTGTAGTCCATAGTCACAGCCAGCAGTAAATTTCAGTAAATTATTTAGGGCAGGGCAGCTCTGTACTCAGTTGAAGGAAGATTTAACCCCCCTCTCTGGCCCAAGACCCCAGCTGGGGTTTGCCTGGGGTCGTGGGAGGCAGTCCCTGCCTCCCATCTCCCACAACCCTTGTCGGCTGGAGCAGACTGCACAGCCCAACCCAGGGCTGGAAAGCATGCTGGGATGCTGGGGGACTCTGGTTTAACTTAAACTAGGAAGGGGTCTGGGACAGAAGTTTCATAAACTGGTTTGACCCAAATCAGGTAAGTCTAATATTGCATTCAACCAGGCTTATCTTAAACCAGTTTCAGCCATTTTGAAACTGGTTGATATGCACTGAGCTTCTGTCAACCCACAGAATCCTTTGTGATTCTTTCCCCCTACTTATCTGGAACCTGGTCGTAGGACTGAATGGGTTCCAAAGTTCCAGCTGCAGTGTTGGACCAAAGCCCTGTAACACATTCTAGACTTTGAGATCTGGAAATACTACTACTAATTTTTTAATTACAGGCATACCTCGTTTTATTGCGCTTCACTTTATTGTGCTTCGCAGATATTGCGGTTTTTTACAAATTGAAGGTTTGTGGCAACCCTGCCTCGAGCAAGTCTATCGGCGCCATTTTTCCAACAGCATTTGCTCACTTCGCATTTTTTAGCAATAAAGTATTTTTTAATTAAGGTATGTACATTGTTTTTTTAGACATAATGCTATTGCACACTTAATAGACTACAGTATAGTGTAAACATAACTTTTATATGCACTGGGAAACCAAAAAAATTTGTGTGACTCACTTTATTGCGATATTCGCTTTATTGCTGTGGTCTGGAACCGAACCCGCAATATCTCCGAGGTATGCCTGTATTAGTTTGAATGGTGCTAATGGACAAAGCCCCTCTCAAGATCAGGGACCTGTTTATCGACAAATAGGCAGAGATGTATGGAGCATGCATAAAAACTATCATTATGTATGGAGGCCCACTTTTATTCTAATGCAAATAGGTGGCCAGGGCGCTGCCACTGAGGTTACGGTGACTGCACCAAAGGAGTCATCTCCTAAAATCTGATCCTCTTTCTCCAGCCCCTATCATCATAAAGAAGGTTTGTGCTAAGGCTAGACAAGCACAATCCGTCAGTGTCCTTACACCAAAGAGCTTCCAGCTTCATTTGACATACAGCATAAAAGAGTGTTATAATTCAATTAGAGAAGTAGTGAACAACAGGTAAAATAAAACCAAGAGTAAAATCTTCTTGCCAGCTGCTGAAGAGTCCAAGGACAGCATAGACAAGGGCAGCCATGATCCTGTCTCAAAGACAGAGAATAATAAATCATTTGAAATATTGGGATGAAGTGGGAGAGGGGAAATATAGCACTTTGGAAAGGGGAGGGTGGGCCTGGCTTATTGCCACACATCCTTTTATATCCATGCAACATTGACATGAATTTATGGCATAATTATATATCTGAACTTGTGAAGCTGGTTCTGATTTACTGCATGCTTTTGTATGTTTATTTGATTATGGAGGAGGGTTGTATTAAATCCATATCTATTTGCACTATGGAGGCTGGTTTACCACAAACTGTGACAGTGGGACTCACAAAAACTTAAAGTTACAGTTAGCCCTTTTATTTTATGCCCTTCTTAGTCCTCAAAGCGCATCCAAAATTGTTTAACGAGGAGAAATAAATTGTTATTAGTTCAGTGCAAGTCAAAAGTGAGCAGAAGAAACTTGGAGTATGTAAAATATCCATGTTTCTGTAGATTATGAATTTAAAAAATGCCAGATGTAGCTTTGGTTTGCAGTTTTAACTCATACTTCCAAAAACACCCCACTACCTGAAGTTCTGATAAGACCAAAGCTGTCCTGGCTTAAACACTATTTCTCAATTTGAATGTGGGTTGGGAAAGGGATGCATAATCAAGTCTCAGGCTTATGCATTGAAGCATGAGATTTGGTTAGTCCACCGTTATCATTTTTGATTGTGTATAAGTGGGAATAGTCATAAACTTTTCACCACTAAGATCCAGCCACATCTAACTTCCCTCTCACTCCCTATACTAGATGAGACCATGGGGGGAGGAGACCGGGTGTCTTTTCTGCAGCTCCTGCCACTGCAAACACCTCCGCTCTCCCCCTTCCCATTTTTCTTGTCTTCATTTATTTTGCAGCTCTGGTTCAACTCTTTCTCCCACAAGAGCTATTAACTTGATGTGGGTCATGCCAAACAGTGCCCTATCACTGCTCCTATCTACCTAGTCTTATTCAACTTCACCCATCACCTCCCCCCTGCCATACATTACCATTTAGCCTTCTCATGATATCCAGTCACAGGATCATGGCAATTCATCCCCTGAGGCTGCAAGGAAACAGGTGCTACCTACAGTGAACCTAGAATGGTGTCCTGAGACCCACTTGTCCAGAGCTGCCAATCCCCTGAGGCCATAGGCAACAGACTGTTCTGAACCTTGATGTACGCCAACTTGGCTCTGGCTCCTGATCTATTTCTGGCTTACTGGAACTCTAGCTTAGGACTCTTGGCTTCTTGGGAACTTTGCCTATATGACCTTCTCCAACCATCCCTGTCCCAGTTCCTAACAATCAACCATGATGTGTTTTCTTCTCTTTGTCTTCTATGCCCTGCTCTCTTGATATAGGTTCTAGTCATATTACATTCTTTACTGTCCATTAATCCTGAATGTTTTGCCCCCCTTTTGAATCATGCCATGGGTCCTGCCAACTTCCAGCCTTTGTTCATTCTCAATATCTGTTTCCACTTCTCCTGTTTCCACCAGAGTGTAACATCTGTGATGGAAATCCTGTGCTCATGTTGACTGCTGTTGTGACAGATTTGTTCTTTCCTCCTTCAACTTACCTATCTTCCAAAATAAACAACTCTACTTTCCAACTCAACCAGATCCCATGTCTGTAATCCCAGCTGCTTTTTTACCACCTTTGAATCTCTCTTCTCAAACCCTCCCTTCCTCCTCCTGGCACATGTTTTTTGCACACAGTCTTGTTGATTTCTTCCTAGAGGAAACAGAATGTGAATGTTCACCTCCATTCTGCTCACCTTTCTCTCCTCTTTTGGCCTTTGACTCTCTCTTTCTTCTTTGTAACTGATGCAGTAGTCTCCCTTCCATACCCTGTTCCTCTAACCATTTGCCTCAGTAACCCTGTCCCATCCAATCCCCAACCTTCCTCATGCCCACTCTCATCCTCTCCTTGACTCTTCTCTTTTATCTCTCATTTTTTTTCTCTTGCCCTTTCCGCTTACTGTGCATGTGCTTCAATCTCTTCACCTTAAAAGTACCTAACCCTTATATCCCCTGCCCCTCTCCCTCCTCCTTCTCCCGTTCATAGCTAAATGTATTAAGTGTGACATCCACAATCACTGTCTTGAGTTCCTTTTTTTTCAAATTCCATTCTAACTTTTCCCAAGTTAGGCTTTGGCCCTTTGTATTCATAGAAAACAGTTTTCACTAATTTTTCTATTGACCTCTTAGCCAAATCTCAGAAACAATACGGTATGCTCAATTTCCTTGACCTGGCTGTCAGCTATCTTTAACACAGTCCACTCTCTTTTTGTCTTCCTTTAGTTTCAGAAACTCTATAATCTCTTGCTTCTCCTTCAATTTTCTATTATTTCTCTTGATTATGTGTAGGGGAGGGAAGGGGGACATATAGCTTATCCAGAAATAAGAGGGAGAAGGGAAGAGAACAAACCTCTTCTTTCTAGATAATCACGGCCACAAAACATAAATACAGTTACTGTCTCCATGCTGATATTCTCATATTTGCATTTCTACTTGGGCCTTTTTGCCTTTGGTCCAAACTAAAGTCTTGGCATGTCTGATCTGACATCTCTTCAGGGATATCCTGCTATCAGATTAAGCTCAAATCACCCAATGATGACCAATCAGCCTTTTTCAGTCACTTTTTAGATTTTCAAACGTGCCTTTATGCTTTTTCCTATACAGCCCCTGATATTTGGAAGGACCTCTCCATCAACATCCACAAAGCTACCCCAATGTTGTTCCTCAAATCTGTTCTTAAAACTGTCCAAAGCTGTTTGTGTATTGAGATGCCTGTCTGTTGGACTGTCCCGTATTAATTATTGTTTCTATTTTGCTTTTTTTTAAGATTCTTGGACCAGGAAATCTTTTTGTTCTGTGTTTGTACCCCTATCTCAATGGGGTCTGTGAATGTGGTTCCTATGTGCTACAGCTAAAATAAATAATAGCTTAATAACCTGTGGCAATAAAGTTACACAAGTTTTTATGAGTTATTATGCTTCAGGTTCCTTATGCTACATAAGGATATATTGGATACTATACACTTGGTTGGGATTGTTTAGTCAAGGATGGTCCTGCCTTGACCAGGGGGCTGGACTAGATTACTTCATGTGGTCCCTTTCAGCCCTACTTTCCTACGATTCTATATTTCTTTTCTATTGATACATAATTGCATTTCAACCATATATCCCCTTGGTTGTCAGGATAAAGTAAAAAGAAAAGGGAGGAAAGTACAAAAAAATACATAGTGCAAAGAAAATTGTTTCTGTCATGCATTCCTCAAATATTTCCAAAAGGCAACAGCAGAGGTTCTTAAGTGGCAAAAGAAAAATCTGGCAGATAGACAGTATTTAAACCCTGTACTCACTGGTCTGGAAAATATTTCCATATTATGCTCTGTGGATCAGCATGGTTACCAGGACAGCTAGGCAAAATTGTCTGGTCAAATAATTTATTCATCATCTTTAGTTGGTTCTAGAGCAACCTATATTATTTTCAAATTTGGCTCAAAGCCAAAAAATATTTGCAGCTTAATAAAAAAAGTAAACCTTTTATTTCTGTTATTTTCAAAGCAAAACATTTGATTTTTCACTATCTTAAACCAAATCTAGCTAGATTTAAGTATAACTTTAAAATTTTAAACAAACTGAAACACTGTTATTTTTATCAAAACTAAAAAAGAAAAAGGGGAAAAAATCAATAATATAGGGCTGGTCTATAAACACTTTATGTGTTTGGTGGGGCTATATCTCTTCCTCTGTTCAACATTTTTCAACAGAATACAGAAGAAACCCCCCTCTACCTGCCAAATACTTTCATAACATTACTTTTCCATATGTTCTGTTGAGGCTGTTGGGGTAGTGATACTATTTTAGTGCAAAATAGACTAACTGCAACCCAAAGGTATAAAGTCTCATGTACTCCCTTAAATTGAGTAGTTCACACTTTAAGAGCTAACATAATAATTTGTACAATGGAAGCCACTGATACCACACAAATTGCAGTACTGATCCTTGTAAACCTAGGAATTATGCAGCATATTTTTGAGTGCCATCTACTGGCACCTTGTCAGTTAATTATTCACCTTTATACAGACTTCTGTCTTGTATGCAGCACTTCTGTAATGAGTCAAAGGCTGGGGACCCCAAACTTACATAAGGTACAAGAATACACAAAGTTGAGGTCTTTAAAGAATAAGGACCAGATTCTCTTTCACCATCACACACAGGTCAGGCATTACCCAGGCTTTTCTCTGGCATATCTTTTGAAGTGAATCCAATGACAGGGGGAACAAATGGATGGAGGATAGCTTGGGTGTGCACAGCAGGAAGGGGTGGAGTGGGGGGAAGGTTTTGCCTTACCAGGAAAAAAGGGCTCAAGGAACAACTCGGGGCCCCTCCAGTCCTTTGGCTTGCTTCCTTCTCCCCACCCTCACATATCTCCCTGTAATGGCTATCCAGGGAGCTGGCTTCAAAAGGAATCCTTATGGCTTGCTGGTTGATATGCTGGGCTGAAAAATGAGAGCTGCCTGGGTTGTAAACTTGTTCTGTCCTAGAGACATTAGTGGAAAATAGAAAGTGGAAGGAAGAAAAGATGTTTTCTAAGTCCATCCAAGACTGCTTCACGTTCACTAGGAGAGCATGTATATACCCTGCTTGGTATTGAGCATGTTCAGTCCATACTCAGGGCTATGTATACAGCAATACAATTCCTTTCGACATCTTTAGTGCCAAAATACCACACAGATGACCAAGAAAACAGCCACTTAGATGACTTGGAAGGAATAAAATGCCACCCCAGTGTTCAACCACTCTCTGGCTTGTACCTATCATGTCTAGGATTCCCAGCAGGTCTCATATCCAATTACTAGCCAGGTCCAGGATTCCTTGATTTCCAAAACTCAGATGAGACCAGGTGCATTAAGCCATATGCCACAATGCTAGTTTATTACTGGAGAATTAAATCAAATTCATCTGAGCTGTGCCTTGACCTCTTGAATCACCTTATCCCTTGGGGCTAAATGGGAACCTTTTTCCAAACTGCTTGCAAAGTAAAGTGCTACTCTGCATGCATAAGGGTGGCACAACCAGGCTGTACATGCTTCAGAAAGCTGTTAGTAACCATTTTGCTCCAACAAATTTCACCAGATCCAATTTCGTCATGCCCTATCTGGTCCTCTTTTCACTCCCAGACAAATGGCCAAGAGTTACCCTGTCTGCCTTACAGTACTTTTTAACCATGATTTCATCACACTGCTGTAACAAGTTGCGCTTTCCTCATCTACGTGCTTTCTTAGGGTTCACTTCTTTGCCAACATCATTGTGACACAATATACTTTGTTGAAATAAAAACCCAGACAACAAATAAAAAAACAGAAAAAGCTCAAAGTGATTGTATTTGCAGATTTTTGAACAGCTAAAATTGTAAAATAATAATGCAAGGAAGAAAATTGGTTGCAAGTAACAGGCAAATATGGATGAGAACACACCTCCACAGTGTTTAAGAGTGCAAAATAACAACAAGGTTTAATAATAGCTGTTATTGGAAAAGCTATGTAGGTAAAAGGTTAAGATAATGTCATCTGCTCTGGTTTCATGAAAGAATGTTAATGGTTATCTGGGGTCAAAGTTAACTATTCACAAATGTTGATGTGCCTTGGGGCAAAACAGCACTTGCTCTATTCTGACTGGTGGAGATAATCTGAGGTTAGAATGCAGGAGAGAGATAACCTAATAAAGAATGGGTTTGAATTACAAAACTGACTCTCCAGTTTTCATGATCATTGTACAACATGCACAGGGTGCCTATCACCTGACTAAGGAATGCATAAAATAAGGAATTAAAAACAGAACATCTAGGTCTTTTTGGGTGCATTCCAAACACAATTTTAACAAAATCCACTTTAGCTTCCTTGCCTATTAATATTAATCTTTGTACTAGCTATGTAAACATGAAGAAAATGAGAACAATCCTCAGTGCAAAGTCAGGGCTTCTCCTACAAAAAAATTACTTGTATGAATAGTGCTGGGGGGGGGGGAGGAAGCTTTGCAGAAATGCAAATGAGTTTACAGGATATTCCCCCAAAGTGTTAGAATTTCACAGGCAGCTATTTGACATAAGGGTACTTACTACATGGGTCCAACATATATTTCTAATAACTTCATTTACTACAAAAATATTCTGAACGTGTGATGGAGGAAAATAGAGCATGTCATCTAGGATGTATGTGACTTTTAAGCCCAATTTCACATTAAAGTATTTGTAAACGAGAAACATATTGCTAGTGAAGGTTGTAATGGATGCTATTATTAGCATTATATAAAAATAGAGGTGTGTGTTTTTACAACAAGAATCTGTATATAAGCTTTGTTAGCGCTGTCCAAAGTATACAGAAACTGTTTTCAGCAGTATTGCATGTTATTTAAATAACAGATGTTTTTAAAAAATTAGCCTTTGATCAAGCAGTACAAAAAATTAAAAATCCCCTTAGTCTCTTATACAGAACATCTGCAGTGAACCTTGAGGAAAACAATGCCTATATGTTATCTCAATTAATATGCATCTCAAAATAAGGATTGAATCTTGACAATCCTTATTTAGATACAACTCTTGACTTTGGTGAGAGAGCTTCTGGAGCAAGAATAATGGTAGCCTAGGTATATACCTTTAAAGAAAATGAGTTCATGGTAAGGCAAACAGACCATACTAAAACTCAGTTAATTGCCACACCTCTCTTAAGGTATCAAGTTACAATACACAGGACAAGAGAATCACCCAACAGAAAACTCTGAAGTGGAAACAGTTCAGTAGCCAGCGTTCCAGTCACAGTGATCTGTAAGTTACCATACTCCTTTTGCCAACTGTGTGAGATGTTTCTACATTTTGGTGTCTCCCCTCCTTGTAGTCTTCCACTTCTTTTACCAAAAATGAAAGAGAACTATTGCAAACAGTACTTTCTCATTCATTTCTGCATAAAAGCTGTGGATTAATATCATTTTATAGTGAGGTATTGCCAAAGTTTCCATAATAATCTCTCTCTCAAAAATATCCTATGTTTATTCCATAAGGGTAAAATTCACTAAGTAAAATATTCTTCCCCTATTGGGGGAAAAAAAGCATTAAAAAACCCTAATGATCTTTCAAGGATTCATCATTCTTGCAGCCTACATGTTCACAACTTGAATATATCAGTCTGGCCACTTTTTCTGTGGGTCAGAACTTCTTGATACATCACATTTCCCTCCTTTTATCCTGTCCTTGGAGGTTGCTCATCACATCAGTGTTTGTGGCAAGTAATTGGTCTGCCTAAATAAGTCAACTGAACCTTTACCAGGCTCTACTGCTCAGTAGTTATGTTCTGCAGAGGCTTATGTTACATAGCATTTAGAATCCAAGCACGGACTCAAACAAGACTCCTTAGCTTGAAGTGATTACTGTACAGGGCACTGGAACCAGAAATAGAACAAACTAAGGGCCTTATTACACCTTAGGATGTAAGTTGCACAAACACTGATCAGCTTAGAGCTAGCTTGGAGTTAGGAGCAGTCGCACCTTAAGGCTAAAAACTTTCTGGCTGTCTCCCACTTGCGCTGCTGTGATTTGATGCTAGAGGCCTGGTGAGCAGGACTGGTGAGCCAGGATAGGCTTCTATCCCTGCTCTACAGGCAGGGGACTGAGAGGTGGGCTGAGGGAAGAGGGAGGCAGGAACATGTCACCTGCCTCCCCCAGAGCCCAGCATGGACCAGGGCAGCATGCTGTTGGCTCCCCATGACAAGTCATCCTCCCTTTCTCGTCTCCCCCTGCTGCCACCATTGCTGGGGCTGCTAAATGCTCCCATGAGCCATGGCACAGTACTGGCTCTGCTGCCCAGTCCAGGGAGACACTGGCAGCTCCACTACTGCCTAGCCTGGGAGCGCTGCACCACACCACCTTGCTCATTGCATTCCAGCCATGCCACCTGTCTCCCCTGGAGCCTGGTGTGGGTGCCAGCAGCATGCTGGTGGTTTCCAACAATGTGGCAGTACATTCCCCTCCTCCTCCTCCTGATCCATCTCCTTCTCCAGGCTGCCCTGCCATCACTTTTGGAGCTTCTAAATTGTCTCACCAGCCATGGCATGCTGAAACCAGCAGGGCAGCATGGTGCAATGCTCCCAGGATGGGCAGCAATGGAGCCATCAGTGCCTCACTGGGCTGGGCAACAGAGCCATCTCCAGAGCCTCTTACTGTACAGCACCCGCCGCATCCTTGGTGCTGCCTCAGGTGGCTTTCCTCTTTCTCTTGTGCTGTGCCATGCTCTGCCCACCCCATAGTAGTACCTTGGCACACTGGCTTTCCATGCAGTTCCCCCATCCCTCACTTCCCCTGGGTCTGACCCACCTCAAGCTGTCACCATCTTCAGCTGCATGCAGAAACAACATGGAGGAAGGGCCACTGCATCCTAGGATACTGGAGGACTTCAACTTGGGCAACACAGCTGTGCAGAGTGGCCACAATGGAACAGGAGCAAAATTATGTGGATCAGATGTAATCCAGCCCTGGAGTGATGCAACTTTAAGCTGCACAACAAGTGCTTTAAGCCAATTAAAAGTGGTAATGTGAGGCCAGTGCAATGGCTAAGAGCTTCAGGAGCTGCCTAAAATTACCATGCAACAAGGCCTTAAGAAATACCTCGAGTGGAAGAGTGGAACAGTGAAAAGCCCAGCAGAGCTGAAGCACTCTAGAAGTGTGAAAGATGACTGGAGAAGGTGTGAACTATTAATGGGTGCCAAAAAGGTGTAAAATGGAAGTCTTATTTCCCAAAAATAATTACTTTCAGTTAGGTCAGGCAGATGAGACTAAGAAGGCATGATACAAAGAGTGCTGCACTCCATATAAAATAAAATGACTGATACAACTTTTTAAAGCAGAGTATGAAAAAGAAACTGATCAAAGGTTGAAGAATCAGTCTTATAATTCTGGAGAGCTAACTGAGTAACTGATAAGCAACCAGATTGTTTTACCCAAGATCCCAGTTATAATCAGGGAGAGATTACTGGAAGACCTACAATTAGGCCTTGACAAAGCAGTGAGAATATACCAAGCAAAAGAAGCCACCTGTCCAGACTGGGACTTATGGTAGATATATAGTTCTCTGATATACCGTGGGCATGTAAAGAAATAAAAAAAAAATACTACAAGAAGAGACCTGAAGCAGAAAATCTTGAGTAGTGCAGACTGGGAATCAAAAACAAACCAACCAAAAAACAACACAAGAAGCTGCGTCCACTGGCAAACACTGTAAGCCAATAAATCAAGATACCTGGGAAAAATACAAAAGCTGCAGCAGATTACATACTACATGGAAGTTTGCAAGTGCCAGTAAAATGTACATAGCATGTGTAGACTGTAATAGGCCCTAAGTTGCTTAATGGTAATACAGTATTGCATTTGCTTATGTCCACTTGACCAGAGTTTGGGTAAGAGAAGAAGAGACAAAGTAAATAAGCAGGTGAGAGAATGTCATAAGCAAGAAGAGTTTAGAAGATGTAAGAAAGACAAGTCAAAAGAAGCCAGCTAAATATCACTTGGAATTCATTTAATGGATGTATACTAGCTATATCTGGTTTAGGACAAAACATAGTTTAAATAAGGCATAAAATTAGGCATCTTTATACATAACCTATTAGTACATTTCTATACTTTCTGATGTTAGGAAGCTTTTGAAGTTGAGCCAAATAATCAAGTATAGAAATCTAGGTTCATCTCAGGATCTTTGCTCTTCAGCCTTGAACTATGGTTCTTACTGAATGGCCCTTTGGGCAATGAACCAAAGTGGTGTAAAGTCCAAAGACAGATGTACATGTCAATATGATTAAAAGACTTCTGTCTGCTAACAACTGATTATAGATTGTAAGTATAGAGTTACAGCTCAGGCTAGTATCAAGAAAGTAATCAAGCCTATTAGCAGTAGTAGCATATTTCCAGAATGGATCATAGGAAAGTAGGACTGGAAGGGACCTCACAAGGTCCTCATAGTCAGAAAGTTTCTCTTAATCTCCAGCCTAAATTTCCTGTGCTTGAACCCATTGCTCCTAGTCCTGTCCCCTACGGCCATAGAGAAAAGCCCATCTCTATCCTCTCTGTAATCACCCTTCTGGTATTTGAAGACTGCTATCAAATCCTCCCTCAATTTTCTCTTCTCCAGACTAGATAACCCCAGCCCAGGGATTGGCAACACCTTTGGGCAGAGTGCCCAAACACTTGCAACCTTGACCAAAAACACCTACAACAACAAGAGGAGTTGCAGGGGGGCTGATCCTTGTTGTGGCAGTGCAGCCCAGCCACTTCCCTCCCATCTGCCCCAACGCATGCATGTCAAGCAAAATGCCTTTGCATGCCACACTGGCACCCATGCTGGGGGTTGCCTATTGTGAAAGCGGGCTGTCTTGAGACCAGTCCAAACATTTGCCTACCCACCTGTCTGGGGCAGTCTGCCCACCTGACTCACCTGCCACATCTTTGTTGGAACTGAAGAGTTGTTTCTATATGGGAAGCTGCCCATTTAATGCCTGATGCCAAGGGCATAATACATGGCTCCATACCACCTCTACATAGTGTCCCATGCCTCGCAGATGGCATCACTATATGGCTCCAGCCCCACACTGGCCCCCATGGGTGACTGGTGCAACCTTAGTCGGGGGGGCACATGCACTCCCCCCCGTCCCCACCCCCCAGTGAGCAGTCAGCAACCAGAGGGGGAGCCAATCTCGCCAACTGTGGCAGGTCCCCCTGCAGCAGAACTTACTGTCCGGTGAGCAGCCGCGCTACTCCCAGAAGCAGCTGCGGCACTCCCATAAGTGACTGCGGCACTCCCAGAAGTGGCCGTGGCCTACATCTGGTGCTCCCACTACCCAGCCAGCACTCACGGGGGGGCATCAGGACTCCCACCTGCCCCCCCTGCCCATTGCCTAAGCGGGAGCATGGCTGGTCAAGGGGTGCACCCCCTTGCTCATTGCTAGTGCTGGGCCCCAGTATGTTCCTGACTGATGTTCAGACCCCAACCGGGATCCCTCCTACTCAGGTGGCCTAACCTCTGTCATCATCCTGGGCTGCAAAACTCCTTAGACCACATCCCCTCTCAGCAATAGCCCCCTCTGAGACCTTTAGCCTCGCAGGCCCTGGCCTCACTTCTAGGTCACTCAGGACTCCAGGCCTCTAGCTTCTGGCCGTCCCTCACGGTGGCCATCCTTGCCCTCAGACCACTATGGTCCTGGCCCAAGCATAGGCCAGTTGAGGTTCTCTGGCTAGTTTTTCAAGCAGCTAGTCCTGTCTTCCATATGGGTCTGCCTGCTCAGTCCCCTCCAAACACTGCCCCCAGTCTCTGAGCTTGTGGGCCACATAGTTACTTTCTGGAACCCTCCTGGGCTTGCTCTTCCACCCTACTGGGCTTCTACTCCACCCCCTCACTAGGGCCACTACCCTGCCCCCTCACTGGGGCTCCTGTGACTGATGCCCCTTGAGCCTCAGGTCTCTAATGACATTCCTAGACCCCTTGCCTGTCCCCTGTCCATGGTTATCCACAAGGTCATGTGGGCTGAGGCTATATGGTGACCCATCCTTGCCTTTCACTGGGGAGGCACAGGTATGGTACTTCCTAGAGATTGCCCATGACAGGCAGCCCCACCACACCATCCAACCCCAACAGGGTGTAGTTTCAGGTCATGCCCAAGGAACCTCATTCATCCCCATAGTTCCTACCCTTGACCTTCAAATGTTCTGGGAGCAGTAGATCTCTGGTTGGGCAATGTTCAGCCTTTGGATCCCTGCAGCAACTGCCCACTCAGCTCCTAGGGCCTGGGCTTATACCATGGATCAGCAACCCCGGCACACATACCAAGCATAGCACACAAGGCCATTTTGCTTGGCACACCACTGTCAGGCCAAGCTCTAAGCAGCTGCTGCCAGCCACGGAGCTCAGGCTGCTCCCAGGCTGGGAGGCTGCAAGCCCTGCTGCAAGCAGACCAAACTCTGTGAGCCGGTTGCAGCTGGGAGGCTGCAAACAGCTGCTCCAGGCTCTAGCATGTCAGCACTCCCACACCTTCCAAGGTAGACATTGTGGTTTTTTCAGCACTCTAGCCAAAAATGTTGCCTACCTCTGGCTTATACTGAGGCTGCCCAGCCCTCCTCCTCCTCCTGCCCTTTTGCAGACATGTGACCACTTAATTAGACCTCACCACACTTGCCAACTACTCCACAGCCTACTCAAGTCCTTTGTGTGGTAGGCACAAGGTGTGCCCTGCTACACCTACCTCTGCCCTCACCCCTCGTAAGTCATGTTTTCCAGGCCTCTAATCATTTTTGTTACTTATTATAAATGTAAAGTATAACTGTCAACACTAAATAGAGTTTTTGTTTAAAGATGCTGGGAGGTTGACTCCTAAGATGTTACAGAAAAAATGTATTAAAAGGGATATGCAAAGGTCACTATAGGATTAGGAAAAAAAACTCTAATAAAAGATCTCTAGCCCTTTCCCATGGGCCTCAACCAAAAAGCAAAATTGAGGAAGACGTTAAGGATTTTTGCATTTGCCAAAAATACATGCCAATTCAAGCAAAAAAGTCCAGGCAGTCCACAAAATATTGGCTGCCTGGAGTAAAGTCTAGATTTGTTTATGTTGGCAGGCAGAAACAAGGTACTCATCTAAGACTATTATTCTCATTTACTTTAGCTAACCTTACTATAGGATAATACAGCTAAATAAGTGATTGTGCATATTGAACTCATTTTGATTAGATTTGGCATACCTGGCATAGCAATGTCTAACAATGGACCACTATTCAGCATACATGATTCTGAGCAGTTTGCAGTGAAATATGGATTTAAATCCATCACTGCTGTTTCCTATTTTCCCTCATTCAATAAGTTGGTGGAAAATGGTGTCAAAATAATAAAGCATCTACTGAAAAAGATTGTAGAGTCCTACTCCAATCCATATTTAACACTGTTAAGCTAGAATGGTACAAATGAAGCACGTCACCTACTGAAAGCTGAAAACAAAGATTGCTGCACTAGGAAGCAGAAGCAGACAGACATAAAAGTCTAGTAAACTGATTTAAATCCACCTGGAATGGTTCAAAAGTGTACCTGGAAAATCAAGTACTATTTTGAACTGGTTTACTGTGAATCTCCAGGCATCCCATGCAGCATAACTCCTCATCCCCCCCAGACACACACACGTACACGCCATGTGCCGCAATTGGTCATTTGGTGTATAGCCAGAACTTTACTGCCCCACTTCTTTTAGTTTTTTTGGCACTTTTTATCAACAAATTCCCTTGCACTGTTTGTTCAATAAAAGCTATCTAATAACCAGCTGTGTCAACTCCCTATCCAACCACAGCGCCTTGTCCTGGCTCTTCCCAGTGGATGGGAACCAAACAGTGCAAGTCCAAGCCCTCCAACCACTCCTCAAGTCAGGCAAGTAGACTGCAGACTTCAGTCATTAGCAAGCTATTGCAATTTATTGAACTTCTATTTAGGAGACAATGGAAAACAGAAAAGCAAAAATGCCCCCATCCACAGGTCACCCATTCGCTGGGCTCCCCAAAAAACATGGGTGCAAGCAGTTCCCCTGCCTGCTCCCACATTTGCCCACTATGTGGCATCCTGAGCTGGGCACTCCCACTCCCTGTTGGCAGAGTCACAGCACTTCAGACAATTATGAACCAGTTTCTAATCAGTGACATCTGGGAACTGTTCAATTATGAGGTGTATCTGCACCCTAGAAGCACCTATACACATGCTCCAATGCATTCTGAGTCTAACCTGTCGGAGCAGAATCAGGTTTGCTGGAGCTTTCTAATCAGACCGCTCCAGTGTGCTGCATTGTCTCCTGTACTCGGTGTCCCTATTGAATGAGCTCTAGCTAAAGCACCCTCGCTGCCATTTTGAAACGTGGGATGCTGAATACATGAGACGCTCTAGGCATTCATTGGAGCGGCTTCCAAGGTGCCTAACTGAGGGTTTTGAATTCCACTCTAGCAGCCACTTGCCACTAAATTAGGTGTTGAAGTGCTCAGTGTGGTGATCACTGATTCATTTTCTGAATCAAGCCTTTGGACACTAACTGATTCTATAATTCTGAAATCAAAGAGAGTTTACCTTCAATTTCAGTGAATGCAATCAGACCACAAAAGCTCAGCTAACATTTTGTTAAGGAGACTATGATTCTTAAGGCAAACAGTTGAAGAATCAAAACAAAAAATTCCGTTTATTCAGGGATAATATTACTACAACTAACTATGCTATGAGGGCCTTTTAGGGATGATGGTATTATTTCTGATTGTCTGCCAAGGTTACCAAATGAACAATAAATCCTAGCAGCATGTTTGCAGATCAGGTTATATCACCTTTAGCACATATTCTTTTCCAAGAATCTAATGATCATCCCAGGAGAGAAGAAAAATACCCTCAATAACCCAGTGTAGCAAAGTAGGTAAAGAAGGTTTTCAAAGGCACCTAATGGATTTCAAATTCCATTGAAAAACCTCTCCCTTAAGCCCATCCCTGTTGAGGAAAGTACTTAAACATCTGATGGAGTCCTGCTGGTTTCACATTTCTCCAAAACCTCCATATACTGTGGCTACTGATATGTAGCAATTTGTCTTTCATCACTTTATTACAGAATTTATATCTGGGTGTCTGAAGTATAAAACCTACATTGCTAAATTTAAAGTCTGAGGATTCCCAAAATAGCACTGGAGTATTAAGTGCACTAAAAAAGAAAGAGAACTGTCTGAAAAAATATACGACCTCTCCTATTGCAGCCACAGCTGCTAATCTGAGATTAATCAAATAAAGATTACAGATGGAAAAAGCCTGTTAAGCAGTTCAGTCTGCCTTTTACTGTGTTGGATTGTTACCTGTAGTACTCTCTTCAGTGTTCCAGCCAGTCCATTTAAAATGACTTGGGAAACGCTGCTTCCCCAAATCCCCTGAGAAATGATTTTGTAGCCTAATACATCTCAGCAAGAAAATTGGCCTACTGTTCTTCCTACATTTCTTCTGCTGATTCTCCCACTCCTCATCCTACGTATATGGCCTTGGGACACTTGTAATTTCTTGCTCTCCTTAGCTTAGTTGTCTTCTTAGCAGAATATTGCTGCTGCTCACAGCAATCCTTCTTGCCTCCACCACTGCCTCTACCTCAGGTCCCATATCGACTGCAGCAGCCCATAGGGTGACAAGGGCTCCTAACAACATTATTGTCTTCCCCTTCTGTTTTGGAGGCTGGACCTAGAGTGTGGAAGGGCACTGAGCAGGCAAACTAGCCTGCTGAAAAGGAAAGGAAAGGCCATAGTCACCCTGCAGCTTTCCAAGGGATTGCGGTGTGCCCTGAGATGGAAGCTGCTGAAGGGTATCCTTTGGTGTGGTTGAGAGACAGAGAGGGTGAAGGGGTGTGATTTTAATTTGTGTTTTAATTGAAAAATGTGTTTGCCTTATAGAGAAGGGGCCAATGACTGGTTTTAGAGACAGACAGCTACCCCCACTTCAGAGTTGGGGTGGGGCTTGGAAGAGAGTAAGGAGTTGGAGAGATACAGGTGAAAGGGGCCTTTCTGGTTTTATTTTATGGAAGTATTGGATACGGGTTAGGCAGTGATGTTGGGCTTGGGGGACACCCTCTTTGGTCAGAAGCAGGGGAGCGGACTAATTGTATTGTTTTTCCTTTGGGTAGGGTGGGAGTTTGTTTTTATTTCAATATTTTATTCTGTTTCTATAATTCTTGTTGTCTTTTATTGTAAACTGCCCTGACCCTTTTTGGGAAAAGTGGCATATAAATCTAATAAATAACAAAATGGCTATATAAATACATAGCTAGTGAAGAAAAAATATGTTTGATTTGTAATGATAATTAACAGAGGCAATTTTAAGCAGATATCATCTTTTTCTTCAGAAGAAAGATACAAATAAAAAGGCCATGAAGAAACATTTCAGGACTTCTACAGCCTTGCATAAAGCAGTTGAATAGTTATGGTAATACTGGGGTTGTCCTTCAACTTATAGGTGGGCTCCGAGAAAAGTGAGCCACTGGACTTTCACTGTTGTACCTACATTAGGATAGGACTTCTCAGACTTCTTCCATAGACTGAAATGAATAGTTCTTCCATGCAGAGTTGCACAGCATCCCCTCGGTACTGACAAGGGTTGCTTACACAGAAAAGTAATACTAGGTGAATATTTATGCAGTTTTATCCATCTTCTATGCAATGTAGTAGTTGTAAATAAAAAGATTCCCGTGAGCAAACAAATCTCAATGGATCACCAACAAAAACTCCACATACCACAGTTTGAGAACCATTTTTTTGGAGATTTTGAAACATTATGATGGGGGTGGTTTATGGTAGTGACACCAGGATTCCTCAAAAAGTTCTCAGAATTCGGTTTGCTAGGAGGTAGTTAGTTTCCCTGGTGTGGACTAGGTACTGACAATTGGTGCAATGTGAACACCAATCTCTGATCTCTATTATGATTAGAGATTGGAATAGGCTACTTAGAAACACTGGATCAAATTTATCTCCAGTGTAAATTCTCTGATGGAGTTGTAGTAGAGGTGATCTGGACAACTTCTTTCTGTATATACTAAAATACTGTGTTACCGCCCTTCTCAGAATTGTAGCTGCCATTAAAAATAAAGTTGCATCTTTGTTAGACATATTTGCTAGAGAGACTAGTGAATAATGAGATAACATGATTAATAAGGGAAATTCTGTACAGACAAGAAGGTCCAATTAAGGACCCGACTATTTAAAGAACTGATACATTAAGGAACTTCAAATAAGTGCTTTTTTCCACTAAGCTCCAGATTATAATAGCATGAAGCCAAACTAAGGAGGAAAATATGACAGGAAAAATTAATTAACTTGAAACCAGACTACAACAATCTGAAGATGAAAAGGAAGAAGTAGGAAATGGAAAGACCCTAACTGACTTCAGTAGGCTGTGGATCTGGCCATAAAAGCATATTTAGCATGCCCAGGATCTTGAAAATGAAAAAATATATAAACAAACTCTAAGTAGTATAAATATGTCTTGCTTAATGAAGGAAGTCATGACACTATCCAAGTGCATTACTACATCTGAATCTCATGACTGATTACTATGTGCAAGAATGTAAAAGGATGAATGGGGTGACTCTACAGTGTAGGATTTTAAGACATACTTTTAAGGCAGAGTAGCACATAGATGTGACTAAACTTTTTCACCTAAACTAACCTGAGTTACACAGAGGTGACTAATGCATGAAACAGATTCTACAGATTTGAGTTTGTCCCGGTCTTCCAAAATGAAGTAAATTACTTCAAATTTAGCCAATACTCACAATGTCTACATAGTGCAGAACATGTAAGGTGCTGTAAATTCACACTAGCTTGCATCTCTGTAATTTCTCCATATAAATAAGTGTTCAATAGGATGTGCATTGATATTTCCCAAAGGGAAAACTGTAAGATGATTTTTTTTTAAGTGCTGAGATACAGATGTGTACTCAGTGACAGACAAGGTCTTGGTGATAGACAAGCAGACAACAGCCTTGAAGTCCTCAGGTCCCCAGACTACATTGAATCCAATGAGAGAATGTTAAGTGAAGTCATAATGACTAGACAGAACAGCCTAAGAAAGAAAGCAAGAACAGGAAGAGCCCCAGTACTGAGTATGTGGCACTGAGTCATGCAGTCCATGGCTTTGATGTACTGTGACAGAACACAAGAGCACAATCCATTTTCAGTTTTGCAGTGTACGGCAAAGTGGAAAACTTGGAGTAGTAAAACCAGCCAAGGCAAGTGTAACATGAGTACTCCCTCTACTGTTAACAAGAGTGATGACAGTTCTAACAGCGGGCCTCTGACAAGGCAATAATCCATGTGATAGCAGTGCCAATGATCTAGAAAGATACTCAGAACAAAACTGCTAAGAAACTGAGAAATATTCAAAGAGGGTACACTCACAGAAGAAAACCTATTCTAGAGAGTGTCATCTCAGCTGGGACTCCAGCTAAAAACAAGCTGTTTTTATCTGAGACCATGTCAGAATAGGAGGAACTGACTGGTATAGCTGTTCCAGTAAAACTTAGCTAATAATAAATAACTCCCCAAGTTCTGTTCCAGAATAAAAGTGATTCATAATTATTCCAGAACAAAATCACTTTTATTGCAAAATAGTGTGTCTACACAGGGGAATTATGCCACAATAGCTGTAGCATTTTGTTTTCCCATGCAGACAAGGCCTAAGGGTAAAGCATAATGATTTAAAATCAGTGCTGTAATTAAAGTGATTTCTAACAAGCTGCCTGGGAACATTTCTGGGCAGGTGACAGGCACTCAAAAACAAGCCAATAGCACAAAGGCCAGCATGTATGGGGGAAAGCAAACATGAACAGAGAGCTCAAAACCTTTTCCAAGAAGACAAGGTGAGTGCCATCACCTTTGACAAGTACTGATGTAACTGCCACAGAATTGCATCCTGCTCCTGGGATCCTTCTTGAAAAAGTGCTTAGCATAACTATTAAACTGACTGACTAAAATTGAGAACTTCTTTCAATGATGTTCCAAATGTACCTAATAAAGACACCAGTTTGAAACTCAGTTAACAGTTACCTGATCAGAGGAATGCCCACACAATCAGCAGCTCCTTGGTCCTTGCAGCTCCATGCAGAAGGCAAAATGAAGGGTGTTCTGTTTTGTGAATCTTGGCATAGGCCAGCTTAGGCTGTAACTTTTGCTGTAACTTTAATTCTGAAATCTCCTTACTTTAAATGTGTTGACCTTCAAGGCAAAGTTCAAGTCTTATTTGTTTTCCAGGTGCTTGATGAGCCCAACAGTTTGGGATAAATAGTGAAAGAGGAGGAGAACTTGAATTGTATTGGGTTTGCAAGTTTCTTTGTGAATATTTTGTGCTTCCTCTGCAGAGAAATGCAACCCACCCCACAGCCTGTGCCAGTATGACCATAGGATAAAATTCCTTCCTGATCTCAAATGTGGCAGTAAGTCTGACCCTGAGTGGAGAAGCAAAACTGTCTAACCAGGAACCTCCAGGTTTTTTAGTCCCAGAAGGAGTACTGGCATGCCCTAGTCAAAATCCCCAGCCTTAGCTGTAGCCAACACCCAATGCCTCTGAGGAAAGTGAAATCACCACCCCTTCTCCATAAAACCAGTAGCAACAAGAAGGGAAAAATTTCCACTGAAACCAGAAAAACCCAGAAGCATCCGAACAATCATGTCTTAGCTGAATATGAGCCAACAGCATGCCCTTGTTGCAAAGAAGGCTAATGGCATGTTGGGCTGCATTAGTAGCAGCACTGCCAGCGCTGGTGAGGCCACATCTGGAGTACTGTGTCAAGTGTTGTCCACTGTGGACAAGGGCTTTGACTAGATGACCTCCTGAGGTCCTTTTCAACCCTAATCATGTCAAACCTTTTCATTGATTCTATAGCTTGCCTGTCCTTTACCCTCCATAGATAGACCCATCCCTGAACCCCAGTGTCACACAGCATATATTATGCCTTTCCCCATGTTGAAAGAACAATCCTATTCCTACTACAACAGGTCCAGGGGCCCAACAAAAACAGGGAATAGTTTGAAAACATCTTACCATCTTCAAGTTTAGCCAAGGCTACAGGAAGTCTACATGATTTCTGTTTCAAAACTGAGGAAAAAGCTTACAACATGAAACCTAGCTTCTGGGGACAATCAAGTAATCAGACACAAAGGGAACCATTCCAGTCGCTCTTGCAGGTTTTAGGCTTGCTACAAACCCTAACCCTAACATCACTCACTCGATAGTCATTTAGGTGAACCAAGTGCCAACTGTTCATTAGCCATTTCCTGTATAGACAAAGACGCCCACCCAAGGAATCACCACCTGAAAAGAAAGCCATATAAGAAAGAGGCCAACTGGAGAAGCTCCTGGGGGCCAACACAGGAGCCTATTGAATGAAATAATGTGTCCTAACCCAGCTTTCAGAGTTGAGGGGAGATCAGAGTTGAAAGAGGAATTTTGGATTCTATAGAACATCCATCCAGTCATCATTTGCAGTATCCTTTCAGATCACACCTAGCAATTTCTAGTTCACATAAAAAAAAGGCTAAGGAGACAGCTGTAACTGACATCAGGCCCTATTGAAGTCAAAAGGAATTAGCCACTGATGCAAAATAAAACCAGTGTAACCTGATGGTTTCATTCATAATGTGCCTCAGTAAAGGTAAGAGATAGGCTTTCCAAGGGATCCTAAGAGAATTAGAATTCGAGTAGATCTGGAAGCGCCTCTGAAAATTCCTCCATAGTCTCTTAATTGGGATTTCTTAAATCACAATGTGGTAACTGCTGTTCTGGCTGTCACCTGATGCCTGATGATCTCAAGTCCAGAAAAAAGCCTTAAGCATGAATTCATGTATAAGCATGTGAGTAGTACTATTGAATTTAAGTATATGGTTTGTTGGATCACAGCCATCAGTTAGAGGATCTCAGAGTATTCAGAATTTCTGTGTATGGCAGATAAATGGCAGTTTAAATCTCCTTAGATGTAATGTAAAAATATAATAATAAATCATCTTCTTAGAGTTCACTGAAATGTTGTTTAATAACTGTGCATGCTTATATAGTGTTTGATCCTCTGCTTGTAAAGTCAATGGCAAGACTCCCACTGACTTCCATGGTGCTGCAATAAGCTATGCAAACAGAGGAGGTCCCAGTTTGTCAACTACTTGGAACAAACCACAAGCACCAGGAAAGTCAATATAAAATATAGTGTTTTCTTTGCAGCATGTTTAACGAGCCTCGCTGCTGACATGTGACATCTGCTGAATTGCTCGTGTATGAATGGAAACCCTGAACAAATTCCCCTTGACCTTTGCATGTCTGTGAATGGAGACTGACTGTTATTCAGCTGGTCAGTAGAGGCCAGCTTTTGAAATTTCCATTCTCTGAATGGCTCAGAGTGGCTTACAATAAGCAAACAACCCACAGACAGAAGTCCCCAAATAAATACCACCCCAAAACCTAAGAACTCCAACTGACCCATGTATTCAGCTACTGCCTCTATACCCAAACCCTCCCACCAATCCCAATCAGGCCTCCCAGTCACCACTCACATCCAGATACTCTCGCTTCTCACCACCCCCGACTCCCTCCCCAAATCCCCATTGCCCCGTCTCACCCCTAAGGAAGATTCCCCTCAGATTCTACCAACATTTCCTCCAAGCCCACACCCTCTCCTACAGAGAAGATAAGGCTAGGCTCCCATAAGAAAAACAAAAACAACACACCTAGCTAGTTGAGCAGGTCCTTCTCCCTTTTTTGTGGCCAAAATGTTACCTTTCTTTGAAATTGGAGGTCTCTATATCAATGAACATTTAAGCACTGAAGTCTAGTCTGAACAGAGCAAGTGAGACAATTTAAGGCAAACCAGTAAATATAGTATTTAAATACAAGCATGTTGTATAGGACCCTACATCTAACAGTTGGGAGAGACAAAACAATCTTTTCTTTAATCCTGGCCCACACATCGATTACCTGCTTAGTCTCATTTTATTTTTCATTCCATTGTCTTTACTACTTGTGATCCTACCAGCTAAGCAGGAGGAATCTGTTATAATGCTGCACCTGATATGCTTTGCCTGGTACTCTTTTTCTATTGGTTGGGAGGATTCATATATTGCTATATAACAAACTTATAGGCAAGTTAGATATGTTTAGACAAGAGTCTAACTTTCTTGCCAACTCCTGAGCAGGCGTTGAAGAGATGGATGATTTAATGGAGCTATTCTGAGAACCCTTCAAGATAATTTCAGGAGAAGGAGCATTACATTGAAATGTGGTTCTGTTCCCCAAAATTTGGGATAATTGGCATCTCTGTTTATATACATTGTCTATGGCTAAAAACCATAGATGAATCCAGGATTTGGCAAAAGGGGGTATGGGAGCAGTCACTCATAATGCAGAAGTAACTGCACCTCCTGTTCCCAGCCCCTTCCCACCAGCACAGGCAGATCATGGGGATAGCTGCATGGTGATGGGAGGCGGGGTTCCTTTTCCTGCGGTAGATCCTAGAGGACCAGACAGCATGGTGGAACCCACCCACCACTCATCGCTGCTGCCACAGTTGCTATTCCCAGCTGAGCCCAGGCCCCATGCAGCCTGGAAAAGCCAGGCAGGTGCAGCTTTTATATATACAGTGAAATCTGGTTAATTGCTGAGTAACTATGTTCTATGGTCTTATTAATCAGTGCACTGAATCTCCACCAGAGACCTATTGCTTTGTATACAAAGCACTTTGGCTAATTCATTATCTGTTAAAGAATATTAGGCATTTCCAGAGGTGCATGAATAATAAGTCTCAATTAAACTTGTTCCTGATAATTAGATGAAAAGGTCTCCTTCATCTCACTTTTTGCAGGGTGTCCACTAAAACATTCCCAGAATACAGGACATCCTTTTGGTGGGGGTGGTGATCACCACCACGGCCATCTCAGCCGATCAGCAGCAAGGGGCAGGAGCACCACAAAAAGGCCACCCCCTCTTTTTGCCCCTCTCTGGCTGGCTCAGAACCTTGCTCCTCCTGGCTGTGCACCACCCAGCCTCTATGCACAGCCAATAAAATCACAAGGACAAATAATTGATACTTTTTGCAGTCCATTCCTCATTTAGAAAGGGACAGGGGACAAAGGGTTTAAAAACAAGACAGTCCAGAATAAAACAGGACCAGTGGCCACCCTATTCTCAAGGCAGCTGAAACTTGAAAAGTATTGGATAGTCTTGAGCTTTTCAAGTACAATGTACTGTTCTGTTTTTCACAATCATCTTCTATTCTGGCGATGAGTACAGGTGAAACAAATATCTTTGATTATTTTCTTTGTTATTACTGTGTATTTGTTATATAATAAACATTCTGAATGTTAATAATTAGAAATTTTATATTAAACGATTATCTATGTAATCTTATAATTCTCATACAGCAAGCCAAAATATAGCCAATTTGTATTTGGAATTTCATAGTATATTTTTGTCATATATTTGTTCTTAATTATAAATGACAAAATCATCCTTTACTGTACTGTCTCAATATAGCATGCAAAATACATTTAATGAAAAGCTGACAATTAACCACTTATGGATAGATATCCATTATTACCACTCCTCTTGAAGTGAAGAATTAACCAGATTTTGTTCTATATTTTTCCTTGAATAATCAAATTCCACATTAATATACATCCAGTTCTCAGATTTTCTAATTATATGTTTATCAGTTAATCAGAATAAATAATTCTTATTTTTAGCATTCATCTTTTATTGAACACCTAATCAGTTGTCATACATCATTGCTTGCATGGTTGTTACTTTCCTAACTTTGCACTTACTACCAATTTATCCTGGAACAGCTTATATATTATTGACTACTTAATTTTTTTAAGCAACACATGCATGGATTACTGCACTGTACATTCTGATATATTAAGAACTTATTGTTAATCTTAGTTTATCAGGTTAGTTATTTTAAGTTTTAGGTCTTTGCAGGAGTCTTGGACAAAGCCTGTTTACCAAACAATCACTGGTGATATGTTTTCCTAAATCATATTGCAAATGCGAAGATCTAGTAATCTTTGCTTTAAAATAAGGGTTCTTTCTGAAAAAGAAATGATTAAATCAAAACTGATCCATCATAAAGACAATGATAAGCAAGTTTTATCTATCTGAAAACAAATGCCGGGAGGAGCTAGGCAGGTAACTATTGTTAATGCATGCAAAGGACCCACTTCCCTGAACAGGGCATGTTTACACATGGCTTAAATTTACTGTGCAATAAATTACTGAGCAGTAAATGGGAATAGACATGCAGGCATTAAAGAGCATTAATACTGCATGTGGACTGACTAGGGAAGTTCCCAAGTCAGTCCACACGCACAGTGTTACTGAGCAGTAAGGTGTTTATACATGCATTACGGTGCAGTAACTAATTGGGTGTAAATTTTATATCTGCATGCTGCAGGTATCAAATTTATGCTTAAATTGGCATAAATCACCATATTTACTGTGCAGTATGGGCATGCACATGTAGGCATGTGCCCATACTGCACAGTAATTTTGGTTACTGTGTAAATTTTATATCTGCATGCTGCAGGTATCAAATTTATGCTTAAATTGGCATAAATCACCATATTTACTGTGCAGTATGGGCATGCACATGTAGGCATGTGCCCATACTGCACAGTAATTTTGGTTACCGTGCAGTAAATGCACTTATGTAAACATGCCCACAGTGTGATTGTGTGGAAGGTATAGGCAAAGTCACTAAAGTTGTAACAAAGTCAAGATAACAGGCCTTTGGTTTCCAGGACAAAGATAAGGGTTCCTGTTCCTTCCTTTTACTGCTGCTATAATTGCCTAATTAGTTCAATATACTTGTTGCTTTGAGGATTTTCTGACTGCAGGCCTGGTATCTGGAGCACAGTATGGCCAGGTCTAACTCATGGTAACTGATGTTTACTGATAATCACCAGCACAACAGTTCATAAGAACTACATTTTACAATGAAGGGTTTCTTAGTAATACATTTTCTTACTGAGTTTGTAAATTTTAGCTATGGCAATGTCGCTGGAAGGTGTTGTAAGGCTTCGGCTTTCTCTTGCTGGGTGCCTTGCCCCCAAGCAATGTCAGGGTAAGATTTGAGCTCGGATGCCACCTGGGTGGTATGGGTGCTGCCCGTACTCTCCTGCCACGACTTTGATGTTTTTGTTGGGGAGGCTGTTCCCTTCAGGTGGCCCCCCCGCAAGATGAAGACGCCTCAATCCCTGTTCTTGCTTTGTGGGGCTCCAACCCTCCCCTTTACCCCACTCTTACCACATCCATAGCCCGGATGGATACTACACTCTGCAGGCATCCCCTTGGATGATTTTTCCTCTTCGCACGGCTGGCCCGCCTCAGAGTAGGTCAGGCCCTCCTGGTCAATTCGCCCTTCAATGTAGCCTGTTCCTTGACTTTAGGCCGGCTAGGGCATATAAGCCTGCCCTGTCTCAGGCTAGCTAGGGCTTCCGGTGAACTCAACAGAAATCAATACCCGGATCTCCGCTGGAGGCCCCCCCGGGATCTCATCTCCCTGTGCCCCTTCTATAGTCCAAAGAAATAAACTTGAAGGAACGGATGAGGGACCAACTTGTCCCTGTGCCCCAGGTGACTATGGGGGTGGGCCGCCATCCTGTGCCCCTGTGGTCCAGCTCCTCAGTTTGGCCAGCACGGGCCCCCAGCTGATCTGGAGTCACTCCCAGTCTTCCCCGGCTTGGAAGGGTGTGTGGTTCCCATGCTGGGTGGCTCGTGCCTCCCCGCCATGCCCCCCATGTGGGGTGACTGCTCCCTGCCGGTGCCTCCCGCCACCATACCTTGGTTCCCTGAAGAGGCTGCAGTGTCATCCCTGGGAGATACCCATCTCCCCTAGTTAGAGCTTCCTACCTGCTGTGTCAGGGCCCTTGGCTCCCCCTCTCTTGCCTTCAGCTGGGCAATCTTCCTCCTTGCTACCAGTGTCTCTGGGTTGACGTCCTCTTCTCCCTCTGCCAGTGTCTCTAGGTCAGTGTCCCTTTCTCCTGCTGTTTGCCACTGGCCAGCTGTTTTCTTGGCTGCTATTTGAGCAGCCCATGAGTTACAGAGGCTCTGCCCACATCCCGAACCGAACCGCAGCTGTAGGCAGCTCTGGAATCGCGGGGCTGATGCCTGCGATTCCTCCTGGCTGCTACTCTTCAGGATCCCTGTGGTAAGTACTGGGGTGCATGGGGTGGGGGTCCAGGACCCCTTAGAGGGGCTTTCACTGCCCCTCTCACACAACACAACTAAAAGGCTTATATACCAACCTCTACACTGCACTTAGCTTCTCAGCTGAGCTGACTTGAAATGATATACTTCCAGAAGTTTCACCCCATGTCAAAGAGCAAAATTTCATTCACTTAAGAGTAACTTGGATCCGAATTTAGCCTAAAGAATGTGAGATTCTAATCAGACTCCCTATTTTTTAATTCTCTGGAGGTACTACCATTCAGTGGCAACAGAGAAGAATAGGAAAGAGGAGGGTCTTGGGTTCAATTTAATAAACTGAGGCACTAGTGTTCTTCAGTTTCTCAGTAGTGGGCTCCCACAACTAGAATATATCAGCTACAAATATTTATTTAACTTTTTTATGGACTATAGTATTGTTTTGTATTATAACAGGGAAGTGTTGAGATTATTCTGGAGCTGAGTCTGTCAAGAAAATTTATTCATATAAGGTGTGCTGCTCTGTGAGCTTTTGGAAAGGGCAAAATCTCCAACAGGTTAGCCTATGAATTTATGGATATGAATGTGATCATTAGAGAGACATTAAGACAAGGGAGAATATGGAGCTACACTGATTTACAGCAGCTGAGAATATAGCACAGTATTTTATACGCCTGGTCACATATGCAGCTAATCTGTATAAATTTTTTTTAAAGATAAAAATTATTAGATCATCATTTAAAAGTATTTCATCAGTACTTGAATATGCAATTCTCAAATTGGCCTGCCTCAGCCATCTCTGGATTCAACAGATGACTCCTGTATTTACTAAAAGACTCTCTTTCCTGCTGACAATGACAAAGATCACTAGAGGGCAGTAGCCAACTCCTAATCCACCTAAACTGTCTGACAAAAGCACACCATAAACTCCATGGCAAAGTCAAGGATGTCACATCAGACAGTGAAATACTCTAATGCTTAACTGTTCTAACTTGCACTTAGCTTGGATTGGGATTGCTTCTTTCTCAGGCCTGATAAAGGCCACACAAAGCCCAAAAGCTTGCCTCTCCTCTCTCCCCTACAATATATTACCTCCCCTCACAAACCTTGATTCTCAATGAAATCCTCATTATTTCAGTGTTTCACATAGATGTGTATATCACAATAATATGTAAATATAATTTTTCAATATTTTAATGGGAGGATTTTTTAACAAAACCTATAATTGCTGGTCTTCATCAGATTTCTCTCTATATTAATGATGTAACACAATGTAATGTACCATAACCTGAGCATACTCACCAATTTATATTTTTTCTTTTAAGGGAAAAATACCTTTTACAGTTTGCAAATAAGATAAGTACTCCTTAAAATTATGCAGAGGCAGAGACAAAGAAGAAAGTGAATCAGTTTTCAGTAAAGGTGCAAAAACTGAAAAATACTGTATAAGACAGGGGTATAAAAATAATTCAGCATGGGGTCAGTCTGGGGTACAGACTGCACATATCCAAAGAGGCCTATCTGGATTGCAAGTTGGCATGTGGCACCTGCCCTGGACCAGCCCTATTGGCTGGCTCCAGCATGCAATGCTGGTTTCTGAACTTGATCTAGACCAGCCCTGGATCCAGTGAGCAGGATGCCCCAAACTGGTCTAATGTGCTGTATGCAGCACACGCTGGCTTCGGCCCCTGTACCACGTGCACCCTGCATCAAATGGGCTCCACACACTGCATGTGGTAGATGGGGCCAAGGCCAGCATGTGTTGCATGCAATGCACTGATCCATGACCCACAGGCAATACTGTGGGCCAGATGATAGGGTTCCATGGGCCAGATCCAGCCCATGAACTGTATCTTTGATACCCCGACACAAGAAAAAGTGTTCCCTTTCTATCATTTTCTGCCAAGTTTGAATACCTTTGCATATTAAGTAGGATTTTTTGAACTTCTGAGGGGGAAAAATACAGGCAATACTGATTTTTGTGTAGGGGCAAATAGCCATGCCTGAATTGAGCACTTTAGTTGGCCCTTAAAACAATCCAAAGCTGAAACCCTGATTCTTAAACCCCTGCATCATGTGCTACCATTTATAGCTGGAAAAAGTGGCCATGCCGTTCTACTGTTCCAATCTGCTAGTATTTTATATCTGTTTGCATAAGTCTAAATGGCTGTACAAGGCACACCATAGTGCAAGCATTGGGTATACAGAGGTATCAGAAAGCAACTTCCAACTAAAAAAAGCTTAGGCTGATGATACCGGAACAGTCAGCAGGAGCTTCCATTTACTTCACCTCCTAAAAGTTTTGTCTGAACAATGCAGGTACCCAGACAAGTCCTTGATTTAGAAGAGCTCTGAAACATGTATTGCAGTCTCTCCCTATTCAGAAGGACAAAATAGAAGATTTTCAGAAACAAGGCCATAATAGTATGCAAGTTACACCTACATGCCCTGGTCACAAGTTGCTTCGGAATGGGGTGGAGAGCTCTGCTCCCCTGGTAAAGTCCACTCAAAATTTTAATCAAAATTGACTGGAAAATAAAACCATTCCATAAACTGAGCAATGATAAGATGCACCAGTGACATATATTCCCACATTAATAATACAAGATTCATAGATGTTAGGGTTGGAAGGGACCTCCATAGATCATCGAGTCCGACCCCCTGCATACACAGGAAAAGAGTGCTGAATTCAGATGACCTCAGCCAGATGCTCATCTAACCTCCTCTTGAAGACCCCCAGGGTATGGGAGAGCACCATCTCTCTTGGGAGCCCATTCCAGATTTTGGCTACTCTGTGAAGTTCTTCCTAATGTCCAGTCTAAATCTGCTCTCTGCTAGCTTACGGCCATTATTTCTTGTAACCCCCAGGGGTGCCTTGGTGAGTAGAGCCTCACCAATTCCCTTCTGCACCCCCATGATGAATTTATAGGCAGCCACAAGTTCGCCTCTCAACCTTCTCTTGCAGAGGCTGAAGAGGTCCAGGCACCCTATTCTCTCCTCATAGGGCTTGGCCTGCAAGCCCTCAGCCATACAAGTGGCCCTTCTCTAGACCCTCTCCAGGTTATCCACATCCCTCTTCAAGTGTGGCGTCCAAAACTGCACACTATTCCAACTGCAGTCTGACCAGCAACCTCCTTGGTTCTGTTTGTCATGCATCTGCTGATGCATGATAAAGTGCAGTTAGCTTTGCTGACGACTTCGTCACACTGACGACTTGTGTTCATATTGGAGTCCACTAGGACTCTGAGATCCTTTCCGCTTCTGTGCTACCGAGCAGGTTATTTCCTAGACAGTAGGTGTGCTGGACATTTTTCCTCCCTAGGTGCAGCACTTTGCATTTCTCCTTGTTAAATCGCATTCTATTGTTTTCTGCCCATTTGTCCAACCTGTCCAGGTCTGCCTGTAGTTGTTCCCTCCCCTCCGGTGTGTCCACTTCTCCCCACAGTTTTGTATCATCCGCAAACTTGGACGGAGTACATTTCACTCCCTCGTCCAGGTCACTGATGAAGACACTGAAGAGTATCAGTCCAAGGACCGAGCCCTGCGGGACCCCACTGCCCACGTCCTTCCAGGTCGATACCGACCCATCCACTACCACCCTCTGGGTATGACCCCCTAGCCAATTTGCCACCCACTGGACTGTGTAATCATCCAAGTCACAGCCTCTTAATTTGTTCACCAGTATGGAGTGAGATACCATATCGAAGGCCTTCCTGAAGTCTAAGTAAATGATATCTACCTCTACTCCTGCGTCCAGGTGTATTGTAACTTGGTCATAAAAAGAAACTAGATTAGTCAGGCATGATCTACCTGCTACGAACCTGTGCTGGTTTCCCCTCAGCATAATTTTCCCTGCTGGGCTGTCACATGTATGAGCCTTAATAATCTTTTCGAAGACTTTGCCAAGGATGGAGGTGAGACTGACTGGCCTGTAGTTGCCTGGATCCTCCTTCCTCCCATTCTTGAAAATAGGGACCACATTGGCCCTTTTCCAGTCCTCCGGGACCTGGCCCATACCCCACAAGTACTCAAATATTCTTGCCAGTGGCTGTGCAATAATATCAGCCAGTGCCTTCAGTACCCTTGAATGGAGTTCATCCAGGCCTGCCAACTTAAACGTATCCAGTCCTTCCAAGTGACACTGTACCATCTCAGGGTCAGTGCTTGGTAGTCTGGTGCCCAGCTGTTGTCTCTCTACAATCCCATTGTGAGACTTGTCTTGCCCCTCGCTTAGGAAGACTGAGGCAAAGAACTCATTGAGGGGCCTTGTCTTCCCTGTCTGTCACCAATTGCTTTTGCCCGTTCAGTAGTGGTCCTATACCACCCTGGGCCTTCCTTTTACTCCCTATATATCTGAAAAACAATTTTTTGTTATCCTTAACTTGGGATGCCATCCGCAGCTCCATGGTAGCTGTGGCCTTTCTAACTGCCTCCCTACAACTGTGAGCTGAGGAGGCATACTCCTCTTTAGTAATCTCTCCCTGTTTCCACTGCTTGTATGCCCCCCTTTTTGCCCTTAGGCTGCCCTGGGTTTCTCTAGTCAGCAAAGGAAGCCTCTTGGCCCCTTTTCCCCTTTTCCCCCACTTTGGGATCATCTCCCTCTGTGCCCAAAGGATCACTTGCTTAAGGCACAGCCACCCTTCCTGGGCTCCCATCTAGCCAAATCTCTTACTCTGCAGTGCATCATTGACTAAATGCCTGAGCTTGCTGCAGTCAGCCTTCCTGAAGTCTAGCACTTCCACTCTACTACTTACCTTTCCCACTCTACGCCTTATGATGAATTCTATTATTTGGTGGTCACTGTCCCCCAGGTGATCACTGATCTGTAGGTCCCCTACTATGTCATCCCCCGTTGCCAACACCAGGTCCAGTAAGGCATTCCCCCTAGTGGGACCATGTACCTCCTGTGTCAGGTGGAGGTCCTGTACACAGGATAGGAACCTGCGTGAATGGTGGGAATTTGCTGTCTGCGTTTCCCAGCAGATGTCAGGGTAGTTTAGGTCCCCCATGACTACCACCTCCCTAGTCTTTATGGTCTCCGAGAGCTGCCTCAGGAGTTCCAAATCTAGTTCTTCCCCTTGGTGTGGGGGTCTGTAGCAGACCCCTACCACCAAATCCTTTCCCCCTTAACCCCTACCACCAAATTCTTTCCCCCTTGACCTCCATGTATCCTAACCCACAATCCTTCTATTTTCTCCTCCTCTGATTTCATTTTGATAAAGGTTGATGTATAACGCTCCTTGACATATAGCGCAACGCCTCCCCCTCTCCTCCCCAGTCTATCCTTTCTGTATAGCTTATAGCCCTCAATGTTTACCACCCAGTCTTGGGTAGAGTCCCACCAGGTTTCTGTTAACCCCACTAAGTCGTAAGTGTTTTCTGCAAGCAGATATTTCATAGAACAATGTCTGCACTAGAAAGAAACCCTGTACTGAATTTCTTCCTGTCCTGGTGCTGGGGCTGAAGAGAGGTAGTTTGTGTCTCGTCTCTTTCTGGGGCTGGTTTGGGCCTTGACACAAGCTAGAGCCATTTGTGCCTCACACTGCCATGGCTCCTTCATCAGCCACCCACCATCTGCTCTGGGGCTGGTGACACAAAAGGCAGAGCTAGCAGAGTGAAGCACAACATGAGGATAGGTGGAGTATCTAGTGTTTAATGACAGGGTCAATATCTTCCTGTAACTGCCTGGGAGTTAAAACCTTGGGCCCTTCTCCATCATTCAGCCCCAACAGAAAAGCCATCCTGTAGCAATTTTTACTCCTACCTTTTCTGTATCCTACCCTTCTTCTCCACTCTGCTGCTCTTCTAGCAGGTACAAGTAGCAGCTTGGGACAAAGTGGAGGGAGCCGATGGTAAAATGCCAATGACAAAGAAAAGAGTTGGGAGATAAAAAGAGGCTGTAAATGCCAAGACCTAGAACTCCTAGTCAAAAATAATCTCCCAATACTCTAAATTGGGGAGAGTAAATTACTTACAGCTCTAACCATTCTACTCCATTTCCTTTTTCCTGAATTTCCCCTATTTTGATGTTGGAGCCTTCCCTGCTAAAGAGCAAATGGAAAGGAATCACTCATAGACAGCTTCAGGTATGAAAGGACAGGAGGAACCCAGCATAAGCACCACATGAGATTGAATTGTCTGTTGCCAGACAGTAGAAGCAGAAGCAAGAAAGTTTTCAGCGCTAGAAGGATGCTCACGCGTGGCTTGCTTCAATCAGGAAGTCCAGAGGCCAAGCCATGAATGAGGTGGAAGATATTAGCACACTGGTATAACCCAGACATATGGACCCTGAATTGCCAGATCTTGTGAGTCTTACAGAATTTTGTATTTCACTTTTACTAAAACCCCCAGCTTCTGAAGCCATAGCATTATATAAGAGTCTCAATTTTCATGATAGACAAGATAATTCCAGCCTCTACTGTTATGGGGGAAAGCTTGAAAACCTGAACCTTATGGCTGAAAATCCAGTGACTAAGTCCTAATTGGGAGTCTAATTTGTACTGAAATCAATGGAAGTTAGATGCCCAAATGCCTTTGAGGAAACAGGGCCTGAATACATGAAGACTTCATTGGTGGCTTACGTGAGTAAAGACTTTAGTTTTCACCTGTGGTTTGTATATTTTTATCCACTTGTGGCCCCAAAGCCAAAAGAGCACAAATGCCATTTTTAAAAGATGAATTTTATGAGAATACCAGTCTGGATAAAATAAAGCATATAATGAAGGCAGATTCTTTACTTTTACATAACCACTGCTGAAGTTTTGGTCTCAGATTGAACATCATCAGTATATACATTCAAAATCAACTTAGTTCTTTATTTAAAAAAGAATGAATAGCAGAGTTTTGTCAGCTTTCTTGCAAATATATATATATATTATATATTATATTATATATATATTATATATATATTATATATATTCCAGGACACTTTCACAATATAATGGAGCTCTCTTTTATTTTAATTTGTTGTTGTTGTTTTTGTTTTGTTTGTTTGTGTTTTGGGGGGGGGTTGTGTTTTTGTTTTTTTACACACGTAGGATTAGACCCTGCCTGTATCTGCCCAAGTAACAGGGAGATGAAAGAGCACATGTTCAGCACACTGGTAGCATTGCAGAAGATGGGGACCTAAAGATGCTATCGCACTGCATCACACAGTAATGCTTTATCTACCTATATATCTACCTGTCTTTCCAATGCGTCCCTCAACTAACATAACAGGACATTCTTTTGAATACAGATATAGAGAAGAGCTATGTAACCACAAAGGCAATACAACAGCACCATAGCAATGAGCGTCTTGCTGCTGAAAAAAGCAGCAGAATCAACTTCTCCCAGCATGCCAGCAGACATACCTGATAGTATATCTGAATATATGTACACTCTTGCTGACACTGGACATGCCTTGGAGCATGCTGTGGGACTTGGCCCTGAGCTGATTCCAGTGTTACCCTCTTTTAACTTTTAATCCAGAAGTGTTCCGCGACATTACAGGCACTTTGCTTCCTCAGTCAGACAGCATTCAGACTGTAGTATCTGCAGTACCAACACCCAGACTACTGTGCTGCAATCTGTGAAAGGAGACTAACCATTACAGACTGCATGATTCAAAATTATGTAGATACTTAAAACAGAATTTCTACAAGAGATGCTACCAGTGCCTCAGGAGTGGTTACATCCTGGAGCTCTGGGTGGACAGACCACACCACAGTAACTGCAGAGGACTTCTTGAGTTCTCAAAGCAGGTGAGACTTCATCTTCCTCTCCTCCCCAGCTCTTGGCATCCCCTTCCCACCAGCGCAACAACCTCCCCTCTCTTCCCAATCCGCCTTCACCCTCTCCTGCAGGGTTTGCCCAAAGTTTGCCTCTGGGCATAGGAAGGGAGACTTACCTGCAGCAGCTGCTGAACCTAGCTGACTTGGGTGTAGGGAAAACCCTGCTCCTACCAGGGCTTCTTTAAGCAGCAGTATGAGGTGCTGGGCTTAGCCACGATCAATGGAGGCAAGTGTGTCCCACCTTCAGGTGCTCATGCTCCCTGCCTCATGCCCACAGGTGTCCCCTGCTAGCGAGGAGCAGATGATGGAGGAAGGAATGTCCCTCCTCTAACACCGCCATTGCTAGCCAAGCCGAGGGGACTCAGGGGTCTGGGGCAGGGGGAACTGGAGCCACTGGGACCTGACCTGCCATGTGGGAGGGGGACTGTGCCACTGCAGTCTGTGGATCCACCCCGCCTGCCTCCCTTTAGGCACTTTTCCATAGCCATTGTGGTGTCAGTACATCAATATCAGGGAAAGTAAGAATCAGTTGTCATCACACATCTGGTCAGGCTTCCTTTCATGGACACTCCCCAGACTGCTGCCTTATGTCCCAATCCACCCAGTCCAGTGGACTTTAAGCCAGTAGAGTCCAAACAAAGGCCCTTGGCATACTCCCAGGATGCAGGCCCAGGGTCTTATCCCTCCTCCTCAGAACTGTAATACACAGTCCAACAGCCTGTTCCCCTGGAATAAATGAATACCCCTCACACTCTCACAGGCTTAAACTTGTTCTTTCATAAAACTCATTACTGATATTATGAACCTTCTAGTTTGAAGTTGACTTGTTTGAGATCACATCACAAATGTAGGCAAGCAAAAACATAGATAGGCTTTACATGAATTGTCGAAACACACCACTGATCTGTACTTAATAGCACAAGAGATGTGGAGAGCTAGGCAAAAATAATATACCCTGAGTGTATTTCCCTGCCTCAGTTTCTCTAACCTTTTTTGTATATTCTTCGAGCAGGGGAAATATTAAGAGAGTGGTTCAGAATTTGTTGGTATAGCCCATTATTTATCTTCTGCACCATGGAGTCTTTCCAGTTCAGTTTGTCTTCTCTGATCTAGAGAAAACTGATTTTCCTGAGAAGCAGTCACTTGTTGTCCCTCCTCTGAGAGGCACATGCTAGAAGCCATGTTAGCAAGGTGGATAGATTTTCACAGAAACATTAAAACTTCAGCATATTCATAGCTCTGTACATCAGGCATGATTCAGAAATCCCGTACAGTGCCACAGTTTTGAAAAGTAAGACTCAGTCTTCCATGAATTTACCTATCTATTTATTGTAAGTATTCTTTAATCACCTACCACTGTGATATCTAAGTCCTGTCCCTGCAGCTCTCAGCAGTGTCCTGGAGCATACAATCACCTTACAGTACAAAATGAAAATCAGCACAGTACGTACAGTATTTTGGAAGCATGCTAATAGAGCATTTTGGGAAGCAACAGTGATAAAAAAACAGACTTCTTGCACTGTACCCAATTGATTAAGGTGACTAATGCCATGCCTGTTCTATTTTTTAAAATATCATTAAAGTCCATTAAAGAAAAGTAAACATTACATACACTGACTATTCTGACAACCAGCCCCAGCAGTCTAAAAACATAAGAAAAGGTCACTGATCTTTCTGGTTCATGTTCCTGGTGGAGTGGAAGCATATAGACAGAAAGCAAAATTAATTTGGTGAGAATGTTTGTATAGGAGACTTCTAATCTTTTTTTCGGAGGGAAGTTGTAGCACACTGCATCTCCATAATTCACCCACTGTCCTACATAAAAATTGTAGCCAGTGCTATTTTAAAATGTCCTTTTATAGCTTGTTGGGGCACATCCTGTACAAACATACAGAGTATCTTGTCTCAGCTTTACTTCCTGTATATAGAAGCACTGATCAGATAAATATGTGGATCAGATCTTCAGTGGTTATAAATCAGCTTAGCTATTTTAATGTAATGTTCACTGGCTGTGGATCTTTTGCTATATGTTTCTGCATCTATGACTATGACACACTTTTGAAATCATTACCCAGAAAATGTATTTAATGATGTCAGAGGTGAGATTTATGTCTATCTGAAAAAGATTTATATCTATAATAATGACAAGAGCATCTGGGAGAATGACTCCAACGTGTTATGAAGACATTTTCAGTCTGTGACTTCTGAAGGTGCCAACTGCCAGCTCTGTTTTCTGGGTTTCTATTGTGGAGGGTATCCTGTCACATCTTATAGTATCATTGTATAGATTGCTGAATAAAAGGACACCTCTGGAAAGGACTCATAATACAGAGAAGGTGCTCAGAGTTCAGCTCAAAAAGAATGAGATCACAGGGAATGTTCACCTCTGTGTTCAAGCAGAAGGGGCAGCCAAGGCAGTCCAGCTGAGACGTTTTCCTTTGTACGCCTCCTGAGGTATTGTGCACACCCAGTGAAACTTTCATAAAGTCCACAGATAAAATGGGACTTATTTCAATTGCTCTTTTTTTAATCTTCCACTTCAGCTGCCACATCACAACCTTCCATAGAGTGATGGTATGGTGGCTGCTATTAGTAACATTTGTTGGAGGAGAGGGAATTACTACCAGTTTTCATTAATAATCATCTGATTCAGAGTCTCCACCAATAGGAAAAAAACAGCCTCCCTTGTGCTTTTAAGCTTTTTTATAAATTTATAAAGTAATCCAGTTTTGTAGATAGTAAAACGCCAGCCTTGATTCACCACGACATTACCTCTGCAGGTTTTCATTAGTGTTGCATTTGCCTAAAACTGGAATATTGCAGTAACGAACCAGACTCAGTTCTTATGTTTTACAGAACCTCTTTCATCCCAAAGCCACTTAAACAACTTCCCAAAGCAATATGTGAAAACCTCAATGAAAGTTGCACCCACCTTTGAAATGCAGCTACTTCTGGGGTGCCGTGTGACAGCTATAGAAAAGCACTCAGGAGTCATCAACATTGCTCACCAGGAAAGGGTAGACAGTGAAAAAATACTGTATCTAATACTGCAGATGTAATTTCTTGCAGGAGTATGATTATTAGCAACCCCATCTTTGCAAAAAAAAAAAACCCACTTCAGGGAACATTTGATGAGTACACAAGATTAGGATCTTTGCCTTACATCTCACCAAAACAATATTATTACTCTTCTTCAATCTGATGGGGGCACTGGGTTAGTATTTGCTCCAGGAGAAGGATACCAAAGAAGGTATTAGCAACAGCAAATCCCATAGTACTCTGGATTTTCTTGGGTAAAACTTCTATATTTCAGTGCAAATTTGTCCTGAGGGGTAAACTGGATGTAACTTTAATGTATGAGTTTCAAGTCACCACCACTTTTTACCAAATCCAGAGAGAGCTCTGTCAAATAATACAGATACACCCTCTAGCTTAAATGTTTTGTTTGCACTGCATCCTCGTATTCCCTGATAGCAGTGAGCGTGGGACTAGGCACTGTATGCCAATCACCTGCATCACATAGCAACGCATTGCCTTTAGGTCTTTGTCCTCATTGCAACAGGTTGGGTTTGATAATCACAAATCTAACCACAGGAGGCCAAATCCAGGCCCATCAGCTGATGCAAGTGGAAGGGAGGACTTCAAGAGGCTACTACAGCAATTCTCAACCAGGGTGTTGAGGCACCCTGGGGTGCCTTGAGATCCTTTCAAGGGTGCTGCGAGGCACCACATAGGGCTAACACTCTTGGGTGTTTCACAGAGGTGATACACAAGATAAACCCAAATGTTTCAAATAGGCATCCAGAGTGTGACAACCAGCCCCCGACCCCCAGCCCTGGGGTGGTCTGACTGAGCTCTTGGCAAGCAGAAACTTGCTTTATTATTTGACTTCAGTGAGAAAACAAGCAACAGCTCTGAGCTGGCACCTTCTGAGGGGTGCCTTCAGCCTGGAGAGATAGAGAACCATTGGGCTGCAGCATGGGAGCCCTAAAAGCTACAGTGTTACGTGTTTCAGGGATATAGGTTGTAGCAGTATTGGTCTAAAAAAAACAGAGGCAGACAAAACTCTTGAAGTGATATCTTCTATTAGACCACCTAAATATTAGCAAAAAAAATTAATCAAAGGGTGTTTGGACCTGAAAGCTTGCAAAGAAAAACAGTTTTTACTACTATTCTGTTGGTGTAGTAAAAAATATCGCCTCTAGCCCAAGAGCTCAACCTATATCCTTGAAACATGGAAGATATCATAATTAGCCATGTGGAAATGGAAACTTCATTGCTAAACAGGAAAGCAATAAAATTCAACTCTCTGTGTGGCATCTGATACCTTTATGGAAGAAGCTGGTGCAGCCTTGTCTGCCTAATCTACATAGTCACAGAGCAGCCCTTTCACAAATGGACTTGGAAACCCAGGGGAGCCCCACCATCCCCTGTGCAAGATGAAGTCTCTTTTCTACCTGAGCAATCAGGGCTCAAGGTAGAGATGATATCTTTTCTTAGACCAACAAGTTTTTTACAAAAAAAAAAAATGTCTTTAATTGCAAGCTTTCAGGCATAAACACCCTTCTTCAGGCATTGGAGACAAGATTGTAAAAGTTCTCTCCTGGGTAGAAATGAAAGTTCATATTTCATAGGATTTCATGGAGGAGTCAATAAATGGAAAACCCAGGGTAGTCAGCTCATAACTGGTATGAAGCCTCGCACCTCTTGTGAGGATCTGTCATGATGCAAATGACCCTGAAACAAATCACCTGGAAGCAAATTATCTTTTCTACCTGGGAGAACTTTTACAAACTTTGAATTCTCCTCTGCTTGACCAGGGGTGCTTGGACGCTTGCAAAGAAAAGAAAATCGCTTTGCTGTTATGTAGTTGGTCTGATGATAAAAGCCATCGCCTCCAGCCCAAGAGCCGTGTCTGCCAGAGCGTTACACGAGCAGGCAGGGCACTCCGCGGCTTAGGAAGTGGAGTGACCGCAGAGCGGCGGCGCTGCGGGGGGCGGCGGCGGCGGCGGGAGCGCCGGGCTGGAGCCCTGCCCTAGAGCCGCTCCCGCCGCCCGCAGCGCCGCGGGGCAGGGGCAGCCCCGCGCGCGGGACTCGCTCCGCTGCTTCCCGACGAAACCAGGTCCGTGTCGTGCGGACAGGAGCTTTTCGCTCCCCCGGCCCGGCTCCCCCTGCAAAGCCCCCGGGGGGGCTCCCCTGTGTAGGTGCCCCCGGAAGCGGGTTCCTGCCCCCCGAGGGGCTCGGGCACGGGCTTCCAGCGGGGCAGGATCGGGCCCTCGGGCGCGGGTATATCCGTGGAGGGAGCAGTGGTGCTCGGGGTGCTGTGCATGCGAGGGGCTGGGGTGGGAGGCCGGGCGCACCTGCGTGCGGGGGCATTTCTGCGGGGCGGGCGCGGGCGAGCGAGGAGAAGGGGGAGCCTCTGGGCTCCGCGCCGAAACCCGCAGCCCGGCCGCGCGTGGCTGCACCAGGGCTGCGCTGGGCAGGGAGCGCGGCCCGAAAGGCTGCCAGAGCGGGGGCACGCAGCCAGGGAGCCCCGCGGAGCAGCCGGCCCCTCGGGGAGAGGCGGGAGCGCGGGTCTGTGCCCAGAGAGACAGTCCGGGGCCCCGCGGGGCCGCTCCGCCCCGGGAAGAAGCGGCGGCAGCGAAGGGCGGCGCGGCGGGCGCTGCCCCTCGGATCTGTCCAGCGGCTCAGCCCTGCCCTGGAGCCCGCTCTCTCCGCCGCCGCCCGCCGCCCGAGCCCGCAGCAGCACGGAACAAATACACACGCCGCGCCGGGTAAAAAGTGGCCTCGCAGGTGTCTGCAGCTGGCGGTTAACACAGGCAGTAAGAGGATCAACTGCCTCTCCGCTGGAGGGGGCGGGGGGCAGCCCTCACATGGGCTATTCACAGTTTAGTTAATTTGGATGATAACGGTTACTGTTTAATCCCTTTGTACGAGCCTGAATGTACTGAAGCCTCCGAGGCTCGGGGAGGAAGCCCGTGGGCAAGCGGCGCGGGGCCCGGCGCTGCCCGCCCGCCCGGCGCGGGCGCGGCTCTGGCCGCGGGGTGCGGGGCACGGGCCGGGCGGGGGCACCGAGGCCGGGCGCGGAGCGGGCCGCAGCCACGTGCGGGGGGAAGGAGGCGCCGGCCCGGCCCTGCTGGGCACCCGAGGGACCGAGGGGCCCAGCTCTCGCAGTCCCACGACGCGAGGCCACGGGCCGGCGGGAGGCCACGGCACAGGGACAAGCACGGGAAGGGGCGCCGTGGACGAGCTCCCGCGTGGGCTGGGCTGGGCTTGCCAAGGGCCCGGCTGGAGGGGGGCACCACTTCGCGGCTGGGCAGGATCGGGCGCTGGAGCAGGAAGATGCTCCCCGAGCCCACATCCCCTCGGTGCCAGCGATGGCTTCCTTTGCTCCCGCAGGGCACAGCTGCAGCCCAAGTGGGATTTGCTGCGGAGTTAGCAAACGTGCAAAAGGGGCTCCTTTTCACTGGGGGGGGGGGCTCCCCACGCAGAAACGAGGGAGGTGGCGAGGAGCCTTGCAAGAGCCATGGAAACGCACGCCGAGGCCGTGGAGAGGGGAGGGGGGGCGCCTTCCTTTTCAGCGATTTCCTCGCGCTGGTGTTTGTGTGTTTTCGATATTTCCCTGTGAAACCCTCTAAAGAGAGAGCGATCAACGTCCCCGGCCCCCCCCCGCCCCCCGGGGACAAACGCCGCTGCCTCAGAAAGAGAAGAGAGAAAGCGGTCCTCTGCGCTCTCGAGGCGAGGGCCGCGGCTGCCAGAACAGAGCCCATAAAAAAGTTAACAATGCTGTGAAAATATGTTTGCAGAAAATAGACAATTGTTGGATTAGACGTATTCAAGTATGAAATAATGCCTTTTTGTGTAAAAACTTCAGCAATGTGCGCGTACAAAAGTTCCCTGTGGCAGTTACTTGCTTCCTTTGTGAGCTTTTTGCGCTCTGGCGTCTCCACTTGGCGCGTTTAACTCAGAGCCCTTTAAACGCGATTGTTTCTTTCTTTTTAATGACATTTACCGGATCAAAACATGCTGTTAATTCGATCAGAAAGCTTTACCCTCCCTAACAATGCCACAATAATTTCTCCTGAAGTTTGTTAAATTGACCAAAATTAGGCAAATGAATAGGGGGTCTGTAGGCGACCCCTCTTGCAGGTGACACCGAATAATGCACTCTAAGACCAGCTGCGATCCTCTCTTTATTTGCCCCTCTTTTCTTTGACCCGCATTATTAAAATTTAGGCCCAATGAAACTATTCATACTTTTCAATGGGACATTTTCCTATAGGATAATAGGCTACAAATTGAGCCTCTCCAAAGGGGGGGAGGAAGGGGCTGAATCGACAACCCCCAGACACACACCACACAAAAAGGGCCGTCGTGTGCCAAAGGCTTGGCGGGAGCCTCCCCGGGCCCGCGGAGGGGAGGAGAGGACTGGGGGGGGGGGGGGTCGTGTGCCAGCCCCCGGTCCCCACACCTGCCGGGGTGTCCCCGCCGCATAAAGCGGGGTAAACAAAAAGCCTCGCTGCCATCTCTCATAAAGATGGACGTGTCACCAAGTCGTGTGAGAAAAGCCTGAGAACAAACGGGGCCACTCCGTCTCCAAGGGCTCTCCCTTGAACTGGGCGGAACAGCCTATTAAGGGCTTACTTAATTACTTTAATGACTCTGGACAGGCTTTAAAATGCAGTCAGCGCTTGGACAAGGAGAAGGGGGGGCCGGGGGGGACTGCCTGGGATTTGTAAACAGGCGATCGTGTGAGAGACCAGGCGCTCGGGACTTACAGAAGGAGCTTGTGTTCACAGCCTGCCAGCGCGCCACTGCGCTCCGCTCCGCTCCGCTCGCCTTGCCCCGGCCCGGGCTGTTGCCATGCAAATGGGCTTCTGGGGCCGATCACGTGTCCTTTGAAGGGCCACGTGGAGCAACAAAGCTGAGCTGCCCCCTGCTCGCCCCCTCGACTGCAGGGGAAGAAAAAAAAACCACAACATTTTTTTTCTGATTCCTTTAAAACTGATCTTTAATGCATACATTCCCCAAACGCTGCTCGCCCTAATCCCGGAGAAGCAGGCAGGCCCTGAATGCCCGCGGTCCCCCCCAATACACGATAGCTTTATAAGCAGCCCCGTGGAGGTTAGGGGGCTGCAGTCCACCTGGGACCCTCGAGGAGGGACCTCGGGCTCCTCTGCCCTGCCAGGCCTCCCCGCCCCCCAGCCCCCCCGCAGCATGGCCTCCAAGCTGAAGGAGCGGAAAGTGAGTTGGAGCCGCGGCCGGTCCTTGCGCACCGGGGCTCTTGCGCTGGGCGCTGGGAGCGGGGCCACGCGGGGGATACGGGAGCTCGCTCCCGGGAGCAGAAGGCCCTCGGGTCCCGAGCAAGAAGCGTGGGAGGGAGGCCCTGGGTGCAGGGGCCCCGCGAGGGGAAGGGCTCCGTGCGCCCGGGGCTCAGGTGAACGCACACGCTTGTGCCCCGCAGAGGACCCCGGTGTCTCACAAAGTGATCGAGAAGAGGAGGAGAGATCGGATCAACCGCTGCCTCAACGAGCTGGGCAAGACGGTGCCAATGGCCCTGGCAAAGCAGGTAGGCGGCGGGTGGCGTGGGCGCCCCGGGCCGCCCCGGCGAGGGGGATCCCAGGGCAGCGCCCTGCGCCTCACGGCCCGGCCCGGGCTGGGCGAGGCGGGGCTGCCTCGGCTCCCCACGGACCGCGCGCGTGTGTGTGCCCTCCCCCGCGGGTGTGCAGAGCTCGGGGAAGCTGGAAAAGGCGGAGATCCTGGAGATGACGGTGCAGTACCTGCGGGCCTTGCACTCCGCCGACTTCCCCCGCGGCAGAGAGAAGGGTAGGTAGCGCCCCCGCCGGGCCCGGCCCCGCTGCCCCGGGGCGGGGCGGGGCGGGGCAGGGCGGGGCGCGGCACTCACGCGGCCCGCTCCCTCCCCGCAGAGCTGCTGGCCGAGTTCGCCAACTACTTCCACTACGGCTACCACGAGTGCATGAAGAACCTGGTGCACTACCTCACCACGGTGGAGCGCATGGAGACCAAAGACACCAAGTACGCGCGGATCCTCGCCTTCCTGCAGTCCAAGGCGCGCTTCGGGCCCGAGCCCCGCTTCGCCCCGCTGCCCGACCCGGACTTCTCGTGCCAGCTGCACCCGGCGCCCGACTGCCCGGCCCACGAGCCCTTCCCGCCCGGCTCGGGCGCGCCCTTCCCCTGGCACGGCCCGGCGCGCGGGCCCTACCTCCCCGGCGCCGCCGTGCCCCTGCCCAGCCCCGGCCAGCAGCGCGGCGCCTTCCTGTCGCCCGTGCAGGGCCTGGACCGCCACTACCTCAACCTGCTCGGCCACTCCCACCCCAGCACCTTCGCGCTGCCCCCGGGCCAGCCCCCGCCCGGGCTATAGCTCGCAATAAACCGCGTCCTGCACCCGCCTGACTCGGCTTCCTTGCGCGCACCACGGGCGAGCGCCCGGCGCCGGGGGGCAGCGCCGCACACGGGCGCACAGCTGCCGAGGGGCCCCTCGTGCGGCCGGCCGGGCCGGCCCCGCTCCCACGGCTCCCGCAGGGCCGAGCCGCGGCGGCCCCGCCGAGCTCGGCGCGCAGCTGGCGCAGGCGGCCAGGGCGCGGCTGCTCCCCGCCTCAGCCGCGTCCCCTCCGGCCGGGACCGGGGCCGGGGCTTCGCTCAGCTCGCGCCTTGCTCCGGCTCCGGCTCCTGTGCGAGACGAGCGCCCCTCGAGGGCCCGAGCGCGGTCTCCGGGCAGCACCGCAGCCGAGCTAAGGCGTCCCGGAGCGCAGAGCCGCGCGGGGCCCGGGGGGACGGGCGGTCGCTCCGCCGCCCTCCCCTGCTCCCGCTGGGGCTCGCCCTGCCGCTTTGCCCGGGGACCGGCAGCCAAGCGCAGGCTGCAGGGAGACGTGCCCCGGCTTGTTTACCGAGGTCATGGGATGGGCTGCCCCGCAATTTGTAAACCAGCAGCTCCTTTATTCGCAGACACGCACAAAAAGATCTTCATGACAATGCCTAGAAAGTAGAGCGGGGTCTTCCGCTTAGACTGTCAACACAGAGAAGCTGGCTCCTTCGCCTCCACACGGCCGAGGTCACGTACCCGGGGACTGCGAGGAGGGGAAATCGTTATTTCCTCGAAACACAGCTGAGACCTTAAGTCCAAGCGAGGGCAGAGGGACACGTAGCTGTATCTAAATGCCTCTCTCACAAGGCAATATGGCAGAAACCTAGTGGGTTCAGCACCAGAAGGATGCCTGGTGCTTCTGATGAAAACACACGTCCTACATTCAGTTTCACCAGCAGATTATGAAGCAAGTCTTACACTACTCATTGATTATGATTTGTTCTGTGAGCATTAAGCTGCCCTGAATCCCCTCTTTCATTAAAGCATTTCAAGATATAGTATTTTTCCTGGAAATATAACATTAATATATTCAGCATTTTGATCAGTTACCCAAATTAGCCTCCCCCCACCCTTTCTCCCCTGCTAAGTAGATTTTCTCTCTGGGATTAGCACCAAGCCACCATGGTCAAACCTGGGGTCATTTACATATAATTTTGCAAACTTGCATTGGCCCGTGACAGTCTTTGTACCTCAAATGTTGCTGGTCTTGAATTTTATTTCATTTCACTGTAAAAGATAAACCCTGCTTAGGCTTGGCAATGACTCTAGGATAAAAGTCTCCCTCCCCACCCCACCCCACCCCCCCTTCTCCCTCTCTGAGTCTCTCTGTGTCTGAAACCTCTCCCCCAAAGCCACAAACCCCCAAACCTCGAGCCAGTCTGGCTGCCCAGGAGCTGCATAACCTTGGCTAAGGCAGAGGAGGGGATTGATCAGGACCACACTGTGAATTGAAGGCATTTTCCCCTCGTCCCCAGTGCCTGGCTTCATACCCCCTTTTTCCCCACGCTTTCTCTTTAAATGAGTTTTATAGCCCTGATTTCCAAGAAAGCCCCCACTAAAGCCCAGGGAAACCTCCCAGTGGTTTGTGCTGGAGATGACCCATTGTGGAGCCTCTGAAAAGGACAGCCTCTTGTTTCTTGGGCTTCATCCTTGAGTGGGCAAGGATAAACATAATCAGCCCCATGAAATCAAAGGTTCTCTCCACAGGCGTGAGGAACAAAGCTCCTTGCCAGAGCCTGGGTGAGCCATCCCCTTGACTCTGCCTTGGAGGAGGCCTCCAGCCCACATCCAGCAGTCTTCTTAATACAGAGCTCACTTGTGCTCTCATGCGTTATTGAGCAAACACTGCCCCGTGCTCCGTGCTCCGCTCTGTGCTCAGCCCCGCGCCCCCACTGTGCATTTCCCCTACCCCCAGAATAGGCATGCAGCAGGTTTAAGCAAGGAGGTTGCTGGGTGCCCTCTGCCAAGCATGAAGTGCACAGTGTGCAGGTACAGGCAGGCACTCCTCTGAGCCTGGTGCACATGAAGGCATCACCAAGACACTGATGTTCTCCCATGGCACACAGAGCCAGCACATAGGCACACGTATGCTTTCCTGCCTTGTGCACACAAGAGGGACCTGCACAAGCAGCCACACATTCCTGTGGGGCATACAGGGATATCAACACATACCAACATGTGTGTCCCCTGTTCCCTCATACATTGTCACATATTCTCAGGGCACACAGATAACCACCTCTCTCTCACATACTTATTCCCATGGCACATATGGAAACACCACCCAGACATGCTCAAAGACACTACATTGGCACATACACAATCTTATGTTCCTCATAGTCACATCCCACTCTGACATCTCTCACATATGTCCTGAGACACACATCCCCCCAAAGCGCACATGCTCCCAAAGCATCTCGACACTTCCATGCAAACTTCCTCTTGTGCAGGAGTCCATGCAGCAGTGGGACCTTTAAGGCAGTGAAGCCAATCTTTCTGGGAGGCATGCCAAAATCAAGCTCTGCCCCTTCCCCAAGTGCAACTTTGAACCTTTGTCCTGCCTGATATGCTGCTGTTTTCTGTTTCCTGACCCCTCCCCAGCCTGCCATGTGCTACATACAGAGGCTGCCCATGCCACTTGTGACATGTGTGCCTCAGGTTGGTCACTCCTGCTTTAAAGGTATGATATGATTCCTTTTTTTTAATCTAGGTTAGTGCTTCTCAACCTTTTTAAATTCCAGGGGCCTCTTATTTTTATAATAATGTGAGACTGTGGTTTATGCATTCAGAAGCAAGGTTACAAGGGTGGGCGGACGAGAATAGGATGGGTTTCAACACAGACAAGTGCAAGGTGATGCACCTCGGGAGGAACAACCGGCACCATACCTACAGGTTAGGGAACTCCCCTCTTGTCAGCACAGAGGCGGAAAGGGATCTGGGGGTCATCATTGACTCCAAGATGAACATGGGCCGGCAGTGTGGAGAGGCAGTAAGGAAGGCCAACTGCATCTTGGCATGCATCCACAGATGCATCTCGAGCAGGTCCAAGAAGGTGATCTTTCCCCTCTACGCAGCACTGGTCAGGCCGCAGCTGGAGTATTGTGTCCAGTTCTGGGTGCCGCACTTCAAGAGGGATGTCGACAGCATGGAGAGGGTCCAGAGGAGGGCCATTCGTATGATCAGGGGACAGCAGGGCAGGCCCTATGAGGACAGGCTGCGGGACCTGAACCTGTTCAGCCTCCAAAAGAGAAGGCTGAGGGGGGAACTTGTGGCCTGTTACAAACTAGTCAGGGGGAATCAGCAGGCATTGGGGGAGTCACTTCCCCCGAGCACCGCCAGGAGTGACCAGGAATAACGGTCACAAGCTGGCAGAGGGTAGGTTTAGGCTAGATATCAGGAGGCGCTACTTCACAGTCAGGGCGGCTAGGATCTGGAACCAGCTTCCAAGAGAAGTGGTGCTGGGTCCTACCCCGGGGGTGTTTAAGAGGAGGTTAGATGCACATCTTGCTGGGGTCGTTTGACCCCAGTATTCTTTCCTGCCATGGCAGGGGGTTGGACTAGATGATCTGCTCAGGTCCCTTCCGACCCTACAAACTATGAAACTATGAAACTATGAACCACTCACATGCTTTATGCTCTCTGGTATCACAGGACACTGCTGTAGTGTTCATGGATCGTACAGAGTTCTCTCTTTCTGTTTTTGGCAAGGTTACAGTAGTTCACATATCACTGTCCAGGCATTTCCTACTTGCTAAGGTATGAATATTTTGATGATAGTCCAGTGATTTTAATCTCAGTTTCTGGATATCTTCATGTTCAGAGAAGGAACTCGGGACATTTCTGAGAACACCTGAGAGAAACACAAACACATTAGATCAAAACATACAGGAGCTAGATAATATTGTTTGCAAATGAAGGACACATCTAGAGACCGTTCACTCCCCAGCTGATATGCTTGTTTATTAATGTTTGCTTTGTGATATTACAGCTCAACATACTGTATTTGCTCCAGCTGATACATCTAAGGACTTTTTTCTCCAAAACATTGCCTTTATTTTCACAAATGCCAAGATAGCAAAATCTGTGTTTCATCTGCTGGGTTAAAAATGGCGGTGACTAATTCTTTGTCTCAGTCATGTCCCTCTCCTTTTCCTCAGCTGGTAGCCCCACTCTTTCTAGCTCTCTGTGTCTTCCCCTTTTTAACTCTCCCTCCTCCCCCTTTTCCAGCCCCTGTATTATCCTTTTTCTTCTCCCATCTTTTTGCTCCTATTAGCTCAGCTCTTCCTGCCTTCCCTGTCCTCAGTCCAGCCTCAGGTATATTAAAACCAAGTTTTTCATTTACCTGTCAAGCCAGTTTTATTTCTCAGCAGCTTTGCTTATCCGTTCTCCACAAGGTGGGAATGCACAAGGCAAAGATCCATTTTACAGATGATGGGTGCCAAAATGCAATCTCATAGTTTCATACCTGGTGAGCAATCTTTATTGATTATTTATTCAAGCAATAGAGAGTCATTAGTTATTTCTGCGGCATTGTGTTGTCTCAGCCATTTCCAAACCACTAATTTAGTAGCAGTTTTAGTATTGTGGTGGTATCTAATGGTCACCATGGGCTTAAGATAAGGGCCCCATGTGTTCAGGCCCATTTGCTACCTTGAAATACTTACATCCTAAACAAGCAATGTAATCAGAAGGTTGGGAGAATGGGCACTATGACCCCATTTCACTATTGAAATTATATTCCAGCATGCATTATCCAAACTCAGCCTTTTCTTCCATTTTGAGTTCTGTGAATGATGTTTGAATGCCAGTGTTTTGGCTGGTTTACATGAGAACCCAGGCTACAGCATCCAAGCACTTCACTTTTTTATTTACATATTAATCGTTACAATATTATTGTGTGATGTGATAGTGCCATTAGACCCATTTTACAGACTGGAGACTGAGACAGAGAGATTAAGCCTGTGGTCCTCACAATCAAGAAGAGTTAACAACCCAAATAGCCATGAGTATCCTGGCCTAAATTAATTGCCCAGAGTCAGACAAGAAATGTATATCAGAGCAAAAAATTGAGCATGGTTCTAAGCTAGTGCTACAACCTTACTTTTTCTCTTGCTATATCATTCTCCAAGACAAACCAATAGAGATTATAGTAAGAAGTACTTTAAAAATGTCTCCCTGTATCCTGGACAGGTAGAAGGTGGAAGATATCAGCTGCTTCCAAGAAGAGTCTATACTATACTGTACTGTACTGTACTATGGACGTGGGCTCTTGGAATGGATATACTCTGCTTTCAAGGCAGTTTCCTTGAACTGGTCTTTGTGGCCAACAGTTTACTTATCATCATATATTAGCTGCAGAACCTGTAGAACCTGCAGAGCTGTAATATATTACCATCATATATTAGCTGCAGAACCTAATCTTACAATGTTTACAACTAGTTTGTCTAACCCAAAGATGACTGGTTTAAATAGGGACTTTTTTTTCCCCTTACCCATTTGTCCATTTCTAGAAAACCCACATCCAGAACTACTAAGACAGTCAAGGCTGCTTCAGAAACAACAGTCCTGCTTCTCTTTTATTGGAGAACATATAATGGTGGTAAAATGCACCAGATGTATTTTCAGAGCAATATGTACAAGGTACAGTTGGGCATATTTCATACTGACCTACATGCTGCACTGAGAGATGACTGCAATTGGATTAAACTGAAGAGTCAAATGTGAAGAAAGAGACTTTATTTAGAAAGTTCATTGTGACCAAACCTCAGAACTTCACATCCAGGTTCATCCTGAAAAACAAACCCTTTAAAACTAGCCTTTAAGTTACAATAATACAAAACCTTTAAACATGCATGGTATTTCATCATGCATGGTATCTATCTTGTATAAGATTAGCATGGTTAGATTAAATATAAATGCTTTGTTAACAAAAATACACATATTATACATATCTACTGAAAAAACGTAAAGGTAATTTAATTGATCATTATTAAATTATATTAAACCTTGAAGTGCAATCCTAGTTTGGTTAATAACTGCATAAAAAAAAGAAAAGGATCAGGCACCTTCATTCAAGGAGCTTTGCTCCAGTGCAGGAAGCTCTGTGTGGAATCACAGCCATGGTCTACTCAACAAATATGCTCGTAGGGCCAGAGTCTCAGCTAGTGTAAGCTGCCATAGTTTCAGGCTAAGATATTTTAGACCAGCCAAATCTCTGGCCCCTGGTGTTTAATTAGTCTTACATCTGATGCCTTTACTGTCAAAGGTCACATCTTTTACACTTCTTATTCTTGTGAGCACTACATACACCCCAGGGAATTAGGTGCAGAAAAAATTCAAAATTATACGCTGAGTCTCAGGGGCTGCACATGATGGCACAGAGCTGGCCCTGCCTGCCCTGCTGGTGCACACCTTCAGACCAGACCAAGCTGGTTCTGTGCCAGCACATGGGATTTGTAGCACTGCAAGCAGAACCTGTGCACCAGCAGGCCAGGCAGTCTCCATGCCTCCATGTGAAGTTTCTCGCTGGAGTGCTGGAAGCTGCTAATGGAGGCATGGAGCTGGCGAGCCCAACTCGATGGTGCACGGCTCCTATCTGCAGTGCTGCAAGCCCCAAGGGCTGGCACAGAGCCAGTCTGGTTTGAAGGCACGCACCAACAGGTTTGGGTTGAAGGCACGCCAAGCCGGCTCGGTGCCACCAAGTGTAGCCCCAAGATTCAGCCAGAGCTGTGCATCACTGGGGGCTTTGCCTTCTGTGGCCATGAGCACTGCAAGGGTCTACTGCCTGCTGCTGCTGCCACCAGCAGCAGCAGGGGCTACACACCATCAGTAGGGCATGGGGGCCCATACCCACCCACAAGCCCCACGCCAACCCACACACACTCACATGCCCACCCACAAACCCCATGCCCCTCTTCTGCAGCCAGAGCTCCCCTCCCCACTCACCAGCTGTCCAGTCATGTACCACCATTCTCAGTGTCATCATCTGGGGCTCCCAGCTGGAGTGCTGGGAGCCCCACGGGGGTGGAGGCACAGAGCCTGCCTGGGTTAAATTATGCAAAATTATGCAGTTATGTGCAGTCATGTTTTATGAGCAAAATTGCTCAGGTGCATAGTTGCATAATTCCCTGGGGTATAACTGCAGAATCAACACATGCTGGGGACTGAATTATTATCTAAGGGTTAGTTTCAATAAAGGATGTAAGAATCTAAACCATAACAAAGGTGGAATTGAGGCACTGCAGTACATAACTGTGATCCAAAAAAATCTCTTTTCAGCTGCCATCTAACCCTGAAGATGTCCAAATTCATTTTGTGCCTCACTGTTTCACTCTGAAGTTCTCAATGTGCCTGGAGTTCTGCTTCTCTGTGTGTGTGTCTACACATGAATTTGACCTGGGAGCAGTTTCATAGTTCCATAGTAACTAGGGTCAGGAGGGACCTGAACAGATTATCTAGCCTGACCCCCTGCCACAGGCAGGAATGAATGCTGGGTTCACAAGACCCCAGACAGGTGATCATCCAGCCTCCTCTTGAATTTGCCCAAGGTAGGGGCGAGGACCACTTCCCTGGGAAGTTGTTCCAGATATTGGCCACCCTAACTAAAATATTGCCTTCTGATCTTTAACCTAAACCTATTCTCCATCAGCTGATTACCATTGTTCCTCATCAGCCCAGGTGTCACTGGGGAGAAAAGGACTCTATCTATTTGCTGTTGATTTCCCCTGATGAGTTTGTAGGCAGCCACCAGGTCCTACCTCAGCCTCCTCTTGCTGAGGTTGAACAGGTTCAGGTCCCTCAGTTTCTCCTCGTAAGGCCTGTCCTGCTGCCCTCTCACCAAGTGGGTGGCCCTCCTCTGAACCCTCTCCAGGTTGGCCACATCCCTTTTGAAGTGCGGCACCCAGTACTGGATGCAGTACTCCAACTGCAGCCTGACCAAAGTCTCATAAAGGGGGAGCATCACCTCTCTGGACCAGCTTGAGATGCACCTTTGGATGCATGACAAGGTATGGCTGACCTTGCTGGCTGCAGTCTGGCATTGGCGGCTCATGTTCATCTTGGAGTTAATAATGACTCCAAGATCCCTTTCTGCCTCTGTGCTTTCAAAAGGGGAACTCCCCAGCCTGTATGTATGCTGTGGATTCCTTCTCCCAAGGTGCAGCACCCTGCATTTGTCTATGTTGAACCCCATCCTATTCTCATCTGCCCACTTTTGTAGTCTAAATCTATTTACAGCCTCTCTCTCCTTTCAAGTGTGTCCACCTCGCCCCACATCTTAGTGTCATCAGCATGCTTTCCACCCCCTTGTCCAAGTCGCTAACGAAGATGTTAAAAAGCGCAGGCCCAAGGACCAAGCCCTGGGGTACCCCACTGCTCACATCTCACCAGGTAGAGTACAACCCATCCACCACTACTCTCTGGGTGCGCCCCATCAGCCAATTTTTTACCTATCCAACTGTGTAGGCATCAATGCCACAGTCACTTAATTTATTGATGAGGATGGGGTGAGAGACAGTGTCAAAGGCCTTCTTAAAGTCTAGAAAGACTACGTCCACAGTGACACCATCATCCAAGAATTTAGTTACTTGGTTATAAAAGGCAATCAGGTTGGTCAGGCAGGACCTGCCTTTGACGAACCCATGCTGATTGCCCCTAAGCATGATCTCCCCTGCTGGCCCCCCACAGATGTGCTCCTTGATGATTCTCTCCAAGACCTTCCCGAGCACCGAAGTGAGGCTTACAGGCCTATAGTTACCTGGGTTTTGGATCCCATTCTGGAAGGTTAACATCTAAAAGTTAGGCACTGTAACACCTAACTTGTAAGTGCCTAGGTCTTTTACTGGATTCTTTTTCCAAGGCCCATATTTTCTCTCAATTGAATTACCCTTATATAGCCTCATTAAGGTATATTAGATACAGGTGTTCAATACCATTGGACATAGTGGAGTTATGCACATATAGCTGCCATACAATTTGCCCTACCGAATTTTATCATCGTAGAGATGTGAGAAGCCAATGATGCAGCTTGACTATCAAACCCCAGGTGGAGTGTTAAGGAATGGAATCTGTTAAAGAAACAAACAATCAAAACTTTTTTCCAAACTTGTAAACTAAGAGGATGTTGTCAGAAAACAGTGACAAAACATTTTTATACAGCCATTTTTTAGTTAAAAATTTATTTAAAAAGACAACCGATCATCTTCATAAAACCTAGCATATTACAGTACATGTAACAGAATTCAAAATTATTAGATAGTACTAAAGAAATCACATTTGTCTGATTCTTGCATACTCCAGTGTAGATTAAACCAGGGTGTAATAATAGCTGTCTGTGTCCTGCACTCCAAACTTCTTTTTTTTTTTTTTTTTTTTACCATGTAGGAGTTTTTCCTTCAGCTTTTTTAAGCCAGCAAAAATGCTTTCCCAACAGCTTTAGTATTTAAAACTGTGAAAATACTGTTTGATATCAGATGTCAGGGAGGGAAAGTATTTGGAGCAGGAGCTACAATAGAAGTTAATCTTTTCCTCTAAGGTGCTCAAGTATATAGACAGCAAAAGTTTAGCACAAGCTTGTGATTGTCTTCCAAGATAATAAAGGGCATACGTTTTTATCGTGGATCTAAAGTGAGTGGCCCAACCATGTAGAAGCAACCATGAGGGCTCCTTTCTTTTGGCATTTTCTTTATGAAGACAAACCGGGTCAGATCCACACCTAGTGAAATCTGGCCAAGTTTCATTGCAATCAGTGGACCTGTGCTTATCTGTATGAGGAGGATCAGTAATGAAGTTAGATACTTTGGTCCTGTATACTGGACTAGGCAAATAATATACATTTTAATGGTTCCATTTATTTATTTAACCAACTCAACTGTTCACTCATATGCTCATAAAAATGTCTTTATGCCACAAAAGTGAAATGGCAAATAGCTTGATCTTAAAGGTACAACTGCTGTGACGGAGAAGTGAAGCAGAGCAGAGCAGCCGCAGAATTGACCCCTATTCCCTGCTGTAATCTATGGATAAAAATATTCCTTTAGGAAGAAGAAAAGGATAGAAATCCATGTTTACATTAAGGGCCAAATTCTGTCTAAATGCCTACATAGGATCTGATCCAACTCCTGATATGGTCAAAGGAATTCTCTCCCATTGTCATGGAGTCCTAAGGAGCAAAAATCCACCCTGCATCTCACTGAATATTTCATTTTCTAAAAAAAAATGATTTGCATCTCTCTATGCTGCATCGTTGCTCCTCCTTTTCAGAATGTTAGTTTCCTTAGTAACAGAGTGGATTGTGTTTTAAATATAGTACAGTAATTGTGTTATACTCAGCTTGGCTCTCTTCTCTCAGAATATGCTTCTATTATCCCCTTACAAAACAACTTACAATACAGTGAGCAAGTAATAAGTAGCCAAAAGACACAAAGCAAGATGCACACCCAAAGAGAAGCAAATAGCTGTAAGGATAAACAGCTGGGAGCATGCAGATGTCATTCTTCTCCTAGTCACAGGAATATTCTATATTATTTTATGGTGGGCTTACAGAGGATTTTTTGGCTGCAGGTGGTTTCCCTTTCTTACATGTTTCCTCCAAAAAGGACTTATAATCAATTCTCCCATCCAGGTTGGGATCGTATTTAGACAGAATGTGATAAACCTCATCCTCATCTACCAGAAGGTTGCACAGCTTCAGGACAGATCTGAATTCTGGTAGAGAAAGGTAACCATTGCTGTCAGCATCCAGCTTCCTAAAGGCTCTTCGAAGGGTCTTCCAGTCCGCTGGTAACTAGAAAAAAAAAGCAAATGATCAGGAATTTGAATTACTGCAGAGAAATAGTAAACAAACTACATGAGCGCACAATGACCTTTTTGGGGTTTCATCTGAACTATGAAACTGTGAGGTTATGCTGCAGTCTGTTTTCCTGCATATAACTGCATATTCACAATGGGGAAGCACACCAGCAAGGTTCGTCACTAGCTCATAATGTATTACATCATAAGCTGTAATAATAATTTGCTCTTTGATAGCTTCTTTCAACCAAGGAGTTCAACATGCTTTAACAACATTAAAACAAAGATTTTAAAAAATAGTGGTCTGGAGTTTAGTCTCCCATATCAATAGTTAGGGATCTAAATAAATGGTCTCCTTTTCAAAATTTTGGGGTGTCCACTTATCCCATTAAAGCCAAAGAGATTTGCTGAACTTCCAACAGATTTGAAAATTTAAATCAGCTGTTCAGGTACCTAAATAAAGACTTAGAAATATAACTTTAGGCACTCAAGTGTAAGGATTTTGAGCTCTGAACTAAGCTATAATTGGTTCTCACAAAAGCACAATGGAAAGCCATTGTCAAGGAGAGTTTCTCCTACTTGTGCTGCTAAGGAGTGGCTTGGAACACTTTCTGAATAGTTTGGAACCTTCACTGGACATGTTGTCACTGGCACTTCCTCCTCCTGCGCTTATCACTATGCTTTTTTCTTTTCTTTTTCTTTGGCAGCGTCATTTCATTCTAGACAAGTGCAAGTTCCAGTAAGGTGTTGTGTACGATCATGTCAAAGGAAAATATACTTAGGAATGAATAATAGTGGTACATCCTCAAATTTGAAAGGTCTGCCTACAAGTAAAATATTATGTATGTATAGGTGCAGGTAACCTATGTTTGCCTACTAAACTATCTATCTTAACTATCTTAGATATTTCTAAGGGACTAACAAAGTCCATGGGAAACTAGAAAGCCAACACCAAGACAAGGTAAGTTTCTCTTTCATCATACAGACTCAGACAAAAAAGACTTTCCCCATCATCTCATAAGTCTGTTGCCTGTGGAGAACAAGGAACCCACCCTTGGTATAGTCATACAATCTGCAGACATAAAAAGTACAGTCCCAGTACAGGGACTGTTGATGGTTGGCTGAGTGCGTTTTAATGTCTGGCTTTCAGTTGGTAGGTACATTAGCCTTAGGTTGTAGTACAGATGATTATGCACTTTTAGATCTAATATATAAGCAATTCATTATTGAGAAGAATTCACACTATTTCTCTCTAGGAAACACAATTTACAGTAATTCAACTAGCCACACAGCATATGAGAGCCACCCACTTTTTCTCGCAGTCTGCTTGTCAAACTGCCCAGCTCTGATGTCTACATTCCCATCTGGGATTGGTCTATCTCATCCTGAGATGCCTGCATAACAGTAGCCATGTTATTCCTATTCTTCCACCTTTGTCTCCATAAAGCAAAGGGCTTCAGAAACTCCAAGTATGAAACACTTAAATAAATCAAAAAGGAAAACAAAAACAGCTCAGTTTAAGAATTATTACATAAGCTCCTAAATGATAGGAGCTTATTTAATTGCTCTTCTCAGTTTAAACAATATGTTCCAAATTTTCCATCACCCTCAACACACGTTCAGCTAGAGCTGGCTGGACATTTTTCAACTGAACATTCTTCACTGTAAAATGCTCATCACTAAAACCAACATGTACTGCAGAAATGTTCCAGTTTTATGAATTTCCAGTAGACCACAGGTTGGTTTCTCTCAGAAACCTACAGGGTTCCCTAGAAGGTCACTTGGCAGGCTGCTGGGAAACCCAGTCTTCCAAGGTCCATGGCTCTGCCAGAGTTCCCGTTTCAGGGTGATTCTGCCATGCAGATTTTTTTAAAGCTATGAACCCGTGGGTTTCCAGACTCACTGCTGCAGTCAGAAGTCTTTAGGAACCCTGGCTCCCACCCTCTGAAACTCATGGTTTAGCAATCAGTCATTCTCAGGTCCCATCAGTTCCTAGCTCTCTTTCAGTTTTTCAGAGAGCCTCTGGGTTGAGTGTGCTGGGAACACAGAAGGTGTCAATTTTGTTTAATAATTTTTAAATAAAATATATATATAATTTCCCTTCCATGAGCATGTCAAAACACCTATTTTCATTATAAAATGAACAACCTTTTTTTTCATTTAATGGGAAATTCTAAATTTCAATCTTTAACCAACTGTACACATGGTCAATCAATATCTGTCCCATAACAGTATTCACTTGTTGGCTCATAATAATATAATAAGTCACTGCTTATATTCAGGGCAAAACCCAACAACAAGGGTTTGATATAGTTTGGGGATAGGTTGATATAGTTGGAGATGGTCCTGCTTTGAGCAGGGGGTTGGACTAGATGACCTCTTTCCAACTCTAATTTTCTATGATTCTAAGGAAACCTTAAGAAGTAATTTTTAGCACAAAAGTCGGGCATAAAGTTGTACCTGTATATAACAATGTAAGAGTGGAAAATCTGACACATAATTTGATGATAATTCCATGGGCATTGTTTTATCTGGCATATTTTTAAATAATTTTTTTGTATTTCTAAAATGTAAGATTATTTTAGTTAAGAATAAAAATGTTTAGTTAGCAATAAAAATGAGAATGTAACCAATATGTCTTGTGAGTCTGTAATCAGAGATTGAAATAGTAGCAGATTAGATCTAAATACTAAACACTTTTACTGGGATAGAAGTGTTAAATAGATGAGCGGGGTTTTTATGGTTCAATACTAGCAAAAGCCTCAGTGTTGATGTAGATCTATTGGTATCAAGGGACTCTTGCAGGTGTAGTTTATTTTGCTCAGGGATCTAGCATAAATTATACAGGCCAAAACACTCTTCTGCTGATATAAATTATACCTATAATAGCAGAATTTGCCTCTATGGACACATCTATACAACTATACCCACAAAAACTGTGAGCTTCCTCTAGTCTGGTGATTCTCAACCTTGTTAGACTCAAGGCACCCCTTGGAAAATGCCAGTACTTAGCTTTCACTCATTTTTTAACCACAGAAAAAATAATAGAGCAATTCTTCTATTGTAAAGAACTCAGGAAAACCAGAACAAGTCACAATATTTTTGATAATATGGATTCCTACTTGAAATCATTGGGTTTATTTTATGAATTATAGTATTTGCACAGCTAACAGTGCTAGTATTGTGCAGCACCCTGCATCACTCTTAAAAGGATCTCAAGACATCCTGGTTGAGAATAACTGAATCGAGTATTAACCCTGAAACTGCAGTGAGAGGAGAAATGACACTTTATAGATAGGGAGTTAGAATTATTGGACTAATCCAAAGGAGAATTTTGTTGTGCACGGTGGAGTGCAAAACATGGCTTAGATATTCAGATTCTTGGGATTTATTTTATTTATGCCAAGCGTTCTGTCTGCTCTGATTTTTAATTACAGCAAACCTTGTTGGAGGTTCCTTCTCTTTCCTCTAAAAGGAATATTTTTGAAGAAAAAGCAGACTTTGATACACAGGCCACAAAAGGCTTCATGATGAAATAACAATATTGCTTTTTAAAAAATATTATGTTTTAGATGCAGGTTGCTGCTTAGTAGTGATGCACTAAGAACACTGGCTAGAACTTAGCCATTATACAGGTAATGCAGGAGCTGGACAAATTTATTAAAAGAACCCTACCAGTGCAGCCAACACCTGTGTTGCTAAACCAATCTACCTCTGAATGGCTTTTCAGCAGACACTGTACATTCCTTGAAATTATGACTCTTAGTTTTTGCAGTTTGGAAGAAACACCCAGTTGGAACTAGAACAAGGAATTCAAGGAACCTAAGCAAGAATTTTCTGTCTTAAGGGGTGCATTAATCCATAGGGCCACCTACAACATTTAACACAGCTAATACTGTCCAGTATTATAGACCATTTGTTATAGATCCATTTTGATCAAGGACAGATTATTACAGACCAGCTCATTCTGACCTTTCCCCAGTTTTAACTCATCAACCATCCCCATGCTTTCAAATTTCTTTCCCAGCATTCACATTCATATTCATTCAGGTGCACACACAGCTCACTCAAAATATCCTTAAATTCTTCTTTGGTGACAAAGCCTGTATGCTGGGGGTCCAGCTCTTCAAATTCCTTTTTGAGATCATCCCATAAATACTCCACCTAGAGAAGCAAACATTTGAAATCTCGCTGTGTTCAGAACCTCTTCCCAGTCCTCTGACTAGCATTACTCAGCCGCATCCTCATGCAATTTGTAGGGCACATCTACACAACACACTTAATGGCCATTGGACTAATTCTACTGTACATTAGCACATCAGACAAAACTGTGCTAATGCACTAATGCACAGATTAGTTTAATAGGCATTAAGCTTCACCTAAAAAGCATTCATCTGCACTAATGCACAGTAGCACCGATGATGGTGCATTAATAAATGTGTAGACGTGCCCACAGAAGTCAGCATTTCCTGCTCTTTTCCTCTGGCAGGCTTACTGGTTCTAAAGGCAGTAGGTTGTGGAGTCACCAGTTAAGATTTTCTGTACCTGGTGACAAGTCTTGTATATTCAAAATAGCCCCACCCATCTCAGTGGCATAAATGAGAAGATCTGTTCTAATACAGTTTCTACACTTAGGACTTTGTTACAGGTTACTTTGTGAGCCATAAAAATGGTAGTCAACTTAGTGCTAGGTTGCAGTCATACCTTCAACATAAGTGGCGCATCTGTGAGGATTTAATAGAATAGGAGCTGGGTTATGCAGATCAAGAGATAATCCTGGCCTGGAGTGGCATAACTTTCATCAGTATAACAAATGCTTTAATTCAATTAAAGATGTTAATGTGCAGATAATCCAGGGGTTAAAAATTTCAGGAGCTGCCCAAAATGAATGTGTAACAAGGCCCTTAGCACAGCTACATGCCTAAGCAAATATTTAAAAGGAATGATGTAGCCAAGTTCTGTTCTTGCATACACATATGTTTTTGCCTTTTTCTTGAAAAAAATAATGTAAATATTTTAAAGTTTAAAAATTAATTTGAAAATGTGTCTTTACATATTTATTTGGTTCATACTTTGGTTACCATCTTGAGTCAGCATAACAGCACTGTATTTCCATACAGAGACCTGGAACCTGACAGCCCATTTCAAAGAGATACTGTGCATAGAGAAACAATGATTTGCTTCCCACTTCCCTATCACATTAGTTCCCTTTGATTAGGAAAGAAAAAGAAATCTTCTGTACTGCTCTCTCCTTTAAATTCAGCCTCATTTTGCTAGGTCAAGGCTGGCAGCTTCTAACCACCTGGGGGGCTGTACCAGCAAGGAATCCTTGCCACTCAGGCCATGCCAGGTGAGGCACAGGCCACAGACCTGCAGGTCATGTGGACAATCCCTCACTCCACTGCACTGGACACCCACACAGGCGCCTCCCCACTGCTATACCATGTGGTCACGATCTCTCTATACTGTTACAATCTACCCCACCGCATGTGGCACTGGAATCATCCTCAGCTCCTTGCAGTGTGCCACACTGCCCCACCCCAGGGGCAGAGGCAGGAAGTGGCAGCTGGAGGAGGGAGGGGGAACCTAGAGGAGTCATGGCACAGGGGGAACCCGGGGGCTGCACCTTAACCCCTCATAGGCCACGTGCGGCGCAGTGCCCACCATTGGACACTCTGTGTTAGGAGGCTATTCCACAGTGCTGATTGTATCTTTTTTCTTAATACACATAACAAAATACATATCATGTATTTTAAAGAAAAAAAGCTTGCAGATCTCTGTTTGGGACCCAGGTACCTATTTTGGAAATTAACTCACTACTTAGCAATCTTTTCTAGTGTTAGGAATGTAACTACACATACAGTATTGGAAGTAAAGCCTCTCTGCGTAACTTCTTTAAGCTGGAATAGCTTACTTTTGCTCGCACCCTGTCCACCAATATGTCAGTATCACAGCTGAGATTTTTAGAAGGCAGCCTGAGGTTACTGTCTCCTTTTGTGGGCGGACTAATCTTGGCATTGGGAAAGCATGCAGAGCTGGGGGAGTAGCCAAAGTGTCTGACGAACTCCAGGTAGTCAAGGGTGTTATCCTGATTTGTAATTAAAGTTTCCCACAGCCTGCGGCTTTCACCTCAAGTTATTTCAGGTTGGATGTCAAACCTTTCTTCAAAATATTGAAAGAGAAAAATGTAATGAGATTAACAGCAGCAGCAACAACAACAATACATATTTTGAGGAAAAGTAGAAAGTTATTGTATTTACTAGCCACATATTGACAGTCTCACTCAACAAACTACAAATGAGGTCACAATGTATTCAGGAGTTTTACTGAGTAAAGACTTCAGGTCTACATCAAAAAAATAGTAGAAGGATACAATGACAAATAACTGATTCTTTGGTGGAAAAATCCCTCTGAGCCAGCTCCTCGGCTAATGGAAAGGAACACAGCTCCATGAAAATCACCACCTGCAGAGGATCTGGCCCTGTATTTTGAAAGAAGTCTCCAGCAAATCTCCTTACCACTTCAAGAGAAGGTACACAGTCTCCTGAGTGAGGGACCAAGAGTTCATTTCATCTAAGTCTTCAAACTCTTTTTCTACTGCTTGAGAGCATTTGTTTCATAAGTTCTTAATAATCTTGAACAACTTGTGGGGAAATTGAAGATACATATGAAAATGTATATAGAACTTATTTATACATGCCCTGACACACTTTTCTCCCTATCTACATCTTTCAAACAAGGAGCTATCCGGCAGCTGTCTCATAAGAATGTGATTTCACTGCAGCACAAACCCAGAATCTGTAAGAACTATGCTATTAGACAAAATGCAGCTTCAGGACTTTTCAACTAAGCCAACAAAGACAAATTGCATAATTTTTACAGCTAATCAGCCAGCAAATATTTTAACATCTAAACTAAGGCTGCCCAACTAGTGGCCCACAGGCTACATCAAGATTCTGAGGAATTAAATTGTGACCCCTGGACTCCTGGTCCAGTCACTGTTCCCCTTTTTACTTTCTTGCTGTTACCACTGGATTCCCCCCTGCTCCCGTTGACTCCTCTGGGTTCTGCTGTCTGTCCCCACTCCAGGAGGCAGGTTGGAGCAGTGCAGCCTGTGGGACTGAAGGAACCATGGCCAGAGGACTTGGAGGGACCCATGGACCCCATGTCGCATCCATGCTGGTGTGGTGGCATGGGAGTGCCCACTGTGCAGCAGGAACAGGAGGGAGAAGCCACGGGGCGCAGCATGTCCATGCATGCAGGATGCCTCTGTGGCATGACAAGTCAGTGTGGTGGGGGTCCATATTGTGCAGCAGGAGCTCATATGAAACACTGGGGGCCCATGAGGTACACCGGGGGTGGGGCTCACATGGTGCTGTGGGGACCTATGCAGTGCAAACAGGAGGGCTTACATGGCACAGTGTGCAGCCTGCACAGCATGGAGCTTAGGAGTATGTGACCCACATGGCATGTGGCTGGGGGTCTTGCCACCCTCAGCCACTCAGAAGCTGGACAACCTTGAATTATACAAATGCCCACTCCAGTTGTTTCACAGTTAGATCAAGCTGCCACTGCAGAGGAAATTTTGTTCAAGGTGAACTTTGCATTCTACTTTCCTATCAACTTGTTACTTTAGCAATGGTCAGTTATGTTTCTAATTCCTTGTGCAGTACTTCATCATAACCCAGGGAGAAATCTAGGTAAATTATTTCTGCAGATTTCTATCACAGGTCTGATCTTTCTCTCACCCCTTCACATTCATTCTAGCAAATTAAAATTACATATGGCCTAATCTAGCAAACACTTACATTAGAGTTTATGTCATTTTATTTATGCAGCGGTTCCATTGGAGGTGTAATTTGTCACTATTTTTAAGATGGCTATGAGACGCCACACAGAGTGCCAGGTACAAGGATAAAACACTCTGGCCCTGATCCTTTAAGCACTTACACATAGACTTAGTTCTATGAGTCTGAGTTTATATTTATGAAATCATGAATATGCATAAATATTTGTAGGCTGAGGTTTTGAGAGGGTTAGCAGTTGTGACTTGATCAGAGACTCTCTGATAAAATGTAGATTGCAATTCCTGTTTTTTGTCCCATAGACATAACACATGTCATGGAAATGCATGTAGAGGGCATGTAGAACTTCTGCTTTCATTATTATGTATGCAGTACTATAGGCTTATATGATGCTTCAACGGCAAAATAAGACAAGAATCTATGTTATACTCTCATTCACATAGCTGTCAGTCCAGGTATAATACTACAAGTTTCAGAGAAATTACTGCAGGACTTATACATCTGCAATTGAGAACAGATTTTGTTCTATTTGGAGACGAATGGGCTGCATCCAGAAAAGCGTGGGCATGCGGTATGTGGCACCACAGATGCACACTGAACATGCAGGCATTTCCCATGCTGCTACCTTGCAGCGTGTGGGGGATGAGGGTTGAGCCCAGGAGATCCCGAGGTCAAAAAAACCCACACCAAAAAAAGTGGGGCAGAGCACATGGTGACAGCATGCACAGCCCAAAGCCAGAGCCTGGCTTGCTGGAGCCATGCTCCCAGCTGCAGGGGCACTGTGGCTGTAGCCTCAGGAGGCCAGGGCCCCTGGTAAGGCTGCTCTGGCCAGAACAGTTGCTGGGCCCAGCCTCCCCTATCCCATCTGGGGTAACCTGCCACACACCAGAGGGAGCGTGGCATGGGCTTTTCCTGGGGGACAAGCTGCCACGCTACTTGTCCGTGGGGAAACTAATGTCCACACTTGTGTGGACATGGCCATGATCTCTACCACTAAAGTAGGTTGGAAGCAAGATGCCAACCTTGAGCAGTCAGCAATGAAACTATTAAATTATGGACAAAATATTGAATTTTGCAATCCTCATCAGGGTACTAACATGTATTCCTGAACCTGCGGTCACCAGCACAAGCTGTTTTCAGGCACCTCCTCTGCCTGGAACAAAGACCATGGCAGAATCCTGATCCAGACAGTATCGGTCAGGATAAGCATCAGTTAATTAAAAGATGTTCTCCAGAACAAATGTACCGTATTTTTCGGACCATAAGACGCACTTTTTTCCCCCCAAAAGTGGAGGGAAAACGAGGGTGCGTCTTATGGTCCGAAGGTGTGGTACCCCAGAACATTTGTTTGCGGTCCCATGCGCCCGCTTACTGTCCGCTGTCCGCTGCCGTTCCCATGCTGTGGATTGCTGTGTGTGTGGGGGAAGTCCCGCCTCCTGGAGTCTCAATGTCAGTCAGTCAGTCAGGTCACATGATCGGCACAGCGCACGCCTCCCCTGCGTGTGTGTGTGTGACACTGACAGACTGACAGGATTAGAACGTTGAGACAGGAGGCAGCTAGGTACGGTACCAGGTAACGTCCCGGCCGGGACTATGTGATGCAGCACAGTGCCCTGACAGGCAGGCAAGGAGCCCGTCATGGCAGGAGAGACACACATAGTCTCTCCTGCCATGCAAAGCCTTGCCTGTCAGGTTGGTTGGTGCCCTTTAATAGTAATACCAAGCGGTATGAGTCAAATTACTGCTCTAAAAACTGGGTGCGTCTTATGGTCAGGTGCGTCTTATGGTCCGAAAAATACGGTATGCGGTGTCATTGTACCTATCTAGGAGTTCTTTTACAGCTGTGTTTCTCTTTCTGGTCATGAATATTTTCTTTCTGATTCTGCAGATCTTTGTCTTCATTTATCTCAGACACAGAATTCATTACTGATCTCTCATCAAAGAGACTGGGCAATCCTTTCCTGAAAGAAACAACAACATCAATGTTACCCTGCCTGTCCCCCTCTCACTCACTGGTTTCTTAAGTAGAAGAGTTATTCTGAAAGCCCAGTGCTGCTGAATACATAAAACCCAGAAGTGTCCCACATGGGATAGAAACAGTAACTAGCATGCATATTTTACTAAATACCAGCTGCTTATATGGTTCCCTGCTACTTTTTCTTCAAAGCGAGTAAACACAAGCGTGGCATTGCTATACATGTGGCTGCACTGTTTTCCTGGATACACAGTTGGCCAAATGCTGCCTGATTTACACCCTCTGCAAGGTCAAGGGAGTACAAGGGAGATTACTGTTCCTGTTCTGTGAGAAACAGGATGTGCTTTGGGGAAGGTACAGCAACAACGCCTGAATGGAGTGGCTTCTGTTTGATATACTACCCACAGTACAGTTCTAGAGGCAAAACCCAAACTCCTGCCTCTAGAGAAGTAGGGAAGCACCTGAAATGCTCTGCCACTACACCTCTGTTAGCTAAGTACAAGGCTGTATCAAGACTTGGCCCTGCAAAGGGATGGGTAAGTAGGGTAGGGCACAATCTAGCCCAAACAAAGTGCACTTTTCAAAGGGACAGGCCAAGGTTTAGTCATGACTTCAGCACATGACTAAAACTCAAACCAAAAAAGCCTTAAAAATGACCCCAAGGTATAAAACATAGAATATTCAGGCACAATCTCCAGCCGTGGTAGCCAACCCTGCCTGACTTCCTAAATGTGCTGTCTAACCATTTCAGAGTGCATTTATGCATCTTCATTTTGCATTGATTTTTCTAAAGTGTGTGTCACTTATCCCACAGCAGCCTTGGTAAAAGCTCTTAAAAACAGCAAGACCCTCCAGGTGGGGCAGAACACAAAGCTCTAGGTAACCCTGTGGGGTGGACACAGCACAGTCCAGCAGGGTTAAAGGGGAGACTGTCCAAATTCATCCAAGACCTGAAAATCTTGATATATGTAAGCCCTACATGCATCAGATAAAGAAGCCAGAAAGAAAGGTGCCCCCTAATGAGTTTTTTTTGCGCTTGGGTGAGCGAAAGGGCTGCTTCAGGAGGCTAATAACTGAAAACCTTCCAGGCTTTTGTCCGGAGAAATGGCAGGCACTTTCCATCCCTTTGAAAAAAAAGAAGGCCTTTCGGAGTCTTCACGAGAGATGTGGATTTTAAGGGCGACCTTAGGTCATACAGAACTAATCAAGCGAAAACAATAAGAAAATTAGCCTGACAGTCAGCAAGTATCTGAGGACTTTATCAAAAAGAATTAGGAATGGACAAATTCACTGGGAGCAAAGGATCAAATCTGCAAGGTGGCATTGTGTGGCAGGATTAAATTATTTATTCATTGTTAATTTATTTATTTATGTATGTGCAAATGACCTAGCCGCTGCAGGTGCTGAGGACTTTCTCAAAAGGCCCAGTTTTAGAGCCAAGGCTCGAATATTGGTCCATTTAACTCATTCTTTTCCTTAAGGCGATCAAACAGTGACTTTTATCTGGGAGATAGAGGAGGAATAACCATATGTGCGCTAGGAATGATGCGGAGTCTGAGCAGCACTAAGTACCCAAGTATTTCAGTCTCATTCAAGGACCCCGGGGGAGGCTCCGCGCAGTTTAATGTCCAGCAAATTAGCAAATGAATGCTTATGTCAATATGTGAAAAATCCCTAGTTGGTTTAAACAGATAAAAAGCCTCTTGGGAAATGGCAAAAAATGCAGGCTTTTTCTTTTTCAAAAAAGAAAGAGAAACAGTACTTAATAAGTTTTACTGAAACTTACAAAAGTTGCAGAAAACAGCAATTGTCTATGTAGATGCTTGATCTTATATATGCATGAAATATTTCCAATGCTGCCATTGCTGAAATATAAGAAGCTTTTGTCAAGCTGTTCTTTGGAACACGTTTTGCTATTCAGAAGAAAACCGCTACAATCTGTGAAAGCTGCAGAGCCTGTCAGATGCCATCCTTGCTACCCTTTCTTAAAGGTACAGGAAATCTAAAGACTTGGAGCAGGGCAGTCTTTACATTCTACCATATCTCTGCTAAGATGAAGCCTAAGGATGAAATTAATAGGGATCTTATTTTTTTTCAAGTTTAGCCAAGTAATAATAAAGAGTGAAAACTCTCGTCTCGTGTTTCTGTTGACCCAGCAGAGCAAAGCCACAGTGGGAGCTCTATGTAGGACATGACCCTGGGGAAAAAAGGAACACAAGAACTCAGCATGGGAGGGTTGAAGGCAAGAAGTCAGACATATTGAAAACGAGAGCATCGCATCAGTTAATGCCCTGTGATAGGGAAGCCCTGCTGGTTTTGTGTCCTTCTGGAGAGAAACATTTGAAGTGTGAATGCATCTGGTAAGAAAGCCTCTTAATTAAATCCCGGATGGGTTGAGGCTACATAGCTAGGTACTCATAAGGTACAGCTCATCAAGGTAAATGTCAAGAGCTAATGGAGTTTATAAAACTGCTGGGCAAACCTAAAAGAACATCTGTAACCTCTCTTGAGTTTAAGCAGTGGTACAGATTTATATAAAGCAGCAAGTTATACAGCACCATTTCCTGCTTCTCTCAAAAATTGCTTTCAGAGAGATCATTCTCAGAGAAAAGGGCAGTAATGAGGAAAAGAGGGAAGTCACTATTAGTCTATATAATTACAGTATTAAATTGTTAACTCAAATGAATGGCTTCAAGTCAAATTTCCCAAACCACCTTACCATTAAAAGATTACCCAAAAATGTTTACTAAAGGGCTTGAATTAGCATTGCTAATAGTCCTGCTGATACTCCTCTTTTGAAACCCTTCATAGTTGTTTCAAAATACTGGGTGCATCTGCATGAGATGTTACTGTGCAGTGGTTACTGAGCACTTATTTAGTACTTGTTTAAGCAAGTACTAAATAAATCTGCAGTAACCAGAGTTACTGTACATTAGCACTGGGAAGTGTCTTTTAAGTGATGCTACTGCGTGGTATCCTAATAATACTGCACAGTAGGGTTTTAGCACTGTCTGTGCTGTGATGCACTACTGCACAGTATTACTCAGCTACTGAGCAGTCGCATCTTATGTAGACAGGCCCACTGGGTCACAGAGCCTCCTAACCAATTGCAATAGTATATATGCCTCATCATACATGAGCTAGATTTTATGCAATATGCTGCAGTACAATTCTGTATGTAAGGAGGCTTCTTCTGATCCTCAAAAATCTATTCTGTTGAGTCAAATGCTACAGTCCTTATTTAACAGTCATTTCTCAGTTAAACTCCTGTCAACTCAATGTAAAATCTACAGGATTTGGATATTAATTAGCATTAATATTAGGAACAAACGACATCCTAAGACTGCCTTTATGCTACAACACAACATCTTAGGGCTTTAAGGGCCTTGTTACACCTTACACTGTGACCTGCACAAATGTTGATGGGTGTTACTGCCATCTTGATTTTGAAGCAGTTGCACTTCAGGCCAGCAGAGGCCTGGAGGACTGAAAGGTAAAAATCCTCCCTCTGCCATTTCCATTCCAGGCTTGCCCTCTTCCCCTTGGGGCTACCCAAGTTCCCCCCTGCACCCCTGCAGCTTCCCCCTGCCCCTTGGCATTCTCCACTGTTCAGTGACATATCGTGGGTCTCCGGCACCTGGCAGCCAGTGCCAATGCTTGCATTTGTGTGTCCCTTCTCATAGCACAGGGGGCGGGCAATTATTTTGAGCAGAGGGCTGCTTACTGAGTGTCAGCAAGGCATCAAGGGCCACATGACAGGCAGCCCAGCGCAGATTAATATTAATTTTCTAAATTTTTTAGGGGCCCTGTGGGCCGGATGGAATGGCCTGGCAGGCCACATCTGGCCCCCGGACTGCATTTTGCCCATTCCTGTGTAGCGCAATAAGAACTCTGAAGGGACCAGCTGGTTCTCCCACCAGGCCGGTGTCTGGGGGCCATGGATCCCTCCTTCCTGCCTGCTGGTCTGCCACTGCTGCTGCCCCCTACCCCACACCTGTCTGTCCCAGGGGAAGGCTGACTGCTACTGCCAGAGCTCAGCCTGCCCAGAGAGCATCAGCGGTGGCTCTGGCTGGTCAGGCAGGTTAACCCTTCCCGGCCCGCTCCCTGAAGACAGACAGCACAGGCAGGCACAAGTAAGCAAGTGGGGCGTGGGGGCAGAGGTCATCTAGTTCAACTTCCTGCTCAAAGAAGGACCATCCCCAACTAGATCATCCCAGCCAAAAATCTGTCTAGCCAGGTCTTAAAAACCACCAAGGATGGAGAGTGCAAAACCTGTCTGGGTACCCTGTTCCAATGTTTTATTACCCTCCTAATGAGAAAATTCTTCCTAATATTTAACCCAAATTTATCTTGCTGTAACTTGAGACCATTGCTCCTTGTTCGGTCATCTGCCACCACTGAGTACAATCTAGATCTATCCTCTTTCAAACCCCCCTTCAGTTAGTCAAAGGCTTCTATTAAATCTCCTCTAAGTCTTCTCTTCTCTAGACTGAATAAACCCAGTTCCCTCATCCTTTCCTCAGAAATCATGTGCCCCAGCCCCTGAACTATTTTTGTTGCCCTCCGCTGAACTCTTTCCAGTTTGTCCACATCCTTCCTGTAGTGGGGACCCAAAACTGAACATAGTACTCCAGATATGGCCTCACCAGTGCCAAATAGAGGGGAATTATCACTTCCCTTGACCAACTGGCAACATACCTACCAATGCAGCCCAGTATGCCATTAGCCTTCTTGACAACAAGAGCTCACTGCTGGCTAATATTCAGCTTATTATCCTTTGTAACCTCCCCCTGGTCCTTTTCTGCAGAGCTGCTGTCCAGCTGCTCAGCCCCCAGCCTTTACCATACATGGGATTGTTCCATCCTAAGTGAAGAACTTTGCACTTGTCATTGTTGAATTTCTTGAGATTTCTTTTGGCCCAATTCTTCAATTTGTCTAGGTCAGTCTGAATCCTAGCCCTACCCTCCAACATATCTACTACTCTCCCTAGCTTGGTGTCATCTGCAAACTTGTTGAGGGTGCACTCTATGCTATGTTACAGGTCATAGATGAAGATATTGAACAGAACTAACCCCAGGACCACTCTTGGGGCACTCCACTTGATACCAGCTGCCAGCTAGACATCAAGCCATTGATTACTACCCTCTGAGCCCAATCCTCCAGCCAGTTTTCTATCCATCTTGCAATCCATTCATCCAGTGCATACATCCTTAGCTTGCCTGCAAGAATGTTGTGGGAGACCATATCAAAAGCCTTGCTAAAATCAAGGTGTACCACATCTACTGTTCTCCCCACATCCACAGAACCAGTCATCTCATCATAGAAGACAATCAGGTTGGTCACGCTTGACTTGCCCTTCATGAATGGATGCTGACTGTTCCTAATCACCTTGTTCTCCTCCACGTGCTTTGAAATGGATTCCTTGAGGATCTGCTCCATGATTTTTCCAGAGGCTGACATAAGGCTGACTGTTCTGTAGTTCCCTGGATAGCCTTTTTCCTTTTCTTAAATATGAGCACTATGTTTGCCCATTTCCAATCAAATGTCAGAACAGCCCCCTGGGCAGTAGAGTTTGGGGCGGTAGAAAATCTGTCCACACAGCACAGGATGGTGGAGGAAGGGAAACTGCATCCTGGGATGTTAGAAGACTGCAGCTTGGGCCACTCACCTCTGGGGAGTGGCCACGCATTAGTGGAACACAAGCTGGATACCAGGGATTGAAGATAAACCTGCCCTGGAGTGGCGTAACTTTAAGCTGTCTCAAGTGTGCTTAAAACTACTTTCAGGTGTTAATGTACAGACAATCCAAGGGTTAAGAGTGTCAGAAGCTGCCTAAAATTAATGTGTAATAAGGCCCTAAGGTGTAGCCTAGAGTGGCTCCACCTTACTGTAACAGAATCAAGGGTAGCATGGATCAGAGATAATCCTGCCCTGGAACAGTGAAACTTTGAGCTGCATAATGAGTACTTAAAAACAGTTTCAGGTGTTAAAGCAGGGGCAGGCAATTATTTCAGCTGGAGGGCTACTTAATAAGTTTTGGTGAGCTGTCAAGGACTGCAAGGAAAGCCCCACCCCTTCACAGGTGTTCCACTCCCTTGTCACCATCTTGAGACAGAAAGTTCTGCCCCTAACCCCTGACCTTTACCACTGGAAGTCCCTCCCCTTGCCTCCCAGAAATACTCCTTTTGGGAGGGAAGGTTTGCCCTCCTGCAACCAGAAGAAAACCAAATCATATACTGAAAGTCAAACACCTACTAAACATATTTTAATTTTATTTAAAAGAATATTTTGTCATAATCTGTGTTTGCATAGTGTATATAGAGATGATTGCATAGTAACTCAGAAATAAAGTCTTACTCTTGTATATTGTGGCGGGGTGTGGGTGTGGCTGGGGTAGGGTGGTGTATGGTGGGATTTGGGGAGGCAATAGGGTATGTTGGGGGATGTATAAGTGGGGGGGTTGTGGAGGCAGGGTGTGGGTGTGTGGGGTTTGTGTGGGGTGAGGGAGTGTGGGGGGTGAGAACCCCCCACACACTCCTCCTCATGGCGCACAGCTCCTGCCAGCAGCGGCAGCAGCAGCAGCAGCAGGCAGTGGCACTTGGGGCTCTCCTGCCCAGCGCAGGTGCTGCTCCCAGGACCACACAGCTCCAGCCAGCACTGCACATGAGGCCGAGGAGCACAGCCAGGCTCTATCACATGGGGCTCCCCGGGGTGCACATGCAGATCCCACACTCAAGTGCCACCAGAGGAAGCCTAGCAAGATAGAGCCAGCTGCCTTCACTCCTGCCTGCCACACAGGGCCTAAGATTTCAGTGGAAGTGGAGGGGAGTCCTGGCCCCTGGTTCAAGGTGGAGTCCCAGGGCCTGCATGGAAGGTAGTGGCAAAGGCAGCTGGCTCTATCATGTGTGGCTTCTCCTAGTGGTGTGCAAGCTGCAAGTGCACCATGCAGAACCCCATGCAATAGAGGTGAGCCAGCCTAGCTGTGCTCCTTGCTACCAAGTTCAGTGCTGATCTGAGCCATGCACTGCTGGCAGCAGCGCCTATGCTGGGCATGAGCACCCGAAGCACCTCTGCCTGCTGCTGCTGTTGCTGCTGGCAAGAGCTGTGCACCGTGGAGGGGAATGTGGAGGGGGTCCCCAAACCCCACACCCTCCCTCACATCCTACCCACCCAAGCTCCAAGCTCCTGCTGCCTGCCTTGGCACAGGCTCTGCACTGCTGCCAGCCCCAGCCCCATGCTTTGTGCTCCTACCCAGCTTCAGCTCTCCTCCTTCCCCTGCCCCCACCCCTGCCACTTTCCTACCTGGTGTCTGGAGCAAGTGGGATGCTAGGGAAGCTGAGCCCTGCCTGAAAGCTGCATGGCTGGGTCAGGCCCTTCCACACACAAGGGTAGGATGAGGTGTAATAGGGTATGTTGGGAGGGTGTGTCTATATGTGGGTGCCTTGCTCCACCTTCTTGGGCAGAAGGGCTGGGTGGGGTACAATTAGGTGGTGGGCATCTGCGGGCTGGATGAAATTGTGTCATGGGCAAGATCCAGCCCACAAACTGTATTTCGCCCACCTCTGTGTTAACGTGTGGTAACATGGCCCTTACGCATAATTTTGTGTGGCTCCTGCAATGCTTAACACCAAGCTTGTCTGCACATTAACACCTGAAACTAGTTTTAAGTACTCGTTAATTAGCTCAAAAAAAGGTCACTCCAGGGCAGGATTATCTCTGATCTGTGTTACCCATCTTGTGCTACACTAAGGTGTGGCCACCATAGGCTACACTTTAGTGTAAACACCCTGCCTCCTCCACTGGCCCAGATACGGCCCACTGCCCCCATGCTGCCCTCCTCTGCACCCGAGATCCCTGCTCACAGCTCTGCCTCTTCCACTTATTTATGGCTGCCTGTGCAGCAAGGAAGGGTTAAACTGCCTGTCCAAGCACTGCCTCCACTGCTGGTCTCTGGGCAGGCTCAGCCCAGAGAAGAGTAACAGTTCCATGGTGCTGATGGTGGTGGCCTGGCAGGAAAATTACCCCTTCCTTGCCTGCTCCCCTGAGGCACAGGCAGCTACAAGTAAGTGTGGTGGGGGAGGGGAGGGGAGGAAGCAGGAGTTTTGGGGTTGGGAGGGAACTGGGGAACCATGGGGGTCAGGGCTAGGGGAGAAGCCCAGAATGGGATGGGGAATTCTTACCTTTCTGTTCTCCAGGCATCTGCTGGCATGAATGTGTGACTATTCCAAATCTGAACTAGCACTAACACTCATCAACAGTGGGTCACAGTGTAATGTGTAACAAGGACCTTACAAAAAGAAACAAAATTCTGCAAGTTAAGTTTCCCAACATGGATATCTATGCTTCACCCTCAAAAATGTGCTTTTCTGCAAATATCCACACTGCTATATGGAGATGGGCTATTGCATGAGAAACAGAAGTCCATTCATTTTTGTGTATACATCTTGGACCTCCCTGTGCTGTGATTATTACATTAGTTCTCTAATGGCTAATATTTATTAATCAGCATTATTAATGTGTGTAAAGCACTAAAAGTTAAACAGTTAAAGACCTCAGTATATCTCCCCCCAAACCGCCTGGTAGAACAGTTTAACTACACCTTAAGGAATATGATCAAGACCTGTATACAAGGGGACCCAAAGAAATGGGATTCATTTTTACCCCCACTGATGTTTGCTATTCAAAAAATCCCACAAACTTCAACAGGCTGTTCTCCTTTTGAGTTAGTATATGGTCATAGCCCAAGGGGTGTAGTGTGCAAAGGATGGAGGGAGTCTGAACTAGCAAACATGAGGAGGCCTGGACAAGTTATAGAACTTAAAGATCACCTAGAGAGAGTGAGGCAAGTGGCCTCTGACAATCTGGAAAAGAACCAGGAATGGCAAAAGATGAATCAAAGAAAGAGACAGGTGAACCAAAGAAAGAGAATTAAAGTAGGGTACAGAGTCCCAATCCTCTTACCAGACAAATTCACAGATGCTTCACAAAAGTTTAGGGTGGAAGAGACCTCATGAGATCATTGGGTCCAGCCCCCCTGCTCTGGGCAGGAAAGACTGCTAGGGTCAAATAACTGCAACAAGGTGTGTGTCCAGTTTCCTTTTGAAGATTCCAGTATAGGTGCCTGCGGACAACATGAGCTACTACCTAAGTGGCAAGGTTCCCTATAAGATCACCCACAGGGTGAAGCCTGTAAATTATGAAATCGAGCAAACAGGGTGGAGAAAGCCCTTACAGAGATATCATGTAAACCTGCTCAAAAGATGGGTGGAACTGGAGGATTGGCTAATGAACCCTGCCCTGGAAGACCTAGAGTTGGGCCCCAGAAGCTGGGAAATGATCTGCGTGGAGAAGGAAGTAAAACTTGTGATTGGGGAACAACTCACTCCAGCTCAGGGAAAACAACTTCAGGGGCTTATAAGGGACTTTGGAGATGTGTTTACAGAAGAGACAGGGATAGCCTGAGCAGTGGAACACAGGATCATGTCCCCTCCAAGGTGCGTAGCGCAGGACCAATGGAGGCAATTCCTGAGACATCTGTATGGTCCTGTGAGGGAAGAATTGGAACACATGCTTCACAAAGGGATTATAGAGAAATCCTGGAGCCTCTGGTGTAGCCTATTCAGGATAGTCCCAAAACCAAATGGGACCATAAGATTATGCATAGACTTCAGGAAAGTTAATGCAGTCTCTGTCTTCAATGCCTTTCCCATGCCCATATCAAAGAGATGTGGGAATGTCAGGCAAAATTCATATTCACCCTTAATCTCGGAAAGGGATATTGGCAAATTTTGATGGCAAGGGAAGATAAAGTAAAAATGACTTTTGGTACCCCATGGGGCCTTTCCCAATAAGGAGGTTGCCTTTTGGTCTGCATGGAGCTGCAGCCTCCTTCCAGCAGTTAATGGACCAACTGTTAGCCCCTCGTCAGTTGTATGCAGCAACCTATATCGGCTATATTATATGTTTTTCTGAAAGCTGGAATCAACATTTGAGGCACCTTGAAGCATGTTCTCAAGGAGATCCAGGCAGCTGGGCTAATGGCCAATCCAGGGAAGTATGCCCTGGGAAAGAGGGAGATAAAGTATTTAGGGATTCAAGTAGGACAGAGCTAAATCCAACCTCTGTCTGACAAAGTAGAGGCCATTAAGATATAAAAACTACCCACAAAAACATACAAAGTACCCACAAACTAAAAAACAGTTGAGGTCTTTCCCAAGACTGGCCAACTATGACCAGAAGTCCATGTCTCGGTTTTCTGAAATGTCAACTCCTTTAATCAATTCAACAAAGGGAAAATGGAAAGGCTCTATCCAATGGTCACCTGAAGCCCTTGCAGCCTTAGAGCAGGTGAAAGAGGCCCTCTGCAGAAGTCCAGTGCTTTATACCCCCAATTTTGCAAATACCTTTTTTCTGCAAACAGATGCTTCAGCCCCAGCCTTAGGGGCTTGATTAACGCAGAAGGTGAGTAGGGAGGATAGCCTACGCCAGTAGGAAGCTGGTAGGACCAGAGACTCATTATTCCACCACTGAAAGAGAACACCTGGCCATCAAGTGGAGTGTAGAACTGTTTTGTTATTATCTGCTGGAGAGATAATTTGCTTTGGTTTCAGACCACACTCCCTTAAAATTGTTGCAATCAATCAAAACTGGTAATACATGACTAATGATCTGAGTGTTTGCACTCCAACCTTTTTGTTTTTCAGTAGAACCCTGACCAGGAAAACTGAATGTCATGGCAGATTTTCTATCCCATAGCCTGGAAGGAGAAGTTCCATTGACAACTTCTGAAGACCTATCCAAAAAAGAAACACAGCAACACAGGTTGAACCAGGGAAAGGGTAGGATAGGTAAAAATGATTATGGGGCAGGACGGGGTGTAACAAGGCATTGATCCCAGACCCTGTTATGCAATCTCCCCTACAAAAATCTGACTGGGGAGTGCCAGTGCGGATGTGCTGAGAGCCGTGGGAGAGATGCAGTCCGATACCGAAAGGGTTAAGCTGGATGCATGGCATAGCTGGAGCCGGCTCCCATAGGGCGCGGGGAGTTCTGGTGCTCTTCAAAGGGAAGAGCCAGACTTACCCATCTTTCTGGAGAGGCGAGAGTGAGGGAAAACAGAAACCTCACATGCTCACGTGGAGGCATGAGCTGGAAGCCGAGAATGGGAGAAAAATCCTGCTGAAGAGAAAAGAAAGGAAGATGCCACAGCTGCTGGCCAAGCTGGGATCCAGATGGATACATTACTCGACCCTGTCCTGACAGAAAGAAACTCTGTGGCTGGAATTGTGAGAGAAAACTGTGGTTGCCTGGAAGGTGAGCAGGTCCTGAGAGCAAAATTAAATATAAAAGGACAAGATCAATGAAGAAACTGGAGTTAAGTGATGACAAATGGGGATAAGATCAATTAAGAAGTTAATTGATGGCTGAAGTGGGGAAGAATCAATTGAGAAGAGAGGGACAGTTGGTGACTGAGTCATGTTAAATTGATTAAGAAGTAAATTAATCAATGTCTTTGTACAACCTAGCCTGCTCAAAGACAGAAATAAGTCAGGGTTATGTTGCCAGGGTACATTTAAGGGGAGTGAGTTGTAGGCCTTAAAAAACTACTCCAGGGTAATTAAGGGATCCAGGATTCACTTAATACAACTTAGAAGAATACCCTTGCAAATAGAAAGAGGGAGAGAGAGCCTTGCTTGAAGGGGACACTGCTGCAACCAGACTCCCTAGGGGACTAGGAGACTGAGAAGAGCTGACAGAGATGACCCAAGCAGGGTGCGAGGCCTAGGACAAATCAGCCTGTGCAGGAGCCCACCCCTGGATGCAAAGAAGCTGGTGGCAGATTCAGTGGGGGGGAGGCGTGGCTAGCGGCCAGATGTGAAACTGGTGGCAGCACAGAATTGCCACGCCACTCCATCCGGTTCCTTGGGGCCACCCAAAGCACAGGGCCTGGGGCAGTTGCCCCAATTTGCACCCCCAGGGACGGCCCTGCTAGCTGAGAACCCACTTCTTGCCACTTCCAGGAGTCAGGGTGACTCCTGGAAGTGGCAAGAAGTGCCAGACCTATAAGAGCCAAACACTGGAACTGGAAGGTGCGAGTCAGAAAAGATCCTCAGAGTTAAGATCCAAAATCTATATGGGTGTGTGACAGGACAAGGCATAGGGGAGGTGGAGCCCTGTGTATACATCACAAACTTGGACTGTTTGACCCACTGCTGAGGGCATCTGCCTTCCCGTACTTTACTGATGACATCTTAGTGTGGTGGGTGAAAATAAATGGCAGAGAGGTGACAGGGTAGTGAAAACCCATTGAGGAGAGGACCACTCACAGTAAACGGTGGAGTTGGTGAACCCCGTAGAGGAGGGACCACTACAATTTTTCCATGCTTCTGCTAAACCTCAGTATCTATGTCATGAATAAGAAAAAAGTAGAACTTCAAGGTGCTACAACCACACTATATCCTCTCCAGCAGTCCGAGAGATACTCCAGCATAGGTCTTCCTTTTTCATCTCTTTCTCCTTTTTCTTCCAGTTCCCTTTCACTTCTGCTTTCCTATTCTTTCCTCTCACTCACTGCTTAACCCAATTTGAGAAACACTTGATTAAGAGAGCAATAAAACAAGAAAGTTACAAAGGAAAGTCTCCTAAGAAATGACTTTGTGTGTATCCTCCACCGCTGTCTGTGACATGAAAAGCACAAAAATAGCTACTGTCTCTGTAGTGAGGATGGGATTTCCTCTCAGTTTAAATGAGTAATACACAGAAATCAAGGAATAACAGATGCAATTTACATACTCCCATATGATGAAAGCCCATTTATGGCTATATTTGAAAACTACAAGATAAAACTGAATTTAGCAATTCAGAAACACGAATATTTATAAAACGGGGGGTTTCAGCAATAAAGCACCATCTATCAAAAGCCAATTTTTAAAGCTAGCCTCATTTCCTGCTCCCTGAGATGTTTAAGCCTGACAAAATCATTAGCATGTTTTGGTTAGCAGGTAGCACTACATCAGAGCGACCTGTCATTTAAGGGCAAACAGGCCTGCGGACAGCCTGTCCTAAATAATTGTCAGACTCACTGAGAACTAGCCAGGTGTTCCCTGTAAATGGACTGACAAAGCAGATGAAGCATGATAGGTTTCTGAAGGAGACTCTAGAGATAGCAGCTTAGGATGGGCAGAGGATCCACTGTGCTTGATGATTTCTTTAAGTTTTATCTTGAGGAATAAAACAAGGACTTGAGCATTTTTCATAGTAGGTATATGTTAATGGTAAAAATTGAATACAACATGGCAGGGAATGTTTGTTGAGCTGAGAGAATGGGCTAGCTGCTAACAAGCAGGCAAGGAGCTGCTTTCAGACACAATGAAATCATGGGTTTGATTCTCTGACCTGAGCATAGGGCAGGACCAAGAGAAGGAAGAGTGCAAAGATAGGTCTGTTTATAGCCATGTTAGACCAACACACCTACAACCTACACCCCTGTAACATGGGAGATACTGAATTCAGCCATTTGAAATGGAAAATGTACAACATGAAAAAGAAGGAAACCAAACTCAACAGCGACTGCATACCACCCCAGCTTCTGGCTTCTTTACTTTTCATTCCATCCAGGAAGAGCAACTGCTGCAACTTCCTCAGCCTGACAAAGGGTTTTTGAACCTGAAAGCGTGTTTAAAATTCTTTTGTCAAACTATATTGGTTGGTCTAATAAAAGCTATCAGATTCACCCAAAAAACCTTGTCTGCCAAAGATAGGTCTGTGCCATCTTAACAACTTCCAGAATCTGGAATCCACCTGTTCAGCCCCTGGTACAGGCAGTCTAGATCATGGGAGTTTTGTCTGAGTATACTAGGAGAAAGTTTGGCCTGCACATTGTAATAGAAGGTTTTCCAGCAATGCCAGATACCTGAGGCCCTGCCACAGAGTCTATGTAAAATATTTTTGTTCCCAGAGAAGTCCCAGGCAGCTGAACTGTGATGTCTGGCAGGCTGCAAACAATACAGTATAGCGGAAATGTACAGAAGGCTTCCACCCTCTGAGGCTCTGCCTGTCACCTTCAAACACCAGTGCTAGCTACTCTTCATGTGCGTTCAGCATATTAACACCTGCTGGTGCAAACAAAGGATCTCACCTGCAACATCCATTGACTTCTGTGGTGCATTTTTCAGGTGTTTGTGGGTGTATGCCAGCCTGCTCAGTTCCCTCATCCAAGTGTAGGTACTTAGATGTGTGTGTGTAATTTTGTGAATGCAGTAGCCTATTGAAGACTATCCCAGAAGAGCACAGACCAACTCCAGACACTTCCTCATTCTTACGACGGTATTTGTATGCGAAAGCTTGCGAAGAGTAATTTTTCCAACTATTTGAGTTGGTCTAATAAAATATATTGGATTTACCCATCTTGTAACCTTGCTGGAAGCTTGTCTGCCTATGGCCTGAGACCAACATGGTTACAACCTATACCCCTGTAGCCTATTGAAAACACCTCTGTTATGTCAGAGGCTATGCGAGGCATCAGTAGTCTATTTTCACCATTAACATATACTTACTATAAAAAATGACATTTCTTAACAGAGACTGAAGTGTAAGAAAACAACTACTTCTATTTGGAAACCGCATGGGTCTTTTGAATTTTGGGGGCTGGGATGACTGAGAAGCAGAACTGGCTAGGTTCAGATGTGGGAAGGCTGAACTCCCCCTGCTGGGGAGTTCTGAGAAGAAATGTCACTTCTGAGACAGCTCCATGTGGACTGGCATGCCCCCACCTCAAGTCAGCAACAATCTGACTCTGTGCATCTCAAAAGCCATAATAAGGCAATTTTGTCAGGTACAGGCCTTGGAATTAAGTTAGCAGCATTTTGCGTGTGGACGGTAGGGCTGGCCTGAAAGTGGATATTCTGAATTGCTTATTACTAAACCCTGGGTTCTACTCGAGCTTTGCCACTGATTTTCTGGGTTACCTCAGGCAAATTGCCTCACTATTTTTGCCTCAGTTTCCACATCTGTAAAATGAAGATCATGATATCTACTGCCATGGTAAAGCAATGTGGAACTTACAGATAAAAAGTATAGTATCCGAGCCAGGTCATGTTATTTTAAATTTTCTATGTGAAAATAAAAAGAAGATACAGTAAATATTATTATTGGTTCAAATTCTGACCCCACAATACTCCACAACACGGAACTAGCCAGAATCCCACAGTCCAGGCACTCAAGATATAAAGATACCCTGTATTTTTATAACTTGCAAGGTGGCTGACAGTACAAAAGGGGGTCGTCAAGGACAGTAGATTTCCTCATAAGACGTAGCACTGGAAGTTAAGAGAGATTTGGCACAACAGATTGTGCTTGAAATACAAGTATTTAATCATCAACTGTTGAATTAAAGCCAGTTATAGTTTAACTGAAACAACATGAGAAAACCAGAGACCTCTCTGAGGTGGAAGGAAGGAATTCAGATGAATTCCACAGAAATTTCACATCCATCAGAACTCAGAAGCCAGATATATATAATTTAGTTGCCACAAAGTGTTTTTTTTAAATAAATTCAAAACCTAGACTCTGTAAACACTACTTCCACTTTACATCTTTGCATGGTCTCACTGGAGTTAGCACAATATTCACATGTCCAGTTAAGCACATAGCTACATGTTTGCAGGATCAGAGCTAACTCTTGCTGTTTCTAATATCACAAGGGACCATATGTTTACTGAATTTGTGCTAGTAAGAGAAGGTTAAGTGATGGCTTGCTCTACCGAAACACTGCATTCCTGTAAGACAACTGTCAACATCAAGAAAACAACAGGAAACCAAAATGGGCAAAAGTACTAGTGGGAACAAGAGCAGAAAACTGATAGTCATATGTCAAAAGACACAATACAAAGAGACTGAAGCATAATGAACTCCCAGCAAAAATATGGGTAACAAAAGGTAGCAAAGAACTGAAATGGAAAACAGAATTATATACAAGTGGAAAGGGATGAAAGTGGAAGGAATAAATACATCATAGCAATTAAAATGCATGCAAGGGATAAATTGATACAAGCCTAGCAATTTATATCATTTTAGAGAAGTCCAAAGAAAATTAGAAGGTTTCTAAAAATGAATCCAGAAAAAAAGATAAATAAGGGAAGCATCAGGATTGCTACTGAGTATGAAAGGAGAACAAACAATAACCACCATCCAAATGGTAAATATAAACTATATTTAGTCACATTTCAACAGCAAGGCTTAAAGTGAAGGAGGATATAACACAAAGTATCACATAGAAGACCTAAGAAAGAAAGGGCTGTTAACAGTGTGACAATGGAAAGCTATCTAGCAAAGCTAAAAAGATATTTCATACCAGCAAATCCATAAATAACCCAAACAAACTCTCCCCAGTTAGAGAATGTCCAGTTTTCATGATTAGGCATCCAACAAGATGGGCAATGACAAAGCTTAGACTGCAGACACACACACACCCTTCTTTCTTGTGAATATATTTTAGGATAAAGTCATGATCACATCATTTTTCAAATAATATAAAATTATACATTTTTATACAACAGAAGGTATCAGCATCACACTATTAACTGAAATCCAGGTCTCATAAGAATGGTCTAAAAGAGCTCATAAAATAAAGGCATAAAATATTAATATAGCCAAATAAATAATGTCTTGGAGGACAGGGGCATTGTCACATCTTATATTTAATGAGGAGGAATCTTCTAAAAGTAGAATATTTAACTTGTACCACATGAACAATTGCTTAGGCCATTTTAATAGATGAGTGTTAAAGGGGAGGTACCTGATTCTCTCGTATCACTGAGACAGTAAGGCAGCAGATGATATAAAACAAGAAGTAATGACAGATAAATGTCCTAAACAACTCAGAAAGTCAGACTGAATGGCTACATAAGTCCTACTGGTTATGAATCTATAATCACTGGAGTCAATTTTACACTATAAAGATCACTCACAAATCTAGAGACAGAACAACATAGCATACCTAGGGTAACACATATGACAGAGAAGGCATTGGAGGCCTCAGTGTGCCTCCGTCACACCCCTTCCTCCACAACAGACTCACCAGCTGGATGCTGCAGGACTGTGCTCCTGGCCAACTGTGTGCTGTGCTGCTGCTCCGGTTGCACTTATACATGGGGGCATTATCAGTGACATTATTGTCCATGTCAGCCAAAAAAAGCCAATTGCTGATACTGTCAATTTTCCTTATATCAGTGCTGATCTGATATGGGACCGATGTATTGGTGCACCTCTAGTAATCAGGCATCTAAGTACCTGTGAGGAACTTGGCCTTAGTTACTGGTTTGTTAGTGTTAAAAGTATAACCCAGTAGCTAACACATAGGAATAGAAGGTGGGGAGTGGTAGTGACAGTGTTGTCTTCCCCTGGGCAACTCTGCTGTTCTGTATTTGTTGCCCAGAATGTCCCTTTATTATTATCACTGTTATTGTTGTTAATTTCTGAGTGCCCCTGTAATTTTTTTTAAATTCCTAAGATCCCTCTATTTGTTGTCACTGTTTCACAACAGCCTTGGGTAATGGCTAATGGTCAAGCACAATTCTGTATGGTGAGAAGTGATTTTTCTTTACGAAATCCCTACTTTTCTGAGTTTTCCATGCGGGTGATTTTTTTTAGTTATCTGCGAATAAGGGCAAGTAAATTGTATCTTGTGGAACCATGAGTAAAGAGGGGGCCAGACCAAAACCACAAGTTCCATAACACCACTTCAAAGTATTGGTTTTTGAAGGTGGTTCCTCATTTGAACTGGTATCCAGTTCCTCATTTGCTAATGAACTAAACTAAAACTCGAGATTGGAACACTTCAGAACTTTGCAGTACTTTGACTCCAGATTAGAACACAGTGGGTTAGGAACATCTTAATGGATCCATGCACTTAACTTTCAATAATGTGACTTCAACCCTGATGAAGCTTAGAAAACCAATTGGAGTTCACAGGGGGCGCGTCTACACAAGATGCTTAATGGTGAATTAGCATAGTTTACTGTGAAGTAAGCACATGCATCTACACATGCACTTGTTTACTTCACAGTAAATCTCCCTAATCCCGAGTAAATTTACTACTTGCAAATGCAAGCAGAAAATGTACCTGGCATTAGTAATGGTGCCATAGCACTCATGTAGATGCCTGGCCAAGAGCCAAATCTGCTCCCAGTCAGCCGTCCATGATGGGTGGGAGATAGCTCCCTGATCCCTGGAGCTCCTTGCTGTCAGGGCGAGCTCCACCCCAAGAGTCCGGGCGGGGAACTATGTCCCCTTGCCCCACCAGCAGGGAGTTTCAAGCCTCCTGCTTCCAGATCATGATTGTGATCCTTATCTCCCAGCCCCCACTCCACCATTGTGATCAGGGAGTGGGGATCAGGGAGTGGGGGGATGGTTATCTCCCAGCCTGAGCCCCACAGTCATGGGGTCTGAAAGACCCTTATCCTTCCAAGCTGAGCCTCATGAAAGCCCTGCAACCATTGGGCTCAGATTGAAAGATAAGCATCTCCCAGCTGTGGCCCCATGGTGACAGAGCCACTGCTGGGAAATAAAGTATGTCCCAGCCCAAGCCCTGTAACTTCAGGGCTCAGGCTGGGAGATAAACATCTCCCTGCACCACCTGCACAGTCATGGAGCCAATACTGGTTGCTCCCTGCAGGTGAGGTTGGGGAGCTTATTCCCCATCCAGCTCTACCAGCACAGAGCTGTGGGGACCAGGTTGGGGAATATGTTTCTCACCCAGCTCCACGAGTGCAGAGCTGGAGAGGAACAAGCTCCCCAGCCTGATCCCCACCAAGCTCTGTGCTCATAGAGCTGGGAGGAGAATGAGCTCCCCAGCCCCCACTCTGCAATTGCAATTGTGTTCACGGACCAGGGGCTAGGAGCTCCCTGCATGGGGGCAGTTCTCTGCCAAGCCTGGAGCTGGCTGGGACCTGCTTCTGACTAGGACAGTTCCCAGCCAGCTCCAGGTTGCATGGGGAAGCACATGCAGCCTGAAGGTGGCTGGGACTGTCCTATTTTGGGCTGTCTCCAGCCAGCTTCAGGCTGCCCATGCAGACTTCCCTGTGCAGCTAGCTGCTAGCTGCCCCACCAGTGGATCAGGGCAAAGGGCTGGGACCTGTCCCTGCTGCTCTTTCCAAGCCCTGTGCCCCTGACTGGGGAGCCAGGGCAAGGAGAAAATTGTCCCTCCGGGGCCAAGAGACAGCCTGGCACTCCCCCTGGTGGCAGCAAGGGCCCATTGCAGGGTTGCGGGAAACTGGGTGCTAATCTGTTCCCCACATGTGTAGACACCTACCGAAAAACCCGTATTGTGCAGTACCTTACTGCACAATAAATCTAGGTTGGAATAAATGCATGTGTAAACATGCCCAGGAAATCCTGAATACACATCTTGTGCTGGATCCAATGAAAAAGGTCTCTGGCTTTGATCTCCCATGACACTCATGGACAACTCTAAATTATATCCATACAAACCATGGAAGATGCAAATACTTGAGGCACAAATGGAAAATTAAAAACTCTCCAGTGTGCAACTGTGGTCACCCAGAACAAGCTATGGAACATACAATGACTCAATGCCCAATCTACAAATATGATGGAGCTATTACAGTGATACACTCTGCTGCCCCTGATGCAATTATCTGGCTCAACCACCTAAATGTAAAATTATAGTTTCTGTTCTGTATCTACATCAGCCATATGAAAGAAGAAGGAATATGTTTAATTTTTAGAAGAGATTAGGGTAGTAGAAAGAAAAAGGGCTGGTGAATGGGCAGGTCTATTATATTTCTATGCTTGAAATACTCCACGGAGCACTGGTGTTGTATCCATAACCTCTTATCTAATGGCTCAGGAATATTGGCCGCGTGGGATGGGTTAGATAGGGAAACACTTGTCAGATTGCCTGAGAACAGCAGGTAGCACAAAACGTACTAAAGCTTTGGCATATGATGGAAGGAGATGGTAACTGTATCTGTATACTTTACTCATTCTCATTTTTAACCTGTTCTAACATGAGGTCATAGCACATGAACATATTGTACCAGTCTTTGGCACAAGTTAGACCAGGCTTGTGGCTGTTCTAATTTTCACTAAAAGGAAAAGCCCCCAGCAGCCATTCTATGGAGCACTGTACACTCTGTTTGTGCTCCTTCCAGTTATCTGTTTGCCATGGAGAAGCTGGTGTAAGTAGCACAGACCCAGATATGTTGTCATAACACAGCCTGCAGATTCCCCTGGGCCTTGGGAATAGCTAGCCAGCCATTTGGGGAGCTTTCTAGCTGTTTTACACCCCAAGATGTGGCCCATTATTGATATAGTTTGGGTCTACACTATCTTAAGTGGGGACATTTTCAGTTAAGAAAGAGTTAAGTGAGTGCCCTGAATGGCTGGTGAGATGGACTACTGTTTAAAGCTATCCTCAGACACGTGCTAGCTGAAATCTAAACACTTGGTAATGTCAATGCCAAAAGGTCTGACAGAGGAGAAGGCTGCTGTTCCAGCTGCTATACTTAACACAGAGCTGACTGAACTGCTTATAGTTTCATATACTGTTTAAAAATTACCATTAGCACTTGCACAGGAAAGATATTTCATTTTACTTGAAGGTTCTCCAAACTTCTCCAAGCCTAAGAGAGAAAAAATAAGCTGGAAAAGCTCTACTGCTTCTCTTTTAAGAAAGAGAGAAGAATTTTGACAAAAGTTAATTAACATTTTTATTTCTATATTGTAACATCTGTTTTCACTTGGCAAGAATATTATTTATATGTCTAAAGGAGCTTTAAGCATATCAACCCTTGTCGTTGTGTGTAGTCATGTATACCTGTGTCCAGGGCCTATTTTAGCACCTTGGAAATACTGATTGACTCAGAAATGAATTACCTTAGGATTTGAATTTTCTATTGTTACAGGCCTGAGTCCAATCTGCAAAATCACAGCCTGTAGTAAAGACTGGAAACTATACCCTGTCATGCCTGTAGAGGAGATATTGCACCCCCTGCAGCCAAAAGGCAAGAATTTCAGTTTTTCACAGAATCCTGCTACATGCTTGTAACATCACTGCCTGTCCTCTGCCACACTCCTCTTTCTTCAATTATGTTTTTTTCTTTATGGAAATAACTACCAGAATCTCATTTTATGATTTTGCCTCTACAGAGGTCTAACTATATCTTCTATTTGCCCCTCCTTTCTTTTGGGCTAACAAGGTTGCTAACTCAAGTTCGTAGCTTACTAACAAAAAAAAATATATCCACTGTGTGTTTTGCTGCAGTTTAAATAATCATTCCAGGGTCAACACATAATTTCCTTACACTCTAAATGTTCATTGCAAAACATGCATAAGCTAGAAATATTGAAAATAAAATTATTACCTAAAATATACCATCAGGGGCTTTTTTCCTTTTTTTTTTCGGGGGGTGGGGTAGGGAAGGGGAGAAAAGAAAAGCTGAGGAGCAGGTTTTCTGATTTATTTACCCAGGAAAGCTGTGTTCAAATGCATCATCAGTTTTTCTGTAAGGCCCTATTTTTCTATCTAGTTTTACAGCTGCTATGCCTGAGGTCAAGTGATATGTCACTCTGTCAGATCACACAGTGGCTCTTCCCGGATTAGAACTATTCCACATGGCCTCCTGAAAAGATTTCTAAGAAATGTCAGAGCTGACTGTCTACTATTTAAAGCATATGTTTAAAGCTCTTAGACATCTCAGTCAAAAGGTATTGTAAATATAGGGACAAAGCTGGTAAATGCTTCACTGTGGGATTTTAATAATGGTGAACCAGATTCCAGCATGAAAACAATTTAATAGGTCACCACTAGCAATTCCAGGGAAATAGGAGTTCTACTTTGGAGCTATATCTAGGCCAAGGAAGGGTAGTTTGTTTGCCCCAGTTATTAATGAAATGGTCAAGGAAGCTATTAGCAGAGTTAAGTTCAGTAACGCCTCAGGACAGAAAGCTAAAAAATTACTTTAAATCAATATTTTTCAACCTGTGGTCCACAGACACCTGGAGGTCCACAGACTATGTCTAAAGGGTCCACAAAGATGACTATGATCAATCAGAAGTATGTGAATAACCACACTTACAATTCAAAGTGGTCTGCACCTCCATTTGAAATCTCCAAAGGGGTCCACACAGTCATTTGAAATTTTTTACGGGTCTGCAAATGAAAAACGGTTGAAAGCCATTGCTTTAAATCAATATTCTTTTGCTTACCTGTTGGAATCTCCACTAGCATTCCTAAAAACCTTCTACTATATAACAGGAAGGACAATTGAAATGGCCATTTTATTATACCCAATAAAATGCCTTACATGTTTATTTCTTTAATCATGACATCAAAATACTAGGAAACGTCTGGCAGAAATTGCTCACATGCACACATCAGCTATCCCAGACAAATACGGGTTACAAATGAAGTCCAACACAAGGACCATGCATCATTAAGTCCATTTGAAATCCTATTTTGAGAGCTGAAGTGGAACTTAGGTAGTACAGAGATTTTGTGCAGGACCTATGCACAAAAAGTAGTAGTTCTTGGCTTAATTCTCTCACCTAATTCGCTTTTTCTTGCTAATTCTTGAACATCTCCTGAGAGTCCTTTTTTTTTATTCAGCTTCCCTCACAAATGTCTTGTGCCTTTTTTCAACCCGCTCTTTATGCATGTAAGGTCCTTCCTGAATTACTCTATACAGTCATGACCTTGTCCTATTTCAGAGCCTTTGGAAAGCTATTAATTGGTAACAGCTAGTTAGAGGATCAGGGAGGTTCTGATATTTTGATCTATATAGATACATACATAAAGACCGTACTTGAAATATTAGTTTTGACTCTAACCTACCATATCCAACCATACATTCTTGTTCCTGTTACTCTTGTCCTCCCTTCTCTTTTTTAATCTTTATTATAGTAACTTGTTACATTTAGTCTTAAATTAGACACATTATCTTTGTCTTACAATGCATTTGTGGAATATCTAGTGTAACAGGAGATCATTCTGGCTGGTACCACCCCAGATATTTTTAATAATAACTAGCATCTCTTACAATCAGGTGCTTTATTTGAGGGAAGGAAAGAATGAATATATAAAGTAACTCTACTGTGAATTTGCTGTTTACCTCAGGTCTTTTGCACAAAAATCTTCAGATATGTCACCAAACACCTTCACTTATATTTACTGAAAACACTGGAAGCTAATGAATCAAAAACACAGAACTCCATGGACAATGCAACTCGCTTTTGGGCTACAAACTGTCCATACATGCACAGTATTGAACGTAATGTAATTTTCACCTATTGACAACCCAAGTTCTTGAAGATGGAGACTGAGTGACCCTCGATCCTTCGTACCTCCTAAGTGAGTTGAACTGAAGAATAGAATCCCTCCAGATATTTATACATCTTAGTTATTTATTAATAGACCACTTGTGCCAAAAAAACTGCTTAATCTCATCACATTTCAAAAACACAAAGGAATGTTAAGTATTAGGTAGATAAGTGTTTTAAAATGCTTTGATATTGTTACATTCCTGTTATGTTTTATGGTGTGGGATGCTCTGTCTTCTTATAAACTAGTAGATTGTAATATATGAGATATTCTCACAGCAGGCAAAAAACTCTCATCCTTTGTGTTGTGAAGAGGTATACAAGGGGGGGCACATGGGGAACAAGTGTTCATATGAATAGGATGGGTCTGGTTTTAGATGTCTAGCTGATAGGGGAGCTAGGCCAGGAGGTGCCACTCCATGACGCTTGCTCCCCTTCGAGTTGAGGAGAGATTTATCAAAATGGCTTCATACCTCATAGCATTAAATTCTGTCCAGGCCTCCCATATTCACTCCCTTGGATACAGCATGATTGTGGTACCAATGTATGCAGGGCTCCTGAATAAATAATGCTGTCAGAAGTAAAGGAGGGGTCAAGGAATAGTATAAGAAGAGAAACACCCAGCATTGGAGTTTGCTGTCTCTGTGATTGAAACTCCCTAAGAACTGGCCCTTTTTTGGCTGTAGATCCTTCTCCCATGAGCCAGCTAAGTGTGATTTGCAACCATAGGGTGTTAGGCTGAAAAAGGTATGACAGATTCTACTTCAAACAAGCCATGATGCTTGTTTTCAGAATAAGCCATGTCTTCCAATTACCAGGTGTCAAACCGTGCCAGTAGTATTTCCATACTAACAATACCTAATTAAACAAGGTTTCCTGCAAGAAAGTAACTGTACAATTACTGTACAATTACTGTTTCCTGAAATGATCACTGTCCAGGCAGGTCAGATTCTGCTACCTGTGCTCACACTGCATCACATCTTACTCCACAAATAGTCCCCACTGACATCAAAGGTGGCAGTCAGGTGCAAGAAATGTATACCATAGACATAACAATCATACTAATAGTGCTAAGCTTGTAAGTAAATGTTCAGTTATTAATATGAAATCATTATACATCATTAACAGCCATTTAAAAATATTCTGCCTGAATGTCACTCCAGCTGGAGTTGTGAGCATTTGACCAAAGCACTTTTGATGTATTATGTGAAAGCCATTGGCGATGATTTTATTAGTGTTTGGAGCAGTATGGGGGGATATAGAGTGGCACTTGGGGAGGGGGCAGGAGCTGGAGTGTGATACAAGGTTTAGAGCAGCATGTGGAGTGGGGGAGAGTTGGAATGGCATGCAGGTCTCAGGACAGCACTCAGGGAAGAGGAAGGGGTAGGGGGTTAGGGAGGATTTGTGGATAAGGTGGGAGGAGGAGCCAGCTTGAGGATAGGTGCTGCCAAAGCAGTGATGCCAGGTCCTGGTTGTGAAGGGATTCAGCGGCAGTTGTAGGGGCATTAACTGACAGCCCTGCTTCCAGAGGCATCTCCCCTGAGGCTACTGGGCTTGGCACCCAGATTGCAAATCCTATCCATTATGCCTCTGGATGCATTTAGTACACTTTATGTTTTCCATGCAGTAAAATGCACTGTGTGGAAATAGGACCTGGCAGAGAAAGGAGCTAATAATAAAGGAACTTTATATCATTAAATGCTCAAACCAACTCCCACTCAGTCCAGAGGGAGGGATTCCAGCGGCTTCAGTGAAAGCTGGATCCAATTCTAGAGGCATTTTAACAGACACAGGACTATATATCAGCACATAAGGAAATGCTCTTCTGCAATTAGGGTTAATTCCCAGCTTGACATCCTGATGGCTTCTTTATATACTGGATGCTGAGCAGTCTGCTTTGCAAAACTGCTGGCTATAATATTTCCCACTGGGCCATCTTTATTTAAGGAGGTGCCTCTACTATCCTTACATTTATCTCTTACTCTTGGAGAAATATTGAGTTTATTTCCAGAAGAATTGGGTCTCAGTTTGGAAAATTAAGGACCAGATGTGAAATAATCAATGGCACTATAAATCCATTTGTTAGTCAACCAAATGAAAAGTTAGAATTGAAAA